>NC_139557.1:84475604-86875604 GCF_965112155.1 Podarcis liolepis
CTACACAAAGGTGTACTTTGGCCCTAGAAGTCTTATAAAAGATAGGGGAATTCATAAGAAATCATTAAACCCTACAATATTTCTTGTCTATGATTTCTTGAGGGAAAGCAGAATTTTTCGACAAGGTGTGGTGCTACATTATATGATATTACTATACAATAAAGTACTTCTTTAGTAATGTTGAAGAAGTAATTAATGCTAGGCTTTTGTACTAAATTAAGAATAGCAAAATGCAGATGAAAAAAACATTCTACTATACTAGGGCCAATTTGACATTATGCTAAACTATGATTTCACATTCTGTGAATGAACTTTGGGCTTGAATATTCCACTCTCCCTCCTTTGTTGAGGTTACAAGGAAAAGCTCAGCACCTAACCAGAGATCTCCATTACATCCAAGCTCTGGAAACTGTGGATAGTTTAAACCATGCATTATGAACAAGCCAGGTTTATAAACCATAGTTTGAATTTGGCTTGTATGAACTAGCCACATATTAAACCAACAAGCTTTCCCACTGAATTTCCCCTAATGATGAACTCTGCTTCAATTGAAAGTGAAAATGATACAGTCTTTACAAACATGACAGAGGAGAAGAGAGTAAAAGCCTGAGGCTTGTTCATATATTACTAAACCATGGTTTAGCATTAAGTCCCCAAAGGCCCATGGTTTCATTTACATATTGCAACTTTAGCGTCATTTAGATTCTGTTGCTATCATGACATATTTAAACATCTGAGTGAAATGGGTTAATCTTTTTCTAGGGGCAGCAAATTAAGCCCCTCAAGTAACTTATGCAGTAATATTCTCATGTATTCTGTGATTTTGGTTAAATATAGAATAGATAATATTTCTAGAAATGTTCTTGATGTTAGCGATTTTCTACATTATATTTTCCAGTGTGTCAAAAGTATTGCACTTTTAGACTGTTAAAAGGAATGTTTTCCCATCCCAAATCTAGCTGCTTTTAAGGAAATCTGCCCTGGTGGAATGGGCTATACGGTTTCTGGCTCTCACAGAAACAAGCTTTATCATCACCCTGCAGTTAGAGTTCAGCCACCTGTCATTGGCAAGACCCAGATTACTCATCATGTTGCTAAAGGTACTTCTCCTCCACCTCTCCCAGCAAAGGAAGAGCCGGTGGAGGCACTGACCATCTCACAGAAAAGTGAGCCCGAGGTGGCTGTGCGAGAAGGTGAGAGTGGATAAGGATCTCATGATGTAGCTTAGTGTATTTCTAAATATGTGCATGTGTTTTCTTTTCGTGTGTACGTTCATGCTATTTGAAGTGCTTGTATAAAACACAATGTGTTTTTGAGGGCAACTCAACAAGTACAGTGGTGCCCCGCAAGACGAATGCCTCGCAAGACGAAAAACTCGCTAGACGAAAGGGTTTTGGGGTTTTTGAGCTGCTTCGCAAGACAAAAACGTCTTGCAAGTTTGTTTCCTTTTTCTTAACACCGTTAATACAGTTGCGACTTGACTTCGAGGAGCAACTCATAGAACGCGGTGTGGTAGCCTTTTTTGAGGTTTTTGGTGATTTTTGAAGCTTTTCCAAAACTTTTCCGACACCGTGCTTCGCAAGACGAAAAATTCGCTAGACGAAAAAACTTGCGGAACGAATTAATTTCGTCTTGCGAGGCACCACTATATGTCATTGCGTTATTTCTTATAGCAACTGGTTTTCAAGTCTAGAGTGTAGAATTTGTTTGCCCAGTAAAGAATCCTGCCCTCAGGCCAAGATACTGCATCGGATGACTAGCTCCCTGCAAGCCACATGATTCTGTGCATCTCTTCTTGCATTCAGATGATTTATTGGGAGTGAATATTAGTTTGACCCCATGTTCATGGCCCACAATGCAACAGAATCATGTTGTATTACTATTAAGCACTGGGAATCTTTTCATTTCCAAAAAACCAAATAAAACTCTTACCATCTCATTTCTTACACAAAGCATTTCTAAATGTTGGTTTCACAGTTTTAATGTCTCAGTCTGCATGATTTTCGCAAATGCCTCTAAAACCAGCTGCTTTAAAATGTCCTGTTTTTAACATGCTTAACATCAGTGCAACAGCAAAGAAAAGCAGAAGGCTTGCCGCATGTGCAAAAGTAAATGCATTGCCAACACGCTATTGGTGAACAGAACATAGGCAGGTATATATAGATGGCTGTGTGGAGTGTTATGATTATGGTGATTCCAAACTGTTTTCCTCTGGAGTAACCCATATATGCTTGAGTGTGGAAAGAACAATAAACGGGGAGGGTCTGCAGGTGGGTATTCAAAATGTGTAATATAGAAAACACAGTTACAGTCAGTTTCATAACGTGGAGCATCAAAACATCCTACAAAACTTCTAAACATCCTTATCATTCCATAATATATTGTTTTGAAGTCGAATAACATTCCTGAACATGGCAAGTTTCATTTTGAATGGCTGAGACATCTTTCTGACTCAGGATGGTGCATTTTAAAGCTCAGTTGTCTTTCAGAGATGAGAGTTCTATTCTTTGAATTGTTATTTTCATGTAAAGCTTCTACAGTATCCTTTTTGCCTTTTTGATGATAGTACACTGACAGTTTAACAAAGCTACTCAAACAGATAAAATTCCATAGCTAAGGAATTTGGGAAACTTCGTTTATGGCTGCATAGTTCTGAAATAATGTGGCTCTCCAATGAATAACTTTGTATTTTACCTGGTTCACAGTTTAAATAAATGCTTTCTTTTGAACTACTTATGTTCAGGTCCCACGTTAAATCGTAATTGGCTGCATTTATTTTTTTTAATCAGAAATTTTCTGTAAAGATACATTTTAAAAAGAGTAACATATATTCAAATGTAAATACCAGGCAAATAATGATTGAATGTCTTGTTTGATACTTTCTTTTTAAAGGGTTGTCATTTTCAATCACTGGAGTAAGGAGCAAGCTTAGAAACAGGAAGAAGCTTAGCCTAAATGTGAGGTAGTGTTTACAGGAGGAAGCTAGGTCACGTGTCAACCTAGCTTCACTACCAAGCAATAGTCATGCAGTCAAAGGGATGTTTAGCTCCTACCTAATGTATAGGAAATGAATAGTTCATGCTGAGCTGAGGATCAGTCTAGTAGTATGATAGAATAGGGAGGGCCAGTGTGGTGCCTTCCATATGTTGTTGGATTCCAACTCCTGTCAGCCCTTGCCAGTATAGCCAATAGTTAGGGATTATAGGAGTTGCAGTCCAACACTTCTGCAGTGTAGCACATTGGCTATCCCTGTGATAGAGCAATAAGATGAACACTTTGGCTATTCATTCACTATTTGCCAATTGAAGTTAACCCATGACTAAAGATTGATTTGGGTTGTATGAATTGGCCTCTGGAGAGCAGCTTGGGCGAAGGTCTATTGCAGATGCTCCTTGTCCATTCTGTCAATGTACTTTTAAAGGAAAGTTAAGAATATCCGTCTATAAGGGTAATCTACAAGCCAGAACCATTTACAGTTAGGCTTGAGGGGAGGATGTATACCACAGCTAGCCACAAATCAATGCTGACCACTTCGACTGTCTCCTCTTTACTTCTTTACTTCTTCCAGACTTGTTAAAAGGTGAGGGATGTTGATGAGGGTGCATGTCAGGTTAAAAATAAATAAATATATGGTTTAGAAGCTTTGGAAGTGCTAAATACTGTTAAGTTTTGGTTCTTGGCTGAGAGAGAGCAAAGTAGGTTTTATAATGTTTATCAGCTTTGTAAATTATTATTGCAATGATTAATCAATTAATCAGTTACAATTAAAACAAGGCTTTGCAGACTTCAGGCTTTGGGGTCTTTTTTCTGTTTTTTACTAGAGCCCTGATGTCTTCCAGCTGGAGCCAGGATATATACTTAGAATGAAGGAACCAGGGTGCCTGTGAGCAAATGCTCAACCCAGAAAATTTATTTTCAATCCCAGACCTGAGCACAGTTATTTCATATAGAAATCCACTTCTGGTTTCCCTCCCCTTAGCTTTCTTAATTTCTGCAACCTAATTTAGCGGGGGTGGGAAACCATTTAAGGTGTTGCTATTGTTAAACAATGAAGAATCCAAAACTCTTGCTGGCTTTCTGTAAATCATTCAGAAGTCTAGAAGTAGACCCAGATATACTTTCTGCCTGCCCTGGATTAACCAGTGATGAGGATGACAGACATAAACAGGGCAATCCCCTTCTCTTTTACATAGGAACAAATGCTTCTTCTGAATGCTTCTTACTTAAGTAATGCTATCTTATTCACATGGAGATTTAATTGATTGATTATTCATATTAAACACATATGATTGATTTTAAAAATTAAGTCAAGTTGCAGTTTTACAGTAAATTCAGCTTTCATTGTGGAAACTTAGATTGGTCCACATTTTTGGTTGCTATTAGAAATCTTCCCAAGGCCAATTCAGTTGTATTAAGGGACAGTAGAACATCCCATAGCCAGATAGGTCATGTGCAGCATGACATGCCCAGTGTTTGCCCTGCTCCAAGCTAAATTTTATGACCCCTTTTTCACATCTAAAAAACAAATTGCATCTTGTTAACTAGTGAAACGGACTCCTTCAGGGGGAAGGATAGGCTATAAAATCAATCAATAAATAAGTGTGGAAATACATAGCGCATCCCTGATATAAATCCAGTTGCCCATTTTGCTGGGAAGACAAGTAATATTCAAATGTTTCTAGTAATCAAGATTGCAGGAGGCAGTGGAAGACAGGAGTGCTGGTGTGCTCTGGTTCATGGGGTCACAAAAGAGTCGGACACGACTAAACAACCAAAGTAATCAAGATACACTGGGCTACCTTTGTACTAAACTCCAGAAAGTCTTCCAATGATTTCAAGATTCCCAAACCGAGTAAGTCAGTCCCAAACATTGATCAGAAAATTAAAATTGAGTGTGTGAAGCTGTGTTGGCCCTACAAATGTGAAAGGCAGAGCAAATAGAAAGGGATGTTTCACTGAGCCAAGTAGTCGATTTCAAACATTTCAGACATCTAATGGGCTTTCCTAATTCCATTACAAAAAAAAACCCTGAAAGAACAAAAGATCCTGCTATATATGCCCAAGACTATAAATACTTGGCTTGTAGGTGATACATCCATCACAAAATTAGAGAGGGAAGTGGCTGAATCCCTGATACACCCCCAAACTAGGAAGAAATGTAAACATGTTCAGGAGTGGGATGGAAAACAGTTATAAAAGGAGAGAGAAATTTGCAGCCTGAAAATGGACAAAAACACACAGCACATTCCTCTGCCCTCATTGGGGTCCTGCTAGTTTGAGCCTAGCAGAGCACAGGATCAGGCATTTCAGATTTAACTCCCTTCCACCATAGGATTGCAGCCTAGGAGTTTCTATTTGAAGAAAATAATGCCAGGCATGCCTTGAGGTGTTCTAAAGCTCATTTCAAATGATAAAATATTTATCTACCAGGATGTCAGAAAAAATGAAATAAAATTGAAAAGAAAGTTATGCTGGATTTCTGCCTAATTCTCTATTAAATAGAACGGGAAGAAGATAGTGTTATTTTGAACAAGCCTGTACATTTGCATCTACTCAATAAACAGTAAATTGCCAGCAGATTCAAGGTCACATTGTTTAAGTGAATTCAGTAATCTTCATTGTATTTTTACTTGTTAAAAGGTTTGCTATATAGCTTAAGGAATGGTATTATTATTCCTTTTACAATGGATCTTATCCTATCTTCCCTCTTCATCATTTTCTTCTTTATTTCTTGAATATGCAAAATTCAAAGTTTAGCAAGTTCTACAGGAGCAATTGTTCCTGCTTTCAGTGTACCACAATTTTTTGCAGTTATTGCTGTGTTTCTTAACAGCATAAGCCTCCCTGCTTTTTCCAAATAACTCTACTGAGTTTGGATGGTTTAAACCTAATTTGTTATTAATCCCATATGTTTGGCATTCTGATGCACCAAATGCTTATTTATCTTCACAACACTCTTACTAGGTAGGCTATTTCATTCCCATTTTAATGATGTGTCTTGAAGTGATTTTTAATCCATTTATGGGCCACACTTTTGCTCTGAGACAAGTCTGAGCATTTTTAGTGTAGTAAAGTAGAAACTTACATCTTATAGTTTCCCAGTTTAATGCTATAGGGAAGGGAGCACACAAATAGGTTTAGAAGGTAGAAAAATGATTTGTTTCAGTACACTTTTCCTTTTTACAGTAGTTAATTTCTTTTCTTTCTTTCTGGTTTTAGTGGGAACTGCAGCCCCAGATCAGGTAACACATAAACAGTGTTCAATTTTGCCTAGTTGTAAAAAGAAAATGAGCTTGAGATTTACCTGAAATTGTGGAAATTGTGGGAAGAAAATAGTTACTTTTTGAGGCTATAGTAATTGAAACTCACTGATTAATATCCATATGGTGAGTATACTCCGATATTCAATCTTTTTTCATAAACAAAAATTATTGGTATCAATGAAAAAAATATCAACCATGTCATCAGTTTTTGGTGGCCTCAGTTCACCATTCCCATTCAGCACAGCTCTTCAGCATATGTACAACTAAATTCAGTTGTTAAAACAACAACAACAACAAAATCTTCCATATAACTGCAGTGTTAAAGTATAATATTAGGAAGCTATACTGACCCAAAGATCAACAAAATGTAAAATTGAGCAATTCCATATCCTTCCATTGGCCAGCAGGTGATAAAAGTGTTGTAAATAATCTGACAGCATGGTTAAGGTTCACAAAATCTAACATAAAATAATATTTGGGAACTATGCAGGGTTTTTGCCACAGAATATTTACCTATCTGTGCTACTTCATCCTCATCATTATAGGGCATACTAAATTTCACACGGGACGCGGGTGGCGCTGTGGGTTAAACCACAGAGCCTAGGACTTGCTGATCAGAAGGTCAGCGGTTTGAATCCCTGCGACGGGGTGAGCTCCTGTTGCTCGGTCCCAGCTCCTGCCAACCTAGCAGTTCGAAAGCACGTCAAAGGGCAAGTAGAAAAATAGTAACCACTCCTGTGGGAAGATAAACGGTGTTTCCGTGCGCTGCTCTTGTTCGCCAGAAGCTACTTAGTCATGACCCGGAAGCTGTACGCTTTCTCCCTCGGCCAATAAAGCAAGATGAGCGCCGCAACCCCAGAGTCGGAACAATTCAGTTTTGCATTTCCTTAGTTGGAGCATAGTGGCTTATAAAAGACTTGGATCAGAGCAAGAGTCCATTTTAGTCTAATGTTGTATTCTACCAGAGCAGTGGTTTCCAGGTATTTCCTCCCATGGACCAGTTGAAAATTGTTGATGGTCTTAACACAACACTTAAATTATTTTTCTGCTTGTTGAATCAATTGCAATGCACTGTGCTAAATGCTTTATGGTTTTTTAATTATATTTTAATATATATTTGCATTCCATAGAAATCCAGTTATAGCATAAAAAGCATATAAAAAAAGAAGCAATTAAAACACAATTAAAAATCAGTATGACTAATGCACACATGCAGTGGACCACCTGAATGAATCTCTCAGGCCACTGGTGGTCCATGGACCACAGTTTCAAAACTCCTGCGATAGAGCACAGCTGCATGATTTTTACAAGACCACAAGCAAGGCATGAAGGCAACAGCTCTTCCCTATATCCCACCCCACTTCACAGCAACTTGTATTCCCAGGCATTTTGCCTTGCTACATGGAATGTGCATTTAGCTGTAAAGGTTAATAGTCACTGATAGACCACCGTGTATTTATTGTATCCTTTTAAAAACCGTTTAAATTGCTGTGGAAAGAACCATAGCTCTACAACAAGCGGATGTGTTTTGCATGCCAAAGGCCTCAGACTTAATCTTTGCCACCCCTGGTACAGCTGGCACCCTTTTGAGATTCTGCACAACTTCTGCCAGTCAGTGAAGGCAGTACAGAGATAGGCAATGGCCTGACTCGTTATAAAACAGTTTCCTAAGTTCTTCCTCCTCCTTCTTAGTTGTTTTCTTTATAAGCTAAAAAGACCTGAGCACTTTAGCTTTTCCTCATAGGAATGTTACCTCAGCCTCTGAACATTTTGGTACCTTTTTCTGCGTATTTCCCAGTTTTGCAATTTCAGATGCAGCAACCAGAAATATGTGCCCTTGAGCTACACATTTGTTTAAAAAATGCTCAGCAGCATTTAAAATATTACATAATATATTCATAAAGCAATCATTAACAGATTAGTCCCAGTTTCTGCATTGTTTTAAAAAGAAAATTAGGTCACTAGCAGTTTAATAATAGTTGAGATAGAAAATAGTTATTGTTTTAATATTTAACTTGATTCCAGGCCGCTGTATAACAATATATAATGATATATGTTATGTAAATAGAATCATACAATAAAGCTATTATTTCTCTCTCTTTGAAGTACTTCATTTTCAATATACTTTCTCTGCTTTAGTCTTAAAAACTGAAGAATCTTGTCTCACCTAGCATCATACTGTGGAAGGAACTGAACATCACAGTCTTTAATCATTCTGTCAACTCAAGCATTTCATCTTGCCAGACAGAACAGTACCCCCTCTCCTCCTCAAGTGTGCTGCTCTGGGGGCTTTCCTGGCCCTTCCAGAGCCAATTTCAGGGACTGCTCAAGGGCAGAGGAGGGAAAGTCCTGTTGAGCAAGCAAAAGTCCTTGTGCATGTCTTCTGCTGAGATTTGTTAGGTAAAGCCTGCCCTAAGCAACAGAACCCAGAGTTGTACAATGTAGGTGCATTGCATGTTGAGACTCAGTTCTTGTGGAAATCTGTAAGACAATCAAACTGGTTGCATTCTCAGATAAAGTTGAGATGGGGCAAAACTTGATCTCCCAGACAGTAGGTCTACCAGAGATAGTTTGGTCAAGTGCAGCCAATGTATGATTTAGAAACAATGTGTATATTAGGAGTAAATAGCTGAGTCTTTGCGAAGGCTTTTTTAAAAATCACAAACTGATGTGATATTGTGGAGAACAGAGGACTGGAAAAATGAGAATTTTGTCCATTGCTAAGTAGGAACAAATTCAGTGAACTTCTTTCTATTCCTGAGGACAGTGAAGGAGGGAATGTGCCACTTTATTTTACTGTATGAGATGACCTAAGGTTCTTGGTTTTTTAAACTATTGTTTAACAAGATTTATATACTGTTTAATAAATAACAAAGGCCTCTAAGCAGTTTTCAGTTTCCCCATTAAAACATGTAAGCAGAAACACCACATTCACTAGCAGCAGCTTGGAGCTCATGGCAGTTTCCAGATCAGCAAGACTTTTCTGGAACACTCATATGATTAAGCAACGTCACAAGGGTGTTCTAGGAAGTCCTGCCAAGTTAGAAGCTGGCATGAGATCCTTGCCATTGTTAGCAAATACAGCACAGTGTTTTAGGAGAAAACAAAGTCCCCCAGCCACTTGTAGAGTAAAATAATTCAGTGGTGTCAATGGTTGCCTCTCAATAATTTTCTTAAAACATCACATGGCACTTTTGAGAAGTTCAGAAAATAGTTCCCCAGATTGCAATGCAGAGAATGACTATAAAATTGTGGTGCCTTCCATGGTTCCAGTAGTGGATAGGTAGCCGTGTTGGTCTGCCATAGTCAAAATAAAAAAATTCCTTCCAATAGCACCTTAAAGACCAACTAAGTTAGTTCTTGGTATGAGCTTTCGTGTGCATGCACACTTCTTCAGATACACTGAAACAGAAGTTGCCAGATCCTTCTATATAGTGAGAAGGTGGGGAGGGGTGTTACTCAGAAGGGTGGTGGGAATGGGAGATAGGCAGATAGCTGGGAGAGCCTGTTGACGACTCTTAACGACTGTAATAGGCCTTACAGGAAAAGGCAAGGGGTGAGAAGGTGAGAAATGGTATAGTCATGTATAGTGAGATAAGAATCCAATGTCTTTGTTCAACCCAGGTTTTTCCATTGTTTTGAGTTTGGTAACCAAACTCAAAACAATGGAAAAACCTGGGTTGAACAAAGACATTGGATTCTTATCTCACTATACATGACTATACCATTTCTCACCTTCTCACCCCTTGCCTTTTCCTGTAAGACCTATTACAGTCGTTAAGAGTCGTCAACAGGCTCTCCCAGCTATCTGCCTATCTCCCATTCCCACCACCCTTCTGAGTAACACCCCTCCCCACCTTCTCACTATATAGAAGGATCTGGCAACTTCTGTTTCAGTGTATCTGAAGAAGTGTGCATGCACACGAAAGCTCATACCAAGAACTAACTTAGTTGGTCTTTAAGGTGCTATTGGAAGGAATTTTTTTATAAAATTGTGGTATATGTTTCATCCCAGCACTAACATAAAGACATTGCACCTTTCCTTGCCTCAAAGACTTAGGCTCTGTGAAAGATGGTGCCAATTTCCTATGCCCAAGAGTATGTCTACATATTGTCTGTATTGCATGTATTATATGAACCTCAGTGCTACATGCCATATCCCCAAAAGGCACTTGGCACATAACTGATTCCTGCATGCAGAGGGTTGGACCAGATGATTCTCAGGTCAATTCTTTGACCACGTTCTACCCCTTTCCCACAGACTTACCTCCCATAGATCATTCTTCCCCTTTGCGTGAGGAGAAATCAAGGATAAGAGCTCCATTGTAACTCATTTACGCATAAGTTTTACCTGTGATTTGTGAGCTGTGGTTATTCTCTTTCAGCTTTCACTGAGTTGTGAACCAGATATAGTTCCCAAACCTTGAATCGGCTTGGCAGCCCTTAATCTGTAATTCTACAATTACAGGGGTCAGCCCTGCACACAGCTGTAAAACACAATCCCCGGTAGTCTAAAAGAGAATTAGTCCACCCAGCAAAATGGAGGATTTCAGCCATGGGGAGCGTTGGGCATTCTGAGGTACCATTGTTTGCAATGGGTCCTAAATGCACCAAACTTTGTTCTGTACTGCACCAGTAATGTGTAGATTGTGTGTGTGTGTGTGTGTGTGTGTGTGTGTTTGATATTTTATTTGTATATGTGTGCCTGTTCTGAGCTCTTAGTTGTAAGAGGCATTCCTGCATTTAAGCATATTAGAATCAGATGTGCATATGCAAAGATAAGTTATTTTTAATCACAAGTCTACAAATAGACCTATGTTTGGCTTTATGTACTATATGTATATCAATATATTTAGAAGATTTATCTTTACCTAATAAATTTTGATAAAAATACATTGTCTACAAGAGCTGCCGCTGAATGGAAAGTGAACCAATTACAAGGAGTTAATGCTTGCTCTTATTTTTAAACTATATATAAACACACACAGTTTGCTATGAAACATCATTTTTTCAAAGCAAAATTTCACTACAAAATTGGGGAGACTCACATTAAAACCACATAATCACCCATTTAATTTTTAACCATTCTTTTAGGAATTAGTTTCACTTGATGACCGAGAAAAACCTGGTCAACCTCAGCTTTCTCCTGGGATTTCAACTATTAACCTGCATCCACAATTTCCAGGTAGCTCTTTTTGACTCCTCCTTTAATGGATGAGAATCCTTGCAAAAATGGCATGGAATAATTCCTTATGGTGTCTATATTCCTTTCATTTTTGGAATTTTATTTCTAATTTAATGTTCTGCATTTTAAAAAGAAGGGCTTAATTTAGCAAAATTTTATTATCTTTACATGAATAATCCTTTTAAAGTCCACTAGACAAGACTCTTTGGTGAAGAAAATTAGACCTAGTGCAGATGTAACACTCAGGAGCATGTCATGGACTCATGCATTCCATCTCATTCCATTCTTCCTTTGTGAATTCCTTTCCCTTACCCAGCTAACATTTTTTTAAGGTGCAGCTATAGCTCAATGATTTGCATGCACAACATTCCAGGTTCAATCCCTGGCATGCCCATGTAGAGATAGAAAAGATCCCTACCTAAATACTGAGCTGGATGGGCCATGGCCTCACTCAGTATAAGGCAGCTTCCAATTTTCCTGGCACTTTAGTCTGCATTGATAATATCCATGGCTAGCTATTAAACCAGGCTTAGAAACAGGGTTGCAAGTTTCACTTCACTTACAGAATTGCCAGGTTGACTTGTTGGTTAAAAGGTAGTTTGCAAAGTCTGGTTTATTAACCATATTTAGGGCCAGTGCTGCCATAATTCTGCTGTACTACTGCAGGAATTTCAAGTGGACACCGATGGCTGTGGGTATCGGACAAGCCAAGCAGGGAGATGGAAATTCAGAATCTTAAAGCCTAGTCCTCATTCTGGTTTTTCTTCCAGCAACAGTGACCTCAGTTTCCCTCCCAATATGTACTTTGGGTCAGATAATGCTGCTGTATTAATGTCAGGTCAGTTAACAGTAAAACGGCAATGATTTATGTCTTGATTGTGGATGCTGATTTGGCTTACGTTACTGGACATGGAAGGATGAGCCTGGAAGTAGCTGACCTCTCTCAGCTGTTCCATTCTGTTTTCTCAGTCTAACACCAATACAGGATTGAGGGTTTGGTCATGTTGGTTGTTGTCTTTTGCTGTACTCCCTAAGGATTCCGTCTCATACTCCCATAATCCCTGGATTATTTCAAATTTGTGTTGGACAATCAGGACAGATTAGGAATTCTGTTCTTAGCATCCTTCTGCTCAACTATCTTCCTGTGGGAGCTGAAAACAATAATCTTAGTGGACCTCAGCATCAATGCAAAGGTTTGGTTTTTATGTTTTCAATGTGGCATAAAGATTGTGATTTCTCCTTGTTCAGGTCAGATCATTTCCTGATGAGGTTTAGGCTTGCAATGGCTTTTCTTCTTTTCATGATCAGTGGATATGTTAGAACAGTGATGAAATCTGAAAGATTCCCCCCTCCCCCGAGTCCCTGGCAAGTTTCCTTTTGACATGACCAGTGCCCCGTCAAACCCTAGTTACTCTGTAGCGGTTACATAAAGTATAATAGTTCACAGAGCATCAATAGTTCCCCCACACTCTTGCCTGTTGAGCAGATCCTGTTTTGCTCCTTGGTTTACCAGCTCCATTTACTAGTTAGGGAAATGGCTTAGAAGAAAGTGGCAGGAAACAGTATGAAGCTTAAGTGTGAGAGCCAGTGTGGTGAAGTGGTTAAGAGCGGTAGTCTGGTAATCTGGAGAACCAGATTCGCGTCTCCGCTCCTCCACATGCAGCTGCTGGGTGACCTTGGGCCAGTCACACTTCTCTGAAGTCTCTCAGCCCCACTCACCTCACAGAGTGTTTGTTGTGGGGGAGGAAGGGAAAGGAGAGTGTTAGCCGCTTTGAGACTCCTTAGGGTAGTGATAAAGTGGGATATCAAATCCAGACTCTTCTTCTTCTTCTTAAGAAATACAGGCAACAATCTGTCTTCAAGCCTACTCTGGATGGTGAAGGCAGCAAAGAAACAATACAGCTAACTCACAACTTACACACATTTAACTTGTGTACATTCAGCTTTACACACTTGGGGGGAGGGGAATTAAAAAGGGTGTAGGCTTTAGCAATCCCACCTACCAAAATGTATTTTGACTATAAATGATTTTTGCCATGCATAGTGTAAATGCGACAATAAATGCCTCCTTGATGAAATGGAATGTTCTGGAATGACATCACTCTCTACTGAGTTACAAAAAAGATGGCTGTCTCTACAGACCTATGGAACAGCCACATGTTTTTCTGTACAGTGTTCATGCTAGTAACAGAACATTATCATATCCCATGACTTTCAGGTGGTATTTGTAAGACAGTTTTCACTGCATAAGGCAGCCACTCCCACTTTCAAACTGTTGCTAATGGTGGTTACCAGTTTAAAGAAAGGAATAAAGTGGGATCACCACATCAGAGTTGTTTGAGTCAGAATTCTGGACTATGTTCCAACCCACTCATTAGTCTGGGAGATACAGAACAGATGAGGCCACTTTGGATTTGGTCCCAGCCAGTTCCTCCCTCAACACTGCTCATTCTTACTTGCTTTAATTTGGATGCCACTGATTTTGCCTTCAAGCAATGAATGTGCACAGGGAACCTTGTTGCCCAGCTTTGTTGGGTGAATATTAGTTGTTACTAAGGCTATGTAAAAGGTGCTTAGTGGGGTGTGGCTGACTGTCTCCTTGTTTCTTGACTCCCTTGGCTTATAATATATAGCAGGTGAGGGTTCATCAGCTGGGTCCAAGAACATGCCTTCTTATGAGAGAGAAGGGTTGTGAGACCCAACCATTTCCCCTTCCTGGTCAATATGCTTGAGTTGGTGGTTGCTGTACAGATCCAGATCTGGATGCATTTCAGTTTGGTGCCAGCCCCTGGTACGACCACACTGCTTGCACTGTCCTTCTGTAAATCCGCCCCTGCTCGGGACATGGGTACCTAAAGGGGCGCCCTTTTCTCAAATAGGAATTGAAATAATCATTAGAGTATCTTCTTAGGTCTTTCCATCTGCTGAACTCAGGTGGATTGCAACCAATGGAAGGAATGTTTCTGCTGTTTTTGGAATGCAGTCCCTGGGAAGGCTCACTAGTGGCTTTTCCTAAACCTTTCCAATGCTAGGCAAAGACCTTTCTCTTATTCCAGGCCTTGTTAAACATTAGCTGAACTTGATTCTATCTAGCTCCAGGGATGCTTCTGTGCTTTAATACTTTTTTATTTTGGGGGGCTGTGTGTTTTTGTTGTGTTACATTGTTTTGGTGCTCTTTCATTGATTTTATTTTTTTATTAGCTGGCATTTCAGTATTCTACTGAAAGGAGATATATTATGTATATATCCAAGGAAGGGAGGGGGTAATTTGCTCTGGCAAAGGGGAGGAGGAGCATGCAATCCCATGCCACGCTCCTGATCTCCTTACAATGGTTACATCTGCACTGTTATCTCTTCCATCATTATGCCTGAGGCAGGCTGAAGAAGGGAAATGACTGCAAAACTGTTCACTGTGTGCAACACAGTGTGATAAAGTACTCTCTACTTAGCCAGTGAGCAATGAACCCATGAAACCCACGAATCTTTGGATTGCTAATGAGTCTACTGAACTCAATGGAGGTTGTACAGCAGCTGTGCTTGGTTAATTGTGCCCATGAATTTTTATGTGCAAAAATTTTATGGAGGGGCATATGTTGAAGAGTAAGAGAAATAGATTTAATTGAAATGGAGAATGTTTTGGAAGTCCTTTTCATCTTCCTGAATGTGGTAGACACTTAACTTAGGCACCAAAAAGTGAATTGAGGTGGGAACAAATTTTCCGAAAGTGGTCCCACAATCCCTCGTGTATTTCAAACATCTCATTCAGTGATGCTTAGACAGTGAAGTTTCGTCACTATACTTGCTTTATTAGTTTTACACAGTTCCAGATTTCTTTCACATGCACCAGAGTAACAAATAGGTCAGGCTGTTAGTCAGTGTTCAAAATAAGAAATTGTTTTGAGTAATTTAGCAGATGTTCATGTGCTTGCTGCTTGGTAAGACTAAAGCATATAACCGTATTGAGCAACTCCTTATAACAACACATGCACTCTGGGCATGTTTTGTGGGGAGCAAAAGTCACTAGCAACTAAAGGAAGATGTGCCGTTTCTTCAAAATTCAGGATTTTAGAAGATCCACAGTGGGAGTCTGTAACATGCACCACCTAGAACCATATAAAGAGACCCTTACTACAGTTTTCCATTAATGATTAGTTCATTAAGCCATGCACGTATTTTAAAACTTGCCTTCCTCATACGTAAATAATTTTCTCTTTTCTTTTGCACAGTAGTAGTTGAAAAAACCTCTCCTCCTGTGCCTGTAGAAGTTGGCCCAGATGTGTCTACTTCAAGTGCTAGTCAAGTAATAGCACCAACTCAAGTTACAGGTATGATGCATACTTTCCCCAGAAAATAATGGCTGGAGGTAGAAATGGGTGCATACTCCCAAATAACTGAGGGCTATTAGAGCGTCAAACAGGAAGAATAGAGCAGCAGAACACAGGAAAATTCAGTGCCAAAAATGTTCAGTTTAAGAGGGTGGAATTGTATGTTATTTTCAGCAAGTCTGGTCATATGGACGGCATGCAGTTCGCAGTTGACTTACGTTGTGTATATAAAATAGAGAAGTCTAAAGGATTCCACCCACCTGCTTCCTGCATTCCCTCAGTTGGAGTGTATTTGCAGGTTTGTATACCATGGTTCAACTACATTTTTTTCTGTATTCATGTGGGGACAGTTTCTGGTCAGCTCCACATACAGGCACATTACATTTCAGGACGCATACTTTATGCAAATATGCCTCCCCAAAGCTCTTAAAATGCCTTTTTCTATAAGCGGTGCATTAACGCATATCCCCCTTAAAAGCATATGAAAAGACACAGACATGACATGGTGAGCGATCTTGTGAATTTACCCATATTCCATAATAAAAACTTGAGAAAATCGCATTGATTTCTAAAGGTGCCTAATGAAAATAATAATTTGGGGATCGTTTCCAGAATCTGATCTAGAACTGGGTTGTGTGTGGAAGTCATTCTTTGAGAAACATACTCCCTCAGCTTTTGTAGGGCCAGGGTCCCACCTTTCCAGGCTAGGTAGGAAAAGCCTAGCAGTGAGCAGGTTTCCAGGATTCACCTCCAAGAGATTGGCAGTTTTATTTAAAATTACTTTCCTAATGATCCAGAGCATGGAAATTGCCATTTCAATAGCTATTGCACCCTGAGTCAACCAGTCAACCTCTTCATTGACTCCAAGGTCTTGTTCCTGATCCTCCACCACCTGTTCAGGCCCCATGAGCATGTATGTGAAATTAAGATTCTCCCCCGGCCCCCAGTATGCATCATTTTACACTTGTTTACATTGAATTGCATTTGACATTTTACTGCCATTTCACTAAGTTTGAAGAGGTTCTTTTGGAGTTCTTCAGAATTCTTTTTCTTTTGTTTCAACAACCCTGGACAACTTACTATCATTTTATTATTACCTTGGCCATCTTACTGCTCACTCCTAGGTCTAAGTTGTTTATGAACAAGTTAAAAAGCACAGTTTCCAATGCCAGTCCTTGGCACTTTCTACCTTCTTCCTTAGAGAACTGTCTCTTTATTCCTACCGCCTGCTTCCTGAAACTTAACCATTTCCTGATCCACAAGAGAACCACACCTCTTTTTCTATGATTGCTACATTTATTCAGGAATTCTGTCATAGTTCTGTGTTTAAACGTCACAAATGTTAAGTTTTCTACCCCTAGTGCGCACACTTGTTTCTAAGGAGTGGTATGCAATATAGCCATGTAGCATAGCATCTTATTAATGTCTCTCCTCCAGAGCATCTGTGAGGGAAATTTTGATCAACCCTTTCCAGCGGATCAAAGAATTTCAACAGTAGTGATGATATTTCTATATTCTCCAGGCTCTGGAACTTTCTTTAATACTCTGGCTTCAATTTATCTTTGCAAAGGGTTTTTCTTAGTTAAGTACTACCAGCTGTGTAGTTTGCTATAAACTTACTGATATATTCCAGCATACCCTGCAATTTCTAAATTCAATGTTTATCTCTATGTCTCTGAATGTTCTATATTTGTTGAATCTTTGCAACATCCATCAGTATTCCATTTGAGGTCAAGTTTGCCTAATAAACAGTTGCTTTCTTTTTTTAAAAGAAATGCATAGGCTATTAATAGATTACATTGTTAGCTAGCACATTAAGCTATGTGCTTGCTGGGTGATCCTTTGGGCCAATTAACAGAATCCTTTTTAGGGCAGATGAGATAAATGACAGGTGCTATTCTGTGTATCAGTAAAAGGGCTGTAGTACAGTGGTGCCCCGCAAGACGAATGCCTCGCAAGACGAAAAACCCGCTAGACGAAAGGGTTTTCCGTTTTTCGATGCGCTTCGCAAGACGAATTTCCCTATGGGCTTGCTTCACAAGATGAAAACATCTTGCGAGTCTTGCGATTTTTTTTGCTTCCCCCCCTTTTGCTAAGCCGCTAATAGCCTTTTAGCCGCTAAGCCTTTAATAGCCGCTAAACCGCTAATAGCGCTAATCCGCTAAGCTGCTAATAGGGTTGCTTCGCAAGACAAAAAAACCGCTAGACGAAGAGACTCGCGGAACGGATTATTTTCGTCTTGCGAGGCACCACTGTAAAAGTTAATAATAATAATAATAATAGTAATAATAATAATAATAATAAATTACTGCAGATGCCACTATTTCATATTCTGTGATAGTTGTCTGGGCAAATTGTATAATCAGTATTCATTTCAGTGCCATAACTTCTCTCAGCATCTAGGACTGTGCATTTTAATATGAAGCCACTTTCAGTATTGAATAGGTTCCAGAAGGCAATTTTTGGAGGCAGACATTGTACAGAAAATGTAAAGGATGGAACTTCCTATGCCCTTGGTTATCTACCCAAATGCTGTGGTGCATATTAAAAATGTTTCTACAGTGTGTGCATTATTAGCAAACATTGCATATCCTTTTGACTTAATTACCGGGCCTGGCATCAGGCAAATTAAGGGGTTCAGTCCCCAACCTCCACAGATCTCAGTGTCCCTTTTTACTGCTGTAGGGATGAGAAGGATGGAGTTCTAAACCACAAAGTCAATGTGAATAAAGTTGCTTGGTGTCCCAGAATCCACCGTAGTGGCTGCATGGAAATAACTGCCAACTTCATCTTTAAGTTGTATTGAGTTGTATTGAGACACTTCTTGTGCTTCCACTTCCACTTCTTAATCACAAATCACATTGCAACAGGGAAGTTTGACTTCCTAGCATCTAAAATATTGGTTGGTTGTGCAAGCAAAATGTTCTCAGGCTTTAGTAGACAAAGTCCCTGCTGGTGTCACTGGTTCTTTTCTTCCAAGGTGAGTCAGGGCTGACTCCCCTTAACTGAATGAGTTCTGCTTCAGCTTTCACGAGTTGCGAAGTAACTATTGCCTAAAGAATAGCCTGTGGATGAAGTCAAGCTTGCCCCTGGAAGCAACTGGACCAGCACCATTAGGAACTTTTAATATAAAGGCTTAGGTTGATAAAACTCGGGGGAGAATGTGTGTGGCTTTTTAACATGGGGCAACGCATCCAGAATGTCAACCCTTGAGCCCTGAAAGTTTGGCACGCTTCAGTCTTAACCCTGAGATGAGAAGGTGGAAGATGCTTACAATACGTGCATCAACATTTGACATAACTACCAGGGGTTTCTTTTTTTCTATAAAGATTAAAACCATACTTCAATTCACTTACAAATTCCTCATAACTATTCCAAAGAAGAAAACGGTGTACACAGCACATGTTGACCCATTCACTGAGGAGATCTTTGAGCTTGGATCTCTATCAAACTTTTCTTGCATGCTTACAGGCCAGTTCCTTTCACTTGATTTCCAGATACATTAGGGTAGTATGTAAATGTAGGGAACGGAAAGGCAAGCTTTTGTAGGGTGTATGTCCAGCTGTTTATTTTAAGTATTGTTTCAACTCTGTACTGGCTTCTTGCTCCACAGCCACTGGGTTGGATAACAAGAGGCTGAAATAATAATTTTATTATTTGTACCCCACCCATCTGACTCAGTTGCCCCAGCCACTCTGAATGGTTTTTCTTCCTTTTTAAATTGAGAATAGTAGTGGACTTATGCAAATGTTTTAAATGGCCTGCTCCAGGTATGTTTTTCTTTCTATTTAGAAATCAACGAGTGCACAGTGAACCCAGATATTTGTGGAGCAGGACATTGTGTTAATTTGCCTGTGGGATACACCTGTTTCTGCAATGATGGATACAAGCTTAATGATCAACAAACAAAATGTTCTGGTATGAGAAATTTTCTTTGCCTTTGCTAAACTGATCAGTGAGTGAAGAATCTGAAGAAATATAACCTGTAATTTGTATGAAACAACTATGGTAAATAAGAATGGCTTCTTCCCTTTTTGGCCCTCAATCTTGGTCAAAATACGTTTTTTAAAAGATCTCCCTTGTTCTCATAGAACTTTGCAGCTCTTTTGTACCAGGTATGAGGAAACGGGGCCCTTCAGAGGTTGTTGGACTACAACTGCCATCATCCCTGACTATTGGCCACACCGACTGGAGCTGATGGGAGTCCAGAAACATAGAATCATAGAACTGTAGAGTTGGAAAGGGACCACAAGGGTCATTTAGTCCAACCCCCTGCGATGCAGGGATCTTAACTAAAGTATATGTGACAGGTGCCATCCAACCACTGGTTAAAAACCTCCAAGGAAGAAGAGTCGACAAGTGCACACTTCCTGAGAGAGACCATTCCAGAAAGTTCTTCTTTCTGATAGTAATCTCCTTTCTTGTAACTTGAAGCTATTTATTTGGGTCCTAGCCTCTAGAGCAGGAGAAAACAAGCTCGCTTCCTCTTCTATGTGACAGCCCTTGAGATATTTGAAGATGGCTCTTCTCACTGTCAAAGCTAAACGTACCCAACTCCCTCAACTGTTCCTCATAAGGCTTGTTTTCCAGACACTTGATCACCTTAGTTTCCTTCTTCTGCACTTGTCAATATCCTTATTAAATTTTGGCACCCCAAACTGGACACTGTACTCCAGATGTCATCTGACCAAGGCAGCATAGAGTGGTACTATTACTTGCCTTGATCAGGACACTATACTTCTGTTGATGCAGCCCAGAAGTCACATGGTCTCCATCCCTGAACTGTACACTACCTAAATGTATCTTGGCACACAACGTGTTCTAAATTACCCTGCATGCACAAAGGATGGCGCTTGTAAATTAAGAAAACTTAGGTGCTTCAAGGAGTCTTTATATTTTTCCTCCTCGTAGACTGTGCTTTGGAATCCTAACAGGAGTGCATGAAATTTTATGATAGGTATTGCAAGGAACTGAATGTCTGCTAGGCTTCTTTATATTGCCCCATTTTAAAACTGTGTAAAGAGAAGGAGCGCCCTTCACTAGCCCTGGTTCTGAGAGGTTCCAGAATCTGCTGGCATATAGTATTTGACTCCCATATACATAAATGCATAAGTTCTCTCTGAAGGATCACTTATTACAAGTAAGTATAGTTCCTTCCTTCAAGGAAAAGTAATACTCTGAAAGTTGGTATAAAGTAATACTCTGAAACTTTAAGCCAATAAGTCTGCTTTTTGAATCAGAATTTTATACCAAATCTTTATTGTTCACCTCCGTGGAAACAAATCTGTCTGTACTAATAGAGTCTGTCTTTCATTTTAGTGTCTTGTGTATATTGGGCGAAGTGAAGTGATGGTCATTACAGAGTACTACTTTTTCAATCTTCGTTTTTATTTCTTTAACAGATATTAATGAATGTACTCAGGCTCCCCATCTCTGCTCCCTTGGGCGTTGTGAAAATACAGAAGGAAGCTTCCTATGCATTTGCCAGGCAGGGTTCATGGCCAGTGAACAAGGAACAGACTGTGTTGGTAACTACTGTGCTTTATGAAACAAGCTCTTAATACTTGGGGCTAATAGCTAAGAGTTGGAGTTTGAAATCCGTTAAGGTCATTGGAAAACTACTTACATTGATTTACACAAGCACTGGACTGGGTGCTTAATGCTTAGGTTGCTCTTTTTGTTCATAGAGTATTTCTTAATAAAAATTGACCACCATTACAGAGGGCAAGTCATTATTCATTCTGTCTTCCTAAAATTATTTATTTGTGCAGTTATACTTCCTTGAAAATATAATGTTGCTGTAAGAGCTGAAGTCGTAAAATATGTTTAGAGGATAGGTTTTTTCTCTCTCTCCCATGCATGAGAATAGATTTCACATAGATCATTAGCAACCAAAACAGCTCTGTAATTGGCCCCTCTCAAATGTGAATACCATTTCTAAGTGACACTAAAGAAAGTCTATCAAATGTTAGCGTAGGACCATTTTGAACATTCATGGTATTGTTTGTGTGATTTGCTGTGACTGTTCCTGGAGATACACTTACATGGAGAACTTTTATCAAGTTTGTATCCACAGATTAAATGGGTAGCAGTCTATGACTGGTGTTCAGGAACTCAGTGTATGGCCTACTGTAAGGCCTTCTGCTTTTCAAATCATGGCAACCAGCCATCAGAATTTAGTTCATATTATGGCTGATGGTTGGGGATGATGGGATTTGTAGTCCAGCAACATCTGGAGGCTGCCATGTTGCCTATCCTGCTGTAGACAGTACTGAGCTAGTAGTTTCACTTGGTACAAGGTGGCTACCTATGTTCCATAGAGCATTCTTAGAGGTATTGTAGCAGGGCAGTAAATATTAGTAAGCAAATAAATTCAGTCCTAGTAACACCTGCAATTACTAAAGCAAGAATATTGGCATTACAGGTTGTAGTTGTTGCAGCTAAGATGTGTGAGCTCCCCAGCTAATAGTCTATTTATGCAAGTAAGCAGCCAGTCTTGGGAGTGATAAAATTAACAATTTACATGGCCCTAAGAATAAGAATTCTGGGCAGATTCAGCTAACCCAGTCCACTAACAGAAACTTGTGCAAGGGTTCCACTAGTGTTGGGAGCACCCTTAGAATAGTGTGCAAGGGGAAGAGAAAGGAGATAATTGCAGCTGGCAACTAGGAATTCTTGCACTGATTGAACAATCATATTAGAATGATGTTGACTTTCATCCTCTGTAAATGTGTGTATTCTTAAAAAGAAAAGGAAGACTAGTGTATTTACAGTACATATTTCACTTTTGTATTCATTTTGGTTTCTAGATGTTGATGAATGTTCTGGATCTCACACCTGTGGGGAAGGACGCTGTATAAATACCATTGGTTCATACATATGTGCTTGTGACACTGGATTCCGTATGAACAGGAGAGGCCAGTGTGAAGGTAGGTTGTCACTCTGAAATGTTGGAATAATCATCCACAGACATTATTATTAGTTTTCTTAATTCCTTTAGAAATGCCATCCGAGGAAGTTATGCCATAGAGAGCAATGTTTATGTATTTGAGGACACTAACATGGTAGACTCAGGACTGATGATCCAAGAATCCATAACCTACCCTATCCTTTCATTGAGCTCTACTGTCTCTCTTCATCTTTACATATAAATTGTGTTTCCAATGGGTAAACCGGGGTTTCTTCACAGCAAACATACAAAATGTGAACGAATGTCAGGCATGCATCCGTAAACACCTGTGTATATGTGTCAAGACTTTAAAGATATAGATATATCACAGGAATTTCTTCCCTTTGGATATTTCTGTTCCCTTCATTGGTGCCTTTTCATCGCCAGCTGTTCGTTCTGCCTAGACATCAGAGGTTAAAGAGATGGTTGTGCTTTATGGTTATGTTCTGTGCTGCTGCTGCTGCTGTTCCTACTGCTTGTTAGTTATAATGTTGTTGTTCAGGATAAATGTTATTTGGTATAGTTGTTGACATTTTATTCTCTGTTTTATTGTAAATTGTTCACCACCCTGGGAATTCCTGTTGAAGGTTGGTGGTCTTGTTGTTGTCATGATCATTTAAGTAATAATAATTCACTGTTTACATACTTGCTTCAGGAACAACTGTGGTAAATATGACTGCAGCATAAAATGTGGAGCTGCTTTTTCTTAAAAGTGGGTATTTACAGACAAGGGTCTGCTAGTATCAGCTTGCCTGCTAGTGACTCCTCAGTGACACTCCTGTGAGTAATAAACCAGATGAGGATAGTGCTGGTTCCCATACTGTGTGCCACTGTTCCAAATGACCTGGCAAAATCAGCATGGACAGCAAACCAGCACTGTTGCTAAACTTCAGCGATAGAAGGTTCCCTTCCTAAAAAATGGGGGGGGGAGCGTAAGAGCTTCAATTTTAAAACTGGAAATTATTAAAATTAAAGTTGGAAACCTCGCTATCTACTTTATCTGTAAATTTGTTCTATTGAAATTTTTTATAAAAATTGCCATTGACAATGAAGTTCATCACTTCACTTGTTACAAAGGAATCCACTTGTGGTTTGGAATAAAATATTGGCAAAAATCCACCGTTTTATAGAACAAAACGTCCCAGCACGTCTAACTTACAACGCATATGAAGTTAGGTTTTGGCCTGAATATCCCCTTGAGTTAAAAAATAAAAATCAACATAAATTCATTCATGAATTAAAATGATATCCAGTTACTCCTACTTAATCATCAGTGTCTTTGTACTCTGCTTTCATACCTGTCACCTTCAATCAGAATATGCCTTTTTTAAGCTAGCATATTCTTCTGCAGTCTCTCAGCTCCAGCTTTTGCTAGTATAAGAATTACTGGGTTTATGTTCATTTTTAAAAAAATTAAAAGATGGCTTTAGATATGGATTTCACAATTTGGTGCTCATAGGTGTCAAGGGTGTGAAAATTATGCATATTTTTCACAACAGAATTTGCAGCGAAAGAAAGAAAGAAGCAGAGTCCCGAATAAATGGGATCAAACAGGCCATGGCTTGATTGAAAGACAACATCAATAAAACAATTGATAATAATCCACCAATAACATCAGAGTGGAGCTGGTGGTTTCCTACAAGAATCTCGGGGAGAGGCTGGATTTGCCAGCTGTAATGTCCCCTTGGTACCACTGAAGTTAAGGCTATGCCTGATGGGTAACAATCCATTCTCCTTGTGAGAAGAGGCTGATGGGAAGTGGTCACCCATAGTAGACACCTTTAGTTTTGCTGGGTTAGCCTACAATCCTGGGAAATAGCTCCACTCTCAAGAGCTGACCCAGCCTCCTTCCTACCTCCCTTTCACAACTATGTGAGACCTTGGGCAAATGGAGCCTGAAGTGTCCTATCTCCCTCTTCCCTCAGTTAGCATTATTTGGAGTTTGTTCTACCTATTGCAAGCATAACAGGTCATGAGGCTGTAAGCCCAAAGTCTTCAGGCAGTGTCTAGTGCTCTAACTTTATGTTGTATGCAAATATATGCCATGTGTAATCAGTCCCTTGGTCCCAAATGATCTTCACATTAAGTGGAGATGAGGAAGAGAGAATGAAATTGTTGATTCTTCCTTTGCAAGTAGGAAATTTCTGATAAGTCAGATAAGGATATTCACCTGTCAAGATACAGCTATTTGATACAGTGGAAGAAAAGGAAAGGAATGTTCCACATTTCCTTTATGTTCATTACTACAGCAAACTATGTGGATAGTTTAGATTACATTTCAAGAAGCTGTGTAAGATAGCTGCAGGGCACCATTCATAATTTTAGATTTGTATGTATTTTTATATAGCTTATTCCAGACACATGTTTTACTTTTCGCATTGATAATTTATTATACATCTATGTTTTCATTGGCTTTATTTAAAAAAATAAAATCTGTATACCAGGGATCTTTCAAAACCCAAAAACTGTCATATCCTTAACTCTGTGGTTGCTTATATAAATATTAAATTTGTTGTGATAAGGTGGTGTCAGGGAACTGCCATCGGAGCATCAGGTGGTGGAGGGACTCAGGGAGGAAGAAAGAGACTCAACAGCTGAAGCAGGGACCAGCAGGGGGAGGAGTGGGTCTCTGAGGGAATGCGAGCAGGAGGGAGGGCTCAGGGAAGCTTCCAGCGAGAACAGTGGGGAGGTATCTGAGTCTCCCATAGGGAGACCCACACCTCGCCGGAAACTGTCACGCCGTGAGTCCAGGAGACGCGTTTCCGTTAAGGAGCTCCTTTGCTGGAAACGCTTCCGCAGACAGCCACTGTCGGACTCTACTAGTGACTAGAGCAGACATGTCTGAGGAGCTCCGTCACACACGGAGGTTTGTGGGGTCGCACAAACTCTGAGGGAGCACGCTTTACGCACAAGCAGCTAATCAATCCCTAACAGCAGTCCGACAGTCTCTGTACGCTGCCTGTGCAAGAGAAAGCATCATGAGCGAACCAACCGGAACCGGAGGAGCGGGGGCTGGAGCTGGTCCAAGCTTGGAAGATAGATACCGAGCGTTGGAGGTCCAACTGGCGCTGCAGACGGCGAGGCTGGAGGAGAGAAGGGCTCAGGATGCAGACAAGAAGGGGAGAGCCACTCAATTCCCCAGAAAGGTACCAGGATTGGTGCAAAAATTTGGGGGGGACCCCAAGGATTACCATGCCTTTAGGACAGAGATGCAATATGCCATTAATGTGCAGTTCGATGAGTTCCCTGATGAGGAATCGCGAGTTGCTTTCGTAATTGGGCATCTTGAGAAAGGGGCGAGAGACTGGGTTCGACCCCTAATGGCAACGCACAATGACATACTAAAGGACACGAGGAAGTTCTTTCGTGCAATGGATATCATGTTTTCCAGCGATATTGAGGAAGGGGCGGTGCGCAGACAGCTAATGGCTTGTAAGCAGGGAAGTCGATCTGTCCGTGAGTACTGGACTGAGTTTACCATGCTGATTCACAGACTGAGTTGGGATTTATCGGCGGCACCCATTCAAATGCTATTTGAAGAAGGTCTTTCTTCGGCGGTGAAAGACGAGCTGTCACGGAGCCCCAGGGCGGAGTCTATGGATCAGCTGACCAAATCTGCGCTGACCATAGGAGCGCGGCAGGAGGCAAGAGCCTTGGAGAGGCGGGAAGGGAGAGGGGAACGTTGGAAGGAGTTCCGCATTCCAGACATTCCTGAGCCAGCTTTCCCGCCGGCAGAGCCGATGGAAATCGGAACAGCGCGCGCGCGCGCATTTTCAAAAACCAGCGAGGGGGCTAAGAAGGAGGGAAAGGGCCCCCGGAAATGCTATCTCTGCCAACAGCCAGGCCACTTTGCCAGAGTCTGCCCCCAGAGGAAGGAATGGCAAGGGATGGTGGGAGCTGTTGAGGGGGGAGAACAGGGGGGAACGGAGCAGGTAAAAGCCAACGCCTGGTTGCCACAATCGGGGCACTGCAGCCAGGCCAAAGAGCAGTGAAAGTGCCCGTGCCAGAAGCTCCTCGACCTGCTCTAGTGATTGAAGTGTCGCTAGAGCTGCAAAATGGGCACCCCCTAAAAATAAAGGCGCTATTGGACTCAGGCAGCTCCTGCAATTTTATGAGCAAGGAGTTTGCTGCTGAACACCAGATACAGACTATCCCTTTAAGCAACCCCCTGCAGGTGACCACGATTGATGGCAGGGAGTTGTTGGGAGGAGGAGTCAGCTTGCAGACTGTCCCAATGATAATGAGGGTGGCAAGGCACACAGAACTGATAGCGCTTAATGTGGCCACCCTGGGAGGCGCTCCCATTATTTTGGGAATGAGCTGGCTAGCTCTACATGATCCGCTGGTTGGCTGGCATCAAAGAGTGGTGTCCTTTGGTTCAGCACATTGCTTAGAACACTGCAAAGGGGAAAAGGGTTCAGCAGGGGCCCAAGCCACCCTAGCAGGGACTGAAGTTATGGAGAAGGTGAAGGTACCACCACAGTATGCAGATCTCAGCGACGTGTTCAGCGAGAAGGAAGCTGACCAACTACCACCTCATAGACCCTTTGATTGCCAGATCAATTTACTCCCTGGAGCACAGCTTCCCGTGGGCAAGTTGTATGCCATGTCAGACAGGGAAATGCAGGAGTTGCGAGGGTTTATTGACAAGAACCTGAAGAGAGGCTTCATCAGAGAGTCCAAAGCAGCAGGGGGTAGCCCAGTGTTTTTTGTGGACAAAAAAAACGCGGACAAGCCGAGACTTGTATGTGATTTTAGGAGGTTAAATGCAGTGACTGAACCGGTGGCTTTCCCTATGCCCAGAATTGATGATATTTTGACCAGGGTGAGGAAGGGAAAGATTTTTACAAAGCTGGATCTAAGGGGGGCGTACAACCTGATACGCATAAGGAAAGGGGATGAATGGAAAACCACCATGTTTACCCCTTTGGGGGCATTTGAATACCTCGTTATGCCATTTGGATTACAAGCAGGCTCAGCGTGTTTTCAATCTTTTATGAACCACGTACTGGGCCCTTTGCTCTACAAGAATTGCGTTGCTTTCCTAGATGATGTGTTGGTGTATTCGGAGAATGAGGAGCAACATGTGAGAGACGTCAGAGAAGTGTTGAGCAGACTGCAAGCCAACAGGCTGTGGGTCAAACTGGAGAAGTGTCGGTTCCATACCAAGGAGGTGGAATTCCTGGGGTACCGCCTGTCAGACAAGGGATTGGCCATGGATCCCGGCAAGGTACAGGCAGTGCTGGAATGGAAAACACCCAAAACCAAGAAGGATGTGCAGAGGTTCCTAGGGTTTGGAAACTTTTATCGTAAGTTCATCCGCAACTTCGCCCATCTGACGGCGCCCATCACTGACTGTCTCAGCAGTAAAAAGAAGTTTGTATGGACGGCGGAGGCGGAGCGAGCGTTTGAGGAGCTGAAAAGGGCCTTCGCCTCTGAAGAACAACTTCTGCATGTGGATTTACGAAAGAAGCTAAGGGTTGAAACAGACGCATCTGACAGAGCCATAGGGGCGGTGCTTCTTCTGCAGCCGGGGAAGGAGGAGTCAGAGTGGCGACCGTGTGCCTTCTTTTCGCGAAAGCTGAACAAATCCGAGAGGAACTACACGGTGTACGACCGAGAACTTCTTGCTATTCATGAGGCGTTCCGGAGATGGAGGCATCTGCTAGTTGGTGCACAACATAAGGTGCAAGTGTGCACGGACCATAAAAATCTAGAGTATTGGAGAACTGCGCGAGTGCTCAACCAAAGGCAGTTGAGATGGGCCCAGGAGTTCTCCAAATTTAACTTTGAGATTTGTTACGTGCCAGGCCCAGAGAATGTTAGGGCGGACGCTCTCTCACGCAAACCTGAATATTTGGAGGGGGAGGGAGCACCCGAAGAAACCCATATCATTCCAGAGGACCGCTGGGTGTGTGGGGCGACTTTGGTGGGGCAAAGGGAATTGGTAGAGGGTACGGTGCAGGATGCATACGCCCAGGACAAACTCAGGGGTCTCAGGAGGGAGGAAGACAAATCCGGTGGTTTTGAGGAGAGAAACGGGGCATTGTATTATAAGGGAGCGTTATATATACCTGAAGGGGAATTGAGGGAGAAGGTACTCAAGCAGCTGCACGATAGCCCCACAGCAGGGCATTTTGGGCAACACAAGACCATGTGGCTGGTTACCAGGGAATTTTGGTGGCCCAAGGTCAGGGAAGATGTGCGGGAGTATGTGAGAGGGGGTGAACAATGCCAAAGAGCCAAGGGGGAGAGGCGGGCGCCGGCTGGTTTATTAGAACCACTGCCCACACCTGAAAGACCGTGGGAAGCAGTGGCAATAGATTTCATGACTGATCTGCCAAGGTCTAGAGGGAAAACAGCCATCATGGTTGTAGTAGACCTGTTAACTAAAATGGCCCACTTTATAGCCTGCTCACATGCGGTCACAGCAGAAGAAACAGCCAAATTGTTTGTAGAGAATGTGTTTCGGTTGCATGGCGCCCCCTTGAGGGTGGTTTCAGACCGAGGGAAACAATTTACTTCCAGGTTCTGGAGGAAGCTCATGAGCTTACTGCATGTAGAGGTTAATTTTTCAACGGCCCGTCATCCAGAAACCAACGGGCAGGCGGAAAGAGCAAATGGGGTTCTCCAACAATATTTGAGGTGTTATGTTAATGACAGAGAGAATGATTGGGTGGAGAAGCTGGCGTTGGCAGAATTTGCCTACAACAATGCAGAGAACGTGTCCACAGGGATGAGCCCCTTTTTGGCTAATCACGGGTGCCATCCCAGAGCCTTCCCAGGGGGGGAGGGGGAGAACTGGAGCGTTCCAGCTGCAGAACAGTTCGTTGAAGAAATGGAAGCGATCCATCGCCAGCTCCAACTCAACTTAAACAGGGCTAAGGAGGAATATAAGAGGCAGGCAGACAAAAACCGAAGGGAAGGTGAAAGCATCAGGGTGGGGGACCAGGTGTGGCTGTCAACCCAAGGGTTGCCGTTCAAAGGAGGTTGTAAGAAATTAAGACCCAAAAGGCTGGGTCCGTTTGAAGTCATGCAGCAGGTCAATCCAGTGGCTTTCAGGCTCCGGTTACCGAACCACATGAAGCTGCACCCAGTTTTTCACAGGTCGTTGCTGTCACCGTATAGAGGAGACAGTGAAGGGAGGGTCACTAGGGGACCAGCAATGGAGGAGAAGGAACACAGCTACCATGTAGCGGAGATCCTCGATTCCAGGTGGAAGGGAGATCAAGTAGAGTATTTGGTAATGTGGGAAGGGGAACCGGAGTCGGAAAACACCTGGGTTAGGGCAGAGGATGTCAATGACGAAGTTTTAATAGAGACTTTTCATCAGAGGTTCCCACGTAAACCTCAGCCTGTAGCGAGGTTCCGAAGGGAATACTTTGCCACCACCGACGAGGAAGAGGAGTTGGAGGGGTTCCCAGATTCTGAAGAGGAAGAGGATTCAGCGAGCCAGGACGACGATCGATGGAGGGAATTGTTCGAGACGTCGGAAGATGAGGAAGATTCGATTCGGGGGTTTAGCCCTTCACCTCCCAGGGGAGAGGAAATGGGAGGGGGTGAGGGGGGCCCTGGAGGGGAGGTGGATGTCAGGGAACTGCCATCGGAGCATCAGGTGGTGGAGGGACTCAGGGAGGAAGAAAGAGACTCAACAGCTGAAGCAGGGACCAGCAGGGGGAGGAGTGGGTCTCTGAGGGAATGCGAGCAGGAGGGAGGGCTCAGGGAAGCTTCCAGCGAGAACAGTGGGGAGGTATCTGAGTCTCCCATAGGGAGACCCACACCTCGCCGGAAACTGTCACGCCGTGAGTCCAGGAGACGCGTTTCCGTTAAGGAGCTCCTTTGCTGGAAACGCTTCCGCAGACAGCCACTGTCGGACTCTACTAGTGACTAGAGCAGACATGTCTGAGGAGCTCCGTCACACACGGAGGTTTGTGGGGTCGCACAAACTCTGAGGGAGCACGCTTTACGCACAAGCAGCTAATCAATCCCTAACAGGTGGTTTTAAATGTTTAGATTTTAGCTTCAAAACGAAACCCGTTTACCCAATGGAACATGTTTCCAAATAAATAAGCTTAGGATCTTTGCCTACGTTATCAAGATTATTTAAAAATATGTCTAATCATTAGTTGAAATATATCAGGTGTTTATTTCCCGATTTTTTTACCTCTTGCCCTCCTTTCCAAGGCGTTCATAGCAGTGTTTTTAATTTTACAACAGCCCTGTAAGGTAGCTTTCCAAACTTTTCATGTTGGTGACACACTTTTTAGACAGGCATAATTTTGTGACACAGTAATTCAGTTTTGCCCGCAAACCGGAGGTTAAACTAGCCCCTTTCCAACGCCGGGAGGAGAACAGGGGGTGTTTGCGTGGCACACCTACACACTGCAGCCGACAAATTAATGTGTCACGACACACAGTTTGGAAAGCTCTTCTGTAATGTATGTTAAGCTAAGAGACAGGGACTTCCCTAAGAGCACCTAGTAAGCATTATAGGTGAATGGAGATTTAACCTTAGGCATCATTTAACCAAGCACGGCATTCTAGCACATCATGTACTTCAATGGTTCCGTTCAGATCTGCATCTTCAGGACAGTAGCACCCAATGCTCAAAATATACCATCCCAAATTCTATTATAGCATTAAGATTCCCTTGCGCTTTATGGATTATTAAAATCTTAAACTTCATTTGTTTTCTTTTTAAAGATATTGATGAATGCACAATTCCACACACTTGTTCAGATGCAGAGTGCATTAACAGTCCTGGTTCTTACCAATGTGTCCCTTGCAGAGATGGATTCAGAGGCTGGAACGGGAAATGCTATGGTAAATGCCTTGTTGAAAATGTTTTCTATTGCAAATATTGTTGCAGTTATTCCAGGTTTTCTCAGTGTCGTGTTCTTGGGCAAGGATGTTAACTTCCCTTGGCAACTATGATATGTAGACTTATTATTTGATAGATAAAGAATAATTAGAGTGACTGTGACTCACATCACAACTAGATTTCCCTGGAAGTATATGGCTGCTGCTAAAACCAGCAACCCATTATCTCCTCCTCTCTCGTGATAATGAAATTACCTGCCACAACAAGACGTTTTATTTGTTTATTTCTTAAATTTTTCTCCTGTCCTTCCTTCCAAAGGAGCCCAGAGCAGCAAATATCAAAGTGTTAAAACAATACAATTTAAAATGAAATGAAAAAAATAATATTTAAAACCATCTAAAACCATTTAGAACATTTAAAGCAATTGCGTGCACTCACATTTGCTAATTTCAAGTTTGCCAGGAGCAGTACCTCTCAGGAATCAAATGCCTTGTTAAACAGGAATGTTTCTTAAATTTATCCCAAAAATCAGTTATGAGGGGGAGAGATGCACCTCACCAGGGAGGGCATTCCACAAACAGAGAACCATCTTTGAGAAGGCCCTGTCATGGGTCAACATGTGATATGATGCTGCCACGTTCTGAGTTTCCCTGCTCAACTTCCTTGGTGTGCAGTTTCAGCAAACCAGGCATTCATCTTGCTTCACTTTACAGAAGAGAGGAGGTAACCTGGGGCTCTGAAAACATCTAGCTTTGGCATCATTCAAGAGTAAACTGAATGCAGAGAGTAATTCCTTTTTATGTGAGGAAAGCACATTCAAGCATTTCTGCACTTCATATTTCACTTCAGGCTCTGCACAGCTCAGCCTTAAGCTCATACACAGTGAAATATACATCAGAGTAAAAGAACAATGGTATTTTCTAAGGGCTTGGCCATGCTCTTTCAGTCCACTCACACAACTGAAAATGAGGTAGTTGTCAAAATTCGCTTTATTTTAAATTGAAAAAATGTTTAGCTTTCTTTCATCTGTTTTGCCTACAATGTGTATCATTGAATAGGCCAGCCCATGCATTTCTGAAGTTAACTTTTCTGAAAAAAATCCAACTACAAGAAATTATATTTTCCTGTGTTGTCTGGAATCCTGGTGCATGGCTTTTCAGTGTCTAGGTTAGGAGGGGGTTTTTTTTGTCATTGCTTACATTGGCTCTGGCTCCTGGCATCTTATCCTGTGCTGTCTGCTTTCAATGTTCAAAGCAAAAGGGACACTTTAAAATGACAGGCAGAGCAGATAGGTATGCCTTGATACAGTCTTATGGTGTTAATGCTTGCTGGCAAATTCTGAGGAGCTTACTCAGCATTTCCTATGACTTTAAGCAGACAGACTCCCATTATCTGTCTGCCCTCCCACATATCTACTTACTTTCCTCCTTTATAAACCTTTTCTTTTTCTTCCCCCCCCCCTCTAAAAGCCTTCTTTTTGTAGATAAAAACTTAAATGTCTGGGATAGTAGATGGTCAAACCCCAGAAACTAGTTGGGTCTTGCACACATGGGAGTTTTATACCCAGTACAACTTTATGTTCTTCCTGCTAGTCTTCACTCTAATCTTGGAAACTCCTGTGACTGATCTGCACATTGTGAGGCAGAGGGTGCTTAGAATGGCCTCCATATGGTGTTTTCTCTGCGCCAGCCCCATAATGTGTACCACTGCTCTCCATGTGATTCTGACGCATTTCTTGGAGGGTTTTCTTGCAAGCCATGATTAGGTCTTAACAGGGATAGACATAATGGCTGCATTAGGATGATCAAATCTTAGTTTAACTAGCCAAGAAATGTGGAAGCCTCATGCACTTGCACACAGACACTTTGGTTCTCCCTTTGCACTGCTGAGGAAGCAAGCCAAGAAGTTGCTTCTTGTTACACCTGAGCTGGAAAACTATGGTTAAGGGCTTTCAAACAAGCTAGAATAGCCATGGTTTAATATTGGCTTCCATTATCCTGACTAGTTCGCACACAATGCTAAGCCAAACCGTGGCTTAGTGCAGATGCATGAGTGCCACAGAGAGGGAGAAACCTTGAGCCCAGGTACAGACAACACTCTAAGCTGGAGGTGTACGAACATGACTTGTATAACATGACCCCTCAACAGTTTTTGGGAGCCCTCAACAGTTATTGAGCTTCTTCTGTAAGTTCGCTGAGCTGTTGAGCAGCTTTTCGACAAGCCCCCACTCTGGCTGATAGAACTAGTGCCGCAGTACACAGCATACTGGCACTCACCAAATACTCTTCCTAAGCTGGTAAGAGCAGGTAAGCAGCTTCCTCCCTGACATTTCCTTGCTACCGCCGCAGCACCAGCCCTCGCTTACTTAGCATATTAACTCATGTTTAAGACAACCCTCAATTTATCCCCCCCAAAAAAAATTTCAGAAAAAAGGTAATCTTATACATGGAAAAATACGGTATCTCAGTCATCAATACCTTAACTGTGTGTTCCCCTTTCAAAATTAATGAATTTCCAAAGGGGTAGCCTTTGTTAGTCTTTTGTAGCAAAAACAAAGAAGTGTCTTGTGGCACCTTAAAGACAAAGTTAATTAAATGGCTAATGAACCATCACTAAGCCTTCTATGGCTGCAATTCTAACTATCTCTAATTAGAAGCAATTCCCATTTAATTCAGTGTGGCTTACTCCCAGGTTAGTGGGGTTAGGATTGCAGCCTGTCTCACTAGTTTGATTTCACAGTTCAGAATAAAGTTATCTTATTTCCGTCACTCACTGTTTAGCACATGCTGTTGATATTTTGTTCTTTGTGTCCTAGGCTGCATTAATAACTCTTGCCACCAAACCATAAATAAGCCCTTTTAAAAATTGCAGCGCTTTATTTCATTAAGTGCATATTTTATTTAGAAAATTACCTATCTCTTTGTGTTTCTGCTGAAACATAACTCTTAAGTGAATGCCCATGTGAAAAGAATAATAATAAATGATGAGTTCCAGTGGTTTTTCAGATTCATAGTAGAAAGCAGATTAAGGCTTCAATTCCAAACCCACTCACTTGGGAGTAAGTCCTATTGAATTCTACACACACATACCTCCATTCTCCATCCAGACAAGCAAGAGATATTATCACAGCTTAAGGACAGATTCTAACCAGGGGGGAATTCCTGAGATGAGAAGCAGGGCTAGTGAGAGTTGTGGCCTGGGGAGAGACTAGAGGGTTGCTTTTGGTCCCCAGTCTGGAGGTTCCCCACCCCTAGAATCAGTGGCGTAGCATGGGCAGGGGCAGTTGCCCTGGGCGCAAAATTCTTAGGGATGCAAAATTTCAACATCTGGTGCTGCCTCAATACAGCTGCGTGCTTCTGTCACTGGGCTCTATTGCAAATGGCTTCTCCGTGTGAACCAGGAAGTGGCCTGTCCAGATGACAGAATGATTCTTCTTTTCTTAACTCTGAGGTTGCAGTCTCCTGTGTGATAGGGACGCTGTTAGGCAGTTTAATGCGCATGTGTACTCTGTCCACTTCCCACCCCTCTGCGTGGCCCTGGGTGCTGGCAACCCATGCTACACCACTGCCTGGAATAAAACCTCCTATTTGTGGAACTGAGAACTTTTTTGTATGCAAATTGCTGGCGTGGAGTAGAAGATAAACAAGACTGGAGCCCTAGTGAAGGCAAAGGGTCAAAAACCCCTAACAGGACATTTGGGTCTGGACTGGCAATTTGAATGTATCGGCACAGATAAGGAGATAACATGTCATCTAGTTTGGCCGTTACTGAGAAAACCATTAAAGAAAGTTAATAGAAGCTTGTTGGCCAATTCTGCTGAAACACCTCAAGCATCCTTAATTAATATTGTAAGCAACAGCGTCTTGTCTAAATCCAATCTTTGTTATCCACAGATATAAATGAATGTCAATATAGCAGTCTCTGCACAAATGGCCAGTGTGAAAACTTGGAAGGCTCTTTCAGGTGTCTTTGTAGCCAAGGTTATCAACTGTCCCCTGCCAAAGATCAGTGTGAAGGTAGGAATTGATTAATACCTTTGTTATTTAACTATAACATGCCTAATGTCTGCCAAGAGAGGTGAAATAGACTTATTCATCATGGGCATTCAAAGCATGAGAATTGTATTCCTCACTCAGTGTGTTGGTGGAATCTTCTTCATACCACTTCAGAAAAGTAAACATAAAGGTAGGGCTGGAGCTACTTGAACACCTGTGCATTCTCCTTCCTGGTGTTCTGAAATCTTGGGAGAAATTCATAAGATCAGATGCCATGGGAGAGTCTTTTTGTGTACTGTTTTAAAAGCACAAGAGGCAAAAAGATTAACCCTTCCCTCTATTTGAAGGACCCCTAAAGATAAAAATAGGAAAGGAGAGTGGAAAGTCTTCACAGGGCAGAGTGAAAACTGGTGAAATGTAACCGCTTTGTGATTAACGTTGGCACAATCTGGGGGGGGGGGGGGGAGGAAATGTTAACAAAGGAGACAGAACCATGGGCTGCTTTGAAAATTAATCTCACATGAGATGATGATGATTTTGTTATTTATACCCCGGCCATCTGGCTTGGTTGCACCAGCCACTCTGGGATATCAAATGCCCCAATTTTAACCTGTTGTCTCATTTCATACCCCTGACTTGTAGTAATTGAAAATTAGTTTTAAAGACACTGATATTACCCAATGAGAATCTAGCCCTTGGAAAATTTAGTTGTCATGCAAAGGCTGCCTGAGGCTAATTTGAGGTGGCACTCAAAATATAAGTTTCCCTTTCTTATAATGGACTGTGCTGGATGAATAGTTCACTATGAACTTACACCAGACTGTTCTGCTTGTTGATAGAGCAGCACCATCCTACAGCAACATGTGCTTTTCTGGTTGTAAATTTGCAATGCATTTTGCTGCTGAAATCCAGATGTTGGCATGGGCTGACTATCCTTAAATTGTGAGAATGGGAAAGAACATTGCAAGCTTTGAATGAACAGCAACTGGATACCATTGGAGCTGGTCTGGATAAAAAACCCACAAAGCCTTTCTGCTTCATTGAAACTGCCAGCTCCATCAGGCCATTTGTCCCACCAGGAACTTGGCATTGCTAAGAAATATGCAATTGAAACCAGAGAAGACAATTTACCCTGAAGAACAGTAGTATTATAGAATTTACTGATAACACACACTAAATCTTAATTTTGACCCAATAATCTAGATCGTCATGGACTCTGAAAATGCAAGACCTTGAATGTATTTTAAACCATTTTTAAATAGCTTTGCGGGGCAGAGTATGCATTTTCTGAAGTTAAACACTGTCTTATAATTTGCAGATGTAGATGAATGTGAACGGCAGCAGCTTTGCACAAATGGTCAATGCAGAAACATCGCTGGATCGTACAGATGCATTTGTGGCCAAGGCTACCAGCTGACACCTACAAAAGACCATTGTGAAGGTAAGTTCCATTGTCTACATGAGGAATTCAGTCAAATTTTCTATGAGTTTTTCACACAAACTGCCTTAAAGGTTTCTTTTTACAATTGAGAAATCAGCAAGCGGTCATAACAATTTTAATTATTGAGAGTAATATTAATTTGTAATATCTCCTTCTGAGGCTGTTGAAGGCTGCCAAATTGCAGACAAATAGGTGTAGGATTTTATATGCAAGGAATTTTAAATATGTCATATTTCGGCAGGATAGGATTATTTATTTACTATATTTATATACTGCTTTTTATATACTGCTTTTCACCACCACAGTGGTCACAAAGCAGTTTCCAGATCATTAAAACAATGCCAGCACCATACCCTAGCTTCTGCCAGCAGTAGATATTTCAGTGACATATTATTGTGCTGTTGTTAGCATATTCTCTTCTGAAGTGGTTTGATTGCTGCTTGTGTTCATTTCAGATATTGATGAATGCCAAGAAGACAGCGATGTTTGCCGTGGAGGGAACTGCATTAATACCAAAGGTTCTTATGAGTGCACTTGCCCAGATGGCTTCCAGCTGCTTCCCTCCAGGGGTTGTCAAGGTATTATATCATCATCATCATCATCATCATCATTATTACATTTATACACCTTTGTCTTCCAAGGAGCTCAAGGTGGTGTTCATTTCATCCTCACAGCAACCCTGTGAGATAGGTTAGGCTAAGAGATGGCGACTGGCCCAAGCTGACCCAGTGTGATTCCTGGCTGAGTGGGGTTTCGAACCCTGGCTTCCCAGGTCATAGTCCTGTTGGTGTTTCGCAACTTTGACCTGTTGCAGGACCGTAGCCAGACCTAGCAGAGCATGCGCAGACTTCCAGAAAGCAATCAGTTGTAGGCAGGATGGACAAAGCAGGAATAAGACATTGCTACTAGTAACTTAGTTATGTAGAGGTGTTTATTATTTATAGCAGACTCTACAAGTTACTATATACAAGAACAGAAATGGATCTTAACTAGCTCTCTCTTAACAAACTCCAAATGACTCTCAGAACACCACACTGACCAACAACACTATCCAGTCAGTAAGGTCATAAGTCATCATGCCTGCGTGAGACCTCAACCAATGGTAGAGCTGTATCCAAGGTCTCATAAAACCAGGCAGAATAACTCATGAGAGCCAGTGTGGTGTAGTGGTTAAGAGCGGTAGTCTCATAATCTGGGGAACCGGGTTCGCATCTCTGCTCCTCCACATACAGCTGCTGGGTGACCTTGGGCCAGTCACACTTCTCTGAAGTCTCTCTGCCCCACTCACCTCACAGAGTGTTTGTTGTGGGGGAGGAAGGGAAAGGATAGTGTTAGCCGCTTTGAGACTCCTTAGGGTAGTGATAAAGCGGGATATCAAATCCAAACTCCTCTCTGCTCAGTCATCCTTGGCTTTTGGCCAACTTCTAATTGCTTTGTGTGAAGCTGCACAGAATGGCACGTAGTCAAAATCCCAACAAGTCCAACACTGTAACCATTACACCACATAGCTTGGCTATAGAAATATTATAATATCACAGTGAGCTAGAAGGATAAGAAGTACACTGTTGTACCTTATCATATCTGCATTTGGGGAAATGTTCATAAGGCATGGATTCTTACTTGCCAGCCACATAAGCTTTCCTTTAAGTGAAGAGCTGAAAACCATAAAAATAGCATGATTATAAAGTTCCTCCATGTTGATATCTATAGCTCCCTACTGGCTACCAAGGTAGGCATATCAATTCTCACTAATGGTATGGGTTGTAAGATGGGCAGCCGCAAGCTTTCTGTATTCAGGTGGGAGACTTTTTATCCCCCATTCAGATAAATTTTCACCTTTGGGGTACAGGTCAGCCTTTAATTCAGGTTAGAGTTCTCTTGTCCAATAGCACAACTTTCTTTGTTAAGAGTTCCTTATAATTATGTATGTAGCCTTCTAATAAAATTATGCATCTTTGGTTGCTGTTTCTCTGCCCCCTGCAGATATCAATGAATGTGCAGCATCCAATCTCTGTTTACCTCATGGGCAATGCCTGAATACATTGGGCTCTTTCCAGTGCGTTTGTGAGCAGGGTTTTACTATTTCTAGAGATGGCCAAACATGTGAAGGTAAGATGGGCTAAATGAAAGAAAAAGGAAATTAAGTCTGATGCAGTAAGGAGTGATGATAATTAGGAACAAACATAGGACATGTGTCCATCATGTACACTGACTGGCAGTGGCTCTCCAAGGTTTCAGATAGGTATCTTTCCTAGAGATGGTGGGATTTTGACTTGAGCTCTGCCACTGAGCTATGGCCCTTCCTATTGACTGAATGTGGTTGACAACACTTAAAAGTATAATCAAATAAATAGTACTTTTGCTCCCATTTTGATTAACTGCAGTTTATTATTACATCCAAACTCTAAACTGCGGTTAATCTTAACTATGGCTAGTTGAAAAGAGAAGGTTCATAAACTATGATCTGAAGTTGGATTGCTTCAGACAAACCATAGTGAAGATTAGCCACAATCTGCTAGGTTCAGACTAAACAAAAAAAAGGGGGGGTACTTGAGCCCCAGACTCATTCCTGTCACAATAAACCACAGTTTGTCATGATGTCCAAATCAGAACTAAGCCTCAGTAATATTGACTGTTTCATTATTTGTCATGGGTTTTTAATATACAATTCAGACCTTTAAATGTCTGCTATTTCATCTGGTAGCAATAGGTTCTTCCATGCTGACTTTCCATGTGAGAAATTGGGCAGCTTTTGGTATTGATTGAAGTAATGTTCCTACATTTTATGCATTTGTCCAGTGCCGTATAACTTGATACAAGTAAATCTGCATTATGCTTAAGACTCTCCTCCCTGCAAGAGAGGGGAGTGGTTGTGGCCGGGAGCCGGACTCTGCCTCAAGCAGTGTTTGCTCCCTGCCTCCCACTCACCTGGCTGGCGCCCACGCCCTCGGTCAGGCACCCAACCAGGTGCCTTCAAGGGGGCGTGTACAGCAGCCTGAATTGCTGCGGTGCCAGCCTCCAGCCCTCACTTTTGTCGTCCCGTCGCGAGTCACCCACCCTCCACTCCCTTAGAGGAGGGTTTCCAGTTTTCTTTTGGCCTTGCTATGGACCTTAGGTTGGTCGCCCTGGTTGTCCGGGGGGCCTGGTAGGAATTTTTCCATTTGGCATTAGGCTTTTTGGTTTTTTCGCCTACCTCGTAGCAATCGTCACAACTTTCGTGGTATTGGTGGGTAGGCTAGGCATTGGAATAATGTGTTGTGGTGTTGAAGGGCTAGGTGTGGCCATCGCCTGCGCCTTCAATTTTTGGGTATTCCGTTAAAGGAATCTGGCGGTCGTGTATTCTGTCCGATGCCTGCTTGGCGGGAGGCCATGGCATGACCCTCGGTGACATCAGGGGAGAGCCTATAGTTGGATTAGCATCAACAGGCTCCACCTGCTGGTGAATAAACCCCCTTTGTTGTTTGTTTGTTTTTTAGACTCACCCCTCTCCGAGGGGGTGGAGTCAGCTGACGTAATCCAATGCCTCAGCCAATACCTTTTCACTTGCTGTAATCAATAAAGTTGTGACCTTTTCTTGCCCATTAACCTTATATCACGTGTCCTTGTGTTTCATTCCTCTCCGCGGGGTTCGGATCCTCGAACTACAATATGGGTTATGGCTTTAAAAAAAGAACTATCTGGAATGTAGCTGTGAGTGAGAGGGCAGAAGGGGAGTAAAAAATAGTTCATGATCTTTTTTGGCTTAAGCCCCACTTATATATGCAGGATATCTGACCATTCCTAAATGACCCACACTATTTCATGTGTGTAAAATATTCTTGTTTGACAATCAAACAATAGTAAGCAAAGTATCCAATGTGCATATAATCACAGTTATACATGTGTTACACAAAGGTAAAAAATGATTTAGCTTTAAATAATAAAAGAAAGTTTGAATCTTTACACCTGTAATTCATTTTAAATACAAAAAGGTATATACACTTCAATTTTTTTAAAAAAATGAGAGCTGGACTTAAGTAAAGTAACCCATCCCAGTTATCAAACCCAGAAATATTTTTTTCACTTTCTCCACAAGGGTCCTTACAGAATTCCTTTATCTACAGTGTTGACAGAAGTGACTCTTTCAGAATCCCAGTCAGGACAATAATTTGGATTGATGAACATCTGCACAATGTAATTCTTTGAGTTTTCTCAGAAGGAGAAGAATGAGGTCATTCTAGTGCAATTCTGTCTTCCTTTCACTGTCCGTAGCCATGTCAGCGCCACCTCCTTGTCAACAGTATTAAAGTTAAGAGATCTATGGGAAAGAATAAACAAAGACAGACTTTAAGAACAAGGCAAAAAGTATGGTTCCTATTCTAACAATAGAGGCATAGATTCATTATGACCTTTTAATTTCCTGTATTAGACAATGCATGGAAATTCCTGTGCCTTCATCTAGAACATACGATAGTGTGAAGAAGGATTCATTTTTATGTGCATAAGTCTAATCTTGCCTTAAGCACTTCATAGAAGAATGTTACAATATTCTAAATCTCATTGCTAAAATGGATCTTATGCAGAACAATTTAATATTTCATTTGCCCCTACATTCCATTGAAACTGAGGAACGTGTTATTTTGTTGTGAGTACATTTTTCTGTGGTGCTCTATGTTATTTTTGTTTCCTGTTTTTTGTTTCCCATAGATATAAGAATACGTAATTGTGAACTTTTTTTTGCTCAGTAGCTTTAGACAGACAATATAAATTATTAGCTGAGGAACTTCTCATTTTTCCAATAGTATTTGTCATGACATCTTGACCTGTTAAACAAATGTGGATAAAATATTGCAGCAAAAATACACACTGACTTCCAAAGAAATGTGTGTGAGTGTGGAAATAAGTAACTGGCTCTCTGAATCATACTTTACTCAACTATTCATCTCACTTTTTAAACTTTCAGTGTGAAATATATTCTAACAGTATAATGGTGTTCATACGCATATCATCAGAGGATATGGAACATGCTTTTGTAAGAGCTGTACATCAGTGCATACAGAAACCTTTTCAACCTTTTTCAAATAAGAGAATGCCAGTAATGGCCCTGTTATCATCTGAGAAGATCTTGCAGATCCATCTGATTCCATGAGATGGATAAAAATCTGCATTGTAAGATGTTCCTCATGATATTTATTAATTAAATGTGATGGTCTTGTGTTGCTTAAGTACAGCAGTCACAACTTATGTGGGGTTTGTGTTCAGGGGATAGTGCACAAAGCCAAAATTGCATATAGTCAAAACACATTGGGTGTAAAGGTGGGTGGAATTACCAAAGCTTTTTTTACCCCTGGACACCAGTCCCCTTTCCACCCCTTTTCATTTTTTTGCCAAGCACGTAAAGCTGAATGCGCACAAGTGAAAAATGTGTGTAAGTTGCGGGTCTAACTATACCCACAATGGTGTAAATGTATGGCATGCTTTTGTCCATGTACATTATTCTTTTGTTTTTTGTGAAAACTGTTTATTTGCTTTTTATTAGCATCATGTAGTCAGTCTCTCTTAATCTCTGAACATGTAAGAAAAACAGCACCTAAATGTTTTTCCCCAGCTATATGTCGTTCAAAATCTGTAATTAGTCTGTTTGTTTAGCTCCACATGCCAGCATTTAAAAGTTGGCCTTAGAAATTTTCCCACCTGATATTAATGTATCTTATTTTCAGATGTGGATGAATGCGCCAACAGCACTGTGTGTGGAAGTCATGGGTTCTGCGACAATTCACCTGGGTCCTTCCGCTGCCTTTGTTATCAGGGTTATCAGTATCTACAGGATGGACAAGAGTGTGTGGGTGAGTTGTGAGATTTCCTTGAACAATGAGTTTTTAGGGGAAGCCTAGTGAATGCTTTCCTTATTATTTATATTACATGCCTACCCATTCAAATTGGAATAGGAAATGGTGCTAAATCTGAACTGGAACCAAAGGCAAGCCAATTATTTCACCTTCTTAGAACCTTCTGTTTCTGAAAACATCAAGCTGTTCACAAATCTCAATGTAACATCTGTTTAGACTCTTAGTTAAATGGCCAGAATTTTGCAAAGCCTACAGGAAATATAGACTGTCATGTGGTACAGCCACCTCCTTTGGCAAAGTAGTTGAACAGATTTCAGAATTTCTGTAGTCCCCACAAAATATATTTCTCATCATAAAAAAACCTTTGGTATTGTGATGAACTTGTCAATTCTGGTTAATTTTGCTAATAAGTGATACATTTCCTGGTATGTTATTAAGTGGTGACTAGATTTTTATTTTATTTAAGTGTTTATATATCCCGGCCTGTCATAATGATAAGCCCTCTGAAAATGTTTGGATTTCACCTTCTTCCCTTTTTGCCAAAGGCCCTTGAAGGTGCTGAAAAAGTATAAGTTGAATAGTTCAGTCTGGTGCGTGTCTGAATCCAAAACACAGCATGCAACTCATATTTCAAGAACATCCTGTTGTGCTTCTTGTCTTGATAGTTAACATCACTGCTTGTGGCAGAATTTGAAAAGGCCCTCATTGTGCGCCCAACCCACTAGAACCAATATTTTTGCCTCCTGAATATGGCCCTGGTATATGATTTCCACAAAAAAGCACACATAAAATATTCCATAGCTCATCTGTTCACAGGTTATCTCATAAACAATGTCATGCATTGCAACTATCTGAAAATCCAGACTGTGCTCTATTCTAACTTGAATATAGACCCTGTAGAAATAATGTTATATCATCCCATGGGCACAAACCTTTATTGCAGGAAATTAGATACATGTGGAGAAGCACATGCATAAATAGATACACACAGTTACCTAAGAATTTTCAGGTAAGCCAGCAGGAAATTTCTCAGGGTTTAAAAGAAAATCTGCTTCCTCAGTATAATCTTTAAGCCAAATATAGCTACAATATCCTACCCAGTTCATTATTAGATTTGTTTAGCACATGACCTTACTGAGCACAGAAGCATAAGGAACTGCAGGAAGGTATGGAATAAGTGAGGGTGAAGTGAAAAATTCGAGACCATATATGTGCGCCACACAAGCAAGCATTCTTGTATGATGCACCAAGTTTATGATTTTATTTGCAACAGTCACAAGAAAACAGTGGAAGATGATACCGTGGCCCAACAATGAAAGGGAAATGTGCAGCTTGGGCGGCAGAATACATTAGTGTAATGCTTTTCTAGCAGAAAAGTATTGGAACAGAGATTCACTGTATGTCCTACTAAAATGATCCCTTACCAAGATAGTGTTTTGGGTATTCTCATATAATTTGCTGACTGAACAGAGGTGCATTCCTGAAGCTCAACCTTTTGAGTCAATGGTAGGAATGTTAACCACACTTTGAAGTGAGTAATTCTAGTGAGCTGTATAATCTGTCACAGCTTTTCTTGATTTTTCCTTTTATATATCAGCAGAATGAATTACCTTCTGTGTATATTTTTCACACAGTAAACAAGCTCAAATTCAAAGATGAAGTAAAAAAATAATATAATATGAGGAGGTACTGGATTTGATGGGAGTCTCATAAAAAAACCACCCATCTTAGACCCAAAAGCCAGGGATAACAAAAATGTATTTGACTGGCACTGAATAGCTGAGAACGTCAATGCCAGGCAAGCCTCCTTGAGGAAATCATTCCACAATCTGGGGGCTACCACTGTAAAGGCCCATTTTCTCATTGCCACCGTCAACACCTCTCTCGGGGGGGACACACAGAGAAGGGCCTCAGATAACAATTGTAGAGTCTGGGTAAGTTCATATGGGAGGAAGCAGTCCTTGACATATTGAGTTCTTGAGTGGAATAAGACCTTTATAGGTCAAAACTAGCACTTTGAATTTGTCCTAGGAACCAGCTGCAACTCGTGCAGTTGGGCCAGAAGCACTGTTATACACTCAGGGCTGGTTTCAACTAACTCAGTGTGCTAGTAGAAGCCAACACAGAGACTCTCATGAGCGTAATGGGTTTTTCCCATGACAACCCCAAATCTGCTCTGAAGTGTTGTGAGAACCCCAGCAACAGCACATGAGGGGAAATCGTCCTATCTGGCAAGCAGAAATATTTGTGCTGGCAGAATTATTGTATTAGCATGAAGTTGAATTCCATTCTATGTCTGCCTGGTCCCAGTCAGCAATCTGGCTGCTGAGTTCTGACTAGTTGCACTTTCTGAACCACCTTTAAATGCAGCCACAAATATAATGCATTACAGTTATCTAACCTAGAGGTTACCAGAGCATAGACAACTGAAGCTACGATATTTCCAGCATGTGGCGAATGCTTCTATTGTGCACATTACTCCTACAGCTGTCGGGCTTTATTTTACTTATAGGCTCTTGCTATATACATAGCCATCTATTTCAGTCAAATATAGAGCCATCTTTTCGGATATCTTCATTCTTTTTCTCCTGCAGTACGTAAAAAGGGATTAGCTGTTGGTTAATTTATAATATTCAAAAAGTACCACTCTCGAAATAGAATGGGCTGCCCGGTTATGATGAGGAGCAAGCCTATGGGCATTATATGAAGCTTGTGTGAAGTGCTTTGAAGCAAGTTGCACAGGGATTCGGAACATGGCCTTCCTAACAAGAATTGCAATGGAAACATGTTGATGTGAACGTAAAGCTTATGCTACACTGGAAACTTAAATTAGTTTAGCAATCACTGGTTATCTTAAGAAGATGTGGGATTCCCTGTAACTTCACTTCTCGTAGTGGGGGAACCACCAGAAGGCCCTCAGAGCTGGACCTTAGTGTCCGGGCTGTAGGATGGGGGGGTGAAGACAGTGGTCTCCATAGCACTTAATGTTTACTTTTTATCTGTAAATAGCAGCTGCAGGGCAGTCCAATAAAGACTGAGAATGTAGTAGGGGGAAGCACAATGGAGTCCTGACAAAAATTGCTGTCCCTGCATCCAAGCTACTATTTGTATCAGGAGACAAGCTGCTGTTTATTGCCATTTTTGTCAGGAATTTGTTCCTTCTCCCCACAGTTTATAGTTGCAGTAAAATTAAAATTAAAAACCCTGAAGGCCAAACTACGTGCCTAGTGTAATTTGTAGTTTTGTTTCCACCTGGTGCTAAATTCTATGCCTTTGGGGGAAAGCCATTTTTATTTGTCCAGGCTATAATGTTCATTGTTTCCCCCCCCCCTCCAATGAATTGTGTTGATTTTAGTGTTTTTATTGCTCTAGTCTGTTATACTTTTCCTGCTACATCATATATATATGGATTGCTTGGTTGCATGTTTTATATTGTGTTCTTTTGTGGGGAGCCACCCTGGGAGGCTTGGCTAAACAGAAAGGTGGAATGCAAATGTTTTAAATACATAAATAGTCTCATTTTTCAGATGACAAAACAAGCACATAAACTACTAGAATAGTAGCACACTCACTCACTCACACCTTTTTAATGACAGATAATGTTTGAATGTTTAATTTTACAGATGTGAATGAATGTGAAATGCTGAGTGGAGTATGCGGGGAAGCCCTCTGTGAAAATGTGGAAGGCTCCTTCCTATGTCTGTGTTCCGATGAAAACCAGGAGTATGACCCAATGACCGGACAGTGTCGCTTCCGTTCCTCGCCAGGTAATGTCCCATTGGCACTGAATTGGACCATATAAATGCACAGTCTGACAAACATGGGAAGGAGTTGAATCTGTAACTGGTGGGTGAAATCATCGTATGATTATGTCATGTTATCCAATGTGTGTTTAGGTTTTGGGTTTTTTAAATTTAAATAAGTGGTCTAAATCCAAGACAGAGGTGAACCTCATTGCAATCAATAGGCATGGCTAACTCTGTACAGTGGCACCTCGGGTTACATATGCTTCAGGTTATATACGCTTCAGGTTACAGACTCTGCTAACCCAGAAATTAGGAAGATCTGAAGCGTCCTAAACTTGTTTAAGAGAATTTCTAAGGGAAAAGACTTTTGTTACATTGGAGCAACTTCTAAGAGCAACCTTGCTGCACCCTGCAGCAAGGTTCACGTTAGCACACCCTCCCAGATCAGAACATACCAGGGTTATTTTTAACTAAAACAATGACAACAACACAAAAGTATACAAATGGAGCTGATTTCTGGGTGAAACAAACGTCAGATACAAATATACAAATTCTATGTAATTTCTGCAATTTAATCAGTTGCATCCTTAACTCTCTGTGAGATGGAGGAATCATTGAATGGTGTAATTTCCTCCTGCAATCTGAAGTGGTACACTCTAGAAACGTTTTATCACTTGATCTGCAGTTTGTGTAGACTGGGACCTAGGAATTGGACATGAAGTTTTAATGTCATGTATCATCATGGCTTTGCTATCTTTTCATCCCTCAACACAGCCACCTCCCCTTTCACTCAGCCTCTACAGCTTCCATTTGCAGGTCCAGGTGCAGTGAAGCTGTGGGTCGTGTGGCCAAGGGATGATAAAGTAAAGCAATAAACACAGAACAATCACTTGGGATTTAAACAAGTCCCAACTTTATTGATTACAGATGTTAGCAAGTTTTTGCGCAAGCATTGGGTGTGTATCCTGAATCAACCAACCTGCCTGCTGGTTGAGTATTTGGCAGGGTTAAAGTTAAGGATTTCCCTATGTCAAATTGGGCCAACCCCCTGAGATTACCAGAGGGAGGGATTAAGAGGAAACCCTGATTCCTTGGGCTGGGGAGGGCCCTAAACCCCTGCCCACCTAGACTAAGAATGCAACCCAATGTCTTATTCGCTGTCAAGTTGTGGCAGTTGCTATTAGGTAGGCAGAAACCCCAGACAGGCCCAATTTGTCTGAAGGCAAATTGCTCCCAGGTCCCAAATATGGTGACCAAAAACTTCCATAGCAATGTCTTTTGCAGGGTCACTTACCCTCAGGCAGACCTAAAATATTAAGAATAGGGAGAGAGGGAATCCAATGACAGCTGAGGCTGATGCGTGACTGGCTTTTATAGCCAGGGAGCAGACCAAAGGGAAGAAAATTCCCCTCAGATCCACTACCAAGCTGCACCCCTAGCTCATCTGTGATTGGCTGAGCCCCAGCAGCCAGCGCAGGCAGTGAAGGTCCTCCCCCAGCCATGCCAAAACCAGGAGACCGTCTTGAACTGCCATGGCCACTTCATCTTTTTCTCCATTTCTTATAACATCTTTGCAGCAGCATCTTTTGTGCAAGGCAAGTTCCTGATGAAAGTATTAATTTTACATAGGTTACACTTATTTCATTTAATGTCAGTGTGAGAGGAAGGTTGGATGTATACAAATAAACATCCTACATGCTACAATTTTCCTGCTAAGTGAGAAGATGTCACTTATTCCAAGTGAGATCTGGGGTCCATTTGAAGCATAATTTTAATTCAGCACATTTAAAATATATTTAAGGTCTTTATAGAATGCCACATGTTCACACTTGTCTTTACTCTACACTGGGGACCAAGGGATTTTCTTCTGTTTCTGCTTTACTTGGCAGGAAATTATCAGATTACTGCGTTCTAAAAGGATCTTGTCACAGTCTGACCATTTTTGAGGGTAGATATGTGACTAATAGGAAATCTAGTGTTAAAAATTAATTAATCAGTAACGTGTTTAATCAGCAGCACATTCTTTTTCCTGCACCCCAGAATAAGAAAGCATTCAGTAAAACCTAATTTGAAAGTAATTAACTGTTTGTTGAGGTTGTAATTTAAACTTTATTTTATCAGCTGGAAGCAAAAATAACTGAAGTGCTTTTCAAGGTTATTCCTAATGGAATATGTACGGCTAAAGGTGGGGAAGGCTGTGCTTGGGCAACCTGCCTGGTAGTGATTTCTGGTGTATCTGTTTTGATGATGTTACCCTCAGCAGTTAAACAACAAGGTCAAACTGCTTCATTAAAATGATAGTTTTTAAGAAAGACCCTAGACTCATTTCAACAAAAGCAGGTGAGAAGAGGATAGTTCTCTTGATTAAGACCCCAAATTACAAACCCAACATATGAGACTTTTCTAAGTCTTGCACTTCCAGTGTGGAGGCCAAGCCAACTGCACTGCCAGCCTGATCAATGTTGGCCTTGGAATAATCAAGTTATAACTCGCCTGCTATACTGGATCTCCCACCTGCCCTTGAGCAGATCAAGAGATTTATCAGTAAAACAGCACAATCCCTCACTGAAAAAGGGAGTCCAGGCTCCTCAGACAGACTGTTTTGTAGAGTCTAGTCACCAGCTTTTCAAGATGTTCCTTGTTTACTGTACGGAATCTGTATCACTCAGCTCCTAGGATCTGTCACCTAGAGCCAACTGAGAACACACACTTCTCAGTTTAAAAAATAGAAAACTTCCGAAAGTTCTCAGAGAAGTCTAAATTCTTCAGCAGCAATGACAGTGAAATTCACATCAAAGCTCTTCGGCTGCAGGATTCGAAGGTCTCAACATGCCTTAGGAAGGTGTTCCTTTGCAACTTGACCATCCTTTGCTCTATATTAAGTGATCTTCTGCGTCTCACTATCAGGCACTGATATTCTAAGGCAGGCTTCCTCAACCTCAGCCCTCCAGATGTTTTTGGCCTACAAGTCCCATGATCCCCAGCTAGCAGGACCAGTGGTCAGGGATGATGGGAATTGTAGTCTCAAAAAACATCTGAAGGGTCGAGGTTGAGGAAGCCTGTTCTAAGGTTTGCAATTTATGAACCTTCTCCCAACTCGTAAGAATAGATCCTGCTTTCACATTCTGAAGTAAAGCAACATACATTCCATAGTATCCACCTGTTCAAAAAGAGACTTGCAGGTGTATCTTCCAAATGTACTTTCCTGGAGCAATCTACTTTTAAACGTATATATTAAGTGGTTAATAACATAGGAGAAGAATCATATGTAAACCAAGATGAGTCTTTGTACATTTCTGGGTTGTTTTTTTAAAGAAAAGTTTTTGTGTCTCGTTCAATTTCCAAACATTCACAACGCTTGCCTGCCTAACTCTCAGTCACAGCTGTGTAAACAGCTTTATTTCAAAAAAAGTTCTGGGCACATAATGGGAGGAAGAACTGAAATATCAAGTATAAAATAGGATTAAATAGTCACAAAGAGTTTCAAATTCCAGAGGAGTAACCTTGCTAGACCAACAGAGTCACACCCACACTGATTAGATTCTGTATTAATTTGTACTCTACACAGTACAGCTATCTCATACAATATGTAATACTTTGAGCTATGTTTGGGGGGCCCCCTTTGTTATTTTTGCACTTTTTGTTAATAAATCAAAAAGAAATAATCATCTCTCTGCTCAGAGTACATATATACACCCATTTAAATGAACTATTTAATTCATCTGATTAAAGATTCAGGTAGGTAGTCGTGTTGGTCTGACATAGTCAGAAAAAATAAAAAAAATGTCCAGTAGCACCTTAGACACCAACTAAGTTTGTTCTTGGTATTAGCTTTCGTGTGCATAAATACCTCTGAAGAAGTGTGCATGCACACGGAAGCTTATACCCAGAACAAACTTAGTTGGTCTCTAAGGTGCTACTGGACAATTTTATATATATATATTTCATCTGATTAAATAAATGGGATCTGGCCCACGGAAGGTCATATCCCAATAAATTTGTTAGGTGCCCCTAGACCCTGTTGATTTTGCAACAAGGAGTTTGTTTCTCATTCCTCTTGGGCTGGTTTTTGGCTCTCCTTTCCTTGGAAACTGTTGCGGTTTAAAGAGTGGGAAGGAAGGGTTTGGATAGTTTTTTGCTCTTCAAGATTCTGGCTCTAGTTCACCTCAACATATGGCCTGCGTCCAATGAAAATGTGTACTGTGGTGACTAAGGTACTGAGCCTCCTCTCACCTTGGGAGAACCAATTTACTTCAGCTAGATTTCTGTGACACATGATAGTCTTCGTTTGGTTCTTATTGGGCTGAGGAATACCACAAAAACCACTGTACTTCATGAAATTCAGCACATTATAGAAAACTGTAATTATCTGATGAGGAGAGACCACAGACTAGACTAACAAAGATAAAATAGCACTCAGCTGGGTGTTTCCCCATAGCACACATTGACCTTGGCAAAATATCAAAGAGAAATCAGTGTGTTGGTGTGCTAAATTTGAATAGCTCTGTATGACAGTTTGTTTGTGTCCTCTGACGCAAGCATGCATTCTTCTGAAGAGAGAAAAGAAAAATGTTAAGTGTTTGGTAACAACTGCATTGCATGTTAATATATATATCCTGCTTAAACAACTATTTTATTCATCATAACTGTAGAATATTTTGAGCACAATAAGGCAGATTACAATTTAAGGCAATAAATTTCTACTTGCACCTCTCCTCTATCTGGACATGGCTTAACGCCTTCATGTGGGTATCTTATAATTTACAACTATGAGGAACTTTTGCTCTGTGTTATTCAGATTAACATGCTTAACAATTCTCACTAAAAAGCAAATAAGCAAAATAAAGAAGTAAGGTGTGTGTACAAGCTTCTAGGAAAAATTGGGTCAGTAAGCTTCCAGTATGTGGGTTCAATGGTGTTTAATGGCCTAATGGCAAAATGGTATAATCTTATCTGTTGTATCTTTTCTTCTTAAGGATAGTATGTCAGCAATGTATTATAAGGACTGGGGACATGAATATTCTTGCATCAAATCCCATGGACATTAATTAGAGACGTTTAAGGGCATAACTGTGACATTTCTCTGTCTGTATAATCACAGCACCAGCATTAGCCACAGTTCTCTCTAACCAGGGTTTCCTCTTCATCACGATTTGAAATCAGGCAATGTAGTCATTTTGCATATCCTGGTTAATAGGGAACCTGGTTAGCATCTGCTGAGTGTGACTAATGTAAATGCAGATGTAGCCACAAATAAGGCTCGCAGGAAAAAAAATCAGAGAGGAAATTCACACAAAGAAATGGGAGGGAGAGTACAATCCCACAGCCTGGAGAGCCCATGGAAACCACCAAATATTACATGATAGGCAACAAGACTATATAATTTATTTCTGAACTTGCTTTTGCTGTATGACATTGTATCTTTCACTATTTGTGTTTAGATTTACCAGTAGATACAAAAGAAATGGCAGATGATAAGAAGGAATGCTACTACAATCTAAATGATGCAAATTTTTGCGATAATGTACTAACATCCAATGTTACGAAACAAGAATGCTGCTGTACTTTGGGTGCCGGCTGGGGTGATAACTGTGAAATATTCCCATGTCCTGTGCTTGGAAGCCGTAAGTGATCATTTCCCATTCACTGGTAGTTGCTATTCATAACACCATAATGTGGATCAGTAGCTTTTGCCTGTTTGACTATGCAACCCCATGCATGTTTATTCAGAAGTAAATCCCACTGTTTTAAGTGGGGCTTTCTCCCAAGTAAATGGGAGAACTGCAATCTTGGATTGTAATCCTTTATACAAGCCATGTTGGACTTAATCCTCATTGGATTCATTGGCACTTTTGAATAAGCAAGCATAGAGTTGAGCTATTAGTTATAAAGCAGTGTGTTCTGCTTTCCTATTTCATTTGGCATCAAAGAATATGTCTACAGTGGATTCATTCAGTTCCTTTGTACAGTAAGCCCGCAATTTATGCAGGGGTTACATTCCAAGGATCGCGCCTAAAGCCAAAATTGTGCATAGTCAGAACACATTGAATTCAATGGTGGGTGGGATTGCCAAAGTCATTTTTCCCAGCACTCCACCCCGTTTCTGTCCCCCCTTTTTTGCCATGCATGTTAAGCTGAATGTGCACAAATTAGATGCTCATCAATTGCAGGTTTACTGTATTACACAGGGCGTTAAAGTTTCCTATTAGATTTCTTTGCTTCAGTGATCACTTATCTGGACATCAATAATCAGGATTTCTACTCAAGATATGCTTTAAGTTCCATGGTTTATCATTATATTTATATCATGCCTCTTGTTTATTTGGGGCACCACTTTTTAGCCAACAGAATCACAAAAATTCTGCATGCATCTTTTAAAAAGAATCTTTTCATAGTTGCTCTGGAACATTTACCAGTCTTATGAGCCATGGCCATAGCTGAATATCACTGTCCATTTTTTTTCTAGAAATGTGTAATATGACAACGGAAAACTTATGAAATGAGAAATCATGCATTAGAATCATGCTGTTTTAAGGTATTGCATCTGTTGTCTTTCACACTGTGATGCGTGAATACATTTCTAATTGGATTCTTGGTTTATCTTCCTGCTAGCTGAGTTTACTGAACTGTGCCCTGAAGGGAAAGGATACATACCCTCTGAAGAGTCATCTTACGGAGCTGTTACACAGAACTACAAAGGTCAGCTCCAGTTATACAGATTTCAATTATATATCAGTGTTTCAGCATTCCTAAAAGATACCAGGGCTCATTTAAAGTCTGCCAAATGTTTATGAGTTTTTTTGTTTGATTTTACGAAAAATTGCTCCTTTGGGTGGGGATAGGTGGAAATGCCTACAACCAATTTCTCCATTGCACTTTGTCACTTCTATTTATGACCATTGCTTCCTTTCGCTGCTGCAAATTCATTTTGTATTTGAAAGGCTTTCTTCACTGTGTGGTACCAGCTGGCTAGGGATCAGACAGGGAGCCCAATGCCATCATGGTTGTCATATAGCCAGTCAGACTGGGCTGCTGGTGGACAATTGAAGCCTTTCTGTTTCCTTCTTCCTGAATGGGAAGGGCTGTGCCCTAAGTAGGTAGAGCGCATGCTTTGCATTCAAAAGATCCAGGGTTCAATCCCCAGCATATCCAGGAAGAGATGGGAGAGACCCCTGTCTGAAAACCTAGAGAGCTACTGCAAGTCAGTGTAGATGATACTGAGACAGATGGTTTAGTTGTTCTGGCTTGGTATAAGGCAGCTTGCTCATCTGAACCTTAAATAACTTTTCAAAAATACTTTGAAAAGAGCATATACTGGGGGGGGGAGGCTTGACCTCTGACTTTAATGAGATTTAGGAGTGGGCTTGCAAAGATGCAAATGATGTGCAAACAGCAGCTGAAAGCTATGTGTTAGGCTACAGTTCCTATGAAAGTCAGTGGGCGTTGGACCTTGCTATAGATGACTTGTAGGTGAACAAATGTTCTGGCATCCTCATCCTAAACCAGGCTTCCTCAAACTCGGCCCTCCAGATGTTTTTGAGACTACAGTTCCCATCATCCCTGACCACTGGTCCTGCTAGCTAGGGATCATGGGAGTTGTAGGCCAAAAACATCTGGAGGGCCAAGTTTGAGGAAGCCTGTCCTAAGCTGTAACAGTACAATTCTGTGCATGACTACTTGGAAGCAAGTCCCTTTGATTTCAATGAGATCTACCTCTAGATAAGTGTTTTTAGGATTGCAGTCTAAGTCTGTAGTCTAGTACACACTTACCTGGAGTAAGTCTCATAGAATTCAAAGAAACTGAACTCCTTGTTCCATGGAATAGGTGATTACACTTATAGCAGCAACCTATTCATGTCTAGTCAGAAGTATCTGCCTGCAACTCCCATATAATAAGACAAAAAGGTTTGTGATAGCATGTGATGTGGTGCTGGTTTGGTGCTGCTGAAAATTTATTTTAAATTCTGATGATATGAACAGGCCAACCTTCCACTGCTCCAGCTGGAACCAGTTGGGCTGTTTAATCAGGTCATCCAGAAATTCCATTCCCGTTTTCCTTTTTGTTTTCACCTGCATTTCTTTATTAGCAGAGTATCTTTGGTTCTCTTTAGAATTCTCCATTTCCCCTTTCATCTATATCATTCAACTTCCAACTAGCCTGGATGTGCTATCCTTCAGATATATGTTCTTTTTTAAAGTCCTTATTTTGGTAGTATGGGTGTCAAGTTTTCATATAATTTCTTTTCTTTAAAAGCTGCTCCATTTCTGGAAGAGTGGCTGCAAAAATATTTGTATAGCCAATTCATCCTTTCTGGAGCAGTCAGTATTTTAGGATTTTTACCTTTTAGAGCTGTTCAGCAGATACAAAACATTCCTTTCTTGGCATAACATCTATTGTTGCCATGATATAAATGGAGAACAATTCCATTCAGGGCAATGGGCTCACACCTGAAGGATTTGACCCAGTTTGTATTTGCCTTGAGTGACCCTAGCCTGATTTTGAGGAAATAGTGCAATAAATACATGGGGAAAGAAACAAGGCTAGGAAAAGAAACAAATTCCAAATCCAGCAAAAAAATGGATATGAAATAATTCATAAAACTAAAGTTTTATGTGCCAAAAGTATATTTTTCTATAAAATGTGACTTAAACCACTAATATTCATTTTGTATCCTGTCTGCTAAGTATGAGCTTTCTTTTGTGCAGGGCATTTCAGCTGCAGAGCAATTTTCTCTTAAGTTTGTGGAAATGTCTGTCTGTCAGTTTAAGTTATGTCAAAAAGCCCCCAGATACCAGAGTGATAAGTACCTTCAGAACTCTGTGCAGCAAAATTTATAGTTATGCCTGTGTGGAGGAAGCCACCATCGCTGGAATCTCCAGAGCAGGCGCCAAAAACAAATCGTTAATTCTCAGCAGGATTTTAAATCAGACACAACACAGGAGCAAGAAAAAGGGGCACAAAATCAGGGTGTTCCCTTAGCCAACATAAGCAGAGAGCATGAAAGTAGTTACTGAGGGTGAAGGTATGGTGAAGTACTTGACGAAGGCAGCCCTCCTTAGAGCACTAACTTCAGAGAAGTCACATTGGCAACAATGCTCTTGAAAAGCAGCTCATGGATCACAACTCTGATCACACATGAAAATAAGATTGTGTGTGCAGTCTCAATGTTACAGTTAAAGCAGAGCATGCTCAGACTAGTTAAGTGTGATTAGTGTATACTTGCTAAATAAATAGCAATGTGCCTGCGTTGTATGAAAAGATGTACGTATGCTGATGGCAGCCGCAGTTTTACATTAGCCCAAGCCATGAGCACTAACCGGGGGCGGGGGGGAATCTGTTGTATCACTGATGCTAAACATTCTCTCAATATTTGGCACAAACCTATACAACTGGGTGCACCTATAGCTGCAACTGTAAATCTGAAAATACACAAAAGATCAGGAAATGGTTATTGCATGATAAAGTGAAGGCACAGTTATTATTGTTGTTAAAACTTGAAATCTGAAGGCAATTCACAATATATCTATCTATATATATATATATATCACATGCTTGAGTAAGCACCAAAGCTACCCCTTCTGTAGAGCCATCTGAATTGGAGCTGCTTATGATTTAACAGTTCATACTCATAAGTTAGCTGTTAAATGTATTTCCTATGTACCCTCTCAATGGGCTTAAAATACACAGTCTGCTCATCTGTGAAGGTGCCTGATTTTGAGTCCTTTTCCGTTGACTGCCCCTTCCATTCATGCCTGCTCCACTAAGTCTGCCTGGCATTCAAGCATAGGATGTAATGTTAAAATAGGGTCTGTGCACATAGATTCCAGGGGCAGGATTGTGCAATGCCACACCCAGATTGTGTGTAAACTTTCTAGTGAATTGGGCAAGAGTTCAGGTCCTGTTCCAAATCTTCCTCTGGAATGATCTATTGTACCTCATGATTTTCTTTTTAACAATGCAGCTTACCGTGACTAGTTAGTAATAGTTCAAAGAGGGATTATGCCTTCCAGGTCGTTTCTTTTTCTTGAAGTAAATGCAGTTTATCCCAGCAGTAGCTTCATTAAAAGTACTTTACTCCCTGGTACGCCTCTAGTTAAATATTTTGGCTGATAAATGGTAGAATCAAAGTTTTCTCCATTCTTTTTGTTCCTCTGTGTGTGCGTATCCTGGCAAGATAGACTAAAAATTCATATTCAACTGAAATGGCCATGTAGGACTTCCAACTATTCATGCCTTTATCCTTTTTCCACAGATGCTGATGAATGTCAGCTCTTTGGGCAAGAAATATGTAAGAACGGCTTCTGTTTAAACACACAGCCAGGCTATGAGTGTTACTGCAAACAAGGCACATACTATGATCCTGTAAAACTTCAGTGCTTTGGTAAGTATACAAATTGTTACCATGTCCCCTTACTCTGTACATTTGCCAACCAGCACTGGGGAACGAGATTTTAATTCTTGCTTGCTCTTACAAATTATTCACACATGAAAGCTGGCTGATTATTTTCTCCATGTAATCCTTCGAAACAGTGCCTGAGTACTTTGTGTATTGGGCTGTATATGACTAGGAGCAATTTGCTTGATTGCAGTGGCTGGAAGGAATGTAGTTGTGGTTGCAGAAATTGCTCTGGCTTCATATCTGGGTGCAATCCAGTTCACATTGATGTTTCTCATTTAGATGTTTCTCCTCTCTCCAATTGTTTGTTTCTTTATTTTCCTATAGTGCCACTAGTGTTTGTGGCACTTTATGGTGTCTGCCCCAAAAAGCATACAAGCTAAAATTTGATACAGAAGAAAAGGAGGGAAGTGGAATCAGGAGCAAAGAGCAAAACAATGTGTGATTGCTTCAGTTGCAAGTTTAGCAGGGTGAATTACACTGTGACATAGGAACTAGCAAGTTGTGTCATGCTGTTGTTGTTGTTTTGTCGTTCAGTCGTGTTCGACTCTTTGTGACCCCATGAACCAGAGCACGCCAGGCACTCCTGTCTTCCACTGCCTCCCGCAGTTTGGTCAGTCTCATGTTGGTAGCTTTGAGAACACTGTCCAACCATCTCGTCCACTGTCGTCCCCTTCTCCTTGTGCCCTCCATCTTTCCCAACATCAGGGTCTTTTCCAGGGAGTCTTCTCTTCTCATGAGGTGGCCAAAGTATTGGAGCCTCAGCTTCAGGATCTGTCCTTCCAATGAGCACTCAGGGCTAATTTCCTTCAGAATGGATAGGTTTGATCTTCTTGCAGTCCATGGGACTATCAAGAGTCTCCTCCAGCACCATAATCCAAAAGCATGAATTCTTCGGTGGTCAGCCTTCTTTATGGTCCAGCTCTCACTTCCATACATCACTACTGGGAAAATCATAGCTTTAATTATACAGACCTTTGTTGGCAAGGTTGTGTCATAGGCTTCGTGGAGAAGGTAAATTTTGAGGAGGGCTTTGATTGGGTGGCTTCATGGAAAAGGTAAAGTTTAAGGAGGGATTTGGAGGCAGTAAAAAGGTGGTGGCATGTCAGTGTACTGGAAGGCAGTTCCAAGCATGCAGTGCAGAAAGCAGGGACTTATAACCCATTTCCTCTCAGCAGCTCCCAAAGAAATTACTTTTATTTTGTTAATATATTTATAATCCCACCTTTCTTCCATCACAGAATCAAAAGTGGTGCCCATGTAGTTCCATGGCAGTCACCCATCCAGGCACTGAGCCAGACCCAAACCTGCATAGCTTCACCTAGGCGATGGTTCCATGTGCCTTCAGGCATTACCCTGTGAAAAACAACTGTAGCAAATTCATTAATAAACTAGAACACAATTTAAAGCTCAATGTATGTATTCGCAACTACTCCCTGCCTCCCAAGCATGTCTATTTTCCATGGTGTAGATCTCCCCTACCCTTAGGTTGCTGCTCAGCAGCTGCCAGGTAGTGAGTTTCCCTGCCATTGACTATCATATATCCACAGTCAGAAATGCAACAGTGGCATGTGGCCTTACTTTGGTAGGTTTCTCGCTGAGCCTTCTCTACACGGAGCAGAGTTCTGGAATACTGTGCCAGAAGATGCAGTGTTTGCCACTTACACAGGCTTTTTTAAAGGGTTGGACAAATTTGTGGAGGAGAGGTCTATCACTGGCTGCTGGTCATAGTTGCTATATGCCACCTGGAGGTTCAGAAAGAATATATCTCATAAGTACCAGTTGTTGGGAAAGGGCATCAGGGGTAGAACTGGTGCCATCATGTGCTGCATGTAAACTTCCAAGTGGGATCTGTTGGCCACTCTGAGAAACAGAATGCTGTTCTGTTCCGTCACAACTCATCTTACATTCTTAGCAGTGGTAGCTAGTGCCCACTGGAGCTGGTAGGGGAGAAGGCAAAGAGGCCAACGGTTGGTGGAGCCGGAGCCCATGAATTCTTCCCATCCTCCTCCCTGCTTAGTTCTACAAGAGCAACCCCGAGACTAAGAAGGAGGCAGGAGACATCCAGTTCTACCCTAAGAAGGCAGGCGGTGGCTGATGAAGCTGGCAGGGCAGGGTCCTATTTGCCCTGATGGACCAGCCACCATTGGTTCTTAGGAAACACACAGGTCTTGTAGAGATGAGGCAGAATTTCTTGGAATATATTTTCATCATCGGGACATTTCTGAGTTTTTCCTTTCTTTCACCCACTTAAAAGAAAAAGGCCACTTGCAGAATTTTCTCCAAATATTCTTCATTGTTTAATTTCTTTGTTTGTGGGTGGGTGGGGGGGCACCATTTCAACCCTGCAATGCCCAAGGAAGACATTAGGTCCAGGACACTGTGAAATATGCAAAATGTGACTATGTTGCCAGCACAATTGTTGCTTCTACCACTTCCACACACACACACACACACACATATATATATGTGTGTGTGTGTGTTGCTGCACCCCCCTGCAATCCCTACACAGATCTGGCTGGCACAGGGCACAAAACCACAGCTCGCCCCTATACACGAAGCCAAGCCAGAGCACAACTAAGTGCAGTACAGCCATCTTCTCAGAAAAACTCTTCACAAGCTCAAGAGGTCAAGACACGAAAGCTTTAGCAACTAATCCACACTTAATGACCCACCTAAGTGGTACTCAGAATATCACTCAAGAAATCACTCAAGATATCCCTCAAGTAATTAAGGAACAAAAGAAGAAAAGGCACACTAACCTGGGAACTTCCTCTCTGCCCAGAACGTTGGAGGCTATACACCACACCCCCTCAACAGTATTTATAGGAACTCAAACACTGAGATCCTGCTCTGTTCCAGTAACAAGAAGCCGAAAGCACCAGCCTGAAGATGACGAGTGAGACCTCGTCAAAACGTCGCCTAGACACCCCAACTCTTACACGGGAAGACACCCGAAGACACCAAAACCTGCATTCCTGTACCCGTGAAAATCTACGAAAGCGCATATATATATATATATATATATATATATATATATATATATATAAAATCACCCTTAGGACAAACAAATTAAAGTCTGCTATTGCTCATGGAGAGCATCACCCTTGAGAAGCTTTTGGGGGATTTCTCCTGCCCCTGGAAAAAAAAATGATGGAATCCTTCTCCCAATCCCCTAGCCAAAATTTTTCTGGCCACAAATAGAGCAGATATTTTTGGCAGGCCATTTGTGCACAGCTCTAAAATCTTGGCAAGAGTGCCAAGAAACTGGCAGAGTTTGAAGCAAGTGGCTGATCCTTAGTTTCTAACTGGTTTTACATGGACATTATTCTACCTATCTGTACATCTCTACAAGAGCTATGTATAGCCTAGCCCTCTGTTCTTTATACATGAGGACATTATTGGACTCATCTCTGGCAAATGTTTTTTGGTTTGTTTGGTTTTTTGGGGGTTGTTTTTTTTAAAGATCAATTTGAGGAAATAGGTATTTTTAAAGCACGATTATTCTTCCCCCCACCAAAAAAACACACACCCCACCAGTAGTTGATATGCAATATGGAATAGTAATTCACACTCTTGATGATCATAAATGTTCTTCCAGTCTACTGAACTGCCTACTAATTCACTTTTGCCATTTGACTAAAAATTATTCCTAGTCACGACCTTCACTTTAGCAGTTTAAACAGAAAACCATTCTGTGTGGAATAATGTAATGAAAGGAAACCACAGTAAGAGACTCAATCACCTTGGGCCCAAAGAACTTTACTTTCCTGATGTAAAGCCATTTATATTTCCTTTAAAGTTGCTTCTCTGTAAAATGAGTAGACAGGGGTTGAGCTGAGAAATAGCAAGTCGGTTTCTGTATTTTTGCAAAGATTGGGCAGCTTTTGATACACTGTGGTGAGAAGCCTCTTGTTGTCTACAAAAAGAACATGGGTGGAGTTTGTCCAAAACCTGCTTGCCAATAGATCAGAGCAACACAATCTATTGTGTTCAGCAGCTTTCTAGCCTGTGCATGATTAGTGCATGAAGAAGACAAGGAAGATGTTATCTGTTTCATAGTTCCTTCCTTTGGGCTCTTGCCAATCCTGATTTAGATATATGTTCAATTTAAGAGAGAGTGCACTGCAGAATCAGTTATTTTCCACAATGAAAATGCTTTATTTCCTAAGCCGGATTGCAAGACACTGATAATTTGTTTGCTATGTTCTTCATTTTCATTTTTAAAAGATACGGATGAATGTCAAGACCCCAACAGTTGCATCGATGGCCAGTGCGTCAACACTGAAGGATCTTACAGCTGTTTCTGTACACACCCAATGGTTCTGGATTCCACAGAAAAGCGATGCATCAGACCGGCAGAGTCTAGTGGTATGCCTTATTGCATGCATTTCAAGTGAAGAGGTTCAAGAACAAGTAAAAACCACAATCAGGCAGGATTGAATAGGGTTATCTTTAAACTGTTCCACTGATTCCTTTCTAGAAAATTATAATTATAATTATAATTATAATTTATAATAATTTATTATTAATACCCCGCCCACCTGGCTGGGTTTCCCCAGCCACTCTGGGCGGCTTCCAACAAAACACTAAAATACAATAACCTATTAAACATTAAAAGCTTCCCTAAACAGGGCTGCCTTCAGATGTCTTCTAAAAGTTTGGTAGTTATTTTTCTCTTTGACATCTGGTGGGAGGGCGTTCCACAGGGCAGGTGCCACTACTGAGAAGGCCCTCTGCCTGGTTCCCTGTAACTTGGCTTCTCGCAGCGAGGGAACCGCCAGAAGGCCCTCAGCGCTGGACCTCAGTGTCCAGGCAGAGGTTTGGTTTGGTTCATGTCCTCCAAGCTTTTCTGATCATGAGGAAGAGCCCAAGCTATGGCTCCTCTCTACACTAGCATTAGTCCTTTTGTTTTCTTGTTTAAAACGGGGTTAAGCTTGGCATGAGGTGGAGCTTTAGCACAGGCTCCTCCTCTATGGTCTGTGGCTCTCCAGTGCTGCTGGGTAGATTTCACTGGAAGCATCTGGAATTGGCCAGTGTCTGAGACAGGATTTAGGACAGAAAAGTCACTTGTGTTCTGAACTGATTTAAATTACAATGTTAGCAGGGGGGAGTGCGCAACATTAGAAAAATGATCTCTTTATTTTCAGGAAAATGGAGCTCTTGCAATGTAAGTCTTGAACATGGTGGGCTGTACTGATTTTTCTTGTAACACAGTGCAGGCATCGTACTGATCACGTTTCTCTGCCTTCTGCTTCAGAACAAACTGAAGAAACGGATGTCTACCAGGATCTTTGCTGGCAACATCTGAGTGATGATTTCGTTTGTAGCCGGCCTCTTGTTGGAAAGCAAACCACTTACACGGAGTGCTGTTGTTTATACGGGGAGGCATGGGGCATGCAGTGTGCCCTGTGCCCCATGAAGGACTCAGGTAAGGCATATCCTAGTGACCTGAGGAATTTTTCATGACAAATCATTCACAGAAACTGTATATTCCCTCTTTGGATCTGCCCACTTCACTGCAGGAAGGACAGGGACACGAGGTAACATTGGTGTGTCTGGCGCTGCACCCTTTCCACACTTTGTGCCCCACACATTCTTTGAACCTGTGAAAACTGCTGTGGAGGTCTCTTGCAGGCAATCTGTTTCATCTGTTTGTGTATAGGTTAGATGATGCTGGCTGTTTAATGCATGTTCACTCTGATTTGTTTACAAGGAAGCTAGACAATTGACTGCATTCACACCAGGCATTTAAAGCACATCCCTTCTCCCCCCCCCCCTCCAAAAATCATGTGAACTGTAGTTGGTCCAGGGTGCTGGGAATTGTGGCTCTGTGAGGGGTAAACTCCAGTTCCCAGGATTCTCTAGGGGGTGCTTTAGATGTGCTTTGAATGTATGGTGCCTATGCAGCCGATGTTGCATCAAAGCAGGCATTATCCCACACTTTTCTGTCCGTTTTCTTTTCACTTTCCTCATTGGAAAGTCTGGTCTTTTGGGGGAAGTGGGTTTGTTTCACAAGAACTCCAAGTCATCTTTAATTGCACAGTCAGAACTTGCCAGGGTGTGACTGAGCCCCCCCCCCCCCCAAAAAAAAAGTAACAGTCTGGAAGTGCACTGAGTCACTTTGCGTCTTATGGAACCCAAGCCAACGTGAGTTTATATGATTCATTTCAATAGGGTACCATTCCTTCAGCGTTCTGTAAAGTTACTCATTTCTGTCTCATGTGGTAAAACTTTAATAAATCCATGGGAAATCCTACAACTGAAAATGAATGATGCATTTTCTGTAATAGTATGTCAGTTTTACCATATAAGGCTGCATTTAAAAACATGACTAACCCACAGGAGAGTGGTGGGGAACTGTCACCTTGTGGGTGGTAATATTTTCTCATATAATAAATTTTATAAACTGCTTTGAGTTGTGACAACAAATCCATAGAGACTTACAACATGGTGATTGATTCTAGTGGTGTGAATATGTGAACTCACCTAACGTTGTGGTGGTTGCCAATATTTTAGCTTCTGAGAGGGAGGATTAAAGGCAGTGTATGTAATAAAGCATATTCTCCAACACTAAATAACATAATGGTGGAATAATACATAGATGTATAGTGATGTTTTCTAAAGTGGAGGTAGTCAACATGGTGCCTGCCAGATGTTGCTGGACTGCAGTTTCCATCCCCCCTGACTACTGACCATGCTGGATGGGACTGATTGGAGTGGGGGTCAAACAACATACAGTGAGTCACAAGTTCCCCATCCCTATCCTAGGGAATAAGCCCCATTGAACTCTGTGGGACTTAATTCTGAGTAAGCCTAGATAGGGTTGGAATTCTAAAGCCAGATCTGTGTAAGACATTTTTGTCCTTGGTAATATTTTCCTCTAATATTTTCTTGAAATATTAGAAATCTTTGTGCTAGCCCATTTCTTTATAGAATGCTGCTGCATTGTTGGCATAACATCATGCTTTTAAGAGAGTGCTGCAAATATTTGGCTAATACGTGGCTAACCTTTCGGTAATTTAAATAACCCCTCTGAAATCCATCTTCTGCAAACTGCCCATTGAGTTAAAACAGCAAATGTATAGTGAATTTGTTTCCTGCTTTCTCTGAGTGGCTCCTTAAGGAAGAGTTTAAGGGAAGGAAGTTGTTTTCCATGGCAGATCAGATGAATAGCTATTGTATGCCCTGCAGAGCTTCGGCATGTTATATAATTATTCAATTTCCTGCTTCTAATTGTCTCTGTTGTGCGTAGGTGCCCTTATTCATGGCATTCACTGAGATCTTCAATTTAAGACTCATATGGAAGACGGATGTAGCCATCATGGTACCCCCAGATGTTTGTTTGACTCCATCTCCCATCAGCTTCAGCCAGCATGCCAAATGGTTAATACTGATGGGAGTTGTCACGGGAAATGGGGGTTGCTTGTGTGTAAACCTCCAGCCATTCCAAACTGCTTAGGGGTGGTTGTGTCTTTCCCTGACGGAGCAGCCCTTTGCACTGCTGCTCAGTCGCTAGCAGAATCCGTGAGTGGGCATCTCCTAAATTTCCTCCAGCATAAGAATTCCTTAACGGACAACCTTCGCCTCGCCTCTCTGCGCAGAAGCCTTCTGCGCAGAGTGGGTGTGCCGAGTGGTGGTCCTCCGCCCTCCTCAGTGACTTCACTGGAAGAGTCTCAGAGCCTCCCCTCCGAAGTGCTCTCTGCCTCTCCCTTCTTCCTGGTGTCACCTGGACTTCCTTCCCCAGATGACGTTCTCTCTCTTCCCTTACTCGTTCCCTCTCCTGCAGAATCTGGGAGCCTCGCCTCTCCCCTCTGCTCTGATGTCAGTTCCCTGACAGGAGTGTTAATACAACAGCATCTGAAGGGCACAATATTGACTTCTCCTAATCTAGAGAGTCTCAGACATCTGTCCTATTTTAAGCTGATTTGTTCTTTTAAACAAAACAAAACAAAAACGCACATTCCAGCAACTTTTCTCCACATAATTCAGCAAGCTGTGTTTTCAGTTTCACTGAGTGTTGCCAGGATGGGCCAGGTGGGAGGTGGAAATGGGGTGTTATAAAAATCCAAACAGGAATATGGTGCATGCGTGGCTTCTGGTTTTGATACTGCGGCTGGCTAGAAGATTTTGAAACATTTTCCTAATAAAAACTCCGTATTTAATGCAACAAAACATTTTTCCATTGGAAAGAATTCCTTCATGGCCTTTTATGAGTTTTACATTTTTGATTGATTATTTAGATTCTATTGTCAAAACTCGGCTTCAGGCATCACTTGCCAGCTACCACATCACAGTGTTTGAAATCAAGCAAAGCTGAGGTTGTTTATTGGAAGTCACTTGAATTTCCAGTGATCAGCGGATTCTGTGTAAATCAGTCGTCTTAATAATGAACTGTAAAAAAAACACACAAAAAACCCACCTCTCTTTCATTTCATCTCAAGCAGGACAGCTGGTATTTTCTGTAAATTTGTGTCAGTTAAAGTAGATGGTGGTATTTTTTATTTTGGAAAGGAACATTGTTTTCCGGGACTGATTCTTGTATCAAAAAGCACGTTAATGCATCGCTGTTGTAGCCTATTGTTTATGTTGTTATTTATTCAATTTATATATCAGCCCCACATATAATGCATTACAGTAGTTCATGCAAGAGAGTATGGAGACCAGAGACCAGGCTCTCCTGGTCCAGGAAAAGCCTTTGCTAGTTCATCAGCCTAACATGGGCATAAGCTCTCCTAGCCACAGAAGGCTCTAGTGATGACTTGAAATCCCAGAGTACTCCCACACTTCAGAGGGAATGCAACTCCTCCCAGTGAAAGTCATACATCTGATGAATGGATATGGGAGCCACCCACCCACAACACTTCCATCTTATCAGAATTCAGCCTTATTTTATTGACCTTCATCCAGTACACCACTGCTTTCGGACGACTGCCCAGCACTTTCAGAGCCTCCCCTTATTCTGATGGAATGGAGATAGAGCTGAGTGTTAACAACACATTGGGGACACCATGCTCCAAATCCCTGGCTGATGGCTCCCAATGGTTTCATATAGATGCTAAATAGCATAGGAGACAGAATGGACCCGACAGCCCCAAAGCCATGGAGATGAGCAGTGATCTCCTTTTACTCCTGTAATGGAGCACCTCCAACTCCCACCTGCTTGAGCTGTTCCTTAAAAAGAAATGTCAGGCAATCTAGCAAAATCATAACTGAGGGTAGGGCAGTATATAAATTCAAATCATCATCATCATCATTGACAACCTGTATCTGGAGAGACGCAGGGGGAGTGCTGCCCTGTTACTTCTAATTGACTTCCATAAGTGGCTGAATGGAAGAACAAGTGGGACAAAAGTCACACATCATTTTTAAAACGAGGGCTGCATTTGCATATGGTGCTAAGCAAATGTGGGAAAGTGCTGGCTCCCAAGGTGGTGATCACAGCCACTTTGCTCTTCCTTGGTTCTTTTAACTCAGTGTGGTCCAGCAGCTAAGCCAAAGTTTGGCTTAGCATGCCATCCAAACCCAGGATCATGTTAAGCACTCTCCTCCTTAATCATGAACTGCAGCCAAGATTTGTTTTTTTGGCAACAGGTCACTGTTAAGGAGGGTTCAGATGATACACTAAGCCAAATCTTAGCTGGTGCACTGCACTGAACTAAAATAACCCAGGACATTTAGCTTTGGGAGATGTTTGCAGCCACAAGGCCACATGGTACCACAGATCCTGTATTCATTCCCTAGCTGTCCTGGTTTGCTGGCACAGGGGTGGGATGTTACATTGGCACATAGGATCTGTGGATTACACTTCAAAATTTTATATAAGTAATATGTGGTGTTTATGGATAGATAAATAGAACAAACACAACTTGCCCCAATTTCGATTGTGAACTACAAGTGGATGCTAAGCAATTAACTTTCTTGTTTCATTTTTGGTCGCCTGTAGTTTTCCATATGTGATTCAGAATGCAGTACAGTGGAATGCAGGGGCTCAGTAGGTAATTAGCTGATATATCTTCAGTCTAAACCTTAAAAACATTTACCATTTTGGGGAAATTTCCCAAGAAAACCAGAACTGAATTGTGTATGAAATAATCATTTGCCCTTCAAGGTTTAGTGTTTAAGAACATAAGAAGTGATTATGTTGGCTCAGGAGGAAACTTTCACACCTCTCAACCAGTAGGTCATAGGTTCAAGTCCTGTCTGGGAAAACTGGACTTACGCCATATTACAATCGTAGATTTATATATTGATGGGGCCTGATTTACTACTGGAACTTCATGTTTATTTCCATAAATATATTGAACATATGGTTACAGAAAACAGGGGAAACAGAGTATTTAGATTATTATGCTGTACTTGTAGCAACACATTTCTGTTTTTACCAAAGAACATGCTGTTTTCTGTTTCTGTGCTATGCAGTTGGTTTTTAAATCAGAATTTTCTTGTACTCAGAGATGCAAGCGATGCACATTTAAAAATCCATATTGTGACTCTGAGTAAGGTTACTATTGTCTGTCTTTTTCCAAAATAGTTAGAATAACCTACTTTTGAAGCTGGCTTCAAATTTTTGTGTGCATTTCATTCTGGGGATATTTTGACAGTCTGTATTTTAAAGTTGTAGCAGTGAAAAACAAATCAATAACCTGAAGAAAAGAATTTCTGAAACTCTACAATTCTATGAAAATATTATCAGGATGATTGATTTATGTGGGGATGAAGAGAAGGTAAAACTCCCAGCAATCATAAAAGAGATGGGGGGGGGGGTGTTTCTGATTCATATTAAGACAAAACATACATTCACATAGTGAGTGAGAGGTTGGCAGATGATTTAAACCATATAAATAATTGGAATGAGAGGTGCCATCTGACACACTTCTGAAACTGCAACCTCATGCCAGTGCTGTAGGCTGAAATGCTGGCACAAAATACACGGGGTTAGGTTTCAAGTCTTCCTTCTAACCCAGACTCACAAGATATATCCAAACCTCCAAAAGATTATTAGTCATGGCTATCACATTCAACTAACAATGATCAAAATATGGACATGATTTTTCCACAGCATATGACGCATACTTCCTTAACTGTGAAGATGCCATAATTCCACAAGAGTGCAGAATGAGCTAGAGGTACAAAATGCAGCTTCTTTAGAATCTCACCTTTTATTTTAAATAATAATAATTATAACATCTCAATCTTACAACATGTCTGCTTCGAGATAAGTAGGATTGAATTCAACGGAGCTTAATCCCAGGTCTGTAGGGTTAGGATTATTATAGCCTTCATCTCTAGTGAGTAGGGTTTTGCTTATATAGTTATTTAAATATTTATATAATGCAATGTCATTGTAGCCATACAAAAGTTACAACAACAATGAAAACATCAATAAAATATTGGGGGGGGATACAACTATAAATACTGGGTGGTTTAAAGAAAATTCACATTTCAAAGGCCTGTCAACAGAACACCGTTTTTAGGCGATGACTACAAAGACGAGGGTGGCGCTGTGGGTTAAACCACAGAGCCTAGAGCTTGCTGATCAGAAGGTTGGCGGTTCGAATCCCCATGACGGGGTGAGCTCCCGTTGCTCGGTCCCTGCTCCTGCCAACCTAGCAGTTTGAAAGCACGTCAAAGTGCAAGTAGATAAATACCTTCCAGCGGGAAGGTAAACGGCATTTCCATGCGCTGCTCTGGTTCACCAGAAGCGGCTTAGTCATGCTGTACGCCACCTCCCTCGGCCAATAAAGCGAGATGAGTCCCACAGGATTGAATTCAACGGAGTCGGGCACGACTGGACCTAATGGTCAGGGGTCCCTTTACCTTTAGCTTTACCTTTACCTTTACAAGAATGCTAGGATGATTCCTGCAAAGAGTTGCACAGATCAAGACCAGCTAGACTAAAAGCTCAGTCCACAGCAAAGGCCCCATCAGAGGATCTCAGAGATCAAAGTGGGACACAGTGGGCCCAAATTGTTTAAGGCTTTGTGAATTAACACAATAACTTTGAATCTGGCCCAGTAACGAATTGACAACCTGTTTTGCTTTGTGGCTGCAAAGATTACAATCCTTACAGCAGAAAAGGTATCTTTAAAAGGGTATGGGCAATGCCTGCTGAAATCACAGAAGCCAGAGCCCATGGTGGCAGGCCTGTGTCTTAAACTTGGATTGTTGTGAAATGCCTATGAAGTGGCAAATGATACATGAGAAATAGGTGGGAAGAGACTGTTGGAGCTGCCCACCATCCATGTGTTCAGTTCTGCTTCTCTCTCCCGCTGTCCCCCCCCCCCCAGTGTGACTGTGAAATTGGAAGTTGAGACAGTTCCTTGCATAGAGAAAGGGAGACTGAGTGGGAATATATTGCACAATCAGTTCCTAGGAGGTAGCGATTGGGTTCCACTGAGAGCCAGTGTGGTGTAATGGTTAAGAGTGGTAGATTCGTAATCTGGGGAACCGGGTTCGCGTCTCCGCTCCTCCACATGCAGCTGCTGGGTGACCTTGGGCTAGTCACACTTCTCTGAAGTCTCTCAGCCCCACTCACCTCACAGAGTGTTTGTTGTGGGGAGGAAGGGAAAGGAGAATGTTAGCCACTTTGAGACTCCTTTGGGTAGTGATAAAGCGGGATATCAAATCCAAACTCCTCTTCTTCTTCTTCCAGCCTTCATCAAATGAGAAATTTCTCTATGGCTGTGTGGTTTGAGAGACTGTCTCTCAGCAGCATCTGCAAATTGGGTATGGTTAAGTGTGTAGGCCTTTGGTCTCTTCAACAGAATCAAGTCACAAATTTCAAAAAAATAAAGAAGAGGGGAAGGGAAGGTGGAATTCTTTCTTTAGAACAGGGAAAGTTCCAGCTTCTGTGTCAGAAGCTGTGCATGTTTCATACTTTTGGGTTTTCATGAGAGCAAACTAGTTCCTTAAGGACCCCCAAAAGCAAGTGGGAGAGCAATCCTAAGCATGTTTACTCAGAAGTAAATTCCCTCCCTGAGTTTAATGGGGCATATTATCTAGTTAGTATGTTTAGCATTCATTAAGGCAGTTAAAACTGGGTTATTAAGGAATAGTTTTAAAAATATTTAAAACCAGGGACTTTCTGCAAAGATAGCTACTGATTTTATACAGTAAAAGCCTTCTCACCAGAGAGATCTGGCTGAAAATGCATTTATTTCAACAGCTTTCTTAGCTACAATTATAACATGTTTCTCCAAGGCACGAGCTATGTTTTTCCAGAGTAGCGTTGATGCAAATAACATTTTAACAATCAGGTTTTTGTTAGCAAATGACTGGGGAAAATTGATTAAATTATGATTGGAGCAATTTCTCACTGCAGGTTAATAATAATAATAATACTGCTAAATATTTCCAGCAGCTCTGCAAGAGTTTCCTCCCCTTCTCTCCCCACATCATCCTCTCACTTTCATGTTTCATTGTTCAAGTTTCAGGAGGGACTAGCCAGCGCTGCTGACATCAGATTCCATCTCTTCCTGGATTCAGTTGTCACCAAGTGAAACAAAAGCAGGTGGTGCTTGGAAAAGGGAATCATAGATGCCTGAAGCCATTTGTCACTCTGACAGGGTTTATTTGCATCGCGTACAATGTGTCACTAAATCTGCTGGGCAATAAATATGGTTGTAGCTTTCCAGAATGCTGTATAAAATGATATACTAGATTAGCAGGCCTCTAGCACACTGCACAATGTAATTACCTTGATCCTCAACACATTTATTTTGACTTATTTCCAAGTAAGCATGCTTAAGATCGTAGGCCTGTCACATTCCGCACCAGCTGTGAAACCACATGGGCAACTAGAACTAAGCCAAGTAAAAGTGTCTGTGCACTTGGTTGTTTGATTGTGTTTGCTGTGGGCACACCAGTGTTTCCTGCCATATTGTATTTTGAGAGCCGGAAGAATGAAATGCCCCTTTGGTGGAAACACCATCTTTGATAAGATTTTGGGATCCTCGTTCGAAGCATGAATAACACTCTCAATTTGGAGGCTGCGTGCTTCCTCTTTTCTTTTCTGGACTGCACATTTGACCAGTTCCTTTTGAAAATGGGTGTGTGTGTGTGTGCAAGAACTGCATTTTGTCACATTGGATCCAATCAAGAATACGCTGGGGCTGGTGGATGGCACATCTGGCCAGCACCAGCTTGGCAAAAGTTGACTGGGAGGAAAACTTTGCTTAAGGTTTTAGCTGTATTTGCTGACTAAAAGTTCCAAGCCAGATTTCTCTCCCACAGTCTCCTGCCTCTCAGAACTCCTAGATCAGATCCTCTCTGAGATCAGTAGCTGTATTTCCTAGGGATGGGCAACACTGTCCGTTGTGGTTTATCTCAGTCTCTTGTTTTTCCAATCGTAAGTTCAGTTCTCCACATTTCCACATCAGTTTGTAATTTTTTTGTCATGTCCTCATGAAAATTCATCAGCATTTTAGTGTGAATTTCTTGTAGTGTACAGTACATGATTTTGCCTGATGTACACAAATTTACAGATCTCCTAATACAATAATGTGTTTTTGTATGTTCTTTTCAGTAACATATGAGTTTTTATGCAAATTTACCTTTAGTATCTGTATTTTCAAATATATTACTTGGCTAGAGAGCTGTGCTACAAAATCTGGAGGGTGAGGATTTTGATGGATGGCTGCATTTCAGTTCCCATATTGTCTCAGCAAGTGCAAATTATGTAGGTTCACCTTTCAATGCAGACAGAATCAAATTTTACCCAATGTTTCCCTCACAGCCTCTAAAGCTGCTTGTCACAGTTCCTTAGCCAGGGCAGGCAAATTCCATGTCACTATCACAGAAGCATAAACTAGGGAAGAATCATGTTTCCCCTGGTACAAACGGTTAATGTTTGCATAGTACAGAAACTTGATAACTCTTCAACATAGGCTTGTAGGGAGGTTGTGAGCTCTAAACAACAAAGATATATACAATTATTGGTAGGGGGAAATACATCCAGTAGAGTCACTCTAAGGCTGACAGTTTAAAAGGTAAGAAGTTAGTAACATAAACTTGTGTCCTCCAAAATAAATTGTGTATATTATGGAGCTGGAATAAGGAGCAAGCCTTTAAAAATAAGGGATTACCTTAAAATATCATGTAACACCTAGACATCATCTTAAATCTGGGGAAAGAAAAATGCTTATGGACGCGGGTGGCACTGTGGTCTAAACCACTGAGCCTAGGGCTTGCCGATCAGAAGGTCGGCGGTTCGAATCCCAGCGACAGGATGAGCTCCCGTTCCTTGGTCCCTGCTCCTGCCAACCTAACAGTTTGAAAGCACGTCAAAGTGCACGTAGATAAATAGGTACCGCTCCGGTGGGAAGGTAAACGGCGTTTCCGTGGACTGCTCTGGTTCACCAGAAGTGGCTTAGTCATGCTGGCCACATGACCCGGAAGCTGTACGGCTTCTCCCTCGGCCAGTACAGCAAGATGAGTGCCGCAACCCCAGAGTCATCCGCAACTAGACCTAACGGTCAGGGGTCCCTTTACCTTTTATGCTTGTTTACTTTAAAACTATTACCTACCTAGTTCAGTATGGTTTACCCCACCCCCAGGTGTCCTTTTAACTGAACCAAAAGGGTGTTTTCACAGGTAATGCTAAATATTACCTTTTAGACTATTGACTATTCTCTATGATGAAAAGTAGAGAATGCATTTTAAGCAGCATAGAATTTAGATTGGAATTTCAAGTGCAGGACTAACAAAAGGCAGCAAAAGAACTCTGGTCCAGCATCCTATTACTACAGTAGCCAACCAGATGCCTATGAGAAGCTTGCTAGCAAAGCCTGAGCACAACAGGATCTTCCCCTCCTGCAGCTTCTAGCAACTGGTCTTCAGAAGCATACAGCCTCCAACTGTGGAGGTCTGAATTTGAATTCCTTATGAAATGGGCAAAGCCAGGCAGGTCAGATGTTCCAGACCGCTGCTTGAGGGAGGGAAAGCAGCAAAAGAAGGAAACTGTTATTCCCACCTCAATCAGTGTTGAAATGTTTATATCCCATTAATTTTATTGGGATTATCCATTGCTTACATCACCGGATCGCATGTTCTTTCGGTCAGTATGAAAACAGCAACAACAGCAAAATCAATCATGATTTGACCAGCCCTTGAGAAAGATGCAGACCAGTTGTGCAAACAGAAAATGATGCGGAGGGGAAACTCTTGTTTCACTGAAAATCATGCACATTTCAAGGAACATCGATTCATCATAGGAAAGTACCAGTGTACTTGTCTCCTTTAGAACCAGAAATTATGAAATCATTTGTACTTGGCTTTCATGCATATACTTTCCTTCCAGCTTTCCTCTTTCACTGGCTGTCCTTACACTCAACAGTTATTTTTTTATACATGTAATTCTCTTGGTAAAAGTGTTTCATGCAAAAAAAAAAAAATGTTTGGTTTATTAATATAGTGTTGGCATGATCATGCATGCATAACTAGTATAAAATAATGTGTAGAAAAACTCTTCAAGATACCTTAAGTACTAACCCACATAGTTAGCACATAATGCCAAACCAAGTTTTGGTGTTGCAGGAACAAACTCAGTGTTTGTGCACTCCTCCATTACCCCCTTGTTTCACATACTACAGTGGTACCTCGGCTTAAGTACTTAATTTGTTCTGGAGGTCCGTTCTTAACCTGAAACTGTTCTTAACCTGAAGCACCACTTAAGCTAATGGGGCCTCCTGCTGCTGCCGCGCCGCCGGAGCACGATTTCTGTTCTCATCCTGAAGCAAACTTATTAACCCGAGGTACTATTTATGGGTTAGTGGAGTCTGTAACCTGAAGCGTATGTAACCTGAAGTGTATGTAACCCGAGGTACCACTGTACACTTCATTACAAACTGGCTTTCGGGTTTGGTGGGTGTGCGTCAGTAAACGAGGGAAATTAAGACTAAGAGCTGAGTGGGGGGTGCTCGTGTAATTTCACTGTATACAAGTTGTACAAGTGACAATAAAGTATTTCAATATTTCTATTTCAATTAGTTTCTTCCTGGTTAATGGAAAAGCATAAGTTGCAATGACATTTGAACCAGCAAACTATGTTTTCTGTGTGCCCTGCAAACCAGGATTGCAAATCAGTGTTCCTGGTCCAGAATGTAGTAGCACACAATGGTTTGCTACAAACCAGCAAACACACATAAACACACACACGCAAACGCACACACATTAAGTGCAAGAGGGAACATGCAAACCCTGGGTTTATTCCCATAACAACAAACCATGGTTTGGTGTTTCATGTGTTCCGATCCATTCTAATGTATTTCTATATTGTTAATATATTCATTGTGGGAGACAGCAGAAGTAGGAGGCATAAAACAATGTTTCTCTGAACTTTGGTTAGGTATAAAGGTTCTTCCAATGCAAGGCAACATTTGGACTATAATTGCTAGCATTTATAGCATTTACAATTGCTATAATTGCTAACATTTATCCAGCATGTTCAAGTGTTCAAAGCATGCCACATATTAGTGTAGCAACCATTCCAACAATTCTTAAGTCAGTTTTAGAACCCCAGTTTTGGACATTGCATGGCTTGCCTAAGGCCACCCGCCTGTTAAAAGCATAACAGAAAGAAGATTTGAAGAATGAACTTGGTGGCTCACAGCTTAGTGTCTTGGTGACTGCAATACACTAGCTCCTTCCATGAAAAATGCAGGGCCATTCTCAGAACTGCACCAGCAATGTATATTACTTGTGCTTCACTTCTGATTGCCTAATCCTATGACTTAAAAGGAGCTGCACAAGGACAGCAGCCTCATCATGTGCGAGGAGCTACTAAGGATCCCAAGACCACCAGTGTACCTGCTTTTATTTTTAATAAAGAGGTTTACCTGAGACGTAGTTTCCAGAAACTTGATCATCCTGATTGCCCTTCTCCTCCAGCTTATCCTCCTTAAATTGTGGTACCCAGAATTGGACACAGTAATCCAAGTGTGGTCTGACCAAGGCAGAATAGAGTGGTACTATTACTTCCCTTGATCTGGACGCTATACTTCTGTTGATGCAGCCTAGAATAGCATTAGCTTTTTTTGCTGCTGCATCACACTGTTGACTCATGTTAAGCTTGTGATCCACCATTTGCTTAGTAGAAAATCCTATTAGGCTGCAGTAAAGCTTTAAGTCACGTTTTGTACCACCCTGGCTTGGCCCCTCTGATTTTGAAATTCTTGATCTAGTAACAAAGATAGCAACCCTTTGCCAGCAATCTGGCTTTCGCCTTTCATGGGCCTCCAATCCCCAGTTTATGAAACAGAACAAGCCGGCCAGAAATAAGCAAGGTTCAGATGAGGTGACCAGAATGCCCTTTCTTGGCCTTGGAACTACTGAACAATGACACTGCTCATGATCGCTAAAGTTGAGTCATGGCTGCATTACATTTGAGCAATCTTAATCTTCCAGGAAAGAAAGCGATATGTGGGCAACAGACTTAGGCTTTTCCAATTAAGTGTTATACACTAGCAAGAGAAAGAAGCATGGGGTATCTTCATTAGGAATGCATTCCATTATAACTCCTGTTCTGCTTTGCTCACTTCCAGACGATTACGCCCAATTGTGCAACATTCCAGTGCCAGGATCTCGGAGGCCGTATGGGCAAGATGCATTGACTGACTTTGAGGAGGAACAGTATACTCCGGAAACTGATCCATACTTTGTGGAAGACCGTAAGCAACCTTTGCTCCCCAAAACTAAAAATTAGTAGCTTGGGTTCCTCCTGCTTATTCAGTAAATAAATACAATGGTAATGCTAATAAACTTCTGTGTAGGTTTGAATGTGAAGCATAGAGGATGGAGCCCTCAGGAGGATATCTACAAAGGGCTCTTTCAAAGCCCCGTGCTTCACTTTGAAGTTTTGACAATCAGGGCTTCGAAGGGAAGCATCACAGGACATCACAATGAAATCAGGTGTTTGACAAGAGAGCCCCACACACCTGTCTACCTTTGCCCACCAGGGATGGAGGAGATAAAGATCTGTTCCTCCAGCCAGCCAGGTTTCCCCACCCTGGTGTAAGGGGAGGGGGAAGGAATTAGGGATGCGGGTGGTGCGGTGGGTTAAACTACAGAGCCTAGGGCTTGCCAATCAGAAGGTCAGAGTTTCGAATCCCCGCAACGGGGTGAGCTCCTGTTGTTTGGTCCCTGCTCCTGCCCACCTAGCAGTTTGAAAGCACGTCAAAGTGCAAGTAGATAAATAGGTACCGCTCCAGCAGGAAGGTAAATGGCATTTCCGTGCGCTGCTCTGGTTCACTAGATGTGGCTTAGTCATGCTGGCCACATGACCCGGAAGCTGTACGCCGGCTCCCTCGGCCAATAAAGCGAGATGAGCGCCACAACCCCAGAGTCGGTCACGAATGGACCTAACGGTCAGGGGTCTCTTTACCTTTACCTAAGCTGGCAGAGTCAGGGGCGGGGGGGGGGGTTGGCAAGCAAAGCAGAGTGGAGCGAGCAGGGGTAGCAGACTTAATAAAATATATTTGGGCTCCAAGGATCCTTATTCTTTATCGTTCCTCTGGGTAGATAGCACGTGGCATGGTTCCTACTTGATCCTCAGGAGTCTGTCAACGCAGGCCTTCCGAGACGCAGTCCCTGTATGTGCACGCTGCGAATGTTCAGTATCATGTGTGAATTAAGCAGTGATTAATAAAGTGGCTATTCCAGCTGGGTTGTGCTTATCACTTCCCAGTTTCATTTGGTCTCTTTCCTGATAGTGTTTGGTTAAAATATATCATATATCAAAAAGAGAAACAAAATAAAATAAATAACTCAGAGCAAGGCAAGAAAGTAGCAAAAGTGTTTCATATATTTCATTCCCTTCAGCAGAGGCCAGCCTAATGATTTCATCTCTGCTGAATGCTGAACAAACTCAGTTGACTTATGCAAAGTTGTATAAGGTCCAGCCATTTCCATTTCGTATGACTTTAATTAAACAGAGCAGCTCTCTGAGCTGAACTATAGCTAAATGGTAACATTGTTTCTAAAAATTGCAAAACAGTGTGTACTGGAAACCATGGGAAGAAATGATGGCATAGTCACAGGGGCAAAAGGGGAAATGTTGGGCAAAATACCTCCGGATGGCATAGATCAGTGTTTCAACACAGGTTCCAGATTCAACCACTGCCATCTCTGTTTTTTTAATCAGTAATAGGGATGAGGAAACAGACCCTTGCTTGAGACCCCAGAAGACCACTCCCAGTTGGAGTGGGTAGCCATGGGCTAGATAGACCTATGGCTCACTCTGAAGAGGGCAACTTCATACAGCCAAGGCACAAATGAATATGAATGGGTCTTTCTTCAGTTAAACAAAAAGATCTTTGTTTAAAAGGGGAGGACTTCTGCATGCATTGTATTTTTTTTTTTACATTTATTTATTTATAGCATTTTTATTTTGCCATTCAACCAAAAAACCCGATTCTCAGAGCAGCCTACATGCAATCAATTAAAGTAATTGTGTCTTCCAAGGCACCATTTCTGAAAGTTCTCATGATGACCAGCTGGGATGGAAGCTGTTCAGGGGCAGGAGGAGCCCTGTGGAACTAGTGGAGCTAATGGCCTCCTCACAGTTGAGAGAGGGAGGACCTCATGGAGAGAGTCCTTCAGCAGGAATGGATGATTAGTTTTACCCAGTGGTAGTTCCTAAAGTAAAGATGGGCTGCAGCTTTCACATAAAAGATTGTTGCGTTTTGCCTCTAATTAATTGCGTTTTGCCTCTAATTAAGTTAAGGCTTGCAGCTGCTTAGAATATAACAGAACCTTTATCTCTTAGACCAGTGGCAACTGAGGAATATATCTTGAGGGCATAACTATTTCCATGTATCCCAAAGAACTTTGGCCTTCTTTTTTCTAGCAGAATGAGTCCACCATTCTGTTCACCATACCCAAAGGAGTCCTGTGGGCTGTATCCTGTGAGAGTACAGCACATAGGCATCAGGGTGTAATCACCACATGGCAATTGGCACAGAAGTGCAGGCTTGCTAGGGGTAGACTAGGACATGACATTCTCCATGAAAGTTTGCTGTAGTTTGTTTAGATGAAAACACCTTCAGTCATATTCATGTATACTTAAAAGGAAAGGTGCATTCTCAGATATATTATTAATTGTTTATAGTACAGCAGAATGAATCTGTTGTATATTTCTATAATGGGTTTTGTTTACTTTTTCAAACTGCTGTATCTCTCTTATTAGTTCGGGCTTATTGCCCAAAAAATATCTGTGGCTGTTTAATAAGATTGGGTCCACAGCTGCTTAGACCACATTTTGGGAAAGAAAAGACTTCTCAAAAATTACCACTTTGTGGACTGCAAATTCCTCAGACGTTCTTTGTGCTTGACTGCCATCTGCAGTACTGTTCAGTTATTGCTTCTGGGAAATGTCTATCCTTTTTGTAAATTATTTTTAGGTTGTACCTACTTATTATAAAGAAAATATGGTGCTGCAAAACCCCTGTTTCTCTTGTGGTGCCTTGAAACTGAAATTGACCTTGAAGTGCGTCCCTATTTTAAAATTTAATTATTTATTTACTTTTCTACTATGAGCTCCATGGAGTTCCTAATGAAGGCCGTCATGTCTTCTGCAAAACAGCAACAACAGCATCTTATTAACTGATTTGCACTTCAAACATTTGGACTAGTTTATCTCTGTAACCTTGAGCATAACATCACAGCCTGTGACTTTGCTCTGAAAGCTTTTCAAGCACTCATTGTAGGCTGAGAAAGGCTTTATTTATGGTGGTAACACAATAGAGAACACCCTTTGGAGGTTGGTGCATTATGACTCTACAGCTGTTGAATGCAATCATTTCCTATGTTTTTGCTGCCCAGGTTTCCGGAACAGCTTTGAGGAGTTACAGGCAGAAGAATGTGGCATTCTGAATGGATGTGAAAATGGACGCTGCGTGAGGGTGCAGGAAGGTTATACCTGTGACTGTTTTGATGGTTACCATTTGGACATGGCCAAAATGACATGTGTTGGTAAGTGGATGTCACATACAGGCCACTTGCAGAGTCCGCCAAATGTAGAGGATAAGCCGGCACCTCTGATTTTGATGATCAGATGTGTTTTCGTGTTTAATGGTTTCTGAATCCTACGGTTCAGCGGCACATTCTACTGGGAAGTTCTCCTGCATGTGCCCCATGGAAATGAGTGGGAGCTGTTCAAGAGATGAGCAGTGGTGCAGCTCCTCTTGCGTTTCAGTGGGACTTGCACTCAAGAGCTTCTTGGTGGATTGTGCCCTAAATGCAAGGGCAGCCTGCACTAAATTCCTGCATGGTTCACATGACTAGCAGAAGAGGTGAAACAATCAGGGCTGAATGCGCAGCCCACGTAGTTGACTTCCCTTGGTGACTGTAAGAATTTACTAGAAAGAAGGTACCTGCCTCTTCCTACACTCCTAGGAGTAAAACAACTAGTGCCTAAGCAGGCATGCATAAAACAGTGGCTAGCCAGGCCCCTTTATTAGGAATAACCCTGTTCACTGTCTAATCGGTAAAATTTACCTGCCGCAAGTGCTGCTGCATATGTATGTACACATGCTGTAACTTTAGGCTGTTTGTGGACAAATTAGGATCTAATTTGGATTTAATTATGTTCAACTTACATGGCAGGTAGGACGTGGGAGGCACTGTGGTCTAAACCACTGAGCTTGCCGATCAGAAGGTCTGTGGTTCGAATCCCCACGACTGGGTGAGCTCCCATTGCTCGGTCCCAGCTCCTGCCAACCTAGCAGTTCGAAAGCACACCAAACTACAAGTAGATAAATAGGGACCGCAGGAAGGTAAACGGCGCCGTGTGCTGCTCTGGTTTCTCCAGAAGTGGCTTAGTCATGCTGACCATATGACCGGGGAAAACTGTCTGCAGACCAACGCCGGCTCCCTCGGCCAGTAAAGCGAGATGAGTGCCACAACCCCAGAGTCGTTCACGACTGGACATAACTGTCAGGGGTCCTTTACTTTTACCTTTTTACATGACGCGTAAAGTTTTACTTGTGTATTTGTCCTGTATTTGAACACTATTACCTTGCGTTGATGGAAAGATGATGTCATGCTCATAAACGTAGCTGCTTTTCTTGCTTTTCTTTGCACAAGATAGAAGACCGCAGACTGGACACTGAAAGTTTTCTTGTTAATCGCAGACTTGAATGCAGGGCTGGTGGGCAAGTCGCAGCAAACTGTGCTTCCCTCAGTCTTTGACAGCATCTAATACCACACTATTTCTGACCTTGTTTGCTTTTCCTTCTAGATGTGAATGAATGCAATGAACTGAACAATAGGATGTCTCTCTGCAAGAATGCCAAGTGCATTAACACAGAAGGATCGTACAAGTGTTTGTGTCTCCCAGGCTATGTCCCATCAGACCAAGCAAATTACTGTACACCCCTGAACTCGGACACAGAGAGTGAACTGGAGTAAGAGAAGCAGCAGCTGCCGTGTAACTTTAAGCCCATATACTCTGCACTGTAAAAAGAAAAGAAAAGAAGCGTATTTAACTTGAGTTAAGGACGCTCCTCATCCAGATGTTGGCTGTGTGTGGAAAACAAGCAATAAAACATGTCTTCTTAAAAGTGAAAGGTGATGGTTCAATATACATCATCTTCACTAAAGCAACAGACCAAATGGACACATTTCCCTGTATGGAAGAAGCAATTAAGTATATAGTGTGTTCATAAATAAAATTCACAGAAAAAAGCAAAATATGCTGTTATTTTGAACAGAAGGGTGGTATTGTGTTGTTGTTTTTTACTATTGCTTGGTTTATTTGGCATTTAACTAGTTGTGAAAATATTTTATAGTCCTTTTTTATTTAGCAGTTCTTTGCCTACTATTCCTTTGGAAGCTTTCCCCTTTTGATCCTGTATTGCAATACAGTATAAGCAATTTTCTAATGGTTATACACAAAATAATGCTCGTCTTTGTCTGGAACATTGGCCAGTGACTTTTTAAAATGACTATAAATGTCTGCCCTGTGGAGCAGACACTGTTTTTTTAAAATAATGTACACTTCATGGAGATAAATCCATTGTATTCATTTTGTATTCCATGTGGCCTTTTACTGCACTTAACATGCCTTAGAACCTGCCTTGCCAAGTTTCAAAGCTGCTAGAGGACGACCATTGAATATCTTTTGTACTCTGTAACAAAAGATCTAAGCTCCTGTTTGTATTGTAATGTGTAAATTAAACACAGATCTTGTATTGGTTACCCTAACATATTAAAGCTGTATATTAAAACTCAATAAAATCTACAATTTTTTAGAAAAATTGAAGTATGTATTTGCTCTAAGGTATTCTGTTATTGCTTTGTGATTATTTTATTACAGCTAATAACCCAGTGCTTTATAATGAACATACCGAGCTACTGTTCTTGACAGCATTTTTTAATTTTTGGCACATGACATTTCCCTGACCGTGGCAATTGTTGCTACCACGTAGATCTCTTTAGATATATTCATAAATATATCTGGTTCATTCTCCATAAGGAGGATGCCATTTTGCAGACCACTGCAAACCTCATCCATGTCAGATGGACAGTTTTGTGTAAAATTTCATTTTATCCTTCTAGCCACTAAATCAGAGGAGCAGAGAGCCATTGTTTCCACATGGGCAGCTGAGGGACTCAAGAAGCGGAAATGGCTGCATCAACCTCTCAATATATGTTTAGATTTCACAAGCACCTTGGACATAGGTTGGAAATCCTCCACCAATTTAAGAAACAACAGTTTTTAAAAGTCAGCAAGTTGGGGAAGAAAACTATAAAAACATAGGTTCAGAACAGTTTGTTAAAAATGTATCTGGTCCTTCATTTCATTTCACTTCACTTCATTTCATTTACAAATACCAATTTAAAGTATTGGAGGGGGTTAGCTATAATGGAATTATACAACAGGTTGTATTTGTTTCTTTCTGTCTGTCTCAGGAGACACTCTCAGGAGTGTGCTTTCAGGGGGTTGAAGTCAACCTGTTGGAGAATGTTTCTGCCATCCCTCTGTAAGCCCTTTCTTTGTACTGATCGTTATATAATGAAGGCCAGAGGATCCAGAACTTTCTCCCCATTCGTGGCTCCAGTTTTTTCATGGGGGGTGGGCACAGAGAGAGCCTCAACACTAGCCAGCTGGAATGGATATATAATGTGAAAAACACAGCCCTGAGACAGCACATAGAACTGGGTTGATTAATTTTCCAGGTGTAGCTGGTTTAGTGTTGTGGAAAGGACTTTGGAAAGTGCAATCATTACAGTCGTGTTGTCTTTGAATTTCCCCATCAGCCTGCCCCAGCCCTGTAAACTGAGGTGTGAAATGCCCATTGACTTGCATTAGCTCCTGTGCTAGTCAGGATAGTTTAAATATCAACTTTTGTTAACTATCTAAAAATATACGATGCTTTACAGTACAGAGCAGGCCCCTGCTTAAGGAGCTTACAACCAAAGCTATAGCACAGAGAAGACTAACGAAAGGGGTAAATGGAAAGGTCCACACGGTGGACCCCAAAATGGCGCCTCCCTCCCTGCCAGGAAAGAAGGGATGAAGGAAGATCTACATCAGGAACAAGGGGGGAAAGAAATATTGGAATCTGCTGCCCCCAGTGAACCCTTTCTCCTCAGGCAGCCATCTCACCTCATGGGTGGGGCAGCCCCAAATAAAGATCTACATTGCAATCTGCTACCCCTGTGGCTTCTGTTGCCTGAGGCAGCCACCTCAGCTTGCCTCATGGATGGGTCGACCTTGGTAGCAGTAGAGGTGGTGTCTTTTGTACCCAGGATACTTTTTACAAACTGTAAATCCCTGTTCTTATCTAAAATTATCCCAAAATATTAGTGTTTTCATCTGTTTTGCCGCAATGTTATAAGTGAGAGCAGTTGGTGCAACATCACTCATGCCCCAAACATAAAATGTACAGCAAATTAAAGTCAGCGTGCGGAACCTTTGCCCCTCCAGATGTCTCTGAACTGCAACTCCCATCAGCCCCAACAAGTGTGGACAATGGCCAAAGATGGTGGGAGTTGTAGTTCAGAAACATCTGGAGGGCCAAAGGTTCTCTACACTGGGTATAAATGAAAGGGGAATGGAAAAAGTCAGGGGTCAGCAAAATACTAGACATTGGTTCAGTGCACTTTCATGCATTGCCTTTAGGTGTCACTGGATGACTTCCATTTCTGCCATACACAATTTTAGAATAATAGGTGCTATCAAGTAGATAGCATTAAATGACATACACTCTCTCTTTCCAGGAAGTGCAGAACATGGTTTCCTGACTCCTTGCCAAGTCAAGCATGAAAGATATATTAGACCTGGCAGCAGTACATCTGCAAATGCACCTACTCCTTTATGAACCTTCCCTCAGACCTCAAAATGAGCAACTATTGACTGGAGGCTCCTATTGACAATGGGAACTGGAATTACGTACAGTTGTACCTCGGGTCAAATATGCTTCAGGTTGAGCGTTTTCAGGTTACTTGCGGGTTTCGCCACTCATGCATGCGCAGACTCTCAAAATGATGTCACGCGCATGTGCAGAAGCGGCGAAACGCGACCCATGCACACGCAGATGTGTGTTACGTTCTACTCAGGATGCGAATGGGGCTCCAGAACGGATCCTGTTCACATCCAGAGGTACCACTGTATAGGCAAGAATTGTGCCATATAGCCAGGACCCAACTTGTGATTGACCAAATTCTTGGACCCGAGAAGAAAATATCTGTAACAATCCCAGATGTGTCAATGTGGCAACAGGAAGCCAGATTTCCCCAGAGCATGGAACACTATATCTCCACGTGGAGTCAGAACTGGCAGTGACAAACTAGGAACAAGACCTTGGAATCCTAGTAAACAGCTTGATGAACCCAGTGTGTGGCAGCCATGAAAAATCCATGCTAGGAATCATGAGGAGAGGAATTTAAAATAAAACTGCCAATATCTGAATGCCATTATGCAAATCTATGGTGCAGCCACATTTGGACTACTGTGTACAAGTTCTGGTTGCCTCATCTCAAAAAAGATATTGTAGAGTTAGCAAAGGTTCAGAAAATGGCAACTAAAATCATCAAGGGGAAGGAGGTAACATTAAAGTTTATAAAATTATGCATGGGGTGGAGAAAGCTGGGAAATAAGAGTTTTTCTCCTTTCATAACACTAGAACTCCTGAACATCCGATGAAGCTGAACATTGAGAGATGCTCAGTCAATTTCTCCCAGGTGTAAGAGGAATACATAGGTTTGCAGTCATTGCAGTACCACATCATTCCTTATTGCAGAATGAGCATTTATTCATCAGTTTACTATTTATAAGTAATTTATTAGTTCACTGTTCCATGGCAGTCAGCTAATCCTAATAAATGTTGCATTTGCTGCTGCTCTGTGGGTTGTATGTCAGGAGATGGGCAGGAAAGAGGATGGATTGCTACAGTTTCCTGGATGATTCTCCTGACAGATGTGGTGATGGATTCTGCAATGAGTTGTTGTGGTGCACTTCAAAACTTATCACAGCTCTGCTTGTGTCACACCAATACGGCTGCTTTTGTTACTTTACATACTCTCCTAAACACACACACACACACACACACACACACCCCTCAACTATACAGCTGCAAATATAACATTTTAAGTGTGTTTTAAGTGCATTGTACAAATGTGACACTAGATGGTGATTGTGAGCTTATGGCAGATTCTATATATTTTTAAAAACTTTTTTTTTATAAAGCATTTTTGCAGCGTTTTTTATATGCGTCTAGATTCCACCACAGCCTCCAAATTTGTCTGGCTTTTTCGCTCTGAACAGATCTCTGTATGAATAAACCATATTCTAAGAATTAGCTCACATAAAGAGATATCTGGGCCATTATGAATTATTAAGATTATTTTGTCAACTCCTAGGCTGATCATGGGTGTCTAGATTGCTTTGGCCCAAAGACTGTGTTGCAAAGTACCCCTAAAATCAAGCTTCTGCTGTAAGAATGGTAGCCTGCACATGAGAAGGGAAGCTCTGCTTTGACCTGGAGAGACAAAGAGGTAACCTCCCTTTTCCTTTTGAGCAAACTTTGTTGCAACACTTCCCTCTAAATCCAGATTGCTGTAAATCTTTGCCAACCTTTGCCAACCTTTCCTTATCACTTCTAGGTTTACAAAAGAGTATCAGATTCCTTGGGGGGGAGTGTTAAAACAAGAGTTTATCACCTAAAATCCCACTTCTTTCTTCTTCCCTCCCCCCATAACAGCTAATTGAGAGGTTCCAACAGCCTAAGGCTCCCACTAAGAAAGCTCAAATGATCTGTTAATCTTTCTCCTTTCACCGGCTGGTCACTTTTAGAAGGTACAAACTCTTCCTGACTGGCACTATTTTAATTTTTTTTAGGATATAATAGCTACTGGAAATAGTTGTCGTTTTATTCTATCAGTCTCATATTTGGCCCTAAAAGCTGCTAGTAGGTAGCTCAGAATTGGGCTGTTCTTCTGCAGGGAGCACCGTTCTCTCCAAAGAGAGTTTGTGACTTTTGTGCTGCTGCCCACATCCCCTCCCTCTTCTTCACAGAAGAAAGTTTGTTCTTGGTCATAGATCATAGCTGGTGCAGAAAGTCCTGGTTCAGACAACACACTGAGCCAAACTTTGGTTTAGCTTGGCATGGGAGTAAGGTAAAAGGTAAAGGACCCCTGGACAGTTAAGTTCTGTCACAGGCGACTATGGTGTGTGACGCTCATCTCGCGTTCAGGCTGAGGGAGTCAGCGTTTGTCCACAGACAGCTTTCCAGGTCATGTGGCCAGCATGACTAAACCACTTCTGGTGCAACGGAACACTGTGACGGAAACCAGAGCGCACAGAAATAGCATTTACATTCCCCACCAAAGTGGTACCTATTTCTCTACTTGCACTGGCGTGCTTTGGATCTGCTAGGTCGCCAGGACTGGGACAGAGCAACGGGAGCTCACCCTGTTGCGGGGATTCAAGCCGCCGACCTTCCGATCGGCAAGCCCAAGAGGCTCAGTGGTTTAGACCACAGCGCCACCCGTGTCCCACCGGCATGGAAGTAAAAACCACCAGGAAAGGAGCAAAGTGGCTGTAAACTCCATCCCAGGAGCCCATCTGTTTGCATGGTCTCAGCAAGCCATACATGTCATTAGGTGAACCAGTGCAGAATATCTAATTTACCACAAAGAAATTCTAAGTTCTAGAATTAAAGACAAATGTTTCCCCAAATGTATTTTCCCAACAGAGCTAGAATTCCCAGCACTCTTAATGAACTGCAGTTTCCAAGATTCGGGGGGGTGGGGAGAGTAATCCTGTGTGTAGAAAGGGTATGTGCTCTTTGGGTTTCGGTTTACTGATTTTTCATTTAGAATAGGCATCCCCACACTCGGCCCTCCAGATGTTTTGGGACTACAACTCCCATCATCCCTGACCACTGGTCCTGTTAGCTAGGGATGATGGGAGTTGTAGTCCCAAAACACCTGGAGGGCCGCGTTTGGGGATGCCTGATTTAGAAGTTACATTCTGCCAGTGCCGGGCCTGGGGTTGTGAGCCCAGATCTGTCTGAGTGATAAATACAAGAAGAACCATAAACTCCACAAACACTTCCCTTTGTACTCACTCGCTTCTCATGGCCCAAATAAAAGCCTATTGAAAAAATAGAAAATGTCTCCAAGAGGAGTGATGAGAGCCAGCAAAACTGCACTTACAATTTTGATATTCTGCATGCGCACTCCAGGCGCTCTCGGTGTATTCTGCCTTCCCAAGTGAGCTTGGCCTGCCGTGACTTTCCTGTTTCTTTTTATATCACACATTAGTTGCTGCTCGGTGATCACTGCAGCTGCAGGTTCCTGACCCAGAAGGGCTTGAAATTATTATGTATGCTTTTTCTTGGCAGTCAAAGCCATTCTCCACACCGTCTGTAAATGTTACCAAAAATAATGCAAACACAGATTCAGGATGAGAATTTGGGAAGGGAATTGCAGCAATGCAATTAAGGTAACACAGACTGATGCCATCAAGAATGCACTTACTTCAACAAAATGTCCATTATTTTGTTTTTTACCACCAGACTATTTGCAACTCATTGTCTGAAATACCTCTGCTAAGAAATATTCGTTTTGGTGGGAGGGTCAGGATGGTACACACTATGGTTTCTCCGGCTTGCAAATGGAACCCGAAGGTTGGCAACCTTTGTAGAATACAAGCTGTGTATGTATGAACTAAGTCATAGTTCAGAGAGCTACATGTGCAACTTGTTTGTAATCAATGAGACAGCTCTGGTTTTAATGGTGCAACTGCCGTCTATGCAGATGGACGTGTTCAGAATGGAACATGTAATGTTATTCAATCCAATCAATCAATGATTTTATTTGCATGCCTCCTTTCCTAAAGTTAAAACCATGTTCAAGGCCACTTATAGCATATTAAAAATTATGTAATTACAAGCATAAGAAAAGTAGTCAAACAATAAATAAAGCATCAAAAAGTATGCACACAAATTGAACTATTTCCACAGAAATCATAAGATTTAAAATAAAGATACAAAAAAGGAAAAATCAATAGCAGCAGCAACCCCTGCAACAAACCCCCCTAAACCAGGGGTAGGTAACCTAAGGCCTGGGGGCTGGATGCAGCCCAATTGCCTTTTCAACCCGGCCCACAGACGGTCCGGGAATCAGCATGTTTTTACATGAGTAGAGTGTGGGCTTTTATTTAAAATGCATCTCTGGGTTATTTGTGGGACCTGCCTGGTGTTTTTACATGAGTAGAGTGTGGGCTTTTATTTAAAATGCATCTCTGGGTTATTTGTGGGGCATAGGAATTTATTCATCCCCCCCCCCCAAAAAAAAAATTTAGTCCGGCCCACCACATGGTCTGAGGGAAGGTGGACCAGTTCACTGCTGGAAAAGGTTGCTGACCCCTGCCCTAAACAATATCCCAGCCCAAAAGTATGTTCAGCAGCCTGTTCAGCTTTTGTTGCTCCATCATGCAGAAGAAAATAGCGTAATTCTCTTGGGCTATACTGAGCAATGGTGCCTGCCCCAATCTGAGCCTAGGCTGCTGTGACTCTGGGTAGAAGCCAGGGAGAAGAGAATGGGGTGAAGAAGGAGAAGGAGAAGAAGAAAAGACAGAAAGAGTGAGAACGCAACTTGAAAAAAAGAGACAATGCATGTATTTTTGTAAACTAATAAATATGTAATAAAAATATATTTTTTAAAAATAACTGTTGATCTATTCAGCAGGTCTTCATCACACTTGTTCTTTCTGCAGTTTGATCAGGTTCTTAACCTATGATCCCTAGCTCATGTCTGACTCACCAAAAGCTATCATCATAGCCCTTGCTCATGCCATCACCCAGAGATGACTCATATGTGGGCCAGTCATTATGGATGACTTCCACACTACATTTACACATTCCATTCAATGAGTGTGTGATCTGTGTATCTTCATGCACAAATAGCTGTGCTGTACACTGTTATTCACATGCACCATTGAACAAGTGTTAAAAGAGTTTGGATTTGGATTTGAAATCCCGCTTTATCACTACCTGAAGGAGTCTCAAAGCGGCTAACATTCTCCTTTCCCTTCCTCCCCTACAACAAACACTCTGTGAGGTGAGTGGAGCTGAGAGACTTCAGAGAAGTGTGACTGGCCCAAGGTCACCCAGCAGCTGCATGTGGAGGAGCAGAGACGCAAACCCGGTTCCCCAGATTACGAGTCTACTGCTCCTAACCACTACACCACACTGGTTCAGTTTATGTATCTGTGCATACAATAGCTGAGCTGTACAAGTGTACATAAACACTTGTACATATATATAGGCATCTTGTATCTGTGTTCAGCAGATCATGTGAAAGAAACCTCTGCAATTCATGTTCAAACAGAGCAGGGGCAGGAGCACATGAAGCAGAGTAGGGGCTGGCATCATGTCTCCAGGCAAGCACTGAGGATAGACACATCCGATAAGGAACCTCTACATGGGAGCAGCTGTTTGCATATAGGGGCTGCACAACATCGGGACACCTGGTTGTATGCACCCCGATCATGGGGAGACCTTTCACACCACATCTGTAGGGTGGTGTCCTTTTCAGGTGTCCTTATCAGAGGCAGGGCTAGCCCAGGGCCATGGTGTTGAAGGTTAAGAACACAGGGGCACCTGAAGGAGCGTCTCCATCCTCATTGTTCAGCCTGGACATTGAGGTCCAGCTCCAAAGGCCTTCTGGTGAGAAGTGGGGTTACAGGCAGAGGACCTTCTTAGTAGTGACACCTGCCCTGTGGAACGCCTTTCCGTCAAATATCAGAGATAAACAATTATATGACCTTCCATAGACATCTGAAGGCAGGCCTATATCAGGAAGCTTTCAATGTCTGATGTTTTGCTCTGTTCTTTTATATTCTGTTGGAAGCAGCCCAGGGTGGCTGGGGCAACCAGTCAGATGGGTATTATTATAGAAGAAGAAGAAGAAGAAGAAGAAGAAGAAGAAGAAGAAGAAGAAGAAGAAGAAGAAGTGCCCTACATCCAAGTAATGCTAATGTGTGACTACAGCTCTTGGCTGTGACCAGAGGGCACCACACTGCAGGGGTTGCCACAACAATGTTGTGGAACAAATAGCAAGAAACAGGGGGCACCGAATTGTAGCGTTGCACAGGGTGCCACTGAAATTTGAGAGCCCAAAGTCTGCCACTGCTGTGATCCTTATGTTCATGTAAGGCTGCAGTTCTAACCCCACTTACCAGGGGAGGAAGCCTCACTAAATTCAGTACAGCTTACTTCTGAGTAGACATGGTTAGGCTCGAACCATAGGCCATATAAATGCTATTATCAAGTGTGGCTCTGATAGTTACTTGCTCTGTTCAAGAGCCCCGCCGCGTTCCCAACATGTTTTTGATGAAGAACTCCTAAGTCACTGAGGGAAAGCACTGAGAGTAAATGGGTTCTATTGCTTGTTTTGCTGCAGATGGGAATGTTTTTAAAATAGCCACACAGTTTGAGAGGATTTCCTCCTGATGACATCAGGCAGCATCACTGGCTGATATCCTGTGCAAAGTCTCTTCCCCACCCCCTGCATCCCTTAGCATTTGTTAGATATGTTTGACTAAAGGACAAGGGAGGGTGAAGTGCTCTGAAAGCCACATGAGTCTAAACCTGAATGGAAGTTGTGTCGATGATTTCCCCTCTTCTGACACTCCCTCACTCCAGGCCCAGATTTCTTATGGGACTCTCCTCAGATTGGACAAGTAAATGCCCCCCTCAAAGCAGGACAGATTCATTTATTTAACGTTTTCACTTTAAAATTATTTTTATTGACTATCTCAAAGGACACTTAACAACAGAAGACAATTAAATATCAAAAGGCAGTCACACCATCTGCAGGTAACAGGAAACAGGTAAGCAGATAGCTAGGTGAAGAATAGAAGCTGTGTTAAGTAAAAGCTAAAGGTTTTGCTTCTTAAAAAAATTGTAGACTATTCTGCAGTTGATCTGTGTACAATGTAATTAGAAATATGAGTCCCCCCTCCCCCCCAAAAAGTATAGCAAGCTGGCTCTTGTGTTTCAGTATCTTTGCTGTCAATAAAGGAAATAAAATATTGCGACTCTCCATGCAACCATCAGCCTTAGGGGGGAAACCTCTCATTGGTACCAAAAGGATTTCACTCTCACACACCCCAATCAGTGCTAATTGCCATGTTGTTGTTTTTTTTAATAATATTTTTTATTGCTTTTTTCCAGGGTCAAAAACATAGACAATATCTCATCAAAAGCGACTTTACAGAAAAAAGAAAGAAGAAAGTAAAAAAGAAAATATTCATATTCTCCATACAATTTTTCATAATCAACTGGACTTCCCCACATCCTCCGCCCCCTGCATTCTTTACAATAAAAATAACAGCAAATTGTTACCTTGTTTCATGCGTTTTTGTATTTTCGTCTAATTATATTTTAGATTTAGGGTACTTGTTGTTAATTCACTTTTTCCCATCATTGGTCCTAGAATAAAGACATTACTCTAAACTTTGGTTCTTTCAAGGTTATAACTTAGTTTCCACCATTTTCAAATTTAATTACTGAAGCTAATTTCACCAAAACTTAGCAAATTCTCAACATTCATATAACTTATAGTGTTTTTGTAAGTAGTCCTTAAATTTTTTCCAGTCCTCTTCTATTGTTTCTTCTCCCAGATCTCGGATTCTGCCAGTCATTTCGGCTAACTCCATGTAGTCGATCAGATGCGTATGCCACTCTTCCAGCGTGGGTAACTCTTGTGTCTTCCAATGTTTAGCTATAAGGATTCTTGCTGCTGTTGTTGCATATAAGAAGAAAGTTCTGTCCTTCTTTGACACTCTCTGGCCCACAATGCCCAAGAGGAAGGCCTCTGGTTTCTTGTGGAAGGTATACTTAAATACCTTTTTCAACTCATTATATATCATTTCCCAGAAGGCCTTCACCCTCGGGCATGTCCACCAGAGGTGGAAGAACGTTCCTTCAGCCTCTTTACATTTCCAACATTTATTATCAGACAGATGATAAATCTTTGCTAGCTTGACTGGGGTCATGTACCACCTGTATATCATTTTCATAATGTTTTCTTTCAAGGCATTACATGCCGTGAATTTCATACCGGTGGTCCATAACCTTTCCCAGTCTTCAAACATAATGTTGTACCCAATGTCTTGAGCCCATTTTATCATGGCTGATTTAACTACCTCATCTTGAGTATTCCATTTAAGCAGCAAGTTATACATTCTCAAGAGCACTCTCATCTTTGGTTCAAGTAATTCTGTTTCTAATTTCGATTTTTCCACCTGGAAACCAATTTTTTTGTCCTTTTTAAAAACCTCTTGAATTTGGGCATAATGTAACCAATCTTGCACCTTGTTTTTTAATTTTTCTAAACTCTGCAGTCTCCAGTTGTCTCCACTTTTTTCTATTATCTCGCAGTATTTTGCCCAACCAACCTCCATATTAAGTCTTTTTGGGGCCTTTGCCTCCATTGGTGAAAGCCACCTTGGAGTCTTATTTTCAAGTAAGTCCTTATATTTGGTCCAGACAATAAATAAAGCTTTCCTGACAATATGGTTAGTGCTAATTGCCATGTTGTGAGGTGGGTATTTTTACCAAAATTGCAGCTGGGGAGGGAATTCTTAAACCTCCTTGAAAAGAGTGCTGCCAATGACAACTCCTCTGCACCTGGCATTTGATTTTTTAAAATCCCAAATCTGATCGCTAATCACACTACAGTGGTACCTCAGCTTACAGACACTTTAGGTTACAGATGCTTCAGGTTACAGACTCCACTAACCCAGAAATAGTACCTCGGGTTAAGAACTTTACCTCAGGATGAGAACAGAAATTGCATGCTGGTGGTGTGGCGGCAGTGGGAGGCCCCATTAGCTAAAGTGGTACCTCAGGTTAAGAACCGTTTCAGGTTAAGAACGGACCTCCGGAACGAATTAAGTTCGAAACCAGAGGTACCACTATATTGACATAATATGTAGCCAGCCTTTATTAGAAGGAAGAAGGGGCAACTGCTATCTCACTACACAAAAAATGGGCTATGGTGGAGGTTGGCCATGTGTCTCATTTCACAGAGGACAGCCCTCTATTTGAAGGGTGGCCCAGTCCAATAACAGATTAAAGATAAAGAACCACAATAAGGGAAAAAGGGGGCCTTGACGTTGCATATCAACGGCCATGCCATGGAGAGCTGACCGAGCAGACACACAAATCATGAGTAGTCGCACTCATTCCCACTAATTATTATTTCTAAATATGCATCCTAAAAAATAAATGAGCATATGCAAATGTTATGAGTAGCTGCACATAATGGGCATCATAAGCATTGCAAAACTTAACATCTATCCTATTTTTCTTTACTTCTTTCTGCTTGGCAAGAAACCTTTGCACTGAGATCAGTGCTAGAGACGGACTCAGATAATTGCTGGCTTTTACCATTTTAAGGAAGAGCAAATTGGCTGCTCTGTTCCTGTATATACTGTATAGCCTTTGCTGCAACTTAAGATCTTTTTGCACAATCTATCCTGATTAAGTTTGCGTAACATCCCCCACATCCTATTTTAAGGCTATCATAATCTATAACCATTGGCTTTTTAACTTGCCTTTCTTTCTCCCCTCCATGCCATTTTAATTTATATTTTAATACTTAACATCTGCTGGGTTAAGAATTTTGCTTAATTGTTTGTGGCCATTTGGTTAGACCTAAATAAGTATATTGTCCAATTATTAGTTTTTATTTTTGTTTTTCCTAATGGGACATGGCTACCTCCAGTTTTTCTCAAGGTTTTTTGATTGTTTGTTTGTTTGTTTCTTCTTTTACCGCATCCCCTTTCTTATTCTTCAGGCCAGGGAGAAATCCCTTATCTATAACCCACCTACCCAGTTTTCCTGGTTATCTTATCAGGAGTGGAGTCACCCTGAGCCCAACCTAGGGAGGCCAGGTGGAAAAGCAGACAAGGATCCTGCCATGGGCGTAGCCAGAATTTTTGTTAGTGGGGGCAGGCCTTTTCTTAAGGTGGGGGAGAACCTCAGTTTGTGATGTATTTTTGTTGAATTTTATTGATTTAGGGGTAGCAGCTCTCCCTACCTGCCTGCCCTTGGCTATGCCCATGGATCCTGTACCTTTAAAAGTTGCATAGGGGGGGGGGGGATCAGCAGCTGTGGCTTTTATAAGCCAGCCATATGTCCTCAGAAACTTGCTTGCAGGGGTGCTGGTGAGAAGAGGTCTGGACAAGAGAAGAAGGAGAAGAGAACGCAATCCTGTAGGTCAGAGGCTGAAGCTTGAAGGTGCATCCAGGTGGGTAGCTCCTAGCTAATACAATCCAATTATTGGTCTTCCTGTTGCCAGTTTTGTGGTAGCCATTGATTGAATAAGGCTATCAGTGACCATTAACCATGATGCCTATGCACTCCTTCAATGTTGGAGTGTAGGCAATCCGTCTTTGAATACTAGTCACTGGAACTTCCAAGTGGGGAGAGCGCTATTGCACTCTGTTCCTGCTTGTGGGCTTTCTGTAGGCATCTGGTTGCTAAAGCAGGATGTTAGGCTAGATGGGCCTTTGACTTGATCTAGTAGGGCTCTTCTTTTGTTCTTTATTGCAATGGACTTCTCACACTTTGTGTGGGTTTCATCCACATTGGTTTTTAAGGCTTTGGACCAATGGTTCCACACTGTGCAGTCTGCTGAAATGTCTAAATCAGAATTAATCAGTGGGGGAAATGTATATGTTTTAGCTGCCTAAGCAGTGGGCCTGACCCCCATTCTCCCTTCCCCTTTAGATGTTAAAATGGAAACACAAAAAGGGGGAGCTGCATATTCACATCTCTGATCTGTGCTTGCAAGTGCTTTGGGGAAATGGCACTGTGCCATATTAAGTTGCTATCTCTGCATGTGCAGAATCGGATATCGGATTCTGTGGCTAGAAGAATCGGACAAATTGGGCATTGCTGAGCAAGGCTGTAAGCCCTGCTGCTTAACTGGTTATGTTGGTGTTAATGGTTGTCTAGGTGACCAAGAGACCATCTAGTTGTGAGTCCTGCAAGTGCTGGCCTTGGCTGGCTTCCTGGTCCATTTCCACCTGGCCTGTCCTCAGTAGACAGGCCCCTAACTGACTCCAGTGACAAAAGGCTGCTGTTGAATGGGCCTACAATGTTTTTCATACCTGTAGGGCAGTCCTAAATGTTGTTTTTGTTAGCTTGCTAGTGTGGATTTTAAATACTACATTGAATATACTGATAGGTTTATTTTAATTAAAGCTGTTATACTGTAGTTATTTCTTGCACTTATTGGCACCCACTTTGAGCGTATCTTGGAAAAGCAGCATATAAATAACTTGGATGAAAATTGGAAGCTCCGCGCAAAACCCATGAATGTTGTTTTGGTTGTGTAAAATACAAGCGTGTAATATGAGTTGTTTGGAACTTTCATGTCATATTATGGCCAGGCTGGGGGAGGTCTCTCCTCAGTTTGTCCTGCATTTCCTGCCTGCCTTTGCTGCTGCTATAGGTTGTGCTAGGGAAGCCCTATTAATAGTACAAGAAGAGGAAAAAGCTCTTTGGAGGCAGGAAAACCAAGTCAGGAAAGAATAGGAGGAAGTGTGGCTGCCATTTCGCCAAACAATTTGGAAGGCATTGAGCCTCCAAACTTGCAATCTTTGCCATTGTTGCAGAGAATGTGATCTGAGCACAATTCCTTTGTCTGTCCTTCAGAAATATTCAAAAGAGGGCCTTGAATGAGAAGGGTGATGGAATGAAGAAGAAACCCCTTAGCTGTTCAACTTTATAGAGAGCAGAAAGCAGGAGAAACTGGTGAGACACGAAAGATCTCCACATCAATTACATGCACACAGAGGTAAGTGTACGTATCTGCATTTCAGAGTGAGTTTGTTTGTTGGCTTAACAGAGAGATGCAAGTAACTCTAAGGTCTGGATAACTAATTACTAAATAAGGTCACTGTTTTAGATTTCAGTATACCTTTTTTATAGGGGAAGAGAGATTGTAGAAGGGTAAGCCTAAACATCATTAAAAAGTTAGGTGTGTTGTAAGACCATTGTTGTGTATCTCACAATAACTACAGAAATATTATCAACACAGGTCAATTAATTTTAGAGTGAGAGGGCCCATTTAATTGTTTATAACTATAAATCAATGGATAACATTGGTCAGCCAATAGCTGCTCCTGTGAAAGAATCACACGTCATCTGCAATGAGGAAAGCATCTACTGTTCTTCTGAAAGGCACTGATGCCTCTAAAACAACAACATATCTACTCCAGCTCTCTTTTAATTTGTGATGCATGGCCCTGGTAAGTCAATGATTTGTCCCTATTTTACTTCTTGGTGATGATTTTTTTTTGGGTCATCAGTGGTTCACTTTCTAACCCCCATCCCAACTGTTCATTTTACAGTTCCATCCTGAGATCTCTAGGAGTGCTTCATTTTTCACCATGGCTACCTCAGAATAAAATCCCTGAGATTATGCAGACCTACTCAGGAGCAAATCCTTTCTGACATTAGTGTGCTACAGACTGTGCAGGGATAGGGAACCCTTTTTTCAGCCTGAAGCCTGGTTTCCTATCTGGGCCACTTTATGGTAGTTGGTGAGGTAAGAGGCAAATGTGAGTGGAACAAATGTAAATTTTACCTGTGTACAGTGGTTTAGTTTTACTCACACTCACTTGCTCATCTCTATCCTCCATCCAGGCAAGCAAGAAGAGGCATTATCAGGGTTCAAAGACAAAATATTTGGGGTATGGAGCAGAGCCAGTGAGGGATGCAGCCTGGGAAGAGGATTTGTGGTGAGGAGAGATTTCTGAGGACCTGATAGAGAGACCTGGAAAGCCACATTCAGCCCCCAGGCCACCCCTCTGTTACACACACAGAACAGGAGTCCACCAATTAGTTCTCAGAGAGCAGGGAAATAACTTCTATTTCCCCAAGCCATACAACTAAAAAAGCTATCTCAAATAAGTTACTGAACCCTTTCAGTAGTTCTGAAGCTAGAGAGGAAAGGAAGCATTTTTAAAAGCCAGGAAAAACAAGGAGGAAGTAAACAGGAAGGAATGGACAGAAGAAATGAGCAACTTTAGGAGGTGCCTGGTGCTACATAAAATGTGGTGACCCATCTCTGGCATGCAAAATGGTCCTTACCAGGCAGCCCTTTAACAAGATAGCTCATCTGTTTTCATTCTTATTCTTCTTGTTAGGCTTCGTATTCTCTGTTTAATCATGGTGCACTTTTGGGTGGAGGTTTGCTTTTCCCTCTGAGAAACCATCTCTTGACGTTGAAGGTAGGAAAATTATTTCATATTACTGGGTACTCATTAAAAAGAGAGACACACACACAAACTGGACCTCTGCTACCCAGCTGTAATGTCATAATTTAAAGGTGTGGTTTTTTTCACCTCAGGTTTTGTACGATCACATGATGGTTGCTGTGGCGTCTAGTAGCAAAAATGAGTGTGTATGAATGGGAAATGAGGTCATCTGGTATATTGTAAGAACTGGTGGTAGGGCATAGGCAGGGAAGCCTGCCGTAGGTGGAGCCAGAGCCAGTGACAGAGCCACTGATTGTAAGCGATATAATAATAGCTGGGAGCTTTTGGAAAGCTCACTGACAAGGCATGAAAGTGAAATCCTTCCCCTGTTGTTTGTTCTCAGCATCTGGAGTTCAGAAGCAGACTATTCTGAACATGGATGTGTCATTTATCCAACATGGATTATAACCAGTGCCAGAGCTACCTCAATACATTGTCAGGCAATGTTTCATAGCTAAAGGAAGATCAGGCCAATTGCAGCCTCACATGCCATTCTCTCAGGCAGGTTTCCGAAGAAGAAAAAATGAGGCTTTTTAATGGAAACCAGCATGCACACATATTGGCCAGGACCGAAAGAACCACATCAATTCCATATGCTCAAGGCATTTGTTTGGGTTAGTAGTTCTTAAACAGCAGCTCCCTGAGTTGCACGGCAAGGTTTTGAAACCGAGAGGTGCTTAAAAGCCCTTAAGATATGGTAGCGGTTCTGTCATTCAAAGTGAATGAGGTGGTTTTTTTTAGAAAAAAGGAGAAAAGGAAGAAACTCACTAGTGAGGCTCCAGCTCTTGGCTGCATCTCAGACAGCTCTTTGGATCCCAGCCTGTGAGTTGCAGCTGACAGCAAAGTAGAACTGTTTGGTTTCTTCATTCCATATGCGTATCTCGTCTTGTGCCTGACTAGGAGGTAGTCTCATGACTTTAAAGAGGGGATTACATAGGGAGTTGAACAATAAAAAGATTCAGTGCCATCCCCATGCTATGGCAAACGTTATGACTATTTGCCATTTTTTACTGAATCATGTGACTAATAGAGTTTTGCTAAAGTAGCAGATGATGTCTTTTTACACACACACACACACACACACACACACACACTTTGGTGAGTTTTGGACTTACCGTTATACTGTTAGACATTAGTTGCCTGTTGCAATATATGCCTGATGGCAGATAAAGAACGGAAAATATGGGTGCTACTTTGACCTGCCCTAGTGGGATATTGGCCTGCTTGAAGTCTGCTGTTGTCAAGGCAACACTTTGGGAATTAGCCTTCTGTCCTGACCTCTGTCAGTGGAAAGCTGAGGCCAAGGTATAGGATGGTGATGCTTTCGCGTGGGCTGGTCCTGTGAGGTTCTGAGCCATGAGTACAATAAGGCCTCAGGCTGCCTGGCCTCTGGCCCCTTCAGGATGACTTAGGCCTGAGGTTGAAATATGAGTTAATTTTAGGTTGGAAGTCTTGTAATGAAATGATGAGGATGTTGTTTTTAACCTGACTTGGTTTTAGGTCACTTAACTTCTTTATTACAGTTGAATTCTGTTTTTCCTTTGAAAACTTGCACAAGTGCTCTCAGGATGGCTATGCATAGATATGAAAGTCACCGTAGGAAAGTACTTGTTCTAAAATGTTTTCCTGCTAATATAAATACGCCAACATTTATTCAAGCCCTGTAATCATAAGGCATTTTTAGAGTCAATGTACTATTCCTAAATGTCTTACTAATTTATGTGTATAGCACATATAGTGCCCTAAGCCACTAAGACAAAAAAAAGTTGTGATTTGAAGGCATGAGTGTGAATTATGGCATTGGTAACAGAGACAGCATACAGCAAACGGCATCTCATAGTAGCCACCTTTGATAAACACCTCCATCAATTTGCCTAATCCCCTTTAAAGTCAGCTAAGCTAATGGTCATGCCATGGCTTGTTCCACATATTAATTACTCACTGTGTGAAAAAGTCATTTCGTTTGTTCATCCTGAATATTCTATCAAATCAGTTTTATTTTATCAACCTGAGAGGGAGGGAAAAGACCCTGATCTACTTTCTATACCCATGTGTTCTTTTAGAAACCTCTATCATGTTGTCTTTTTTATTGTAGCAGGTCCTTGTAGGGGATTTGCTCCTGCCCTTTGGCCGTTTTAGATACCCTTTTTTTGCACCTTTTGCAATGCTACAATATCATTTTTGAGACAGCACTAACTACCCCTGCCCTGGTCTCTCAGGATGAAAAAGGTCCTTTTATGCTGTAGCTGGCAACAGTAATACATAGATTAACAAGTTCAGAAACGGCAAAAGGGCTTAATGTGAAAGGAAATAAACATGTTTATCTTTAAGAGTGGTGGAAAAGATTTCTTGGCTGTATCCATACATAAATGTCTCATGACAATAGATTATGAATTGGACTGGGAATGGGAGCAAGGCGGGAATAAAAGGCCCTTTCTTCTAACGGTCTGACATTGTTTATGTGGAATTTTAATCATGCTACACTTGATGAACTGTGGGACCCACCTGACTTAGGAAATGACATGAGCTCTTTTTCCATGTTGGTTGAGCAGACTAGTAATATATTAAACCTCTTTTCCACTTAAATGCCAAGGACTTACACTGCATGGTGTGGTTAGAAAATCCCTCCAGTTGTGGATCAAATCAGCTGGGTGCTTGCCTGTCACAAGACTGCAGGGGCTGTGGTGGTGTATGTATGTGTTTACATGTTCCTTTGTAATGCTGGGCTGTTTCATGCAATATGGCTGTGACATGGGTGCTTTTGGAAAGGCCATGGTGGGGTAGTGATTCCATGCAGGAGCATCCGTGAGCACTCCATATCACCTAGTCCTTATCACCATAAAAGTCTAGAGACAGGAGGACAAGCCACATGGGAGGTTCTCTTTTAACACTCATATTTTTGTTTTTTGAAAAATGCCTCTTGTTATGTAGTGTAGTTTTCACCCTGGGCCAACAGGGGGATACTGTATATAGTTTTCACTCAGGTCTGTAGATAGTTTTCACTCAGGTCCGCGTCTGTTATTTTAGGCGGGAACTCTGGGCTGTTGTGGTTACAATGTTGACAGCCGGCTGCCTATAAATACAGGCCGGCTGAGCTGTTCGCAGTTAGTTCTATTCCAGCTTACCTTAATAAAGAGCTACTTGAAGAAATCGCTGTGCCGGCTGCTATGTCAACCCACGACGTAACACTGGCGACGAAGGTGGGATGGATGGACATCAGAGCACAGCCAGATGCGGCCAGCCTCTGAACTGAGCTGAATCACTGAGCTGAATCACAGAGCGAAATCACTGAGCGAAATCACTGGGCAGAACCAATTCAGAGCTGACTGTTCTGGCTAGAGCACTGTGTTCCATCCATCGCCCTTCACGCCGGCATCGGAATCATGGCTTCACTTGTGCCTCTACCGCCGTTTGCGCCAGCCTCTGAATCATGGGACTCCTACCTCGCTCGGTTCGACTGCTACCTCCAAGCCAACGAGCTGACAGCAGTATCAAAGGATCGGAAGCGGGGCCTATTCCTCAGCCTCTGTGGGCCTGAGGTGTTTGAGACGGCCCGAGCGTTGGTTGCGCCTGAAGCAGTCCAGGCAACACCATGGGACACGATCCAAGAGAAGCTCCGCAACCACTACGCACCAAAGCCGTCCAAGATTGCTGCCCGCCATGCGTTCTACCACCGGAACCAGGCAGAGGGGGAGTCAATCAACAACTACACCACCGCCCTGCGACAGGCTGCAATGCACTGTGAGTTCCGAGACTTAGACGATGCCCTGATGGATCGAATCGTCTGCGGGGTCCGGGACATCCATCTGCAACGGCGTCTCCTAGCCAAGCCAGACCTCACGCTACAGAAAGCCATTGAGGAGGCTGTGGCCTCAGAAGCTGCTGAACGCTCCGCCCAGGAGATCCGCAAGTCCAGCAGCCCGCGTCTTGCTAGGGAGCCAGTTCCGGTGCATCATGAAGAGGCCAGCAGTGGGGCGGCATCCTCCAGTGAAGACGATGACGTGCACCAGACAAAGCGGGAGCGCAGGAAGTTCCAACAGAAGTCCAAGGGCCAACCGGAATGTGCTGGCTGCGGAGGCAACCATTCCCGTGCCAAGTGTCGATTCAGAGACGCCATCTGTAGGAAGTGTTCCAGAAGGGGCCACATCGCTAAGGTCTGCCGATCGGCTCCGTCTGACACCCCCCCTTCATCGACTCGCAAGTCCAAGTCTTCACTCCAGTCTGCCAAGGAAAGTTGTTTCGCTCTCACCAACTGCCGCTGCCCGTCTGGAACCACGATTGGCCAAACCGACTCGCCTACGCGACGCAAGCTGAACGTCACGGTGCTCATTGAAGGAGCTCCATGTGACATGGAGATCGACACCGGGTCTGCCCTGTCCATCGTGTCATGGAGCACCATCAAAAGACTGGTACCCAGAGTGTCCAAAAGGCAACTCGACTCTCACCGCGTACACCTGAGAGACTACCAGGGAAACGACATTCCCGTGGTAGGCGTTGGCCGGTTCCGGATTGCCTTCAAGGATTTTTCGGGCCTGCTCCGGTTGGTGGTGGTCGAAGGTCAGCGGCCAAGCCTCCTAGGGCTAGACTGGTTTGATGCCCTCGGCCTGGAAGTCATCGGCATCAACTGCATCTCTAACGCAGAGACTGAGGGTCTGGTCAAAGACTTTGCCGAGGTTTTTGACGGCACCTTGGGCCAATATACAGGTACGCCCATCTCCTTTAGCCTTGATCCACAAGTCGCCCCCATCAAGCTAAAGCCACGCCGGGTTCCCTTTGTTCTCAAGGCTAAGGTGGACGAACAACTGGACAAACTGATCGCCCAAGGAGTTTTGGAGCCGGTTGACCACGCAAAGTGGGAAACCCCCATCGTCACGCCTGTCAAGCCAGATGGGTCGGTGAGAATCTGCGCTGACTACAAGTGCACGATCAACAAGGCACTTCAGCAGCACGCTTATCCGGTTCCTGTTGTCCAACACCTGCTGCATTCCCTGGGTGAGGGTAAGGTCTTCGCTAAGCTGGACCTTGCCCAAGCCTATCAACAACTGCCAGTCGATGATGCCACTGCTGAAGCCCAGACGATCGTCACCCACCGGGGGGCTTTCCGTTGCCGCCGGTTGCAGTTCGGGGTGAGTGTGGCTCCTGGCATCTTCCAAAGCCTTATGGAGCGTCTCCTGCAAGGGCTTCCGGGCGTGGTACCATATTTTGATGACGTCTTGGTGTCTGCAGACTCACACCAGCAGCTGTTCGAGCGCCTCCGTGCCGTGCTGACCAGGTTCCAGGAGGCCGGGCTCAAGGTAAAGAGGGAGAAGTGCCAGATCGCCGTTCCACAGGTAGAGTTCCTGGGCTATCTTATCGATGCCTCCGGTCTTCATCCAACCACATCCAAGATCCGCGCTATCCAGCAGGCCCCCACCCCAAAGAACAAAACGGAGTTGCAGGCATTCCTGGGGCTGCTGAACTTTTATAACATGTTCCTGCCCCACAAAGCCACAGTGGCTGAGCCTCTTCACCGACTCCTTAGCACTAAGACGCCTTGGGCCTGGGGTCATCGGGAGACGGCGGCCTTCAACGCGGTCAAGGCTCTCCTTTCTTCAGACAGTGTGCTGGTACAGTACAGTGAATCCAGGCCGCTGGTCCTTGCCTGCGACGCCTCACCTTTTGGCATCGGTGCTGTCCTTAGTCACCGTTTTCCAGATGGAAGAGAAGCACCGCTCGCCTACTTTTCCAGGACACTATCTCTGACGGAACGGAATTACAGCCAACTCGACAAGGAGGCATTGGCACTTGTGGCTGAAGTGAAGAGGTTCCATGAATACCTCTATGGCAGGACTTTTGACCTCATCACTGACCACAAGCCGCTCCTGGGCCTCCTCGCCGGTGATCGTCCAACTCCACCGGTCCTCTCACCACGCATGCTGCGATGGACTGTTTTCCTGGCTGCCTACCACTACCGGCTCATCCACCTCTCTTTCCAAGTTTGTCTTTCACAACAAGGCTTAATGCTTGGATATATTCAACACTGCTTTGCAAAACCAGTATTAAAAATATTTGTTGTAGTTAGTGTGTATATAGCACAGTAACCAGAGAAAGAAAGGCTCCTGAGGAATAATTGTATGTAGCCTGAAGCCCACCTAAAAGACACTCCAGATTATTCGTATTGGGAGTCGATTCACATGAAATAAATTGCTATGCAGAGCCTCTGCTGTATTTTTTTTAAAAACCTTGGATTGTATCTAACTGTTGCATTTCGTAACAGTATGTAAATATATCCCAAGGCCCTTTTTGCATCAGGTGATGGTGATGATGGCAATAATTATTAATAATAATGGAATATAGTAGTCTCGGGAAGCTTTCTCGTGGCAACCCCATTGCGGACATCAGTCCTAACTTAAGTGCTGGATCTAGGCCTATACAGTTTGGCCCACCAGCCTGATCCTTTTCTGCACCCCTAGTCAGGGCCGGATTTAGGTTTGATGAGGCCCTAAGCTACTGAAGGTAATGGGGCGCTTTATATGTCCAGCTGTCCTTTGTCAACAACAAATTGCTGTTTTTTGTGTTCAATATATGATATATAGTAATTTATGGACCTAAACCATGTTGCTGTATGTAGGTTTTATTTTATTTGTTTTTTTATCTTATATTTTGGAAATGTACATCCAGTTGGTTTTTTCCTTTAATTTTTTTGGGGGCCCCCAAGAGAGTGGGGCCCTAAGCTATAGCTTATTTAGCTTATACATAAATCTGGCACTGTCCCTAGTCTATGACCTGACCGGTTAGACATATTGGTGACTGCAGCAGACTGCAAGCATGGACTTCCAAGAATGAATGCTCTCTGAAAGAACACAATAATGCTGGAGATTTCAAGACTTTCAGCATTCACTTAAATCTGGGTATGTGGAAGAGCAATAGAGCAAAGGAAACCTCTGGGTCTTAGCTTATACTTCTTGATGAGCAAACAACTGAGATTCATTTTTAGGTCTCACATTATCCTTTAACATTGCATCTTCACACTGTTGTAATCTGCTCCGGAACCTCATGGTGAAGGACAGATAAGAAAACGTAATAATAATAATAATAATAAATAATAATAATAATAATAATAATAATAATAAAGAACAATAAATTCCCCAAAGTGGTAAATGGAGAAAAGGCATGTGAAGCCCTTGGCCATCCCCAAGAGTTAAAGCCTTTGTTTTGTTGAATTCAGACTTTATCACCAGACCCTGCATATGATGGTGGCAGACATTTCATGCTGCCTGAGTTTACTGCCCCAGGGCTGCCATATCTGCAGAAAGTTTTACTTTCCATCATGTCCTCCAGATGCCTTTAAGCTCAGCCACTTAATGTGAGAGCTGCTGATTTATTTATAGCTGGCATCTTAATCACACTTGGATATTTTTAAAACGTCCTGCCTGGTGATACTGGAGCTGCTTTCATTAACTCTATTTCCATCAAAGCCCTATTGCGTGATGTACGGACCAGTGAGGTAGATCAGCCAATCTAGCAGCAGCTTTTCTTTTGAGCTAATATAATAATAATAATAAAGTAAACAAACAAAAACGCTATTGGGTGAGAGTAGAGCACAAGGACCAAGTTTTCAAAAAAGGCACGCTCCTTAAGGACAGTTTCTGGGTTAACAACAATGTGCACTTTGGTTGCAGGACTCATGGTGGATGAGTTCATAGTAACCCAAATATACATTAACCTCCCAAAAAAGCCCCTTTTGACGGTTGATGGCCCTCCTGAATAACTGGGAATGGGCCCTTCTGAGGAGAGGACATAACTGCTTTTTTGCATTGGGTTTGGATCTTAAAGTACTGTAAGTCCTCTGTGCCCAATCACAATTATTAATATTTACTAAATTTGTATACCACTTTTTATCCAGGGCAGTTCACAGCACATTGTTCAGGGCAGAGCCAGCTCTAGATCTGAAGGGGCCCTGGGCAACATGTCCTTTTGTGGAGGGGCTTCACCTGTCTGTCCATGGGCTGTGGTGGGCTCATTTGACTGTGGTTGCAGTGCTCCAAGCAGTGGTGGGTAGCTGGGTCTAGCCGCCCTGTTAACTTCTCACGACATCCGAGAGCAATGCTTGCTTAGGGGGCATTGTGGGGAAATTAAAAGGGTGGCCAGATCCAGCTGGCTGGTGCTGCTGATGGAGCCACGTCTCATACCCCACCCCAAGGGGCAGGCATCAGCTGGATCTGCCTGGTTTTAGGGCCCTGGTAGTTACCCAAGGGTGCCAGGTGAAAATGCCACCTCTGGTTTAAGAAGCCCCCTTATCTTTCAGAGAAGACAGAGGAGAAAATGGAAAACTTTTATTCCATCAATTTCTTAGGATCCAAGCCAGCATCTTTATAGCATTCTTTAATATAGCCCACATATATAGGACTTTGTGGGGAAATGTCAAGGGGAGCAGTTTTTCCTCAAGAAACCTCCTGAGACTCTCTAGTGCCAACCACTTCAGCTAAAAGTGCTAAAAGACTGAGATGGCTTTAAGCACTTTAAAGGGGTGCTAGTTTTCAGATATCTCTGGATGGGAGAAGAGGTGCGATTTCAGGAAAGGAAAGGTTTGTCAAGGTCCAAGGCCCACTCAGTCAAGGTTAAGCTGCAAGAAACCAGAGTATTTTAAGAACATTTCCTGCATTTCCCCCTTATTTACACTGCATCATAAAAGCAGTAACTCTGCTAGCCCAAAACATTTGATCTCCCCCTATTATCCTTCAAGGCAAAGAAATTAATGTGCTTAACACGCACAGTTTATATATAATCCCATGTATCTAGTGAGTGTCTCTTTAAGAGAGATGCCTAGTCAGTAATAGAAACTCCTTTCTCTGGGTGTGGTTCCCTCCATAGCTTATAGCTGGGCCCTAAGGCTAACCTATATAGTAAGTCCCAGCTGCTCTGCCTAGTTGTTGATTTGTTGTTCACAAATAAAAACAGCTCTTGAGGTTTTCCTGACTTCTGCTGCTTTCTGGCTCTAGGGCAGACCCAGAGCAAGGTTTCCAAACACAGTGAGTACCCTTCCCAGACCCACAAGGTATTACAGTGTAGTAATATAGTGCTCATTGCTGGTCGGGTTAGCCAGAGGAATAGGTATTCCAGTAATCACATGGATGAAGCAATTGTACAAATAACTCTCATTGCAAAGTTCCCTTTTAAGAACATAGTTTAATTATGTAAGCTTGAGTAGCCTTAGGCTTGTAAGGAATGTATATCTATAATTCTTACCAGGTGGTGTCTAGCCTAAACAGATACCTTTAAGAAATAGGCAGAAAAAAGGGTCAGCAGAACATAATACAGTGTTAGAGCCAGAGATGACAACATCACAAATTAGGTTTTTCTTTGTCCCATTCTTGTGAAAGGTTTCTGCTCTTTGGGGTTCACCAATACAGTTGCTTTCCAGAACCTGAGAGCATAACTAAGGACACTGTATTTTTAAAGCACATTCAACACACATTACCGTATTTTGCGCCCCATAGGATGCTCCGGCCCATAGGACGCACCTAGTTTTTTGGGGGGGGGGAATAAAGAAAAAAAATTATCCCCCCCCCAGGTGCAGGGCTGGAAGAACCAGGTCCCGGGACGGCAGGCAGCTCTGCGCCGCCATTGGGAGCGGGGCGGGACTTAGCGCCCCACTCCCAATGGCCGCGCAGAGCTGTGCTGAGCCGGGGACTGCAGGCAGCTCTGCGCAACCCTCGGAGCCGGTCTCCCGAGGGTTTGCGCAGAGCTTCCTGAAGCGTGGAGAACGAGAGGGGTCGGTGCGCACCGACCCCTCTCGCTCTCCAGGCTTCAGCGAAAGCCTGCATTCGCCCCATAGGACGCACACACATTTCCCCTTCATTTTTGGAGGGGAAAAAGTGTGTCCTATAGGGCGAAAAATACGGTAAATGTATAGTGTGTATGTGCCTTGAGGCTATTGTAGAAATGTCCTGAGGAATGGTAATTGCTTTCCTCCACCCATTCTGGGGCAGACTTGAGATTTCTTTCCATCTTAGAATAATAGAATTATAGAACTGTAGAGTTGGAAGGGACCCCAAGGGTCATGTAGTCCAGCCCCCCTGCAATGCAGATGAGATGGGGTGAGTGAACCTCAAAGCCCACTCTTCCACGATGTTGTAGAGGCTTCTAGGGCACACTCACAAAGTTCTACCAACATAGTAGGCACCCCTTGAGTTATGCTTCCCCAAGCACCTTCCTATTCTACCTGTATGGCCATGCTAGCTCTGCTCAGAAAATCTTCCCTCCAGCCTTTTACCAACATCAAGTTAGGTTGTGCTGCCCTCTGCAGCTTGAGTGGGTCAAGGAGGCCCAGAAGATGCTGTGTAAATCAACTTTATCAAGTCAAGCTCTAGGTGCAAATCTTTGAGATGGGGCAAGAGGGCAAATAAACTGCACAGCGGCACCCATGGCTTCTGGTGCTGCCTGTTCTGGAATTGGGCCATTATTAGCTTTGGTTTCTCTTGGTGCAGTCAAACAATGGCATTTGATTCTATGTGTTACGCAGATCTATGTTGATAACTCTACGTGCTATATGAATATATTGGCTCATAGGGCAAGTCTGCTAATTGGTCTGTGATTGTTATTTTTGCAGGTGGGGTGAATCTAAGCACACGTCCCTTGAATGCACCATTTGTGTATTGCCAAGTTATTGAATTTGGATGGACTGAAGCAACTGGTGTCAAAACAAGCTAAGCTCTCTGAGCAGTTCTTGGTATTTGCTTAGGCAATTAAAAGGGGAAATGCCCCCCCCCCTCAAAATCACCCTTCTGCTAGCAAGAATGATCATAGCAGATTCCAGGACTCTTCAGCCTTGACCCATGCTTGGAGAGATTGTTCCTGATGTTACTGTGTGGATTTGTAATCATCAGTGTGTATGAGAGCTTTTATAATATGTTGCAATTCTGTGATAGCAGAGTCAAGGAGTCGGGCGTAAGTGATAACACTGCAGACAGCGCTGTAGATTGGAGCCATGCAGATGGGATTCTCCCCTCTAGTCGAGTGCAATAGATGGAATGCGTTGGCTTTGGATGTGGGAAACTCAGGTTGAGATTCCTGTTTTATCCATGAAGCTCAAGTCACTGTTGTCAGGGTTAAGATGAGATAAATCCATGCTATTGTCCTGAGCTTTTAAGAAGATAGCTATGATACAAAAGTGATTTTAAAAGTCTTCAGTTACTTTTCCCACGCCATCTGTCTCTTTCGGGTACTTTTAAACTAACTGTCAATGTTGTGAATCACACACAATAATTGTTTATAAGATATTTGGCTATATTGCCTTTCTTAAATAACCAAGAACACACTGCACAGTTTGTTTATTTTTATTCATTTACAAAAAAATATGTGCATTCTGCAGTTTCATTAAAAAAAAATCAAAGCAACAATTTACAACAATTATAATACAATTAAGAACCACACAAAAATGAAAACAGACGAGCACTTAGCTATTCTGGACATTTTTTTCTTAATTGTCTGCATGATTGTCTTCATGTTTTGGCATTAACTGAAACACAAACAGAGCAGTTGTAGTTCACCTTGTTCTGTTTAGAACATCTTAACTCTGTCCAAGATGGTGCTTCTTATCTTTCCTCCCAAACCTTCCTCCTCAAGTTTTTATGAGACGGGTTATTAAACAGGCAAAATAGCCAGAAAGGGAAGGCTTGTATCTCTTAACACCCTGTTCCTTTGCTCAGACTGACACCCCCTGAGGCTGCTTTGATTGTCATCATTGTGGGAATGTTGTGCACAATTGTATGATACGTCTAATTTGGGTCTCTGCTGAATGAATGAGCATACTGGGTCTGATCCAGGAGCTTTTCCGCATTAGTCCTTTCTCCCAGCAGTGAGACCGTTCATTCACTCATTTATTCCTAAAGTGACCTTTATCTAAATGAGTTATATTCCTAGTTTCCTACACTTACACCCAGTGTAGGATCAAAGTTGTTTTTATTGCTATTCTTAGTGACTTGTTGATCTTCCAGCAAAAGTGCAGTGCAAGCTTTGAGGTCTGAACTATCTCATTTAGTTTGGAGGAATTTGTTACACATTCGATGGTGACCTCTCTGTTACCTGCCTCCGTTACCACACCTACCTGTTCTAAAACCATATTGTGGAGTTCCTCAGTTGGAAACTTTACTAATTCCTGCTGCATTTCTCAAACAAAATGGGGTGCCCTTTAAGCCCACATTTCACTGATAGCATAGGAAGTATGTCTTGGTAGATTCAAAAAACCCCAACGGCCCACAGCTGTGTGGAGATGGGTTTATTATGTGTGTCTTATGGAACAGGCACACACTTTCCTTGCAGACAGCTGATCACATCAGAAAAACCATGTAATAGGCTGTACCAGTATTGCCTACAAGCTTTTACAAATTGCATTAATGCCATGGCTTGAACCGATGGAAAAGCTCCCACCATGCTAGGGTAACACTTAAAAGGGGATTTGAGGTGGAATTGTCCAGGAAGTTGTCCACTTTGTCTGATTTTGCTTTTTAAATGGAAGCTGAATGGGTAAATGGTGTAAAGACTTGTCAATTTCGCCTACATGGTCTCGGTGTTATGGTACAAGAGTAGGTGCTTTACTTAATACATAACTACTTTGCTTCAGCACCAACTCCTCACTATATATTTGGTCCTCTCGACATGTCACTGTTCTGTAGCAAGATGAGAGCTTCAGCAGGAAGGCTAGTTCTGTCCACTGGAAAATCAGAGCATTCAGAAATATATTGAAGAACTCAGCCACGCTAGTTAAAAAAAAAAAAGGGGCATTTAAAATGTGTTATAACACTGTGACACAAGATGGCGCTGTAGTGTTCGATCCTTCAGCAATGTGATTTCCCATTACAGTGGTACCTCACAAGACGAAAAACACGCAAGATGAAAGAGTTTTTGGTTTTTTGAGTTGCTTCGCAAGACGAATTTCCCTATGGGCTTGCTTCGCAAGATGAAAACGTCTTGCAAGTTTGTTTCCTTTTTCTTAAAACCGTTAATACCCAGGGAAACCGTGCTTCGCAAGACAAAAAATTCACAAGATGAAAAAACTCGCAGAACGAATTAATTTCGTCTTGCGAGGCACCACTGTATGAGCTTTACAACGTGTTTTCCCAAAACTTTTTTTGATGTGTCGAGATCCAGCCGAAGTCCATAAGTCTCTTGAAATGGTCTGATAATGGGGTTGGTCATCCACTGATTCATGGACCAGTTTACTTGTGGAATCGCCTTGCCCCATATGTGCCCAATCAACTGCTTCAATTTGCAGAAGTGGTCACATACTTCTTGTTCCACACAGTGGTGTAGCGTGGGGGGTGCAGGGGGGGCCGGTGGCACCGGGCACAACATCTGGGGGTTAGGGTTAGGGGGCGCAAATCCACAGGTTAGGGGGGGCAAATTACTTGCCTTGCCCCGGGTGCTGACAACCCACGCTACGCCACTGGTTCCACAGTTTAAGAAATTGATTTTTTTAGGTTGGCAGCACCCACACTTTGAAACTCCTGACAATTGACATTAGACAGGTGCATTCACTGTATTTTTTCAGTGTCTGCTGAAAACATTTTTGTTTAGTCAGTCCTATCTAGATGTTGCTTTGTTTTAATCTTTTACTGCTAGTTTTAATTAATTTTAAATGTTTTAGTTTTTTAACTGTTTTTAAAATAATTTTAATATCTCTTGAAAACAGCTAAGAAGTTTTATCAAGTGGTATATAATTTATTGTTCAATTAATCAATTGAAAGTTCTTCACCTGAATTGACTGAATAATTCAAACAAAGTGGCGCATTATGAAAGGTAGAAAGTACAAGATGATTTAGACTGTAATGAATTAAAAGCTAATCTCTTAATTGTGAGAAGGGAGCATCCATGTTTAGAGTTCAGCCATATTTCATTATTTTAAATATGCATGTCCCAAGAAACACAGTGTTTTGGTGACCAGCTAAGCTTATCACGCCAAAATGATAAGTGTCACCTTTTGGTATTTGACCTAACCACGCTTCAGAAACAGCTGTGCAGAAAAGCCTCCAGAGCAGAGCCTAGTTGTTGAGGCATCAGGGACAGAGAACCTGTGGCCCTTGGGGTGTGGCTGCACTTCCATTAGCCACAGCCCATGGTCAGGGATGATGTCGCTTTAGTTCACCAACATCTGAAAGTCCACAGGTTGGAAGCAAGGTTGCTGAACAAAGCTGAAGCTTGCCTTACACAGCTCAGGAAACTTCTCAAACAGAATCAGCTAAAACCTAGGCAGACTCCTTCTACCTACTCTTAGAATAGTCATTTATGCGTTGCCCCAAAAGAGGAAATACATCCTGAAAAAGAGGACGAAGGAGGACACAGATTTGCATACCAGTTGCAAATGCTGCTTTCTACAACAGTGGGGAAGATGGTGATCAGGTGACCTGTGTGTCTTGCTCTGTCAGCTAACCAGATGTTAACTGTTGCCGAACAGTTTTGAGGTCTCTGCTCTGCCCTCATAGGATTCTGTATCATTCAATCCAGAGCATTTGCATCCAGCAGGCCTTCAAGGAGAGAATGCCTTCAAATACAGAACGGTACAGACTGCATAAAGGCCCTTTGCTTACTTTTAGCACAGAGGTTGGGAACCTGAGGCCTTTGGGGGCTGAATGCAGGCTTCTCTGCACATCTCTTGGGACTCTGCCCAGGCCATGCCCATAGGTCATACCTCTCTCTGTGCCTTCCTCACATGCTTTTGCATAGCTGGAATGTATCCTTGAACTGTGATGATACCCAGATGGAGTGATGTGTGTCTGGTCATCCCCACCATTGGTATGCAGCTGCGCCAGAAGGTGACCTAAAATGGAATGTAGCCCTCAGGCTGCAAAGAGTTCCCTACCCCACCCCGGCTGTCATGGAGGCTTCCTAAGCTTGGTCAGACAAGCTTAGGCATTATGCCACTCCCTTCCTCTTTGGGTGTGGGTGTTTTTCCTTGTGGCTCTAGCCCAGAGACTGTAGTGCCTTAAATTCTGTGGGTTTTTCTGTACCTGTGTCTTGAGCTGGGGATGGAGAAGAAATTGTCTGTGAGGGTTTTGGTTGGTTGGATGGTTGGTTGGTTGGTTGGTTGGAAGTTGCTTTGGGGTGCCCTGGGCAAGATAAAGCGACTAACAAATTTAAATAGATAGATAGATAAGGAACTGGAAACAGGATTACACAGGATCTCTGATTTCATAAGTTCCCCAGTAGAGAAACAGGCATTGTTTCTCACTTTCATGGGGAAAGTGTGGAGCGGAATGTCCCGCTTCGAAGCAAATCACACCAGAAAAGGCAGCACAAGTTTAATGTGCCATGTTGTGAAGTCCTTACCCTCCTAAAGGTGGGGGAACACACAGCAAAGCCCTTCTGAAGTTTGGCTACCACCCAGCCAATGATGCAAGAATGCTTTAGTACCAGATGGAAAAACAAAACACACAGGTCAAACTACAGTAGAATGTTTAACTTTCCATCCTAACTGGTCCTGCCCTCTGGTGAGGGTTATCAGTTTTATTTTATTATTTTTAATGGGTGATTTAACATCCTAATTGTGGGACTTGGCTCACGTTCCACTCAAATGTTTTAGCAAAGTCTGATGTCAAGAAAAGAATTGTGTTTTGGTGGTGGTGTTGTTTTTTAATGCGGGGTGGCAGGGAGGGGGGAATAATGATCTTCAGAGAGTCTGACCTCTTGGCACAACAGAGAGATTTATCAGAGGGGGCATGTGACTAGTTAAGACACACAACCCCAGCTTGAAGGAAACAGCTGCTCATTTATGCTTTAACACTTGGCAGCTGGACAAAGAAGGGAGATGTTTGTGTTGAATACCTCCGCAGAACGAAGTACAGTAAGTAATTTTCCTTGTTGTCGTTAGGCTGGGCGTGTGTTTGCATTTTTATAAAGCCAGGACCGCTTCCTACTTTCTCTTCAAGCGCCTTGCAAAATCCCCGTGCAGCTGAGATGCAGCTTGTCACCACTTCACTGATCCAGTTCCAAAAACAGCAGTCTTTTCCAGGACCCATTATTAGCAAGACTCTCCTTTGTGTTATAAAATGGGGACCTGCCTTGCTGTGTTTTGCTTTAAGGAGGAAAAGGTAAAGTTGAATAAAATAGTTGACGGTTTGGCTTGCCAGGTTCAGGAGAGGACAGAGGTGGTGTTGCAGTGATGGAGAAGCTGCTCCTGGGAAAGTTCTCCCTCCTGCAAAACAATTACAGGTGGAAAAACCTGTCTTAGTTTGGAAGGGTGTGTGTCCCCTGTTAATGGTCTGATGATTTTGTTTCCCTGTCACGTTACGAAGTGGGTCACAATGTAATGTCGTCTTTGTATTTCACTTTAGCTGTCCCACTGCTGTTTACAAAGGAATTCATTCAAAGCAGCAGTTTCGGGAGCTGTGGGGGGGGGGGGGAAGCAGTTGGAAGGGCACTGACTTTTGGTTAATAAAAATGAAATGAGCAGAAATGCCCTATTTCATCAACTGTGCTTGAGAGCACTTCAGGAAACATTTGTCATCTTTGCATAACTAGTATGCAGAGAAGGGAAAACTGGCTTGCAACAGCCACCAAGATTATTGCCATCTAATATTTGCTCATATTTTGGGTGGGAGTGTGATGTTACCATCATGCTCCTAGCGGGGGGCTGGCAGATAGCATGGGAGGGCGATTGCCTGTGTGCCCTGCTTGAGAACTTCCTGGAAATGAGCTACTGGTCACGTTCCTTTAATTGGTCTTATCTAAAGACTGTTCCCAAAGTACTAGCATCATAACAGTGTAAAAACCAGTGACTTTTCCATTCAGTTTGTTCCAAAATTACATTGAAGTGTTAAATGATTGGCAGAAAATTATAGACCTTTCGGTTCATTAATATAGTGTCAGGGTCATGGGAAGTGAAACCAGACAGTGATGAAACTGGGCCCTAAGTGTATATTCTTAGAGTCTGGTTCTGAATAGGGCAGATCTCCCTTCTACGATTTTAATGCGTGTGTTTTTTTACAGCTGTTCCAAATTTTGGAATGTTTATGTTGTATTAATTTAGCGTGAAGTGCCTTCGGAGGGTATATACTAGGCGTAGGGAACCTGTGGCCCTCCAGATGTTTATTGAGCTCCAGATCCCATCAGCCCAAACCTGCACTGCCAATGGTCAGGGATGATGGGACTTCAACACATCTGGAGGGCTGCAAGTTCCCCCACCCTGGTATGCGCCCTAAAAGACAGAATAGAAATCTGTGTAGTGGTATTAGTAGTAATACATAATAATCCCTTTCCCAGAACATTTTCACACTATGTTTTTTTCCCAGAAGTAACAAAAAATGGTAACAGACCTTTTGCACAATCTAGGCAAAGTTGCCCCAGATTATTGTAGGAGAACTCCATTTTCCTACCATTCAAACTGCAGTGTGGAGTTGCTGGGGAAATGGATCCTTCATCCAAGTGAAGGCTTGTCTCAAAAAGCGTTGTTGCCCATGAGAAAGGACAAAATGGCATTTTTTTTCCTTTCCTGCCCTGTACCACATACAGAATCTTTGCCTTCTGGCGGTTCCCTCACTGTAAGAAGCGAAGTAACAGGGAACCAGGCAGAGGGCCTTCTTGGTAGCGGTGCCCGCCCTGTGGAATGCCCTCCCATCAGATGTCAAAGAAATAAATAACTATCTGACTTTTAGAAGACATCTGAAGGCAGCCCTGTTTAGGGAAGCTTTTAATATTTGATGAATTATTGTATTTTAACATTTTGCTGGAAGCCGCCCAGAGTGGCTGGGGAAACCCAGCCAGATGGCGGGGTATAATAATAATAATAATAATAATAATAATAATAATCCCAGACTAAGCTGAATTGTACCTCAACACTGGTAGTGGAGCAGTGTTCTCTATCACACTTGAGGAAAATAGGCTAGCTAAGAAAGGGTAGGGTAGGGTGGGTGGCACAATGGCAGCTCTGCCCTCTAGCACCTCGCCAGCACCTGACACAAAAGGCAGCTGCCCTACTCTGTCTAACAGTAGGGCTGCCCCTGGAGAGCTCCCATTGCTGTCAGTAGTGTTGATTACATTATGAGGAACTATTGCCTGGTGCTCTGTTCCCTCCACATGTCTGCATCACTTGGAAAACATTTTTTTAAAGTTTTTTTTAAAAATAAAATAAAAAAGTTGCTGCTTAAACATGGGCTACGTTTTCCTTATTTTTAGCAGCTGAGTATTTCTCACCGTTCCATTGCAGTTGGAGTACCTATGTACCCTCCTAACAATCTGACGAACAGCAAAAATCTATTGCATACGAGCTGCAAACAAATGATTTTCACTAATTTATTGTAGTTGAGTGTTCTGGATTGAGACCTTGATGTGTGTGCTTGCGTGAACTATTCCTTTTGTTCCATTTCAATGAAAGTCTCCTCCCCTCCACACAGCTTCCAGTAGCCCAGATAGGAAAAATATATTTGCACACTTTGGGAAAATATATCATAGCAAACAACAGCTTTGGGGGGCAGTTTTCATTGGGGGAAGCATCAAGGAGGAAAGGGTCAATTCCCCTACCCTGTGCCACAGTCCCGAGCCAGATCAACCCATCCCACCAACAGCTGCTCTTTGTAAACTTTTGTGAGTGGAGATGTAGTCACATATTTCTTTTGTCATGTCTAGTTTAGCCCTCAGATCCTTTGAGCTGATGATGCTCAGGATTCAACCTGGGACCATCTACAACCAAACCATGCCCTCTGCCACTCTTCTGAGAATGGACATTCCTTAGTGGTAGAATATCTCCTTCATATGTAGAAGGTCCCAGGTTCAATCCCAAGCATTGCTAGGTAGGGTTGGGAGAGACCCTTGCCGTGAAACCCTGGAGAGCTGCTGCCAGTCAGTGTAACTGATACTCGGCTAGATGGGCCATTATAGGGTTGCCATATATCCTCTTTTTGCAGGACAAGTCCTCTTTTCCATGGGTATGTAAAATGAAAGTAGTCATAGGAGATCCATAGTTAAAAACTGGCAAATGTGTCCTCTTTTTTGCTCTTCAAAATATGGCAACCCTAGCACCAATAAAGATGACATTGTATACCATATTATATAAGGCAGCTTGCTACATTGAGCCGTCCTGCATCTTTAACTGTTGTGAAACAGAGGATCTGATTTTGTACAACATTTCTGACCCTAGCTTCCAAAGCAGCACTTAGCAAAGAATAAATGAAGAGAAAGGAGCCAGGCTTGGTTGATTTTTGCCCAAAACAGAGCCTTACATTTACATGTTCAGGGGGAGTGCTCTAACCACTAGCATCTCCTTCCCCTTTGCCAGTTACTAAGAGGTTAGATCTAAGATTGCAGTCCTTAGCAAGGGCATATTAAAATGTGTTATCTCCCCATCACTACTTATTTTTCTGTGGTTTTTGGCCTTTCCCTCTATTCAATGCTGTCTCTACAGTGTATGAGCTCCTCTGTGATTTGTACATGTTTTTGTTTTGTTTTTTTACCGAGCAAGTGGAATTCCATGAGAGAGGGAGAATGGACAACCCGTCAGCAGCAGCAGCAGGCCAGGAATGTGTGAAGTGGCAGCTCCCACTTAGGAGTTGCTAGAAACAACACATGGATTTTCCATTCAGCTGGAGGCTGATAATGTCTTTGCTGCAATTGGGGAGATGAATGGGCAGTAGAAAGAAAACACTCCTGAGCACCAGGAACAAAACACTATAGGCAGAGATCAAGACATAAAGCAAAATAACACAGTCCTGCTAGATTGCTGGAAAAGGTGCTGTGCAAAGTCGAGGCACTGAATATGTAGCAATGCAGGCCCCCGTCCCCAATAACTAAGCCCTGTCCCAAAGCCAGGAACAATCTTACAGGTGGAAATTCCTGGCTGTCCTTTTGGTACTCACAGCCTGTACTTTTATGTGTGTGAGACAGAACAACCTGAAGGTTGCCAACTTTTCTCCTGCCTGGGATCCCACAACTTTTAACAGCTGCTTAATGAGCAAAAATATAGCAGGCAAAGCCTCTCCTGTCTGTTACACTATCAGAAGTTTTGCTTACTCAATTTCTGGTTCTCCCATCACGCTGCTCTTAAAGTCACAGTCCTGCCAGGGTGGGGGAAGCTGGCAATCCTACCTGAATGGTATAGCTCAGGTGTGGGGAACCTCTGTCCCATGGACCTGTGGCCCTCAGGGTTCTCCTCAGGCCATGGCCACTCTCCCCAAGCCCCAGATGGGCATCTGCATGGACTCTTGGGGGAGGGCAAACTAAAACACTGAAAGGAGGAGCAGTCTAGTTTCTTGCAAATGAAATGAAATGAGAAGGATAGTGCCTGCACATTTTGCCTGATATGTCAGGTTCTACAAATGCTAGCAACTTACGCTCAAGAAAGAAAAGAGCTTTTTTAAAATACTAAGATTAAGATTCATTGGGGAAGGGTATCACTTTCCCTGGCCCTCCCCCTCCCCACAGCCACTGTGCTCCCCAGCCCCACTCTGCAAGTGCTTTTGCCCAACTGGAATATGTTCACGAACTGTAATAATGCCTCTTGCTTACCTAGATGGAGAGGGAGATTTGAAGCCATAATGGAGGCTACTCTCAAAAGGTACAAGTCATATCTGTTGCCACACTGACTTTTGGTCCTGTCCTTGCCTGTGATTGGCATCTGGAAAGTTGCCTACGAGAGAATACAGCCCTCAGTCTGAAAAAGGTTCCTCGCTCCTGGTGTAGATATATAAACAAGAAGAGCTGGTTCTGCTGAGAAGTTGCATTTCACTTCTTGTATGGGCATATTATTAATTATAATCATCATCATCATCATTAAAAAGATGAACTGAATCGTAAACGTTTAGCCCACATATAAAACTGCAGTCTGGTTTTCTCTCCTCCCCACCTTATTTCTTTTTCCAGTTTTCTGGTGAAGTGGTACAGATAATGCAACTGACAGACATCTAATGGAGCCTCGGTTGCCACTGCCGCTGCTGCCCTTCTCTGATGTGGTGGAAGTGTATTCGTTCTTTTAACAGTTAAAGGACGATGGGGTCCAATACACTCGGGAAAGCTGCAACATTGGATGAACTTTTAAGCACCTGCATTAAAATGTTTGGTATGAGTCTTCCTTTCCTCCCAAGTCCATCATAAGCTTTTGTGAACTCACTTTGTTGGATCTGACAAAATGGCCTTGAGTCCATGAAAGCTTATGCCATAAAAAAGGTGCCACAAGAGACCCTTGAATGGTCTAGTAAAAATGTACTTCATCCTAGTAGAGATTTTGGTCTCTTGAGTAGGTGGGTTTCCACTCCCCTAAAATAATGCTGCATGTGTGCTATTGCCACATGTATAATCATAATAATCTGGATGTGGTTATTGGGGGGGGGGGGGAGAAAAAAGATGGGAAATCCTGAGATGGACTATGAAGCTGAGCCTATGCAAAGTCAACTCATTGCCAAACAAGAAAAAGGGGGAAGAAATTAAGAAGATGCTGCTTGGGGCTGGATGTGAATGTGTTGAATGCTGCAAAGTCAGCTGAGTTTGTTTGTTTGTTTAAAGAAAAAAGTTAGGATAAGAAAATGTTGGTTTGGACAATGGATTGGAAGAGAGACGTTATAAAAAAATTATCAAGACTAATTGAGGGTTTGTAGAACTGTTATTATCTTGAGCCTTTCACACATTTCATTCTTCCTGCATAAAGGAAACTTCTGTGTATTGTTTGTAGTGTTTTCATTGTTGCATGTTTGCTGAGAGGGATAGTGGCATGATCAACTGCTGTGCTAAAAAGGATACTCTCACCTCAGTTGAAATGTTGCAGAACATGCTGTTTCTTACACAAATATTACCACTGTGTAGGGAAAGTGTAATGTGTGAAGCAACCTTCAAGACATGAAGGCACAAATTGCTCCCGAGGTTAAAATCGTGTCACCTTGGAAAAACAACTGGTGTACACACATCCTTATACTGATATCATGGGTGAGTTATTCTTTCTTTATAAATGTGCTCATCTCACTGCTAATGATAGTAAGCTATATTTTTTTTACCTTTGCTAATATCACTTTAGAAAGTGTGTGTGTATGAGAGAGATGTCCAGTTGACTTTTTAATGTGCCTATTTTTACATGGTACCATTCATTAATGCATGTTATCCATTTTGGAATGTTATATATCTGTTTTTGCAGATCACAGAGGGCAACTGAGCAACAGTCATCTGCCACGAACCTTCCTTTTAATGCACCGATGGTATCTACCATCCACAGAACTGGCAGGAAAACTTCTCTCCCTATATCCTTTTGGATACTCTATTTATTGAATAGTAGTTACTTGTATGATTTCAGTGTAGATAGCTTTTTAGCAATGAACTTGAATAATCTTGGATTTTCTCCTTTGACTTCAAACTGGTCATCATTGGAAGGAATGGTGTATACACCATTGTATACATTCTATACATTATAGCAGTGTTTCCCAACCTTTTTGGGGCAAAGGCACACTTGTTTCATGAAAAAAATCTCGAGGCACACCACCATTACAGCCCCGTGACGTCAGCGCGCAGCGTCACGCCGGGAGGGACATGAATTGCTAGCAAATTACATAATCACCTCCTTGAGGGCTGGCTCATCTTCTCCGAAGGCAGAACCCCATTAATTAACAGCACAGACTCACACCATAGCCAAGACGAGGGGGGAAAACCTCAGTCATGCACAGTCATGCACATGTGGGGGCTAAATGAGGACGAAGACCGGGCAGAGAGCAGGGTTCAAATCACCCCACCTGGCCAGGACAATTCCTGGGTGCTCCCTTGGGCCACTCGCCTGACCCACCTCGCAGGGCTGTTGTTGCGAGGATAACACGGGGAGAAGCACGCGCCCCCCTGGGAGCTCCTTGGAGGAGAAAGCGGGCGATGAATGCAATGCACGAAATATATGAGAGGCGACCAGGTTTTGCAGGTGAGGGGCCCCCGCCAGCCTCCGCTTCCAACACCCGGCGCAACGACGACGAAGTTTCCCCCCGGGCTCGGCTCGGGGAGCAGCGCTGCTCCCCCCCGGCTCCCCTTCGCCCTCCCGGCTCTCTCTGCCGCCCACTGGGGACCCCCCTCACCTGCCAAGTCCGGAGCGCCAGTGGAAGTTGCATACATGCATGCAGGGTGCCGCGTTGCCATTGCATTGCACTGCACTCCATGCAACGCCTGCACGCATGCATTGCCTTGCACGCCCGCCAAGGGGTTTCCCCGCGGTCCGATGCGTCCCCTCCGGCGCGGATGCAGCATTGCAAAAATAAAAACCCCCCAACGCAGCCCTACCTGTGGGGCAGCCTCCGCCTCCACCGCTCCGCCTCCGTGGGGATCCCCGGGCTCCATCCTGCCGCCCGATCTCCGTGGGGGCGCAGGCAGGCTGCGCGGGGTCTGCGCAGAAGAGCCCCTGCCCGCCCGGCCGCCGCCGCTGCGCTCATTCCATGGCCGGGAGAAGAGCGCTTCAAACAAAACGCCCGGCCCGCCAGGCCACGCTGGGGAACGTAGTTCGCGCACCCCACGCGGGCGCGGAGCCCAAGGGCGAGGGGACTACGGATCCCGGCAGCCCCCGTGCCGGGGACGGAGGGGGAGAGGCCGGGTGCAGGGATGGAGGGACGGGTGGGCGAGCGAGTGAGTGAGTGGCAGCCGCCAAGCCTTGGCCGAGAGCCAGGAAGGGCCTCCCCGGAGGAGGAGGAGGAGGGAGGCGCAGAGCGGGAGGGAGGGAGGGAGGGAGGGAACCCCAGGGGTCATCTAGTGATGGCGCCCCAATCGAAAATTTGACTTTAAAAAAAAATCTTTCAAATTTTTTAATTTTTCCCGTGGCACACCAGGCAACATCTCGCGGCACACTAGTGTGCCGCGGAACAGTGGTTGGGAAACACTGCATTATAGAATGGCTATTTTGGAAAGACTTGCTGTATTGCTGGAGACTAATGGCCAGTGTTAGCAGTGGGTCAAATTAATTGGACATTTTCTTGGTGACTTTTTCATTATACTGTTTGGTTTATTTTATTTAAGATACTCCTGTCCACACTTCATCACAGTATGGCACCAGGACAGGGTATAATAAAAATATAATATACTTGCAAAACCAAGTACAGTGTTGAACATAGTGTTTATCATTTTATCAACTGCTTAATTGAACAAGAAAATGGAACCTTAGAAAGCCACTGAAACCAAAAGGCATGGCTTTTTCTTTAACTAAGCTACATATAGAGATGCTAGTGGGGGAAACTGCAGTGAGATTCGCTTAAAAATCTGCTACTTCATGAGGTAAATGCAATTTTGCTCCACTTGGAAGTTTATGTGTTTTCTGAATAATTAAACAAAACACTTTTTGTCATTTTTTGAAAACCTGCTTTTCCTCCCATGCCTTTGTGGTGCTTAATTCCAGTAGATACATTTTATTAGAACATCACATATTATTAAAATCGGAAGAACTTAGAGGAGAACAACTCAGAATTCTGCTGATTTTAATATGGATGTGCTCCCCCCCCCATTTGTGTACACCACCCCAAGATTCCTGTGCTAGGTGGTATAGAAATGTTTTGAGAGATTATAAATGTTTGCATGTCAGGGAAAGCTTTAATAGTTGGGGATCATCCCATCATTACACCAGTGTGTGATGGATGAACCCACACTCAAAGGACTGCTGCCACCAATGCAATTCAAGCCCCAAAGTTCTCTTCAACCGAGTTGTCAATTCATTTGATTTAAAGGAGGCTCATTTCCCAAAAGGTGGAGTAAGTTAGGCTTTTAGCACAAAGTTGCTCCATGGCTTGATATCTGAATAACTCTGCTGTCATGATTTCAGATACTGGATTTTGGAATTTCCTGCAGAATTCAACCTGGACCTTGGTTTGGTTCGTCTGACTGAGGAGTTTCAAGAACTAGCCAGCCACCTAGGTTACGAAGAGCACATCCATCTTATTGATATCTCTAGCATGTAAGAATTACCATCTGTGAGGACTGATTATTCAGCCAGGACTTGCTAGTAAGATTGAATATTGATATTGACAGCCGTGGCAAAACAGCAAAAAGGGTAAAGGAGGTGGGAGAGAACAATAATTAGGTAACTTGTCATCCCAGTACTGATCATTGCAACATTTTTAAAAATTCCTCCTCTTGTTCTTTGTGGTGTTATTTTTTTTATTAGAAAAAAACCCACTAGTTAAAATAAATATAAAATTTGGAACGTGTCTCTCTGATGTGTAATGAAGTAGAACTCTGTGTTTCCTACCTCAGTTGACTGCTATTAGCAATGATAACTAAATTGACTCACCAGGTTCAGAAGTAATATATGCCTGAATGCCATTTGCTGGGGACAAACAAGAAAGAAAGAAAGAGAGCTGTTGCCTTCTTGCCCTGGATTTGTGCACCACCTGGAGGAAGGACCAGGCCAGCCAGCAGCAGCTGTTGAGGTGGCACAGGAGAGACACCATTGCTCTCCTGTCTTCCCAACACAATGAGCCACTGGTGCTTACTGAGAGGGAGAGGGATGGAGTGAGTTGTGGGGAACTTGGCCCACTGCAGCAAATTGTAAAGGAGCCAGTTTGACGCTCACCGCCATGCACTGCATGGGCCAAAGCTCCTCACCCCTCCACTCACTCACTATGTATTCATCCATGGTCTGCTGTGTTGGAAAGACAGGAGAGCAATGGTGCTCCCCCATACATACACTGCCTCACTGGCTGCTACTGACATCGACTACCATTAGAAACTGAGGTGCTGGGTGTAATGGGCCCTGGTTCTGATCCAACAGAGCTTTTCTTACAGACTCATCTTCAGAATGTTTCAAAACAGCTCTCTGATTAGGTAAGACATAGCTAAATTGGTTTTCATTTCCTTTTTTGTGGAACATCTAAATGGAAGGAGATATCACTGTTTGACTTCACACAAACAAAATGCAGGAGTTTTTTTGGCAGTGCCATCACTGGGTTCTAGTTCCATGTTTGTATTATTGGGTGTCAGATCCTGAAAGTGGCTTCATCATTCTCTCTTGCAGTCCCTCTTATGACTGGATGAGGAGAGTCACACAAAGGAAAAAACCTTCCAAGAAGGGAAAAGCTTGCCTGCTGTTTGATCACCTGGAACCCATTGAGCTTGCTGAGCACCTCACTTTTCTGGAGCATAAATCTTTCAGAAGGATCTCTGTAAGAAACCTACAATTTCTTACGGCACTTGGGCTTTACGGCTCCTATTGCCCATTTCCATGAATCTGGATATACATTACATCAAATCTCAAGCCACGTAACACCGTACATTTAAAGTGCATTACTTCCCCTAATGAATTCTGGCAGCTGTAGCTGTAGAGCCACAATTCCCAGCACCTTTAACAAATTACATTCCCTGGGATTCTTTGGGCGAAGTCAAGATATTTAAATGCGCTTTAAATGAATGGTGTGTATGCATCCTCAGTGCTGGCTGATCCGTGTCTACTCACTGCTTGTTGGCTGTAGCATTTTGGGGTCATCAGTGCAGTACCCGTAGGCACCCTTATTTTTCCTTCCACCCACAAAACCTTGACACCTTCCCTGCCCCCATGCTTACTTCTCCCTTCATTGCGATGTGGAAAGAGTGGTTATCTTACCACTACCCTCACCTTGAAAAGCACCTAAAGGGGAAAGAGGAAGTAAGAACAGCACTGCTCTTTTCTACTTCTTCTTTTGGCTTGATGCACTTTTCAAGGTTTAGTTTGGCACCTGATACACTGAACAGAAAGGGGAATGACTGAAAGTGTAAGATGGAAAGGAGAGTGATGTAGGAGACATGGGGAGGAAAAACAGAATGATTGTGAGACGGCTGCCAGAAATGGGGGTGCTACAGGAGTTGGGGGATATTGTGTCTATGAGAGAGGAGGTGTGCATATGCAAACACACAAACTGGATCCAGTAAAGTATATCCTGTTGAAATTGCTTATTTTTTAATGAGTTTCCCCCTTCAAATCGCCTCCAAATCACAGGTCACATGTGTCCCATTAACTGAGCCATGAAAATAATGGATCGGATGCTTTCCAGCACTACTGTGATAAAAAAAATATGGATCCAAAACACAGATCCTTAAAGATCCGCATAGTTTTTACAAGGGAACTGCTTAGAACCACCATCAAATCATCAGGCACCTTAGTGTCCACAGAGGTTTTCTGTATTTCATTGGTGGTTTTGTTGGCATCCTTTGTAAACAAATCGGGAAGTTCCATGAGGATCTAATGTCCAGGATCAAGGTGTTTGTGCTGCTTGCTGCTGGCAAGCTTCAGATCTGTGGGTGGGATTCAGCTAATGAGTCCCATAAGTGTAAGCCCTGTGCAAGGATTTCTGCTTATGCTCAGGTTACATTTTTTAAAAGAAATATTGTAAAGATACCACAAGGCTCTACTGTGTTTCCTCATCCAAACAGAAATAAAAGCTAGTAGTGCTCCCTGTCCTTCAAGGATGCGCAGTGTTCATCAAACAATAATTAAATTATGTGCACTGAGGACTTTATTTTTAAAGGTCAGATTTCCTAAGTTATAGATCTTATCAGGGAATGTTGGTCTACTCCAGTATATGTCCTTTTTGTGGTTTAGAAAAGCCATATAACAATGAATTTGTCTAGTTTACAGATTATCAGAGCTATGTGATCCATGGTTGCCTGGAGAACAACCCAACTCTGGAAAGATCAATCGCTTTATTTAATGGCATCTCCAAGTGGGTCCAGTTGATGGTCCTTAGCAAACCAACCCCTCAGCAAAGGGCAGAAGTAATCACAAAATTCATCAATGTTGCACAGGTAATAATGACCTTGGAATGAAATACTGTGGTATGGAGGTCCAAAATAAGAGGGTATGTAGGAAGCCCAGATACTAGTGTTCGTTGTAAGGATAATGCTTACATTCTGTTTATCCCAGTGTTACTCTAGGTATCTTGATATTCTTCCTAATATAAGTGGCTAGTTGGGAAGGGGTGGGGAAGGCAACACCAACAGTGCTGGTGGCAAAGGACATCCTTTTCTTGTACCTCTGTAAATTATTGACTGTGAAAGGGATTTGCTGTTGTAAATTCTTGCTGTAGATTTGTTGTATATCAAAGATATTGTTCTCCTGCATTAAAATTTTCCAGTGCAAAAACTTCCACTCTAGCCAATCAAATGTTTTCTCTGCATAGAGAAAATATGTGCTGCCTATATTTGATTATTATCAACTTGTTAAGCCTTTCTGCTATGATAGCTGTCCAGTTTTGGATGCTTTGAACCTTAGAGTAAGAGATCTGTACCTAAATGGGCTATAATGACCATTTCAGCTTCTGCTCATGCCTTTTGTAACAACTTAATTGTAGCTATGGCATTATTATGCATATTAATTGTTGAACTATGCATTCTTCAATTTTCTTATAAAATACAGTGGTGAATCCTACTGTCATGGGTGATTTATTGTTCATAAGGTTTATATTACAGTGGTGCCTCGCAAGACGGAATTAATCCGTTCCGTGAGTCTCTTCGTCTTGCAGTTTTTTCGTCTTGCGAAGCACAGCTATTAGCGGCTTAGCAGCTATTAGCGGTTTAGCGGCTGTTAACGGCTTAGCGGCTTTAAGAAAAAGGAAACAAACTCGCAAGAACTCGCAAGACGTTTTGTCTTGTGAAGCAAGCCCATAGGGAAATTCGTCTTGCGGAACGACTCAAAAAACGCAAAACCCTTTCGTCTAGTGAGTTTTTCGTCTTGCGAGGCATTCGTCTTGCGGGGCACCACTGTAGTTTTGTTTGCTTCTTGATAGGAACTTCTAAAATATTTGATTCAAGATTAGAGGATTTTGGTAATATTATTACAGCTAAGAATTCATCATTTACACATTTAGGTGGGTTTGGGGATGTCCCAGTTAAGTTCATTTATTAATATCTCTACCAGGATAGTTTGAAGAGAGAAAAAATAAATTCAGTTTGGCAAACCATTTTTTGCCTTTCATTTTTAACATAGTTCTCATCAGGCACCATGCCAACAGTCAAGAGCTATTGTTCTAGGTCTTGCACATTGGAACAAATAACTATAAGGCAAAAGGTAAAGGACCCCCAGGAAGGTTAAGTCCAGTCAAAGGTGACTATGAGGTTGTGCTGCTCATCTCGCTTTCAGGCCGAGGGAGCCGGCGTTTGTCCACAGACAGGTTTCTGGGTCATGTGGCCAGCATGACTTAACCGCTACTGGTGCACGGAGGACTGTGACAAGTGCCAGAGTGCACGGAAGTGCCATTTACCTTCCCGCTGCAACAGCACCTATTTATTTACTTGCACTGGCATGCTTTTGAACTGCTAGGTTTGCAGGACCTTTGCTTGTTATTATCAGTTGGATTATCTAGTAAGTGTGTGTATGATTGCAGATACATTTGGCTTGTTAGAACAATGAAACAGGTAACATTTTTATCAACAAGTAAGCAATGTGTCTAATTTCTCTGCAGAAACTTCTTCATCTTCAAAATTTCAATACCCTGATGGCTGTTGTAGGAGGACTAAGCCATAGCTCTATTTCACGTCTCAAAGAAACTCATTCTCACCTTTCCTCAGAAGTTTCAAAGGTATGAGAGCACCTCTCTTGTAATGGACTCAACGTCTGTGTAAATATTATATAGAGGAACATGAGCAAACTCAAATGTAATCTTTCAAAAAGATGTCCTTTCTTACTGGAATAAGGGAGACTGAGAACAAGTGAAGGTGCCTCATACTGAGTCAGGCCATTGGCACATCTAGCCCAGTCTGTTTGTTAGCAGCATCTCACCAACATATTGGGCAGGATTCTTTCCCACCCCACTATCTCTTTTTTAACTGGAGGTTCTGGTAATTGAACTTGGACTTCCTGCATGCAAACTATGTGAACTCCTTCTGGGCTATGATCTTTCCTCAAAAATGTGCTGGAAGAAATCGTGTGAGTTGCTTCTGTTATTGGATCATGTCCCTCACCACCATTTCCCCCCCCCCCCCAAGAAAAGGTTTCCAGTCCTCCCAGTATGATTTTCCTAAGCGCTGCCTCTTTAAGATAAATCAAAGCAATGTTAAGGATGCTTTTGCGGAGTTTTGCTTCTTCTATACCTTGTTTGCAGGACTGGAACGAAATGACCGAGCTAGTCTCTTCCAATGGGAACTACTGCAGCTACCGCAAAGCTTTTGCTGATTGCGTTGGCTTCAAAATCCCAATCTTAGGAGTCCACCTGAAGGACCTGATAGCCGTTCATGTCGTCTTTCCAGACTGGATCAATGAGAACAAAGTCAACATAGTAAAAATGCAGCAGCTTTCAGTCACCTTGAGTGAGCTGGTTTCCCTGCAGACTGCTTCTCACCATCTTGAGCCAAACATGGATTTAATTAACCTGCTAACAGTAAGTTCCATTAAATTTGAATTTGAAAACATTCCTTTTCCTTCCATCACTGTCTCCTTTGAGGGCAAGGAGGAGATGTAAAAGGCAGGGGTGAATTTGTTAGACTTACTAATAGAACAGATTGCACATTTTCTGGAAAAAAACGCAAATAAATTAGAGAGAAATAAAAATGATAAAGACGTGAGAATATTCAGATACCAGCTAGGTGGGAATTAACCTTCAAAGAGACTTACTTCATTTCTTCAAATACTTCATTTTACGTTGTAGATTATTCATTTCACAACTTTGATGAACAATTTGCACACATAATTTATCCTTGTCGTATGATAAAATAAATCCACACCCTCTGCTGAATGTGCACTGATATTGGCCTGGTTTGTACAACATGGTAAACCAAACTATGGCTTCCAGTTCATGGTTAGTAAGGAGAGAACTGAACCACAAGCTTGGGTTTGGGCAACACACTATGCCAAAGCTTAATGGCCCCTCAGTATTTTATTCAAGTTGGCATCCCTGCATATGCCCCTCCACACACACGCACACAAGTAGTAGCACTGCTGCATAGCCTGCTTATTAAAATTCTTTCAGCCTTTGTTTAAAGTCTTAATTTGTGTGTCACAGCGATGGGGCAGGGCAGGGAATGAATATTGAAAGCTACATAACAGAACAATAAACAAATTTGGGTGTACTCTCTCTGTTTTCTTTCACACAATTATTTTTGCGGGCACACATTTTCCCTTCTGAACCACAATGTTAGCTGAAGCTCCTTTAATACAACTCACAGTTTGGCACATCTCCATGCCAATACTGATTTGCAGGGCAGCGAGGGAGCCTCCATGGCCAGGAGAGGGTCTGATCCTCCCTGGGATCTTGTGGGATCTCACAAGCTCACATGGCCCTTTAAAGGGTCTGGCCACCCAGCATCATGTTCTCTCTCCAACTTGTCCTGTGACTCAGCGTTCACATTCTCAGCATTCTTTCTCCAGCAATGGCTGACCAGAAAGATTCATAAGCATGAAGATATAATTGTGATATCCACCCCATGCAGTTGGTTCTCATAGTTGGGTAGGCAGAGAGATCCAGCTTTAATAGGGAGGGTGTCCATGTGGCTGTTGTAGCTGGAAGCCAAGAGAACACTTTCCATATTAAAAATTAAATATTTTATGTTCAGCATCTGTTCAGCCAGCAAAGGAACACATTATCATCTTTGTAACATTTCCACCTCTGCTCTCACACTGTAAGGTAAAGGGTAAAGGGACCCCTGACCGTTAGGTCCAGTCGTGGCCGACTCTGGGGTTGTGGCGCTCATCTCGGTTTATTGGCCGAGGGAGCCAGCGTACAGCTTCCGGGTCATGTGGCCAGCATGACTAAGCCGCTTCTGGCGAACCAGAGCAGTGCACGGAAACGCCGTTTACCTTCCTGCCGGAACGGTACCTATTTATCTACTTGCACTTTGATGTGCTTTCAAACTGCTAGGTTGGCAGGACTCTCACACTGTAGTACATTATAAATAACAGTTCAGAAGCAGCCTTCTGCAGCTTGCCCAAATGGGGTCAATTCAGATTATGAGGAGCGCTGTATTTTACACTCTTGTTTCCACTGGGGTCCTTGGTCCAGTTTTATATCTGGATATTTGGTATTCTTCCATTCTCTCTATTCGTTGCTCAAATAAATACATTGAAACTTTTTCCATCCTGATAGATATGGCTGCAGCAAAATAACAAGATGACTGAAGGGGAAAGTGGGCTGCAGGAAGATTGCATGCAGTTCACGTCACTGCAGCAGTCTGAACATTGGCAGCAGCTGTTGGTGTTGACGTGCGCTTTGCTGAATTTTATATAATTCAATCTGTATAAGGAGCTGAAGTGCAAAATGGGCTTCTTTCAGCTTTGCTAAAGCATTAGTGAGAGTGAACCTCCTGTCTCCTGTAGCAAAATACAGAGAAGCTTCCCTGGAGGATTCTTGCCCTGATAATTTGTTGCAGTTATTGTTTACATTTTCAGGACTGCAATAATAATAATAATAATAATAATAATAATAATAATAATAATAATAATAATAATAATAATAATAATAATGTTTTAAGACACTCAAGGCCATTCTTTCAAAGACTCATTACAAAACTGCCGCTAACTTTCCTATAATCAAAACTAATCAGTTTTAGCATTGAGGCGGCATTGCAGAATTAATGTCCACTGCAGGCCTCCATCCCTGTGTCTAGTGGGGCTGTGGGTTCGGATCCACACGAGCCACTTCAAAACTTAGAGTTTAAAGACATAGCCTGGGATTCAAAGAAACACTTCAGGGAATAAGGGTTGTGCAGTGGGGTCTTTATTCAACCACCTTTGAAATGGAAGCACCCTGAAATGGATGTGACTTGGGACTTTTGGATTAGCATATTTCCCTTTTCTACCTTCGTGACCCATATTTCGAGGCCCATTAGCATACCAGGAAGCTAGCCTGGCTATTCCAGGAATTCAAATCCTTGCTTAGATTTTAACACTTGTGGTATCCAGAATTTAGAAGGGTCTTGGCTTGCTGCCTACTCCCCACCCCAAACTCAGAACAGTATTATTTAGAATAAGTGACTTTAAGGCTGTTGTCCATTGGCCCTAAATCAGAAACAAAGGATGTAAATGTGTTTTCTTTCTCACATTCATCTCTTGTTCTCCTTGCACTTTCTACCCTTTCCCTTTGCTTGTTCCATCGCAGCTGTCAAACATCTGATTGAAAGCAGTTTGAGGCAGGGCTCCATGTTGTTTTGCTTAGGCTGTGCACTATACAACCAATAAATGAATTAACAGTTATAATTATTGTGGAAAGTGGAGGTACACTGAAGCACAGAACAATAGTTTGTATGTTGTGGTCTGTACCAACTCTGAAACTATGCAAATATCTGGAAAGCCCCAGATGTTTTTACAGTCTGTGAAAACTGTGGTGAATACGTTCTTTTTAATCAGACTGAAACTAACTCAGAGAAGTCGTTTTAAATATAAAATTTGAAAACATCAAATTTAAAAAGGGGACGGGAAGAGGTTAACAAGATTAAACTCAAAGCTCTGGGTTTCAGATGGACTCACAGTACTGTAGATAATGAGAAATAGGTCTTAGGAGAACAAAGAAAATTAGTGGTACATGGCTATCCCTGGTTATAAAATCTGTAGAAAGGACAAAGCAGGGAATGTTGGAGGTGCTGCTGCTCTGTATGAGAGTGAGGCACATAGATTCCCATCAACTAGAAAAGGGACACACTTCTCCACAGAATGACTCTAGGTGGAAATACGAGACCCACAAAATCATGTAGTACTCAGGTCATACTGTTCCTCAGGGTCAAGGGGCTCGTGTGTTCAGCTTCCCTATTGCAAAATGCAGTGATCTATCCCTCCTTCCTTTCAATTTTCTGATTAGTGGTACCTTTTTGTGTGGAAGCCTTGCTAGAACAGTGTTCAGAGAGGCTGCTCTGGAAGCTGGAAAGCCAGCCTCCCTCTCCTTTTCCAACAGGGGCAGCTTTGAAGATTGGCTCAATTATTTATTTTTACCTAATATGAAGAAAAACCAAGGTGAGCAAAAGAGGGGGGAATGCAATTTATGCAGCACAGCAATAGCCCTGGGAGTCACATGATCAGCTTTAGGACTGATCCAAGATACTCAGCTGAGGGCAGAAAAGACAATGATAAAAATATAAATGAAAACCTCAAAAATTTAATACCTCAGGGGTTTAAACAAAGAACATAGAACATTTTAAAACATCAGAAAAGCATTCATGATGCAAAGTCCTCCTGAAATAAAACAATGTTAACCAGGCATCTGGAACTCAGGAAAAGGGGTTTGACAGAGTTGGGACCACAGAACTGAAAGCATAACTTCAAGTTCTCATTGATGTAAGTCATGCATCTGGTCCATGGTGGATCACTAATAGTGTTCCCCCAGATGATCTCAGTGTTGTTTGACTTGGAGTGTACAGAGTAAGGCAGTCTTTGGGGTGTCTTGACCTAAGTTATTCAGGGCTCTGTACAAGAACCTTGAACCTGACCTAGTAGCAGGTGGGTGTCATGTGTTGCTGTTAGTCTTTCCCCATCACTACTCTAGCTGCAGCATTCTACAGTAGCTGGAGCTTCTGGATCAGACCCAAAGGCAGTGCCATGTTATGATCTAGCCTACACAGCTCTCGTGTTCTTGTTGTACAATTCATTTTGGGGAATGACCCTGTGGTCAGTGAAAGGGAGACCCAAATCTTCTGACTTTTAACAGTTGTGTGGAAAAGGGAATTTCTTCAGGTGCAGCCCTTAGCACCCCTTGTCAATCTGTCCCACCAAAATTCCTTCTGCTACACAACTGTCAAAGATAGCAGATCACCACCCTCCTTTCAATATGATTGTCGTGATTTTATGCTTTGAATATTACCTGATGCTGAAGCAGATGTGTGGGTCAGTTTCTGTTCCATGTCATGATTGTTGTTTATGAACAGTGCTTTTCTTCTGGGGGGTATGCAGGGGTACGCATACCCCTAAATATTTTGTGAATCTAAGTTTGGCCTCATTGAGCGGCAGTATTTCAGTATGAGTGGGAAAACGAGAGTACGCCTTTAAAAAAATTAAGAAAAAAGCACTGTTTATGAGTACTGAGATTTGTTTGCAAATGTAAGGTTTTGCACTGGGGCAAAAAGCAAGCAGGAAGAAAAGTAGCCCGACTTGGACTATGTTCAGGAGATAGCAACCTTGGTGCTAGCTCCACCAAAAACTGTGATATTCAGTGCAGTTTCTGTACAAAACAGCCTCTGTTTCTTCTCATGTTTACAGTTGCAGACATACACTATCTGGAACTGCACAGAGGCTTTGCAGCAGAAAGGTCACGGGTGGGGAAAGGATCAAGCACCCCTGACCCAGGGGCATAGGAATGGGGGTGCGGTCCACCCTGGGTGTTACCCTGGGGGGGTGACAAAATGGCGGGCGGCACTCACCGCAGGTCCTGCAGCATGCCTGAGCCACACACCTCAGGTGTTCACAGGCTCTGTGCTGTCCACCTGCTGCCTCCCCCCCCCCAGCTGTAGGGCGGCTGAGGGCGCGCGCGCGCAGCTGGGTAATTCGCCCCACCCCTGTGGGTGGTTCACCCTGCCCCTTGGCACCCCGCCCCGGGTGCTGAAGAGGTTTCCTACACCACTGCCCAGACCCTCCCCTCACAACTGTGTCTGTTGAAAAATTGTAATCTTCTGAAGCCGTTGGAGTTATGTTTCTCTTATTTTGTTACACTTCTTTAGTTCCGCCACAGTAATTAAAATAATACTTTATTATTATTATTTTGGTTTGACTCTTAGCTTTCCCTGGATCTCTACCACACAGAAGATGATATTTATAAGCTCTCACTGGTGCTGGAGCCAAGGACTTCAAAATCAGTATGTAACTTTTTCCAGTTTAGGAGTGTTATAACTTTGTAATAGTTTTGGGTTTTTTTTAGTAATATTTACTTTCTTATTTATTTAAGAAATGCTTATCTGTCAGGAAGATCCAGCACTACTCCCCCCCCCCCATTATTAATATTCACAGCAGGATGGGAGGCAGTGCAAAATGGCCTGAAGTGACCTTACCTTACTTTTGTTTGAGAAATTGGGGAAGGGGAAATGTTGGAAGCAAAATTGCATTGCTGCATACGCAATTGAAAAACGAAATGTGCTTCCTGCTTCAGAAGTTTTGCCGTTTTTGATTGTCGATACTTTTTGTTTATTTATTGCATATTCACCTGTGCCCAACACTCTAGAATAGAATGTCACTGATTATTCATTGATTACCAGGCACCCGGGACAGTGATGGCATTGTTGAAGGTCACTGCCTTGTTGCCATTTCATTCTTCCATTGTAGTAATATGCAAAGGAATCGGCGAGAGAAGGAAACAGAGTCACATTGTTAAAAAACAAACAGACACAGGGCGGGAGTCAACCAAGCGGTTTCTGTAGTGCAGCAGAGGCTTTCCCGCCTCTCCTCCCCCCATTGCCAGTTGGAGGGGGGACCCAGGAGAGCACTTGGGGTGGGGGAGTGGAGATCATTCTGTCCGGCAAGCAGAAACACTTGTGCCGATGGAACAGTCATATTAGTGTGATGTTGTATCTTCACTGCAGCCATTCCTTCTGGTGCAACGTTATCTTCACTTGTGATCTATTTCTTAGACTAGAACTTAAGTATTGCACTACTATAAGGGGTAATGACTTATAGCCTCTATCTCATGTGAAAGTTGAAACACAACTTTGGACTCGCTCTGCAGCAAGCTGTGCAACCTTTAAGAAGTTATGTGCTGAAATTCTCACCCTGGGCCAGCAGGGGGATACTGTAGATAGTTTTCACTCAGGTCCACATATGCAAATAAGGGATTGAAAGTGACGTTCAGTGATTGGATAGTTACCGAAAATGGTTACTGTTGCGTTCTAGTGGAGCTCTATATAAGCAGGCTGGCTGAACCCTTCAGTTCAGTTCTGTTCTGGCCTGTGAATAAACAAGAGCTGTTTGAAGAATCGCTGTGTCGTCTAATATGTTCACCCACAACTTAACAGAAGTCACCCACAACTTCATTCACAGTGAGTCCTAAAAATGCTTTTTTATTTTCTTTGTTAGCAGCCTACCTCTCCAACAACCCCTAACAAGACAGTGGTGCCACTTGAATGGGCATCCGGAGTCATACCGAAACCTGACCCGAATCTTATTAACAAACACATCCAAAAACTAGTTGATGTAAGTATTTGAGAGAGTGCTCAGAATGACTTGTGTGGCTGCTCAAGGTATACATGGGTGTCAGGCTGGTGCGGGAAACCTTTGGTCTGCTAGATGTTGCTGAACTACAACTCCTGTCATCCCTGGCGAGGCTTATCAGGGCTGATGAGAGTTGTAGTTGAGCAGCACCTAGAGGGCCAAAGGTTCCCACTCCTGGCGTCAGTGAAGGATTAGGGATGCAGTCCCTCAACATGCATAGGATTGTCTAGCATAGTATGGGAATGTGCTGGTGCAGGCTTAAAACGTAAAGCACAGTTTTACAAGTTGAAAAACTTATTTCCTGTTATTATATTTGAAAATCAATCAATTCCAGTGGTATGAGCTATGACTGGCAAATCGGTCATGGGATGTGCATGTTCTTAGGGCTGCTTCACAAGCAAGAATATGCTACATAGGTAGAAAGCCATATAGAAACCATGGGCATGTGCTGTTGCGCATAGGTTCACTTCAGCACATGTGGTATCTACTCCTCTCTCACCATAAATCAGAGGCAATGTATATTGCTTTCGCAGGCAGTGTATGTGGTGTGACATATACTGCACCCCATATACTGGCATATACTGACCCAGAACTGCATCATATGCCTTCAGCCTATAGATGCTGCCACTATACACTCTTCCCATCATATGCACTCATGACAAACAGATGTGTGTGCATGTTCATCACATGTGATGGTGTGCACATGATAAACATAAAGTTCTTTTTAGACAGAATCTAAATTCGTGTGGGAAATCATGCCTAAAGCACACTGTGGAAGTGAGGACTAATGCACCCTATAATTATCACTCTACAGGGTCCAATAGGTCTAATTGGCTACAAACATTGTCAAAGAGGAGTCAATTTCAGGTGGCAATTCCATCTGCACTGAGGTGCCAAGGTGCACTCTGGTTAAATTTCTAGGCAGCTGGCCAGAAGCATTGTCGGCAGGAAGGAGTTCCAGGACTTCTGTGCTGAGATCCAGATCTCCTCCCCTTTCCCCAAACCTAGAAGCTTAAGTTTTTTTGTTTTTGTTTTTACTTCTCGCAGGGGTGATGAACCTGTGGTCCTTCCGATGTAGTTAAACCACAACTCCCATCATCGCTAGCCTTGGTCATGCTTTCTGGGGCTGCTGGGAATTGGATCCAACACCTACCAGAGGACCACAGGCTCCCTACCTTATAGGGTGGCTTGGTGCTCTAGGTGAGATCCCAGCCCTGACATCTTAATTTGCCCAGAAGCATCTATACATATACAGTGGTACCTCTGGTTACGTACTTAATTCATTCCAGAGGTCTGTTCTTAACTTGAAACTGTTCTTAACCTGAAGCACCACTTTAGCTAATGGGGCCTCCCGCTGCTGCCGCGCCGCTGCTGCGCAATTTATGTTCTCATCCTAAAGCAAAGTTCTTAACCCGAGGTACTATTTCTGGGTTAGCGGAGTGTGTAACCTGAAGCGTATGTAACCCGAGGTACCACTGTAAATTGGCATGTGCAATTTTTTCTGCAAATCTGGACCTGGGCTCCAAATTCTTTAAGGATCTAACCGTATCCCTGGCAGCATGTATGAACTGCAGCTACTTTATTACAAACCCCCACCATTAACAACCCCCAATCACCCTGCGGGGTTGGAAAGCACAGTATTTAAAATCCATAATTAATATATAAATGTATTTACCTTTCTGTTGGTGGGCCTTTAAGCGGAAGTTCACTTACTCCGCAGCTGACCTACAGAGTCCTCACCAATAGGATCCAGGGATCAGGTCCAAATTACCTCTGAGTAAATGTGAAGGTTTCTCTTTAATCCTCGATTGCACAGAATACCACATTGTTGGTGTCACCTCTGATAAGGCCCTGCTCGTGGTAGACTCCTGCTCAACTCAAGTCAGCAAGGACACCCAGAGTGGGATCTTAGATTGGTGAATGAAGTGCACAGGAGAGTATATATTGGGGAAGGGGGAGGTGTGTTTTCATTTAGTGGTTAGTTGAATCATCTTTCAGTATGATACAGACATATCAGTTCTTGATATGAATCAGTTGTTAGAAGCTGGTTTTTGCTTTAAGATATTGGGCATATAGTACCTGACATTCAGTAATGTTCTTCATTTAATGGTTGCTATCATTATACTTGGCTTTGATTTTAAATTGTGTTGTCATAATCTATTGCTCCTTACTTTCCACTGTATAATTTTCTTGCATTTTTCAGTCTGTTTTTAGGAACTATGACCATGACCATGATGGCTACATCTCTCAAGAAGACTTTGAAAGCATTGCAGCTAATTTCCCTTTCCTGGATTCGTTCTGCGTATTAGACAAAGATCAGTAAGTGGTCTTGCTCCTGTTATGGTTTTGCAGTGCAACCTTCTGCAAGTTTACTCAGAGGTAGCTCCCTACTGTGTTCAGTGGAGATTACTATCAAATAAGTGTGCATAGAATTGAAGCCTTAATTTAGAAGTGTCAAGAAACAAACAGAAATTACTTAAATTTGTTTTAATTTATACCCAGCCGTATCCAGAATGACCAGGTGGGTGTTGGCCTTTCCTTCTCTCACTCATAATCTAAACAGCCCATGGAACGAGTGATTAATATTCCCATTTTACATGCGAGAGTGACCACACAGTGTAAGCTGTTTAGTTCAGGGTCCAAACTCAGGTTCTGGTGCACCTAGGTGAATCAGAAGTGCTTAAGGGATTGTGGCCATATAGGTAGAATTTATCATAAATAGAAAGGAAAAAGGATGAGCAATACTATAAAGATACTCGCAGAATGTCTGTTATTAAACCTGGGTTGTATCCTACCCTGCCATTCCAAGTGGAACAGATTTCCACTCATACAAGTGGACTTTCCCTTCCTTTTTTACCGCCGGGAAGAATTTGGGAACCCTGTGGAGTAGATTAAAGGACTGCAGGAGGGAAGAGAAAGTCCCATTGTGCTCATAAAAGTCTATTTGCGCAGCATTGTATATAACCCACTGATTATTTCATGAAACTCTGCATCATACATAAGTTACATGGAACCGATCACTCATTGATCAGTCGCTATGAGGACTGCAGGTGAAAAGTTTTGTTGTTCAGTATCATTTTCTAAAACGAGAGACTATGCCCGTGGAGAAGGGACAGGGTGCTCTGTTTATCTGTTGCAGGGGCTGCCAATGAGGTCCCCTCCAGACGTCGTTGGACTCCAATTCCCATAAGCCCTAGCGAACCTGGCCAGTAGTCAGGATAATGGGAGTTTGAGTCAACCCGATCTGTGGTTTAGAACTAACAGATCTCTCCACCTCCCCCCCTTTTTTTCTTTTGAAACAGGGATGGCCTTATCAGCAAAGGAGAAATGATGGCTTATTTTCTAAGGGCCAAATCACAGCTGCAGTGTAAAATGGGACCAGGTTTTATACATAACTTTCAGGAGATGACCTATCTTAAGCCAACGTTCTGTGAGCATTGTGCTGGATTTGTAAGTATGGATTAGTGCAGTTCTAATGTACTTGTGGGCTAAGGTGTGTTTGTTTCTTCATTTTTTATAATACACTTTTTATCCTGCTCTGTTTCAAAGGCTTGAATAAATGTAAAAAGATCAACCGTGCACACTGTTTTGTAGGCGCGTCTAAATAGACCATATGAGAATGGTATCAAAAGTGAGGATGCCTGTAACTGAAGGCACTGGAGTCTGAAATTGAGCCCTATAGAGTGCAGTCCTAGGAACATAGGAAACTACCTTCCGCTGAGTCAGAACATGAGCCTATCTAGCTCAGGGCTTCAGACAGGAATATTTCCAGGTCCTCCCTGGAGATATCAGGGATTGGACTTGGGGCACTTTGCATGCATTTTTGCACTCTGACCTATAGTACAGCGCTTCCTCTGTCTGTCTCATACATGCCTACTCAGAAATATGTCCCACCGAGCTCATGGGACTCGGTGCCCAGGCAAATGTGCATAGCAGAGGTGGGGAATCAAATCCGGCCATTGTATGAAATGGGTCAAAATTGTCAGGTGGGCAGAAACACCCACCTGCTACTTACCTGACCTTACAGTGACATCAGGTGATAAGGTGCTTTCAAGTCCCCTGGTGCTTTGAGGTACCAATCAGCTGACCGGGTCTATTTGCAGTTGGCTCCTGCATCATAGCAGGGCTTGAACTGAGCACCCATCAGCTAATAGGGCACTCAGTTCAAGCTCCACTTTTCTGCATGGGTCAACTGCAAATGGCACAGCTGATCCCAGTGAGCTTGAATCAAATGCCTGTTTGCTGCTAGGCACTCAGTTCAAGCCCTGCTTTTCTGCACGGGTCGGCTGTACTATGGAGTTCCAATGAGAAACTCAGTAGTGCAGCTGATTTCTGCTGGTTTGCTGTTGCTGTCAATCAGCTGATTGGTTGTGACAGGAAGTCTCCCTTGTCAATGGCCTTTAAGGCTCCCTTTAGGGCTCCCAGTTATGCATTGGCAGTAGCAACTCTACCTGCCCCTCACCTGATGTCACATAAGATGCCAGGTGCAGGGCAGGTGGGTATGGTTTGAAGAAACTGGCCTCATGGGACAAATTGGGATGCTTGTGAAGCCTAATTTGGACTGTGGGCTGGAAGTTCCTCAATATTAGTGCACAAAATTGCAACTTAACTGCTGTTTTTTTAAAAAATCTCAACGTTTTTAAATCCCAATACAATGGTACCTCCGGTTGCAGACGGGATCCATTCCAGAGGTCCGGTTGGATCCCGAGATTTCCGCAACCTGAGGACCGCTTCTGCGCATGCATGTGTGGCGAAACCTGGTAAAAAACTTCTGGGTTTGCCGCACGTGCATCCCAAGGTTTATGTAACCAGAGGGTTACATAAACAGAGGTTCGACTGTATGCCAAAATTGAATGAATTAAAAATGTAGAAATAAACTGTGTCTATATGTTAACAGCTTAAAATGTAGCGAGGGTATTCTTTTTCTCAATTCGAATCAAAAATGGTTTGGTGGGGAAACCACACCAAAATGCAGTATTTTATAAGGTATGAATTGTAGCAACTGTTGTGTGTACACCACTTTCCAGACCACAGTGAGAGTGTGCAGGATTGTGTATCCAGCCCAGAGTCCTTATGGTGATCTGTTGAGTCAGTTCTCCTGTGCTGCCTCACTTGTTGGTCCTGGAAATGGCGAGGGCCAGTGTGCTGCCTTGAGCCTCACAGATGAATGGAGAGCTCTTTCTAACAGGAAGGGTGTTGAGAGCAGTAATTTCCTGTTTGCACTTTTGTAGCCTTTTGTTCCTGCCTTCATAATGAGGTTGTTTTCTTTCCGGCTTTCTTTTTTATACCTTTTGATACCTTTTGTCTTTTAATTGCAGCTATGGGGTATAATCAAGCAAGGATACAAATGCAAAGGTACTGTAAATAATGTTTGGCTGCCGATTGCAAGTCATAGCCCCTCCAGTTTGTAACATAATGAATCTCTTAATTGCTGGCAAATGAGCAATGCCACATACAGTGGTACCTCGGGTTACATACGCTTCAAGTTACATACGCTTCAGGTTACAGACTCTGCTAACCCAGAAATAGTGTTTCAGGTTAAGAACTTTGCTTCAGGATGAGAACAGAAATTGTGCTCTGGCAGCGCAGCATCAGCAGAAGGCCCCATTAGCTAAAATGGTGCTTCAGGTTAAGAACAGTTTCAGGTTAAGAACGGACCTCCGGAACAAATTAAGTACTTAACCCGAGGTACCACTGTACAATGCACTTTCGACCTCAGATGGATCTAGACCAGTGGTTCTCAACCTGTGGGTCCCCAGATGTTGTTGGACTACAACTCCCATCATCCCTGAACTCTGGCCTTGCTAGCTAGGGGTGATGGGAGTTGTAGTTCAACAACATCTGGGGACCCACAGGTTGAGAAAGGCTGATCTAGAGAGTTAGGTGCAGTGCAGTCCCATGCATATTTACAGAGACGTAAGTCCCACTGTGGTCAGTGGTGCTTACTCCAGGGTAAGTAGACATAAGGGCCGTCTTAAGCATATCCGGCGCCATGGTGCAAAGATCCCTCAGGCTCCCCCACCCCACCCCCCGTTTCCCAGAGTTGTCAACCTTTCCCCAAGCCTCTGCAGGGATCTCTCTCCTCCTGCGGAGGCTTGGGAAGGAAGCTGCACGCCCGCCAGCCATATGGTTGACGGGGCACAGCTGGTGGGCGTGCAGGGAAAGGGGAGGCCGCCGGCAAAGCCGTGCAGCTCCTCCACTCGCTGGGGCGCCCCTGAGAGGCCAGCGCCCTAGTGCAACGCACCAGTAAGCCCAATAGGAAAGACAGCTCTGGTAGGCATAGCACTGCAGCCTTAATCACTCGCAGGCTGAAAAACTATTTTCATTCTTCAGCTCTTCAATTCATTTTAACACTCAGCTTCGTTTAGATGCTGTTCACCTTGTCAGATGCTGTGCCACTGACTGTTGTTCTTGCTATTAGTGAATTCAGACAGTGCATGCCAAAACCTATGTGGCCAATATGGAGCAACTGAGAAACAAGAGGGAAGCATGTTTGGGGAGTTGTGAAGTTTGCAAATGTACAAAATAAGCCTTCAAAAACAACAAGACTTTGGGGAGGAAAAACCTCCCTGAAACAGCCCAGTGGGGACAGAGCATGTGCCGTAGCCACAAGCTGATAAATATCAGTCGGAAGAAAGAAACCCAAACAGAAAATTGGGGTGGAGTGCAGGGTGGAATAGTGTATACCTGTGAAGGGCATGTACGGCTGGCCCACACCATAAAACATGCACTGCGACATTTTGTTGCAGCTCTTGTTTGTTTGTTTGTAATTAATGGCATGTTCCAGCTGAAATTAAGCTGCAGTGAAAAATCTGGCATTTCAAAGTGCTTAGACCTTGTACCCTGCTTAACATCTCCTGTAATGGTGTGTGCATTGAAAAGTAATTCTAGCACATTGGAAGGACGCTTGGTTACTAATGCTCTGGCTTGGCCTTTTGTGACCCTATTAAGTAATCACTAACTCCAAGACTGGAACTGCATGTTACAAAAAGCCTGACAAATAGGTTTTCTTAGGAAACACCACTTTTGGAGTGGAGAAACAGTGAAGGAAGGGAGGGGGAGTTTCTCTTCTGCCTGCAACCTTCCAGTTTCAAATTAGAAGCGTATCAGCTGCTTTTTCCCCTCTGAAGCTCCAAACTCTTTGGAAAGGATTCCCCAACAACTTTCCCCTTCATTTTATGTCTGTCATGTTTGTACCTGTCAGTGCTGATCATAGTTAATAATGATAAAGAGCATTCTCATTGCTTCACAGAAATAATAATTTGTATGCAGCCCTAGATTCTATTCTAGTGTGACATTTCATGCTTGGCTTCCACTCACATCATGCCACTTATGTGGAAATTCCTCAGACAGACTTTGAAAGCTTTTGCAGAGTTGAATTTTTTTTGTTGTTGTTTGCATCTCTTTGGAAACTGTAGTTTGCCAGATCCAATTTTTCTTTTCTCTGGCAATTTATTCCAGATTGCGGTGCTAACTGTCATAAGCAATGCAGAGATCTGCTAGTTCTAGCCTGCAGGAAGTTTGCCAGAGGGATGTCACTGGGTAGCAGTCACGGTTCTTTGCCTAATAGTCCATCATTGCCAGCAGGTAAGAGAGGACAACAATGGGTTGTTGAACAGTTTCCTTTGTTGCGCAACAATTTATCACATGGGTTTCCAAGAATGCAGTAGCCATTGCTTTGATAAAGCAAGGAGCTTCTTTTATTCCCAAGGCTATCCTCAATAACCTCTCTCCCACAATAAATAGCCCTGAAGTGAGATTGATGGAGTATCCTCTCCAGTGAGATGCATGTGGCCCAATTTGCACAGCTGATCCCAAAACCTCACTTCCATGTGTTTGCATGTGAGGCTCCATACCAGAGTAGTGACCTTTGCCTGTGAAACCACACAACTTGCTCAGACCACATGATCAGCACTGCCCTAATAATTTAAGTGAAATTGTGAATATTTGAAACACCATTGAGAGAGCCTGCAGACATCCTGTTCCGCCCATTTGGGGACGTTTTCAGGTCAGGTCACTTCTGAGTTCGGTATGATGCACTTGTATGTGGACGTGCACATATCAGACATGCCTAAAATGGTCTCAGCCTGTACTTCTTTAGGCAGCACGAAGCTAATCTGTGGAACTCCCTTCCACAAGAAGCAGCAATGGCCACCAACTGGATGGCTTTAAAAGAGGCTTAGACCAGTGTTTCCCAACCTTTTTTGGGCAAAGGCACACTTGTTTCATGAAAAAAATCTCGAGGCACACCACCATGCCAGATGGGGAAAGGTCACTTTTTACTTATGTAAAAAAAAATAAAAAAATAGTAACAGCATAGAAGGTAATGGTTAGGCTAGCATCCCTCTTCCAAATATGCTAGGTTTTTATTTGCAGGGACTGTTCTACACGGGAAAGCATTCAGCACTGTCCTTCTCCCATCTGCCATCTGAATTGGTACTATTCTGGGTCAACTTACTCTGCTGCATGTGTAGATGAAAATGGCACCAAGTGTGGGGGAGGGGGCAGAACAGGTTTCAGATACAGGATATTAAGCATACACGTACTTCAGATTGAACTGGTTGCTTGCTTTGCAAGTTTTCATTTCCCAAATGACTGCCTTGGCAAGCGCAATACCTACCAGGCTCAACGCCGGTCTCGCGCTGCCGCTTCCCGTGCTCTCAAGGACCCGGGAGGAGGAAGGCGTGAAGGGAATCCCGAAGGCGCGAAAACCTCGCGCATGCGCAGGCCTTCCGCCTGCGACAGCCCAGTAGGCTGGCCGAAGCGAGCGGCGATGGGATGTGGGAGGGAGCTCACTCGCCGCTCCGCGTGTGCCTATGTGGGGCACGTTACAGCCCCGTGACGTCAGCGCCACGCAGGCAGCCAGGCAGGCAGACGGCGAGAGCCCCGTGCTGGGCGGCCTCTCCTCGCTGCCGCCGCCCCGCCTCTCGCCGCCCGATTCGCCCGCCTCCCTCCCACGGCACACCAGGCAACGTCTCGCACCGGTTGGGAAACACTGGTTTATCTCTTTGATGTCTGATGGGAGGGCATTCCACAGGGCGGGCGCCACTACCGAGAAGGCCCTCTGCCTGGTTCCCTGTAACCTCACTTTTCACAGTGAGGGAATTGCCAGAAGGCCCTTGGCACTGGATCTCAGTGTCTGGGCTGAACGATGGTGGTGGAGACGCTACTTCAGGTATACTGGACCGAAACCGCTTAGGGCTTTAAAGGTCAGCACCAACACTATGAATTGTGCTCGGAAAGGTACTGGGAGCCAATGTAGGTCTTTCAAGACTGTCGTTACGTGGTCTCGGCGGCAGGTAGCAGTGCTCACAGCTTACGGACTGCACCGTGTAACAGGTGTCTGGCCCAGCAGCCTAAGGCGGACAAGCCACTGAAACAGGCATTCAGAATCCATTCATTTCATAAAACCTGCAGGGCTCAATCTCTGTGTTTGTGTATGTGTGTGTTTCTGTTTTGCCCAAGGGTCTGGGGGTGGGAGAGAGCTCTTTAGCATGATGCTTTTAAAACAATTAAATTATCAACAAACAAACCTGATGATATGAATAGCAACGTCAGGTGCTACCGGGGGGGGGGAGAAGGGGGCCTACTCGGAAGTAAATACTGCGTCCAGGCGCAATTAGCGCTGATTTAAGGTGCACCAAGACTGCCTAAAAACCTCACCAAAGATATGCAACAAAGCGCTTCGTTGCAGAGGGGAGAGTTTGTGCACCGTGGAGGCTGGAGGGCTTCTATTCTACATGCGTGGGTTGGGGGGGCGAGGAAAATGTGCTCGGGGGGGGGGAGCGGGGAAGGCAAGAAAAGGAGCTGAGCTCTAACTATAGGCTCCCACGCTTGAGCAGGCCCGACTCGGTGGGGCGGACCACCCTCTCTCCTGGAGGAGGAGGAGGAAGAGGAGGAGGAGATTCCCATCCACGGCGTGGCCTCCCGTGCTCCTGAACGGGAAATCTCTGCAGCCCAAGACTCTCTGCAAGGCAGCTCCTCCCTTCCTGCCTTGAGCCGCCGCCAGCCGCGCCCCCCTCCCCAGTTATCTGCTGCCTGCCAAGCCCCGCCCCTCTTCATTGTCCTCCCCTTCTGTTTATACATTGTCCTCCCCCTTCCCCTTCCTCCATCCCTCGCTTTTTTCCCTCTCTTTCCTTTTTTTAAAAAAATATTTTCTCTTCCCCTTCTTTTTTTCCACCCTTTCTTTTTTCTCTTTCTCCCCCCCCCCTCCCCGCCCTCCTGCCTTCCTGGGTTAAAGGATTTGAGCAATGGGTCTGGAGGTGGAGCTCGTCGGAGGATTAGCCCGACTCGCCCGCCTCCCTCCCACGGCACACCAGGCGACGTCCGGCGGCACACTAGTGTGCCGCGGAACACCGGTTGGGAAACACTGGCTTAGACAAATGCATGGAGGAGTAGGCCATCAATGGCTACTAGCCATGATGACTGTTCTCTGCCTCCACAGTTGGAGACAGCAGGGCTCCTGAATATCAGTTGCTAGAAACGACAGGAAGAGAGAGTGCTCCTTACCATCAGAAAGTGCTTCTGAATGTTTAGTTGGAATCTCCGTTCTTGTAACTTGAATGCATTGGTTCAAATCCTATACTCTGGAGCAGGAGAAAACTAGCTTGCTGCATCTTCCGTGTCACAGCCCTTTAGATATTTTAAGATGGCTAGCATATCTCCTTTCAGTCTCCTCTTTATCATGCTAAACATACCTAACTCCCTCAACTGTTCCTCATAAGGCTTGTTTTCCAGACCTTTGATAATATTGTTTGCCGTCTTCTGCACATGTTCAATATCCTTCTTAAAGGTCTGCCCTTGATCAGGACCCTATACTTCTGTTGATGCAGCCTAGAATAGCATGAGGGGTTTTTTTTGCTGCTGCATCACACTGTTGACTCATGTTAACCTTGTGGTCTGCATGGAATCATTCGCCATTCTGGCTGGGGCTGGTGAAGAACAGCTGGAAGACCATGGGTTCCCTACCCCTGGTAGAAAAAGGTGATTGGTTTGAAGGAGACAATGTTATTAGTAAAATGAATCTCTGCTTCTTTCTTCCCCTTTGTAGTGCAAGGTGAAGTATTTAACTTTCCTAGTGTAACTCCACAAAATCAGGATCTAGACAGCAGAGCAATCACACTCGTCACTGGCAATTCTCGAAAGATTTCGGTCCATCTACAGCGGGTAACCACCAGCCAAGCAACCCAGACAGAGCCGCTGTGGCATGAGTCTGGTTGGGGAGATTCAGGACCACACACCTTCCCCAAAATGAAGTCCAAACTCCATGGGAAATCGGGAAAGAATAAAGGCTTTGCAAAGTGGGAGAATGAAAAATCGAACATTCAAGCCAATATGGACACTGCAGTAGGAACTACAGCACATGTGTTGGACCAGAATGGAACAGAAACGCTCCTAGAAAGACAGGAAATGGAGGTGGGTTATAGGATGTCATTAAACGTTTACTGTCAGAGCTTCTGTGTTTTCTCTGAAGTGCTACAATTCAAGTCTAAGAATTGTCTTAGATGGGGCAGAATTCTTAGATGGGGCAGGACAAATGCTCACCATTCAAGACCATGAGCATTAACTTAATTTATCTGTGGAATTTTTTTGCCACTGTGGCAGTTGTGCATCCTGTTATATGTAAATACACATATAGTTCATGTTCTGATCAAAATATTTAAATAGAATAAATCAAATTAAAGCATGGCAATTGGAATACTGGCTTGAGAGTTAATTTGTATAACCTAATGTCACAGGGTGCAGCTTTTACTGGTTCAGACTGCCTGCTCACTTTATATATAAAAAAACCTCTTCTCATAGCATTGTATGAGCCTAGATTATTTTGCTCCCCAGAGTTGGGGATGGATTTTTGTTATTGATTTTTAACATCAGGTAGCATGATTAATTTGTAATCCAGCATATGCCACCTTAGCATCCCGTTCGCATCCAGAGGTACCTCTGTATTAAGAACTAATATATATTATCTCATTTTTTGTTTGTTACAGGCTAGTTGAGTGGCTGCTGCTGCTGCAAAGCTGGAAGATAGTTCAAGGAAGTACAATGTGATATTCCATAAATTGCCAGATTTGGTTGAACATCATTCCATTGTCAAATTCAGCAGTTTGGTTTTCTCCAAAATCACCTGTGAAAGAAATTTAATGACAGTTACCGTATTTATTTTTGTTCACATAGGTTAAGTAGTTTGATCAGTCTTGCACAGACAGAAAACAAAGGAGTGTTATAGCTCCAGCGTATCATTATTTGTTTCTATTTCTCGGGCAACTGTGGTTCCAGACTATTTCACCAGCAAGGACACCTTGGCATCTGCAGCAATCACAGTTGTGGAAACCTGCCGGGCACATGTTAATATTTTGGTATATGTTAATATCACACGTTCCGATATGGACAATGTGCTTTCCCCAGTTCTTTTCTTTGAGACCGCATTCTTTGTCTGGCACTGACAGCTACATCATAAATGGGTGGCACTTGAAGACTTGCACAGCCTAGAGATTCTCTTATCACAAAGAATACCTCTGCACAGTCATTTCATTTCCAGCTTTCGCCAGAATGTTTTGTTTTGTCCCCACCCCTACGAAGTTTGGAAGAGGTTTACATTTTTCTCCATTAAATTTGTAACAAGCTACTGTTGTGTGTGCTACAAAGTCTCCCAGCAATAGTTCACTGGAAGATGTCACCTTCAACATATACCAGATGTGGAAAGGCTTATGGAATACAGGTGCTATGATGAGTCATTGAAGGAACTAGAGAGAGAGAGATATAAAAGACTTTTCAAGTGCTATGCCTTATGATGAAGGATCAGGTAGTACACATTTTAGTTTAATGGTTACTGGTGTTTTGTTTTTACTCTTTTCAGCACACTAGAAGTTACCTAAATAAAACACTTGATTTCATAAAATGCAGTACAGAATGTTTAATGCAACTCAAGAATATACCGAAGCAGTGTGTCCTTCTGCAGAGATCATTTATGAAACCAAATTACATGGGTAAGCTATTGCCTGCCTGAGCTAAGCTTTCCTGGCTAGAAAATGAGAAACACTGTCCCCATAACACTGTGTCAGAATGTTTTATTCTGCAATTTACCGACCCTCTGTATTGCAGCCAGATACTTGGATTAGAGGTCTCTTCCGTGTTACTACACTACTAAAAGCCAGAGAAAGCTAGATGCATATAAAAATGAATTCTGTAGTATTTATATTTATGCTATGCTAGAGAATAGGCATCCCCTCTAATTAATTTACCTAACTGGTTAAACAGTTCCTGACTGATCTTTGGAACTGTCCAAGGATGCACCAGCAACAGTAATGTTTGATACATGATGCATACAGGACCTTGTGCCAAGGGTTTCCCTGAACTATTGAGACTACAAAAATAACTGGCAGTATTACACAAATTCTGCCAGAACCAAAAACCCCTGAAAATCTGGAGAGGCACTGCCAATCAGCATGAAGAATGCTGAACTAGATGGGTCAATGCTGTGATTCAGTACAAGGCAGCTTTCCATGTGTCATTTAGATGTATCCTGGAACCATACGATGACAGCCACTCACATACTGTAAATCTTTTTCCATCTGCTGGTCAGCCTTTCTCTTGTACAATCATTTCCTAGCTCGAAAAGACTCATGGTATCCTATAGCCAGCACCATGTGAACAGGGCTAACCACATATATTTTTTAATAGCTGTATAGGAAGGAGAATGACCAGCATAACTGGCCTTGCCCACATAGTTCCAGTCTGCGACTGTTGACAACAAAGCAAGGAGCCAGAGGTAACTTGAGAAAGGCCCCATTTGAGGCCTGCACATCCATCCCAATTCCATAGCCACTTCAGACTGTCTCTCTAACACAATTTTGTTACGGATCGAATCTCATGCTACTAAGGAGCAAGAAGCATTTTATTCAAGCACAATTATGTTCACTAGTGTTAACTCATTGTTCAATTAACATGGTAGATTAAACGGCACTACTGCACGTTTCACCCGTGCAAGCAGAATGCCTTCATGTTCTGTAACAAAGTTCTTTTGCATTTTCATGGGTATGTGTAACTTATTCAAAGATCTCTGAAAACTAGTCTCACAGCCTATCCTAAGCACTGCTGGTTCCCAGAAAACCATGACAAGGAATTCGGAGATACCAAGCTACTTAAAAATCTCACCCTAGTTCCTTGCACTGAATCAGCAATGTTTATACTGACCCCCCTTTTTTTTTTACTTTCAATATCTTTTGTGGTATGGCATAGAAGATTGCATTAAAAACCCAAGGCTTTCTGAGACCAAAACCCATCTGCACAGCGATGCAGTAATTTAACGCCACGTGGAGACAAGGATGCATCATTTTCTAGGACATGGAACACAGAAACCACTTCAGTCTATTAGTAGGAATCGAGAACAACCTTTCTTTGTTGCTGTTTTTTTTTACTTGTGGATCAGGAGCAACACCTAGTGGTCATAAAAACCTTGACAACTTGATTGACCATTGTGATGCCAGTATGTATACTGTGACATATTTTTGAATTTTTGCCAAGTCGGAGGTACAGTGGGCTCCAGAATTCTGTGCCCACAATCTTATTCTGTGTTAAGTCTGTTGATTTCCAAGCTATACATACCTAATGCTAATGGGTTACGGTTTAAAAGTAATCTATACCTTACACATAAATAAGAATTAATGTACTTCTAATAAGCTATGCAAAGCAATTAAATGCAATTAACCTTCTAATCAAAGTATAAAATACACATACCAAGTTAAATTGCATGCATTTATTTGCTTTCTGTATCTTAGTATGTTTACAAAATTCAGGTCTATGGTGAATTTAGGGTGTCTTTCTTGGTTAAAGACTTTGGTGGCAAAAGGGAAAGGAGAATACCATATAAGGAAACTGAAACTGAGTCCCAAGGTCAGGGAAGATGAGCAAGTACAAAGCTGATTTCTAGGCATACAATAGAATGAAAGCCCACTCTCCTCTCATTTTTTAAAGCATCCATGAGAATTAGCAACTTGGCTATGAATATGTTCTATGCAGGGAAACATAACGTTTATACTCCTTGACCTATAATAGCATTTAGGATCAAAAATTGCTTGTGATCAATACACCTGAAGGGGCAGAACCACCGCCTTCCATTTCCCTGCCACTACTAGCTGTTCTACTTGCTACAACCAAGAAACAGGCAGACAGGTGAGAAGCCCCATCCCTATTTGCAAGGAGCTTTTTGACCTCTGATGGAAGCCATTAAATGTCTCGCATTCTTAAAATCTAGGAGGCAAAATATATAGGTGAGACAGCCTGTTCCACTTGTCTAGTGATTAACTATTCCTGCTAAACCCCCCCCCCCTTGTGCATGCAAGAGGGAAATGTGCACTTGGGAGAGAAGTAAATGTGGTCTGTGTGTGTGTGTGTCAGATGCATGGATGTGTGGCCCCTGTGAGAGAGAAGTAGGTGAGGAAGGAAAGGCAGTATGAATATTGTGTTGTCTCTCCAAGAGGGAGAAATGTGGTGTACACCTGAGTGGTAGATGCATGTGTTTGCGGTTTGTGTGTGTGCAGTGTGTATGAGTGTGTGGCCATGTTGTGTATTTTAACTGTGGTGTGACGTCAACACTCAGGACAAAAGCTTACTTCCCATGGAAAGCCTGACACTTGGGCAGCAGCACTGTCTACTCTTTCCAAACTTGGTCCATGCCCAGTGGCAGCCATTTTGTTGCTAGCATCCACAGCATTTTCTCTAAAGTCAAGCTGTGCCTGCTAGCTCAAAAATATTGGTAACCCATGCACCAACTGAAAGGTAAAGAGAAACAAACCAATAGGAGAACAGATACTTTTATTGCTCACCTTTTATACAATAGCACACCTTCAGCCATTTTTCTTTCACAGCTTGACAATGTTTCTGTACACACACGCACACTCACACTCATACACAAAAAAACCCCAGGCAAGGCGCACTGATGTAACTTTTAGTAAGGAAAACTGTAACAATCCCACCTGAAGGGCATTTTGTCTTAAGTTAGATGCCAAAAATTGAAACCATCCTATAATTGCTGATCAGTGGTATTAACTCGTGCACAAAACAAGTTTCAGCTTGCCATTACTGCTCGCTAATTTCAAGTAAAAATTAGGCTGGTCAGGGGATCAACTGTTTTCTGGTGTGTGAAATGAATCTGAATTATGCTGAAGCACAAGGCTACATATACTATCTGTTCACAACTTAGCTCGGTTTGTTATATGACCTTTGCGTGGCATGACAGTGGTTGGGTCTCTGATGGGGACATGAGTGTGGTTTTGATCAATGAGAGATAAGGCTATTGAACAAGTCATCAGCAGTAGAGCTCATATAATAGACATGGACCCCGTGAAGTAGGCTGCAATTTTGTGCAGTTACAAATGCAGAAATCCAACCCACTTCAAAGGGTCTTGCACACAACTAACTACACACACCTGCAGCTTTACAATACAGGTTTGAAGTCAGCTTGTTGTCTACAGAAAATCAGGGTGAAGAGCAATATTCAAAGTGGCTTGAAGAGCGGAAGATTCTTAAAGGAAGAATGAGCTCATGTAAAAACCGACAGACATACTAGTTTGCATATTAAAGGTGTGACAGACATGTACTCAATTTTCCTTTAGTGAACAGAACCAGGGCTGCTGTCTTAAAGTTTTGAGCTTCCTGGAGTTGAAATGCTGCATTTTAGGCAGCATCAGACTTATGCACACCTTTCGCAGGTGCTCAAAAGCAAAGATCATTTTCCGGAAGCAGCCTGACATGGCCTGGTACTAATTCAGAAAGAAAACCATAGAAAATCTATTACATGAGCTCTGCCCAAATGGAAGCTTTTGCAGCCTCAGCTTGTGAAGTGTCTTCCTTGTCCAAATCCAGACTGATTGTACTGATATCCCCCATGTTGGAAGTGCTGCTCAAATTGCCCCCCTTGATTAAAGTTCTGTGCACCTCTTGCTCCCCCCCAGCCACCTCCTTGCCCGCCACGGCCACCACGACCACGGCCGCGGCCTCCTCCGCGGCCTCCACCTCGATCATTGGAGTGCCCATCTTGATATCTGTTGTCTTGCTGGTAGCTGCCGCCACCACCTTGATATCCGCTTCCTGAATATGAAGATTGATAACCACCATAGCCACCTCCTTGATAGCCGCCACCACCGTGATAACCCCCAGTTTGAAAGTTTGCGTCTCTGTAGTTACTATCCCTATAGTTGACATCTTGATAGCCACTTCCTCCACCATCAGTCCAGCCTCCTTGGGGTTTGCCTCCTCTGCCTCCCCCTCTGGCTCCATAGTCATAGCCACCACGTCCTCGCCCTCCTCGCTCGTGACCCCCGTGTTCATGGCCTCCACGGCCTCCGTAGGATGAGTCGTACCCTCCGCGGCTGCCACGGTCGTAGCCTCCTTGGTCATATCCTCCGCGGCCTCCTCGGTCATGGCCCCCTTGCTCATAACCTCCACGACCTCCGTAGGACGACTCATAGCCACCTCTGCCACCCCTGCCTCCACCACTTTGCTGCTGAGGACCATCTTGCCTTTTTTGCCACGGTGGCATTTCGGGAGGAGGAGGTTCAATTTCGTTGGGTCTGCCACCTCTGTCAGGCACTCGGCCCATTAATACCTAAAAGCAAAAGAAGGCAATGTGTTGGAAGAATTAACACAAGGGAAGAACTGCACTACGTACAGTGTTAAAAACTCTGATATCTAAGCTAATCGCCAAATGGCACCTTAAACCTAGGTTATGGGTGCCACAATGGAATGTCTACGTGCTTTTTTTGCAATTGATATTATTCATTTCATTTCTATACCGCTTTATATTTTAAAGAACAAATCTAAAAGTGGTTTACAACACATCAAATAAAGGAATCCAGAATAAAACAAATTCAAACTTCAAAGAAAATATTTCAGATCCTTCTCTAAGGACCTGAGTCTAAGTGACATTTGGCTTTTCCCAGTTGCCAGCCTGGAACCCAGAGATCTCCATGTGATTGCAACTGGACCCACGCCAGTCACAAAGCATGCCTGGTACCTGAATAATTTATAACACTATTTAATAATCTGAAAACACTGTACTTTAAAAAAAGGAGTTGAAATGGAAGTGTACAGAGGTGATGTACTGAAGAAGGGGGGTGGGAAGGATCTTTCAGCAGTTCAAGATGTAATCCTTTATTATAGCAGTGCTTAGGGATGGAGATGGTCCACATCTGGAATGCAGAAAAAAATGGGCTTCCTTGCCCATTACGTTTCATTTTTAAATTTTCTGTTAGATATTTTCTCTTATTGACATAAGGTATCTTCCAGATAGATTTTACATTTTGGGACTCAGCCATCTATTGCTCTTTTGCTTTAAATCTAAGGAAGCTTTGGCTGTATTTTTTTCATTTCTGAAAATACTTAGTCTTGAAGAGGTAGTGGTAGTCCTTGTATAGTGGGGGCTTTGTTTGGGATACCTAAATGACTACATTGTGGCAGCAAGAGATATAGGGGAGTGGCAGTGCATTAGAAAACAGGCACGGCATCAACACTTCGCATGGGTACTTTGGGGCTAGCATACACTGGTCACCACCCAAAAAAAACAACTTTAAAAGTGTTCTGCTGGGTGCACTGCTCTGGCAAGTCAAGTGCTGGCAATGGACACTAGATAATCACTATTTCCCCAGAGGGGCCGGGGTGTGTGGGGGAGAGAAAGTGGGGAGAGCAGCCAGTGTAGCGCAGGGGACCCCCTCAAGCCCTAATTATGGAATAGGGGAAGAGTATGACTCTCAAATATAATTGAGAAAATTCATGGCTGACATAGAATTTGCATCCACATCCATCCAGTCCCACATAGCTTCCACTAGGTTTTGCTAACTTTGTTGAAAGTCAAAATATGCTTCCAGAGATAAGCACAGCTACAATAGAGGATTTTCACGACATTACCGCATCATCTTGTTACATGACTACCTTGTAATACTGCAAACCAGTATGACTGTCTTACTGTACTTTGTGCAACACCAATTTATTACTAGCATGTACCTAGACTTTTGCCAATAACCTTTAGCAAAATAATATCTAAAAATACTCTTAAGTAAACAAGGAACTCATTCTCAAATATGGGGCAGTTTTTAACTCAGAAAGGCTGATGCTCTCTGCCAGAGCTCTTCAACCTTAGGTCCCTGGTGTTGTTGGACTACAACTCCCACCATCCCCAGCCACCTTAACCAATGGTCAGGGAGGACGGGAGGTGCAGTCCAACAAAACAGGGGCCCCATGGTTGAAGAACCCTGCTCTGTGCTATAACAACATGTGACACAGAACAGAACTCCTGTCCAATGTAGCAGGTTGAACAGTTGGCATTGAAATCAGCCCCTCCCCCAATGCCATTTTGTAAACCTGGTAAAAGGACCCGTGGGAAGGGAGAGGCAAAAACAGAGTGTGCATTGTATGTGCTGAAAGCATGCAAAAAATTCCCCATCAAGTTATTTAATATCCACAGCACAGTAGGAACTAAATTATATCAATGTGACAAAGGTACCTTATTAATAGCACATGCAGTCTTTTCTCTGATGGACCCGCTGCTCGTCCTCATAATCTTTGACAAGTCTTGCCGAGCTGCCAAGAGGTGAGCGACAGATATAGCGCATTTGGTAGTAAGGGTGGCACGCTTCGGCTGGTAGACTTTAGCCAATTTCTCTGTTTGGCTCTGTAATCCAAAAAAGAAGAGAGTCAACAGATGTAAACAAACATTCAGCTAAAAATTAATTATTTACCATTTTAAACAACAACAGCTCCAAGGACAGATTAAGGCCCACGTGGCAGGCAACTAACAATTCATGAGAAATGCTGTGTGAGCTCATGGGAAAGTGCCTAATGGTACAATATACCAGCTTATATAAATAAGGTGTAAATCCAGCTTCGGAGACTTCCCCAATGTTATTTTGTTTTTCCACTACCTATTTCGCCAACCATTTTCCAAGTCTGTATCTCATTCTGCATTTCTGAAACTTGTTCAGGCTGCATTTTAAAACTGCAGTTTCCCCCATTTACAGATCTCCTGAGAAAAAATGGCTCAAAATAAATATTCATGAGGCACTGTAATATAGTGATTTCGGCACATTTTGTGAAGCAAATGATTAGCAATGCTATGGGGTAACTGTTCAATTAGAAGCGGAAAAGTGCAAAGTGGTAATAATCGTTTCACGATGACATTCTTATACTGGCAACACATGTGAAATGAAGATACGCAGTGAGCTACACTGAAGTTTTCACTTGCCCCTAGCACAAGTACACAGCTGATGATTAAATTTACTCCTAAGTGTCAGCAAAAGAGTTACCAAATGAAATATAAGCTTTAAACAAAAGTGCTTAGTACATTTCAGAGACAAGTCAATTAAATTATGGGATACTTCCACCCCCATCAGCGCCATCAGAGTTTTTTTGGCAGACAGAAGAAGAAAAAAAGCTCTTTGCAAGGCCAAAGCAAGTTGCAGAATGCAAACTGTACCTTTGCTCGATCTGACCAGCCAAACGACTGGACAGTCACATCCAGACGCTTCACTAACAATTTCCTCCGGACTTCATATTCATTGGCTATGGCTTGATTAATAGCTTCAATTTTTTCCTGAAATAAAAATGCATATCACATATTACACTGCTTCTCAGCCAAGGCATTCCTAGTGTGCAATGTACTAGCGTACTAAGCCAAGAAACAGCATCTCAGGCCCATGTGCTCCCCAATCATGTGCTAATCTGGGGGTTTCGATCCCAGTCTCTTAACACCATAACACCATAGTTCCCTGGTTCCACTGTAATGGGGACTTGCAGATTAATGTTAGTTTACTAGCTACAATTTTAAAGCACGGTCTGATTCCTGGCAAGTTAAACCAACATCAAATGACTGCTCCCCATTTTGGATGTAACAGAAAACCATACTTTAAAGAGGTCAGGACCGAATGGTCAAAGTCACTGAGCAAGACAGGGAAGCTAAGGGAGGGTACAAGAGTCAACAATTTTTCCTGGCTTGATCAACTACAGTTTATGAAGCCACAAGTGTTACATGCAGACCAGACCTTGGTGGTTAATCCATCATTCAATTCACATTTACTTTACATGCAAATAACAGAAGAGGGGTTTCTCAGTGGAAGACAGCATTGTATCCTCCAGCACTACCTCAAAGACGTTGAAATTTTGAAAATTCTAGAATTAAAGTAGCCTTCATCTTGACCACAATCAAGAACACAACAGTTCCATAAAGACTCAAACGTTTTAAATCCAAATTGATAAAACTAACACAGATTCCTAGAAGAACTATAATATCAGTGTTCCTATTAGTGCTGTGACTGTAATGGAAGGCCAAGGTTTACATTTTCTTATCTATAAAATAAACACAACTATACATATTAAGAACAAAAGCCAGGAAGAGAAGCATCAGATGAAATGTTCCAAGTAATTGGCTGCAGAATAAGAAAAAGGACCTCTGCAGCTCCTGCTTAAAAACTTTACTGGGGATGCCAAGACTAATTTTAGGATGGGCTATAGTTCCTGCCAAACAATGGCTCAGCATCATTGAAGACTTGGAGAGTAAAACCTTCCCCATATCAGGATGTCTAAAGACCCAGATCCTCTGTAACCTCTATTTATAGGTGTATAAATATCACGCACTGCTGAACTGTCCCTACCCCAAGTTGCATTGCTGCTTTAATTATGGTTTAATATAATCCCTAAATATGGGGTTCCTCATCCTGCATTCCTGAGGGATGTCAAGATATAACAATCAATTGTGAATTTGGATGTGTTGAACTTGGGACAATCAAGAATCTATTTTCTCAAGTGCATTTTGCTTCGCTCTAAGTAAAACTGAGAACTTGATCAGAATTGGCTAGGCCTTGAGAAAAATCATCACACAGTTTTGCTTAATGTACATGAAAGAAAATATATAAAACAAAAAGAGTCAAGGATAGAATAAAAAGAGTTTTACAGACATACGACTTACCCAATGAACTGGACCCAGTGGTTTTGACAGTAAAGGTTTTCCTACATGATTTGCAGGAACCTTTGCTAATGTTTCTTTTAACTGTAATAAAAAAAATACTATGTTAGTATAGAATAGCACAGTATCGTAATGCTTGCTCTCTTCCCCACCAAACATATGGATTTGGAAGGGGAATTTGAATGCTTCATATATAATAGAAGCTGCACAAAAGAATACATTCCTAAAATTTTCAGATAATTGTGTTGGTTTAAAATAAGAATCTTCTGCAATTCTTTAATAACATCATTATGACATCAGTAAAGTAAACAACCTCTTATTAATGTGGGAAGGACAGACAACTTAAAAAAAATTCTCAATTCAAGAATGAAAGCCTTTTAACCATATGTCTCGGTAAAAATAAGTTGCAGTGAGTTCTTCTGCTCAGGGTTCCAGGTGCTGTATTCCATTCCCACCAGTGAACATTCTTTGCCCACTGAGCATGCTTAATTCTCACTGGCCGGTTGTTTGTTTTGCAATGGGGATGTTCTTGGGCCCAACCCTAGCTACATTAAAATTTCTGATCACTCCATTAATATCTATGGGCAGGCCTCACTTCCACATCCCTGGAGACAATTTAAAATAGCTTCTCAGTGTGAACTGGGAAGTGACCTATTCACACAATGAGATAGTGCTTTATAAACTTTCATTTCTAGCCATCCTATTCCGACAGTTTCCCCCCCCCCCCCTTAGTCTCTCAATATCCCATGCCACTTAAGAGGATTTGTTCCCCTGCCCCCCCCCAAAAAAACTGGATTTCCCCTCTAAAGAAAGTGAGTATCTGCAAACCTTAGCCTAACCCTAAATCTGCTGATACCGTCTTGTGTGCATGGATGGTACATTTTTGGCCACAAGCACAGGAAAACTTGCATTGCTGTTAGAAATAATGATACTGAAGGACAGGCTTCCATCCAGTAGGTAGTGCCATGACACACACACAAAACCTTTTCACTCTCAAGGGTTAGTTAAAACTGCTGGAGGTTGTCCTTAAGAATGAGTCTATCCTGTATACTAAGATAATCTTTGGAAGCCCTTTTCCAAGGGTCCCCACTAAATGCAGCAAGGTGGGGGAAATGGAAGAAAAGGGCCGTCTCAGCGGTGGTGCTACATTAGTGGAAAGCTCTCTCCAAGGTGGCTTGCCTGGTGCCTATTCCAATGTCTTTTCAGCACCGTTCCTTTCCTGGCCTTTTCACTCCCTAATTTTACCCACTGTATGTTTGATGCTACTTTATCTGCAGTATTTCAAATTCATTGCTTTAAACTATGCATTTTTCGTTGTATCTTATTATTTGATTTGTAAGCAGCCCTGAAATATGTTTACTGAAGAGCAGCATATAAATCTATTAAGTAAACATAAAAAGAAAAGCCTAATGAATAAGAGAGCTTGGATCCCAGGGTTTGCTTACGGTGCTCTATATACGCATTCGAACTTTCCCACCTATCTATTCTTGCCATAGTCCATCATGCTCCCAGAAAAGTCACTTGCTTTCTTCAGAATGCCATTCCACTGCAGCAGGATGGCAGCTGTAAATCATGGATTCAAGCCTATGTACCTCAAAACCCTCAGTTCTTACCTTTTTTTCTATTCCACTGAAGAACTGGAACATAGTTATGTTGGCAGGAGGCTTGGACATGCCCAAAGCAATACATATGCCTTTCAGCTCCTGAAAGACTTCACTACCACCCCCCTCCTGGGCTTTTTTGGGAGGAGCATTCACACAGAGCATTCTGGCAGCTTCCAGTTCTGAGATGAGGTATGCTGAAGGAAGAAAAGCTGCAATTTAGCACCTTTTAACAAATATCTGCCTTAGTTAGCTGTGAACATAAAAGAAACTATTCTGGATTCCATAACATATTTATGTTAACTGAATGAGAGGTGAGGTTCAGATAAGCAAGGATTTAAAAAACAGAATACCAAGTGGCAGATCTGCTAAGGGTAACAGTGCTCAAGCAAGGATGGCATGCCTTTGCAGAATGTGATTTATTAATTTAGATATTTAGACATTGCTTTTCAAGCAAACCTCACAAAGTTGTTTACATAAGAATATGGTAGAGCATGAGACTTTTAATCTCAGGGTTATGGGTTCAAGCCCAACGCTGGGCAAAAGATTCCTGCACTGCAAGGGGTTTGAGTAGATGACTCTTGTGGTCCCTTCCAATTCTATTAACATAAATATCAATTAAAACTCTGTACTAAGACAGCACAGACAAAGCACAAATAGGGGTGGGGGAAGCTAGATCTCTTCCAAGAGCAGGATGGTTCTTAAGTAGCTGGGGAGAGCTGCTATTCCTTCGTGTTTACTACATCACATCTGAATGAGATGTCTTTTCACTTTCAAATGCTGACAAAGTTTGTTCATAACAAGCAAAGAGAAAAATGCTTGGTTATTCTTGTTTTTACTTGGACAGCTTCCAATATGATACAGACGATATGAATGCAAAGCTTCAACAGATCCGACTACATTCTCTTTCTAAATATCACAGTATCATAAGTTCTTAAGAAGGATCAGGGAAAGGACAAGTGTCCTAATTATCTCCACAGTGGCACAAAAAGAAACAAAAAGATTTTCTTATTTTCAACTTACTGAGCAGCAGCAGGCAGTTCTTCTGATTGAGAAGGCGCTTGGTGACATCTCCTGATATTAGTGTTGTATATGGGCAGTTCATTTCACCCAGTAACCCACTCATTTCAAGCTGGAACTCATCTGCTTCCGTGGGACCTTAAGACACAGATCATTTTCATTTAAGAGGTTCAACTATTAACTCTTTGCCACGAGTTAAGACAAAGTTACATTATGAAGAGACTGCTTCCATACATGTTATCAAGATTCAAGGCTGAAGATTAAAATAGCCTTTTCTTTTTTAAAAAACCCAAAAAATATGATTAACATTTCAAACAAAATTAAGAACTCAGGTGATACAGAATGGCAAAAATAGTGTCTTCAAATGAACACTTGGGTGGGGGGAAAGCTCACTTGTACAAAATATAGTGAAGACAACTACTAAATTTGATTCCATGGGTATGTAGGCAAAAACAGAATGTGGCATTGGGCACAGTATTCAGCTTCCTGAGAAGTTCAACTTGCATGTGAAAAACCTTTCACATCAGATTTGGAAGCATCTATACCAGCACAAGTTTTCAGACTTAATATGAAAGACATAAATAAATAAATCAATGGTGTCAGACTCATGATTACTCACTGTTAGTCGCTTGCACATTTTCTTCTAGTTTGCAAAATAGCCTTAACTCTGACACTAGCCAAGCACAGAGTTTAGTATATTCAGGGGAACTGGCCCCCCCAGAAGCTGCCTGGGTCAGAGCACCGTCTTCTAACAATGGGCCTTTGTAACTGGCAAACAAACAAAAATAAGAACATGTTATTAAAAGCCACTGTACAATTTCTGAGGTATGTAATCCATGCATATTTGGTGATAACACCACTAACACTTCAATATATTTATCTGGAACACCAGTGATTTCAAAGGTACTTCCTTCAAAGTAGCATGCTTTGAATTGAAGTCTATATCCTCATCAGCATCTTTATTTTTTTGCTCACAATTTTCCCTTGTTATAATTATCTCTCTCATTCCTTCTTCTCCCTAATGTTTGATGCCCTTGCCTCTTTCTCCCTTTGGTCCTTCCTCTACTGCTCCTTGCCCTTGCAAAGTTTAGATTATAAGCTCCTTGGAGCAAGGAACTGTCCTCTTTTTGTCAGCGGCAGGATTGCATTTAGACTGGAGATGTAAGATACATCTAAACAGCAATAAAAGTATAGTAGTGAAGATAAGGGGGAAATATACATTCATTTTTGGCTGCACTAGCATGCTACTTCTCCCCACCACCACGTCCCTGAACAACAGAATCAAGGAGAGAATTCAAAGAACTGATGCAGATGTTTTGGGACAACTGCCCAGCCAGCCATAACAATGCCAAAGAGATAAGCCCCTGTTCTGCTTTAAAAGCAGCTTTTCTCTTTCAAACTGGGAACTACTGTACTCACAGTACTACCCCATGCATGCACTTTCAGCACTTCTTTGGATCCCAATCCAGGTCTTTACTGAATAATGCAAGCAAATTTGTTTTTGAGAACACACATGACAAAATTCCTTACCATTCATAGTGTATTATCTATTACTACTATTTACAGAAAACTCAGAAGATTTGCAACAGTAAGTAAAATCCTCTGTTGCAGGCATTTTAAAATTTCCTGCAGCAGGTATTTCTAAATATTTGCTAGCTTATCATCTTTTTTTCCTGAAAAGCCAAACAAATCAAAACAAAAACTACAGGAATTGTGCCATCTTACAAAAAAGAAGCAGCAGCAGTTAGAGAAATGTTCCAAAAGCAATGAGAACCTTTTGTACAGTATGCTTTTAATTATGTGGGTCCAAGAGAGAAATAGCATTACTAGTCCCCACACCACATAAACGGAGCATCACACTTGCCTCATAGAAAAGGCTAAAGCATGAGTAACATTAGTCTAGGCAGGTTTCCTTGGTACTATGTCTCACTGTGTTCATTTAGGCTTACTTTTACGTATGTGTAGGGCTGCAGCATGAGAAATACTTTGTGCTAAAAGGGAAGGATGAATGGCAACTGATTCATATTGTAGAATATATTTATAGGGAATAACAGTAAATATTATGGAGAAGGAGCACTGAGGTGGTGGGGGGGGGTGTCAACATTGTAGAAATTTCTTTGTGGAGGTTTTTTAAATGATGCTGGACTGCCAGATATATTTTTTTTTAAGTCTGCTGAATGAATGTGGCCCTGCCTTCATGCACAGCACACGGCAGTAACACCAAATACTCTGTGATCTTGGGATGCCTTGAAAGGTGGTGGAGGCAGACGGTTGATTTGCATTTTCAACCATTTTTAGTGCTATTAGACAACGCTGTGAGATTCACAAAGCAGTTCATAATTCAGTTGAACGTAAGTTAGTTTCATTTGCAGGTGATATACTTTTGTTCATTTCAGAACCTCAGACCAGTATACCCATCTTGATGCAAATGATAAGACGCTTTTGGTAAAATATCAGGTTATTCTGCTAATTGGTCCAAATCAAAACCCTCCTCCAAAATAAAGCTCATAGTGGTTTCCAATTCAGTTAATCTCCACAGCTGCTTTATTTCAGAAATAAATCATATGGTTCGAGACTGTTTACTAGGCCAAAGAGAATGGATCTTTAAATGCGCAGAATGTTATCTTGTTAAGAAACCGCTATAGATATTGCCTTTTTCTAACACTGAGCGCTAACCTCACCTCCACGCAACTCCCCCCCTCCAAAAACACTTCAAGAATTAGTGATGATTAGTACTGTAAATGATTGCCCCACAAAACACAGAGCACGGGGGTGAGGACACATAACAAAAAACACACATTTTTTAAAAAAAATCCAAAGTACAAGTTATTTAGACATATTTGCTCTCATACATACCCGAGGTCTTCCAGCGACTCTAGGATGTCATTCTCCATGAGCTCAAACTCCATTTCCGGGGCTTCAGAATGAGCACAAAAGAAAAAGGGGGTTGGAAAAACCTAGAACCTGCAATTAACAAACCCAGACTCGGTTAGCAACGCCTGAGAGAATGCAGCGGTCACCATAATGACTGGCGCAGAGTGGCTTGAATGCCCTGCTCGCCTCACGGTTCGCCTGGGGAGGGGGATATCGAGCTCGCCCCACACAGACCTGCCCCCCACACCAGGAACAGCCCCACTGAATGCCCGACCACCGACCCCCCCCCTTCCCAGGCGACACTGTCCCAGAGGTGGGCAGGCGTTCAGGGGCTCCTGCTTCCGTTAAGAACTGGCTCTGGCCTGCCTAGCCCCCACCTCCCCGCCCTACTGAGGGGCGCCGTTCCATCCCGCCCAGCAGCGCCCCAAACCTCCTACCCCGCAACCTACCTTTCGTGCAGCTGCTCCGCCGCCGACTGCTGGGTTGGCATGTCAGGAGGTGGGGGAAGGGCGAGGAGAGGGGGAAGGCCCCCTTTGCCTGACCTTTCACCTCACGAGGGGGCCGCCGCCAATCTCGCCTGATTGAAAAAAATGCTCCGCTCTACGCCTTGACAACCCTCCTGTTCCCTCACACTCTACCTCGAACGGTTCATATTGGTCTAAGAAAGCCTCTCTTTTTATCCCTTATCGCAGGAAGTTATATTTCAGAGCGTCAATAAATATTTTCTTCAGGCACAACTGTTGGACAGCCCTAAGCGGACTTTCTCGCTTTCCCTTTCCTATCTCTATATAAAGGAACCACGTTGGGGGGAAAAACTCCTGGGCCTGAAAGGAGGAGGAGTGGACGTTGTGGGAGAAGGGACAAACTACTTCAAGAGACGGGCGTTTCCGCTTTGTGAAACTACACGAACCAGCATGCAATGGTTCACCTTTCGCTACTATGCTAGCCGTTCAGCTTTTATGGAAGCTGCGCTGAAGGAGCAAATATCGGCGTCCTCCTGAGAAATGGAATCTCTTCTAGTTATTGAGGATTGCTGAAGCATGATGAAAATAGTATAGAGTGGCGGCCAACAATAGCTATTGCAAATTACCACTTTCAGCCCCGAAAAGTGGTAATTTTGCAGTAGCTATTACCACTTTTGCAAACTAAGGAATAAAAGTATGATACAGGGTCTTCTCAGGAGCACAAAAAGTAGATGAGCAGGTAAAACTGTTCCAGGACTGTACCACTTCAGATTGCAGGTGTGATAATCAGGAAAGAGAGAGAGACCTTCCCACTGACCTCCCTAGCCCAGTGCTGCTGACATTGCAATGTGTCCACTCAGAAATAAGCCATGCTGCCTTCTAGCAGTCTTATTCCCAGGTAAGCAAGCATAGGATTCCAGCCTGCCTAAGCCTTCCATTTGTAGCCAGCCAGTCTGTAGGATGGTGAAAGAAGAGACGGCAAGGCCCATTTCCATCAGCTGTATTTTATTTTTATTTTGCTAGTCACACATCTTATGAAAACAGGATTGTAATAGAGATTAAGGAGAACAGATAGCCATTTCTTTAACATGCAAAGAAGTAACCTGTGACTTTTCAGATGTTGGACTCCCATCAGCCCCAGCCAGCTAAGGCAAAGGTCAGGGATGATGGGAGTCCAAAAACCAGTCTTTGCTCCATGTTAGATTCTATGTGTGAATCCCACCCCCAAAGTAATTCAACCTACCTCAAGGGTTGTTGTGAGGATAGGTGAAGAACCATGTACTGTACACCACCATGAACTCCTTGGAGCAAAGTCAGGCTATAACTGTAAAATATATCTGCCTTTCATAGTCCAGTAGCAATTTCAGTGCTTTATTTCTTAGCACTATTACTCCCTGCCCCCACCATTGATGACCACTTTCTCTCATTCTACCAGCTTCGCCCATCTTCCTCCTGTCATGGTTTATAAAGTGAGAACTGTCAAATGATAATTGTTTTATGTGAGTTTTTCTAAATAACATAGGCAGAGGTGTATGAATACTTCATTTTGTTTATGGCAAGAAAACTGTCTCTGCAAGGAAAGATGGGGTTTGCCCAGCAGTGCTTCTTAGTGGATCAAAGGCTTGATCCCTGTAAGAAAGCAGCTACAGCAGAAACGAGGCAACCCAAAGCTCTCAATGCTACTGTCAAGGATGTTCTTTAGGAAAGGGCAAATCCTATCTAGTTGGGCCCTGAGAGACTAGCTGAAAAGGTGCTTCACGGTTTATATTTGAAAAGGAACCAGCAAGTTCACAAATGTTCTAAGATAAACTGTAAAATGCCTCTTTGAGCTCAAGCAAAATGTGCTACAAATAATTTACATGCTTGAGACACATCTTGGGCGAAAAGATATAGTGGGCAAAGAATAATTTATAGCCCTGAAGAACTGGCCTGCTCCAAAGACTTTATGAAAAATACAAATCATTGGGGTGGCAGTGCAGCAAATTTTCTGGAGAATACAGTAAATCTACCACATGGGTAGTATGAGGCTGGACTCACACCAGAGAGACTTAAACAACCAAGTGATCTAGATATAATTTGGCATTGAACCAGAAGACCTCAGGTTTATATGGCTGCAGTTGGCCATCCCAAAATGCAGAATGATGCCACTTGCAGAGGTACTGCCTTGTCATATTTTCAGATTTAGATTTAGATTGTGGAAGATAACTTTATCCAAGATCTGTTAAATCGGCTAGCAGAATCAGAACCTCTTCTTTGGCATGTCATTCTGGAGCAAAGAAAGTGCTGGTGTGAGGCTGTTGGAAGGTGACTTTCCCAGCTCTCCAAGAAGACTCTCTTGAGTGACCCTCCTGAATAGGAAAAAGAATCACAAAAAATAGACATCCTGCTCACAGGAGGTGCTTGTCTGCTTTTTAGACATCCACAACTTTCCACGAACCATTCTTCACCCATTCAGGAGCATTTCCCAACTCTCAGAATGTTTTTTGAGGAACTTGGAAAACTGCTGGGAGCAAGAGAGGTTGGGGAAGTCATAACCTAAGAAAAAAGCCCTGCTGGCTCAGACCAAAGGCCCATGTAATCTAGCATTTTGTGGGCAAGCTTAAACCTGCATGAATATCCCATTTTTAGCTGCATTCATTTCCTGAAACATAATTGTGTTGTAGGAGATTCATGAGATATACTGCCCCCCTACCCTGGCTGGATCACACCAAAGGCAAGGCCTATCCAGCATTCTGCTTAGTAGCCAGCCTATATGAGAAGCCCACAAGCAAGGAATGAGCACAACAGCATGCACCCTTCTCTCCTACTCATGCTTCCCGGCGATTCATTTTCAGAAGCATCAGACTAGATACAGTGTCAAGTCAATTCCATTGTTAAACTGAATGCTGTTTGAAGTACAGTGGTACCTCAGGTTAAGTATTTAATTCGTTCTGGAGGTCCATTCTTAACTTGAAACTGTTCTTAACCTGAAGTGCCACTTTAGCTAATGGGGCCTCCTGCTGCTGCCACGCCACCGGAGCACGATTTCTGTTCTCATCCTGAAGCCAAATTCTTAACCCGAGGTACTATTTCTGGGTTAGCAGAGTCTGTAACCTGAAGCGTCTGTAACCTGAAGCTTATGTAACCCGAGGTACCACTGTACTTCATTTTGTCCTGAATCTCTCACCATTCAACTTTAATGGTTGATCCCAGAGTCTAGTATTATGGGAGACCTATCCACCTTTTCTACAGCACCATGCATGGCATGCTTTGGCAGCCCCATGCTTCCCTGGATCCAAGCATCATTTTTAAAACAACTGCTAGATAGGCTTCATGAAATAGTGACTGGAAGCACTGTATCAATCAGGTCCTGGTTTAACATTTGAATTTTTAATCAGTTTTCACACTGAGATAAGGAATAAGACACTTGCTGCTCTGCACTGAAATAAAGTTAATTATGTAGTTCAGGGCTGGGGGAAAATTGCTTTCCAGAAGTTGCTGAACCACCACTCCCATAATCTCTTACAAACATTGGCCATGTTGGCCAGGACTGATGTAAGTTGGAGTCCAACATTTGGGGCTGCAGATACCCCACACTGATGTAGTTACTAAAAAAAGTTGTTGAAATAATGTCATGATGCAAAAAGAAAACCCAGACACCAGAGTAATTTTACAATAAGCATTTTAATGTATTTGTTTAAAATACAGTGATTTGACACATTTCAGTGATACCAGAAATTTTATAGTAACAGGTAACTATGGATAATTAACTTTCATTTTTGTTATCTACCTCTTTTTCTTTTACATTATGAAGCTCACCTGAAATATTCCACTCCAGTATACCTTCAGGACAGGAAGAACTGGGCAAGAAAACTCCCCCCCAGAAAAAAAGGGGGACACAGTTCATGCAAATAAATACCAACCTTGTTATTGTTAGATCTGTTCAAATATTCTCAGGAAGTATCAGAATTGCTCAAATAAACTAGAAATAAATGGTGGTCATCAAGAGTGAACACTGCATATTTATCAAACCATTGCTTTTTGCCCTGTCATTACCGTTGTTTTATTTTGTCTATGCTAGAGGCTTCTGCTGTGCAACCCTCCCCAAGGCTTCTCTAGAATGGAATGCCAAGGTCTCCTGCAAAAGTACTGGCTGGTCACAACATAAAAATTACTCTGCTCCCGAGGCCTGAAATGCATACAGGATTGCCCTGTTGCCATACTTTAAAAAACAGCAACTTGGAAGTTACTTAAAATACTTTTCCCCCACCCCACCCCCATTCTAATATTGCCAGGTATTTTGGCAACCAGTCTTATTTCTGTTCCACTAACCTATGTTCAGCTGCTGACTTTTCAACTAAATGTTAAAAAAGATTCAGAGGACTTTCTCCCAGTGTTAAAGCTAAAAAGCTAGAATTAGCATTGTGCTTTGCTCGTTCCGATGGTGTTGGATTTTTTTTGTGCTGGAGTGGAGGAAAAAGATAACTTTAATGCATGGAAGCTGCCAGTAGCTTCTCCAGGTATATTATTTTTTAAAAGTTGGAGTGAGGGTGGAGATGCAAAATCCCTATCCATAGAAGAATACAAGCCCCGCCCCTAACTTTTAAAAATTGTAAATGTCAAGACACCAGCAGGAGGAAGAATGTGTTGTTCTTTAAGTGCTCTCAAGAGACACTAATCGGGGTAGTCAATGCAGTGCCCTCCAAATGTTGTTTACAGCTACCATCACTCCTCAGTACAGGCCATGCTGGCTGAGAGCTACAGTTCAAAACACCTGGAAAGCACTACATTGGACCTCCATGCAGTAACCAACAGGCTCCCCTGCAATTAGGGTAGTGAGGGAGGGGAAGGCACACTAATTCAGCAGCTAACAGGCAAGATCCCAGGAACAATTCAACAAGTTGCGAAACATCATCAGGATCTGACGCAAATCACTATGACTGCATATGCACCATACATTTAAAACACACACCTGAAGAATCGTAAGAACAGCAGTTTGATAAGAGTGCTGGGAATTGTGGCTCCATGAGGTGCAAACCACAGTTCCCAGGAAGCATGGGTGGGTGGGTGGGTGTGCTCAAAATAGTTTGTGTACACCACTAAATCACTCTAATGTGATAAACAACCCCTTGTCTAGGAAGACTTAGAATGATATCCAACGTCAGTCATACTCAAGACTCACTGGAAAAAATGAATTAACATAGCTTGTTTGCACTTTAACTACCTGTACTTTTTAATCTAAGGACTCAGCTATACAGCTGCAAATAAAACGTAGTGTTTTAAGTGCAATATACAGTGTTACACTAGATAGCGATAGTGAGCCTTATGCTAAGTTCAATGTATTTTTAAAAATGTTTTTTTTTTTAAAAAAAAAAGCATTTTCAGAACGATTTTTATATTTGTGTAGATTCCACCTAAGTGCCCTGAAATGTATCCATACCAATATTTATTTGCCCCCAAGTATTTAAAATTTAATTCTCAAATCTGAGCTTGGTGTTAGTAAAGTGGCCGATGACCACTTAAATCAAATGTAGCAACACACTAAAGCACATGTATTATGCAATCACATTCTATGAGAATCCTCTTATTCAGATTAGAATAAGAAATGTGCCAGAGAACAATACCCACAATATTCAAGAGGCTACTTATATCCCTCAATGCAACTATGCCATTGTCTCCCCAACTAACAGGAAGAATCCCAGATCCGTAACAAAAAAGACAACACTGTAGATGCATGCATGTTAATAACCTGAAACAATTCATTCTGAAAACCTAGAACTTAATTCAGCTTGCATAAACTTTAAACATTAACCTTCACTGAAGTTGCAGAAAACCACCCCAATGATCTTTGTTTACTAAGGTAGCTGGTGACCACAGATATATTTTCTAGTGCTTACAAGAAAATTAAATTGTATTTGACAAGAGAAGTCAACATGTGTCACACCTGTACACAACCAGCTGTCCTGTATACTACACCATTTCTACCCCTATTTCTAGGACCAGAAAAAAGTTTTTCCTGAAACTTCCAGCATTTGGCTTCATTGGATGGTCAAAATTATAGAATTAATTCTATGATTTTCTACATCCTTATCATCACTTCTTGGCTTTTTGGGTAAGATCAAGTGTACTCACCTCTTTTCTAAAATAAAGAGCCTGAATGTTGTTAACCTTTCCTTATGTACTTGTTGTTCCAGTCCCTTGATCCAATTTGGTTGCCTTTTTCTGAACCTTTTCCAACTTGCGGTGACCAAAACTGCACACAGTATTTCAAGTGTGGTCTCACCAGATATGTATAACATTATATTGACAGTTTTAAAGATCCCGAACGTGGACATCACTTTTGCCATTTGGTTCACGCTTATCCTCTGTGTGTCTCATTCCTGGCCAGTCACTGAAAATTCAGGTCCCATTAGCATATATATAGTACTTAAAAGTATGATCTCTCTGCACCTTACTTTGAATTGCATTTGCCATCTTACTGCCCATTCACCCAGTTTGGAGATCCTTTTGGAACTGCCTGCAATTCTTTTTAGCCACATTGAACAATTTGCTATCAGCAGCAAACCTGGCTCCCTCCCTGATCAACCCAAACTCTAGATCATTAATGAATACATTAAGAAGTACAGGTCCCATACTGATCCTTTGGAGTCCTCCACTGGGAGAACTGTCCATTTATTCTTACTCTGTGCTTCTTGCTACTTAACCAATTCCTGATCCATAAGAGGACCTCTCATTTCATGTCTGTTATGCTTACTCAGGAGTCTTTGGTGAGTTACTTTATCAAAAGCTTTTTAGAAGTTTTAAGTACACAGTATCAACCGGGTCACCTCAACCGATATGCTTGTTGACACTCTCAGAGAACTCTAGAATGTTGAGACAGGACTTACCCTTGCAGAAGTCATGCTGGTTTTGTTTCAACAACTCTTGTACTTTTATATACCTCACAATTCTATCTTTAATAATGCTTTCCACCAATTTTCCTGGAACAGATGTTAAGCTAACTGGCCTGTTATTTCCCACATCCCACCCACCGCCCCCCAAAAAAGTTGGCTACTTTATAATCCCCAGAGTGTGTCTGATCTTAGGAACTGTATTTTTGTTAAAAGACCAGCAATTTAACATTTGAAATCTTTTAAGAAATGCCAGGTAGATGCCACCCAGACCCTGTGATTAGTTAATTTTTGTTAATAAGGGCAATCCCTTGTCATCACAATTTGTTTCCGTTTTACCACATTGTCAATTCATGTGCATAGGCAAACTCTTACCATCTTGCTATTCAGTATCGTTTTCTACTGTAATGCAATTTTCACATTGAACTGTCTGAACTAAAAGAACTTCTCTCAACATGAACTAACATCAATTAAGTTACCCGTTACATTTTTAAACTATAATTCTATCAGTAAAATGAAGGCATTTAGAATTTTAAAAAAAAGGTTTTTCCCCTTTCCTTTTGGAGCATTCTTATACATGAAGTAGGAGTTTCAATCCAAGTTTGTGAGGGGAAAAGCATAGTCATGGTAGGTAATATGGATAAGAAAATAACAAGAGATTGTGGTGTAATGCAGGGATGGCCAATGTAGTACACCTTCCAGATACCGTTGGACTAAAACTCCCATCAGCCCCAGAAAGCATGGCTTTTGGCCAGGGATTATGGGAACTGTAACCCAACATCTGGAAGACATTGGATAACACCAGTGTGGAAGAGATACCTCCTCAGCTCTGAAGCTCATTGGGTAGCCTTAATCTAGTCACCATTTCTTAGCTCAATATACCTCATAGAACTGTTGATTATTATAAAATGGACAGAAGAGAGAGTCTGTAACTCCTTGAAGGAAGGATAAAATTGGAAGAAACATCAGATGAAACCAGTGTTTATTGGATTTCACTGGAATAAGTTATGAGGCAGAAAATGTTTACTAAACTTACTTCTTTGATCAAAACCACGAATCCACAGATGTGTGCAGATGCAACAGCAGTGTGACCTCTACTGCACCTGTTGATATTCCAAGCAGAGTAAGAAGCATGTCTTTGCTGCCCCACCACCTGAAATCCTGTTCATATATACTATCACACAGAGTACAGAACTGTAGCAGCAGAGTTGGCTTCCGAGTTGTCAGTAACCTATGGATACAGACAAGCAAAGCAACCACAATCCCACCTCTTCCTTTATGCTATCTTGCTTCTGATATTGGTAATGGTGGTTGCTAGCAGCAATTTCTACTTTTGTTCCTGTGTAATGTTCTGGGTCAGTACAGAAGTGCTAGTGCAACAGTGCAGGCTGAACAACTGATAGCACAAGTTAATTGTATTTCCACCATAAATACTTATTTACTTAATTCAGCTGCATTTTAAATTAGCATAAACCCTTTTCCTGTTTTTTAACAGTTCATTCATATCCCACTTTACAAACACTAACTTTATTTGTGGACATCTTTTAAAACATAATGGGGAGAAAAACCAGAAGTTTTCAAAGCATTTTTACCATACTGTTTTCTTTTAAAATTGAAAGAATGTAAGTTACACACCGTGTTTAACCTGATGAATATTTAAGCAAAGTTTTGTCATAATGCTGCATAATTCATGGCTTGATTTAATTTCCAGTGTGGTGAAAATGGGAAATTAACTGAAGAACCAGTTGTCTGAATGTTCACAAAAAACAACTTGTAGAACCACTTATTTAAAGAACAAAGGGGAAAATGGCAACATCTTTGATATATTGGGTTTATTTTAGATTTACAGATAAACCTTTTATATAGATCCATGCAAACGTTTACTTCATATCTTGACAAGCTGAATAAGTGAAAAACCTTCACAAAACAGTATTTTGCGGCTCAGGGGTTCATTCAGGCATGTAATGTCTGGGTATGTGAAGTGAATCCAATCCTGAGAGCAAAGTTGAGATCTTCTATTTCTTCTGAGCTGGGCAGCTGCTAAACAATTCAACACAAACAGTTACTGCATTACAATACAATGAAATGAAATGTGATTTCAAATCATGTAAGTGACCTCAATATGCAGAGTCCAGTTGTTGGGCCACAGCCTTACCAAATAGTTTCCGTCTCCAAAAGTGAGTTGGTAGATTTTTCTTCTTTGCTCAGCGAGATGATATCCACACACACAGTAACATGGCATTACAGTCTGGATTACAGATTCAATTCAACAACGTAATTACAAGTCAAAACTGCAGAACAATCTTTATGCATTTTACATTTTGTGCAACAAAACATGCATAACATTTCAAATAAACTTTCTGCTCAAATGTTTCAGCAAGAGCCTTCTTTTTTCTTCAAGTTCTGAACAGGTTTTCTTGCGCTCGTCACTGTTGCACTTGGAATGTTACTTACAAAAGCTGTGTAAATCAGAAACCATTAAAATAGTCAAAGAAAAATGCAAAACCCCCCACAAAACCCATATATGCCCCAACAGCAAGAAACCCTCCAAAGGCCCACACACACACTGGCTGCATTCCCACAAAATGCCAAACTACTGTTTAAGCATTACAAGGAAAATCTGCAGCAAGCCGTGAGCTCACTTGCTACCACCTTTTTCCTCCAGTACAGTCATGACATTTGGAAACTTTCACTTCCATTTTAGACCAACTGTAGCTTAGCTTGTCTTGCTGTCCATATCCAGAGAAAATGCAGCTAGTCCTATGGTTGGTGGAAACAAGCCAACTTCATATAATAATTTATGAAGCTTAAGATTAACCACAGTTTGTGTTTCAGACATCATGTGAAACTGTGATTAATGCAACGTTCAATTTCCTCACAGTCACACCAGGAGAGGTAAAATGAAGTGTACAAGCTAAAGGTTCACTGTTACGCATTCTGATAATGCTAAACCATGGTTCTGTATTATATGTGAAGGTCAGTTATAGATGAGTAATTGCATTTTAACTGCAAGAAATAGAAATGAAATGTTCTAAGTTCAACAAAAAAAATGTTTATACAATCCAATATGTACAATGGTGTATATTTTTCAGGGCAAATGAAGTTCAGGCTTTAGCAAATATCTACTTCAAAATATCTAACATATCAAACTCAAACAGAATATTTACAAAATCTACACAACAGCTACTCAAACATCAGGATCAATATTATCTGAACTTACCAGGTACTCTGCAGAGCTTTCAGTTACTTCTGAAGTCAACTTACTGTTAATCTCATATCTACTATCATTATTTTCCACTTCATCTGTCTTGTTTAACTCCCTTGCAGATGCCTGCATCTCATTCTTGACAATGTACAATTCGTTGTCACCTGAGCCCCCCACTTCTATAGATGTTTTCTGTAGATCTAGAAGGAAGGATTCCTTGCACTCAGTTGCTTGGCATTGTACATTTTTTTCATCGCTACTTAATGGTGGCATATCAGAAGTGCTGTCTCTGCTAACATCTGATTGCAATACCATGGAAATTGGAGGCATGTCCTGCATTTCGATGAGTGACATGCTTGGTCCAGCAGTGCTACCATTTGATGCAGGAGACACTATGTCTGGGACAATTACATCAGAAACCAAGGAGCAAAATTTATCCTCTTCCTCACCAGATGCTAACTCAACAAAAGCAATCATTTCTGGTTCAATTGTAGGTTGCTCAATGCCCAATTCTCTAGTTTTGTTGGACCCTAAAGAAATGGATGAAATGGTTTCTAACTTTGGACTCCCTACAATATCCTCATTCAGAATTTCAGATGGTAGGATGCCCAGATGTTCACGTTCTACCTCAATATCTCCCAGACTAAAATTAATGGTTTCTATTTCCAGGCTTGGTTTCAATCTAGGAGAATCATTAGGCTTTATTTCTCCAGACTTTGGAGAAGGGGTTGTAGAATGATCAAAGTTAAGTTCTGAATAAGTGCTATTCAAGTCCAAGTCACCAGCTGCTGAGGTATCCAAGATCCCAGTGTTCATGTCTGTGAATGTAAGGGCTACCTCTCCAAGATGCTCAACACTGATTTCTGTTGGAAGAGCACCTAGTGGTTCTTGAACCATCTCTGGCTGAACACTGGAAAAGTGAGTGCTATATGTTTCTACAGAACCTCTCTCTGCATTGTCATTTAAACTGAGATCAGATTCAGAAGGCCCACACCCATTATTTTTTATAAACATTAATTCTGCACTGGAATGAAGTTCATCATTTGCAGAAGACATACTGCCCAAAGTTTCAGCTCCCTTAGCTTGGGAATCCTTGGTTTCACAGCTTAATGGATGTTGACTAATTTCTTCATGTTTCCCTAGTGTACTGCTTATCATTGTTACGTTAACAAGGCACTCATTTGACATCTCTTCTGATACTGGAACACCAACTACATTACAATTTTCATCATCGTTTGGTTGAGAACTAGTCAACAATTTTTGTTCATTATTTATACAGGAATTATTAAATTCATCTGCATTTAAAGGCTTCAATCCAGGATCTATGTTCTGGACCTCTGAAGTCTGCGGACTTTCACCACTGACTGCTGATTCAAGCCTATCAAGGCCCACATTGCCCCATTTTAGATCCAATAATGGTTCTTTATTGGAACTCTGATCTATCATTGCTATTTGAGGATTTTCTTTATTCACTTTTGAAGATGAGGCTGGCTCCCATGCCAGTGGACTCTGAACACGCGCCTCTGAAACCCACATAGAAATTGTTGATTCAGAGCTGTCATCAAGTTGCTTATCTTCTGTTATAGTATGGCCTTCTCCCTTAGGGGTATCAATTTGTGTTTCAAATAACCGAGACTCATGCTCCTGACTAACAACAAACTGATGTCCTGCAAATTCTGTATGTTCTCCTCCTACATCTCTCTCACCTAAACTTGTCAAATATGCTTTCATCTCCAAACTTTTACTGATCTTGTTTAATTTGGATTTATCCATTTTCTGCTGGTCTTGTAACTCGTCGCTGATGTCTGTGCCACTTGCCACACCAAGATCTTCAGCAGTAAAGTCAGTCTCATTTTCTGCCATTTGCATTATTAACTCTTTCTTACCAGGAAATTTAAACTCTGCCATCTCATGCCCCAGAGGTTTATTGCTAACATCTTTTAGAAGAGCCTCTTGGTCTTCTGACAATTGCCGGGCTAATTCTTTATCATCAGGAGATTTATACTCTGCTGCCCTGCACTCCAATGAATTCTGGCAAAATTCTTCCAAAGAAGTATTGCTTTCTGGCAACTGCATGGCTAATCCTGCTGTCTTAAATTCAGGTCGTTTCTTGCTAACATCGTGCTCTTTTAAAAGAGCAACATAGTCTTCTGACATATGTAAGCCTAATTCCTTATCATCTGGAAATTTAAAGTCTGTTGTCTCAAAGTCTGCAGGTTTGTTGCTAAAATCATCCAAAGGAAAAACACTGCTTTCTGACAACTGCACTGTTAGTTCTTTATCGTCGGGAGATTTAGCATCTGTTGTCTTAAGGCCTGTGGGCTTCTTGGTAACATAATCCAAAGGAGGAACACTGCTCTCTGGCAACCGCATAGCAAATTCTGCTGTCTCCAGTTCTGATGACTTCTTATTATCATGTTCCTGTGACAACTGCATTGCTGATTCTTTATCATCAAGAGATTTAAACACTGCTTCCTCACACACAGATGGATTCTTGTGAAGTTCTTCCAAAGGAGAAGCATTGCTTTCTGGCAACTGCATGGCTAATTCTGCAGTCTCCAGCTCTGATGGCTTCTTGCTAACATCTTCTAAGAGATCAACATGGTTTGCTGACAATTTCATTGCCAATTCTTTATCATCATCAGATTTAAAATCTGTTGTCACAAGATCAGCGGGTTTGTTGCTAAAGTCATCCAAAGAAGGAACACTGCTTTCTGGCAACTGCAGCACAAATTCTGCTGTCCCCAGCTCCGATGGCTTCTTAGTACCAGGTTTCAGGGATAACTGCATTGTTAATTCATCATCATCATGAGATTTAACCTCTGCTGCCTCACATACTGAGGAATTCTTGTAGAGTTCTTCCAAAGGAGAAGCATTGCTTTCTGGCAACTGCATAGCTAACTCTATTGTTTCAAGTTCAGATGGTTTCTTGCTAACATCTTCTAAAAGAGAAACACAATCTACTGACAACTGCACTGCTAATTCTTTATCATCATCAGATTTAAAATCTGTTGTCTCAGGGGCATTTACTGAAAAATCACTGGATTCATATTTTAATATTGACTGTGCATCTGACAGAGAGATTTTCTTTGATTCCCTCTCAACACCAGTTTTAAAGTTTTCTTCATAGGCTGCCAAAAGTTTCTCAACTTCAGCATCATCTGTTTCTGGGGTCTTGTCATTTAAAGGGATTTTGCTAACATCTGAGGTACTGTGTATGTTTTGTAGAGTTTCTTGTGTGACAGGCTTGCTGCTTGGTTTGGGATCTGCCAGCTGGTCTGCTTTTTTCTGTCTCTCAACAGGATTTGATTTAATTTTATCTGAAGTTGCAGAGTTCACAGACTTGCTATCAGCTGGACTCCTCCCACTGCGGTTGTAGAAAATATCGTATAGATCTTTGGCATTACCTGCTGCTAGGCAAGAGTTCTTTTTCTCCAGTTTTTTAACATGGTCTCTGAAAATAGTTGGTGGTGGCAAAGGATGGGGACACATGGGCACTGCCAGTATGTTTTTATCATCCTCAGACACACCAGGAGCCATGTCATCTGCAAGGATGGTTGCTTGTTTGGGTGGCACTGCGGGCGGAGGTGGGAATGCCATTGCTGGTGGTACTGGCAGTGCTACTGACAGCGGTGGTCCTGATGGCAGTGGAAGTAGAGGACGCCGTCGATTAGGTCTCTCAAAAATACCCAATCTTGTAATTTGCTCCTTTATCACAGCAGCAAGTTCCCGTGCCTTTGCTTGTGCTTTTGCCACAACATTTGCTTGCTCCTGTGCCTTTGCTTCTTGTTCCTGTGCTATTGCTGCAGTCGCCTTTGCATGTTCCGCAGCTTTTGCATGTTCTACATCCCGGGACACAGCTTCATGATCAGGTTTCTCTGTTTGTTCTGGTACCGTTGCATTCTCCTGTGAACCCTTTAAAACTACTACTTCTCCCCCAAATGCTTTCGAAATAATATCAGGAGGTAGAACAAGTTCTGGATTACCCTCTTTTACAACAGGAAGTGGCTTGGTGCTGGCACCAGAGGATTTTATGGACAAGAAAGTATTCAAAGGTGCAGGCTTGCTTACTGTTGCTGTTGCAGACTTTCTGAGAACCATCATGGGGGCTGGTAAATTGGGCCTGATTTTTGCTTGTGATGATGTCGAAACAACTGGTGTCCAGGGACTAGTGTGTGGGATAACAGTTTTCCCAGACAATTTAATTGCAATTGGCTTTGAATTTGGTTTTCCAGATTGTGACTTGCTTTCTTTATCTTTACTTTCCTCAAAGCTCTCCTCCTTAGAGGCAGTTACATCTTTGCCTTGATTTTTTTCATCTCTCTCAGTCTTCCTCCAGCTGAACTTTCCAAAAGATGTCATTCTTGACTCCTTTGGTGGTTCCTCTTTTTCCCCTTCCTTCTTTTCAACCTCTTTGTCATCTTTTTTCAATTTAAGCTTAACCCCACATTTCTGGCCATTAGAAACTCCTTTCCTTTTATTAGACTCATTTTCATTATCCCCATCTCCTAGTTCTTTGGAATTCTTTGGTTCCTCTTTACTTTTTCGTTCCTCTTTCCTTGCCACTTTCACTGCTTTTTCATCTCTCTCTTCTTTTTGCTTTTCACACAGCTTCCGTTTCAACCGGCGTTCTGTTTCTTGAATCACAGACAATCCTGCCTGACGGTCAATGTTCCTTCTCTCTTCATAGAGTGGATTTTCATCCACATATTTCTGTGAGGACAAGGAAAAGTTTCAGCGCTGTTACTTAATGTGAAATTTCAGTAGTGGTACAGGTTTGTCTTCCTTAATATTTTATCTTCCACATCACCACCCCACTACTAATTGTACTTGCTTAGAAATGCAAGAGGGAGGAGAAAGAGTGGTTTTCCTATACAATTATTATTCAGAATATCTACATTAGCAAAGCTCAGTCGATATAGCATGAGACACTCTCAGGTTCATAGGTTCGAGCCTCACTGGGCAAAAGATTCCTGCGTTGCAGGGGGCTGAACTAGATGGCCCTTGTTGTCCCTTCCAACTCTACACTTTTATATATAAAGTAATATGAGAAAAGCTTTATTCCAATGAGGTGACAAAACTGCAGCATAAAACAAATCTAGTACAGTAAAATTTCAGTAACACACAACCAAAGTGTCAACTGGGAACACAGTCCAACAATATTATCTACAGATAGGTAGCCGTGTTGGTCTGCCATAGTCAAAATAAAAAAAATCCTTCCAGTAGCACCTTAAAGACCAACTAAGTTAGTTCTTGGTATGAGCTTTCGTGTGCATGCACACTTCTTCAGATACACTGAAACAGAAGTTGCCAGATCCTTCTATATAGTGAGAAGGTGGGGAGGGGTATTACTCAGAAGGGTGGTGGGAATGGGAGATTGGCAGATAGCTGAGATGAGCCTGTTGACGACTCTTAACGACTGTAATAGGTCTTACAGGAAAAGGCAAGGGGTGAGAAGGTGAGAAATGGCTTAGTCATGTATAATGACATGTATACAGTCGTTAAGAGTCGTCAACAGGCTCATCTCAGCTATCTGCCAATCTCCCATTCCCACCACCCTTCTGAGTAATACCCCTCCCCTCCTTCTCACTATATAGAAGGATCTGGCAACTTCTGTTTCAGTGTATCTGAAGAAGTGTGCATGCACACGAAAGCTCATACCAAGAACTAACTTAGTTGGTCTTTAAGGTGCTACTGGAAGGAATTTTTTTATTTTGAATATTATCTACAGTGACTCAGAAAGATTAAAAGTCCTTCCCAGCTCTACCTGGAGATGCCAGGGACAGAATTCAGAAGCTTTTGCATATTAAGTATATGTCATGCCACTTAGCTATAGCTTCTCCTCCCTTTTACAACGGAAGACTTTAAGACTTCAATAAGATGACTTTTAAACATTTTTATTCAAAACAAATACTCCAGGTACCTTATATTTCTCGTTATGTGGATTATTTTTCACATGTTGTTCTGCTGATATCTGATCTCCAAAAAATTCTTGGCACAGCTGACAGTAATATCCAGTGACCGGGATTAGAAATTCAGAACCTGAAATGCCGCCCAAAACAATCAATTACAGAAATAAGATAATAAGACACACTACAGATTTGAACAACAAAAAATCCAAACAAAACACTAAAAGTACACAAAAAAGCCCTACAATTGAAATGAGCCAGTTAACCATGGATTCCACTTGAAACAAACTGATCTGAAGAATGGAAACCTACACTTGTTCAACAATTCTTATCACTGTATACAGTGGTACCTCGCAGGACGAATGCCTCGCAAGACAAAAAACTTGCTAGACGAAAGGTTTTTCCGTTTTCGAGTTGCCTCGCAAGACAAATTTCCCTATGGGCTTGCTTCGCAAGACGAAAACGTCTTGCGACTTTGTTTCCTTTTTCTTAAAACTGTTAAAACAAAGGGTGCTTAGCTTGAACAGCTACAGTTGCGACTTGACTTCGAGGAGCAACTGTTAGCACGTGGTTTTGCAGCCTTTTCTCAGACTTTGCTCACTTTTGAAGCTTTTCCAAAACTTTTCCAGAACTTCTCTTGCATCCATTTGGTAAGTTAAACTTTTAAAACTTTTTTTGGGGGGGGGGTTGGATTTTGGGTTGGGGTGTTTGGGATTCAAGGACTTGGTGTTGTGGGGGGTTTGCGATAATCTGGGAGCTTGTGGGCCTTTTTTGGGAATTTTTATGATTTTCTGTGACCATTGGGCCAGTTTGTTTTTTTTTCAATTTTTTTTTCCCTGAGTTTGAATTTCTGAGTGCTGGCTGGCTGGGGGAACAGCTGGAGAGGTTTCTGCAGGAATCTGGGAGCTTGTGGGGCTGTTTTGGGAATTTTTATGATTTTCTGTGACCATTGGGCCACTCTGCTGTTTTTTTAAAAAAATCTGGATTTGAATTTCTGTGTGGTGGGTGGCTGGGGGAACAGTTGAGGAGGGGGTTCTTCAGCAAGAAGCAAAGAGTGGAAGAGGAGCCTTCTTCGAGTGGTCCCCCAGAGTCTTAGAAAATGTACTGTACACTTTGTTGATTTTTAAATGTTTTTCTGTCATGTTTATAAAGTTAATTTATTTTCCCTTCAATTTTTGAACTGCTCTTTACAGTATGTGTGACTTTAAAGAGCAGTTAATAAACTCTTGTTGTACCAAATTTGGCTTTGTTTGGACTTTTTTTGACCATAGGAACGCATTAATTGATTTTCAATGCATTCCTATGGGATTTCGTGATTCGCAAGACGAAAAATTCGCTAGACGACAAAACTTGCGGAACGAATTAATTTCGTCTTGCGGGGCACCACTGTACTTTGTTTATCATTCAAATACAAAATTATGTTGCATTTCAATCCCCCACTAATTCAGTAACAGAGCAATTCATGCAAACAAAATAGCTGTCAGACATTTACTTGGAAGTGACAGTCTTTTGTTGACACTAATAAGACAAAACATTTCTTGGCAGTAAGGTGAACAATCTGGCCCTCCTAAGCACCACTTAAACTATAAAAAGCAACTTACCTTTAGCAGGAACTGGTATCTTGTCAATGCGTTTTGTAAGGTCTTGCTTTGTTTCAGTTTGAGTCTTCAAATCCCAAGGTCTGTTATATGGATCCAAGGTCTATTTACAATGACAAAAGAAATATTAAAATGAGGTCTGCTTTCCTGCCAAATGCTAAAAGCACTGAGGAAAAACAGAACTATACATACCAAGTGGGCATGTACTGAACTGTCTCACTCAAAATGAAGCTGGGATTCAAATAGTTACCCTCAGACATTGAATATGTAAGAAAATATAAAAGTTGTTCTGTTTGATGTTTAAAATATTGGTATCTTAATTGTGGGTTCAAAAAAACAGAGGGCGTCTTATACATGAAAAAATATAGTAAGTGACAAACCATACCAAAAAGATTAGGAATAAGAACTTATTCCAAACTATTTTCTAAAAGGACAGTTGATTGGCATGTAGTTCTTTGCTTTCTACAAAACATTATTTTACAACTTGGAAGAGCAAATTAAAACTACTTAATGAAAACCTGATAGCACACACCTGCCTGTGCTTCTTATTATGCATATGTGTGAAGAAATCAAACATGGTCCCACAGATGGTATTGCAGTCCTTGCACCAGTGGTTTCCTGTGTCATAATAGTCATAAATATTGGTTTCCTGGGAATGCTGTTTGGATGGCTGAAAATGAGGTTCTGTAGACTTGGGGCTCCTGCACCCAGGTTTGTCATTAGTTTTTAAATCCTAAATTGGAAAAAAATGAAATATTACTAACTGTGGAATGACAGCCAGTGCCTCAAAACTAGCCTTTAGTAGAAACCACACAAAATATACATAGATGTAACTATATATCACCTGCTTGTCAATGCCCAGGATAATTCCACCATTTCAGTGAGCAGGCACTGCCGACTCAGATGTTGTTCAGTCAACAGGAAAGAACTTCCAACGAGACTCAAGCATGTTGCCAAGGTTGCAGGTACTAAGCAATCAAGGGATGACATCCCATGGAGTACACGGTGCATGTGTGCAGTATGCATACTTAAGTACAAAATACTTAAGTACAAAATACCCAGCAACTCCCAATGAATTTGTAAATTCTCAAAAACACTTAAAAGTCTTTGAAAAAGCCAGGCACTTTGCATACTCTCTCTATATGAAACGAAATAAAACAAACACACACTTCTTCAGATACACGAAAGCTCATACCAATAACCAACCTAGTTGGGTCTCTAAGGTGCTACTGGAAGGAATTTATTTATTTATTTATTTTGTTTTGTTTCGACTATGGCAGACCAACACGGCTACCTACCTGCAACTACTTTATATGATGCACTCTATATTGTGGCAAAACACAAGTGCTCAGGTTATAAGGTTCTAAGCTGTCAATGAAGAAAGCTTGCAGCAGAAGAATCTGGTCTGTCTCAAATCTTGAATTACTGACTCTGCTATTGCATTTAACATACATGAGAAATGGTGTCTATTATGTCATGCTGTTTGACTCTTTGATCCCCTAGAGTATAATATACGTGATAAAACTATTTAAAAGTCCACATCCCTAGGAAAGCCTCCCTAAACGAGTTGTAAAGAGTTGCAGGGGAAACATAAATTGCTCTTCCAACCTATTGTAAGAACTGACTGGATCACGAGACCAGAGTACCAACATAAGACCCTTGTATTCCAATCAATATATTGTAGTTTTTTCTTCCAAAAATGTTTGTCAGTCAGTGAAGAAAAGCATTATGTTTAATGTTGTGTGCTCATATCCTCTCGCTCCCTTCTTTGAGAATCATAAAGAATGTTTTGGCACTATATAGACATCCCCCTCCTCTTCCACTGATCTGCTTGCTCCCACAAATAATGGGCTGTGAGCTCTAACAACTGATTTGTCTTTATATGATTATAAGAGCAGCTATGCTGGGATGAAGCCCATCTAGTCTAGCATTCTGTCTGTGGGAAGCCTACAAGCAGGGTCTAGTCGGCAAAGCAGACTTAAGGAGATCACATATCCAGTGTTTTCCATAGTGTTTCACTTTCAGAAGAGCTAGGAAATTTCTCCCTCATAGTTTCCAAGTTAATGAGTAGCAGAAGGGAAAATCCATCCTGATGCAAGCAGGCTGTTAGGTTTTGGAAGGCAACCCAAATTAGAATTGCATTCCCACTCAATTTTCTTGGGGGTTTTCCTGTCATTTTTGCAGAGACTGTGTCACTCCACACTTGTGATCAAGAAGAAAAAACATGCATGTCTCCTTCCCGAATAATTATCAGATTCTTTTCATCAAACCAGAAAATGCCACAATGATTTCTTCCCTTTTTAAAATGTTTATTAAAGAAAATAAGGCTATTGCAGGAGCATAAAAACCTGCCTGAGGTAGAGAATTTCAAGTCAAAAGGTAATCATAGCAAGTCAAAAGGTAATCATAGCATTATTTAAGACAGAAAAAAACAGGAATGAATCATATTCAGCACCACATAGACTTCTCTCTTTATGCACTTCCTCAGGCTGAAGGGGAGAAAAAAAATCAACATTATATTATGGGTGTTGTGTTTTTAGCAATTTCTATTAATTCCATTTATGTAAGTTTTTCAAAACTGGACCACACAGAAAGCTATTTGAAATTAAAATTACAAACGCCATGAAATAATCAACATTCATGGTCCTTCAGAAACTACCTGATAACTTGTGCATAAACATTCTGGTTTTTTTCTACTCTGCAGAATGTCATCAGATTATTCTAACACCAGCCACCTCTTAAAATCATTCCCTCCACTCCTGGACCAGTGGAAAGGATTCAGGAAAGACTATTACCTCCCTGTCTTAGGCCTTTCTATCACCAACTTCCCTGTGGGAAGGATCTTGATTATTTTTTCTATGTTGATATTGTTTATTGTATTTTTTATGAATTTAATGTTACTTTTAAGTCACATGGTAAGAATGTGTGACCCCCAAAGTCAGGATACTACTAATAAATAAAAATTATGTCAAACACAAGTGACAGCTTAACAAAGTTTGAACTTAATATGTAAGAAGAGGGTGGCAAGAAATTCTTCCAAACACCCTGTTTTTACCAAAAGTGAGAACATCAGTTAGAATCAGCACTTAGAATTTTTACCTTGACTGAGTTGGAAGTTCTCTCCTGACCTTTTGCATTTTCTGACTTGTTTTTTTCTGATGAGTCCTTATTTTCTGAAGATTGCTTCCGGGACTTCTCAAATATATTAATGCCCAGGATCTGAGCTACTTTGTCAAGCTCAGATTGTTTCTTCTCTGCAGCCTCTGCATGTAACTTCAGCTGAGAAATCTCTTTCATGATGTTGTCCTGTAGTTTGTTCACTTCTATTAGCAAAGGGTCTTTGTGTCCATCCTTCTCCCTACGTTTCTTCCGCAGCATCTCCCCTGAGTCGGTCCAAGTAGTGGAGTAGGAAGCATAAGAAAATCATGTTAACACATGCAAAATTATTTTGTGTGCCTAAAGGTGTCCCACACCATTCTGTTGGGCCCAAATGCCAGAAAGTTCTGTCCACATTACTGAATGCAGAACTGGCAATAATCAATACAGGATCCACAATAATTAATTCCTGTTTAGGATAATATTTAGGGGTGCCTAAATTAGTAGAAGTAAAAATAATCCTACACTTGGTATCACCACTATAGAGCATCACAGGGAAAAATGAGGCATAAAATGAGAGAAAGCAGTACCTTGCTGTTTTGAAAGTCGTTCTAATTCAGTCTTGAGATAGTGCAGTTTCTTCTGTCGTGCTTCCTGTTCAGACCTCAACTTCTCTCTTTCCTCCATTACCTAGAAAGTTAATGAAGGAAACAAAGGTATAAAAATACCCTCTTTCATGGACCAGTCAAAGAAATACTGCAAAGACCACTGGGATGACTCCCACTGCTTTTTCTTGAATTTGAGAAATTCCAATAATCATGTTAAAGTAGCCTTGTGGATTAGTATCTGATGCAAATGCATCTCTGCTCAGAGGTTGCAGCTCATTTATTCTATGCTGTATCTATGTTGATTTTTCAATCAAAATAAAAGTTTAATAATTAAGTAACTTTTGCTTTTCTCTCAACTACAGAGGAAGTTCTTTGAAATGAGTGAAGGGGCTGCAGATGGAAAAAAAGAATCATACACACCCCTTCCTGCTCACAGAAGCCTCCAGTCTGAAAGAATGTTCTGTCAAAGGAGGGCCACAACTGGATGTTTAATTAAAATTAAGCACGCTTAAGCCCACTGAAATCAATGGGCTGCAGCACATACTAACTGTTGGAACGTAGCCATAATCTACTGCAATGTAATAATATTAAGCATCCATTTTTGGAAATATTTGCCTGTTTTCCTGGTGAATTTAGTCTTGTACTAGTTACTATTCTAGAATCTTATTATTTAGTAGATGTTTCTCTTCACTCCTAAATGAAGACACCAAATGCACAAATGCAACTGAATATAAAAAGAAAACCTAAGAGAGATTTTTATGAGAACCTTGCTAATTTGGGATATTTCACAGGACTGTAATCTGTTTCACTTTGTTTCAAGAATTTTAAATGCTACTTGAAACACACTAAGAAACTCAACTCAGTAATAAGATGTGTCCTTGTTTCAAGTGTTTATAAGGCATCTCCTGCCACAGATTAACTGAACAGTCAAATATTTTTAAACACTGGAGGCACATTCTATTCCAAAAATAGAAATCAAGATTGAAAAATAAACACAGATACTCAGCCTTCTGATGCCTTTAGATTGTGTGTTGTAAGAAACAAAATTATCAACATCATTAAAAATACTCACCTTTAGCTTCTGAGAAGCCCGATTTCTTTCATCGGATATTCTTTCTTTAACACTTTTAAAAGGCTGAGAAAACTGAGGGGATAATTTTGAGTAAGTTGTAGCACTAGGGATTTGTACAAGCACAGAGTCATCTCTCTTGGTATCGGGAGTCCCTTTGCCTGTGGAAACCGTCTCAATAACTCGGAGGTTGGGTCGCGTGGGATTTGGTGGTACTGTCAGTGTGACAAGCCCATGTACATCTGAAAGTGTGGGGTCAGCCTGCTGAGGAGCACCATACATGGGCCAGCCAGATGCTGCATATGCCATATAGTGTCCATACGCATCATAACCAGGAGGGGGCACTGTGGGAGATGGATAGTTTTGTGGCAGTTGAGTTGCAGTGAATGGTGAAAAACGAGAAACTCTATACTGGGAAACCGAAGTGGAAGTAGAAGACAAATTAGGAAGAGGTGGAGCCGACGGCATTAGAGATATTGGGGGAACAGACTGTTCTGGTATAGGAGTGGGATTATTTTGCCCTACAGTTATGCTTTCTGTGTGCTCAGAATTTGAAATAGAGGGTATATCTTTAGATGGCGGGAAAGAACCAGAGGGAGAGAGAGAGTGATGCTGCCTTGATTCTGGAGAATGAGTGTCACTACGACTGCGACGCCTCTCCCTAGATTCCAATTTATGAGACGTTATTGAACGACGATCAGGAGAACAAGATGCTTTCTTCCCATGGAGTCGTTCCTGAGTGCGGGCAGCAAGCTTACCAATTTCAGCTACCCCAATGTCAAGACCAATAGTTTTGAGCAAGTCATGAATTTTCTCATACTCTGGTCTGGATTTTCCAGGTTTTACAGAGGGATTAGCAGGAGGTGGAGAACTTTCTTTCAGGCTTTCCAGTTCTTTAACAACACTAAGTGTTGGCTTTAGAGTAGCAGGGGAATTAATGCTAGAGTCATCTTCATCATCGCCATAAAGAAACTTCTCTTCATCCTCAATGTCAGGAAAGCCACGCCTTCTCTTTTCCTGAGCACTGGTAGAATCTGCCATCATACCAAGAATGCGTGAAAAGCCACTCCCATCCTGGCTGGCTCTTTCATGAGGAAGTAAGAAGTCATTGTGCCGGTCTTCAGGCTCTGATATGGACTCATGATAGTCTTTCTGTTTCAAAAAACTGCCGAAATTCTGTTCAAAGGGGGAAGTGTTTTGCTGTTGGCCAGAATTTAGTTTCCAATTATGCACACTCCCTTGAGACTCTTTATTTGTAGATTCTGCAACTGCACTTTTGTTGAACTGTTTAAGGAAATTCTCCACCTCAGATGAAAAAGGAGCAATGCTGCTATGCTTCTGCGAAGGAGGATGATCTGTAATAAGGGGAGGCTCTTTGACAGAGGCAGAACTGCTGGAAAAGACTTCAGGCTAAAAGAAAAAAGAAATAATTGTCATTTGTGAATACATTCAGTGATAACCAATAAAACAGAACAAAACTTTGATACACCAGGATCGTAGCCAGTGGTTTAGAACAGTAACAGTCAACCGTAGGAAGGTGTGAAAGAGACACAGCAGTTCCTAAATATGCTGTTATTTTGGCATTTAAGATTCCACAACAGCAAGGGTGACCTGGGTATTGTTCTGAGGGTATCTACTCCAGAGATTAAGTAAAATAAGATTTATTAAAAAGCAGCAAAGTGTAACTGACAGTTTAGTAAGGAGAGAAAAAAATATAGGCCAAACCTGCACAGAAGGATTGTCCACACGTTTCTTCAAGATGGACTTTTTGGGCATTGCTGGTGCTTCATCCGGTCTATAGAGATACCGAGGTTCAGAAGACTGCAGTGGGTTGCTCCTGTCAGGGATCATATAACCATGTCCAGGCAATTCTCGACTCAAATTTCTGCTCAGCTCCTCTTCTCTTTTTCTCCTAGCACTTTCAAGCTCGCGGAAATCCAGATATGGTGGGCTTGGGCTCCTACTAGGACTTCGCTTACGATAGTTTCGTGTCCCTGGCAGGAAACCCTGAGGCTCTATGCTCATGTCAATTAGTCTGTCGTCTCTGTCATATCGAGGACGTTTGGGCTCTCGCCCTCTATCCTCTGATGAATATGAGGACTTCCTAAGTAGTACACCATCCCTATCAGTTTCCCTTGGGAGAGCCTGTAGATGGTCATAGTTCATGCTATAGTCTGATTGGTGGAGGAAAACATCCCTACTGTGAGAGTCCTCATTATGTCTCATACTGAAAGGACTAGAAGCATGTTCCTCACAGGAGGGATATCGCTCAAGGCTTCGAGGACGTGAAAGGCCTCTGCTAAATATTGGACCATCGGCCAAGTCATCCCTGATAAGAGAGGCACATAAGTTACAACAAAGTCAGGAACTTGGAACAGCATCCCCTGAACTCAGAGAGGCGTAAAATGCATGATTCATGCTTTGAAGCTAAGATGGCTGGTTCTGGAGATGCTGCATATTAAGCAATACCTTCACCACTCATTTTAGAGGTCTTGATATTTATGACCATGAGACATGCAACATAAACAGAGGAGAGCCAAGACCCGAGAGCACCTTGTTTCATGAGTGAAATTTTGCCCACAGAATTCTGGATCCAACCAAGTATCTTTATTTTAAGCATTAGCCTGGCAGCCAAAGGCAACAACGGGCTGCATGCAGGTGAGTGAGTAGGCTGGCAGAGGGACAGAGCGTTCTGCTACTTCTGAGCCCAACAGAGAAACCCAGAGGCTGCCAGAGGAGGAAAGCCTCCTCCTCTTGGCCCAGCACAGAAACACAGTGCTCTGTCCCTCCTTTGACCTGCAGGCTAGTAATTTTTGTAAGATTATTTCATTCATATATATATACACACATACATACACACACACACACACACACACACACACACACACACACACCTTAATTGTTTTACTTAAGTTTGTACTACATACATTACAATTCATTCATTCTTATGTCTGACTGACCATCCAGGGAAGCAATAACTTCATCAGGATGGAAATAGGAGAAGTGAGCAACATAATATTACTTAGAAGTATTTTTACACCATGGCTATTATGATTCCTCCATCATCAGCAACAATATTATAGAAGAAAACATAAGCATTTTCCCTGCTAGTATTTTCAAAACCTGCTTTCTGAGATTCCCCCCCCCCCATGCACCCAGCATTTAGAAGACAAAATATCACTGTCCTTAACAGTTCAAAGATTTTTCAAGAAAAACAGTGAAGTTTATATAATATATGCATGTAATGTAATTTGTGAATGAACAGTGAAATGTGGTTTTGCCGATTTCTTGTGCTTTGACATTATGAGCAGCTCATCACACAAACTGCTCAAATAATCAGACCAAAGTGTCCCAACCTCAAATATGAACTTTAAAACAGAACAGCAATGCCACTTTGACAGGAGCAAATAATACAGAATTACATTCTAAGGTCTTTCACAATCTATTGTGTACATCTGCAACCAAAAGGTAGTTAGTTCCCAGGAGAATAAGGTAGATAATGGCAAATGGGACTCAACTCAGTTATCCAACACAGTGCTCTGGTTTAGCTATAGCACTTAAGCCACTATAGACCCAATTACACCTAAAACAAGTCCATAGGATCAGGATATCAATTGGAAGAGAGTTTCAATCAAAACTATGTTTGTTACCAAGATTAAGTTGCCACTCTGAACTAGCTACAAACAATGGACAGTGCAAGTATCCTATATACAAAAAGTGAATTCAATTCTCCAGTACAGAAATTTACTTAAGTCAAAAGAGCAGCACTGATGCACATGAGGCAATTGTCAGCAGGCTCAGGAAAACCTCAAGATTTGTAGAATTACACAAAAGACTTAAGGCAAAAGAATCCAAATGACAATTGAGTATATCCTGTAGACCAGGGATGTCCAACCGGTCGACCGCAATCAACTTGTTGATCCCCATGAGGTTTGAGTTGATCATGGTCAATTTTTCCTTTTGGGGGGGGGGGAATAGGACCTGGACCCGGCGCCTCCATTTGCGCATGATCGCTAGAATAGAAGACGGAGTTTTCACTGTGAGGCTTTTTGTTTCCTGATCAATCTTTTGGTGAGTGATTTTTCCATTTCCCCCCAAAATAAAGCTCAACAACTTTGACTTTCCTCCCCAAAAGAAGCTCAACAACTTTGACCTGAACCCCGGAAGGTCATATTTTTTTTCTGTGAGTAGATCGCAGTCTCTTGGGAGTTGGACATCCCTGCTGTAGACAACAAATACTGACTCACTGTTAAGGGGCATGGACAGAAGGAAGATCCTGAAAGCAAGTATAGACAACTAGCACCCTAAGCATGGGCACTCAACTACAGATCCAACTTACGCCATCCTTGTTCTTATGACTTTGCTGTTACTTTTTATGTCTCAAAGACTCTTCCGTTTCACAAGAAATATCAGAAAAATAAAGAAAATGAAAGCAGTTTCACCCTAGAAATAGTACTTCCCCCAAGAAGCACTAATTAGTAAATTTACTAAATGGGTGCTTAATTCTCTCTTGAACTTTGATTCATTTTCAGAAAGCAAATATTTCAGTTCCGTATTTGCTGTTATTGTTAACCTCTTAGATCAGAGTCTACTAAAAATAAAGTGAGCAGAAAAAAACAGGTAGTACTGTAGATTGAACAATTAAAAATCCTCATGATTTCAATTAAGGAAAAATGATTAAAAACCAGCTTTGTACTTTTTTGCCCATCTCCCACCATTCTTCTTCAGAAAGGGTTGTGTGAAATTATCTGCATGCACCACACTCCTCAGATGCAAACATATTTTCAAAACCTCTCGTAATACTATCATTGATGCTAGCAGAAGAACGCTGTTTTAAATCTATTGTTTCCCACTCTGTGGGCAATATTGTATACATTCGGCAAGAGTGGTATTCCGAAAGCTTGTCCTGGGTGTTTACTAAATATTCATACCAACGAGGCCCTGCTAAAGTGATGTTTGGTGTGAAGAGTGCACAAACATACACCAAAGGGCCACAATTCACACTACATGTCCTACATATAGAGGAGGCGCATAAATAAATTCCCCCCCATCCTATATAGCACTACATGTGAACAAGCACTCAGCAATTTCTTATAATTACAATCTCACTAAACTGTAAATGGTCCACTCCTTCTCCAAAGCTTATTTACAATTCCTGGATCAAAGCAACTTTATTTTCTGCCACTGCAATCAACGTTGTAGTAAACTCTGAAGGATTACATTATAGGTTAACTGTCTCTAAATGATTCCTCCCCTATATGCAAGTAAAATAATTAGTCATTTCCCACTCTTAATAATGCAGTGTCTGCCTTCACAAAAGCCAGCATGACAGGAAGGAGAAAAAGTATTCATCAGATTTCATAAAAGACACTCTCCTATTTATTTATATATACTGGGAATAAAGTACCCAGAAAAACTTTACCAGCACTGCTACCACCATTCAGCAGGGAAGAACAAAATTTAAATGTACCCCTCCAGTCAAATGAGCTAATTAAAAAATAAAAATAAATTATGCTTCACAAGATTCTAACATAAAAACTTTATCCACAGTAGTTCACCACTGAAATAAATTCTCATAAAAACTCAAGTGTTGATCTAGTGAGAATCTTATGTTGCCTTCAGCCAACTAGCTGTTTAACTTCCTAATCTATGTTTTTTTATCTTCAACTTTATCCCTTTCTAATTTATGGGCATTTATAATATATTCCATCACTATCAACAACATGGTTAACATTACAGCAACAACAATCATACATTCATATTATTCCTGTACTTGTATGCATGCAGTTCTTCAGAATCTAATCTTACTGCACAATTTTAGTTTAAGAGCTACCACCGGGTTTTGGCAAGTACTTGGGAGTACCAATACGACGTAAAAGTGAAGAAAGCAAAACATCTCTTAGATGTGGGATTCTTGATATATTCCATCCAATACAATTTCCATACAGTGGTGCCTCGCAAGACGAAAAACGCGCAAGACGAAAGAGTTTTCCGGTTTTTGAGTCGTTCCGCAAGACGAATTTCCCTATGGGCTTGCTTCGCAAGACGAAACGTCTTGCGAGTTCTTGCGAGTTTGTTTCCTTTTTCTTAAAGCCGCTAATAGCCGCTAAGCTGTTAATAGCCGCTAATAGCCGTGCTTCGCAAGACGAAAAAACCCGCAAGACGAAGAGACTCGCGGAACGGATTAATTTCGTTTTGCGAGGCACCACTGTACCATCTCACAGCAAGTTGGTGATCATTTCTATCACCTATGATACAAGAACTAAAAGGTGTAATTCTGAAAGGCTATTCTTCAGAGGCATACCTGTCCAAATCACTTAGACTATCAACTGGTGAGCCTAGTCTATCAGATATTCTCTTTCTCTCAGGTGTGTCAATGCCGTAACGGTCATTGCCAACTGTGATCCGTAAATTCTGTTCCACTGAAGACTCAGAATGTCGACTTGGAGAATGCTGGCCTGGGGAACGTGAGCGCCGGCCCGGGGAACGTGAGCGCCGGCCCGGGGAACGTGAGCGCCGGCCCGGGGAACGTGAGTGCCGGCCCGGGGAACATGAGCGCCGGCCTGTGGAACGTCTCTGCAATTGGAGAAAAATACAGTTCCATCATGCTAATTATTAGGATAGATTACGTTATTGTTGTAAGCTGCTTTGACATCACCTTTGTTGCTTTGAAATGAAAACTAATCAAATTAAATTCAAGGAATAACCCAAAACCACTGTGAAATTAAACAATTTAAAGTGTTAACGCCAACTTAAATCAGACAATGCACATCAAACTTGCACTCATCTGCACTGAAGGCATCTGTGAACACATGCGTAGGCAATGGAACTAGATTGACAACTTTACCATTAAGAAAAATTGCAGCCAATAATGTAGAGCAGAAAATATCCCCAGTGATGTTTGTTTCTACAGAATATTCTCACTTTCTTGGAATATATTGTTTCATAAAATTAATTAGTAATAAAATGGATGGAAATAATAGAGTTAAATTTGGGGCATTTCAAAGTTTCAACAACATTTTTTTTGGTTAGATGACTGTCTCTGGAAAGCATCTTCTCTCTCACATGAGAACTACTGATTTGTAGATTTGTGTGCTCAAGAATGCATGTATAAACAAGGCTTAATTAAAATCCAAAAACCAAATACAGTGGTACCTCTGGATACATACACCTCTGGTTGCGTATCCTTCGGGTTACGCATGCGGCAAAGCCGGAAGTATTTTTCTGGGTTTTGCCGCGTGCATGTGCAGAAGCGCTCTACCGCACCGCGTGCAGAACAGGCACCTCCGACTGCAAATTCCTCAGGATCTGACCAGAACTCCGGAACGGATCCCATGCACAACCGGAGGTACCACTGTAATTCAAATAAACTAAATCCAATCCCAATCAATTTAAGGCACTGAAAAATTCTGATTCAAAATTATTCAGAAAACTCACGTAACTGCTTTGCCACAGTACATGACTACTGGTGAATTCATGTTTATAAATATGCAATTTTATATGGGTAGTTTTATAAACTCCACCCATGTATCACTTATGCCATGAGCAGAAATAAAACCATAATTGCAGTTTGGGGCTCCTTTATCTAACCTGGAAGTGACTTATGTCCCTCTCAAGTAGGCTACTGTTCACTTCTAAGTTGGGTTTCAACTCCCCAGCTATCACAGGTTTTCAACCTTTCCTTTTCAGAACACTGGGCAGCAAGTCAGCAGTCTGGATTTTCAGGAAAATCTTTATACAATACTATTAATTTCCAGAAATCTTGCCTGAGTATTGTACAATTATTTTAAAAATGGCCTGAGTCAATTTCACTATTTTTTAATGCCACTGAATATTTGGGGAAAGCTCCTGCTCGCTTGGTTGGGCTGATCACAAGCAGCTCTGCTCATTCTAAGCCAGAAGATCAAAAAGGACCAGTAGCAGGTTCTTACTCATACTCTAGGAGCTTTAATGAAAGGTCCCCACAATTCTGTTCAGTTTTCTTGATCTACATATTACATCAGTGCTGTGCCCCCAGCACTATTTTCCTTAGAGCAGAGGTAGCTAACCCCTGGCCTGGAAGCTGAATCAAGCCTCCCAAATCATTTCCCTGACCCTCTAAAAAACCTACCAATTTTGGAAGCAAATGAGATAACACATTGGGGTGTGTGAAGTAAACAAAAACACACACACACAGTCTAGTGCCCTGATGACGATCCAATCAATCCCTGCCCAGCCATCAGTCTGATAACTTGATGAACAGGGAGGTCCCTGCTGGGCTGGGGAATGTGAGGGCCAGCTTGAGGAACAGCTAAGGGCCAAGGGCCTATGTGCCCTGTGTGCACATGTGAGTGTGGGTATGGAAGCATGGGATGGCCACATCCACCACTGGCATGAGGTCCCTGGAGGTCTGCTTAAATGTGTATGTGACCCATGGGTTAAAAAAAATCTATAATGATGGGAAAGGATTTGGCCCCACACTGCTTACAGCAGTTTTTCCTCAAACTTGAGTCCCCAGCTATTGTTGGATTACAACTCCTATCACCTTAAGTTAGCAGGACCAGTGGTCAGGAATGATGGGAGTTGTAGTTCAACAACAGCTGGGGATCCATGTTTGAAAAACACTGGAGGCTGCCACCTTTAATTTCCAAGAAATTGCGTGCTAGGCTAAAAAAAAACACCACTCTTGCTGTCTGCCCACATAACTGATTTATTTCCCTCAGTAACGGCTAAGTATTTTCTAGTACTGCTTTAAGAGATGGGGTATAAAAAGTTTTTATTGTATAAACTTACGGTAATTTGTCTAACAGCAATCCTAAACAGAGTTATCAGAAATCAAATCCCATTGAATATAAAGAGGCTTATTTTTGAGTCAATATGCTTAGGATTGTGTTATATTCTGCTATAGGAACAAGCATAGTAAAATTATAAATCAAAACAAATATACTAAAACTCTTCTAAACCTATACTATGTTTAGTTTCAAACTTAGCATGGTCCTACGTTCCTATTCAATCCACAAAGAACTAAGCTCCCACAACCCACAAGCATTCTCTGCTTTTCTAAGAAAGAATAATGACCAAAGAACCTGAAGATAAATTCCCAAAAACATGTTGGGCAACCCTACCATTAGGAAATGAAGAGTGTGCCTTAGGCAACTGCTTTTAAGGGTAATGGAAGGGCAGCGAATCTGTAGTAGTCTGTTATTGTTATCTTCCTACTGCCAGCAAGGGGGGTGGAAGAGGTTTTTCTGGATTTTCTGTCTCATGTTCCAAAATCACTGAACCAGCCTTGGATACCAAAATCACTGAACCAGCCTTATGAACCATAAACGGAGGGCAGGTGTACCACTTGCTCCTTCACCTTAGGCAACCTCTTAGGTCAGCTCTAAACTTACTGAGACGTCTTACTAAATTAAATTACTGTCAAGTAAGTGTGCATAGGATTGCGTCCTCCGTGACTTTTTTTGGGGGGGGGGAGCCCGCCAACTTTGGCTGAACAACTATGCCTTTGTGTTAGTCCTCCCCTAACCAAAACTGTGCTTGCAGGTACAACTGTTGGGGGATGCAAGAGGTTGCTAAGGCCCTGGCCCAGCGATGTGAGAGGTCTTTGTGCACTTCGGGAGGAAAGGAAGATTCGCCTTTCCTGAAACCTGCAGGAAAGGTGACGACAGGAAGAGACCAAAGGGGATATATCCTCCGTTTGTCACCACTTCGGTGTGTGGCTCAGGCGAGAAAGCGAGCGGCCAGGCAGGGAGCCGTTGCCATAGCCGTGGGGAGGGGGGGATAAAGGGGAGGGCGGACTAATATTCCCAAGGCCCGGTCCTTAGGTCGCTATGCCGGGCAAGCCTGCTCTGAGCCGGCCCGGTTCCGGCTCCCCACGGACGGAGACCGTACCCGACTACTGCGGCGCGGGGACGGCAAGCGGCGAGAAGAGCGGCTGCTGGACGGCGAACGGTACCGGCGGCCTCGCGGGGAAGGCGAGCGCGAGCGTGAGCGGCGCGGGCTCCGGCCCCGCGTCGAACCGGAGGCAGCGGAGCGGGAACTGCGCGAGCCCGATCTACTGCTCTCTTTGGACCGGCTGGAGGAAGACACGCTACTGGTACGGTACATGGCGCTGCCGGTAGTGGCGGCGGCGGCGGCTCAAGGAGCCCCGGAGGCCGCCCGCCCTCACTCCTCGCCGAGGCCGCTCCTCCTTGCTCCTCCTGCTGACCATCCTCCCTCAGCACGCTCCATGCGTGCATGCGCGCGCGCACCGGACGCAAACGCAAGAGCCCGAGGTTACAAAAAGCTTCCTCGGGCCGCCCCGACAAAATGGCGGATAGGGAAGGCGGGTCACGTGTCGCGTGCGAGGGAAGAGGCGGGGTTGGGGGGAGATGCATCAGCTAGCCCTGCGAATGGCGCACGGACGGAGGAAATAGCGGGGGGCGGGCCTTGAGTCACGTGATAGGGAGGAAGGTCAGCGCAACGAGAGGCGGTCCCCAGTGTAAACTGCAGTGTTTATTAGGCTGCCCTAATAATATAGGTCCAACCTCCGTCTCCCATGTGTGCGCTAACTCTCCCCTGCCAACGTCCTCTGAGCTTAATACGTCTGCTGGAAAAAGTTTAATACAGTGGTACCTCGGGTTACATACGCTTCAGGTTACAGACCCCACTAACCCAGAAATAGTGCTTCAGGTTAAGAACTTTGCTTCAGGATAAGAACAGAAATCGTGCTCCAGCGGCGCTGCAGCAGCAGGAGGCCTCATTAGCTAAAGTGGTGCTTCAGGTTAAGAACAGTTTCAGGTTAAGTACGGACCTCCGGAACGAATTAAGTACTTAACCTGAGTTACCACTGTAAACTAAGGAGGTTTACCTGTTAGCAACGTGCGGAGGGGAAGCGTCACCTGTTGAATGCGTGCCTGTGACGCGCTTCATTCAGGATATGAATTTAGACGCATGGATTCAATTCTAGCGAATGATTTCTGATAAGTTTTTAACTGTTGTTCATGGTGATGCTGTTCTCGTCGCTGATTTTAGCTTTGTGTTTTCTTGAATCGTATGCAAGCTGCTTTGGGGACCATTCACGGGCAGTTAAGGGCATAGATGTTTTTGAGTAAATAAACAAAATACTTCTGAATAAACATTCTTAAGAATGCCATTGGTCACAGAAAGATTGATCATAAAATTTATCCTTATCTTCAGTAATATCACGAAAACAAGATAAGGTAGAACAAAGTCCAATGTGAAGGAAGTTACCATAATTCAAAGGCTGAGGGCACTTACATAGGAAGTCATTGGTAAATGGCGAATCTCTAGTGGTGTTTAACCACCTGTTTGGAGGTTACTATATATCATTAAAATGCAGTGAAGATTTTAGGTAAGTGTCAATTACTTTTTGTGTTGAATTTTCAGTTGAGAGGTCTTCTGGCCTTTTTATCAGGAACTAGAAGGCAGTGAGGAATGACAGGCAATAGACTTGTTGTCTATTCTGCTGCATCACCTTTAGCCTCTGGGATGGCAGGCAGATAACACCCACCAACTAAGCAAATTTGGCCCAGGGGCTGCCAGAGCTGTAGCACTTTGCATGCAATCCTGGGAATCTTGAGGTAGAGCTGGGAAGGTGTTCCGTCTGAAATTCTGGAAAGTCATTGCCTGTCAGTGTTGATAGTAGGTACTAAGTTACTACTACTGGACCAATGCTCTGAGTCGGTATCAGGCAGCTTCCTTTGTCCCTGTCTCTGAACCCTACTTGACATTTTGCCTTTGGGCATTTTTGAAACAGAAGCCAAGCCAGTTATTATAAAAGAGATCCGTATGGATCATCATAGTACTTACAAAGGACCCACTCAAAACCACCATCAAATCATAGACTACCTCACACATATGTTCTGTGATTTCTTGGTGGCTTTGTTGTCAATATATGTAAAAATCATGAGGATTCTTGCCTTGGATCAATATTTTCTTTTGTGGTGCTGCCGAACACTAGAGCTGTGATTTATGTTCTGCTCTATTTCAATAATTTTGTGTACACTCTAACTCTCATGATCCACTGCCCTGGAGGGGGTGGGTGGGAAGGTTGTAAAATCAAACTATGGGAAAGGATCTCAACATTACATAACCAGCAACGCGATTAGTTCACCCGCTGCCAGCTTCTGCTCGCCCTGCCAACATGCCGGGACACCCTCCCACCTCTAGAGGACGCTAGAGCGAAAGTAAGTTGGTTGCAGCAGGGGAACGAAATGCCCATAGACGAAAAAAGGGATAGAGCAACATACCCTTGGCTTCCTGTTTTTTGGAGGGGGCGGGGCTTTCATTTTACAATGGAAACAGCGTCCTCATTCAGGGAAGCGCAGGTCAAACTGCGCTGGGGTTTGATGGGGGCGATGTAAGTGACCACTCAACTGACATTTGCTTTAACGCGAGGTATGTTTTGAATGGGTTGTCTTTTTTCTGTTCTGCATTCTGTTTTCCATACAGTTGTGTGGAGCATTGCAGCTAACACAGAACACCTGCGCGGGCGAGTTCACCTGAAATACCTGTAACGTGTATTGTGATGCCGTTGCTCTCCTATCTCTCTACTTTGCGGACGATTGCATCCCTGACGTTGCATTTTGCCAAAAGGCTGAGTAACAGGTGATAAGTTCTCAAAGCTGTCTATGAAACACGAGGAACCTCAGCCCCGTGTGCAACGTGGCGATCAAAATACCTCCAGAGTCCGAGGATAACAAACGTTGCATCCAACGTTAGTTACACTCAAACTAGACCCGTTGAAATGAGCAGGCGCATTAATTTCAGTGGGCTTCCTCTGAGCAAAACGTATAAAGTTGGATACAGCCTTGGTCTACATAACAGGGGTGCTGTAAGCCACACTCTGCCCGTCTCACCACTTGCAACAAGGAGACAAGATTGCAAAACTGCTATAGATCACTCTCGGCCACTCGACCTTGCACTAGGAGGATTTAACAGCAGGCAACCCGCAGTAAGAGCACAATAAATCCCAGCCTCCCCGCTCCTGCTTAAATTTTAAAACCAACCTAACACAACACGCACACGTGTTGGTGTCGTTACAGATCCCACTTGGGTTATTTCTTGCTTTCGATTCTACTTTAGTTTGCTCAGTTGGCGAGGGGAGAGACGGAAAAGCACAGCTTTGATACAACCCCGGATTCCACTATTGTTTCCTATTTAGCAACTGTCACTTTCACGTTTCCTTAGTATGAAAAGGCAAAGCAAAACACAATGGCAAAAATAACCAGGAAGCGCAGCGTTGTATTTATTTATTTATTTATTTGGTCATATGAAAGGAGCCGGCTTTGGAGTTCCGGTTCTGCCGCTGAGTCAAGGTAGTGCCTGGGAAAGAAAGGGCTTCGGTGGGTTGAACTATCCCGTCTCTGGGTGGGTCGACCGAAGCCTCCGTCAGGCTGGGGACCGACTGGAGGAGAGCGCCGGAGAGGAGCCGCTCGGCTTCTCCCACCCGCTCGCTCTGCTTCGTAGAGTAGGCTTCCGCCTCTCCTATGTGCACCCACAGCTCCCTGGAGGCTCTTTTGCACTGCTCCGTTGCTCCTACGGAGGAAAGGGCATTTGCAACGTGCAACGGAAATTTTATGGTCACGTTTCAGAACAGACGGAAACGATAGACTCCAAGCCTTCATGTCATCATCCATCTGTCCATGCTAAGTCTCTCGTTGTGCGAAGGCGAAGGCCTTCCGCCACACCGGGCTTTACCGTGAGTTTGAGGCCGAGGCCATGATTTCTAGGCATCGTTCACACGAGGTTGCTCTCAATTAGAGGCGCCCTACCTCCTTTTAAGGATTTTCCCCATCCTTAAAAAAATCCGAAAAGGAACTCAGCTGCCCAAGCAATTCTGTTCTTGCCTGGCTGCCCGGCAGACAGTTGCTGTTCGCGTTTTCTTTATTTTAAGGTGGCACCAGAAAGATCTGTGCGATCTGAGGAAAGCCTGGGAGGAGGCGAGGGGTAGGAAATCCGTAGTTTGTGTTTGTTTGCAGAGTGGAAAAGGAAAAGAGACCTTCCTTCTGCTTTCTCACTTCCAGCCATTCATTGAAAACTGGAGAAGGAACCCACATAATAATAATGGGGGTGGATGGGCAGCATGGCTTTGACTGATAGAGGAAGGAGGTTAGTGCCTGTATGAAGAAGCAGCACTTTGGAAGCCTTCAGTCTTAAAGGAGAAACATCTACTTGGCTGTTTGGTTTGTAAAACAATTGATTGCATTTAGGATCATGCCCTTGTATGGACCTGCCCTAAAAAGATCTGAAGTGTTGGCAAATCACCACCACCTCTTTTCAGTACTTATTGACAGTTTCAATGAAACCTACAGTAATGGAGAAGATTCTGTGAAAATGCATTTCTCTCACAGGAATGACTACAGCCACCACTCCTGCATCCTGGGATGGGGGGATTTTTATGCAGGTTAGACCTGGATACCTCTTTACCGTCACCAGTCATGTTGGAAACTTTAGCAGAAGGTCTCCCTCTCAAAAGTGCCAACATACAAGATTTTGTATTTGATGAGATTATGAATTTTATTACTTTTTCTGACAGCTGGAAAAATGGTAGGTGGAATTAATGTGTGTATCTCATTTTGCAGTGCTTGTACAAAGAAAAGAAGGAAATATAGTGGTAAAAGGGTTTTATTCTTCATTGCAAGAATGTTCAGGTTGTGCCATAAATTACTTCTTCTTTATGCTTCATTCATTGTTTTCCTGTCTTTTCCTTTAGGAACTCTTGACCGTTGAACTTGTTGCTGACAGAGGATGGAGGAGATCCTAGCCAATCTGTGTGGGACCAGTCCCATAAATCCACTCCCTGTCTGGGTCCACAACAATGTCGGGCACTGTTTTAACCAGCTGATTTTGAACACTATACCTCACATGGTCCTTGCTGTAATAAGTGCCTGCTACATAGGAACACCAAGGTATAGTGACAGGTGTGAGCAACATCTGGCTTATTCACACAAATATGTATATTGTGCGCCTAAGCTCTGTGGGGTTTTTTTTTGGGGGGGGACTGTTAAAATTAAAGTGATGGGACATTCCTGAGCCATGATATATAGTGAAATTATCATCCTCCTTGGCACCCTCTTTATGTAGTCTAGAAACTTACTTGGTTTTCTGACTAACGAGGCAATTAAAGTTACAACCGGATAATTAGCCCCAAGGAAACAAACAAAAGATAGACCACACAGAGCCAGTTTAATTGTTGTCACAGGAATAATTGTAAATGTGAATGTTCAGAGGGTTGAATCTTTTTTTCTTCTAATGAAAAAATAATCACAAATAGTGTGTCGGACAGCACAATTATTTTGCCTGAATCAGTGTAGCAATTCTTGTGTACTGAATGATGCTTGAGAGGCCAGGCAACGAGGCGTGCAGACTTCCAAGAATGATGAACAAATAGTGAGAGGGCATCAGAAAAAGGGATAAGATCATTTCATAACACTTGCTCCTCTGTCTTTACTAGGTCTTTAGGTTCACAGACTGTGTACAGAACTGGGTGGAAATGCAGAATTGCTGCGTCCTTTATCTTTGCTGGTTTGTCCATCCTTGACATAATTCCAGCAGCCATTTGGCGACAGAAATTGGACTCCTTGTACCTGGAAGTATTAGCAAGTGGCACAGGCACATTGGCATGGCTTACTCACAGCCTGGCACTACTTGCTCTCTACAAGTCTCCATACAGCTTCAATCGTGGCCCTACCATCCTACTAATCCTTGCCTTATTTCCAATCCCATCACTTATTATAACCTTGGTGTGGCGCTGCCAGACTGAGATGGGTGGTCAGCAGCTTCAACCTGACACCATTTTCTGGCTGTCTATCCTCTGCCTGCAGTTAGCTTCTCTGCTTCTCTATGTAGTTGGGTATATCATTCCTACAACCAGCAGGCTAGACTATTGCTCTCTCAATGATTCCTGGCAGCAAGAGCCCCTGGTCACAGACTCAGGGATCCCCGCACCTTCTTGGCAGGGAGTGGCAGAGGATGGAGAGAGCTGGCTCTCGTGTTTCTCCTATGCTTGGATGAACCCTCTGATGAAGCGTGGCTACCTGTGGATGCTGAATCGGCCACAGGATGTCTTTCAGCTCCCTCGACAGCTCCAGGCCAATGCAGTCTGTGAACACTTCTACTCCTGCTGGCGGAAAAAAGCAGCTCTCAGCCAAGAGGATAAAGAGACTGCATCTTCAACGGACAGATCATTTGCCAAAAGTAACTTGAGAATTGATGAATTCTCATCTCCAGCACATCCTTGTGATACCCAAAAGCCTGTACATCTCCTATCAGTGTTGCATGCTGCCTTTGGGCTACGCTATTACTCTCTGGGCCTGCTCAAACTGGCTGGCAGTCTTTTGGCATTCTCTGGGCCCCTGCTTCTGAACCTGCTGGTCAGTTTCATGGAGTCACGCCAAGAACCTCTCAGCAATGGGATAATGTATGCACTGGGACTCTTTGCTGGTACCTTACTGGGTGCCCTATTGCGTAACCAGTTCAGTTACCAGATCAACAAGATGATGCTTATGGTGCGCACTGCAGTTATCTCTGCCATCTACCAGAAAGCCCTCCGGGTGAGTGGCAGCAGCCTGGCTGGCTTCACCACTGGCGAGATTGTCAACTTCATGAGCACCGACACTGACCGCTTGATCAATTTCTGCCTCAGTTTCCACGAGCTGTGGAGTCTTCCCTTCCAATTTGCCATCACCCTCTACCTTCTGTACCAGCAAGTAGGCATAGCTTTCCTGGGAGGCCTAGCTCTGGCTCTGCTTCTTGTGCCCATCAATAAAGTGGTTGCCAATCGCATCATGGAAAACAACAAGGAAATGCTGAAGCACAAAGATGAACGCGTCAAGGTGAGATGGGGATATGTGGTATTTGAAGGCTTGCCATACTGCTTGCCTCTTGATCTTGTGATTTAGGCTTAAAGTTGTTGACTTATTTAGGTATCCATGTTAAAAATGTTGAGTAGCAGAAATAATAACTGGATGTTGCAATGATTTATCAGGAAATAAATAACCAGCAGTGTAGGTAAACCAGCAAACACACACACAAATCCAAGAGACGATATGTCACCAAGTTCCAGAAACTGACCTACCATGAAATGAGAGCCTTGAAGGCCACCTAGTCCTCCTTGATGCAGGAAATCCAGAGCAAGCACAATGGCCAGTGGTACGTCCAGGTCTCAGGCAGAGATCTTACTCAGCTCTGGTGCTGGAGGTCCTTTAACAAGATACAAGGAGTTGAAGCTGTGACCTCTTGCATGTGCTCTAGCCCTCCTCGGGGATGTTTCCCTTTGTATACTGTTTCACTGAAGGAATTGGGTTTCTGGCTACAGTACTTTAAATGGATCATCCCAGTATTTGTGTTGCACTTTGTTTCCCTGATACATCACCAAGCAAGAAGAGAACATGACTTTGATTCTGTGCTGTGTCTCATATAGCTAACTTAGGCCCTAGCTGAAATAGAAGGCATTGTGACAAAGAGACGCCGGTGATTGTTGTGTTGCATCTCCCTTTACCTGCAGCTGATGACGGAGTTCTTGTGTGGCATGCGAGTGATCAAGTTCTACACCTGGGAGCAGCATTTTGCCAGCAGAGTGTATACTTGCAGAGCCAAGGAGTTGAAGAGCCTTCGAGCAATCAAATACCTGGATGCTGTGTGTGTCTACCTCTGGGCAGCATTGCCTGTGGTTGTCTCCATTGTCATCTTCATCACTTATGTTCTACTTGGACACCAGCTCTCTGCTACCAAGGTAAGAGCTGTGCCCATTCCTTGATGATCCCTTTGCCTGGGATATGCAGCTGACTTCTTTTGTTATTCCAGCTTCATTGGCTACCCATTCGTTTCCAGGTTCAATTCAAAGTACTGGTCATTTACCTTTAAAGTGTTACACTGTTTGGGGCCAGGATACTTGAACAACAGTCATCCTATATGATCTTGTCCACCCAATGACATCAACCGGGGAGGTCCTTTTGTACGTCCTGCCACTGTCAGAGAAGAAGTTGGTTGGGATGCACAAAAGGGCATTTTCCATTGCGATACCCCAGGAGATTTGTATCATTCCTAACAATTAGCTTGTTGAAGGCAACTTTGTTCCAGCATGCTTTCTGTATTTCCTCTTCCACTGCTATTTGTTTGTTTTAAGTTATTTTGGTTTTATTGTTCATTTTACATTTATTGGGTTTCTTTTTGTTTTTTAGTGATGAATGTTCACTGTCATGGGATAGAAAGGCTGTTTCTTTTATATAAATAAATGAACAGATGAATAAACAGTCATGGTGTATGCAGAGGCTTCAGAAGGTATCACTGCTCAGGCAAACTTCCAGCAATTTTAAACATTGCTGCTATTGAAGAGCAATAAAAAGGGGGAAATAAAATTGCTTTTAGTGTCAGAAGTAAGGACCTCCTACCTGAGTGACAGCTTTCCCTGGAATGTGAGAAGTAAGTGGCTTCACAAGTGAGACAGACTCTATACAGACAAAACAAGGTTCATTGTCTTTCAAGCTTTACTCTTTTATTACAAATATAAAAGCAGAATCGGTTAGAAGACAAGAGGAATAAAGAAGCAATTGTCCACTATTATAAAAAATATAAAAATCCTCTCCAGTAAAGTCATAATATGAAAGCAGACAATATTAAAGTATTAAATATTAAACCAACAGAGTGATGGTTTCTTCCTTCCCATCTCAGACTCTCTACCCTCCTCTTAGGCTTTGGTAGCCTTGGCTCCTATCACAGTTCAGGAATTAAAGCTTGCTCAGAAAGGTTAAATCTGAGCTGATGTTTCTCAGACATAGACCCCAAGATAATGCTCCCTAATGGAAGTCCACTTAAAACACACCCTTGAACATTTGAGCACACATCACACTGTTCACAGCTACTAAAATGGCTTTTCTCTGGCTTTCTTTGGATACTTCAGTTCCTTGCTTAACCCTCTGAGCTTTTTCATCCCATGAAATCTTCTGTCTCCCCATAGGTGTTTACAGCTTTGGCACTTGTTGGGATGCTCATTCTACCTCTCAATAATTTCCCCTGGGTGCTGAATGGGATTTTAGAAGCCAAAGTATCTCTGGATCGAGTCCAGCACTTCCTTGAGCTCACAGACCAGGATCTGGATGCTTACTATAGCAGAGGTATGGTGACTGGGGAAACTGGAGAACAGGTGGTGTTAGGTAAGACCACCAGAGTAGGGAAAGAAGTGCTCTTGAGTCGTTGGGAATAGATGTGAAAAGAGCAAGGGGGGTGCTTGTTCCTTTGGGTATTCTGCTTGGCTACGGACTCAACCACAAAATTTGGTGTTCAAGTGTATCCTGATAGCAGTGCTCCTTTTCCGGATGCCAGTTTCCTCTCATTTGCTAATCCAGAGTTCCCATCTTGTTGCTTCCACCAGGGAGCTCCAGTGGTAACACTCTAGGTTTCTCTCAACGGCCAAAGTTGTGAAACCCATGGGCAGGTGAAGGAATAAGCAAGTTTTATGGAAAGATGGATACCTTCTTTATTTTGGATCATCTGCATAGCCCTCTTAAGGAGGCAGCTGATGGTCCAAGACAGTTTCCTGCAAAAAGCCTGCAAAAGTTCATAGTTCCCAAATGTACCTCTTGAATATGGGGGGAAGTCACCACAGCACTGAGGAACTAGGTCCATTCACACAGCAGGACTCTTACCCCCCCTCCAATCGCATACCTGCTAAACCTGTTCTGGGTTTCTCCCCAACTCTCCAGAGCAGATTTAGGGGCCGCACAAAGGGGGAGGGAGTACCATTGTGTGAGTAGATCTCATTCCAAGGATGTAACAACGTTGTTAAATCCTGTCCTATTTACCTATAGATGTGCTGCTGCTTTTCCATTGCAGACGGCCCTTCTGACCCATCTTCTGTCCTGGAAATGCGCCGCACCACCTTTTCATGGTCACCAGCAAGCAAAGAAAATGCTGGATCCCACATGCCCAGAGGAAGTTTGCAGCTCTTTATTCAAGATCTGGTGGTGGCAAAGGTGAGCAACAAGGAGCAATGGTCCAGGGAAATGCCGCTGGGTCAGCCATGTGATATATGGGAGTCTTTGTACTTCCATTCTGCAGAGAGAACAAGAATGTGTTCTGAATGAATGAATGTTTGTGAAGTGCTACAGCAAGGTTGCATAACGAACTCTGAAACAGCTGGTGCCTCTTTCCCTCTGCAGGGCACACTGGTGGGAGTCGTTGGGAAAGTTGGGTGTGGAAAAAGCTCTTTGTTGGCAGCCATCACTGGAGAACTCAGTAGGTAAATAGTCAGTACTGCTTTGCTTCTTGTGTCTTAAGAACCCATGATTTCACCTGCAAGACTTAAGGCTTAATTTGAATCTGGTCTCACCAAAGTATAGCCACAAAACCTATTTCACTGCCAGGGCATACAAGGTAATAATAATCTAATTATTTGCAGTGATTTTCTTTAGTATTGATGTGCTCATTATACTTACATCCTCCTTTTACCATTTATCAGAGGCCTCCCCTACAAGTTCCACAATTTCTAAGCTTCAGCAATACTTGCAATATCAGGTACTCCAACACTATTCACTGGGCCCATTCAAAGTGTTTCCCCTCACTATTAGGTAACCACAAGCCTAATCATGACAAGGATTAGAAAACTCCTAAGCACACAGAGGACCAGCATCAAACTTCATAGAAATTAATGACTGGAAAGGCCTGTTTTCCATACCCACTCTCATGGCAATTTTAAATTCCTCCTCTTTTTTCCCCTTGTCTGTTTCTCCTGCCCATCTCTGGGATGCATACAGTCGAGGTGAGCAAGTTTACGTCTGGGATCTGGAAAAAGGATTTGGCTTGGCCACGCAAGAGCCCTGGATCCAGTTTACCAGCATCCGTGAAAACATCCTCTTTGGGAAGGAATATGATGCCAGGTTTTACCAGGAAGTCATTGAGGCCTGTGCTCTCTCTGATGACTTGAATGTGAGTGTCCTATGAAAAAAAAAAATAGGTTGGCTCCCTAGGGACCATTGGTGCTCTATGTGCATTCAACAATCGGATGTATGGCTGCCCTTGGGAATTCCCAGTGCACAATGTAAGAACTTTTAATAGGCTGTATATGGAACCGTGTAGTCTCAAATTGAATATATTGAGAAGAAGACCACCTAAAGCTTAGTAATGCGAGTCTTAGTAATGTGGACTTCCAGAGCTGTTTCCTAGCTTCTTGTTTCAATGGTAAACAGAACCGGGTCAAATTGGCAACATTACCAAGAGCCCTCCTTTTTGAATTTTGTGTTGCATTTTCTTAATACAATTTTTTGTATACAGTTGTCCCCATGTAAAAAAAGTTAGTCATGCTTACTTTCCACTAAAATCGGTGAAGGCCCCATTTAAAACGATTAACCTAGCCCATTGTTTCAAATGACTTAAATGCAACTGACTTTCCTAGGATTATGGTCAAAGTACTGTTATTAATTATATGTTTCTTTTGGGAGTCATCAATATTGAGGGGTAAGCTTCTGTTTTCGGTGTATTCTTATATTCACTCTGCCTTTGGACTGAAAAGAACTGGAATAGCATTTTTCTACTTCAAGTCTGTCATATTCTCTTGTCAACAATTGCCACTTTGTGCTCACACTAATGATATAACCGAGTCCCAAGCACAATGTGTTAGGAAGGTTCTGCTTTCCTTCCTTTCAATGGATTCAGATCAACATTAACAGAACCAACAGGTGGTCTGATCTTGGCAGTGGCTGCCAACTGCCATTTAATCTCCTTGGTTTCTCTGCAGACATTTTGGCACCTGGTTGCTTATCCAGAAGGACTTCGCACTAGAGCTGTGAACCAAAGTCAGGGGTCCTGGATGTTGCTATAACTCAGTGCATCTGTTTAACACTTCTTAAATTACTTATCATCTCTCTGTTTAACTTTTAGATTTTGCCAGCAGGCGATCAGACAGAGGTGGGCGAGAATGGAGTTACACTCAGCGGGGGACAGAAAGCTCGAGTTGCGCTTGCAAGAGCTGTTTACCAGGTATATAAAGGGCTGGGTAAGCAGCCTCAGATGGCACTAACTTGAAATAGAAGTGGTGATGCTTCCATTGACAGGTCCTGCCCTTAAGAAGAACTAGGGTGAAACAAACACCCTAAAGGAGCGTCTCCACCCCCATCGTTCTACCTGGACACTGAGGTCCAGCTCCGAGGGCCTTCTGGCAGTTCCCTCACTGTGAGAAGCCAAGTTACAGGGAACCAGGCAGAGGGCCTTCTCGGAAGTGGCGCCCTCCCTGTGGAACGCCCTCCCCCAGATGTCTAAGAGAACAACTACCAGACTTTTAGAAGACATCTGAAGGCAGCCGTGTTTAGGGAAGCTTTTAATGTTTGATGTATTGTGGTATTTTAATATTTTGTTGGAAGCCACCCAGAGTGGCTGGGGAAACCCAGCCAGATGGGCGGGGTATAAATTATTATTATTATTATTATTATTATTATTATTATTATTATTATTAAACAAACGAAGGTCATTTTCAGATATTTTTCTTTCTTTTTTTACCATCCTTAGTATTTCAAAGTCAGAAAGCCTTAATATTTATATTGCTGTTTTCCTTAGGATAAAGACTTATACCTTCTCGATGACCCACTGGCAGCTGTTGATGCAGATGTAGCCAAACACCTTATGCAGAAGTGCATTCTGGGAATTCTCAAACGTAAGACCAGGATTCTTTGCACCCACAGAACAGAGTTTTTGGAAAAGGCTGACATCTTATTGCTAATGGACAACGGCAGAATACTCAAGACAGGTATAGCCTGGTGTTTTCTACCACTTTTGTTTCTCTATGCCTAGGTTCTGAGCTGCCCTCCTCAGAGTGGGAATTCAGAGGGTGAGTCACACGGTGTTTTTTAAATCAAGCAGGTAGTGTTTTAGTTGTCCCTGTGCAGTTTGTTTGGGGGTTTTTTTTGCACTTTTTAATACATTTTAATTGATTCAATTGTTTCATTTCATTTATTGTTGTTTTATGATTTTTTTAAAGTGGTTTTGTTAATTTGGTATCTTGTAAGCTACCCTGAAGGTTTATCAGACCATAAATACGCTAAATCAGATAATAAAATAGAAACTTCCACAATGTGGGTAAACAACGGAATTTGCAAGGAATATGCTGTGTTACTAAAATATCCAAAATAGGGGAAAGTGCAACAACAATGCAGGTGAGCAGATGAGATTAGGGAGAAGGGAATTGTTAAGGGGTGCAAATGAGGTTTCCAAATAGATTACAGAGCTAGAGTGAGCAGAAATCTTTCTAGGCATGCTGCTCTATGTGCAGAGACAGAGCTTCACTCACAGGATGTTCCTATATGCAGAAAAAGAGGGGAGGCTCCTAAGGATCTGCTGTGGAGGATTGGTAGACCCTCCAGAATAGAGTGGAAGGTGGTGCTGAGGATTGCAGAAAGAAAGGCCAACTGGTGAAACTCCCCAAAACACACACACCTTTAGCCAACAGGAGACCATGCTGGATTAGAGAATATTCCATGCAGGGCCTCTTTCTTATGCAAAAAGGCAACTCAGGACCAAGGAGAGGAGCCTCGGGCAGATGATATCGCACAGTAACAGATACAGAGTTAAGTTTCTGCTGAATGCAACCCTATTGGTATTTTTTTTCTAGGAACTCCAAATGAGATCCTGCCACTAGTGCAAGCTGCCCCTCAGCTCAGGGAGATGGACAAGACAAAGAAGGATAAAAGTAAGTTCTGGGTGTTTTAAGGAGGATTTTAGTATGCTTCTGCCGGATACATGGTAACTGAGCAAAAACATTTATGAATCTTTTTGTTTGTGACCTTTTAGACCTCACATCAGGACTAGTTGGCCAGGTTGAGGAGTGAACTAGTTTGGAAATCTAAGGCAAAGAAGAAACATTACTTACTCCCCAGTTGAGCATGTAGGCCTCCTTGTTTCATTTTGAGCAAAGAGTTATAAGCTTCAGGTTTTATTTAATGCATGGTTATTCTTCATTATCTTGTGAATTGTCCTGGAATCCTAATCTGATGTAGGCCACCTAATCTGGTGGTCTACAAATGAATCAAATCAAGTTAAAATAATTGCCTAAACCTACTACAGTAGGTCAGTAAAATAGACACCAGGGGCCAAAGATTCTTAGTATAAAGACTACACACACACATACACTGCATTTTAGCCTTAGCATGAGGTTTCTTCAGAAGCTTCATTTTGTTTGTATGTAAGGGCAGGGGGGAACAGATGCAGTAGGAGATCTCATCCTCTGCTTTAAGCAAATTTGAGAGTGACATATGTCTGCCCTGAAAAGGAAAAGAGCAATAGCTCCCAGTTATAAACAGCCAGGTCTACAGACCAAAGTAGGATGCAGCTGATGGAAGTGTGGGTTTGCCAGGTATTTTAATTTAACTGAAAATATATCACAAAATGGGAAGTCTTTAAACTCAAGGGTACCTGGTTGCCCATCAAGGAACCCTTCCTGCATGCCATGACCTGTAGTTGTTTTCTGCCTCCTAAGTACCCACTGAATATAGCCAAGAAGAAGAGGTAGAGCCTGAGGAAGACGAGCCAAATGACGCAAATTGTCTCCTCAAGCGAGAGGAAGAGAAGAAAGAAGGGGCTGTGGCTTTCCAGGTCTACCAAGCATATTGGCTGGCTGTGGGCAGCTGCCTGGCATTGTCCATCCTTCTCTCACTGCTGCTAATGCAAGGTAAGGATTTCACTTTCTTCCTCCTCTGGTCTTGGTTTCTTGCTGTCTCCCATAAATTCTGTGTCCTCTTGAGACAGCTATCCTCCCTCTCCTGCCCCCCACCACATTCTGTTCTGTGGAGTTCTCCCAACCAATTTCAGGGAGCACCAAGGGGCGGGGAAGGAGGGGAGAAGCCCCATTGCGCAAGCCAAAGCCCTTGCACAGGGCTTGCTTTGACAGGACCCGGGAGGTGAATCACACCCTAACAGTTTGGACAGTTAAAATGGACAGATAAATTCACCTTGTGGCTACTTTTACAACTCAAAACTCACATGAAAGGCCTCTTAACTAGCTGCTAATTTTTGAATTGGTAAAGTTAAATCTCACTCATTGATACTTGTGCATTCTTACAGCTTCTAGGAATGTCTCTGACTGGTGGTTGTCACACTGGATTTCCAGCCTACCCCGCCCGGAAAACGCCTCTGTCAGCAACCTGCCAGCTTTGCCTTCCTCACAGTTGCTGCTCTTCTCCCATGGGGGACTCGTGTATGTTGGTATAAGCTATGAACTGAGTCTGAGGACTAAGTCTGTCAGTGAATGTGCAGAAACACGTGGGCTTTGTTTTGGCAGCCCCTTTGTGAAGGTTTGCCTTGGCATGAGTGGAAAACCGAACACTACCGATAGAGCCACCAAAACTTATAGAAACGAAAGAGAAGCTTGGCAGAAAGATCTAAAAAAACCTACCAGATGGGTTGCTGAGAGGAAATGGGCACCTAGGTGCAGGGAAGGATTGGGGAACTTCTGGCCCATGCCTGGTCCCCCTGGCAAGCTTATCAAGCATGGAGGTGAGGTGATAATCCCACCCAGGCTGGCACAACTTTTTTTGTTTGTTTCAAGGGTTTGGCCATGAAGGGAGGACTACCAGGCAAGTCGGCTGGCTGGCTGCTTCACCTCCACTCCCACCCCCCGATCTGCTACTGCCTGACATTTCCCCCATACTCACTGGGGTGTTGTCAGGGAGACACTGGGTTGCCTCTTTGCCTCAGATGCTGCACCAGGCCTGAGCATAATGGGAGGGACCAGCGTGGAGCCTTCTTAGGAATACCCCTTCCCCTCACTTTGAGAGCGGTCCTGTTGACTTTGCCCAAGACCTGGCAAAGGAGCTGGACATCAGGTGAGCTGCCATTCCTGACTGATCTTGTCTGTCTCCTCAGCTCTCCAGTCTTTGCCTCCGTTCCTTCAAATGGCACTTTGGACGTGAACTTTTACCTGACTGTGTACGGCTGCATTGCTGGGGCCAATTCTGTCTTCACGATGCTGAGAGCCTTCCTCTTTGCCTATGGCACCATTCACGCTGCAATTGTCATTCACGACAGGCTGCTCAAAAGGGTGATGAAGGTAAAGTCTGTCAGACAGGACAGCTCTGGGTCCTGGAAGCTCTGCTTGGGGACAGGGGACAGGCAGGAGAAGAAGGGGAGCTGCTCTTAAAGCCCACCTCCCTGCTTTGCTCTTCTTTGGGGTTCATATGTCCAGACCCCATTTAATTTCAGTTGACTGTTGTAGAAGGTATTAATCCTTTGCTGAAGTGCTGACCACGAACCCCAGAGGTCTCTTGAGAGAAATGGCTCGAGAAAATAATCATCACTATGGTTTGGAAACGCAGTATTTCCTCTTTGTTTAGAACAGGTTATACAGTTCTTATATCTGTCTTGAAAATAATCACGCAAACCAAGGTTAGGATAAGATAGTCACTTGCTTAGGATACTCCTCTTCCCCACAGCAAGTCTCATAGCTGGATCATGAAGGTGACTTTGTATTGGGATGAGGCGTCTTTGTTAAGAACTTGTTGTGCAAAGAGGAGGGAAAAGAAAAGAGATGGCATATTATCCTGTTGGGCAAGCTCAAACTAGCATTCCTCCCTGTTCCTCCACAGTTTATGCAGCAAGAAAATCTGATTAGCCTCCTTCCCTCTTGGGCTCTGGTTTGAGGTCACTCTACTTACATGCGTGCAGGTCCTTGCAATGGCCCATCAAAATGCTTATGGCAAGGCTTGTCCTAGAGATAGAAAAAAAAGTAGGCTAAAGGCTTTATATTTCATCAAACAAACTGGTTCTAATCCTTTAAAACAAACCCTTTGCTTTGTCTAGTGATTCAAAACTGTTTCATGTAATAAGTTTTTATATCATGGGATATAATTTGGCTGTTCCCGGTTCACTGGAACAGCATTCCTTGTTGAGATATGCCCACTATCTGTAATTTCCTGAAACAACTGATGACATTTTTTGTTTCTACAAGCTTTTCCAGCTGGAAAAAATAGGTCTCTGCCGCTATTTTTTTTTTTTTACTTAAAAAAAACTTACCTTTTTTGGGGGGGGGTTATGCCATATCTGTAAATTAGCTTGAGATGTATGTTGTAATAATAATAATAATAATAATAATAATAATAATAATAATATAATCACATTTGGGAGAAGCATGTATTGTATGATAAGTGTTTTGTCTTGAGTACAAGAATTAAGCAGCTGATGTGTGCCATAATCTCTAAATTACTTAGCTGCCACAAAAAACAGCCTCTGGACACAGCTTCTTTTTAGGACACAGATCAATCTCTAAAAGTGTGAAACAGCACACAATGGTTCACTACATTCTTTTTCTTCTATTGCCAGGCCACAGTGACTTTCTTTGACACCACGCCAATGGGCCGCATCCTTAATCGCTTCTCCTCAGATCTGTACTGTGTGGATGACAGCCTGCCATTCATTCTCAACATCTTCCTGGCCAACATCTTTGGGCTGCTGGGCATGCTTGTGATGATCACCTATGGCCTGCCTTGGATCGGCCTCGTTCTGCTGCCCCTGGCTGCCATCTACTACTCAATTCAGCGCTATTATCGGCGCACCTCCCGAGAACTCAAACGCCTCTACAGTCTCACCCTGTCCCCCATCTACACTCACTTCTCAGAGACCCTGACAGGCCTCAGCACAATCCGAGCAACCAGGGCCACAGGCAGGTGAGTTTTGCTCTTCAGGCAGGGAAGGTCTAAATATGCACAGAAAGAGCTGACTTGGGGAACTGGTCCTGTGACCGCTGAGAAAAAGAGGTACTGAGAACTGCAATGGATCTCTTCCTGATATTAACCTCTGGGTTGCATCCAGTCTAGGTTTGAGACAGAGAACCAGCTGCGACTTGAACTGAATCAGCGCTGCCGTTTTGCCAGTAACACCGCAATGCAGTGGTTGGACATTCGGCTGCAGATGATTGGAGTTGCTGTAGTTACTGCTATTGCAGGAATCGCCATCATCCAGCACCAGAAAAAAATGGGAAACCCTGGTGAGCCACCTGATTATGACCTCTGAAGGAGGCATCTTCATCTGTGGTCATCTTTTACCATTGACATCTCAGAATGCTTCTTCTTTCCACCACTCTCTGACATGGATCCTGGATATCTGCTTTTGGGAGGACTAGAAAGCAGCTAAATAGTAGTTTGATCCACCCAGGACCTACCTTTATACCAGCATGTACTACGGGTCTCATTTGTCATTTTTTCATACTGTATTTTCATTTTTTATTGATTTTCCAAATTATTACAAATCAAACCAAGTTAATTTAATACAATTTCTTAAAATCAGGTTTCCCACTCCCGTTTCAATCATATGTCCAAGATTTCCCCCATAGCTGCTTCATTTCTTATTTAGTCTCCAGCTGAAACCCTTCACTTCCCATTTAACCATTCTTCCAGTTGCCTGCTTTTTCACCTTCACCTCAATTTCATCTTGTAGATATATCATCCATTTCATGTGTGTAGCCCTTCCAGACCTGGAATGTTGAAAGAGTTTAGTTCTTTCTCTCGTTGTTCAGTTCTTTGCAGTGTTTATCTGAGTGGTACAAGGTCATGTTCTCTTCCATTCTGCTGTTATCAAGCTGACATGCGAACCACAGCCATCAATATCTCACAGAGTGAACTCTCCAGACATCGGCCATTAAATTCACCTCTGGAGTTCTTTCTCGGCACACAATACATAGCAAAATCTTTTCTAAGATTCAGCCTCTCTTCAGCAACAGCTTCAGGTCATTTTTCTTTCCCCCCACTGCATGCATTCTATTTTCCTATCTCTCTCCCCCATCTTTCTCTTTTAAAAAAGAAAGAAGGGGGTGGGGATACTGTAGCCTGCCTAAGTTTACAACCCAGCCCAGTTGAAAGCCAGCTGAACTCCCCTATAGTTTGACAGGGTTCTCTGTTCCCAAAAGCAAGTGAGCTGGTGCAGACATTAAGGGGCAGAGAAAAGAATTGAAAGCCAGTCTTGCATACCCTAAAAATAATTTAGGGTTCCAGTTAGATTTTTAATGTGCAAGAAAAATCCACCCCATCAATTCTTTTGCAAGGGACACCTTAACATGCTGACCTCTCTCTTTCTCCTCTACTTACCCATATTGGAACTGGGCCACTGTTGTTTTCCTTGCTTCAGAGGAGTTGTGCTTTTTGACAAAGCCTTTTTTGTCCCCACAGGTCTTGTGGGCCTGGCCCTTTCCTATGCCCTTTCGGTCACAAACTTGTTGTCTGGACTCATCAACAGCTTCACCCAGACAGAGACCATGATGGTGAGTGTGGAGCGTACCGAGGAATATGCAACAGAGATTCCCGTGGAGCCTCAAGAGGAGCTGCTCCAGGTAAGAGTTCATTGCTGGGTCTCCTGTGAATGATTGGAGGTGCTCTTCCAGAACATCTGATTCCACACAGTCCATAAGCACAGGCTCTTTGGTCTGCATTAGTTCTCCATCTGTTGAGCATTCTTCAGAGGAGGAGGTAGGCATCCTGGAGCGGGTAACTACTGTCAACAAACTTCCTTCCCCTTTTGGTGAGAGAGTTCCCCTCCCATATTTATCCTGCTTCACCAGAACAGCAAGGGTTTTGGGAGTTATCTGGCCTTCAAAGAATTTCCTTCTTCGCTCCTCATTCAGTTTGTCAGCAGGGGTTAAGGCAGAGGAGGAGGAGGAGGAGATATTTTTAAAAGCTCAGCAAAATGGACCAGAAGGGGACAGACCTTCAGCTAATCTGATGCAATGGCAGCTTGTTTTATTGATTTGGATCGGTAAACCTCCCCTAGCTTCCCTGTGGCCAATGGTATGTACAGCAGAGTCCTATTCATGGAATGAAGCCTCTTCCACCATCACTGAAGTCAACAGCAAGCCCAAAAGCTCATCAGACAAGGGTACAGGGAAGCTCAGTCATCTTTCATCTCACTTCTAGACCTGGACCCCAATAGATTCAAAATGACAGCCACTGTCACCTTTGCAACTGGGACAACAGTAAGGATTGTCACATTGGGGCCCTTGGATCTTCTCTGCTCCCACTGCTGATCATGGTGATGGCAAATCAAAAAGGACTTAGGATAAGGAAGTATTGCTGCTGCATTATTGCTTGCACCTTTTTCTCTTTTTTCAAGGTTTCACCTGATTGGCCAAGTCGGGGTCACATAGAGTTCCAGCAAGTAGTGCTGGCCTATCGGCCTGACCTACCCAATGCCTTGGATGGGGTGACTTTCACAATCTACTCTGGGGAGAAAGTGGGGATAGTTGGGCGGACTGGATCTGGCAAGTCCACCCTCTTTCTGGCCCTTTTCCGTATGGTGGAGCTGAAAGCTGGCAGGATCCTCCTGGACAACATTGACAGCCATTCTGTAGGCTTGAAAGCACTGAGGTAGGTCAAGGAGTAAGCCACAATGGCAGCAGCGTCGCTGTTAAAGCAGCTTGAAAAGTCAATTCAATGCGATGCGGAGGGGCTGTCTCAGAATGTCAGGTTCCCATTGGCCCTGTTCGCCTCTAAGCTGTGCAGTTCAGTGAGCCTTCCTCTGTCCTTCCTCTTAGGTCTAAGTTGGCCATAATCCCCCAGGATCCCTTTTTGTTCAGTGGGACAATCCGTGAGAACTTGGACCCTCGGGGGCAACACACAGATGCCGACTTGCTGCAAGTCCTAGAGCAATGCCATCTGCAGGCAGTGATTACAGAGATGGGTGAGTACATTGTTTGGAGGACAGAAATGAACTGCTTGTTATGTTTGTTGGGAGGGAGATATAATAATAATAATAATAATAATAATAATAATAATAATAATAATAATAATAATAATAATAATTTATTTATACCCCGCCCATCTGGCTGGGCTTCCCCAGCCACTCTGGGCAGCTTCCAACAAAATATTAAAATACAGTAATGCATAAAACATTAAAAGCTTCCCTAAACAGGGCTGCCTTCAGATGTATTCTAAATGTCTGGTAGTTGTTGTTCTCTTTGTCATCTGGTGGGAGAGTGTTCCACAGGGCCGGTGCCACTACCGAGAAGGCTCTCTGCCTGGTTCCCTGTAACTTGGCTTCTCACAGTGAGGGAACCGCCAGAAGGCCCTTGGCGCTGGACCTCAGGGTCCGGGTAGAACGATGGGGGAAATATTAAGAACCTAGAAAAGAATCTGCCAAAACCTATTGGTCTTCAATAGTGGTCAGAGTAGTAAGCTGAAGGAAAATTCACTAAACAACTATGGGGTGGAGGTTGCTGGGAACCAGCGGAAGGTGTTGTGATTTTTTTAAAAATAAATAAAAATGGCCTCAATAAAACCCTTAAAAGCAGTTTCCCTCATCTTTGGGTCATTTGAGCCAGCACGGCCAATGGCCAGGGGCGAAAGGGGTTATAAGGCAACTAAGTCGGTCCCCAGGTGTTGTTGGACTACAACTCCCATCATCCCTGAGCTCTGGCCTTGCTAGTGAGGGGTGATGGGAGTTGTAGTTCAACAACATCTGGGGACCCTCAGGTTGAGAAAGGCTGGCACAGAGGGTTTGTGATCTTTGTTTCTTGTTCCAATCTCAGCCCTTCTTGCCTACATTCAGGCCTTTCTCATTCATCTGAACTAGTGTTAAGTAGAGGCAAAGTTTTGAAACTTACATTAACTCCTCCACTCTCTTGCTCCATGCAGGTGGGTTGGATTGTGAGCTGGGGGAGAGAGGAAAGAGTCTCTCCGTAGGACAGAGGCAGCTGGTTTGTTTAGCAAGGGCTCTCTTGACCCAGGCCAAGGTGAGTGATGTCTTCTCAAAGTGGGTTCCACAAAGATGCCTGATATTTTTTGTTTGTTTGGGACAACTGTGGGGAAGGATCATACTGCAAGACTTGGAAGGTGTGAGGAGGATGTATTAGCTCAATAACAAAAAGGGGGAAAGCTGGATAAAAAAATGGAGCATTCTCCCTGTGAGGAAAGGTGACAATGTTCGGGTCTTCTGAACTGAGAAAAAAAGTGACTAAGGGGGAACACTATGGAGGACCATAAAAGTATGTACAGTGGTACCTTGGTTCCCAAACGGCTTAGTTGTCAAACAAATCGGCTCCCAAACTCCGCAAACCTGGAAGTAAGTGTTCAGGTTTGCAAACGTTTTCCGACGCAGCTTCCACTTGAGTGCAGGAAGCTCCTGCAGCCAATCAGAAGCCACGCCTTGCTTTTCGAACTGTTTCGGGAGTCGAACAGACTCCCGGAAAGTATTAAGTTTGAGAACCAAGGTACCACTGTATGGTTTGGGGAAGTGGATAGAGAGAAAGGTTAGGCTTTTTCTTAAAACTCTAGAACTCAGAGTCACCTATTGAGATAGACAGACAAAAGACCATATTTCTCCACACTGTACAAAATTAGTTTATGGAATTTGCTACCACAATATGTGGTGGTGGCCCCCAGGATAGCTGGCTACAAAACTCATTCCCCAAATGTTTATTGAAGCAGTGAGAGGGTGCTCACACTGTGCTGAAAAAAGCAATTTTATTCAGTTTAGACAAATCAATGTAGGACAGGACAGTTAGTGACTAACAATTTATTAACTAAATCACACCTCCTGGTTCAGAGGCAGTGTTTTATTTCTTTAATTAAAAGCATTTCTAAATTGCTTAATATTTTTAGAAACTAAAGAAGCACTGTCATACTTCTAGGAGTACAAAGGTACAAAACCAGAGCAATATAATGACGCAGAGCTAAAAATGCTATACAAACATACCAATGGTATAGCATTCAGCCTTATGGATCAGGAAAATCTTGTGCAAAAAGATACAGCATTACAGAGTCTAGGGGCAACAGTGGACAATGTCCTTTTTCAGTATAACACTGAATACCAGTTGCTGGGGGCCAAGAAACACTGGAAAGGCCTCTTGCTTTCATGCCCTGTTTGTGGGCTTCCCAGCATGGCTCTCGAGTTCTTACAACGGTTAGATTCCACAGTGCCTGATTAAATTAAATGCGTTGTATTAATAAGCAGGACCAAGAGTTGTGTTCATCAGCGACACTCTTCTAAGTGTTTTCATTTTGTCTCATTGACAGGTTCTGTGCATTGATGAAGCCACAGCAAGTGTGGATCAGAAGACAGACAGATTACTCCAACAGACCATCCGCCAGCGATTCGCAGACAAAACTGTACTGACTATAGCTCACAGGTGCCTTTTTGTTTCTCATTTAGCCTGTTCTCCAGCTTTCAAGCAGCAACGCTCAGGGATCACAGAATCACCTTGCCTCAACTTTATTTACCTAATGCACTTTTGCTTGCACACCCAGCTCTCTGAACAGATGATAACTATCCACAGTGGGTGGCAGATGCAGGGATGTCACAACCACATGCCTTTTGATTTACAAATCTGAAGTGCTTCAGGAAGTATTAATTAGTATCAGTGCTTGGATTATGGGAGGAAAGAGAGCGTTGGTGGCAGAAAACTCACTCCGAATCTGACCGGACACAGGTTAGAGCTCAACGTCGAGCCTACCAAGTGGCGATAGCGACGGTGAAGAAGACTTTCTTCACCGCCTCTATTGCATCTGCAGAAAATAGTAGCAGGAGACTCTTTCAGGTGGTTCGCAATTTAACGGAACCACCTTTACCACCGGGACCTTGTAAAGACCCCAAGATCTCCTGCAATGATTTTGCTAAGTTTTTTGCAGATAAAATCACTCATATTCGGAAGGAGCTAGACACCACCGTGGGAGCAGGGCCGGGGCGGGAGAGTGCCAGAGCTCTGTCTGGTCAAGTTGCATGGAATCAATTTCAATCCGTTACCCCCGAGGATGTGGACAGGCTGCTTGGACGCGTGAAACCAACCACCTGTCTCTTTGATCCTTACCCATCCTGGCTAATAAAAGCAAGCCGGGAAGGGCTGGGCGATGGGCTCTGCGGGGTGGTGAATGCTTCCCTCTGTGAGGGAACATTCCCAGATCCGCTGAAAGAGGCGGTCATTAAACCGCTTCTTAAAAAAACATCTTTAGACCCGGCCAGTATGGCCAACTATCGCCCAGTCTCAAATCTTCCATTCTTGGGCAAGGTGATTGAGCGCGTGGTTGCTGAACAACTCCAGGCACGCGTGGAGGATGCGGACCATTTGGATCCCTTCCAATCGGGATTCAGGCCTCACCATGGGACTGAAACTGCCTTGGTCGCGCTGGTTGATGACCTCCGGCGAGCTAGGGACAAAGGTGAGAGTTGTTTCCTGGTTCTGCTGGATCTCTCAGCGGCCTTTGATACAATCGACCATAACATCCTTCTGGACCGTCTAGAGGGGCTGGGAGCTGGGGGCACTGTTATACAGTGGTTTCGCTCCTTCCTCCTGGGCCGTGTTCAGAAAGTGGTGGTGGGGGATGAGTGTTCAGACCCCTGGGCCCTCACTTGTGGGGGTGCCTCAGGGTTCCGTCCTCTCCCCCATGCTATTTAACATCTATATGAAGCCGCTGGGAGAGATCATCAGGGGGTTTGGACTGGGTGTCCATCAATATGCAGATGATACCCAGCTCTACCTCTCTTTCAAATCAGAACCAGTGAAGGCGGTGAAGGTCCTGTGTGAGTGCCTGGAGGCGGTTGGAGGATGGATGGCGGCTAATGGATTGAAGTTGAATCCTGACAAGACAGAAGTACTGTTTTTGGGGGACAGGGGGCGGGCTGGTGTGGAGGACTCCCTGGTCCTGAATAGGGTAACTGTGCCCCTGAAGGACCAGGTGCGCAGCCTGGGAGTCATTTTGGACTCACAGCTGTCCATGGAGGCGCAGGTCAATTCTGTATCCAGGGCAGCTGTCTACCAACTCCACCTGGTACGCAGGCTGAGACCCTACCTGCCCGCGGACTGTCTCGCCAGAGTGGTGCATGCTCTAGTTATCTCCCGCTTGGACTACTGCAATGCGCTCTACGTGGGGCTACCTTTGAAGGTGACTCGGAAACTACAACTAATCCAGAATGCGGCAGCTAGACTGGTGACTGGGGGCGGCCGCCGAGACCACATAACACCGGTCTTGAAAGACCTACATTGGCTCCCAGTACGTTTCCGAGCACTCCACACACGGCTGAGAGTCCAGCTTACGAATTGAGAACAGGTGACAGAACATTCTCTGTCCAGGACTGCCAAGGGCTGCAGTTGGATCGCTCTGACACATAACGGCATCAAGGAAGAACCCTGTGTGAATGCTGGAGAGCTTGCTACAAGGCCATGTGGGCAGTATAAGGCAGCTGACCATTTAACACTGTGTCTTTTCCCTTACTAAGATGAAAAGCAGAGGGGCTCCGCTTCTCCTGCCGCTTCGCTGAAGGGGGCGCTGCGCAGAGAGGGAGAGAATGCTTTTTTCTTGTTCTCTCCCTCTCTGCGCAGCGCCCCCTTCAGCGAAGCGGCAGGAGAAGCGGAGCCCCTTCCATTTCTTCTCCCGCTTTGCTGAAGGGGCGCTGCGCAGCACCTCTCCAGCGAAGCAAAGCCAGGAGAGCAAGAGGGATCAGTGCGCACTGACCCCTCTCGCTCTCCAGGCTTTGCATTGCTGAATCCATGGAGCCTGCATTTGCTCCATAAGACGCACACACATTTCCCCTTAATTTTTGGAGGGGGAAAAGTGCGTCTTATAGAGCGAAAAATATGGTATGTCCCACTGTTAGGTAGCTTGAATCCCATTTCATGCAGCAACTGACTTCATAGTAGTCAAAGATAATTATCACTTAACATGGCTATCGTATTATTTACCTGAAGCGTTTTCCTGTTATTTAGCTGACAGGGCTCCCAGAGTGACTTACAGCAATCACTTGTAAGACAGCAAACGGTGGTGTGTATACAACCTGACCTCTTCTGTACGAATGTTGCAAAATACAGTGGTGCCTCGCAAGACGAAATTAATTCGTTCCGCGAGTTTTGCCGTCTAGCGAATTTTTCGTCTTGCGAAGCACGGTTTTAACGGTTTAACAAAGTCGCAAGACGTTTTCGTCTTGCGAAGCAAGCCCATAGGGAAATTCGTCTTGCGAGGCAAATCGAAAACGGAAAAACCTTTCGTCTAGCGAGTTTTTTGTCTTGCGAGGCATTCGTCTTGCGAGGTACCACTGTACCCAGAAGAGCAGCTCTGCTTTTCATCTTAGTAAGAGGCTGCACAGGGTTGCATGCTATATCTTGCAGGCCTTCAATTATATTATCAGTGAGTAACAAATAAGAAACGTGAGGCTTAGGTCTAGTTCTTACACACAACAAACAAACAAGCTAGCAAAGCTGTTTCAAAATTGCTTTGTTATTCACATGCTTGAAGGCTTCTGCATCCAAAAAAAATAAATAAACTCGTTGATACCTGAGAGATGCACAGAGCCACACAGTTGCAAGGGACCTCAACAGTCAGAAAGTCAAGGCAGAGAATATCACTTCTACAGCATCCCTCATAGGAAGAGGCTGGATGGCCACCAAACAGCTGTTAGGTGCCTATAGATTTACAGCAGTAGCTGAAAGGGAGTACTCTTTTACCCACTTTGAGGTACTGTGATAAAAGAGAGGGCAGCACTTTTCAGTTCTCTGCTCTTTCCAAAATAAGAGCTTACCCTGCTGCTGTGTTTATTTCAGGTTGAACACTATCCTGGACTCAGACCGAGTGCTGGTGATGCATGCTGGGAAGGTGGCAGAGCTTGATTCCCCTGCTGTTCTCAGCCAGAAGCCAGACTCCCTGTTTCAGCATCTTCTGCACAGTGGGCAGCAGTGACCTCCCTGCAGAGACACAAACACTGGACAATTGGTACCTCACGACTGGGAATGTTCCCCTCTGCAATGTGGGACCCTTTCCTGATATCTGCAGCTTAACGAAAGATGCACTCCACACACAGCTGAGAGTCCAGCTTACGAATTGAGAACAGGTGACAGAACATTCTCTGTCCAGGACTGCCAAGGGCTGCAGTTGGATCGCTCTGACACATATCGGCATCAAGGAAGAACCCTGTGTGAATGCTGGAGAGCTTGCTACAAGGCCATGTGGGCAGTATAAGGCAGCTGAGCATTTAACACTGTGTCCTTTCCCTGTCCTGACTTTATTCAAGATGTCCCCACCCTGTCCCAAGTGGCGTGGCCTACCTTGGTCATAGAACCTGCTTGGCCAGCCACTTCGGCAACTGAATTGCCAGGGTTAGCAGCAAGTCCCATGGCGACAGTCTGGCATCCTCACACATTGTTTGCAGTATTCCTCTTCCCAGCCTGTGTCACACCTACAAAAAGAATACAGGAGGGTCAGAAGAAGAAAACAACAATATCACAAGTAACAAAAATAGGAAAAGGGGTAGGCAGTGCCATAGGGCATTAGCTTTGCACTAACAGTCAGTCTCAATTCTTGACGATGCTGGGAGCGAAGGGAGTTTCTCTTGCATAATGTAGACAAGCGCCTCTCATAAGAATGCTAGAGTTCTTGCAGAAAGCAACAGCAGGCAGCTGAGAAGCGTTTAAGTGGGTGGAGCCAAGCATGGGGCAAAAGGGAGCTGTGGGGAAGAGGCAGAATTTGGGGTGGGGCTTTTGCGCATCAATCAACCAGGAATGCCTGTCTAATTCTTGTCTGGGGACAGTGAGAAAGGCATCTCCATTGAATAGATATGTGGATAGAAGCACAGCAGGGTTTGGGGGGGGGTACAGGGAAGCATAGCCCTGTTGTTTTTAAATAAAAATAATAATTTTGAATGAACCTCTTCAAAGGAAGTACAAACTCAATAAACAATATTCAAAACTTGGGTTACAATTTCCACGTCTCTCCTTCATGCAGCAGTACATAAAGTCAACCATACCAAATTCTACTGCAGTCTGTTCCTGTTGTCATCAGGTGTGGAAATCTCTAAAGAGAAGGAAAAAACAGCCCTTATCCTCCAAATCTGCAATCTCTGTTAGTGTTCCTGTATGAAACAAAGGGAGACCATTTCCCTAGGAAGGTGTCTTCTTGTGTTTTATTCTTAGCCAACCTAAACTTGGTACATAAGCATTTCAGAGCTCTGGTACTTTTTTCAGTATGGAAGCAATGATGTCATTTGACAGAAACTCCTTGTTCCAACAAGTGAATGACATGATAACAAGGTTTTCTGGGGGGTTTTTTATATAAAAAAAGTTAGATCAGCATAGAAGCCACAAAGAGGAAAACAATCAAAAGAGGCTGGGTACTCTCTCCCCTCCTTTTTATGGGGTTCCTATTTCCCATTAACAATTGAAATTAAACTGTGATTGATGCAAATGATGTCTTTCTCCACTTTCCCAGATGAAAAGAGGCATGCTCTCTTCCACCAGCTGCAGAATGGCTGTATATACCACTAAAACACCTGCTAACTGCTTTGTTTGACCCTGACACACACCTCAGAAACCCCTGCCCTTTGAGTAAACTGATGGGTTCTGAACAACATCCTAAGGCAATAGTAGGCATATGTCAAACCCCAAACACAGCAACCAGCACTGGCATGTGGTGGTGTTGGAATGCTGTACATGCAATATTATGCCATATTATTTGGCTGATTTTTGACACTTAATCAGCCATGCAAACATGATCTTGGTAACTCATTTGAAATCGAAATATGCCAGTGTCTTATCAAACTGTATCCCTGTCCTTTGGAACTTGTCAGAGGGATAGTATAAGTGGCTAAGGGCACTATCTAACACAATAATGGAAGGAAAGGGCTTTTGGAAGTTTGTGCCCAATAATCAGTTGGCTTACTGCCCAGTCAGAAGTTCAGCAAAACGATTAAAATTCCTGCAGCAGACAAACTCTATCGGAGGTTGTTTTAATTAGTAAGTACAAATGCACACACTCGATACAGTTGCTTCAAGAAGGGTTCTCTCTCTGAGCCTTGAGAGGGTTTTCAGTCTTTGCTTCAAGTTCTCAGCAGGTCGAAAGTCCAAAGTTGCCAAAATCCTGCAACTTCAGTCTTCTGTTTCTTCTTTGCAAGTCTTTACAACTCTCCCCAACAATCCTTCACCATTCTCCGCCACCACCACGAAATTCTGTAATGACAACTTCTGATATAGACCAGAACTGCATGCCTGTATGCACAGCGACAGAGATCAGACAATTACGAGTAATCTGGGGGGCAGGGGATCCTTTTCTACCAACTCATGGAGAATTAACTCATGACTTAAAAAGGTCCACCTGACCCACCATCATACAAAGGACAAAATACATGACTTGGCTAGCAACTTGAGGTGGTGACCTTCTGTAAGCGCTATAAATATGCAAAGTTTTCAGATATACGGACTCCATATGAGGATCTATTTGCTTGAATGAATGGACCTGGGATTGATCTGGATGACCAGATGTCCCCCCTCCATCAAAAAACTACACACAGAAAGTAGGGTTTTGTTTTATTATGGTTTATTACATCTTGTCTGATTGCATTCCCCATTTCCCTTAAAAATATAATATTTATACGACTACAAATAAAAGGGCAGGAAGCTGAGATTCAAAAGGCCCCCAGACCAAGCAGAAACCCTGCTACAAAGTTTAAGAGCTAAGCAGAAGAAGCAAAAATGGGAAATGAGCTTTAGCACAGAGGTGTGGTCTCTCTCTGATTCCTTCACTCCATGATACCCTTTGCTTTATGACTGCCTATTTCTCTCTCTCTCTCTCTCCATTTCTTTCCATCCTATTTCCCAACTAAAATTGTGCTGCATGTGGCTGGGGTCCAACCCTTTGTACTACGTCTTCTGTACACCACTTAGAGGTGACGGCAGATTAAGTGGTATATAAATTGTCAAAATAAAATACAGTTTTGTATTGATGAATGACAGTTTGGGGGTAGAAACCTGCAGAAAGCTTTCCACTGCTTTAGGGCAGGGGTTGGCAAGGTTTACCTCGCCTGGGCTGGTTCACTCCAGCGAAGATCCCTCCGCGCCCACGATTTCCAGTGTCTGCACAGGTGCAATTTCCAGCATCGGTGCAGACACTATTTTTGGCGTCTGCGTAGACACGATTTCCGGCGCCATGGAAGCGTGTCCCCGCGCCACGCTGCTTTAGTGCAGCACGCAGGGACTCGCCAAGTGGGCGGCTTAGTTCAGGGGCAGCTCATGGGCCAGTTAAACAACCCCTGTGGGCCACTTGTGGCCCATGGGCCTTAGGTTGCCAACCCCACAAACATTCCATCAACTTGTATTTGGACATATGCCGAACACCATTGTATTACAAAGAGTTGCATGTGATGCTCTGCAAATTTTCCCTTTGAATGTCCTCAGAGGTGCACAGGCCTGGACCTAGCACTTGCAATAAGTTACACTAGCACAGCTTTGTAGAGATCCATAAGAGTTAATCACTGCTTGCTAGAATCAGCACTTATTCTAGAAAGCCTATCTGACCAACAGTGTGGGAGATATGGGACCATGTGTCCTTTGGAGGCCTGGCAAGCTGGATCCCCACACATTAACTCAGTGCTGAATAGAGTAGCAGGTGAAGATCTTCACCATCACATCCCTTTATAGTCCACCATTTGTTCTGACTGTTCTGACCTTGCAGACAAGGTCATGGGAAGATGACATCAAGCACAGGTTACCAAGCGTCACCGGCATTCCCAGATATTTTCCAACGTGCAAGCCCAGTTATGGGCAGTAGGAATCTCAGTGCAGATCTATAAGGATTCAACCCATTTTTTGCCCAAAAAGGGAAAGTGATTCTCCAACCATAGATGGAGCTGTAAGATGTTTGTTTCCTCTTGCTTTGTTCCTTATTTAACTCAGCCTGTAAATAAAGCCTGTTAAAGAGCGACTTTAGTGGTCATCATTGTCCATCTTTGGCAGAACACAGCACAAGCATTTCTGTTTGCCTGACAGAAAGAGCTGCCCCTCCCTTCCTGTGTGCTGTTCTGGGAGTTTCCTTAACTCTCCCCACCTCCAAGTCAATTGGGGGGGGCAAGGGAAGGCAGGGGAACTTGTTGCACCAGCTGGAACCTTGCACTGTCTCCTGCTAGCTACATAGTTGAATTAGAACTACATGGTTGAATGTCCTCCTCAAAGGGGTCCATTCTTCTGCCGTAGGACTATAGCTTTGTCAGTCTTCCTGAATCTCACAGTTGTTGCACGGATCGCTGCCCTCCAGAAAAACAGTTCAGCCTGCTTCAGAACTGAGCCAGACTTGGCTTGACTAGTTTGCTTCCATTCTGTTCCATGGCTCTCCTGTAGGCCCTATGTTCACAGCAAAACTTATTCCCCCCAAATGTGAACTGAACAACTCAGCACCTCCCAAAACAAGTTAACACCATGGGTGGACAAACAACCATTGGCCAAGTGCAGAAACCTACCCAAAATTTTGGAGCTGAATTGCTACTAGATTGGTACACCATTCCAGCCTCATAAAGATTCAGAAAGTGTGTATCAGACTCAAAGTCTACAGTAATTTTGCAACATCCTTCCATTATCTTTTGCCTCTATTGATTAACTAAAAGTCAAACACCTCTGGGCATATCTCCTTCCAAAGCGCACTCATCTAGCAAGAATTGGATTCAGCAGCATGTTAATGTGAAATCTCCTACCATATTTGATGCATCTCCTGAGTAAAACCATGCTTTTACTAAACACATATTCCAAGAGTCTCATGTATTAGGATTAAATTATGTTATCAATGCATGTTGGCAGATTTACTCAATGACTCACAGAGGTCTTTTCCAAGACAGAAATGATGTTTATTGAGCACACCAAAACAAAATATATACATCCATTACAGAAATGAGGAATAGCTCAGCAAATTATGTGCCTGCCAACATATTCATGATCAAGGAGAGGATCAAGAAACCAATGTCCCCTCCTTTGAGACCTCTTAAACGCATGTAACACTTTAACTAAATATCCAATGACACATCAGAAAGTGGCAGCATGCTATTGTTGTTTTTTCATCGGCGTCCCCTCGCTTTTTGTGTAACATCCAGCCTGATTGAGAACTCAAAAGGTTTGCTACAAAGAGGACTGTAAAAGCAAGAGGGATTTCCCCCTTGCTGCAATACCTCTGGCTGCCTGCTTCTCTGGAGGTAGCTGAGCAATCCAGCTTTGCTCTTGCTCCACCACAGCCCAAGGAGTCAGAACCCAATTAGGGGGCAGCACACAAGAACTGGAGAAAGCTGAGGTTTCACAGCAAGTACAGGGTTGGTTGGGGGCATCAGTTAGAAGCACCTCTCTGCCATGCAAATGGCTGTGTCCTGATGACTTCTGATTGGCTAATGTTGCCAATCACAAGGAAACTCTGGGTGAGGGATGAATGTCCTCTCAGGCTATTTTCAATGGAAATTGCTAAAAGCTCATTCTCCAAGAGAAGGAATTGCTTGAAAAAACTGAGCTGCAGATCAAGGTGGGACCTAGCAGCACAGTGATTGCTGACTGGATGCATGCATATACACCTTGCAGCTGACTGGCCAGTAGAGCTAGAGACTGAAAATCGACTCCAGTGAGACTGATCATCATGGTCGATGCTGGGGGCAGGGTAAAGACGTAGGAAGTTCTGGGTTTATTTAAATGACTTGTTTCTTTTCCGTTTGAGCAACGTAAGAAAAGATATAAAGACCCACACCCTCACCAGAGCACAGTCTCATTTCAAAGTAATTCAGTATCATGTAAATATTTCCCGTCAAATAAAAGTGTCCTTCCATAAATCTTCATGAGCTGTAGGTGGTCTGTAGTCATGTTCTGTTGTCAAAGCATACAAAAAACCCAAAACCATGTTGTATATTTGATTTAGCATTGTTCCTCAGGTCTTGAAGTTGTTGTTGCCTTTTCTATTAAAATTAAGTCCCAAGCTTGCATCAACCACACTTCAAACAGGTCAGCATTTGAAGTTCTCCAGTGTCTAGCAATGGTAAGCTGTGCTGCCACGATAAGGCAGATAAGAAGATCCATTTGAGTAAGGTCCTGGGCATCCGCAGCAAAAATGGAGAGAAGAGCAATCTTGGGGTTCAAAATAATCACCTTTAGAAGTGCCTTCATCCTAGATCGCCAGAAAATAGAAGCCCTTCTTTTGGTTGTTTGAGAATATGGGCACTGACCTCTCTTACTTATTTGAGTATGGACTCTCAAAAAAAATTAGAACCTGAACTCCTTCTTTGAATTGCTAGTAGCTCTCTTCTCTCAATCACATTTCTCCAATCCATTCTGTCTCCTATACCTTCAAACACCTAGGAACCCATGCACAACTGCTACCCCCCAAACTGAACATTTAGCCCTCCAGATGATGTTGAACTACAACTTTCACAATCTCTGATCATTGCCCATGCTGGCTGGGGCTGATGGCAAGGCTAACGTCATCTGGAAGGCTACAAGTTTCACATCCATGGGTTACATCTCAATTACCAGGCACACCATATGTTTCGGTCTTCTATCTGTTCTACATATACTTGCTAGAATCATTTATGACTATGGTACTTTAAACTCTGCAGTTTCCATTTACACACTCTAATTATTAAACTGTTTCACTCTGTAATTACAAAACCCTTTCCCAGTACTTTTATCTAAACGTATAATGGCATGGGAGAAATGAGAGAATGCTGCAGGAGCCCAAAGCACATTTGGCAAGGGGTCAAGCAATCATTGCCTAACACCACCATCTGGAGTCAGTTCCAACTCAAGAGGGCCTAACCAGAAGGCTGCCATGGTTGAAAGCCCCTGAAACATCAATGGTGTTTTGAGACAAGACATTGTGCAATGTTTTCCTCTGTTTCCTGTGGTTTTTTCATGGCATCCACACCATCTTGTCATCCTTTTGCAAGCATCCCATTATGTTTCTTCCTTTCATCCATAACTTTATGTATGGATGCCTCTTTGCTCTTTTACCCTTTACGATTATTTGGCTATGGTTTTGATTTGGGTAAATGACAATTCCAGAAAGCTATCCTTTAATCACAGCTCTTCTCTTCTGCTCTCACCTGATCACACTATCCATGCAATTTTGTTTCTTTCCATTACTGCCAGGCATGTTACTACTTTTATAATGTTGCAGAGATCTCTTTACTAAAGACCTTTGCACAGTGTACATGGACAAATTTCTGCAGCTCTATTATTTATTTTTTGAAAAATTGCAATTTAAGGTTTCCAGCAATTCTGTTAGCACTTTATAATGAATGACCATAATAAATGTTCCAACTTTTAGTAAAAGGAGGTATTTGCCAGTTACATTGTGTGCATGTGTCATTGTACAGAAGACATAGGCTGTTTTTCAATCACACAATACAAATTATTGTGATTAGAAATGAAGTACAGTCGGAAAAGGAGAACTGACTGTGGCCAATCAGAATGTCAAAGTTCTGAAATACCAGCATTCCAATTTTTAATTTTTTTTAAAAGCACATGCAGGTCTATGAAATACGTGCATTCATGGTCAGGAAACACATGAGTGGAAAAGGGAAGTGATAGATATGATGGATGTGGTGCAAAGTGTGAATTGTTTTGTTCCAAACACATCTTGGCATGATCCACTCACTGGTATAGACTGGAAATAGAGTGATCAAATAAAATGAACACAAAAGTTTGACATGGTATGGATGGTAACTTTTAGTTCCACAGTCTCAAAAAGAAAAACAATGTCCTTGTTCACAAAAAGCCTTGCCTCTGGAAGCACATCAATATAATCAACAGGGTCACACTTCCTCATCTTTCAGCAAATCCAAGTTAAGAATTGGAGTATAAAACCAAATACTTTTAAGTTCATAAAAGAAAAATCTCCATTCTACTGTATCAAATGCCTCTTTCTCCACTGCTTTTTCTATAAGTACTTTTTATTGGTTTTCATATACATATAACAAAATATAACTAGACCAATAAACATAATCATAACACCCCTCCCCAAAGTCTCTCCAGATATCTGGTAAGTATTCATGTCCCTATACTATTTGTCCCTCTTTTCACTTTTCTGCAGGATTCTCTGATGTTATTCTTCCAGGGTTGCAGGGCAGCATCTGTCCGCAATGAGGTCATCTTCTCCAACTGAAGTATCCAACTATCAAGAAGTATACATGGTCACAACATCTAGATTTGTAATGATGAAGCAGATAACATATTTTGTAGACCCCTTTCACTAGTACACACAGGTCCCACTATTGGAACACTTGTTATCAAAAATTTCAGTTATACCCAAACTGCTGATTAAGATATCTGAACAGCTGGAGCTTGCCCACTTCCTTACTTGTTCATGCTCTGCTTGTTGCCAGCAGCCATTTTGAGCAGAAACCATGGAGGGACGGAGAGAGATCAGACAAATCAGGGAGCAAGAGAGATTGAACAAATCAGCTTTTCTTTTGTTTGGTTTTGCTGATTGGCTGTGGCAGTTTCAGGCATAAACCAGGGAGGGATTGAGATTGGACAAATCACAAATTAAAAATGTCCCCATAGGAAGTAATGGAAATCACCAGCTTTGTCATGTGAATGCTGACCTAACAAATTATTTTCTTGTTCAGAGGAAGGCATTGCACTGGGAAAGCAGGACCTGTGTGTATATGAAATGCATGGCCATCAGATGGCATAAAAGGCATCTGTTTTTTACTTTCCTTTCAGTATAGGTTATTTTCTCAGCTATAGCTAATCTCCAAACATGTTTTTACTATAGGTCTACTCTCCACTGCTTCCATTGGCCTGGCAGGTAAATAGAAGCAGAAGCTAAATGGATTTTTAAAAGCTTGTTCCTCAGCTGTTCCAGTTGCCTGCTCTCTTGTCTTCTGAGCTGCTCCTCTAGGCATGCTGAGCCTGGCAGCAGTACACCTGTTGCCAGAAGAAGCCAGTTTCCTTGGTGGACACTGACAGTATCCAATTGGCACATTTCAAATAGTTACACATTGTATGCACAGGAAACCATGTGTTAAAGTTAATGTCTAATTATGCTAGATAAAGTGGGAAACAGATGCCTATAAGAGTAACTCACTGTCAAGATATGGATTTTTCTGTGGCCAGGTTGTTACAGATCAGCAGAAAAACCAGACTGTACACAAAATCCTCTATAAAATGAATCTTTTAAAAAACACAAATCTATACATAATTTTTAGGATTGCAAAAATCACTATGCACAATAATTTGTTTTAGAAAATTTCAGTTGTTGGCTAAGCAAGTGTTAAAATAGATCATTTTACAATTGTATCTTTCTGATTATATAATGTAGCAATCTGAGTAATCTATACGTGTACTTCTAATTATACATTTAGAGTCCTAGAATGCACAATGGCAGAATCATTAACAGCTGAAATGATTATAAAAGGCTTTCTGTACCAAACATGTTGATATAATACAGATTTGCTGATTGCAAAATCCAATCCTTTTTGTTGGTATATTTATGATGCTTGTTTATATTTTAAGCATTTTTACCCCGATATTCAGCCATAAAAAGCTTCTAGAATGTTTATTTTTACTAACAGCACAATAGGACTGCAACCCCAAACACCTTAATGAGAATGGTAAGGTAAAGGACCCCTGGATAGTTAAGTCCAGTCAAAGGTGACTATGGGGTTGCAGCGCTCATCTCACTTCAAGCCGAGGGAGTCGGCATTTGTTCACAGACAGCTTTCCAGGTCATGTGGCCAGCATGATTAAACTACTTCTGGCGCAACAGAACACCATGATGGAAGCCAGAGCGCATGGAACCACTATTTACCTTCCCGTCGCAGCAGTACCTATTTATCTACTAGTACTGGTGTGCTTTCAAACTGCTATGTTGGCAGAAGCTGGGACAGAGCAATGGGAGCTCATCCTGTCAGGCGGATTCAAACCGCTGACCTTCTGATCAGCAAGCCCAAAAGGATCAGTGGTTTAGACCACAGCGCCACTCATAATTAACAATTGTCTGAATACTTGGAATGGCTGCAACAGTCACATTTTATTGCTTTTGTCTCCTATGATGCAAATTCCTCGTAACAATGTGAATGATGTCTCACTGTCACTTGGTTCTCATAAAACTTGTAAAACTGGGCTTTGCAATAAGACTTCTCTTAATCTGTCTTTTGCATTCTGTTAATGTTAAATGATCAGTTTGTTATTAGTCAGTTCTTGAATATCCAAAGGGCAACTGAAACACAAACCAATGGAGTTTCAATGTTTTTCTTTTAAAAAATCCCCTTCCCAACTTCTTTATTGATATATGAGAATGGTCTAAATGTTCTAGTACTGCTATGTACAATTTTATATCATTACCATTTATATTATAGTAACTATTGTACTTGAAACTGTTATGATAGTTTCCATCCTACCCATAATCCTGCTGGTCACTTCTCTCCTCGTCCCCTGGATCAGCCCCCCCCCCCCCATGCACACAGAAACAGAGAGAAAATGTGTGCACACATATACATTGCTAATTTGAGTAAAAGTCCAATTTAGTAGAATTAATATGAGCCTTAAGCACTGAAGAGGTCAAAGAGGAAATGGGAAAGAAGGTGACAGAATTACATCTGGGTTGACAAGTCTTTCTGAGATCTTTCAGTGGTGGGGACATAATTGGATAAAGGTTTACAGCAGAGGGCTTTTTCTATTTAAAGTATTTGCTGCTATAACAAAGCCAGAGCAAAGCAAAGCAGTGCTGGTACTCTGAATCCTCTATGGGGCTATACCACTCTACATTTAAGTTACAACTTATAATCCTTCTAAGTGCACTGGAGGGAAGGGTGAAGTACGGAGCCATGTTTTCTCCTCACAATGTTTACTGAAGGATGCTACATCATAACATAACATCCTTTCTGAGATGCATATAAGGTGATATAGCCCTAGAGAGAAGAGTTGGGATGGAAGGAGCTATCAATTTTGGTTCTCTCTGTTCCCATTTTTCTAATCTGAAATGCAGTTTCTACAAAGATTTGCTATTAAAATATAATAATAATAATAATAATAATAATAATAATAATAATAATAATACATCAGCACTTTAGTGTGCATTTCTTCTAATTAAGAGATTTTTTTATGCAGTTCTGACTAATGGACACATTTTTGCAATTTCCTCTAATATCATGTGTACGCTATTTTTACTAATACCTTCATTTTTATGCACTTTCCCCCAACAGAGGCATTTTTTAAATATATGCATTTGGTTGTTTGGCTGGAGAACTGCATTGCAAAATTTGGGTATGGGTGAAATTTAAAGGATGGCTGTGTTTCAGTTTTCATATTGTTTTGGAAAGTGAGAATTTGATACATTCAGCATTCAATGAGAACTGATCAAATTTCTCTCCTATCCCCTAGTCAAGTTTTTTATGTTGTGAACAACACTGAGATTTATAGATTTAGGACAATATGCAAATTTAATGAACAAAACAAAACAAAACAAAACAAAACGCCACTATTGTTTTGCTACAACAGTAAAAGCTATTTATAAAAAGGGGTGGTGCGGGGGAGAGAACTCTCTGCTGCTACCTTTTACATGTGAAAGTCTCCTACCTCTGAAAGGCTTCTGAGTTTTGACAGCCCAGTGCTGGGAGTGAAAAAAGTTTCTCCCATCATTGCAGTCTGACAACAGAGCTGTGAATGAGGGGGGGGGGAACTGTAGATAATAATTTAGGATTAACCTTGAGCGGCTTAGAAAATTTAGAGATATCTTACCTTCTATTTCCGTGAATTTGGTAGAGTTGTTATATTGTATCAGCATTTAATTTAAACCAAAGACCCAAGAGACAAAACTTCTTAACAACTATTTTACTTTCCTTTAGACATAAAACAGTAATTCACAACATAGGACTCATAAAATAGGAAGTTAATTGAAGACTTCCTGGTTTGTTTATTGGCTTGTACAAAGGGAGAAGCGAAGGGGATACATGCATGGGCAAAAGGCTAATTTATATCCAGACTAATTAAGTAATTATTATTTGAACTCCCTTGGTGAGTGCACCTGTTATTTTACCTGGATTGAGTTGCAAGTTATCTCCTCATTTTTTTCCATTTTCTGACTTGTCTTTTTCTGATGAGTCTTTATTTTCAGAAGACCGCTTCCGGGGTTTCTCAAAAATGTTAATCCCCAAGATCAGAGCTACCTTATCAAGCTCAGATTGCTTTTTCCCTGCCGCATCAAAATGCATCTGCAGCTGAGCAACTTCGTTTGCTATCTTCTCTCGTAGTTGGTTCACTTCCACCAGCAAGGGATCTTTTGCCTTACGCATCTTGCGCATCATCTCCCCTAAGCCAGTCAAAGTGGTAGAGTGGAAAGCATAAGAAAATCATTAATACATGCAAAATTATTTTGGGTAATCAATTATAAGGTACCATTTTGGTATACCCAAAAGACAGAAGCAGGGTTTGCATTACTGTATGAAGAACTGACAGTTACTTGCAATGATTTGGGTTTTACCCGAATTAATTCCCTGTTTAGGATAATACCCTGAGATAAAAACAAATTATGCAATGTCCAGCATCACCACTTTAGAGGATAGTAGGGTAAAAGGAAGAATAAAATGAGTGCAGTACCTTCCTGTTTTGTAAGTCTGTTTAACTCAACTGTCAGATAATGCAGTTTCTTCTGTCGTGCTTCTTGTTCAGCCTTCAATTTCCCTCTTTCCTCCATTACCTAGAAATGTTTGTGAAGGGAAGGAAGGTATTAAAAATCCCCCTTTCATGGATTACAACCCAACTAAAACTACAACAATCATTGAAAGTAAATATTTTCATCTTATGCTTGCTAACTCAGCCTGTGATTCATTGCACCCAGCTCCTAACATACTAAATGCCACTAAACATGGAACATACTAAAACTTACTAAAGCTTAAAAGCATGCAGGTCCTGCTTTCTGAACAAAATGCGTTCCCAGGAAATAATTTGTTAGGTGGTATGTTCACATAATGAGCTTATTATTTCCTATGGGAAAACATCTATTTCGTAATTTGTTTGATCTCTCCCCCTCCCTCCCTGGTTTCTGCCCAAAATGGCTGCTGCTGACCAGCAAAACATGAAGTAGGCAAACTCCATCTGTTTGGGTATCTGAATTTGCTGCTTGTGTAGTGAGGTTTGGGTATAATTCTTCGTGTTTGGCTGAGATTTCAGTTACCAAGTGATCCAATAGCAGGACCTGCATGTAGATTGTATCCTTAAAGAGAGACTGTTTAAGACCTTAGGGTGAAGGGCAGGTAATAAACAACAACAATTAACAAGGTGTGTCTTGCCACAGTACCATAAAAACAGCCATTAGATAGCTCAAGACATTAGAGGTACATCCTGTTCAAAAAAAACTATACGTAATCCAATGTCAAATAAAAAGTGCAGAAAAAAGTTAAAATAAAATTGTATGTGCTTTGAACTTCTGTAAAACGGCAGACCTTAAATCCAAGAATGTAATCTTAAATAAGGAATCAATTCTGCACTTGGTTTCATATTTCATTATGTGTTAGGAAAATATGTGCAGTAGAAAAAGTATTACAGTGGTACCTTGGGTTAAGAACTTAATTGGATCTGGGGGTCCGTTCTTAACCTGAAACTGCTCTTAACCTGAGGTACCACTTTAGCTAATGGGGCCTCCCGCTGCCGCACAATTTCTGGTCTCATCCTGAAGCAAAGTTCTTAACCCGAGGTACTATTTCTGGGTTAGCGGAGTCTGTAACCTGAAGTGTCTGTAACCCGAGGTACCACTGTATATATTTTTAAACTACAGTATAAGGCATTCAGAAGTAAGTCTATAAGGATACTATCCACTTCTCAATAGCAGCAACTACATTGCTACTATGTGGAAAAGGAAATGTGTGGTGGGGGGGAAAGATACATCTGCTTGTAAGATAAACATTCTCACCTTTTGTTTCTGAGCAGCTCGATTTCTATCATCAGGTATTCTTTCCTTAGCGCCTTTGTGGGTAGGCTGAGGGAGCAATTTGGAATGAGGAGCAGAGAAAGGGGTTTGAACAATCATAGATGTCTTTCTTTGGATACCACAAGTCCTTCGTGTTGTGGAAATTGTCTGAATAACTTTGACGTTGGAAACTGAATGATTTGGTGGCACTGTTGGAGTACCATACTCAGGTGCATTTGGAAATTCAGGACCAGCCTGCTGGGGAGGAGGATACGTGGCCCAGCCAGAAGCTGCATAAGTGAAATACTGTCCATATGGATTATAGCCAGGAGGGGGCATTGTGGGAGGTGGATAGTTTTGTGGCAGGTGAGTTGCACCGAATGGTAAATAGAATGGAACATTATACTGGGGATATATGGGAGCAGGAAACATGTGAGGAAGACAAGGTGGGGCAGATGGAATTGGAGATGCCATGGGAACAGCTTGCTCTTGTGGGAAATCATAATCTTGACTTACAATTTTGCTTTCAGTGTGCTTAGAATGTGAATCAGGAGACATCTCTTTAGATGGTGGGAAATAATCAGGAGAGGGAGAGTGGTTCCACCTTGACTCTGAAGAATGAGTGTCACTTTTACTGCAGTGCCTTTCCTTAGACTCCCTAGATTCTTTCCTAGCTTTATGAGAAGCCACTGAACGACGATCAGGAGAACGAGATGCTTTCTTCCCATGGAGGCGTTCCTGAGTGCGGGCAGCAAGCTTACCAATTTCAGCCACCCCAATGTCAAGACCAATAGTTTTGAGCAAGTCATAAATTTTCTCATGCTCTGGTCTGGATTCTTCTAAAGTGTCTGATTTTACAGACAGACTAGCAGGAGGAGAGTTTATTTTCTTCCTTCCATGTTCTTTATCACCACTCAATGTTATCCTTTGAATAAAAATTGAGTCATCCCCATTATCACCATAAAGAAATTTCTCTTCAGCCTCAACATCATCAAGGAGGCTGTTCCTTCTCTTTTCTTGAGTGCTGGTAGAATCTGTTTTCATACTCAGAATGTGTGAAAAGCCATTCCCATCCTGGCTGGTTCTTTCATGGGGAAGCAAGAAGTAACTGTGCTGGTCTTCTGGCTCTGATGTGGACTCATGACACTCTCTCCGATTCAAAAAGCTCCCAAAATTCTGTTTATAATGGGAAATGTTTTGTTTTTGGCCAGAATGCAGCTTCCAATTATGCACATTGCCTTCAGATGTTATATTTGCAGGTTCTACATCTGCATTTTTATTGAACTGTTTGAGGAATTTCACCTCCTCAGTTGAAAAAGGAGCAATGCTGTTGGTTCTCTGGGGAAAAGGAGGATCATCTGAAAGAAGAGGGGGCTCTTTGAGAGAGGCAGAACTGCTAGAAAAGACTTCAGGCTAAAAAGAAAGAAATTGTCATTTGTTACTACATTTTGCAAGGATGCTAATCACTTTCCCAATCTATTAAGACAGACATAACTTTAATATAAAGGGTTTATATTCAGTAGTTCATAACACTAACTGAAAACTGTAAGACAAAGATAAAAAATGGAATTGAAAGAGACAAAATAGTTCCAAAATACCACACTGTTTCATCTGCATAAGATGGCCATTTTGATTAGGAATGGGCCATACTTTAAGAACGTGAGAACAGTCTGCTGGATCCAGCCAGTGGCCCACCTAGCCCAGAATCCTGTTCTCATAGTGGCCGACTAGAATCCCAAGGGAAGCCCACAAGCAAGAGCTGAGAGCAACAGCCCTCTGCCCAACTGCAGTTTCCAGCAACTGGTATTCTGAAGCAAACCACCTCCAACACAACAGTAAAGGCAGAGCATATCCATAAGGGTTAGCAGCCACTGATAGCCATAACCTCTGTGAATTTGCCAGTCCTCTTTTAAAGCCACCCAAGTTAGTGGCTATTACTGCCTCTTGAGGGCAGAAATTCCACAGTTAAACTATGTGCAGTGTGAAGAAGTACTTCCTTTTGTCTGTCTTGAATCTTCCAACATTCAGCTTCCTTGGATGTCCACAAGTTCTAGTATTATGAGAAAGAGAAAACTTTTCTCTAGCTACTTTCTCCATGCTGTGCATAATTTTATGCACTTTTGTCATGTCACTTTCACTGCCCACAATCAACACTCCTGCCTGATCGTCTTTAATAGGGCACTGGAAGAGAAAGTGACCGTTTATCCCCCACTAAAGGCCAACCCTGGCTTGCAACACTGCTCTAATGAGCTATAAAACTGCCAGTCCAGCGAGGTAAGATTTGTCAGCTTGATACCTTTTAACAGCTGTGCAATTCTTGCCCCTACTCAAGCCAATCCTCGTTCACAGTGAGCGCAATGAGAGGGCTTTGTTTGCCCTGAATAACACTGTCATTTAGCCAAGGCTGATGAGCTATGCAGTACCCTGAGAATCATTCTGCGATGCCTGATTTGCTGAGATTACACAGCAATAATAGAGAAGAAAAACCATGTCAAATGAGTAACTGAGGAGCAACACAGTGGCAGTGGACAGGGACAAACATATGTAAAACAATAGCTTTGGAGATTTGAAATCAACATTTTCCACCAAACCCAAAGTGTTTTTGCACCAAAACATGCACAAGCAAGCATTATGTGCAGCTCTGGTTATGGCGGCTACAAAAAGATAATTCCCAAAGGCATATTGTTACTATTATCAGAAACGAACTGATTTTTTCATTTGCTGAAACCCTGAGACAGAGAGAGCAGGATGCCAAAAAGGTACTTGCCACATCATAGTTGGCACGGTTTTGAAAAGCATTATTTATTTACAATATTTAGTACTGGAACCACCTGCCAAGGTGCTCTCTCTCCACAGCTACACAACAGAAAAACAATACAGTCATGATAGTATGAAATGTCACCTGTTCAGAGCATTCCATACCAATCTGAGAGAATGTCTGCAGTCCAATCCAACTAGGTAATTCTAGTATTAAGATTCTTGTATTAGGTTCAAGCGGGTTAAAAAAATGCACAACAAGGTAAATGTACTGCATAAATTGCCAACTCTTCAATTTCAGCCTACACACAGATGTGAATAATAGTACCCTTATTTTGTTTACATTCAACCCATTGCAAGTACCATTAAATGGTTCAAAACAAATCCCAGATGTACCATTCCAAAAACCACCTTAATTTGGTGATCTTGACTATTCTGATTTTTCTACTGTAGAGGTAAAAAACCCCTTCATGTCCAGATTAATAATAATAACAATAACAATAACAATTTATTATTTGTATCTCAGCCACTCTGGGCATCTTCCAGCATATATATAGAAACATAGTAAAAAATTAAACCTTAAAAAGCTTTCCTATACAGGGCTGCCTTCAGATGTCAAGGTGTTAAAACATTTCTGGCACCTTGCCGCAGGTTCTATCTATAGGAGAAAAACATTACACATATACAAGTGGGAGGCTCTTCTGTGTGATAGCATCACAGCTACAGAATGTACTGCCAAGGATAGTGAATCTGGTGCTCAAACCAGGTAAAAATGTTTTTGTCACCCAGCCACTGCAAATTGTTATATTATCTAGCTGAATAGTTCTGCCATTCTCAACTTTATTGTATTCTTGGTTGTTTTAGATTGTAGTACAGGTGGCGATCACCTTGCACACCTGTCTACCTGACATGTGACCACCAAGACATGCGCTGCTTTCAGCTTTGGAAGGGAGCAAAATGGGCTTACGCACAATTGCTGACATGCACAATGACCTGGAAAGCAACCCCCACACTAACAGGGAATCGCCTGTATTTAAATTCCTATGTATACTACCTGGAAATCTGTTTCTGGAAAGCTTAGAGGTTTTTTTAAATAAGTAAGGATTTTGATTGTGTGTGAATTTTAAAGCTATATGAATAAGCTGAATGAAAACTTTTGAAAGGTAGAATTGCTCTAAATACCAAAACTAGTAAAATGTCCTCATTCCAAGAAAAATGGGATCCAATATGCTGATTATTCTACAAGTTATACCAAACAAACTCCACAACTGTGAGGGAAGCCTGGATATTATTCTGAGGGTATTTGTTCCAGAATTAACAGAGATTAAGTTAAATAATAAAATTTAAGATTCAATAAAAGAGCAGTAAAAAGTGTAAAGGACAGTTTAACCAGAGAGAGAAATACATGCCAAACCTGCACCGAAGGATCATCCCTGTTTTTCTTCAGAATAGATTTTTTGGGCATTGCTGTTATTTCATTAGGTCTATAAATATATTTATGTTCAGGGTCTTGACTGCAATTTCTGCTCAGCTCCTCCTCTTTGCTTTTTCTCCCAGCATATTCAAGTACACGTAAATCCACATCGTGAAACGGCAGGCTTGGGCTCTTACTAGGATCTTGTTTGCAGAAGCTCCACGTCCCAGACAAGAAATCCTCAGGCTCTATGTCTATCTTAAGCAGTCTGTCATCTCTGTCATGTTTAGGAAGTTCTAGGTCTTGCCCTGTATCCTCTGATGGCTTCCCAAGTAGCATTCTATACCTTTCCGTTTCCTTTGGGAGATATTGTAGATGGTTATAGCTGGTGCTATAGTCTGATTGATGGAGGAAATCGTCTCTAAAGCGATAATCCTCATCTTGTCCTGTATTGAAAGGTGAAGAAGGAGTTTCCTTGCTCAAGGAATACCGCTCAATGCTTTGAGGGCGTGGAAGGCCACTGCTAAATATTGGACCATCAGCCAAGTCATCCCTAATAAGAGAGGTACAGAACAAAATCAGCAACTTGGAATAACCCCCCCTGAACTCCAGCTGGCATAAAGTGCCCTTTGTATGACAACTCAATACTTCTTGCCTTGAACCCAAGATGGCTGGTTCTGAAGATTTTATATACTCAGCAATAACTTCACCCCTTGACAGTCCAAACTATGCTGCAGTGAGCGAAATAATTCATTTCAGAAATCTTGCTATTTATGAGCATAGGAGACATGCAACAGGAACAGAAGGAACAGAAGCCCAAACTTGAGAGCACTCAGGTTCCAGTTTGTCTATTTATCTTACACAAAAGGCCTGCATACTTCAATTATTTTATGGTGGATTTGAACAACACACATTTAGGGTTGTGTTTAGCTTTTTTAGATGGTCTCATAAAAAAAAAAGAACACAAATGTCTTGCTGGCTATCTAGGGGGAAAGTAAACAACAGAACATTTTGGTATGTTTTACAGTAGTAGAATTCCCCCTTTCATCAGCAACAATATTGTAGTTCCAAATTCAGCAAAGTTTCTCACCCTCCACTCCTCAAATAATTTCCTTCACATACTGTTTTCTGCATGTTACTTTAGCAAAAAAACAAAACAAAAAAAAACTTCTCAGAATTACTACTGAAAATAACTTCCATGCATGTTTTTAAATGATTGCTGAAAGCATTGAACCTAAATACATGTGTTCATCACACTCAGCCTGCTGAACGCTTTCCCAACAATAATTGTGAAGAGATCTTCATGCACCTAACATGTCAAAAACAGTATGAAGCAAAATATCAAAATATGGAAGACAACTTCTTTATCAGTTCAAAGCAGTGTTCAAAATTAGCCAGGCACCAGGCGCATTTTGCTCCTGGCTTTTGACCACTTGCAACCAAGTGAAGATGCCTGGGCACCAGGATGGCACCCGACATCACCATCTGGGGATCATTGGATCTGGACTATTTCACACACTAATATCCCACTAATACCCTGTAAAATTTTATCAGTTACATTTTATCTGCACAATCGGAATGAATTTCTGGAACCAAATTGCTTTTTCTGTGCAGCCTGAGCAGGAACAGTCACCATTAAGAAAAAGAGGTAAATTTAAGTCAATACATATGTATGTGGACTATTCCTGGATCAAGTGACTTTTCTTCTTCCAGTTCTCAAAGCTCTTAACCTAGCTCAAGGTAGTCAGAAGTTTAACTCAGAATCAATCATGGACAGTCATTTGAAAACTAAGACTGGAGCTGTCTTGCCCCAAAATGGAAACTAGGCATTCCATTTTGACGACAGCAACCTTGGTTTAAGGAACCATTTGGGAACCTAGCATATATATCTAATTTTCTAATACTGCAGGAGAATAAGATCTGTAATGGGAAACTGGATTCAACTGAAAAAAATTGTCCATCAAGACACAGACCTATACCAGCTCAAGCTATTATAAGCCCTTAAAAAAGGGGGGCGGGGGGGCGGTTCATAGGAGCAAGCTATCAGTTGAAAAAAAGTTATACCGTATTTTTCGCTCTATAGGACGAACTTTTTCCCCTTCAAAAATGAAGGGGAAATGTGTGTGCGTCCTATGGAGCGAAGAAGCCATAGCCCCGCGACCCTCTCCCGGCTGGAGAGGTGACGGGCGGCTATGGCAGGAGCCTCTTTAGCTGCGCGCAACCTCTCCAGCCGGGACAGCGCGCACGGGGCTAAAGAAGCCCCGCTTACCCTCTCCCAGCTGGAGAGGTGATGCGCGGCTATTGCAGCAGCCTCTTTAGCCGCGCACCACCACTCCAGCCGGTACAGCGCGCACAGGGCTAAAGAAGCCCCCCGCGACCCTCTCCCAGCTGGAGAGGTGACGCGCGGCTATGGCAGCAGCCTCTTCGCTGCACGCCTTTCCGCTGCTCCCCGACCTGCTCTTTGGGGCTGGTGGTGGGCTTCCCCCCGCCAGCCCCAAAGAGCAGGTCGAAAGGAACCTGAAGCCTGGAGAGCGAGAGGGGTCGGTGCGCACCGACCTCTCTCGCTCCCCAGGCTTCCGAGGTAGCCGCCTGAAGGCGACTGAATGCACCTTAAACAGCACCTTGTTTTAGAGGGGGGAAACAAGAGGGGGGAAATTCTCCCCCTCTCTGCGCAGCACCTCCTGCTGCTTCGCTGAAGGGGCACTGGGCAGAGAGGGGGAGAATTTTTTTCCCTTGTTCTCCCCCCTCTAAAACAAGGTGCGTCCTATAGTCCAGTGCGTCCTATAGTGCGAAAAATACAGTAATTTGCATTGTTCTTATCACCACGACAGAGTTAAAATCACTTTAACAGCACCCTGTTAGCAGAGACACTGAGCAATGTGCCCAGCAATAAAATACTGGCCAAAGTTTATTGAACAAACCAAACTCCAGCACAAGGCTATCTTAAGCATATGCGGCGCAGGGGTGCAAAGATCCACCCGGCGCCCCCCAAAGTTGTTAACCTTTTTTGGGGGGAACCCCAAAGTTGCTGACCTTTTTAAAGGAAAGGTTCCCCAGAGTTGTCAGGCACCAGGTTGGCAAAAAGAGGCGAAGCTGCTCACTCTCTTTCTCTCTCTCAGGGAGCTGCCGCCAGCGCACTTCGAGTCCCAAAGTCGGACCAAAGTGGAGAAACGCACAGGAAAGGTGAGCGACGTCAACCCTTTGGCCCACCTGTCCCTTCTACCACCCAGGGCAGCATGAGGAGGGGCTGCTTGCCTGCTGCTGCTGCTTCCAGTGTCGGGGGAGCAAAGGGACGGCACTAAAGCCGAGGCGGGAAAGGCGTGCTGAGGAGGCAGCTTGCGCATGGCCCCGCTGCACTCTGAGAGAATGCCGCTTGCCGCCTTTTCTGCTCGCTGCTGTTGCTGCCGCCTCTTGTCCTCCTCCTCCTCCTTGCTGGGCGCGTGTCTGTTTGCTTGCCCACCCGCCTGCTCTCTGGCTCCCAGAAGAGCTCATTGCAGCGCTCCGACTGATGGGCAGGCTCTTCCCGGACTCAACTCTCGAGCCCCGGACTCTCAGCCTGGCGCCCCTGAGGGCCTGGCACCTGGGTGCCTCGCAACCCTAGCGCCTATGGGTAAGACAGCCCTGCCCAGCAGAAAGAAAGAAGTTTTGCCTTTTGACAGGCCTTGTTGACAGCATCTTAGATTCAATGAAACACCCACAAGAAAATTCACTCACAGCTAGACAGCTTACCAAAGCAGCTACTATCCCAGTAAAGATCATGCCATCCTCCCTGGTCGCAACTTACTCCCTCTTGTCTAGATGGCTTACCTACAACATGCTGTTATACTTCCATATTCTACATACTAACAGCAAACTACCGTATTTTTCGCTCTATAACACGCACCCGACCATAACACGCACGTAGTTTTTAGAGGAGGAAAATCCGTAGGCATGCCACCCGTAGGCATTCCCTCCATAACACGCACAGACATTTCCCCTTACTTTTTAGGAGGAAAAAAGTGAGTGTTATGGTGCAAAAAATACGGTAATAATGAATCCTTCTGTAGCCAAAATAACCGCCCAAACATTAAGAGCGGGCTATATTTGCAGATGCACAAAAAATATTTTCAAAAACTCTAAGGAGAGACATAAGGAAATAACCAGCCCAAGGAAAACTGAGTAAGCTCTGTCAACATGGAATATTGGGCAAGTGTTGGGGGCAAAAACACAGGCCACTGGTGGGGGTGCAAAGAGGAATGGAATGGAATGGAATAACTGAGAGAACCCTGATCAGCAGCACTCTATGTGGCAACATTTTCTTGTGGGTCCAATTTGGGTCTTCCTTATTCTAGTGTTGATATAGCTTTAACACTTTCACACTGAACAATGAAATTTCCCTGTTGCTTCTACTTCTAGAAGTGGCTCTGGAAGTAAAAGCACCGGGAAGTTTCACTGTTCAGTGTGAAAGCGTTTTACAACTTCTGTCATTCATGCAATTATCTTTCCTAAATATACCCTTTTTCATGTACATGTCTGTGTATATAACCCTATTCTAAATAGAAACCTGCTGTTGGGGATCTGCAGAAGAAATTTCACCCCTAAAAATGGATTAGGAAAACAGGATGTTTGGGCAGCGAAAGCAAATTATAATATAGATCTTCACACTGTTTCTGTACCTGCAGGAACATGTGAGTTTAAAATAGCAGCTGAATTATCATGAGGTGACAAGAAATTTACTAAAAGGGTGTTTCATCATTTTGTTTTTCAACTGGGGTTCATTTTTAGAAAAGAAGCTGTTTCAGTTCCACATCTACTTTCACGGCTTCCTCAGAATCCACTGAAGACAAAACTGTCAGAAAAATTCAAAGAAGTAGATGTAAAAACTAATGATTTCAATCAAACAAAAGGTTTTCAAAACTGAACTATGTACTTTTTATCCATCTCCATCCTGCTCTTATTTATAAAAAGGCTGTATGAAATTAAACGGAGACATGTTTTCAATACCTCTCTTTAATTCCTAACATTTTAAATCCATACCAAGGGAGGTATTAAAAATATGTCAATAAGAGAGTTAAATATGTCTGTCCTATATGTGAGATTCCCAACATGTCCTATACATTTCCCACAACGTCTTACAATCAGGTTGTGGGGTTTTATATTACCCATGGGACAAGTACCAAGAAAGATAACCAAGGTTAATTATGAGAGACTGGCATTCAGAGAAGCCTTACCTGTTCCCATCACTCAAACTTGGAGAGTGTTTGTCTGGAGAGTGAGAACGCTTGCCCGGAGAGTGAGAGCGCTTGCCCGGAGAGTGAGAGCGCTTGCCCGGAGAGTGAGAGCGCTTGCCCGGAGAGTGAGAGCGCTTGCTCGGAGAGTGAGAGCGCTTGCCCGGAGAGTGAGAGCGCTTGCCCGGAGAGTGAGAGTGCTTGCCTGGAGAGCGTCTCTACAATTAAAATAACAAAACATCAGAATTCTCATAGCCAAGTAAGTTACTATGAGGCAGGGGGTTCATAATGCTATTTAAGAAATAAGCCAATATTAATGCAGTATGCAAATTTTACTACAGTTGATGTGGATTTGAAAAACACTACATGCACCTAATGTTTATAATGTGCAGTGAAGACATCTGATAATATGTACACCAACAATGTAATGAGAAAATGCAGCTAAATTGACAATTGTGCCATTTAGAAGAATAGGAAGCCTCCCAATTTATTGCTAGTGACATAGACCACCAATAAACCACTGTCCACCCCCATTTTTCACCGAAAAGCGGTCAATTCTAGGAATGGGTTGTTTCTTAAAATTAATTAGTAATGGAACAGGGGGATAGTCCATCAGTCGAACAGGGCACTTCCAAGTTCTAATAGACATTTTTAGATAGGTGAACTTATCTTTTGGAAGCATTTATCTCCTCACTCTGCTTCCTCCTGCTATCTAGATAATCAAATCTCAGTTTATTAAGCCAAGATATGTGCACAGTCACAAATCCACATGCAGCTTGCTCAGCTCCGTTCCTAAAGCCAGGCATCAAAACTAACAGCAGTGTACTGTTACATCCAAACACTGGCTTCCAAACAAGACAGGAACTGGAAGCAAATTTTATTTCAATGGCTTCATTTTCTAGCCTCCTTGGAAGCCATTGACCAGCTTTCCAATTATTTGTTAACAGAATAACTATGGTTTCCTGGCATGTTTCCCACTTGAACAAAGGGGACAGGGGACCAAAGAGATTGCATGCGAGTTCAGTAAATTTATGCACATCTCAGCTCATTAGGCCAAGAGCTGATCATGCAAATGCAGCCTCTTTTCTTCTTCATCTCTCCCCTAGCCTTTAAGATCTTTAAGTATTTGGTTATTGACAAATATGAAAAGTGAAGGACAATCACTTCCAAAGGCTAATCTTCTCTGAAATTCACAGTTTGATCCTAAGCATGACTATCCATTAGCTGTGTTGATTTTGGTTGAAATAATTTTCAAGTAATCCAACCAGGTTTATGCGCCCAATATCCTACTTTTCAAATTCATTCAATGATCCACGGACCTTTGGTAAAAATAAACCTAAGCTCCTCCCCACCACAAGCCAAGTCTACAGGTATTGCCTTAACCTGTTAAGGGTATTTTCTATGCGGGCAAAAATCACCGGCCACTTTCCTTCATGTAGAAATGAAGGAAAGAAAGGAGCGTGCAGCTCAACCTGAGACGGGTCTACTCAGAAGTCTTACTAAATCCAAGGTGATTTCCTCTAAGATGTAGGATACACAGGGCTGTTGCACATTTCATGTTTCTCTACTTTGAGGCAAAGCTTCCCCTCCAGCTGTCATTAAGCCTTTCAACCTCCTTCGCATCACCACAGAGCAAAGGCTGGGATCACGGGTAAGATTGCTTAGGGATGCTCAAGGTTGCTGGGCGCACACCCAGAAATGTGGGCCATGATGTTATATATAACTAAGTTGGGGGCAGGAAAACGGCTGGCTATTCCGGTAAGTGGCAGTTAGGTGCGAGAGATGGGGGATGCTCCTTGGGGAAGGTACAGTGGTACCTCGGGTTAAGTACTTAATTCGTTTCAGAGGTCTGTTCTTAACCTGAAGCATCACTTTAGCTAATGGGGCCTCCCGCTGCCGCCGTAGCACAATTTTTGTTCTCATCCTGAAGCAAAGTTCTTAACCTGAAGCACTATTTCTGGGTTAGCGGAGTCTGTAACCTGAAGTGTATGTAACTTGAAGCGTATGTAACCCAAGATACCACTGTACTGAGGTGAGCGGGCGGCCGTTACCCCTGGACGCTGGGGAGGCGGAAGAAGAGGAGTTTGGGTTTGATATCCCGCTTTATCACTACCCGAAGGAGTCTCAAAGCGGCTAACATTCTCCTTTCCCTTCCTCCCCCACAACAAACACTCTGTGAGGTGAGTGGGGCTGAGAGACTTCAAAGAAGTGTGACTGGCCCAAGGTCACCCAGCAGCTGCAGGTGGAGGAGCGGAGACGCGAACCCGGTTCCCCAGATTATGAGTCTACCGCTCTTAACCACTGCACCACACTGGCTCTCGGAGGCGTCTTAAATTCGCTGAGGCCGGGCCAATTCCCCAACCCGCAACCCCCTCAGCCTCCGCCGCCACGGGCAGAGCGTACCCGACTACTGCGGCGCGAAGGCGGCGACCGGCGCGAAGAGCGTCCGCTGGAGGGCGAGCGGTGCCGGCGTCGGCTCCGCGGAGACCGGGAGCGCGAGCGCGAGCGGTGCGAGCTGCGGCCTCGAGCCGAACTGGAGCTGGATGCGCTGGTTTTGGACCGGCTGGAAGACGGCTTGCTCGAGCGGCTGCTGCTGGAGCGGTGCATCACGACAAGAGTAGCGCCTCCGCCGCCGCCAAGGCCGCTCTCGCCAGCTCCCTTCCCAGCCCCCACCCCCCGCTCTGCGCACGCATCAACTGCCCCCGCTCCTCGCGCGCGCACGTAGCACCGGACGCAAACGCAGCTCGCGCGGGGCTGGGCGGGCGGACCGGGAAGACGCTTCCTTCCGACGTCCTTACAAAATGGCGGAGGCGGAACTCGAGTCACGTGGCCTTTGCGCCTGCCCGGGTCTGTAAGGCATTCTCCCAGACGCTAGAGGCCGCTGGTAGGGAAAAATATGTATCAGTGGGCTCCGTCCGGCCTGGTAACTCAGAATTCATAGAGAGAGAAAACGTGTAGAGCAATATACCCTGAGTTTCCCGTTCTCCTTTTGATGTGTTCTGTATTCAGCAGTGGTCTGCGAGAATTTCAGCTGATTCAGAACACGGGCTTCCTCTGGCTCTCGTGTCATTTGCTCACTGATCTGTATATAGGCGGATTTCTGAGGAAAGGCCCAAGAAAGCAGGGGGCTTGCAATGTTTAGTTGGCTGACCAAAAAAGGCTGTCCCCCAATTAATCAGTCCTCAGATGTAAAATCATAAAAATCGTAATGAAAACTAAATTGTTGTAAATATGCAAACAGAAAGTATCATTTTAAAATGATAATAAGGGGGGGGGATGACTCTTCTAATCCGATTATAGGAAGGTGCCCTATTGCAGCTCAGAATATTTGTCCATTTAGTTCAGCGTTGTCCATTCTGACAGCAGCTCTCAAGGTCTTGGACAGAGATATTTCACATTCCCTGCTAGATTTTTGCTTGACATCCTGGAAAGATGCTGTCCCACCAGCTCTGACTCATTGTCATTGTACATTGATTAAAACCAAGTGTGATAGCTTTTTGTTCCCCTTGTTCTTATTCATATACTGATTTAAGATTTGACTGATTAAAATTCATATTATTAACCAACTGCTGTTTTAAACCTTTTCATTGTGCTGTTGTAATGGTCTTATTTTTATTACATATTTTAATTGTGAATGTTTATCTTATTGCCTTAATTAACTTGTTTTATTATATATTTTAATTATGTATCATTGGTTTTATACTTATAAACCAGTAAGAGGCCATCTTGGAAATGAAGTTGTATATAAATTAATAATAATATTTATATAATCAGATTCATAAAATAGTATTCACCAAACAATGTTGGAAACCTAATACCTTAAATGTGTTTGTGTTTATTTCAGACATGATTTCCAAGCTGAATCGGAGTCTTTGATTTTGTATCTGGCAGAAATTTTGCAGTTGCAATTTTTGTACACCTGTTCTTGTTCTAAACTGTCAGGATGATGTGAATCATGCTCACTTTCAAAACGGAATATGCATTTTCTGGATTCTGCATTTTCCGGAATCTGTTTGGTTTGCTGTGCATTTGACTAGGTGCTCCTTACATAATTACACACACTGAGATTATTCAATTCATTGTCCCAAACTTTGATCAAGTTGTCATCGGTCCGGTGCATACTGTGAAAAGATCTTTGGGGTGGGCATACTTTGTGAGCTTCTCTGTGAGCAAGAGTGAACAAGGGAGGGAGGTACTGAATAAGAAATATAGTACACGTTAGAAAGTTGCTAAGGGGCAGAAACTGATATGGAGGAGGGTCCATAGCTTGGTGGTAAGCACATGCTAGCAACCACTACGGCTCAAAGTAGATTAGCCTTTCCCAACCTGGTGCCCTCTAGAGGTTTTGAACCTTAATCCCATCAAACATAGTCAGCATGCACTGGCTGGGGCTGATGCAATTGTAGTCCGAAACCTCTTGAAGTCATTAGCTGGGGAAGTCTGGAGTAGACATTACTGGGTTCCATAGACAAATGCTGGGCTAGATGGTTCAGCAGCTTCCTATGTTCCTGTACAGTTGTAAACCCTATTTAACTGAATTTTGTCTGCAAGTAGTGCAGAAGCTCCTACTGTATAGAGAAGTAGGATGAGATAAGTGCAGTTTAATTGTTGCAATTGTTGGCTCAGGAGTTACCCACCTTGAGCCGTTCTGATACGGCTAGATAAACAAAGGAATTTAAAACATTATGGTACTCTTTTGGTTTGAGTCTGCCATTGCCATATTAAACTTGAAATACGTTGAACGGTTGAACCTATTCTCTGGACCATCTGTCCAGAAGGAATGCAAAGTGCAATTGAGGACATGAATTACAGTACCCGCTTATGCAGGGTGGTACCCCTGATCTATTAACTTAAGCTGCAGTGCTGTGCAGTTTGATAAATGGGATTCAAGCTGACTGGCTGTACACAGGAATGCACCCTTAAAGAGTACATGTTCCTGGAATAACTAACTTTATAGAAGCAAATATTGATATGAATTAACATAACTATGAAGACATTTAGACCTACACAAAGTCAGAACAAAACACATCAGAAGCAGGGCTTGCAGTGACACGCAAGTACAAGATTTATGCCTCTGACAAAAGGATAGCTACTCCAGTGAAATGATGTTTGGAAGTAGTAATGCAGGAAGTTGGCTGACAACTCTTCTGCTGCATTCAAGCACACCTTGGCAATGTGTTCAAGCGCTTTTTTGGCAGATTCTCCCTCTGTTGATTCTTTGTAACTCGTTGGAAGGAAATGGAACCCAAGCATGAAAGTATGAAACCCAAGTATGAAAGACACCAGTATTATAAACAGTGTAGTAGAGAAGTTTGAAATGGCCCTAGTTCAGTGGTAGAGCACATGTGTTGCATGCAAATGGTTTCAGATTCAGTTTCTGCTGTTTCACATGCAGAAAGAAAGAACTAAAAGTGCACCACTCAACTAGTTGAGCACCAATGCAGCTTGCATGTACAAAGTTTCATGTATAAACACAAATTTATGCAACATATTCTTAAGGGATAAAGCATGGATATATTGTGGGAAACAACAAGTTCATTTTACATATGGGAAACACTGGGAGAATTCACACTTGCGATAGGAAACATCATAGACAGGAAATACTTGGCCTTTCAGATGTTGCTGGACTCCAGCTCCCATTAGCACTAGCCAGCTTGGTTAATGGTCAGGAATAATGGGAACTGTAGTCCAACAACATTGGAGGGTCACACATTCCTTGTACTTGTTTTACATTGTTGTGTGTCTGTGTGTATGCATGCACACTTGTGATGTCCACTCTGGAATCTGCAGTGTGAATAGGCAGAGAGGCAGGAATCAGTAGGGGATGGAATTGTGTACAAACTGAAACCAATGGAGGTGCACTAGATCTGCTTGCAAAATCACCATCAGGAAGTACCCTTTAATGGAATGTTTGAAGTAATGTTTGGAATTCCACAATGTTTTTAAAGAGCAAGTAAGAGATTGTGTGTACGTAACCTGACATGTTCAACAGTGGGTGTTGCAGAATAATCAGGGAAGTTGCTGTGCAGCTGGAATCTGGAAGGAGCTTGGCAGAAGTAGATTCATGCCACGCCTCATGTTGAAAAAGGTGGGACCTGTGAAGAGGGGTTTTCCTTTCTGGGTTGAGAATAGTATGTGCATGGAGAATGGTGGTGTTTGCATAAAGAAATAAATATTTTCCTGTAACAAGATTATGATGCTTTTAAAAACATTAACATTTTGCCTTTCCCCCTTAAGAATCATCACTCTTCTATCACCACTGCCTACTATTCCATGAACCCAGGACTCCTCTCCCCCCCCCCCCACCTTCCAAATGGATTTCTGGAAACATTGGATATCCATTTTGTCTGCAGGCTGTGCATCTCATCAGTTAATTTGCACAAAATATGCACTCTACTGGTAAAAGTGGCTAGGAACGTAGGAAGACCTTTGATGCATCAGGCCAAAAGTCTATCAAGTCCAGCACCTTGTTCTCACAGATACATACAGGAAGCCCACCAATAAGACTGGCATGCAACAGCTCTTCTCGCTTTGTGTGTTACTTATTCTCTGAAGCTAGCAAACAATGAAGCCCTACAGCAAACTGGCATATTCAAAGGATGCTTTGCTTGTTTGCTTCATTGCACCCTCCCCTCTGCTCTGCCCCATCTACCGCCAGCTGTTTTTCTTCCCTTCTCCTGTCTCTCTTTTATGCCACTTCCTATGCTTGGAACAATTTCCCTTTGTCTGCTCCTTAACTTTGTACATTTCCTCTCAAATCCCAATTTCAGAAAGACTTGTTCTCAGCCTCCATAGGAAAGCCGCTTCTTACATGCTTCCAGAGCAAAAGTAAGGACATTAGTACTGGGTGCAGATTGCAGCACCTTTGCTCAGGACGAGGGGCGAGGATAGTGTTAAGCAGCTTTTTAGTAAAACCTGCAAGGATGAGCTTGAAAGCACGGAGGCAATAACTGGTGAAGTCTCAAAAAACCTGGGGAAGGGAGGGCAGGATTCCTAGGATGGATGACACTGCCTGATACAGCTTCTTTGCCTGTCCCACATCTAACAGAAGGAAAATAAAGCATGCAAAAAGGTTGAGGTAATTTTGCAGGGTATGGACAGGTTACAGAAAGCAGCTTTCTCTTGAAGCAGTTTCAACTTCACCGTGTTACTTGATGCAATTCTCACTTGCGGCACTTCCGGGCTGTTGGTATTTCCAGGTGGGATTCAACCACATACTGGCAAATTCAGGTTGCACAGCTAGAGTTGACGTGGAGGTCTTGCACAACTATTTCCCCCAAAGGCTGGACTTTTTGCGATATGGAAAGTGACAGGGGAATAGACTAGAAAATATGAGACAACATCTGCTTTGATGCTGTGTCTTCTGACCTCCTTACAAACAAATCAGAAGGAATGCTCAATAAGCCGGCTGCCTGGGAGTGCTTTTGGTCATTCCCAAGCTTTTACGGTACTTTTCCCAGTGTGTGCAGTGGGATCGCTGTCTCCAGCATTTTAGCGCCACCCACTCAGAATGAAAGGGGGGCTTTTAAGCATTTAGGAATGCTGAAAACACAAGGTGTTTCATTTTTAAGAGAATGGCGTGCAAGTTTGGTTATGTACAATGGAACTTCATGGTAAACATGACTCTAAATCATTTGCCCATATATGTGCAGAGAAACCCCCCCCCCGAAGATCTAGGTGTATAGATTGTTGCAATACGTCCCTAATTATTACAATTCTATAATTATAAAATTGTGTAATCTTAGGTTATATAATCTGAGAAGGGGCGTGGCTGTGACTATCATGAAGGGACCCCACCTTTCTGAATTTGCTGCTCATGAGTAGGCGGCTTGGTCCGCAGGGCCTGAATAGCTGCTCTCCCCTCTGAATGAACCACGCCCAGGCAGCACCAGGCAGCTGTTCATTCCGTACCATTTGTAACTGGGATCTTTCCTCGCTGCTCTCTTTGCCATCTACACTGAGACATGAAAGCTGTGTTGCATTTGAGCAGTTAGGGGAGGAGGAGTACACAGTTTCGCATTCTGCATTTAAGTCATGCTTCATACTGGATAGTTTTGGGTAGGTCTTGGCTATTTCCCTGCTTAACCTACAGCACATGATGGAGATACAGTTGATTAAAAGTAATAATTCTAAAGCAAGTTGTACATGGAAAAGTGTAGTGGAAATTACTCCTCTCCCAGATGCATATGGTTTTTAGTACTCTTATCTTCTTGGTTGGACCACCTCCTCCCTCCAGACCTTTTAGAGCAGTTCAAAATGGCAGTACTTTCTTGAAATCTGGACATAAGAGATTTTCAAGCACTTGTTACCCCTCTGTAGGGATTTTGGAATTCTTTTGCAAGGGAGGTCACCCTCTTTCTCTTAGGGCTGACAGTGAGCCAAAGACGATAGCAATTCTGGCAGGTCAGGACCTGTGGTTAGAGGGTAACCATTGTGGTTTGGAGATGGGCCCAGTGGTACGTGATGGGACAAGGCATGGAATGACATCATCCAAGAGAGGGGAAGTCTATGGAGGGGAGCAGGAAGGTACGGGTTCATATACTCAATTTCCTGAATTTATTTTATAAAGTTACAACCATTCATCAACTGTGTATTACAAAAATAATATTTATGGTGAAATCCCCCCTTTTTTTGCTTTACTCAAGTTGCATTTCCAGACATGTAACCTATAGCTCCTTGACCATGAAACTAGGGTGCTCATGTATTCTTATTTTGGGGTGAGAGGGGAAAGAACAAAGGAGGTCAATGAGGAAAACCTGCATGGTGTACCTAAGCCACAGCCTCAGGGACGACCCTGACAGAGAGACCACTGTCTCTGACATACCTGAAGTGGAACTGGCCCTATTGAATGGGGTGCACTTTGCCACTGAAGGTAAGGGAACTGTTTACCATACCTCCGCCTGACTCAGTTGTGTTACTTATTAAAACAGGAGATTTGAAGGCTGAGCTGAAAACAGGGGTGGGAATAAAAGTTCTATAATCATTTTTATGCCTCTCAAAGAGCACCTGCCATTTTGGGGGGATTTTAAAAACAAACAAACTAGGGAGTGTTCCCTCAAAAGGGAGCAGAAACGTTTAAGGCATCAGGAGGAACAGGTCCCTGTTGCCTTGGCAACCAGACTGGTATCTGTCGTGACTACGAAGCGGCATTACCCCCAGTCTGAAGCCCAACCCTGGGTCGAAATGTTATTCTGTTTACTGATCCCACCTGTGACCTCTGTTTGTTGGTATTCTGTGCAAGGGACTGCGTGCATACAGTTTGATGCCAATAGACTCTGAATGTGCAGTTTGTACCTCCCATTTCTGTAGGGCACAGATTGTGTGTTGTGATCCTATAAATGCTGGATCTGTATGTACACAGGTTCTCTGCAGAAGTTCGGAAGGCGGAAGTCAGAGGCGGGAGTTGGAGGCAGGCCAACAGAGCACCCCAAGCACCCCTCTCCAGATGAGCATCTCTACCTACACAAACATAAGGGTGCATCGAGATGAGAGCAACAGTGTGCATAGACACTACTTGCATTTTGACGTACACCAAGCACATGCACCCAAGTATAGACAGTGTCTATACAGACTACCTTGTCCTCCAGCAAATGGGTCTTTGAGTTTTCCAACCCTTTTCCAAATGTGTGTACAGTGGTACCTCGGGTTACATATGCTTCATGTTACACACTCCGCTAACCAGAAATAGTGCTTCAGGTTAAGAACTTTGCTTCAGGATAATAACAGAAATCGGGCTCCGGCGGCGCAGAAGCAGCAGGAGGCCCATTAGCTAAAGTGGTGCTTCAGGTTAAGAACAGTTTCAGGTTAAGAACGGACCTCCAGAACGAATTAAGTACTTAACCCGAGGTACCACTGTACTGCCTTCATTGCTGTCACTATGTAGCCAAATATGAATTGTTTTATGAGATCACCCACCGCCTTTACTTCCACTTAGGGAAGGAGAATAACAGAACCTTTGCATGCAAAAGATCTCAGGCTCCATCCTCACCAACTTCAGGAAGGGCTGAGAAAGACCCCCAATTTGAAACCCTGAAGAGCTGTTGCCAGTCAGTGCAGACACTACCAGGCTTGATGGACCAATGTTTTGGGATACATCCTTGGAAGTATACTTTTTTGCCTTAAGGCATCAGTATGGTTCAACATGTGCTACTGAAAAGTGCTATCATGGTTGCTTCTGGTTCACTCCCAAGTTTGATCTCTCACAGACATCAGGCCTTGGAATCAGGATTGCTAGGCCTCATATTTCCAGCTTCATACACAGCCATTTCTTTTCCGGCAAGTGAAGAGTCTCAGGCCAACAATCTGAGACTGAGAAGGGGAAGTTGGCTTGGTGCTTGCTTTTGACCCTTCCTGACACCAGAGCTGAGAAAATGAGGGAGTACGATGTGTGAAATCAGGGTCTGAATAAACCTTTCAGGGAGGAGGGGAAGAGAAGGGTTTTGTTTTAGAGGTTCCATACATTTGCAGCCAGATCAAGACCGGACATAGTACAGGGCACAATGGGCAAGACAATGATCTAGAATGGTCAATGTAGGCAGCAAAGTGGCTCATGGCACCACAAGGTCCTTAGGAAAACAGACTGAAAGGCCTCTAGGCAGAATGGGGGTCCCATATCACCTGTGCTAGAGGGTGGTGGGGCATACACAGAGCAGTTCCTGGGGCCCCTTGAGTAAACAGACAGGCCATAGGATACCTCCAATGACTCTGACCAAGAGTTACCAGATGCTTAAGGGCTTAGCCAAATACTACAACCTGTCCTGGCATGCTTAGCCTCATTCTAGCAACTCCCTTGGAGCGCTTGTGGGATGACATCCACCTATCTTGCTTGCTGTTTCCAGCCCTGGCTTTATCGTGACCCAGCACTTCCTTGGCTGCCCTTAAGACGTTGCTGCCACCAAGCCCGTGGCTTTAAGCTGCATGCATTCAAGGACTCCGCTTTCAAGCAAAGGCTCTGCTGCCTCGTGGACATCCTCTTCCCTGGCGATGCACGGCCTTGAGTTCGATCAGAGCCCGCGGTGCTTTGGAGGCGGACGGCCAGAGCATCCCCCTGGACGCTGCTCGGAGAATTCCTTGACTCATCTGGTGGGTGTACAGAGGTCAGCCAGGCTCCGACTCAGGGGGGTCCTTACAGCTCAGTCGTTTTCCTGGGTTCTATCAAGACCGTACTCAACATGCCCACTTGGCACTCTTGGTCCTGGAGTTTCCTTGCAGACTGCGAGGGGCTTTGGCACCTCCGACGCCCCCTCTGCCAGTTCTTCAGCAGCACCAACACAGTTACCAAGACTAGGAGGGCCGTGAGCAGCCCAAACACCAGCACTAAAATCAGCTGCGACTGACTCAGCCCCGAGTCCTGCTGAGTCACCACCTCTTTCACGGAGATCAACAGCCCTCCCCCGTTTGATTTCTCACTGTAGGTAGTGACCCGCTTCCCAGTCACCACAACCCGGACGGACTCAGACTGGGTTGTCCAAGGGTTGCTGCTGGCTGTGCTTCTCACGACGTCGTTGCCGTGCCCCTTGGGATCAGGGTGAAACGCGGTGACCCACGTCGGCTCGGGAGCAAGGAGCTCACAGGTCTTGCCGACAAAGCCCTCGGGACACAGGCAATCGAAATCGTTGACGCGGTCGTAGCACTTTGCCCCGTTTCTGCACGGCTGGCTGGCGCAGTCGTCAACGTTGATGCTGCAGAAACGCCCTTCAAAGCCAGTGGGGCACTGGCAGGAGAAGCGGTTGATGCCGTCGAGGCAGGTGGCACCGTTGGCACAGGGACGCATCAGGCAATCGTCGACGTCAATCTCGCAGTGGGTGCCAATGAATCCTGCCAGGCACTTGCAGGTGTAGTTGTTAGCAAAGCCGTTCTGGTCCAGGCACTCTCCGCCATTCTTACAAGGGGACCTGAAAGGAGAGAATGGGGACCGATCACAACACCCATATGGGCTGTCCTACATTTTATTCATCTGTTTAAATACCCCTTAACCGTTAGCATTTCTAATAACAGTTATTATTTTATTATTTGTACCCCACCCATCTGACTGGGTTGCCCCAGCCACTCTGAGTGGCTTCTAAGTGCACGTAAAAGGTGCATGCAAAAATAAGCCACACAGGAAAAAATAACAACAAAAAGTTGTCATAAAACTGAACGTTGCCTTGAAATCCTTGTTCGTGAAATGGTGCGTTTTAAAGCCTTTTACGGCTGATCCTATACGCGTTCACTCAGAGGTAAGCCCTACTGAGCTTAATGGGACTTACTCCTAGGCAAAGGACTGGAGCCTTTAAAAGGTTTTGCTCCTTGCGCCTGCCTTTCCTCCCATCTATTTCTGCTAGGATCTCTCACCCTGCCTTATCACATGGCCCCGTCTTCAGCTCACAGTTCTTTCCATGGAATCCTTCAAGGCACAGGCAAGAATATTCCCCATCTCGGTCGTAGACGCACTGGGCTCCATTCTGGCACGGGGTCTGGTGCTCACAGACATGCACGTCTGAAAGAGATGGGGGGAAAGAGGAGGACGAGGAGGAGAAAATGCAGGTCAAAAGTACTCAGGGCTGGTTTTTCATGTCAGACACCCACACCCACACATAAAAGTTCTCTCTTTTTTAAATTTACTGTGATACTGGAGGCTGTACAAAGAAAAGGTGGCCAGCTAGCACAGCATCCTCCTTCCCAGTGTCCAACCGCATGTCCCCTGCTCTTCAGAGGCACGAGGCCACTGATTCTGAAGGTGGAAGTGGGCTCCTGTATTGGAGCAGAAGACGCTGCCTTACTTCCTCCTAGCCCAGCACTGCATACAGCTGTACCTTGAATCCCAAATGCCTTGGTACTCAGACGCTTTGGCTCCCGAACACTGCAAACCCAGAAGTGAGTGTTCTGGTTTGTGAACATTCTTTGGAACCCAAACATCCAATGGGGCTTCCGATTGGCTGCAGGAGGTTCCTGCAGCAAAGCAAAAGCCGCGCTCCGGTTTCCGAACGTTTTGGAAGTCGAAAGGACTTCCAGAACGGATTCCGCTCGACTTCCAAAGTATTCTGACTAGCAGTGGTTCTCCAAGGCCTTAGGACAACTTCATGTAGCTGGGAATTCAAATTCAAATTCAAATTTTATTAAACGGTCACAGACCAGGTGAAGTATTAGCTGGGAAGTATTGGAGTCAATAGCAAAAGTAGTTGTTTTCTCCAGGGAGGCCTCAAAGCAGAAAATGGGAAGACGGCCGAATTACTGCTGCTAATAAGGCTGTGTGGTTCTTCTGTTAAAGCTGAATTGCTGTTGTTTGGAAATGGCATCATTTGTCGGTAGTGAATGTGTTGTGTATGCAGAGGACCCGAGTTTCAGCCTTTCAAGGCAGCAGCAGCAGAAGCTATTGTCTGAAACTCTGGAGAGCAGGTACCAGCCCATGTGTTCTGGCTTGGTATAAGGCAGCTTCCCAATAAGCTTCCTTTCCCTGTTGTCCTGACTCTCCTCAATAAGTCCCCACCCTGTTCCAAGTGGAGTGACGCACCTTTCTTGCACAGCTTGCCAGCCCAGCCACTTTGGCAGATGCATTGCCAGGGTTGGTGGCACGTCCCATGCTTGCAGCCTGGCATCCTCACACACTGTTCACAGTATTCCCCTTCCCAGCCTTTGTCACACCTGCAGAAGGAAAACCAGAAAGTCAGAGCAGGAGAACGTCACCGCAGGCACCACGCAAAGGCACTAACAAAGCCATGTGCAGTAAACATCGCAAGGCATTAGACTGGGGTTTCATAGTCATGGGACTCAGCTGCATTAGTAAAAAAAAAACGTTTTGAATGTGTTATAACATGCAACACCAGATGGTGCCAGAGAGCAAATAAAAAATAAATCTATGTGATTTTTTGTTTTGTGTGTGTGTGTGTGGTTGTTATAATGATTTAATTTCTGACTTATTTATAGCACCCCTGTGTGTAGATCCACCAATGGTCTCTGTTCCTGGTGATGGGTGGAGGCAGGATCCAGGATCCTTTTCGGTCTCAGTGGCATGATAGGAAGAAGTACCTCGCACAAGAATGTGAGGGGAATTCGTGAAGGGAGCAGCAGCAGCAGCAGGATGGAGCCAAGGGTGAGGCAAAATGGAGGCACTTTGGGCAGGAGGCAAGAAGAGGGGTGGGGCTTATGAGTACCACAAGTTTTGGTGAAGAGCGTCAACCAGCCAAGATTGCCGCCTGTCTAATGATTGCCTGGGGACAGTGAGAAAATTATCTCTATTTTAAGAAATGTGTGGGTGGGCACAGAAGAGGAATCTCCAGCCTTGGTATTTGCCTTGGGGTTTTGCCATAGGTCAGGAGGGACAATCTGGGCTGTACACCTGATGTGCAAGGTCGGCAGGAAACTCTGCTTTTACTACTGTTTCTTTTCCATCCCAGTAACTTGTTTTCAGAGAGAATAGGAACGCGCCGGTGCCAAACCTTAAGGCTGCGGTCCAGGAGAGTAGGGAACGTGGTGCCCTTAAGATGTTGCTGGACTCAACTCCCATCATCCCTGTCTACTGGCCATGCTGGCTTGAACTGATGGGAGTTGGAGTCCAGCAACTTCCGAAGGCATCACATTGTCCACCCCTGCTATACACCCTTACTCAGGAGTGCATCGCCCTGAACTAAGGGGACCTGTTTTTGAGTAAACCTGCCTAAGATTGGGCTGCTGGCAATGGCATATCACAGGCTACTTTTTCTTTGTGCAAATGCACACATATCAAGCACCTTTCCCCCCATATTTTAAAGTATATTGAGAAAATATTGGAAGATAAAACTAAAATGGGAGGATGTACCAAGACATGACTCATGGCAAGCCTTGTTCACCACACTTATAACTAGACTATAGTAATAATTTATTATTTACACCCCACCCATCTGGCTGGGTTTCCCCAGTGCTGCAGCTTACCAAAGATCAAGCAGTGATACACGGGATTCATACTACGCTCATGCCTCTCTGTTCCTTGCAACTAATTAGATGCAAGTCCTGTGTTTACTCTGCAATCAGTGAGTCAGTGCCAAAAAGACTGAGCCCAGGTTTTGTGGGCGTAGTTTCTTTTTCGCGCCATACCTGTGGGTGGGGATTTTGCTCCTCTGCGCCTCCCCTACAGAGTTCTTCTCTTTTAATGGCAGAGAAATGCGCGGCTGCACATTCCTGCCACTCTGAGGGAGTGGTGCAGAGGCACAAACTCAGGCTGCCCATTTGCACAGCTGCAAAAAAGGAATCACTGAAACGAGACGTATACCCTTCACAAACCACAAACCAAGTGGGGGAAATGCAGCATTAAAAAATGGCATCTGCTTTGTATTAAAAAAAAACCCACCTTGGGTGTGCCGAAGGGATAAAAATCAGAAAACATAAAGTCCAGGGTGAGGCCCCCCCACAAAAAACCCAACTTGGTCTACACAGGACAACTCTGTTGACCAATGGAAAGATTGACGTCTGCCCCCATCCTTCAGCTGCAGTGAAGAAAGATGCCCTTCTTAGATGAGGTACATCTTGAACTACACAATCACAGGCTTTTTCTATCAGTCCTGGGTCTCTGGTGTCTTCAGGGTGGGGCAGGGGTGGGCTGACTTCAATCTCTTTTTGGTCTACCTTAAAAAAAATGTATATAACATAGAAACCCCTTCATCAGCCAATGTGTGTTAAATTGCATAGCACAAGTCCGTGCCTAGTATCTATTAACAGCCACGATACAACTGGTCTGTGATCCTGAGTATGTGCTCTTGTCAAAGAATGTAAGAAATGACTTTGCTGGGGCCACCTATGGCACCATTCTTTGGTTACAATCCCAACAGCCAGCGAACACTGGATAAAATTGGCCGGTAGACCACAAAGGGGGCACTTTTCACAAACGTCATCTCCTGAGCATGTGAGGGAACTTGCTCACACTGCTCACACTTCTCCTTCTAGACCCCTAACAGGTACCTTGCCTCAGGGGACCATGTTCAAACACCCAACCTCCTCTCCAACAATTGAGGGAGAGAGCATTCTGAACAGGTAAGTGAGAGAAAGAGGGACACGTCTTATAAGGCAGAAATGAGAAACCTGTGGCCTTCCAGATGTTGTTGGACTGCAACTTACATCCTCTCTGACAACTGGCTACTGGCTGGGGCTGATGGGAGTTGGTATCCAACAGCATCTGGAAAGATCTGGGAGGTTGCCCAGCCCTGAAGAGCACCTGTGCTTGATGGGAGCAGGCAGTTGTCAGAATGTCAGGTGTGTTTCTGCATCCATTGCAGCTGCTTTGTAGGAACATAGCTCATATGCAAGGAGAAGAACAAACAGCCACTGCAAACACAGAGTTCTGCTACAACTCCCAAAGCTGAATGGCTTGGTGGGCGGGGGGGGGGGGAGAGACTGAGGCATGAGCCCTGGCAGAGCCCTCAGATGGCACCATTCCCTATTTTCTCTCCCTCCCTCACCAAAACCATGCATTTGCTGTGGTTTCCCCTTCCTTCATGGGCTGAGCATTTCATGAAGAGGCTGTTGCACCAACACAGCAGTGGCAAATTGCCAGCCCCAGCATAATGTGCATATAGGGTTGCTCTGTAAATGACTTTCTTTTTTTTTTGCTTTGAAAATTGTTGTATTAGTGACAGTGTGCCAGGACAAGACGCATGCAGCGTGGATGTGTTTCCTACTGCCAAATCCAGCGCTGGGTTGGAAAAGGAGGCCTACTCCAAGCACGCAACCCAGGGATGGCAACAGTACTGTATTACAACTGTAAAACTCTCCAAATAATGTCTGAAACTTATTGCGGTGTTGCAGCAAGTTATCTTACCCATGTTTCTTTGATACTGTTAAGCTGTTTTGTAGGAAATGAGCCCATTTGAAATCCTAGGATTTAGGAGGATCTAAAATAGAATCTATGCAAAAGCCTCTCCCGTCTTCAGCTGAAAACCCTGGTTTCCAGACAAGGCCTTTATTTAGGCAATTAAAAGTAAATTTAATAAAAGACAAAAACAGCCTAGCAGCTCAGGTATTTCCTAGCTGCAACTTCTAGCGATCAGCATATGTTATCCGAAAGCTTGTGCAATGTTGGCTGGTAACACAGAACAGTCATATAAAATTATAAAACTTTTGAAATGCTATTATCCACCCATTCTGGGGAGTGTCGTATGTGGGATGTTTTATTGCGCTGTAAAATGCCATAAAAAAACAATACAAAGCCTCAGTAGTGTAAGCAGGTGCTGAACGGGCAATGCCCTTTGACACTGCTCTTCAGCAGCTGTTTGAGGCTGCAGTATCCTATAGCAGGTTGACTGATCTCTCTGCCCAGATGCAAATAGATGGATTAAATAATCTGTTCTCCAGAGACCAAAAGAACAGCCCATCAGATTAAGAAGGATGCTCACCATTCAAGGGAGATTTTTTGCAAAACAAGTCAACATCTACCCTAAAAATGGCTACCAAAACAAAGGACTGTAAATATTCCATTATTCTGGGTGGGCTGAAAAATATCACTATTACTTAAATTTCAAAGTAAATTTCTAGCCCTCAGGTTTATAGAGAAAATCCATATGCAATTATCTGCAAAATTATCTGCTGCAATCTCTTTCAACTTGGATCTGTGCTTCCTCCTTGGCTCTCAGACATGACCCACACACTTCAGTGATACACAGTGGGTTCAAATCCCTCACACAAAGCACTCTCTTCCATTCACTGTAAAATGCTGTGAAAAAGACGAAGGTGGGGAAATAAACTCACTTTTCCCAGACTGAAAGCATGCAAATGAAACAAGATTATGCAAACCGAGCCCATGATTCAGACGTGTAAATAGCAACTTGCTTGGTTGTCTATGGTGAGTAAGAATTAGCTATGATTAACCAAACTAGAAAGGCTAGCAACAACAACAAAATTTTATTTCACAAATGAACAGCATGGGTATATTTGGGCAACCATTCTAGTTTTTTTGGAGGGGAGGGGCTTTCTTTAAATGAGAGCAAGCAACATTGGTTGATTTGTTCATAAGGCTAACATAAAGTGTGTTCATTGCATCCATTCAAGTTGCTTCAAATGTGACATTTTTCATAAATGGAAATAACATCCCTATTAGGAAAGTGTGATATATATGGAGAAACAATCTCTTTTGTTCACGAAGCAGACAACAGCTGTACACAGCGGCCATCTCCTCTATGGATTGGTGGTGAGATAAACTTACATATCCCACTTAACACAGGAAAATGTACATATGTTTTGGCATGCATGGAGATTTTATAATGCAGAAAAAAATGTTACCTATGAAGTGGACTTTTGGATGAAAAACCAGCAGGGCCAGACCTAACATTAAGTAATGAAGCAGCTGCCTCAGGCAGCAGAGGCAGGAAGATGGGGAGGAGTGGCAGCATGGGGTTGGAGCAGGGCCGGCCCAAGACATTTTGACACCTGATGCAAGCAACAAAATGGCGCCCACCCATCCAGGGGTAAGTGAAGATCTATATCAGGAACAAGAGGGGAGTAAAAATTTACATCGGGAACAAGGGGGGAGTGAAGATCTACACTGGGAACAAGGGAGGGAATAAAATCAACCTTACATTAATTGGAATAATGAGGGAAATGAAGGTATTAATTTTTATAAAATATAAGAAACTGCAAAAGGGATGGGGGAGGAAGTCAAACTATAAATGCTTATTGGGGGAAAATTGGATTTGTATCTCTGTAAACCTGAAAAATAAAATTTATTTTAATATAAAATAAACCTTACCTGGTGGTTTAAGTGGGAATAGTGGGGGGAGGGGGCAGCCTGCTTTGAAGCACCAGGCAGGTGCAGAACCCAGATGACCCCAGAGGGCAGCTCCCACCATTTCCTCCCCAAAGGTGAGGGGAGACCAGCAGTACCTCATATTCACAAGAGGCCACTGTAGGGGTGGCATGGGGGTGCTGCTGAGGAGGCAGCAGATTTGACCTCCAAGAAACATGCCACAGCTGTTGCAGCAGTGGCAGCATAAGCAGGCAACGCATTCCTTAGAGGCTGGATCTGCTGTTCCTACAGATCCTGCTACCTGAGGCAGTCCCCTCCCCTTGCTTCATGGGTGGGCTGGCCCTGGTTGCAGAAAACATCTGTGTGTGCCACACAGCCAACTTTGCACCCTCTAGGCCAGCTTGCTGTCCTCAGGCATGGCTGTCGCAACACCGGTGTTGCAATAAAAACTAATGGCTAGTTCAGTCAGCTTCTATACACTGAACAGGAGGGGACACCATCTTGCCCTTTGTCGCACCAGGCAGCAAAACGTATTGGGCCAACTCTGAGAGTAGAAGCTTATAGGACACTACTTCTTGGGGTGGTTGGCACAAAATGTGCAGGGTTTGGAGTGACGCCGTGTTTGAGCAGGCCTCTCTTTTAACAGCACCCAAGTATGGCTTTACCTGCATTTGCCGTCCTCGTCACAGCTTCCATGAGCCAAGTTACAGTGGTCACTGCAGTCATCACCTGCAAGGCAAAGCAGAGAGCAGGATTTATTGCACCAGGAAGTCAGAACTCCAAGCTATGGCTAACTTGTGTCAGCAGGAAAGGCTGGTGAACCCATCACAAATTTGCCAGGTTGGGACAGAAGTGTGTAGAATCCATTTTCCTTTCCAGCATATACTTATCCCAGTTGTGTATGACCTCTCCCTGCCATCTGTAATATCACAAGACCAGTTTCTAGGGCAATAAATGGAAACGTTTCTACTCATTTATTGCATGCCATTCATGCTGTCTTCCCTTAATCTTCAGAGTGTCGAAGTGCTGATTTTTCTTAGCTGTGGGAGGCTCCATATTTTGTAGCTGGGAACATATGCTGCTTGTTGTTCCCCTCCCCCTTAAATATATATTTTAGGGAAATTTTTAAATATGCAATCGACAGACTGAGATCAAGCTCAACGTTGCAATAATACAGAACTGCCCTTCCGGAGAAAATCGCAGCACAGATATAGGTCAGTGAACCACAAGGCAAGAGGATGCAAACGATAATAATTAAGCACAAAAAAGAAATGAAGCAGAAGCAACAATCAACTTTCCAAATGAGCAACACACTGTTTTCCCCCCTCAGGATGGATAGTGGACCATAGCTCATGTGTTAAGAGCACCTGCTTTCGATGCATCACAAGCTAAAAGGACCATGTAGGAGGAGATATGTGCCCAGAATCCTGTAGAGTCATTCCTGGTCCAGAAAAGAAATCAATACTGGGGAGATGGACCAGTGGCCTGACTCAGGGGAAGCTAGCTTCTTAGTTTCAAATGACATCTCTTTTTGGGGAGGAGGGGCTCATGCTACAGTAGTTGTTCTGTGGCAGCTGTACTTAATTGCATCCACCTTGCAAATGCCACTGCTAAAAATAAACATGTTATTTGCACGATTACTTTATTTATTTACTTATTGCATTTATTTACCGCCTTTTCCTCTAAGATGCTGTTCTCCTCCTCCCTATTTTATCCTCCCAACCTTCAGCTAAGATTCCTGCATTGCAGGGGGTTGGACTTAGATGAGCCTTGGGGGGGCGGGTACATTCCAACTTTACAGTTCTACAACCCAGTGAGGCAGGTTAGGCTGAGATATGGCAACAGGCCCAAGGTCACCCAGTGAACTTCACAGCTGAGTGGGGATTCGAACTCTGGTCTCCCAGGTCCTAGCACAGCACTCTAACCACTACACCACACCGGCTCTCTCTCCATGCTCCTGAATACCAGTTTGCAGGCTTCCCGCAGGCATCTGGTTGGCTGCTGCAGGAACAGGATGCTGGTACCTCTGGATGTGAATGGGATCCGTTCCGGAGCCCCATTCGCATCCTGAAGCGAACACAAACTGCGTCTGCAGGGTTGAGATTCGCCGCTTCTGTGCATGACATCATTTTGAGCGTCTGCGCATGCGCGAGCGGCGCAACCCGGAAGTAACGTGTTCCGTTACTTCCGGGTCGCCGCAGAGCGCAACCCAAAAACACTCAACGTGAAGCAACTTCAGCCCGAGGTATGACTGTACTGCTATTGCCACTTCCTGGAGAAGGTCCTTCCCTCACAAACACACTTAAGGAGAGGATCTGTGTCCCCCAGCACTGCAATATCTTAAATTTTAAAACTTAACAAAGCAGTGGTGAAATTGACGTGTCTCCACCCTACACACAGAAAGACACCTACCCTGAATGCAGAGAAGGCCAGTGGCCCATCTAACCCAGTCTCCTATTTTCACAGTGGCCAAGCAAAGGCCTATGGGGACCCCACAAACAGAACCTGACCTCAAGAGTGCTCTCTCCTGCAGTTTCCAGCAACGGCTATTCAGAAAGGTCACTGCCTCCAATCTACTTACTACGGCAAGTAGTCACCAATAGCCTTATCCTCCCCAAATCTGTCTGATTCTCTTTTAAAGCCACCCAAGTTGGTGGCCATCATTGCCTCTTGTGGGAACAAGTTCCATAGTTTAACTTCCTTTTACCTGTCTTGAATCTTCCAACAACCAGCTTCAATGGATGTTCACGAGTTCTGGTCTTATGAGGGAGGGAGAAAAATGTTTCTCTAGCCACTTTCTCTATGCCATGCTTAATTTTTATAAACTTCTACCATGTCTCCTCTCATTCACCTTTTCTTTAACTGAAAAGGCCCAACTGCTACAACAACAACAACAACAACAACATAGTAGTAGTAGTAATAATAATAATTTTATTATTTATACCCCACACATCTGGCTGGGTTTCCCCAACCACTCTGGGCAGCTCCCAGCAGAACACTAAAAACAGAATAAAACTTCGAACATTAAAAACTTCCCTAAACAGGGCTGCCTTCAGATGTCTTCTAAAAGTCATCTTGACATCTGATAGGAGGGTGTTCCACAGGGCGGGTGCCACTACTGAGAAGGCCCTCTGCCTGGTTTCCTGTAACCTTACTTCTCGCAGTGAGGGAACCGCCAGAAGGCTCTCAGAGCTGGACCTCAATGTCTGGGCTGAACGATGGGGGTGGAGATGCTCCTTCAGGTATCCTGGGCCGAGGCCATTTAGGGCTTTAAAGGTCAGCACCAACACGTTGAATTGGAAACACACTGGGAGCCAATGAAGATTGTTTAGGACCGGTGTTGTATGGTCCTGGAGGCCACTCCCAGTCACCAGTCTAGCTGCCACATTCTGGATTAGCTGTAGTTTCCAAGTCACCTTCAAAGGTAGCCCCATGTAGATCACATTACAGAAGTCCAAGCGGGAGATAACTACAGCATGCACCACTCTGGCGAGACAGTCTGTGGGCAGGTAGGGTCTCAGCCTGCGTACCAGATGGAGCTGGTACACAGTTGCCCTGGACACAGAATTCACCTGCGCCTTCATGGACATCTGTGAGTTCAAGCTTTCCTTACAAGGAGTTGCTCCATCCCCTTGACAATTTTGCTTGTCTTTTCTGAACCTTTTCCAACTCTACAATATCATTTTTGATGTTTGATATTGTACAACAACCAAAGCTGTACACAGTATTCCAACTACACAGCATAACAGCATTGTGATATCAGCAGTTTTCATCTTAATTCCGTTACTGATACCTAGCATGCAATTTGCCTTTCTCCCCACAGCTGCCGCAAAATACAACTGTTTGAGAAGAGTGGCAACTGAACTCTCAGGAGTAACTGAGTGAGTTAATTGTGTTTTGCCTGCATTTTTATCTTCATATTATGCCTACTTCTTTTTAAAGTCTGTTGGTGTTATTGTATTTTCTTACGTATATTTTCTATTATTTAATGCAACCAGCTTGGATGGCTATTTAAAAATACATTAAGCAGTAAATAAATATCGTTAAATTAAAATTAATTAACTAATTAATTTCTGTTCATTCTGTTGAAAGAACGCTAGTATGGAAGCACTCCAAGTTTTAATCCAGTTTAAGATGCTGCTCTGATTAAGCACCGACAGTATGAATGAAGCTAAGCATAACAAATACTTCTATTAACTTCTAGCAAACAAAACAGCATGGATCAAGAGGAACTTATGGGAAATTCCCTTTGGATAGTACCCATTGTGCTGCTGTCAGCAAGACAATCTTGCACATCTCCACCATGACAATGCTGTTTTAGAAACGTTTAATTCATTCCCCACCCCTTACATTTTTGTGAAACAATACCTATCTACTCCTTCTTTGCCCTTTAAAGATAAAGTCCATTTCCCCCCATTGCCATTTCTATAACCACCACAGTACAGTTGCAGAATGAAGGCTGGTACTAACTGGTACCATCAGATCAAAGTGTGAAGCACAGGTTAAGGGCCACACACAGCAGAATTTGCTGGAGAGCCCCCAAACTCAGCTGGGCCAGCTTGCCACCTTTTGAAGTGAGCAAAGCAATACAAATCATCATCTAAAGCAGGAGTACCCAACTGGTGCCCTGCAGATGCTTTGGTCTACAGCTCCCATCATCCCTGACCACTGCCTGCACTGACTGGGGCCAATGGGAGGTGGATTCCAACATGGTAGGCCGCCGGTTCCTCACCCCTGCATAGAATCACAGAATCATAGAGTTGGAACCCCCCTGCAAGGCAGGAATAGGACCTCCCTGAATGCAACGCAACCTTCTCTCTGGTAAATATGCTTAAGTTTGTAGCCTTATCCCTTAGCAACCAGGCTCCCTTAGTGGTGCCCTCCTTTCCCGAAGCTTACATTTCTTGCTAAGAATGGCTTGTAACGTCACAAGAGAGAATGACCCATGAAAAGTCTGTAATTGCTACAAGGAAGATGTAGTTGTTGCTGGTGGGAGATGTCAGGTCTAAGCTTGCAGTGCATGGCACAAGACTGGCTAAAGCATCAATTTAAAGAAAGCCACAGCAAGGCGCAGGACACCTCCTGTTTTTCCAGCCTAAGGGGGAAAACATAATCTGAGGAAGGGGGACCAACATTGCTGTACTGAGACTCCTTGCTACCTTGAATGCACAGAGGGAGGAATAGATATACTCAAAGCAACTATAGCTGAGGAGCACTCTGGAAATTTGACTTGTAGGCCCCCAATATTTCCATTTCTCTGGCCCAGCACTTGAGATGAGCATCAGACCCTTTCCAAGGGATTGATTTCTCTTTATTTATTTAAATGTCTCCAAGGCTGTAACTGAGCTGTTTGTTCCCTGGTCCTGCCATCCCTCTCGCTCTCTCCCTCCCTCCCTAATCCCTCCCTTCTGGCACCTGAAGGCTCTGCTGCTTCTGCCTGCTAACTTTCACCTTCCTTTTTGTTCCTTCTGTCATGTGCCGTGCTGCAAGCGACCAGGACCCAACGATCTTGTTCGATCGTGTGCACTCGCGAGCCTTATCCGCTTACATTGGTTTTATACTACATTTTAATAAAATTAGCTGAAAAACAGCATTTTGTGTGTTTTTTTACGGGGAAAAAGCTCAACAACTTTTCTGTCTGGATTTTCACTGTTCGAAATATGGCAACCCTATACATAGGCCCCTCTCAGAGAACTACCGTTCCCAGAACTCCCAATGGAAAAGGAATGAGTTTAACCCAGTACAAGTATCTGGTGTAGATACACCCATATTCCCAGGGCTAAACTTAACAATATGTTACATACCTGATGAAATGTGTTATGTACAGTCTCCTTAAAAAATAAAAATAAAAACAGCAGTTGTGGAGGACCAGATTGGTCCATGCCTATCTGGACTGTGGCATCAAGGATAGGGGAAATAAGTCTTTCCCCCAGTATAATTCTCGTAACTAAAATTGCCTCCCAGACCTTCTATTTGCCCTGGAAGGAAAGCAACTATCAGTGCAAATAGCATCTTCCCATGAAGGGCAAATAGCAGCTTGTATACATGTGTGGTTTTTGTTAGGAAAACAGGGGAGGGGGGGAGTTTTGTTTTGTTTTTTAAGCACACACACATTTCCTCCATGCTATGGTCATAATTCAGATCAGGCCTTTGCAACAGCTTCTGTTTTACAACATGTGAAGCAGATACACAATTGTGATCATACACTGAATATTGTATTGTCTAGTTTGGCCTCTGGGCATGGCTTGTACCAGGGACGTTTGAAGGCCTTTCATGGAATGTCCAGCAGGTGTCACTGCATGCCTAAAAACACCAAGGGGGGGAGTAATCGCACCTTGGGTCCGGGACAGCAGGGGCAAATGCCAGGGGACAAACGTATTAAGCTTTGGCACTTGGGCCAGTTCAATGTTGTACTAGTTGCATGTCACTCTCCCTTGCGTTTTTCCTTCTGTCTTTTCAATGCAAAGCAGCCACAGTAAATCCCTAATCTGAGAAAAGAACAGAGGAAGAGCTGCTGGACTCTTTCCTATCTGACCGTTTCCCCACTGCAAATGACGCTCCTGCTGCTTTTCTAACTACATGGAGGTAGTCACAGGTCACCCCCCCCCCTCTGGGTGGAAAACAGAGGGGGGCAGCTTTGAACAGAATGATGGTTGTAGCGGGAAGGGTCAAGCAGCCCCTTCCCCAAGCCCCTTCCTCCACTCAGATCTGTTGCTTGCTGAGGCTGCTTTGGATTTATCCAACAGACCATCTGGACATGAGCAGGGGAATTCATGGAGCTAGGAACAGCATTTTCCTATGGTCTTTTTGGATACTTTATACAATTATTAGCAATTTCATTCAGTATCTCCTTCCTTAGAGGGTTTTAAGCAGAGATTGGATGACTATCTTTCATGGATGCTTTAAGTGAGATTCCTGTACTTGGGGTCCTTTACAATTCTATGAGTCTATGATCATAGAAAAAATAATGTATGCCCCATTGCCAGTACAGTGGAATCTCGGGTTGTGAACGTGATCCATGCAGGAGGCATGTTCACAACCCGCAGCATTTGCAACCCGCAACATGCGCGGATTGCAATTTGGCGCTTCTGCTCATGTGCAAAGAGCAATTTAGCACTTCTGCGCATGCATGAGCACCGAAACTCGGAAGTAACCCGTTCTGGTACTTCCGGGGTCAGCGCAGTGCACAACCCGAAAATACAGAACCTGAAGCATCTGTAACCTGAGGTACCACTCCATCACTGTAATCTATCTAAGGTAAAGGTAAAGGTACCCCTGCCCGTACGGGCCAGTCTTGCCAGACTCTAGGGTTGTGTGCTCATCTCACTCTATAGGCCGGGAGCCAGCGCTGTCCGCAGACACTTCCGGGTCACGTGGCCAGCGTGACAAGCTGCATCTGGCGAGCCAGCGCAGCACACGGAACACCGTTTACCTTCTCGCTGGTAAGCGGTCCCTATTTATCTACTTGCACCCGGAGGTGCTTTCGAACTGCTAGGTTGGCAGGCGCTGGGACCGAACGACGGGAGCGCACTCCGCCACGGGGATTCGAACCGCCGACCATGCGATCAGCAAGTCCTAGGCACTGAGGTTTTACCCACAGCGCCACCTGCCCTTAATCAAAGAAGGTCCATCTTGCTGGCAACCCAGATACCACTCTGGCTAAAACCTATGTGTTGGGGACGGGAGTTTCCTATGCTGCACTATATTATCAGACCCAACTAGTACAGTACCATTTGTCTACCCAAACTGACACAGAAGCAGAGAGGGCACACACAGACACAAACTTACCTCTAGCTCTGTTAATCTCATGCAAAGCTCAGTCTGCTACACAAGATGGGTCAACCAGCAATATTTTAATTTGCTCACAACCAGGGAAGAAGGCTAGACCATTCCTCTCCTTATATGTAATAACTAAGCTGCCTTCTACTGAGTCAGACCATTGGTCCATAGAATTCAGCAGGGTCAACACGTCAATGACAGAGCACCTGCTCTGCATGCAGGAAGGCCCCGGGTTTAATTCCCATCATCTCCAGGGGGAAAGTCCTGATTTGCCACCCTAAAGAGCCACTGCCAAACAGTGCGGACAAAGCTAAGCTACATGGACCAATAGTCTGACTCAGTAGAAGGCAGTTTCTCTTTGTTCCAGGGTTTCAGACAAGAGTCTTTCCCAGCCATGAGTGGAGATATGAAAGGTTAGACCTGGGACCTTTTGCATACAAAGGATGTGCTCTGCCACTGAGCTACAGCCCTTCCTGAAATAAGTAGCCGCATGTTACTCCCTGCAGGAAGCAGGAGGCAATTTTCCTGTAGTTAGGAATGTTCTCATAACCACCCTACCTTGTGGACCTTAGTTTGGTTCCCTCCTCTATAGCCTCTACAGGACAACTAAGCGATGAAACCCACACACTCGAGTACTGTTTATGCTCATGTGTTTTTCCCTGGCACCTGAAGAAAGGGAGACCTCTTTGAATAAGAGGAACCATTCACAGGGAGTTAAATGGTGGTTTCTGCACACCGCTGCAGAATGAACCCTTTACCTTTCTGCTGTAGGAGACTTCATGCCCAGGTGGAACCAAAGGAACACTGAACTCATCCTCACCTTGTGTAAAATGGTGATGGGCCACCAGGATCCAAAGCAAGGACATGAGCTGAAGACAGAAGCTCCTGAGCATGGTCAGCGTGGCCCCACCGAGATAGTCACCTACAAGGGGATGAAGGCAAAGTCAGACCAGGATGTTGGCACCTCCGCAGTGCTATCATGCAGCTCCAAAACACTATTATTGCTTATTCCAAACACAATTATTTCTCTAAAACAAATGCCAGCTGCGTCAATGGTTCCCTTGGCTTGGAGGCTGAAAGCACAAGAGCAGTGGACTTTCTGAGTCTGCCCCCATGCAGCGAAAAAACAAAACACCTGTGTTTGCAGGACCCCCCTTTTTTTACCTTCACACTCCTATCGCCTCCCCCACAAAAGGAGAGAACACCCCTGAACCCGTACAACGTTGAGATCTCCCATCAAAGCATCCCAAGGATATTCCAAAGCACAGGCTATAATTTTGGAACGATATCGGCATTGCGTTTCTTCTCAATGAAAACCTCTAGCTGTGCTGAGTTGCGCACTGATAACATGACATATGCTAATAGGATGAAAATTGCTGAACAAAAATAAAACAAAATTGCATGTCAGCCCAGAAGTAAGTCCCATTGAATTCAATGGGACCTGCTTCCAAGCGAAAAGAAAATAGGATTACAGCCTTAAGTAATGATGCTCCTTCTTATTCTGTTAAGAATCAGGGGGGAAGGGAGAAAAGAGAATTAACTTCTCTGTCTTCGGCAGGTGGTTAATACAATCGGGAGTACTTTTGTGTGGGTTGAGGTCTAGAGGTGAGGATCGGAAGCTCACCAATCTGATGTTTAAAACACTGCTAAAAATGGATTTTTAGTTACAGCTCTTCCCATGTCCCTCTAGAACAACTCTTGGATGTTTCCATCCGTTATCAATCTCTCTGAAGCAGTATTGCTGCCATTTCTTAAGATGATAAGGTTTATGTACTGGATTATCACATTTGCATCCAACCCTATGAACATTTGGAGCTGCATTATGCTGTGTAAGATGATTGGTCTATATAACTATATAACTCAGCATTTATTTGGACTGATAGGGTATTTTTCATAATCTGATACCCATCCTGGGACTTGCTGGTGAAGATAAATATGCAATCCTTTTAACTGGAGATGTCAGGGGTTGAACTTTGGACTTTAATTTTTCCTGCATGCAAGGCATTAGCTGTATCACTTAGCTTCGGCTCCCACCTTCCACCAAAGAAGTCCAAGCAGCATACAGGGGCAATTCTACTGTACCCTCACAGTAATCCTGGGAGGTGGATTTTGCTGAGAGAAAGCTACTGCCCAGTCCCACCCTCTTGAAGGTATTGCTGCACTCAGGAGGACTGTTATAGGCAGGCACCATTTGGCCAGCATGTGTGAATCTTATGCTTTGCATTTTAAATACAAGCTCTGGTGTCTGTTAATGGATAAATATCAAACTTACTATCGTGTAAAAGCTTGTGGCCATTACAATATTGAAGGAAGTGTGAACAACTGACTGAGATATATGCTAGAAGTCAGTTAGTAATCAGGAGGCCAGAGCAAACAGATTCTTAACAGGATCGTTTCATGCCTATCTACCTTATGGGCATAGAATTTGTTCACAATGTTCAGATATATGTGGCTAGAGGTACATTCGAGGCTATAAATCCAACCAAAAGAAATGTAGAAATGATCTGGTAAGAAATACAGACAGACAGCGAAAATAATGTTTTTCTTCTTCTCCCAGCCAGGCACAAAAGGGAGAAACAGAAAAGCCCTTCCTACTTCAAAGAGAGACGTCAATGAAATACAACATATTTGAAACACAGTAGTAAATGAATGAGGTCCTTGGGATAGAAGACAAAGTCTATCCAGCTGTCACATATTTACTCTTCTTCAAATGCCAGGGCACACCCACTGAGGGTTTATCTCCAGCATATGCTTATCTACACTAGAGAAATATTGGTTTAACAGTTATTACCTCTCCTTTGAGCACCCTGAGGCCTGCTGTTTTGAGAGTAAATGGCCAGGAGTCTCCAACAGAATATGCACTACTCTCATTAAGCTACAATTCCTAAGATTTCTTGGGACAACCTGAGCTTGTCAAACTGGCATAAAACTGATGTAAGATTGTAGCGTAGATCTTATACCCTGAGGTGACACCTAATAGCTCTATTGTGGGAGAATGACATCTGTGCCACATCTGCCAATGACACAGAATATGTTAGAAGGATATTTCGGGTGAGCTTTCAGATAAAGATTCTAGTCATGTTTGATTATTAAAAGCCTGTGTTATTTTTATTAGCCTGTATAGAATTCTGGTCATATTCTGCTTTGGGTAACTGTACTCTACTACTTCCCCCATATGCCAATTGTTGTTACAATTGGCCAGAAGATTCTCTTTCATTTCCTACCCTGAAGTATTGTGTTATGGGGTGGTACTTTGTGCTGCCGAACAGCTGCTGCATATCAGAGGAGGGCAAAGTGATTCCTGTGAATCTTATAAAATAATTTATGGATTAAGGATGAACAGTTGGCAGCCAATTCCTCCTGAGCTGTTAGGACCCCAGCTGAATACCGCATGTCATTGAAAAGGTCATTTCTCTTTTCCATTCCCAATAAAATCTCCAAAGCAGAGATATGACCTCCTGGAGTTCAAGGCTACCCTAAAGCATTTTTTTCTAATTGTCCCCTCCCCCTAGATTTGTGTATTTACTCCTCAAGCAACAATTTCAATACCTTGAAGCATGCTGAAGTATCCTTCACAAAATGACTGGTGTCGCATAAGCAACTGCCATGGATTCTCAACATTACAAATTGATTCACTCCCTCTCTCTCAAGTAGTGGAGGGCTATTTGATCATAGCAGGGAGAAATGAGTTAACTGTTCCTGGGACAACAAATGGGATTCAGAATGTCTATATCGGTTTGCAAGTGGATGAGGCTTCCTTGGGTTAACTGGAGTGGAGGTCGCCAGATGGGTCTATAAGGTTTAGGGAAGATGACATCCTAGACTATGTAACTGCATGGAAGTCATAGGAAGGGGATAATCAGTGGACTGAGTAACAGAGTTACTAAATCAAGAGTTCACATACAGAATCCTCCGATTACTGGTCTTCAGGTCAATAGGCAGGCAAACTGTGCTGCAAGGTCAAAAGGGTCTGTGGATTTTATCGGATTGGGCATATTTGGAGATAGGATGTTTGCTTTTCTGCTTTAGGCAGCCAACAGAAAATGCTGAAGAATTGCTACAGTAACAACCAACAGAGGCTCGGTCAAATGGATTATTGGAGGCAATGTACTGGGGAGGAAGCTATAAATTATCCCCAAATGTAGATGTTGCCTCCCTCCTCCAGAGCTTCCCACTGTTAGCCCCCAAACCTGTACCCCTAATTTCACGTGGGGCCAGCCATCTCTCCCTTAACAAGAAAAGGGGGAAATGCATTGCTCAACTGCAGACGGAAAATCTTTGTCAAGCAGCAAAGCTGTGAGGGGCTCATAGAGCATCCCGAGTACCATACGATGTATTTTTAGGTGCACATCTAAGAGTACACCTTAGATGTTTTAAAAACACACCTAAGAAGGTTAACAGGTGAACCTCTCTGTCAAAAACGGCAGATGTGCTAAGCAGCCATGACTGCCTCCAGCTCCTTGTGGCTTGTGCTTCTGATGGCAAAGCCCAAGTTTTGCCCTGTCTCTGTGTAACCTGTGAAATGGCTCTCAATGAATCAGGGGCTGAAGAATGCTAGGGAGCAGTAGTGGCTGGCGCCCGCTGAGATCAACAGAGCCAATGGCAACAGAGAGAGCCAATGACAGGCAAAGAGAGACAACTCACTCATTCTAGTTTTGTCCCGATCCCCCCTCCCCCTCCTCCCATCTGTGTCCTACAATGGCAGCACTAAAATTAAGGCGGAGGAAGCTGACAACCAGGGCCAGCCCTCGGAATGAATGAATTTAAGTGAGAAGGCAGGCAGGTGAGAGCAGCGCCCCGCTCACCTTGATGCACCAGCGTCCACTGGCTCACAATCATCACTATAGAGATGTTGCTGCTTTCTAGAACGTGTGCAGTCGAGGGGCGACTGCAAAAACATGACTTTTTTGTTTTTTGCATCAGCCACTTGGGGCTGCGGAGGGATAAGAACCTCGCTTATGGGGGTGTCTCCAAAAAGGCCTCCCGCCCCACGTGCTGGCCTGATGTCCCGAGTGCTGTGCATTTTGGCCCCTGCTGGTGGACAGGGCAGGTTGGGATCCCTACCATGTCGCTGCCCTACGGATTCCTACCTAGCCCGGAGTGGGGTCGCCTCCCCGCCTCGGAGAGGTGAAGGAACCACTCCCGATCACTCCTCCCCGCAGCCCCCCGCAACCCCACGTGCTCCCGCCGTAGCTGCTACCACAACCACCGCCAGGCAGGCAGGCAGACATCCCTCCTGGCATCCTCTCGGCGAGGGCGCCCCCACCCCGAGGTAGGGCAAACCCTTCCTGCGCCCACATGGATCGCTGCCCCTTCCCAGCGCGGAGAGGCTTTTCCTCCCAGCCCAGCCCGCAGCGGCGCACATGCGGAGGGAGGATCCCGAAGCAGCCTCCATCCGATCACAGCCGCGGGAGCAAAAAAGAAAAGAGAAGAAAAAGAAAGAAGAGGGAATCTGGGTACCGAGGAAGGGGGCAGCACCAGGGAGGCATTCCCATCTGCCATCTCTTCCATTTTCTCCTCTCCACCTCCCACCCACACCCGTCGGGCCGCTGTTGCAGGCGCTCTCCTCGCCCGCGTGCTGTCGGATCCTCCCTCCCAAATCCACCTTCCCTGCCATTTCGGCAAAAAAACACACACACAACCAAACACCCCCAGCCCTCTGCAGCTCCCCCCCATCCCCTGGGATCCCCTCCCCTCCCCATTCCTCTAGCTTTCCCCCAGCACACATCGCTCCCATTTTGGGCGCCGCCACCCCACTCCAAACACACACACACACGCACACACACGTATCATACATCTATCCACACGCGCGCAACTTCCCCTCGTCCTCACCTCGGCGCTCGCGTCGGCGGCTCTTTCCTTTCTCCCCTTAGGGGCGTGCCTGCCTGCCTGCCCCCCGCCCGCAGACTAGCGTGGGGATCGGCCAAGCGGGTCTGCCATGCCCTACGCTGCCCGGGCACCGGGGGTTCGGGAGGCGCGGCGGCCAAGCTGCCTGCTGGCCTCCCCGCTCCTCCTGCTGGCGCTGCAAGCGCTGCTGCTGCTGCTCCGCCTGCTGCAGCAGCCGCCGCCGCCGTGCACGCTCAGGCCGGCTGCCAGGGGCTGCGTGTGGCTACACATCCCTGCTCCCTCCCTGGGACATTCCGCCTCCCGCAGCCCGACTGCCGCGAAAGGAGCGAGGAGCCAGGAAGCCCAGGGCCCCCCGAACCGCAGGCGGACGCCCAGCCCCGCCGCCTGCCCAGCCCCGCTCACCTCTCACCTGCGACTCCTTCAGCCCAGACTCGGGGGAGGGAGCGGGGGGGGGAGAGGAGGAGAGACGCCTCTCCATGAACTACGAGCGGGATTGGCGCCTCCCCCCCACCCGGGCCAGGAGCTCCTTTCCCTCTTTCTCATCTCAGCGTGAATTGGCCGCGGGCTTGGGCCTAGGTGGCCCGACGGTAGGCCGCCCCACCAGCACCTCCAATGCCTGCTTTGGCTGGGTCGGTGCCTTGCGTGGCTGGGAGGGGTGGGAGATCCTGGGGGGCAGCCTAGGTGCCATCAGAGGCAGCAGCCCAGGAACCCTGCAGAATGAGCAAGAGGGTGTCCCTCTTCCTCCCCCTCCCCCCCAAAATGGCAGGATCTAGGTTTCAGAGTAAATGCCATTGGGAAGTTGTGTTGGAATATGACAGTTCAGAATCACTGCTCAGACCTGAAGCTCACTGGGGGCCTTGGGCCAGGCACTGCCTCTAAGTCTAACCTACCTTACTGGGTTGTTGTGAGGAGGGGAGAACTTTGTAAGCTACTTTTGAGCACCTTGAAGGAAAAGGTAGTGTATAAATGTTATAAATAAATACACATGTACGTGCATGTTGTCATCCATAATGCTATTAAATCCGCAGTTTAAAGTTGCCTAGCTTCACAACAGGGTAGCATGGAGAGAGCCAAACCGTTTTTTCTCCTATATAAACAAATCTATTATTTTTTTGTTGTTGTTGAAACTGACAGGCATTTGTTTGGTGGCAAATAAAAAGGAACACAAGTCCACCCATAATCAGCTTGAAGAATTTATTGCCGTAGGATGTTTGCGATGCCAACTAGCATATATGGCTTTTAGACAAGGATTAGAGGAAGGATAGGAGGACAGACCTGTTGGTCATGAGTAGCACAGACAGCCCAAAGTGCAGCTGGCGTTTAGTAGTAGATTGTGGATGTCAGCATCATGCCCTACTTGTAAACCGCACTGAGGTGTCTGCCTGCCAGTGGCGTAGCGTGGGTTGTCAGCACCCGGGGCAAGGCAAGTAATTTGCACCCCCTAACCTGTGGATTTTAACAGGGGGCAGAGAGCTGCGAGTGTGAGCGTGCCCCCCCAGATGTTGCGCCCGGTGCGGCTGGCCCCCCCTGCACCCCCCACGCTACGCCACTGCTGCCTGCCAGCCACTGTTGGTAGATCTTTGCTTCTTCCAGTACACTGGTATTAGTTCGCCTGTCTTCTCAAGTGATGTGTAAAATTTTTCGGAGACACTGGAGGAAGGCACGCTTGGCAGATCCACACCGTGATCAACTCCCGCCCAGAAACCAATGTCCCCATTGTGGAAGGACATGTGGATCCAGAATTGGCCTTCACAGTCACTTACGGACCATGTTTATGGAAGACAATCTTACTCGGCTACGAGTGATCCGCCAAAGAAGAAGACTGTTGGTAGACAGCATGCTGCGCTAACATGAACCATTGGTCTGACAGCTTGTAAATCTCATGCTCTAAGCACCGGCAGAGAAAGTAGAACAATTTCCTACTCATCAAAAGATCTTACCTCACATAGCAGAGACATCCTAAATCTTTCAGCCAGGGGAGATGCCGTTCCGAATGGCGCAATAACCCAAAAAGCATCAGTAAACTTTATTAGCTATGGAATCAGAGTTTGTCCAGAACAAAGCATTCACCTTGGCTACAATGGCAATTTTCTACCATTTCAGAGAATTTGATTAAGATATTCCAGTGTGCTAGAGGCTTTTCTCAGGCATGGGAAAGAATGGTAAGGTGTGGTTTCTCCATTATGCATCTCTTCAGGGCTTGATTTGTGCTAGAAGTCATTCATCGGATACTGAAATGCAGAAGAACACTATTTTAGCAGAACTAAGCCCAGCTATTGAAAACCACCTCCAGAACAGACCCCTAGCTCAGATTAAGCCTCAAGGACAGAAAAAAGAACAGCAGTAGGGAAATGTTTGCACCTCATTGTCTAGCCCTGAAAGCTTAGGATAAAGCTATACTAACAAAACCACACACACAAAAAAGATGGGGAGGGGAATCTTTCATAATGTAAGTATGCTACATTGACATTACTCTCGTGTTCTCTGTGAAATATTACTAAGCCAAGTAGTTGGGGGTTTTTTAAGGAGAGCATTTCCTAAGAAGAGACCCATCGAAGAGTTTAGACAGATATTCCGATATTTCATATCTTGTTTTGCCTACTGCCATGAATCCCCCAGAGGCTTCTGGAACTAATCAGCTGCCCGATCACAATGCAGGGGGGAGTCTTTGCATTAGAACGTGTTCACCGATATATTCTGCATTTAACAAAACCCTATAACGTGAGGAACAAACGGGGGTGAGGAAGGTGCCTTGGTGCATGTGCTGTGTTTTTGCATCAGTTCCATTTGATGCTTCCTTGGCAGGCCCCCCTCTCCAATTGTCATCGCCATCATGTGCACACGGACACAAAGATTACCTGCTAAAGTCAGCTGGTGCTGCTTCCCTTTCTTTGGCTGGCTGCAACTTGCTCCTTGGAGACAGCTGGACACCAGTGGCACAACACAGATGCCGAGTGGAGGGAACAAGATGATACTATGGCATCCCCCCATGGAGTGTCATTCCACAATACAAAGAGAAAAATGAAACACTTTGCTGCTCAGGAACTTGATGAAACGCTCCCTGCCCACACTCTTAATCCCCACAGGGAGGCTGGGAGTGAGTGGGGAGGAGGGGGCACAGCGGAAACCAGCTGGAGAGAGACCACAAACCCCACAGAGCTGCCAACTCAAATTAGTGTCTCATAAATTGGCATTCACTGTAGGTCAGTCTCAAGCAAACATATACGCAGAAGCCAATGCCAAGTTAGGCTTTATGAATTGAAACAAATGTTCTCGCTGCCACCCTCCCTCTTGCTCTTCCCATTCCACCCAGGCCCACAACAAACAAGCAGCCTGCTGGCCCTGCGGCGATGTAACCCAATGCCCGACCATTGTTTCCCCTTCCCCGAGGGCTATATTTGACTCTGCAGCCACACTGTTTATATATATATGTATGTGTGTGCGTGTGCATGCATACACTTTGGTATTCAGCGCTTCATTCCCCAGATGCCCAGGATTGCTTGCAAATAGCTTCCACGGGCGGTAGGTGTGTGTGGTTGTGTGTGTGTGTGTGTGTGGAGGAGAAGGAGAGAGGATGGGCAAAAGTGAATCAGCTTCATTTGTAATTTTCACCTATCTACCCCCCAGGTGGAGGCTGGCTTTGTCGAGAAGTAGTTCTACACATGCCACAGCAAAAAAAGAGGTATCCTCCCTCTCAAGTTGCCATTTGCCACCGCTCGCCCCCTGCCCGCCCACTCCCCAGCGCAAATGTTGCCTGCTAAAATCAGCAATTAGATCCCTCTTTGAAAGCGGGAGGCAGACTGTGCGCAGTAGTACAAAGACGCTTCAGCTCTCGTTCTCGTGGCACACTGTGGTCAGGATTATGTAGGTTAATCCATGCTGGAGGGGAAAGGATTGAGGTGTTTATAATCTTCCTTTGGATTGGGTGTGTGTATGTGATGTACTATGATCCTTTATGGAACTGGTGTGGATGATTTTGTCCTTCAGCTCATAAGACTGAAGTTCATAAGACTAGAAGGGACCAAAGGCAAGGCCACCCACCCGCTAGCTCCATACTGATCAACCTGTGCAATCCAGACTACCGTGTGAGCAGCTACACTGCATCCATGTACCTCCTCAGCAAAAGCCTTTCACCCTGGTCATCCAACTCAAGCCTGCTTGTGAATAGGTCCTGCTTCCCACAGCGGCTGACCAAATGCCAGTGTGCAACACCCACCCACAGGACTTGAGGCCCATAGCGCTCTCTCCCTTGTGTTCCCCTGCAACTGGAATTCAGAGGCATGCTGCTGCCTGCAACACGGAAGGTAGCACCTAGCCATCATGGTTAGTAGCCATTGAACCTTATCATCCATAAAACAGAGATTAGTTTGGCTTCTTGGCCTTCAGCTGCAACTATTTTGAGAACAGAACAAAACGGAAAGAAAAAGAACAAAGAATTGGCAGAGGAGACACAGAGACAATGTGTTATTTTCTTATTTTAAACATAAATTTGAGTTGTTAAAATTTAAACTACACTCCTGAAATTGCAGCACTTAAATATTAATCATCCCTCCCCAAGCCTTCAAAAATTTCCCAGATATGTGCAAGCTCCATTTTCATGTTCATCCTGAGGCCTCACTGCTGAAATAGGCACAGCTGTGTGAACGAGGTGTGCAGCTCCATCCAGTGCATGTGAACCTGAATCTAGGTGCTACTGAGTTCAGTGGGACTTAAATTTGAATGTGTGTGCACAGGATTGCACCCTTACTGCCATTATCGGCACGGGCTTCTGCCTCAGAAATAAGTGCTTCACTCGACCACCTTTCCATCCATTTCCAGCTTTGTGTTTTGCAAATCTCTGTGATTGCTGGAGGTGCTGCTCAGTTCCAGGGCTGCATATTAACTTAATATTAAAGCTCCTTGAATCAAGACCAAGACCCAAAACATTCTATTCAATGCAATGAAAGTGTGCCAGAGATCAGCCTTCTGTTTATTGTCAGTCACCATACTAGTTCTAGGGGCCCACCCACTGAACAGGAGAGCTGTAAAGCAAGAGAAATAAATAGCTTTTGCGTGCTGCGGGATAGTGGTAGCAGCTCCTCATTCTAGAAGTGTTTCCTGGAAGCTAAAAGGAGTGTTAGGGCTCTGTAGACTTTTTACACCAGCCTAGCAAAAGAACTATGCCTCAGGCTACAATAAATTGGATGCTTAGATGGGTGCTGCTTGGATTTCATAATGCTTTTATTACAAATAAAGAGAAATATTGTAATTAGCATGCTGACTCAATACTGATTGAATATTCTCAACCCTTAGTTGCAAATGAAATGGTAGGGGCAAATAAGGAACACTGACAGTCATTCCGAGTCAGAGTCAAGTTGCACTACTGCAGTCACTGAGTCACTAACTATCATTGGAAATATTAGGTGATACCCAACAGTCATACTCAGAGAGTAGATTCTTTTAATTTAATGGACTTGAGTTATTTACGTCAATTGATTTCAATTGATCTACTCTATCATTTGATGTCATCCATTCATATTAGAATTATTAGGTGTGTTAAATGCTTCTACAGGGACTTTTCTGCAGAAACACTTTACACTTAAATCCTTAGCACAGTTGCTAGGGTGCAAGTCCCAGTGAATTAAGTGGGATTTGCTTCTTAATACACTTAGACTAGAATCCATTGGTTTGTAGTTACACATTTACACAGGTATCCAAGCAGTGGAATCAGTCACAGAAATGGTCCCTTGAAAGGAGTATAATATGCTTTAACATATATTATAATACACTGCCCTAGAATCCATAGGATGAAGGCAGTTTAAATATTTTTAAAATAAACAATAAATGTGTGATTTAGCCCTTAGCAACTTCAAAAATAGAAGTACATTTATTGTAAGCAGACATATTTATGTTCCAAGGCAGAGGTGTAATTTCCTGAAATATTCAGACAGCATTCATCAAATAGCCTAAAGCCAATATTTGGGAAACTATGATAACAGTACAGAGTAGCATAGAAGTCGCCATCCTAACTCTAACCCCCTGCAATGTATTGGTCCTCAATTCCCAGTGTCGGAAATGTGAAAAGATGGATGGCAAAGCCACCAAATCATGGAAATTCAAAGGATCATTTATATGCAAGTTGTGTAGTTGACTCATTTGGACTACATGGGAATCATTCCAGGTGCCATGCCATGGATGGTAGATATTATGTTGGAACTGACTTTCAGTGCTAAGTACACCAAGATGTAGTGAGGATATGTTGCGCTGTGTATTCGTGTTGCTGTGTTGCTGTGTCTCTTGTCAAAGTGCAGCCATTTTCACAGCAGTATCAGGTCTACGATAGTTATGCTTCCAGCTTGCCAATCACCTTCATGTTAACCAAGCCTTCCCAGGCAACAGCTTTTATTTTTCCTCAGGTCCAATTTGAAATGTAACTAGAGTTTATTTTATTTGGTAAACCTATCTGCATGACTCAGAAGCTCACCAGCTATGCTAGAAACTAGGATCTATTATTCTAGAAAAGGAAGTGTGTGTTTTTCCCCCAGCAGTGGTCCTGGCTTGCCAGATTTTTTTAGCCTCTGAGTTACGGTATTTTGTTCTCTAGCAGTGTGGCAACTTTATTACAAACCATTGCAACTAGTAATATTCCACTGACAGAGCAGTCAGACTTTTATTGACGTTAGCAGGCTGATTTAAAAATAATAATTCTCACATTTGTATACTGCACATTCTCCCAGGGCCCAGAGTGGTGTATGTGATTTCTCCCATTTTATCTACAGAATAATCCCATGAGGTAGACTAAGGTGATAGATAATGGCTGACCCATGGCCCCCTAGGAACCATAGATGAAAATTAATTTGAAAGCAGATCTCCACATATTTTGATACTATCCATTATGCAATACTGGCTCTCAGTGTTTTGTTTTTGTTGAAAATCAATCTTATTGTTTAATTTATCCTTTTGCTTTGTGTTATTCTGAAACTCTGGCCAGATAGTGAGTCATGCAGCAGTAGTATGAGTCATACTACTACTTGATTCTGGGTTACTGAATAAATATTCCTTAGGGGAATGGAGAGGCTGATGTTATTCAGACTACCAGCTTGGATATAAATATGTAGTAATAAAGCTGGTGGCAGCTATTCTGGATGAACATGAAACCAAGTTAGCTTAAGTGTTGAGAGCCAGCTCACAAATTCGTCTGCTGTGGACTCACATTGACTCAATCAGACCAAGTGAAATCATGCACCTGCAATCTGCCCATTAAATCAACTCCGTTGATAATAATAAACCTTGATTGCAGCCAATAGCCAAGCCTTTGCATTCTTCTCAGTTGTAGAAACAAGACTGCAGAACAAGGTTAAATTGCCACGATCCCTTCCGGGATCTAATAAGCATAAAAGTGGCATAAGATTGAAGCCTTTTGTGCAGCAGAAAATGTAACAGAATATGTGTATGTCACATATCGACCTCATTCCCACCCTACACACATCTGAGGTCCCCTTGACATAGGAACCCATGCATACAGGAGACTCCAGTTCTACAGTCTATACCCTGCCAAAATTGAGAGTAAAGATTGTTTCGTCAGCGTAGTGTTGCATGCCATGAAGTTTCCTGACAGGATAGTATACCATCTCTCCCACACATGTAGGATAAGCCTCATGATCCATTAGAAGGTTCCTGTGACCCACAGACAGGTCCTGAACTACTATCTGAGAATGCCTTACAAGAGGCAAGGATAAACAACTTACCGTATTTTTTGCACCATAACACTCACTTTTTTCCTCCTAAAAAGTAAGGGGAAATGTCTGTGCGTGTTAAGGAGGGAATGCCTACGGGTGGCATGCCTACGGATTTTCCTCCTCTAAAAACTGTGTGCGTGTTATGGTCAGGTGCGTGTTATAGAGCGAAAAATACGGTATACACCCTGATAAGTTGTTTTTCCTTACATTTGGTAGGGCATTCTCAGGTAATGGACCAGGACTTGTCTGTGTGTATGGCTGGATGACCCCTTAGGAGACAGGGGAAATAAAAGAATGTGCAATTAAGTTGCATATGAATTCATTCATTCATTCATTCATTCATTCATCCTCATCCTAACTTGATCCTTCATGAATGAATAAAGTGGACTGTATGGTGCTACCTTCTTGAAACTGTTAAACTGGAAAATAAAAAAGGATGCTATTTAGTGATACCTAGACAGAAGATGGGCATTTTGCAAATCCAGTGGGTGTTCATGAGTTGGGGGGGGGGGCAGCTTCTGCAAAAGTATAATATATGGTGTGGGTCTAACGCCTGAGAAGGACCCATCACCCATCACCAGATAGGTTCTGACTTGTGAGCAGTCTTGGTTGTCTAAAAGGTGACTTTTATAATGTGACCTTTAGTGTTTTGTCCTGTCACTTTAAGATGGATTCAGTGTACTATAGAGAGACTAATGTAATGAGAAGGCAAAATATTTTTTTTGGGGGGGTGTTGTATGTATATCAGAATCTCCAAATTTTATAACAAGATGACCCTAAACAGTACATTCTACTTATTGTCTTTTAATTCCCCCTAACACCCCGCCCAGCCTTGCCAGTGGACCATAAGGAAACAGTGTGGGCTACTTTAACATTTGCGCTTCAGAAGTATTTATTGGCCCTCTCAATTCCATCTCCTTCCATCAGAACTTGCTTTAATCAATAGAAAGGTAAGAGTGTTTGATGGGATGGCATTGAGTGCTCCTGAATATCTGTTAAGCAAAGATTCAATCAATCTTTCGTGTGGGCAGCAGACATTGTCTTCCTTCCCAAGATCCTCAATTCAAGATTCTCAGTTGGGGGGGGGGGAATCAAAATTAAGCAAATTGGGTAAAGTTAACCCCCTTTAAAAATCTGGATTTCCTTTGACTTTAAAGTTCACACTAACCACTGACCTTATCTTCAAATTAGTGTAATCTTACCTGTATTTTATTTTTGATCCCAGCAACAAACATTCAACAGCGACTGGTTTGTATTTATTGATGTCTAGCAGGTTAGGTACTAAAAAGATTGATGAACTACTGACTCTTTTCCTGGCCCAGATTGCATCTTCCTTTTAGCAGCAGAACTCAGAACAATAATGTCTGAATATAATCTCCCCCAGCCAGAGGTTCATTTCAGACTACATGACTCCTTGGCCACAGAGTTTTCTTGTGAGCAGGCAGTAATGAAGTCAGCTAAGCGCCAGCCATGTCCTAGGGTAAGGTAATTCTTCCTTCACCTGCCTGGACCTGTCCCTATAAACAACAGGCTCCACAGGGGAAAGCAGTGTTATGGATTTCACAAGACTTCTCCTCGATGCTGCAGGGATATGTTCAGCAGAAACAGCAACATTCCAACGGTCCTGTCACCCCATGCTGCATAGCTGTGCATCAGACCAGGCAGGGACTCGGCGTGATCAGGAGTGTGGGGTCAAATGCAGTCACAGTCTGCGGTGAATTACCAGCATAAAAGTTTTGCTGAAACACACAGGATGAGAATTCCCCTCCCCACTTCACGTGTGGAAGAAGCTCCGCTTGCAGTGCCACACACACCCAGAGAGAAAGAGAGCACTGTGAAACTGCACACACAACTCGCCTCACGCTCAGCCCAAAGCCCACAGGCAGGGGTGAAACTAGGGTTTATTTCACCTGGGTCAAAACCCCAGTTTGGCAAACAACAACCACCACCACAACAACAACCACATGCATTTGTGTACACACACACACACAGGCTGGGAGCCTCAATAGCGCCCCTCAGGAGGCTTCACCTGGAGTAGAAAACCAGGTTAGCCCCCCACATAGCTACAGCACTGCCCACAGGTGGTAATTTATGCAACTGCATAACCCATATTGCAAGCCTTATCCCTTTTCACCCATTCCACAAAGTCTGACACCCCTATCCACTAAGCATTTTAGTCAGCTTCTTGAGGAGAGGGGAAATGAGTATACTTTGTGTGCTCACAAGAACCAATATCCATAATCCACATATACCCCTGAATCCATTTCATACTTTTCTGATTTTTCTTAGTTCCCATATTCTTGGCCATGGTCCTTAACAGGCTGGACAGTTTGCATGGGAGGTGTTGCCACAGGGACCCTGAGGATCATCTAGTCCAACCCCTGCAATGCAGGAATATGCAGCTGTCCCATACGGGGATCAGACCTGTAACCTTGCTGCTGTTAGCACCATGCTCTAACCAACCCAGCTATCCAAGCTCTACATGTACTGAGATTTTCATGTGGCGTAATTAAAGCATTGCATCTCTCCCTGAAATTCAAGGCATGGTCCAATCCTCATGTGATCCCACGGTCCAATCAATCATGTACATTTGAATGTTACAACAACAACAACAACAACAACAAAATAATAATTGTCAGTTTCCTGCATTTTAATTGTACCTCTGTTGCTTCTGCCTCTGGAACAGGTTGCCTTGTTCTGTCTTGCACTGCTGAATGGGATGGATATCCCAGTTTCTTGGTGGGAACATGCAGAACCTGGTCAGTTCCCCATGAAGAATCTGCACAGTCCCCCATTATGACATGGAATGACTATGAAGCTAAGAAGACAGAGGTTCTGTTAAATCTCTTTCTAGATGATGCATTATGCTCCAAGTTCCTGGCATCCGGTCTGTCAATTCTCAGACTTGTGCTTTACTAAACAGAGAGATTCATCTTTCTGCAGAGGGACACATGACCCTCCAATGGTCTCTTCTATGGACTTATGCCAGTCTATATAAAGTGCTGACTCTTGGAAAGTATGTTGAAGAGATTACTTTCTGCTTTTCACCAAGGGCCATAAATTCAGCTGGTATTTAATAGAATCTAAAATGTATTTCCAAGGCTCTTTGGTGGTAACTTCAGCATCAGCCGGAGCCCCCTTGAAATAAAGGGATTATTGGGAGCCAAGTGTTAAATTACCTGATGCTTGTTAATTGAACTTCAGAGGATTTACTGAGCAACTGGTTCCAGCAAGGAACAGCACTGTGGTATTAATGGTGTTTATAATAGTAAATATAATATTGCATAGTCAAGTTCCTCTCGTAGCATCCATTGTGCAAAGAGCTTTCTGGTCTGCTTAATGAAACCCGAGGAAAGGGAAAATGAGGGACACTCAACAGTGAGTCTTGGGTTTGGCATTTAAATTGGGAGGAGGGGAATAGGGTTTTCTGTTGTGATTAGAGTTAGAAGCTGGGAACTGGATTTTAAAAATTCTGCTGCCAGCACTTTCCTGCATATTTATCCTGAAATTATTTGAAGGAACATAAAAATCCAACTAGTTGATCTATACCTTACCTGGCGTCCTCCTGATGTTTTATGCTGCGACTCCTACGAAACCTGACCATTGGTCACTGGCTGGGGTTGATGTAGTCCAAAACATGTGGAAGGCACCAGATTGCAGACGGTTGATGTAATCTAAACCTGCAAACATGGCCCTGTACAGTCAAACCACCTTGAAAGTACTAGTCCATTCTGTAGCCTAGAAGCCGCCTATGTTCCAACAGTTTATAATAACCATCCATATTGTAGAATGTTGCAGAAAAGAACCAAAGTGTGCAAGATTCTTTACCACTCTTCACCAAAGACAGGGCAGTTTACCAAAATACAAATTGCCTTGAAGGAACAGGAGTTTCTGCTTGATTTTGAGCACATTAGTTAGGATGCATTTATTTAGAGATTTAGAGATTTCTGTCCTCCCGCCCTTCTAGTGTCCATCCATGCACCACTTGGAGCAGTTTATAAACATTTAAAAGAGTAATAAAAAGCACATACAATACATTCAATAAATGAAGGGTGTAACAAAAATATAAAGACAGAGTCAAACGTGAAGGAAGAGAATACAGATAAAACCTAGCGTTCAATAAAAGTTCAGCACTTGGTAGACAAAAGCTGGCTATAATAAGAATGTCTTGACCAGCCAAAGAATGGACGATGCAAGAAGGATCTACCATGGGGCAAAGTGTTCTGCAATATTGGGAAAGTCACTGAGAAGGCCCTGTCTTTTGTCACTACCAGTCTACTCTTAACAGGGACACAGAGGACCTCTACTGATCTTAGGAAGCGGACAGGTTGGTAAGGGAGGAGTCAATCCTCCAGTATTCTGAACTCAAGCCATTTAAGGCTTTAATCATCAACACTTTGAATTGTTCCCAGAAGCAAAGAGGCAGCCAATGCAGATATTGCAGGGTAGGCATCATGTGTTCCCAAGGACATGTGCCTGCTAACATTCTTCCTGCTGCATTTTGGACCAACTGCAGCTTCCAAAGGCTCTTCAACCATAGTCACATGTGAAGTGCATTGCTGCGATCCAGTCTTGATAGATCTTAGTCCTGTGCATTATCGTAGTTAGGACTAACTTCCTCAGGTTCAGGTGCAAGTGGCACATCAGGCTAATCTACGCAAAAGCACTCCCGGCCACCACCACCTGGTCATCCAGATGCAGGGCTGAATCCAAGAGCATACCAAAACTGTATACCTGTTTTTTTAAGGGGAATACCATCCAAAATGGATCACTGGCATCTTGTCTGGATTGAGCTTTACCTCCAGTTTAGAACTCCAACAAATTTCATGGCATTAGGTACAGAAAGGGAAAGAAGAGTTGGGTGTCATTCACATACTGATGACAATGTATTCCAAAGCCTCAGACAAATTATTCTAGTAGTTCCATGTAGACATTGAATGATATGGAGGATAAAATGGATCCCTATGAAGGGCACCAAATTGTCAAAAATGGAACCCTACAACATCACCTTCCTGAACTGAACTTTAAGAGAGGACTGGAGCCACCACTGAAGAGCACTTTCCAAACCCTCCCCTGCTAGGCAGTATAGAAAGATATTATGCTCAATGGTATTGAATTCCATGGTGAGGTCCTTTTTAGGTCCTGGAAAAGGTCATCTACTCAGCTGACCAAAGTTGCTTCCATCCTTAAACCAGGCCTGAAGCCATTTTGAAATGGGCCGAAAATTTATGCTGAGAATTTCTGGATCTGAGATGCCACTACACGCTCAAGCATTAATTGCCCCTACCTGGAGCAGAACTCAAAAAGCCTGTAAAACAACCTCTTACAAGATTTTAATGTGTTACTTTCTTTTAAATCCTCTGCTTTTAAGAGCACTGTAAAAGAGCAAATGGCTCTTATAATTGTCACCTACAGCAGACACCCTCAGAAACCTGAACAGGGCACAACTGTGAAGGCTTCAAGACAGAAGGGCCCATCGGAAATGGGAAACCTCATTGTGGCTATGAAAATTTCATCAGCTGGCGCTAGGGAGGCAAGAATCTGGAAGTGTAGAGCAGATGGGCTGCCTGGATTCTTGGAGTCATTGTCTTTCTGCCTGTTATCTGACTCCAGTGCCGAGAGAGGATTTGGAGAATTTATGGAGGGCCAAGTACTGAGCGCCTTTCTTGAAATATCCCTGACTGATGTATGAACTGATGTACTGCTAACTCCCCAGAAGTCATACAAATGAAGTAATCTCTTCCTTTGCACAATATGTTCCCAAGGTCATGCAAGTCGGACCCTGCCAAGTGCCTCTTCTTCCCATGTACGATTAACTGTATCAGTATTTGCTGCTGGGCTGTGAGTCTTGGGGGGGCGGCGGCATGATTTTAAGGCAAATGTATTTTAGATACTATCCAGATAGCATGCATCTTTCTTCAATTTCTATAAATAAAAGAGTTTTAAGCATCATTAAGTAAGCAGCCAGTTATATTCATAGACACCTACCATACCTCCATTTTGTACAATTAATTTAATAAAGAAGTGTGTACACTGATTATAGGAATGCAGAAGAGTCCAGCAGGGTCTGAATATGATCTCTTCCTCGTCTTTTGTCTCACAATTGGCCAAGCAGAGATCTATCTATTTGAAGTCCACAAGCAAAACCTGAGTTTAACATTACTCTCCTGCTTCTTGAAGCCTAGCAACTGGCATTCAGAAACATAGTGCTTCTGATGCTGGAGACTCTAATTCACAGAGAGTCAGTTGGATACAGCAGCTAGGGCTGGGATTGGACTGTAGAGAGCTGGGTTCAAATCCCTGATGATCATCAAGCCACTTGACTTTAAGCCAGTGAAATCTCAGCCTGACCTGCTTTACACAAGAAAGCATGGGAGAAAATGGAAATGGGAGAAAATAACCCTTTGTATTTTGTCCAGAGGATTTTGGAAGAAAGGTGGAACACAAATATAATGAGTAATAATAAACAGCAAACAGAATACGGTCCGCATTGTGGTATAGGACTCAAATAATCATGAGTACTGTACAGTATTGAGAACAATCCACAGAGTTGCTCAGAGATACCTTCAATAGACCTTGATACCAAAGGTATACTAGCCACCATCCTATCTTATATTTCAGAAACACCCACCCTCTTGTCTTTTTCTAATATGGTTTATTCCATTCTCCACCCACACCTTTTCCTTTCTGCCTAGTCCCACAGCCAGTTTAGAAGAATCCTTTGTTTGTGGTGCTGTACCTGTTACCATAGTAACTAGTTATGCTTTGTCCTCAGATATTGCCTGCAGAGCCCGATCCTATGTAAAGTCAGGAGTGCCTTTGAAATTAATGGGCTTGGATGTACTTAGGACTAGGCTGGTACAGAGTCAGAAGAGGGTTATTGGAAACTAGTTACATAACAAGGGAGAAGAGGTCCAGTTCCATTCTTACAATAACTACCTTGTACTCTCCTGTCTGTACAAGTCCCCATCCACATAACTCTCTCCTTTCAGTACATTTGTACAGCTAAATGTTTGCCTGATCATTTTAGTGAGAGAAATGGACAGGCAGCAAACCACTATGGGGTTGGAGGTAATTCCTCACCCCCCCTTGCATTCATTACTGAGCTTAGTGAAGTATTCAAAGATTTATTCACTGGGCCATCTCCTCTCCCAACTCTGTTAAAGAAGTCTGGGGTTTGTAGCAGCCAGCCAACAATGTGTACATACAAGTACATGGACAGTGTGGAGGAGCTGAAACCAGCTGCTAGATTCACAAGCATCCTCATTATAAAATATACTTTCCCCCCCTTTTGTTTTTCCTTTCTTAATGATTTATTAAAGGTAAAGATAAAGGGACCCCTGACCATTAGGTCCAGTCGTGACTGACTCTGGGGTTGCGATGCTCATCTCACTTTATTGGCCGAGGGAGCTGGCGTACAACTTCCGGGTCATGTGGCCAGCATGACTAAGCCGCTTCTGGCAAACCAGAGCAGTGCATGGAAATGCCGTTTACCTTCCTGCCGGAGCGGTGCCTATTTATCTACTTGCACTTTGACGTGCTTTTGAACTGCTAGGTTGGCAGGAGCAGGGACCAAGCAACGGGAGCTCACCCTGTCGCGGGGATTCGAACTGCCGACCGGCAAGTCCTAGGCTCTGTGGTTTAACCCACAGCGCCACCCCTTTCACCACTGCTTGCAAGGTCCTGCCATATACTGTACTTCAATTTATCTCCACCTCCCACCTCTCAAAGCTAATAATAGACAATTCTTTATATATATATATATATATATATATATATATATATATATATATATATATGCTTTCGTAGATTTTCACGGGTACAGGAATGCAGGTTTTGGTGTCTTCGGGTGTCTTCCCGTGTAAGAGTTGGGGTGTCTAGGCGACGTTTCGACGAGGTCTCACTCGTCATCTTCAGGCTGGTGCTTTCGGCTTCTTGTTACTGGAACAGAGCAGGATCTCAGTGTTTGAGTTCCTATAAATACTGTTGAGGGGGTGTGGTGTATAGCCTCCAACGTTCTGGGCAGAGAGGAAGTTCCCAGGTTAGTGTGCCTTTTCTTCTTTTGTTCATTAATTACTTGAGGGATATCTTGAGTGATTTCTTGAGTGATATTCTGAGTACCACTTAGGAGGGTCATTAGGTGTGGATTAGTTGCTAAAGCTTTCGTGTCTTGACCTCTTGAGCTTGTGAAGAGTTTTTCTGAGAAGATGGCTGTACTGCACTTAGTTGTGCTCTGGCTTGGCTTCGTGTATAGGGGCGAGCTGTGGTTTTGTGCCCTGTGCCAGCCAGATCTGTGTAGGGATTGCAGGGGGGTGCAGCATCCGGAGGTGCCACTATGGTTTGGCTACTGGATGGTGTCTGTAATTTATCTGTGGAGAGGGTCTGGGTTTGGGTCTGGTGTGGTTGATTGGAGATGGCGTTCTGTGTGCCTCTGGTTCTGGTGTCGGTTTTTGTGGGGAGGGCTAATTTCCAGATGTCTGGCAGGCGGGACGTGTCGTCACGCTTGTTCATGTTGTTTTCATAGAGAAACACCCTCACAACATGAACAAGCGTGACGACACGTCCCGCCTGCCAGACATCTGGAAATTAGCCCTCCCCACAAAAACCGACACCAGAACCAGAGGCACACAGAACGCCATCTCCAATCAACCACACCAGACCCAAACCCAGACCCTCTCCACAGATAAATTACAGACACCATCCAGTAGCCAAACCATAGTGGCACCTCCGGATGCTGCACCCCCCTGCAATCCCTACACAGATCTGGCTGGCACAGGGCACAAAACCACAGCTCGCCCCTATACACGAAGCCAAGCCAGAGCACAACTAAGTGCAGTACAGCCATCTTCTCAGAAAAACTCTTCACAAGCTCAAGAGGTCAAGACACGAAAGCTTTAGCAACTAATCCACACCTAATGACCCTCCTAAGTGGTACTCAGAATATCACTCAAGAAATCACTCAAGATATCCCTCAAGTAATTAATGAACAAAAGAAGAAAAGGCACACTAACCTGGGAACTTCCTCTCTGCCCAGAACGTTGGAGGCTATACACCACACCCCCTCAACAGTATTTATAGGAACTCAAACACTGAGATCCTGCTCTGTTCCAGTAACAAGAAGCCGAAAGCACCAGCCTGAAGATGACGAGTGAGACCTCGTCGAAACGTCGCCTAGACACCCCAACTCTTACACGGGAAGACACCCGAAGACACCAAAACCTGCATATATATATATATATATATATATATACACATGATTTTCTTTTCTCATAACAAATATCCAATATCACTGCTTAACATTCATTTTCCAGTCCCCCCCCCCCCCGTTGACTTTCCCCAACTTCCATTTCTGGTTTATTACAGCAAATGTTACATTCTGCTGTTTGTACATAATATTATGTTGTCACCTGCTATATTTCTTGTTCTCTGTAAATAAAGTTGAAAATGTTTATTTAAATCCTGCCAACGAGTTCATTTTTGTTGTTGTTTCTGCAAATAAGTTGTAAAAGGTTCTCATTCCTTTTCAAAGTCACTATTGTCCTTTTCACACAGTTTATCCGTTAACTTTGCTAACTCTGCATAGTTCATCAGCTTTTCTTGCCACTGTTCTTTTGATGGTACTTCTCCAGTCTTCCAGTTTTGTGTTATTAAGATTCTTGCTGCTGTTGTAGCATAAATAAATAATGTCTCTTTTTCCTCCGGCAAGTCTTGTCCTAAAAAACCTAACAGAAAAGCTTCTGATTTTTTAACAGAACTTGTTTCAAACATTTTTTTCAATTCATTGTATATCATTTCCCAATTTTTTAAACGATCTTGCAATTTTACATATGGTAAAATGTACAATTCTTTGTCCAATGCAGACGCCCTTCACAGTAAGAACAGTTGAACAGTAAGGTGAGTATTAGCAAAATGCATGCTTAGAGGTCACTTCAGGATTTTGGAGACAAAGCAGGGAGGTTCCAACAGTTTATGGCAGAAGCCCTAGAAAATTAGTATTCTGATGAGGAGCCTCTGCTTGGAAATTCAGATTTTGTTGCAAGTGGTTCATAGACCTCAGGAGGCTAATTTGCTGAATGGGTGCTGTACTTGCATGACTCCGTTGGCAATCTTATACATACTTACCTATGAGTGTCCTATTGAACTCAATTATACTTGCTTCTGAATAGGTATGCATAGGACTGAATAGGCACACATACCGTATTTTTCGCTCTATAACACACACCCGACCATAACACACACATAGTTTTTAGAGGAGGAAAATCCGTAGGCATGCCACCCGTAGGCATTCCCTCCATAACACGCACAGACATTTCCCCTTACTTTCTAGGAGGAAAAAAGGGAGTGTTATGGTGCAAAAAATACGGTAATTTCCAAGTCAGATTGCAGTATTGCTCAGTTTGTTATTGCAGGTGATTTTAGTGTCATTTGAAACAACCCCCTGAATTACTTTATTCTGTCAGAATTACATTAATGTGGGTTCTCCTGAAGGATGCTCCTAACATGTGATTATGAAAGAGCTGGTCCTGGTTTGGTAATCTTCCCCCAGGGCAATGGGCAAGGCTCTGTAGATCCTTTTGGTTGTTCAGAGACCCTTCTTCAGAAAATTTTTCAGGCTGTAGACAAAAATTACTTAATGGGAAACGATGCAGGCAGAAGTTTATTATTGCATTTCAAAAGACTAACCTGTGTATTGTGGCAGGATATATTGTGGACTACAGTCTTCTTGATCAATAGCATGAAATGTTATCCCCAGTTTGCAGGACAGAAAGAAATAGGTTAGCTAGCCAGTATTGATACTTCATTGGTTTACTCTGGTCTTTTGACATTCCCTGATATTTTAATACCAGATGTTATTGATCCTTAGATTGAGCAGTTATCTAATTTTTATATTATTGTTGGGTTCAGTGTGTTTTAAATTATAATTATATTTACATTATATTTATATTAATTATAATTATATAATTATAAATTATAATTAAGTTACAGTTATAATGTATACTCCCTTGGTCATGTTTTGTTTAAGGACAGCATATAACTGTTTAAATAAATGAATGAATAAATTAAAGCGCGCTGCAAATTCAACAAAGTGATCCAGCTGTTTACTTGGACGTACGTTCCACACCACTTCCAAGTAAACACACTTCAGTATTATTCCCAAGCGTGCAGAGGATTGCAGCCTGATGCTGTAGCCTTACAATGCAATCCTATGCCTCCTAATTCGAAGCAAGCACCATTGAGTTCAATAGGACTTAACATGAGGTAAACAGGATTGCGCCCTTAAGCCCTCTCACCGAAGGAGTACCTAATTCATTTAGACTTAACTAGCTTATTAAATATTGCGCTGCAGAAGTAATGCGTGACATGTAGAGCCGCCATAAATAAAAAAGCATTTATTATTGACTATATCACCACCTCAACTAAAACACACAAAAATCATTTAAATGTGTTGACAAGCCTACAGTTTGACTCAAGACTCGCCCCGCCCGATTCCACCCATAGCAAAACTTGTTTTTTCTTCTTCGTGTTTTATTTCCTAAGGTCGCCGCCTACCTTTCCCCATCCTCCACTTTCCCCGCTGTCATGGTAACCCTCCCAACGCCCGGCGCGCTCTCTCCCTCTCTAAAAATCATCCCACCCGCTCCTTCGCTCTCGGTTTGATGATGATGCAAGCGCGCCGGTACGTGGGGATTCCGCCGGATTACCCGGCATGCCCCGCGGCAAAATGGCGGCCTGAGCCGAGCGCGCGGGTCCCGGCTGAGAGGGGCGGGGGGCAAAGTTTTGCGGCGGGCAAAGGGCGCTTTCCAACCGGCTCGGAACCGGCCTCAAAGTTACGGGGGTTCCCCCAGGGAAGCCGGAGCGCGGGGTTGGGCCCCGGTAGGTGGAGGCGCGGATCCGAAGCGGGGAGCCTGTTGCTGAGATCCGGAGCCCCTCGGTGGGACCACGGGGCGCCCGTGGTTGGGGCCGGGTCGCCAGCCGCCTCTTGGCCCTGGGCTGATGCGGGGTCGTCCGTAGGCAGCAGCAGCGGGTACCGGTGGGCGGGGCTGACGTGCGTCCTCCGTCGGGATCGCGGCTGAGTTGCAGGGAGTGGGCAAGCCGGCTAGGTCTGGGGGTGAAGCGGAGCGGTGGGCTCTCTTGGGGCTGAAAGTTTGATATAAGTGAGCCACGGGGGAGCTGGCTTTTGGGGGACAATTGGAGCAGGAGTTGGGGGGAATTGAGAATGGATATTAATAGGTGCGGATTTAAGAATTGATTTAGATCTACTCTTGGGGCAGTGATTTCTTACCCGTACTGTGTGCACAACAGAGGGGGGAATAAGTAAGACTGAAACTTACTGCTGGAGGAGAAATCGCCTGCCTGAGGGACAAAGGATGGAAACAGTGGAGATTAGTACATAGTACTAAAAGGAGCTGCTGGAGCAGGTGAGAGTGAAATTCATGTAGTGTAATTTAACTTTACAGTATCTTTATTCCCATTATTTGTGATGATAAAACTTGTTTCTGCTGTACTTATAGGAATTGGAAATCTTCAGTGAATACAGCTCCAGACTGAGAGTTATTCTAGGTTATTTATGTTTATTTATGGTTATTTGTTTTGAAGATTTATATACAGCCTTTAAATCTAATGAGTCTCAAGACGGGTTACAAGAAACAGGTGACAGTGTGTAGTCTCATGGATGCTGGCATAAGTGATTGATTGTGAACAAGAAGTCTAGCTAAGGAAGGTAGTAAGATACAGTATGTGAAATAAAAGGGAAAGATGATATTATTTGACATTTCAGTGATAGGCAAGAGTGAATGGACAAAGTATTGAATGGCCATGACCTGAGAGAAGCTGGAGCATGTGAGAGGCTTCTCAGTAGTTGTTTGTGACTCTCAGCACTGCACATCTGTCTTGCAGAATTGCATTTGTTGTGGATACAGATTTAAGTGAAGTAATGAAAGAGGAAATTTGTGGCTTTAGACCAGTGTTTCCCAACCACTGTTCCGCGGCACACTAGTGTGCCGTGAGATGTTGCCTGGTGTGCCGCGGGAAAAATTAAAAATTCGAAAGATTTTTTTTTTTTAAGTCAAATTTTCGATTGGGGCGCCGTCACTAGATGACCCCTGGGGTTCCCTCCCTCCCTCCCGCTCTGCGCCTCCCTCCTCCTCCTCCTCCGGGGAGGCCCTTCCTGGCTCTCAGCCAAGGCTTGGCGGCTGCCACTCACTCACTCGCTCGCCCACCCGTCCCTCCATCCCTGCACCCGGCCTCTCCCCCTCCGTCCCCGGCACGGGGGCTGCCGGGATCCGTAGTCCCCTCGCCCTTGGGCTCCGCGCCCGCGCGGGGTGCGCGAACTACGTTTCCCAGCGTGGCCTGGCGGGCCGGGCGTTTTGTTTGAAGCGCTCTTCTCCCGGCCATGGAATGAGCGCAGCGGCGGCGGCCGGGCGGGCAGGGGCTCTTCCGCGCAGACCCCGCGCAGCCTGCCTGCGCCCCCGCGGAGATCGGGCGGCAGGATGGAGCCCAGGGATCCCCGCGGAGGCGGAGCGGCGGAGGCGGAGGCTGCCCCCCAGGTAGGGCTGTGTCAGGGGGGTTTTATTTTTGCAATGCTGCATCCGCGCCGGAGGGGACGCATCGGACCGCGGGGAGACCCCTTGGCGTGCGTGCAAGGCAATGCATGCGTGCAGGCGTTGCATGGAGTGCAGTGCAATGCAATGGCAACGCGGCGCCCTGCATGCATGCATGCAACTTCCACCGGCGCTCCGGACTTGGCAGGTGAGGGGGGTCCCCAGTGGGCGGCAGAGAGAGCTGGGAGGGCGAAGGGGAGCCGGGGGGGAGCAGCGCTGCTCCCCGAGCCGAGCCCGGGGGGAAACTTCGGCGTCGTTGCGCCGGGTGTTGGAAGCGGAGGCTGGCGGGGGCCCCTCACCTGCAAAACCTGGTCGCCTCTCATATATTTCGTGCATTGCATTCATCGCCCGCTTTCTCCTCCAAGGAGCTCCCGGGGGCGCGCGTGGTTCTCCCCGTGTTATCCTCGCAACAACAGCCCTGCGAGGTGGGTTGCCCAAAAAAGGCTGGGAAACACTGCTTTAGACTGTGTCATCTGCACTGACACAGCTTTGTCTGCCAGTTGGACCAGCAGGGCTCATAAATAAGAGTTTGTGGTTTTTCTTGGCATATAAACAGGATTAAATTAAATATGCACAATTTGTGGATACAGTAGAAATGGATTTGGTTTCTGAAATGGATTAGTGTTGTCCACGTACACACAAATTTAGCTGAAATCTCTTTGTTTTCCAAAAAATAAATTGATTGCTGTATAACAGAACCACAAGGCTGTCAAGCAAAATGGACACAGTCTACCAAGATCTGCGAGAGGAGTTAAAATGATCATTTGTATAAGTAATGTAATTTGCTTGTTTTCACCAAAAGGATGGGAAACTACCCAACTAATCTGTATCAAGAAGCTGTTATACCCCTGGCATCTAGGTACCGTTGGTGAGCACCAATGACTCACATAATCCCTGGTCATTGTAGCTGTGTCTAATGGGAGATGGAGCCCAACAAAATCTAGAGGGCCATAGGTTAGTATATACTGTTCTAAATGCTAGAATGGAAAGATCTCTGCCAACTGCTTCATTTTGAAGAGGAAAAAAGTGACACTTCCGCTTACAATTCAGCTATGAGAAAATATCCCAAACAAACCAAATTCAAGAATAATGTGAGGGGAAGTACGTTAGAGGGGATTAGTATTAGTATCCATTTCTCATCACTATACAGGAGATAGAGGTAAACTAGGATGGAGTTGTACCAGAGAAGGCTTGACCTAGAAGTCTTCCTTGCCTTGAGAAGAATAGGAAGTTGAATGTAAGCACTGAATTGCCTTTCCTTGAGGACAGGAGACATTCTAGCACTGGGATATAGAAAGCAGTACATTCGAAGGTTAGTGTTCTTCCTCTTTCCCCCTACCCTGCCAGCAACCCTGCTAATTGCAGAACCTCTATGATCCATCACCCAAATACACCGTCAGTGGAGACAAACAAGCCTGTCTTAACAATGCCTCATGAAAGTATACCCAGAGACCTACATGACCATGGTGTGGAAGTCACAGTTCCCTTTTACCGAATGATACAGGAAGTCACTCGGCACTTGGAGGACACTGGATTTCTAGGTCAAAGAAATGATTTCCCTAAGCCAGGGATACTATGAAGACCACCTTGCTTGGAACAGATTTCTTGAATGAAACAAAAGGGGTTATGTGTTGCATTAGGGGCTGCCTATGCATTTCCTTAGTGTCCTGCATAAGCCTAACATGTACTTCTCTTCCAGGGAGTAGAAGATGTGGGATGAAAGGAATATGGGAGGCTGCTTTATGCAGAGTCCGATAATTGGCCTGCCTAGCTCATTATTGACTACAGTGAGTGGCATTGCCTCTCCAGGGTTACCTTTAAATGCCAGGGATTGAACTCAAGACTGCCTGCCTGCAATTTGCAAAGCATGTTCTCTATCAATGATCAGTCTTAAAAATCATAAAATGTAGCAAAATCTGTTATACTTTTCCCACTTAGGGGAGAGTATAAAGGGATTGAGATGGATAATGTGGCAGTCAAAGGCTATGTGACTAGGCAAGGAAGAGAGAAACTGGTCCCTCTCCTGCAAATAGCCCTCTTGATTTTCTCTGGCAAGAACGTCTGAAAGGTATATTTGTGGCCATCATGTCTAACTTATTAGCTTGCAGAGCACCTGGCTAGTTACTATAGATTGCTAGATTAGGCTGATGTTGGTTTGCTGTTGGAGTGGGGAACCTCCAGCCCCTGGACCAAACGTGGTCTGATGGGTTCAAATTTGATCTGCAAGACTATTTTCCCCAAATCTTGTCCAACTAACATAATATGTGCCATCAGGTGTGTGGCAGGTAGTGATGTGGCTGCCTGTGCACAATTGAGAGCCTTAAAGTATGCTCCTAATTGTGCACTGGCAAGGGAAAGCAGCCATTGGCTCTACCACCCATCAGTGGCTCAGCAGTAGAGTTGAAACTTGATGGATTGACTGTATATGATTCTTTGATGTCTGACTTTGGGACTTCAAAGCACCCAGTCACCTGATATTGTGATTGACAGGTGTGGAGCCCTCCCAAATTTGGCCTGGTAGGCTTGATCCAGGATCTGGCCACAGAGCTCATACCTGCTTTAAATAATCGCTGTAAGGAAGACTTTCTCAAAATGTCTTATTAAAATAGTTCTTAAGAGCTATGAGGAAGTGACAAAGGCGAATACACAGCAACCTTTATTTTTAAGTCCATTCTTTTATCTAAATTTTTTGTAAACCATATCAGTTTTATATGAATTTTGGCTAATTGCCTATTTAGTGCTCAAAGTAAACTGCATGTAAACACAATGGCAATCAAGGGGTCACAAATCTGGATATTTTAGAGGCGTGAGTTGCACAACTAAGGGTATACCTGTTGCCTAGCCTTAAGTGTTGTTTTTGCACTAAAGACTCCTGCCAGGCTTGGATATAGTTGTGTCTGATCTTCAGGAACACTGAGCACACTTTTTCGTAGTCACTGCTTGGTGAATAAAAGTATGTGGAATTTGGTCCCTCCACGTCGCAGGCCCATAGTGAACTTTAGTCAGAATGATACGGGAAACTGTGCTGCCTTGTGGGAAGGAGATCATAAGACTATTCTAGCTTGATCTCATGCCTCCTTCATCCTATTCATACTGATGTCTTTGACCCATTATGCACCGAAGACCTGCTCATAATTCAGGATTGCCTCTTGTGCTGTCCCTGGTTGGAAGAGCTGCTGATTGATTAATAAAGGAGGAACTCTGGTAAGCAGGACTGTCTGACGTTCTTAATATGGGTTCTCTGAAGCCTGCTGGAGAAAGCATATTAAGTGTCGAGTCTTCTGATTTCCATTTAATGTGAGGAAGATCAGTCCCCTCTCAGTTCAAAGGATATCTTGGAGGGATTCATAGTGGGCTCCTTTCTTCCCCACTTTAGCCATTTCCCTGCTTTACCCCCTGTACAAGACTTGTTGGAAAAACATCATGTTGTTTCCTGCCTGTGCAGGAAATCCATTGGTGTCTTTCTCAGGGAAGGGGTTGGCCTGTATCCACCACAGTTCCTTGAATTATGAGGTAGGCATGTGAAGTCCACGTGAGAGAGCCAGTGTGGTGTAGTGGTTAAGAGCGGTAGACTCGTAATCTGGTGAACCGGGTTTGTGTCTCCTCTCCTCCACATGCAGCTGCTGGGTGACCTTGGGCTAGTCACACTTCTTTGAAGTCTCTCAGCCCCTCACCACATAGAGTGTTTGTTGTGGGGGAGGAAGGGAAAGGAGATTGTTAACTGCTTTGAGACTCCTTAAGGGGAGTGATAAAGTGGGATATCAAATCCAAACTCTTCTTCTTCTTCTTCTTGGGACAGGTGTCCTTTCCCTCCCACATGTAGACTTCTGGTCAAAGGTGGAACTGGTCTGTTGGCTGATTCTCTTCAATTGAAGCCACCTGGTAACTGAGGGCCCTCCATTGCCAGGTCTCCATTATCGTATGAGGGAAGCATGTGTTAAACAGTCAGCCTTTGGTCTTCAGGAAGTTTTAACAATAGTTTGCCTTTGTATCCCAAGTTTCCCCAGGTATGGAGGAATCACCTACCCTTACCTAAGTCCTGTTGGGGCACCCTCCCAATTCTCACACAGTATACCCACTTGAATATTATATGGAATGATATGCTAAACTGTGCATCTCACTTTGCACACCGTTTCTGGCAAGTTCTCTAAAGTCAGTAGTGTGTGTGCCTGCCTTGCTTCCTGTACTGCCTTTTCAAATTGTTTGCTTAAAATTGTTTTTGCATGGAAGTAGAATAATCAACATATCCCGAAAATGCAGGGAAAATGAAATCTTTGGTAAAATTGGCCAGAAAGAGTAAACAAAGTGGTTATGCTTATGATACTGTTGCAGATTTTAAGTATTGGGGAGAGTCTGTAATTGTATACTGTATATGTTGTTGCCACAATTCATTTTCAGTGGCTTGAGTTTGGGGGGTATATAGCTCTTGTAAAATAGTTTACCTTAAACCCCCTTTCCCCACAGTGTTTTTAATTTAGGCCTGGAAAATAGTGGATAAATATTAGTAACTTTTTTTCAGGGTCGAGGACTTAGTGGTTCAAGTTAAATCAGAACTGCAGTATAGCCAAAAGAAGAGGGATTTTGGAGCTGGAAAAGGATTTTAGATTATTTGAAGCTTCCATGCATAGTTCTTGCGAAACTTCGTTAGGAATTATGTGCATGCAAGAGCAGAGTTAAGTCTTTAGTCCATATAGTATATAAATCTGTCTGGGGATCAAAAAATAAACATCTCGGTTTAGCTAGTTTGAAGAGGTTGAAGAAAAAAGCAGCCATTTTCCTTGGGACATGACCTGTGACTGGTTCACTTCAGCACCAGGTTGGAGCTTTGATTTGACTAACTGGGATAGTAACTTAATGCAGTGTTAATGATCGTTTCAATGCCCAGGGATCAACAGAGTCAGACTTTTGCTTCCAGCAAGGTCAACATCTTATGCCTGAGGCTGCTTTATCATAGCCAAGCTATAAAGTTGATTCACAGACACCTGCTGCAGGAATTGCCATTGGGAGTTCTGGCTTGCGTGTTTTAATGTTTCAGTTCTAAGCTTTCTTTAATGTGCTTTTGTTTCTCAAAAGGATTAGATCAAACATACATTTTCACTGGGTTTCTTTTAAATGTTCAAGTGAGCACAGCCTACTACTCCCCCCACCCCCATGTCCTTTAATTTAACCAATATATATGTTTTACATCCCTAGTTCAAACTGTAGTTGTGCCTTAATTTTGGCTGTTCCTGAACCTGAGTTATGGTTTTTTAATTATTATTATTATTATTTTGTGATATAGTTCCCTCCCCTGAATCTTAATTTTCTTTTTTCTTTATAAATAAATGCTATCAGCTTGAAATCAAATTCTTTCAAGGAAGAGGGAGGAAGTACTCAGTGGCACTTGGTAATTTGAGAGGGCTTCTTTTGAGCACTGGTTTAAAATTGCATTCATATCACCCTATTGTTTTTGTCTCTATTTCCTTATTTCCTTCTTTTCACCTTTAAGTAGACATGGTTAGGCTTGCAGTCTTCATCCTTCTAATGAAAGCATGTAATACTTGTTCATTAATATGCCTTCAAACGTGGTAATGTCAGTGATTTCCAGGACATGGATTTTTAAGTTGTTGCAACTTAAAGGGCACATAATTTTAAACCGGTCTGTTCGTGATTATTCAAAATAGCAGTCTGTTTCTTAAAAGGTCAAAAGAGTTCGCACACACATTTACAGTGGTGCCTCGCAAGACGAAATTAATTCGTTCCGCAAGTTTTTCCTTCTTGCGAGTTTTTCGTCTTGCGATGCACGGTTTCCCATAGGAATGCATTGAAAATCAATTAATGCGTTCCTATGGAAACCGCCTTCAGACCAGGTCCGGGGACAGTCTGTCCCCCGACCTCTTCTGAAGGCTGGGGGGGGGGGACAAGGGCTTTTCTTCCCACCCCCAGCATTTTAAAAAACCCCGGGACAGCGGAGGACTTCTCCTCTGTCCGGGGCGATGTAAAAGCCCCTGGGAAGGCAGGCAGGGGGGACAAAGACTTTTGCCCCCCGCCCGCCTTCAGAAGAGGTCCTGGACCTCTTCTGAAGGCGGGCGGGGGGCGAAAGTCTTTGCCCCCCCCACCTGCCTTCAAAAGCCGTCCGGGAAGGCAGGCAGGGGGGAGCAAAGACTTTTGCCCCCCGCCCGCCTTCAGAAGAGGTCCTGGACCTCTTCTGAAGGCGGGCGGGGGGCGAAAGTCTTTGCTCCCCCCCGCCTGCCTTCAAAAGCCGTCCGCGATAGCGGGAAGCGCTTCCCTGCTATCCCGGACTGCTTTTAAAATGCTGGCGGTGGGGAGCAAAGCCTTTCGGCCCCCGCCGGCCTTCCTGGACCTCTTCTGAAGGCCGGAGGGGGGGAAAGGCTTTGCTCCCCACCACCAGCATTTAAAAGAGGTCCCCGGAGATTTCCCTATGGGCTTTCGTCTTGCGATGCAAGCCGATAGGGAAATTCGTCTTGCAAAGCGCCTCCAAAACAGAAAACCCTTTCGTCTTGCGGGTTTTCCGTCTTGCGAGGCATTCGTCTTGCGGGGTACCACTGTACATATTTACCTGCTGCCTCGCAGGACATCTTTGGGAGGAAAAAAGGCTAAGGAGTAAACCCTATACAAATTCGGAGTGGAGTTCCTAAGTGTTGGATGGCACATTGTTCTCCTTTTGGCAACTCCTGTAGCCAAACTGGTGTTAAACATATTGCTCTGCTTTCCTTTGGACCACGTCAGTGAGGGGGTTCTTTTCATCTGGGCAACCCAGGACCTCTATACACGCTGCCAAGGCTTGTGGCTCAGAGAGAGTTCACTTTGGTGCTGCTAATGCAATAAAACCAACGTGGGAGGCAGCAGTTACCAGTCTCTGCAGCCACAGCAGCTGCTGTGATTCTACAATGATTTGTAGTCCATCGTCTCAAGACAGACAGATGCCAACAACCACAAAATTTGGATTTATTTGTAATTATATATTAGTTTGTAAAGAGTTGGTAACTACAATCTTTAGAAATAACAAGTTGTTGAAATACTGAAGTACCTTGATCCGGAAGCGCATCATTTAAAAATACCCACTATAAAACCAGAACACAGTTTGTACTGTTAAGACATTTAGCATTTGTTTTAAAATAGGTATACAATGTTTTTACTTTTGGCTAGTGTATGGTGGCAGCTGTAGAATTTCTACACACCTTGTAATGATATTGAACAATTTTCAGCCTTGTGTTGGAGTGTATATCTATTGCTATATAAATTCCAGCCCTGAGAAATTTAGACTCTCCTGCTTAGATGTGTCTCTGGGGCAGGAGGAGGTTGATTTGAAGTTGTGTTGAAGTTACCACCATTTCCTTGTTATGGTCGGATCCCTGTTCTAAGAGACCCTTCACCTTTGTGGAGGGGCCTAATTCACTAAGAATCCTAACAGGAAAGGATCCAATACCCCTTCCCTTTCACTGGAGGAGAAGACTATATTCTTCGAGAAGAGTATATTCTTGGTGGCAAATGGGGGTCATTTCACAGTTACCTATATATAAAGTATATGAAGAGGGAATTTAGTAAACTCCTCTCCTTTCTGCTCTTTTGTGGGAGCTGAAAGGAAGCTCCCTTTTCTCTCGCCTGAGGAGAGGAGGATTGTGTCCCAATGTAAATTTCTGCATTGTTCTCCATTCCAAACCCAGCATTTGCGCCCCCCCCCCCCCCGTGGAAGGCTGGGAATAAGCACCACAAGCAACATTGCACATCATTGCTTAGTTCTTCAGAGCCTATAACTCATAAATAAGTAAATAAATGTAGTCTGATCATCTTTGTTGTTGAGACAAAGTCTGTCTGGGTCCTTAGGAAATTTTAATCTGAAAATCATCCACAACAGCAGTAACTGGTGGAACTACAGCCTTTTTTTAAGCTTTGCTATGCTCACTTAATACTTAAAGTGTAGAGAAACCATTGTGTTTGAGGCCTTTAGGAAATAGTATCAAACTTACTGATAAATTTTAATTGAGCAACTGCCTGTTGGAATTTTCATTTCATTGAAGAGTAGTGATTTTAAGGAGAGCAGCACGGTGTCCTCAGAGACTGAAACACCGTTCCAAAGAAACAAAAGGCATTTTTCTGAGTTTGTAGAAAGTCTTCAAGGGAAGAGTTACTTCTGTGTTCTCTCTAGATCAGCTGAAAAATGTGACTATTAAGATTGGGATGGGCATTTAATGATGTGTATGCATCGTGAGGCTACCTATGAATAAGCAATGGTCTCATGCCAACTGGGAACCCTTGAAAGTACAGTGGTGCCTCGCAAGACGAAATTAATTCGTTCCGCGAGTTTTGTCGTCTTGCGATTTTTGTCGTCTTGCGAAACACGGTGTCGGGAAAGTTTTGGAAAAGCTTCAAAAATCACCAAAGTCTTTAAAAACCTCAAAAAAGGCTACCACACCGCGTTCTATGAGTTGCTCCACGAAGTCAAATCGCAACTGTATTAACGGTGTTAAGAAAAAGGAAACAAACTTGCAAGACGTTTCCGTCTTGCGAAGCAAGCTCATAGGGAAAATCGTCTTGCGAAGCAGCTCAAAAAACAACCCTTTCGTCTAGTGAGTTTTTTGTCTTGCAAGGCATTCGTCTTGCGAGGTACCACTGTACAGTGATGCTGCAGAAAGTAAGCCAAGTTCTTTGTAAGATTCTAAAACTTCTAAAGGGTATATTTACAAGGATCAAACCTCCCAGCTCCCAACTTGTAGCTTTAGAAATAACTCTGATAGGATTTAGCGTAGTCAGCGCCCCGGCTGGGTGTGGAGAATGTATTGCCATGTAGTATTTAGTATTGGATTGACAGCCTGTAATATAAACATTAGTCCAAACACGATCTTATACCGAAACTCCGCCCATGCAAGGAGCCAGCCGTCTTCCTGCCACGCGCCATAAATCGTTTACGGTTTGCTCGTGCCAGTGCATTTGAGAAACAGCTGCACACTGGGATTAGCAGTTTGTAGAGAGCCTCTGCTGAGCTAAATTAGGGCCTACTGCCCTGGTTGTCAATGCTGGTAATGGGGGGGAGTGAAATAGCAGAAGTGTTTCTCTGCACCAAAAGGCTATTAGTTCAGGGAATGAGGGTGGGGATTTGCGTAGTAGAGGGCAGTGAGTAATGGTGTTCTGGGCTGATAGAGCAGCTATGTGCTGACATACTTCTTGCTTATGAACAGAGCTGGAATGCCTGATCGATGGTTGCCCTGCATCATGGGGAGATTAGTCATTAAATGGAACCAGTATGCCATCAAGCTTTTTTCTGTAGCATGGCAAATGTGCAGGTAAATGTTAACATGCTGAGGAAGAGAGTAGCTTGGCAGTAGGGATGTTTCGTTGGGATTGCTTTGTTCTCATACAGAATGGCCACCCTTTCCAGTTATTTGGAAGGAGACTTTGTGCCTAATATCCTAAAGATATTTCTGTGTAACTCTTAGGTCTTCCTTCTGTCCAGTTCTCTTTTCTCATGACCTGTACAGTTTTTTGTTTTTTAATTGCTCTTCTAAACTGCCCTTTACTGAAATGAATTCCCTAAAATATAAATGATAGACTTCAGGACAAAGAGTAGCAGCAATTACAGATAAAAATTCAGCAGCAGACATAATACTCCTCAAATTCCCAAACCTTGGAGAGTCTAATCAGTGCCAACAAAAGCCTGGGTGTTTTACTTGGCACCAGAAACCCATCAGTGTAGAGGCTAACTGCACCTCTGTGTCAGGGAATTCCTTAGCTAGGGTCTTCTCTGTAGTGGCACCCCATCCCCTGTCACTATACAGTGTTTTATCCCCACTGAAACAAGGAAGAAAGCCTCTTCTGCTGATCTCAGGTCAGCGTGTAAATGGAAACAGGTATTTTGATTCTGGGCTTATTTCGGACTTTGTTTCTCAGCATTGACACCTTAAATGGGAGCCAGAAATTTATAGGGAGCCAGTGCAGGCCACACCACTAGCATAATCCTGCATAGATGTTCCAGGCAACAGCCTAGCAACAGTGTTCTGCACTAGCTGGTGTTTTCAAACCATCTTAGAAGGCATTTCTGAGTAGGAAAAGCATCATGTTTGGAACAGCTTTGACTTGCACTATGGATGCTGATCTGATATTAGAATAGCTCCATAATTTCTGTGGGATAAAATGTTGGGTGAGATCACATGGAACCTCTTTAATATTCTGTCTTTTTTCATTCTGCAGTTGAGTAAGTGGGCAAGAGGCCACTATATTGTTGATTACAGAAACAGAACAAAAATGATCCATAAATACACACACGCACAAACAAAAAACTAGCCATTTTTTGGAAACCATGTTGCAGAGTTTGGGGTACTTTGCAGAATGTATTATTTGTTTATTAAAAACACCCTCAATTCAAATGATTATTTGGAGGATCAGAAATTAGTTGTGCATTAGTGACTTCCTTTTCCATTCCCTGTTTCAACATGAACCATCGTTTGCTTTGTTGCCTGCATCAGCAAATTGTGCTTTGTGCTTTCTCTCTAAATCAGAATTAGAAACCTACTTCAAACTATGGTTTCAGATTCCAGTTTGGAGGGCAAGTTCTAACCAGAGATTGCCAATTCAGACATCACAATACATGATTGTTAGTGCTAAATGGGAAGCAGAGATAGACACTGCATGCAAGAGGCAAGGAGAGGATGTACAAGTCTATGGCTTGTACATGGTCTTCTAAAGCACCATTTTGCAGAGCTATCTGATTTTTTATTCATTCTCTTTTCACTTAACGCTGGTTGTAAATCCACAATTTTGCTACTTGTGCCCAAGTATTAACCTTAGGACATATTAATAATTCAGCCTATCACAGATGGACTTCCCATGCTGTTTGGTAAGTAAAACAGTATTTTATTTACCTGTATGTAGTGAGCTATGCTTGGGAACGACCATTTTAAAATCTTGTAGTTTTATCTGTTGCCATGTCTCTTCGGTTAGCTCCACTGAGTATTGAACATATTGATGTTCGTATTATATTTATTTTCTGAACCAAAAGGACATTGATAGGGAGGAAAGAAAAAGCCCAATTATGGCCTGGTTCCCATGTTATGCTAAGCCATGGTTAAGCCAAAGTTTATAAACTGGTAAGAAACCATGGTTTGTGACATGGTTTGTTCATGATTAGTAAACCATGGTTAAGCTACTGGGCCAGGTTCATAAAATGTGGTTTATAAACTGTAGTTAGCATTGCATGCAAACACAGCCATAAAAATATTGAGGTGGAAGTACTTAGACATAGGCCTTGTTCCCATCTCACTGGAAACCAAACTATGGCTTACTAGAACTGCACAAACATACTGCTTCCTGCACAAGAGCTTATATCCACTTTGCTGCTCCCTGGTCCTTTTAGCATAGCACTCTGCTGCAGCTAAGCCAGGGTTTGACTTAGTGTGTTGTCTGAACCAGGCTAGAGTCTCTTTTTGCCCCTGTTCCGAGAGCCAAAATAGTATGAACAAAAGGCCATGGAAGGCCCAGGAGCACAGCTCTAGGTTTACAGGGCTTGATTGTGTTCACTGACGACAAATATATGCTTTTTGCAAAAACCTAAATTTCTCAAACTGATGACATTGCTATGACAGGGTCATCAACAATGGGTTGGCTAACTGTATGTGTAATGGGAATTGGGGTTGCTTGTGCGTAAACTGCAAACTGCTCCAAGCTAGCCGTGTAGCTAAAACTTTCCCCGGTTGACAGCCCTTGAAACGCGACTGTCTTAGTCACTGGCAGAATCTGTCAGTGGGCGGGACCTAAATTTGCGCCAACATAGGAGTTGTTTGACTCCAAGTCTCCGCCTAGATTCCCTGCGTGGAAGCCTTCTGTGCAGCGTGGGCGTGCCAAGCGGAGGTCCTGTGCTCTCTCCGCTGATTTCACTGGAAGAGTCTCTGAGCCTCCCCTCCGCCTTGCTCTCGGCTTCCCCTTTCTCCCTGGTGTCCCCTGGATTTCTTTCCCCCGTGGGAACCCTCTCTCTCTCCTTGCTAGTTCCCTCCCCTGCATCACTGGAGCGACTTTCCTCTCCTCTTCCCTCTGATGGCAGTTCCCTGACAGTATGTATCTGAAAACTTAGTGAATACCTGTATCCACAACCTTTTCACCTAGGCACAGTCCCACCACACAAGTTCAAAGGAGCCCACTGATGGCATCCTCTCCAGCACTGTGGAGGTATTGAAGTAGGGTCTACAGTCACCGTAAGAGTACTTTGAGCAACACCTCCTGAATTCTGGCAGAGGTAGAGAGGAGGTTTAGTCCAAATTGAGTCCCCACAGTTCTTTTCAGTGCCTATGTCCAGATCACTTTCCCATATAGTTCCCACCAGTGATAATTGGTATATCTGGGAGGCCCCCCTTGAGCTTTCCATCTGGCTGGATGAGGAAGTACTCATAAACTAACTGTGAGTAGATACCATCTCAACAGCTTCCACACAATGACCTCACCTGGGCAATGCATATTTCTACTTTTGCTCAGAGTGAAGCCTTGCTGCAATTTGCTGCTAGACACTGTTTTGTTCTTAAGAAACAACTGGAGAGTGGTATGCAAATATAACAAAATGATTGATAGGCATAAATTCAAAGTCCCACCTCCCCAGCGCATTAGTGTTCCTAAGCAACCATGAGGGCTAGTAACTTTAGTAAAGCAATATGCACTGAAATATAACAGGGTCTCACGAGCTGTGTCTTGCAGTGCCTTTCCCCAAATAAGTATCATAGAATCATAGAGTTGGAAGAGACCACAAGGGCCATCGAGTCCAACCCCCTGCCAAGCAGGAAACACCATTAGATTGTAAATCAAGATTCTTTGTTTGTGTAGAGTTCAACCTACATATAAAGCATGGAATATTTTCCCTCCACTGTGTGTGTGAGAGAGATATTTCTAACCCTCTCTCTCCTCCTGCTGGGTGTTTGTTGTTGCTGCTGGAAGTGATTTTCTTTCCACCCCTCACCCCCACCCCATTAAAAAATCCAAAATAGAGGTTAGCTTTCTGCCTGAAAGGAGTTAACCTCATGTTGACTGATGAACCTTGGATATGCTTATTTCAAGGGATTGCATGTTGTCCACTGCACCTGTGTGCATCTACACTCACTGACTTTTAAACTGGGGATAATTCATTGTCGGTCATGATAGTTCTTGGTTTGTTGCTGGCTACTTTTCACATGGAAATGTTTTGGAGGTACTGTGAATAATTTGGGGGGGGGGTGTTGAGGGGAGGGATTGGACAAGGGAGAGCTGATGGACATGCAAATAAGACTTTAATTCTCCTTGTCGTATTCTCTTTGCCCAGCTGTATATAGTAACTTCACAGTACGTGTCTCTTCCTATTCCTATGAAAGTAGACTTTGTTCTCTGAAGACTGCTAATCATGCCCCATGGGGGTGTAATCAGTTATAAGGTATTTAATATATGCAGGCAGGAACAGGCTGCCTGGCCAGGCTGGCAGATTGCAACACTACAATTATAAAGGGCCCCTTTCCCCTGCTCTGCCCGCCCACCAGTGGCAGGATGAGGGCTTTGCCCTGAGATGCTGTAAAACATACAAAGGATAAACGTGGGCGGGAGCTGGGTAAGCGCAGAGACACCTCCTTTGCCTGCCTGCTGTTTTCCTGCTTATCCGAATGCTGGGAGAGACAGTACTGCTGAGACTTCTGGAAGCTGGGAGCAGTTGGAGGGGGGGGGGTGGCTGGTAAAAGGGCTCCCCCCCTCTTTCTTTTGGTGGAGCCTAAAGGGGCTTTTCTTCATGGGCATGTGCTTGGAAACGAGGAAACTCATTTCAGTATCTTCGAAGAGAATGGGATTTTTGTTGCATTTCTCTCGCTTGCAGTGTGAATGTGGCACACCCTGCTGCCTCATCGGTCTTTACTTCGTATTGCCTCTCTATGTTTTTGGCGCTTTCCCTGCCCATTTTCATTTTTGTAGGCCATTCCCCCCCCCCCCTAGTTTTAATTAAAACCATGGTAGCAAACCTTCCACAACTTTCCAGGTGCTCCCTGTGTTCCTTGATCGTTTACATGAAGCCAAACCACCCCTGGGTTGTTGAAGAGCGTTTGCTAAAAAAGCAAAACCAAACCGATTGTGCTATAAAATGGAACAAACAAGGCGTGAGCTGTTTGTCTTTGCCTTGCAATAACACTTGGTCTGGGGTTCTAACAAGCTTCTACCTGTAAGGGGAGTGGGGCAGAAATTGTCTTGGACAATCTCAAGGCAGTCCTGGATTTAAGTTCAGTGCTTTTGGAGAGAGAATGTGATTCACACTTTTAGTTTCCAAAAGCAAACTTGAAAGCAGAACATTTGTGTGAGACAATTAAGAGGGAAGGCAGTGCCCTTCAGCTTGATCTAGGCTTGTCTGGGAAGCTGGCAACAGCTCTTTTTGAGGTAAACCGTCTCCTATTTCAGTAATGTCCTTTAATTGTATATTATTAGCACAATCCATTCATATTAGTCCTACATAATGCACACCACGGACAGCTGCTTGTACTTGACAAAAACTGGCAACCGTTTGATTTTGATGGAGACATAAGGTTACCTGTTCATATTGTCCACTGTTACTGTGCGACGTCACTCATGTCAGCGCATAAGTGGAGTGGAATTGGCTTTGCTTGTCTTCACAACAGCACTGTAGGGAGATAAAAGTGGTAGTACTGTATTCTGCTTTGCACGTGGGCACTTGACACTAAGCCATAACATAGCCAAGGTGGTCCTATAGCTGAAACAGAATCAGAGCTTCTCAGTCTGGAGAAGTTTAATAGGTTGGAGTCTCAGAATTCACTGTTGCCTTTGCGAAGGAGAAGCAGAATTAGAGAACACTTCTGCCTCTGAAGACTTTGTGGGTGCATAGCATGTATGTAGCTCCACCCTGTGTGGGCGGCTATAAGAGCAGGGTCCCCTCCATGTTTACCAGGCATCTGAGACCTTTGCCTTGATTTCTGAGGCTTCCTGTTGTGGCAGGTGGCTCTGAGAGGAAGAGTTCAGTAGAGCAGAAATCATATCTGCCTTTGCTGACTTTTGGTAGTGTATTTGTGTGAAAGGGTGTTGGGGTGGAGAAGAGAGAGAGAGAGAGAGAGAGAGAGAGAAATACCCTGCGGGGGGGGGGGGGAGGAGAGGATGGTAACCGGCTTTGAAAAAGGGAGTTGTGTTAAACCAAACATTAAAGGGTAGTTTAGCAGTTTCTTTCAGCTTCCTTCTGTTAAACCGAGATTTTTAGATGGTTGAATACTGGCTGTTTTGAGCAAAAGCTGGGTTGGCAGGGAGGAAGGGAGAAGCTTCTTACATATTTCTTAAAACCATTCTTGGCTAGAAGGATCCAGCTGCTTCCCAGCTAGCCCAGTCTACAGAAACAAATGCGCATGCGCGCGCGCGCACACACACACACACACACACGAAAGTTATCCTTATGAATTCCCCTTCTCACCCTATTTTGTTTGCTTCAGTGCACTTGGTAGTGGCTCCAGTACTCCTCTGTCCGGGTTCATGGCTAAGGCAGTGGTGGAGGTCTGTAGCTGGCATAGTTGGAGGGACTGCGGAGGCCACGTGGGCTTGGCTGCTTGTTTTTGTTCTCTGCTTTGCGTGGAATGCAGTGTGTTTGTCTTTCTTGGCCTGTGGTTTCAGCCTGCATTCCTGCGCATAGAGTCAGCCTGGCGGCAGGCGGCGTGCTGTTCATGCCCTGCGGCTACATGCTTTCAGCTCCACATCAAAGGTGTGTTTAGTGCGTTGCTTGTGCCGTTCTTGGCCACACCTGGTGGCCTGCAGGCACGCAGGTAGGAGGGGCCTGGGTTGTGTTTGCAGACGGTGTTTTAAGGTTTAGACTTCTTCGCCGTACTTATGAAAGCAGAAGAGTTGAGTTTATGTTAAACAGTGGGGGGAAAATCCACATCCATGGTAACTGAGGAACTCAGCAGGGAGAGACTGTTGCTTTAGGGTCGGGTGGCGCTGTGGTCTAAACCACTGAGCCTGCGATGGGGTGAGCTCCCGTTGCTCGGTCTCAGCTCCTGCCAACCTAGCAGCTCGAAAGCAAGTAGATAAATAGGTACTGCTCTGGCGGGAAGGTAAACGGCGTTTCCGTGCGCTGCTCTGGTTTCGCCGGAAGCGGCTCAGTCATGCTGGCCACATGACCTGGAAAAACTGTCTGCGGACAAACATCGGCTCCCTTGGTCAGTAAAGCGAGATGAGCGTCACAACCCCAGAGTCATTCGTGACTGGACTTAACTGTCGGGGTCCTTTACCTTTACCTTAACCAGCAGCAGCACCTAAAAGCCTACAATAACTGTTGCCTGTTCCCTTCAAATGGACTAGCTTGTGCTCAATTCAACTCCAGTTAAGGTCAGTTGAGGTGGGTCCACTTCTGCATGTTACTGGTTGGATCCCTGATGACTGGATTAGTTGCTTGAGCTATCAGACTGTACCTTCTGAACTGCAGGGGAAATTGGGACTCATCCTACTTCTGCTCTCAGGAGAACAGCCATGGATACCTTTGGTCCAAATGTGTGGCGTGCTTGGCACCTGCCTGTTCCTGCCAGTCTACACAACAGAGGTAGCTCACATCAGTGTGGTTGTGGGGCTGTTCTGGAAGGAAAGGTTGACTAGGATGCTTTCTTCCGGGTTGAGTGTGCTCTCTCCAAGTACAGATGATTTAATGTCTTTATAATTGAAGATCTTGCCTGTGATTGAAAGCCCATATTTTGGGGTGTTGTTCTTTGAACTGTGGGGGAAAGAGTTTCATGGAAACTGCTTTTCAGTGGGTGCTTCCCATATTCCCAGCTGCGAGCTACAATACTTTGCCTGGTGTGTGAAAAACTGCTGTTTAGAAAAGTCCTTGTGGTCAGAGGTTCCCTTGTTCCTCAAAAGCACTACCAATTATTTTCTTCCTTTATTCTCCCAATCTCATTGACCTCCCTGGACACATCCCATATACCCAAAGGGTATACATATTTTAAAAGTGCACATAATGGATTGTTAATAGCATATGGTCAGAAGAGCTCACCTGTTCCCATTGGCAGGCGGTGGATCTCAACAGAGACCGCAAGTAATACTTTCGTGGCTCTGTGGTCTAAACCACAGAGCCTAGGGCTTGCCGATCATAAGGTTGGCGGTTCAAATCCCCATGACGGCGTGAGCTCCTGTTGCTCGGTCCCTGTTCCCGCCAACCTAGCAGTCAAAAGCACATCAAAGTGCAAGTAGATAAATAGGTATCAATCCGGCGGGAAGGTAAACGGCGTTTCCGTGCGCTGCTCTGGTTTGCCAGAAGCGGCTTAGTCATGCTGGCCACATGACCCGGAAGCTGTATGCTGCCTCCCTCGGCCAGTAAAGTGAAATGAGCGCCGCAACCCCAGAGTCGTCTGTGACTGGACCTAACAGTCAGGGGTCCCTTTACCTTTAATGTTCACATTGCAATTTGTGAGCTTTAATGGTAGGGTTATGTGAGGATACGGAGACTTGCTACATAGCCATTACTCAATATAGTGCAAGGTGCACTTACAGATTTTTATTCTGAAGCTCTGTCATGTTCTTCGTCCAGAGCTATGTGCGGGATGCTCCTAGGAGTGGAGTGGTCTGGAATTGTAAGGGTTGTAGACAAGACTTTTAGGGTTGAAAAGCCAGGTTTGTCTTCTGCAGTGCAACCTCGACCCGTTCTGGCTTGTCCCATGTAAGAACATAATAAGTCTTTCTGGATCAAGGCCCATCTAGTCGGGCGTCCTGTTCTCACAGCGGCCAGCCAGTCGCCTGTGGGAAGCCTGCAAGCAGGACTGGCATGCGGCAGCACCCTCGCCATTTGTGAATCCCAGGAAACGGCGTTCAGAGTCATGTGATCTTGTTCAGTGGAGGCAGAACGTAGCCATTGCGGCTAGTAGCCACTCCTAAGTAGAATGTGGTACTTGTGTGTTCTCTAGCCTCCTCCCCACTCTACTTGTTTGTGGTGATTGACAGTGGAAGGAGCTGATGGGGCAGCACACTATTTTAAGCAGGCTTATAAATAAAAGAGAGACGAAGGATTCATCTAATAAAAATATACATAAGTTTGTGAGAATCCCCGTGACAACACTACTGTTCTCTGGCTAGAGCTAAAGCTCCCTCTCCTGGACAGATTTGCTTCACTGCAGTCATTTAACAAGGCACAAACTATTGATGTAGTGCTGGACTACATATTAAATTCAGTTGTGTGTTTCATTCCTCTGACTTTTTATCTTTTCTCCACGGAAAAGTAACTGTGGAAACCATCATCAGGACCATGCAACTTCCTCCCCAGCCCTCTGCCCCCCGTAGGAAAGCAACATTTTCCCTGCCATTTGTCTACCCTGAGAAGAATTTAAAAGCGTGTATTCCACTCCCAACAACAGCCTCAAAGTCTGCTTCATTGAATAAATAGAAAAGCCAGGGGAAAGTAGCATACAATTTCATGCCATTTGTTGACTGTCCCAACATTTACTTAGCTTGTCAAAATTTTTGATAGAGTCCCTCTTCACTGGTTCTAGGAAACAAAATAATGTACAAGATAATGAAGGTTCGGTTTCTTTAGATTTGTAGAAATAACTTTGCTGCAGTACAGAATACTGACTGCTGAAGGCAGGAATGACAACCGTGTACCAAAATAATGCTTAGGGGTTGAATCTTTGACCTCAGTCCTTTAAGGACCCATCTTAAAGGGTCTCATTTCATCTCATTTTCCAGTGGTGTGAAAATTGTTAGGCATGCTCAGTCGTAACAATTGTATTATGAAATTAGTATTGGAAAGGTGAGGAAATTGAGCTTCTACTCTCTGAACTGGCCATAATTAAAGCTCTCAGAAAAACAGCAGCAAAAACTGCTCCCTGCTTCTTTGGAAACCTGGTTATCTAAATCTTCAGCTTCCTGTTGTAACCTGTTTTTTTCTCCGCAGCTGTGCAGCAACATAATGAATCTGCTTGTGTTTTGGTGGCAGCTGAGTGGTATTGGGAACAGTGATTGTGTGTTGTTGATAAATTTTATAAAAGGCTTAGGGTAGAAGGTGGTGAACAAATGGAAGACAATAATCCACAGTTCATGGAATAATTGATGAGTTTGTTTAAGAATGGAAGTGCATGTATGTGTGTTTTGAACAGAAGAGGAAAAATGGGCAGTTTGGGGAATGTGGTTTGTTTTTTATAGTTTCTTCCTCCATTCTTTTTAATGCCAAGTTTTCTTAGCCAGATCTTCCGAAGGCTGCATTAATTTTCTCAAAACAATTTTATCAAACAATGATGCGCAAACAAGGCCTGTGAGTTCGACTCTGAACTAAATCCAATTTGTAGTTAAATTTCATTGGTGTTTTGGCATAAATATGAGAACTAATTTTGTGGAATTGATGCTGCTTTTTAAGCCTTAACATGGGTAAGCTGTGACTGTGCTAGTGAACTAGAAGAGGGAAAGCTGTGGGAGATTGGCTATTTCACATGATCCCTGATAGCATGACTTAGAAGCATCTTATGATACGACTAATCCAGAAAATAACGTAACTTAAAAGTGTTGAAGCTTATTAGATTCCCATGAATGTGGCTTCCTTATAAGTTATAGAGACCAAGCTTTTAAAAACCAAGCTACTTTTTCTTTTTACCATTATAAAGCGAACTGTAAACTATCCATTGCTGTCACTTGACTGTGGCTTTAAACTTTTAAAAACCTGTTTCTCTCAGGGAGCTGCTATTCTCCAGTTACTCTAGTTGTCCTTAGATAAGATTACTTCTCAAAACCGGATGGAATACCGAATTGCAGATTGTATTGACCTGCTGCTCACTGAGCTCTTAACAGCATCCAAGCCTCTCTGTGGCCAAGTGAGGGCACAGAAGATCTCTCCTCTGTTTCACAGCAAATTAGGTTGGGCTGTTGTGACTGAGGTGGAATAATGAACGTATCTGCATAATTCATGGCAATCTTCTACTCCAGAATAAATGCCTGTTCAATAAGTACATCAAAGAGTTGAATATTCCTGTCATTTTTTTCCTTTTTTTAAAAAGGGGGGTAGTTTTAAAGGCATTTCCAGTATGCTGTGGAATTGTGGCCTGATGCTCAGGTTCTGTGATACTCCTTGAAAACCTAGTTAGAATACTCTGTGTCCAGTGCTGACCGTGTTCTTGCCTGTACTGTGGTTTTCTTTGTGTGCTCCTGCGTGTCAAGCCGTAACTCTCACAAAGTTCCCTTTCTCCGGTTTCAGAAGCCGTTGCCCAGATGCTGTTGGATGCAGTGCGGATACCGCAGACTCAGAGCCGGGAGGACGAATATGTTTGGACAGGACATCACTTTGGGTCTGTAAGTCCCTTATTTTATGAGAGGCCTATGTGGGGAATGTCTGCAAGGGGTTGTGCAGTGGTACCCTGGGTATTTTGTCATGTGCAATGGACGGGAGGAAGGGAGCTGAGCAGGGGACATGTATGTTGTACTCTAGAACCCAGCAGGACACAGGAGAAGCTGGTACCTCTGGTTGCGAATGGGATCCATTCCGGAGGCCCATTTGCCACATGAAAAGAGCACAACCTGAAGTGCCGTATCTGCGCAGGTGCGCGGCGTGATTTGGCACTTGTGTGCATGTGCGAAGCAGCAAAACCTGGAAGTAACCCTTTCCGGTACTTCTGGGTCGCCGCGGGACGTAACCTGAAAGAATTTAACATGAACGTAACATGTAAATAAAAAAGTGAGATTCTCAGGCTGCTGAATTTTGCACCTGATGAAAATAATTGTCCTGTTTCTGTGTGTGCATGGAATTGGAGAGTATGCTGAGCCTTCTTGGAAAGCCTCTCCCCACCCCCACAAGTCTATTCACAGGCACCGTGCTGCGTTCCTGTATTGTTGGACTTGGAGAAGTGTAGATCTAGTTATTGCTCTGTGGCCTTGGAACAGAATAGCTATGCTATTGTGAGATTGTTTGTTCTGTGCTAGTTGAGGCCCGAAGAAAACACTGTAGTAAGGAAAGGGGCCAACAAGCTTGTTGGGGCAGGGCCAATCCTAGGGCATCTCAAAGACTTGTTTCAGCAGCTCTCTTGCCCAGCACAGGCCCTCCTGGCTTCCTGTTACACTAACTTTGTTTATGGCTCTGACTTAGGGTGTGGAGTTTTTGTACACATAATGTAACCCCAACTCCAAGGTTGGGTGTCATTGATAGAGGAAAGTAGCTGGGAGGGCCAGGGAAGACTTCAGCAATGCAACCCCACCAGATTGTGTGAGAGCTTGAGTGGAAATAGCAGGCCAGAATCCTATTCTCCGACCTGTTGTTCTATCCCTCTGTTCATAGTTCCCTGACCTTGTGGGCATCCGGTTGTATATATGCCATACCTGTACATTTTAGGCTCATTTTGCTCTGAGAGCTAGGCATGGGAGAGATGATCTGTGGTAAAGAAGGTGAGGGACATTCTCTTAAGAGGGCCAGCAGATAGTTGGTACAGATTTCAAAAGCATCCCCCCCCCCAATACATCTTACAATTCCTTTCAGAAATAGAGGACATTGTAGTCTGTTTCATGGGAATCTGCTGCCCACCTTCATTTTGACTCCTGAGCCTTTTATGAATCAGTACCTGAACTCTTGTTTTCTGATGGATCAGTGCAGCAGCAAATCGTCGTAAAATCAAAATACAGTTGTACCTCGGTTCTCGAACGGAATCCGTTCTGGAAGTCCATTCGACTTCCAAAACGTTTGGAAACCAAGGCGCGGTTTCCGATTGGCTGCAGGAAGCTCCAAAGATAGTTCACAAACCAGAACACTCACTTCTGGGTTTGCGGCATTCAGGAGCCAAAGCGTTCGAGAACTAAGCTGTTTGAAAACTAAGGTACGACTGTACTATTACCCTTTGGTGTACATGGGAAAATGTGCTATACCAGAATGTTTTGTTGACAATTTTGAGCTTTATTTAGGTATTTGCAGCTATTCCCCCCACCCCCATCTGACCTGTGATCCTACAGATTGGGCATATTTCAGGTGGGGACTGACATAAGTGTTTATTCCTTGAGCTGGAAAAGAGAGGAGGAGCTGAGCTCCATAGTAAACCGTCTTTGTTTTCCTCACTTTTTAGGTTGTTGGGTTGAGTGCCTTCTTCATGAGGCTTCAAATCTGAATCCAGGCTGGTAAGTTCTTCAGCACATCTCTTATAGGCTTAGCTGTGGGGATTGCCTCATACTTAGGCATTGCACTGCTCCACATTTGACCTTCCTTTAGTGAGAGTCGGCCAAAGAGGCCTTACCCAATCCCCTTTATGAACGAGATGTACATAAGAAGTCATCATATATCTGGTCACTACTTACCCATCTAGTCCAGTTTAGCCTATTTGTTGAGGCCCCCCAGGGGAGTCTCACTCGTGTCATCTGCTCTCTGGTCCTTTTACCTGGAGATGATTCAGCCTGGGGCCTTCTGCATTCAAAACCATAGCTACTACTGAGCTATGGTTCTTCCTACAATGAGAAATGTAGAGCGCTGAGGAAGCCCTTCTCAAGACTGACCCCAGATAAATAGAATATTACTTCCAGTAGGTCTCTTAAATAGCCAGCCTTGTTGTTGTTTTTAGAAAACCGTAAGTCATTTCTGTTTAAACTGGTTTTCAAGAATATACTAGGACATGTTTAATTTGCAACGGTTTATCTTTGCTCATTTTTGTGCTTGCTGTTATGAATTAATTAATGGATAGTTTTTACAACCTCCTTTGATTAGCAGAGTAGCATGTTTTAATTCAGCGGGTTCAATACTGGGGAGGAGGTAGCAAAAGGCACGCACTTTCACCCATGAGTCATCAGGTTACTAGAGGCCTCACAGAAGCTTTGACTGCTGCTGTCTGGAAGATGTGGTGCCTGCAAAACATTGTCATTGGTATTGTAGCTGCCCTGCGTTTACCTCCAGCTGTACAGATATGTTTTGACTTGTGTGTAATGGAATGCTGGAGGGAACCACGGGAGTAATGGGACAGTTCCAGGCAGTTTAAGCACAAAGGTACTGTGCCTTCTTTACCCAAATTGTTATTGACTTGATAAGAACCCAGTGGCTCTACAGAGCAAAATGCCACAGAGAACCTGTGCTTGTTTCTTTGTCTTCGTTTACCTCTTGCTCTGTTCTAAGCAGGCATTACAATAGGCTGACTCTTGAGGGCTGCAAAACCTATGATGTTGGGGTTTTTTTATTGCACATTGGCTGAAGGAAATGCATTCCTTGTAGAGGAGGAAATGGACAAGAAACCGCTTGCTTGAAATGAAGGTGCCTTCAGCAAAGCATTCCCTGAAATGTCATACTCTGGCCGTGTCTGTGCTTCCTGGTCCTTTAGCAGGTCTGACCTTTTCTGCCCTGACTGACCTTTGTTGTGAGCATGTGCTTCTCGTCACTTTCCTGCAGTGCCAAGCCTGTTGTTTGCCCTTGATATATGTCAGTAGTAGAAGTACTTGATGCTGTTACATCATTCTAGCGTAGTACTTAGAAACGGAAGCAAGCCAAGAGCTGTGCCGAATCCAGCACAGGCAAGTTGTGCGTGCAGTCCTTGTCTGTAGAGGAGTATCATCTGTTGAGGGTGTTCTAGTTGATGAGATTTCACAGAGCAACATTCCCTGTATCCTTTTAGCTACCTCGGGAAATGCTGTTTGTGGGCCACGTGGTTTGTGAACTTTGCAGGGGTTGTGAGGACTGAAAGGCCCGAGGAAAGCAGTTTGATTCCAGCTCCCTTGTATATCATAGAAGGATTTCATGGCTGAGCTTCCGTCAAGCCTGGCTGCCTGATTTCTGGAAGGGTTTTGGACACCTTGCATTTGTTGACAAGTTTATAGTCTTGGCCGGCAGCAGCATGATCACTGCCTTTGGCTAATTTTTTACCTACACAGCAGAAGGCAGAGGCCTCTTGTCTGTGCTTTCAGGAACATTTGCATCAGTCCTGATCCCCCCCCATCCCCATTATAAATTGCCTGCTGCCTCTGGCGAATGCTGTCCTGGAACCTGACACAGGTAGGTGCTGTTCATGGCTCATAGCTTTTACAGAATGTAGGCCTGCGTTGTTAAGCGCTGATGCATCAGCATAGATCAGCAGCTTTCAGCAGGGTTCCTTCTGTCCTAGAAGTGCCTCCAAGCTTTGCCCTTAGAGAGAGTGGCAGCGAAAGTGCCTCTCTCTGCCGTTTTATCCCTGACACACTTGGGAGTAATTTGGCTTTAACTAATACAAGCACATAATTCCTCCAGCCTGTCGGCATGCTTAATGCCTGCCGTTCTCTCCCATGTAGTCCCTCTTGGCAGTGACAGCACAAGATCAATAGCTCCTGCCTGGCCTGTCATTCCCGCCTGCAAGGTTTTCAGTTTCCATATCGGAAACGGCCTTTCCTAAAGAGCCCAATCAATATGCCGCTCTGAGGCCTGTTCTCGTTTGCTATATATAATCTGGACACACACTGTATGTTAGTGTGTGTATGTGCATAACACAGAGAGAGAGAGGATGAGCCAATCCTCTGCTCTTGCTGGCTGGGAGGACGCAGCTGTGCTTTTTCTTCTTCCCTCCTTTTTTACTACAGCTGCTTTCCAAGGCTCTGGCCTGCCTCTTTCCTCGGTTCTCTGGATGTTTGGCTGCTGTGGGACACAGGATATCTGACTGCCTTGTGGGAACGTATCTGGGCTGAATGGGGCATATGTGACTCTCTCTCTCCTCTGCAATTTCTGCTCTTGGCAGGTGACCTATTGTGCAAGTCAAGCGAGGGGACAATGACGAGCACTGCACCTTCCAAGAAGCCTTACCGCAAGGCTCCTCCGCAGCACCGCGAGATCCGGCACGAGCTGCCCATCCTGCGCGACGACCAAGATGGTGTGATTTTGGCGGAGCAGAGTCAGGTAACTGAAAGCCGGGCAGCTAAGGGCCTGGTCCCACTTCGTCAGCCGAAGGGGTTTACTTACCCCAAGGCAGGCCAGCCCAAACAGCAGGTGGATGGGTATGAGGTTTGCAACGTTAACTTTTCTTCCTGGTCTCTGGAGTCGAGCAGCGACAAGGAGCTAGCAGGGTGCCGAGCAGAGCTGAACCTGAAGAGCCGGACTCTGTCGCCTGTGCTGCTTCACAGCGGGAAAACGGGAAGGCGGAGTGTGAGGCACTGTCGGCACCCTAGCCGCGGGCGGCTCAGTAAGTTCATGAGTCGAAGCGTAGAGACGGTAGTGGTTTCTGGGGACGAAGGCCGGAGGCCGACTTGCTCCTTCAAGAGTAGAAGCCTGGAGCGCTCCCTCATGTTCAAAGAGCCTGCTGAGATCTTAGCACCTAGGAAGTTCCATGTCCCATCGACCCACCTGCCCCTCAAGGGCATCTTGAAGCAGACAGACATGCTGGAAGTGCGGCCTGAGAGCCTGCGCAAATCTCGCTCGGTGGAGACCCTGGCCCGTGGCCGCCGCTCACGGAAGTACAGCGACCCTCAGCTGTGCCTGAGCAGGCAGGACAAGCGCGGCTCTGAGCACAACAGCGGGAGCTGCTCCGACTCTGTCAGGCGGAAGGAGAAGATCACAGAGGAGAAGCTCCAGTTCTCCAAGTTCCTGGACGAGATCACCCACCGGGTGCTGAGCCCTGTCCACTTGCACTCCTTGGGGGAGGGCAGAGCAGGAGAAGGGAGCCAGGACTCCCCCACTTCTCCCAGGTGCTCCACACCAGAAGGGCAGAAGGAGAGCCAGCCTGAAGGCACCAGGAGGACCGCTGAGAAAAGCCCTCGGCTCACTAGGAGGAAAGCAGAGCGGAGGCGTGAGGGTCTCGATGTGGTACCTTGCCGTAAGAAGCTGCCAGAGGAGATGGAGAGGGCTTCCAGGCTAAGGAGGAAGCCCGTCTTGGTGAGGGCGGACAGCAAGGAGAAGTTCCTCTCCATGGAGAAGCGGGTGGTGGATCTGTGTCAGTATCAGCTGCAGCACCTGGCAGAGCTGGGCTTGGCAAGGGTGTCTTCTGAGCAGCAGCATCTGCCTCCGTGGAAGACACTGGGTCAGGAGGGAGGGAGGGACGAAGGGCAAGACCAGAGTGAATACCCACCGCGGCTCGTGTGGCTACAGCCCCTGGGCTGCAGAACTAGCCCGAGGCCAGTGCTGGAGCCGAGCTACTCGGGAAAAGGGTCCTTCTCCCCTCCCTCACGTTGGAGCCAGGAGGAGGGCAGTGCCTCACCCAGAGCCTCCCCTTCCTTCAGCTTAGCGCTAAACAAGGTAGGTGAGTGAGGGACAGATGTTTGTCTGCCAAGTTTTGTCTGTCGTAGCTTAGAGCAGATCTCATTAAGTCTCTGTGAGGTTTGACCAAAGGGGTTTTATCCCCAAATATTATCCACCCAACATGTTTCTTATCAGCTCATTCCCTGCTTGTGTTGATCCTTAAAATCGGAAACTGAGCCCACATGCTTGAATACTGAATACGTCATGCTTTTTGAGTAGCCCATTGATTTTCTTCCTTCCTTTTGGCATCCAGGTTGCCTGGGTTTGCTTCTTTGGAGATGCTTACCTGTCAAGTGCCAGTATATGTGTTTGTGGCAGCTTACCTGTTTTGCTAAACTGCCCGGTAAATTCCTCAGGCACCTTTGTATGAGTCACAGTTCTTGAGAAAAACTGCCACTCACTCCCATCCTTCACGGAAAGAGGTTCTTAAGCTGAGTGTACCCTAATGAAAAGGCGTTTTGTCTTTGCCCAGATCTCTCTCCTGCCCTCTTATATCAGGCATTGCATGCTGGGAGATTGCCAGTTGCCCCATACTGTGTAACCTGATAGGGCAAATCTTGCTACAGTCAGTACGTTCAGGACCACTGTCTTAGGCTGGCATGATTGGGCACCTGCCAAGGCCCTTTGCCCTAGCAAGGGGCCCATCATTGAAAGCCCCCTGGACCTAGAGATGCAGTGAGCAAGCAAAAAGTAGCAGAGACCCGGACAAACTGGTAGATAAGCAGGTGGTAGCAACAAAAATAAAAAGAATGGAATCAGGCAGTTGCAGTTTGCCGAGGGTGTTTTGCTCAAGGGTCCTCCCCAAAATCTGAACTCAGCAGTATTTGTCAGTATTGTTTAGGGATATTAAGTCCGTATGGTGTAGCGTTTGATTAGGTCTGGGAAGACCAGAGCTCAAATTCCTCCAGAGGCACGAAGCTCACAGAACGACCTTCGACTGCTAACCCTCTCTAGGCCTAACCTACCTCAAAGGCCTTTTTCTGAGGATAAATTGGGGGTGGGGAGAGGCCCTGCATGCTCCCCTGAGCTCCTTGGAGGAATAGCTGGTTGGGAGGGGGCCAGGAAATGTAAGAAATAATTAAAAACAAAACAATGGCATGTAACTTGAAGTGTCTTCCTATACAATGGGGATTGTTGGTAGCGGTCTCATTTGTGTGGTGCTTTACCTACATGTATGGTGGCCTGAGCAATATAGAGTACAGGACAGTACACAGTATTTGCTGGCCAGTGGGTATCCTAAATGCAGTGTGGATGCTCATGGGCAGTAAAAGAGAACAAAAAAGTGGCTGGGAGTATCTCCCTTGGTCTGTTCATTAACGAAGGATCATATTCACCACAGAGCAGGTCTTCGGTTTTCATAGTGAACACTGTGATGCTGTCAATTTAAAGCTGTCTAGTGACTGAGATAATTTAGGCTGGTATAGTGCAGGATTGAATCTTAACCGCCTGAGATCTCTGGGTATAGGGTGGTATATAAATTCAATAAATAAAAAAATAAATAAAATTAATCCCATCTGGGTGTGGTTGGACCACAGCTCTTTGTATGAGAATTAGAGGGTGCTGTGGGTTATATCCATCTGGCACTTGTATGCTTCAGTTTGCCACTCTGAAAACTTGCCCATATTTTTCAGTGAGATTCTTGCTTCTGTTTCCTTTTTTGCACAGGAGCCCTTGACAGATGCAGAAAGGATGAGGTAAGTATCCTCGTCGCTTTCGTTATGCAAATCTTTATTTTCCAGGCTACTACATTTATGCTCATTCTCTGAATTTATGTGATGGCTTTCCCTGCCTTTAAGGCTCTACACCAGGGCTGGGGCCTCTTGGGTTGGATGGGCCAGATCTTCATCTTCCCCCACCCTGATGGGCCAAGCTTGGTAGGTGGGTGGGACCACCTACCTGCCAATCACCTGGTGTCATAGTGACACCAGGTGATTGATAGGTGGTGGTCCTGCCCACCTGTTAAAGCTGGGGTGGGGGGGATACTGCCCAAGTGGGATTAAACTCATATCAGCTAAAATTTAAACCTGCATTCTGCAGCCATGTTTCTACCTGCCCCACCTGCTATCACACATTATGTCAAGCGTGGAGAAGGTGGGTTTGGTTTTGGGACCAGAAGTTGTCACCTGACAGGTCAGGTTTATCCTGGCCTTCGGCACCTGAGATACTCCTATTATTGGCACCTATTATTGTGACTGAAATTTGTTTTAATGGTTTTTAATACTAAATTTCAAATTTTTGTAACCTGCCCTGGTAATAAATTTGATGATGATGATAATTTGCAGGCCAGAGGTTCTCTGCTCTGTGCCCATCAGGAAGTGTTATCTCACAACCTTGATGGTGCAGTGGCTGAAAGGACGGTCCCGGAACGGATATAGCTGCCTCAGGCATAGATGCCAAAGCTAGTGTAGGTGGAGACCCAGCTGTACAAGCACAAACAAAGGGTCCAAACTCTACATTAGGTTTTCAACTTGCTGTTCCAGCAGGAAGAGTGGATAGGCAATCATTCCTTCCAGCAGCAGGCATCTATTTTAATTTCTTGAAAACACGTTTTAAGAGCTATTATTTGAATGTGATCTGCTGTGCTTGGGATATGTCCTTTGTGCAGTCTCTCTCACTATGAAAGTTGGATGTGTACAAATATCTGCAGGAGGCAGCAATTTTTTGGACTTCTCTTGAATCAGTGACGAACAACCCCAATACAGTAGTAGCAGAACTGTTGGGAGACTTTGTGCATGCAAGCAGATGTATGGCTGGGAAAGCAGAAGACTTCTGTGCCAGTGAGCCGTTACGCAAACATAGGCTGTATCTTCCTCCATAGACTGATTCCACTCACTTGCTTGGAATCTGGGTCACTTTTCCTCTGTGAGGGTAGAGATGGGCCGATGTCAACTAACCCGCCTCCCTGCATCCTTGATAGATGTTTCATGGCAGCAGGTAAATTATTGAGTGAGTCTCATCTTCCAGTGGAGGACACCTAAACTGCACAGCCCCATCTGGCTACTGTGTTTAGTACAGATACTGTAAACTGAGACGCTGCTGGCATGGATGAGTGGCGGGCTACTGAGAATAAGGCTCTCTGTCTCTGCTCTGGTGGCAATATGATCAACTGACATGACCTTTTCTTATCTACAGCAGATTCCCGTATGTGCTCAGGCCTCTGCTCAAAGCGACTCGCTACTCATAAACAGAATTTAGTGGCGCAAGATCCAGAAAAGGCTTTACTAGAACAGCCTTGCTATTCCAAACCACCAGAATGCACCTTATTACCCATCTTTCCCAATCTCTGCTGATCCTCTTCTTCCTGGTGTGCAGATATGCCTTCAGAGTCCTCCTCCTGGAACTCGAAGGCACTGGCAGGAATCCAGTAGAGCTTAGGGCAGGCATAGGCAACCTTCATCCCTCCAGATGTTTTGGACTACAATTCCAATCATCCCTGACCACTGGTCCTGTTAGCTAGGGATCATGGGAGTTGTAGGCCAAAACATCTGGAGGGCCGAAGGTTGCCTATGTCTGGCTTGGGGGATACCTGAAAACCTCTGTAGTAAAATGTACTGTAATTCCTTGTTGAACATGAAAACTTAAGAGTGAATAAACTGGTTTTTTTGCTCATTCATGCATTTGAAGTTGCACTGGGTCTCGTGCTGAGCATGCGTCAGCACTATGAAATGGAGGTTTGCAAATGGGGTTTTTAAATTATTATTATGTTGGAAACCTGGGCTTTATTTCCTCTCTTGTGGTGAATGGTTGCTGGGGGCAGGGAAGATCTGTATACTCATCCCGAGATTTTTTCACAACACAGTCATTTTCTCCAGATGTCTTTTCATGTTCTGTGTGCCGCTTTGCACCTGAACAGAGAAGGGGAGGGGTTGGCAGAACTGTCGGAGTGCGTCTTGCTGCAGCTCTCTTTCAGAAGTGAGGCTGTAAGTGTTGTACAGTCGTACCATGGAATGGAATTCGTTCCGGAAGTCCGTTCAACTTCCAAAACTTTCAGAAACCAAAGCGCAGTTTCTGATTGGCTGCAGGAAGCTCCTGCAGCCAATCCGAAGCCGCGGAAACCCTGTCAGACACTCGGATTCCAAAAGAATGTTTGAAAACCGGAACACTCACTTCCGGGTTTCGATCATTTGGCAGCCAATTTGTTTGGGAACCAAGGTATACGACTGTATGGAACACTGCAGCACTTGTAGTTTTTATTCAGGATGTTGTTGCTTTGTTTGCATTAGGTTGTTGCAGCATGAGAATGAGGAGCTGCGTCGGCGTCTGGCTTATGTCACCAACAAAATGGAGGCAATGGAAAGGGAGTTAGAGTCTGGGCAAGACTATCTGGAGATGGAGCTGGGCCAGAATCGTGAGGAGCTGGAAAAATTCAAGGACAAGTTCCGTAGGTATGTCAGCTTTAAGAAGCTCTGGGGTGCTGTAAGAGAAGGGAACCAGCTGGATAGAAGGACACATTGCTTCCTAACAATCTGAGATGTATGTCCTTGCTATTTGCAGATCTTTTGGGGAAGCAATAAATGTGTCATTGCACAATATATTTTGTCCCCTCCCTTCCCGCTGACAGTCGTATGAATCATTCCGTGCACGGGAAATGGTTTAGTGTTAAGTGGGTCCATGGGATGGGGGCCATGAGTGGGGTGGAAACATTATTTTAAAAGCCAAAATTCATCCGTCAGCATTTTTCATGCTATGACTTGCTGGCTTAGTGTTCCCTGGGACTGATATGTTAATATCTTTATGACTACCACGTGGCACAATCTAAGAGGTGAAACAGGTATGATGAAGAAGATTAGGCCTTGCCTCATCTTTGCTAAAAACTAAAAGCAGCTGAGTATCTCAAAGGGATTTTCCTTCACCCTGCCTCAAGGGAAGGGTTCTGCATTTAATCATCGTAGGGTAGAGGGAAGGCTGGCACAATTGTCAGAAGATGCGTTCATTAATCCTCCCCCATGGTATCTGTTTTAGCTGCATCATTTTGTTCCAGTGAGCAAAACTACTAGCATTTGTTGAGGCATTGAGGTGATGACCTATAGATGGAAGTTTGGAGGATTCTTCCCCTGTCCCCAGCAACCTTGGAGGTTTACCAGATGGAACTGGACCTGAGACTTAGGTTCATACCATGTTCAGCTCCTGATTTCTTGAGTGCAGAGAGCATAGACAAGTTGACTGTCCTCAGCTTAGAAATAAGGATAATGGTGACAAGTTCATTATGAAGATGGATGCAGTAATTATTGTAAAGGTCATCATAGATAGAAAAGAAGATGGGAAATGGAGAAAGGGCGATGGGATTGACACTTGTTGGCAAAGCTTTCCCTCCCATTAGATAAAACTAGGTTTAGGAGTCTTCTTTGAATCCTCTGATTCCTTTAGCATCCTTTCTGCAAGGCTGAGACCAAGACCAGCTTTGGTCCTCTGCAAGTTGGTCAGGCTTGTTTTTTCTTCCATCTCTTCTATCCATGAACATATCATTCCTCCCTCAACTTAAACTTCTTGGGCTTGCTACAAGGAAAGGTCAACTGCTCATCTATGGACTGGAAGGTGTGAAACTATGGCTTGGAGCCATGGCACACGGCTTCTTGAAATATCTCCACCTTACCTAACTTCTGAATTGCAGGGTGTCTGGTGTCACTTCAGTAACCTGAATGATCTTGTGTCTGTCTATAGGTTGCAGAACAGTTACACAGCCTCACAGAGAACCAATCAGGATTTGGAGGAGAAGCTGCACACCCTGGTAATTGACCTGCTGAGTCTATAAGAGGGAAGAGCGGGTGGGCCACACTCTTGTCTAATGGCTTGACTCTGATTGCAGTGTAGTAACACCAGGATGTAAGTCAGGATTTGAGGCAGAATCTCAGCATGAAGTTGCCCAGAGGGAGCTTTGCATTCTAGATGGTCTATGTTGCCTGCACCAGAGTTTGGGTTCTTCTGCAATGTAGCTACTTGTAGTTTTTGTCTCACATCAGCTTTTTAAAAACCCAGAGTGCTGGAAATTTGATGTGCTGCTTTTTGTAGGATCCGGGTGGGGAAAACTCATCATGGGGTTGTGGGAGTGGAGCCAACATTTGTGTATTGTGTGCATTCATAACACTCATGGCTGTTTCTTTTCTTTCCTTTTTCTCTCTCTGTCTCTCTCCTTTTCTTTCCAATGCTGCTGCTGCTGGCAAATGCTGGGTGCACTCACCTCTCAGGCCTCGCTCAGTCAAAGCTGGATTTTTGCAGTTGCGTCTTTTCGTTTGTGTGTTGTTGTTTTTCTATCTCCTCTGCACATGCCTCAGTCTGTCCAGTTTCATTGTTGGTCGCACATTATTCAGCCCTACTTCTGTCCTAGATGGGGTCCCAGCAGCTTGGGTTTTGCAGGGGAAAGATTATCCTTGGGAATCCGACCAGTTCTGGCCCGCATGTTCTAGCATGGGCTGCTCCTTCTTACTTTTGGTTATTGTCTAGCTTGGGAAAGAAATGTCCTCTGCTTAGAGAAACCTGGAACTCATGGGACCCTCTCTAGAGTAGTGCTCCTCTCTAGTCATCTGGATGCAGCTCCAGTGATTAGTATGTTGGCCACCAGCTTGTATTATAAGGCACTTCTTGTCACTTGGGATCTCTGTGGATTGTGAACAAATTCCTGCAGAACTCCATACATTTTTAAAAAAGACGTGCCCTATTAACATTTAAGCCACTGAAATTGGATGTGGTAGTTCAGCCATCTCTGCCCTGTGGCATTCCCCTATTCATCTCTGCTGAATTTCAGAGAAGCAGAAAAACTCTTCCCTGGCATCCTGAATATGCCTCTTTAATTATAGCTCTTAGGGACCAAGTTATCAAATCCCACAGAGGTGTGCACACTCAGGGCCATTCATGTCAGTACAAATTCTATCTGCATCCTAGATCATTTTTATAGGCTACCTGCATCCTGCTGAGGTCATCCGCGCCCTCTATTTTTCTTGTAGAAAGGCAAGTGTGGAGGAAGTTCAGCTGTTATCTGAGCCTAGTGAAATTTGCTGCTGAAGCAGGTGTTTGGTGGGATGGCCTTAGGACTCTTCTGTGTGTCCCCCATCACATAGCATAGCATAGCAGAATCATAGCACTGTAGAGTTGGAAGGGACCCTGCGGATCATCTAGTCCAACCCCCTGCAATGCAGGAATATGCAGCTGGTCCATACAGGGATTGAACCTGCAACCTTGGTGTTATCAGCACCATGCTCTAACATGAAGGATCTGGGGGAAGGCAGAGGGCTGGGACCTTGATTCTTGGAGCAAGGGGTCTCTAGTTTCATTCATTTTAAATCCAGTTTCTGTAACTGGAGGGGGGACGGGACTTGGATCCAGACAAGTTAATTGGACTTCATGTCCATTGAAATCAATGGGACAGGTTAGTCATGACTTAAATTCCATTGATTTCAGGGGAGACGCAAGTTCAACTAACTTTGTCTGGAGCCTACCTTTTTTGCAGTGTATTCTGCAACTCTCTGATTGCACCACACTGAATGCAAAATAAGCACCTGGAGAATCTCAGCTTTCTTGTTAATACTTAAGGCTGCCGTTTTATGCACACTTCATTTGATGTAAGCCCCTTTGGAGACAGCGATAACTTACTTCTGAGCAAACATGCATGGTATTTGACTGCATGTCTGTGAAGAAGATAGGTTTCAGAATGAGCAAGAAAATGCCTTTTGAATTTCCAGAACTGGATTTCCCCTTCACAGAGCCCTTCCCTTCCCTGTGACTGGAAGTAACAGAATAATTTTTGCAAAATAAGAATCCCCCCCCACTTGCTTCTCTTCCATAACATACACAATTTCCAGTATTCTAACTTTCTTGCTTCTGAAGTTTTATTCTTTTTTTAGAAAAAAAAAACACCTTGCATGTACAGAGCTCTGTATCTGTATGCTCTGCTTAAAATTCTCATGTCTTGATCAAGTTTCCAAATTTGGCAATTCTGCAGAATCTCTCCCACTCTTTTTTGGTGGAGAGGCTAGGAATTGCAAGGAGTGGGGAAAAAATAAAAGCCTGGTAAAATTAGGGGAGCAGGAATTGAAGCTTATGAATCAAGCACTGAGTGAATGTGTGCTGCTCTTGTATATGCTAGAAAACCTGCCATGATTCTTTGTTTTTTTAAAAGTGTGTAACTCTGGCCACATGCCTCCAAGGTGCCCCCCCCCCCCATTCTCCAGCTGTGTGGGCTAGAAGCATGTTCTTTGGTAAAATGAAAACTGAGATTTTATTGGAATTTGCAGGAGGTGCATAGTTTGTTTTACAGTCATATTTTACTATCAATGAGGTGCAAGCAGATTGCTGGATCCCTACCTATAGTGTCAGAAGTGTCATTATGTATTGCCATTATCCTTTGTAGGATAAAGTGTTAGTAACTGCTGTGCTGAGGGAGAGAAGGTTTGCTTAGGAGACCACGTTACTCAATGGGAGCTGGGCTGTGTACTCTTCCAATTGTTACGGTTGCCATCCATCCCTTGGATAAAGAGGTCCTACACTAGCGGTTGTTGTGTTTTTTTTTTAACTGACTACCCAAGTGACGGATGTGCTGCAGGTATGCTAAGGATATCTCTCAACAGGCTTCACACAACTAGGGAGCATCTTCAAAGCCCAATGTCACAATATTCCCTGTTGGCATGTCCAAACCCTGACTACTTAAGGGACAGTGTTCACCCTCTGCATGATGTGCTTGCCAAATAGCTATGAAGAGCAGCTGCACCAGTGAAGGCTCCAAGTGCAGATTGCTTTCATAACTAGTAAATGTGTCTTAAGTCCTCCAAGCAAACAGATGCAGAATGACTGGTTCCATGTGCTGTTTGAGCCCCATCTTCCTCCCTTGCTTAAGGGCAAAAAGGGAGCTATGAATTTATCGGTGTTGAGTGGGGTTGGGTTTCTTTCTTTGAAGGTAATTGGGCAGGGAGGAAGTCCAGCTGCCGCTGACAAATGGGACTCACCCCCTATATATCCCTGTACTCCAGATTAAAAAAGCCGAAATGGATCGCAAGACTCTTGATTGGGAGATTGTGGAGCTCACTAATAAACTATTGGATGCCAAAACAACCATCAATAAACTGGAAGAGCTTAATGTAAGTACTCCTTTCCCCCAGATTATGAATTCACTGCAAGGAAAGAAATGAACTAAGAGGTTTCATTTTCCCTGAACAATGGACCTGTATAATCACAGTTGGTGTTGGAACTTTTGCTGACTATGTAAGTCAGAGCTTTCCAAACTTTTCATGTTGGTGACACACTTTTTAGACATGCATCATTTTGCGACACGATAATTCAGTTTTATTAGCAAATCAGGGGTTAAACTAACCCCTTTCCAGCCCCAGGAGGAGCGTGGGGAGTGTTTGTGTGACACACCTACACACTGCAGCCACCACTAACATGTCGCAACACACAGTTTGGGAAGCTCTGATGTAGGTTATCTTTTGCTGGATGGGAAGAACTGTTTCCTTAGCACACCTACTGTCTAGGAATGTTATCTTTAACAATAAATGGGCATCTCCTTCTCCTTCATGCATTTTGGTGCAATGGTAGTGAGATTATCCCACATTTTTTGGGCATCTCAATACTGAAAATCCTGTGTTTTATTTTAAGACATTCAAGGGATGAACAGCAAAGAGGCATCTTCAGTAGAATTAAATGCTCAGGCTGCTTGACTTAAGAAAGCAAGATCTGTGTGTTCCTACTCTTACTGACCAGTTCATGAGCCATTTTAATCCAGAACATTTGGATTGGAATAATACTAGATTTCGTTGACGCAGATGATCTTAAATCTTGTTTAAACTTAAATACTCTGGTTGTGGGTGGAGGTGAAATATAGCATAAAAGTTGGGGGGGGGGTTGTTGAAATTCAGTAAGTCTGTAAAACTTAACAGACATACAGGATAGATTTGGGAGGGTGCTCTGCTTCAAATCTTACAGCATTTTCTTCTGTCCAGATGAATGTGAGTTAGAACCTAGCTCATTTTACAGGGCTGGCAGGGAGGATTATTATTGCTATTATTATTATTATTGCTATTACTATTATTATTGCTATTATTGTTGTTGTTGTTGTTATTATTATTATTATTATTTATTTATTTATTATTTTATGTGATGTAATCAGAACCATTCCTACTGCTAGCCTAAGTCAGCTGGCTTTCTTTAAAGTGGCAGATTCTGAGGTACCATTAAAGCTCTCAGGTATCACCATGAAGCAACTTTTGGGGGGTCTTTTTCATTTTTTGCCTCAGGCCCCAAAATGTCTTGGGGCATCTCTGGATGCGATTTGCCAATCCCTGCATGTTGTCTTGACAGGAGCGATATCGGCAGGACTGTAACCTGGCAGTGCAGCTCCTGAAGTGCAACAAGTCTCACTTTCGGAATCACAAGTTTGCTGATGTGAGTGGAAATCTTGAGCTGGGTGGTTGGTTGGGGGAACGTTGTCCCAGGCTTCTCTCTCATCCAATACATGGAAAGTGTAGGAGGAACTGCTTTTCCTCATTCTGCAGGGACTCCCATGGGGGACAACAAAAGACAATGAATGCCTTGTCATCTTCTCATTGTTCCTCAGCTGCGTTTCTGTAGGTGGGAAGGAGGGAGGTTGTTGTCATTGCTACACCAGCCTTGAGCTTGATAGCCTGTTAGGGCCCTGAATGGAGCCTAGAGAATTGCAGGTCTCCTGCTGAATCGTCTCTTGCTTCCCCGTTGCGGCAAAGGAGTTAGTGAATGAATGAAGAAGCCTGTTAACTCCAGGGGCTCTTGACTCATCATGATGGAGGAAGTTTTGTGTAGTGTCAGGAGAGAAAATAAGAGAGACAAGGTGGGCTGGGATGGCTGGCAACCCTTGGGTGGTTTCTAGCCTTCAGGAAGATAGAAGGTCTCTTAAGGCTGTTGTGATGTGGTGCCCAGTCCCATCTTTAGGGCCACTTGGCATGTCAGTTTATCATCTCACAGCTATCCCAGAGTTCAGCACATCTTATAATGGGCATATACTTGTATAGATTGCAGCTTTTTTTTATACCCATGTGTGCTTTGCATGCATTATATGCTCAAAACAGGCTCCTGGACACCAGTAGCAGTCAGGCAAAGAAGGCGGGAGGTTTACATTGCACAAGGAGTAACCTTGTGCTGACAGAGCATTCATTTTAGTGCTATTGAATACAACCTCCTCTACCTTAACTGGATTTCTGCCCTACCAAGTCTGTGCCTCTTCTCATTGCAAAGCCTCAGTATAGGTAGGCAACATGTTAAATGCCAGAAACGGTAAAGCAAGAAACAAAATTCATACAGTCGTCTCCTTGCTGTATTGACTGTGGAAAACACTGAGGCTTGGACTTCAGCAAAAAAGAGAAAAAGGAATGTTCTTGCCTTTCAAGCAAAGCGCTCTGATGGTCCTATAAAGGATTGCACCTGCTTGGTCCATATTACTGGTTGTGATGGGACACGGAAAAAGAGGTGCTTGCTAAGGACTATGGGGTTGCTCAAGCCTCTTGAGGACTGGAATTCATTTGTTCATTCATTGCCAAAGCCAGTTAGGCAATTTAGGGCAAAATCTCCCACTGAATTTCTTATGCATTTCGTGCCATACAAATGAGTACTTGGTGTGTCCCTTGCCTGACAATCCATGCATTCATGAAGCAAGGCTGAGGTCTTTGCCTGAACTTAGCATGGAAATGTAGAAGGCCGTGTAGCTAAACCCCTCCTTCTAATCTAGTTCCTTGCTGTCAATCCATGGGGCAGAGGTATATCTAAGGTCCTGTGGAGTATACGCCTAAGCCCAGGGCACAGTCCTGCAGCTGCTCAACCCTGGGAGGAGTGGGATGCTGCTTCTCTACATTAACAACATGGTTCTGATGCAGGTGGACCACCTCCATGTTTCTTGATGCAACGGGCTTGAGGTGGTTTCAGGAGCAGTGGGAGTGTCAGGCTGCTTCTGTCTCTGGAGCCGGCAAGTGCCAGGATGGCAATTGATTCTTAGTCTGGGGCAGGCTGCCAAGGCAGTGCCCTATAATTACTACAGGCTTCCTGGGAGCCTCAGATTCTAGTAGTGGGGGCTGGTCACTCGATTCAGCGCAGCCACCAGCTAATTTTTTCCACTAATCAATAGCATTATGCTGGCCTAACATGCACCAGCAAGGCTCTCTTGTTTAATGTTCAAGTTTGAGCATATGCTTCTCCCTGTTTCTTCTGAAGGGGCCTTGTTTGTCAGGCCCAGAGCCAAGGCAGGAGGGCAGAACCACATTTTTTCCTCAGTTACTGGGACACAAATGGATCTTTCGAATTTATAGGTGGCTGGTGGTTTGAAAGATGCTTTTAATGACATTGTGTGTCAGGACAAGAAGTTAGAGCTGGGCAAACAGCGCCTTCCACATAACTGCGTCATCCATCTGTCCTACCCTATTAGCTCAGTGGTTCTCTTAGTTCCAAGATAACATCCTTTTTCCTGTCTCCGTAGCTTCCCTACGAGCTGCAAGACATGGTCGACAAGCACCTGCATAGCACTCAGGAGACCTCCGGCCCCGGCCAGGAGGCCCCTCACACCTTGGCTCCATCGGACGTGGTGCCCACCTCAGTGATCGCCAGAGTCCTGGAGAAGCCAGAGTCCCTGGTGCTCAACTCGGCCAAATCCAGCAGCGGCAGTTGCTCCATCGCCGAGGACGTCTTTGTGCACGTTGACATGAGCGGCGCTCCGTCCGACGCTTGCCCAAGCCCAGGCCAGCCCGGGAGCGAGGGGGCGGAGGGAGCGCGGCAGCAGAACGGGGGCTGCAAACCTCCAAGCGGCTTGGAGGGCCTCCCTGGCGAGGTGCCCACATTTGAGAAGCTCAGCCCGTACCCCACTCCACCCCCGCCCCACCCCATGTACCCGGGGCGCAAGGTGATCGAGTTCTCGGAAGACAAGGTGCGGATCCCAAAGAACAGCCCCCTGCCCAACTGCACCTATGCCACGCGCCAAGCCATCTCCTTGAGCCTGGTCCAGGGGGAGGATGAGAACGGCGACAGGCAGCGCACCCTTCCCGGCAGCCCCGCCTCGGAGGGCCAGCGCTCGGCTTCCAGCTGCTCTTACCAGCCGTCCCCGAAGGTGAGCCGAGCTCACGGCTCCTCGCAGAGCAGCCCCTTCAGCAGCCCCCCGCAGGTGCCCAGCACCTTTGCCAGCTCGGCCAGCTCCGAGGAGGACCTGCTGGCCAACTGGCAGCGGATGTTTGTGGAGAAGGCTCCCCCGACCACGGAGCGGGTGCTGGTGAACCGCACCTCCTTCAGCCGCGACACGGCCCAGGAGCTCCAGAAACGTTTCAGCCGCTCCATGCAGGAGCTAGGCCGGGCCGCCTCCACCTACTCGGACGGCGAGGAGTCGGTGCAGAGCTGCAGCTGGACGGTGAGCAGGGACTCCAGCACCGACACCGACAGCACCGAGTCCCGCGCTCGCCGGGGCCACCTCTCCTCCGACTACGGCACGGACTTCTCCCAGGACGAAGCCCACAAGCTGCTGCAAGGGGGTGGCGGAGAGGGGGCGGCAGAGCCTGCCAGCTCTTCCCCAGAGAAGCACAAAGACTACGTAGACCTCGACTCGTCTGGGAGCCCGGCCGAAGAGCAGGAAACGCTGCTGCAGGGAAGCCAGGAAAACAGCCAAGAGGGCGGCTCCGAGCAGAGCAGGGAGTGCCAGAGCAAGCCTCCTCCGGGCCGCCCCCACCGCAGCCCCAAGAGGATGGGGGTTCACCACCTCCATCGGAAAGACAGCCTGACGCAGGCCCAGGAGCAAGGCAACTTGCTCAACTGAGGGTAGGAAGGAAGCTGGCCAGGTGCAGCGTTGCACCCAGCTCCCAAGGGCTGTTACTCTACTCCTTAGGTTGAAAGGAGGACCGTCATGGGACTCCTTCCCAGGAATTCCAGGCCATTTTTATATATTTATTGTCTTTTTTAATGCACACTAAGAACGGAAGCAGCTCTCCTGCTACAGCACCAGGGCAAAACACCCGGGTTCCCACCAGCACAGGTGCTTTGTGTCCACAGCTCAGTTTGCACTCATGCCCTTCCTTCCACAGCTCAGTTCTGCCTTCACACTCCAGTTCCTTCCTGCTAACATCCCATCCCATTGTTGGTTCTGAGTTACACCCCTTCGGCATCTCAAGCCTCTATTCCTACGTGCCAAGAAGTAGGAACACGCTGTCCCTATTTTCCTTGTGTGAATCTTCTCCCAGGTGAAGGCTGCGGGTGAGGTGCGACGGCTTCTGTTAGGTGGGCATCCCCAGATGTGTGAGCTTCGCTGCTTTCTTTTCCTGCATTCTGCTACGTGGATGTGCGCTGGCATGACTAGGTGGAACGATGCTCAGAGGCCACCTCCAGAGTTCCCTTGCTTCCTGAACCCAGCATGGTTACTCGTTGGGAGGAGCGCCACTCGGGAGCCTGACAGAATGGGCCTTGGAGCTTCCCTGCTCCAGCTAGCCAGCAAAATGGAGGCTGGTCCATTTGCCATAATGGGTTCAGCTGTGTGTGACTGTCATGTTGGCTCTTTCTTGGGTGGTCTGTGTCTCATTTGAATGACGTGAAGCTATGTGTTCTTTTACTTGCTTTCTTATAGGTCTTTGTCTTTTGAAATGTGCTTACCTCTTCCTTTTGTGAACGAGCAAAGAATGTGCAGGGGTGGGGTGGGGGGATTGGTCAGAGAGCATCTGCTCTGCAAGAAGTGGCTCATCTCATTGTCGCTGTTGCCCTGTGGCCACCACCCGCTGAGGAGTTGCTAAAGCCTAAGCAATGCGGCCATCTTACTTCTGTAGGACCATCCTGTTTGCCTCTTGGAGAGATGGTGAGTGAGGATGAGCATCCTATTGGGGCTGTGATCCAAATCGACACTAGTGCCTTCCCAAGGCCTTAGGCAAGGTCTGATATTCCCCCTCCTCTACTTGCTTTGTTTTTTTGTATGTATTCAGTGTTGTATTTCCCCCCCCCCCTCCCTTTGCAGTATGTTTCTGTGTTTTGCGTATATCTGTGCACGCACCTGGGGAGGAAAAGGTTGCCAGTGTTAGGAATTTTTCACTGAATGATCACGTTCCATAGACGCTGTTTCCTAGCCTGCCCTTGGTGCAGCCAGTGCAATCTTCAAGAAAACAGTGAGAAGACTAGGCTGCTGAGCTTGGTTGCACTGCCAGCTGCTTATGTCCAGATGGAGTCTGTGTGATCTTCTGCTGGAGAGTACCCTAAAGCCTTTCTTCTCAGCACAGGGAGTCTTCTCCCTTGCAAACACCAGCAAAGCAGCAGCAAGCTGCTCAGAAAACCCACTCATAGCCCTGCAGGACCAAGAACTTTCCCCGAAACCTTCCAGTATCCATTGGATGGCTGCCATGGCCTATCTTGTGTTGATCTGCTTGCCTTTTGTGCTGTCCCCTGCTGCCTCCCTTTAGACCTAACCAGGGTCTGCTGTGTGTTAATTGTGGAGCAGTCTGGCCATAGCTAACTTTTTGATGTGGCCTTCTTCATTGGCCACTTCTCTTGCTGATAAGCTGCTGGCGGTTACATCCCAGCATTGGGGTGTGACTCAGTATTTTCAGTTTAGCTATGCTAATAAATTGGTGCTAAATATGGACACCCTACATTTTGCCTATGCGGCACTTAACCAGTAATTATCTGACTTCTACAGCTGGCAGCTGCTTGCTTTGCTCAGCCACTCTCCTCCTTCAACCCTTGATTTCTTGGAATTTCCTTTGCTCTTCAAAAGGTAGAATCCAAGTTGCCACATGTTCCTGCTCCAGCACTGCAGTGCTCTCTTTCTCGCTGCAAAGGCTGCTGGAGCTGGGAAGGCTCTGGGGCTTCCTGGTGACCTCTCGTTTGTGGTCAGTATTGGACAGACATGGTGCTGGGTGAAGCCTATCCCATAGAACCTGGGCCCTTCTCACGAGCTTGGCGAAAATGGAACTGATTTTAGCACATCCCACCGAGACAATTTTTTAGTCCGGAACCCAGGCCTCTTTTCTGTGGCTGGGCTGCACAACTGCACATAAGGCAATCTGAAACTGTCACAATTGCAGCCACCAAACGGACAATTCCAAGCAGTTACTACGATGTTCCTGCTTGGCAGGGGGTTGGACTCGATGGCCCTTGTGGTCTCTTCCAACTCTATGATTCTATGAGACCAATCTCAATTTCCTTTAATTCTATTGTACTAAAGGTTGGGAGGAGGGGAGAGAAAGGAGATCATTCTCGAGTGCAACCGAACCATGCCATTTATTTCACATGGGTCTGGGTGGCAGCGAAAACCTGCAGGAGAATTGAGGATCAGGTCTGTGTTAGTCCTGCTGCTGCAGCCTTCCTCCCAGAGCTCCTTTTGTGCAGTCCTGCATCTCAGCCCTTTGCATCCTTCTCCTCTCTGGCAGTATTATGAATTCTCTCTCGGGGAGCTTGAGTTGCCTTCTTTGGCTGCCCCGTATTTTACAGTGTCCCAACTCAAGACTGTTAATCTGCGACTAATGTGTTTTTTCTGAGATTTTCAAACTGATGATGTATATTTTAAAGCCAGAAATAAACTATTTTAAAAGTACGTCTGAAGCTGACTGTTGTGCTGCTAGGAGCTGAAAGGGGGGCACAGGAAACCACAGAAACTGAAAGATTTTTAGGGTATTCAGTTTTTTGACCTGTGGCTCTGCATGGCTGCAAGCAAAGGGTCTTCCCTTTCATTCTTTTAACTCAGGGTTGGTGAGCCTGTGGTCCGGACACTGTAGGATGAAAATTCCCATCAGCCCTTACTATTGGCCATGTTTCCTGGGGCTAATGAGAATTGGAATTTCAGCAACATACAGAGAAGGCTCCAGTTTCCCGATCCTTGCTTTAATTTGAGATGCATGGGATTGAATCTTGAACCCTTCTGCAGGCACAATGTGTGCTGCGTCCATGATCTACGGCCCTCCTTGTAAAGGTACACCCAGACTTGATTGGTCTTCTCAGTGGGTCACGTAAAACTGGTTGTGCGAGCGGAAGCCAGCACATGGACTCCTGCTAGCTGTGAGTATCTTCCCATGCTTGCAATACTCTGCCCCACCCTCAAGTCTTTTTGTGCAGGTTTAGGGGGATCCACAAGGGCAGAAGAGGGTGAGCTTGCCTTCCCAAGGAAAAACAGCTATGTTGAATATAAGCCATTGTCATGACTGTTTACACTGCCAATTTGCTTCTGGATCTTTTAGCAACTGTGCTACTAATGTAGGGTTTGTATTTGGACCTCTGTAGGATAGAAAGCAACCTCTTGCTATATGACGAGGCACCTGCCTCTGTAAAATGGAAGTAGATTGTCCACTTTCACGACATAACGTCTCTATTCCCTCTCCCCCTGTTTATGTAGCTGTCCCATAAATCATGCGGTCTGTGGCAGCCACAATATCCTAATTAGAAGCTGCATGGCACTGCTGCCTCCTGGTGGTTCTTTTGGCTTTTGTGATTGACAGAGAGAAAATAATTTATTGGTTTTGTTTGTGTGGGGCTAGGAAAATAGTCCAAAGCAAAACAGATTCCTGCTGTCCCTAGAATCCTGCATGGAAACAACAGAGCCGCTGTGAACTCTTTGGAGGAGGAAGGGGTACCATTGTAACAAAACACATTTCCACAAACTGCCTTACATGGCTGAGGCCTTACGTCATGGATGGAGAACTTGTGGCCCTCCGGATGTTATTAGACTGCAGCTACCATTAGCCCCAGCCAGTATGGCCAGGGGTTGGAGATGGTGGGAGCTGTAGTGGTCAACAATTGCTGGAGGGCCACAGTTCCCAACAGGAGAACAGGAGGTATTTCTTGTTGCCCCATTTTGCAGCCCTTGTGCATAATATTCTACAACAGTTTCCCTGCAGTGAAGTGGCTGTTTACACAAAAGAAGCAACGTCAGTAGTTGTCCGCATATAGCACCTTGGGGTTTGCTTGAAGTTGGGTTTGTGTGCTTTGAAGTACACATATCTTCAAATGTAAAAATGGAGCAGATTCTGAACAACAGAGCAGAGTCAATGCTCACTGCCTTAGATCTTGCTTGTCACAACCAGACCAATTTAGTCCTCTGAGAGGGTTGAATGAGAGGTGCTTGTGTGCATAGATTGATAGGGATGTGGCCACCTCCACTGCTGGCATGTGGCCCAAATTATTATCTTCAAGGTAATGCAACCTTCTGAAATTAGGGGTACTTCAAGAGCACCCAAAATGTGCACTCTGTCCCTATAGGATTTTATTCTCCTGGGTATTTCTGGTAGCACCTGTGACTGCCTTGAGTGTCTTAGTACAGTCAAGGGCATTCACTACAACCTATTTGGGGAAAATAATTATTTAGGCCAGGGGTCAGCAACCTTTTTCAGCCGTGGGCTGGTCCGCTGTCCCTCAGACCTTGTGGGGGGGCCGGACTATATATATTTGGGGGGGGGGATGAACGAATTCCTATGCCCCACAAATAACCGAGAGATGCATTTTTTTTTAAAAGCACACATTCTACTCATGTAAAAACACCAGGCAGGCCCCACAAATAATCCAAAGGTGCATTTTAAATAAAAGGACACATTCTACTCATGTAAAAACACGCTGATTCCCGGACTGTCAGCGGGCCAGATTGAGAAGGCGACTGGGCTGCAATCCCACGGACTTTAGGTTACCTACCCCTGATTTAGGCTATATAAGGCCTGGTTCACAGGAGCCTTCTGCTAACAGAAATCAGCTTTCTCTTTGTGGGGGTTTTAGACTTAATTATCAAGTGCTAAGTTGCTTTCTCAGCCCATGAGAGGCAGCGCAACAAAAAATGCGTTACTATAAGGTTGCATTGTCTTTGTCACAATGCAACCTTATAGTAATGCACCGAAGACAGGAGTGCCTGGCGTGCTCTGGTCTGTGGGGTCACGAAGAGTCGGACACGACTAAACAACAACATAAGGTTGCATTATTTCCCTTAGTGAAGCTGCCTTGCTGATGTGTAGTTAGAAAGGAAAGAGCCTCATGGCCACAACTGGGCCATTTCTGTGAACTTTATATAAAATTCTACTTAAGACATAGGTACAAGCAATAAAAAGTATCTGTTATACATAAATATACACATCTGAATAAATACAGCCTCCCGCAAAGATTAGTCAAGAATGGATGGTGCGACCTAAGAATACAGCAACTGGACAATCACAAGCAACTGACAAGTTGTGTGACACAGACATCGAGATTAACTTGGGTCACATCCCAGTGGAGCTAAAAGTGACTTCAGTAAGACACAGTGTGTGGATCTGCACTCAGGGCAGGCGCAGCAATTACACATAGACATTAGGCTTTCACACCCATCTGTTTGCCTAGTGCATACACTCACTTGCAAACACACAAGCACAGTACACATTCACACGTGATATATGTGTGAACGCACTTTTTTTTAAAATAAACACAGTCTTTCCACATACATGGAAGTGATGTTCTCATCAGAGGCAATGGGAGTTTCCTTTTCACATCTCTGTTTCTGCTAGAAGACTTTCTCCAAGGCCCGAAGTTACCAAGACCATCTGGGAACTAGAATCTGCGAAATGGAGAAAAGGTGGTTTTAGCCGATGAACAGGATATGGAGGGGGACAACCGTGATTTGTAGCTGGATCCTAAGCACAGGGCTAGGAAGACTATTATAAAGGAGAACATGAAAGGTTAAGTACAATTCAAGAAAGCACCAGCTTGAGTACTCCTGAAGTGAAGCACTTGGCAATTCAATAGATTCATTTTATGCCTAAAGTGTATAGCACAATACTAACCATGTCTACGCAGAAGTGTCTCTTACTGAATTCAGTGGGGCTTACTCCCAGATAAGTGGGATTGCAATTGTAGCTGCAGACCATGACCACATAGAGTCCCATCCCCTCCCTTCCTCCCCAACTCCATGGATTCCTATGTGCTGTTTCTGCAGACAGGCTGTGTGGTTCTACTAGTCTTCCTTAACCTAGTGCCCTCCCTGTTTCCAGCATCTGCCAGTTTGGTCAATGGTCAAGGATGATGAAAGTTCAAATAAACACCAGGTTGGGGAAGGTAAGGGCTACACAAGCAGGCAGCTCCTCTGTTGTAATTATTGGGCTCCAAGTGCAGTATCAGAACACCCATTAGGATGTACTGCCTCTTGGTTTGAAGTCTGCACACAACAAAGTTTCCTTTTCCAAAATACACAGTTAAAAAGGAGACCTGCTAATGTGAAGCTGGATTAAACTCTGTGCTTAGGCATCCACAGTTAACTTGCTCTAGTCTTTTCCTTTTGCTCTAGTATTTTCCTTTAACTCCTGGAGACAACGATAGCTCTCTGCTTGATAGGCACATGAGATGTGCTTTACAAAATCTTCGGGTTTCCATTTAAGGCTTTGCCCTATAATTACACAAAAGAACCCAAATGGGATACCAGACTTTGGTTTTTGTTCAAACAGGAGATTACCACCCCTTCATAAGCCAATTTGTAGGGTTAATTTCAGAAAATCATCAGAGGCTGGATTGCATTTCAGTTTAGTGCTGCCAGTGCATTTGTGCCAAGGACTAGATTTCATAGTGTGGGAAAGTGTTTTCATCCCTAACTAAGTTCTATTCTAATATCAGTACTGGGACAAAAGTATATGCTTCTATGTGTGCATTTTAGCTCAGCTGGTAGAGCATGAGACTCTTAATCTCAGGGTTGTGGATTCGAGACTCACATTGGGCAAAAGATTCCTGCACTGAGGGGGGTTGGACTAGATGATTCTCATGGTCCCTTCCAACCCTATGATTCTATGATGCTCTTAAATACCAGTACTGAAATTCTGTGACCTTCAATTTTTTGAGGGCCTGAATGTCATGGTTTCCCATGGTCAGCCTCCCCCTTCCAGCTTCACCCCCCCCCATCTTCCTCCTCCTCCTCAGTGGAGGCCCCAGCAGACTTACTGCTCTGGCAGATCCAGTTGTTCTTCTCTCTTGCCATGACTTCACGAGTCTCCGTCTCGTCGTCTTCCTCACCCTCAGAAAGAAGGTCAGAGATCTGCTGCTGAAGTTCAGGGCTGATGTTGTTCTCTGCCAGGATCAGCGTCCGCAAAGCTGTCGGGTAGTTTTCCACCATATCCAGCAGGATCTGAACAGAACAAGAGTCGAGAGGCTGGTTGGTAAGCAACTCGGCTTAGAGGCAAGAGAACCAAGGAAGGAGAATGCAAAGGGGCTCCAGTCTTCCTGGCAAAATGCCCCGAGACAGTGCATTTGGGGTAGATAAAAGCAGACGACGCTAGTCTGCCCACTTCCATGACTTAGAAGGCGAATGGAAGACGGCAAAGGACCATGTTCTCCTTACCAAGGCTGATTGGTTGGTGAGTCCCGTTCCTTCCAAGTCCAAAACCTCGAGGGTGCGGCTGGATGCCACAGAAACTGCCAGCATTCCTGCTATTTGGTCACCTAGATGGTAGAAAGTCAGGAGATGTTAGAAGACCTCACAGAGGCCATGTTGCATGCAGCCATTCCAGGAGTGGCAGAATTTGCTGGGCAGTACAACAACCTCAACTCTACCAGCACTTCCCCCTGCCCCCCAAAAATGAATAACCACAGATGCATTCAACAGGTGCAGTTTTCTAATCTCACTCAAAGGTGCTGCACCTGTTTAATGTCTGCCTGTTAAAGGCACAAGACACTGGGGAAGAGTGATCACTTTATGCATCTGTTTTGCTGCTGCTGCTTTTCTTTCTCTTCTTAAATTGGCTAAGGGGAAAAAAAACGATACCTCTGCACCTGGGACAGCAGCACATGACCTCTAGGCGAGCTTAGTCTTAATTAGAAGGTATTGCTTCTGGGTCAGAGAAGAAGCCTTCTGCCAGGCTTTAAGGCCCGAGCACCTCTCATTTTGCAGGGTAAACCCTGACAGCGGAAAGGCAGAAAGAAGAAAGGCCTCGCCCAGTTCTGAAAGGGCAGGATTAGGTGGGGTGTGCTGAGGAGCGTCTCACATTTGCTTCCCTGAGGCAGGAGGGATGGGGAGAGGCGAGAGCTGCCTGGTCTAGTCTCTTCTCTCACCAGCTGCCAATTCTGCTCAGGCAGCGCAGCTGCAGAGAGAGGGAGAGAGGCGGTTTCCATGGCAACCACTGCTGGGGCTCCTCTCCTCTTTGCTGTATTTGGAAGAAGATGAGGAGGCAAGGGCGGGGGAAGAAGCATGGTCTGACTCCCAAGCCCAGTGGCAGCAGCCTACATGGGGCTGCAAAGATAACATTCGGAGGACGGGTACTGCCACACTGTACACAGGAAGAGGAAGTGCACATAACCTAAGGCCTGTATGGTGGGCTGCTCTTCAGGCCTCCTCAGCTTGGAAGCAAGTCTCATCCCTTGCAGAACATGGTAGGCCGCCATCTTATATTCTCCCTGGCCCAGGCTGGCAATTGTCAGTTTCATTTCGTATTTTGAATAGCCAGGTTCTTTAATAGCCTATTGCCTAGGCCTTTTTTTTAAAAAAGGCGCAAAGGTGGTAACTACTCCAGACAAAGGGGACACTAGTTTACACACATAGGCAAACTCTATCAGGAAAAGAAAGGGGCTGTAGCTCAAGGACAGATCACACAGGCTGGGAAACATTCCTGTCTGAAATAATGGAGAGAGGCTACCTAAGTACAGACCAGGTGGACGGAGCACCTCTCTGACCCTTCAGGTGCCTCTGGACTACAACTCCCATAATCCCTTACCATCAGCCATGTTGGGTGAGCTGATGGAAGTCCAACTTCTGGAGGGTGGCAGATTTCTCATTCTTGGTGCAGATCGAGATGGACCGTGGTCTGACTCAGTAAAAAGCAACTTCCTATGTTACCTAACCATGAAGACACAATGGCCCTTTGCCAGTCATTCAGCAACTTCCAAACTGGACCATTGTAAGGCGCTCTATGTGAGACAGGCCTTCAAAACTGTCCAGAACCTGCAAACAGGGCAAAATACTGTAGCCAGAGTGCTGACAGGTGGAATGGTGAACTTGGGTACTACTATTATGGCAGCTTGTGTAAGGCACCTCCGCCACCCTCATGCTGCCTTCCCAAAGGCAAGTGAGGAGGAGCCCAGCTTTGAGAAGGAGGTGCGGGGACTCTGGCAAGGTCTAGAACCCTCCTACCTCCTTCCCAAAGCTGGGAAAGTGCTAACTAGGCTTTAGGAAAGGGGGGGGGGAATAAGACTCTAGGACTCTCTCAGAGCCCTCACGCCTCCTTCCCAAAGCCCATTGCCTTTGAGAGGGCACCCCTCCTCAGCTCAGCACCCAGTGTGTGCACTTCTGACCCAGCCCTAAATCCTTGACAGGTGTTCGGTGATTTGATTCCATCATATTGGTTTTCTGTTATCAGAAACTAATCACTGTGGATTAGTTTCAAGCTCGATTCAAGGTGCTAGGGGTGGTTTTAAAAACCCTTAAACAACTTTGGACCTAGGAGCTGCCTCAACCTCAAGAGGTGAGCCTGCTTTAAAGCAGGGTCAGTACCTTCTCTGCTTTGGCACCCAACTATGTGGAATGCTTTGCCAAGTAAGATGTGCTGGGCCCCGTCATAATACTGCAGTTGCTAGCATAGCTTTTGACTGATTAATTTATTTTCTGGTAGCTTAGTATGATGGTGGTTTTGGAAATGTTAAATTAGCTTTGTGTTATATTTTCAGAGAGCATGTGCAATATTGGAATGGGTACTTGTTTAACAGTGTTTTGTTATCTGCTCTGTTTTCCGCCTTGAGAAATTAAAAAAACACATAAAATAATGAAGAGGAAGGGCCGAGTTGGATTGTGATTGGACTTGTCCTAGATGTGGGCTCTTTAACTATCATTAACCAAGCAACATCCCCATGTGTTTAAGAGAGAGAGAGAGAGAGAGAGAGAGAGAGAGAGAGAGAGAGAGAGAGACAGACATAAGTCACGCACGATATTCATGCTCCTCTCACCCAGTGGGTTGTAGTCCAAGTTCAACACTCGCACCTGGGAACTATGAGCCACTGCAATAGCCAGGCGCCCCCATCCTTTGGCTGTGATGCCAGGGTTAGCACTGAGAGTCAACTCCTTCAAACCTAAGGGAAGCCAAGTGAGTTTACACAGTCACAAGATCTCACTCTTGTATTCAGGATTATATCAACTGCATATATACTGCCCTTTCCTTCTCCCTGCAGAATCATGGGTGTGGATTAAAATCTCCACTCCGCATTTTACATTTGCTTTAAAACACTACTACTGCAGTCATACTTCATGTTATGGACGCTTCAGGTTGTCTCCCGCAACGACCCGGAAGTACTGGAACGGGTTACTTCCGGATTTCGCTGCTCATGCATGTGCACAAGTGCCAAATCGCACCGCGCACCTGCATAGATACGGCGCTTCAGGTTGCACTCTTTTCAGGTTGTGAACAGGCCTCCGGAATGGACCCCATTCGCAACCAGAGGTACCACTGTACTACTACTATTAATAACCCCTGAACACATTTTAACCACTCTTTTGGGCAAACTATCAGGATGGTTGAAAGGACAGATTTCTTAAGAACAAACTGTGGGACAGTTGCATGTTAACACAAGTTGTATTCAGAGACATTAAATGTGTAGTTAAATTGTTGTCCTCCACCCTTTTAAAGGCTTCTTGGAGCAGAAGTGGCTCAAGTCATTTTGGTGGCTCGCAAAGGAAACTCCAACAGCACCCACATCCCCAAGGCTGATAAAAATAAAATAAGGGAAAGGAAAACTAATCTGTACCAAGTCATCTTGTGAATGCTTGATTAGAATTTGACATTTTGATGTTTGCCACTCTCGGCTCCTTTGGGAGAAAGGGTGGGACACAAATATAATAAATAACAAGTAATTGTTCCTGAATGTCCTGCAACTTTGGCAGCATTTGATGACATGCTACATTTGCCCATGTGAACACACACTTCAGCTGAGTCTGATAACTGTAGACATAAATGTTGTGGAAACTGTTCCCAAGATAAGCATTGGGAGAACATGATGTGCTCATTTTCACATGCTAACAGGATACAAGCAGAGTATGCATGCATCATACTTACAGAGTTAATTTTCTGGTATGATACTGTCTGAAAGATGCCCTCATTTGTCTACGCTAGAGATGGGAAACCTTATTTTTATTATAAAATATATTACCTGCCCTTCACCAGCAGATTCCAGGACAGGTTAACAAAAATAAATCCCTCCAGATGTTGTGGACTTTTTCAACCCCCATCAATCCTAGCCAGCATGGCCAATGGTCACAGATGAGGGGAACTTTAATCCAATAACATATGGAGGACAAGTTCTTGATCCCTGGCCCACAGTATCTGTTCCCTTTCCCTTTCACAACTAGCTGCACACCACCCCAACCACAGAAACAGCAGGCCCCAAAAGAGGACAAAGTGCTATCACAAGAAGGACAAGAAGAAGCAAGAAAGAAGAGCTCTTTAAGGTGAAAGGATGATCTCATGCAAAAAGGCAGAGGGACAATGTTTCTTTCTAATGGATCATGTTAAACACTGAGGTTCCAAATTTACCAGAATACACACATCAGATCTGCAGTGCCCTTATTTTTCTTTCTCCAGATTTTGCTCTTGCAAGCCTAGTGGCATGCTTAATGCAGTAGAGTGGAAGAGGACGGCTGAAAACTCGGTCAAAGTATTATTTTCCAGTCCGCCAGTCTCCAATACTCTTTTCTCAAAAGACTTTTGATTTAGCTCAAGATAATTCCTTCGGCAAAAAATAACCTTTGGTGATATTTCTGAGTAGCACCAACAGATAAAATTCACAGCAATAGGGTATTTCAGAAAAAGGAAAATGGCTTTTAATGTGACAGCATCAAGTTTTGGTTGCAAAAATAAAATGCAAAACAACCGCAAAGCCTACAGATCCTCACACTGACTTAGTGGGAAATGACACTGTTTAGTTCTATAATAGGGCAAAGTATAATTACTTCTATTCTGAATACCTTCTCTCCCAGAACGAGAATCCACTTATTCTTAGCAAGCCACATATCCTCAGCCGACAGAGGAAATTTCACTATAATTTTACTTTGCTGAAAACTCAGTGTTGCAATTTGTTAGGGGGTCTCTTTACTCTCCGAAGAAGAAAAACAATAGTTTAAAGGGATGTCATGAAGGCAGAGCAGACTTGTTCTCTGTTGTTCCGGAACCAGCATGCGGAAATTGCAGGAGAGCAAATTTTGGCTAGAGGTTAGGAACAGAAACTTCCCCAATGGTTAGAGCTGTTAAACAAAGAACAGGCTGCTTTGGGAAGTATTTAAGCGGAGGCTGGACAGCCATCTGTCAGGGATGCTATGGTTGCATCCTGTATTGCAGATCCTGTACTGAACAGGGAGTGGACATTACCTCCACAACCGTTCCAACTGTAGAACTGTATGAACAAAGATCTGAAGTCCATTATGAGCTCCAGAGATATACAAGAACCCCACACATCCAGTTTTGCTTACCTGACTTGGCCCCATCAGGAGGGAGCAGTCCACAGATCAAGTTAATACCTTCATCACCCAGCATGCAGTCCCCTAAGTCCAAGGCCACTAGTGAGGGATGGATGGAGAGTGCTGGGTTCAGAAGAGCCAGACCAGCGTCTGTCAGGGGACTTCCGTGGAGGCTGTGCAAGAATAAATGGTTAGGAATTAAACTATCGTTCCTCAAGAGTTGCAGTTGACTTCACCCAGCTCAAACTATGACAAAGAAATGCAGTAAATAAGTTAACAGGGGCGACTTATACCAACAACTCTAAAAGACGAAGAGTCATTAACGGAGTCTTTGAATCTGCTTCCTTACTCCCCGCTCCCTTTTCTGCCATGGTAGCAGATTCCTTTATCACTATGGTTTCCTCCCCACCCCACCCCCACCTGCATTTCAGTGTCCTACTCTTCCTTCTGACACAACATACATAGCTTTGTCCTGGGTTTGCTGCCCTGAGATATACTGGAATTTGGCTGAGGGTAATAAAATGCTGCCCAAATCCAAGTTTTACTGTTTCTGTTTAAGAAGATTAATCTGTCTTGGGTTTGAAATAATCTAGAATGCTATCACCATTTTGGATTAGAATCACAACCTTGCCCTCAAAGCCCTTTTGGTGTGGGTAATTTTGCACCTAGAGCAAAAGGTTAGTTATAAGGTGTTAAGGACTAACAGCTCAATTATATATCCATGTCTACTCAGAAGTCAATGGGATTTGCTCCCAGTAAGTGGGGTTTGGACTACACAGATACACTAAACAATTTTGGAAGCCCACCAGCAACAGCTGCAATCCTATGCACACTTACCTGTGAGTAAGATCTATTTAACATAATGGGGCTTACTTTTGAGTAAACATGCATATGAATCGGACTGCAAGACTTCTGCCAGCAGAACTGGGCACCGTTCCTCAAGTCCTACTAAGTACTACTCACAACAAAGACTGGACAGAGCGGTTGGTCTTCAGGGCTTCAGCCAGTTGCTTGACCCGATTGATATTGGAGACAATCCCCAAGTTAAGATTAAGTTGAGCCAAGGAGTGAGATTCTGCGACCCCCCTGCAGATGCGACCAAAATCTCTGTCGGAAAGCTGACAGCCCCGGAGCGAAAGCAGTTTGATGGAGTTCTCTCTCAGGCTCTCACAGATATCCCGAATCTCGGCACTTGATAAAGTCTCCCCAGAGATCTGGATAGATCCCGGCAACATATTTATATCTTTGTGAATAAAACACTCTCAGCAGCAAGATAATCCGGATTTGTGCAAGCAACGTGCAATCCAGAACAGTGCAGGGATTGCTTTGCAATCCGGATCAGAAGAGGTAAGGAGCGCGTTAAGGAAATCAGTGGACCGACGGTTGTGCAATCCTGTGCAAACGAAGCTGGAGGCCACGGTGCAATGTTACAATACCCGAATTCAATGTGCTATTCGGCTCAGGCCAGAATACAGTACTTCTTGTACGCAGTTCAAATAGGTGCTCCTTAAAGCAGCTTTAAGCGTTGCGCAAGCCGGATCCGCGTAGAAACTTCTATGCGACCCGGATGCATCAAGGTAAATTCTGTGCAACTCCAAATTAAAGCATGTGGAGAACAATAACGGGTACTCTCTAAGATATGTCAAAAGCAGAGCGCTTTCCAGTCCCGAGCAGGGTTGTGAAGAGGGTAAGGTGAGCAGACCGGGATAAGGTGGTGCAGGCAGATGCCAGGCAATGTGAAATAACAGGAGCAAGAAATGCAAATCCAAATCGGTGCCAGATCCTTTCTGGAATTTCACACGAATAGAAAAAAAAAAACGAGCGTGTGTGTGTGTATTCAGTCTTCTGCGCAATCGGAGAACAAGCCGCCGTGTCCGCCGGGGAAGGGGGGGGGGCGGGCTGCCGTGCCCTCCAGCTTCAGTCGTCTATGAACGATCTTCCCCCTTCCCCGGCGCCCTCCTTGCCATCCACAGCAATGCAGCCTCGGTCGCCGAGGCTTGTACTGCCGCTCCTGCCGCCGCACCTGCTCCGCCTTCACTCCCGGGCCCGGGGCAGATCCGACGACTCCCGGGCGCGAGTCCCTCCTTCGGCCGCCGCCGCGCCTGCTCCTCCTCCTCCTCCTCTTAGCGCACCGGCGGCTCCCGCGGCAGCGCCCAGCTCATAGTGCCGGCGGCGGGACGGAGTCGCCAGCGCCGCTGCAGAGACCGGAGCTGCGCTGTCTCCTCCCTCCTTATGCCCCCAGGGTGCGCGTGTGGCGGGGCGGGAGGAGGGAGGGAGGAGGACCCAGCTTTGTTTGGCGCTGCGCCGGTTCCTATGGCCACAGCCCGGCACCGCAGCCTGCGCTCTTGCCAAGCCGGGCCACGCGGCTGCTGCCGCCGCGCCGCCGCCGCCTCCCCAGGCGCGCTGTCCTGCCCCGGGCTCCACCTCCAGGCCCTCCCCGCCGACAGGGGCTGTGCGTGAGGCCGGGGCTGACGGGATTTCATTTAGATCCAGGCGCTCGGTTGGTGGAGGAAGCCGGGGCCGGGCGGGGTCCTGGAGACCTCCGTCTTCCATCTCGGCGAGATGCTTTGCGCCATCTCTTGGATGCGACTGTGCGGCGGATCGTGGGCCGAGCCGCACCCTGTGACCCAGAGCCCCAGACTGACCTTCAAGGGAGTGGGGTCGTCGGGGGGGGGGTGGGATTGGGACCAGCTTTTTCCCGCTTCCTCGGCAGCGATGAGAGAAATGAACTCTGCAGTTGCTCAGAGGCGCCCTGTTTTGACGGTGCAAGTTCCAGAGCAGGGAATCTGCCGCTTAGAATAGGTTCGGCTGGGGGCCTCTCCAAGAGTAAAATGAGGCATGATATACAGTATGTATGCCTGTTTTATCTGTCTAGTAGTTTAAACAGCAGCGGCAGCGGTGGCTGGTAGATCCTTCCCTGTTTCCAGCACCACGTTTCCAAAATGGCTGAGAAGTCAGGCTTGGACATCCTCCGCACCCCTCACGTCCAGTCCTTATTCCCAGCAAGACCACTCCTGCAGTCATAAAGACAGTTCCCACATCTTCTTTTTTTTAATGGAAGCACTCATGGGAATGTTTTTTTCATCTGTAAGTTTTTAATAGATCTGCTCTGTTTATACTGTATATAGTTTTGATTATATGTTTAATTGTTTTTAATTATTCTTCTTCTCAAAAAGTTTTTAGCTGTTCTTATTTTATCTGTAAAACGCTTTGAGTCCCCAACAGGGAAGAAAGCAGGAAATACACACATACATACATTCAACTTTAAGAATGTCATTCAAATACGTTTATTGTAGGATTCATGCGAGTGGATGAGTGGAACACCCAAAATGATAGTAAAAATAGCCTTTGGTTCTCTGAGTAGCTCTGCTCTGCTCCTGTATTCATGAACTCTACAGGAGCAGGAGCAGCAGCCAAAGGGCAGTACTGTACAGTAGAGGTTAGTACTGTATTAAAGGATTACACATCTCTTAATCTGTGTTTCATTTTACCTCAGCTTTAGGTGTAAGCAGAAATGGAGATGTAAGATAAAGCAAGGTCTGCAACTGAAGGAGCAGTAGTGTTAACCTTTTGTATATGAGTATATCCACCCAGAGCAGGCCAGAAGGACTTCTTACTGCCATTATGGAATGAGGGAATTGGGGAGGAACCACTTTGCCTTTCCTCCATTGCTGCTTAGAACAGTCTCCCAGAACACCTGTGTGATCCCAGCTCTCTTCGCTTACTTCAGCAGCAGCCTCCCCCAACCTGGTGCTGCTCAGTCCCAGTCAGCTCCAGCCAGCATTCCCAAAACATTTGGAGGGCACCAAGTTGGGGAAGGTGGGCCTACAGGTAACTAGGCCCATAATCAAGCCTAAACATATGTGACTGAGTTGCACATTCTCTGCCTGTTTACTCCTACCTCTACTTCCTTTTCCTGCCTTGTGTCAGATTTTTAACAGCCAGCGCCTCAGGGCAGCGACCTGAGCCTTTTCTGTAACATTCCATATGCACACACAACTAATTAGCAAACAATTTATACTTCACTTAAGTGCCGCTTGCCATGTAGACTGAAGGAAAGTGAACAGAAGCAGCTTTTTACAGGAACACAGATATGAACACATCTGATTCACTTCGGGATCTGTTTACAGCTGAATTAGATATTCCTGAAGGGATTATTAGGGCAATGAGTACATTCTACTCAGCCACCTTCTGAATAGCTCCATCTGATTAAACCTGGGATGGTTGCATGAAAATCATGTGCTCTTCCAGTGTGCTAAACTCACAGTGGATGTTGACAGCTGGAGAGGGGCGGGGAAGGAATTTCCTTTAGTGAATTAATAGTATGGGCCTCAGCTAAATGAATGGGTGCATGAAGGCTCTGTGAGCAATAGATCTCATCAGCCATGCCAAGTCTTGTTGAGTAGCCCATTCTTACTGTTATAATCCTGTTTCCTTTCTGTGCTACTACTGCTTGCTCCCAGTGATGACTGCTCTTTGTGTTCTTATGGCATTGTGGATGTACATTCATAGTACCATATGAAGACACGGTGACCAGAAGTGTTGAAGTGCCCACAATCAAGAGGAGCTGCAAGTGTGGAGGAAAGCAGTAGGTGTGAATAACTCTGATGACAAGGTTTTTTTTTAGCAATAGTGGTGTTAAGGGATAGGCTGGAAAAAAGAGCCAGGAAACTGAAGTTCTTCTGCTCTGGCAGAAAGTTCAAAGGACAGCAAAGGGTAGGAGGCATTCATCTGCAGTAAGCTCAGTGATGCAATTCTCTGCCCTGAGGAGTTTGTGGTCTAAACTAATCTAGCCATGATTTTGCTTTTCCTCAGCTGGAGGGTGGCAGCTGGTATTAAAAAATAGCCTGGCAGGCACAATTTTTACAAAGAAGCTTTGCTTACTTCAGCAAGCATACTGCGCAGGGCTTTTTTGGCTGCAGCTCTCTGCAATTAATTAAATGCTAGGAACGCAGAGGAAAGGAGCATAAACTCCTGCTACTCTCCCCTTCTTCTTGGGCAATGGGTTGTAACATAAAGGGCCCTAGGAGCTTTGTACCAAGGGGGGGGGGCAGGCGGGGAGCAAAGCCCAGAGATAATGGCTAGAACAATAAATGATGAAAATGTTAGTGGGACTGAATGGGGTTGGGACTATTAGGATCATAAGCCATGTAAGTAGAGAGCTTTCTACATATAACTAATCTGCTAATGCAGAGTCCAAACTCCAAGCAAAATCCATTTTGTCTTGTAATCAAGGCAGAGAATAAAATAAGCACTTGAGCATTCGTTGCAGGATAAATGAGAAGAATTAGAAGACACAGAAATAAGAAACACAATATTGGGGAATATAATAGCTGCTTTACAGCTTGCAATAGATGACCTGGCTTAGGACTTGCGTTTCATTTTATTCTCCAAAGGCTGCACACTGTAACCAAAATAAACAGTAGGACAAGCCATAGAAGACTCAGATGACAACCCCGAAGCTTTGACAATATGGTTTGCATAATTGATGTAATAACATCCTATGGCATGAAAGGTAAAGAATATCAGGTGCCTGCCATTTATCTGGTGATTGAGCACACTCCAAATTATCCAAAGTGCTTCTGCCATGGACTAGGCCATGTTAATGGTCTGGTTATATACAGTTTTAAAGATCCAGGGATAAAGGCATGCAGAGTTCCAGTCTAGAAATAAAGCAGCTTCATGAGATTTATGGTTCCTCACTAATATATTAATTAGGCCAAGCTCTTCATGATAGGCTTGCATTTCAAACCTTTCCTTCTTTTTGTTGCTCTTCAGTTGCTGTTGGAACACTTGCCTAGCCTAAAATATTTGAAGCCAACATAATAAAATTAGGAAAAGGTAGCATAGAGATTTCAGCTTTGGGGAAAAAAACCTTGATTAATCTTAAGCAATTAAATCCCCACTTCAGATTTTTTTAATGATAACTAATCAGCCTCCATCTGAAAACAGATTGCAGTATGGTTACCAGGGTAAAGCAGTGAGAATGAAGCATCATTTCAGCCCTTTGGACCAGCACAGTATTTGAGACATGGATGTTACAACTCTGCAGCAAAATCAGTTGCAATTTTCAATTAAATTATGTCTCATTAGAAAGACTGTTCTACACATAATAGTGTAGGAAAGAGGACTCCAGGGATGTGTCCAACTTCTGTTAAGAGGTCATCATTATTGCTTGCTAACTAATTGCTGACATCTTCCCCTTCATTCCCCACCCTTGCTTTGAAGGTGACAGTTTGTGATATCTTCATTACCAGGCCCATTTCTTGTCTGTTGGGATCTATGGGAGGGCTCATAGAATCATATAATTGAAGAGTTGGAAGCGGCCATGAGGATCATCTCGTCCAACCCCCTGCAATACAGTAATATTTCACCCAACGTGAAGCTCTGATTGGGTGGGAAGCTTCCATCATATCCATGAAGAGATTCTTGCTGCTGATGGGAGATAAAACAGCTTGGATCTAAACCTTTTGGGGTTTGCCTGCTGGTTTCTGCCTACCCCTCCTCCCCTCCTTTGTAGTACAGTCCAGCATGCCATATCTACCTCCCTGAAGCTCAGCACTGGCACCCCACAGGGATGTGTGCTGAGTCCCTACCTGTACTCGTATACATATGATTGTATTTCACCTGATCAATCCACTGTAATTAAGTTTGCAGATGATACTACCATAATGGGTCTAATTACAGGTGAGATGAATCAGCGTACAGGGGGGAGGTTCAAAAAGTATCTACATGGTGCTTAGAGAATAACTTGTACCTAATATTAGCAAGACAAAGGAGATGGTGTTGGACTTTTGGAGGAAGAGAGGGGAACTAACCCTATTATATATTGGGGGGATTGTGTGGAGAGAGTCTCTTCCTTTAAATTCCTGGGAGTTTACCTTAGTGAAGACCTCCCTCACTTGGAAAAACAATATAACTGAGGTGGTTAGGAAGGCCCAACAGAGACTCCATTTTCTCAGGGTCTTGCAAAAGAACAATGTTAAACAACAATTGATGACCTCCTTCTACCGGTCCACAATAGAAATTGACCTTATATTGTATCAGAGTGCGGTACGTTGGCTTGACAGTCACGGAGAGAAAGTCTTTATGGAGGGTGGTGAACACAGCACATGATATCATGGGCTGTCCTCTGAGCCCGCTAGATGACATCGCAAGGGATCGTTGCCTTAGGAGAGCGAGAAAAATTCTCAGGGACGACTCAAACCCCGACCAGCACCCTCGGGCAGGAGATATAGAAGTCTAATCAGTCGTACCAACAGGCTAACAAACAGTTTCTATCCGTGGGCTGTTAGGCTGCTGAACGGAAAATAATACAGTGCAACTGACTTTCGGGGTTGGTGTGTTGTGCGACAAGCACACAGTGCAATGAGATTTGAGGGGGGGAGGGAGGCTCGCTTAATTTCATTGTACACAGGTTGTACAGGGACAATAAAGGTGGTATTATTATTATTATTATTTTGCATACCACCTGGGAGGGCCCCTGCACCCCCAGGAATGGCTTGGGGAATAAGAGATGTATTGGGATGTTGAGCAGGAAGGCTCTACTAGGCAATCAGGACTCAAGCCATGATTCTTCAGATCCAAGCCGGTGCACAGATGAGAATGCAGGGCTAAGAACTGTCAGTGTATGTATGCGAGCGAGACAGAATTAAATATTTTGAGTACATACACTCATTCGGATACTTGAGCCCAACCTGTATAGCTTTCCACCTGTCCAATGTGTCGGCCGCTGGGCTTTTGGTGTGCAGTATAGGCCATGTGGAAGATACAGCAGCATTTTCCATCCCCCCCATATAGTTTCCCACATGGCTGGATTATTTAAAATAAAGAATGTGGTAACCCTCCCATGCAGACATGGTTTCAAATATATGATGGCAAATCTGGTAAAATTGTTCCAGTTTTTCTGACAGCACCAACTATTATCTTACCGTTTTCACCAATTTCTACAAGTGAGAATGGTTTGCCACCATTACAAGTTTTATTCCCTTATTGGCTAAGGTACTTTGTAGGAAACATTGGCCTTATCACATTGAAACCCAGTAATCTGAAAAGGCACTGGAAATTTAGAAGGATTTGTAAGGTTCAATATTCATGATACATCCATTAGTGTTAAGAGTTGCATTTTATTTATACCATTTTTTTCAAAAAACAGAAACCTTTAATCTTTTTCTTGTTAAATGAATCTCAATCCCTCTTTTCTATATCCCTGATTACGTATCGGCTGCTTAAAAATAGAGAGAATTAGATCAGGGCAGAAAAATAAATGAAAGTGCTTTGTGTTCTAGTGGAAATTGTGAATAGAATGTACCATGCCACATGTATCAGCAAATGTAACCTAACTAGTTATGGTAATTACGGTCTAAAAAAGGCTCAGTTTTCTGTTATCCAGAGATTAATAGATCTGGATTTTTATCTGAGAATTTCAGCTGTTAAGTCTTGCTCTCCACTATTCCAAAGCAATATCCCTAATTATGTAACTGTGAAGGCTTCACACTTGTCAACATTAACTAATTACAAAGATAGGACAGCATTTAAGTTGACTTGTTTTAATGATCTGCTCTCTGCTTCACTAACTGGCCAATTTAATAAGATTCTGCTTAATGAACATCTTTGTTCCAGTGCAATCAGAGGCTTGTGTCTAAACATGTTATATTCAAAGACCTATTGAAATTAATGGGCCTAAATTAGTCATGTCCATTATTTACAATAATACAACTCAGTAAATGGAATACGTGGGTTATGTCCTTTTGTTCTGCAATTTATATAAGGAATCCAGAGAGAGATTATTTCTGTATTAAAAACTCAGAAAAGCCAGTGCCACTGGTATTTCTTTTAAAATGATGACTTTCTCATTATTGAAAAGTAGCTAAATTCTGCCCTTAATTCCTTTCAGGCTCTTATGCAAATTTATCTGTATTCTTAGACTAAATCTCCAGATTTAGGAAGGAGAAAGTGTGGAGGACAGCAGCAGTTGGGAGAGAACACCACATGGACAAGGGGGAATTAAAAGAGGCACAAAGGGTTGACCACTCATATTAATCGGAGGTCTGGACGGGCTCATAGCCTGCCATTGTTTGCATCAACCAAAATCAAATACTGCTCACTTGAGGGAAGCAATTTGGGCAAATGAAATTATAACCCCAGTTTTGGTTGGATTTTAGAACATAGCTGGAGAACAAACAGGACAGAACTATCTGCTCTGCTCTGCTCTGCACTTCTTAATTTATGACGAGGGTCCAATGGAAGAGATTGCTCAGAACAGACATCCATTAAATTTAATTCTTCCCTCAGCAAAGAAGAGGATTACAAGTACACAGGCTAAAGAGACAAGAGCAAGAACAAAGGGTGTATGGAGGAAAGTGAATGAGCTATGCAATCCGAGCTAAGTGGGCCAGAAAAAGAGCTCTGCCCAGTACAATCTGGCCAAAACCGGACAAATACATCTTCTCTCTCTTCTGCTGCTCTCCGTTTCCAAGGGGAGAACTGCAGATAAAGCCAGGTCCTGCTCCCGTTACTTTGTCCCTTTTCCCAGGCAACAGCAACAGAGTACATGACCTATGTAGAGGCAGGGGGCGCACAGTCTGTAAGGCTATAAGTTAAGTCCAACTGCTTTGGTTGTCATGTTCAGTACCACAGAGGAAACAGCTGGAATGTCTCTGGGAACTCTCTGAAAAGGAGGGATGTTGGGTCCTTCCAACGTGTCCAGGATGCCTGTGAGAAAAGGAACAGGGCTAGTCAATATTAAACGTAGGCTGTACTTACATCAGTTTTTGTTTCATATTACTTTGGCCCTTTGCTGTTTCACAGCATTAATCTATTCAGCCTCCTCCTATACGTGTGTGTCTTCCTGGATGTTATTTTTCTCAATACACGTCAAATCTGCAGTTCAGTGAAGCGGTGGGTCTTGAGATGGAACTGTGTATATAGCCAGCTTCCAGAATCATGGTGTAGCTGAGCATTGTGCTCTTCATAGCAGATGACATTAGGAAAGTATTTTGCTACATAGGCAACATGCCGCAGATTCACTCTGCCCACCAAGGCAGAGATGGGGCAATGCAAGACTGCTGTCGGTTCAGGCTGAATAAAGTTCAGGACTTGATATGATAAGCAGTACAACTGTTGCAGATCACAAGACGTTGAATGCAAGTGTTAACATAGCAGACTGTACAAAACATCGTCTGTTTCAGTGCACTCTCAAAGCTGCTCGAAAAACAGGCCTTACCTACCTGATCAAGTTCAGTACTGAGTAACACAAACAGAATCTACTCCCTCGCAGACATTTTAGAGACTCAGAATTCATTGCTTTTATTTATATAACATGTGAGTGAGTGAGTATGTATGTATGTGTGTGAGAGAGAGGTGGCTACTTATTGAGTTTAAATGTCATATACACCTGTGCATTCATCACTTGTGACAAAAGTGTGCACATTTACCATGTACAGAAGTTTCAGCTCTGCAGGAAAACCATTATGTGTGAAAGGTCTCAAAGAAAGAATGGGACTCAGACCATATAATTTATGAAATCCAAGTAGTGATCTGCTCACAGGGAGTGGAAGACACGGCATGAAACAGAATCCTTTGGGTGATGTTCTCACAGGGCCGAAAACAACAAACAGCTGGAAGTGTGTGCTTCCAAAAACCCAGCATTGATCTCTCTTACCTTCTACAACCTTGTGATAAGCGAAGTGCAGATAAAGGAGGAAGAGCATGTGCAGGGCAGCAAGCGCTCCACACAAGATGAGTCGCTGGGTATGCCCCACTGTGCGTGACACCAACACAGCAACCTAGGAAAGACAGATCTCATAGGTTTCTCAAACTCTGGCTATAAAACCCAAAGTACAAATGCATAAGGCATCAGAGCTATTATTTCCGATGGCAACATTTCCCACAGAATTCACAGGCCCAAGAGGAACAGGGATGTGTGGTTTGGTTTCACATGGATGAATACACTTTTAAACCTCTCAATTTCCTCTTTAAATATTTCCTATAGCCGTGCCTCCAAGTGCCATCAGAGTTTGGGTATTTAAACCAGATCTCATGGGCAACGTGTCAATGCCAAACTGAGGAAGCTGCTGTTGCCAGTTAGTGATATGACAAAATGGTGAATGAGTTTAAACAAGAGTCAGTTCGTATGGGCTGAAACGGAAACGAGATCCTTAGTTTCAAAACACAACATCTTTCAAGTCTCCCGTTACCTATAGCCACAGCAGATCCGGGGGGGGGGGGGGAGAGGGAGAGAGAGAGATTCAAAGTATTCTTTATGTGTATTCTTTTAGTATTCTTTATGTGTATTTGATGGATGGCTAAAGTAGCCACCATTGTTGTCAGCATCCATCTGCCCCGACAGACAATGGAGTGCGCCTCCAGGGGTGAAGGCAAACCACTGTGTTAGCATCACCGAAGTGACCTCCCCGGGGTGCAAGTATGGGCAGCGTCCATGGAGGTCTTCGGCTGCCCTGACAACAAGACCTTCTCTCTCAGCCTCACTGATGTGGTCCAAAGGAAAGCATAGCAGTATGTTTGGAACCAGCTTGACCTCAAGAGTTGCCAGAAGGAGGCATACAAGGTGCCATCCAACCAGAAATAACCACTGTATAATATGGTTTTAATGCTATTCATTCAACATACTTGGAATGATAGAGGTGCTAATTTTGAAGGAGGCATTCAATGGCTGATGACTGCATAATACATTAAACATTTCATAACCTAGGGCAGGTATACACAATCTACGGGATGCTAATAGAAAAAGAGATATAGAAAGAAGTGGGGGTGGGGGGAGAAAATGCAGCTACTAATTCTTACATATCTCTGAACAACTCCTAAAAACTGATACGCATGAAGCATGACATGCTGTTACTCACCATTCTTAATGTAGAGAGGCCGCCAATCACCAGCCAGAAGATATAAAAAAGGGAGTGGAAGTGGATGTTGTAGGTGACGAAGAGGGTGATGCAGTGCCCAAAAAGTCCGTAGCCCTGTGTGTAGGAAGGGAACCCATTAGAGACAAGCATGAGGGCATGTGAAAACCCCCAATGCAGCAGTATATTCTGACTGCATTTTCTCACACAGCCTAAAGTGCCAGGAGCTGTACAAGTCAATGTACTGCAGCTGAATGTCAGAATTATGCCTGGCTACTAGAGCTATTAGACAAATGTCAGATTATGCCCAAGGCATGTCTGAATATATTATGGGGTTAATCACTACACAGGCCTGGAGAGTGTTTGGAAGCTAATGAGAATGGCCTAATTTCACAGTCATTGTCCCTTTCCAGTTTATTTAAAGCATTATTTAAAACATCTCTTTAACCAAAGAAGATCAGTGACTTGATGACCTCACCAGTGCACTCAAATCAACCCCAAAGAGAAAGAGCTGTTGCTCTACACTTGTTGAAGATACAAAACTATTTACCAAGAGGAAAATTCACAGTCCTCTTTAGACTGCGGCTGGGGAACTTCCAGACTGCATGCGTCATTAGCTTTCCCAGCCTTTCCGATTTGACCCACCAGACCGTTTTGTCAAGCCACGCCCATCTGCCAATCATCTGGTATCACGCATGCTGTCAAATGTGTGCATGTAAAAAGGTGGCTGAGCCAATAGGGCCTTTTGAAACACCAGCAACTGTGGTGCATCTGGCTTCTGAAGCACTGGTGCTCAGATGTTTGCCAGGAGTTCAATGCACAGTGCAAAGCTCTTTGCAAGCCCCTGCTTGAGGATTTGATGTCTCAATGGTCAACTGACTATTGGGTCTTCAAAGCGCTGTGTCACCCGATTTCACGTTGATGCCAGGTACCTGCCCATCTCCTGCCTAATCTAGCCCATAGAGTTAAAGGAGAGTAAAATCGAGTCCACTGGCTGGATTCAGTTCCCCACCCCTGCATTAGACACTCTCAGAGACTGTCAGTTAGTTGGAGAGCTTATTCTTACTTACCAATAGCGACAACATTTGGACCATGGTGATCTGAGCATTGCACAAGTATGCCAGGAAGTAGATGAAGGAGGAGACGCCTATCCAATAACCAAAACAGGTGCCAATTGCTGTACCCATCAATGTGCCTTCCCTCTGTTGAAAAAGCAAGAGAAGCTAGAGGAGCACTCTTTGCAAACTGGAAATGGGACTATCAAGCAGTAATTGCCATGAAACTCAACTGGAGTGAAGTCTGTAGTAGTAATTACTTGCACCTCATATACAGAACTCTCTCTCACCATAGAACGTTTAAGATACTTTCAACACTCCTGTGCAGAAAGTTCAAAAGCTAAATAAGGCTCAGGAAAGCCAGTTTCTTTGCTTACAATGATAGTATCCGATGTCTTCATTCCATGGAGCAAGATGGCCACCAATGTGAAGACCAGCATGAGGGGACCATAAAGTTCACCAGCAATCTTCTATAAAAGAGGAAAGGTGTAATTGATCAGTTGGGTGGGATTTTAATGATGGATGAATTTGTGAAGAGGAATACAAATGCAGAAAGGGAACCACAAAAGTATGGCCCCACTATGTCTGGAATAGGAAAGCAGTCAACCTGACCCAAAGAGCTTCTGACCTACGGATTCAACATCCGAGGACACACCAATGCACATCCACACTGGGACACGGGTAGAGTACCTCATCAGCTTTAGAGAGGGGGAAAGTGAAGCAGAGCCCCAACTAAAAGCTCCCTGGTCTTCTGACACAAAAAATGTAAACCTATTATCTACCACACAAACTCACCTGGGGAAAATTAATCATCTTAACAGGTATCATAGACTCCAACAACCTAAACGAGAACAAGGTGTGCACATGAGAGTTAATAGCTATGAACAAGCAGCAAGGTCTCTTAGAACAAACATCTCATTTAAAACTCACATGCAACTCTGCTAGACTAAAAATCAGGCTATAAATTTAAAAAATAAATAAAAAATAACTTATGACAGATCTGATGCTGTAGATCAAAATGTTAATGATGGAAGGCTTCATATCTTAGCATACAATAAAAACTTAATGTTGTCATTTTGCAGTTCACTTGGTGTCTGAGTGTGATGACAGACTTCTGAAAGCTGCTGGGACATCGTGTAAGCACTGGAATGTGAGAAGGGAAGTGGAGGAGTGAGACAGAGGTAGGTTGGTGGGTTGTTCAGGTGAGCCATGGAGGAACCATCAGGCAGGACAGGGCAGCTTCCCAGCAACCATCCTGCTCTGCCACCACCTCCCTCCTCACTCTCTGCTGCTAAGGATGAAATAGTGTTGCTGGTGAGGCTGGCAGTATGAGCAGGAGGAGGTCTAAGGAGAGGGAGGGAGGGTATGATGAGGTCTAAAGGTAGCAGAGGTGGTTGGCAAGGTTCATGGGGAGGGTTGGCAAGGAGAGAGGCAAGAGCTGGGGTACACCCCCAGTTTCATTAAATAATCCACACAGCACACCACTAAAATGGATACAAAGCCTGGGGTGGTTGGTAGGTGGGAGATATGTACAATCCCGATCCTGTCTAATTCAAAAGATTGAAAATGAAAAAGTTCATAATAAATGGTTTGAGAAATTACAGCACAGCTAGAAGAATTCTTGAACATCTCCCCCAAAGCTGCATTATAAAAGGCTGGTAAGCAAAACAGATGTGTGGTACGGTACTTGTCTCTATAATCTGAACAGCCACCTTATTAATAACAAAGATGTGGGGTGCCAGGTAACTGCTTTCTTAAATGAATTGTGCTTCTGTTATTAACATAATAAACAGCAGTCTTAGGAAAGCCATTGGTAGAGAAAGCAAATCTGGAAAAGTGGAAGGAAGAACCTGCCATTTGCTTACCTGTTCCGAACCTGGTTTGGCTCAACATCAAAGTAGGGCCTGAGGATATCAATGTTGGCATACAGATTGAAAGCCTTGGAGGCTTGTCTCTTTCCTGCTTGCCACATCTAGAAAAGAGAGATTGTAAGAAACTGAGCTCTCATTTCTTAGTGATGATGACTAGATTATTGCATTGAATTCTACAGCTTTTGCACAGGGATCAACATTCATGCCATATTTTAGAATGCACCACGCACCAGTGATCTTTGTAGTTGTGCAACAGAAATTTATGCTGCTATGAAAGTTAAGACACTAGCTTGGAGCTGTGGGTAGGGACTACTACCTCTGCAAATGAATGTGGAGAAGGCTCAGGCATGTTGCTGATTCTTCCTCAGTTTCTCACAAGGAATGTAAGATTGTGAAATAGAGGCCAGACACAGTGCCAGGCACGAAGCCGTTGGAGAGTTAACCAGAGAGTCCACAGGTTGAGGACCTTGAGGAGCAGGCAGGGACTCATGGAACCAGTGCTGAGGATCCTTTCAAGGGGCCCTGCTGAAGAACCCTTGGAGCTATCAAAGGAGGAGGTGAAGCCACCCATCAGTTCTTGAGAATGCTGGCGCCAAAAGGGGCGGGTTGAAGAGGGACTTTGGACCCAGAGCCATGGAATGGCTTGTGAAGCATCTACTTGTGAGTAAGAAGGCCCACAGAACTCCTTTACTACCAGCAGTTGTGGTTAGGGTGTGGTCAAGGAAGCCAAGATATAAGGTCTCCCTCTTGAGCCCCATTGGAAACAATGCGGGTCTTCAGCTCCTTTCCCGTGCCTGAACTCCTGTGATATTCTGCTTTGGTTGTTGCCTGACCTTTCCTCTGGATCACATTTTGGAACTAGACTGGTTTCTAGTGCTTGAATTTGGCTTACTTGGCTTGTGCTGCACCTTCAACCCTGCTTCAACCCGTGAGTGTTTCAAGAAGAGACTTCTTCCTCTTAGGATTGAGACTCTAGCCCCGGAGGGAATCCCCTGGAGCATGACAGGGGGGTATGCAGTTATTTATTTTCATAAAATTTATTTATATACTGCTTGATTGTAAAAAAAAAAGTGTCAAAGAAGTTTACAAGTCTAGCTTATGTTTCTCCAACCAGAAGAGAAATAAATGGTCTGTTTTCTACTGTGTAGGTTAAAAGAACAGGCGCTAAATCTAATTTTGAGTAATAGGTTTTTATAAATCTAGTTCTGGCTGCACTGTCTTGCATGCATATAGCAAGGCCTGTGGCCCATGTGCAGGTCACAGAATATATGTTGTCCATCTGAGAAAAACAAATGTGAACATAGAACCCAAGACTATGCTTTGGAGGAAGCACCAATCATTGTCCTTAGAGGATTACAGTCAATGAGCTTGCAGGAACCAGCAGTCTTCTGGGCTGAGAACTTTTTCACAGAAGAGAAGCAAGAACAAACCAAGTAGAATGCGGCTTACCTGATCAGCTACTTGCCGACCCAACTGACCCTTAAAGCCCTTCATTCCCAAGAACTCGCCATCTTCCTCATCTGCAGCTGCCGCCTCTGCGTCCACTTCTTCTTCTTCCTTCATGCGTTGGTGTATCTCACCCATGTCTTCAAAACTGGAGCCAGATGTATCATCCATATTTTCCATATCAATTACAGCAGAGCCCCCGCCCTGAATAATGCAAAGATATGCAAAGCATTAAAGGTAGCTGGGTGCCATTTTTTGTGCCTGGCTGACACACAAGGATTACTGAACACATGGGCTTTGAAGCCGCAAAATAAATTTTAAGGAAAGACAATATGTTAAGGAGTTTAACAATAAAGAGTATTTTTACTGTAAACACCAAATTAAACATGTATTAACAATTTCTGCTAAAAATGTGATATTAAGAATGTGTCACTTACCTGAATTGCGTATGAATTCATGCTTATCAAAATAATACATAGAAAGTGGTGTCGACCCCCCCCGCCCAGCAAATGGTGACTAGACATTCTGTTTTGATGCCCACAACCCAGGTCCCAGAAGCCATTTGGCTCCTAGCATTTCTATCCCAGTTTCTAACACTGCTCTCTCCTAAACCAGTCTGTACACTACAGTAATTATGGGTGCTCTCACTACTTAAAACAAGGCCCTGATGATCAGGAAGTGGGCCTTCTCAGATACAATCCCACACCTCTGGAACTTTCTCAAGGAGCCTCGCCTTGCTCTCACCTTAATATCCTTGTGGCACATTTTACTGAAGTTTTGAATATGTTGTAAGCATAAATATTCATAGGACAACTTAACAAAGCACAAAATGAATGGCATTTTACCTAAATAGTGACACAATTTCCTGATACCTGCTAGTCAAAATTTTACATTTTACAAGATGCTGCTTCCCCACCCCTCCCCTACATTATATATGGTTCCAACTTAAACTTCAGGGAAAACTTTCTGACACTAAGAGCTCTTTGACCCTCGGGAGGTTTTCAAGCAGAGGTTGAATGGCCATTTGCATTGGATGCTTTAGTGGAGATTCCTGCATCGCAGGGGGTTTGGACCAGAAGACCCTCAGCACTCCTTCCAACTCTACAAGTTTATGATTCTATAACTGAAGCCGTAAGTAATACATTGATAGACCTGGCATCCATGCCTGGAAACTAGAACTGACAGCTCCTTAAACTGGGATATAGAGCTGTCTCTTGAATCTCTTCCTCCCTGAAGTACATTTTGGTTGTGTGTGTGTGTGTGTGTGTGTGTATATATATATATATATATATGTTTTCGTAGATTTTCACGGGTACAGGAATGCAGGTTTTGGTGTCCTCGGGTGTCTTCCCGTGTAAAAGTTGGGGTGTCTAGGCGACGTTTCGACGAGGTCTCACTCGTCATCTTCAGGCTGGTGCTTTCGGCTTCTTGTTACTGGAACAGAGCGTTACCGCTCTGTTCCAGTAACAAGAAGCCGAAAGCACCAGCCTGAAGATGACGAGTGAGACCTCGTCGAAACGTCGCCTAGACACCCCAACTTTTACACGGGAAGACACCCGAGGACACCAAAACCTGCATATATATATATATATATATATATATATGTATATGTAAGGGACGCGGGTGGCGCCGTGGGTAAAACCTCACGCCTAGGACTTGCCGATCGCATGGTCGGCGGTTCGAATCCCCGTGGCGGGGTGCGCTCCCGTTGCTTGGTCCCAGCGCCTGCCAACCTAGCAGTTCGAAAGCACCCCCGGGTGCAAGTAGATAAATAGGGACCGCTTACTAGCGGGAAGGTAAACGGCGTTTCCGTGTGTGCTGCGCTGGCTCGCCAGATGCAGCTTTGTCACGCTGGCCACGTGACCCGGAAGTGTCTGCGGACAGCGCTGGCTCCCGGCCTCTAGAGTGAGATGAGCGCACAACCCTAGAGTCTGTCAAGACTGGCCCGTACGGGCAGGGGTACCTTTACCTTTTTATGTATATGTATAGATTGCTAAAAACCAAAAACATTTTGGAGTCCTCCCAGTACCAGATGTGGCAGTCTCAAATCAACTCAGCAGGGCTGGAGGCAAGCAAGCACCACTTATGGCTGAAATTTTAATCCTACTTACCTGAGAGTAAGCCCCACTGTATTCAACAAAACATACTTCTGAGGAAACATGGTTAGGACTTTGGTGTACGGCCCTGACTGACAGCCACCAGCTATGAAAATAATTACTACTTCTCACTACTTCCCCTAACTTTCAAGTAGAAGACGAGCATTTGAAGCAGGTTGGTGGGTTGTTGTGGTTGGTCTTAATACATGAGATAGACAGACAGATCTCCCTCTTTTGTAATTCTAGCCAAACGTTGCAGACATAAATGCCACCTATGTGTTTTCTTTTACTCGGACTGAAGCTGATCTGTGGGGTTGGATCTGACCATAGTTTACCCCATTCCTCATCTAATATTGTAAATCCCATAGCATCTTGGCGGGTTGGTTGATGGCTTTACCCCGAACCGGGGTAAATTTCCACGATTATGTGAAGGGTGGCAGTTACTCCGGATTAAGTTACTGCGAAACAGGGCAGCAAACGTAACCCGCAGAGTACATACACCATCGCGGATGGGGCTCTATCCTGCACCCCTTTTCTCTCCTCCCTCCCTCCTTCCCATACCTGCATGTTGTCCTCGAAGGCTCCCCACTCCGGCGCCGCCGCCCCAGGACTCCTCGCCCCTCCGGCGCCTGCGGCCGTGGGCACCCCGGGTCCGGACATCTTCCTGCCACCAGTTGCGGGGAGCGAGCAGGCGCCCGCCCTCCTGCCTCACCCCACTAGCGGAGGATACAGGAAACCAGGGCCCCGACTGGAAATACAGGGAGAGGGACCCGGATGTAACGAAGCCAAGGCAACCCTCCCCAATAAGGTTATGGACCGTCCCAGCCAAGCTGAGGACGTGGAGACTTAGGAGCTCTCGCGACATTTCGTGACAGGCGACATATCCTTTGCGCCATCTTGGTTGCTCCGGACTAGGCTGCCCAAGGAGGGACCTATGAAGCTGCGGGCCGTGAGAGACGGACAGAGAGTAAAAGGAAAGCCTAACAGGTAGCAATATACGTTCAGCTCTAGGCCAAACCGATACAAAGAGCGTTTTTTGACGCCACGCACAACATGGCAGGTTGAACGCGAGCAACGTGTTTTCCTTTCGGTCTATGAATGTGCCTCAGCCATAGGCTGGCCTGTATCACGTGACTCAGAAAGCGTTGCTCTCCCCCCGCCTTCCTCCTGAAAACAAAACTCGACGCCGCGCGCCGCAGCTGCGTGTTTCTTCCGCAGCCGGTGGAGGGAAAGATGGCGGCGTCCAGGAGCGTGGAAGAGATGCGGAGCCGGGTGGTCCTGGGCGAGTTTGGCGTCCGCAACGTAAGTCAAAGAGCGGGAAAGATGCCGGAGGAGCGACAATCTCTGGTCCCGAAGTGGAGGCAGCTAAAGGGCTGAGTGTGGGGCTTCATGGGGACTGGAAGGGATACACGCGTCGAGGGCTGCGTGTTTCGTGCGCGTGGCGCCAGTCTTTGGTGTGGACAGGCGTAGTTGCTGCTCAACGATTCATATATATTTATTTTATTATTTATACTGTCTTTTTAATGACTGATGTCCATTACAAAATAAAATCCCAATGCAAAAATCCAACTAAAATACTCTACTAATACAGAAAACATCTATTGGTTGGCATATATGAAGTGGCTTCATTAAAAACAAAGTGATGTGTTAGAGTTGAAGTAATGTGTCTGAGATGCTTGGGAAGTTTTGCCTATTTTCCACATGCAAGTCGACTTATTGGGCAATCGTTAGATAACCAGTAACACACACGTGTGAATTCTGCCCTCTCCCTTTGTGCTGCTGATACCTACGTAAAGTGAATATCTGCCACTCGTTCTGCCCTTTGAACATCTGAATCTGCCTTACATTGAGTCAGACCCTGGGTCTGTCTAGCTTGGTATCTTATACTTTGGCTGGCAGCGACTCTCCAGGGTTTCAGGCAAGAGCCTTTCCTAGCTCTAGCTGGGGACTAAGCCTGGAACCTTGTGGGTGCAAACTACATGCTATACCACTGAGCTGTGGTCTTTTCTTCTTCCAGGTCCACACAACAGACTTTCCTGGGAATTACTCTGGATATGATGATGCCTGGGACAAGGAGAAGTTTGAAAAGGTGAGTACTTTTGGTGCTTAAGTAAATGGGTTGGAGTCCATCTTCCTATTGGACATTCTAAAATGCTGGCTTCCTTTAGGCCAGGGATCCCCCCTCCAGTGGCCTTCCTGTGGCTGTCCAGATGTTGTTTGACTCCAACTCCATCAGCCCCAGCCAGCATGGCCAATAGTTAAGGATGATGGAAGTTGTAGTCCATGCGCATATGGAGAATCCCAGGTTTCCCACCTCCTCTTAATGTTTTTTCTTGTGCCTACTGATGTCCTTCATAGTGTTATGAATTTGTGGTGGGAGGAAGAAGGCTGTATGCAGCTCCCTTCTAACCCCTGGATCCAGCAAGTGTTAAAATATAAACTAGACTAGCTTCCTGTGTTGAGGTGATAGCCAGTGTGATGAGCAGTTAAGGGAAACAAAGGAAAGTGGATCTGTGTGAGGCAGCAAATGGATGCCCTCCTCCTTCAACCGACTGGTAACTGGAAAAAGACAAAAGCAAGAATTGACAGTTGGCAGTGAGGTGACATAGAACTACAGCAGTAAGCTGGAGGGAGACTCATAGCAACATTTGAGATCAATGTTTGATTTTTAATTGAATCTAAGTCTGCGGCTATGGGAAAAACAAGACCCTCCATTGTAGGCTCAGGTTATATGTGTGTGTGTGTGTGTATGTAAATAAACCATATATTGTAAAGACACCACAATCTCCACTGTGCCTCATTTCCAAAAGAAAACATGAACTCTGGGTAACCACCTAAACCCCTGGAATCTTGCATCACTCGGTGATTGTGGGGGCATGCAAAAATAGCAACCTGTAGGGTTGTGGAATATCCTGTCTTTCTAGATCAACCTTCTCCAACCCGATTGCATCTAGATGCTTGAGATCAAAAATCTCATCACTCCAGCCAGCATGGCCAGTGGTTAGGAATGATTTGTAGCTTTGTTCAGGCTGTCGTACTGTTCAGACAAGAATTCAGAAATGCTGTCAGCCTAGTTGGACACTATGCATCTGGGCTGTGGGTTTAAAGTGTGCTGCAGGAGGCTTTTCAAAGGTACACAAATGAAAAAGTGCATCTTAGCTTGAGGTTTGTTGAGAATGATGCTGCTGGTGGTGGTAGGCAAATGACTCTCAGTCAGAGATACAGGAGGCCCCTTTATTATAATGTCTCCAAGGGCAGTTAAAACATGTTTATTCACGCAAACATTTCACTCTGGTTCAATTGCCCTTTGCCCATTCTGTCATTAAGTTTTTACGCTGTTGTGTCGTATTGCACTGTTGTCAGTGAAGGGTGCTCTCTTAGAAGAAAGATGACACTGGCCCACCCAGCTCACCTAACCCTGAACAAGTCCTCTCGTGCCTGCCTTCTTTCTTACATCTAGTCCAGGGGGTAGCACTGGCCATGAACCTCCTCCTGCTTGGGCTCTGTGTTGTCCTTGTACGACTCAGCAGGGAGGTGGATAGTAGCAAAGCTAAAATTAGTTGGTTCTATCTGACATTGGCTCTGGTGTCACCTACTGCTGGTCTCCTTGCCTTCCACCCTACAGTTCCCAATGAGCACCAGCCATGGGTCCTTGGGTTGTGTGGGTTACTTGCCACATTTTATTTCATGGCGTTTTTATCATATTAAACCTACAAACAATGTCCATTTTGAACACTTGTCCTTCTTGTCCCCAACAGAATTTCAGAGTAGATGTGACGCACATGGATGAAAGCACTCTGGAATTTGACATGGTGGGGATTGATGCTGCCATTGCTAATGCCTTCCGACGCATCTTGCTTGCTGAGGTATCCATTTCTCTTCCCAAGCAACTAATAAGACACTTGCAAGATAATCCTTTAGTTGAACATTATTGCCCAGGTTTGGCTGCTACTCCTTTCTGCAAGTACAAAAAGGCCAGAATGGAGTTGTTTTAGAATATACAATAAATATATTTCAGATTTCCCTGAAAAATATACAAAAATATGTTGGGGGGAAATCTGTTGAGCAGGTTAGTTAAAGACTCCAATGTGGGCAAAATGAGATGGGAGGCCTTGAGAACCATTTGAAATATATAGAAACACTTCTGAACGTTGCAATGTTTAAAATATACTTCTCTGTTATGGAAAGCAAGCAGACATTCATGAATTTCAGATGCCATTAGAATCTAGAAAAACTGTTGTCTGGAATAGCAAGCTTGGTGCTGTGTATAGATTATCTAGTCATTTGGGGATAATTTGTATAAATCAGATTTTTAGTGTTTTATTGGATGTGTCAGTGGCCATTGGTGTTAGGCACTTTCATAGAGCATGGATCGAGGAACAGCTCTTGGCCAATGTGACTACACAAAACCTTCAAATTCTTATGATGAATTTGAGTCATAGAATGATAGAATTGTAGAGTTGCAAGGGATCCTGAGGATCATCTAGTCCAACCCCCTGCATTGCAGGAATATGCAGGCGTCCCATATGGGGATTGAACCTGCGACCTTGGCATTATCAGCACCACCCTCTAACTAACTGAGCTATCAATGCTCAAACCCATTGAGCTGTTCCATGATAGCTTAATTCCATAATGCACTTGATAGTATTTAAGGTGCCACAAGACTCCTGCTAATTTTTCTGTTTTTAGAAGCAGTATAAATCTTAGTCCCCTGCATTGCATACTAACAATGAATGGTGGCATCTCTGCTTATGAGATTCTTGGTGGCACCTGGCTAGTCTTTGTTGCAAACAGACTAATGGAGTAGATAGGCCACTTGCTGAATCACACAAGCTCATTCTCAAAATAAAATGCCTTGGTAATATTTTAAACCATCCTTGATGAATTTGCTAATGGTGAGGTGTAGACAAACTTCCTGGCCCAGCGTCCTCATCAATGCACTAAACTGGTCCTCATTTATTAATTTTACTTGATTTCTTACCCACATTTTACCATATGGTTCCAGGGCAGGTTAAAGAAATTTAAAATCCAATAGTGAAGTTTTAAACAAACTTTCATTTTATTTATACACCACTTCATTGTAAAAAAAAACACCTGCAAAACAGTTTACAAAAAGATAAAAAAAACAAAACTGAGAAAAAATCACAGCCATACTTTAAAACACACAAAGGTTGAAACATGGAAACAGATTAAAATCACCATAGCTTCCTAAGCATCTGGCTGGGCTTGTCTAAACAAGAATAATTTTAGCAGGCACAGGGAGTTCCAAAGTGCAGGGAACTTACACACACGAAACAACCAAGTTATTTCAAATGGGTATTACGTGGCATCTGTAGTAGTTCCAATTCCGCCATTTGAAGGGGTCAAGTGGGCACATGTGGGGTAAGGTGATCCCATAGGCAAACTTGTCCCAAGTTGTCCTCCTAGAATGCCTGCAGCTGCCCTACCATGGTCCTCTCCATCAGCTTCCCCCAAAAGGGATGTTCTGGCTGATACCTGTACCAATCCAAAGGGTCCAGAGCTAGCGTCTTTAGGAGCAGCTGCACCATGGCCTCTTTCAATGCAGGTAGGGCTGAAATGATCTCTGAAGCTCTTTATTGAGGACTGCTGCTTTGAGAGGAAATGTGTCTGGATATTGATTTGAAATGACCTTCTTTTTTACTCTTGCTTAGGTGCCAACCATGGCCGTAGAGAAGGTCTTTGTGTACAATAACACCTCCATTGTGCAGGATGAAATTCTAGCTCATCGCTTGGGACTGATTCCTATCTGTGCAGATCCTCGTCTCTTTGAATACAAGAGTGAAGGTGAGAAGAATTTGTGGAAGATCCCATTGGCTAGGACAGACTAGAAATTAAAACAATGGTGGCTAGTTTACAGGCTGCATACAGCCCACTAAGAACCCCCCCCCCAATTTATTTTTTACTGATCCCTTTCCACTGTGATATTACAGTGCCAAATTTTGTAGCCTTCTCTGCAATTTGTCCAGTAAAAAAAATGCATCATTATTTTATTTTACTAACCCATGACTCCGCTGCTGTGATTGCGTAATACCAAAAGGTATTTGTGCCCCAACAAAATGTGTCTTTTAAAAAAGGCATCCTTTAGAAGTCAGCCACACCCACTCTTACACTTTGGCCACACCCACTTTGACTCCTGGCCTCCAGTGGCTGACTGTGGGTCAATGCAATGCTTGGCCTCCAAAAAGATTAGCCATCCCCTGCACCAGAAGAACCTGGGCATCCAGTGGAAGCGGCAGTTGCTCAGGGTAGCTTCAGTTTATTCTTCCTTTCCTTTTGCAGAAGACGAATGTGATGAAATTAACACTCTGCAATTCCAGTTGAAAATAAAGTGCCAGAGGAATCCTCAGGCAGCCAAGGAATCATCTGACCCTAACGAATTGTATATCAACCATAAAGGTAAAGCTGCTCCTTCTTTTGCTATTAGTGTCATGAGAGAGACAGTCCCCAGTCCCTTTGCTCTCTCACTCCTGAAGCTCTGAGATGACAACACCAGAGCTTGCTTTGCATTATTAATTGCTTTATGCCTTCCCCAGCTTCCAGCCTATTGTTTGTTTCCTTTTGTGGAGAGAGGAATTAAGAGTTGATTCAGTTGTCTGCCTTGTTACAGACGCAGGTCTTTTTTGGCCTTTTCTTTTTTCAGTTTACAGCAAGCACATGGAATGGGTGCCCCTGGGCTCTCAGGCCGACAACATGAATGCCAAGTTCCGTCCTGTACATGACGACATCCTCATTGCCCAGCTGCGGCCCGGCCAAGAGATCGATGTACTTATGCACTGCGTCAAAGGCATTGGTGAGGCAGCTGGAGTACTGGGATGGAGTTGGCAAACTTTTTGGAAATGTGGGGCATGGGATCCCTGAGATTTCTGGGTTTGGCTAGTATTTGCTCCTTGGTGATTTACAAGATGTGTTTTTCTAGGATTCTTTTTACAAGAGGATCAGATGTCTTTGGTTTGTTGGAATGGGCATTCTGGATTGTTCAGTAGTTTGCCTTTCCTTTAAGGAAGAAACTTGTCTCTGGTCCATGGTGAGACCTTGCAGTTCTCACCTCTTTGCATTGCTAAAGATCTGCCTGTGACCTTTGGGCTGTGTAAAGTACGGGCGGTGACCTTTTTGTGCAGGGGTTACTTTCCTGGCTCGTGTCTGCCATCACACGTCAATTGGATGCACCTAAAAAGGTTGCTGCCTGAATAACCAAATATCAGTATTTTGAGGATGGTTGAAGATGGCACACCATCCATGGGAATAGAATCTACATTGGCAGGACTGGCACTATAGACTTCCATTTTCAGAAGGTAAAAGACTAAATTGTGTGGTACAGCCGAGGAAAAGCATCCTAGAACTCAGGTTGACCAATCTTAGATACTTGTACATAGCTTTGGAGGGAAAGTGGTGGTGCTTTTTGTGTCTAGGAATGTGACATGTTAATCAGCCTTGCTACCAGTTTGACATGTCAGGTATAAATTCTACCTTTCCAAATCATTTGAATCAATCTGGATTAGCATAGGTACAGTGGACCCTTGGTTCTTGAACGGCTTAGTTGACAAACAAATCTGCTCCCGAACACCAAAAACCCGGAAGTAAGTGTTCTGGTTTTCGAACGTTTTTTGGATGCCGAACGTCCGATGCGGCTTCCGCTTGAGTACAGGAAGCTCCTGCAGCCATTCGGAAGCCACGCCTTGGTTTTCAAACAGTTTGGGAGTTGAATGGAATCCTGGAATGGATCAGTTTCAAGAACCAAGGTACCACTGTACTGGAAACTCAAATTAGTTAGCAAGGGCTTTCCTAGCGTAAAAGATACTGATGAGTTTATGTAACTAGGTGATGTGAACATTCTGTGCCTGATGCTGAAGGGTGGAGGTCTTTCAAAAAGAGTCCACCCGTCTACCTTCTACCAATCCAGGGATTGGGTGACTCTCTGGAGCAGATTTTAGGGGGCACCTGCCTGGGCTACTGCAGTGGGAGAGGAGAAACTGAAAGCCCTGTTGCACAAGCAAATGGATATCAAAGGATGTCTCTGCAGCTAATGAAAGTCCATATGTGTGTGGGCCATCATGCGGCAACAGAAATAGATTCTTTCTCTGTTTCGAATTCCAAATGACCCGATTTCTAATCTGTTTCAGGTAGTGCAGGTAATTTGAATTATTAACCACCAAGGAACTGGCTGTGTATATAAGTTTAGGTGGCTGATTAAAGATAAACAACAGTTCCATGTTGCTTACTGGCTGTCCCTCTCTGATTTTTTATTTAATGAACACTCTCTTTACTCAGGTAAAGACCATGCAAAGTTTTCTCCAGTGGCTACAGCCAGTTACCGGCTATTGCCAGAAATCACTCTACTACAGCCTATCGAAGGAGAAGCAGCTGAGAGGCTGAAGAACTGCTTTTCTGCTGGGGTTATTGAGGTCCAGGAAATCAAAGGTATTTTGTACCTCCTCCCCTTTGAGGACTCTGTGACCCTCCAGAAGCTGTTAAGACTGTAGATCCCATCATCTCTGACTTTGCCATACTGACTGGGACTGATGAGAGAGACTCGGCATTCAACAGTTTCTGGAGGGCCAATCTCTACCCTAGACTGCAAAAATCAGAGGCTATGTTTATTGAGATGAGAAAACCAGAAATGCTGATACACCATCTCTATACCAAGTCTGGGTAAATGTGTATTCTTCTGAGGTCTCATTTCTGGCCTACAGCACCTTGCCCCCCAGGTATTTTGTCGAGTGTGGTTTGTAGAAATTGAAAACTTGGGGCTATGAGTCTTTCCTTCTGCTTGTTGTCTTCACAATGTTTCAGGGATCCTATCCTATCTGACCATCAACATGTCAGGATAATTTTAGCTTGTGAAAACTCTCTTTGAGGTCTTGGTGATTTCCTTAAAATAGTAGTATGATTTATGCACACATATTTGGGGAGTAAAATTCCCTTGAGGCCTGTTGTTATGCATAATAAGATTCAACTGTAATTGTCCTCTGGCTAGCCTGGAAAATGCCACCTTTGGCCCCACTGCTCTGGCCTTGAGGAAATTCTTTGAAATTATTTCCATTAGAATATATGCCCCTTGCGGAAAGGGTCATAATTCAGCAGTAGAGAGGGAAGGTTCAGTAAACACATTAGCATACCTGTTTAGCATATTAAGTGTTGGTCTGTTTCACTAGGGCAAAAAGTGGCAAGAGTGGCTAACGCTCGATTGGACACATTCAGTAGAGAAATTTTTCGTCACAATGACCTGAAAAACCTTGTGCGCTTGGCTCGGGTGCGAGATCACTACATCTGTGAGTAAGCCTTCAAATGCTTCTGTTGCTGCCCCTTTCTCTGACATTTTACTATATGTAGTAACTGTGGGTGGAAGTCATGCGTCTAAGGGGCCTCAAGTAGTTTTCTATGCTTTTACCTATAGTTCTATATAAAATCTGTTTATGTATGTACTGATGTGAAACAAAGTTGGCAATCATTTTAGCTGAGTAAGGCTTCAACCTAATTCTACTTACCTGAGAGTAAGTCATAAATATGAGTTATTTCTAAATAGTCAGGATTGCAGATTTAGCACCAGATTTCAGTCTTCAAACGTTTAAGCTTACCCTTCAACCGTGCTTAAAAATCTAAAAACAGTAAAGTGTTGTTGTTGGTTACATGGTTGATGGTTACAAAAACAAAGATTTTCAAAGAGCAGAAATTAAGAGAGTTTGTGTACTGGTCCAGTAAACGCTTCCGCTGCGCCACCAGCAACAGCTCTCTTTGCAGAGCATTAATTAAGTCCAGTGCAGAGATTCTTGTTGCAGTACAAGCTTCAGAGTCTCAGCAGCAAAGAAATAACGACACAGGGAAGCCTGTCTTTCCAAAGACAGGTTTATTGCAGAAAGATAACAGAAACACCTCCGGAGCTTTCGGACATTTTTGCTTCACGCCCCACACCACAGAGAAACAAACACTCTTTATATACTGAGCATCTTAACAACTTAACGAGCCTGACTACTTAAAGTTACATGACATTGCTAACTTGCCAGCGTCTTAGGTTTCACACCCTAACAGAAATGTCCTCTTTTCCCATTGGATGTTAAGACTGTTCTGAATTCTTAGGGTTATTAACAAGAGCATAAAACCACACAGTGCATTTGAGGCATTATGTTGCCAATTGAATTGCCTTGCCTGGAGCATGTTTTGGGGTGCGGTGTTTTTTTTTATTTTCAGTTATTAAACTGGCTACCTTGGATCTAATTCTATCCCGTTTCTTCAGTTTCTGTTGAGTCAACAGGTGTCTTGCCTCCAGATGTGCTGATGAGTGAAGCGATCAAGGTATTGATAGGAAAGTGTCAGCAGTTCCTGGAGGAGCTTAAATTCATCCAAAAGAAATAAGTTTTTCTTTCTGAAAAGTTCAGCATAAGGATTCACTTGGTTGGGATTGCTGCAGCTGTGTCATGAAGGAGGGCGTCAATCAAGTCTGGGTCAATAGACAAGGAGAAACGGACCCTCTACCACAGATGTGAAAGACTGAAGTGGCTATGTACCTTTTACTTTTGTGGCACTCAATTTGATATGTGGCTGAAAAGGCAAGGATATGTGATGCCACTAGGCAGCTTATTGCAAAGACCAAATTTGCCAGATATATGATAAGTGGATAAAAAATATCCTGCAAGCAGAAGATGGGTAGGCTCCAGAAATTGCAATATCTTCTAAGTTGCTTTTTTTTAAAGACTACATCAGACCTGTAACAGGACCACCTTTTCTGAGAATTGCCATTAACTTTCCACTGATGTATATTGATGGATAATCTCAAAGGTGCTACACAGTAAGGTCTAATGCCTATGATGATTCTTCTGCCACTCAAATAGCAGAATTCTAAAAAATACGGTGTCATTAAGCTTCTCTATTATTTATTAAATATTTTTTGAGGCCTCAACTGCCTATGGAGTAAGCTGATTTTTTTTATCTTCTGCTTTATTTTAATACATGAACGGAGGTGCAGCTGGGCTAATTATTGATCTAATAGCTTATATGTAGTTTGGCAATTTCAGCTGTTGAGGAGCGTGATAAAGGGAAGGGACTGATCTTTACCCCATATTCAGAATGAATAGCCAAGATAATTTTAGCAATGAACTTTATTTAGACTAAATAGATTTGGTGAGCTTTCCAGCTGCAAATGTAATCGTGCAGCTTTTGACCTATAAAAGTTTTGCCATAGTAAAAAAGCTGCTGTAAAATTCAAACATGAGAAGAGTTGCTTCAGTGAGAACTGCAAATTAGTGAGAATAAACCCAGGACCAAGAATTTATGTATAAAACTGAAAGAGCTTTATTGACATTCAGAGGTGTATCACAATTGATTGGAGGCATCTTTAGATACAACACCCCTACCAAAACCCCTTAACATTATTATTATTTTTTCTATTATGGCCACAGAAAATTAAAAATATACTCATGACACAATAAATACAGTTAGGCTAGACTTCAACGCTATTTGTCGTGGCAGTTTTGTTTTAATAAAAGTTACACTGAGATCAAGACTTTAAGAGGGTAAACGGAAGTTGGAGTAGATTTGGGGGTACTAGTGAGGATCTGAACACCAGCTTAAGGCCTGCTTCCTTCACACTTTTCTGTTAATGTGACCAGATCTATGCACTGCAAAGCCACTTAAAAACATACCGGTACTTCTCTCCAATGAACGTTCTTTTGCATCTCCAGCTAAACTACTGCGGCAGTTGTTAAGCAAAGACCAAATTAGTGCTGAAGATTTAAACTTTAAAGCGGGCTAGGAATCCTATGCTATACAAGCAAACCCTAACCTACTTTAAGGCCTGATTTGGAGGCATTTTGAACCATCAGGCACTGCAGAGGATAATCCAGAACACTGCTGCTGCGCCCCCAAATGCAGCATTTCATCCTAGTTGTTAAGTATTTCAGACCAGCACAAAGTATCCCTGGGCTATTGTCGTCTACAGTACTCGGGCTTCTGACAGCAAAGACCAGAGTTCAAGCTAGGATACGATTTTTATAATGTTCTTAGGCCAAACGAGGACCGATAGTTCACTTCAGGCTTCCTGAGGTACGGCTGAGCCAAACTGACAGTAAGAGAGACTTCACTAGTTCCTGAACTGTCTCCGGTTTGATGGGATATATGGCAGAGTGCTGCTTCTCTAGAGAAACTTGAAGTTGGCCGAGACTTGGCGGGTTCAGCAATGCTCAGTGTGCAGACTTGGAAGAGCTGGGCCTTTCCAAAGGGAAGCAGACGAGTCCTCTGGTAGTGCCATATTGAGGCAGCCACAGTGCAGGGATCCTGATTGAAGACATAGTAGAGATCTGGCAGCATGCTGCCTTCGCTGGAAAAGCATTGTGTGCCCATGTGAAAGTTAGTTCCGACAGAACTGGTCCACTGATTTGATAGGGCTGAATGGCTAGGCTCCATCCAAGGAAAATGAGGTTGTGCAATAAAGCTGCAAATGGAAATAGGGAAATCCAACAGGTTTTATGTAGTAGATGGGATGTGACGAACTCAGTCCTCCAGCCTCCGAAGCAGAAAGAGCTGGGGGGCCAGTGAGAGAGCTGAATCCAAACACAGGGGGAAGAGTAGACAAAGTAGGCAAATGGCTACCGTGAAAGAACACAGAATAGAAAAGGGGGTAGTGAAAGTGTCCTGAGCTTCTATTGCTCAAAGAGCGCAATGAGGGTTCCATCTTCATTATCCAATGTATTTGTATCTAGGGGTGCCTTCACCTTCTTGAAAAGAGAGGGAAGGTTTCTGATATGAACTTCCTTCCTAAATTGCTCTCCAAGGGGCTTCTGTAAGGAACAAGAGAAGTCTCCATTAGGCATTGCACATGCAGAATAACTCCAGTAGAATTTCCTCTGCTGAAAAAGTAAAATATCTCCCATGCCAATAAAACACTTTCATTTTGCCACAACCCTTTAATTGTGAGATTGTAACAACTCAACCTTCCTGGGCAGCTGGTGGTAGAGCCATGATAGGGTCAAAGCCAATTCAAGTGTCTGTAAGGTACTTTAAGCCTTGCCAACATCCTTCTATCAGTTCTGTTGAAACAAGGAGTTGACTTGCTGCACGCCAGCAACAAAATGCTATCTTTGCTAATGACTTTTCTCCCTGCTGGATGCGGGTGGCGCTGTGGGTTAAACCAGAGAGCCTAGGACTTGCTGATCAGAAGGTCAGCAGTTTAAATCCCCGCAACGGGGTGAGCTCCCGTTGCTCAGTCCCTGCTCCTGCCACCCTAGCAGTTCGAAAGCACGTCAAAGTGCAAGTAGATAAATAGGTACCGCTCCGGCAGAAAGGTAAACCGCATTTCTGTGCGCTGCTCTGGTTCGCCAGAAGCGGCTTAGTCATGCTGCCCACATGACCCGGAAGCTGTATGCCGGCTCCCTCGGCCAATAAAGTGAGATGAGCGCCGCAACCCCAGAGTCTGTCACGACTGGACCTAATGGTCAGGGGTCCCTTTACCTTTCTCCCTGCTAATGCATTCTTAACAGTTGGCCTGCCACCGATTACAAGCTATGAGAGAGGTACTTTTAACCTTTGCTCTAAAGATCAGCATATTGTGCTTTCAAACTGTGATTATTTATTTAATATTTTTATTATTATATATCCTATCTTTCCTCCAAGGAGCTTTAAGTGGCAAACATGGTTCTCCGCCTCCTCATTTTATCCTCCCAAATGTACATTAGGTTGGGGGAGAGCAACAGGCCCAAGGTCACCCCGTGAGTTTCATGGCTGAGTGGGGATTTTACACATGGGTCTCCCAAGTCCTAGTCCAATACTCTTTAACAATTACACCACAGTGGATCTCACACTGAAGCTGTATCCATCCAGCCAATATATGCCTAGGTCCTTTATTTTTAAAGAGAACTAGACCTCAAGAGAAAGGCACTTGAGTTTTGCTACTGTTGTGACTAACCCGAGGCTGGTGGGACCTAGAGTCAGGACTAATGGGCTTAAAAAAGCTGTCACTGATCTAACAGTAGCCTAGGTAGAGAGAGTTGTAAATTGCTTCGGGATGCCTCATGGGAAGCAATTAATAAATGAAAACAACAACATGGTTCCATTTTTTCCCTGGAGGTAGGAAAGAGAGCTGTTTCTGTGCTGCTTGATGCCACAACCTACCCCTATGCAGCCTGCGATCAGGCGTTTAAAATGGTCCTTCCGGCGCTTGTCTGTTACTTTCTGTAGCGTTACGTTGAGTAGCTTGGAATCAAACTGTTCCAGGGAGTCTTTCTGAATTTCTGGAATCTGTTCCATCACTGCTTTCAGCTCAGCATACCGTGGACGCTTCAAGTAGCAAAGAAGATAGTGAACAAGGATCGTTACCAGAACAAAACCAACACATAAGCCCTGGGAAATTAAGAGCCTCCCTCCCAGATCCAAATCTGGTCATAGGGGGTGGTTCAGTGGGCTTGCATCACCACTAATCCTCAAAGATGGCAGCAGACAAAGAGAGAAAGAGAAATTCTTTCCCTTGCATTTCCTTACCAAAGCTTCATAGATCTGGAAGGCCAAGTGAACGAGAGCTGCCATACACCCGTCGTGTTGCCCATGTACTTGTAAACCTGTCAATACACTTCTGAAAAACCAGGTCACTGCTTCAGGAATCATCATGTTCTTTGTAAGCGCCTACAGAAGACAGATGAACATGTAGCAAGATAACCCAGATTCTACCCATCTTCCCAGAAAAGGTGATTTCTACGATTCACTCATACTATGCACACTGTGCCCAAAAGGAATCACTAACTCTTGGCCATATTCATCTTCACCACACTCCACCCTACTAGCCCCTGTAATGGAAGCACCTCTTTAAGCAGCGGCCAGCACAGATTTGTGGTAGTTCTTTGGCAGGACAATGTATCCTTCCATGAAAGGGATGTGAAGGCTGTAACCAGCAGCGCACTGCAGACATTCTGGAGAGAGAAAAGACAGACACGTGGCAGCCTGTGAGATTTGTTCTTGGTTCCTGAGAACAAAGGCTCTTGAGTCTAAGTATTGTACAATGTGCTGTGATATTGAAGAAGGCCAAAGTAAAAAAGGCTGAAAAAGGATTTATGATCATATCAGCCATGAAAGCTCCCTGATGCCCTTCCAGTTCGTCCAGGACAATCAGCCACCTCGGACTCAGATTTGCCCAGGAACCTTGATATGTGGAGGGCACATTTGGCTGACTGAAGCTCACAACTGTTACTGAATTTCTAAGGCCAAGGGTTTCTCCAATAAAAGTTCAGAGCTCTGTTTTAGGCATAGAAGGGTCTACTAAAGGAAAGTCTCTTTCAAAATGTGCACACAACATGGGGAAGGAATGGAAGCTCAGCTTCCTTACCTCTTGCTTCATCAAACACTTGCCCAATTCAGTGAGCTCAGAATTAGATGGTGGAGTCACCTCTGTAGACATCATCTCCTCATCTATGGGGAAAAAAGGCGATGTGAATGCATTCTTCATGGAACCTCAGCTTCATGGCTGAGGTGGGAAACTGAGAGCCCATTGATTTCTTAGCTTAATGATTAATCTGATCCAGAATAGACCTCAAATGTGGAACAGAAAGGACAATCCGTTTACGCACCATCTCCATCTGCAGCAACAGCACTGTTCTGCTCAGCACCCTTCTTTGCGACACAGCAAACAGCTGCAAATACACCAGGGGAGGGGGAAATGTGAGATATTCACAGAAAAAAAACTTTACAAGACATTACACATCCCCCTCAGGACTACCCAACTTAATTCTTCCTTTGCAATGCCTTTATATGTATATAATGTATATCAATGCACTGGAGGCTGTGCCCTCCTTACTCTGTTAGCCAATCCCCCTTGCATTCCTCTACATTAACCTCCTAGGGCTTCCCCTTCTCACCTGAAGCAACAACTAAGTTCACTTTTCACCTTCCCCACCCCATTTCTAAAACCACCTCTCTTCTATTCTCCAGTCTCACTTTGTACTCATTCTCACCTTCGCCCCCGTGTTCGTGTGTCCTCCCCCATCCTTTGTGTAATTTCCCTTTCACATAGGCCACTCCTGTGGGAACCTCTGGCCTCTTTCTCCTCTCACACCTTACCCCACCCTGACTTCACACAAATTTAGGATGGGATTTCCAATGGGAGCTATGCATGATGACAGCCTTGCATTTTTATGTCTATAGGAAGATATTACTACATATTGATAATAAGGCATATTAGGAGGAAAGGAGTGAAAACCACCTTTGCAGAGCAAAATGTATTTCAAATGGGACAGTATTTCCTCCAAGCCTCCCATCAGGGTGAGAGGTTTGGTATGGTTGGAAACCTACATATGAAGCACTTTGGAGGTCACTAGAGAAAGGCTATTGCTTGGTTATGTGTCTTGAACACCTAAACCAAATGTCAAAGGAAGCTATAAGACCCAATTCCAAAAAGGATGGCAGTTATTTAGGCCAGTAGCTTTCAAACTCCTTATTCTCAGGGAACAATTTCTACAGCCATTTATCTGCTAAGGAAGTCCTGTCCCTCTACTGCAAAACCACCACAAATTGCAAAGGATTCTGGGCCACATTTTAGGTCATGCTATCAGATCCCACAAGGTGCTGGCAGAATTGTTTTGGCCTTGCTGCCACCCTGTGTGAAAATGTAGTGTGATGTACAACATGCCCAACTCCGTTGCCATACATTTTGGGCAGCTTGTCTCTCACTACCATTTTCTCCAATTAAGGAATTAATAAACTTCCAAGGAACACAGACTGAAAACCAGTATTCTAGGCCCTATTTAGGCCTAAATTGGGTGTGCAGCGTAAGACTGAAAAATGACAGCTTTGACAATGGAAGCACTTTTGGAGCATGAAGAATAAGATTAAGAATTGTCACAACAAGCCACTGTGGTCCCACAAATCCCAGAACATACTACTGGAATTTATTTTGCTCAGAGAGACATACTACAGATGGCCCAGGCTTTTCATGCAACCTACTAGTTTCTCTCACCAATTAGATCCACAACTTCTCGGGTAAGCACCCTAACTAGCTGCTCCTCTAACATCTCTTGGGATTCTGGGTTGTCATCTGCTGCATCTTCGTCACTGCTGAAGGAAAAGACGATCAATTTTAAAAACGCAAGATAGACTACAACTGAAGCTGAGCATGATAGCATCACCAAGATGAAGGTAATGTTGATGGGTAGCTCATCTGTCCTGGGCAGTGAGGTTCAGTCTGTCCTAGGCAGGGTTGCACTCTCCTAAAGGATCAGGTTCATAACTTGGGGTGCAATTAGATCTATCCTTTACTTTTGATGCCCAAATGGTTATCTGTGACAGAAAACACAGCTCAGGTAGATGTCCGTTTACCCTGGACAGAAGCAATCTGGTATTTGTTATTGTTGCCCTCAGAACACTCAGGTTATGCTATTTTAATGTATTATATGTGGGGCTACCTTTGATGAGTACTTGGCTATTTAAAATGGTGCAAAATACAGCCGCAAGGAACATCTCTCACTGTTTCTGGCCTATTTATGAACATAATTCAAGCTGCTGGTCTTAACCATAACTGCTTGGGACCCAGGTAATCTAAAAGACTGTTTGCACTCCTATGAAGCTGCCTGATACTAGACACTGTCGGTAGAGCCCTTCTCTAGGCACTTCCACAATCAGAGGAAGCATGGGAAAGGATCTTTTTGGTTGCGGCACCCAGAACTTGGAGCACTCTCCTTAGAAAAGATATTCTGAATTCTTTGACCTCTGGGCACAAGGTGAAAACCTTTTAATTTCCCCACATCTTTTAGTCGGTGTTAGGTGTTTTAGAAAATGTTACGGCTTTGGTTGCCCCCTTCAAGAGAGACTGCAGTAGTGCAGACATCAAGTGGCATTTTTGAGTAGCAGTCCCCCTCGTTTCTTTTAAGCCATCACACTTACCAAAGCACACTTCGCTGGTTGATCACCTGCCATTTTTGGGACAGCCTCTGACAGAAAGGAACAAAGAAAGAACAGTAGCATAATATGAAGGCAATCAATGAGATACACTCAGGGCTGTGTGTGTTCCATGTCAAGGGAACCCAAATTATGTGACAATAAAAACTGAATTTGGTAATCTATTTAAATTATGCAAATTCTGATTCTGCTATCAATTCTGATTCTGCTATTTATGGAAATGAGCAGAGAACTATGCAGGGCATGAAAGCCTTCCCTTTCCCTACAAGACATTTTGCTCAGCTGCACCTCTCAGCCCCTTCAGCTTTTGAGATTTCACTAAGCTTCACCTTGCTACAGAGTATGACGCCTCCTAGACCTCGTTGTTGGGCTAAAATCTGAAGCCTGAGCCAGTGACCATTAGTCTCTAGAGAGTTGTCTTGCATTCAGGAAACCTGGTTAAAATGTGTCCCCAACGATAGTATTACCTAAGTATTTGGGCAAGCCACCATATCCCAGTTTAACAATTTTAGGTTATATTTTAGTGATTAAGATTTAACTTACATATTTTTAACTGCTGCTATATCTGTATTGCCCCTGTTATACCCAATTGCAAATTCAAATGTATCCCTATCATGTTTTATGACTTCCCTGATATTATATGTGAGCTGGAACTGGTCTGTGACCAAATTTAATAAATTCTATCCCAGTTTAACCTGCTTCATACAATATTGCTGAAGTGAAACTCGGGGCTCTCTGGAGAAGGGGCAGGATGTAAATGTAAGAAATACATTTCAGAACCCAGAACGACAACGAAGTCTGGAAGCCCTGGCCAGTAACAGCAGCAAATGATGCAAGTCATACACATGCTGTTTCTTACCACATACAAGTAGGTGAAGAGTGGTCCAAGTATAGGACAGATAAGAGATTCATAGTGTTCAGATGGACAGGAAAGGACCAAGGGCTTCACAAACACACCTGTGCGGAGTGAGTTAAAGAAGTCTAGCATAAGCATTAGCATTTCCACACGACAAACTACTGAACCACCCAGCCCTGTGGCTGAAGCTCTCCTTTAATGATAAACAGACTAGGAGACCAACTCAATCACCAGAAATCCCAAAGCCTGATTGGTACAGGCAACTGCACAAACCGCTCCTACTTAAAATGCTCCATAAATCTGAATTGAGAAGAAAGGCTGATTTATACAGGCTTTTTATTCCTTGAAAAAAAAGGGAGTTAAACACATGGCAGGCCACAATACATGGTTGGAGGGCTGAATTCTGAAGAGGGTCACAAGTTCTGCAAACTGGGCTTCCTACCATTTTGGTTGAAAGTGAAGATGAAGAACTAGGATGGTTGCTGTGGTTGTTTGGACATGAAAATCATTTACTGGGAACTCCAGATATTCTGAAGATGCTCTTTTCCAGATATTTTTCTGAGAAGTGAACTATCTGCACTAGGAGTGGTCAGGTGCAGAAGGAAGGCAAAGGGAGCAGGAAATCGTTAGTGCTATTTTGAAAAGAAGACCTCTCATGTCATGGACAAAGAGAGGAAGTCAAAACTGATTTTGGAAGGAGAGCCTAGCAACAAACAGCAGATAAAGGATACGAAGCATGGGGCGGAGTCTATAGTCAGGGATGTTGTTTAGGTTGAGAAAAGCAGAGTTGAGCAGCTCAGTAGCTAGGCCCTCTACTGTGTAGAAATCTTGCTGCATTGAAGAGCCAGCATTCCCCAGGACATGGAAACTGCAATTCAAAAGACAATTCAATTTAGACAACAAACATGAAGGTTAGAAGACATTCTGCTCTGATGATACAGATTTGTGTTTGCTTATTCATTTGTGAAAAGGAGGAGTGCCTTTTGGGGTCAAAGTCCAACTAGTCCAGCATTCTGTCTCTGACAGTGATCAGCCGGAAATTCCTACAAAGCTTACAGGCAGGACATAAACTGATACCAACCCTTTTGTCCCAAGGGCCGAGGCACCCAAGGTGCTTTACACATTTAAAATATTAGAACAAACAATTGGTACAAAATATTCTCAGGCCAACCTCAGGAGTCGATGGCCTGTTTCCTTGTCTGGGGTTCCTTGTTTCTGGCTTCCCTCAGGGCACACAGGTCTTTCTTAAGTAGGCCCAGGGAAGGTGGTGGGAGTGAGGCTGCACCAACAGCTCCCAGGACGGTGATGGTTTTATTGAATGAGGCAATAAAATTTCGTGAGACAAGAAATTATAGTAGTTAAAGGGCACCAAACTGCACTGTATGCCTTTTGATCTGCTGCTGTTTTTGTGCATTCCACAAGTTTATTTTCCTAAATCATTGAAGTTCTTACCAGTTGTCATACAGGGTACAAAAAAAGCCCTGCATCCTTTCCAGCACTGTTTTGTAAACAGGAGAGTCATAAATTTCCAGCAGGGGCTGAGGAAGGCCTAAAAAGAGTGAAATATTATCGGTGAATAGATTCATCTCCACAAGCAAATGAATGCTAATGAAAGAAAAAAACATTATTACAGGAAACCGTGGAATGAGAATGTTTGGGGAGCCAACCAAAGGAGCAAACACAGATGTGGATATATAATCAGGGTTGCAGGGTCTATCTAGAGAAATGCTGCTGCTACAGCTTTAAAAACTGATAGGAAGGCCAGAAAAAAATGTCACATTACCTCAGGCTGAACTAGAAGAAAGCTGGCATGTTTTAACAATTTCTCAAAAGCAACTTGGACATTCTAATCATATACATTTCTACCTGCGTCAGAGATTGTATAACTTAAGATGCATCAGTGCCTGAAATGGTTTAGAAGATCCTTTGCAAAACAAATCTAAAGCAGTCGTCTCTACCTGGCATGACATGAGCACAGGCTACATAGGTACATAGAGCTAGCCACATTGAAAGCTTTATATAAGAAGTGGCCCTGAGGCAGAATTAGAATCCAGCTCCATGTCACAATTGTACAGATCATCACTAAAAGTCAACCCTCCTCTGAAAATGTGGTGGATTTAGAGCAGAAGTAAGGAACCTTCTTCAGTCCCAAGGCTGCATTCACTCATGGGCAACCTTCTGGCAGATGCATATCAATGGTGGGGGCAGCGCTAAAGGCGTAAGTGGGAGCAGCAACGGATGTGACTCTTCCTTTTGTACAGTAGGCAACATTTTAGCCCTGCAAGTCAGAGGTTTCGACACATATACCCACCCTCCTTTCCATCCAGACCAAGCAAGAGGCAGTACCACAGTTCAGGGACACATTCCAGTCACACAAAAGCACTGCAGGAGGGTGGCGGAAAAAGTCTTGTGAGGCGTGTGGGCTGTGAGGAGGTCAGAAACGCCCGAAAGGCCACATTAGGCCCCTGGGCCTGAGGTTCCTGACCCTTGGGTCGAGAGTTAAGATCTGGAAAGCCTCTTGGTGATGGGCCACCAGAAAATGGTGAACCTGTGTGTTATTAAGCCAATTCAACCTCCTCAACTGAGCCAGGAGATGGCAAATAAGTCAGCTAGAAAATAAAAAGCCTTTCTCTTGGGCCAGGGACTTCTTTGATCTTGCTAGAAAAACTAGGCAAATCAAAGGCTTAGAACATATCTTGAGTGACACAAGGGAAATGAATTTGTTTTAAACTCCAGACTCTGGCTTGTACAGAACAACAAACCACGTTTCATGGGAATGAAAACAAAATTCTGCTGAGGTCTTTTTCTTGTGTGTGGGCAGCCCAAGGATCAGGGCAGCTCCTTCCTGCTCATGCATGCACCATTAAATCACAGTTTAGCAATACTTGCACAGTCATTATATGACATGCTGCCTATTCCTATTTCCAGCAAAAATCAAGGCAGCAAAAATCTTGCACAAAAAATGTTGCTCTCTCACACACATGGCAGGCAGGCAGGCAGACAAGTAGGCAGGAGCTCACCCCTTGGGTAACTACATTTGCCTAGGCCTACTTCAAACTCTTGTTGAGCTAGAGAAACGCAGCATATAGTTGTTTTAAGCAGAATGCCCCTGACTGCAGCTAAGGTAACAATTTCTGCATCTTGAAGAGAACACAGCAGCTGTAAAGATTAACACACAAGGTGTAGAAGTGCAATGAAGAGGAGCAGATACTTACCTAGGATGGCATTCTTCTCCACTTCCAGCAGGTCTAAGGCCTTTGCAAAGGTTTCCCCAAACCTGGACACCATCTCTGGCATATACAGATTGTTATGAGTCCTGGAAGAGAGCAGGATGTTGCACAGTCACAAGTTGTACCTAACAGCTGCTTGGCAGCAGGAAGCCACCATCATCTTACGAACAGCTCCTGTGTCTGGTGATGAGGAAGGCGAGACCATGCACTTGTGCATGGGATCCCCCTTCCTTACCAATAAAATCACTATACTCTCTTGGGGACATGGAGAAGTCTCCGCTTTATCACACAGAGGGTACCAGCTGCCCCACACAACAGTTACCCTCTGTTCACCTCACCTCAGCCCTTTGAAATACTGGCTGCAATGACACCATCAAAGGCCACAATCGGAGAGAGGCCTTGGAACCCGCAGGCAAATTCTGCTTCTAGCAAACTGCTCTGCACCCGCTGAGCAGCAAAGGAGAGGCCATCCCACCTCTGAAAGACACAGAGTGCCTCTCCGAGGAGGGATCACAGTCCCTGCAATGGCAGCTGACGCTGGAGGAATATAAAGCTCTTAAGTGATGTGCTTGTATGCTGTAAGCAGCTGTGTGGCAGAGAGATGACCCCCTGAAAAGGAGAACAGCTCTGCATTGTCCACACCACGCTGCCAGGGAGGAGCCTCTGTCCAGCCCCAGATGGCTTCTCTCTTGCCATCAAGGCTATCGCAGGGTCCCTCACCTGCTAGATGTGTCATCTGAGTGGGGGTGGGGTGGGGAGAAGGGTCTCTGTCTCACCTACCTCTCTCCTTTGAGACCACAGACCTCCACTCAGGGCTTCGGCAACTGCACACAGCACAAATTCTGCAGCCAAACGGCCCAACAGCCTCCGCCAACATTGCAATGCCACTGTACCTGCTGCTAGAGGTGATCAACGGTAACTCAGTATCTCCCTCTAGAGCAGCGTTTCCCCCCCAAAGTGTGAGGGTACAGGGGTAACAAAGGACTAGGACGTTGGGTGGCAGGGGCAGGCCTCTCAATTGCCCTCCAGAGTCTCATCTTTCATTTTTAGAAGTCTCTAAAGGAAGTCTCTATGCTTGTGAAGACAAAACCTTCCAAGAATGTGATCAAAGTGCAACCAATGCAGCGATGTTTGCCTGAGCTTGCAGACAGCCTGGAACAATAGTTCTGAGGTGTGAACTGCCCATTCATTTCAAGGGGTGCTAACAGAGGCTGCAAGAGAGGAGAAGCATCGTATTATGAAGACTAAGTGACGACGTGTTTTGGCAAAAGCCTGCAAACACTATATAGAGGACTTTATTGTTTAATCATTTGTGCTACCCTGACTATACTAACTGTGAAGAGAATGGGGAAATGCTGCCTTAGAGGTCTTATACATCCCAATATAGCAACCAGAACCCTTTTCACAGCACTGAATGTTAACACTTACAAATATGTTGTTTGAAATCTTATTGCTGTAGCTAAGATGGCTTTTGGGTCAGACCCAAACTAAAGTATTTGATCAACATCAGAATAGGAAGCACAGGATGCATGGTTGTGGAGCATGCATAAACCGAGTATGAACGCCACAGCCTGGCCTCTGTAAAATACCATATGCCTTCCTTAAAGGCAAGGATGAAGCTCTCAGCAGTAAATCAGAGGGTCATGAAGATCCCTGCTGGTGAGGCCAGGTGTGCCAAGAATACTGGTAGTCAGTTTCACCTCTGCAGCTTGGTGCTATTGTGGATTACTCTCATTACATGACTGACGCTAGCTCACAGAGGTCAGTCTTTTGAAGCATATCTTGAAACTAGGCCAATGCTGTTGCATATGCCAAAATAGAATTTTTTAATACCTACTATCAAAAACTAACGTGGAATAGAATTTAAGATCTGGAAATAGCAGTGAACAGATAGAAAAATTATTCCAAGTTATTCAAAGTTTTATTCATTATGTTATTCATTTAGTGCCCTGTAGATCTCAATGTTCATCTTACTATCTTATGATTTTACCAATGTATGTACTACCACACATTAGGTTTGAAGCAAGACCATTTAACATGTGACACATTAATCAATGCAGGATTTTAACTGGTGTGTTTTAATGTTTCCAGAATGATCCAATATAATAATTACTAGGACCCTTGAAAGCCAATCTGGATGTGGAGAATGTTTACCAAGGCCACATGAGCATTACGTTTTTTAAAATCCAAGAAAAACAACAGTGAAAAACCTTTCCCCTCAGCAGAAGCTTGCCCCCATTGCCTTCTGCAGTCCCCATCCCACCCCGCAAACTGCTGCCTATTTACAATGTTTTCCAACATACTCTCTCCCCATCCCTTTCCCATTCTGCCAGACTGCTCTTTCCCTCTAGGAGTCTGCATTTTAGCAGTATTAGGATTGCCTCCGCAGGCTGATTAATGAAGTCCTTACATGCCAAATCACAGAACAGTCCCATAGCTGCATACAGGCTAACCTGTTTCATTCACTCTTGTGCATAAAGATCTCATGGGACCAGGAGACAGCAGGTGAGCACAAAGGGTCTCATGAGATCTCTACAAAAGGAACCATTAGTCTGGTTCAATAATTTCTAACAAAATAAAAACAGCAACAAAACAATAAAAGCTGGTTAGGGAAAATGAAGTACCAAAGGGAGTAAAAGGAGGTATTCTGCATTTAATAGGTAACAGAGCAAAACTATATATATCCAATAAGATGCAGATATGAAGCTAATATAACTGTTAAGCATGGATTCCCTAAACAGAAGATTTCCATATATTTAAGCTACTTACATGCTAAGGGTATATAATGAATTGTTCATCTTCTCAAGGGCATAGCAGAGAATGTTTAACACACTTAGCTTACCTTTGTGCAGACTGTGAGCTGTATCCACAGCTTTACCTGCCACACATTGAGCACAAGGCACCATGCAAAACCCCCAAAGAACAAGTGCAACCATTTACTTGACATTCTCATCATCCTGCAAGCTACCATAATTCACAGTAGTGCTGCGATGTGGTCTAAGACAGCATAGGCAAGGGCCTACTCAAGCTCATATTTGACTCCCCTCCCATTTCCTTTTTTTAAAATTTGAATAATTGTGTAAGCTAAGTTCACCTGAGAGCTGTTAACATAAAAAGGTGGAAGCTCTTGGCCTTTTATCACAATAGCATCCAAAAAACTATGTAGTTATGGATTGGCTACCGTAAGCTCCATTAGGCAGAAAATTGTGCATTAACTGGTGCCATTGCCATGAAATGCTTGGCAATTCATCCAAGTCAAAGGAAAATATTTATTTAGACAATTCATATGCCACCCTTTGATATAATTATTTCCAGGGTGGATAAAGATAAAAATACAGATTACCATGGTCAAGGCTCAGTATCTCTATTAGATACATTTTTAACTGTTCAGCTAAAGAGCTTCCATGTGGGCTTTACAATAAAATAAAAGAAACCCTAATGATTTCACTTCCCATCCCTTGTTTAAGTCTCTTTTGATTCTAGTAGATGACATCACCTCCACTGCTAGTCACAAGAGCATATGGTGCTGCCATTATAGATGAGTTCAAAGGCTCACCTAGCCTAGTTTCCTGTCCAAAAGTGCCCATTTACCCTATTTCTCGGAGAAGGCACACAAGAAGCCAGGCAAATAATGTCCTTGTCACAGATCTCCATCTTTTTTTTGGGGGGGGGGGGGGAATTGGAAGTAATAACCAGTTTGAGAATCAGAATACACACTGCCACCCATTTTTGTTAGATGTCTGTTGTCTATGGATTTTTGAAACCACTTAGATACTGTTAGCCATAACAGCTTCAAAGAACCTAAAAACACAAGAGGAGCCCTGCTGGATCATACCAACAATCCAACTAGGCTAACATCCTGTTCTCAAAATGGCCAGCCAGAAGCCAATGGGAAACTGAGTGCAAGCAGGACATGAGTGCAACGTTATTCCCCTAACAATTGGTATTCAGAGGCATGTTACCTCCAATACTGAGGGCAGCACATAGTCATCATAGCAAGTAGCTACTAATAGCCTTCTCCTCCATGAAAAATATATAATCTTCAAGAAGACAAAAATGGGGGAGAAATTTCTCGTGGCAATTGCCCCAGAGTGGCTGGAGCAACCCAGCCAGATGGACAGGGTATAAATAATAATATAATAATAATTATTATTAATAAATCTCTCAAATGCAGTTGATAACCCACATATACCATGACTGTCAGGATCGCTCCTTGTTACGGTTTCACAAGTGCTGCCATTTTAGCGATCAGGGAACAGGTCATCACAATGTTCCCCAGACCACCACAAACAACTTCACCGAGTAAGGTTGATTTGCACTCTCCTCTCCAATTTCTATCTTCAGGAAGAGTAACGAGACCATGCACAACAACAAGGAGTGGAGGCAGCAAGCTGTGTTTTAATTTTATGTTCAATGAAATTTGGGGACACCTCCTCCAATAAGAATTCCCACAAGTAAGTGTGTTGGGCTGTTAACCAGAAGGCTGGTGGTTCAAGCCCACCCAGGGACAGCTGTGAACATGATTCCTGCGCTGCAAGGGATTGGACCAGATGACCCTCAGGGGTCCCTTCCAACTCTACAATTCTATGATATGTGCAGGGTAGAACTGGGTTTCTTTCCCCTTATCTACTTCCTTACAAAATTTCAATATGCAAGAGCTGAATTGGCTCCAATGAGGAAACACACTGCTCAGAGTACATAGCATTTTCACTACGAGACTGTTATCAAGCTGAGCTGACCCACCTTATGAGCGCAAGCAAGTTGTCAAACAGTTTCAGGACCTGCACAGAGCAGGGATTACGGTAGATTGGACTGCCATTAGACATGTACCCAACCACAAATCCTCCAGCCTTCGCCTCTTCCAAGGAAGCAGGCCAACGAGCCCGTTTTATAACGCCCAGAATGGTATACACACAAAAGCTTATCTATAGGGAAACAAACAAAGAAGGAAAGATTCAAAGGGTTAAAGAGAAAGAACAACAAGAGGCCGAAGGAGTCACTTTCCTTGGAACTTCTCAATATAGCAACTAGGTAAGACTGCTTTCTGCCTCTATGAAAACCTTGGGCATGGGAGAGGGGAAGGAAATCTGGCCCTTCGGGGCTGCCTACTTGGCCCTCGGGAGCCTCCCCAGACCACAGCTCTCACTGACCCTGTTCAGCATCCTCCTTAAGTGGTTTTGCTTAGTTGGCTATGTGTCACTGAATGCCTTTTGCTTGTCTGAATGGACAATGGAAAGATGCACATGGGGCTGTGTGTATAAAAACCTCTGACAATGGCTTCAATTTATTTATTTGCTTGTTTTATTTCTATACTGCCCTATACCCAAAGGTCTCAAGGAAGGAGATTCCGACTAAACAACAGGAAGAACTTTCTGACAGTAACAGCTGTTAAAACAGTGGAGCAGACGCCCTCGGGACGTTGTGGACTCTCTTTCACTGGAGGTTTTTAAGCAGAGGCTGGATGGCCATCTGTCATGGATGTTCTTGTTGAGATTCCTGCATTGCAGGGAGCTGGACTAGATCACCCTTGGGATCCCTTCCAACTCTACAGTTCTAGGATTCTATGACTTTTATGTAGCTGTACAGCAGAAACCATCTGCTATTTGACTGCTTTTAGTAGTTCAGGATTAAAACAAGAAACAAAACTAGCTGTTGGTTAGGCCATGTCACTTATAAATTCCTTTGTAGGAGGTCCAGCCAAAACAATATAGATAAAAGAGGCAGAAAAAACCCCACTCTAGCTCTCATTCTCGAAAATGTTCCAGATCCCAGATGTTTCAGCTTTTCTTTTTTTCCAGAGATGATATATGCTCAAAAAGTCCTTTATGAAATAGCAAAGACTACGCATCTACTGAGCAAGGAGAAATATTCCAGAAAACAGCTAAATCCCCCTTCTCTAAGGTTCATGCTTAATAACTACTTACTCTAGAACGGTTTAGGCCACAGGGATCTTCCATGGCTGGGTCTGTAAGTTTATTATCAGCACCAACATAGCGGACAAACTCTTCAGGATTCGTCAGGACTCTTAACAGAAAGAGAAAGAGAGGAAGAAGTCAGATTCAGCTTGAGAGCTGTGTAAGATTATGTTGCCAAATCTCATGATCTGGATTGCTGGTGTGATTCTTGTACAGGATATTATTAAATCTTACAGCCTAGCACTGTAATTCCCGCCTGCCCCCACTGTACTACATTAGAGAAAGAACGGAGGAAGTCCTCGCACCTCCTCATTTCTTCAGACAGCCACAAGTTTGTGACAGGAGACATGAGTTCTTCCAAGAAAACCTTCTGCCGTGGGTAGTCCTTAAACTGGTTGCTGACGAGGACTAGGGCTTCCATGAGAGCACACTTCTCCATCTGGGTCAGGAGTAGCTCATTGGAGAGCAGCTGCTTTACATGGTTATACAGCATGTCAAAGTTTGGCTAGAAGAAACAGATTCAAGCAAAGGTCAGTCAACTGACAGAATCACACAAAACTTGACTTCTTGAATACATGTGGAATTCCTTTTTTTTTTTATAAAATTTTTATTGGTTTTACAAAATTTTTAAAACAATACAAACATATAAAGAGACATACAAACACGTATAATTTCATAACCTTTTTTCATGAACCTTGTTTCTCAGACTCCCCCATACCTCCCCCTTTCTGCATCCCAATGTCCAAAGTTTTTTTAGCAACTTCTAAATATTTCTGTCAAGCCTCTGTCCTCTTAATCTTTCCTTCAGTCTAATCTTATATCACTGTAACCCTTTCTTTCTCAAAACCTCAACATTCTAACATTCATCAAGTTTATAGTAATCCTTAAGATAAATTTTAAATTTCTTCCATTCTTCTTCCGCCGTCTCCTTCCCCTGGTCGCGGATTCTGCTACATGTGGAATTCCTACACAGAATATTTGGTGGGAGACTGCTTTTGTTCGAGGCAACGCCATGCATTATTTGATTTAACATTTCTATCCCGCTTTCCCAGCAACAAATGTTCAGCTCAAAGCTGCTCGCAATAATCACAGTAGCATTAAAAATACAACCAACATTGCAATCACTATAATATCAAAAGCAATGGCTATAAATAAAGCAAATAAAGGCAACGAATTGATCAAAACAATTAATACAATTCAATAATGTAATAGTAACTCATTGTATTGCCAGGATACTTCCTAATCACATGGAACCTTATTCCAGAACAAAAAATGGATTAGCTGTGCCAGGGATGCTAACTTGAATAAAATACTGGGAAGGGGGCACATACTATTTGAATGGCAATGCCCATCAATTTGGGGGGAACGGCTCCCTCTAATATTTTATGGGGGGAAGGGATCTTGGCCCCTAGGAGTTGGCTCCTTTGAGCTGTACCCTGTTGGTTATGGCATCTGCAGAAACCACAGCATCTCCAGCACCAAACAGTTAACATATGGAAAAAAACAATTAGGTTTCCCAGATGCATATGCACTGGTGCCTAAAAATACGTGTACTATTGTGAATGGGATGTTTACACATTTGCTATGGAAACCACCCAGTATTTTTCACCTCACTATGTGTGAAGCTGTATTCAGTTGCTGCTTTAGGTTCTTAGCTCTTGTAACCACATGCTGAATCTTATATATACTCCACCCCTATGTTTTCCAGCCTCTACCACAAGGACTTCTCTCTTCTGTGACTAATAATAATATTAATGTATACTCTGCCAATCTTGCTGGGTTCCCCCAGCCACTCTAGGCACCTTCCAGCATTTATAAAAACACAGTAAAACGTCAAATATAAAAAGCTTCCCGATACAGGGATGCCTTCAGATGTCTTCTAAAGGTCTGTAGTTCTTTATCTCCTTGAGATTGGATGGGAGGGCAATCCACAGGGAGGACGCCACTGCTGAGAAGGCCCTTGTGGTTGAAACAATCAAGATTGACTACCAAACACTAACAACCACACATAGAACAAACACAGGAGCTTTAAACCACAAGGGGAATAACGAAAGCATACACACACACACACACACACACCCTCCGCTCCGGCCCACAACACACACCAAGTAGCTCCATGACATATAGAAAATTCAATAAAGTACCAGGACAAGCTGAGGGTAATCCCGGCACATCTTGATTATTGAGGAACAGGCATGCCTTCTCACATTCTTCACTGCACGGGTCCTTGGGGCCTAGGAGAATCAGTCAATAAAGCTTGAGGATTGCATTTGGCTCTGTAAATTTTAACAGAATCAGCTGTTGGTCATACTTAGAACCACAGAGTTGGAAGGGACCGCAGGGGTCATCTAGCCCAACCCCATGCAATACAGCATGATCAGTAGCTTTTTTGTAGGTATTAAACAAAAAATTACCACCCCAGGTCAAAAGCCCTCTTAAAACAGGAGCGTTTTCAGCACCTGTCAAAAGGACAGTCAAAACTCAACACAACAAGCCACCCTGGGCAGGCTAAAGGCACAGGCTCCCCATCGCAAGACCACCTGACTTTCTAATGCTGACTGAACCCGTAACAGCAAGCCTCTGGTGACCATAAATCCCAAGGTGTGGGAGAGGTATGCAGGAACATCTGCACAATATTTTCTGCTTTGGCTAGTTACAAGGAGGGATAGAGAGTTGCACAGCACTGAAATCTCACCCTTCCCCACCCCTGGGTAACTGGAAATGTTGCTCAGTCACCATTCTGCTGCTGATATTTTATTTGGCTTTGCTGACCCATTCATTTTCAAACCTACCTTTACAGTCATATGGGCTGAAGACTTAGACTTGCTTTTTTTTTTTTTTAGTGAAAGCTGATATTCTAAGGAAACCGAATTCTGTACCTAATGTAAGATTCTGTAACACTTGCTCAGAATTGTGGAATGCACAACCTTTTGTTATGGTTCTCCACCCCCCCCCCAATAACACTGTTTAAATGCTTCATATAAGCATTGCTTACGTGGCATGGATGCAGTTGCTTATCAATCACATCCATGTCAACTGCATCCATAGAGAACTAGTGAAAGACGTGTGTGGTCAGTACTGAAATGTACTTCCCCCAAGGGTCCCGTGAAAGAACTGGTATCCAAGAATTTATATATAGAATTTTAGTCTATAGTGCCATTATTGCATATAAGCATGCTACTTTGCTATGTGGAAGTTTAATCCATGCACCTATACATTGTACAGTATGGCCAAAATTATCTTACCTTACTTTCTTCTACAACTTCAAAGGTAACAGAGGCAAAGAGCTATGGGAACAAGAACAAAAGCCACTTATCAATGGTTCATGCTTTTGAATGTGCTGCATACCAGTCACTAGTCTATGAATAGCTGTTCCAAGTCCACGAAAATGTCTTTATCAGAGAAAAGTTTTTTATTTTCTATTTCAACACAAGACGAGGATTCCATCAGGTAGGAGGAGGTATCCCTTAATAGTGACAAGACCAGCACTGTGTTCAGATCTTAAACATATTTTACCCAGGGAATTAAGTGTATCACAGTTCTTCAGTGTTCTCCATTTTGAGAACTGAGGGGTCACCTGTAAGCATGAAGGTAGACTAGCAGTAGTACAGAATCAAGTACCAAACCTCACCAGGTACTAGAAGCAACACAATCTCCCCTTGAACTTCTAGTATTTAAAAGAAACAACCATATATTTTTTAAGTATGTCTCTGCAATGTACATATACATATACACATATAAATAGATGTAAACACACACACATATGTACATATACATATATACATACATACATACGTATATCTGATACACACATGCACAAACTTTAAAATTCAGCCACATTATGGGGGGGGGTGTTCTTTAGTCCACCAGAAAAACTTGGCATGCTGGATATGGGTCACCCCAACAACAAAAAATGTCCCTCCTAGGGCATCCGTTCTCTAGAATGATCAGAGAAAAATGTTTAGCCTCCCTAGATCTATCCTATGAAATGTTTACAGGTAAGGATCTACACGGTATCACTTTTAAAAGCCTCATCATATTAACAGGATAAAAAAACAGGGCTTGCCTTTGAAAGAACATCTGGCAGGTATTCTGGCCTGTAAGTGACAAATGGAAAGAGTGCCGAAACATTAGAAAGGACACAGGACAGGATGAGAGGATCCTTTGTTTCATAGCTGAGGACAAGTTGTAGCAGTTCTATGCCATCGGATACTGGGATGTCCTAGGAGAAAGCATAACAAATTAACACAAAGGTATTTCAAGCCATGAGTGGGAGTTAAAAATGACTAGCCAATGATGTGATAGAAGTTCGAACCAGTGGTTGTCTAGGCTCATTATAAACAGAGAACTTTATCATTTCCTTTTCTGTAGAGCTTTTGGCGACATACTTGCACAAAGTCAAAAGCATTTAGCAATATCAGCAGAGCTACTGGCATACTGAATCGTTTATAGTCTCTTGTTCAACTTTTAGCATCACAGTAGAGAGCGAGTCTCATGGATTCACTATTTGTGATCTGTGCATGTTCTAATACAGGATCTACCTCCATCTGAGCACTTTCCAGAATAGCAAAGACACATTTTGAGAAGAATTACTTCACCCAGTCAGACAGAAGTCACAATCACAAAACATCAACATTGTGATGACTGCATTTGAAATTAGTGACACGTGTTCCTGCTCGTTTTTAAACTGGCTGCAGAACTGCCCATCACCAAGTTCAATTCACACACTCTATTGATAATGTATGAATATTCTGCAACATTTGATCCCACAAAAGCAGCTCCAACAGAAGGGGATGTGGGAATGGAAATATTCATCTGAGGCAGAACTTCCATCCAATTTCAGAGGCAGAGGAACCAAAACATAGGCACGGGGGAGAAGTTTCGTAGCGGCAACCACGCTGCAAAAGCATTGTGTGAATTAAGTCTTAGTTTTATTGTTCAAGTTCTACTGCTGGAAGCCTTTAAGTATGGCAAAATAAATGTCAGGAAAAATGTAACCACAAAATTATACATTTATTACATTTACATTCTACCTTTCCTCCAAAGACCTCAAGGTGGCATACATGGTTCTCCCCACTTTCCACATACAGTGGTACCTTGGTTCTTGAACTTAATCTGTTCCTGGAGTCCATTTGACTTCCAAAACGTTTGAAAACCAAGGTGTGGCTTCCAATTGGCTGCAGGGGCTTCCTGCACTCAAGCGGAAGCAGCGTTGGACATTCGGCTTCCGAAAAACGTTCGCAAACCGGAACACTTACTTCCGGATTTGCAGTGTTCGGGAGCCAATTTGTTCGACAACTAAGCCATTCGAGAGCCAAGGTACCACTGTATTTTATCCTTGCAACAATCCTGTGAAGTAGGTCAATCTGAGACAGTCTGACATTCTAACCCAAGGGTGTGGCAAGTCACACTGGTGTGGCAGGAGATGATGGCAAGTGTGGCGGAAAGATTCAAGGGCAATCAAAGAAACATTTAAAAGTCTTATGTAGCTGCATTGTTGTATGTTTTCTGGATGTCTCATGATTATGTTATAAAGTAGTTCTGCTCTATGTTATAAATCAAGTGCTGCTAGGAGTTGCTTCTTTTTCTTTTCCAATATACCAGTATTTCTTATTAATAAAAGAGTTGATGTGGTGCCAGCAATTTTTTATTCTGAAAGTGTGGCCCAGAGGAAAAAGTTTGAGAACCACTGTTCTAACCACTACATCACATTGGCTCTTTTGCTCTTCATAAAAATAGCAGAGCTTGAAAGACTTCTTTAAGCTAGTATTTTCCAAATAATATGTGCTACTGTAAATGTAATATAATGTGGTCAAGTTAGCATCCCCACTCTATGCTCTTCAAGAGACACTGTTGTCACAGCAAGCCAGCCGAGGCAGGAAAAAATGAAACATCAAGACTACATACGTCCTTTTCCATGAACCGGAACATCGGGCTAACGACACTCTCCAAGAAAAAGGTCATAGCATCCCATTGCACAAAAGAAACTGAAAAGATGGAGCAGAGGCCTTCACCAGTTTTAGCTATAAGAGGAAGAAAAAGGAAAGCATTAGAACACTTCCAGATTTGTAGCATTGTAGGCCCCTATCTTTGGACAAGAATTTTCTTTCCTACACCAGTGTAAAAAGTTCTCAAAAAGTCTTGCCCTATGAACCCCCCCTCCCCAATCCAGTTGTTTGGTAGCCTCTTTACAAGCTGTTTTTACTAAAAAATGAGCCTAATAATGTAAGAGTAGGGTTTGCATTTCAACCAATATCAGGTACTAACCCCTTGCCCTCCAGTTGGAAGGCCTAGGCTGGAAAAAATAATGAGGAATTGTTTGGGTGAGGAAAAGGTAAAGCAAAATGTCCACCACTGCTCGAGACCAAGCCTACTTCCCCTCCCATTAAGGAAACTTACAGTTCACGGGTCCAATATCAACCGGAGTGGACAGCTGATATTTCAGCCATTCTCCAGCCATCTGGAAGCCAGTTCGAGGGTCCAAGCGACATGCCATCCTTATCACCTCTCCCTGTTGTGAACGGAAAGCTGCCAAGGAAATTACACATGAAAGGCTTGGTTTCAAAATGCTTTTAAATTAGAGGGGTGCCTACTGCTACAGCTCAAATGATATAGTCATGTAAAAGGCAGAAGTAATCACCACAAGGAGTGTCCAGGTGGCAGCTGCTTCTGCTTGCTCACTTCAACAATTGAACATTAAGTCAGATGAAGGAAGATTTGGGATGCAGACACTTGAAGGAAGCATACAATCAGGGCATGAAGGCAATAGATTGTGCTCCGGCAACTAGGATCCAGAGGCATATTGCTTCTGAACCCAGAGGGCCCACTTATCTACCATGGCTAATAATTGTTGATATACTTTCATGAAACTGTTTAGATTGAAGGCATGTGGGGACCTTTCACACTGAAGCATCTCCTTCTGCTCTCAAATGGCCCATTCTGAGATTCTGTTAATGCCATTCAAACTGAAGAGCATAGGGGGAAACTTCCAAGTTATCCTCCAAAGCGATGGGTTTTACTAGAACAAAGGTAACTTACAGTTGAAGAAGCAATTAAAGTCTTCATCACTGTCAAAGTCGAAGTGAGAGTATTTACAACTGGGGCTGTCTGTCTTGGAAGGAAACCCCACCTGCAAAAAGAAGGGATGTCAGATTCAAGAGATTGAGTGGGAAAATAGTAATTTCACAGAACTCTCCCACTGGCAGAATTCTCATGTGTGTTGCAGCAAAACATTTTCAAGAACTCAGCTTGTTGAGCCACACAAATTTCAACTAGGATATAACTATGCAAGTGGCCTTAAGGTATCTACTTATGTTTTCAATCTAGAATAAGTTTATGCAGCAAGACTTCTAGGGGGCTGTCATTTCAGAATAAAAAAGCATGGAGGGGGGAATAGGTTGTCCCTTTGGGACATGATCTGCACTAACCGAAAGGGGGGATAAATTGTTATTCTTCTGTCTTCTGGCTGAATCAAAATACCCAATGAAGGGAGATAATGGGAGAGACCTCCACTGGCATACCAGCAGCCTTCCAACTATTCCTCAAGATTGCCGCTCCACACTTGGAAAACCAAAGGTCTTAAGAACACTGTAGAATTAAAGACTTTCATGGCACCATACCTTCACAAGATTAGTCATACATGCTCGCAGGTATTTTGGAATCATAGCCAACAACAGAGGATCACGTGACAGGACTTCGTGCCGAAAAAGAGCTCCCCATGTGATCTGGGTGGAAGAGCGTAGGAACTAGGGGAAAAACAAGGAATCAATCTATCAAGCTAGTAATCTCCAACTGTAATGCTCAAATGACAATAGTGATCCACATGGATCCTCTCAAGCTTAGGCACTGGTAAATACTCCCAAGCTCAGCTGAAGCCAAGCAGCAATTACTTCCAACAAACACATGCCAAAACAACTGAAACCTTTGTTCAACACACACACACACACACACCACCGTTTGCTACTGCAAGCTGGATCTTCATGAATGCTGGACGGCAGGAAAGAGCATGCCGCATCACTTGACAGAGTTTCAGAGAAGGATACAAGTATGCAATAGTTACTATCCTGAGTTACATAAACAGACCAAATCAGAACTGAGAACGAAGTGTTTAAGGTTAAGCACCATGCTGCTGACAACAAAGCCTTTCTTCCATTGAGAAAGGCACCTAAAACATTTTCAATACACAGGCACAGAGCACAAATGGCTGTTTTTATACACAAGAGGTTGGAAAACCTTCCCCTTTACCTACCTGGCTGGGGTGGGTTGTGAAAGCTAGAAATGACTCGAGGTATTTTCCAAGGTTGACAGGTGTTTCCACATCTGAATCAGAGCCCTGTTGAGAGGGGAGGCAAACTTCAAAGGTGGATTCAGATGACAAGCTGCCACATGGCAGCTGCAGAAAAACTAGTATGGCATAGTGCAGAGCTTTCCACACTTTTCATGTTGGTGACACACTTTTCAGACACGCATCATTTTGCAACACAGTAATTCAGTTTTACTATTAAACCGGAGGTTAAACTTGTCAGTTGGCATTTCTTAGTACAGAAAGTGTTCATCTGATGTGTAGAGATCTTTCTTATTCTAATTTATTCAAGAGGGTCCTGGAAGCTTTTCTGTGTGAAAGAAACAAGCAGAAGGTTCATGATGTTTCGCTTATTCCTTCAGAGAAGCTGAGTACAGCTGGCTTAAACTGGTTCTGTTATCTTTTCTGTCAAGGTCATGATGACTATAATAGTAAGGCCAGAAGGAGCCTGGATCTCTCTTTTTGTCTCTCTTTCCTTCTGGTGTGGTGTTCGGTATATAGTGTTAAGGTTTAGACTTATTGTAAGTTATTATACATTTAAGTCAAATCTGCTGCAACTGGACTTCTTATGGACAGTGCCAATCCCCAATGTATTCGATTTGTGACCATTATGCTTATTTACCTTCAGTAGCAGTAAAGCTCTGCTGCATGAAATACAATTGCCTCTGGTCTATTTTTTGAGAATCCTGCAATGTGTTTAAGTTTTTACTCTGCTAACTATATGTTGGAGTTCTGCTCTGGATCAATCCTGAGTAGAATTCCATGATAAAACTAACCCCTTTCCAGCCCCGGGAGGAGCACAGGAAGTGTTCATGTGACACAGCTACACACTGCAGCCAACACACTAATGTGTCACGACACACAATTTGGAAAGCTCTGGTGTAGCGGTTGGCATGTCAAACTAGGACCTGGGAGAACAGGGTTCAAATTTCCACTCAGCTCTGAAGTGCACTGGAAAGAGATGGGAACTGTATAGAGCAGTTCAACCTGGGGCATGAGATTATGTAACAGCCACTGAATAACAGTCTTGGAAAACTGCTTTGTGATGGAAAACTCACCACCAATGCATACAGCTGACTACCCAAAGAACACAAGACTTGGCAAAGTCTCTTTAAGAAAACATAGTGCTTCTCTACTAGGCCTTCACCATCTGCTGTCCTGAAAAGTACAAATAAAGCAGAAGTCATGTATCACTATGAAATACTGTAAACATCAGTTTACGGATTTAACTTAAGTAGTATGAAACTTTAACAAGAAAACTTACTGGATTAAGTACCACATGTATCAACTCTATTGTGTCTATCAATAGGACACGAAGGAGAACACTAGAAGCAAAGAACTATCTTAACTGAACTGTTTTATAGCACCAGGTCTTCTGACAATACAACATGCTTCAGGAGGTAAGGTGTGGCCATTACTACACCAAAAAAGAATGGGCGGAAATCGTCACAAAGTAATTTTATCACATCAATTTTCAGTACCTGTGCATGGCGAAAGAAACACCTAGCATCCAGTGGCCTAGTCTGATGTGGAAAATGCCAACTCACATCATTCTAACAAAATCACCTTGAGATCAAAGGCAACATGTGACTACATCTCAAGTGGTGACTGCTGTGGGCGATATCCAAAAGTGATGTCCTGCTTAAGCAATGGGCTCTGCTTGTGTAAAATGGGACTTCTCCTTCCTCTCATTTGCACTGCAGCCTCCTCAGCACACCCAAAATCCACCTGAGGGTTTGGGGGCACTCTCTATCAATCTGGACTTGTGGATCATGGCTGGAATAGGAGGCATTCTATGGTGTGCTCCTGGTACCTTCGTCCAACTCTTGAGCCACTGGCTAAGATTTATGAGCTCCACAATCTATTTTGTGCCAAAACTAAGAGCAGCTTCTTTCCCTTGGGAAGTCATCATGCGCTCACAGAAGCGGATATTACTCACTGGGCGGCAGAGAAGATGTAGTGCATGGCAACATCCCCAAACAAAACCATCAAGGGCTTGCGATCATCCAGTTTCCCCTGAGCAGAAAACAAAGGAGATCTTTGTCACAACATACGAAATTAGCTCTTCAGCATCAACTAGCAGCTGCCAGTTCATTAGTTACCACTTATACTACATGTCAGCTTTCTTTACAGATGTGACCAATAGAAACCACAAATGCTGCTACAGGTTAACGTGTGATAGGAAATGGAACAGTAACTCATCCAGTGCTCAAAGGGCAGACGACAGCTATCATACTGCAGAATTCATTCTCCCTGAATAACATGTCCCTCAAATCAAAGAGGGATAATTACAATTTTTTTGCTCTATAAGACTCACTTTTTCCCTCCTAAGAAGTAAGGGGAAATGTGTGTGCATCTTATGGAGCGAATGCAGGCTGTGCAGCTATCACAGAAGCCAGAACACAGAAGCCAGATTGCTGCTTTCACTGCGAAGCGATCCCTCTTGCTGTTCTGGCTTCTGAGATTCAGAATATTTTTTTTCTTGTTTTCCTCCTCCAAAAACTAGGTGCGTCTTGTGGTCTGGTGCGTCTTATAGAGCGAAAAATATGGTAATTGCAGTGCAGAACAGGACAGGACAAAATCCTCAGTAGACAAGATATAACTTTGTGGCCTTACCCTACTCATTCCTGGATTATATCCATAAATATATTCATACCAAAACAACAACACCTCGAAGGGGACAGAAAAGAGAAACTCACTTTTCTGCTGACCACGATCAAGAGACACTCTGCTGCTCCCACTTGAAGTTCTGGCTCATTCAAGAGCAGACATAGCATCTCTAGCAGCTTGCAGTTATCTGCTGTGATGTGGCTCATAGCCACCCAGTCAATGTAGCCGGCCAGAGTATTGAGTGCTGCTATCCCTACTCGACAACTTGCTTGTGCCTGTGAACAGAAAGTAATTGAGAGGTTATAAACAGTCAATACTGGATTCTGCAATCTACTTCACACAGTCCCAAAAGAACAATAATACTTTGGCATCACTGACAGCAGATCCTATGGAAAGGTGAAAATAAACAGCTTTTTGGGTTTTTTTACTAAGTTTTGGTTCTGATGCAAGTCATTAAGTACTATGAGAAACTTATTTCTCCTATGGATAAGGAGGAACTAAGTAGAAATAAAGTTGACGCAGCTCTACGAAAGTTTCCCAGCATGCTTGTGAAAGTTAGTTTGGAAAAATCGGTTTAGGATGAATGGGTTCTCCTTCTACCTCTGTCATTACTCTCTCCCCAAATAAAATGAGCAGTTTCTCCATATTCTTCACAATTACTCCATCAAAGGTAACTGCTAACTTATATGGGACAACCACAGTTCAGCAATAGACTGCTAGCTCAGCACAATGAACAGCAGGGGGAAAAATGTGCCTCTTTGTTCTGGATCCACTTACTTTTGATTCCTGTGTTGCATCCATTTTCTGGAAAGGAGAATAAGGAATGAATGAGCTACTGACATGTACATGGCTTCTCACTACTAATTCCCACCCCATCATTATTATCGTCTATATTCTTCTTAAATGAAACAAGTTGAACAGCCCAACTACTACCACATTTCAAGTTCATTTGTTTCACTTTGAGGGGTAGATCACAAAATCAAGTATATTGCAATAGCCAAGATTAGAGTTTACATATCACCTATTCCACCCTGCAGCATTTAAGCAGCAGCAGGGTTGCTATTGTAGACTGAGGATCTCCAATCCTAACCATGCAATCCTAGTCATGTTGTTTCAGAAGTCCTAATGAATTCAATGGGGCTTGCTCCCAAGTAAGTGGGGTTAGGACTGCATCATAAGCCAAAAGAAAAGAGACTTACCATGCGTCTGTATTTGTTTACATTCTGCTGCAAGGTGTTGAGCAGGAAGCTAAAGATAGTCTCCATGTTCTGGGTGAGAGTTTGCTGGATATCACGGCGTCGCTGGGCTGGCAGAGTCTGGAAGGTCACCACATCTTCTGCCAGTCGTAAAAGTATGAACATCACTAACTCTGTCTGAGTCTCCTAGAGTCCCAAGCAAAACAAAAAACGCAAATAGACAAAATGAATACAGGAATAACCTTGTGATCTTTGAAGAACATATTTGGATAATGCAGGAGGAGTGCTCATATGCATTACGTCTGTATACTTTGATATAATTATATCCTACAAGTTAAACCCAGAAAAGATGCAGCAATTCGGTTGTAAGATGTATTTCATACCCCCTGTTTGGAGAGAGTGTCCAGCTCATTTAACAAATCAGGCCAGTGCTGGGGCCATTCACGCTTGATCATCTCTACTACAATGCGAGAGAGAACATCTTTAATGTGACTTTCTTCTTCTAAAATATTCTGAGTACCCTGTAAATGAAAAATTAAAGTGTTAAAAGACAGAAATTTTAGATAATCCAATACCTAAAGGTAAAGGTAAAGGTAAAGGTACCCCTGCCCGTATGGGCCAGTCTTGACAGACTCTAGGGTTGTGCGCTCATCTCACTCTAGAGGCCAGGAGCCAGCGCTGTCCGCAGACACTTCCGGGTCACGTGGCCAGCGTGACAAGCTGCTTCTGGCAAGCCAGCGCAGCACACGGAACGCCATTTACCTTCCTGCTAGTAAGCGGTCCCTATTTATTTACTTGCACCCGAGGGTGCTTTCGAAACTGCTAGGTTGGCAGGCGCTGGGACCAAGCAACGGGAGCGCACCCCGCCGTGGGGATTCGAACCGCCGACCTTTCGATCGGCAAATCCTAGGCGCTGAGGCTTTAAAAAAAAATAATCATCAAGTGGTCTGTCAAAACTCTCAGCAACTGTCAAGCGGTACATTGGGGAAAGGGAATTTAGGGAATCACTGCTCTATAATGTCAGATAAACTTTTTCTTAGTGGAACTGAGGGCTATATGACTGAATTGTCCCAGGAGGACAACTTAAGTTGCATTCCCCACTTGAAGGTCTCACAAACATGAGCACCCCCTTCCACAGCTGATTTATGGGTTCTCTCTTTCTCACAGGTCAAATACAGCGACACAACTGCAAAGGATAGAATGAACTGAGGTGGTCCCACGTGCCTTAATGGAGACAGCCCCCATGACAGCGGGGGATTATCGGTGAATGAAAAAGAAGGATGAGAGAAGGTAAATCATCCTTGCAACTTCCCCCCAGGGATGGGGGGAATGGGCTTCACTCGCAGTTCATCTCGGTACCCAGCTCTTGCTCCAGCATGGAATGTGGGAGGCAGAGAGGCACAGAGTGCTAAAGCACTTTCCCTGGCAAAAACCCTCCTATGCCGCCATTAAGAAGCAGAGGTTCTCCATTTAATTCGATCCTTAATTGGCTTTGAAGTACTGGCATGTGATGGGAAAAGGTTGCAACAACATACTGCAGAATATACCAGCTACATAGATCAAAAGTTTGAATTGAGATTAAGATTTCTTTGGCGTGAGAGTCAGCTGGGGAGAGGGAAGCCCACAGTTTGTTTATTCTAAGCTTCTTTTATATATTTATGATTTGGCAACCCTCTCTGGAGTATAAGATAAAAAAAATATTTACAAGTGAGGAAGGGGCACTAGAGTAATATTGATATTAACAAGCAAAAATGGAAACTGTATGTGATCTGAAATGAAGAAAGGAGAGGGAGCGGAACCTCAAACTCGCTTCCTTGAAGTACATTCTATTACTAAAAGAAATAACTCAGAAATTTAACTTCATGAACAGCTTGACTCACATTGGATATGAGCTCCATAACGTTGTTCTTCAAAAAGACTTTCTCAAGCCGACCCATATTGTTCCACCGGAACCTGCCCAATAAAACACAGAGGCATCATCTTTACAATACACTGAGAGCATAGCTAACATGGCTAGGGCAAGAGAGAAGTTTGGTTCTCAAATTGTCTCACACTACTCCACTGGAACCTGCCCAATAAAACACACAGTGAAAGCTGAAGTGTGTGGGCCTCTAAGTTTAGAGAAAAAAGATAGGGAGGAGCAGCATGGTAGATGTCTGTAAAACTATGCATAACACGGACAGAAGTGGATCGAGAAAGTATTTTCTCTTTCTCCCTTAACACTTGGATCGGAGGCTACCCAATGACTGGAAGCAGATTCAAACTAGGCACTAAAAGGTAATTCTTCACACAGACAATGCACTTATAGAACAAGATGTGGTGATGCCCCCCAATTTAGATGGCTCTACAAGGGAATTAGACAAATTCATGGAGGAAAGGATTTTCAACGGCTAGCAGCCACAACAGCTAAATAGGACCACCAGGCTAAAAAGCAGTACAGTTGTACCTTGGAAGTCGAACGGAAGTCCGTTCCAGAAGTCCGTTTGACTTCCAAAACGTTTGAAAACCAAATCGCGGCTTCTGATTGGCTGCAGGAAGCTCCTGCAGCCAATCAGAAGCAATGGAAGCCCCGTCAGACTTTCGGATTCCAAAAGAACGTTCACAAACCGGAGCAACCAGTTCTGGGTTTGCGGTGTTCAGGAGCCAAAATGTCAGAGTTCCAGGGCGTTCAGGATCCAAGGTACGACTGTACTGGAAACCAGTTGCTGGGTGGCAACAGTGAGAAAGGGCTACAAGCTCTGCTTGTGGACTTCTCAACAATCATCTGGCTGGCCAATGTTGGAAACAGAACTCTGGACTAGGTGGCCTTTTCATCTGATCCAGAAAGGCTTCTTTTAAAGTCTCTGTCATCAACACAGTCCCCTCTGGAAACAATCAGTCATGAACATTACCTAGCACAGCTAAGAAACTAGGCAGGAGTCAATACTACACACACACACACACACACAGAGAGAGAGAGAGAGAGAGAGAGAGAGAGAGAGAGATAAGGTGGTGTTAGTTTGCTAGAAACAGAAAGGAGGAAGTGGAATCTCTAGACAGCTCAGCAAAGAGAAAAGTGGGATCTCCATACAATGGAGTGATCTCGTTGCTGAACTAACACAAAAAATACTGATTATAAATTCCTTATTCAGCTTGTCACTGGGTTTCCCTTGCTATATATAAACTGTAGAAGTATTAACAACCAGAGATAATTATGGTGACAGGTGCACGCCTGATTTTCTGCTAAAAAGCTCTCAAAAGTTGCAATGCCACACCACTTGCTTTGCATTCACTTCCTTACTTCACCACATGCTCCAGAATCTGAAGACCAAAGTGTCTGACAATAGCAGTCTGTGTTTTCTCGGCCAACTTCAGTCCACAGGGAACACATACTGGGCTCTTTTCTTTAAACTCTTCACAGAACTGAAAAAGAGCAAGAATTTTTTTTTAAGCAAACAAGAACGTTCATATTTAATTATTTATTACATTTATATCCTGCCTTTCCTCCAATGAACTCAGGCATCCCACATGGCTCTTCCCCAACCTTTTAGCCTTACCATAACCCTGTGAAGTAGGTTAGGCAGAGATGCATAACTGAAGGTTTGAACCTGGGTCTCCACAGCTCTAGCCTACCCATTATACCACACTGGCTCAAAAAATATCCGCCCTCCAAGATAATGCAGAGAAAGATGTGTGAGAAGGCCAGTATTGGTTTTCAAATAAACTGTTCCTAGAAAGGAAATCCCCTCACACTTGTTTTGAGAATATAAAGGGCTTGCTAAGGCAACAAAGCATATGGTACTGAAATGTGCACCAACTGTCAAAAATCTGAAGCATATAATGGTTTTGAATGCAACCTTTAGGGTTTATAACCAGTAAAACTGCTGTTCTTCCTACTCCTTTTTTCACCTTCTATTTTAATATGTGAAACACACACACACAAATCTCAGTGGACTCCTCCTTCCCCCATACTTGTGGGGGGGGGTGTTTCCATGTAACAACTGATAAGTTCTGTGCTACATAGACAACTGTGCACACATCAATTGTATCACGCCCACTTCAGCTTTATTTTGCCTGTCTTCTCTCTGATAATTTCATTTATTGTGTCAATTCACAAAGATTGTAACCAAAACCATTCTCCCTTCACCAAGTTAGAGCACTTCTCCTCAATTGTCTATATACATTAATTCGTTGCTTTCTGCATCAACCTCAAGTTGCTAGAGATTACACTAAAGGCTCTCTGCTATTCCCTCATATACGGTAAGTCTCTTATCTCTCTAGTTTCTCTCACTGCTGTTTATGCCTCTTTTATTCTGTTTTCCTACTCCTGTCTTAGCTCATCATTCCACAACCATTATGCCACCAACATCTTTCCCCTCCTGGTTTAACACTCTTTGCAGAAATTCTGCTTCTCTGGGGCTATCCCAGTATCACCTCGAATGAAAATGGAAATGCAACCAATGTTATTCTACTTCATCCGTGGTTGTGTCATCTCCTTTAATTCTGGGAGGGCTCTTCTGTGCACAAAACAGAGAGAACCTATTCAAGTAGAAATACCAGGGAGGTGCAGTGGTTGGACCTAGTGGGTCCCCACTCTGCCACGAAGCTAACTGGGTGATCTTGGCCCGGTCACTACCTCTCAGGCTAACCTACCTCACAGGGTTGTCATCAGGACAAAATGGGGAAGAGGTAAACTATGTACACCACCTTGAACTTCTTGGAGCTTCCTTCCCCAGCACTTCTATTACTGGATAGATTTGGCATACTCAGGAACCAAATGTTTTGTGTCTTTTGTAGGAAATGCATACTTTTTGTGCATTCTGCAATGGGATATAAATGCAATACAGAAACAAAACAAAAAACTGGTGTGACTTTACATGACCTGCATCTGTTGATTTTTAATTTGTCAGCGCAGTTGGGACTCTTGGGTGGGGGAGGGAGTGAGAGAAAGGAGGAGGAAGGTGGCAATCCCAATATAACGATCCCTGCCCCCCCAAAGCATTCTTTCCCCTTTTATATCTGCCTGCTTCTTGGGAGAAAAGCAATGACAAACCTAGACAGCATCTTAAAAAGCAGAGACATCACCTTGCCAACAAAGGTCCGTATAGTTAAAGCTATGGTTTTCCCAGTAGTGATGTATGGAAGTGAAAGCTGGACCATAAAGAAGGCTGATCTCCGAAGAATTGATGCTTTTGAATTATGGTGCTGGAGGAAACTCTTGAGAGTCCCATGGACTGCAAGAAGATCAAACCTATCCATTCTTAAGCAAATCAGCCCTGAGTGCTCACTGGAAGGACAGATCCTGAAGCCGAGGCTCCAATACTTTGGCCACCTCATGAGAAGAGAAGACTCTCTGGAAAAGACCCTGGTGTTGGGAAAGATTGATGGCACAAGGAGAAGGGGGCGGCAGAGGTTGAGATGGTTGGACTGTGTTCTTGAAGCTACAAACATGAGTTTGACCAAGCTGCAGGAGGCAATGGAAGACAGGAGTGCCTGGCGTGCTCTGGTCCATGGGGTCACGAAGAGTCGGACACGACTAAACAACAAAATCTGCCTTGCACTGTCGAGATCGCACCCAGCGGGCACACTCACACATTGCCACACTCCCAGGCTGTAGGAAGCCGGCCATGGGATGCTCAGCCCCCTGCAATGGAGACACCCGGCCACGTGGGCCCCAGGGCGGGTGAGGGGGCAGCATGGCCGTGGAGCGACACCACACTTTGGAGAAGAGAGGCCGAGGCTCCCCACGGCGGGGCAACCCCTTTCGAAAGCGGAGAGGCCTCGGGGGGCAGAAACCGCCGCAGTTTCTGCTTTGCATACGGAAAGCCAACGAGGCACGACCTGCATCCGAAGGAGCAGCGGTGCGAGGGGCGCACGCTGGCGCCGGCCATGTGTCTGCCTGCCACCCATCCCGGCTCCCCTCAGGCAGCCCCCACCCCAAAAACAACCCCGCGCCCGGCCTCAGGGGGCTCTTCGGGAGGCGGAGGCGCGACGGTACCTTGAGGGCCTCCAGGCGGTACCGCTGCGTGGAGGCCGGGTCCATCATCACCGTCACCGCCTTCACGAGCTGCTCGCATAGGGTGCTCACCGGGTCCCACGACATGGCGCTGCGGGGCTGGGGTGGGGGCAGGGGGGAGCGGGGGGAGAGGAAAGCCGCTGTTGCCCCGGGCAACCGGGCTCGGGGAGAGTAAGGGGAGCAACGCTGCGCCGGGTGCGACGGCCAAAGTGGCGCAGTGCGCAGGCGCAGGCGACCCCGGCGACCTTTTTTCGCACACCCTTCTTAAACGCCGACAGTGAATGCGATAGTAGCTCTACGGTCGTCATGTAGAGATAGGAAAGTTTAGAGAGGCTTCGTTGTTTGACGTGGAACTTTCGGGTTGCTTCAGGATCGCTTTTGTAATCTTTTTTTTTTTAACTTTTAGCCCACGCATCTTTCTCATAAAGTAAGACTTGAATTAGAAATAACACCCCTCTCTGCCTCTACTTTTTACTGGAGGGGGGAATACTTTGCCAACCCCGTTCAGCTAACATAATAGATTTCAGCTAGTTTTCTAGTTTTCTTTTCTTCGTAGGGACGAAAGTAACTCTTTCCCTAGAAAGTAACTCTTTCAGCTAGAAAACTAGCTGAAAGAGTTACTTTCGTCCCTACGAAGAAAAGAGAAGTCTAATGAGCCCCGTGAGTTTGCTTTTTGTGTATGTCCGCAGTAAATCTATGCATCAATTGGAAAAAGAATAAGCGGCATTACCCGATTCTGACGTGTAGTGATAGAATTGTAAAGTAATGCATGCGTGCTTTTTTATTTTATTTTAAATTGGGGTTACTGTCAGCTTCCAATGTCCCTGAACGAGCAGCTGTCACTTTTATCCCTCTCCGAAAGTGATCACACGACCGGGGGTGGAATCCAGAAAGTCCACTGAGCAGCTCAAGGAATTGCCAATCTAACATTTCTACATCTATCATCCCGCTAGTCTGGTGAATGAGAGTCGCGTCACCGTGTCCCTGAAAGAATGGCGTAATCGATGCCCTTCCACTACGGGAAATCCGTTCTCGGTCTAGCTATCCCGTGGCCTTCTTTCCCCCTCCGAAGACTACATTTCCCAATATGCATTGCGGTATAACCAACTGCGTTCGAGGCGCGGAGGTATTTAAAGGCATGCTGGGAGTTGTATTCCTTTAGGCGTGAAGGCGGGAGTTTTAGCGGTTGAGGCAGCTGAGCTGTTGCCTGGGCTTGTTCAGCCTCCGCGCACCCCACCTGCGGCCCTCAAGCCGAACCCGGCTCCGTTCTCCGCCTCCTGGCCGTGGCGGCCCCGAGTGGCCCGCCATGTCTCGCGGGCGGGAGCGGGTGGTGGCTTTGGCGGACATGGACTGCTTCTACATGCAGGTGGAGCAGCGCCTGGAGCCCAGCCTGCGCGGGAAGCCGTGCGCCGTGGTGCAGTACAAGACGTGGAAAGGCGGCGGGTACGGAGCTGCTGCTGCTGCTGCTGCTTGGCCCTGCTAGCTTTGCTGCTCTGCTCGTGTCGGCGGAATGAGGTGGGAGGAGGAGGATCTTGACGCGGAGGAGCTGGGGGAAAGGGGCCGTGCGGCTCAGTGGTCAGAGCAAAAGGCTTTAATCGCCCGCACCCCAGGGAGGGCTGACAAATCCAGAAATCCTGCCGAGTTGCTGCTGCCGCTGCCACAATCGTTGCTGATCGATCGATGTGGGATCGATACTGTATAGGGCGGCTTCCTGAGTTGCCTCCCCACCCCAACTGCTTCATAATGCTCCTTCCTGTGACCCATGTTTCTTTTTCTCTCTCTACCCGCTCCCCCCAAAATGATAGGATGCGTTCCTGTACACTCCCAGTCTAAAATTGACTTCGGTTTCCACCTCTCAGGGTTGGAAAGCTAAATGCAGCATAATGGAATCCACTTCCCCTAGTCATTATAAAACTAACAATTATCTATTTCTGGACTCAATTTGATTCTAGCATTCCATAAACTATAGTCTTCCACCTGCATCTCAATATCTCCTCTAAACCTTTAAAAATGTACCTCCCTCTTAAGATGGCTAAAATATTATAATGTGGAAGGAAAACTCCTTTCTTTAAAGCTAATTTGTAGGTGGTTTTTTTTTAACATGTTAATTTGTTAAAGATTCATTATCTAATGCTAAACTGAACCAAAAAAGTGACTGGGTTTGTGTGTGCCTTTCATTGTCTTAAACCCATAACTTAATAGCTCATCATTTCTTCCTCACCCAACTCAGAATCATTGCAGTGAGCTACGAAGCTCGTGCTTTTGGAGTTACCAGAAACATGTTTGCTGCTGATGCAAAGAAACTATGTCCAGATCTCCTGTTAGCGCGAGTACCAGAGGCCCATGGTAAAGCAGATCTCACCAAGTAAGCCCTGGATTGATTATTACTTGCAGCTATGGTTGTCCATGTGATTGTGAAGTACTCTGAAACAAAATAGGGTTCAGGATGGTTACAGATCAGCTATGCTTTTGATGAGTTTTTTGCTTTGTGGCTTAGGTTTGCTTTTTGGAAAGTTTTTGGAATCCTCTTTTGCTGTCTCTTTTCCAATGTGGATACAGTTTGTTCATTCTGGATCTTCAGACAGCAGTCTCTCTAAAAATTATTTTTACCGTTCTTTGCAAATTGAACAGTCCAGGCTTTCTTCGGAGTATAGTGAACTGAGCTCAATACTTTTTCAGCCAGAGCTTATCTGTAATAGGTAAGGTAGCTCTGTTAGCAGCATGCAGGGTGGGGGGGACAACAACTTCTACTTTCTGGTATACCACTGTTGATGTCGTATTGCTAATTAGTTACCCTAATTATCAGTTAAGGGACACGGGTGGCGCTGTGGGTTAAACCACAGAGCCTAGGACTTGCCTATCAGAAGGTCGGTGGTTCAAATCCCCATGATGGGGTGAGCTCCCGTTGCTCGGTCTCTGCTCCTGCCAACCTAGCAGTTCGAAAGCACGCCAAAGTGCAAGTAGATAAATAGGTACCGCTCCGACGGGAAGGTAAATGGCGTTTCCGTGCGCTGCTCTGGTTCACCAGAAGAGGCTTAGTCATGCTGGCCACATGACCCAGAAGCTGTACACCGGCTTCCTCGGCCAATAAAGCGAGATGAGCGCTGCAACCGCAGAGTTGGTCACGACTGGACCTAACTTGAATTATCAGTTAAGATGGAATGGGAATATTAGAGCATTGTTGGGTCTCCTTCCTACGTAGGTACCGAGAAGCCAGCGTGGAGGTGATGGAAGTGATGTCACGCTTTGCTGTGATTGAACGTGCCAGCATTGATGAAGCCTACATGGATTTAACTAGCGCTGTGCAGGAAAGGCTTCAGAAGATGAAAGGGCAGGCTATTGAAGCAGAGCTGTTGGCAACTACCTACATCCAAGGATGGCCAGAAAGCCTCACAGCAGAAGAGAATACAGGCAACAAAGGTATTGCATGGCTTCAGACATACTGTTCCACTCTTTTACTTCAACTTCCCTTGCTCTTAATCCTGCTTAGATTATAGTTCTATATAGAGGTATTTTCCTTTTCAAACTTGTGTGTCTACAGAAGAGCATAGTGATGGTGTGGAGCCAATCCATGACTCCCAGGTTTAGCGTATATTTTTCATTTTGTCTTTGCTTCAGTGCTTATGTGAGGTTACTAAAGGTTTGAAGGGATGGTAAGAAATTGGACGTGTGCCCTTCAGAGGTATGGATATGGTACCATAGCATTTTCTTCTTCAGCTGCAGCTTATAATACAAGCATCTTTTCTCTATTTTGTCGCTTTCTAATATTTAGCGTGCTTCTTGTTCAGCTTGTGAGACCAGATTAATTTGACCTCAGCAAAATGTTCCCTAAAAAGAAAGACATGTCTGCTTTCTAACCTGCAAATCAGACAGCAGGAACAAAGGAAGGTGATTAGTTTGCTGCTGAAAGGCCAGTATTGCAGTGGAGAGATCTGGGGAATAGTTAAGAGTAAAAGCAGTAGGAATTGCCAAGACTGATGTACTTTGAGAGAGCTTATTGCTCAAGTCTGCGTGGCTATTTCCCATGTGGCTATTGTCTTCAGATCAGTTCCAAATTTGGAAATTTATTTTAAGCACTTAAGTTAATTGCACATCTTCAGCTACTTTGCTACTAGTGTTAGAACATCTTTGAAGGCCAAATGGTATGAGACTTCCTTGTTGGGTGACCTGTATGCTAGGTTGTGTGTTGCATTTTTACTTTGATTAATCTAATCTTTGAGACTTGCCTAAAGGGTGGCACTTCTTCGGCTGCGAACATCTTTACAAAAATGCAAAACCATTTTCCCTCTCCTGCTTTCTGTTTATTTGCTTGCCCTGCAGGATCTTCCTTCCTTCCTTCCTTTTGCTTTCTAAGAGTGGGCTTATTTGACCAAGGATGGCCTTATAAAGGGCTTTCTGATTTCTTTTGATTTCTTCTTTTCTAGGTGCTTTACAGCACTATGTGCTTTTCGTAGCTTTCCTGACCTGTCACTCTGCCATGACAATAATTATTCTATCAAGATTGGAGATAGGTTGCTTTGTGTTCCCTTTTAGAAGAACTGCGGGAACGTGGTTTGCGACAGTGGCTTGAATCATTGCCTTTCGGAGATCCCAGCAGTCCCGAGCTGCAGCTGACAGTGGGAGCTGTCATTATGGAAGAAATGAGGGCAGCTGTGGAATCTGTCACTGGATTTAGGTGTTCCGCTGGCATTTCTCACAACAAGGTGCGTGTAAGACCAGCATGTTTGTGGTTTTGAACTCAGCACTACTAAAGCAGTGTACCTCTTGGCTGCTCTATGTATTCAGCGGAATAAGTTCTGAACAGATTATTATTGCGACCTGGCACAGAAAACAGTAATGGAGGAATCAGGATATGATTAGACCCAATAATTGTAGCAAATACCATCATCAATCTGGTTTTGGTAAAATGTATTTTTATGAAGAACTCCAGAATGTGAGATTGGATGATGTGATGGACTGAAGAATTTGGCATCTAATGTATAGCAGGATTAACAGGAATACATCTCCAGGTTGAGCCTCTTGTAAGCTTCCTAGACATAGATGTGTGGCTAGCTAATTGAGTTATTCAGCAGGTTTCAACTGATTAGATCACATTTGTGTGGACCTAGTCAGTTACTAATGGCAATTGCCTCTGAACCTTCTTATACAGATGGCATCAAGCTGGAATGAAGTATTCTGATTCGGAAGCTGCTTGTTACAGCATGCAGGCACAACATCTTAATGTGTTTCTTGCTCTAAAACTAATGGCACTTTTAGAGAAGAGAGAGGGAGAGATGATGCAAGTTCTAATAACAAAAAACACGGAGTTAGCCCTTCCTGCCCTAGGTGATAACTCTATTGATGCTACAGTTGGAGACCAGGATACCTAGCACCTGAGAATGAGAAATGTAGATTTCCTCTTCCACACAGTTATTCTGCAAAATGCTAGAATTCAGTGCACGTAGGAGACCTTAGAGGTAGTACTCTTTATTTGATTAGTATATTCTGTATTCAAAATATTAGGAACAAACAAATTGTTGTTAGATCTTTCAGCCACAGGCTGTAGACAAAAGTCATATACCCAAATAAAAAGAGGGTATCATTGTATGAGGTTTCCTTTGAGGAGACAAGATTAGCCCAGATAATAAGCTCTGAAGCAGTAAAAGTTTTTTGAGTAGAGATTCTCTTCTCCCTGTCACCAAACTTTCGGTTTAAGAAATTCAGCAGGACGTAATTATTCTTTGACTATAAGAATCAAAATCTGACAGTATGAGAGATTTTCTATCCCTCTAGGGCCACAAATGCAATGTCTAGTCTCATTTAATTTTGAATTCCTTTCTAAAAACACTGGGTGTGATTTGGAAAAGAAAACAATCCATGGTAACATTTGAAAACATAAATTGACAGCTCATTACTTGCAGTATTTGTGTATTAAATTCAGCCTTTTCTCTAAGATGACAAAAATAAACTGATAGACCAGGTGTGTGTTGGAAACCTGACTTGGAAAGCCAAGCTTCCTAAATTGGATACTTTCTTTATTCTAGGTATTAGCAAAGCTGGCCTGTGGTCTCAACAAGCCTAATCGACAGACTCTGGTGTCACAGGGTTCCGTCCCTCAGCTCTTTAGCAAGATGCCAATCAGCAACATGTATGTAAAACTGATGATCTGCTTCTAGAAGCCCCATGTGAGATTGCACTCATGAATCTCGGAACTAGCATTTTTCTTCTGCGCATTATTGTTTAGGGGTATTCTGGGTATACTGTAAGCATCAGACCAATGGCACTCAAGAGATAATAAGAAGAATGGATGCTAGAGAAAAAAATTCCTTGTGCAAGTACCAGAATTTGGGGAGCCATAATTATTTTTCAGCCATCCTTCCTTCGTGCAAAAATTGATAAACTATCAATATTTTTATATGCCAGTTTATTATTATGGAGTGGACTGGGATTTTTCAGGCCTGGTTGCAAATGTAAATGATTCTAATAAATATCTGGTGCTGTTTTATTATCTTCCCAGTTGATTTCTTCTCCTGCACATACTAGTGTAGGTAAGGAAGAGGCTACTTGTTAATTTCTTGCTCCGTTGGGATGTTTTCCATGCTTGTCTCAAAAAGCCAAGTTTTGCATTGCTTTTTCTCTTTGTCCTGCTTATCTATCTGCCTTCTGCTAGCTGGTACACAAGAACCTGTGTCTGAAGACTTCTGCCTTTTTACACATGACAGCTTTCCTTTTCTCCCATAGCCGCAACCTTGGAGGGAAGCTTGGGGCCTCTATCACTGAACTTCTGGGAGTGGAGTATGTAGGAGAGCTGATCCAGTTCAGCGAATCACAGCTTCAGACCCACTTTGGAGAGAAGACTGGGTAAGTTGCTCACTAAAGTTCTGGCCTCTGCTACAGATTCAGATTCCATTCATGTTTGCTTATGCTGCTGAGGATTCTGCTCACGACAGGGTCTGTCTTGAGTTTCCAAAGTCTCATTTCTGCTGAGAACTTGACACAAACACATTAAGAGGCAGTGCATTTGCTTAAAGCCAGGTGAAATATCTACAAGATTCAGGGAAGATTGCAGCATGTGCATTTTAAAAAAGCTCACTTCAGTCATTGCATTGAAGTAACACTTAATATGAGAAAATAACAAAAGGGAAGCAAATATTATGCATATACTGTGCAAATTCTAAAGCGGTATCTGTGTTAGCTACAGCAAAAAGACTATTGGGTCGCTTTAAAGATTGACAGATTTATTATGACACAAGCTTTCAAAGGATAGTCTGTTTCATCAGATGCATATGGAGTGTCATCCTCAAGTGATAGATATGTAATACAGAATGTTGTTTTCACTGTCCAAATGTTCTATTCATGGTCACCCATACCAGTAAGCTGTAGTTTTAACATATTCGCTTCTACAGCAGATGAGATTGTCATGTAATTACATATTTATCCAAGTGGGACAAGAGAGTTTATCAGACTCCATTAATCCAATAAGGTTATTATGAAATCAAAACAATATACCCTTCGTGGGGGTTTTATACAGAGGGCTATAGTATAAACACTGACAACTGGGAAACACTGGCCTGCGAGCGTTCCAAATGGAGAACAGCCTTTCCCAAAGGTGTCATGGGTTTTGAAGACGCTCGAACTCGGGACGAAAGGGAGAAACACACTAAGAGGAAGGCATGCTTGGCAAACCCTCACCATGATCCATTCCCGCCCGGAAACCTATGTCCCCACTGTGGAAGGATGTGTGGATCCAGAATTGGCCTCTACACTCACTTATGGACTCACTGCTAAAACCGTGTTTAAGGAAGGCAGTCGTCCTCGGCTACAAGTAATCACCAAAGAAAGAAGAAAGATACAGATGGTAGCAATGGATTATGTCATCAACTGTCTTTTGGACATAAAATTGATTCTGATCTACCAGGATCATATTTCCATGTTCTTCCCATAATATTCAGCTTGGTCCTTGCTATTGATTCACTGCACCCCAGCAAAATATGTCATAGCAGATTAGGGTGCATCACTAATAGCCACTCCATGCAGTTTGTATACCAATATCTATTCAGATGTTAAATGGCAGAGACACTTATGATAGGGAGCTCTCCATTTGCCTTGCCTGTATTCTCTTTAGACTCTAACTCTTGGACTTGATCATCTCCATTGATTTGTGTGCAGGTGCCAGATACATTGGATGTCTCTAAGTAAATAAGTAACATTTCCAACCTTGGAACCACTTCTTTATTTAACTCGGGTTTCCATATATGCTTTGCAGCTCCTGGTTGTATGACTTGTGCAGAGGGATGGAGCATGAGCCTGTGAAACCTAGACAATTGCCCAAATCCATTGGGTGTAGTAAGAATTTCCGCGGAAAAACAGCTTTGGTTACTCAGAAGCAGGTAAGAGAGTGTCCAGAGAGCTGAACCAAGTTTGTCCTGAGAGCAGGAATAAAAGATAAGGCAGCACACATTGCTGCACCCTTTCTCAAACCTAATTTGGTCATCACCTTTCAGCATCACTTTGCTCTGAAATGGTCAATAAATTGTTGAAGAATTCTATCAGTGGGAGGGGAGTGCCAAATGTCTCCTGTGACCTGCCAATGAGTTAATATAGCAGAGGAGGAATTATTCCTTGGACCATGATCTCTCTCTGCGGTGCTAGCAAATGAGATCCTTGTTCCATTTTAGCATCTAGTGCAGTGTCCTGTCCTTTGAGCATGTTGTAACCACATCTTTCCCTGCAATTGAACTGCTCCATGGCAACATTTCCGATCATTTCATGATTATTTTATTAAATTTCTATACTGCCTTCACCCCAAGATTACAGGGTGCTTTACAATATAGAAACACAAACATAACCAGAAATGAAAACAGTACTGAAAACACCAGTATTGTTTGTTTGTTTAGAGCATGGGTTGCCAAACTAAGGCCTGGGGGCCGGATCTGGCCCAATCGCCTTCTAAATCCGGCCCGCGGACGGTCTAGGAATCAGCGTGTTTTTACATGAGTAGAATGTGCCCTTTTATTTAAAATGCATCTCTGGGTTATTTGTGGGGCATAGGAATTCATTCATTCCCCCCCCCAAAGTATAGTCCGGCCCCCCACAAGGTCTGAGGGACAGTGAACTGGCCCCCTGCTGAAAAAGTTTGCTGACCCCTGGTTTAGAGATCTGAAAGTGTTTGTTGTTCTTCTTGGCCTTCCATCTGATAAAAATGTCCTGCGGATGTTCCTTGCATATTTTGGTTTTCTATTTGTAGTAAGCTGAGCAGTGTCCCAAGACAATAATAAAAAACACAGAAATTATGCATGTAGGTGCAGCATTGGCTTCTGCAGCTGGCCTTGGAGCTGGAGGAGAGACTGAACAAGGACAGAGATCAAGTAAGTAGGGAAAGATAGAGGTCCTATTATCTCATTGAGTACTTGATGTCTGAAGGAGATCTCTGTGAATTGCCCTGAGAAGTGCAAGTGTGCCTGCTGGTAACCATACATATCATTTGTCTGGGTGTAGCTTGCTAGAGGTCTGAAGTAAGTAATCAGCGAATCAGGGGTATGTCCCCTCAACCTGTTCTGGGTCGTTCCCCCCCCCCATCCTCTGTAGTAGGGATGGAGTTGCAGAGAGGAGGTCTAAGTCCCATCGCAGAAGTGGATTTCATTCCACTCATGCCATTATTTAGTTAGCATATGAAGCCTCTGTGTGGTATATCCATCTTTCCGCTAAGCACCGACTGGACCTTGACCAGCTCATTTTATTAAGCTGACTAAAGCGTGTGCCTTTAGATCACTTCCTGAAAATAAGACAGATACATCCCTTTTTAGCATTGGGCTTACCTTACAGATGTTGTCACGGTTGAGGTGAGCTGCTCATGAGCACTGAGCTCTTGTTAAAGACTAGAGTTCATTATAGTCTTCCTACATTTTTAGCTTCAATGGAGAATCATGGAGAAAGACAGTAGGGTTAAGCTCCATGCTGGAACACATCTGGATTAATCCAGCCCAGGCATAGGCAGACTGGCCCTCCAGATGTTTGGGACTACAATTCCCATCATGGCTAGCTAACAGGACCAGTGGTCAGGGATGGTGGGAATTGTAGTCCCAAACATCTGGAGGGCCGGAGTTTGCCTATGCCTGATCCAGCCTGATACCCACTACCCCCTTTTTAAGAATGTCCTCCTAGAATCCAAGTTATTGATATCTCAAGCATTTCTTGTCAGGATTCTTACATATGTCTTTCTTCCAACAGAACAACCGCGTAGCTAAACAGCTGACTATTGGGATCCATATGCAGGGCTATAAACATGCCAACGGCTTATCCCGCTGCTGTGCCTTAGCAAATTATGACGCCCATAAAATCAGCAGAGATGCTTTTGTGCTAATCCAGAACTGCAATACTGCAGGCGGCCAGCAGGCTGCATGGTGAGAACTCTTTCCCCCCTTTGGATACAACTGTTACTGCAGAGGAGGAAATGTTAGCTTTATCCCTTCTTCCAATGTACATATTGCAGAGTCTGTGCTAGAACAGAAAATGAACTAGTAGTGGGCTGGACAGCCACGCTGTTAAGACAAATATTTATGATACGAGAACATTTATTCCGATTAGAGCTAAGATGAGGGTTGCTCATCACATATCCTTGGGCCAGCTTCTTCCAGGCTTAGCAAATTGCTGAAAAATATTTGTGCAACCTTATTTTTTGAGTTTACTCCCTTTGAATTGTTTGCTAATGTGCCCTCGCCTACAGGTCTCCTCCCATTACACTTCTTCAGCTTTCTGCGAGCAAGTTTTCAGAAGCTCGTGCTTCCTCCGTGAACATTACTTCCTTCCTGACGACTGACAGCCAAGGTACCCAAGCCACTTTCACCAGTGCATCCAGCCCAAATGGCAAGTCCATTGAAAGCCCCAAAAAGGAGACCCTCAAGAAGACAACCAATCCTATTCAGATGCTTTTTCAGAGGGCAGTGGAAAAGAAACAGGCCCAGGCTATGGCCAGGAACTCTCTTCCTGGTGTCAGCAATGAAATGAACTTACCATCAGTACCAGAGTCCAGTATCTGCCAGGATAAACAACTCACCCCCATTAACAGCCAGATTCCAAAAGTTCCTGCGGAACAAAGTATCACCAGGAGCAACCCAGACTGCATGCAGGAACAGCTCTTGGTAGGACAGTCTCTGGCCAGCTCCGAAGCTGGGCTCCTGGAGACCCCTTTAGAAACAGAAGTGCCTGAGGTCTTTTCAGAGCTCCCTGATCTGTGCAAGGAAAAGGAAGTGCATCCTGCTGCTGGAATTTCCCAGGTAGGGGCTGATAGTTGGGCTCTTCAGCCCTGTACTGGTGACACGATGCTGTGCGAGAAATGTAATCAGCAGGTGTTGGTATGGGAGTTCACAGAACACTCGGACTACCACTTTGCTGTGGAGCTGCAGAATTCTTTCTCAGGAACTGACGCCTTCAGGCCATCTTTGCCTCCCACCAGCCCTCCAAGTAAGGGCAAAAGTAAACAGAAGACACCCACAGCCTCTAGGGCCAAAAGGCCAAGGCAAAGCACAGATAGGACTTTGGATTTCTTTTTTAAGCGGCCAACTCCTTAGGATGAAGCTCATCTGAGCAGCTTATCTTGGAAAAAGAAGGTGCAACTTTATTTGCCTTTATCTATCTAATATCCATAGGTAATAAATAAACAGGATAATAAATTGTTCCAAACAGGTACTTGGAAAGCTACAGGACTCCCAGTTGTTGTTACGAGAACCTGCACTTGGTAGTCACGGTTGTTATGCCTTCTGTAGGACGTTCTTGCTCTGTAGCTTCAGATGGTGACAGATGTCGCATCAAGGTGCCATATTAATGATACTGCCAATTTATGGTAGTCATTGGGGCCGTCTCTAGTCAGACTGTCCCCTCCACAGGACCATCTTTACATTGTATATCATTCATTTGTTTTAGTATTTTAAATTTGTAAACTGCCTTGGCAGAAGGGAGGTATTAAATGCAATACAGTCATACCTCAGGTTACAGACGCTTCAGGTTGCGTTTTTTCGGGTTACGGACTGCCAAAATCCAGAAGTACTGGAACGGGTTACTTCTTCTGTTTTGGCGGATGCACAGAAGCGCCAAATTGCAACCCGCGCATGCGCAGACGTGCATCCTGCACGGATCCTGTTCGCAACCTGAGCGTCCACTGTACATACTTTTGAAGCTCTAGAGAGGTGCTGCTTGTGGGCTTTCCTAGGCCTGCTCTAGGCAACTAAATGTCAAGGGATGAACTTGGGCCCTTCTGCATCCTGCTCATGTTTTCTCTCATTGAGCTGCTTAGATCAGAGTTGTAGGTTGTGACTGGCTTTTACTATGGTGGGGACTGCCCTTCCATAGGCAAGACAGTCATTAAGAGTTGAATGGATACTGGAATAAGCGCTGTGCAAGTCCACATGTGTCCATTTGACCACTTTGATCAGCGGAATTGGTGCTATCTAGGCGCTATGTGATAACTGTTCTGCATTTTTAAGAATCTGATTGTTTAGTGTGGCAGCACCTGCGCTTTGGAAGCCCCGCCTACTGAGATTAAGAAAGCGTCTTCATGGTACTCTTTTCATCATCTGCTAAAAACATTCTTGTTTAGACAAGCCTAACCAGATGCTTAGAAAGCTGAGGTGATTTTAATCTGTCTTTAATATTTTAACTTGTGTATTTTAAAGTATGCTTGTGAATTTTCCAATCGAGTGGTGTATAAATTTTATGAAATAAATAAAGTGTAGAAACCAGTGTATACATATGGAGAGTTGAGGCAAATCTATAACATCTGTACTTTAATTTGATGGCTTGATTAAATACTTGATGAGTATAGGTTTTATCTATATGAAAAAGCAGGACCTTATTTAAATAAAGTTGTCCAGTATGATTTAGGGTGTTTTACACCTTTAACTTTCCTACCTGGATAGTAACAAACATATGCAATTATTGCCGCATGGTGCAGTTAGTGTATTGGACTCGGAGATGGTAGAACAGGGATCAAATCACCGCTGTCATGAAACTTGTTGTGTGACCTTGAGCCAGTCAGCCTCTCACCCTAATTTGACTCAGGGGTTTTGTGAGGATAAAATGAGGGGGGGAGGGAGAACCATGTATGGCACTTTGAACTTCTTAGAGGACAGGTAGGATATAAATAAAAGTGTCCAATTGCAGCTTTCTAACTCCTTGGGTGTGAGCTATAGTTAAGTATATTCCATATGAAACCCATGATGTATGAAGTCTTCAACTATATTCTGGAACCATGGAAATGTGGTTACTGCTAGTGCAAAACCTATCTGTTTAATCCTAACAGCCTGTAGCACTCAGTGGTATCAGGGACAGGATTTCAAACTAGTTATAGGGCTTTAGAGAGTGCATTATTAGGCGCAGGTTACAGACACAAGATATCTATCTGGTCTTGTTTTGTTTTACTTCCTGCTAAAACCTTGGTCTGCTTTTTTCCCTTTTCTGTGGAAGTTGCTGGAAAGGAATTTTCCTCATAGGCAAAAATACTATCCAGTAAAGCAGAATAAGGGGAAATTTTATGTGTTGAAAGAAATATTGGCAGGTTTGGGGCTTCTGTATAGAAATTGCAGCCTGTTTTGTTGTTACTGTACACAATAGGATGGAAACAATGCTAGCAACAGCACCTGATTTTAGGCAGTATTACTAACATAACAAACAGGCTAAGCAAGAGCTTCATCCCACAGATGGTGGAGTCAGTGCTATTAGGATAAAGGAACTAGTCATATAATTGGCAAAACATGTGGCACTTTGCTATTTCAAATGCAAGTGGCAGGAGTTCTTGCGTTATCTTTATCCAGAGACCTATTGGCATAGTGTGGGAGTAGAGAAACCTTCAAAAATTCACTATCTCTGCAAGCAAGCAGCAGCATACAATCCTCCCCTTTATACTCAAAACTGCTGTGGTCAGGCCGATAGTTCTCTGCACGCACTGCGGAATGTCAGATAAGCATGTGCTACCAACTTGTAAACACTCATCTGCATGGAAAACTAACAGAAAAGCCTCCTCATATTGCCTGCCATCTCAAGGCTGGCACAAGTTGCTGTTCAGCCGCACAGCACAATTTTATTCTTTTCAATAAAACATCTTTATTTTGTACATTATATATCTATATATAGAGAGAGATGAAAACACCTCTCTGATTTTTAAAGAATCCACAAACAGTGAATATGAAAAGCATGGCACCGAGAACACTCACACAACAGAAGGCAAGGAAAAGACAACCAGAAAGAGCACCTTTGAATGTTTGTCTACAATGGGGTTAACTCTGCCAGAACTGTAAATTGCAGGGAAAGCACCTATTCCTCCCACAGGACAAGTATGTAGTGGCAATGGGTTACAGCAAACCCTCTAGAGGAGTGCATTAGGCAGCCAATTTTCTTCGTCTTTTCTAAAACAAGCGATCCAAAAATGCCTCTTGTAGAACCAATCCAAGTGATTAAAGGGCAATTGAGAGAGAAACCAATTTAATCAGCTAATAACCATGATGCTTTGGGCCATGTTTACTACTACTTTATAGTTAACTGTCCATTGTGCTATTAAAAGGATGATTAGCAGAAAGATAAATGATTGTGGGTTATATTTAAAAAGCATCAACTTGGAAGCTGGCTGTATGGTTGCGCAGCTACAAGTTAAATCTCAAAGAGTACTTGCATTAAATAAACAGCTGTTGGATTGAGGTGAACTAACAAGGGTGTGCGTTTTATAGTGAATAAAAATGGATCGTTGTTTTCACTGGCAATGTTGGCTGTAGCAGCTGAACACTCAGTGCAGCAGTGGCTAAGATGGGGATAGGCAAAAACGAGAAATGTATTGCTGACTTTTAAAATATAATTTCCTACCAATATGTTAAAAATAGCCCACAATGTTTGACTGTCTCGCTCTATTGCAAACTCCAGGCATTCACTATAGCTTTAAGTTTTAGGTATCGTATGGTTTTCTGTGGTGCATACCAGCAATATAGACACACTGCTGCAGTAGGCAGCATTGATAATTGTAGTAAAAGTAATTGTAGCAACACTTCAAATCTTCCTGGGATAACCAAGCAGCGCTTACTGCTTTGGCTTTGAGAAAGTAAGGCATGTTTCCCAAGGAACGAGTTGGATTGGGGTGCTATTGAACTCCTAACGAAAGCCAGTCAAGATGGTGAACAACAACGGCTCAGAAAACCAGCAAAGTACTGAGAAGTGTCAAAGCTAAAGGGGGAGGGCAGTTATGTTCTAGGAAGCCACATTAGATATAGGGTAGCTGCTCAACTCTGCCCAGGAATAAGTTCTCTTAAGATGTTTGTGATTGTACCTGCTGCATGAGATGGGGACAGTGGTTTCCATCAGGTCAGGGTTATTTCAGGGAAATGTCCCTCTTCTCCCACACCCCCAACCCCACATTTTCTCTAGAAGCAAAAACAAAAAACCCACAATGAAATTAGCTGTTAAAAATCAGCACGCAACGGTAGTAGGGAGGGGGAGACCCAATAAGCCATTAGATTAAAATGAAACCAACAAACAGTTTAAAATGAATCAGAAATATCCTGAGCTGTACTGTGGGCAATGCAAACTTTTCAGCTGAATCTTCTTCATCTGTCACAGGCAGCCTGTAAAAATCAGGCAGCAGGACAATGGAGACTGAGTGCTGTGGGCAATGGATGTCCACTATTGCTGCCTCAGGAAGCAGAATCCCCGAGCTGCAGTCCAACACACTAATGGCTTTGCCCTCTACCCGGCAGTAACTTCCCAACAAAAGTCAACAGAACCAGGAGTTGCCGGTCCAGGCAAAGATGCAGCCGCTTTCATCTATTCCGGGGAAGGGACATGAAAGCAGCAGGTGATGAACAAACAACATGCTTAACTCGCTCCAGGAGGGGCACTCAATCCAAGCGGCAGTTCTAGCTTCCGCAGGAGCAGAAGGGGTTTGTCCATGTAAATTGACTGGCCAGCAGCAGCTCTGGACAGTGGGGAGAGACTTTCTTCCCTTCCCCTATTGCTAACATCAGGAAACCCCACTGATTTTGTGAGTCAGAAAGTGACCAGGTCAGAACTTAAGCCCTGATCCAGTCCATTCTCTTCGATGGTGATGGCTTGGATATAAGTGACATGTCCAATACCTTTGGTAACTCCTTCACGGAACAGCAATTTGGCTCCTATCTTCAAATATTCAGGATGTTTAATGAATCTGAAACATACCACAGCCTTTTCTCCTGTACGCAGCTTATCCTGAAAGAGGAAAATAATATGAGTTACAAGGTCAGTCGCCTAGCTACTGGGCTTAGGGATTCTAGGAAATGAGGGGGATGTTTAAGGCCACTGAGCAATTCAGTCCCAATATGCTTTGTGTGTTTATGAAACTCCTAGTGGATTTAACAATGCAGGTTCTCTTCTTAAATAGTGGAGGCATTGCAGAAGGGAGTCCTAATGTCATGGTTACAATAACTGATGCAGGATGAAGACGTGAAAGCAATGGAATGATTCCTTGAATAGACTAGAAAAGCACCCCGCTTCTCAAAGACCTACCTTCCCGTGGATCTTCTCCACAATTGCTGTTTGTCGTACATTGCCAACATGCACCGTTACTTGAAATCCCTTCCGGAAAGTTGTGGCATGGAAGAGCAGAACAATTTCAGCTTCAAACACTGAGCAAATGGTGGGATTCATCTCTGGGCTGACCATCACCATACCCTAAGTGACAGCAAGACAGCTGAACCAATACTCTTAACAATGGCGCTCCTCTTTTCCCCAATACATGCACACTAAGTGGACTGCTACTGTCCTTCATGAAGTGCCCAGTTTTCCATTTGCAGGAAGCTGGCCTCTCCACAGAAAGCCAAAAAATGGAAGGGTAGGATAAGAAGTGTGTACATGATGAAGACAGACTAACAGTGGGTGAGGATGTGTGGGGAGTGTTTAATTGCCTCCTTCTGCTCAATGGCTTTGACTCCATTTTCTTCATTGTTTTTTGTGGAAGCAAACCACCCAAAGTCATGGATTCAACTATTCCCAACCCCTGATCCCGAATCAAAATGACTTAAGTGAGTATATTGCCTGCAGCATTTTAGGGTGTCTTCTCAAGCAGGAGTTCCAGAGGAACCACAGTCCCTCACAATATCATCCCTTCACAACACATGGTTCCCAAGAGGGTAGGGGGAAGCTTTTTAAAACCACAGCTCCCAGAAATAGGAGACGGACTCACTTTGCGCAGCAGCGAGCGGTCAAAGTGCCCAAGAGCCAGCGTGGCAGCTTGCCCAGCCCGAAGCACACGGCACGCCGAACGATTTCGCTGCATACTGCACACTTTCAGCTGGAGGAACTTGCCATCATCGGTTGGACCAACCACCAAGTTATCTCCCTCTCTACATATCCCGCTGGCAAGGGCACAAAAATCAGGAGTGTGTATTTAGCTCTCATAGAAAGGGAAAGCTTTTGCTTTCTACCTTCTTAAAACATACCCTGGGGCAGTTTCTTTACAATCTTTCCCATCTCAACTACCCTCTGTATCCCACAGGGAATGAATCCCTTTGTATGTATTCTCATTTCTCTTTCACAGTCACTTCTGTCCTTGAAGTGAAATTGTATCCCCTTGATTATTGAGACAAGGTGTTCGGCTTCCACCTGCACAGTATTCCCAAGCCTACAATGAGGAAGGAAATGCTAAACTACACTGCCAGTCCTCCCCTGGGGGACAGAAGCTCTTCTGCATCCCCTCCCTATCAAGACTGACCCCAAGGCACCATGCAAATAGCAACACCCACCTTGACAGAGTTCCTCCAACAACAGTGCCCACCTCTGGTACTGTATAGATTTCATCCACCTGCAGCAAGACAAAATCAGGAGCTTGAGACCTGCTATATGGCTAGGCCTGCCACCCCCACCCCCCTTCCTCATGAGTGTCGATACAGTTCTGTCCACAGGACCTCAGAACCCATTCCTGAGCACTTTCTTCCTTACACTATTTCTCACGTCTCAAGCATCCCAGAGTATCAGCCCTCAGTGAATACTCATTCTGCAGGCATTTCCCATGTTTGTCTACAAATGAAATAACCTAGAGAATCAACTAAATGATACCAGGGACCTAAATCAAATCCCTTTCTTTGTATAAAAGCCAACCATAAAAAGAGCCAGCCACAATCTCACTGGGCGACCATCCTTCCATCTCCAAGATGTCCTTGCCCTCGACACATGAAGGTACTTACTGTTTGAGACTCCCAATAACATCAAGAGAGCCTTGTGTACCTGGAACTCAGTGAGTTGCTGCATAAGCTCTTCCTGTTCTTTGCTGTTTGTCAGAGGAGGAAGGATGTTGAGGAAAACTTTCAGGTGATCCAGGTTATCTCCAGAAACACTGGACAAGGTGAAGATAGGAGTGATGCTGCCAACGCACATGAAAGAAATAAGATGGTGAGCTGTAATTCTGTGTACGATTGCCATTGAACACAATGGGAACTTGACTTTTACAAGTAAATAGGCACAGGGAACAAGTCCCTATGATTGGCTCCCAGAGAAGTTTGAGAGGAGACATCTAGGATTACACAAACTTGCTGCTGTGCCCATAAATAGGTCTGATCTTAGCTCTGTACTGCAGTCCCAGTCCCACTAGCCTTTATAATTTTACCTATTTAAATACTGCCTAGTAACAGGAATCCTTGGGAAGGCTTACATTAACAATTCACATTTAAATAAAATACAACAAAAACATAAAAAGTCCATTCAAAACAGAGAACCTGGCTTGTTTCTCCTTCTCATGGAAATGTACTACAGGCTGCAACAGTTCAGGATGCAATCATATCGGAGGCATAAGTTATCTAGTCCCATAATGCACCACTAGAACTACTAACGCCTGTACCACCTAGTTAAGCCAGTGGGGTAAGGACTTCATCCATGCAGGTTTTTAAAAAGTAGAACATGAGAGTGATCCCATTAGTCACACTGCAATATTCCACAGACCTGGAGGTACTCGCACCTTTCTCCTTAAATCCATTCTTCCTCTAGCGAGTTCGTTGCAATTGCACCACCCATGTCACCAAGTGATCTTCCCTCCCATGCTGAGAAGGGCAAGTGATTCTTACTTGGGAGACTGTGCAAATTGCTGTGCCGCAGTGACGGCATCGTCGTCCGATGTTACTAGCAAGGGAAGCTTGTTACAGCCAGGCTGCTTCAGGATCCTCTCCAGCTGCTTCACTGTCCGCTCCACAGTGGCTTTCGAGCACAAGTCTACTTTGCTAATGACAATGAAGAAGGGGACCTTGAGGGCCATAGCCAAGCCGAGATGTTCTCGTGTTGTGCCTGCTGCAAGAGATAGGATGGCAGGGAGGAAACAAGTTGAGAAGACGGGACCCCAGAGCAGTTTACATTCTGCTTGAAATGGGCATATGTATTACTGTGCTACAAGGAGTGAGGTGTTGATTTTTATTGACTGCACATCATCTCTGAACGAGATGTGTCATGCCTAGGTCTCAAAATATGATTAAATCATAACACACAACATGCCGCTTACCAATTCCCGTATTAGCGCTCACCACCAGCATTGCAAAATCGGGGCAGTAACTTGTGAGCCCAAAGATAGTGGTTTTAAGGTACTTGTGATGGCCAGCCAAGTCAATGAAAGTGATCATCTTAGAGGAGCTCTCGCAGATCTCTTCAGCTGTCCGCGAATCACTGTAGTTGACCACCTAGACAGAAGACACTGCTGTTGAGAATTCAAAAGCCAAGGCAAGAAGCCATATTTTGAATGAAAGGAGCAAGACAGCAACGCAGCAGCACAAACATACCTCTCCTTTGCTGTTAAAGCCAAGAATTTCAAAGCTGATGCTGGACGTCCTCCCAGATTGGATCTCGTGCAAGTGTCGAAAGAGGTTGAGACGAGCTCTACCTCGCCCGTTATCCAGCTCTCCTTGAGTCAAGACACCCAACAGAGTTGACTTGCCTGAATCCACATTCCCAAGCACAGCCACTCGCAGATCTAGGAACTTAAGGGGAAAATGAAGAGCTGTACAAGCATATTTTGAAACAGAACTAACCTATAGAAGAGTTTTTGAAGTGCAAGGTGTGATTCAGACCTTGACTGCCTTGCAGAGTAAAACACTAAGGGATTCAAAATCACTAGGACAATTTGTATAATTGCCTGTGATGTTCGGCAGCTCTCCAAAGCACTAGCCAATGGAGCATCCTTTGAAATACCTTCATGGGACACGAAGGTCCAGCTGCAACTTTCTAAACAACAAACTGCTTGTATCAGAGGGCATTTGAATTGAGTGGGTTACCTGCTGATTATCTGGGACCTTTCGGACAAGGACCTCTGTTATTTTCCTGGGAATATCACTGTCATAATCCACTTCTCTTTCCCGTAGCACTGTGATGTCAGCTCCTACTCTGCACATTATAAAACAGAAAGCCATTGGGTGTTAATACATCAACTGCAACAACTTCCTCAATAGATGATGGAACAGGACTATCTTGCTGTGTCTTTCAGAAAGGCCTCATGTGGACACAGCCTGCAAATTCAGGGAAAATGTTGTCTGCTTCCCCATTTGGCAAGCCCTCATCGATCTCTGACCATTAAGTAATAGCTTGCTTGCCAATTTTGTGGGGGTGAGGACATTCACATGTGACATTTCAGCATAGATATTAGCCCAGTTTTCCAAATTTAATAACTAAGGATTCTGGGGAAATGTACGCCACCACATATCACAAACCATTTACTAGCCAGACCACGCAGCTGCTCATTTGAAATCACTAGACATGACAACACAGACATATAAAGTTCTCACCATAGAGGAGTAAAGTGGGTTAAAACAATGTGCGCAAATATAGCAAACTATGTAGTTCTCATTAAATAAATCTAATAGAGAGGAATACTGACTGTATTAGCACTGATTAGTGAGAAACCAGCCAGATTTGGCTTCTTTTCAGACAGAATCAGGCACCTGCTGTGCAAGGAAACTACATAGGATTTTTTTTTTAAGGAACACTCTCTTCTTACAAGTGTGACTTGCCAGTAGGTGCACTTAAGGGATTATGGTAATGTGAGAAAAAACCCTTAGGGCAAAGGACTTGGTGCACGGAATGCATTTTCCTAGGCTGGAAATATTCTGTGGGATAGCAAAACCAGAATGCCAGCTCATTTGTGGAAATAATGAAGCATAATTTGCTTGCTCTGGCCCAGAAGTAGGACAGATGCACATACTTCTCAGCCATCCGCCGCAGTGTTTTGAGAGAGGCACGCATCTCCTCTTCTGACAGTCCTACCAGCAGTCCGTTGTCCTCTACACCAATCTGGTACACTGCCTCACCACGGCCTTCTTGTAGTCGCCACTTCATCTGCGTTACTAGGTGTTCAAAGCGGTACTGGGAAGGATTAACTAGTTTCAGCTGCCCAAAGAAAGGAGTGATTACAGTCAACAAGCAAGGAGATCTGATATGGGCAAGCAATTTGCGCTTTTTTAAAGAAAAAAAGTAGAGTTCTTCACTAGAGTTTGACCATTTTTATACAAGTCATGAATTGGGTTGAACAGTTTATCATTTGTTCTGAGTGACTCTGTTGAGTTCAGATGCAGCAGTTAAACTCCAGGCAGCTCAATAAAAGAAAAAAAAAACAATTCACTGGGTAACTAATCTGAAAAAATATCCAAGAGCAAAAATATCTTGATTAATTATTACAGGTTGTCTACTACTTAATATTAGTTTTTGAAGAGAGGTCCCCAGATTCAGTAAAATTAAATACGAAATATCCAATACAACCACAAACATTTCATTTGCTTTGTGTTTTCCAAAAAGTATTGTTTTGTTTGCAGCAATATACTCTAATTGCTAGGTACTAGTATGACTCGTAACATAATTTGACATATGGCTCTTAAGAACTTGGTATCAAGAGCCCATCCCACAAGTAACTCACCTTGTATTCTATGTTCCCATCTTCTGCCTAATTAAAAGAAGAAAACATCACAGGTTAGTGAATTCTGCACTGCTCATCATTTTACATACAACTCTTGACATCTCATTTGTAAGCTCAGGGAAGCTAGCACATAGCAGTGCCTGATTTAGAAAGAATTAATTATATCAAGAGTTGCTAAATGCTATAGTTCTGGGCTCCATATCTATAAAAAGGACCAAACTAATGACATGGCTCTTATAGTGCACTTTTAGAACTATGCCTGCCTGGGTCATCACTGTTCTGCAAACAAAACAATAAGCAGATTTACGAATGCCACAAGAGCTGACTGTGAGTTTTAGTAGCTATATTTCCAGCTGCTGTAATAGCTCAGATCATGGAGAAGGCTTCAGAAATCATTCTCTTAAGAAAAAGTAAATCTCAGGTCAGTATTTCAAACAGACCCAGTCTCCTACTCTGTCTGCATGAACCACTTAGAATCCTTCACTGGGCCTCTGTCTCCAAGATACCTCCTGAAATCTGTGTGCTGGCTGCCAGTTTTTGAATCTGTGGATAGACATCAATTTTTGAAGTGCAGTAAGAACTCACAAATTCAGCTTCTACAACTAACTGGAACAACTTATGTTGACCAACAATATCAAAAATTCTGAATCTGTAAAACAAGTTCAACTGACTACCATCTAGCTCTATAGTAAGCCAGGAAACTGTAATAGACATGAGGAGAAAAACACCTTGCTTCATTAATCAATAACCAAGCCATACACCTGCAAGCACTGTCTGTGTCTTAAAGATATCTTCCTCCTCCTTTCACCATCCCAAGATATTCTCCTGCACTACCTCATACTGCTCTGGCAAATAGCATAGTTCTCTAACAAATGTGCCTTATGCTGGTCTCTTCCTTCAAGCACACAGAGCTTGGAATGACTAATGTGACTGGCAGCTGAGGGAGAAGAAACTACGGTAGTAACCAGCTTGTAGTACAAAAAACATCCCAATGCCATGGCAGATCCACAGGAAGATCGCCACTTCTGACATTCCCTAAGTACTCAGAAAATACTTCTCCAGAAGACACCCCCATATGAGCTAAGTGTTAATAACTAGTACTAAAAATTACTCAAGTGGGGTGGGGGAGACCAGACTATCTCTAAAAAGTAGATATGTGACATTGAATTGTACCCTGCTAATCTTAGTTCAGAGATAGTGGTGTGAGTGCAGAAGGAAAGTGTAATAAACAAGACTAACAGCAGCATGAAATCTGATCCACTCAAATTTCATTTCTTCCTGAAATAATCTTGTTTTTCTGGAAGTAAATATCACATTCCCTCTATGAGCACATTCAGAGTTCTTTCCATGCAGCCTGCTGCTATTTTCTAGCTAAAAATGTTGGTGGCAAGGGAAACACATAGTAAACAACATCATGGAATAAACCGCCTACATACTGGAAATGAGAAAGGTATAATGCTGAGTTTTTCTCCTAATATGCCCACTCAATCTTCTAGCTTTTATTTTATTCATGTAGCATCATCCCCACCAGTTTAAGTTTAGAGTGCCTAGGAAATCACTGCCTTAGAAACACAACATATCAATGTATTTTAGGAAGCAAGAAGTTGTTTAACTTTTATCTACTGAAGCTTCTGTAGAAGTGATGCAGAAAAAGTGACAAGCTTAGGCATGCCCCAAAATAGTCCACTCAAGTCAACTGAGGGCAGAGAGGAAGTACAGTACCACTAAAGTCTCAGGGGGGATGAAATGACTAATTCTGCTCTCTGGAGGAAAGGAAGGCTCACCTTCCTAAAACAAAGGACCAATTTTTTATTATTAATAATATTGTTGCACATCTTATATGGTTTGCTTCACATTGATTCAGACTGCTATCAATGATTGATGAGACAGAAACAGAACAGTTAGAGATCAGCCTTCACTAGTATGAAAGAACTGAAGGGGCATATGTGTGTATGCATACATGAGTTTTGAATGAAAATGAGCCAGGATAACAGAATGAGTTTGAGACTGTAATACAGCTTTATTAAGCCTTGAGTCTCTAGACCAGGCATCCCCAACCTGCGGCCCTCCAGATGCTTTGGCCTACAACTCCCATGATCCCTAGCTAACAGAACCAGTGGTCAGGGATGGTGGGAATTGTAGTCCAAAACATTTGGAGGGCCAAAGGTTGGGGATGCCTGCTCTAGACTATCTGCATCAAGGTCCAGCCCACGTTCAAGCTAATCTGTCACTGCCAGGTGACACACAGTAGGGGCTAGTTCTCACAGAAGTAGTAAACCTATGTCTAGGTTGTAGTTTCAGGTAGGGGCTCACTTAACAGTGCTTCTCTATATCACAACCCAAAAAAAGACCACCTACACATAGAAATCTAGATGTTAGTGAAAACACTAGGTTAAAAAGAAATCCCTGGCATCATGTTTTCTATGTACAGGCAACTGTTAAGAGACAGCAGTAGGATCGAAGAACATGCAATTATGTGAGCCCCTAACTACAGACTGAAGCATGCCATTGAAATTCAAAAAAAAACCTATATTATACTCAGTCAGACCATTGTTCCATCTAACTGAATACTGAACACTCTGTCTGGCAGTAGTTCTGATGGGCTTTGGTCCAAGGTTTTTCATATAACAAATTACCTGACCTGTTTAATTGGAGAATTAAATTGGGCAGAAGATCTCAATGAGAGCTAGACAGAACTTTCCATAGGGACAACCAGGGCTTTTTTTCAGTCAGAACTCACCAGAACTTAGTTCCGGCACCTCTCAGGTGGGCGCCAAGAACAAGGGAGGCATTTGTGGTGAGTTCCAGCACGTCTTTTTCTAGAAAAATAGCACCAGGAACAACATACTACAGAGTTTCCCATCCACAATCCAAATAGATATGGACTAAATATATTTGCCCATTGATGTCATTTGGAACTACTAATAAACTTCAGCCTAAGAGAGTCCTAGTCCTTCCAAATTGGACTGGCTGCCTTCGTTTCAAGTTAACAGCTGTATGAACCAATAAAAGCGCAACTTTAGTGACTCGGAATCGCCACAAGTGGAAGAGAGGAAAAGAAACACTGCTAGAAGTTGACAAAAATGGTATCTATTTCCCTTTTGACACTCAGGAAGTCTACAGTTTCGGAGCTCAAGTCATTCACTGTCAGAGAGAGGTCAAGAGAAACTTCAAAGTGTGGCTGTCATCTATTAGGCAAAAGGAGTGGGGGGGGGAGAAGGAAAGAGAGAGAGAGAGAGAGAGAGAGAGAGAGAGAGAGAGAAAGAAAGAAAGAAAGAAAGAAAGAAAGAGAGAGAGAGAGAGAGACTCTACTATAAAACCACACATTTCAGTCCAAGTATACTGCAACCGAAGTGAAATGTGCGTACATTGCGGAGCACAACAACCGAGCAACGAGTGTGAAGCCGATGGCAGTACCAGCTGTCCAAAATATCGAATGGCCCTATTCGGTAGGGCTATGCAGTCTTGGTAGGTTGGTCTTCTACCCCTTTCCCCTAAAACACAGCCCAGCCTTGTACGTTTCTAGACGGAGGCTCAGCATCTCCCTCTCTCCTCACACATCCCGATTTGCCACAGGGGGCTTGCCACCTCCTCCCCCAAAGTCAGGGGGACCACAAAGGCAGAAGCGGGAGGGAAACCCCGAGAGAAGCCCATCGGATGCAACACGAGAGGAGGATCCTGCAAAGACAGCCGACCACCTGCGCCCTGCCTCACTCACCTCCGGGGGCAGGTAGGGCGGGTTGTTGGCCTTGCCTCCCCGGTGTCTCCCGTTCTTCTTCCTCCCCCTGGAAGACCCTCCGCCGCTACCGGAGCCACTGCCCGCGCGGCCTCGCAGGGCACCGCCGTTCCCGCCCCCCACAGGCCGGCAGCAGCCCCCAAATAGCTCCGACACCCCCGAGTCCATCCTGGGCCGGCCTGACACCCGGCCCCGCTCCAGCCCTTCCCCCGGCCACGGATGCTGCTGCCGCCTCCCAGCCCCGGACTTGGCTTATGACGGCTCTCTAAACTCCGGCTCCTGACGTGAGAAAGAACCGCAAGGCACCACGGGAAACAGGGCGGTAGAGCCGCTGGACTACAACTCCCAGAGCCCTCTTCGCCGCGCGGGCCGCGTTCGGATAGAATGCCGCTCTCGCTTACGTTCTCTTCCAACGACGGCGGGTCGGGCGGCGTTAAGGGACGGATCTCGGGACGGGGTGCAGAACCACCGTTTCCAGCAACGTGTATGGGGTGACTTATGCAGCTGCGTATCTGAATAGACATAAGATTTGTTTCTTCTATGACACTAATAGGTTAGGACCGCGGTCCTCAGGAGCAGATTAGCCCGGATTTCCTTTGCTTAGAGAGCTATGGAGGTGCAGTTTGTTTGCTTCTTTCATCTATTGCAACTCTCGAAAATCAATTTAATAGAAAAGGAGTGCAGTTTAGCAATTGCATAGCTACACAAAAAAACCAACTCATCTCAGAGTAACAGTCTCAGATACACGGTACGTTTGCATGTATCTTCACACCGTAGAAATGCAAAATAACGAAGGGCTAAGTGCACTAGTAAAGCAGCAGAACTACAAATACCATCATGCAATCGGAACATATGTACTGAGCTCCTCCCCCATTCGTGCGAGGCTTTGTTTTCAAATAGTATAGCCACATCTTCATCTTTCTTTCAGGAACTTCCTCGATGCCAAGTCTCTGTTGATGGCAACGCATTGCATCAGTTGGAAGGGATTGCTCTCTTTAATACGGTCATTGCATCAGGTTGAGATGAAAGTTCAGGGCATGTTTTGTGTGGCTCAGCTGTTTGCTGTGACAACTACTCCATCCAGGAACTACTAAAAGTATATTTGCTTACTAAAACCGCTTTTAAGATAGGATAAAGGTGGTCACTGTGGGTGCTCTTGCTCAGAGAAGACCAACTGAAATTAATGAACATGACTAAATTAGGTCCATTAATTTCAATAGTCCTACCTACTCTAAGTAAAACTTAGTTAAATGTGATGCTTTGTGTCAGGTTAATTGTAATTAGGGCTATCCATAGCAAAGACACAATTATCATTTAAATAGCACTTAAAGAAATAACAACTGCTTTCCAAAATGTATTTAGTTCATTACCACAGTCCAATGAAGTAGTTTATTTCCATATAATCCAAATTATGATTATGTGTCAGGGGCAAGTGGGGGAAGAAAACATAATGATATAGGTGCTAGAATTTAATTAAGGTTTGGGGTGTCAAAGCTAATTTCCTTGGAATTAATAACCAGACTCATATGTACTTAAGATGTGTGTTAGAAGTTGCTAATCTGGAATTAGCACATGTAAAAGCTAGTTAAGTAGGCAGCTTCCTGGATTGTGCATTGGACACTGTAATCCTAGTAAAATCAACAGAAGTAATAAGCTAAATAAAAAGCAATTCAAGTTTCATAAAATGTATTTCATTTTATTAAATGGAGTAGAACCAGGGCTGGCACTAGATGTCATGAAAGTACAACAATTTGTGATTTTCATTAAAGTACTGTTGTATTTTTACTCCCAGAAAAAACGGAGTTTGTTGATTTTCAGTCTCTGGTGCAACATATTTTGATAATATGTATAACTTGGCTTGAGGCGGGGGCGGCATTCCCCTCAGGCAGTAAAACGTCTCGGGCCAACCTTGAGTTAAAAGGCGACCTTTCCTTTGGGTTGAAGAGCGGCGCGTCTACTGGTGCCACGATCTTCTTCCCCGCCCACTGACGTCCCTAAAAAGTTCCCATGATGCTCCGGGAAGGCGGCCATTCAAACCAGAGCGACGTCGGAGAGCAGAAAATGGCCGCGCCCGAAGCGAAGCAACGAGAAGGTAAGACTGGGCTTTGGGTTTTCGACGGCGGCCCCTTTCCTTCCCTTCCTTTGTGGGTCTCTGGGCCTTCGGCATCACCGCTACCGAGTGACGAGGCCGCTCCGCCTTCTCTCTCTTTCTGCGCAGCCGACTCCGGCTTGGAACTGCGCGACGCTCCTGCCGTTGCCGTGACTGTGGCGCCGGCGCCGCCCGTGGCTTCGGTTCCCGGCGGCGCCTCCTCGGTGTCTGTGGTTTTCCCCGGCTTCGTGACCCGCGAGGGCTGCTTCCGTTTCACCTCCGAGTTCATGAAGCACGTCTTGTACCAGAGGCAGCAGCTGCCTTTGCCTTACGAGCAACTCGCCTGCTTCTCCCGGAGGCAGTTTCCGAAATCCCCCGGCCAGGTGAGTTGAGGCTGTTCGCGCATACACGGGATCGCATCCTCGCGTTACACGCTGTGCACCCGGGGAAGCGCTGGCTAAGTTTTTCGCTTTCGCTTTAGGAGCATCAAACCGACACTGGCTCCAGGATGTTCACTTGTGTGGCAAAAAAGGTCTCTCTCGCACGGTTTTCCGCATGTTTTCAGAGACAAGAGAATGTCGGGGTTTTTTTGGGGGGGGGGTCGGCTATTAAGCCGCACGTGCGGATGTATTCAACTTCCTTTTCCTCATGCTTGCAACCACAAATACAAATTGGGATCTTCGCTTTACCTCTGGGTGGTTTAGACTTGGTTAAAAGTATTTCCTGTGTTCTAGAGTTCGCTCTAGATTCAGCTGCAGCTTATCTTGGTGGTTTCATATGGTTATGGCAAGTATTTGGGGGCAGCCTGTGCATGGTGATAACAACTTGTGCATTTTAAAGGGGATTTTAAAAATGGGAGCAATCAGACCTCATTAAACTCCCGATTATGATGCTAACAGGGTGACTAAGAGCATCACAAGCTAACTCGGATGCATTGGGTGAAAATGTACTTATGCTTTGAGGTTCTATAGGGTGGAGTAGCCTACCTCACTGATTATATGGGGGATGGATGCATGTGGTTGGATTCTTCATTTATTTTTGAAGGTTAAATCATATGGCTTTAATTACTAATAATAATTATTCTTAGGACTGGATTAATCAGGAGTTCTGAAGTAATGGGTGCTACTGATGCTGTGTACCTCACAAGGACCCACAAACAGTTCCTACTTCTTGGCATATGTACCTGCAACAATCATGTGCTGGAAAATGCAGTCTTACTGGAAGGAAGGAATAACTCAGTTGGTAGAGCATAGGGTTGTGCATTCCAGCCCCACGTTGGGCAAAAGATTCTTGCATTGCAGGGGTTGGAGCAGATGACTCTCGTGGTCCCTTCCAATTCTATGATTCTACTACTGTTTCATTATTATAAACTTTGATAATGTGCCTTTACCACTTTGGAGTCTTTACCATGGTGTCAATTGTCTGCTGTGGCTAGAGTTGTAATCCCCCAGAAGGTTCACAATCTGGAGGTACTCCTGGACCTACTTCTGCTACTAGTGGTCCAGGTAACCTCAGTGGCTAGGGCAGCCTTTTATCAGCTTCAGTTGGTAAGACAGCTGTGGCATTTCCTGCATCAGGTTAGCCTGACCAGTTAATCATACACTGGTAACTCCAGCTTGGTTTACTGCAATGCACTAAGTGGGGCTGCCCTTGAGGCTGATCCAGAGGCTGCAGTAAGTGCAAAACATGACAGTTGGACTACTTATTAGGGCAGAACAGCAGAATATGACCATTGTATTATGCCTCTGCGGAAGGAATTCCACTGGCTGCCAAATGGCTACAGAGCTTGCTCCAAGGTGCTGTTATTGGAGTGTGCATCCTACAGGTACCATTCTACCAGGTGGTCTGTGACACACCATGTTGGAATGGTGTCTTCAGTGTGGCAGCAGATGCTCTTTGAAACTCCCTCCCACTGCATATCAGGCAGCAGCTTTCTCCATTGGTGTATCAGTGCCTGCTTAAGAAGTTCTTCTTTCAACGTCCTCTAAAATCTTTATCCCAGTTGGTATCTACCCAGGACCTGAATTGATGTTATGTATATATATGTGTTGCTGTTTAAAAAACTATAAATATAAAAACAGTTTAACAGTTGCTTTGAAACTTTTTATATATGCAACAGTTTTATATATGTTACTTCATTGTAAATCACATCTAGATAGATGACTCATGGGAAGAGATTCATAAATAAAATAATAACAAATGATGTGGTGAGCTGGTCTGTAGTGAACATAGTATAACACACCATTATGACTAGCTCCTGGCAAAGAGATAAATCCTAAAATAAAGATTCACTGCTTATAATTAATGGCCATGAGCTTACTATGCACACATGATACTTCCTAGCATATAGGTAGTTGTAGTATTCTAATAGTTGTCCCTAATCTGCTAATATTAATAACAGCAAATTTAGCTATTATAGAAATGACTTACAATATGGCTAACCCCTGGCTAGCTTCGTACGTTAAGGTACTCACCAGCTACACCTTTTGGGCATCTTCTGGAGCTTAGAGATCTGATTGACTGGCAGTCGTTCTTCAGATTTGTACTTTTGGCCCCCTACCAGAGCTCCTTTAATGTGACAACTGAACTTGGAATGGCTCTTGCATTAATAGGGATATTATGCATTGCATGAAACATACTAAGCAGACAAAACCTCACATTTTCCAATTTTCTAAAGCAGCGTTTTGAACTCCTGCATTATATCTTCCTAGCCAAGGCTGCATCTTCTGTGTAACTTGCCTGTTGTATGTTTGTTGGTTTAGTATGGAACTGGGAACACCTGCTTTTATACTTGTTTTGACACCTTCCAAAGGACAGACATACTGTTCTCAAACCTGATCATATTCTGATGCAGATTTTATGGTGTGAGAGAAACTTTGGGTGAAATAGCACTACAGAAATACAGTATTAAGTCTTTGTTTTTATTGGGGGAATGAATTTCCATAATTTAATGGGTGCTGTGCAGCAGTTAAGAGAAAAGTGGTCACTGAAGACAAACCACCTTATTAGTAACTGGCTTATTTTATTTAAGTAGTGATTTTGGTATGTTATGATGATGACACTTTTTCTGGTTTGTTCTATATGTTATCAATTATATGCATAGACTTTGAGATAATGTGTGAAATAACTATAGTCAAGATTAAATATTGTTGTCTTTTCACCTAAAATATTGACATCATTTCAACCACCTTAACCCTCACAGGATGAAGATGTGGTCAAAAAAATCAATCCAAAAGATCAAGAAAGCAACAACAAGAGGTGTCAGCAAGTACTGAGTGAACTTGAAGGAATGTTTCAGCACTTAGAAAACATGTTCAGTTTGACGCTGGTCCCACGAGTTCTTATTCTGCTTGGGGGCACTGCTGTCAGTCCCAAAGAACTCTATGAGATCAATCTGCAAGGTATCTCCATGAGCAGTGCTGATGAGAGTCTGCAGACAGGAGCCTGTATTCGCAAGCTTTTCCGTTCGCTCTTCCTGGCAGATGTATTCAGCGAGCTTCAAGCCGTTCCCACTATGGGTGTCGTTGTTATGGTTCAAGGGCACCGCAACTGTGGTGTTAACTGGTTCAGACCGAAACTAAACTACAAAGTGCCAGCCCGAGGGAGGAAGTTGACGGTCAGCTTATCGTGCAGTCACAGCAAGAATACAGCCCTTTCTGCCAATCAGGAGATGAACTTTAACTTGGATGATTACATATGGTTTCAAGCTCCAGTGACAGTGAAGGGCTTTCGTTACTCTTGACAACGTTTTTAAGGGAGAATGCTTAAGTTCCTGTCTCCATATTGCTTTGTAATAAATCTGATCAGCTGCAGCCACAAGTTCCCCTCATTTGAACCTTTTTGCCAGACCCCTTAGAAATCTGTGGTGAGCACTATCATTCTCCAGAGTTAACTTCCTTTCAAAATGATGGAGCTTAGAAGCAGATCCACCTCAGATTATAGGAAGGGCCTTTGGGGAATTGATTCAAAAGGGAAAAGAGATTGCTTTAAGGCCTATGAAACCTATTACATGATACTTGAAATAGTTATACCAGCGGGGGAACTTCCTACACAATATTATATTATATTATATTATGGACTATGTTTACAGGTAGATAATTACAATGTTCATGAATTGCTTTGGATTCTGTGATTGTTCAAGAATCTGGCAAAAGCTATATAACTTTCTGCTTTTTCCTGTGTAATAAATGTTACTAAGGAGCTATTGTGGCCATAATTAAGAGCAGCACAAATCCCCTCAACACTGGAGGCCTAATAACTTTTAAAGTTGGTTTAGAAATACTTATCTGGTGCTACAGAGGTGCTTTGAACTACAACTACCATCCCTGACCATTGATCATGCTGGCTTCAGGTCCTGAGAGTTACAGGGCATGAGGAGGGCACTAGGGAAGCCTGCTTGTGAACAATGATTTGTCTGAAAAATTACAAGTTGGGGTGAGAACACTTTCTAAATTATGGAATGTAAAATAATGGAAGCCTTTTTGGCTGGAGAGTAGGGTACAAATGTTATCTCTCATATTGAAAAGCTCATTTTGCTTTCCTAACAGTTTGCGTACATGAGTACTCTGATTAAGCCTCCTCCTGTGTTTGTCTCTGTTAGTCAAAACTAGAAGCTAACATTGTAAATGTGCTCTTTTTGGAAAAGGCTCTGAAGCACAATCTTTGCTGTAATACCAGCTTCTATAAAGCTGCACAAGATGTTTTGCTCATCTTCTATTGCTGTGGTCAAAGTGAAGCTATAGTTTTGCCTTCCCCAACCTGGTCTCCTCTGGATGTTATTGGACTCCAGCTCCCATCAGCCCCAGCCTGCATACCCAGAGGTAAAGGATGATGTGAGTTGTTATCCAAAGCATCTACAAGGAATAAAGTTGGTATTGATGATGTAAAAGCAGGTGATAAGGCAGGTTCTCTGCTCATTTGCCACAGTGCACCATGACACTGATGTTCTTCATCAATGAAGGTAAACTGCAGGGTAGGGCTGGGGGGTTGGGACAACCACTGTTGGGCAAGCATTAAAAGAACTGGCATCTTGTTCCCAAACAATGGGCAACATTTTGCTTAATGTGAACATACCCACTATGAAGGGTCTGACGCTTTACACTGAAGTGAGCGAAGAGGTTAGTTAGTTGGAGAAGTGTGGCTTTCCTGAGGATAGATCCCTATGTGTTTAGGTGGGAGTAACATCAAAAGAAGCTCAAGACAGATGTAAAGATAATTGGATGTAATAGGTTTTCCTCAGTTCCCTAAGGAAATATTTTTGGGATGGGAAGCATGAGTAATAAGGATTTTCTTCTGCTTGGAACTTTTCAAGTTAAAGTTGAGACCTATGGGAGATCTAAGAACATATGTTACTTCTTGGGCCAAAGGCATTTGAGCTCCATTTAAACTATTATTTACAAAGCTGCTTGCTGCTTGCCTGTTCTGGGCCAGAAAAGTTGCAAACTTTAAGGGAGAGTTTCTCTAGTCTCCAGCATTATGGATTTTCTGACCTTTGGGACATTTTTGTATTGTGTTCTAATTGTTCTGGGAGAGGCTAAACAAACATCCTGCTTTTAAAAAATGCCTGTTGAAAGCTAACAGAAACACAAAAGAAGCTGCATCGGTTACTGTAGAACAAAATATTATAGCTACTGAATGTTTTTTTTTAAAACAACAACACTTTTTTCAGAGAAAATAGCATGGATTATGAGGAAAGTTGACTTGCCTTCTAAAAGACTGCCTATATAGTGGAGCCCAGCCCTTGACAGTGTTCCTAATCCTAACTTTACAGCCCCTACATACAAACCCAGTCGTAATCCACTATAATCTTACAATGCAGAACGCTGTGTTAAAAAGGTTGAGGAACTGTTTCTTCCCAATTGCCATATTTCCTTGAGGAAAATCTGTTGGGGGACTACAAGGCTGTTGTGGGTGAGGTTCATAGCCACTAATACACACCCTCATTCCATTCTCCTCCCTCTCTCACGCCACCTTTTCCCCTGCACAGCAGTTAAGCTTATACTGGCACCAGTGCAAGCTGTTTTTCACAAGGGGGGAGCTCCTTCCCAGCTGTAACTTTCTACCAAAAATTGTTGTCCTTGCATGGCAGTTTGCTTCCATTGAAGCAGCTAAAGCCTATTTTCTAAAGCATAATTGCACAAAGCATAATCCTGGGTGAGGCAGGACTGAAAGAGGAGAGGCTCCTCACCCCTGGGAAATGTATCTGTTTGATTTTTGTGAAGGTGAAATGAAATGTAAAAGGAATCTGTCTTGTAACAAATCTTGTAAAATCATTATAAGACAAGAACTCTACTACCTTGGCTTTAAAAAGAAGTTGCTTTAATGTAAACAGTGTCTTTTCCCTTTTTTCACACTACTTTGTATGGCTTCCACAGCTAGCCTCATAGAAAAATACTTGCCTACCCAAAACCTAAGGAGTACATACATGCTTTAAGTACTGTTTAGTTGTCGGAAAGCTTCCGACTTTTGGTTCATAGAGCTCTCTGCAATGCTTGTGCCATTTAATATTAACTTACAGGTGTTCCACCTTCTTCACAAACTGCCTGAAGTCTTGAGCTAAAAGTGCTGGTTCCTCAAAGGCAGCAAAATGTCCGCCCCGTGGCATGTAGGAATAGGTGACAATGTTCTTAAACAACTTCTTTGCCCAGGAACGTGGGATATGAGTAAGTTCACCAGGGAAGGCAGCAATACCAGTAGGAACATAGACTTCAACCCTGTAGCAGAAGATACCATAACTTCTCAAGAGCTTACTAGATAACATAGGAACTGCAAAACACTTTTTCTTAGTAAGCTTCACTGTGGCAAGTTAAGAGAACATGCTCTTCCATAGCCCACCCATTAATACATATTGCATTCTTTGTCTTCTCCAATTTTTTACCACGCATGCAAACTAAACTATGGCTGGTTCACTAGTTATAGCCGTTCCTGGACTGGGACAACCTGCCTTTATAACTCTTGTTCTAATAACCACATAACTGGATGTGGAAGCGTTCCACAATGTGGTCTATATGGTATGGGGTTTAAGTACCTGTTGAATCCTGCTATGAGATCTTTGAGGGAGGCCATGCTCAAGGTCTCTTTGCTGTGTAAGAGCAAAGAGATAGGGCCTTCTTGGTGGTATCCCATTTCAGAATGTCTGTCACCTAAGTGGATAATTTTCAGGAGTGCACTGAAGGCTCAGACTTTGGGGGCATAAATGTGAACTGGATTCCAATAGTGTCTTGTCTGCTGCATTACGGGAGTTGTATCTAGAGATGCACTCAAATGTTTTAATTGTAAGCTGCCCTGAGCTCCTATAGGAGAAATAATATAACTTTACTAGTGAATACTAATAATATATTGGCAGCCATGAGGGCTAAATAGTTCTCTTCTTGCAGATGGGTTCCAAGAGAGTTGGGTTTGAAAATTTTACTCCAGCTTTATAGCAACAATGGACCCTGTGATAGTTTTGGTAATTGGGAAAGAAGCCATCATGGACTTTGTTCTCAGTGAATCATTTAGACAACTTAAAACTTGGAGAACAATTACCTGATCTTTAGGCATGGCCAAAGAATTCCATAATGCTAGTTGGGGCTTTGTTTATTTCCTTGGAATCAAAGCATGTAAGATTTCAAAACTTGCTTTCAAAAGCAAATTTGTGTTTTGGAGGATATACTTCTGGATGTGATGAAACAGGAACATTGTGCTTCTATTATGTAACCAGCTATTGCTACTACCACCATAACAGCTATAAAAATGCCTTAAGACAGAAAACACAGCATTGCAGTGCAATGACTTCTCTTAAACCAGCTTCTGGTACCTCTTCCTTACCTGCTGTCAGGAGCATTCTGGGGATTCTGGGAAAGATTCTCCTTGTAAAAGCGCATTGATGGTACAATGGAGGAAGTGACCCAGTAAATCATGATATTGGTCAAAAGGTCATCAAGAGAGTATTTCCTAAACAGAGGAGTTTAAAGCATTGTCATAGTTTTACCATCATACCTTTGGTACTTGACTGCAATTTGGTCTACTAATGCAGAATAGAAAGTGAGCTAATAACATGCTACCTTTGGGGTGTGTTAAGAGTATACTGAGAAAAGCAGTAATAGGTTAAAAAAACAATGCCAATTTTATTGGCTGTTTGAGATGAGAACTCCCCTCCCCCTTCCTTAAAAGGATCCTCACCCCATTACACTTGTGGTACAGACCTTTCCAGACCTCCATTGTCCATGTTCCGGAATGATTTGTCTGTCCAGGTGGAGAATTTCTCCAGGATGTATGCAGCGAGTCCCACAGGAGAATCATTCAATCCACAGCCTAGATCGGGGAAACAGCATATTACCGTTTACATCAGACACTTGCTCCACCTCTGGCTAGGAACTGGGCCCTGCATGGGACTTGCTCAGAGATCAAAGTGAGAACTAAGGCTTTGGATTGCAACCAACTTAATGTCACATCATTCTGGATGTCTTAACTGCAAGGGCCTGGTTCTTCCAACTATCTAGTTAATCTGGCTGGAGAAAAAAAAAAGCATTTGGCTAGAAAAGTGGCCAGTGTGAGCACATGGGTTGCTGCTGACTTTCATCTATGGTACCTTGGAAGTTTGCTCTCCCCCCGCCACCTCCCCCCCCCCATGTAAGCCCATTACCAGGGGAGCTTATCGTGTGGATTTTGTTTACTTGCAGAGTTATTTTTGCTGTCTGTAAAAGTGGGGGACAGAGATCTGTGTGTGTGTGTACAGTAGTCTCGTGTAGATGTTACATTCCGGGGAGGGGCATAAATATGAAATCACATATAGCTGAAACAACACCTTGGAATTTTACCTGCCAGAGCAAGTGTGAGACCTTCCCAGAGCCCGGTAAGCAGGACAGAGAGCTTAAAAGCTATTTTTGTGCTGGGAAAACCTGGCATGGAAAGAGCTTTTGAGCTCTCTGCCTTGTGTGTGTTTAATTTGTGCAATATCAGCTGGCTGGCTACCAAGCATGTACATCTGTGATCATGCAGGTTAAATGCACATAAGTTGTAATCCTACTGTATTACTTTGCCCTTCCTCATTTGCTTCTGCAATTGTTGGCATCCTTCAGTCTCAAGACACTGGAGTCCACCTCTGGGGATGAAGGTTTCTAGGAGCCACAGGTGAGAGCTGAGTGCAGAGTGAGGACCAAAGGTGGACAAGCTACTCCAGAAGGAACATGATGTGTCCCCCACCAGTGCTACATCCCATATACCGTATTTTTCGCCCCATAAGACGCACCGGCCCATAAGACGCACCTAGATTTTAGGGGGGGGAAATAAAGGGGAAAAAAATTATTTCCCCCCCAGGTGCGCTGCGCTACACCAGGAGCTTGGGGCGTGCGGAGCTCAGCGCGCCCCAAGCTTCTGCGTGCCGGCAAGGTCTCCGCTAGCGTGGGAGAGCCGGGCGCCTCTCCCAGGGCTAGCGGACCCCTGCGCTAATCCAGAAGCTTGGGGCAAGCTGAGGTCAGCGCGCCCCAAGCTTCTGCGTGCCGGCAAGCAGTCCGCTGCCGCCCCAAGCCTCCCGCACCCGGCAGGAGGTCCCACGGGGTGCGCGAGGCTTGGGGCGGCAGCGGACTGCTTGCGCGCACCGAGAAGCTTGGCGCGCGCTGAGCTCAGCCCGCCCCAAGCTTCTAGGTGCGCGCAAGCAGTCCGCTGCCGCCCCAAGCCTCGCGCACCCGGTGGGACCTCCTGCCGGGTGCGCGAGGCTTGCAGACACTCGCCCGAAGCAGGAGGAGCCCTCCAGAGGGCTCCCCGTGCTTCGGGCGACAGGCTGCCGCCCCAAGCCTCGCGCACCCGGTGGGACCTCCTGCCGGGCGCGCGAGGCTTGCAGGCATTCGCCCCATAAGACGCACCCCGATTTCCCCTTCATTTTTGGAGGGGAAAAAGTGCGTCTTATGGGGCGAAAAATACGGTACTCCTCTTTTGCAATAGAAAGTTATAATTAATGAAGCCTGATTAATCCAAATCTGTATAATTTATTGCAGTTATTCCTATGTGCCTTAGCTAGTATAATTTCATTCTGTATGGGGGAGACTAAAATGCCTCTTTTTTCAGTGGGGCCTTCACAAAACACAGGATGATCAACAAACCTGCTGTGTCAGGCTTGGTGGCCTGGATGTGTAAGTAACCAGATTCTCGCAAAATTTCATACACGTGCTTCTCAAAGTATGGGAATAAACGACGTGCGTCTTCCCTGGTGAGGCCCACCAGCCATGGTACGTAGGCTCCCAGTAGTAAACCAACCAAGCTAATGTTACTGGTGAAAACCATGTTCAGATGAAGCCCTTTTACAGATCTGAAAAGAAGGCATGGAGAGTTTTCCTAAACTTTCTAGTAAATGTGCTTTGGCTAGCATTAGAGTCAGAACCAGCAAATATGGAAGAACAATGAGAAAATACTTGGGAGAAGTGACATCCAGGGAAGAGATATAATCATACCTTGTATACACAGGCAGGGATATATTGCTGTTATTTAATACTGCTTTTAATAGTGGTTCTTGTGCAAGCTGGCATTTCTCAGTTGCTTGCCATAAGTTCAATTAGGAGCAAAATCTGGATTTTCTTCAGAGCAGAAATTGATTCCTCATGTAGATGTAATCTAAAGCCTATGTTTCTGTTCTCAATTACTTCCATGAGTCCTGCTTTGACGACAAATGCTCATTATATTCTCCGACATCCTTCCTTGCAAACAAAAACCCTTGCAATGCAGTAGTCCAACCAAGTTGCATGAATAAAGATTATGCCTAGATAACCCCCTGCTTTATAACGTAAATGTAAGGTAAAAGTAAGGGATGCGGGTGGTGCTGTGGGTTAAACCACAGAGCCTAGGACTTGCTGATCAGAAGGTCGGTGGTCTGAATTACATGACGGGGTGAGCTCCCGTTGTTCGGTTCCTGCTCCTGCCAACCTAGCAGTACGAAAGCACGTCAAAGTGCAAGTAGATAAATAAGTACCACTCTGTTCTGGTTCGCCAGAAGCGGCTTAGTCATGCTGGCCACATGACCCAGAAGCTGTACGCCGGCTCCCTCGGCCAATAAAGCGAGATGAGCGCCACAACCCCAGAGTCGATCACAACTGGAACTAGTGGTCAGGGGTCCCTTTACCTTTAAGGTAAAAATAAAGGACCCCCTGGACGGTTAAGTACAGTGAAAGGCGAGGGAGCCGGCGTTTGTCCACAGACAGCTTTCCGGGTCATGTGGCCAGCAGGACTAAACCGCTTCTGGTGCAACAGGATGGAAACCAGGGCGCACGGAAATGCAATTTACCTTTCTGCCACAGTGGTACCTATTTATCTACTTGCATTGGCATGCTTTTGAACTGCTGGGTTGGCAGGAGCTGGGACAGAGCAATGGGTGCTCACCCTGTTGCATGGATTCGAACCACCTTCCGACCGGCAAGGCCAAGGGGCTCAGTGGTTTATACTACAGCGCCACCCACTTTACCTTTATAATGTATAGATATGCCACAGCCACTAATTTATGTTGAATGATTAGGATTATGCAATAGAGAGAAGGACCTCCACCACTTACTGTGGCACCATCTGGGCTATGTTTGTGGTGATCTTGGAACCCCAGTCTCCACCCTGCAGGTAATATTCCTGGAAGCCGAGTCTCTGCATTAGCTTGTGAAAGATTCGAGCAGCAGCCAATGAATCAAAGCCTATCAGTGGGAAGAAAAAGCATCATTAAAAGACATCTACCACAGCTTTTAATTAAAAGCAGTGCCCTGGAAGTCCCTCCTTGGTTTATCTGCCACTTACCCTGTTTGTGAGGGGCCTCTGAAAAACCGTAACCTGGGATAGATGGACAGACGATCTCAAACACCACATTTTCGCCACTCAGTCCATGACCAGCAGGGTCCGTAAGCAGTGGGATGATCTTATAGAATTCATAGAAGGAGCCAGGCCAACCATGCACCATCAGCAACGGCCTAGCATTCTGACCTTTCGGGGTGTGAGGTGGTTTCACATGGATGAAATGAACTTCAATTCCTGCCAGAAATCCAACAGACAAGTTTTAAGTGCAGCAGAGAAAGCTCACTGTGGAAAATGGGGCTGGGGTTGGTCTGAAAGGATTAATCCCATTACAGGATATATTTATGTGTAGTTCAATGGGGAAAGAATTCACCTTCAATGGTTGTCTTATAATGTGGGTACTGGTTGAGGATTTTAACTTGTTTTTGCCAGTCAAACTGGGTTCTCCAGTAGGAGACCACTCTCTGCAGATAGTTGGAGTTGAAACCGTAGTTGAAGGCAGCCCCTTCTAGGGGTGGTGTGTAGCGGGTCTGATCAAGACGCTGGTACAAATCCTACAGAGAAGAGAGAGAGAGAGTCCCCATAAAGAATACTTTCAAAAGTGAGGCATCCTAACCTCTATGAATAGTTCTTAGAGGATCAAAGGCTTTCCACTATATATTACGGGTGCACAAAGATTGTGCTTTCTATACGGCCCTAAGAAATATTACGCAAAACAGTGTTGTTCATATGGGTTTCTGGCTGGATAAAGACTTTGAGTGAAGGCCTCAAACTAAAATAGTTTTTATTAAACACAGATGAGAGAGGCTTTCATTTCATTTAGGAAGAATTATTTCTTTTGTACGATTGAGGAATGGGACGTATAGAGAGTGCTCCATGTCCTATAAAATGCCTGCCAAAACTGGGTATAAGATTCTGAAACAGTCAAAACACAGGAGAGCTTTCTCGTTGCTAGACAGCATAATTAATTTTGTTCCCAAGGATGCCATTTAGAAAATGTGACCCTCGAAACATATCTTAACATCATGAAAGATTTTTAAGTCCATTACAGAAAAGGGGCTGTTGCAATTTTTGAAGCTGTTTTGAACACGTCAATGATAGCATATTGCCAATATAAGCTATCAGGTGACAATTTATTAGTAGAGGTCTTCCCTCTCTTCTTCTCCTCTTTGGCAATTACTCATAAAAGAGTAATATTGTCTTCCATGAACATGGTCTTAACAGTGTGTCCATAGGTGACTGTGGAGGCCAATTCTGGATCCATAAATCCTTCCACAGTGGGGACATTGGTTTCTGGGCGGGAGTTGTTCATGGTGAGGGTTTGCCAAACATGCCTTCCTCTTAGCACGTTTCTTCCTTTCATCCTTAGTTTGAGCAACTTCAAAGTCCATGATACCTTTGGTAAAGCCTGTTCTCCAACTGGAGAACTCACAGGCCAGTGTTTCCCAGTTGTCAGTGTTTATACTACATTTTTTTTAGATTTTTAGATTTGTCTTGAGTTAGTCTTTAAACCTCGTTTGTTGACCACCAGCATTATGCTTTCCATTTTTAAGTTTGGAATAGAGTAGTTGCTTTGGAAGACAATACTCAGGCATCCGAACAACATTTTAATGTATTTTTAATCTTTGTTTTAATGTATTTTTAATCTTTGTTGGAAGCTGCCCAGAGTGGCTGGGGAAACCCAGCCAGATGGGCAGGGTACAAATAATAAATAATAATAATAATTATTATTATAATGACCACTCCAATGAAGTTGATGTTGAAGAATCATTGCTTCAACAATAGTGATCTTTGCTTCTTCCAGTACATGGGCATTAGTTTACCTGTCTTCCCAAGTGATATGCAAAAATTTTCAGAGACACCATAGATGGAATTTTTCGAGGAGTTGGAGATGGCATTTATAAGTGGTCCATGTTTCACAGTAAGGTTGGTAGTATAATAGCTTTGTAAACAAGCATTTTGGTTTCCCTGAAAATGTCCCGGTCCTCAAACACTCTGCACTTCAATCGGGAGAAAACTGCCCTTGTAGGAAAAGTGGAGGTCATCCTCTGAGTGTGCACATACTACATTGTCATCAGCATACTGAAGCTCTATGACGGAAGTTATGGTAACCTTACTCTTTGCTTTCAGGCTACTCAAGTTAAAAGAGCTTTCCACCTATTCGATATATGGTTTCTACCCCGGTGGGGAGTTCAGCAACGTGTAGGGCAATGTATAGAGGTCTTCCCAGCCCTCCTCCAACACAGTAATGCTTGAATTGCTAGGGTGATGAAACCTGACACCCTCCCCCTGTTTCAGCTAAACCAAAATCCTCTGCAGCCTTCTAAAATCAGATAACATGGCATGGCCACCTCAGGATCACCTGTAGTTCAAGTAATTAGTAGCTGGAGAGTCACAGTGATACAAAGCTTGCTTGCTAGCATAGTATCCCAATGACATAGGAAAACTGGCCTGGCCAGTTTGGGCTTTACCAGCATCCTCATCTGACCTAAAAAGCATGACTAACATGATTGGCTGAAAAGAAGGTAGGCAGCTACAGAACCGGAATGTGATCAATCCTTAGTGTAATCCTACTCAGTTGGCAGACTTACACACTCTCCAGCTCTCACAGGGCAGTTAGAAATTCAAAACACAATATTAAAAGCAGTTGAAAACAATCACAAAAATAAGCTGGGTCCTAAAAATATACATCTCAAGTGTCAAAAGCCAGGGTAAACGCGTTTGTACCATAAATTTTACACATAACACCCCCCTACCCATTTCCATCTTCTCTTTAGTACCTGGATTTCCTCCTCTGATGTCGTTACTTTGAAAGGTCTAATTCCTTTATCTTCTTCATCAGTATGTGGTCTCTCTCCAGAGCCCCACCATCCATCTCCCATTTCTAGGGTCTTCGTCCTCTGCCTAGACAGAAGCCAATATACTAGGAGGCCTCCACCTCCGAGCGCACAAGAAGCTGCAATCATGTTTTTCTGGGGTGTGTCATAAGACCTAGAAAGGCACCCAACATTTTGTGAGGCAAAGGCGGATAAGCAATCTATGTGTGCAAAAGAAGGATTACTTGCAAGCCTCCTTAGAAGCAAATGGTGGGTTTTCACTGAAATGCTTCTTGGTACAGTGGTACCTCAGGTTAAGGACTTAATTCATTCCAGAAGTCCGTTCTTAACTTGAAACTGTTCTTAACCTGAAGCACCACTTTAGCTAATGGGGCCTCCTGCTGCCACCACGCCACCAGAGCACGATTTCTGTTCTCATCCTGAAGCAAAGTTCTTAACCTGAAGCACTATTTCTGGGTTAGTGGAGTCTGTAACCTGAAGTGTATGTAACCTGAGGTACCACTGTATTTAAAATCGTAGCTTAGTAGAAATTAATAGGACAAAAAAAGTAGTTCTGAAAAAGCATATAATCAAAGGTTGTATATGCAAGTGTTCTTTAAACATTTTAATCACTCTTTTATGCTTGCATGAGGTAATAAACTGAAATTTCATTCTTTGTTGGGCTCAGCAGTGGCCCGAGAAATAAAGATTGGGGTACATGGAGACACAAAGAGGATTATAGGGCAAGATTTGGTCTATGTGTTAGGTTTCTGTAAAATAAATAATAGTATATTTTACATTAACGCTCCAATCCCAAACATATTTCAGAAGTAAACCCTATTGATTTTGATTGCATGAACTTTCAAGTAGACATGATTAGGATTGAAGCCTTGTTTTAATAATTTCCAGTTATCAACTGTACTTTTCAGGCTACAGATTATAACTGAATATGCATTTCATTCAAATAATCCCAGCGGTAGAGTGAGTGGGTGAATTACTTGTTTCGGGTGACTTGCTCCCCCCCCCCGCTCACCCATGCCACCTGTAATTTTGATTAGATAAACAAAGGATAGTAATTTGCACTGAGAGTTTCCAGGCACTATTGGTATTCTAAAAGTTAGACTAGTTGGAAGCTATTACTACTGCCATCCTGTCCAAATAGCTACTGTGTTTAAGACTGGGTAATGTGAAAGGAGCCGAATCATGTAACCCGAATGGGCATACTCTGGGAATATATTCCAAAGCGGAAAACTCAGTTTCAGTCCCCATTTTTTTAGCTTGGCATAATTGACGTGGGTGGCGCTGTGGGTTAAACCACAGAGCCGAGGATTTGCCGATCAGAAGGTTGGCGGTTCGAATCCCTGCGACGGGGTGAGCTCCCGTTGCTCGGTCCCTGCTCCTGCCCACCTAGCAGTTCGAAAGCACGTCAAAGTGCAAGTAGATAAATAGGTACCGCTCCGGCAGGAAGGTAAACGGTGTTTCCGTGCGCTGCTCTGGTTCGCCAGAAGCGGCTTAGTCATGTGGATCACATGACCCGGAAGCTGTACACCAGCTCCCTCGGCCAATAAAGTGAGCAACCCCAGAGTCGGTCACGACTGGACCTAATGGTCAGGGGTCCCTTTACCCTTTACCTTTAACTGTCAGTCTGGACCTGCGCTCTGGAGGCTTCACACGGCTATCCCTGAAGCCTTCGCAGCGCAGCGGGAGTTCCTGCTGCGCTCCGGAGGCTTCAGGTTCCTTTCGCTGAAGCCAGGAGAGTCTTGCTCTCCCAGCTTCAGCAAAAGGAGCCCGAAGCCTCCGGAGCACAGCAGGAGCTCCCGCTGTGCTCTGGAGGCTTCAGGCGGCTATCTCTGAAGCCTGGAGAGCAAGAGGGGTCGGTGCGCACTGACCCCTCTCCGCTCTCCAGGCTTCAGCGAAAGCAAGGCGAAGCCTCTGGAGTGCGGAGGGAGCGCTCCCTCTGCGCTTTGGAGGCTTTGCCTTGCTATCGCTGAAGCCAAGGAGCCTGCATTCGCTCGATAGGACGCGCACACATTTCCCCTTAATTTTTGGAGGGGTAAAAGTGTGTCCTATAGAGCGAAAAATACGGTACTTCATTTTGCCTGTGCCAAATCTTCCTGTATTCAGCTTCACTGGTTAACCTTGGATTTTAGTATTAGGATAGAAACTTCTCCCTATCTACTTTCTCTACACCAGGGGTGGCCAACTCCCAAAAGACTGTGATCTACTCACAGAGTTAAAAACTGGCAGTGATCTACCCCCTTTTTGGGGTTCAGGGCACAAATGTTGAGCTTCTTTGGGGGGAGCCAGTGATCTACCACAGACGTCCAGTGATCTAGCAGTAGGTCACGATCTACCTGTTGGATGTGCCTGCTCTACACCATGCAGAGTTTGATGTGCCTCTGCCCTTCCCTCCACCCTTAATCATATTTATTCCAAATTAAAAGCTCCAGATATTGCAACCTTTCCTCATTGAAGAGGTAGCTCACATTGATCATTTTAGTTGCCCTTCTCCAATACCGCCTTCTAACCCATCCTTATTTCTAAACTTTGTTCCATTCTCTTACGTAAACTGGGCTCCTGGCATGTGATTGTGGGTTGTACTTTGGCTCTTTTGCCAATGCCTCTCTGAAGGGCTACCCTTTGCCCCAGGAACAACAGTAACAAAAATCAAGCCTATTAATGCACATAGCATTTCAATTCCTGTCCGAGCACAATAGAGGAACCAGCAGAAGCAGTTAAGCAGTGCTTTTCTGAACATTCAAAATGCTTTGCACAATCTTCTTGCAATCCTTATGTCCTGTATTACCCTCATTTGACAAATGAGGTTTTCAACTGAGAGGCAATGATTTACTTAAGGCCACTTAGTGAGTTTGCGGCAGGAGAAAGTGGCTTTCCATGAAACCACCAGTTTGGGTACATATGACATAATGAGCAATTTTGCTACTAAGGGACACCTGGATTTCTGCAAACCAGGAACTTCCCCCTATTCTAAGTTTCCGAGCTCCTTAGAAGCAGAGTAGTCAGATTCTTGTTTATTTAAATCTCACAAGGATTTAGCTACTCAGAGGCCTTATCCTGGTAAGATATGGCGTTGATTCAGCACCAAGCAGCTTTAGTGGTGCTAATCTGCCTCAAGCAGGATCAGAACTTGATGGCTTTATGGAGGGGTCTGTCTTTCCAGCACTTCTTCTGCAAACAGTCCTAGGCTCCTTTCAGTCTGTCCTTTGGTACATATTTGAAGGGAGCTTTAAAAACAAAGTAGCCGTTCTACTTAACTATGCATTGAAATTAAGAGCTACCAACCTGATGAACACCCGCATGTGGATAAAAAGAATAAATTGGGGGGTGTTCCCACCCATGGGTGTATCCAGAGGGGCAACTGCCCCCCTACATCAAGTGAATAAATAAAAATACTTAACTAAAAGTAGAAACTGTAGAAAAATTTTGACAGACTTTTCTGAGCACTTGGGGTAAAAAAAAAAAGTAATTTAAAACAACTGTTGCTGAGACATTTCATTCAGAATCTGTTTGACAGAGCCAGACAGAGAATGATGACAGGTAGGTGTCATGCCCACCCCCTAACATAAATCTTGGCTACGCCCATGTCCGGACCTCTTTTCTATGTATGTTTATGTAGGAAGTAGGTATTCCAATCTACCTGAAACATGACTGTGATTACCTAACTGGGCTGGTAGCTATTCTAGTTTCATTGCTCCACAATAAAAATAAGGAGTTTGAACTGCCCTTTGCTTCTTAATTTCAGAGCACAGTGAACTGGGTTGGCTGCCCTGGCTTCACGACTCTACAGCCAGCATTCAGACCAGTCCCTCACCATTTAGCTTACAGCTAAATACCAATTCCAGCTTATCCCCCCCCCCATAAGCTCCCCCAAGAGCAGCGCCTGCTGCCTCCTCTTTACACTCACCTGACATTCTGCAGGATCTGCTGCCACATGTCTGCAAGATGGGCCTATGAATCAACAAGAGTTCAGCTTTGACCCACGGACAATGCCGTTGGAAAAACCTTCCTAGGTATGTACTTCCGCCTTCAACTGCCTGTTCCCTGTACTCCATTGAGTAACACTGAGTAAACAAAAAGATTACATAGTTTCCTACTGCCATCTACTGCCTAAAGGCATGTTTCCATGATGGCTAGCAGGACTGGTCAAATACGTACATTTTGCTGCCTTGAGGCAAGAGCAGCAAATGGCGCCCCCTGGCTTTCTCTTTTTCTTCAGTACTTATACCACAAATCCCTAGTGTGCTGCTAACACTATATGCATGTCTGAGACTGCCTAGATTTAGTTGACGTGACAGAACCTGTGCTATATATGAAAGGCAGGGATGCTCAAATGGCAGCAAGCTTTGTTGACCCTGGAGCTTCTGAAAAACCCTGGGTAAGACACAGAAATGGGAGTAGGTCTAATAAAGTTAACCAGCACCATGCTCACTTCTCTGGCACCAACATGTCCACAACCACTTGGAGCCACATCTCTCTGAGGTTCCTTATTTTTTGAAATACAAATCTGGCCAATCTGTTGCAATACAGAGCAACTGCAGTAAACCCCACATATAAAAATGGCTTTTCACATTGTGACCTCTCGTGATCACAATGCAGAACTGCTTTTGCTGAGTTTCATTGCAACTCATGCACCTGTAAGCATGTGCCCCCATTAGCTCTGAGGATGCCACAGCAACTTTACTCAGGCAACTATTGTGGAAACAATAAGACTTTCTGTAAATCCGCTTCAGGGAGAATTTTTATTCTTAAAAGGCTTTAGCCACTTCACTGACATTATGAAAACTCATAAGATGTCTCCTGGAACCGGATATCGCGTTAAAACGAAACCCAAACACGCATTTACTTTTCAGATAAACAGTGAAGCTTTCCCAGTTTACCTGACACACTGCTGCTTCTCCTTTCCCCTTCTAAAGGTAAAGGTAAAGGACCCCTGGACAGTTAAGTCCAGTCACAGGCAATTATGGGGTTGCAGTGCTCATCTCACTTCAGGCCAAGGGAGTCAGCGTTTGTCCACAGACAACTTTCCAGGTCATGTGGCCAGCATGACTAAGCTGCTTCTGGCGCAACAGGACACTGTGATGGAAACCAGTGCGTACAGAAATGCCCTTTACCTTCCTGCTGCTGTAGTACCTATTCATTTACCTGTACTGGCATGCTTTTGAACTGCTAGGTTGGCAGAGCAACAGGAACTCACCACCCTCGTGGGGATTTGAACCGCCAACCTTCTGATCAGCAAGCCCAAGAGGCTCAGTGATTTAGACCACAGCGCCACCCGCATCCCATACTTTCCCCTTCTACCGCCTGCTAAGTGGCAGTGACCAACAGGACAACAGGAGACAGCCCTACATACTGTCTGCTACTGCTCTTCCCTAGGAAATGGAAACAGTAAATTTATCAGTAATAGCCGTGTTTGCTGGGCTAATATAATCTGAGTGGATTAATTCTGACAACACAGTTTACGAAGGAAGACTACACCATCTGGATAGATACCAAATCTTCCATATGGAGTGTTCAAATTGAATTATCCCAACTAAGCTGCTCAAAGGGACTTTTAAGATTATTGTTGTTTTTGCGTAATAATCACTGAATTGTTAGCCCCCCCCCTTTTTTTGCATAGGATCCAGACAGTGTTTCTCAGGTTTTGTTTTTCTGTTTAAAGATGTTGGATTTTCCAAGTGTTCAAATTATAATATGTTATCCAGTTTCTTGTGTTCTATGTCAGTGCGGGCAGTCACGTTCTCCAGGCACTGCATAACGCAATGGCTATTGGATCCACTATACTGTGATAAAAAACAGTGATGGCAGAAATGGGCATGAAACTGGACTTCTGCAAAGAAAAATATTAGAAAATGAATGTTTTGGGGACCTTAGTAATGAAAGTCAAGCTGTGCAGTTCCCTGCCAGCAGATCTATTTGGGGAGCTACCCTTTAATAATCTGGGAATATTTCTCATGAGTAGATCCATTTGTGGGTAGTATATTACAGTGCATGGGATTCTTTGCGCAGGGGGAAATTTGTGTTTTAAAGGTATGGTGTGTACACAACCCTAGACTTGCATGACCTGAAAGTTGGTTTCAAATGCTGTACACGCTAACATCTTTCTTCTAGGAAAGTGATAGTCTCAGTTGCTACATGCTGCTTTGATTCCACAGGAACATTCTGGTTTGTTTTGGGATGATCCAATAGGAAAATACGAAGAAAGCTCTCGTGGATTTACAAATACAGTCTCCTCTGTATTTGTACAAAAGTCGGGGAGGGGGGAGCACACACAGAGAAAATGGCTTGGAGGGTTCAGTGCTGGCCGGACTAAGTGAACAGAGCCTCAGGCAGACAACAGCTGCAGTGGGCTGCCTCCCAGGAATAGGGTGGACATGCACAGAAAACATCTGTGCTTTTAAAAATCTTTTATTTCTTTGTGTTTGGGCCTGGAACTCTTTTGTGCAAGGAGTGCACAGTCCCTGTCCTGAATCAAATGCTTCCAACTGGTGGTGGGACACTAGCTTGTTTGTTTGTTTTAGCACTCCATAGATTCCTGGGATGCTCCAGAAGACAGTGATTTATACTGTAATACGGCCATTCCACTGGCGCATTTCAACATTCAATGCTGTACTGTAAGGCCATCACTCCCTCCAGGGACGCGGACTTATAAAAAATATTGGGGGGGGGGCCCGGGAAAGCTCATGAATAATAAATAAGCTCATGAATATGCAAATAAAGTGGCACCGCCTCCTCGTGAGCGAATAGGGGAGAGCGTGCTGCGCCTATTAATCAGCTCCAAAGGAAATTGGGTGGAGCTTTTGCTCGGGAGGGAGGGAGGGCAGGAGGCATGCAGCCCGACCCTCCCTGTGCATTTTGGGCTGGGGGAGGGGCGGCGATGGCGCTCTGCTGGAGGGGCGCCGGAGATTATTGGGGGGGCGGAGCCCCCCCAAACGAATTTTTGAGGGGGCTCGGGCACCCTCAAGCCCCATGGAGTTGGCGCCTATGACTCCCTCTAATAGCAAAATCAGGTGGTGAGTGCCAGCACCTAAGAAATCAGAACAGAGCCACACAGGTTGGCTTCAAAGCTCATTTCCCACATCAAGGAATTCTGGGCACTATAGTTTCCTCCTCACAGAGTTACAATCTCCAGCAACCCTATTAGAGTGAATTATTTGAGGCAGGAAATGTGTTTCAAATGTGCTTTAAAGGTATAGCGTGTACCCAGCCTAAGAAACAAGAGGGAGGTATCAGCACGCTCAGGAGAACCCCAAAGTTTGCAGAAGCACAAGAAGATCTGGGGAGAGGGGAACAAAGTCAACAATCTGCCTCCAAACAGCTCAATGAGAATTGAACATGGTCAGTAGCCACAGAAAGCCAAGTGTTTGCGTTGAAGGAGTGGTGGAAGAAAACTGGGACTGGATGGGAATGTGAACAGAGGGAATATCTTTGAAAGGGTCTTGTGTGGTTGGCTAGAACTCTGAGCTGAAGCACTCCACACTGCAACACTTGACTGAAGTTATCATTTGCTTCAGTGTTGCAATCATGTGTGGGAGATTGGATAGAATTATAGATTTGTAGAGTTGGAAGGGGCTTCCTTTTTTCCACAACAGCCATGACCTTCACCTGTTGTGGTTTCGCCTGCAGGGCTAGCACATCTTAACATCACTGAGCCTGCTGCCTAATAGGTCAGACCAGAAAAAGGGAAATACTCAACATGTGTTTAATCCCTCAGACCTTCAGCAAAGGACACGGGGCCCTGCCAGGTATCCCCTCTTGATGCCACTGGAAGCTCAGTAGGATGCAAAGAATAACAAGTGGTTTGCAACATGCAGGACATCTTAACCCAGGGGTCAGCAACCTTTTTCAGCTGTGGGCCAGTCCACCGCCCCTCAGACCATGTGGTAGGCTGGACAATATTTTTTTTTGGGGGGGGGGAATGAACGAATTCCTATGTCCCACAAATAACCCAGAGACGCATTTTAAATAAATGCACACATTCTACTCATGTAAAAACACGCTGATTCCTGGACCATCCACGGGCTGGATTGAGAAGGCGATTGGGCCGCATCCAGCCCTTATGTTGCCTACCCCTGTCTTAACCCATATAATCCCCTGCAACCAGGGTGCAGTTCATAAAAGTGTATCTAGTGCTCAGGGGTCAATGCTATAAGGCCTCTCAGTGACAACGGTCCCTGAGGGCAGCTAAGCAATTAAAGGAAATGTCAGATATCATTGTAAATTTCCTGAGTAAATGCTGAGGAATAATCCATACCTGCTGCCTTGTGGGACATCTCTGGGAGAAGAAAAGGCCAAAGAGTAAACCCTGCACAAATCCAGAGTGAAGTCTCTTAGGTAGTTGGTACACCTCCTTCCGGCTACTCTTGCAGCCCAGCTGGTTTCCATATCCAATGGTTTGAGTTCACCCCCAAAAGCTCACTCCTCCTCCATTGTCTCCCGAGACAGAGGGATGCCAACACCGATCTTGGGAAGGTCTTAACTGACTTTAGTCATACAGCTTTGGGTACATACTAGTTTAACTGGCAAGGCATCTGTGCTGTCTGGAAGATATTGGGCCATCAAGACTGTTCGTCATTGTCCAGGAGAAAGTGCTTGGCCAGAGGGTCGTTCCCCTTATGGCTGGTATAGAACTGTAGTTATTAAACTTGAAATGAGTTGGAGGGAGGAGAAAGAACCATGAGAAGAATAAAAGCTCCAGGCAACAGATCATGAGGCAAGGTTGTGTTCTGTTAGTCTTGCTGCCTTTGCTGCTCATACTAGTCCCCACATTGCCATGATGAGGACCAGCAGATATCAGCACAGGAATTGGCACAGCCCTGTGATGGCTTGTGCATGTCTGCTTACTTGAGTTTTGTCACTAAAAAACCCTGTCTGGAGGCACCCCAAGAGTCTTCTTGTTAATTGGTGATCATAGTCGATGTTCTCTAGTGTATGCACAGCAAATTGTTAAGCATTTGTCATACAGGAGCACATCATCCTTCTATCTCTAAAATCAACAACCACTGCATTCAGTTTTTAAGAGGCCATTATAAACAGGACACAATCAGCTCAAGTACAAATGTGTAACCACTTGTTCCCGGAAATCAGCCTGCAGGCAAAGATCTTGTGTAGTCCTGGAGCAACTGCCAGGGAAAATAAACAGCCGTCAAGTTGCAACTCCCTCTCCAGGACTGCATCGTAGCATCACATCTCCAGATCCACCTCAGTGTATATAGCTCATTGCCTGGTCTTTTTACCTTGGTCAGACACAAGGCAGCAATACGAGACATCCATTAGGTGGGACTCCATCAGGATTTTAATTTGGAATTGTGGAATGATAAGGGATTCTGGTTCTTCTTACTTGCAGGAGACAAGAAGGAAGAGGCAAGCAATAAAATCTGGAGTGGGGTGCAGTGGTGGTGGGGATCCTTGTACATGTCAGTTTTTATTTTAACTCTAAAATGACATATTTCTGTCTCATTAGCTGTGGGATTAAATCCATGCTTCTGTAGAAAGACAAGGGGCCCATGATACATTCTTTGCAGAAATTTCAAAATTATCTTTCTTTCTTGGCCCCCTTCCCCAAAATACTTGTCACTGCATTAATACTAATATGTATTAAAGTGGTGGAAAATATGTCAGAAAATATACCTGCTAACTATACTGATGGCTGCACTACGGCAGCTCATGTATCTGCACAAAGAGCAAAAGCAATGCATCTGGAATTGCTTCCAGCTATACGGTATGATGATCAACTGTGAGGCTGAAGCTCTGGATGGGCTGGTAAAATTTTGGCCGGTCAACAACACACATTCCCAATTCCTTCTTTGTTGTCTGTAGCATAAGGCTCCTTTTCCTATTGTTGTAGAATTGGAGAGTTGCAAGGGTCATCTAGTCCAACCCCTGCAAAGCAGGAATCTCAACTAGATCATACATGACAGATGGCCATCCAACCTCTGCTTTAAAACTTCCAATGAAGAAAAGTCCACCACCTTTTGTGCTGTCTCTCAAACTCTTACATGTCAGGTTGAAGAGGCGTAGAAGGGGAGCAGGATCATGCCTAGCCCCCTTTGCTTGCTTGGCATAGCCTGTGAAGGAAGCAACACACGTACAAACTGAGTTTGCATGTCCCTAAGTGAGGACTGTGGGACGCGGGTGGCGCTGTGGGTTAAACCACAGAGCCTAGGAATTGCCGATCAGAAGGTCAGCGGTTTGAATCCCTGGACGGGGTGAGCTCCCGTTGCTCGGTCCCTGATCCTGCCAACATAGCAGCTTGAAAGCACGTCAAAGTGCAAGTAGATAAATAGGGACCGCTCCGGCGGGAAGGTAAACAGCATTTCTGTGTGCTGCTCTGGTTCACCAGAAGCAGCTTAGTCATGCTGGCCACATGACCCAGAAGCTGTACGCCGGCTCCCTCGGCCAATAAAGCGAGATGAGTGCCGCAACCCAAGAGTTGTCTGCGACTGGACCTAATGGTCAGGGGTCCCTTTACCTTTTCCTTTACCTAAGTGAGGACTGTACCACTTCAGTTAGTTACAGTTGATTCAACCCACAGTTGCCTTGGGCAACTTATTCCATAATATTCCATCTGGGATTCCTGTCTATTCAGTGCAGAAGTGTATTCCGAATGGTTAAACAGCCATGCAGTGACTACTTAGTGCATGGACATGAGTGAGGGGTGTGGGGTGGGAAACATAGGAGAATTTCTATCTTTCATTTGTTTCCTGCATTCCGCTCCCACTCCTTCAACCGCCCCCCCAAAAAACCCCGTTTCAATGCATTTCAGTCCCTTTTCAGGGGTAATTTTAATCCAGATTTATAATAGCCTTGTGCGTTGCTTTGGAAGAGAAAAAACTGACAACAGAAGAAAGAGAGTTCAGCAATATATATGTATGTCTGTGACTTCCCCATAATAAATCCGTTCCTGGATTATCTGAGAGATGGGCTTAGGGTACAAGAGATGGCAATACTGCTTGTTCCGGATGCTGAAGTGCTGCTTGCAACCATTTATTGTGTGCTGCAATTGAGTAGCTGGCCAATTACTCATCTGCTCATCAACTTGCTATTGTCCTTCCAGCTGCTTAAATACTCTTCCTCCATCTGCTCTGTAAACAGAGGCACAGTGCCACCAGCCTGAGAGCTTCCATGATCTTCCATCAGCAAAAGAACCAGCAATCCTTTTTTGCTGAAAGGTTTCTTTTCCTTTTGGTGCTTTCAGGTCTGTCAATATTTGCCAAGCGAGGCTCCACCTTTACTGAGCTGGAGCGTGACAGCCTTGCCACTTTTGCAGTTGGTGGCTCCATTAGGTAGCATTAACATTAGGAGGTGAAGAGTGATCGGGCTTCTTTGATAAACGAGGAGAGCTTTGCAAACAGAGAACAGCAAATACTTCCGGGGAGTGGGTCAGGACACCTGCTCGGGGGGGGGGGGGAGATGCTCTTTCTCCAGGTCTCGTTTAACTCCAGAGGCCTGAGTTTATGGGGAATGTACAGTACAAAGCATGGAATGAACATTACAGTCCATTGGTTCTCCTTTTAGTTTTAGCACTCTCTTCCTCTTGCTTCTCTTATCCAAGTCATTTTCATCATGTGGTTTGAGTTGGTACTGACATACCTTCTGAGTCATGCGCATGCCCTGTGTGAGACACCAAACATGGCTTCAAGTTCTGCAGTGGCTCAACATGCTCAGCTTATAGCTAACCCTGCCCATTTTCTTTAAATACACACATGCTCTGGCAAGACAGTTATAATGTGTTTTAAGTGGGGCTGCCTTTGAAGTCTGTTCAGAAACCTTAGCTGGTACAGAATGCTGTCGCTTGAATGCTTCTGAGGCCGAAGCTGTCAGAACATCTAATGCTTATACCAGGCTTCCTCAACCTCAGCCCTCCAGATGTTTTTGGCCTACAACTCCCATGATCCCTAGCTAGCAGGACCAGTGGTCAGGGATGATGGGAATTGTAGTTTCAAAACATCTGGAGGGCCGAGGTTGAGGAAGCCTGGCTTATACTGTACCAGTTGCATTAATTGCCTGTTTGTTTCTGGATCCAATGCTAGTAGTAGCCTTTAAAGTGCTAGACGGTTTAGGACCAGGTTGTGCCAGAACTGGCCCAGACCTTACCCTGCTTGGGGGCCCAACATCAAGATGTTAAGTTGGCAGGCTTGAGACAGATTGCCTTTTCAGTAGTGGCCCCGTGGAACTGTGGAATTCTCTTCCTAGAGAAATATGTATGGCCCCTACTCTAATGGCTTTTAAATAGAGCCTGAAGACTTTTAAAATTTCAAATGGTTTTTAAAATCTGTAGGTCACTGTCTTGTTTCAACTGCTGCTTTTAAAAGGTTCTAATATTTTAATTTTTTAAAAAAACCCCTAATGTGGTATTATTGATACAATGGTTCTGATGTAAGCTGCCTTGGCAGGGATTTGCCCTAAAAAGGGCATTTTTGAAAGTTATAATAAAAGTTGAACCTGGGAGCTGTCCTGCCTGTGTAGACAACTGTCTGAATGCTTAGCTGAATTAATAATATTTCAGCCATTATACATCATACGAATGCCTTCCTATTGATTGCTTAATCTCAGTTCCATCAGTTTAGTTAATGTTTTACTGCTCGCTGGCAGTTCTGCCTTACTGTCATGAGTTATGCTGCTAAGTGCACATTTCATGGTTACAAATGGAAATCAATACAAATGAAATGAGACTTAAAAAGTCATAACCATCTTTCCACAAATAATTTTGATGGCCTCAAAGTAACATGGGGAACAGATTTGAGGGAACTCCTAGACCCCAAAACCTGGAGTGCCATATGGGACAAAGGGCCCCTTAGCTCAGTGTCAGCCAACCTATGGGGAAATTCTCTTAAAACCATAAACCTGGTACCTCATGCTTGTGCAGATGACCTAGATCTGAGGAGAGGGATCAACAGACAACTACAGGATATGTGGCTTCAGAGGCTTCTGTTTTAATATGTGGTGGCGATGCCCTCTGCCGGATGTCTTTGGGGGTGAAGTTATTGCTGAGATGAGCCTCATTATCTGCCACCCCATGGTTAAAAGGCCCCAGCTTGTGCTTCTCATCCATACTTTCTGGTGATAACACAGAAGCAGCTTCTAAGGACTTGATTAGGTTTATGCTTGTGGCGGCATGTTTGAGGGAGTAGACTAAGAATTGTGGACTATGCCACTACAGATAATATGTAAAGTGTTCCCTGCATTGTGTAGTAAACTAGGACATCAGAGGGAGCTTTAGGCTAAAATTGTTCCCCCAATGTGCTTTTCTACTGTGTGGAGGGTGACTTATGCTGGGTACTCAAGCTAGAACTACCCATACCACCAATGTCTGGAGCATGGTTCTGTTTTTAAGTAAAAAGAGCAGATCTGTGTTTATATAGGAGTTGTTTGATTTGATGGAAAGACGTTCGCTGAGGCACCCAGTTGCAGAGAGGGATCTGGAAGGGTAGCAGACTTGGCTGATGGAGCTCAAAGGTCAACAATCACACAGCTGCTTTGCCTGGCTCAGGCACCCAGGTACTTTGGATGTCTAGGGACATCTTAGTTCCAAGAATTAGAAAAAGCGGTAGCTAGGCTAGAGACATAACAAAAACACAAACTACATAATCCAGAAAAGGTACAAACTGTGCTTAGTTTCAACTTGTCTTCAAAGCAATACTATGTTACTCATAATCATTTTTAGAGATCTTGTCCCCAAAGAGGAAGTCATTAAGGTCAGAAATCTTCTTCCCACAGGGATTATGTTTATTTTTTTCACCACACTGACTATCTCTTATGAAAATATTCTTCTGTCCACCTCCAAGATACATTCTTATTTCAGCCAAGCAATTCCCTCTCCGAGTGACTCTGGTCACGTCCGCCTGAGCCAGAAGAAGAGAGTGCTCAGAACATAAAAAATATATATTCCTCAATAATATTCTACACATTAGAAGTTTTTGAGCTGAGGTTGGATGGCCGTCTATGAAGATGCTGTAGGTAGCAATGGATTTCCTGTGCAAGGGTGGGGAAATAGTGGACTATATGACATTGGAGGTACCTTCAATGTCTCTGATTCTATGACTGAATTCAGATGATTATTTTCCTAATGTTACTGCCCAGTGTGCATGAAACATGTGCTCAGCTGATTTTCTTGAATATCTTTGGCTCCATAAACATTTGTCTCTCTACTCAGTGGCTTCAGCTGAAATACAGACTTTTAGCTACCTATAAATACTTTGTTGGTCATCTTCCAGAATGTGCCTTTACAATAGTTTGACTCTGCGCCTCAGGCTGTGTACACACTATACTTTTAAAAAAAATATTTTTATTACAGATTTTATTGGTTTACAAAAGTATGTGCATTGTCTCTTTTTTCCGGGTTGTAAGGTCTTTTCTACAGATCGGTTACCTTTGTTGTGAGGCCTTAGCGTTGAGTACATTATAAGGTTGGGGAAGAAGAGGTATACACACTATCAGTGCTTTTTTCTGGGGGTACGCATACCCCTGAACATTTTGTGAATCTAAGTTTGGCCTCATCGAGGGGCAGTATTTCAATCTGAGTAGGAAAATGAGAGTACCCCTAAACATTTTTTTAGAAAGAAAGCAGTGCACACTATACTTTTAAAGCACATTCAAAGTACATTCTTCCCCTCAAAGAATTCTGGACACTGCGGTTTACACATCACAGGGTTATGATTCCCAGAAACCCTTAACAAACTACAGTGCCCAGAATTCTTTGAAAGGAGAAATTTGTTTTGAATGTGCTTTAAAGGTATAGTGTGTATGCTGCCTCAGTTTCCAGGCTCTTTCTTTACTACTGTTGCTCTTCTTTCCTGCCAACTTACTCATGCCTGGCGTCCTTCTTCTACCTAAGTTCTCTTGCCTCTCATGCTACATCACTGGGGAAGGAGCACACCCTAATTGTGGCTCCACTATTCCAGTGTCTGTGTGTCAGGTCCAGTGTCCCCTCCACCCACTGAATCCCAGAGCTTTCCTATTGATTGCTTTCTCTGCCTGTACACAAATTCATGCTCTTGAAGAAAATCCCTCTCAACAAATATTTGCTGTTGTCTACAGAGGCTTAGCCAGTTTATATTCTAAACCAGATTTGTTTAAATAGGTGGCTCTGAACAATGAAAGTTTCTCATATTTGGTTATGCACTGTGAACAGTGTGTGTGATGTAATACTGTTTCTGGAGCAAGAGGGCAGCATTGACTAAGTTTCTTTTCCCTGTGTGGAGATCATTCCAAAGAGATATTGCCCTGCTCTCAATTTCCTGAAGGCTGCTGCTTCAGCCACCCTTTCTAAACCGTTTAATTTACTATCTCCCCATCATCACAATGAAACATTCAGTCCATATAAATTGTCCATCGAACACAGAGCACATCTGTTCACCGTACGTAGGGAATGAGAGATGGCTCCTTCTGGCCTGTCCAGATGTGTTTGAAAAAGGTCAATGACCTAGAGAAATAAGGAGCTCTACAGAAAGAGCAGATTAAAAAAGAAAAAGGAAAAAAAAGTAGATCTATTCTTCAGACATAAAGAGCAAAGCACCTCACTTTTCATCACCCCCTGCCCCAGGATTCTGCTAGATTAAATCATTCTGTCTGACAACGGAGGAAGAAGATAAAAGAAATGAAATCATCATTAATTATTTGCTTCATGCAAATCCCCAGAAGGAATATATTTAAATTACAAGCTAGATCTCCTGCAAGCCATTTTGCCCCAGGAGTGGCTTCCTAAATGTTGTATGAGAGGAATTACCTGCTTGACATTCTTATGAGGACAGAGGATATAAGGAGTCTAGGAATGTTTACAAGGCAGGATTTATAGGGTACACAGAGCCAGCTAGTCATCCGTCAAGGTTACCACCGGCTTGAGCAATCAGCTTAATGCATTTTAGTACAGTTATACAACTGTAACCATATAACCAGAAATCTCCCCCTGTGTGAGTTAGAACCGGTGCGCTCTCACATTGTGGCATGATGCAGGAAACAAATTTCCTGGACAAAGATGAGTAGCGCTGTTTTTTTCAGGTTGTAATCCTGAACTCAGTCTAGAATATGCCACATGGAACTCAGTGGAACAGACTTGTGAATAAACATATTTAGGATAAAGCTGCAAAAGTTCTGTTTCTGGTGATCTGTCAGCCTCATCCAGCGTTGACAGCTGAAGGGCCTCATCCCTGTTGCGCTAAACCAAAAACATTGTCTCCTGCAGCTACAGAGGTTTCTACAGCCTCTCCCTTTCTCGTAACAGCACTTGTGTTCTTGCCATCCAGAGGCCAAACCCCAATAAAGTTATTTTCCCACATCATGTTGCCAGCTCAAGCAGAGATTCTTGAACTCTTCCCGAGAGCGGCCCTTTCCAAGCCAGGAAATGGCTATCCAAGCATCATTTTATACTGACAGGCTCAACTAGTAACGATCCTATCGTGTGATGAGCACAGGCCCTAAGATATGCAATGACTGAGAGGAAACAGGATCACACGAAACACTGCATGCTTGAAGGCACCAGGGACATGTGAGTATGAAGGGAATAATGGCTGTCCCATATATCTTTTGTTTGTTTTTATTACTTAGTATTTCATAATAATGTTTGTTAAATGTTGAAAGCCACCTTGAACACCAACTTGGGAGAAAGGCAGTAAAAATTCTTCTTCTTCTTCTTCTTCTTCTTCTTCTTCTTCTTCTTCTTCTTCTTCTTCTTCTTCTTCTTCTTCTTCTTCTCCTTCACAGCAGCAATGAAGGCAAGGACTGCCACACAGATTATTCAGCCAACAGGGACACTCAGGGCTCAGGAAGGCAGCCCAAGTTTCCTATGACAATTCCCTGTGTATCCATCAAGGCTGGCCCCAGAAGGCAAGGTGCATCGTACCAAAGGCTGGCCAAATTACTGGCCCCACAAACACCTCTCCTGTTCTCTGGCAGTAAAAGTAGATTTTTTTTTATTAAGGCTGTAATCCTATACACACTGAACTGGGAGTAGGGATGGAGAAGTCATTCAATTCAGTTCACATTTCAAGGCGAACCTACCTAAATCTCACTTGGTGGAACATTGTGCTAACTGAAACATAGTCATCTTTTTAAGACTTGTACTTTTCTGAATTGTGCAATGCAGTTCTCCAGCCAAGTAATGCATAAATATCCACGTATTCAAGAAAATAACCAACAAAAAGCACTATATTTGGGAACATTGCTTTGCAAAAAAAATATATAATCGGTAAAATTGAATATAAAAATATGGAGCTTAGGAAAACTGGTACTAAAAAGCTGATGAAATTTCAGTTTTAAATTTTTCTTTATTTATTTGCATTTATATCCCAACTTTTTCTCCCAGGAGCTATATGGTTCCCTGCTCACTCCACCCCCCATTTCAACTGCAGAACAATCCTTTGAGGTAGGTTAGGCTGGAGTCAGTGGCTGGCCCAAGGTCACCCAGAGAACTTCGTGGTAGAGTAGGGATTTGAATCCTGGTCTCCCAGAACTCTAACCCCCACACCACCCTGACTCTAGATGCAAACTACAGTGGTTCCTCGGGTTACAGACTCTTCAGGTTACAGACACTTCAGGTTGCAGACTCCGCTAACCCAGAAATAGTACCTCAGGTTAAGAACTTTGCTTCAGGATGAGAACAGAAATCGTGCTCTGGCGGAGCAGCAGCAGCAGGAGGCCCCATTAGCTAAAGTGGTATCTCAGGTTAAGAACAGTTTCAGGTTAAGAATGGACCTCCAGAACGAATTAAGTTCTTAGCCCGAAGTACCACTGTGATGTGGAAAAAGAGGAGTACTGAACAGAAGGTTAGAAACTGTAAGGTTGGTCCTTAAGGAGGCCTACCTCCACACACTGAGAACCACAGAGTTTTCTCACACAAGGAAATATTTGATTTCCAAAATCTGACCAGTACATAACTATATTCCAATATAATCTTAGCATCCACTTCCTGCACAGGTCATAGGCTTGTATGAGACTGAGTTGTTCCATCTTCAGAATTTCTTTCAGTCTGGAATTTAGTCATCCAGTGCTATGTGGTTTTAATCTATTCTAACCCTTCTCCAACTTCGTTAAAACCCTAAAAACAAGGCAAGAAACATTAACCTACCTTTAGTGAGAGCTGAAGCTTGTTACTTAAAAGATACCATCTCCTTGCTTACAAAGTACCAGATGTTAAGCTGGCACAACTGCATTTTGCATAAAAAGAAAAGGAACCATTAATTGCTTCCACATTGTGAAAACAATTACGCTGGTGTTTGCAAACACAAGTCACAGAACACCCAGATCAATCAGCACAATGGCTCCAGATATTTCCCTGGAGAGTTTTGAAGGGCAAAGAAACGACTTGCATTTAGGCTGATAAGTATCAAACACCCAACCTGTTAGAAAAAGTTGCTGTTGCCAGGTACCTCCCCAGTGCTAACAAAGCAGGTAAACTCTGTTGTAACATACAGTAATTTATTTTATATTGATAAATCTGCCATAGCACATGGTAGGTAACAGCACTTATACAATAAAAAGTTACATCCAATAGGTTTAGTAGCTTAACTACTTAATCAGATAGGCTAGTCCTATACCCCTAATTCAGCCACAGCAGCTGGAGTAGCATGGAATTTATTCTAATTTCCCCACTCTTAAATTCAGTTTTCCAGATTCCCACATCACTGGAATTTTTTGTGTGTGTGCAAAGCCTCTTGAAAATTAATCAGCATTTTAGTGCAAAATTATTTTTTTATGCAGTCTTGCCCAGCATGCACATTTTTTTTTTGCAAAGCAAACCTTTCCCCTGATGTAAATAATTTTTTGTATTTTGTATTAACTAATACATGCATTTTAAGCCCAATATAGGCATGTTTGTACAAGTTAGTTACTTGGCTTCCATTGCAAAGTTCAGAGAAGTGTCAATTTCCATGATTGTGCTTCAGAAGGTGTGAGATTAGGTAGGTTCATATTTAAATGCAATCTGAATTGAATTTATCCCCCATTGCTAAGTCACTTCATTGCCTCAAACAGAGGCTCCCAAGGTAGCTTACATAAAAGCTAGCAAATTTGCTGCAACATCTGTTGCTCCACAGGGTAGGACCCAAACCAATGAGCTCAAATTACAAGAAAGGGGATTTGACTGAACATTAGGAAGAATTTCCTGATTGTATGAGCTGTTTGACAGCAGTACAGGCTGTCTTGCAAGGCGGTGGGCTCTCCTTCATAGGAGGAAGGGTTGTTGAACAGAGACTGAGTGGCCATCTACACCTTTCAAGGAAAGCTCTAGCAGTGGATTCCTTGCATTAAGAGCCAGATGGAATAGATGACCTAGAGGTCTCTTTCAGATTCTGGGATTCTAAAGGCCAAACTACACATTACACTTGATATGTAGAGTCAGTGCTTTTTTCGGGGGGGGACACACATACCCCTAACTTTTGTCCATTTACTGTATTTACGGTATTTCCTCCAATTTGAACGATAAAATGGTGATTTTCTTGAGTCAAAATGAGAGTTCCTCTAAACATTTTTTTAAAAAAGCACTGTGTAGCGTGAAGTTATGTCTCCAAGTTTTATATATTTCTATAGTTGCAGGTTGCCCATAATTCTGACTGTTTTCGGGATCACAGCATCTGAAGAGTGGAGAAGATGTTTATCCCTTCCTGCCCTGCAGTGCAACTACAAGGATTAAGAAATCATTTCCATTAGCACCTATGGGAATTTTGTTCTTATTGTTGTAGCTGTGCTGGAGGCAGTGCAGTTTTTGACCTGATCCTGGCTTGGAGGGAAGAATAAACCTCCCCTCCCTATGCCTTGTGATCCTGATAACAATTGTTCCCTCTGCTCCTGTTATTAATTAAAATAAAAATGAAGCTATAGCTGTATGCTGTACACTAAGCATTATGGGAAAGCCCAGCCAGATGGGTGGGGTGTAAATAATAAATTATTATTATTATTATTATTATTATTATTATTATTATTATGTGTGGCTTGGACCTTAGTGTGCCTGGGACTGCACTCTCAGTTAACCTTGTGCAATGCCTCTTGCTACCCATAGGTGGCAGCAAAGTGGGGCAGATACCCCATAGAGCAGGCATGGCCAGACTTGGCCCTCCAGATGTTTTGGGACTACAATTCCCATCAACCCTGGCCACTGGTTCTGTTAGCTAGGGATAGTGGGAGTTGTAGTCCCAAAACATCTGGAGGGCCAAGTTTGGACATGCCTGCCATAGAGCATATCCTTCCTCCCAGTGCTTGACCTCTGTGATTGCTGGCGTTTTCATATACAAATTATAACAATGATAAACTGGGAATTAAAACAAGTCTGCAGTCCTAAGCATACAAACTTGAAAGTTAACACCATCAAAGTATTTAAGAGTTACCTCAGAATTTGTTTAGGGTGGAGGCACTACCATGAAATATATGATTGTTGCTCTTTCAGGGATATCTTGCTCCCACCTATGAAATACAATGTTCTCCTACTGCCCTGCTCCTTCATTCCATCCTCTCACCCCCCCCCCCGGCAGAAGCTGCCACTGCTTACTCCCTGATGCAAAGTTGCACAGCAGAAGGCATGCCACACCTATGAACCACATTTCCTGGGGCACTAGAATGCTCTGAGGACCCATTAAAGTACCCCCCCCCCCATGCACGAATAGCTTCACATGTGAGAAGGGTTTTCTTTCTCTCCAACCACATAATACTATGCCACTTAACGTACTCAAAGCTTGTTCTGCTTTTGGGGAACGTGATTTCATTTGCCCTTGCACTCCATCAAAACGCAATAGAAATAAAAAGGCCATATAACACCCATTAAAGTATATTAAAACAGATTGTGTTTGCCTAGGAAACATCTTGTGCCTGTTTTTGTAACTGTCAGCTGCATTTGGACAGCAAACTGATGCACTCTGCTTAGCAGAACACTCCAGATAAGGGAGTCTCAATCCTGCTCACCATGATCATTTGTTTTTGATGAACATTTTCTACTTGCCAAGGCCCTGCGCACATAAAACACTCGTCACATGGAAGCTGCTGTAAATCACTCTCCAGGGAGCTTTTCTCCACACGGTGAGTTTTTCAGGTGCAATGCTTGCCCATCTACTTTAGAAGTCAAATAAAATGATGGAATGGCATTAACAAAGTTGGTCAATGTGGGTGGTCAGCTGGCATATACAATGGTTTGTTATTGTTGTGGGTTTTTTTAAAAAATAAAAACCCACTAAGGTCTTCCTTTCTTTTACACTGTTATACTGGAGGGTGGGAAGGCACAAATCGGGGGTGGGGGGAGACCATAGGAGGTGTACTGTATAATTAGGTCATTTGAGCTAACAAAAATCAGTCAGGCAGGAAGGGTAAAGACAAAATACAATTGAATGCATTACAGTGGTACCTTGGGTTAAGAACTTAATTCGTTCCGGAGGTCCGTTCTTAACCTAAAACTGTTCCTAACCTGAAGCACCACTTTAGCTAATGGGGGCCTCCCGCTGCCGCCGCGCCACTGGAGCACAATTTCTGTTCGTATCCTGAAGCAAAGTTCTTAACCCGAGGTAATATTTCTGGGTTAGCGGAGTCTGTAACCTGAGGTACCACTGTACAGGTAGTTTATTTAAAAGGCAGGCACTGTTCTGTCACCCATTAATATAAAAATGGATGTGTTCGCTCTCAATTACTAGTTCTCTTTCCATTACTAGTGGCAAGGGATGGACAGTTCTCATTTCGTAGGTGGAATCTACACACATATAAAAACTGTTTTGAAAATGCTTTTTTAAAAAGGGTTTTAAAATATACATTGAATTTTCCATAACGCTCACCACCCCCAGTTAGTGTCACATTGTATATTGCACTTAGAACACACTTAAAACATTTTACAGTCGTACCTTGGAAGTCGAATGGAATCCGTTCCGGAAGTCCGTTTGACTTCCAAAACGTTTGGAAACCAAAGCGTGATTTCTGATTGTCTGCAGGAAGCTCCTGTGGCCAATCGGAAGCTGTGGAAGCCCCTCTGGTAGTTCGGCTTTCAAAATTAGTTCGCAAACCGAAACAGTCACTTCCGGGTTTGCGACGTTCGGGAGCCAAAACATTCAGGAACTAAGCTGTTTGACTTCCAAGGTGTATTTGCAGCTGTATTCCAAATCAGTTTGCATTTTTTTAAAAAAGGTCTGCACTAAAATTCTTACAGAATTTCATGTGCATTTCACAAAATATATGCATTTTTGCAAGCAATTTCCCTATTATAGGGAAATTATAGTATATCATTTCACAAATATAAGCATGTTAATGCACAGTTCCCCCTAATATACACTTTTATGGTAGGCATTTTTTGGCTGGAGAAAAGAATCACAATAGTCAGAGAAGTCTGAATTTTAAAGAACAAGTGTGCTTTGGTTTGTGTATCCGTTCAGAAAGTATGAATTAAGTAGGTTCACATTAAAAGAACCAATTTTCCACCCCACATCCCTACTGGTGCCATCTTTTGAATCAAGAGAGAAACAAAAATATAGCCAATGAAAAAGAACATTCAGCAAAAACTTTTCCCCAACACAATATAAAACACAACAGGGTAGCTTTTTTACTTCACTCTTTAATATACTGTAAGCTACATATGCTCTACTGTGTTTTGTTGTTGCTAAGCTGGGGGTATAAGTCCATTAACTATTTCAAATATTTCTCATGCGACCCCCTTAAGGAGCTCATATCTGCAATTAGAAGAGACAGTTCCTGTTCTGAATTAGATGTATGTTTATATGAGTGTACAGCTCGATTTCATGCATGTTTACTTGGAAGAAAATCCTACTGAATTCAATGGGACTCACTTCCAATAAAGTGAACAAACATTTGAGGTTCACGTGGGCAAGATTGCCTCTCAGTCTAATGACCCTCTGATAAAACAATGCTGCTTTGACCGCTTTTGGGAAGGATGGGACACAGATGCAGCACATAAAATCAAGAGTGCTATGCCATTAACATAAGAGAAACTGCTTCTAAAGCTGAATTTAGCAACCTAATATGAAGCAGCGTTATGTGGTTTCTAAGGCTGTTGTTTCAAATGTACCTGCTATTTAGAAAGTGCCATTCAATTTAGTGGGACTTACTTCTGAGTAAAAAGGCACTGAACACAAGGTTGGTCTGATATATAAACAATAATATATTCAGGTCCTTTGTTTTTGAAAGTGCATACTCAGTCTGTACATAAAAGGCACTGAAGAATTTTGGGTGCCAGTATTGGGGAAAGGTATTAGCAAATTAAACCATTTAATCCCAGTCTCTACAACTCTCTGCCATCCAGGAGGCTCAAGTTTCTTCTGATGGTGATCACAAGATTGAACCACAAGATTGGGGAAGGGGGAGTGTGGATTGGATTTCAGGAACAGGGCAAAGCTTTCTCTGAAGCTAATGCTCCCTTTCCTACATCTTGAAAACCAGAAGGAATACCCCTTCCTCATCACCAATTTTATTCTATAGGCCTTTCTAAATACCTTTTGTGCAATAAATGTGCCATTGTTGCTCATATGATAGAAGACTGGACGTGTCTCCCATCAAAGCTGTGCTTCTGTGACAGGGATGCCATATTTTTTTGAGGAAAGCATCCATTGCTGTGGCCAGACACTAGTCCAGCATCTTCAAACCCTCACCAGGCTCCGGTGAGGAGAAATAAAGTTGTTTGTCATCTGCATATTGATGACAACACAGACCAAACCCCTCTATGACTTTGCTCAGCAATTTCATGTAGATGCTGAACATCATGGGGATAAAATAGAAACTTGTGCTATTGGTTTGAGCAGAAATTCCTCAGTACGTACCATCTTCTGGAAAGCACTGTCCAGCTGAACTGCCACAAGGCAGACCACAACCAACTGGTTCTGGCCAGCCACTACTGACTGAATGTAGGTTGGTTGCCATAGGAAACAACTCCTAGGGGCCAATAAAATATTTGAGCCCCCCCTCCACAAGTTGATGGGCATTGCCATTCAAATGGTGTGCGTGCGCTGTGTCATGTGATCGATTTCACGGGATGGGGCTTACCTCCCCCCCCCCCGTATTTTATTCAAGTTGGCAGCCCAGCATTCTGCCAACCCCTGTATTCATTTCAGGACATTGTGAGCAGCATATCAGCATTTTTTGCACAGTAACGTTATATTTTCCTTAGAGGCAACAGATGATCTGGGAATGAAGTTCCCTGGAAAGAGCTGAATAAAGTAAAAAGATTGAGAAAACTACATGTAACCACATACTTTAATTAAGGCAGTTCTTTGGCGCCTATTGCCTGTCTTCTCCTGGACCTGGGCATGATAATCACACTCTTTGGGCACACTGCCTTCCTATATCATGCCAAAAGAAGGCAGTAAAAACATGCTATACAACTCCTCAGCACAGCTGTTCTGATCATGACCCTCTGGCCTGTTGGGGTTTGTTTGCTGAAATGCTACTACAGGGGTTCCAGATGGTGAATGCATCCAGGGCACTGCAGCATTTAGAATTAACCATCTCTTCTTTTCATGAAAACTGAAGAAACGTGGCAATATGTGCTTCCTGGGGGTTTGTTCACTGTGTGTGTGTGTGTTGTTTGTGTGTGTACAACAAGCCCACAATTTACACACATTTAAATTGTGCACATTCAGCTTTATGAGCTTGGCAAATTTTTTAAAAAGCGGGAAGGCATCTGGGGGGAAAAGACTTTGGCAATCCCACCTGCCACTGAACCCAGTGTATTTTGAGTATACATAATTTTGGCTTGAGTTTGACCAAGCTGCGGGAGGCAGTGGAAGACAGGAGTGCCTGGCGTGCTCTGGTCCATGGGGTCACCAAGAGTCGAACATGACTAAACGACTAAACAACAACAACAACTTTGGCTTTAGGTGCAATCTCTGGAAGATAAACCTCATGTAAATTGCAGGTGTGTGTCTATAACAAAAGTAGCAATGCGATTTGCAGAGTAATTGCTACATGGAGAAACTGGTTGCCAACTTTTGATTTGAAAAAAATTACTACTCCTCCAGGCAGAACCAAAGGGCTGCAACTGGAGGAGGCAAAACACTTAGGATGGTGGACTGGGTGGGGCAGGGGCTTTGCCCTGACCCATCAGGATCTTCCTGGGTCAACAGCAGAGTGTGGCAAAACCTGGAGTTTTCTAGCTCTTCCAACTGCAATGATGGTGTGGTGGGCCAATAAAATCCTGTCTTACGGGTATGGATAATGTGATAATAGCTTTCTAAAGCATATTTTATAATAAAGGAATTGCCACCTACATGCAAACTATGAGCCCAAGAAGTAAAATATGTTAAGTGGAGGACTTACTAAAAAACTAATAATGGAGAATTGACCATGGGAATGCATTATTTCCTTCTAACTGGCCACTGTGTGAAAACAAGGGTAATTTGCTGACTTGTACATTGGTTTTTAAAGACTCTAAATGGTATGGTATTGCTCTTTCAAATTGCAATTGAAAAGCATTAAACTCCTGCTTCTATCCCAGGTTTCCTCAACCTTGGCCCTCCAGATGTTTTGAGACTACAATTCCCATCATCCCTGACCACTGGTCCTGCTAGCTAGGGAACATGGGAGTTGTAGGCCAAAAGCATCTGGAGGGCCAAGGTTGAGGAAGCCTGTTCTATCCTCATTCATTCATTCGTTCATTCACTTATTTATTTTACTGGATGTATGGCGTGGGGTGGGGAATTTAGCTAATGTATTTCAGTAAAGGGCAACACCTTTCTGTTTAGCCATGTGGAGACTATAGCAAAGAACTATTGTGCGGGCAGCCATGCACTTTTGGGTATTATTAACTTAATGACCATGGGGGTGTCCAGTTCATTCCCATTCATTTAAAGCACATAGCTTTCCCCAGAGAACCACGTGAACTGTAGTTTGTTAAAAGTGCTTGGAATTGTAGCTCTGTGAGGAGGAAACTACAGCTTCCAGGATTTTGGGGGAAAGCTATATGCTTTAAATTTATGGTGTGGATGTGACGTCATTCCTTACTTCACACTCACTACCACTACTACTACTACTACTACTAATTGCCTCAGCCACTCTGGGTGGCTTCCAACACATAATCAACACTATTTGAATTAATTAAATACATGTTAGGAAGCGTAAGACTTTTGTCTGACTTTTTTTCCTTACCAAAAAAGGTTGGCATAGCTTAGCACTGAAAGATGTAACTCTGACTGGTATCACAAATGAAATGGAAAAAAATAAGTGGAGCGCTGACTTCAAGTAAACTGATATAAAAGAAAAGACTTTTAAACAGCATGGAAAATCTAAGAGCTTAAATGTCCTTTTAAAATATAATGAAAAATAATTAGGAATCTAATTAGTAGCTTAAACTGAATGAAATTGGTAGAACCATCATGAGGGGATTAAGTACTTTTAGGGATTGTACTCATGTATTTGGAGCACAATGCCCCTTTATTTGAAAAGGAAAGCAGTTATCATAATCAAGCCATGATGCAAAATGGTGACGTACGGATGGGAAGCCTGATTATGGAGTCTGAAAAAAGTGGGGCAGAAACCTGGAATAACACAGAGAAGCCAGAGGTATACTGGGAAGACCAGAGAGCAAATAAATGAGAAGAAATGAACATGGATAAAAGATGCCCTCTGTCCCTTGGTAACAAATGTTTGGATTGAGTTAGTCTGCAAAACATTTTGTGTTTGTTTTATACAGAGCTATGCACATTAATTTTTTTTATTGTACTCCCTTTTCAAATTCATTACTAAGAGGTGTGAGAAAAATCCCCAGTGGTTTATGGGGTGAGGTAGGAGGTGTTGTTGAGGAAAAGCTTTAGGGTTGGGGAGGGCATGGGTGTAGCAGTGGGGAGGAATAGCACAGTTCCCCCATAGGCTGAGCTCTGTTTTATACTGTACACTAGCAACTGTACAGCGAGAGTGTATTCCTAGAGAATGTGCTTGATTCCTCCTCTTTGAAGTAAATCTTAGAGTTGGTAATAAAACAAACAGTGTGTTCCTAGCACATTGTCAGATAGCCAAAGAACAAAGTGCTACAAATAAAAAACATAAGTATATGCTTGAAACACACTCCTTCAGTACTGAGGGAAGGGAAATGGCAAGTAACTCCAAGAAGTTTTTCTTCTCATATTCTGTGGCATCTTTTTCCTTGACTTTGTATTTAGTAACAAGTTCCTGCTGAATAAATCAGTCTGTTCTAGAGCAGGAACTCTATACACACACTGCAATGAAGAGCAATTATGCTGCAGAACGAGCAAAGTTGTACAAAATGGCTCAGTATATTTATTCCAAGCCATGGTGGGAAGACATGTAATGCAGCAATTTTGCTGAAGCTGATCAAGTCTGGAGCTGGTCAATGATTGGCTATGAGATAGCTTGAGAGCTCCATGTATTTCTCCTTCAGTTCCACTGTAAAAGAAAGATGGGATATAACTGTATAAATGTAATGCATAAAATGTAGATGTGATCTTTCACATTTTTGTAAAATCTGGAATGTACTGCAGACTCTCCTGTTCTCTTGCACTTATATTCCTCTCTACCTTTCTTGGTTTTCTGACATGTGAATTGGATAAACTATAGTTAGTGCTACTGGGATTGTCTCCAAACAATAGTTTACAAACCTGTTTCAATGAACCTATTTGGAGGCAGTCTAGTTAGCTTGATCAGTTTGCCTGATTTGGATGTCATGGCAAATTATGGTCAAACCATGAAAAGAACTGGAGAATCAGCAGGCAAAAGCAGAGGAGAGGAATGAGACATGATATTTTGTGATGTGCTCCCAATCATCGTTCAGATGATTATCAGTGTGACATCTTAAAATAGACAATACTAATAGCATACATAAGCTAGCTGTCCCATAAAACCATTTTATACAGACAAACCATGATATAAACCAAGCCCGTCACTTCTGAATATTGCTTTCTATGCTCATTTCCCCCCCTCAAACATTTATGGCTGTTTGCTTCTCATGTTCACAGTTTACCAGATGAATCCTTGATTTGGTCCAGTTTTTCATTAATTCATAATATTTCTAGACCATCTTTCAACAAAAGTACTCTCAAAGCAGTTTAACACAGAACAACTAGATACTGGGCTAAACACACAGCATTAATAAAGCATCGTTGCTAATCTTGGGCAGGCTTTCCATAGTACTATAAAGATGGGAAGTGGACCTGAATGTCCCATTGCAATTTGCCATGGTCCTACAGTAGTTGGCTCATTCATATCTTTCTCAGCCTACTGAGAGCCAAAGTGTAAAAACAGACGAGAAGAGAAGCAGCAACAAGGACCAAATCAGGGAGGCAATAAGTTTCTCCAAGACCATGTTTCTTGAGATACTGGAGTCTAATCCTGGTAAAGATCTAGCAATCCCACAGGAGAGATCACTTTCATATTGTTTAATGACAGTGATGGTAACCTCTGACCTTGATGAAAGACAGTGCTTCTGACCTTCCTTTTGTTAAATAATACCAGCCACTTACTTTCTGATTTTTATCAGTGTTTGGTAATTGGGGGTCAGGACAAAGCCAGCAGAGAACACTTACCACCAAGCTTTATTGAACGTAGAAGAATTTGTATTAAGCAACAGATTTTGTTGTTTTTTGAAAAAAGAAAGCTCAGCCACGATGGGTGGGAAGTGGAGACTGAGTAGCTTGTAAAATCAGTTATGGAATAATGAGCTTTCAACTCTGACATCTGCTTTGAATCCGGTTTGTGCTCAACAGTGGAAAATTCATTAACACCTGAGATTGATTAGTTGACCTTGCTCATATAATCTTGGGTCCTAGGCCAGTTCAAACTGGATAGGTGTTCATGCAATAAAATTTACAGTCACCATTTATTCTAACTGGCACCCTCAGAGGCTGACACACCAAAGGTTCTGTGGCAAGACAGAGGGCGTAGGAAAGCAACACATGGCTGCATTTTACAAAGCCATTTCCTGGGGTGAGTCTCTTGGATAAACTTCAACATGAACCCTGCACTGCTCATGCCTCTCTCAGTAGCTTCATTTCACTGGCCCTCGAGATCCCTTCCAGCTCTGTGCCTCTGTGTCTTCTCTGTGTGCTTTTGTAGAATTCAGCTACATGTAAATAAACGTCTGCAAGCCTTTTCAATGAAATCAGAATAGTAAAGCTAATAAATAAAAATACTAATAAATAATCTTTTTTAAAATAAGGGAAGTCTGGTCCGACTGCATTGGCTTTCAACCAGTTTCTGGGCCCAATTCAAGGTACTGGATTTGACCGATACAACATTAAAACAGCCCAGGACCACAACCCTTCAAGGACCACCTCTCCCCATATGAACCAACTCGGACCCTCTGCTCATCATGTGAGGCCCTTCTTCCTGTGCCCTCACCACAAGAGGTTTGGAGGGTGACAACATTAGAATGGGTCTTTTTTGCAGTAGCTCCCTACTTGTAGAATGCTCTCCCTAAGGAGACTTGCCTGGTGTCAACATTATATATCTTTAGACACTAGGCAAAAGCTTTCCTCTATAACCAGGTCTTTGGTCTTTTAGAAGTAGGTGAGTTGTTTTTAATGTATTTTTCTTTCTTCTTGGGTTTGTCTGTTGGTAGGTTTGTTGGTTGTAAGTTGCTTAGGGGTTGCCTTAGGCAAGATAAAGCAACTAATTTAATAAATACAGTGGTAACTCGGGTTACAGACGCTTCAGGTTACAGACTCCGCTAACCCAGAAATAGTACCTCGGGGTAAGAACTTTGCTTCAGGATGAGAACAGAAATCGCATGGCGGTGGCGACGCAGTGGCAGCAGGAGGCCCCATTAGCTAAAGTGGTGTCTCAAGAACAGTTTCAGGTTAAGAACGGACCTCCAGAACGAATTAAGTTCTTAACCTGATGTACCACTGTAATAAATAAAATAAAATAATAAAAATAATAATTAGGTAAGCAACTTCTGTAGTGTGGTGTAGTGGTTAAAGTGTCAGACTAAGATTTGGGATACTAGAGCTCACTTGGCCATGAAGCTCACTTGGTGACCATGGGTGAGCCACTGACTCCCAACCTAACCTCAAAAGGTTGTTGTGGGGATTATATGAGGAGGGGGAGAACCATGTATGCCACCTTGAGCTAATTGGAGAAAAGGTAGGATATGAATAAAACAAATAAATAACCATGTACATTTTAGACAATGTGCATTCAGCTATTAAGTTACACATATTTTGCACAGCCATACAAAACAGAGTTCAGTCATATCACCATTTTTTCAAATACAGTATTTTGGTTTGTTTGTACTGAATGAGTGGGTTATCGTTTTCCAAAAAGGGGGAAAAAATCAATTGCTGATTCCATGGAAAACCTCGTACATTTCATATGTTCCCCAAAGTGAAGAACATTTGTTTGTTCACCACTGCAACCCTTGCCAGTGAAAAAAGACAGAATCCAATGCATCATATTTGTTCAGAAGTCCCATGCAGGGCTTCCTCTGGAGCAAGTGTGCATGGGACGGTGCTTCTTCACCCGTTATTATTCTGGGTGCCCTAGACATTGTCGTTGCTTTTTAACCAGGCAGCAATTCCTCAAGTAAAGCTTTCTGGCATCCCGGCGTCGCCGCGGCGAGATCGGAAAAGCTGCGCCTGTTGAACTTTTGTCCGCCGCGCTACGGTTAAAGGGGAGGACGCCAAGTCGAAGCGGGGACGCGTAGCAACAGCTTCAGCTTTCACTGCAGGCCCCGTTTCTAGGGCATTGGGCTCGTTGGCTATGAAAGGTTGTGAGGGAGGCAGGGCGGGGCAAGATGACAAGCTGCCTTCGAACGCCGAGAGGGGGCCGAGGCCGACCTCTGACCTCACGTCCAACGCGGCGCCTTGGAAACGGTTGCCCGGCAACGGGACGCAAGCGTCGGGGCCTGCGCTCTCTGGTCCCCACCGCCACCCAAGCCCGGCGGCCATGGATGCTGAGACGCTGCCCTACGCGCTGGACCTGGTGGCGAGCAGCGGCGTGTGCCTGAGCCCGGAGAAGCGAGCGGCCCTGCGGAACTCGCTGCTGCTGGTGCGCCGGGACTACCGCTTCGAGCAAGTCCGCCTGTGGGGCCGCATCCAGGGCACCCGAGGAGCCTACTACATCGCCGAGGGAGTGGGGCCCGACAGGGCGGGGGCCAGAAGCCGCCTCTACAGGTGGGCAGCTGGGCTCGCAGAAGATGGACTGCGGTGAAATAGGGCAGGTGAAATAGCGGGGAGGGAGGGGGGGAAGACATGGCTCCAGCAGATTGTCCCTGTCTCCTCTTTACTCCTGTGCCTTTAATAGCAGCTTCCCAGGTAGAGGTTTGCACAGGTGCGCTGTTTTCTGAGAAGGGTTGCGAGATGCCCCCAAAGTGTCAGCTGTCAGACTTTTCAGCAGGTCAAGCTTTTCCCTGCAGCGCAGCACCACGCTAGAAACCCTAATCTCACAGTCATTGGTTTTAAGCCCCATACTGGGTGAAAGATTCCCCACATTGCAAGAGTTCGGCTAGATGATCCTCGTGGTCCAACTCTACAATTCTGTGATTCTAATGGTGAGCCTTAGTTAATCACAGCTACTTTTTAAAATCCAGTCAAAACATTAAGTTCAAGTCAATGGAACAGAATTGAGGTCACGAGGGGACAGTAATGTCTAGAAGCAACATCCTCCTGATGCCTTATTAAAAATGTGTGTGATAGAGGGAGTGAGGTTAATTTTAAATGGCAACATAGGTAGAGAGGGCAAGTTAAACTCTAAATGAAAGTTAACACTTGTGGAGCACTTCTGAGTGTTCAGAACACTTTGCAGGCATTATCTATTATCTCCATATTGCAGATGGGGCGACTGAGGCTGAAAGAGTGACTTGCCTAAGGCCATCTAGTGAGTTAATGGCATAGGCAAGAGGTGACCCATGAACTTCACAGCGCAGTCCCTCAACAGTACATTCCTATTTAGAAACTAGTCTCATTGAGTTCAGTGTGTCATACTTCCAGGTATGTTTGTACTGGATTGTAGTCTTAGTCACTTTTTAAAGCCATTTTCTTACTGGCAGTGGCCACTTTGAGGCATGGAGCCACAATACAAGGAAGCTATATATATATGAAAGTTGTTTTGCAAGGCAAGGGGCATATTCAGGGAGAGGTTCATCTACCGTCTCTTGTGTGTCCCTGCTTTATATAGCACCCTAGCTTGGTAGGAATTCTGACCTGATCCCTTATGAGTTTGCTGCTATCTGTTTTCGTTTGGCTCTCAGATTTAGTAGCCATTCTGCCTTTCCTCCTACCTGACTATCTGAAGTGGCTTCCCCACTCCTCCTTCACACATTGTGGTGCCATGAGAGGGCAGTTGGTTTTTATCTCTGCATACCATTTGTGGATTCTGCCTGCTTGCCACCTGTTCTCTTGCTTGTTTCTGTGAGATCTTTCAGTAGACCTCCAAATGTCTGAAAACATGAGTTTTTTTGCCAATAAAAATATGCTTTACCCTTTTATTATGTATGTGTGAATAACAGCTTGAATTGTGTGGAATGGAGCCTTCTGCCACCTCCTAATGAGGAATTTACTGCACTGACTTCAGTGCTAAAGGGACGTTTCCAAGGGGACCCATCCTATGAATATGAACACTATGAGAAGAAAGAAGAAGGTGAGAGACCATATGAAGAGGAAGCAACAGTGAGTACATTGCAGCACCCCTGGGATCCCGTCACCTAATGCTCACAAGATATTTTGTCACAATTTGCACTTGTGCTTTTTTGAAGTAAAACATTTTTCCTAGTTTTCTAGGAATGCAGAGCAATATGATAAAATTATGACATAGGACTACTAACATTTTTGTGTTGTTTCATTTTTTTTTTACTAGTGTAGGAATTTATTATTTGGAATTTTTTTAAATTGGGTACCAGAGATTTGAACTGGAATTTCTTACAAACCTTTCTTATCCATTTAACATATCTGGTCCTTGGAGCTCACTGGACTTGGTGCAGACAAAATACTAAGTTAAAAGGCTTAACAGAAGCTTTTTATAAACACACACACAAACAGACCTGCACTCAGCTTCATACAGATATCACACAGGCATATAAAGAAAAGATAAAGGTAAAGGGACCCCTGACCATTAGGTCCAGTCGTGGCCGACTTTGGGGTTGCGGCGCTCATCTCACTTTATTGGCCAAGGGAGCCGGCATACAGCTTCCGGGTCATGTGGCCAGCATTACTAAGCTGCTTCTGGCGAACCAGAGCAGCACACAAAAACACCGTTTACCTTCCCGCCGGAGTGGTACCTATTTATCTACTTGCACTTTGACATGCTTTCGAACTGCTAGGTTGGCAGGAGCAGGGACCAAGCAATGGGAGCTCACCCCATCACGGGGATTCGACCCGCCAACCTTCTGATCGGCAAATCCTAGGCTCTGTGGTTTAACCCACAGCGCCACCCACGTCCCTAAAGAAAGGATACAAAAGAGCTACCATATTTTTCGCCCCATAGGACGCACTTTTTCCCCTCCAAAAATGAAGGGGAAATGTGTGTGCGTCCTATGGGGCGAATGCAGGCTTTCGCTGAAGCCTGGAGAGCGAGAGGCATCGGTGCGCACTGACCCCTCTCGCTCTCCAGGCTTCAGGAACACATCCGCAAGCCTTGCAAGCCTGGTGGGAGTTCTCGCGGGCTCACAAGGCTTGCGGGCAGCAGCCTGCAGCCCCCGAGAGTGTCCGCAAGCCTTGCGCGCCCGGCAGGAGGTCCCGCCGAGCGTGCGAGGCTTGGGGCGGCAGCCTGTCGCCCGAAGCACGGGAGCCCTCCGGAGGGCTCCTCGTGCTTTGGGCAAGTGTCTGCAAGCCTTGCGCCCCCGGCAGGAGGTCCCGCCCGGTGCGCGAGGCTTGGGGCGGCAGCCTGTCGCCCGAAGCACGGGGAGCCCTCCGGAGGGCTCCCCGTGCTTTGGGCGAGTGTCTGCAAGCCTTGCGCGCCCGGCAGGAGGTCCCGCCAAGCGCGCGAGGCTTGGGGCAGCAGCCTGTCGCCCGAAGCACAGGGAGCCCTCCAGAGGGCAGGTGAGTGCAAGGCTTGGGGCAGCAGCCGGGGGGGGGGGAATAATTTTTTTTTATTCATTTCCCCCCCAAAAAACGAGGTGCGTCCTATGGGCCGGTGCGCCCTATAGGACGAAAAATACGGCAATTCCTATGTTCCAAGGTTGGAATGGAAAGGTAGTAGAAGTTAGAGGTACCAGTGGTGACCTGCTATCCTTTATCCACCCCAGCAATCCAGCTACATATTCACTAGAGTTTGTCAAGAGATTCATGCCACGATTCTTCTCCCTCTATCCTTTTTTATACAGTTCTTGTAAAACATTGAGGTTCCATAAAAAGTAATGTACCCCACTCCACCACCCTGCTAGTAATCTAGCCTTCCCTTTCCCTCCACATTTGACTTTGGCCTACACCCCAGATGTATCCCATATGTATGAGTTGAATATTCCAGCAAGTCTCTATATACTAATTTTCCACTTCTCTCTGTGTGTGTCTCATGTGGAACACATACATACATGTGCTGAGTACCTTCTTAGTTGAACCCTAATCTCACTTTCCTGTACTCTTTACAGCTGGTCCCTCTTTTCCTAATCTTGCTGTAACCTAACTGCAGGCTGTAGTTCCTGTTTTGACACAACTGACCTATTGTGTGTGTGTTAAAACAGCATCTGTCTTAAGCCCCAATGCCATGTAATGAAAATAAATGTATTGGCATATGTTTCTCCTATGACAGATGAAGGCAATATACCGTATTTTTTGCACCATAACACTCACTTTTTTCCTCCTAGAAAGTAAGGGGAAGTGTCTGTGCGTGTTATGGAGCGAATGCCTACGGATGGCAGGGGGATCTGCTGCAGTCGTGAGCAGAGGATCCATGGTTCCCCTTCCTTCCCTCCTCCGTGGCTCGCTTTGAAACAGCAAAGCGGGAGAAGAGCCGCTGAGTGGGGAGGAGAGAGGGACAGAGAGCCTGCTTGCTTTAAAGGAGCAAAGCGGGAGAGGAGAGGAGCCGCTTACACGGGTCACCCCAAATTCACCAGCAGATCACATAGCATGTCCATGGCTACAGCTTGCACCCAAAAAATCACGCACCCACTGTTGCCTGGGGCCGCAGTGGTGCAAAAACGTGGTTACAAAGCATGGATCCACATGGATCCTCAGGATTTTTGCATTGGGCTACCCCAAACTCACCGTCAGATCACATGTCTGTGGCCACAGCACGAACCACAAAAATCATACATCCACTGTTTCGTTTAGAATATTTTTTTTCTTGTTTTCCTCCTCTAAAAACTACATGCGTGTTATGGTCGGGTGCGTGTTATAGAGTGAAAAATACGGTATATTTTAAGCTTGTAGGTGCATGATTCTGTTCCAGTTCTCATTCTAGTATGTAAAACTAAGGTGGCTTTTCTTAATGTTTGCTTTTTACTAAAGAACTTGATCAAGGAAGAAGTCCGTCTTGTATCTGCAATAGATCAGATAGATAAAGCAGTGGGTATTGTTCCACGGGGTGCCTATATAAAGTCACCACTGGGACCTGTGCATGAAAACAGAAACTTTGAAGGTAAGTCCGTGTAAGTCATAACTGCGTCTTTGAACACAAAAGTAGCCACAAACAGTTATTTCTTCCATGTTTGACTTGGTGGTGAGGGTCTCTGGTGCTTGTTTTTAAGTTGTATTCATTCAACTTGTTTTTATTATTGCTTGCTAGCCGCCCTGAGCCCAGCCTTGGCTGGGGCGGGCTGGGTATATATCATCATCATCATCATCATCATCATCATCATCATCATCATCATTACAGTGAGCTGAGGGGAAATAAGGGGATGCACACACTCTAAAACAATAGAAATACTTAACTAACTGACCACTTCAGTTCTGCCCTCCCTAACCAAGTCCTGCCTCTGCCCCCAAATCCTGGCTATGCCCATGGATGCACAACCAGAACTATTAATTGTTTCTTGGGGCAATGATAGCACTAAAGTAGAAAAAACTACTTTTCTTTGATAAATATTTTTTCAGTTCATTTTTTGCACTCATGCTCTTGAGTCTTGCTAGTCATGTGAGGAAATGTTACTATGCATGACAGTGTAAAGCATCCTGTCCCTCATGTGGAGGACCTTAATCATAGTAGATGTATGACAAGCCTTGTACATTTGACAACATAGGCCTATCTGGAATGACTTTGCTTTTGGAGCTACCTATCTCATGATCCTGTAGTGCTTTTGGTTATGGAGCTAGTTTGAAGAATTCTTCATTTGATTTCAGGGCTCAGTTTAGATTGCAGCTGCTACCAATATATTTCCCTTGAGCAACTGCTGGTTCAAAGTGGGCTCCATAAAAGTAACTGATTTTCCATGGTGCTGCAAGACTACCTATTTCTAGAGGTCTCTATCTACTTCTGTGGGTTCATTTAGTGTCATCAACACATAGATACTTTATAAGTCTATTAGATAGTAAGCTTGTAGTAAATTGAAAGATGGCAAAGTTCTTATTAACCCAACAGGTCTGTCTTTGGTGGAGGCTAAAAAATTAAGCTCCTATTTCCATTTCACGGAGCCTGTAAATTTGAAGAACAAAACTCTCCTGGAGAAAGCTGACCTGGACCCTGCCATTGACTTCCTGGATTCACTTGAACATGATATTCCTAAAGGTAGGGAAGATGTGACATTCCAAATGCAAAATGAAAATAGTGTTGTGAAGCTTTCATATCCACTTAAGAAGTGCTATCTGCTTTTTCACTGTGTAATAATAACAATAAGCATTTATATGGAGCTTCTTAGTGCTTAGAGAACTCTTATTTCAACCCACTGCAGGTTTGTAGGTCTACAATTTCCATATTGTAGACTGCAGGAAGGACTCTGAGCATGATGGCAGTTTACCTAAGGCCATGTAGCTTTTTCACGACCTAGCTGAGGTCACAGTTTCCACTCTTGTTGGTGTGTGTGCATAAAAAAAAGATGTATGGCCTTCCTTTCAATACAATAATTTTCAAAGTGGAGAACAATCTAAATACAGCAATAAAGCACACACACACACAAAAGCATGAACCCCATAAGCAGAGTTGCTAAACCCAAATAAAATCAGATTAGGCACACCAAATAGCAAAGGTTGCCCCAAAACTAACATGCTACATTATTTCTCATAACAAAACATGATACATATAATTTGTGCATGGTCTGGTTCTTCAGATATACCAACCTATCCAGTGGCAGGATAAAACACATAAAAACAAAATGAGCTGTTGCATCCTTTCACTGGGTAGCTTTGTCTGTGTCTTGTGTCAGCACCCTGTTCTGCTTGAATTTTCTGTGTTTTCTCTTCATTAAAAGGGGCTTGCAGCAGCCAGTGTCCTGGTGGGCAAGATAAGGCTACTTAGAGATAGGAACATTTTTATGTGGTTTGAAGTATTTTGCAAGACCATTTCCACCCAATATTGCCTCTTATCTAAATGGGGTCTTGTTAACTCTAACCTTGTATCCTGGGCAGTCTAAGTTCAAACTTTTCTTTGATAAATCTTTTACCTTGGCAGGAGAAAATGTAACAGTTTAGGAAATGGATGAATACACTCATTATTAAATGTGAATATCTTAGCCCCTAAGCGCAATGAAAACAATGTAGCTCTTATTGTTTTCTAATATATGCTGTTTTACAGCTCCCTCCTTAAAATACTTTTTGCTTCCAAATAAACATAACAGAGCTACCAGAACTGAATAAAGATTGCTCTTTTGTACAAATATGACCCTTTATTATCTGCAAATTGAACATGTCAGCCCTTCTGAAGTTTCCTAACCCCTCATCAACACAAACCTTATTACCTCTCCCACTTTCACACATTTCTTTTGCTTCCTATATGCTGTTCTTGAGTTCTCATCCTCTTAATCCCTTCTCCAGAGCCCATTCCACACTGCTCAGTATGTTGAATTAAACTATTCCATGTTGTGTATCCAATGCATCTCCTTCCCCTCTAGCTTCTCATTAAATACTTCCAACAGAGTTTGTGTAGAAAAGGGTGTTTTAGAGGCTGTGGTGCTCAGGCTAGAATTTGGTTTGTAGCTTATCATGAATTTTTACATCCTTCACATAAAAATCTTTGCTGATTTTGTTACTGTAGTTAGGGCTAACGGTGTTTGTGCTCATCCATTATTTCAAACAAGAAGTCAAAAGGGAACAACAAAAATTACACGAGTTAGTTTTTGTATTTAATGCCCCCCCCCTTTTACGGCCAGTATTAGTGAACTTCTCACAGCCAATTTGCTTTTCAAAGTCATTAATCTATTACCTTTACTTCATGAGCAGAGTAGCATGTGGCATGGCTCCTTCCTATCAGTAGGGTGGCCATTTGTCCTACTTTACAGAGTGTAGTCCTCTGTTTGTAGGGCTGTAAAGTACATGTCCTGAATAAAGATAAAGAGCTTTAAGAGGAGACAGCAGGGTCTTTGAAGTTGCTCATCTGCATTCAGTAGACTGAGCATGCAGACAGGTTACCTGGTCACAGTCTTGCTCTCTGGTGAGAGGTCTTGTATTTCTGTTTCTAAATCTGCATCATACTTCTAAATTGCACTTGAAGCAGCTTGGCTTGTCAGTAAATGCTATAAATTTGATATGGCTTCCAATATGAATTTGATGAAGAATTGTACAGAATTTGAGAATGGGAAGCTGGAGTGAGAGAGGGAGAATATTTGTGCTGTGATCAGCATGACTGCATTCAGAACAGCAGTTATTCATCCTGCTAAATACAGAGTTTTATAAATTTGTAACACAAGGTGGCATCCAAATACAGAAATGTCTGAATAAATTCCACATAAATGCATGAAAATATCACCCCAATATCATAATGCCAGTGAAAATACAATTTTTTTTGCTCATGTTCACTCTACAGAAGTGACAGGAAAGTATAGAAGCAGCTGCAAAAGAGAGGACTTTGAAGCAAGTGACAATAGGATAGGCACTCATATGTCTGTGAAAATGTGTAAGGCATGCCTCACAATACAGTGGTACCTCTGGATGCGAACGGGATCCGTTCTGGAACCCTGTTGACATCCAGAAGCAAACACACCCAGAGGCGTCTGCGGGTCGCAATTCGCCGCTTCTGCACATGCGTGTGATGTCGTTTTGACCGTCTGCGCATGCGCGAGCAACGAAACCCGGAAGTAACATGCTCCGTTATTTCCGGGTCGCCGCAGTGCGCAACCGGAAAATACTTATCCTGAAGCTACTTCAACCCGAGGTATGATTGTAGAGCTATGAACTCTGAAATACTAGAAGAGGTTTTAACAAACAGGCTTGCTATAAATCTTATTATTTTTCAGATACAGCAGATCACTTCATTTGAGCCTAAGCAGTTGCTCTAGTTTTGTGTGGTATACCATATTTTTCGCTCCATAAGATGCACTTTTTTCTTCCTAAAAAGTAAGGGGAAATGTCTGTGTGTCTTATGGAGTGAATGTGTGGTCCCTGGAGCCGAATCGCCCGAGTGTGGCGCGCGCCGTTGCCCTGCGCTCCCCAGTTGCTGGCAGCCTCCCCTTTCCCCTGAAGCCCCGAAAAGGTTTGGGAGTGGCGGGCAGGCTGTGCACTGTTGCCTTGTGCTCCCGGGCCGCTCTCTTTGTCTGATTCTAGAACAGAGATCTGATTTTAATCTTGAGCTCTCAATCTTTCATTTATATGTTGAGTTGTGTGATTCTTGAATTGGCCCTCACACATTTATGGATATTTAAGATGAATAGAACAGAAATATAGCTCATATTATGACTATAATATACCACAGCTACGAAATGTATATCACGAGCCAGAGCCCCAGCTTCTTCCAACTCTCTTGCCAAAATAACTGACGATGGTGCTCATTGTGTCTGATTACCAGGAGTCACTATTAGGTCTTATTATACTATATTATACTTCCCTCACTGCTTCTGAGAACTATCTGTATCAGAATTATCCAACACTGGTTTCCTTTGTAGGGTTGAACTTTATCGGTACAGCATTTAATGGGGCTTTAGTATTGGGCGATGGGGCCTCTTTGTGCAAGTGCTTGGAGAAAATCCTCCAGGTTTTATGTTAGTGCTTTAATAGATGCAAAAGCCCCAGGTGCTGGGAGGATTGAAGCTAAGAGACATGAACCTGTTTTATATCCAGGCATTAGCACAACTAATTTATTCCCTTTCACAGTCCCCCCCCCGCTCCCCCTGAAGTGATTAATCCCCTATCAAGCTCTGTCTCCAGCTATTCAAGAAGCCTGAGTCTGTAGGGTTTTTGGTGTTTTTTTTTAACAGCCCCTCGCCAGCAATCAGACTGTAAGGCAGCCTGTTATCGGTGTGTGGTGGAGGTGGTTTGAAGACAAATGGCTGCCTATCTCCCAAGTGGCCTTGCAAAACGCAACAAAGTGCTATGCTGTGCTGGCCACCTACTTTCCCCCAGCCTCCTCTCCCTTCTAACGTTTCACAGATGTGACCTGAGCCCTCCTCTTTCATAGCTTAACACTAAGCAGCACCTCCACAGCCTTGTGAAAACTCTGAGCCCGACAGCACTTTACCTCGCAGCCTGCCAAGAGCCACATGGGCACAAGACCTTTCAAGCTGCTTTTCTGAAATCCAAACTAAGAACTTTATAATGGATGAGGGGGAAGTAATGGTGTCGGAGAGAAAATGATGTTACCAAGAAGGCACAGAGAGGGGGGGGGGAGTCTGGTGGTGCTTCTCTAGTCTGTTCTTGAGTGGGGAAGGGCAGCTTTGAGACTTGTGGGTTCAAAAGATAACAGCAGTGCAGCCTTATGCAACATAGTAGAACAGGCATAGGCAACATTCGGCCCCCCAGATGTTTTGGCCTACAACTCCCATGACCAGTGGTCAGAGGTGATGGGAATTGTAGTCCAAAACATCTGGAGGGCCGAAGGTTGCCTATGCCTGTGGTAGAAGAATCCAGGAAGCAGCCATGCAGTGAAATGAGTTGCTGAAGTATATGCTTAACCTTCTGGAGGATAAATGACTCCCCAGACTGTGTGGATAAGTTGATCTGGTCAAATGGCCAAGTTAGCAGGTAATTTGCTTGTCCGTTAATACTATTTTAGCATCGGGCTGCTGTACCAGTCACCTTCCAGTAGGAGACACTGTGGGGTCAGCCTCAGTAGGAAGAACAGAAACCCTAATCAAGTAATATGAGAAAAGTTTGGACTCTTTAGTGAAGTGAAGACAGAGAAACCAGACTGTGTGTGGTATATGCTGACCTCTTGAACTGTGGATATGGAGAAGAGACTATCAGCCCTGCTAGAGTTCGCACAACTTTCAGGAGGCTATATTGCTTTCTCTTAGTACCAGCATCTTATGTGTGTTCAGCTCAGGGTCTCCCATGATTTTCCCTATCAAAGGCCACACACTAGGCCTGTTCGTGCCAAGAATGTGTGTCTGTATTGACACTTTTGGAGTCTGATGTTGCTACTCCTACACTGATCATAGGGTGTTCCCTCAAGGTGTGACCTTTTCTTTGGAACTGATCCTTATGAGACAATTGTAACATGAACAAGAGCCAGTTAGAATTGCTGCTTTTGACTTTCTGACCACCCACAATTTGCCCAAATTATTGGAACTATGCCTATATCTCTTGAGCTTTGCTTCTGTATGTAATAAACTGTCATACTGGGTTTTTGGGTTCAAATTGTCAAGTACTTCAGGGGTCTGGTTTATCAAGAAATCTTGGCTACTCTTCGTGAAGGAGACTGTTCATTGTTTCTGAGGTGGTTTTACTGTCCCAGAGCAAACAAGGACAGGGGAGCCGAGAGTCTGTTGTGTCATTCCAGGGCATGTAATTATAGGCTTTTAATTTTACTTTTTGAAAGGGGAAAAAATATTTTCTCCCTTCAATATGTGACTTAGTTTCTGCTTCATATCTTTTCTTTCAGTTTTGTTATAGGGCTCTTGATTCTGCGTTAATAGCTGCTGAAGCCTTGAGACAGAACCAGGTTATATTTATTACATAAATCAGATATGGTCTAAATCTTGTTCTAGGGACTAATGAGCCTTAATGAAAGTAAAACCCTACCACAAGAGGCCGTTTTTAGGAAACCAGAAGAAAATTTAGCATAGTCAGACTTCATAAAGCTCTATCTGCAACTATCTGGTGGACGTTGCTTTGGGAAAGGAGACATATCCCAGCTTCCCTTTGTAAATGAGGGGAGGAAAGGTAAATGTATAGGTCTTCTTTATGAATAAACTGTATGCAAAAACAACTTCAAAGCATGACAGTGAAATTTTCATGCAAGTTGAGAAATAAGGATACAAAGCCCCCCCCCCATGTTTTCATAGCTAATCCTTTTAAAAGTTGACATTAGGGATTCACTGTTTCATAGCTCCCAGCTAGCTACCTGTGTGCTCCATTTAGTAGTGGATGGTCTGAATATTTCTGAATACCCACTGATTGACTTTTAGAAAGTAGTTTCTCCTTGGCTGTTCTTAATATTTGTGATGAAGAAATCTTATAGTTGAGCCAGATGTTGAGATCTCAGTGATGGTCATCCTCAGAACTGCCAGTGCTCTTCTTGCATGCTGAAGAACTTTTTTTTAATTACCTGATGCAGAGTCTGCCAGTCTGACCCTGCACAATTTGTGCAAATGTTGGAAGAATTTTTCACTGTCACTGTCAGAGCATGATGCTTATCCCAGAATTAAATTGTTATCCTACCATGTGTCCCAATGCATGTCATGGTCAATACAGGATATAGTGGTTTTGAATCCAAATACAGATGTTATCAAGTAGCATTATTGGAAACTGCAGCAACAAAAATAAGTGCAGACAATAAACTACCAGTGGATTGTAAAGGAGATTCACTAATTTGAGCAACTAAGTAAGAGAAGCCTTTGGAAGCTGTCATCAGGGTTTTTTTATTTGTTATTTTTGTCCTGCTTTGTATGCTATTTATGAATTGGTAGCTTAATTTGCACATTGTATGTCTGTTTCAGACATGTCCCTCTTATTTGTACTGTATGCAATGACCTATGGCAACAAGCAAACATTTATTGTACCAACAGAACATGTGTGCCTTAGTCTTTGAGGTCAGCATGAAAATTTCAGTTTATATCTAGCATATTTGCAAGTTGTTTTGGCATTGTATTCAGCAATGTATTATTCTATTGCAATAGTACTTGACAGAGATCACTGTTACTAGATTGGAAAGCTGAGATGAGAGATAAGAGATGAGTAGATGGAGAACAGTAGTGCAAAAGAGAGCTTCAGTGTGACTCATTGGGTAATTTTTAAGATATAGACATGGAAGACCTTGTTTCAAATCAAAGTTCAGCCATGGACTCATTGGGTGGCCTTGCGTTCAGTTTCTATCCACAAAGTAGGAAAAATAATAATCTACTTAACAGGATGAAAGTAAATGCTTTGAAGTAAGTCATTCTATAAATCTGAAATAAATGATAAAAATTAATCATGTACTCTGGCATGATGTAAAGGAAATAAAAGAAGCAGCCATCTTATGAGCACAGGTCTATGCTTTCTGGACGAGGCTGCTATACCACCACCCTGCTCCTCCTTTTTTATTTCTGATGGTGAGAAAGGAGAGGTTGGGGTCAAGTTTATGTACGTGATACAAACCGGATAAGCTGTAATGAAATTCCCATCAAAAGCCTACCCACATTGACCTAGGGCATCGCTTTCCCCTTGTTGTGGGAAAAGGTTCTCAATCCACATCCTTCTCCCTGCTGTGTGTGTTGAATTATTAGTTGGAGGACTAATTGCCCTTGTTCAGGTTTGCCTCCTGCCCCAGCTTTTTTGGAGTGTGGCCAATTAAGGTGCTTCTGCCCCAGCACTCTTGTCACATTTCATCTCATTTCAGTTTTGATCCCTGTAGTTCTGGAACTAATCTTTATATGTTTCCCATACATGTACACTTCCTCCTACCAGAATTGCTGTTTTTTGTTTTTTTAAAAATATTCCTTTCTTAATAAATACTGAATTTGTACAATTCTATCCATACTCATCTCAACAAAATCTACCATATGTCTGATTCTGATGTAACGGGAAACCATGGTTTCTTATAACTCCCATGAGCTGCGGCAAGCCTTGAACTGTGTGCTCCCTTCTCCTCTTGCATGCCAGAAGGGAACAGAAGCTGCAACTTCTAATTTTAAACTAACCAGTTTTCTGCAGTGTCCACAGTTGGGGTAACTGATTTGCCTAAATCGGGGTGGGAATCCATTTTCAGCCTGAGGGCCACGTGTGAATGGCTTGTATAGGTACCCCTCCCTCCTTCATCCAGGAAGCCAGATGTATCACCACAGTTCAAGAACAGGCACAAGCACTTGCAGAGGGATGGGGCTTGGAGTAGGCAAGCAACTGCTGGACGGCTGATTAAAGAGGACTGGAAGGCTGCCTTCAGCCCATGGGTGTGAGGAACATAAGACGCCATCTTACACTGAGTTAGACCACTGGTCTATTTTCCACAGTATTATCTACACCAGGGTTTCCAAACTTGGACCGCCAGCTGTTTTTGGACTACAGTTCCCACCATCCCTGACCACTGGTCCTGCTAGCTAGGGATGATGGGCGTTGTAGTCCAAAAACAGCTGGGGACCCAAGTTTGGTAAACCCTGGTCTACACTGACTCATAGCTGGTCTCTATGGTTTCAGGTGAGGGACATTCTCAGCTGTGCCTGGAGATGCCAGGGATTCTTCTCCATCCTGTTAGTCATCTGTTTATCCCAAACTTCTCAGTGCATCCCCCCCCATCACTTTTCAAACCACAAAAAATCTCATTTGTTTTTTTTAAGTGGATTAGTTGTGCTAGGGCAAATAACTTCAATCCACTCTTAACTGTTCAAACATAAGTTCTGGAATACCTCTGAATCCCTCCCACAAAACAGTGATAGTCTGGAGGTACCCTCAGAAGGGAAAGCAACCAGTCCCCTTCTTGTGGGGACAAAAGAGTGGGTTGGAACTGCACAGGGGGAGCAAAGAGGGGATCATTCCATCTGGCAAGTCAAAATGCTTGCCTAATGTTTAATGTTGGCAAGAACATGTTGGGGGAAATGGGAGTAGTTCAAAATCAAAGTGCAACTGTATATATGGATGCGAGAGAAGTGACGTAGTTAATTCTGTTGCACTTGTTTTAGCAGGAGAACAAGGAGCAGAAAAGGATGTATGCGAACACAGCCATAGCCATACGATGCTTTGTGAATAGTATCACCTAGATATAATAGAGGTGTCACTGTTTTTGTTTCCCTAATGCGACCTTTTGGAACAGGCAGCTTTTACCAACATTGAAAACTGCTTCTTCCCATCCCCACCCCTGTTCTTTGAAATACATCCAAAACAGGAGTGTTATGGAAGAGTAGATTTGAAGTGGATCAGCTCTGTTGTTTTAAGGGCCTCTCATTTTACAGTTAGTAGATCAAGCGTCTCCATTGCCTGCATATCACAGAGGGCCCAGGTCAGAGCCCAGACAGACATGGGGGATGAGAGTGGATACAGTGGCAGGCTGGAGAGAAAGCAGAAGCCGAGGGGAGGGAGGTTGACGTTTAAAACACAGGCACTAGGGTCCTGGCAGTTGACAGAGGGCCATCGAGGAGTCAGTGGCTGGTTGAGCAGACAAGCTTTCGGAGCAGTGTCTTGTTTGGGAAATGGTTAAGCTCCTCCTCAGCATTCCCACCCGTATTTGGCAGGGTGAAGGTTGCAGCCTGCTCCAGAGGGGGAATGGGAAGCTCCAGATCTTCATCCAAAGGATATTTTTCCCAGGCTCTTTCCTCCCACACAGACCTGACAGGCAATTTTTTTCAGTCCAGACAGTATTTGGCTTAAGCTAGTTCTGGCGGGTGCAGCTTAAAAAGCAAATTATGGGGTTTATAGTTATTTGAAAAAATAACACAGTAACCCTGCAAAGCTTTTCTCATGAACGTGCCATATGCCGGATCTCTGATCCTTAGTGAATGTCATCTTCACTGCTGCTGAAATACTGTTGGAGCCACACCTCCTTGTTCACTGCCTCAGCTGGTGTCTTGTGCTTGCTGCTACGTGCTGAGCTCTGCCCACCAAAGTTTCTGACTGGGATATTGACAACAGAGGCAAGAAAAGTATCCCCTTCAACCATAGATAACATTTATGTGCTTATTTAAAATAAAAGTTGTGCGGCTACAGGAAATAAAGAAAGCATTAATTTTGGTCATAATCCAGCTAAATTGTGATTAAGTCTTTTTGAAAGTTGCAACTCACTTGTTCCTTTGGTTTCAATGGAAATGCAGTGCAATCTTACAAATGTTTATTTGGAAGTAAGGCCCACTGTGTTCAGCAAGGCTTCCTCCTGTTAAGCCCAATCCTAAACATACTAGGGAGTAAACCTCACTGAATGCAGCGGGGCTTAATCCTGCAAAAACATGCATAGCATTATGAACTCAGTCATGCTTAATTTTTTTGTTAACTCATTATGAGAACAAGATATATTATGTAGCATTAGTTGACAATTCTGTTACATCCTAGGGTAAGAGTTTCTATTGTACATAATACCATAAAAGCTACTTGAGATTCTACTGCATATAACGGATCATAATTTTGAATCTGAATTTAATACTTAATTTTCTTATAGGATAATTTATATCATGCACCTTCTGCCCTAAAGAAGGCCATCAGATAGATCTCCCAAGTATTCTGTTAGAACAGCCATGCTACTAAACCCCTAGTCATTTACTGTGCTACGCTGCAGGGTTGTTTTTTTACCTGCCTGCTTTTTTTCCCCTAAAGTCCTCTTGTGAATAAAAAGTAAAATATAATAATAACTAGCAGGCTAGAGGATGCATAGCAGCTGCTATACTTCCTCCCCTACTCCCCATCATTACGGTCTGTCCATTTTCTCCCCTGCTCCATTACTAGAGATCCTCATAGGAAAGGGCTCCTTTTTCTTTTTCACAGTAAAGGGCAATTGGAGCCAGCTCCAGCTTGTCTCCATTTGCTGGAGCGTATCTTGGCCTCAAATAGCAGGCACAGACAGAGCTGGCTCAATGATCCTTGTGCAGAAGCTGACCGGGCTGGCGAAGCAGGGACCCTGCTTCATCAGCCTGATCACTTGCCTTGAAAATATTCCATGCATTTGCCTCTGTGAAATTCCTGGGCGCCAATGGTGATCAGATGAATGGTTAATACAATTCTGTATTAAAAACAATAATCCTGCCTTGCAGAATTACAAACAGACAAGAACTCAAAAAATCATTGTCTTCCAGGAGTTGAATTGAATTGAGGCATTTAGTGTTTTTAGCATGCCAACTTTGTGTTTTGCTATGTAATTATGTGTAACAAAATAGGTAAGAGGTTCCGTGAATAAATTGCACCTTAATTCACAGCCTGATCTCTTCATGGAAGAAATTTTATAGAATTGAGAACGTAGAACAAATGTTCCCAATTTCACCTCCATCTCAGTTGTGCGAAGCAGTGTGTTGATTACAACTAAAATGGTGGTGTGCGCAGAGAGTGACTCATTTGGGATAGTCAGAGTCTCAATTCAGCTGCTCAAAACAGGAGAAATGGGACATTGTGGTGGGTCTGAAGTTTGATTGGCAGGTAACAAGGGGAAAAGCAGTGCTCTTTTACGCAGGGCAGCTGCTTTGTGCAACAGCTGCAATTTTTGAATGGCCTTTAATGGCAGTCCCAAAGAGGATGTCCCAAGGAAAGTGTGTCAAGGAAATCAATATAGGAAAATATGGCTTGGTGGCCGGGGTTGTGCTGGAGGAGATGCATCAAATTGGCCTTCAGAAAAGAAAGGAGAGCACCCCTGCCCATTGCTGCTCTTCCGAGTGTCTCTGAGATTTATCCTAAAGCTAAGTTGGGATAATGTATGTAGCTAACACACCTTTCAGTCTTCTTGCTTCCTGGACATTTCTTTTGCTATATGAACTACATGTAGCATCAAGCATTTGCCAAAGCTGACAAGCAGCTTTTCTGAATTAGCTCTGTCATCAAGTGAGGATTATCATCTGTGAGTCTTTTTTCTTTCATTGCTTTATTTTGATGGTTTTAGGTTACTGTCTCCCCCAAACATCTTCTAGCCTCATGGAACCAAATCTGCTTTAATACTCTTGCTTCTCAGGCTGTCATTTCAGGAACTGAAATACTCAGCAAGCCATTGAGCAGCTGATTATAGTAGAAAGTTCATTTTCACATTGTCTCTTAACCTTCTCAGCAGCACCAAAGCATAATTAATATTGAAGCTAATCCCTTTACTGCCCCAGTGCACACTTCCTCCAAAGGTGGAGGCAAATTAAGACTCCCAAGGAAAATTAACTCTTCTATAAACTACTTCCGAGCTGGAAGCTCTGTTAAGTTTCTTTGTCATTCACTTTCCTCTTGCTTTCTTTCCCTTAGCTTGTCCATTGGCTAAATTTCCTTCCTGATACAGGCAATCGGAAAATGTGTCCCAAAGTTGCATTTTAGCCTCAGGATAAAAGTCTCTCAAGTCCCAAATCAAAACATTGATTTGATGCATTGATTTCAGTTGATCTATGCAGTGTATGACTAATGTTGGCTATTGACAATTAAGATAGCTAGCCCACATGTAGTCTTGCTTCAGGTGGAACACACACACACAACTGGATGAAGAGCTGCATGCTTAGTCACTGCCCCTAAAATGCCTCATGCAATAGCTGGGGCTCACACCTATCGATGGAGCTGAGGGAAAATGAACAGCTATTGGCTCCCATTTCTTAAACAATTTGGTATTATCAATCTGACTGGAGCTGCACATTTGCATGTAGAAACTTTCATTTATTAATTTATTTATTTTTACTATGTTTTTCTACACGCTGGAAGCTGGCCAGAGTGGCTGGGGCAACCCAGTCAGATGGGCGGGGTACAAATAAATTGTTATTATTATTAAGCCAATGTGCACCTCATGCTGCTGCTGGTTGGCCCTGAAGGCTTTTGCCCCTAGAAATCAAATAAGCTGTAAGGTGCAATGTTTGTCCTTTTGGAGCTTCTCTTTGGAATAAATCTAGCTGATTCTTGTACACTTTCCTGATATTATGGGAATGGCCTTAGCTCAATGGTAACCTGCTCTGCATGCAGACTGTCCTGCCTTCAATTAGACATCCCTAGGTAATCCTAGAATTGCAAAATAAGTCATCTAGAGAGGTTATTTACCTATGCTGATATAATAGAGAAGCTGAATGTAACTCATTAGCAGACCTTGTTTATGTCTTCAGCTTCAGGACTTAATGATAAAAAGGTTATCGTATGATAACTGGATCTTACTAGCATTATTTGCTTGTTATTTTGTGGACCTGGGACCTCATGCTGGAGTTAACACTTTTCACATAGAAAGGTAGCAGCTATATGAGGTGGTAATACACAGTTACACTGGTCTGTTTACTTGTGTGATTAACTGAGCCAAGAATACAGTAGTCTGTACTACAGCTAAGTCAAGCTTGTTCTAGTGCCAGTGTTCACTGAACACATATGATCCTAGTTTGGCTTATCACAGAAAAGCTGTCTTTGTCAATTAGGATGAAATCCAGCATCCTATTCTTATGCAGGGTCCTGGAGCATCCAGTTTGAGAGGGGAGGCAGAGTGGTAGTACTACGAAGTTTGCTCTGGCCTGGACTCACATTCTACCATGTCCCCAATACTAAACAACATGGCTACATCTACTTTGGCAACGCAGAGAAGAACCTGGACCTGCCCTTCATGCTATGAATAACAGCACGAGGCCGAAAATGGAAGAGATGCCTTGTACTAATTTTGTATTTGAAACTGGGTATGTATTTTTGCTTTAATAGATCAGCATGGAATCAGTCTAATGTGTTAGTGAGACCATATTTTAAAATATTAAGTAGATCAGCTGTGTGCCATCTAGCCTGTAAGCCAGCTGTATGTCATCTACTCCTTCCCTCTAAATTATAAGTCAGTCTCCTTAGAGTGCAGCAAGACTAGTACCAGAAGCATAATTGTTGGTTCACTTTTGTTTTACTTTGTATTTATGTACTTAAACATTGATTTGGCAGGGTTTGTTTGTTTGTTTTGGTAATACTGCATTTGTTGAATTTTGATTATTGTCATTTGAATTTACTAACATGCTCTGTAATTTGTATGTTTGTATTTTCAATGTTTTGATTTTTTTGAATGTTTGGTGTGAGCGGCTTTGGGCACAGCTCATTGTGGAAAAGCAGCATATAAGTAAACTAAATCATCAGTAAACACCTCTTGATAAATTACCATATGCACTTGCCATATGTACTCATTCCCTGCAGGGCTCATATTCTGCCTCCATTACTTTACAAAGGAACTAGAAATAAGAGACCTCCTAGGATTAGGAAATCAGGAATCCTAATTGTCGGTTTGCTATCCAGGCACATAAACTATGTAAACACAGAAAATGAAATTGTTTTGTGGTATAAAGTGTTACAGATGGTTATGCATAGTCTACAAGTCTAGTAGGACACACGAGTGATTTCTGGTTTGACTATTTGCTCTGGACTCCAACATTTCCTTTAATTATGCACACTTTCTAAACACACATCACTTTTCCAATTGCACCAACAAAATCAGGCTGTAGTGCAATCATTCTTCGTGTACAGTACTTCAGAACTTGATACTTTATGGACATTATTTTTGCTTTAAGTATACATTATATTGGGCTGACCGCACATATTCACAGATTCCATAAGTTGCATGTATTTCTGAGATGTAATTGTGTGTGAAAATGAAGTTTAGAATGCACAGGTCCTCTCTAGAAGGTTTCATTTGCAGCATAAAAAAGCCATTACAAAAATACCATTCTCTCTGGAGAGAATGGAATGTTGCTGTGTCTGATGACTTTGGTTAATAGGTTCAGGTAGGGAGGGATTACTGCGAGCTGGTAGATCTAATAGATTGCTGGCCAGTGCCTCAAAATAGTGGCTGCAATAAAACAAGCATTAGAGCTGAGCAGCAGAAAGAATTAAGCATATTTTTTTTGACCCAGAGCATTTCCCCAGCATAGAAACTAAAGTAGCCTGTAGAGGAAGTGACAACTACAGTTGTGTGATACTAGTTGCCTCACTTCTAACCAGGCTTTCCCCCATATTCACCATTTAAGGCTCCCCTGTGCATGTTTCCCAGCAACCTGGCTATAGCAATACTCCCCCAGTCTACCCCATCACCTTGAAATATTCAAAATTTTACAGGACAAAAAGTATGCAAATCATAGGCTACAGATGAAAGGTGGCATACAAATAAATAATAATAATAACGGAGCAAAGTTGTTTGATTGTGTCTATACTGGTTGCAGGCTGTACTGTTCCCAAAATCTCCTTTTGGTTTCACAAATATTAATCTCATTTTTGCCCTCAAGATCATAAACTTTTCTCTCAAGGCTAAAGTTGACCTATAAAACTGATCAGAAGATTGAAGCTGAATGTGTATTTATTGCATCTGTGGGGAACTACTTTGCGGTAAATATTCTTCCTAAGTTTACACATGCACTCCTGTAGGATTTTGTGGGGGGGGGGGGGACAGGACAATGGGATTTTTATTCTGCTTTAATTGTCTTCCTCCCATCAGCATCATGAGCAGTAACAGACACCAGCTATTGATGTCAATTAAGGACATCACTATGGAAGGGGGGAAATCCACTTGAGCAGCGAGTTACAAATTATTTCTCTATTGTACGCGTGCAAGAGGTTGAAGCTACCCAAAGAACTGAAACAGTACACGGCACTAGGAGTCGACTCAAGAGTTTAATTGGGATTTAAATAAAGGAAGATAAAGTTTTGTTATCCTGAAGCAACATCTATTGCATTATCTTTCAGTTAAATGACAATTCTTCTTAGCCATTAAATTCCCTCTTTTCTGAAAATTCCTGTATGCTTCCAGAGGAAAAATGTTCATTTGGCTCTTTCCAGAGCACCAGACATAAAAATACCTGTAATGGATTGACAAATACTGAGCCACAACTATTGTAATTTGCTGTCAACACTAGCTCTATACCATCCTAGTGGTTAAAACGAAGAGGTTTTGACCCATAAGTAACATTATCACGGAGTATAGGGTGCGATATAGGCATGGGAACCTTGCACCACTTGTGTCCCTTGTTCCAAATGGGCCGCACAGATTTGATAGAGTATCGGGTAAGGTACCTGTGAAAAGAAGCAGAAAAGAGGTCATGAGTGACTCACAATTGAGAAAAGGTCTGACATTCAGGGGTTCTCAGTTTCATTTGTACAAGAGTGAATGCTGGGGCACTATGAAGCATAGTGCAACAATCTTGGTGTCTTATTCTAATGGGTTTTTGACAAAAAGAAACTGAACATCTTGGAGCAAGTGGGCTGCATCTCTTAGTTGTGACAGCGGGTGCAACTCACTGAAGCTGCACATACCCAGAGCTGCTTGACTCAGCAGCAAGGACTTTGACAAGGACCAGTGTAGCCTATGACAGGATAAATGCAGCTCCTGTTCCCCTTCCCTACTAGCTGTTGTTACACAAGACAGGCTTGGGGCATGTACAGTGTTTCTGAATCAAGATCATTCACCCTCTTCTCCATTTCAATATTTAAAATAGATCAGACACAGATACTGACTTAAGCCTCTGGCAGGTTCCAATTCTGACTGGCTATAGCTGGATGTCAGGTTCTTTTGACTGCATCAAAGGCCAGTTTCAAATGTATTCCTCCCGTTTCATCTTTTTGGGAAGACCCCAAGCTCTACAGAGTCATAAGCTGCAGGCACAAGACAACTACATAATAGGCCAGATTCATTAGAGAGTCTCCAAAGGAATTAAGTCTATTTTCCTAAGAAACTAGGTTAAGTTTTCTTTCTGCTTGGGAATAAGAATTTGGCAGGAGAACATATTTTCACACATGCCTATAAGAGACTATAGTGAGGCTCTTGTAGGATTCCGTTTGATTTGCTAGTGTTGGAAACAGAATCTGCAAAACAAAGAGGTACAGCTCGAAAACTGATGTTATGTGAGTCTGGTTGGCAGTGTCTGTCAACACCCTGGAAGCAGCATTCTGCACCAATTTCAGCCTCCATTTTCAAGGGCAGTCCCACATAAAGTATATTACAATAGCCAAACCTGGAGGTTAACAAAGGGTGGATTATTGCAGCCCTGCTTTCTCTGCTCAGGAATGGACACAGTTGGCAAGTCAGCCATATAGCTGAATGCAGGCACTCCTAGTCATTGTAGCCACCTGGCCTCCAAGTATAAAGGTAGATCAAGGAGTACCCCACTTACTCCTTCAAGGGGAGTGTAACCCTATCCAGAACAGATTGTCTTTACAACTTCTGGACCCCAGAACAGAAGTCCCCCATTGCTATTGGAAATTGTCCTGGAACATTACCACTGTAATACTGAGCCTCCAATGCCCAACCCTCAGAGCTGTTTCAAGAGGTCAATTGTATCAAAGGCTGCTGAGAGATCAAAGAGAATCAACAGGGTTGCACTCTACATGTCTCTTCCCCAACAAAGGTGAACAGTTAGGGCTACCAAGAAAGTATTGGCACTAATTCTAGTCGTGAATCCAATCCTGACTGAAATGGGTCTAGAAAATGTGTCCTCCAAGCATGTGTGAAGCAGAGCCACCACTACCGTCTCCAGAACCCTGCCACAAAAGGGGATGTTAGCAACTGGATGAATTGTCCAACACTTCAGGGTGCAGAAAGGACCTCTTAAGCAGGGAGCAACCCCTGCCCAACTATTTAAAACAGCCTGACACATCAACTCAGGAGGCATTTACCACTCCCAGCACCCACCCTCTAGCTAGCTTTTATTAGTCTTGATTGGCAAGCCAAATACATTCAAGCAGCTTTCCCACATTCTCAGGCTGCAAATACATGGTGGTTGAGATCATTTTTACCATAAGCAATTAGTATTTTGGTTTTCAATCTACATTAACACAATTGTCATTTATTTATTTGCAAAACATTCTATACCACCAACCTTTTTAAAAAGGTGGTAAACAACATGACAGCCAACAATAAAATTGCATTGATAAAATACAGAATACTTCCTAAATCAATAGATCAGCCAAATGCATCAAAACAGCAGGGAAAGCCAAGCTGTAAATGGTGTGGGGGTGCTGGTCTATCAGCATGGTGGTGGTGAACTACTGTTCTTCAGTGCAAGCAGTTGGGATTGGGGGAGGAGAGGAAGCAGGCTAGGTTCTTATGTAGTCTTGCAAGAGCACTAAAGCACTAAAAACATGACCACAGTGTAATCTGCACCACTAGACCTTGGCTCAGTCCAAAACTGGAACTGATCTGCTGCTTCTCTGAAAAAAATGCAACACTGCTGAGCACACAACTCTCTGGTGAGCAGTAACATGGTCTTATGACCCCAGTATGCCCCCTCCATCCCTGTGGTTTGGTCATCCTGTCTTCGTTGCACCATGCAAATTTAGATGTTAAGTGCTCTGGGCAGACCCTAGTGTAATTTATTTGATCAGTGAGCAAGCATTGGGGGCCTGTAAAATGGTAATGAAATCTCAACAACACCAAGCAGTTATGGAACATACAAAACCCTCTCACATTAATCCAGCGTTTTTCACAACAACAAAGGATCCCAAAGAGCTTTTCAAACCAAGTGAAAAAACAGACTGCATTCTGCATTCAACACTGTCAAGCTTCAGAAACAAAACAGCTTCCAAAGTGAAGCTCGGCAATAACCCTCTATCCTCAGCACATGGCAGTAGCTAGTATTACAGGTCCATTAGTGCAGAAGCCACTTCAGGTACAAGTCAAAAAGATCAGCAGCAAGGAATTAGCAGAAGTATATTATGCTTTATGCAAAAGGAGCACCAATTAAAATGTTTTTTTTAATCAGCCCAACGCATTAACTCAAACCAGCCATTGTGTTTAAAAGAAGAAAGCTGGGTCTGTGGGGTCAATCTAGGAAGGACAACTGAAATTTAAAAACTCTAGTTCATTCTGGAAATGCTCTACTGGTATTTCATTGAAAGTGGGTAAATTTGTTTTACCTGAAGGCCAAACATCAATTTATTTCCCCCAAAGGCACTCAAGGTGGCATACACAGTTCTCTCTCCCATTTTATTGCTGCAACAACCCCGTAGAGTGAGTGACTGGCCCAAGGTCACCCAGGGAGCTTCATGGCTGAGTGGGGATTTGAATCCTGATCTCCCATGGTCATATACCCAATACGCTAACCACTACACAACACTGGCTCTCCACTGGATTATAAATAAAATCCAGTGGGGACACTGCCTGTTCACTGTAACGGTTGAGGAGGATACCAATGTAACCCGCCAAACAACTTTTATAGGCATTTAATGGAGGAAAGGAGGCTCCTTTGCTAATAAATGATCTCACTGGAAGAGGAAATCTGGAGGTACACAAGCAATGAGAGGTAGTTATGTTGAAGTCAATGGCTTAAGACATCCCTCCATTTTCAATTAGAGCCTTGGGAGGCACACACTCCAATTCTGGGAAGGAAAAGGGATTTAGCAAAGGCCAAATTTTAAAGCTTTTATTGTTTTTCTTAAGCAGGTTAATCCAACTCTCTGGTCCAGGCCTGTGGCTTCTTTTGTGAACAGCAAGCCGACTGGGGGCTTTTCACTGTTAGCTGAAACAGACTTTTGGACATATGCCCTTCACGGAACACACTTTACTTTTACTACTTCAAACATGCTTTGTCCAAAACTAAAAAATGCCCCTGTTTATTTACTCCTTTTAACGTTGATGATTTGGCATGGGAGAAAAACAAGCATTTCCCTCAGGCTGGAGGCAGTCTCTGCTACGCCAAACATTCCCTCTTTGCCTAACCCCATTTCACTTTGGTGAAACTAATTTTCTGCAGAGGAATAGGGTTTCCACATGTCCCTAATTTCCAAATACAGTCATCAGTGGTACACTTGGCAATAAGAGAGATACTACAGTTCCTTTATCTCTTCTTTTCAAAAAAATTAAACCAAGCAACACCAGAGAAATCCAGGTTAATATTTGTGGGCGTTTATTTTGGACAAAATCCCAAGGTGAGGCTTTTCCTGCAACAGGGAAAGGTGAGGTTACAGGGAACCAGGCAGAGGACCTTCTCGGTAGTGGCGCCTACCCTGTGGAACGCCCTCCCATCAGATGTCAAGGTAATAAACAACTACAGTGGTACCTCGAGTTACAAACGCTTCAGGTTACAAACTCCGCTAACCTGGAAGAGTTACCTCAAGTTGAGAACTTTGCCCCAGGATGAGAACGGAAATTGTGTGCCGGCGGCGCAGCGGCAGCAAGAGGCCCCATTAGCGAAAGCACGCCTCTAGTTAAGAACAGTTTCAGGTTAAGAACGGACCTCCGGAACAAATTAAGTTCGTAACTAGAGATACCACTGTATCTGACTTTTAGAAGACATCTGAAGGCAACTCTGCTTAGGGAAATTTTAAATGTTTGATCGTGTTTTTAATATTCTGTTAGGAACCGCCCAGAGTGGCTGGGGAAACTCAGACAGATGGGCGGGGTATGTATGTATGTATGTATGTATGTATGTATAAATAAATAAATAAATATCAATCACAGTAGTCAAGATTGTGATCCTGTTGATCCTAAATTGTCCAGCATCCATTGACCTTCAAAAAGCATGCTGCAATTACTTTCTATTGTTTTCAGAGAAGAACAGCACAAGATACAAATATGGTCTTAGTACATCCACCGATACAATGGGTATTACTTTTACCATCTACAGCAATTATGAATTTAACTTCATGCAAGTAAAATAGCTAGGCTACAATTGTTAGAATGTTGGACTAAGATCTGGAAGACCAGGGTTCAAACCTTCATTTGCCTATGAAGCTCACAGGCTATTCTTGGACCAGTCACCATGTCTCAGTTATAAGCCCATCATAATACAACTACAACTGATCAGATACTATGTCTAAACTCAAGAGCATAAACATGTGAAAGCTTGCTAAAGGTAAAGGTAAAGGCACCCCTGCCCGTACGGGCCAGTCGTGTCCGACTCTAGGGTTGCGCGCTCATCTCGCTCAAGAGGCCGGGAGCCAGCGCTGTCCGGAGACACTTCCGGGTCACGTGGCCAGTGTGACTAAGCGGCATCTGGCGAGCCAGCACCAGTGCCGCACACGGAAACGCCGTTTACCTTCCTGCTATAAAGCGGTACCTATTTATCTACTTGCACTTAGGGGTGCTTTCGAACTGCTAGGTAGGCAGGAGCTGGGACCGAACGACGGGAGCTCACCCCGCCACGGGGATTCAAACCGCTGACCTTGTGATCAGCAGGTCCTAGGCACTGAGGTTTTACCCACAGTGCCGCCCGCGCCCCTGTGAAAGCTTGCTAATGCTTGCCAAATTGATTCTGGTACAAAAGTGTCTACCCCCCTCCCCCTGTGCCAATTTTTATGAATGGCTCAACAAGGCTTGAAACATTATAATGCCATTAACAATATAGTTGGTCTGCACCAACGTAGATGAACACAACAAAAACAGTTTCAGTGGCCTAAAACAGGGGTTCCCAAACTGTGGTTTGTGAACCACTGGTGGTCTGAGCTTCATTCAGGTGACCCACAGCCTGTCTGTAAAAATACAATTTAAAATCATAAAGCACCTATCACAGTGCATTAAAATTGCTACAATAGGCAAAAAAAAAAAAAAATCCTAAGTGGCCTGTCAAGATTCTCAGCAATTTTCAAATGGTCTATGGAGAAAAAGGTTTGGGAATCATTAACCTAGAAACTTATAGAAATCCTTGGAATGGGCAAATGCACATATTAACATTTGGTTTATGGAACTATAGGAGTTTCTACACAGAAATCACATCTTTTTAAAAGTTTGCTATTCACCTTAGCCATTCCCATTCTGGGACAAACAATGAAAGGAGAAGGGCAGTCCAGCATCCCGTTGCCATAGGTATCTGGTCGCCCACTGCAAGCTCACAAGCAGTACATGAACACAACAGCACTCTCCCCACTCATGTTCCCAGAAACGTATTCAAAGGCATACTATTACCAATGCTGGAGGTAGTACAGAGCCATCATGACTAGCCATTGTCAGTTTTATCCTTCATGAATCTGCCCAATTCATTTTAAAGCTGCTCAAGTGGATGGAAATCACTATAACTTGAGGTAGCAGATTCTGTAGTTAATGATTTGTTGTGCAAAGAAGTCCTTCTTTTTGTCGGTCCTGAATCTCAACACTTTAGGTTCATCCATTTTTGCCACCAGAGCACCAGCAAGGGATGATGAGCACTTGTCAGGATCAGAGGGAAAGCCCCCCCCTCTGCCTCCCATCTATAGCTCTGAGCTGGAAGCAGAGGCATGTTGGCTTGCTCCACCTCCATTCTTGAAAGTGTGTAACAGGGAGAATGCTCTGAGCCCATAGTGCAAACTGACGCACCGTCCTCTCCAGCCTGGAGCCGAGGATGGTAGGCAGAGGCTTGTTACTGCTGTGTACTTGCACCTGCCAAGTGCAGAGCAAAAACAATCTCAGGCTTCTGCCACAAATTTGGAATGGGGAGGGGATGGAATTCATCAACCTTCACTGGAGGAAACCTTGGACTCATCTCACTCTCCAATGCATTGTGAATGGTGAGGGAGACTGTCAAACCCCATGAAAGTGAGAAGCAGAGCTGTATGTTGAGCTCCTTGGAAGTAAGGCGTGATATAAAATAAACTTATGGTATCTCACTACAAAACTTTAAATGACCTCAGTCTGAGGTTTCATGTAGATGGTAATTCTCTGTGAGCATCTGGATGCAAGATGTGTGTGGTTTGGGAGTTCAGGTTTGGGGGCTGGTGCTTGAACGGTATAGCTTGCATTATAGATACAGCCTGAACTTTTCGTCATTTGGTCCTTTCCATTTCAGAATCACTTTTCTTGTTTTCAAGCAGATCATTTACCCCCAAGCCCAGTTGGTTGGTCAGTGCCATCTGATATCAGCCAGCTTCTTCCCACTGTCCCATGAGAGAGAACTCCAAGCCTTTGTACAGTCAGGGCACCAGGCCAGACAAAGACAGCTCAATGGGTTACTTATCTCTTTGCTTAGGGGGAACAATGAAAAGAATTTTGAGGGGGAAATGGGCATGGAAAGTGGCCTTCAGGTTAAAGTAACCATTTAACCATTACATGTAAAGCAGAATTTCCCATGAAGTCACACACTCTGTATGCCTGACTTTCCATTCTGAGAAAATTAAAAAAGAAAAAACCTCTTCCTGTCCTATCATGAGGTGGTAAAATGCAAAATTCTGAATGCTTGTGTGAATGAAAGAAAAGATCTGAGACACACAAACACTAGTGGAAAAGTTTCTCAGTTCTGATATTTTTCAGGTAGCACTGCAAGCTGCTCTCACAAGATCTGAATATGTTCAATATATAGTCTATAACGTTTTTAGACAACCATTTCTCATGAACTGTTATTTCTGATTAAGCTTTTTATGCCTTCTTCTCTCAGTACATATAAAGAAAAGGGAGCACAAATGCATCTTCCTGCTGAACAATTTGTTCATATTGCAAATAAGGACCCCACAGAAACAGACACAGGACGGCGATTTTATTAAGGAAACAGCTTTCTGGGTCAATTTGTTTTAATGTATGGTGAGATCATTGGGGGGTGTTGTTGAAAGGAATGATTGGGTGGGACACACACACACACTAATCAGGGATTTGCTTACTTCACCCCCTTTCAACTTTAATTAACTTTATTTTGGGAAATATATTCCTGTATATTAAAAGTGTGTTAATGGAACCACAATAAGACTTTTGAAAAGCATCCAAGGTCATTTTCTTGTGTTTGTGTGAAGGCAATCTAGTCAAGCTGTAACCAGTGGGACTCCATCAGTCAAGTCAGAGCCACTGCACAGCTTTTCTGTCACTTTTCCAATTCTTCCTTGGAGAAATATTCAGAACTCTATGGTGGTATTTCAGATGAAGGACCTGCTTGCTAACTGAAGCAAGCATGAGGAGCCTGCTGCATTTTCAAGGAGCTACTTTGATCACCATGGACAAAACAGGCTCAATGTGTGAGGCAAAGCCACCTGTGGAGGGAACAGATGTATCCATCTTTTGTTTCCTTTGTCTTTTGCTTTGAGAAGGGAAGCAAACTGAAAAGTCTGAACAAGCTATGCTAAAGGAAGCCTTGAGCTAAGAGATCTGGTGTTTCCAAAGCAAAAAACATTTTTTCTCCTATAGTAAAGACGTTCAGTGGTCTGCCCAACTGCTCAAAGATGGCACTTCAAGTCTTAGTAGCCCAAAGGCAGGAATGACAGATGAGAAGACCAAGAGGAGTAGAGAAACGAAAGTCCCCAAAATATTGATCTTTCTTCACAGCAGGAAAATGTCTCTCTATTTCCTACCGAAGATCCTGTCACTTCCCCCTTTAAACGCTGTGATTTATGACACTGCAAATTATGCAAGTCTTACAGGTGGAAGCAAGAAGCACCGAAGTTGGAGGTACTTAAACAAGACTGCGGCAGAGCTGAACATGGCAACTTTCAAGCTTGGGGCCTGTACCTTAAACACAATTGCTTCTTTTGAAGCTGCTCTAAAGAAAATGGGACATGGCAGTTTGGACAGAGTGTCATGACCTAACCCCCCTAGGGCTGTAGAAAGGAAGTGGTTAAAAAGTCTCCTGTCCTTTGCATCACTGGCTGTTCCAGAGATCAACGTGGGAGGCACAGGTGGGGGTAGGCACAGAGCCAAACCCCTCAACACTGCTGTAGCGGTTGAGACATGGCAAGACTCCAAAAATGCAGAATTTTCTACCTCCAGCCGACAGAGACAATACCCTGATGAACTGGAGTAGCATTCCTAAAAAGCAGAACTCCAAGCAGCCCCCTTAAATATTAGTACCTACTTTCCTTAACTATCCCACCCTAATAATGCCTTCTCCACATTTAAAGATCAGCCCTTGTTCCTCCCTGACTGCCTGGCTCTGTTGCCAGATCCATTTCTGGCTTTCTCCTTGAGCTCCCCACTCACCCCCATCTCTCCCAGATTCCTTCTGGGTGGTGGGAAAAGCAAAGGAAAGCAAGGACAGGAGATGAAGCAGGGATACCAAAACTAACGTCGTTGTAGATGTGATGCCAGACAGAGCGACTACTCCTTTTGCCTATTCAAATTTGGAGGGGGGCAGGGGACTAGAATTCATCACTTCCTGCCTTCATCTAGTAGGCATTATTTCACAGCTGCAGTAAGTCACCCTGGAGTTAATAAATCAATGTGTGAAACTTGCAAGATACAGATTTGATATTCTGAAAGCAAAGCTGTGGAGCAGCAGGAGTCTTCCTTTTCAAACCTCAGGCATGTGCCACACTTAAAACTCTTCTCCAATATTTGCACAGAACATGATCTTCAGAGAGAAACACTGGCCTATGGCACAACATCTTAAGAGAAATGGACTACCAAGGGCTAGGCCCACACTGCAAGAGGCATCTTGTGCTGAAAGCCTGGAGCCTCTGATTTCACAAGCAACGTGCCTGTGGCCTTTAGTAACCCCACAGCTTGCTAATATGAACTTCATAAACTGCTTTGACATCCCCATGGAAACAGAAGGCGAGGTCATAAATAGGGGATTAGCACCTCTTAACACAGAGCAAAGCAAAAGAGGCAACAGGGGGTTTAAGTTCCCCCGTTAAGGGGCAAGGGGCTGCTTGGCAAGGAGGGAGGGCAGGATGGAGAAGGAAGAGAGCAACAGAGGAAGGGCAAACCGCGGGTGAACTACAAACTGTAGACAAAAGAGGAACAGGCACAGGACAAAGAGGGCAACAAATCTAATGAGCTCCTCCTTCCTGTCCCGTCCACCACCCACTGCCAATACCTAGACAGCCTGTCTATTTCAAACCTCACACCAGCACAGAAGACGGCAGCGACTGTTTTCCCCAGCTCCATTTTTCTTATATGGCACTCAGCTCCTTCAAAGTTGACAGTAGGCAAGAGAATTAATGGGAGAGGGAGGAAAGATAAAGAAGGCACCTTCTCTCTCTCTCTCTCTCTCTCACACACACACACACACACACACACGTTTTACAAGGTCAATATAAGCAGGTTCATTTGTGTGAAAAAAATGAAGAATGGAAATATCAACCTGTCTGCAGCATTTCTCAAACCTATCCCCTGCCCGTGTCTTAAGCCCTCAATATCTCATTTCTCTGCTCCAGTTCACCTCAAGCACTTGGCAACCAGGCCTGCACCAGTCAGCAATTGGCAATTCCACTCTTTTCATTCAACAAATCCAGTCACATTATCACCAACATAGCATAAAGAGGCTGCTTGCACTCTCTCCTCCCCAGGGCTAGAAAGGCCTGCTCCCCATTTTGAGAGATGTTACATTATAAGGTCTGGCTCATGAATAAGTTTGTGGCCTTCACTCCATGCATTCTAATTCTGAAAACAACACCACCACCCCTGTTTTCATAGGAAAACTGACCTGTTGAGCTTTGGTTTCTTGTTTTTTGGAACAAACCCTTCAGGAAGTTTAGGTTTATGATTTGGCAGCAAACCTGAAAATTGGGGTCGGGGAGGGGGAGAGATTGAGATGTCAGTTTGAGTAGAAAATGTATGCATAAGATCACAGCTAACGTACATACACACCCACCCCAGAATGGGATGCCATAGGCTATTCTAGCTTACATACTAATCCCCAAATTATTATTATTATTTAAATAGAATTATATTTTTAAAATGCTAGTTTTAATGTATGTATGTGTTTGTTTTTGCTTAAAATATTGTAAGTTGCTTTGAGTTGCCATAGCAAAAAAGTCACTAACATATTTATTAATAGAAACCTTACTCAGATTCCATCTATTCACCAAAGTACGTCACCAAAACTGACCAGAATTTTCAAGTTTCTCTCTTAGTCCAAAACTAAAAGCCTCAACATCTCACTGTAGCAGTGTTTTTCTTTTTCCTCAAAAAAGAGATCTGTTTGACATACTGCAAAATAACTGCAACCTAACTGGTTTCTAGACTCCCTGTATGTATCAAAATGCTGCCGATGGTAAATCTCTAGCCATACTGGGCAACATTCCAATATAGAAAACAGGAGTCTGTTTCCTCTGTGTCCTGAATGGTTTATTTCACACACAGCATATGGGAGCCTGCCTAGTATTAAGGTCAAAGAACATAAGGAGAAGAGGGGCAGTGGGGAGGCTCCTGGCGGCTCTGCTGCTGTTTTGCTGTTATACCTGGAGCACTACCAGGATTCAAAATCCAAACATTCAATGGGCTCTACAATGTTACACCACTGCCTAGCTAGCCTAACTCATTGTGAGTTGTCATATGCATCAAAAGAAGGGCTTAATTAACCAGTAACAGGTAGCCATTAATTACTCAGAAAATCATAGTTGGACTGACACTCTGTGGCATTGCAAAGTAGTAGTCTGGGAAGCATTCTTAAGAAGCAAGGAAATCAGGATGGGCAAATCCTTCTGATCATAACATTATAGGGTCGCTGAGTCCTAGTTATCTTTGGCAGCCCAGTTTTTGCATGTAATGCAATCCAACGCAAGGAAGCCTCAAAAACTGAGGTTAGCTCCCAAACAAAACGAGTTACCTGCTCGATGAGCCATTTTCACACACACTTCAACCTTTCTGTGCTCTTCCGTACAGAGGCCTGTGACTCTCCTGGGCAGCATCCTTCCCTCAGAGGTTATGAATTGAGTGAGCAATAAAACATCCTTTAGAAGCAAAGAGAAGGGAAAAACCCAATCAACACCAGAGCATGAATGACATAATACCTGCAAAGTGATGTTTGAGCCAAAGCTTCCGAAAAGCAAGAGAGATTAGCATTCTTTGATGTTTCTGCACAAGCAGCTCCTACAACACTATCAGGCGTTTCCAAGGTGCTTTGCTCTATCTACTGGACTAAAAACCACTCCCTCTAACTTGCCATGGAATGCAGAGGATGGAAAAAGGGAAAGACAGTGTCATTTCAGTAGTGCAAGTAACACTGCAAAAGAGGAATCATAAAATAATCTGAGCCTGAGCATGCCCATGTCAGTTACAAATTGGTTTCTATCCTGAAACAAGGCATTTTTTATTTCTTATTTGTAAAAGTTAAACCTGCCTGCTTAGTGTTATTTGTGCCTCTATAAAATGAAGAATCCAAAACATCACAATACCCTCCAGAAGAAAAATGTTTTGCACCTTTTTTGGAAATATATCCACAGAGCAATATTGCAACTCTACCTCAGAGGACATTCCAGAGCTTTCAACCAATATCTTGTGGCAAAATGAATAACATACAGTATTTCTTTAGTGGAACTGGAACAATAGATAGAAATTTTGCTAAGAGGAACATTATTTTAAAAGCTACGTTGAGTTGAGATGAAAGAGCAGGATTTAGGTAACTTAAAAGGTTAACTTGCACATAACTACATCAGCATGGGAGCTGTTTCCCCATGAATTCTTCCCATGCTGCACACAATCATTTTTTTTTATTTATTCAAGCCAAAGGGAAGTCTACTAAGGCAAATAGATAGAAATGCATAAAATAACAAAATCCTTAAAAACACACAACAAATCACTCTTTAAAAAGTTACCAATAGCAGCAGTGATTGAGTCTCTCCTCCAAATGCAAGCTGAAAAATATGCGTCTTAATTAGTCACCTAAAATATATAGAGAAACAGAGCCAGATACACCTCAGTAGGGAGGTAGCTACACATATGAGGAGCTACCACTGACTATGGAGGGAAGGGAATTCCAATACACAGTTGGCACCAATTCTTGAGGTTTTCTGCACCCATTGAAGGCCCATCTGTTTCCTTAGGCATTTGCTGAACATTAGCACTTTGATGGATTTGATGGATTTTGTATTTTTCTCCTGCTCTTGCTTATTAAGATGTGGTATTCTTTTTATCATTGCTATGTTTCATTTTATGTTGTTGATTGAATTTTGATGTACCCTGCACCAAAACTGCCTCAGCAAAGAAGGGTGGGAAATAAATATTTTTAAATAAAATAAACACTGTAAACAAGTTTACTTGTTAGGGAACTGGGATGGGAGTGGAAGCTGCTTGAAAAGCCAACAGTCAGCTCAAATAATATGCACACCACCCACATGAGCAGTCACTTTGCCCAAGTAAGCTGTTTAATATCATTGGATTGACTCCTTGTTACAAAGTTTTGCAACAGTGTAATGTATGAAACAGCCCTGGGCCACCTCAAATGACCTGGCATTTGGGGACCAGGATGAAGCTTTCAAAGATCTAGGATTACAGCACACACTCTTACATGTATTATTTTTGAACTGTATTAGCTTGTAATGTGAATTCCAAATCTTGTGTTTTTTGCAAAATGATAACCATTCCCCCCCCCCCCCTTGTCTTACACACTGTCTGGTTTACAAGAATTAAAAAAATAAATCAATTTAACTGGAGTTGGAGAACTACCTAACAGCAATAGTAACTCTGAGCTATGTAAATGAAGGTTGTTTTAAAAGATTTGTGATCTGGTGTATTCATTTGGACCTAGTTGGTGTATTTGCCAAGTTTAATTCAATAAGCATCTCCTTATGAAAAAATATTTAATACAATGGTTTTAAATACAAAAATAAAAATAAGGGTGCTATCCAAACAAGGACTTCTGTTAGTGCCAATAAGTTTGGCTGAATTTCCGCTCCCTGCACCCCTTTAATCTGCTCTGGGTCCCCCATGCTCTGCAGCAGATTTAGGGCATGAGGGGTGTAGTGGGGAAAGGAAAAAGTAAAGTTCCACTGTGGAAATGGAAATCCTTGCATTAATGGAACTATGTCCTATTGGAGAGATGTTGTTTGTAGATGACACAGCTTTGACAGGGCACTCTGAGGAAGCTCTACAGAGTCTCATCAACTGTTTTGCCCAAACCCACACGGAGTTCAGCCTTAGCATCACCCTGATGAAGACCAACATCTTGGGTCAGGACATTGCCAGTACTCCACACATCAGCACTGGTGACTACTTGCTTAAGGTGGTAGACAATTTTGTCTATCTCGGCTCCACCATAACCAGCAACCTCTCCATCGATGCTGACCTGGACAAGCATATTGGCAAGGTGGCTACAGCAATGTCTTGCCTCTCCAAAAGGGCACGGGAGAATGTGATGCTAATGACCAATACCAAGATGAAGGTCTACCAGGCTTGCATGTGGAGCACATTGCTTTATGGTAGTGGGACGTGAGCAACTTACACCCACCAGACATGACGCCTCAATGCCTCCCACATGCACAGTGTCAGGAAGATTTTGGGCATCACATGGCAGGACAAACAAAGTCCTCCCAAACCCACATTCCCAGCATGTTCGCAGATAATCTGCATTGGCTTGGTCATGTCCACAGAATGGAAGGTGGAAGCATCCCCAAGAACATGCTCTACAGGGAGCTGGCCCATTGGCAGACCAACTCTGCATTACAAAGATGTCTGCAAATGTGACATAAAAGCTGGCAACGTGACATGAAGGCTGGCAACATCAACCCTGCCATGTGGGAATCCCTTGCGGACAACCACAGTGCCTGGAGACAGGGAGTCAAATTGTATTTCCATAGCAGTGACCAGAGGAGAAATGACCACTTGGAGGTGCGCAGAGAGAAAAAACGCCATGGTATATCTGCATCAGCAAACACCTTCATCTTCCCCAGCTGCAACAAAACATGTCTCTCCTCTCTCTACAGCCACAGCAGGCACTGTGACTCTCCAACAGTTTGACTTCACCCGCAAAGGCATATACTTTCACTGCCTTTCGAGGCAGACATATGCCAACCAAATTCTGTTAAGCCAGGTGGTGCAGCAAGCGGCTGAAAACTCCACAAATTTTATGGAACCCAATTTCTCGCTTTTAATTTTTTAAAATTAACATTTGTACCCCATTCTTCAAATCCAGAGAATCATCAGAACAACTTGCAAGATTTAAAATCCATAGCACTAAACAATGAGATAAACACATAACGGACAAAGAGCAGAATTCAATCTCATTGACAAAAGTCCTGGGGAAATAGGTTCCTTTGGGAGCTGATGAGAGAAACTTGGCACCAGATGAACCTTCCAGGGGAGAGAATGGTGAAATTGGGGCAGCATCACTGTAAAGGCTCCATCTGTGGTCCTCACCAGTCACAGCACCTTGGCAGTAGCAGAATCTGATGAAGAGCCTCTAAAGCAGACCTGTGAGAAAGGGTCATGTGGGAGAAGGGGGCCCTTAAGTACCTGGGCCCTGTGCCAACTGTATGTAGAGCGAAGTACTTAAAAAAAGAATATGAAGGCAGAAACTCTGTCAGGTAAATGGGATCACTATGGGGTTTAGTCATGCTGCTGCTCTCCTCAACATGCCCTCTGGCTTCTCAATCTTTAGTAGATCAGTGCCTGCACATTTCTCTTAAAAATGGAAGCTGGACTGCATGCATATTTGGCATTATGAGAGGCATATCAATATACAGAATAAGACATTGTCCAGACGTAAGATAAGATGTGCAAGCTAGCACTCTTAAAAAGCACATCAACAGACGTTTTAGAACACTTGCCAAAATGACTTTTGTAGCACTGCTATCAGGCTATTCAGAGAGCCCATAACCATCTGCCCTCAAGTGTGATGTAGTGTTGGGACTAGGATCTGGGAAACCAGGGTACAAATCCCTACTAAGCTCACAAGGTGACCTCAGGCCAGTCACCACCGCTCAGCCTAAACTACCTCATAGGACTGCTGTGAATAAAAGATGAGGAAGGGGAGAACTATGTATGCCACCATGGAGAAAAGGTGATAGATGATAGATAGATAGATAGTCATACTTACTCCCTACTTGGAAAAAAAATCTCTAGAAGTGCTTAACAACTTGTTGCACTGCTCACTTTATCAATCAAGTAGCTTTCTTCAAAGCTAAGTAACTAGTAGTTTGAAAATCTCCTAGTTACTTTGGCCTTTACCTGAAAGTTTCAGCAGCAAGTCTGCAGGAAGCAAGTCTGCAGGAAGTCCTGCCAGAGATGAATTGTAATCTGCAAGGTCTCATCAGCAAACATCATAAGAGACCAACTTAACTAGTGATCAGTTTGTTTTGAGAGGCGGTGCTGACAGTGCTACACCCCAATGACTGCATGTAAAGTGAACTCACTTCCATGGAGGGAACTGAAAAAAGAGTTCAGCACAGGGTGCCTCAGAGGCACAGGCCTCAGTTCAGTTACACAAACTGTTTGGGAGCAGCAGAAGTCAGCGGCAAATTTCATGCTGCTCAAAGCAGCTAGCATAATTTACATGAAAGATGAGAAGATTTTAGTAAGTCCTATGCCTATTATGTTCAGGTTCCTTAATGTTCCTGTGCCTTTCTAAAATGCAAGACTGCTCATGTGACATTTTAAAAATAGGGAGCAGAAAAAGGCGCTGTTTCTTTATCTCAGTTGTCATCAACAGAATGGGCTCGTTTCCAGTTTCTGTTTGACCAAATAGAGGCAGCAACTAATCTGCTTCTCACTTGCAAAATGTCATTTCAAAACAAATCAATTAGGTCCCACCCATTTCCAGCCATGAAAATTGTACCCTAAGCCATTTGGCTTAAGAGGGCTGCTTGTTAGCAAAAGGTCACAGCAACTTCAGAAAAGTCCCAAGTGCAACAGGGACTCTCTCACTAGCATCATCACATGGATTTATCTAAGCAACAGGGACAATGCAGAAAGATACAGTCAGGTTTTAGGGCACAGGAGAAACAAACAAGAATGTAAAAGGGTTAAAGGAGAGAAAGAGAATTCTGGCAGATTTGCACACTGCCGTCATGTTCCATGAAATTAACATTTTGTGCTAGTGGGCAGCCAAGACTGCAACCACAGATTTGCTTTAATCACTGGACAGCTCCTGGGAGAGGCTGAACCCAGATTCCCACCCCTGTAATCTGTAGGATCTGATGAAAACAACTTGGATTGAATTAATTCGGGGCTAATAAGCAAATACTGCAGTTCTGTCTCTGCTTTGTGCTGCCAAAGTGAGATGACATTTACTGCATGATCAGACTAATCATGTTCCAAGGGAAGAAAAGAGGAAACATGTTTTGCCTTCACCTCCATAGGGTATTTGATTTCTCCCACTAGGTAAACAAACTCCAAAGTGAACAACACATTTTCTGGATTTAGAGGTTCACTGGAACAGTGGACGGAACCAATACCTGAGGCCACCTGGAGAACTGACAAGTGCTAATAATCTGACTGAACACCATCAGAATCTGAGCCAGAGTCTGTTTATACAGCCAACACACTCTTATCTTAGAACACATACTATCCCATCCCCTTGGGTTGCAAAAGATCTGCTGCCTCCAAGTTCTCCTCTGGTACTTCAAGCTATCAATTTAAAGGGTTTTTGCTATCTAAAGTTTCCACGTTCTAAACCTCCCAATTTCCCAGTGAAAAAAAATCTGTTTTTATTTCCAATCATGTAAGAGTGAAATAAGTAACAAACCTAAAAGAAGCAAAAATTTAACATCAATATAGCCCTTCAAAGTCTTTTTACTGTAACCCTTACAATCACCCTAGAAAGGTGATTAGTATTACTATCCAGTGGAAGCTGAAAGAGTGGCTTCATTAAAGGCCACCCAGTGAATTTATGGCAAAAGGGAGATTCACCAGAGGTCATTAGCAGCTTGTCAAAACAGTTATGCCTGGAATGAACTCTAAATTTTCACCCCAAATTTAGTCTGCAATCCCAAGTCATTGCATTCACATTACAACACCAGATACATATGTTGCCTGTCATGTCAAATAGACAATGAGAAAAAACTGCATAGAAATGCAAAATTTGAATATCTGGAGGTATGTTAAAACATAGAAGGTCATATTTTGTAATGTTGACTCTAAGCCTGCAAATCTATCTATTTCACCTTTCAACAGAAGAATAGCACCAGTTGGAATCTGAAATGTTAAAATCACACCATCAGCTTAAAACTACCGGTAACCCTGCTCCGCACATGCTATGAATTGGGGAGCAGTCTGGCAGTGCACTCAAGAGTGAGACTAGGAGGTCACATCTCTGCAGATCTCTATGAAGGTTTGGCTCGGGGATCAGCTGCTTACCAACTTGAGAACATAGGAAGAGGCCCTCTTTTTACATTACATTTATATACCACCTTTTCCTCCAAGGAGCTCAAGATGGTGTACATCATCCTGTTTTCACAGTGGCCAACCAGATGCCTGTGGGAAACATGCAAACAGGACCACAGCACAAGAGCAATCTCTTCTCCTATGGTTTGCAGCATCAGGATGAAAGTTTGCAACTCCTTGGAAGCAACACTACTACAGCGGGCTTGTCCCTGTTCAGCTCAGGCAAGTACAGCAGAGCACTTTCCCCACCCAAGAACTTCTGGATGAAACATCAACCTTGACATGGCTGGCTGATTTATTAAAAGGGAGTAATCCAAAGAGACTCCTTAGTGGAAAGGATAATACTTTGAACAAAAAACGTATTACTAAATCACGCCATATATCTGCAGAAGCAGCAAGTCTTTATGCCTTAGTCCAGAAAGTAGAGAAAATACTATGTCACCCTGTGAAGTTTGGTCCAAATAAAATCTAGCCCCTGAATGGGAAACTAACAGGAGGAACACACACGACAGATGCAAACACAAAAACTTATCTATACATAACCAGTTAGGTATTTAGGATTTTACAAAAAGAATTATGTTTAAAGCCATAATCTTTGAGGATTCAGCAGCATTAATTAACATGGGCAAGAGCTGGTATTCCATGCTAAGATGGAATCTACTGAAAATTCAGCTATAAGAGATCCTATACTGTTGTTGGCATCTGTCTGTCTTAGGAGACAATGGAGGAGTGCGCCTTTGGGAGTGAGGTCAAGCTGTTGGAAGGTTGCAGAGCCTCCTGTGGCTGTAGAGACCAATGCGGGAGAGACATGTTTTCTTGCAGCTGGGGGAGATGAAGGTGTCCAGTTGTCCTATTGCAGATACACCATGGCGTTTCTTCTCTCTGCACTCCTCCCAGTGGTCATTCCTCCTCTGGTCACTGCTATGGATACACAATTTGACTGCCTTTCTCCAGGCACTGCAGTCACCTGAAAGGGATTCCCACATGGCAAGGTTTATGTTGCCAGCCTTCAAGTCCCATTTGCGGACATCTTTGTAAACAGTGTTGGTCTGCCAATGTGACTGGTGCCGGAAGCCAGCTCCTTGTAGAGACATGTCCTTGTGGATCCTGCCATCTTCCATTCTGTGGACATGTCCAAGCCAATGTATACGTTGCCAAGACGGGAATGTGAACATGCTGGGAATGTGGGCTTGGGCGAGCATATCTTTGTCTGGAATTCTGTCCTGCCATGTGATACCCCATATCCTCCTGATGTAGTGCATGTGGAAGGCATTGAGCTCCTGATAGTTGTAAGTTGCTCACAACTCACTTTCATAAAGCAGGACACTCAACATGAAAGGCTGGTTCCAATACTAAATCTTCAGAGTAACTGCTGCCTTAATCAGTACAAATAGAGTATTACAAAACTTCTGAAAAAATGTTTGGTCAGCAAAGTATATTTCCTAATATACCCTAGTTGTCAACTCAGCACGCTGATGGTTACTTTGGGATCCTCTCAGTCACCCTTAGCAACGACACAGCCATCTTCTATTGTTCAAACCTATATTAATTATTAAAGACAAGAAGATCACCTTCCCTAATATTATTTTTCCATGTAAGGCAGGCCGATTTGACAAAATAGACAGGAGTTATGTGTCTGGACATGAGATGAAGCTCACCAGACAACCTTGGCCAATTCATTATCGCAGTCTAAAAGTGCCTTACAGGATTGTTGTGAGGATGAGTTAAGAACTGTATACTGTTCTTAATAACAGTGGATGCCAAAAAATGGCTTGACAGTACTGGGTAAAAAGCAGGCCTGCCAGATGTCTCTTGTTTTAAGGGAATGCCTTGTATTATCAGAATGCACAGACATAAAAAATAATGGGTTCTCTTGGGACAGACACTTCTTCCTTACTTTTGTCTTATTAACCTGTAAGTGCAGTAGGAGGCAAAGAATTTTTTGGAACTAACTATGGCCTACAATATCAGATCAGCTGCTCTGCAGTGATGTTTGTGTACTTTGCTTTACAATTGTTTTGAATTATCTGTTCATTTAACATTATGTTCTTCGAGATAATACACTTGATCTGAGCTTCTCAAAAGCAAATAGCAGCTTCAGAGAAGCTATTTTTGTTGGGCCTATGACAGGGGAAGAAGAGGGTAAATTTTCCCCACCCCCAACAGCCCCAGTGCTAACATAACTCCATACAACTACTATTTGAGCTTAAAACAAAATACATGTGACATTAAGCCATGTGTTTAAGGTCATATAGTGCCTGGCCTTAACACTTTCCATGTGGCAAATGTCATGATCACTTCCTAAACTTTTGATTTTGGCCTGTCATTTTCCATTATTTCCACACAAGCCTCCTCAGCCCTTCAAGTTTCTAAAAATGACTCAGTGGAGCAGTATCTTAGCAAAACCCCTTGGGATGCATGTATTCCAGACCTGCTAATTAACTCCATGTCTCTACTGTTTCCTTACCTGCTTTCTTGAAAGCTCATTCAACAAGGCCATTACCACTAAATTGTTTATTGCTCCTTTTCAATTCCTTATTTTTCTTGTTTTCCCCTCTTTATTAGTGAGCCAGCCATCTCACAAACCATTTATTTTCCTCCAGATGCATTTCTGTCTCTAGTCTATTAATCCAATTGACATTAGCTTATTCTGCAGCTATGGCTTCCTTATCTTTAATGGTGTGCTCTTGTCTGGTTCTCTTCCTTTCCATTTCCAGCATCGTATTGCCTGCCCCTTGTCTATTCCAGACTTGGAATAACCTTTGGAAAAGCAACTTCTGAGAGTGCAAACATTGTTGCTCATATTCAATGGTACTTTCATTTGCTTATTTTTCTCTCCTTTTGTATTGTGTCTATTATACTCCAAGCCAGTATAGTTCAAAGTACTGGTGGAAAGGTGATGTGCAAACATAGCAATGACAGCTACCTAAGTGTGCATAGCTGCAAATCAGAGAAACAAGTGTCCCACTGGTATGTGAATGGCATGGAAGGACGTGGAATACCAGTTTTATCTATATTATGGACAGCAGACTGAACAGGGTTGATGGTATCAAAAGCCACTGGGATATGAAGCAGAATTAACAAGGTCACACTTCCCTTGTCCCTCTCCCAATAAAGGTCATCTATCAGTGTAACCAAGGCCGGTTTGATGCCAAACCCAGGACTGAACCAAGAATTAAATTGGTCTACATCAGGGCAGCCCAACTTTGCATACCAAGTGGGCTGCAAGAGTACTTTGACAAAGTACCTGTGGGCTGCACACTGCTTGGGGGGTGGGCGAGCGAAGCCAAAATTTGATGTCCCCCCCAAGCCCTCTCATTGCCTTCCCAAAGCTGGCAAAGCGAGGCACAGGCTTTGGGAAGGAGGTGTGAGGCTCTGGCAGGGTCCTAGAGCCTTCCCATCTCCTCCCCAAACCACAGTGCATAACTTATCCAGCTTTCAGAAAGCAGTGCAAAGGCTTGGGTGGGGAGGGTTAAGTGTTGCTGTGGGCCACCAAAAAAAGGCCTAGAGATACCCGATGGACCACCCTAGTCTAGATAATGTTTCATCCAGAATGCCTGCAGTTGCTCTGCCATGACCCTCTCACCCATCTTCCCAAGAAAAGCAACTGGTCAGTAACTATCCTAAATGAGGGAGTCCGGGGTGTTAAAAAATAAATAAATGAGCAAGTGTTCCACCACCTCTTTCAAGCCAGCAGGCACCACCACTGTGTAACATCGCATTCAACATACCTGGATTCACCCAGTCATGCTTTGTCACATAGATTTTATTAAACATGAACAACCAGGGATTGAGAGAACATGCGGTTGGACAAACAGTTCTAAGCACCTTGTCAACACTCTCAGGCCACATCAACTGAAACTGATCTCATAAAACTTGGCTAGATGTGGTGTTGGACATCTCACAGTTCTACACTAACTATGGCATCAAGACTGCTACTGAGCCAAGCAATTTCACCCTCAAATTGCCTCAAGAAATATGTCATAGTGGGCCTCCAAAGGGTCCAGGAAAAGTCCCTAAGGAGCCTGTAGTCTCTGAACCACTCCGAAGAGTAATTATTCTGCTAAGAAACAGGAGAGTTGAGAGAGTAACATATAGTAGTATCTGGAAGCTACATGCGATTTTTAAGCCTTGAAAATACACTACAGGTCCTGAAGCTGTACTCACCTCGTAAGAATACTTGTGCTTTAGGTTCCAGCGACAGATAGGACATTGACCAGAAGGATTTGGAGGAGTCGGGGCTTCCTCAACTTCCAGCATTTTACCTTCAATCTAGGAAAGAGAGGGCAGATGGAGGGGAAGATTTAGATTTCAGACTTCCAATATATATTGTGCTGCTTAATTTCCAACAAGTGCACCCCCCAAAAAAAAACCTTAAGGAAACTTAAGGAAAGGGTTAACTGGTATTAGCTACTGGCAATCCAGAATACGACAAAGAATGGACTTGATGACAAACGCAGCAGAGAGCGCAGTTTAAGCACACACGCACACACGAGGTTTCAGCACTTTTGCAAATGTCAACAAACTCAAGAATATTAGTCAACTACTTACAAGGAAGATTCCATTTTACTGTGTAGCAATAAATTCATAAATGGGCATGGCTCCCTCTAAAAGACACAAACTGCACCTCCCTGGCCATGAATAAGAAGACATACTTTTGAAATTGCCGCTTTGAGGATATTAGCAAACATGGGCTCTTAAGTTGCATAAGCCTGGAGTAGACTCTTTTTAAAAAATCGGCTGCAGGACACAGACACTTCTTCCATTGGTCAAAACTGCAGGAATGTTTATAAAAACTGGGGTGGCTCTCCACAGCACACTTTCCTAAAGTGTAGTCTGAATTTAGCTTTAAATTGCTCAAACTGATGAAATTGATAGCGTTTCCCTTGGGGAAGTATTTAACAACTTAGCCTATCTGACAAGAAGCATTTCCTGCCAAGCAGCTTATGTATTCCTTTTCTTTAAGCAGACCACGGCATGTTTTTAAAAACAAACCAACCCCAGACCTCTCTCATTTGATGCAGCCAGAACCAGGGAGTTCTTTTGTAAGTATTCAGCTGCAGTCAGAACTCATCAATTTAAAACTATCCTGAAGAAAACTCAATTTAGATGCAGTAGGCCTGACAGCTACCAACTTGGGCAGGCTATACATATTCAAATTTTGTAAATGTTCAGGCTTTACATGTTTACATGCTATGATATAAAGCCATTATTCATATTCACAATTTATAGTAGTATTCTCAACCAGTAAAAGAACTAAATGGCATATGCTATTTGTTTCACATAGTTGTGATTTGGGGGGGTGGGCAGAAAAGACATTCCTCCTTCAGTCAGGGAAGGAACACGACTAAATGTTTTTCCTAGAAGATCATTATTCATGCAACAGAAATCTACGTAGATTTGAAGAGCAGCATGCACATTATGTGAAATGATTCAGAGAGCTACATCAATCTATGGCAAAAGAAATATCAGAAGATGCTTTAAAAATGGGCTTTTAGAAAATAGCCTGACAGTTGAGCTTTACATCTCAATGTTTTCCTTTTGCAACTCTTTCTAGAGTCTCTTTGAGTGAGAACTGTAAAGCTTGAAACATGTGACACCAGAGCAAGTCTTCAACAGCGCCTTTTGGATTGTTTCCTCGTGTTAACTGTCATTTTTTGTAATGATAAATGATATATCTATGTTTAAAGCAAAAAAAGTACATAGTTTGGGAATAAACAGTACTCAAACAAATTCAGTCTTCTGTAGAAGGATGGCCATCTTGAAATCATTTATGGTGAAGGAACAGAATAATTCTTTTTTGGAGATGTTAAAACCTGTATCCTTTTACTGTAACTTATTATTCTGAAATGAATATAGCTGGGTCACAAGTACACCAAATTGATTTAACATGGTTAGTAGTACACAAGAAGTCTATTAAAGATGTATATTAACATCACCTGGCTCAAAAACAGCCTAACAATTCAGATAGCAAAATGTTTTATTACACCACTCAAAATGTAACATGAGTTATTCTGGAAAGGCCCAAAGATCAAAGCTAATGTTCATGCCCCCATCATGAGTATCTTCACAGAGCTTCACTAAGTGCTGGCTAGAGGTACATGCACCTTTCTCCCCCAAGATTTTGGCTTTATTTATTTCCCCAACCAGACATTTATGATGCTAAAGAGAAAAGCAAAATGTTCCAGAAAGCATATTCAGATCACACTTATAAAATCAAGAGAAAATTAAAATCAAACGAATGACCTCACTTTTTGAGCATATTTAATTTCATCTGTGCTACATCTTTAACATCGCAGAGTATTCTTTTCCCCATGAGAACATTCACCCTTCATCAAAGCACAGATAGGGATTTTCAGTGAACCATCCCTCATTATTCTTGAGGATGCTAGGGAAATCTTCACCATTCAGTACTGCATATTGATGGTCTATCAACTACAGCAGTCTTGGGAATTCTTCATATCTAGAGTGTTTTTGCTTGCCTTCTCCCAAAATAACCTTTGCTTGCAGAGAACATTGCATTTTAAGCAAAAATCCAACACCCAAAGCACCACATGATGCATTTTTATTCTGTAGTGCTGTGAGGTCTCCGTTTCTTCCCAGAGAAGATGTCTCTGTTAGAAAACCTCCCTATACCCAGGAATGATGTCAGCATATGAAGCAGTATTATCATAATATCATAAACATTTTAAGATGTGTTTTCCCCCAAGTGCACCTCAAGTGGGGAAATTCATTCCTTCTGTTTACTGACAGAGAATGTAGGGAAATGTCTCCCACCCAAAACCTCAAAGTATACAAGATACTTAAGGCTGTCTAATTTCTGCTTGTAACTTACAAAGATATTCTGGAAAGCTAATGATTAGGTTTTTCTTGGCTGTATTATCACAGGCAGAGTTTCATAAGTTATTCCTCCCACTTTCACTTGTTTGAGGAATTCTCATGGGCTAGGATTAACCTAAAATTTCCAAGTTCAACTAGCATTCCTCCACCAATTTACTTGTGAAGAATTTTATACATTGCCCTTCACCAGAAAAAGATTCTATGATTTGTAGAAAAGAATCAATAAAAACCTAAAGTACAAATCAGCATAAAAAAAATCAAAAGACTAATGAAAAGCAGCAGACTGAGATTTAAAAATCTGTAAGTGTCTGGGAAAATAAAAGGAGGTTTTCCTGATGCCTAAAGAACTCTCAAGGCTGTGGTATGCTAATGCTAGAAGACTGTATTCTCCTATTAGTATCTTTATATTTAATCATAAAAGCCACAATTCAGCAAACATTTGTTCTGACTTAGTCCCTTGAAAGCAATGGAACCAAACCAAGCTCCATTCCATTGCTTTCTTGGGGCCTAATCATGACAAACATCTGGTGGACCATTCAAATTCCAACCAGATAATAAATACTGCCAGAGGAGTAAAAATAATCTGTAGAGATAACATACTTTGGGCAACATAATCACTGTAGGGATAACCTGGTATTTAACTTTTGGAAGGAGATCTGGGGTGAGACCAGATGAAGAAATGAAATAGAAGAGGGGACTAGGAAGAGAGGCCACAGCACTAGTATGTAATTCATTTTGTGAGCTTTGGGCACATTTTTGGGGAGAAGTAAAATACAACTTGATAATCTACTTACTACATATTTTGGAAAGTTGTCTATTTGTTTGCTATGCATTTGTACACCTCTGAAGGTATCGTAACCAAATTTTGCATTAAGGTTCCTGAAATCAAGAAGGTTTTCATCTATGTTTGGATACAACTGAATGCCATTTTGAATCAAGATCATACAATCATAGAATGATTCTATGAAATGGACTAATTTTAGATAATGGTTTTAGACAATGGACTAAAACTTTCAAAGCTACACTGATTTGTTTGTTTGTTACAATTCCTGAGCAACGCTGGGGATAAGGCTTTTGCTTTTGTTATTAATATTTCTCCTACTAATAGTCACTATGGTAGGCCTTCTAACACACTTGTTCACTCTTCCAAGACAGTGTTTATTAAGCAGTAAGGCTCAGCCTAGTGAATACCATATTTATAGTCTCATATAGCTTTCAGAATTAAAAATTCTATGCCACTGTGCTTATTAAACTAAACTCCTATTTTTTGGCTTTTATTCATAGTACATTTGGTTGATGTTCAAGTCGGGTGCTACTTGTCCCTTTGGGAAAAAATTAAAAGGAAATTCCAATAAATTAAAGCACAGTAAGACTTATATGGGTACATATAGACATTATATCGTGCATGCTTAATTTCCATTCAGAATAAAAAGAAAAGTTTCAAAAATATCAATGAATGGAGAGATTTCTTAAACCCTTTTCATATTACTTCATGGTGTGGGAGCCACCGCAGCATGACTTCTTCCTGCACCATGAAGTCAAAAAGCTGAAGCAGCAGCTTCCATGTACTGTTATGGTAACTTTGGGCTCTTTTGAGTATGCATAACTGCAGGCATTCCTAACCTCTGCATACACCTCTAATTTCTCACAAATTTCTTTCACTGATGCAATGGGCACTAGAAAATTTTGAACAGGGTTCAGGAGATGAAAAGGTCACCTGTTTACTCTCTGCAGGAGAATCACTGTATTCAAGAAAAGAGGCGTAAACTTACATTGGTTACATGATGGAAATTATTCAATTGCATTTTTCTGTACAAACACAGTTGCTGCGTAACAAAGACAAGGATCTGAGACTTAGAAAATAAGTCAGTTATTGTACTTACAATAGTGGTGTTTCCTTCAGTAGTTTCTACAACTGCAGGTACAAAAAAAAAAAGACAGGATGTCAGATTCATTCAAATACACTTATATGCATTCTTGTTCAGTACAGAAATTGTGCCTATGAAACACTGAGAGGAATGCTGTTAAAAAACTGCTATGACACTGACAGCAAATAAGCATTTCACTAAAACTAAGATAGAGGTATTTCACTTAGTGCAGGTAGAGACAGATGACATTAAGTGTTTGTTTTTACTGTCTGCCGTCATAAAATCATCTCCCTAATACTGCTCCCAAAAACTACAGAAAACCTTATTAACTCTTAAGGATGGTGCAATAAAAAATAACACTAGCCTGTACTGAGGGATTATTCTGCCTTGTTTTACAGATTATTGAAATAACATTTTCATATGCATTATAACTTCTCACCGGGAACCATTTCAGAACTGCTTATGGCAAAAAGCAGCCTAGCCCTGTTGTCCCTCTGTAAGGCTTTGGGCCACAGAGATAGCATTAGTATTTGTGCTCTCTCGAATATCAGAGGGCCATACCTCTTCCTTTCAGAAGACCTTCTACTGCATAACTCCCTAAATACTCCCTGACAAGGAAGCTAAAAGCAACCTAATACTAGAGTTGGAGCCTTTTTCGAATATGGCTCATGTGCTCTTGACTGCTAGATATCCTAGCTTTTCCTAACCTTTTTATTCTAACTTTCCTGGTCTTGCTTGGACCATTTCCTATCAAGGTTCACTCACAGTAGCTACTCCCCTTTGCAGGGATGAGGGAGTTGGTGACCCACTCCAAAAGGCTAATGAAATAAACATAATTCTCAAGGATGCTTCTGGATTTTCTGTTGGCATAACTGACTTTCCTGTCAATTCTTTGGTCACTCTGTGGAAAGTGGCGATGGCTTGGGCCAGGAGCTGACACAATCACACCAAAGTGCCATTTTCTGCTGAGCAGATCCATGTCAACTTGTTAAGGTTCTGGGGAGCTGAGGACACTGAATCAAATAGGAAGGTATCTATAGTGCAAGCAGGAAGAGATTCACTGGGAATCTGAACACTAACGGAGTGCTCATTTTTGAGCCTGCATGGTAGATGTGATGTCAGCAGTGCAACAGCTCTTTTCCATAACCACTGCATCCTCACAGTGCTGGGTGGTTCAGGGCCTTTTGGAATCTGTTGCTTGTCATGCAGGTTTTAAGTATAGCCACAATATTAAAACAGAACCTCCAGGTTTAGAGGCAATAATCAACTGAATGCCAGAAGCTGGGACAAATAATTCTGGTGGTGGGAAAGCTATTGCCTTTAAGTCTTGCTTTTGAGATTCCCAGATCATCTGGCAGGTGTGGTTGCTTATTAACTAGGGGGAAAAACAAGTTCATTATTCTTTCAACTTTTCCAGGCTAATTGCCAAAAAGTAAGGGTCAAGGCTGCTTTTATCTCACTTGTTTTGTTTATTTTCTTTTTTTTTAGAAAAGGTGTACACTTTTAACTAAATAGACAGTTCTGTATTATATTATATTTATAGACCGACCATAAAAATAAATGCTGGAGCCCGCCCTCAAATCCACCATGCCTCTGGCTCTAAATTTCTCATTCAAGGCTAGAAAACCCTACTACCAGGTAAACAGCATTAACAGACGTGACAGAATTCTCATATACCTTTTATTCTTTTACAGGACTCTTGGCACTCTTGAACACAATAATTCAGTGTTGCTCAGGGCAACATAGTAATAGTTCCTGCTGTGACCAACAAGTTCCTGAGAGATACAATGTGCTGGAGATGGGTTATTTTGCTTCTGTTTAGCTGTTGCCCCAACTACAGACAGAGTTCTGATTGCACCATCAGCAACTGCCCCATAGCAGCGAAGAATGGGACTCCCTTGCCTCTGTCTCATCCTAGGCAGAGAGGATTATACTATACACACAACAATCAAAAAAATGTGCAATCTGTATACAAGAAGCATACAGTCTTGCATACACAATAGTTCAACAATATAAATCAACAAGTGTACATTTCTTCCACACAAATACCTGTAGGTGTGTAGAGAGTTTGTACCTGTATCTGGCATACCGGTAACTGGTGAATAAGCCTGAAATGAAACCTGGAGTGAAGAATAATGGTGTTCCCAACCCGCCAAAGCAAAGAGCAGAAAATGATACAAAAAGGGGAAAACACTAGACTAACAAATTATCTACCTGGGGTCACTGGTGCTTGTGATAAAAATGAGGGGTGCAGGACACGAGAATTCTGAACAGCAAACTAGAATTTGGGGACTCTGAAAGGCTTCCGACTTGATAAACTAAAAACAGGATGCTTGACTAAATCTGCCATCCAATGCACCCACCTGGGAGTAAGACCCAGATCATGAGACCCTTAATCTCAGGGTTGCGGGTTCGAGCCCCAGGTTGGGCAAGATTCATACATTGCAGGGGGCTGGACTAGATGACCCTTGTGGTCCCTCTTCCAACTCTTACAATTCTATGAACTTAAGCGGGGCTTATTTCCAAGCAAACATGCACAGAGCGGCACAGTACAGGTGGATCCTCACTCTGCCCCTTCCACGTCCAAAGGAGACTTGCCCGAAGAAGCTGCCCTTTCAAGCCTTAGCGCCTGCTACCTAGCTAGGGACCATGGCCACCTCCTCCGAAAAGATGACTAACCAAGTAACTGTCCTTTATTATTGTCGTGTTATTATACTCCCAGCCGGCCTCGTAGCCCCGACTTGAGCGAGAGGGATGGGGGAGGGGGAGGGGGAGGGGGGAAACACCGCGGCTCAGTTGTTTATTCTTCCCCTCCTCGGCGGTTACCGGAAAACGAGCCGGCTCCGGCCATCCAGGAGCTGACGGGAAGGCGCCTCTCTCGCCGTTTCCCTACCTCAGCCCCTCGGCTCCCCTCCCCGCTGCAGCCGGGAGAGAGAGAGCAGGAGCCGTTGGCACTCACCCTGCCTCAATCCGCGAGACGGGGCGCGAGCCCAGCCCCCCCACAAGAACCCAGACACCAGCCGCCTGCAGCCGGAGAGCAGCGACATGGACGCAGCCATCTTGGCAGAACCTCCGACGGCTTCCGCTTCCAGGTTTCATTGGCTGGCGCGAGAACGCGCGCGCGCGGGGGGGAAGCCGCTTTCTTCCTCGCCCGCCCCGCCTCCTGTGGCGGGAAAAAGCGAAAGGCGTTGAAGTGCCGCCATTTTGGTATCCAATGCGGGGATGGGGGGGGGGCGGACGGGGGCGCGAGGATGGGATGTGCTTGGGCCACGCCTGGTACACGCTTGTTATTGGTTGTTATGGCAGATTTGAAATTTCATTTTTCATTTTTCCTTTTAGTAATAGATTAAAAAACCCAACATTGTCAGCTGAAATTTAGGTTACCAAAGCGCACTTTTCTTTCGATTTTTTTTTAAAAAGGTCATTTTATACACTGAGCTATATAACCTGTTTTTAATATTGGGTTCTAATGCTTTAATATGCCTGTTGTCTTTGTCCATGGAGTTTTCTTGGCAGGGATACTGGAGTGGCTTGCCGGTTCCTACTCCAGGAGGATCACGGTGGGTCAAAACTCTCCACTATGCCCTGTGCGTCTTGTGTGGCCCTGCAAGGTATAGCTCATAGCTTCTCTGAGTTATTCAAGCCCCTTTGAGAGCTGGACCATAAAGAAGGCTGATTGCCGAAGCATTGATGCTTTTGAATTATGGTGCTGGAGGAGTCTCTAGAGAGTCCCATGGACTGCAAGAAGATCAAACCTATCCATTCTTAAGGAAATCAGCCCTGAGTGCTCACTGGAAGGACAGATCCTGAAGCTGAGGCTCCAATACTTTGGCCACCTCATGAGAAGAGAAGACTCCCTGGAAAAGACCCTGATGTTGGGAAAGATTGAGGGCACAAGGAGAAGGGGACAACAGAGGACGAGGTGGTTGGACAGTGTTCTTGAAGCTACAAACATGAGTTTGACCAAGCTGCAGGAGGCAGTGGAAGACAGGAGTGCCTGGCGTGCTCTGGTCCATGGGGCCACGAAGAGTCGGACATGACTAAACAACTAAACAACAACGATGCTTTAATCAGCCCTGGGACTGTAGGATGAAGAGTGGGTAATTAATCATCATCATCATCATCATCATAACCCATCCTGGCACTTTAGAATGAAAAGTGGGTAAACAACAACAACCACCCATCCTGGCACTGTAGGATGAAGAGTGGGCAATTAATACTACTACTAACCCATCCTGGCACTATAGGATGAAGAATAGGGAAAATACTAACAGCAGCAGCAGCAGCAGCAGCAGCAGCAACAACAACAACAACAACAACAACAACAACAACAACAACAACCTATCCTGGCACTGTAGGATGAAGAACAACAACAACAACAACAACAACAACAACAACAACAACAACAACAACCTATCCTGGCACTGTAGGATGAAGAGTGGGTAATTAATAATAATATTGTACAAATCTTTTTCAGTACCCTAAAGTATTGGGAGGATGAGATATAGGTGCCTTCCCTTTGCTTAATCACTAGTTTTACTGGGGTACAATGCCAGCCTCTGCTAAAAGAATTTGAGTGGTGCTGGTTAGCTACTTAGCTGCATTCAGGGGATTGGTAGTGGTGTGCAAAGCCCTGGGCAATTTGGGAACAGAATACCTAAAATATTGTTTCAGCCATTGTATATCCAACTGAGCTTCCTACAGGTATTGCCACAACAAGAGCTCTATGATGTACAAATCAGGCCTTTAGTGTGGTGGTACCTGCCCTTTGGAACTCCCTCTTGCTGCACATCAGACAGATGCTGTCTCTTTTATCTTTTTGGTGCTCACTGAAGACCTTCCTCTTCCAACAAGACTTTTAAGAAGTTTTATATCCCAGCCTTTTTTCTTTATTGTATTTTTAAAAATATTTTCATTGCAGATGATTTTATTGTAAATCATCCTGGGGTGTTTTATGGGAAGTGAATCATAAATTAATGAATCACATAAATGACACTCTGAAATAGCTAACCTTGTAGAAAAATACGAGTGCAAAGTTATTTGCATTGCTATTTGTGAATGAAGTATCTCAAGTGAACTTGTTTCATGTTGCACGGACATTACCGCAACAACCTTGTGGCATTTACCCTTTTAGGCTGCGGTGTAATTTCTCTTAAGTGCAGGAAGTAAGTCCCATTGAACTCATACAGAGTTCCCTGAACTGTCATAAATTCATATACAAATACACAGTTCATTGAACTGTCAACCACTAACCTTTTACAGGCTGTTACTTGGAACATACATGTTTATTTAGCAAAATGTATACATCACTTGATTGTAACAAAACCTCCAAGCAGTTTACAAGAAATATTAAATTGTCAGGAAAACAGTTAAAAACAAATAATGAAGAACATTTTAAAACAGAATCAGCAGTAAACTAAAAAGAGATTAATACATGTCTCTATAAAAGGTAAAGGACCCCTGACAGTTAAGTCCAGTCGCAGACGACTCTGGGGTTGTGGAGTTCATCTTGCTTTTAAAGGCCGAGGGAGCTGGTGTTTGTCTGCAGACAGTTTTTCCGGGTCATGTGGCCAGCATGACTAAGCCGCTTCTGTCGAAACCAGAGCAGTGCACGGAAACACCGTTTACCTTCCCACCGGAGCAGTACCTATATGTCTACTTGCACTTTTGGTGTGCTTTCGAACTGCTAGGTTGGCAGGAGCAGGGACCGAGCAACGGGAGCTCACCCTGTCTTGGGGATTCAAACTGCCGACCTTCTGATCGGCAAGCCCAAGAGGCTCAGTGGTTTAGACCACAGCGCCACCTTGCCTAAACAAAAATGTTCCAAGCAGGCGCCAAAAGGAATACAGAGAAGGTGCTGACCTGATGTCAATAGGCAGGAAGTTCCGAAGTGTAGATGTTGCTACTCTGTAGCACAGGGAAGTGCCACTGCTGTGGCTGCTGCAGTGGCGGTAGTGGCATCTTCCACTGCTGCCATCCTTGTTGAGAAAGGGGCCTGCAGTGAAGCAGGTTTTCTGCTGCTGCTCACCAACTGCAGCAAGATTGCTCTGGACGGTGCAGACAAGTTTGACCCCTTCCTGCTGTGGAGTTGGTGAGGCATGCAGCTGTAGCTGTCATGGCAGCTGTGGGTGGAAGACAGGAGGCTGTGAAGAGCACCTGACCTCAGCACAGCTGCAGGATCCACCCTACTTAGCCCATCCGTGCCATGCTGTGACTTCCTTCTTTCCCCCCAACCCCTACCTCAGCTGTATGACACTAGTCCTGAAAAGTGGACCTCTCCACCTTTTCCAACAGGAGGAGCATCAGCTCATAGGAGACAAGCAGATCAGCACTGGACACACACACACTGCCCCATGCATCTACTAGAAGTGCATCTGGGTCCAAATAGATCATTGCTTCTATTTTGTCTTTTGTGGTACCTCGGGTTACAAACTCAATTCGTTCCAGAGGTCCGTTCTTAACCCGAAACCTTTCTTAACCTGAGGCGCACTTTTGCTAATGGGGCTTACTGCTGACGGCGCGCTGTTGGCGTACGATTTCTGTTCTCATCCTGGGGCAAAGTTCTCAACCCGAGGTACTACTTCCGGGTTAGTGGAGTTTGTAACCCGAAGTGTTTGTAACCCAAGGTACCGCTGTACTTAAAAAATGTTATCTGTGTGAAGTATTAAAATGGCTATTCTTCAGGGTCTAGCCTTCATCTCAGAAAATCGTGAAATTAAATATTTGAATGGAAGGCAAATGCATCTTTATCTCAGTGGATTGGCAGAGACAGGAAGACAAAAAGCAGTTTTTGACATAGCTAAAAGCCTGTTTGAGAAAAGGCTTCATGCTCCTTTTGAACGCATGTTCCTTTTGCCCCAGTTAAACAGGTTTTTAAAACAATACAGAAACCAGTTTATGAAACGGAAATGTGGGATAAATGTACACACCAGAAAATGCCATCTGACTGTTGGACAGTTTTCAGCTTTCTGTCCACAACCAAAATGTCAGTGCATTCCTTTCCTTCCAGCTCCTCACAATCACCTACTATCTAAATTACCTACGTTGCTAAATGTTTTCTTTTAGCTGCAGTTATTCTGTCATTAAGTATGACCAATCCACTGAAATGAAATAATCTAGATTGTTTAAACTCTTGTTAGTGAGCCAGCATGAAGGACTTTGGACCAAAGGTAGGTCCATATATTACAAATACTCGAGCAATGTAATGTTTCCTCTGAAGTATTCTTTGCTGGACACTTTGGAGAAAGGACAATGAACTAAATTGGCCTGTGATCAAATCCAAAAAGTAGCACCAATCTTCTTCATTTAATGGCATCTAGTGGCAATTCATACTTTCCAGAAGTGACCAGGCAAGTGGCGACCTGTCAGGCTAGTCTATGCAAAAATGTAATTTCTTTTCTTTTATACATAAATAACATTTCCCTCCTAAAGATGCATTAATTAATCTCGATCCATACCTTATGTAATGCCACCTGATTTAATGCAAATTAACTGTTCTCAAAGCAAATTGGAATCAGAGAACAGCCTGAACATTTGTTTCTCATGTTTTCTTTCCTTATCTGATCAGACAGCATTTTCTGTCGTGATTGTTAAGTGTAGCTAATTCAATCCCAAGGCTACAAACTGTGTGCCAGCTTGGATAGAAGGCCTTAATATTTTTTGCAGGCTAACCATAGCTTTGATTCTTCCCTGTTCTTCTGTATTTGGAAAGATTATAAGATTTGGTCCGAAAGCTTTTCGTTGAAGGAGAAAGGGGAGAAAAATAATGATAGAAACCACTTGTATGTTGCAAGAAAAGAGTGTTCATCTCTCTATAGAAGGGGTGGCCAACCCATGTTCCATGGGCCGCATATGACCCCCCATAGGTTTTGTGGTGCTTCCCCAGGACCCCTCCAAAATGTGTCATTTCTCAAAATAATTAATTTTTAAAATTATTTTTAGCAAATCCTTTGTTTCCCTTGATGTGATGCTATGATGTCAAAAGGTTTCTTTTTGTAGACCCTCAAGAGCACCCCAATTTTTAAAAAAGTTTCAAAAAAATTACATTTTTTCTTGATTTTTCCCATAGGTCCCCCAACAGTGATGCCAAAATAGTTTTTGTATCCACCAAGGCCTCTTGTGCCTCATTTGCTTTGATTTTTTGCTCTTTTTTTGCTGGCCGCTCTTGGGGGTTCGCTGCTGCAATTATGTGCTGCCAAAGAGTATTTGTAACCACCCCGCCCCCCAAAAAGTGTATTTCAAAAATGACTATACTCACTTTTACACTTTGGACATGCAAAGTTTGACATAAGGAATTTTTTATTATTGATTTTTAAATAACAAATTTAAAGTAAAAGAGAATAAAGAGAATATGAGAGATGGAGAGAGAGAAAAAGGGAAGACACCCTCTGATTAAAAATAGAATAACCTTTGATACATCCACACAAAAGAATGGTTTCAAATGTAAGAAGGGCAGTGAGGCCCTTGGACCATTGCAGAATACGATATTTCAATGTGAGCGTTGACCATGGTTCATGTGATACTTGATATACGATGGACAATTTTTAGCTTTATGAGCCAAACTTAAACTGAAACTTTGGAAATAGGGGCTGTGTCTTGAAGGAAACAGGCAGCACTTGCTTGCAATACGCCCCCTGCCCCCGGGTATTATAGAGTAGGCAGGCTCCTGTTTTGGAAGAAGGAAAGTGGAGCCATTATTACTGTGATTTGAATATTCAAGAAAAGGGGCTTTCTCTCCATCTGACTTACTCTTTTCCTTGTTCGTCACTTCATGTTATGCCTGCCTGCTTCCAGCCACAGAGGAAATGTTCAGGCTCCCATTCCCCTCCCTGTCCGTGGCCTGCCAATGCTAATGAATGGCATGTGTCTGCCTTGCAGGGTACCTCCATCCAAACTGCAGATCTATTTCATTGGTGGGCTGGTAGCGTTTTAGACAATTCCTAATTAAAGAACTAGAGAAAGGAGATGGAAAAACCTATTAGGTCATCCAGTTCCCACACAGTAATGCCCTATTCAGGTTTGCTCCCCACAGGACATTTTCTTCTCCTTTCCAGAGGGGGCACTACAGGTCAGACTCAGTGCTATTTTTATTAAACAGTCCTCCCAGATTTAAGAAACTTCAGGAAATTTCAGCAGCAAGTTGGCTGCTGGATTATTATAGTCTACATTTTTGAAGTCATAACTATTAATTCTTTGTGGCACCGGGAGATACCTTGGGGCAAAAAAACCACCCACATTATTGTTAGATCTACAGCCTCTCACAAAATGAAACTGGAAGACATAGGCTATAATCCTAAACCAACTTTCTGGCACAAACTCTATTCCCTGCTTTGAAAAGACTTGACAAATCTGATTGCCAGTGGCAACTGCTTCTATCAACTACACCTGCCCTGACCAGAATACTGAGCAGCACGCAGATCCCCACTTCCTTCACGATTTTGCAAATTGTAGAGAATTTGCAGGTCTCATGCACACCTTTAGGACAGGCAGAATAGCTCCCTTTTGAGTTCTCTGGCGTTAACTTGGGGGATAGGTGGGGATCTCTCAATTCCTGCTGAGCTTTGGAGGTGTTTCCACCTGTCTCTTTACTTACTGGAATATTTATAATCCACACTTTGATAACAGCATATAAAGGCCACATCACACAAAATATAATAAAAAAGGCATCCATTAAAACATAATTCAAAAAATCAGGAAATACTGGTTGTGTAAAAGAAATTCCTATTGTGAAGCCCTGTCTAAACTATACAGTTTTCAGAAGACATCTGAAAGAGCTGACATCTGTTGCACAGCCCACCACAATATGAGACCTCCTCCTGAATCCTCTGCATGCTAGGGAGCTTGGGGGCTGATGTCTTGTGCCCTTTTAAGGGGTGGAGCAGGCAGAAACAGAGACATCCCAGCTGCTCCTGCCTCCTCCAAGCCCAGTGCAATATGGGAGCCCTCCTCTCGCTTCCCCAAGTCCTCTGTGTGTGCCAGAGGAGGTGTGTGCATGTGTGCGAGGTGGTTGGTTGGTGATGCCCATAAAAAATGATTGCTCCTCTGTGGTCATGGGGAAACTCAGCAGCATGCAATCTGGGAGATTACCCTTGAATTCTGATTTGGAGGTAGAGTTCTTGATGACATTTCATTGTCATCAGATTATGTTATCAGAGTGGGAGTAGGCTCACCCACTTGGGTATATTTCCTTTGTAAGCATGGATCTTGAAACCTTGCTGGGGAAAAGCAGTTTGTCCAATGAGGCTAAAGTTGGATGAGGAAAGTGCTGGGAGAGGGGAGTTCCCTCCTCCTGCTTCCTGCCTCTTGCTTGAAATTGTTCCTTCCTGATCCTGCTTCGCAAAGGTGAAGCAACAGCCAGCATTTAAAGGCACATGGTGGAATCAGCATATGTAGTTTTGCCCGGGTGGACCATTAGAACATTCTCCTGGAAATGATGCATTTAGAATATATAATGGGAATCTTTGCTGCCACTTCAATTTAGGATAAGGCCTTAAAGCCCACAAAAAGGCATAACGGTGGGAAAATATGAATAACAGAGGATGATGGCACACTGAATAGGGAAAAGGGGGAACTGGCCTCAAGATGAAAAAGTGGACTTGAAAACAACATGTTTATATCGCCAAGGTTTCTTGGTTTTCCCAGTGGACATGGCTATTTTTCATAGTAAAACAACCAAGTCATAATTTTATTAGATTTCCTTCAGGCTAAGTGTAAACAAGTCAAATCCAGTGGGGAAATTAATTGAAATGTATTTTGCAACAACATTCTAGTCTAAAATGATTTATTCTACTACAACGTTTGTTCAATAAAGGAAAAGTAAGTGAAGATTTAAAGAATAAGGTTAAGAAAGCAAACATTTGAAAGCAAAGAAATCCAAAATTAAACAGTTCCTTCCCTCGGGGGCTAGCTAGTCCTTTCCTTTGCATTGTGAAAGAGGTGTTAAAACAAACAGCAACTTAAACCAAAATAATTGGACACTTTAAATGAAGTTCACCAATATCAAATAAAATAACCGTTGCTACGTTGTTTCATTTATTCACGTTTCCCACAAACTATTAATTTATGGATTGTGAATATATTAGGTATACCTTCCTTATTTTGCACTTTCCTCTGCTTATTCCTTTTGGGCTTACCTCATTTACTGGTGCAGATTTAATGCTATTGTGCTGGCCACTTGGGTGGGGTAGGGTGGTGGCAGGAATGGTTCAGTTTTCAGTTCTTTTGCTTTTTGGCAGCTAACTTTGCAATTATGATTTTTGGCATTGCAATTATTTGTGTACTTGGTACGCCAGATAGCTAACAAGAGTATCCTGCAGTTAAATATATCTGATACTTGCTCCTAAATAGAAAGCAACTGTGCTAGTACTTGCCTTTATTTCAAGACATTCCTTAACTCTCTGAAACCTCCCACCACCACCTCCTTCCCTCCAATAGTTTCTGCCTTACTACAAATCTCATTTCCTTCTCACTGTGTAGCAGCACATTTTCCTCAGTAGGACATAACCCTATACTTACAGTCATATGTAAGCCCAGAACGACCGGCATTTGCAGCCCCTCAGCACTATTCTTCACCACTATCTCTTCAGCCAACAAAACTTGGTCCCTCAACTGTCCTTCCTCTATGAAAACAGAATATTTGGAAGGAGGGAAAAGGGAAAAAATTGACATTCAAATGAAGATTGCCACTAAGCATTGGGACATTGTCTTATTTTTATCTGCCTATTTAACAATTATATATGGCTTGCGGGAGGCAGTGGAAGACAGGAGTGCCTGGTGTGCTCTGGTCCATGGGGTCACGAAGAGTCGGACACGACTAAACGACTAAACAACAACAACAAATATGGCTTGTAATAAGTGTCAGAGTAAGTGGTTTACAAAAAGCCCACTTTAAAAGTATCAGTAAACGACAGCTGAAAACAAGCATTTAAAAATATTGAATTCTTGGTGTGAGTGGGCAAGAGAGGGAAAATGGGCCTGAAACCCGAGGACAGGTCTGGCTCAGCACGTCTTCACCTGCGGAAATATAGGTGATACATTACCATGGGAACTAATTCTTAGAGTAATTCTTAGTTGGAGACCGTTTGGGAAAGCTCCCTGGGGAAAGTGAGCTCAGAAAGCCATTTCCCCACAGATAGGGACTGGATTCAAGGAGTACCATTTCCTTAAGGAGCTGGGTAAGGAAATCAGCCTTCTCTCAGTCATGCTTCACAAAGGAGGCTTAGGGAAGCTCTGCAGTTCCTCCAACAAGCTTCCTCCCTGGACTAGGATTCCTCAGGGTATGACTTTCCCTTGTCCCAGCTTCCGCCGTTGTAGCCCGGAAGACCAATCTGACCCTCTCTGGCCCACCCCCCCACTTTTCAGTGAGTACCATCATGATGATCTTCTTTAGGCCTTCTTATGACTGCTTCAGCTGGATGGCTTTATTCTTCTATCCAATTCTTTGTGCTTTGTGTGTGGCTTATTCACCATTGTGTCTTGCTAATGAACTATCAATTTCTTCTTCCATGTGATTAACCAATAACCCCTCCCCAAGAAAGAACCGTCGCATAACTGACCTAAGCAGGATGATTAAAAACTGTGTGGAAATGAATTACTAAGCAAAAGTTTGCCTTATGGAGATCGAGAAAAGAACAAGGGCTTTTGGAATGACGCAGCAATAAAAAGAGAGTCGCCATGTTGGCAGGTTCTGTCGAAAGATTGATGATCGGGAGGAGGAAGCTATGGATTTGTTTTCATACTGGATTCCTGGCAGAACCTCCTCAGAAGACTGAGAAAGGGAGTGACAGACCTGTGAAGATTAACGAGTAGATGGTAAAAGTGTTTTTCTTTATGGAAGCGATGAAATACGGTAGCCGTCTGAATAGGACTCTTGGACGAATGAAAAACCCCACACAGGATTACAATTTGTTTCAACCCGCTTGTGGAGACTGTCAGAGGTCACAAAGAGAAAGGAAAAATATATGAAAATAACAAGGAGAGATGTGGAAAACAACAAGAAAGGATTGGATAGAATTGTGAACATTATTTGGACAGATTTGTGGACATTAAAGCAGCAGCAAGAAGATGATTGGATCCCCTTCAGAATTTGAAATATGGGTACCCCCAACAAAAATTTAAAATTCGATTTTGTAATTTGGAATTTATGTGATTTGATTTGATTGGTCGGTTAATAAAAATTATTTAACAAAAAAAAATTCTTCTTCCTTCCTTTCAAGCCTGGAAGAAGCAACAGTATTTTATTTATTAGTTTCTTTGGGGAAAAAAAATCAGTATACATTGTTTGGCAAACTGAGTAGCGGAGCTGGCACCACTCAGGCAAACATGCTGGGTAGAATAACAAAAACAGGCCAAATGGATCTCTCTCCAGTTTCTGAAATCAATGTACAATTTTATCTTCACTGTTTTGGGTGTCTTCACCAATTGTACATCTTTTTACTGATGTTTTCTCCAAGCCTTCCCTTTGCACACTTTACAGAGTTTGATTCAAGTTTTCAGGCAGTTACTGATAGTTGCCAGCTTGGAAAAGATCCGATATTAATTCCCCAATGTTATTCTGATCCTTCTAAATTGGCCAGAGCAGGTGACTTTTGGGTGACCTCTGGAAGGATAAAGCACTGAGTAAAGAGAAATTGGAAGAAAAATATTGATGTTTTTGATTTTATAAAATCTTAATGGGTGGATGTGAGATTTAAACAAAGATTCAAATTGGTTGGATTAGAAATTTTAGGTGAAGGTTCATGTTGACAGTTATGTCATCCAAGCCAGTTTACTTCATTTCTAATCAATGTGTGTACCCTTTGCTCTGCATTACACATTTCCCAATGAATGTTTGTTGATACAGCGATGGAGACATTTTCATTACTCAGAGACCTGTGGCCTGTGAGAGGTGGGAACTGCTGTGAAATACAGCACTCTTGTTCTTCTCCTCTCAAGAAATCATATGCCTTTTAGTCAGGTGGGTTTAATCTCCCAGCAATGTTTCATGAGAATATGTTTGAAATATTGACTATCTTAGCGAAGGATAGTCATTTTTTAACCCAGATCTTGGAGACCCCTAGCAAAGTTTATTGCTGGTTCTAAGTCTCGGGGGACTGCTCCACCACAAATTAACTCATTTTACACCTGTCTAACTCATTTCTCATTTCCACTCTTCCTGCTTTCTCTGGCATAGGGTATCTGGTTCATGTAAATGTTCTGAGCCATTGTCTGAAAGTAGTAATGTACTGGATGGATGTTAATAAATTGAAATTTAACCCAGAGAAGACAATGGGGGCTGCTAGACTATTACTATTTTACAGTAGTACCAACCCTTTCTTGGTGCAATGCTGCCTAACCTCAGAAACAAACTAGGATGAATGCTCAATAAACAGGTTGTCTGAAAGTGCCCAAATGACAGGACTGCTGATATGGAAAGAGGAAACCAACCCATCTTGGATGGGGTAACACTTCCTTGAAGACTCAGGTTTGCACTTGTGAGGTATTCCTGGATCCTGCCTCCTCGTTCTTTGATGCTCAGGTGGTGCCTAGGAGTGACTTTGCCCAGCTTAGGCTGGTACGTCTATTCCTGGAGTGGTCCAGTCTGGTTGGGGCTACACACGTCTTAGTTACATCAAGACTGGATGACTGCAATGTGCTCTATGTGCAGCTACTTCTGAGGTGTGCCTGGAAATTTCAGCAGGCTCATACTGTGGCAGTCAGAATGCTGATATGAACTAGACCTTGGAAGCTTGCAAGTCTCATTAAAAGAGGCACAGTGACTTCTGGTTCATTTCTGGGCATAGTTCAAAGTGCTGATCATTAACTTTTAAAGATTATAAATGATTTTGGATCAGGGCATCTAAAGGACTGTCTGCTCCAGGTTCTGAGACCCTGAGCTTATCCCCTGAAGTCCCCAGTGTAACCATATTATTGCCATCTGGAGGGCTACTCTTGTGCACAGCAGAAGTGGGACAACACTCCCCACCCCCTGGGACATTAGTGGCATGAAAAGTTACAGAGTTTTCCTGCAGGACATGCAAACAAAGTATGATGACCAACCGAAAGCTTTTGCAGGTGCCAACGGTGTTGGAATTGTGATTGCATATAACTGCCCTGATTACGTGAGCACAGACCATGATGAATGCTCGATAAATAGTACGTCCGCAGGGGCCCTCAAATGCAACAGTCTGATAACTGTTTATTTCTTCTGCTTTTTCCCAAGTTAATTGGCCATAGTAGAGAGTAATGAGCTTGGGAAAGTTTTCTTAAAAGAGGACAGGTTAGATAAACAACCTCTGGGCGGCTCTATCAGCATGATGCTGAAGCTTACGTAGGTGGAGAGATGCACAGCCGTCATAGTTTATTATGATGATGAGCTTGGTCTGTGTTTGTGCATGGCTTGTGAAATGGGGGCAAGAACATATGTCTGAGACTTAGACTCTTGTTGGCCACTCGGTTTTTTGTGTTCATGTCACTGAGATTCTAAACAAAAGCTAGAAGTGAAGTGGTTGTAAGGAAATGCTTGGAGAGTTTGAAAGGGGTGTTTGAGCAGTGGCCTTTTCTCTTGAGTGTCCTTCTAGCATCTGTATCATTAACAACAGAGATGAAATGGTTTTAGGAAAGGAAAACTCTTTCAGAAAGCATTTTTTTCCTGCAGGCATTCCTAGCACCAAAAAGCATTGGCAAGAGTAGGCCTAGGACGGGGAAGAAGCTGCAGAAAATATGTATTCCATGGCAAAGGAGCTGTAGGAACAAATGCCAAAAGGTCTGACTTAACCTCACTTTCTCTCAGCCTTAGTTCCCCATTCGTAAAATGGCACGATAAGCTACAATATGGATTGATGAAATACAGTTTGTAAAGTCCTACTTAATGTTCTCAATATTTTTTGCTATTGATAGTTTGTAAGGATCTGTTTCTGTAGACTTGGACCATCAGTTTATATAATCTTTGCAACAACTCTGCTAGATAAAATATTATCACCTCTGTACAGCAGATAAGGGGTGACTAATGGCCTAAGTTTACCCACGGACCAATGCAGTGGTTCTCAAAGTTTTTATAGTGCTGGAATCCTTTACAAAATTTTGGCAGAACCCTTACAGTAAAATTTAAAATTATTATTATTTTTTTTTAAAAGCAAAGCAAAACAGAATGGGGTTGATTATTGGGAGATCAAGGAAGGGAGAGCCAGACAGAGTGGCAACTTTTAAAATTAGTGACCTTGAGACTTAAAAAAACTTGGCTGTTGATCTCCTCATCTCTGATAGGAGAAGCCTATGCTTTGCTCCAGCTCATTGGAAAGTGCAAAGATTCCTATGATGTGGGATGGCACAGGCAGCCTGGCATTTATATTCTACACAATTAAATATCCTGTTGGACCGTTTAAAATCTATTATTTGTCTCTAGTGTTACTTGAAATTGTTTCCATGAAAGAAAGTTAATACCCTCCTCTGTAGACTCTGAACTATTTAGCACATATATACAAAAAACCTAATATATACTTTCCTGGATTCTTTTCAAGGAACTGTAGAGCCTTGTGAAATCTCTTAGACTGCAATCCTATGCACACTTACCTAGTAATAAGCCCCATTTAACTTAATCGTACTTACTGAATATACGTGCAATGGATTGTGCTGTTCATCATGTTTTAAAACACAAGTTCCTGTTTCAGTTGAATACTAGGAAAGAGGTTTCCAGCCAGAATCTGCTCCTTGCATTTGAGAACTTTGTATGGATTTCCCCTCATCAAACTTCCTTTGAGACTAGCAGCTTTGACATGTGAGTGTATTTGAGAACATGCTGGCTCAGCAGAACCTGTGAGGTCCTCATTTGTCTTGTGAGAAAAAGGACACAGAATTCTCCTCCAGAATTTGGGACAAGTGCTTTGAGCACCACGTCCTATTTTCAAATTTTATGCCAATGCATTCTTGGCTTTTATGTTTCAGGAGACACCCTTTGTTTCTTCCACTAATTTGAGGGGAAATAATTTCTGTAATCTTGTAGGGGATTTTTTTTTTTGAGGGGGAGGGGGAATGAAGCACAGTGCTAGTAAAATAACTACCAGGGGCACCAAATCACTGCTCCTTTTTAGCTACAATCAAGGTCCATAAAAAGCTGTGAAAATGAATAATGCAATGCATTTTGTGTGTTATTTTCGATAGTATATGCATTTTGTGCAAACTTTGCCCTAGTATAGGCATATCTGTGGTTTGCCAGGGATAGTACAGCATTATCCTTCATGAAGCCCAACGCATAATTAGAAGATTTTTAATGGTTTTGGCTTCAGTCCCTAACCGAGCTCAACATCACTTAATGGTGGTTCCTGCACTATTTTTGTTATGTAGTAACATTAAAACTACTTTGAACAGATGTAAAGGCGTGAGCTGCAGTGACCAGGAACAGGTCCAAACCATGCAGGAGAATGAAGCTATGATTACTCAGAGCAAGACGACTCGTTTGCTCAGAACTAATGGCCAAGATGAAGTCTGACAGGTCCACACAAGTGGGCTACTCTCCCAGCAGGGAATTTACAAGGTCTTGCCTTATGTAGCCACTTCCACTTACTAATGGAAATGAAAACCAGATATGCCCTTCCCAGCAGCTGCCTCGCCACCACCAGAGCTTTGCATAACTCTTGCTCCACCGTCCTTCTCTAGGGGAGCTCTATAAAATAAACAGATTCATTACATGCGGATTTCCTCTTCCTCTCCTCTGGTTAAACAAAAAGCCTATTAGAAACAGAAACACACACATGCACAATGTAATTATGCATATATATACATACATACACACAGCACAAAAGGGGTATGCATACACACAGAAACATGCACAGCACAAAAATATTCACTTCTCTCTCTCCATAGTTTTGCAAATATATAGCTTTATAGTTCCATGCACACTTTACCAAATGCAAACCGTGTAGTAGAAGGTTCAGTTTGCATCTTCATTTTGTTTGTGATGTTTCTACTTAGGTGGGGTTGCCATATTTCAAAAAGTAAAATTCCTGAAACATGCAAAGTTCTTGAGCTTTTTGGGGGGGAACCCTCCCCCCAAAATAGTGATTTTAAGCTTTTGGAGCTGTTTCTGCTGCTCTTCCCTTCACATTGCCATACATCCAGGTTTTCCCTGACATTTTGCCGATTTGGCAAAATTCCCTCCGACGCCATTTTTACACCCGAACACCAGGACATGTCAGGAATTTTCCGGATGTATGGCAAGCCTAACTTAAGGCCAAGCTGGATCTCTGTTTCTCCATAACAGCGGAATCAGGAGAGGATCAGTGTCTCTGTGGGTGAGGGGCTTGTGTGTTTGAGACATCGGAGAATCAATACTATTATTATTATTATTATTATTATTATTATTATTACCCCGTCCATCTGGCTGGGTTTTCCTAGCCACTCTGGGCAGCTTACAGGACATATAAAAACACAGTAAAACATATAACATTAATTTTTTTGGGGGGATGAATTTAAATCTTTGGATGGGGTTTTTGCTTCTGCTGAAGGAGAAAGTATACAGTCTGATCCTGGATACACCTGAGGCTCAGGTGGCCTTGGTGCTTTTTCCCAGCTTCAGCTGGTATGACAAATGTGGCTGTTCTTGTACTAGGATAGTTTGATCCTAGTAGTCCAGGCATTGGTAACTTCAACTTCAGCTTCAGCTTAAACTTCAACTGCAACTTCAACTGGATTACTGCAACCAGAGGCGGAGCTAGCTGCTCTGGCACCTGGGGGGCGGGGCGAGCATCCTAGGGGGGCGGTGCGGAGATGTCAAACTCCCCCCCCCCCCAGGGATGACACCTTCCTCCACCAGTGACTGCAATGCACTCTAGGTGGGGCTTCCCTCAGGCTTGGTCTGGAAACTGCAGTTAGTGCAGAATTCCACTGCACAAATGCTGACACCATGAAAGAGAATCTAAGAAGAGTCGGGGGGGGGGGGGGGAAACGACCATATTGCTTTAGCCAGACATAGGGTGCTATCAAATGGTGGCTAAGTATTGTAAATAGGTGTGATTTTTCAAACTTAAAACAGAATTATATGATAACAATATTTCTGTTTAAGTTTGAAAAATCAATACAGAATGTTTAAAAAACTAAAAGCGAAAGAATTTGAAAACGGGCCATTCAGATATTGCCAATGGGTAATTGGCAACAAGATTGTTTACGTTCTTGGATTTCCCCTGAGAAACGTAAATCTGGATTAAATGTGGGGCAGGGATACAGGCTAGAATTTAAATGCTGATGATGTTGTGTGGATGCTGCAGAAATACTACATTCACTTTAAAAATGAAAACTGAACAAAATCCTCAGGAATCCCTAGTTCAAATTGATGGAGACCAATCAAGGTTTTAAAAAAGAAGCAGCTGATGGCAGCGTGGCCACGTTCCTAGAAAAACAGAAGCCGTGTGGAAACATTTCTTACCTTTGTTTGAGGCTCCATCTCCCTTCTCACCACAAATTGCTTCCAGGGACTGAGACAGCAACTAAGACCACAGAGTTCAGCCAGTGCTTCAAACAAATTCTGGTTAACCAGGAATCTCTATCAGCTCCCGCCAGCCTTGTGCCTACATGCTTGCCTCATGGCTGAGGGAATTATTTGGTTGCATCTGACCTCCTGGAAGGGTGTGAGGTTTGAGGACCTTCCCAGAAAAAGCTCAGAGATGATTCTGTTTCCATGGCCACAAATATCTACATTTCTCTCCTCCGCAATTGTTTTCCCCAAGTTTTTGTGTGCTGTTTTGATGCCATTGCCTATCCACACCCAACTAACGCTGATGTCAAGTAGAAGGGAAAAAAATTATAGTGAGGGGATGATTTTTATTTTTATTTTTTGCTGTTTGGCATTTTGATCTTGAATAAGCAATGATCTTGGTATTCTAGCAGGCTGATTTATCGCCTAGCAGGAAATATGGTGTTTGAAATCACCTCCTTTTACTGATTCAATAGAATTCAACAAGTGAGAAGTCACTACTCAAGGTGTCCTGTGAGTAGGGGCACCATCGTCTGACAGCACCGGGATAGTGGTGGGTGGGATTTCAGCCTTCCTGCTTCTTGCGGCACCCTTGCCAAATCCTATGGGAGGATGGAAACTCTCACGGGACTTTGCAAGGAATTGAGCAGCTGTGGGCTTAAAAGTCTCAGCTGCACAGCAACTTGGGCTATTTGCCCCATGTGCTCCCATGAGCTGTGAGATCAGGACCGGGTCCTCCTGCTGGAGTAGTCATAAGAAACATACATTTTACCTCGAGGGTTCTGGAATGGGAATGTTGGGATCTCATTAATGACAGGCATTGGCTTGAATTGTTCAGCCCAGGCAGGTTGGATAAAAGCATGGTTGCCCCAAATGGAAAGGCCCTACTTCATAACCCTCCCAAGATGGTTCGCTGGGAGTACAACCAGGGCAAGTGTCATAGGGTTAGCTGCTAGTATGGTCATGACTGTGACTCACACATGGGACCACACCCCAGTCAAATCATAACTATGGGCAGTCTCAACGCCCAGGTAACAAAAAAGACAACCCCTCTTCTGCCTTTGCCACCAAGAAACGACTCAGTTCAGGATGGTGTGAGCTCCCTGGGCTTGGCCCACATCCTAAGGACCCATTGATCTCTCCCTGATGCTCACATCCACTGTCAAACAGCAATTTGTCTCTGGGAAGGCTTCACCCATGGTTTCCAGATTCTAGCCATGGGTCAGCATTGCACCATTGATGCTCCCAATCCAATATCAGTAAGGGGTATGCTTCATATCACAGACAAAATGATAGCAAAGGAAGTCACAGTGGGCAGAATCACTGGCCCCTTCTCTCCTCCCCCCTTTTCTGGACTTGAGGATTCCTACCTCCATCATTCCAGACAGTATCCAAAAAGGCACCAGGTGAGTTCTGACTGATTCACAACCCAAAGGGTTCTTCAATTAAGGCTCTTGTACCACTTGAGCACTGCTCCATCAGATGTACCTCTTTCAGCAATGTGGTGGAACTCATGCAGAGCTGTAGCCCAGACACCTTTTTGGCAAAATCCGATACCCATGGGTGTTTTGGGTGCTTCCCAATCATTGACTTAATTCCATTCCAATAACAAAGGCTGCCTGGAATGCTGACCCAACCTTTACACTTCTGCCGTGCCATTTCCCTCATGTATAACCAAATAAAATTGTGGCCTGCTTTACCCAAAACCATTACCTAAAGTATATTGCTTCTCCTGTACACATGAAGCACAAATCTGCAACTGCTGCACAAATAAATAGTGGCAAAAATGTGACATTCCATTCTTATCATTTTTAATATTGTAAAAGGCATAGTGGAATACTTGCAACTTTGCTACCACTTCCAGCCACCATGATTTAATTTTCAGCTTTAAAATGAAAACATTAGCTAAGAGATAGATCACCTAGTCCAGCATCCTGTTTCTAAGAGCGACCAGCCAGCTATTTCAGGGACGCTAACAAGCGGGGCTTGTCTCCATTGTTTGCCCTTCAACCGGCAAAGGGATGGGAAACTGGTGGTTCTCCAGAGATTGTTGAGCTGCAACTCTCATCATCCCTGCCCATTGAGCATGGTCATCAACATCTGTAGGGCCATAGATTCCTCATCCATGCCCTACCAGCTAGTATTCAGACGCATAATCTCTCCTATTCGGTCTGCAGTTTCCTCCTGGATTCCTTTTTATAATTGAGTTTATGTTGCTCCAATGCTCTGGGTACCAATTAAGGTGGAGAAAGAGGAAGAGAGAAAACACTAAGACCTGCATTGTGGAGTGTCTTCCCTCCCTCTAAATAAATGAGAGATGTGGGGCAAGCCCAACATCCTCAAGGGCCCATAAAAAAGAAGCCCGTAAACCAGGAGTGAAGGAACAAGATGAAGCAATCCAGTTAAGCAGGGAGGAAACCACCAATTAGGAGTAGCCCCAAAGGAATTTTTTTGTGTGGCCTGAGGGCAATTTGCCAGAGGTACATTTTGAGTTGGATCTGGGTTGGCTGAGAAGGGCAGATGTGGTGAAAACTGCTCCCCAAAGACAGCTTGCCCTTCTAACCTCCTCCCTTGTGTCTCTGAAAGTCGAAAGAGCTTGGGCTGCCCTGGAGTTCAATAGCAGTGAGGCAAGTATACCAAGACCTGGAGGGGAAAATGATACATTCTTCTTTCAATTTAAATTATAAGCAGGACAATTTGATCCAGTAGCTAACAGTAAGGTGGGCTTGCCGTACAGTAATACATATATAATCATGGCCAATAGGTTATTTTATGAGTGGGATAAATGCTGAGAAGAATACAGAATATTAATGCTAGAGTGGTGCCATTAAATCCCTGGTTATTTACTGAGGGAAATCCAAACCCTCTCAAGGCACACCAGCAGCTTACATTTCAAGCACTCTTATACCACTTTAACTGTCATGGCTTCCCCTCAAAGTATAATGGGAACTGTAGTTTGCTAAGGGTTCTGAGGGTCGTTAGAAGATCTCTATTCTGCTCACAGAACTACAGTTTTAAGAGTTCCCTGTGAACAGGGATTGATTATTGAATCACTGAGAATTGTAGCTCTGGGAGAGGGAATAATTCCCAGGCCTCAGACTCTCTACGTACGCTCAAGTAAATGAGACTCCAAAATTCCCTTGGCTGCTTCCTCCACTACTTCTAACATACACCATCTAACAAATACCAAACCTAGTCTTGATTCTCCCTTTTCCTATCTATGGTTTTTGCACCATTTTATTTGTTTAAAAGGGGATTACTCATGCTGTGTCCAGCCTTTCCACCTGCATTAGATATACACAGTCACTTGGAATAAAACATTATCATATTGGTTGTTCTTTGAAGTATCCATAATATTCCTAGATCATAGTGCCCACAAAAGGCCACAAAACATCAGCAGAGCTCTGGCTACTGCCAAGCAGAAAAGTCTTTACTTCCTGTACAGTATTTGGGAAGCAGTGCTCTCTGAGCAGTCAGTGTAAAATGGATAAAATTATTAATAGATTGAGGATTGCTTTATTGCATAGCAAATATCCTACACTATCACTTTTCCAAAGTCATTTGAGAGGAATGCACATTATGTAAACTTGCCACCATGGGCTTAACAAATGTGGCAAAATGGGCATGATTTGCACATGGCTTAACAGAAACACAAGCAACAGAAAGATTTAGGCTTGATTTGTGATCTTTTATTTCATCAGGTTAACTATCTGTTTGCGTTGACTGTGCTATGTCTGATGTCAGAGTTGTATTGTCCTCCTTCTCCATCTCTGGCGGAAGACAGGACGATCCAACCAGAATCGCTAAGGCTGAAATGCAAGGATGTGGCTTGTGGGCTGACTATGATTCTGTCTAACAAAGACCAAACCACTGTGCTGTGGTTCTTATTCTCTTCATTCATTCTAGCTGCTCAGACTCTCTTGGGGGGTTCAGGCTGTCCACAGGGCAACTTTGTGGGGAGACACATCTAGCTGGAAATCATTGACCAGTTCAGTCCATCCCCAGCCTTTTGTTTGGGAATATCACTATGTCAAAGGCTGCTGTGGACATGTTGCCTGGAAATAAGGAAAGATTGTTGTAGAAACATGCAGCTAAATGGATTTCATTTCTGGGTCAGGATTGGGAAAGATGGATGTTTCTCAAACAAAAACATATTTTGCTGCAGTCGAATAGTTCTGGGAGGGGAATAATTACGCTAGAAACCCATTGTTTAGGCTGCTATTCACTGCATGTCTACTCAGAAGTAAGTAACACTGGGTTTTACTGAACTTGTGCTGTTGGGGAATAGGGAACACATGGCTCTCTGGATGCTGCACGTATCCACCAATGTATTCACTTAACAGGGAATAAGTGGTGAATACATTGGTGGATACATGCAGCATCTAGAGAGCTACATGTTCCCTATTCCCCAACAGCACATGTAGCTCTGGGAGCAAGGTGGTAAGTTTACCTTGTTGATACATGAAAACCCACTCTTTAGTGCTCAAGAAGAGCAAACGTCAGTCAGGGTTTTCAGAGGATTGCCATTTGTTCCAATTCAGCTTTAAAGAGCAGGTTTTCACATGGAAAGCTCAAGAAGAAGGAAAAAAGTGCTTAGACACAGAAGTTTAAAGTGTGGACCATGCCTGGAAAGAGCAGAGGAAAGCTAAATGTGGATAAGTGTGCATAAACGTCAGGAAGACACCTTTGTTTCTGTATGCAGTTTGACATGGGAATTTCTGTTGTATCTTAATTACATGTCGGATTGCTGACAGAAGAAATTTGCTGGTGTGAATTCAGTATGTGATTTCTGTTCCATTGATGGGGGATATTTTTTTTAAAATGGAATTTCCGAACCAAATGAATGCAAGTCTGGAAATACCAAGATAGATTGGTGGAGCAGTTATTCAGATTATAGCAAGAGAATGATGCAGATTCCTTCCTACTTCCATAAAAACTGCAACATTATGGAAAAACTGAGAAATTTGCTTGGTCAATTAACATTTCCAGGGAAAAGTGAGATTTCAAAAGGAGGGGTGTAGGTGGTTTTCATGGGTATGAACCACTAAGACTTTTCTTCCTGATTCATTTTTGAACTTTGATTCCATGTTACGAGAAGTTAGTGATTCAACAGTTTGTACTTTCCCTTGCTGAATCCACCTAGAATGGCATAACAAGATAGGGGGCACTCAAGCACCAGAGGTACCATCTTCTGAATGGGATCAATTGCCATTCCTTTTTGTTGTTGTTGTTGTAAAATTCCAAGTAGCGTTTAGACAGTGCTATGTGGAACCTGGGCAACTTTTATTTTAATTGCTTCCCTTTTGTAGTTTTCAATTGCATGTGAGATTTACCTTTATTCTCTAAAATTGGGCCTGTTTTCTTTCGCTTTATTCTCTTCGATCTTCACTGCTGTGTTACTACAGCACCTACAGAAATCAGGATATAAATATTGATTGTGGTGTTTGAAGGCATATACTGAATAAGATAATGCTGGTTATAGCATAGCAGAATTTGTTCGTTGTGGAAGTGTAATGTTTAAAAAATATCCTCCATCTTAAAATTTCATCCAATATGCCAAAATTTCTCAGTTAAATAAGTTTCTCAGCCCTTTCAATATCACTATATAATATTGTAAATCAGGGGTCAGCAAACTTTTTCAGCAGGGGGCCAGTCCACTGTCCCTCAGACCTTGTGGGGGGCCGGACTATAATTTGAAAAAATAATAATGAATTAATTAATTCCTATGTCCCACAAATAACCCAGAGATGCATTTTAAATAAAAACACGCATACTACTCATGTAAAAACACTCTGATCCCAGGACCATCTGTGGGCCAGATTTAGAAGGTGATTGGGCCGGATCCGGCCCCCAGGCCTTAGTTTGCCTACCCATGTTGTAAATGGTGGTCCCAAATAATGCTGCTCTATTTGTTGTTTTCTTTAAGATCTGACAGTGGCATGCAGGCTTACCAGATTGTGGTTAAACCGCTATCTGATTATACACCAACCACCAGATTGTGGTTAAACTGTCAGCTGATTATTACATCAGCCAAAATGCTTGGTTTCCCCCTCTGTGACTCCTCTATGAAGAAAGATTGCGGTGTTTGAAAACGTTTTAGTTTAGAGAAATGGTGAGTAAGAGGTGACATGATAGAAGTTTTATAAAATTATATATAGCATAGAGAAAGAGAGTAGAGAAACCTTTTTCTTCCACACTAGAAACTTGTGGATATCCAGTGCAGTGGAATGCTGGAAGAGTCAGGAGAGATAAAATAAAGTACAGTGGTACCTCGGGTTAAGAACTTTATTTGTTCCGGAGGTCCGTTCTTAACCTGAAACTGTTCTTAACCTGAAGCACCACTTTAGCTAATGGGGCCTCCTGCTGCCGCCGCAGCACAATTTCTGTTCTCATCCTAAGGTAAAGTTCTTAACCCGAGGTACTATTTCTGGGTTAGCAGAGTCTGTAACCTGAAGTGTATGTAACCCGAGGTACCACTGTACTTCTTCATGCAGTGCATAGTTAAATTATGGAACTCTCTCCCACTGGAGGTAGTGATGGCCACAGACTTGGATTGCTTTGAAAGAGGATTCAACCAATTCATGGAGGGAAGGGCTATCAGCAGCTACTTGCCATGATAGCTATGCTCTGTCTCCACAGTTGGAGGCAGTAATGCGTCTGAAAACCAGTTGCTGGAAATCACAGGAGGGGAGGGAGCTCTTGTACTCGAGTCCTGCTTGCGGGTTTCCCACAGGGATCTGGTTGGCCACTGTGAGAACAGGATGCTGGACTAGATGGCCCAATGGCCTGATGCAGAAAGCTCTTCTTACGTTCTTATGGTCAGTCGGCAACAAACTGAGTACATTTCTTTTACTCTGTGTCACGGTCCGGCTTACGGGTGGTTGAAGTCCTGGCAGAGGACGTCGGGACCGAGGGCAAGACAGCGGGGTGGGAGCAGGAATGGGAGTCAGGAAGTCAAGGGTCTGAGGGTCAGAGAGCCAGGAGTCAAGGGTCCGAGGGTCAGGAAGCAAGGAGTCAAGAAGCCAAACACAACAAGACAGGAAGCGTGTTGCTGTGGCAAAGAGCCAAAGGGAAATGCTGACCTTATATCCCTCTCCGGCTATTGCCACCAGGTGCTATGAGTTGGCCTCACCTGTGCCTCTTGCCTCTTCAGAACAAACTTAGGAAAGCCCCAGTCCTGCAAAGCCCTACCAGTCACAGGGCCTGGCTCCTGCACACACTCCTGACACTCTGCTCTTCACAGGGTGACACTCTACCTGGATGCATGGTTAAGCAATTGAATATCCACTTCGCCATTGCATTGGAAATGCAATGAAGCCTGTCAGTACGTGATTTTTGATGAAGCTAAGAGGCAAGAGGCAGTGTAAGGATGCTTCCTTACACTGCGTTTGACCACTGATGGTTGCAACAAAACTGGAGGTGACACAGGGATCATTCATGAACGAAGTTATCAGAGGAATTGGTTCTACCATGGCAGGCTTTCTGTGACGGTTCCTACTCTCACCTGCTGATCTTGCTTGTTTGTTGGAACTAGCTGCAGCATGAAGCTGGCACAACTAACAGTTGTGGGTGCCAAGCATGCCAGCAAGTTACCGTTCTGGTACCCAGAAAAGGACCCTGTTCACTGGAGAACGCTTGACAGCTGGACAATTCCTAAAGTGCAGCTACTCCAACAAGTAATTAAGCAATTAAAGCATAAGAATCCCCATGTCAAATTACTTAATATATTTTATCTGAAGCAGTGAGGGGCTTATTCCAAAGTGCTGAAAGATATAACTTTCTTTGTCACATAATTGAAGGGATGCTTAGCGCAGAGTGCTTGGATTGACCCGATTGAACAGAACAGTGTAAATATGAGGTTTTCCCAGAGCAGACTAGCGAGCCCGTCCAGCAGATAAATGATGCAGAAGCCTATAGACTCTCCAAGGGCTGTTTATCCTCAGCCCAAAAGCGTCTCCAGGCCTCACCCTGGGCCTTTCTGCCAAGTTGCACATGGAGAATGATGTCAGGCTCAACGGCTCACTCAGATTCTAAAGATTTCTGACACATGCATGGGGAAAGTTGGTGACGATCCTTCCAGACCCCACTGAGGATAACAGTTTTAAGGACCAGGCTTTGACCTCACTTTATCAGACATGGGTCTCTGAGTGCAATGTGTGAAATCATGTCCTCCAGGCAACTCACTGCAGCTGTGGGGGGAAAGCCAAAAGAAAACGAAATGGCTTCACTGTGTGCTTAGTAACATGTTGCTGTGAATACATCAGTGCTGCAGCTGCTCAGGACTCTCTGCCTGCACACTTAGTTAAAGGAATCTTCAAGTCTCTTGTTTGCTTTTTGAAAGATAATTGTGCATGCCATTGACGGGGTGGCCCAACGGATGTGACTGTACAGTAGGTTACAGCCCAGCCATAAAGAAACCAGAGGTTTCTATACATATTTATGTATAGTTTCTATACAATTTATTGTTATTCATGTTTTATACTGTATTTTATGCTGTTTTTGTTGTATCAATTAAGTGTCTTAAATCTGTTGTTAGCCACCCTGAGCCCGGTTTTCTGAACCGGGAAGAGCGGGGTATAAATAAAAAATTATTATTATTAATTATTATTATATCTATAAACAAAATAAAAAAGTTCCTTCTAGTAGCACCTTAAAGACCAACTAAGTTAGTTCTTGGTATGAGCTTTCGTGTGCATGCACACTTCTTCAGATACACATGTATCTGAAGGCCTTAGTTGGTCTTTAAGGTGCTACTGGAAGGAACTTTTTTATTTTGACTATGGCAGACCAACACAGCTACCTATCTGTAACTATTATATCTATGTCCAACTGGGTAAGCAAGGGCATTATTACCGTGCATGGACACATTCTAGCCATAAGTTTGAGGAAAGAGCCAAGTGCACTCATCTGCAGGGAGGAGACAGCTGCATTGCTGGCTCCAGGATAAAGGAGGAAACGTCTGACTCCAAGACTCCTTCCTGGTAAGATCAACCAATGGCCAGCCTGACTGGACGGAGCTACTCCAGTATCCAGGATCTTGTTATTTTCTAGAAAACTATCCCGCCCTGTAGCCCTTGTACATAGAGCTGTGTGTTTCCAGCCCTAGCCCTGTCAATTCCTGTTAGATGGAAACTGCATTCCAAAAACTGGAAAAGCTATCCAGGAACATTAGTATAATCTTGTGAAATCCCTGGCCCCTATCAGAAGAACTTGTGTTTTTTTTCTGTTTGTTTTTTGCAAAACCGTTCAGAGTAATCAGAACAGTCCTATCTTACAACACCAATATGCTGCTAATTTGAGACGGGGCGAACAAGGGCTCAGTTCAATAATATATCAAACAAGGGTAAGTGTGCCATGGCTCCTTTTTGAAGAAGAAATCCACTTCTGAAAAGGTGACTGGTAGCCAAGAAGGCATAGACAGGCTGAAACTGCTTAACCCTTTCTACTTGCTCTTTCTGCATTCCAGACTGCTGTTCACCCATCCCAGCAGCTTTCAAATGCATATTATGAGTGCTTGCGTGTAACATGTGGTTGGACCTGAAGTGTTATTCAGTTATGCTATATGGCCTGTATATTCTTTCTTGGTGTGCTGTAGTAGTTGACTGATAGATAGGGCCGTAGCTAGGGGTGGCGAGAAGGCCCCCATCAGGGGCGCAGGCAGGGGGTGGAGCGCAAAACCGGCTAAAAAATATGTCCATAAATATGTCTATAAATAAACATATTGACTATTGCCTCATAAAAAAGGTTTTAAATACAATGGTACCTCGGGTTACAGACACTCCAGGTTACAGACGCTTCAGGTTACAGACTCTGCTAACCCAAAAATAGAACCTCAGGTTAAGAACTTTACTTCAGGATGAGAACAGAAATTGTGCGGCGGCAGCATGGCAGCAGCAGGAGGCCCTATTAGCTAAAGTGGTACCTCAGGTTAAGAACGTTTTCAGGTTAAGAATGGACCTCCAGAACGAATTAAGTTCTTAACCCAAGGTACCACTGTAGAGGGTCTTTGTATGATATGTGGGGGCCCTGTTTTTCCCTGTTTTTCGTGGCTAGGGGTTGCAACCTCGATGGTTCTGCCAGGGATGCAAGATCGTATAGCGACGGCTCTGCTGATAGATGCTTGTACTTTGCAAAGAGACTGGAGATAAAAGAATCAACGTGATGCAGTTATTCTTACTACAAAGCCAGAAGGCTCCTGGGTGAAGTGGCTCAGAGAATCCATCCAAGGGAATATATTGACCAAACTGAACTCACTGTACTTCTCCAGTACAGATGTAAGTTAGACTTACTTCATTGCTTTCTGGAATAAACTGCTCTCTCCTTATTCCCTGTAATGTTTAGTTCTAAAGATGCCCAGAGCCAAACTAAACAAGGAAAACGAAGCAAGGAGGTGTCTGAAGAGAAACCCAGTGTAACAGAATAGACTAAGCGCACCAGAGGGGGCACTGCCTGACATTTCAAAGATTCTGCAATCTTTAGAGTGCATCATGACCATAGAAGGGTGGTAAGGGGAAGGCAAGCTTCTTATCGGTCATCTTCAGCATCTAAACAGTTAGATCAGCTGTACGCAAGACTCAGTGAGGCAAAGAAGAGACATAAGTTTGAGGAAAGAGCCAAGTGCACTCATCTGCAGGGAGGAGACAGCTGCATTGCTGGCTCCAGGATAAAGGAGGAAATGTGTAACTAAAGCCCATAGAGAGAAACATGATTAATTCATGCTGGCATCTGCTCACACTTTGCATCTGGCCAGGTAGTTGATATGGAAGGAGAATTGTGCCTCAGAAATGATTTCCTTGGTTGCAGATGTTTGGGGAATAGTGGTCTGTAGGACTAGTTAGATATCTGGCTCTCTGTTCTAGGGACCAAAAATATTCAGTAACAATACCGTAAAAGATGGGTGGAGAAATTGGCTTCCTACTAAAAACGTGGATATTCCAAGGAGAAGGGCGCACCCCCAATAATGCTGCCATAGACATATTTATTGGGAGGAGGAAGTCAGCAGTTCCCATATTTCCATCCCTAGGCTTCAAAAACTAGGTCACAGGGGACACAGCCCAAGTCTAATCAATATAATGTGCTGTGGCATCCCCTTGGTTCAGAGCCTGAACAAGTCACATTTCTGAATTACATTTATTTAGTTGACCCATAAATCTAACCCCAAGACTTCCTTTGATATGCTTTGCTTCAGATTTCCTGTTAATACTGGATTGACAATTCCTGGGCAAGGTTCAGGTGTCACTTCCGACAGGATCTGTCCTGCACTTGAGACTAGTAAGCACTGACTGTCTTGTGGTTTCTGGTCTAGCACTTGAAATAGGACTCTGATGAACCAGCAAATGTAGTTTGAGACAGTGGGGGTGTCTACTTTCCAATGAGGTCAGATGATGACCTAAACCAATTGCTCCTACAGACTTGCGTGAGTAGATGCAGAAAAGTCATAAATCCCAGATACTCACTATTGACTCACTAGAGAGAAAGTAACATTCACTGGAAAATAATAATTCCATCCAAAGCTTTCCTAAAAGTTTTCAGAACCTAACTACCAAGGCAGCTGTTATTGCTTCCAGTTCTCCTGTGAGCAGATGGCTGCAAGGGAGATGCACTCACAATAGCCAAATGACAGCCCCTTCCATCTGCCCCATGGCTCCAATCTAGAGGGCATCAGGTTGACCCACCCTGGGTTGACCCGTAGACCACTTCATACCCTTCCCAACAGTCCTTGCATGCATCACACTGTAAAAGAGGTGAACTATGGGTCTTTGGGGACTGTTGCATGGGGAATGGTATGAGTTGTCCTATGGCGCTTTGGCTGCTGAAGGAGGTGCCCAAAGTATAGGTGTTGACTGCATACCAAGAATTTTGCTTCGGACAGTTTGTGGCATACAAGACAGCATGCAGGCTAGGAAAGACTGGGACCAGGCTGCAGAACATCTGGAGGACATCAAACTGGCAAAGGCTGCACTGGCACAACCTCCAGATTCAGCTCCAGAAGTGGTGGCAGGCGGACTGGAGGGCGTTGTAATAGTTCACATGTTTTAATTAGGAAACTCCCAAACATTTCTAGAGTACACCAGTCCAGTTTCTCTGGTGTACTTTTTTTCTAACACCTAGAGCAGGTCCATAGTACAGGATGCCTACATTAAAGATAGGGACAGGAAAATCTGTTAATCTGTTTCTTATTTTTTCCAATGTTAAATTCAGTTCTCTCCACATTTCCACATCAGTTTGTGATTTTTTAAAAATCAAAAGTCCTCATGAAAATTCATCAGCATTTAAATGTAAATTTATCTTAATGCAGATAGGTTTGCGTGCAATTTTGCGCAATCGACACATTTTTACAAAGCAATTTTTCCAACCATAATGCATTTGTATGTGCTATTCTTGCAAATATATGCATTTCAATGCACAACGTGCACCAGTATATGCATGTTTGTATGCATTGTTCACTGGAGAACTGATCAATTCCAGCTCAGTTTATGCCAAATGAAATTATGTTGTCAGTTTATACTTTTGGGATGAAATAAGCAATGGGCTGGGCAATGTGGACTGGATGGAGTAGTACTAAATTGGGCTGGGAAAAAGTTGCACTGGAAATTCCCTACCTCCTATCTTCAGACAGTGAAAATTGGGGGGCAGTTCAGAGGCTGCCCCAAAACTAAGATTCCCAGAAACGAGTTTTCTGTTGTCTCAGCTGTAGCATGCAAGTAACACAACTGCTGTGTCAAATGCGGAGCAACTGTGAATCTCCATCCTCTGTGGGGCTGGAGGTTGATCTTGCTGCCCTGGAAACTACTCATGTCCAGTCTTTGCTTACAAGCACACCATGTCTCCAGACAGCCTCCTTCCTCTCCCACATGTCTGGTTGCTATAGACTGAGCTACAACCCAAATTGGTTATGTGCAGCTTTTGCAGACAGTCTCTAGGTCTGTTAAATATTCCAGCTGTCCTTGCATTTACAGCTGCTAGGCCTTGCTCAACACTTTACCTACCCATCCAGCAAAAGTAGCAGCTGAGAATAGTTTCAATAGGTATGGGCAGAAGGTGGTTCTGCAAAAGGGCATCTTGCTCTAAACCTCCAGTGGGTGCTCTTTGCACTGTGTCAGAGGATGTTTCTGAAGCTGGCCTATGAGGTTTTTTTTTGATGGGTGGGATGTTGTGGTTTAGGAGGAAGTGTCTCATAAGTCCTCCTTAGCTAGGGTGGCTTGAGTCCTATTTTACAGTGCACAGGAATCTATTTTAAGGGGTCATCTGTCTGAAGCACTGCCCTGTCCAAGTCTGGTTTAATGATAAAGAGTCATAAGAATGGTAAGCAGGAGCCTTGAAGTTGCTCATCAACACCTGGGAACCTAGGCAGCAGACTGAGCAGGCAAATAGATCACCCTGCAATAGCTACAGCAAGGTGCATTGTATTTCTATTTAAATCATAGTGGTTATTTCTAAGTTTGCATCTATGCCTATGAATCAACATATGCAAATTGCATCCTCACCTGCCTCTTTGTTGGTGATGCACTTTCTACATTTTGGCTTCTTCTTCTTCTTTGGCAATCACTCGTAGCTGAGTAAGATTGTCTTCCATGAACATGGTCTTAACAGTGAGTCTGTAAGTGACTGTCCTTCCACAGTGGGGACATAGGTTTCCAGGCAGAAGTTGATCATGATGAGGGTTTGCCAAGCGTGCCTTCCTCTTTGCATGTTTTCCCCTTTCATCCTGAGTTCGAGTGACTTCAAAACCCATGACACCTTTGGTAAAGGTGCGCTCGCGGGCCAGTGTTTCCCAGTTGTCGGTGTTATATGCAAGTGACCTCCCTATGCTTATCATGCGAGCTCTTGGGATTGAAGCTTATGTTGATGTTCAACATAGGGATAGTCGTTTGGTAGCATCTTGACTCTTCAACCCTCACGTTCCCCTGTGTCCTCCATCCTTTCAGTTACATAGTATTATAGTATCTGTTTCTCCTGGTTAGTTCTGGTTGCTGATGCATGCTCAATGCATACCCAACACTAGAGCTTACCAATTAGTTTACTGTCTTTGGCAGTCACAATGCAATCTCCCTCACATTACTTTACTGGATTTCTCAATCTTGGTAGTGTGTACTGTGTTCTGAAACATGGTAGTAGTCTGGCAATGTATTATTGCATTTAAATTGTATAAATACAATATGTCTAAGGAAAGCAAAAACCTGCTTTGGGAGCCTAGATAGATGTATATTTTGAAATTGTCTTTGGGCATGCCACCAAAATTAATGAAGTCAGCTTGCTCATTCGGCTATTATTCCGTGAACTTTGGTTCAGTTAATGAAAAGTACAAATACACATGTTTTTGGTTTTCTTTTCCCTTTGGCAGAAGGGATTTTCATAAGAGGTGGGAAAATGTATCTATTCTCAGACTTTAGGTGGGTATGAGTTAAGGCTTCCTAATTTTGGAATAAGCCTAATTAAGTAAAAAGGTCCTTCCAAGTAAGCATGGATAAATTCAGGGATACAGAAATGTTAGAGGCTATGCAGAGGCATAGGAAGGGGGGTGCGGTGGGTGCAGTGTGCCCTGGATGTCATGACTGAGGGGGGTGACAAAATGGCGGGTGAGTGGGCAGCACACCTCGCGCCCGGCGGAAGCAGCTCTTCTGACCCAGCGGCAGAGAGCAGCCCTCCTCAGCCGTGGAGAGGCACACCTGGCTGCTACAGCTCCAGTGCCGGGTCATGTCTGACCCAGCTGCGGAGAGCAGGAGGAGAGTGAGCAGCAGCTTCCTCACCCCTACCCTACCCTGAACTATGGCATGGGGGAGGGCACCCTCTGCGCCCCACCTCCCTCGGGAGCAAGCCCGCCCCGGGCAGCGCAGGCATATGCTCTGCCGCTGAGGCTATGGCAGTAAAAAACAAAACTCATTTGTAGAAAAAGGAAAAACCCCAAGCTGTGTGGTAATCATATTCAAGCCAGCCAATACTCTTTTAAGCTCTGGAAGGTCATGGAAGACACATTTAACTCATGGGTGCTCGTGCGGCTTGAGTGGAAAGAGGATGTAACTGCAGTCTCAGATTTCTCAAGTGCACTATGTTCCCTGCCTGCTGACTGCTCCAGCCTTTACTTTGCCAAAAACAACACAACGCAGGATGATTTTGTCACAGATGTGAATCAAGCGTAAGCCATAGTTCTGGAGCACTGTGATGCATTCAAATGAAGTCAGTGATGACACTTCTGGCTCCTTTCTGTGTTGTTCAAGGAACATGCTTAAAGTTAGGTAGAGGCAGATGTCTTAGTCATAGAGCCCCAGATCTAGATAGGCTGACTTGCGTAGGCTAGGCTTGATCTAGGGATCGTAGAGGATTTGGGTTTGGACCACAATTTGTTGCGATATCCTCTTAATCAGGGGTGGCACATCCTGTTTTTCCACCTAAGGTGAAACGAGAAGGTGCTGCTCCAAGCTGTCATAGTTCCATGGAAGCCTTCCTTACCTGGGTTGTGTGGTGGCACCTGTGAAGCGACATCATCTGTGGGTTCTGGCGAGATACCATTGCAAGCTGGCGATGCTTCTCTACTGGTTGCGGAGGTGGGGGGGCAGTTGCCTGCAGAGGTGCTTCTGGCCAAGGCAGTTGCCTCAGCCCGCCTCAGAGGTGGCCTGACCCTGCTCTTAATCACCCATCAAACCATTACTTGGAACAAACCACAGATCCCCAATACCAGTGTTCGAGCACTGGTTTCACCATTGTACTCGTACTTTATGTGGTGGAGCAAAGGCCACTTTCTTTCATTTTTTTGTTTTAGAAACAGTTTGGATCTACTTCAAAGTGTGGCGCTTCCACCACGCTGGGTAGAACTGCTTTTTAAAAACGATGCAAGAAGCAGCACGCCACTCCCTATGTAATTGTACATACAAAGGGCCACTATTTGGACAATGGGAGCTTAGATCATGCTGATGGCTGTTTATCCTAGAGAGAGATAGAAAGAAAAAGGTGTCTACAGAAACCAAAAGTCAGGTAGACTGCTTGTAGGCCCTTTCAGATGCTCTCTTTAAGAGTTCAATGAATGGGTGGGTCGGGCTGTGGGGATGGACACAGACTAATTTCCCACCTTCCATGAGCAGGGAAGCAGCCTGTGCTCAGGGAGGCTCTCTGCATGTTTAAGAGCTATGTGAGGGGCCTCCATGTCACTCCCAGTGTCATAAGATCACTCTCCACAACAGAGACGAGGGCAAAGCTAGTCCCCATAGGCCTCTCCTCACCCATTTAATGAATTCTTTTTTTTAAAAAAAAACATGCCTGAATAGGGCTTGGTGAATTGAGCTTATGGTTGAGGGCGGTTGAGATTCATTGAGATGCAGAATTATATTGGTTGAAAGACAGCCACTCCCCAAAGGAGCATGGAGGCTGAGGTGGATTGAGGGGAGCACAACCAGTTTGGTCGCACTGGGTGCGGAGCCTCAGGAGCACCTCAGGGGATGCCACAACTATCCATTAGAATGGAGTGTGAGAGGCGCGGGGCACCAAATTTTGGTGTTGCACAGGGCACTGCTGAAATTTGAGACCCCAGTTTCTGCCACTGATGGAGGACAGGAGTGGAGTGGCAGTTGGCCTGCTCAAACGCTAAGTAGATTAGGGTTGGGGGACGGACACATGTTATGAGGTTAAAACTTCCTTTCTGTGCCCCAGGAAGGGATGTTTCAAAAAGGAGAAAAGTAAACATGAGGTCTTTTCCTTCTCTCCAGAACTTTACATAATGCTCAGCTCTACTGCAACATTTTGCTTGTTTATTTGCAATTATCTAATTGGGGAGTTTGCTGCAGAAATCGAATCTCTTTTGTTTTTATGTTTATAGCATCTCTCTGCCTACTGCTTCTCTGAAATGTTTGTTTTTCGAATGTATGAGCATGACAGGTGAAGGAAGTCTACTGCGTTGGTTGTGGCATTTCTTGGATCACTGTACGCTCCCCTGTGTGGTTTGGCCAGACACCCTGCTATTTCCAAAAGCTGTAGTGTCACAAGCTGCATCTTCCTTTTGCTGTAACAATGGTTCCACAAGGGGTGAGGCGGAGCTGAGTCATGCTGTCTGGGCCGGTGTAAACGTGCTTTCTGGCCACACCACTTGTGCTCTGAATCACAAAGAGTGAGTTCTCAGGAGAAGAAGCTGTAACATGAGGAAGCTAAAGCTGCAATCCTGTGCATGTTTACTCAGGGCATAACTTCCATTGAAATCAACTGGGGTGATTTCTGAGTAGGCTTGCGTTGAACTGCACTCTAGTTACCAGTTTATGAAAAGGCTATACTGAGTGAATGGTGGAAGTTGGGAGAATAAAAAGAAAGAAAAAAAGGAATGGGGAAAACAGATAAAGAGTAAAAAGGGAAGGCAAATAAACAAGGCAGGCAAAAGAGAAACAAAATACTTACACAACAGTGGTAACAAAAAAGAAATATCTCTGGCTATTTAGTTTCTGTAGCAACACATAATCTATACTTGGTGATCTCTTTAGTTATCTAAAGACCCATTCTCCCTACATCTTTCTACAACCAGAGTCGTAACGTTGGGGTGGTGGGGCAAAACCCCATCTAATCTAGCCCCCAACTTCATTACTGTATATTTACTCAAACATAAATCCCACTGAGTTCTGTTGAACTTTACTCCTGAGTAAATGTGCATAGGAGCACATTCCATCCCTTCCCAAACAACCCAAAGTGTTTTCCAAGTCAGAAAGGCAGTTTAGAATCAAAAACCTGGTAAATGCTCTTCATCATTCAGGAACCCATGAATTAACAGTGGTTCTCAACCTGTGGGTCCCCAGATGTTGTTGGACTACAACTCCCATCATCCCTGAGCTCTGGCCTTGCTAGCTAGGGGTGATGGGAGTTGTAGTTCAACAACATCTGGGGACCCACAGGTTGAGAAAGGCTGAATTAGGATGAAATGTTAAGAGCTCCTACATCCAGGTTACCAACAAGCAGTTCCCTGTTTTCGGGGCTGGCTAACCTTTGCCCCCCTGCCCAGATATTGTTTGAGTGGAATTCCTATTATCCTGGATTGCTGTCTGTGCCAGATGAGGCTGATGTGAGCCAGAGTCAAACAACATCAATAATGCCACCCCATCATTTGGAATCCTGTAATGTGGAAAACCACTTTGGAGGCAACTTGGAGTGGAAAAGCAACTTGGAGTGGGTAAAATGTTAGGGATATCTTCTCCACACCTGCTTCTCAGCTCCAATTTACCCCCTCCCAATATGGCTTGTCAGGGTATTGTTAGATACATTGATGCAGTGCTTTTTTCGGGGGGGGGGGTGGGTGGGATGCAGGGGTACGAATACCCCGGCCTAAACATTTTGTGAATCTAAGTTTGGCCTCATTGAAGGGCAGTATTTCGACATGAGTAGGAAAATGAGAGTACCCCTAAACATTTTTTTAAGGAAAAAAAGCACTGCATTGATTTGTATTGTGTAGTTAGACCCATTATTTTCTGAGTTTCCTAGGTTCATCAGGAAGGTCCATAGACACATTTTGATGGGGATTTTACATGGCATCCTCTAGAGGGCAGCCACTCCTCATTAGCATGTGCTAATTTAGTAAAATATATACAAACTGAAGGCCTCCCATTGCCAAACCACTGATAGTTGCAACACACCGTTTTTGTGAACTGAAACTATGTGAATGCTTCATGCTAAAAGAATGAAAACAGAAGACCTCACAGGTACACAGAAGACAATTTACTGCCCAGTGCATTTCAAGTGGTAATAACACTTCCTTAGTGGCAACTCTGATTCAGTTCTTTCAAGGAACTGAATTCCACACTGTCTCAAGATGCCTACATTTCCCTCTAAAACCCAAGTAGATTTCGAGAGGAGTACCTAAACCTTTCAGGGCTGATGGCTTCATTAACTCAAACCCAACCTTCTGGGAGCTGCAGGTGTGAGTGGCCATGGCCAGTTTTTTGGTTTTTTGTTAAAAGGGACACATTTTTCTATCTTGAGCAACGGTAGATTTTTTTTTTGGGGGGGGGGGAGTTATGGAACACAGCAGGGGACTCTTTGAGAGTGGTCGGTATTTGTTGTTAAAAAGTATAATTGTTGTTATTTTAATGAGCAATTTGGGGGCAGGTACACAAAACCATTTTACATCTGAGTATCACAGAGGGACCCCTATGGGTGAAGTCAGTAAAAAACCCAGAGAAATTGTATTTAAATTTAGTTATTCTGACAGGAGCTGATGCAAAATGGTAATGCAAAGCATGTGGAGGACACCAGATTGGGGAAGCCTGGAGTTGGGGTACACTGAAGGATTACCTTTACTGAAACTGGACATCATATTTTTATTTATCCCATTTTAGCACACCATTAAGGAGAGCAATTTGCTGGAGTTTAGTTATGAACACCAATTGAGGCCCCTTCTGCACTATACCTTTAAAGCAAAACTATACCACCTTAAAAATCATGGTTCTCTCCCCCCACTCCCGAATTTTGGGGACTGTAGTTGTTAAGGGTGCTGAGAGCTGTTAGGACACCCCTATTCCCCTTATACAGCCAACAATCCCCAGAGTTTCCTAGGAGGAGAGATTGATTGTTAAACCACTCTGGTAATTATAGCTTTATGAGGGGAATAGACGTCTAATAGCAATTCTCAGCATCCTTAACAAACTACATTTCCCATGATTCTTTGCAGGAAGCTGTGACTGTTAAAATGATATAATAGTGCTTTAAATGTATGGTAGGGATGTCCCCTCAGGTAAAAAGCAGGTTTCATATTTTTCTGTTTTCTTCATTTCTCTGTACATTGATTTCACCCTCTCATTGGAGGCTAATAATAAAGAAAGAACCAGAGGCTGTCATTTTTTCTCGTGTTGCCAAAATCACATTAACTTGCTTCCCCCAGACAGCATCTCAGTTGAGGCTGCCATGTTCTCCCATGAAGAAAATTGGCCACTGACTATGCCATATGTCTCCTAAATATATATGGGGGCACAGCAGTCCCCGTATTTCACCATACACATTCAATGTGCTAGCCACTCATGAGACAAAATATACCAGTTACCACCCTATGTGGAAACCCCTCAAAGAAAACCCCTGCTTCATTTCAGTCAGAGAAACTTCGCTTCATCCAGTCCTTCTAAAGCAGAATAAGGCTAACACAGCTGGAAGCATTCTCATTGCCTAACACATTCCAGATGCGGGGTCACATGCTAGAGTTTCATACATGTGGTGTTAATGGAGGATTCCCCCAGGATGGGCTTACAGATGGATAAATGACATCCACTGTCTTGGAACTGTTGTCATTGTCAGATTCAACTCTTACGGTGAGGTGATTCACTGGGGGAGGTCTCTCTGACTGTCTGCCTCCGCTGGAGCCAATTTAACTCTAGCTGATGCCACGAGTGAAGAAGGAAGTTTAATAGGTGCATGGTGTACGGCTCCAATGAGCACATACTTTCACAGAAGTGCATTGGATGGAAGTTATTGGGGCTTGCTATCAAGTGAATTAAATGAGCCTGTGGCATGACGCCATGGTAAAAGGGTCTGAGAGACCCACGGTGCCCAAGAGCCTTTGTGTCTTGCCCTCTCTGCATTTAGGCACACCCTACAGGACATGGTAGAGGCCGGTAGTCACATGGGACAGGCATATCGTGACCACATTCCCTGGATGTGGAGACATTTAAAATTCCAGTGGCCTTCTCAGTATGGCCAGACGTATTTTCTCTTATCACATTCCAGGCATAATGGGCTTGAGAGGGAGCCCAAGCTTTGTTTTCCTGTGGGCGTCATTGCAAGACACTTATGTGGTGGGGTCTCAGAACACAGGGTTGTCACAGAGGGAATGGCACGAGAGGTAGCTTTTCTGTGCATGAAAATGATCAGATGGGCTAAGGCTCTAGCTGTCGAATTTCTGCCTGACATGCCTCTTGCAGGGTGGGAGAAAACGATCAGGACACTTTAATCATTTCTTTCTGAAGGACCAAGACTGTATGAAATAAATTAAAACAGACCCAAGTTTACAATCTCGAAGCCAGATGAAGGCCAAACAATGAGAGGAAAGGGAGAGGTGGAAAGAAACAGAGGTTATTTCCAGTGGATAATTGCACGCAAAAGTAAGATGATGAAGCAGGGAACTTAAGGGTTGGAAGCGAACACAAAAGCCAGCCAGGCCAAACTGCAGCCCTGAGGATCCATCCAAGACAACCAGAATATCAAAAGCAACATATTTATCCATGTTAACAGAAGAATAAAGGTTACTATATCTGATATAGCATGTTGCAAGTGATATACACCAGTAAAGTTTAGTAACAACATAACTATCCTTGTTACTTTATTAATTGAAGGCGTTCACAGAAGGTACCACCTGGCTCACTGCTGTTCCACTGGACAATTTCTGGTGACCAGGTAGTAGCTGTCAGTTGCTGGGTTTCTTGAAAACAATGCTGGATTAGATGCGCCTTGGTTTGGCTTCAGTAAGGACCTTCTTATGTTCTTAAGGATGGAAGCATACTCAGGATCAGTTAGTACAGATTAGTTATGGCTTAAATAACACATTGGCAGCCTGTCAACTGCATGCATCCCTCACTGGACCCCTGCAGCCTCCCGAAAACCCCCTGCTGCTACCGATTTTACCGTTGATCTGGCTGCCAAAAGACTGCCTTCCATGCCCCGCCCCCCGCCTGCCTCCAAATGTTCTAACCAGGGCTGATCCAACCAGCTGTTTCCTGCTTCTCCTCGGAACACACTGTGGTCGCTCTGGCAACCGGAAGCAGAGGACCAACCACAAACAGAGCGTGTGAAGGAGTGGCGAGCGAATGAATGAATACGGAACTGCTTTGAGATGCTAAGCTATCTACAATTTTGCTTTGTAACTTTTAGCGCGACCTGGGGGAGGCTGGTTAAAAAAGGAAAATAAACAAACAGATAACACAAAGCTGACCAGGCAACCTCCATCAATTGCAAGCCTGGAGAATTATGCAACATACATCCTGCTTGCTTCCCTTTGCCTCTTTCCATGGTTCATTTTGCATATCATAAATTCCTGCATATTTTACATAAACGAAACCATTCACCATTCCATTATTACATCCATCAAAACTTATTTACACTGTGGAATTTATCTTACTGCTGCCAACGTTTTCAAGTGTACACAATCCCCCCCCCCCATATTCAATAAACATTTTTCAATCTTCTCTAAATGTATGTTCTTCTTGTTCTCTTATTCTATATGTTAAGTCTGCAAGCTGCGTATATTCTTGCATCATTCCCATTGGAAATTTGTTTAGTTGCAATGCTAGACAAAATTCATCCTACGCTCTGGATTTCACACACACACACACACACACACACATTGCTATCTCAGTGCTATCCTAGCACCACTGGCATGATATTCCTTGCTCACAGATTGCATGGGACTAGCCTTTCTTATGCTCCAAGCGTACTGGCTTGAAGAAAGGCAAACTTTCCCCATCTTAATTCACTATACTGTCCCACCACCAGCACCAAAAGTGCACATAGAGAAGGGAGAGTCTTAGGAAGCAATTTAGGGCTCATCCACACTTCCCCTTGCATGGGGCTGAGCTGTTTTCAACTTGACTGAGATCCGAGTGATTTCCCCTGCCCCACTCCTTTCCAAGGGAAAACCCACTCTTTGGAGATAAATGGGAACAAATGGTAATCCAGGGAAAACACAGATAGCTGTTTGCTCTGAGTGAGTGCTAATGAGTGGTTTCCCGGGGGGTGGGGGTGGGGAAGCAGCAGGACAAGAGGAAGTGTAGATAAAAGCCCTTGGTCTCTCTCAGATTCAAATGACATTTTTTGTACATTTCCCCTTGTATACCTGAAGGAGCGTCTCCACCCCCATCGTTCAGCCCGGACACTGAGATCCAGCACCGAGGGCCTTCTGGCGGTTCCCTCATTGCGAGAAGTGAGGTTACAGGGAACCAGACAGAGGGCCTTCTTGGTAGTGGCGCCCACCCTGTGGAACGCCCTCCCTTCAGATGTGAAGGAAACAAGCAGCTATCCTATCTTTAAAAGACATCTGAAGGCAGCCCTATTAGGGAAGTTTTTAATATTTAATGCTGTATTGTTTTTAACACTTGATTGGGAGCCACCCAGAGTGGCTGGGGAAACTCAGCCAGATGGGTGGGGTATAAATAATAAATTATTATTGTTGTTGTTTTGTTGTTGTTATTGTTGTTGTTGTATTTTGTGCTCCCATATGGTTGATCAGGTCAGGGAGTTGGGGAGGACACATCACCTTGCAAAAGTAATAAAATGCAGGAGGTGGGCCCATGATTGATGGAGGCATAGGAAATGGAGGCATAAGTAAAGGAGGAGCCATGAGAGGTGCAGCCAGTCAGCTCCCCTAGTTGGGCAGTGTAAGGATAGATGCATTCAAGGGCACCTCACATATCTAGTTTAGAAGATTACGCCCAAGCAGGAGGCAAGGCTAGAAGCAGAGTGGGAAAGTTGCTAAAGGAGAGAAGACCTCTTGTACATCCTTCTTTAACAGAAATATTTCTTGTTCAACACCTCTACCTGCTCACCATTTAGACAGAGAACATTACAGCCAGTTCCCATCAGCCTCAGGCTTCATACACATAGACACCATACATTTAAAGCAGCCACCCAAAGAATCCTGGGAATTGTAGTTTATCCCTCACAGAGCTACAGTGCCCAGCACCCTTAACAAACTACTGTTCCCAGGATTCTTTAGGGAGGGTGTTTTAAATTTATGGTGTGCACAAAGGTATAGAGAAGCCTCCTCACAATTAGTAGCCTGATTGTGAGAAAGGGTGAGCTCACAAGAAGAAAGGCAACACTGGTGTAAAATGGGTGTGGACAGACAGCCATGTGTACAAGGCAGAGGCAGGGCTGGCACCAAAGGTTAGTATCACTGGACACCTGCCACAGACCACAGCTCAGTCTAATTTTGATTTCTTTTCTTTTTTTAAAGTACATCGTACACACCTAAGCAAGTCACATGGCACCCATTGCAGATGAAGTTCCCAGATGTAGGAAATTGTGGAGTTAGCACAAGGGCATGGATAGGCAGGTACTGTTTACATATCTAGCTGGAGTGACAATAGTCCTGCATGTTGGGATCATGTTATGCTTGTTCCCCTCCCCCCACTTCTCCCTTGCTTTCAGTTTTGCATTAGAATGGAGTGTTCCTCTTGAGGGCCACCTTCTTTCTCCAGATTTAGCAATGTAGTAATTTTTCATGTTTCCTTCCAAAGAGATTATTTCCTTGTCTTGCAGTGACAATCGGGGCATGTAACAACTAGGAAAACCCAAAAATTAGAGTTTTCTAGAAAAGTACTCTAAATAATTAAAATGAGCTGCCATTTCATGTTCAGAGGGCAGTAATTCTCTTCCAGTTCTCAAACTGAAAAGTGCAAAAGCTTAATGAAGCTATGCGACAGTTTGTTCGAATTATCTGCAGGAAATGCTTTTTATCATTGAAATGTCCAGCTGTGTAATAACTAGGATTGTGGAAAGAACTTAAACAGTGACATGTTCATGCTATAAATGTAGCTTATGAGCAGCAGAGATTAATACAAATAAAAAGACTGAAAAGGGACTCCCACTCAAGAGGGAGGCAACAGGAATGTGTATTAACACAGGGCAAAAATGAGGGCCAAAGGACTTCTTGCAAAGCAGGAACTTCTTTTGGGGGGAAGGGAGGTCTAATTCAAACAGACCTCAACTTCACACAGTACAAAGATCTGTAGGAACCGTATACCATGTGGCAAGTCTGCTCAGAAAATCTCTCTCTCTCTCTCTCTCTCTCTCTCTCTCTCTCTCTCTCTCTCAGCACATTGGTTTCCATGAGTAGCAAGTTGCAGCAAGTGTTTACTTTATGTATGTCAAGAGACTCTTTTACCATCCATCAGCAGAGTTTCCGGAGCAGCTTACGAAACAAGATAAAACATAAACATGGCATAAAAAAATATTTATACATTAAAATACATTAGAAAGTGGCAAAAACTGTATGACTGGAAATGGAAGAGCCCACAACTCCCAACAGTAAGGGTATACAGTAGTTCCTGAAATGCCTAGCGCTCGCAGGGCTGGAGAAGTTAACTGCTATACAGTGGTACCTCGGGTTACATACGTTTCAGGTTACAGACTCCGCTAACCCAGAAATAGTGCTTCAGGTTAAGAACTTTGCTTCAGGATGAGAACAGAAATTGTGCTCCGGTGGCGCAGCGGCAGCAGGAGGCCTCATTAGCTAAAGTGGTGCTTCAGGTTAAGAACAGTTTCAGGTTAAGAACGGACCTCCGGAACAAATTAAGTACTTAACCCGAGGTACCACTGTAATATATAGCAATAATGGTTGCCGAAAAATGGAAATATTTTGTTGAATATAGAAACTTGTGACTTGTCGAGAGGAGTGTATCTGACGATGATTGAACACTGTGCTTTGTGTAACTTTTGAGTTTGTTTATAATAATTATAATGTGAATTAGGGCAGGAAGTAAAGCCAGAGAAAAAGAAAGGCTGAGAAAATAAGAATACGAAAACAAGAATGTTGGTGCCAGGTGGGCCTCTCTGGAAAAGGGAACACCACGGGATTAGATACTGTGAAAAACCTATATATGTGGTGGTGCCTGCTGCCACTTGGGAATGGTAAGCTGGGAGGCAGTAAAGGGAGCCAAAGCCAATGACAAGAGAGAGTCAGCTAATTCTAGTGTTATCCCCGGTCTGAAGGCACCTCTGGGGTCCCCCCCTGCATGGAATTAGATGAAGGGAAGCATGAGTCTTTGGGTCACTGTTTGCCCACCCCTGATATACAGAAACAGTCTTGAGGGGTATTCTGGGAGCCTTCTTTGGGTGAAGAGTAGGGCAAAAATGCTTCAGATAAGCAAACAACAAATGAGTAAGAATTGCGCTGTTCCCACCTGGTGATGCGCACATGACTTTAGGTATCAAACATATGCATGCTCAGGCTGGTCCAGCGTTCTTTTCAACCCCCCTCCCTCCGCCATGTTTTGCCATGTGGTTACTTAGTATGCGCAGCATGAAATATACCCATTTCATTTTGTGTCATGTGAAAGATCCCTCTGGGTTTCTTTATTGGGCTTATGTAACGCTTGTTATGTAACAGGTGGTGCTGTGGGTAAAACCTCAGCGCCTAGGACTTGCTGATCGCATGGTTGGCGGTTTGAATCCCCGCGGCGGGGTGCACTCCCGTCGTTCGGTCCCAGTGCCTGCCAACCTAGCAGTTCGAAAGCACCTCCGGGTGCAAGTAGATAAATAGGTAAACGGCGTTCCGTGTGCTGCGCTGGCTCACCAGATGCAGCTTGTCACGCTGGCCACGTGACCCGGAAGTGTCTGCGGACAGCGCTGGCTCCCGGCCTATAGAGTGAGATGAGCGCACAACCCTAGAGTCTGGCAAGACTGGCCCGTACGGGCAGGGGTACCTTTACCTTTTAACGCTTGTCACAACACTGGTAAATATCACAGTAGTTTTCTGAAGGGGAGCACTACCCAGGCCTCACAGCCTTCTTGCTTGCTTGTTTAGTGTTCGTTTTTTAAAAATAAATAAATTATTTACTAATTGTAAAATAGATTCATAATGCTCCTTAACTGTAATAAAGTTGAATGCACAGCTGCTTTTCCTGCACTCCGGTCAGGAGAGGGAGAGGTTAGCCCCGCCTGACATGAGCTGCTCCAGTCAGAGGAAGATCAGAACAAACAGCAGAGTCTGAGTTGGCAGCTTGCTTGGTTGCCTGTAAAGACTGCAGCCAGCGGAAGGTGGAGAGCAAACAGGCGTAAAAGAAGGTGGGGTGGGTGATGTCATTGTGGTTATCGAATACCAATAATCAGAACACATGACAAACGGAGAAATGCAGAGAAAGAAGAGAGTGAGGGCTGTGGAAACACCGTAAGCAGCACCACATTCCCCGGATATCCTTCCTGCCCCTGTCAAATATGAGTGTAGTGTAGATGCAATCTCTTGCCTTTCTCTGCCGATGGGCTGATTGGACCAGAGAAGATGCCAAGAAGCTGATAGGTTCAACCCAGGATGTGACTCAGGCTGATATATATCCCTGAACAAATTGCAGCTGGGTCTGGTTCTCAGCACACCATTGACTAAGCATAGTGGCTCCACCATCATCTGAACCCTCCGGCGAATCAGATGCTGGTCTGCGTCCAGCAGCGGTGATGCAGGGATAGGCTCAGCCCACTTTTCATCATGCCCTGTATTAATGGCAGAGTCAGAACCATTCCAGACGATGATGTAGAACTTGTTATTTATTGATATTTTTGGTGATGAAGTCGTGCTAGCCCAGACCCGGGGCTAGTTGCACGATATCTAGGCCACCCACAAGATTCTTTCTGTAGAAGTGTGCAGACACACTGAGGGCGAATCACCCACATGATTTTTTTATAAAACAAAGTAGATGTGGATTCTAGGGCTGGGGAAGGGGAGAACCCAGCTGAGACAGACCAAATTGTGGAGGGCAGAAGCAGGAAATAAAATAACTGGGGTTTCCTGAAGTTATGAAGTTGCTTTGCCAGGGATTGATATAACATTTACAATGTTGGTGACATGGTAATTCAGCTTTTTAAATAGTCAGGGGAAAAAGACATTAAAAACCTTACTAAAGTTTCCAAAGTGCAAGCCCAGAGGAGGAGTGACATTCTTCTTACTCTTCTTATTTCATTAATGAATTGTATCCATGTGGCATTGTGAAGTGATTTACAATATACAGTGGTACCTCGGGTTACAGACGCTTCAAGTTACAGACGCTTCAGGTTACATACGCTTCAGGTTACAGACTATAGAAATAGTACCTTGGGTTAAGAACTTTGCTTCAGGATGAGAATAGAAATCGTGCTCTGGTGGCGCAGCGGCAGCAGGAGGCCCCATTAGCTAAAGTGGTGCTTCAGGTTAAGAACAGTTTCAGGTTAAGAACAGACCTCCGGAACGAATTAAGTACTTAACCCGAGGTACCACTGTACTAAAACCATATATAAGAAAATGATATTTTTGTTCTTTGGAACTCCCTGCCTATTGACACCAGAAAGACGCTTTCACTGTACTTTTTTGTTGGCACCTACTAAAAGCATTTTAGTAGACATTTGGAATGTTGACATGTGTTTTAATCTGGGTTTTAGTTTATTGTCGATTTTAATTATTTTTGAGGTTTTAAATTTTTTTACAGTCAAGTGGCATATACATTTTATGGGGGGGGAAATAGCTATCAATGATTCTAACCCCAGTTTCTGCTATGATTGAAAGACAACACAAAACCTGTAATAAAACTCTCCATCCCATGTAGTTTCATAGTGTAATATTTGGGGAGGACAGAGAACCCTTTCCTGTGCTCTATATCTTATTGTGAATAAAATGCAAATTTGCACCTTGTAGAGCTTCAGCGCTGGTCACTTATATGTTCACTAGAACTTCTGTCAGTGGAAGTAGCAAGAATTGGAATGCTTGGGTGAAAAACATTACTGTAGGAAGGCTGAAGAATAGAGGGTTTTCATCCTTTCCAGAGGGAACGAACCATTGTGACAGGTATATGGCACAATGCCTTTCTCAGTTAATGTGGGTGTGCACCACGCCTTTGGGTGATTACCTCAGGGGAGAGTTCCCTGTTCTGTCTGGCCGAGATGACAGTAGAGAACAATGCCATCATTTACATGACAAGAGGATCAATAGCCACGTCCCTAGCTGTGTCAAAATTTAGAGCACTAGTTGCCTGCCGAGCCGGAGAAGTGGAACAATGGTACCATTTTGTGTTGCAACAGAATCTTGGTGGGATTAGCAGGACACCCGGAAGCTGCCATCCTGCCAGTCTGTGGCCTCTGCATAGGCACCATGGACGGCCCTATTGTTCAACAGAGTGAGGCAGCTTGATCTCAGGCGACTGATTTCAGGTGCCATGAAAGGACAGCAAATGGTTAAAAAGGAAAAGGTAAAGGTACCCCTGACCATTAGGTCCAGTCGTGACCAACTCTGGGGTTGTGCGCTCATCTCACTCTATAGGCCAAGGGAGCCGGCGTTTGTCTGCAGACAGCTTCGGGTCATGTGGCCAGCATGACTAAGCCGCTTCTGGCAAACCAGAGCAGTGCACAGCAACACTGTTTACCTTCCCACCAGAGCGGTACCTATTTATCTACTTGAACTTTTGACATGCTTTCGAACTGTTAGGTTGGCAGGAGAGCAAATGGTTAAGTTACTTTAATTATTGTTACATTTTTAGGAGGGAGAGAGGTATTTGTGGAACTTTGCCCATAGAACTTGGCCAGCTTTATGCATCTTGACTTGAGGGAATGGGTGGTGGAAGACCAGTTGCAGCTGTACCTCAGGCTGACCCTGACGGGGGAAATTGAACAATTCAAAAAGTATAAAGTAGAGGTGTACTGCCCCCCCCCCAAGAGATTCGGCACAGGATCACTCATCTCTTTTAACCCAGCACTAGATTCAAGTGATACTTAAAACGAGCCTCAGCTGAGAAAGCCTCAGAATAATCTGAAATTCTTCTCCCATGCTAGTTTTAGCAGCTTTGGGGAAGAATTAAACAAATGTGTGGCAGTACATATGGAGGGAACTGACTTTTGGGGGGTGGGGTTCTCTAGCCTGCTTTATATATACAGTGGTACCTCAGGTTAAAAACACTTCAGGTTACAAACACTTCAGGTTACAGACTCCACTAACCCGGAAGTAGTGCTTTGGGTTAAGAACTTTACCTCAGGATGAGAACAGAAATTGTGCAGCAGCGGCGCAGCAGCAGCGGGAGGCCCCATTAGCTAAAAGTGGTACCTCAGGTTAAGAACAGTTTCAGGTTAAGAATGGACCTCCAGAACGAATTAAGTTCTTAACCCGAGGTACCACTATATATGAGAAATGGTGCTATTCTGCTTTATGTGATTCAGTTGTGGCATGGAATACTATCGTACTGTGAGAGCCTGAGGCATTGGGCTCCAATTCATTTGCTTGCTTGCATAGTTTCCCCCCCTAGTCATTGACTAGCAGGGGGTGGGAGAGAAATTCACTTCTCATTAAAAGACAAATCTACCTAATATGCCTTTTCAGAAACAAGATGCAAACCAAAACACAACCATCCTTCAGAAGTCACTTGTCTCTGAATTTTGCAATTCACCTCTTCATTCAAAAAAAGTGTAGAAAAATGTATACACCGAAGTATGCATAAAAACAGTGAAATGGCATACAAAAATGGATTATATCAGGAGAAATTGCTTTGCAAAAATGTGAGTATTGGGCAAAATTGGATGCAATAGTGTGTCTATTCAGAGAAATTCAGAACAATATGCTGATGAATTTTCAGGTGGACTTTTCTTAATTGCAAATTGATGTGGAAATATGGAGAACTGAATTTAAGATAGGAAAATAAGAAACTGAGTTAAACAAAAATGGCCAAATTGGCCCATCCCTAGCTACAGCAGCCCCGCTTCCTGATGCACCCTGGGGCCGTTTGTTTTCCACTCCTGGGATTTATGCTCTTTTCACATATGTGGCGTAATATATGGGGATACTATGGAACTCCCACAAGGCAGAAACCAACAAACTGAAAGTTCCCCAAAGACTCTCCAAACCCATGAAGTAGGTCAGCCTTTTTCATTTTGAAAAAGTCAAGCGGGGAGGGAGGGGGCAGTTACAGAATTGTTCTAGTATGACGTCTAGAAACCTAAAGCGTGGTTGAACATGCATTAGTGCAAATGTCTTCCCCTAGACTTTGCAATGGACCAAAGTGGCAGCACAGATTGATTGCAGGTGCATTTTACCCTGGGGTGTGTGTGTGTGGAATGACACATTTGCTTCGTGAAGGTAAGACAGCATAGTGTTAGTGGGACTAGACATGGTAAACAAAGCAGCCAGACAGAGAACCCAGACGTTTTGCTCTGCATATTCACAGAGGCACCTAGACAATATAGGGAGCAATTCATGTATATGGAATATAAAATAAAGGGCAACACTCAGGGAGATGATTGGGATGCAAGCTGCAGCCTTTGTTGACAAAGACCTCACAGGGGCATGGATGCAGCACATTTCTATGTGTAAAGTACATAGAGATGTATTGCACTTGTTTGGGGTCTCTACGATATACAGATCTTTCCTCCCTGCATTATGGTGACAGGCATTTCATTAGAAGATCAATAAACTCTCAATACCAGGAAACTCAGCTGGAATTTTGTTTTATTTTTCTTACTTTTGGCAGGATGCCAGGAGATCAAATGTAGTCACAGTTCTTATTTCCTTAGGGGTGTGTACGTAGTTCCCATTGCATGAGGCACATGGTCTTTCTTTAATAACAGGGCCGTATCCATTTCCAGAGGGGCAGCCGTGTTAGTTTCTTGCAGCAAAAACAGCAAGGAGTCCTGCGGTACCTTTAAAGACTTAACAGATTTATTGCCGAATAAGATTTCATTATCTCTGTACACAAAGGGAATGCCAGCAAGCATTCACGTGTGGAGCAGAGAATCTCAGAAAATTATTGAGTGAGGTGATATGACAATGAGAAGGCCACTTGTATGCTACATTTAAAACTAGGCAGGTGAGATGGGTAGAAAGTCCAGAGAAAACATACTCAATTTTGCTCTCACATGCAGCGTATACAAGAGTGCAGATGAAGGAACTGTGGGTCAGGACAAAAGGTACAGGGAGTATGGCATGATGAGGACATGAGGGGGCAGGGATGGGGTACTTATAGCCCTCAAGGTATTGTTGGACCCCCAACTCCAGTCAGCCTCAGCCATCATAGCCCTATGGCCAGAGATACTGGCAGCTGTATTCCAATAACATCTGGAGGGCCATGGGAGGTTTAAAGAGTGGCACAGACTCAAATCCCTTTGAACCAGCCATGTACTCATCAGCGTGACTCTAGGGAAGAGTATCTGTTTTTGTAAACTGTGACTGAAATAAGATTTATGAGATTCCCTCCCTATCTATGCAGGATGGTGCAAGAGGATAAGGGAAAACCCTAATTATAGCATCAGGGAATTTCCTTGAAGAGGAATTGCTGGGAAGAAACATGGCCAAATGCTGTGAAACTTTCATTTTCATCTAGGGAAGTCCTGATGAGAAGAAGACTGTTGGCAGTGGGGGGGTGCACACTTTGCAGGCTATGGGGATGAGAAGCTTGCGGCTGGCTTTGTTGAGAAATGATTTGGACCTGGCTCTCAACACTAGCAGTCGTGGTTAATGTGACCTGCTGCCTGAGGCGTTGTGAGGCGGACTTCAGATGAGGCTTATTCTCATTTGCTTTTGAAAGGGTCTCCTGCGGCTGCGTCACGCACACAGTTTGAACAGGCTCCAAGTGTTTCTTTTTATCAACATTATTATTTTTTAATAAAGTTTCCTCATTAGCTTCTAAGGCTTTGTGTAGTCTGAGGGGTCTGGGAATTCATTTCCTCTTCTCTGTCATTCTGAGTGAATTCCAAGACAACTCAGATCTGCGAAAGGACAGAGGGGAATGGAGAACCACTTCTCAGGAGAGGGGGTTAGGGTCAGGACACCAGCCAGGCTGGATTAAAGAAGGGGGGCCCCTGCTGCAAAGGCACATTCTGGGGCCCTGCATTTCTCTGATCCACAAACCATATTGTTCAGTTCGTAGTCTCACAGACCGACATACAGGCTGAATCTCTTTGCCTTCTCCATCCAATCATATACTTCAAACCTGCCATGGTAAACAGAGAACTTTCTGCTTCTGAGTAAAATAGGATTGTATGGATTTCATGTCCGAAAAAGGACCTCCCAATAATTTTATCATGGCCTGCTTTTGATTATCAGACCCTCCAAGTGTCCCTATTTTCCTGGGACATCCCTGATTTGGAGAAGCTGTCCCGGTTTCTGATTTGATCCCGGAATGTCCCACTTTTCCTTAGGATGTCCCTATTTTCATTGGAGAAATGTTGGAGGGTATGGAGTTATCCAATCCCAGAGCCACCTGAAGACAATCCTGTATAGGGAAGTTTTTTTAAAAAAAAAGTTTAATATTTTATTATGTTTTTTATATATGTTGGAAGCTTCCCAGAGTGCTGGGGCAACCCAATAAGATGTGTGGGGTATAAATAGAAAAATTATCATTATGGAATGGGATATCCCTGTTTTTATCAGAGAAATGTTGGAGGGTACGGACTAGTACTGGATCACTTTGGCAACTTGGCTCAGTTGCCTTCTTGGCTTTGCTAGTAAGTTGAAAGAAAAAGCAACCAGAAAAGATATTTTCAGTAATTTAAAAGAGAAACTAAGCTGGAAAGGGAAAGGCCTATAGGGAAAAAGGACCGACAGATTCATTATTTCTACTAGAATACCCAGTGCTCTTGAATTACTGGATATAAAGCACTTCAAATTAAGGCCTGGATCTCATCAAGGCCAAAAAGGTTAAGATGAGACTTGGCTGACAGATCACAGGACTCATCCTTCTGGGATGGAAGTTGTTTGGAAATTCCCCACTTTGGCCAATGGTGGGAGTGAACTGAGGGCAGAGATTGGAGAATAAAATCCCTGGAGGAGGACTAAGTGATCTCTCTGTTCCCAAGACACTTGTATGGATGGACCTCTTGGCAAAAACAGAAATCTCTGAATGTTAACAAAAAAAGGGAACTGGTCTTAAAGGAGAGATGGGGTTGCTTTGCTTCACAGATACAGGTAATAATGGTGTCCGGGTCAGGAAGCTATTTGAAATGACTGGGTTTCAAACCACCACACAATAACAGGCTGTCTTCTTCTTCAAGAGGTGTGTTGCTTGGAACTCACCTTGGCACAGGTAGCCACAGGGAAAGGGGGCCTTTTAACAAAGGTGCCCTTATTGTTCTCCGACAGGGAGTTTAATTTAATTTAACAACACAGTGTATTCGTCTATCTTTTCCTCAATAGCAACACACGAAAAAGAATTTTAAATAGTATTTATTAACATCAAAATAGATACATTGCGGGGAACGCTTAAGATACCAGTTCCCAAATAATACTCATGTCCTTCCTCCGGGCACAATGGAAAGGAAGGGAGGACTATAGTTTCAGCCCTGAATTTGGTGTACTGTTCAAAGATTTAGAAAACAAACAGTGGAAATTTTGCTATTTTCTAAGGGTCGAATCCAGAGATCTGTGAGCTGAACTCTGTTCACAGAATGCTGCTGTAAACAAGGGAGCGGGGAATTGAAAAATATGGTCTTCGCTACCCCCCTTCTGTTTGCAGGAACAGAAGGCAGGGAGGAGGGCAATAGTCAGCCATCCCCACCCCACCCCTGGCAACCCGTCGCACCTCTGAAAATTCATTCCTGAGAGTTGAGGGTTCCTCTGGTGCTGGAAGCTGCACCAGGTGTGGAGGGGACTTCAAAGTTGATACCTGAACTAATGGGTGTAAAAAACAGGGAAGTTTACCAGAGCCTCATTCCAAGCCTGAGTGCTCTCAGGCTGCATATTGGGGCAGTGGAAGGATGAAGGCAAGTGAAGAACTTAGCTGCCTCTAACCAAACAGCAATGAGTTTGGTGATGAAAGAAGTCCTACTATGGCCCATGTTTAGTGACATGGATAGGCAGAACAGTCACTCTCCGAATTATATTCTCACTTCCTTCGCCCCTTTTACCCTGGCTATAAAGATATTAGGAGCATGTTTTCCATTCAGTGAAAATGGGCATTATAAACTGCTGCATGGTAGACATGCAGAGTCAGCCATCTTGGCTTAGAGCCTAACTGCAAATTATACGGCTGGTTGCTGGGCAGTGAAATCTCTGGCCCCTGGCTCCTCTTGGATTGATGGGAAAGAATGCAGTTTTTGGTATGGGGTCTGCCTCTTATAGGTCAGACAAGTTCATGTATCGATGACAATTGAAAGTGAAGGATGACATTCCTGCCTTCATATTTCTGGTCTCAAACGGGCAGGTAGTTTTCAGCTAGCCTAATTATGACAGCAGATCCTACATTGCTTGCAAAAGATCTGGTTTAAGATCCATCCTTAAACCGGAGATGTGTCTGGGTAGGTGTCGGGAGCAGGCCAGCAATAACTCACAAGGTGTCAGGGAAGTTAACTCTTAATTCAAAGAAACAAAACAGCTCAGGCCTGGTGAGCACAACAACTTCCCCCAGCAGATCTCTCCCCCGTGAGGCAGTTGTGAGGACTGAAGGTACCACAGCATTCCCACAGCTCTCTAAGGCCCCTCCTCCCCTGAGTCCTTCCCAAGCAATCTGAGACACCTTGTCTGTCTCTGCTCTGCCCTCTTCATACCTCTGGGAGTTCTGGGAGTCTGCGGGGGTGGGGGGTGGGGCGGGCAGGGAGAAGCTAGTCACAGCAGGATGGTGAGACCCCCTGGCTTCTTCAGCAGCTTGCCTCATCTCTACCTCTTGGTCCCTCTTCTCTCCTGCCTCCGCTTCTGCCTTTGATTCTGGACTGCTCTCTGCCACAGCCTCTTCCTGCTCACTAAACCCATTTACCTCTTTAGATTCTGACACCTCCTGGCTCTGAGCCTTCTTCCCTTGGGGCTTCCCCAGCTGGTGCCTCCCTGCACTCCACTGCATCCACCCAGTCCATGACAAGATGGGAAACCCAGCTGTGGTTTTCTAGTTGCTGTTGTATTTCCAACTCCTGTCTCCCCTAACCACTGGCCATGCTGGCAGCAGCTGATGGGAGTTGATGTCCAGCAACAGGTTCCTGACTTTAACCTTCAAGTTTCATATTCACAGCCACTTCAGGCACACACCTTTATAGAGAAGTTCAGGAATAGCTGTCCTTTAATAACTTTTCAAGAACTCTAGTCGAGTTCTTAAAACAGTCGCAGGCAAACTTTAAGCTTGTGGCACCTACATTGTGTGTGCGCGCGTGCGTAGAATTCCAAGTTCTACCAACTGGAGACAGGTGTGAAACAGCTAGAAAGAATACATACTTTAAGAATTAATGCTTAGCTCAGGAATTAGTTTTAGTACCAGAACTGAGTTCAGAGTCCTGTTACAGACAAAAATCCATTCCTGGCAAAATGGATGAATTGTCTAAACTGGAGAAGTCAAACTTTGATACCTGGCAAGCATATTGTTGGATGAGATTGTTTTAGAGCTAAATCTGTTGGGAGTGGACATGGGAGCAATACAAACAAGCACACTCTCTGTTCTATCCATATTTGGAAAAAATTGGACTCCTGAGAGGTGGAACACATTATGCACTAAGTTTCTGCACCACAGTAATGTAAGTTCCTTGACTTGAATAAGTTAGTCAATGTGGTTATTTTGCATAATTATTCAACATGGGGGACTGACAAGGGGCACTGACTGAGCACCAATTTCCGACAAGTGTATTGCTGGCCACTGGAAGTTCTCTTATCTGCATTTTGTTTTCTGAGAATCTACTAGATGAGATGGCGTTGTGCTTACCAGGAGGGAAGGGTGAGGCACAGGGAACTTGGTGCAGTGCCATGCATGGCGGCAGAGCCAAGCTGAGGCTCCTGCTGCACCCTTCTTGGTAAGTGTCAGTGACCCACTGTGTTGGGAAGCTGGGGGAGTAATGCTGCCCCACTTGGACCACCTTGCCAGCCATTACTGGAATCTACCAAGAACAGCTTTAAGAAACCCAACACTACCAGTCACTCTGGACTCATCTGCACAGCTGCAAATAGGATGTTTTAAATGTGTTGTAAAGTGCAGTATACAAATACGGTATTAGATGGTGACAGTGAGCTATGCAAAATTCAATGTATTTTTCAAAACATTTTTTAAAAAAGCATTTTCATTGTGTTTTTTAAATGTGTGTAGATTCCACCTCTATAGAGATTTGTGTGAAGTTCTTTCTCCATTTAAGGGCCCATGATGGACCCTCTGTCATGACAAGATCTACCGTCTCGTTCCCATTCTGTTGCTGCCATGCTAACATTTATGTATCTCTATAGCCCACATCCTCAGACAGTGATCTCCTGCTAGCTTAGGAAGGAAACCCCTCTAGCAGGCCTTTGACATGCTGAAGAACCACAGTTTGGATGGCTATGTCATGGCTAAGTTAATATTTGAGAGACACGGTTTGTCTTGGAAGGGGAATCCTCAGTTAGAGATGCTAACATCAAGAAGCCTTCCCAAACTGAGAAGCAGCTTTCATCAGGCCTAACAAATGCCAAAGAAATGAGGCAGAAATCTCAGCAGAGAATTATAAATTGCAGAAAGAGTCCACTATTCAAATACTTTCTGTACTTATTTTGGCACACAAGGCTAAAGATTAATACCCTATGCCCTCATATGCTTCCAAAGAAATAACCAGAATTCACTGCAGTCACATTTAATCCTGGGTTACAGTACCATTTGTCTTATACATGTTCTTATGCTCATTTTCTTTGTACCAGAATAATTCAGTGATCAACTTCTAACATGGCCTTTGTGCTCCTTGATACAATATTGCTCTTTGCATCTACTTCTTTGAGAGGAAGGGCAGGATATAAATTTTAATAGCAATAATTTCAGTTTGAGAAGCTTGTGCTTAGCCACTTCATTACCTGCATGCTGATTAGCTCAGGCATCGGGTATAATCATCCCATTTACCCTTTCCTCAGAAATCTGCTTGCCTAAAAGCTTCTTCCATTCACAATTTGCAATGCCATCCAAAAGGCATTTGGAATCCTGACTGGGTCTCTACAATGCCTGTACTCAGGGTGCCTCCAGACTATCAGTATTTTGTAGGAGGGACTCAAGTGCATACTGGGAAAGGTTTGGCACAATTAAAGTAGATTAAAGCACTCAGTCGCCTTGGTGCAACAAATCCTTAAAAAAAGAGAAAGACACTGCCTTTTTGCAGTTAGGAAAGTGATGGAGAAATGCCTTGAAAAATGTGAAATGATCCAGTGCTGAACAGAAAGACATATAAACACAACAAAAGCAAATCAGGATAAACGCAGACTCGTCGTCGTACAACCTCCACACAAACAAATCAGAATAAATGCTCAATAAAGACCCGCTACAATCCTACCATGTTAGAGAATCAAGTTGAATCCTCAACAAATACATTGTCTGGAGAAGCCCTTAGGTTTCATAGACCTTTTGGCAAGTCCTTCCAGTAAAAGCTTTTCGGTTTCTGTGTAGTTGCCAAATAACTTGTATTGCAAGGAATGTGTTTTTCGAAACCACAGTGAGCTCCATATTTCAGGACGCTAGAGCTGTAGCATACCCCCCTTTTATAACATTTGTGCCAGGGTACACTGTAACATTAGCTTACTGAATTTTGTTGCTTTCTGAGAAACAGAATCTCAGGAAACGCGACAGCGGCATATGGCTATCCTCCAGTGACGTCGCAGCAATTAGAAGCTCCTTCAGATGCATATGGGGTCAGGACCTGTCAATGAAAAAGCTATCCACATCAAGTCCCTATAACCAATAGGATCTCTTCCATCTCTTGAGAGCCAAACTAGATGTTACTTTAATTGCATGGTTAACAAACAAAACAAAGCTTTCAGTAGTTTTCATCAGGGCTACAATGTGTGGAGGTTTAACTCTTCCTTTCCCAGCAATGATCCTAATAAAAACCACTCCCCTTATGGCACCTAGCATTAGAAAAATGCTCCTGTTGTGTCATAGGGACTGTAGGGAAGAGTTAAACCTCCCTTCCCTGTGTGCTCTGCTCCTAATTAAAAGCATCCTTAATATCATTTTTTGAAAACACCACCACCACCTCAAATGGTGTTTCTAGCCATGCAATTAAGATTTATTTTGGCCCACAGTTGCACCCAAAGAAGGGAAAAGAAGTACACAGAAATCAGTAGGGCTGTGCAGCAGATTTGGCAACTTCCAAAGCCAAATTGGGCTTAATCAGGGGAATTAGGGCCTCGGTTAAGTTGGGTTGAGACATCCCTAGATTGCTGCAGTCAGGTTGAGAGACCCAGAGCCCTCTGGGGGCAGGGGGGCAGACAGGAAGCAGAGGCAGGTGTGAGAGAAGAGAAGCTGTGAAAAGGAAGGACCTATTGGCCAGCTTCTATTGCAGGAGAAGGAAGGAAGGATGCCTTTCCCTCCAAGTCTCTCCTTCCTATCAGATCTCAACTTCTTCCTGCCCTCTGAAGCAGGCCTTCCACAGACCCCAGAGCTATATACTTTGTCCCACACAGGAACCCTTAGTTGAACCTCTTAGAAATATTATTAACACTAATGATTGTAAGCATTAACGATATTGTTATGGGTTTGCCATCTGATTGTTGGGTTTGCCTTGAAGTGATGCTGGATCAAGAGTTTGGGGTTTGGACAGGAGGGAGTTAGTGGTGCCAGAGGGGATGCTTAAATTGGTCAGAACTATTGGCCAGATCTACAATACCTTTTTTATTTTTGTAAGGGAGATGCTGGAAAATTGTGGAGATTGTAGAAAACAGCTGGAAGGCCCTGAACTGTTCTGTTCTGGATGGGGTGATAACTTTCTCCCCCACACTCTAGCTAAGGATGATGTAATCTAGCCCTTTTTTGTGAAAAGGAACAAAGGGACGGCCGTTTTTAAGTTAGTTGGAGAGGAGGCTGAGTTGAGTTTTTGGCTTCGGCAAACTGAAAGCATAAGAACATAAGAAGATCACTGCTGGGTCTGACCAAAGGGCCATCTGGTCCAGCATTTTGCTTTTACAGGGACCAACCAGATGCCTGTAAGCAGGGCCTGAGCACAACATCACTCTCTGCATCTGCAGTTGCAGGGATGCCTCATTCCACAGATCTGATGGGGGACAGTTTATTTGCTTATGGCATGCTTGGCCACATCCTCCTATGCTCAACTTGCATATTTCCAAATAAATGCAAATTGTTAAGGAAACCAAATTCAGGCAAGTATGCCCTGTGTCCTTGAACTCCACACCACCCAGGGAAAGTTGGGAGCACCGAACTCCATGGTATTCCTCTGTTCTGCCTGCCCAGAGCAATTAGCTCTGTCCCCGGGAGACAGCGAAGCAATGGCTTGCTCCTCCCCCCCCCCAACAAAGACAGGTGACAAGGTCCGTCGTACAACGGAGGGTCTGTGTGGCACACTCGCTCCCAACAGGGTTGCTATAGGAAAGGGCAGGAGCTGGGGGGAATGCATGGGACCTATTCACACCCCAGTCCTAATTCAAAGGGTCCCTGAGGTAATGTTTGCTTGGCTTGCTGCGATGGCTCCCCAATAAAAGAGTGGGGGCTGCGGAGGATCTCATTAGGGATTAGAGAAATATTTGCTCTGAATGGGAGTGACTTTTTGAGGTGGAGAGAACAAAGAAAGCTGTTTGAAAGGGTGAGCGAGGCAGACAAGGATGGGAGGATGAGGCGGCACACGGACGCAGAGACAAGCTGCCCAGGGCGAGCTGTGAACAGCACTTTCCCTTCACGGTAGTCGATTGCCCTGGTTTCGCTCTTTGCACTTTCAAACAAGGTGAGGCAAATAAAGTAATGTTGTTTCTCCCCTTGCTGCTCAGTAGAAGAAGGCTTCACCAGAAATATGTCGCACCTCGAAAATCGCAGAGAGTCTTTGTATCAGACCGAAGACTCACCTAGTCCAGCATTTTGTTCTCCCAGTGGTAACCAGACACTTACAGGAAGTCTGCAAGCATGATCTCGGTGCAACTGTGCTCCCTCAGCGCATGGGGCCTAGCAGCTGATATTGAGAAGCTTACTGTCTCTGAAGTGGAGACAGAACTTAGCTATTGTGGCTAGTCCTCCCCAAATTTGACTACTATCCAAGTTGGTGACCATCACAATCCCTTATGAAATCAAATTTAAAGAATGTACTGTGCGAAAAAGGATTTCCTGTTGTTTGTCCTCTGTCATACAACACTCAGCTTATTGGATGGCCCCAAGTTTCTGTACCCTCCACACTACGCCATTGGAGACATGCCACTGAAAACCACCATCTTGGGTGGGTGCTTTTCTCTAGTGTGGTATTTTTGGCTAATATCTCCATGTAGGGCATCTTGAAGCCATTGCAACATTACTCTTTTTGTTCATTTGAATCAGTCCTCTTCTTGGTGAAAAGGCTGGTGAAAGTACTGTCTGCTGAACTTACACTCAGCATGGAGACTTTTCTTGACCACAGTCTGGATGCTTCGTGGACTTTTTGGTTGCTGCAAGTACTGTATCACATCATTCTATAAACACAAAAACAACTTTCCCAAACACTTTGGGTTGTCCCCTGCAGGAGGCTTAGGCTGATGATGCAGGCAGGGTCATAGGGGATGAAGCTCCCATTCACTTGCCTGAGAAACTGAAGATGCAAGCTAAGCTATATTATCTCTCACGTTTCCCTTTTTAATGCAATAGTGGTTAAAAAAAAAAGGTTCCCTTCCTACAAGAGTGCCTTCTTAAAGCCACATCTTCAGATGTCCTGCTGGCATCTTAAACTAACTTCAGACCCTCTGAGAACTCCTGTGGGCAGCAAGGATTAAGGGAACTGGTTCATATTTCTAAACTAACATATACAGTTCTGTGGATCCAGCTGGAGCCTCCGCAGAAGTGAGGCAGGAGTGGGAACAGAGACATTCAGCGACCTGGAAAGGGATTTAGCCAGATATCTTTTTCTTAGAACTGAACAGAAAATCAATTCAACTTCTCTGACAGCAGTGGAAAGGCTTCAAAAATCCTTCCACAAGCTTTTCCAGCCAGCTGAAGCCCAACGGGAAAGGGGAACCTTGCTTCAAGGACATATCAGTAAATAATATTGGCTGAAGCCTATTGGCCTGGGCTATGTAAGAGATAAGATGATGAAAGCCGTCACTTCTGGCATTAGAATCTAGGATTTATGAATTGTCATCATGGCTGCAGCATACAGGAACTTTATTCAGAATGTGTGTAGAACACTGGCACTAGTTTACTATTTTGTAGCCCCAAAGAGCTGGTAGTGGGATTAGAAAGACAAAGATATTGGGCTGAGTGAGGGCCTGGTGATGTTAAATAAGCATTGAAACATCCATTCTTTTTGTGTCATCTTAAAATAGTAGCCACACTGTGTGTGTCTGTAGGGTGAGGTGTGTGTTCAGGATTGTGATGCATGTGGAAGAGTTTAAATTCTTTCCCTTTCCTGAGGCTAATAACAATTTCTGAGGAGGTATTTTTGGAGGTAATCCCATCTCAATATTATCTGCTTCCCTTCTAGGGGCTCTTCCAGACAGCCTTTTTATTATGCATTCATGATGAATCATGCTCATGATACTGTTGGAGCAGTCACACGGAACTCAGTTTTGAGTACTGTTTGTGCCTACAAAAGTCTGAGGGTGGCCACACTGCTTCATTCCCAGACAATGCATAACCGGCAACTTTCTGCTGAAATCCCATTGCTTCATACCACAAGTGTCCTGGTTTATTTTTGGTCCCACCTTTGTTGCTCTAGGGATGCGGGTGGCGCTGTGATCTAAACCACAGAGCCTAGGGCTTGCTGATCAGAAGGTCGGTGGTTCGAATCCCCGCGATGGGGTGAGCTCCTGTTCCTCGGTCCCTGCTCCTGCCCACCTAGCAGTTCGAAAGCATGTCAAAGTGCAAGTAGATAAATAGGTACCGCTCCGGCGGAAAGGTAAATGGCATTCCTGTGTGCTGCTCTGGTTCACCAGAAGTGGCTTAGTCATGCTGGCCACATGACCCGGAATCTGTCTGCGGACAAACGCCGGCTCCCTTGACCTATAGAGCGAGATGAGCGCCACAACCCCAGAGTCGTCCACGACTGGACCTAACGGTCAGGGGTACCTTTACCTTTTTGTTGCTCTACAACCCTGCAATAATGTGGTAGCATTTGGAGAAGCATTGCAGGAGAAACTAAACCCACCACTAATGTACCATTATTAGGTCACAAATATGTTGCAGAATCTATCCACAATAAAATACCAGCCTGGAGAGGCCCTAGGCTTTCCCCTCTGATATGGGCACTATTCCCTCCACTCATTTGTTTCTTGTATGATTTTGCCAGGTGAAATACCATTCCAGTCTCTCAAATTGTTGAATGCCAGTTTTCTTACCCCATTGCCTTTAAAAAAAAAAAAAGAAAGAACTGATTTTTGGAGATCCTTTCACAGTTGTGGCACAATCCCTTCTGGGATAGCCCTAGCGTCTCACCTGATTTGGAAACATAGCTTATGATATGTTCAGGCTATTGCCTCTATTAGGGAGTTCCATAAAACGAGGTGCAACTAGAGAAAAGGCCCTGCCCCCAGCAGCCGCAGGGGAACACAGAAAAGAGAAAATCTCTGCTGGCAGGAAGTCTGCGATCAGAAAAAGCAGCCCTTTAAATGCCCTTTATAGAATAGCATAGCAGACTTCTTGGTGTGGGAAATTTCTGTATAAGCCACACTTTCATCAGTCAAAGCTAAATATATTGTGAGTAGAAAAGCACAGGTTTAAAAATAAGTTTCCAAAATATTTTTCGGGACACCAGAGGGTCGTTTCCAGCCAGGATCGGAGGCCCCAGGGAATCAATCATGTAGGCCTCTCTAAAGGCAGTGGCTCCTTTCCTTGTTCCGTTTCTCTGTTCCCAACTTGATGGTCCTCCAAACATTGCTTGACTACAGCAACTATCATCCTCTTGACCAGCGGGTAATGGGAACTATAGTCCAAGGATATCTGGAGAACACAATGTTGATTTAAAGAATGTCATATATTGTTCTCAGTTCCCAATCTAAGTGTGGAGGATTGTCATGGAATCAGACTGACCCTAGCTGATTTAAGTGGGACATCCCAAAATTACAGAAGCCAATTGCAGAAAAGTGCCCTTTGGATTTATTTGTGAGGACACTGAATTAATCTGCCATCAGTTGTGGTAGAACTATTGATCCCAAATCATTTCCCACAGTAAGTCATCAGATTTTGAAGGTCTCCTGTTCAAATAGCATCTCTTTCCAGGAAGTGATAGCTTTTTCAAAATGTTAGTTTAAACCGCAATGATTAACAAGCCCTATAAAGAGATATAGTGGGACATTAGAGGAGCCTTTCTTGGTCACAATAGATGGGAAAAGATGTGAATTCATTGCATTGCATTGTTTTCACAAATGAAACTGACATCTGCCCTTAAGGTAGTAGTTCCTTCCCAAAGACATGTTCCAGAACACACTTTGGGCACTCTTGAGAGGTCAACAGCAGCTAACTATTTTCCTTGTAGATACTGTAGCTAAAAGGCACTGGGAGAGCAAATGACCAATAATAGCTGTTATGTACTGAGTTGAATAGGATTCAGAACGCAGCAGTCTGATTGGTCCTAGAACAATGCAGCAGTATGATTGGTCCGCAGGAGCCACCCAATCCAGCTCCAGGTGGAAGTGAATCCACAACCTGATTGGCCTACAGGAGAATCCCGGAATTAGCCAATCACGTGCAGCCCATTGTGTAAATAATGTATATAAAGCAGATATTGTGGGGGAACTTCCATTCCTCCTCACCACTATGAGCTGAATAAAGAGCATGAAATCAACTCTCAACTCTGAGTATATTTCAAAAGCACTTTTCAGTCTGCCAGTAGAGGTCATGACAATCCCATGCCATCTTTGCAAGTTAGTGCTGCCCAGTATATGCTAAACATCTTTCCACTGTTTGACTGGCTTCCAAATTACTTCCTAGATAGTTCACACAGACGCCATGAGTCAATCAACCCTTGCCTCCTAGCTATCCTTGGGTTACTTTCCTTTTCTAAAAGGAGGGGAGGAAAAAAGAGTTGTGAATGCTTTAGTGCAGCTGATTTAGGACCTGGTGAGGGTTCCTGTTCAGTACCGGCTCTGCAGCGAGACAGGAGGACTCCATCAAATCATAAAATTTGAGACCAGCAAGTCCATTTTTCTACAGTAAGAATGAGTTATGCACATGGTGCACATAATGCTTATGCCTTCGTAAAAACTGGCTTAGGTAAAGGTAAAGGGACCCCTGACCATTAGGTCCAGTCATGACTGACTCTGGGGTTGCGGCGCTCATCTCACTTTACTGGCCTAGGGAGCCGGTGTACAGCTTCTGGGTCATGTGGCCAACATGACTAAGTTGCTTCTGGCGAACCAGAGCAGCACACGGAAACGTCGTTTACCTTCCCGCCGGAGCGGTACCTATTTATCTACTTGCACTTGGACGTGCTTTCAAACTGCTTTGAACAAAAACTGGGTTACCTTGGTATAAATTTTATTTTCATTTTCATGTAAAACTCACAGAACCCTACACTTTTTTTTAGTTGCTATGTGTGAAGGACCAGGGAAAAAAGTGGGTATATGTCACAGGAAGCTTCCTCATACTAGGATTCTAGAACATAAGGGTTCCTGATCCTGTACACCAGAAGGCGCAAGTGAGGCGCCCATGGGCATACATTTGTTTTTAGAGACCTTCCCTGGAGCCCATGGGGTCTCCTTCCCCCACTGAAATTAGTGAAATTAGGCTTAAAATAAGCATTTTATTGTAGCCACCAGAGTAAGGTTGCACTCTGTGCTTGGTGTTTGTGCAGTTCCCACACAGTATCTCTAGTTTGCAAAGACCCCCCAAAAGATCGATAACCGCCTGTTCCTCCTAATATTTAATAAAAAATTGTTTTTTGGAGGGTAATTTTGGAATCAATGGATTCATTACCTACCCTTTGGGGCAGGGGCAGCCAACCTGATGCCCTCTAAGGTGTTAAACTACAACTCCCATCAGCCCCAGCCAGCATGGCCAGTGGTCAGAGAGATGGGAGTTGTATGCCAACAACGTCTGGCAAGCACCCTTGCTCTGAGGCAATAGAAAACGATTTTTCTCCATTTCTATGAGACATCCCAAGAGCAAAAACACAAAGGTGGAATCTCTCAGCCCTGCATTCTTAATGCATTTAATGGTAACCACACTGTTACCATAATTAGTACAAACAAAAAGAAGGATATGATGCAAGTCAGAAGAAAAGAAGAATGAAATGAATATTAATGTGAGTAATTCAGGAGTCGGTGGCAGCTGATGACATGCCACTTTGGAGCTGATGCCATACACCCTGAGGTACTTAAGGAATTGGCTGATGAAATTTCAGAGATGTCAGATGAACACGGAGAACCCAAGGAAATCACAGGCAGTCAGGGATGGGGAATATTATCTAAAGATGAAAGTACTTACCTGGAATGGCAGACTTCGGTATCTGTTACCGGAGGGGAAAAAGCATGGATGAAATGTAGCACCCACTGCGGACAAGTACAATATATGAAAGATGTAAACAAGAGAAGGGGACGTGGGTGGCGCTGTGGGTTAAACCACAGAGCCTCAGGCTTGCCGATCAGAAGGTCAGCAGTTCGAATCCCTGTGACGGGGTGAGCTCCTGTTGTTCGGTCCTAGCTCCTGCCCACCTAGCAGTTCGAAAGCACGTCAAAGTGCAAGTAGATAAACTGGTACTGCTCTAGCGGGAAGGTAAACGGCGTTTCCGTGCGCTGCTCTGGTTCGCCAGAAGCGGCTTGGTCATGCTGGCCACATGACCTGGAAGCTGTACGCCGGCTCCCTCGGCCAATAAAGCGAGATGAGCGCCGCAACCCCAGAGTCGTCTGTGACTGGACCTAATGGTCAGAGGTCCCTTTACCCTTTACCTTTTTAAACAAGAGAAGGCAAAGAAGTGAAAAGAGCACAGAAGTGAAAGATCCCTTTCACCAAGCTGAACAGCGTGTCTGTGAAGAAGTGGTGCAAGAGGGTTCTAGATCAGACCATTTCACCCATATTCATGACTACATCTAGGGCCAGGTTACACATGTGCACTCCATACGACACTCTCACAAGCATGCAGGGCTGCTGTTGGACTCAAGGCTAGGCCATGGTTATGTCAAGGCACCATCCATGTGAGCAGCCCTTCCACATGGGCTCTGCACACAAAGCTGCCAACATTTCGGCAATGGCAGTGGCACTGTGGAGGTGCTCTTTTTAGGGAGATCACTGTGGCTGCACATTCCACAGCACACACATGGAGTCGCTTTTTCACCAATATTGTACCGCCACTGAAGCACAAGCAGACTCCTTCAGAGGTCCTGAAGCTGTTTGAGACTATCCTCATGTACAAGCTGGTCCTTAGAACGGTGCTATACCATATAATATTATGTGAGTTTAAAAGCACGGTAAACCATATTAGGAAAAGCTGAAGAAAATGTGTGTCATTCTTAAGGGACATGGTAATAACTGCCTTACACTATTGAACATTGTCACTAAGAATAACAGCTGGCTTCCCCACCTCCTTTTCACTGAGGTAAGGCTACCATGCAATTGCAGGGGCAGATATGGAAAATGTGGATTAAGTAATAAACAAACCTCCTGTTCTAGGAAGAGTCAGTGATGTGTGCAATGAGGGCCAAACTACGTGGAAGGCAGCATAGTTGTATTTTCCACCTATCCCTTGCCAGGCAAATAGCAGCTTCCAGGGGGCAAATTGGTTGGGGAAACAGTGCAGGTAGAAGAGTAAAACACCCTCTTTCTCAGTACTACTAATCTGATCTAATCTGGAGTTGCTTGTACCTTTGTTGAAGCTTATTTTTATTTTTAAAAAGCTGAGAGCTCATAAGTCTTTCAGGTCACATGTGGTTTGGCCCTCAGTCTTCTGACATTGTCTGTGTCATGTGTGGTTTGGCTCTGATGGACAGGAATTTATGTAAAGTAATTCAGCAAGCTTTAGAGCCAAGTAGGATCTTGAAACTCTGTTTCCTTCCAGCATCCATACCCTGCACTCTGGCCCTGCACTACACTACACTGGCTCTCAGTGAAATTGACGGTTTTAAAACTAAAATTGACAGTACCGCAAATCCACACCACAGCTTCATTATGGACTCTGGAGAGGCCCTGATTCCATCCACACACATTATTTTTATTTTTCTTATTAGTATTAGTGTTACCTGCCCTTCAGCAGAAGGTCCCACAGTAATGTAAAATAAAACAGTTGAAAAACAGTTGAAAACAAATTATTGGCACTTTAAACTTTTTGGTTCAATCTGCAGCTACCCTCCACTCCACTGGAAACTGCGACTGGAATGCAGGGAGGAAGACTGAGGAGCAGCACTGGTGGGGCCTGGAAGAGTTTGCTCAAAGGCTGTGTGACCCCAATCCTCTGCGCAGGAGGAAACAGCCCTACTAGCCTAGAGTTGGCTTCTCTAGAAATCAGATGTTCAAAGTGGACCCACTTTCTGAAGTACCATCTTCTAATCTACAGAGGTAAGGCTCCTGAGAAGAAATAGGGGTGTAGTGAAACCCATAAGTAAAGTTTTAATAAAATAAAATAAAAGCACACTATAATATAGAATGTGGGACGCGGGTGGCGCTGTGGGTTAAACCACAGAGCCTAGGACTTGCCGATCAGAAGGTCGGCGGTTCGAATCCCAGTGACAGGGTGAGCTCCCATTGCTCGGTCCCTGCTCCTGCCAACCTAGCAGTTCGAAAGCACCTCAAAGTGCAAGAAGATAAATAGGTACCGCTCTGGCAGGAAGGTAAACGGCGTTTCTGTGCTCTGCTCTGGATCGCCAGAAGAGGCTTAGTTACGCTGGCCACATGACCCAGAAGCTGTACGCCGGCTCCCTCGGCCAATAAAGTGAGATGAGCGCCACAACCCCAAAGTCGGCCACGACTGGACCTAATGATCAGGAGTCCCTTTGCCTTTGCCTTTGCCTTTGCCTTTACCTTTACCTTTACCTTTACCTTTACCTTTATAATATAGAATGGAGCCAATGAATCATTTGCCCCAATTTACTGCCCTAAGATGGGGTAATCTGTGTCAATGGCAACTGTAACAGGTGCTTCTTAGCTATCCAGCTTCACAGGTGTTCAAAAAGAAGCTGCTTTTCCCTGATCAGCTATAGGAGAAGTGGGGAATCTCAGACTCAGGGGCTGCATGTGGCCCTCCAGGCTTCTGCATCTGGCCCTCAGAATTCTCCCCAGGCCCTCCCCCTCCCTGGTTCTGCTTTGCTCCTTGAGTAACTCTGATAATGCCTAGATGGAGGATGCGGAGGTGTGGGTGTGCCTGGAAACTACCCTAGTGTGCAAAGGTAACATTTATATTTGTTGCTCACCCACTTTTGCCTTTGACCCCACCCATGACTGGCATGGAGCCCTCAGGCTGCGAAAGGTTCCCCAGCGTGGTCTACAGAGATCGCTATCCTCAAGATGGTTCCCAGATGCTTTATTGGGGACCTTGGTTTCCTCTCAACTTAATGTTCTGAGTCTTCCAGTGTTCTAGTTTTCACTTATCGAGACTTCACAGATGAATGTATATTTTGGCATTGTGTCAGGCGCCGGGATAAAACTGTGCAATTGTTATAAAGTAGGTGATGCAACTGAACTTTGCATAACCTGACACAACACGTCCAGAAAGTTGAAAGTTGAATATCCTGGGCTCTTCTTTTATATAGCACATGAGGGAAGGCAGTGTGGTTGGCTTGCAACTTTGCCCAAGGCATCACAGCTTCCTTATAGTTATTCTTGAATTTTAAATGGTTGAGTGGAGCTCTCACTCACTGGGGGGGGGGGGGAGCTAAGTTCACAGGTGCATTCAAAGCACCAGAGAGGAATGGAGACCTATCAGAAAGACGACCACATTGCCACCGCCACCAAGGAGGGTAGGTTATGGTGGGATACAAGGACTGCTTGGGAAGGGCATGGGAAGTGTGGAAGGGAGGCCCCCAATGATATCATTAGAAGCAGATGGGGTCCAAATTTTAGAATAAACTGAAATATTTCCCAGGGAGGTGGTGAGGTGAGTGCGGAAGGGATATTCAGTTTTTCCTACCCAGTTCTGAACTGAGTCAAAGAGTCCTTTCATTACCTAGCAATCATTTTTAGAGCAGTGAGTTTATTATTTATTTAGAGTTTGAAAAATGCAAGTATGGACAGGCTTCAGCTGACCTAAATCTCTTCATTACCTCTAGGATTGTATTTATATAAAGCATACCCACACGCCATTTAGACGGCAAGTACTTCACATCTTCCTGAAAGCTTGCTGCCGTTTCTGTATAGCTTTCCTAACATGAGCATCTATATATGTGGTGGCCGCTTAAAAAATCCTACTCAGTCCGGCAATCTGCGTACATGTCAGAGACGGATGCACACCGAGACTCAACAGAATTGGAGACCTTTGCAGAAGACACAGCTCATGTTGCACAGCACCCAAACCATTAAATTCTCATGAGGCTTCAAAGGAGATGAGGTTTCACAAGCATCCAGTGTATGCCTCTTATGATATGTCCTTCATGAAACTGGTGGGGAAGGCCAAAGAGAACTTCTTGGACCAAGCCTGTATCAGCAGCAATAGACTATTAGAAGAAGGATCAGGATGAGCTCACCCTCCCTCGTTGCTAGAGCATTGGGAGAGGATTTCAGGCAGGGAAATTGGCAAGGTCCCTTTCACAGTGTGTACGTGGGGCCACTGCCACAAGATTCCACTTTCAGACACATGTTGGAGCTTGCATTGACATTTGCCATGGTGTATCCCACACTGAATCCTGAACAGCACCTGCATCTTGGTGGCTAATTGGCAGAGGTGTACCTAGGGCTGGCGACACTGGCACCTGCCAGAGGCACAGGCTAAGGAGATGACGACGAAGCAAAGATCACCTATCAGGTGAAGTTCTCCTGCAACACCTGGAGTGCTGCCCCCTAGCTCAGCGATACAGTACCTGCTTCCACCCGCAGAAGGAATTCGCTGGGATCTCCAGCAGGAAAACCTGTTAGAGGGGGAGATGGAAAGGGGTTCCTTGGAGTGGTTTTTGGGCAAAGAGCAGTGCAGGCGCAAGGAGGCATGTTCCTCCTCTGCAGGCAACCTTGCCTGCTTCTCAATTTTTTTCTGGGGGGTGGATGCCAATAGAGCCCCTTGCCAAGGGTGCAAAGGACCCCAGGCATGCCTTTGCTATTCAAAGACAAAAGAAACAAGAACTGGCTTTCCAAGTGGATTACACGCGAGGTGCTGATGGTTGTATGAACTAGCCCTAAGACATTTTTTTGAACAGCACATGGGAAAATAGGCTGTTCTGCCAAATCATCCTCACCACCTCTTTGCAAGCTCATTCAGGAATCCTGTTTGTGCTACTACACATATCATTAACCTTTCCCATCCTTCCTGTGGCTAATCTGATCCCAGGCACTGCCAGTGCTGCTCAGTTTGCAAACAGGAGGACTTGAAGCAGGAGCCAAGTATCTGTGACTTCTAAAGAGCAAGTGGGAGGAGAAGGATGACGAAAGCTCAGGTCTCCTTCTTCACACAGTTCTTGAACTTATGACTCAACGTCAGGGAAACTTGTAAAACGGTGGAAAAAACCAAACACCAAACCAAACCTGACTACAGAGGATGGCAGGGCGCATGGTTTGAAGTATGAATCTCTTTTCTTTCATGTTGGCCATCATGATGCAACAATTCAAATGAATTTCTCTACCAGGCAGTCAGGAATATGCCAAATGGGGAGAGCTTCTTCCCATTGCTCTGTGTGCTTTGTCACATGTGAGTCACTCCTGAGGAACAGGTCTGCAGTTCCGCTTTAGAAGAAGTGTGTACACAGTTTAGGAGAACAAAATGGGTGTAAATAACAGGCAAAGCTTTCCTTTTAGAATGCAGACGTCACAAAGGTAGCAAGTCGAGCCCCGAGAGGATACAACATAGACAATCTGTTTATTCAAAGAACCCAATAAATTCAACAGGAGTCTGGTGGGCTACCAAAGAAGGGTTGTTGGGCCACCAGCTCCCCCCACCCCGCAGTTTATGGAGAAGCCTAGTGTGAAATATCCTACAGTAGAGGAGAATGTTTTGCCCTGAAAGATGTGCAGTGCATGTTTTCCTTTCTTCTACTCTTAGCTCTCAATGATTTTCAGAATGTTCTTGGAGGATCTTGTCTAAACACACTTAAAATGATTCCCAAAAAAGAAAAAGGGGGTTAAAATAAAAGAGTGGGAGTACAAGAACCATGAGGACAATGACACAGGAACACAGGAAGCTTCCTTATTCATTGACCTATCTAGGTCAGTATTGCCTATGTTGATGGCCAGCAGCTCTCAAGGATTTCAGGCAGCATTCTTTCCAACACTACCTGGAGATGCCAGGGATTGAACCTGAGATCTTCTGTGTGCAGATCAAACACTCTACAACTGAGCGATGGTCTTTTTCGGCTAAGCAGACTATTTGTAGTGCTAAATATAACAGATTCATTTGTTTCAGTCTGGGGTTTATAGTTAAAGATAGCAAAGGGACAATGTGACAGTATGACCATTTTGAGATGTAGGGATCCATTCAGAGGCAATCCACCTCCTTCCTTTCTGCTGAGGGTCTTCTCCTCCTTAGTTTTGAAGTTTTTCTTTCAAAACTTTTGTCCCGCTATTATTATTTTTTACTCCACTGATGGCTGTTACGTTCCGTCTTACTGTCTTGGCAGGCAAACCAGATTTGATCTTTGAGACCTACTTTCCCGCTGCAACCTATCTTTCAGTTGGTTACTGAAACCTGGTGTGTCATCATCCATAACAACAACATCATTGCTAAGACATGCGCTTTAAAGTTGGCAGTGAGCCCCGTTGAACGAATGTATTCATTTAGAAAATTCGCTACTTGCTTTTCACTGTCTGTAGTCCCAAAGTGGGGTACAATGTCAATTAAACACAATAAAACACATAGCAATCTGTCAACAGAACATGCCAACGTAAACAGAATCAGCATATCCATTTAACAGCATAGCACTTCAACTTTAAACAAAGGCCTGAATGAATAAGGGCGCGTACATATCTCAGCTTAAAGTGGATTGTGAGCCTCTTGTGCCTCCTTTAATTCTCCCTTATGCATGCGGCATTCTCCTCCAACTACTGCTGTCCCACACTTTCTCCTCCATAAATTCGGAGATTCCCTGTGTGACATTGATTGCATAGGGAATCTCCAGATTGAGGAAGGAGACTATCCTCTGTATGGAGGGAGCCCCAATAAACTCACCATACTGTCAATGGCGGCATGAATGTTTGTATTGGTAATGGTTGTTTCTTCTTTGTCATTATTTAGCTTTGTCTGTCATTAGCTGCCTGTGTTACTTCATCTGCGTTGGCTACAAACTGTGATAGGACATGTTTGGGTCAACTAAGAGATGGTGGAACAAAACTTGGTGTTTGTGGCACAAAGCACAGGGATAGGCAGGGCTTTCCCCCCCAGCCAGAACTCATCAGAACTCAGTTCCAGCACCTCTCAGGTGGGCGCCATTGCCATTATAAGAGAACAAGGGAGGCATTCATGGTGAGTCCTGGCACTATTTTTTTCTAAAAAAAATAGCACTGGGTAGCTTCTGAGGGAACACTAGATTTTGAGTTCCATAGTTCATGCTTGTATTTATACACATATTCATCAGTGTCTGGAGTGAATGTTCTTCAGCTTCTCCTCATCTTTGGTCTTGAATGAGGCCTCTCCACTCAGATTCATCTTTCAGGATTCACTTCTTAGAATGTATCGAACCAAACCTGGTACCCTGAACAGGGTCTTAGTACTGAGTTTGACTAGTACTTTTCTCAAGATTGAGCTGTTGTCAGAGAACTGCAAAAAGGAAGGCAGAGAAGGAGGCCATTGATTAAGGAAATATATCAACTTCTTGTGTGCATATGATTGGAAGTATCCCTGTTTACAATTCTCTATCAGAACTCTTAGGAGAGAAAAAGATCCATGCAAAGAAAATTGCCAGAAAAAGCAGAACAGGCCTCAATGAGGAAAGGAACAGAATCACAGGAAGAAATGTCTGTGACAAGTACACCTCTTGTGGTGCTGGCCAAAGTGAAGTTCTACTTTCCCTGGTAGTACCAGGTGCCTTCAAATGACAGATCGGCACAGAATTGATCCACTAGTTGTGGATTTGCCTGCAAAACTAACTGTTACATAAAGGCAGGAACCTTGATGTTAAAACAAAACAATGAATGAATCTGGCATGCGTACAAAATGAGAAAGCTCTGTTGTTGGATACACATTAGAAGCTGGTCCAACTGGGAGTTTTAATGGCATTTGTGACATTCATCCATTTGGCAAGAGCGTTTGGAGGCAAATACATGAAAATAAAGAAATAAAGCAGCATTCCACTGACACGGCAACAAAGGAAGACAAGAAAAACAAAAACAAAGAGGATGAAAGATGACTTTGTTCAATACATGTTCAGAAGCTGCTTGGCCTCACCTCTGCATTTCATTGCTTGAAAGTATCATAAATTCATAAACAACCCTGCCCCCATTTCCCTCCCATTTCTTTGTATTTGTTCCAGATTGTAAGCCCCTTTGGGCAAGTACCTTTCGTAACTGATATTTATATAGAGTGGCACTATTAGATTATTAGGGTGCTGCATGGGGTGTGGCTTTTGGGTCTGTTTCTTCCCAAACTGCCTCCCATACAAGACAACCCCAAAGCTTAGGGGAACATTGGGGGGGGGACCTATAATGAAGGCTGAGATGTTCCTGGAAGGAGGAAATTTAACAACATAAATGCAAATCTGTGCACATTTATTTTTGCATATGCTTGATGAAATTGCTATTACTCTACAATAATTAACAAAGGTTTGCACTTGCCTGCCAATAATATTGAAGGCTACTTCTCTTTCTAACATTATCTGTCTGTTGTCTATATTTGATCATTGGAACTGTTAAAGCTTTTCAGTGGCTGACTATAATATTTTTTTCTGGTAACAGATTCAGAATAAAAGGTTTTATAGAAAGATGGAGAGGATTATCAAAATTATTAAGATAAATGATAAGATGATCCATAATAAGATTAGCTTCTGAGATTTGACTGGTTAGCTGCAAAACCTGTTCCCAGTATCTCTGAATTATATTAGACTTCCACAAAAGATTTATAGTTGCACATGGGTGATATGGGGAATGTAAGGCACACTGGCATGTTAAAAGTACAAAAAGTACCCAACATGCTACACTGGCAAAGTTGATTAAATGGTAGGCTTCTATATAAACCAGTTACATTTGTGTGTAAGAGTGTGCTATTGTTCCTACTGTCTAAAGGGTTCTCAGACAGTGCATTATCCCGGTTTGGCTCAGGTCTGCTTAGCTTCGGAGATGGAATTCTATGAGGTGCTTTCTCACTATTCTGCTGTTGTAACTAGAATCTGTCCTTTAAATAATAATAAAAAGATTTTTTAAAAGTCTGTTTACTGGGATAAGTGAAGGTGGATTGGGGATTAGCTATAGACTTTAATAGGTCACATATTATTCTTGGTAACAAAGCAGTCACCCTCAACACAAAAATGATTCAGGAAATTTAGCAGAGGAGTTGAATGCCAGTCATATTATTTTAACAGCAAGATTCCCATGAAATGGTGGGAATGTGTTTGGAAATATAGCAATAAAGAGGTTCTATTGCTGATGAGGGCCAGACCCAACTTTCCTTTCCAGTTGGATTTGTCACACTTTTCTTTCCCGTGGACTCTGCAACTCTTGAGATCTTCCTTTCTGCCATTTCCCCAAGGCCTGCATTGTTGCAATGGGCAAATGTCAATTTTAGTTTCTCATTTTCCAACATTTCTACAGCAGCTTGTAGTTTTTTTTTTTTTTAAGTCCTCATAAAAATCTGTCAGGACTTGGGTACAAATTTCTCTTACCAATCACATTTTTAAATGCAATTTTGTCTGATATACTTTTTTTTTGCAAAGTAATTTTCCCCACTTGGGGGTATTTCTGGAACCTTTGTTGTCATTTGAGGTTCAGTTGACCCCAGTGGCACCGAATGCCTTCCATCGGCTTGGACTGGGGACCCATCTGCACCATAGCTGTCAACTTTCCCCTTTTCTTGCGAGGAATCCTATTCGGAATGAGGGAAGGTCCCTTAAAAAAAGGGAAACGTTGACAGCTATGATCTGCACTGCCTGCCAATTAGTTTCTGGGCCAAATTCAAAGTGCTGGTTTTGACTTATAAAGCCATAAACAGCCCAGGACCACAATATCTCAAAGACTGCATCTCTCCTTACAACAACAAAATGCATTTGTATATGTTATTTTTACAAATATACGCATTAATATGCACAGTAAATGCATTTTTGTACTCATTATGTGTCTGGAGTACTGCACTACAGAATTGAGATGAACGTGAATTTCAAAGGATAGCTGTTTTTTGTTTTGTTTTGCATTATGTTTTAACAAATGCACCTTTAAATGTGAACCGATCCCTCCCCTAACCTGTGACTACCATATTTTTCGCACCATAGGACGCACCGGACAATAGGACGCACTTTGTTTTAGAGGGGGGAGAACAAGAAAAAAAAAATCTCCCCCTCTCTGCCCAGCGCCCCTTCAGTGAAGCGGCAGGAGGCGCTGCACAGAGAGGGGGAGAACTTTCCCCCTCTTGTTTTCCCGCTCTAAAACAAGGTGCCGTTTAAGGTGCGTTCAGGCAGCTACCTTGGAAGCCTGGAGAGTGAGAGGGGTTGGTGTGCACTGACCCCTCTCGCTCTCCAGGCTTCAGGTTCCTTTCGACCTGCTCTTTGAGGCTGGCGGGGGGAAGCCCACCACCAGCCCCAAAGAGCAGGTCAGGGAGTAGCGGAAAGGCGCAGCGGAGAGGCTCCTGCCATAGCCGCGCGTCACCTCTCCAGCCGGGAGAGGGTCGCGGGGGGCTGCTTTAGAGACTCCTGCCTGAAACCCTGGAAAGTGTAGACCATAGATTGATGGTCTGACTTGGTATAACGCATCTTCCTGTGTAACGACTGCTGATGTCACAAAGGCATCAATCCCCCTCCAGAAAAACAGTGAAGAGCAGTGCCTTTGAAGTTCCTGAAGGGAAGAGACATTTTGGCACAGGGATTCTGAAAGACTTTACATTCTTCATCATTTTCTAGCAGCGCCTTTCCTGCCTGGGCCAGCAACGTGGATCAAAAGACAAACAGACTTGCAGAATTGTGGGACAATATTATGTCAAGTTTGTAATGAACAAATATTGTGCAAAAAGTGAGGACTGGAGACATAAAAATGAGTGTGTAATGCCCCTCGGGCCTCCAGTTCCTTAGTGGGAGTTTAAATCATTGAGTTGGAGATACATCAAGGTCAGCATCATGCAATAGCTCCACCCCTTTCAATGAGTAATGTAGTGCTTGATGCTGCAAACAGTTTGAATAATGCATGTCAGGGATTACTTCCACGAAACTCTTACATAAGAAAATACGACTACTTGAGTGTCACGTCAGCACTGAGCATAAGAAAGGCCTGCTGGATCAGGCCATTGGCTCATCTGGTTGAGCATCCTGTTCTCAGAGTAGGCATGCAACAATCCATTTTTGAAAGTTGGAAGATCCAATACAAAACAAAAGAGATGCTTCCAGTGGTATAGCATGGGTTGCCAGTGCCCGGGGCTATGTGCGGGGGTGGGGGAGGGAAACAGATGGAGTAGACATGTGCATTCAACTGCCTAACAGTGTCCGCATCACCCAGGAGATTGCATCCACAAAGATAAGAAAAAAGGAGTCTGGAGAGATCATTTTCTGGTTCATTTTGCACCTGGGGCAACCACCTCTGTAGCCTCCCTGCTATGCCACTAGATACTTCACACAACACATATTGATGTCATATCCATAGGAACCACCTCCACTGTCAGAAGCAATGCGCCTCTGAATACCAGTTCCTGGGGAGCACAAGTGGGGAAAGTGCTGTTGTGCCCAGGTCCTGCTTGCTGGGTTCCCATAGGTATCTGCTTAGCTGCCGCGAGAACAGATTCTATTTATATGAGAAATGAGATCAGACATCCAGCTTACGTTCTGTTGAATTCATTTCTCTCTCTGTTCCTACAGTCTAGACTGTCACTTAACATGAGTCATGATGCCAGGGTGGCCAACATGCTGTTGATCTAGCTAAAGGGAAGGTCAGGGCTTGTACAGTCATCCTATGACCTGGAAGGGAAAGTTTCAAGTGAGATCAAGATGATTTAGAGACCTTGACACAAAGAGGGAAAACATCTCATTGATGCCTGTGGAGAACGCAAAATACAGCAGACTTACAAGATCCAATTCACAGCAAGGTGAACTGGAGGGCATCTGGCTAAACCATCTCCATCTGCTTGCTCATCCAAATCCAATCTCCCATTTAAAAATCATATTAGCTGTCTAGGTACTGCTCTGGGTTTCAGACTGAGCATATAAGCAGTAATACCTGACCTCGTTTGGAAACCACTTTGTAGCAGTATGGCTAATAAACCTCCTGCGCTTATGAAACATCACATTATGCTTGCGAAATTGCAATGGTGTTATGATGATATTAAACCAGCCTTCCTCAACCTGTCCAAATGCTTTGGACTACAGTGGGTAGCCAACATGGAAAATTGTCAGAAAAAAATCATGGAAAACTGTAGTTCAGAACATCTGGACTACAATCCAAAACACTGTAGTCCAAAACATCTGGGGCATGAGGTTGAGGAAGGCTGCATAACAGCACTGTAACATTAACTCAGTCTGAGATCCTATGCTCCCATATCCCCCAACAGTGTAAAGATGCATGTGCAAAATAGCTGTGTTGTAGCTGAATGCACATACAGTACATTTCAACCAGTGGGGGACCTCACAGCTGACCCTTGCTTCCTCTCCCTGCCCCTTGGCCAGCCGCAGATGGATAACCCTTGTCTTCTCAGAACCCTGATTGCAGACGCAGGGAATCTTTTTCAACCCAACTTCTGCATTCCCTTGCGGGGAACATTATGAACACCTCATGCCCGAGTCAGAAGTGGGTAGGAGCAGAGCTGTGCCTCAACTCTTTTTCTTTCTCTGCCATGTGCACATGACTCGCCCTCATGCAAAAATTAGACTATTATTATTATTATCCCCCATCTTTCTACCCGGACACTGAGGTCCAGCGCTTAGGGCCTTCTGGCAGTTCCCTCACTTCAAGAAGCCAAGTTACAGGGAACCAGGCAGAGGGCCTTCTCAGTAGTGGCACCCGCCCTGTGGAACGCCCTCCCACCAGATGTCAAAGAGAACAACCACCACCAGACTTTTAGAAGACATCTGAAGGCAGCCCTGTTTAGGGAAGCTTTTAATGTTTGATGCATTACTGTATTTTAATATTTTGTTGGAAGCCGCCCAGATGGGCGGGGTATAAATAATAATATATTATTATTATTATTATTATTATTATTATTATTATTATTATTATTATTATTATTATCTTCCATTGGCACTAGGGATGAGCAGATATGCCAGTTTCGGCTTCTTTCACTTTCCCTCATTTTTTCCAGCCTTCAGTTCTTTACATCAGTTTGCAGTTGTGTGTGTGTGTGTGTGTGTGTGTGTGTGTGTGTGATGACAAAGCCATTTGAAGTGAATCCTTGGCTCAAAACCTCCTGGCTTTTTACACTTATGCACATTTTTGGTTGTTCCTGCTTCAGCTTTGAAGGCAATTGAGCTTTGCATTTGGGACATGACTCTCGTTTCATGAAAAGCTTTATGGATAAAGTTGCTTTTCTTCCAAGTGTTGGCTTTTTACCTAACACTGTTTCTAAAGCTAATGGTACTCAGATATTGTTTTAATCCCCCCCCCCGCCCCCGCCACACCACCACATTGATGTGGATGAGGATGAACATTTGTTGCATTCAGCGGATGTCAAAAGGGCTTTGCCCTTTTATTTACGCTCATCTTTTCATCTGTTTGATGGGGAAAGCATCAAGGGAAAAGAGATTCTGCACAAACTCTTTCCAGGCATAATGTCTCAGCCATTATAGTCTGGATCAAGTAGAGTATTTGTTGCAAATGCACACATGTTCTACTAGATTCCAAGTGACATTTGCTGCTGCCTTCAGAGGCATGTTGGAGGAAAACATCTGTAGAGCAGATTTACAGGAGGAACTGTTGCTTTGTGGTTAGAGGGCTGGACTAGAGGTGGAGAGAACAACTCAGCCCCATTCATCACAAATCCCACGGGGTGACTTGGAACCAGTCACTGCCTCTCCATCTAACTTAGTGGTGGGGACCCTCAGGCCTGTGGGTGAAATGTGGCCCTCCAGCCCCCTATATCTGGCCCTTGGGACTCTCCCCACACCCCTCCCCAAACCTGCTCCATCTCCTCCTAAGCTGCTTTTGCTTGGCTGGCATGTGTCCTTGGATAGAACTTGTTTGGATGGAGGATAGAGGGATGCGAGTGGGTGGCTGTAGCAAAATCAGACTTTTGTGTGGCTGGAATGTAGTTTGTTGTACATGGGTAAAAGCCACATCCATTGCTCTGTCCATTTGTGTCTATGACCCTTCCCACTAGTGGCATAAGGTTCTCTATGAGGAAATGTGGCCCTCAAGCTGAAAACGGTTCTTTACTCCTGGTCTAACCTATTATACTAGGCTATTTTGAGGATAAAATGAACGGGAGGGAAATAAGCAAGGGGAGGAATTCATTTTTGTAAGGATTTTAAACACAGATCTCTCTAATTTGTCCTTTCCACAACAACGTGCAAACCAAAGCACAACTGTCCTTCAAAATTCATACTTCTCCACAGTTTGTAGAATCATAGAATCATAGAGTTGGAAGAGACCACAAGGGCCATCGAGTCCAACCCCCTGCCAAGCAGTTCACCAACCAAATAATGTTGCAGTTCACCAACCAAATAATGTGCATGAAAAGCGTATAGCTACATGTGTGGGCGAGGAGGACATATGATAGCACATGGCTAGGGATGTGAGGAAAAGCAGGTGCGAAATCTGTTTTGATTCCACAGGGAACACTCTGTCACAGTTCCCTGTGATCTGTTAAAGCAAAACAACAAACATTTATAAACAGAAATTAATATAAATATACCCAACTATGTTGATTCCTGTTCATTGAAGAGTTTTGTTTACTTAATGCTAATCTATTTCTGAAACAATACACAAACTAAAACACAGCCAGCCTTCTAAATTTGCACTTCTCTGAATTTTGCAAGGGAGTTCTCCAGCCAGGTAATAGGGTAAAATGTGCATTAAAATGCATACATTAGTGAAAATAACATATGGAAATGCATTGCATTAGGGAAAATAGTTTGCAAAAACACATCTAGTAGGCAAAACTGCACAAAAAGCAAAATTTGCACTAATATGTTGATGAATTTTCATGAGGATTTTTTTTTTAAAGCCAGAAATTGATGTGGTAACATGGAGAACTGAACCTAAGATAGGAAAATGAGAAACCAAGAAACTGAAACTGATTGATTAGCCTATCCCTAGTTTACAAAAGCAGTGAACTGAGGTGGTAGGAATTTCCCCTATGAAAAAAAACTGGCATGGTTTTAGCTCAACCTTTCCCCTGTTGTTTTGGCATTCTCTTTCCAGGGATTTCCGGATAGGCAGCCAGCACTGTGTGGAATCTGCGACAGCAAAACCAACAAAAGGGTCTTGTCGCACCATAAAACACAAGATTATTTTGGCATAAAGTTTCCAGGAATAGAGTCCTCTTTAACTTTTCTTTATCACAAATATTTCTTTCCCAACTTGCAGAGCCAAGCCTTTCCAACATAGCTCACATGCAAAATAGAATACATTAAAAAAGAACATTTCATTACAGTACCAAACAGCAGTCCAAAAACATCGTAAAGACAAGCCTAGCCCTCATAGAAGACCAATTTAAAACAAATTAAACAATGCATGCAGTGTTCAAATGTAAACAGTGAGGTCAGGGAAATGTAATGGAAAAAATATAGCACAGCAATGATGTTAAAGCTAGATGTACATAAAGCAAGCACAGTCACCCTTCATAAAGTAGGTTAGTAGTAACATAAAAATTCTGACATTTGCAGGAAAGTGATTGTTATTATTATTCACATCTTTTTTCTTATGTTGAAGAGTTACAGTGCAATAAAAGAACTTTTATTCAGAAATATATGCTCCATAATGAATTTAATCCATCCTTTCCCTAACCCGTCCAACCCTCCCTAAACCAATTATAGCCCTCACTCCCTAAATGTACTTCTCAATAGTATCCCATGCCCAAGATGTGCACAGCTAACAAACAAATTGGAAGAGAAAAGAATAAGAACAGCAAAAAGCAAAAAAGGAAAAGGAAAAGGGGGGAGAGAGAGAGAGAGAAGGAAAAAAGACAGGGGAAAGGAAGTTTACAGGGTGATTTTAATGTAGAGGAATATTTGTAATAACACCATCTTCAGTCTGAAGTGGTTTACTGCATTCTCTGCCATGTGTGGATTATAGGAGCAAGTGTTACACTGATTCCATTGGCCAGGATTCTCTGGCAGGGCCCCTCTAGTCAAAAACCCAAGCGATGGTGTCATTCATAGGGGCAGTCCTCAAGCAAATGAACCACAATGGGGCCTTGTTCTCCGCCTCCCCCCTCCCCCCTTGACTCCCTAATTTGACTTTCCCTTCCCCCCCTTTCATTTACTGTGGCTTCCCTCCTTTCACTGTTATATAAAAACTTTTCCAACTTTGGTCACTTTTCTCCTTTCATATCCAAACAATTGGCCCTTCCATCTCCTGAATCCAGCACTGAAGGCTTAAGGCCCTACATTGAGGTTAGAGAGAGAACCTGTCAGATCCTCACCCCCCCCCCCGCCTTCCCCTTCTGCTGACAGAAGGAGGGAGAGTCACTGACCTCCCATCGGGGAGTGACACAGGAAACCTGTAATTACACGCTTGTGACAGCAATGCTCTATCATCTTAATCATGCTGTTGCTGCCATGACAGAGGTGCTGCCTGGTGGGGATTAAGCAAAACACAAACACACACAGTGACGCAGCGGCCGCGGCCATGCCAGGGAATCTCTTTGCGCCAATTGGAGCGGCACTTCTGGAAACGTACGGCTGGCTCTGAACCTCTGAAAACCCTGATTCATCTGCGAGAAACTGCTTCTCCTGGCTGCTCACAGTAGCCTCTCTGAGTCTATTCTTCCTTCCTCTGTAATTACCGTCTCACGCCCCAATCAGCATGACGCAGAAAACATAATCGGCCATGGAGCTCAAAGGCTGATGTAATTTACAAAAGATTAGCGTAATTGATTTCGGTGTTATTGTTGACAATTTCCACCATACCCCGATTCAAAAAAGCCACGTTTCCAGCTCAAAACACGCCGGTTTTCATTTTCTGATCTTGCATTTTGTCGCAAATCTCCCTTTCACTGCTCATGTTCCACACCCACCCCACTTTTCAATCAAAGACTCTCCAAAAGTGCTTCCAAGATGGGTGTTTCTTGTGATCGGTGCTCCTCATACGTGCAAGTTTTTTGCAGCATCCACACAACATTGTGGTCAACAAAATGACAGCACGTATCCCCTGCCCCGCCCCACAAACTGATCCAGACTGACTGTTTCCAGGGGGAAATCTTGCAAACACCTATTGCCAATGACAATATCTCAGCAACTGTTTATATATTAAACCCCGTCTGGAAGTACCCAAGTGCCTTGAAAACTTAATGGCACCACCATTCACTTTCCCCACTGTATGAAGTGGGAAACTGATGCTGACCCATGCATATGCTACAGGGCTTTTGCCGTGCAGAGAGATGGGCAGGAACCTCCCCCCTCCCTCCCCACATCATATTTCCTCCATATAAGTGACAGAAGCTTATACATCACAGTTGCAATACCAGAGCTGGGGCAAGGATAGTTGACGTCCTCTGTTGTTACTACTGTGACGATTCATAGGATAGGGTCACTGGATGAGAAGACTCAACAAGTAGCATAGGTTCATTGCAAAACATGTAGTTAGAAATCAAATGGCCCTAAACATGAAAACAAAATTGTGGGAATTATGTGCATAATGTCATTTGGTGCTAGTGTTAACATTCTTCAAAAGAAAAGAGTTTGGGTTTCTTTTTTTCTTTTTAAAAAGCTTTCCTTAACCGGGTTTTGAGATGAAGAGAAAAAAATAAACAAATCCAAAGGTCCATAATCTAGAATGCATCAGGTTAAGATTATCAGCATGTAAAGTTATTGAGTTCTTGTCAGTCAGCTGCGCTAATACTCACCCTTTGCATCTGTTTTGTTTGGCTTTATTTTTAATTAGCATTTTCAAAAAAGTTCAATAAAAAAGAGTTCGTAGAAAGTATTATAAAAATGAACAATATGCTTTATGCCCAATGTGCCTGGCACCATGTTGGCAGTACGCAGAATTCATGGGTAGCACAGTCCCCTGGTTTGCTTGTTACCCAGACAGAGCATTCATTTTATTTTGTTTAGAATGATAGCAACCCTTTTAACAAAGAAAAATAGGGTAAACACTGCACATAAAGAGATGGCTGGTAACAGCAAAATGCCACCGGGTCCTCTTTATACTTGGATCTCAGAGATTCTTACATTTAAAACTCATATTAAGTGGTGCATAGGATGCCCTTGAACTAATAGGATGGTGCACAGCCTGGTCGGCTGAGAATGAAGGAAGCAGCCTCTGGGGAGGCCTTCATTTGTCTGCTCTCATATCTGCTCATCATTTGGTAATTGGCTGTTCACTGGCTGTTCTACTTTGTGCTCTCAGACCTCCAAGATTCAGCCCCTATTTAATCTTGCATATGGATGAGAGGATCAAGAGAAAGAAAGGTTGTTCAGTTTCAATTCTTTTGAAGTCAGTTCTGATTATTGGTAATAATAATAATAATAATAATAATAATAATAATAATAATAATAATAATATCTACCACATCTTTTCTCCCTTAGGAACCCAGGGTGGTGTAAAAAGGTAAAGGACTCCTGACAGTTTAGTCCAGTCGCGAATGACTCTGGGGTTGCAGTGCTCATCTCGTTTTACTGGCTGAGGGAGCCGACATTTGTCCGCAGATAGTTTTTCCAGGTCATGTGGCCAGCATGACTAAACTGCTTCTGGCGAAACCAGAGCCGCGCATGGAAGCACCGTTTACCTTCCCGCCGGAGCGGTACCTATTTATCTACTTGCATTTTGACATGCTTTCAAACTGCTAGGTTGGCAGGAGCTGGAACAACGGGAGCTCACCCTGTCGTGGAGATTCGAACCGCTGACCTTTCGATCGGCAAGCCCAAGTGGCACAGTGGTTTAACCCACAGCGCCACCCACCTCCCTTAGGGTGGTGAACAGCTAAGCAAAAATAAAAAATAAAATAAAAACCCAATCAATAATAAAAACTCTGTAAGCATACAAAAGCATATCAATACTCAGTTGGTTAGAGTTTGGTGCTGATAACAAGAAGGTCGCAAGTTTGATTCCCATATAGGCCACCTGCATATTCCTGCATCGCAGGGGGTTGGACTAGATGACGCTTGGGGTCCCTTGCAACTCTACAATTCTATGATTTAAAATACAGAATTCACAGTATAGCGGACATTAAATAGCAGGTGGTTAGCAGTATTCGGCCCTCCCCAGAGGCTCAGATAAATAAGTGGGTATTTAGCTGTTGATGGTAGTGTGGGGGACAAACACAGCTCTACCAGAAGAAAGTCCCACAGTCAGGATGCCAGCTGTGGAATGTATAGCGCTCATGCACCATCAAGGGTGCTTGGGCAGTGGGTGCAGCAAGAGACTAGGAAGTGGCATTGATGTGGTTGAGCTGGAAGGCTAAAGCCAGTGATTAGATGAATCAAGCTGCGTGTTCTGAGTGGTAATGCTAAGCCTTCAAGGTATATGATAGGGACTTTCTGGGTGGTGCTTAGTGCTACAGTGCAAGCTGCCAGGGCTCAGGCCAGGCCAGAGTACGTGCCCTTTGATTTGAAAACAACCTTCCCTTCCCCCACCAACCCCAGGGGTGTTGGTTCTGATAATCGCAGTTGCACACTTTGCACATGCCCCATGGACACTCTCTTCATTATTCTGGATGCTCTGGCCCAAATAAAGCCTCACCTCGGTCCCTTTGTCAGCAAGAAAGGAGAAAGCAGGACTTGCCTGCAGATGAATCTGGCGAGGGATACAGCCAGAGAAGGAAAGCAGCCGGCAAGCTTCCAGCCCAAGCCCTCTGCAGTTCCTCTCGCTAAGTGACAGCCTACTGCAAGCTCCGATCTTATACAAACAGCTCTGCTTTGCCTTGCCGACCCCCCTCTTTTAATGAATTCCTTCTCTAGGTTGTTGTTTTGGCCTGGGGAGGACTTTAGTTGTTTTCCTTCCTGCAAGTCACATGGTGCAAACATTGCCTAAATGAAGTGGCTCTCCTGCTCGCTCCGCTCACAGACAGGAAGACACCTGCATGTCTACCCCCCACCCCGCAGCCCAGTTTTCCAGACTGGTTCATTATGGTTATTAGAGAGCAATGCTAAAGCCAGACCACACCACATGCCAGCTGTTGTGCCCTCTGGTTTCTGTGTCAAGAACAAGAGAGAATGAGAGGACTCACACAGAGTTCGTTTTCCCCTCTGGCCGTGGCTGGTTGGAAAGACTCTGTTATTAATATGCATATATTTGAATGGTAAACCAATGCCTACATTGCCCAAAGGGGCCAGTAAAACCAAACAGAAACGGTGTTTTACATTAAGGGGCAATGTGTCCCACAAGCACATAAAGCAAGCAACTACATGAACAGGCCTCAGAAGGTTAGGGGACATATGATGAACCAAGCTGTGGAGGGGGAGGGACGTTTGAGTCATGGCAGAAGGTGGAGGGTTCAAAATGTGTGGGTGGGAGAATGCACGATTCATACCTTTGCTGAGCAACATGAAACCTACTGGACCCCATGTTGCTCCAGTCACATTTGTAAGTAGAGGCTGCATGGGTTGGGTGCATGACCAAGTTCCTTCTCAGGCCAGCATATCATTAGACAAGCTTAATTCATTATGATAAATGTTACAGATTCCAGAGAAAGACACAGAGCTGACGATGCAATGTGAGGCCTGTAATAGGGATGGCCACAACCTGACCCTCTTCACGCTTACTGTGTATGGTTGGAGCATGGCATGGGTGCAGGTGACGCTGTGGTCTAAACCACTGAGCCTCTTGGGCTTGCCGATCAGAAAGTTGGCAGTTCGAATCCCAGTGACAGGGTGAGCTCCCATTGCTCTGTCCCAGCTTCTGCCAACCTAGCAGTTTGAAAGCACACCAGTGCAAGTAGATAAATAGGCACTGATGCAGTGGGAAGGTAAACAGTGTTTCCGTGCACTCTGGTTTCCGTCATGGTGTTCCGTTGTGCCAGAAGCAGTTTAGTCATGCTGGCCACATGACCTGGAAAGCTGTCTGTGGACAAATGCCAGCTCTCTCGGCCTGAAAGCGCGATGAGCGCCATAACCTCATAGTCGCCTTTGACTGGACTTAATTGTCCAGGGGTCCTTTACCTTTTACAACATCCAAATTGAGATATTTACATTCAAGTCACTTTGCGGACATAATATTGTTACAATGGGGGCATGCCAACCCTCACTCTCTGCCAAGCGATACATAAGATTACAGGGGGTTCTAGGCAAGCACCCCTGGGTCATGTTTCCACTGAGAATCAAGACATGGCGGAGGCTGTTTAGCTTTAAGAAATATGATTCATTCACATATTTACACCTGAATTGAGATGGAGGGAGTCCAGATCTTACAGCATAGTCATCTCAAGAGGGGCTTGTTCCCCACAGCAGTGCAGCACATGAATGCAAGGCATCTCTCCCAGCCTGCCTTCATCCAGCCTGCCCAGATGGTTGTGTCTTTGTTCTTTTCTTCTTCCCAACACACCTCTGCTCCAAGCAACTCTTCCCCATCCATCTGCTATCCCAAGCCTAGTTTTTTTTAAGGCACATTCTTCCTGTGAGTACAGCCTACCTCCTCCCAGTCAGCTTGACAACCCCTGTCTGCCCAGGCCCAAGGATTCCTCTTTGATGTGGGTCCACCACACCTTTTGTCATGTTAATGCCTCAATCCCAGGTGAGGTCCTGCTTTGGGAAGAATGATTAGCCTGTGTTTTCCACCAGCCTCTAACCTTCCCTCCAATACTCCAAGTATTAGCTAGATCCTGAAATTCATAAATTTCCACTATTCACTAATAGACTCTAATACTCCAAATCTCTAACAATACATGTATGCCAAAGCAACTAACACAATTCAAAATAACTAAGTGCCTTTTTCTTACTGGTGAAACTATAGACAACACTTTCATTTTAGCAACACAGCGATTTGAATCCTGTAGAATCAAATGATATACATTTGGAAAGCTAGTTTATGCTCTACCAGGAGGAAGGAGTGTAGGGAATCCTAGTTCAAAGGCAGAGCACATGGTTTGCATGCAGAGAGTCCAAAGTTCAATCCCAGGCATCTCCAGATAGAAACGATCAGGAAGCGCGTGATGGGAGAACATGTGCCTGAGATCTTAGAGAGCCACTGTTTGTGGGAGTAGGCAATACTGGGCTATATGGAAAACTAATCTGACCTGGCACAAGGCAACTTCCTATGTACAGTTGGTCACCTTTAATTTCAGCTGATGAGCCATTCAGAGGTGTGGACATAATTCCTGGTGGTTTTCCTTGATCAGCCTGCCTGGTGCAATTGAGCTCTCCTACATATGCTGAGATTTAAATATGAAAGGCAGAACAAAGTGCTGGGGGAGGGGATTTTGAATGAAGGCTTGGTTTCCACATGCTCGAGGGAGTGCTTCTTCCATTGTCAACCTGCCATGCCCTAAAGGTTTTAGAGGAGCCATTTCTCTGTGTACCATCTTGGATGTGCGTGCCAGGTGTGGGGAGGTTTGTTGCATGGTGACCCTTCCTGTTAGTGCTGATGTTTTTGCTGTTTTGCCACTGCTTGCTTGGGCTTCTTTAAGGGGTTAAGAGTGGAGTGGTAATAGTTTGCTTTGTTGTGTTAGCAATGGTCAAGTTGCTCCTATGATTTTTTTTAAAAAATATTTTATTTGTTTCCCCAAAAAATAAATTAAAAAAGCAACAAAACAATACAAAACAAACAAAACAAAACAAAACAAAACAAAACAAACTGACTTCCCTCTAGTCCCTTCCTTGATTCCATTATTTGTCAACATGCTGCATGTCCATTAAAGTTGCTCCTAAAGTTTTAATACATTTGGATAAGTTTATTCTATAGTGTGCTGTACTGGATTGTATACATTGTAGTTTGCACCCTGCTCTGGGATCCCTCAAGATTAAGGATGGGCTAAAAGTCACTTTAGCCCATAAAAATAAACAAATACTCTGGTACCTTTGGACAGAAGCTTTGCCCTCAAACCTTCCTTCTAAGCCAGCTGATTTCTAAACAGAGCAGTCCTGCCCATCAAAATACAATCACATAAAATGTCACCTTCCTCAGGGTTTGATTGGCTTTCAGTTATTCCAGACCATTTATTCAGTGTAAATTTCCTTGGTTACCCCATATTCTGGATATTCTTGGCAGCCACCAACTTAACACTATGCCAGAACTCAGTAGGCAGGAGCTAACCCAGCCTTGAGTTCTCTTCTCCCCTTGTCTCTGCTCCTCTACAGACTCTCCCTTGCCTTTCTGGCTTCTGATAACTTGTTTAATTTCACATATATGGTTAATTTGTTGCACTGTGAGCAGCTGGGTCTCAACCGTGCATCTGAGATTGTAACCAGTCACCTACCAAGCAGGCTCCTACAACAAAGAAGACTAAAATGATTTTTTTTCTAATTTAAGTTTACTGCTTAAATATATTGTTATGAGTTTAGGGTGTTAAGCTGTGTGCCGAGTCCCTTCTAAGCCCTGGACCCAGTAAGTGTTAAAATTTAATCAGGGCTTCTAATTCTTGGAATAGCCAGGCTAGCCTTCTGATGAGGTGATCACCTGGGTGATGGGCCATTAAGGGGAACAAAGGAAGTGGGTCCCTGTGAGTGTAACCCCTCCCAATCAACTGGCAACTGGTTGGTAGTTAGAAAAAGACAAGAGTGAGAGTAGAGGAAAAGCAGGAAGCTGGAGAGAGAGTCAGAGGAATGTTTGATTTCTATTTGAATCCAAGGCTATGGGAGAAACAAGACCCTTTAGGGCTGTTAATGCTGTGAACCCCTCCAACACATGAACCCTGGGTAAGTGCCTGGAACCCATGGAATCTTGCACTTCTCGGAGATTGGGGTGTTGTGTAACAATATACAGGGTCAAGCCACATATAATGCTGGATTCCCTAGTAATCACAGCTATTCCAATACTCACTGTCTTTTCCCTATGCAAATTAGCACCCCATTATATAGGGTTGCCATATGTCATGTGTTTGAGCGGAAATTTCAAAAATGTCCAGGAAAATCCAGATATATGGCAACCCATGCCAGCAGTGTCATTTTTTGCTTTAAAAGGCCCAACAATTTTGGGCAAAACTAAAAAAACAACAACTGAACAACTTTGCCCCCAAAGGAAAAAAAAAAGCTGAATAACTTTTCTATCTGGATTTTCATCAGAAATAGATACCAGGAGATCTGATCATGAATCTGCCAGCTCAATCATGTAATCTGATCCTTATAAATCCCTGAAGCAGCCCATGAATTTTTAAAAAAACTTCCCATCACAAGCTGCATTCAGTACAAACAATGAGGCCATATCTTTGGTTTTCACCAGTGGTCTCACCTCATCTGGGGTTGGTGGTTGCCGACTTACGTTTTATAAATTCCAGACCCGCAAATCCTACAAGGAATTTCTGCTTGCGCATACCATAAGTGCTGCTTGATCTGACTGAGGCTGCATTACTTTCCCACAGTCAAGGATTTCATCATGCTGCGTATAGCATCTCCTGGTGTGAGAGGACAAGACTTAAGAAGCAGATTACCAGCTCTCATGCAGCCAGAGATTCTGGCTTTGTTTTCCCTATAATACCAAGGCTGCAGGCTTGTTCAGATTATTAGATTTTTCAAGACATGAGCAACAACTCATTGGCTGGAGTGGATACAGATGTTTTCCCCCCCAGGGCAACTCTGTTGTTAGAAAACTGTTTTTCTGGCACTCTGACTGTTGACTTTGCCAGCACGATCGTAATGTGATTTGCTAAATGGAAGGTGCTTGTGCAAGTATCTGAGGCACGTGATGCCCCTGCTGCCACATGACACAATCCCCTCACACTTGTGCACTTTGTTTACTTTTGTGGTCCCCTGGATTTCTTCCCCCAAATCATCCCTGAATGTACTGCTGTGATCATATAGCCTCTTAAAAAGAAAAATGGAACGTTCCCAGTTCAATCCTCACCATCTCCAGACAGAGCTGGGAGAGAACCTTACCTGAAACAATGGAAACCTCTTGCCAGTTGGTGCAGACAATACTGAGTTTCATGGCTCAGTATAAGGTAGCTTCCTGTTTACTGCTATCACATGTGGTTTGGGCATCAAACTATGCAAGATATGCTAATGTAAGGGAATAGCAAGTCCTAATTCTTAAAGCTGGTAAACCTACTATCTGGTTCGGGCCTGTTCATGTGTTGTGCAAAACAGCTTGAGCAGCTTGCTGACTGCTGAGATTTGATAGTCGGGGATAGTCCATGTTCTTAGATTCTGGATGCCTGCAGACAGACACTGTTTTTGAGTGGAATCTAGTCACATTCTGATAAATTCAGTTTCCACCTTTTCTCTCTCCCCGCCCTCCCTCAAATCAGACTTTTTTCATTAAGGAAAGTGATGAGGCAAGTATGGTTGACGCAACTTCCTTGATGCAAAATTGTCTCACTTATCCACAAACAAACTGGAATAAATTCTCAATAAATAGTCTGTGTTGTCAAACCTCCCTGAAGACTTTGGAAAGTGCAGAATAACATTTGCTTGACTCAACATTCTCTAACTTACCTGTCAACAAAACTGGGTTAATGCTCAATAAACTGGCTGTCTGGGAGCAGCCTGCACCACACTCACCATTTGTGAAATTTGAACTTGGGTCAATTCCAAACAACCTTGTTTATTGAGCACTCACCCTGACTTATTCACAGATAAATCAGCCGATGTTGAGTCAAACAAATGTTATCCAACGTGTTTCAGTGAATTTCCCCATCACTTTCCTTATCACAAAACATCCGGTGCCAGGGAGGGGAAGTAGGGATGAGGGATAAATTTCATTCAGTTTGCATTTAAAGGCGAAGCTACCAAATCCACACTTTCCAAAACAATACACAAACCAAAACAGAGCCATCCTTTTAAAAAATCAACAACTCTCCAAATTTTGAAATGTAGTTCTCCACCTAAGTAATGTGTTAAAAAAATGCATATACATGGGTAAAGTGAGCATAAAGATGCATGAGTTAGTGAAAATTACATGCAAAAATGCACCATATTAGGGGAAACAGTCTTGCAAAGAAAGGTGAATATTAGAGAAAAGTGTTTGTTTGTGTGTTATGTGTTTGGAGAAATTTGCACTAAAATGCTGATGAATTTTCATGAGCATAAAAATAAATAAATCACAGACTGCTGTGGAAATATGGAGGACTGAATTTAAGATTGGAAAAATGAGAAAGAAGGAAACCAGAAAGAAACGATTCCTCAATTGCTAGGGGGAAGTGGGTTTGTTGCACAAGAGCTCCAAATCAGCTTTAATTGTGCAGCCGAAATTTGCTGGGATGTGACTGAATTCCACTCTTCAAAATAATGAAAGTCTGGAAGCACCCTTTGTTATAGACAAAGAAAAACACTTTTAATTTTTAGGTTTAGGAGACTGAGGGCTGCTGCTGCTGTTTTGGGGGCAGATGCTGGCTTCCTATGTGCTGGCGTGAACACTACCTGGACATTTGTAGATAGAAACAGATACTAAAAAAACAAAGCTGATGTTCATTCTTTTATTGTAAAAGGAAAACTGACCCTGTAAAGCTGCCTTGGAATCTTCCACCATTTGGAAAGAGAGAGGTGTGAAATAGTACTCTGCTGTTACATCACTGTAATTTCACTGAAATAAGGAAATATAAACTCATGCAAGTGAAAATCATGTAAAGTATTTTTAAAACTTTTTTTTAAGATATGCTGTTGTTGCTGTTGTTTGCAGAAGTTAAATGTGGGGCTACATGTAGGTTATTCAGATTTTGCAAATATTCCTTGCCAGGTGCTCCTGCTACTCAGTTTTAGCTGTATGAGCACAATCCACTCAAATGCAATAGATGCTTAATCCTTCACTAATCAGGCAGAAACAGAGGGACAAATTAGCTCCTGCCATCCATTTTATTCCAGACTCACCATCTAGAGGCCCCCCACTCCTGCTCCCTGTAAGATCAGAATCTAAAATTACCTAACTGAACCACTGGTCTGTACTGTTGGGTGTTACGGTTATAAGCACACACACACACACACACACACACACACACACACGTAATACTCAGTATTTCTGTAGTGAAGAGTTTAAATATTCAAAGTGCTTCATGAACATTCACTGGGCAGATCTAAGGGGAATTGTAGAATAACAGAACAGAATCATAGAATCATAGAACTGTAGAGTTGGAAGGGACCCCAACGGTCATCTAGTCCAACCCCCTGCATTGAAGGAATCTCAGCTAAAGCATCCATGACAGATAGCCTTCCGATCTCTGCTTAAAAACTTCCAATGAAGCAGAGTTCACAACCTCCTGAGGGAGTATGTTCTTACTAATGTGGAACTAATGTGGAATCACCTATTACCTCATCAATCCTTGCAACAGTTCGATATGATAGGCTATTATTATGACCAAAGGAGTAATTTCCTGGATCAAAATATGAACCTGGGTGGCTGTAAATGCTTGCCTTCCGTCATCTGAGTGGGCAGAGAATTCCTCCTTCCCTCCCACCTCTCTTGGTGGCAGCAACAGCCGAGAAGTCTAGGAGGAAGCCATTTTCCCTTCACAGTGTCAAAGGATGGAAACCAATATCTTTAGTTTCAAAAAAGACATGTTGAAGATAATAATAATAATAATAATAATAATAATAATAATAATAATAATAATATCCCACTTATATTTCAACAAAACCAAGTGGTTTGAAGCTGCCTTATAAAACACCTAACCATATTTAATGCTAACCACAGTTCGTCTGTCTGAAGAATATTATTTACCATTATTTGTTACAGTATATCCTGCCATTTAGGATACAAATCCTTCCAAGAAACCTTAACTTAAAAAAACCAAAAAAAAAAAAACCCCATACATAATAATAGCAACATATAAAAAGTAATCAGAATCCTGCCCACAGGGCAGTTGATGGTAAAATGTGGTGGTGGGGATACAGGATACAGTGGTACTTTGGTTGGTGAACCTAATCTGTTACGGAAGAAACGTTCAACAACTGAGGCACAAAGGGCGGTTGAGAAAATTGAGAAACCCTCAGGGGAAGCATTTACTTTTGGTTTTCAGCATTTGAAAACCAAAACATTCGGCTTCTGAGATGCTCAAAAACCGAGGTACAGTGGTACCTCGGGTTAAGTACTTAATTCGTTCCAGAGGTCTGTTCTTAACCTGAAACTGTTCTTAACCTGAAGCACCACTTTAGCTAATGGGGCCTCCTGCTGCTGCCACGCCGCCGGAGCACAATTTCTGTTCTTATCCTGAAGCAAAGTTGTTAACCTGAAGCACTATTTCTGGGTTAGCGGAGTCTGTAACCTGAAGCGTATGTAACCTGAAGCGTATGTAACCTGAGGTACCACTGTACCACTGTAGTTCAGCTGGAGCAGGCCCTGAGGTGACATTCTCCACTGCCCTGTCTCTTCTGGAATCCTTCCCTCAGGACAGTTGATGGTAGCTGGCCCTGTGTGGGGTGGGAAGGGAAAGTCCAAGTGGAGCAGGATTCTCTCTCTTCATGACAAACTGCAGTAAACCTAAGGTAGAAAAGCCCAGCTCCTTCTCCTGGCCACATGGAAGGAGGAATGGGGTGCACAAGCCTTGGAGGAAGCTAGGCTCATTCATGTTGTGCTGAAACCATGGTTTAGCTTGATGTCCAAATGCTCTCTTAAGCATGTTGCCTTTTGTGGCTTTTTACCTGCAACATGCAGCCTTCATAATTGCATCATAAGCCCCTTTGTTCTCTGCTCAAGGCTCTGCTATTTACATTTTAAACAATTTCTCACTGCATGCAAAGCACAAGGCTTTTATTATGTCTCGTGCACAATAGATCCTCCTGTGCATTATTATACCTAGAACAAGAGAGGATATTGTAAAGGTATAACATAATATCCCCTCCGTCTGGCATGCTGTTGCACCTAGGATGTGGAAGTGTTAACAAGGCAGGAATGGCTAACAAGTGGCATGTTGTGTATACTGTCAAGCTTTCATTCTGCCAGGTTACCTGAACTTATCTGCTTTCCCTGTGCCAGCAATGTTTCTCTTGTAACTCAGGCAACTGGAGGATTTTGAAGGTCTGGAAGGTCTGTGAAATTCCCTGCAGCTCAATTCCCTCATGAAATTTTCCACTTCTTATGTAACAAAATTAAACCAGGAGGGATAGCAGCTTGGGGAAGTGAGGGAAGAGAACTCTGATCTGAGAGACACAGGCTGCGGCCTTGAGTGCAGGTCAGTTGTGAGGTAAAAAATCAAGTTAAGCAGGGCATTTCTTTTTCTTCCCTTTTTTCTTTCTGCTTCAAGGTACTTTCCCCCTGGAGCGAAGAGGGATTTTGGCAAGCATTAAAGCTGCGCAATTTTATCACAAAAAAAGGCATTACAAACCACCCTCCCTAAAGAACCGCTCAACAAAAGAGGAAGATGCAGAAGCGAGGGAGCTGTTAGGTGCCTCAGTCTTCGCTATATTTCTGACATACTGTACATGTCAGTCGGCAGACAATTAAGCAGAATCAGATGAATGCCCAATAGACAATAATTTATTAAGTAAATCTAGCCTCCGTTATTTGCAGGCTCACGCTTTCCCTTCAAAGTATTCAGCATTTCAAACTATTTGACTAGTCAACTTGTTGGGGCAAAAGTGGACTTATCTCTGGGAGCAGGAAGAAGTGGGAGGATGCTACACACATACAATCACATACAAAGGAGTAACCAACAAATGCAAAGATATTGGTTCTTATGTGTAACGGTCTCTTAGCTAGCTAGTATGGTTGACCTCTGAGGTCAACTCAAATATCCAGGCTGAGCTTGGGTTCAGGGCCCTTGCTTCCCTCCCTCCAACTCTCTGGTCTATTGGACTATCACCTTTGGTCCATGTTCATCGTTCCAATTTACTGTTTTATATGTATTATATTTTGTACATTGCCTCGAGACATAAGTGGAAGGTGAGTGAAAAACAATAATAATAATTGGGGTATCTCTTTCCGATTGGCTCCCAATATTTTTATCTTCCCCTCAGAAATAACCTCTCATCTAGTTTTCTGCTTTGCTGTTCCAAGAAAATTTGGTCTCCAAACTGCAGTACAAATGTATCCCATTTGGCTCCTCATTTTTATCTTTATCTTTACAAACATCTCAAGCGTACGTGTTGCTGAAAACCAGTGCTCATCAAATCCACATTTTAAAATCTTGCTGAAGCATAATTGCTTCTGTATCAAAAGTCATTTTTGCTAATTTTGTGCTTGCTCTGACTTGATATTAGCCTATACATGTGGTTCCCAGGCAGTTTTGTGGGACTAGAACAACATGCACATATTGACATACTATACTTATTACGTACATGAATATACATATACCCATACATACTGTGTGTATGTATGTATGTATGTATGTATGTAAATATGCACATTTTGTTCTAGTCTTACAAACTGTATGGGAACCACATGTATGCTGCTGTGGATTCCATGATGGAAAAAAGATGGACTACAACTGCAAGAAAATAAATATGTATCTCATTTAATGGTTGTAAAATTGGCATTAAATATGACAGTGTATAAAACTGAGTGAGGGAAACCTTCAAACTCTCCAGAAACTCCAGGATCAATCTGACAGACATTTGAATTAAGTCCCAAGAATTTAAATGTACTCCCGAGAGCATTGGGTCTCTAAAGGCCTTTGGATTGCATGTTCTGTCTTTTACCTTAGGGTCTCTGTACTTTACAAAAGCACTTCCAAAGGACAATTCCTAACTGAATGGATAAAAAAGTTTTCAGGACTTTTGTATAGATCAGGGGTGGAAAACATGGCCCTCTAGACATTAGATTACATTTGTAATTATCACTAACGATTAAGATTACTGAGAGGTGAGTACTAATGTAGTAGACCCACAGCCAGCAGGGGCCCAGACTCTGAGCTTTCATTACAAAAAGAAAAGTCTCTAGCCCTCCTAGAAGGAAAGTTATAAAGCAAAAGGTGAAAGTATCATTCTAAGCAATTTCTTTTTTTTAAAGTAATATTTATTAAGAGTTTAAAAATTACAAAAAGAAAAAAAGAGTTAAACAAAGCAAAACAATACAATACAATACATAAAAAACAAAAAACACTGCTTATCTTAACAAAACAAAAACAAAAACAGAAACAATTAAAGACACATCCAATATTTCCATATCTTGCCTTTCATTTACTTGTTTCGACGACCTCCTCACACCTCCCTTTTTTGTATGCTAGTTCAGTTAGCTATTTCAGCAAATCCTTTCCATCTTTCTCAATTTTTGTCCTATAATTTATCTTATCACAACCTAACCTTATTTTTTTTTCCTTTGGCCCATTAACAGTCTATTTTTACTTAATTCTTTATAACATTTCTGCTAAAGCCATATAACTTCATTCCAGCATCCTTCTAACATTAATTAATTTTACAGTGTTTCTGTAAATAATCTTTAATTTTTTTCAAATCTTCTTCCACCGACTCTTCTCCCTGGTCTCGGATTCTGCCAGTCATTTCCGCCAGTTCCATGTAGTCCATCAACTTCATCTGCCATTCTTCCCGGGTGGGTAAATCTTGTGTCTTCCAATACTTTGCGATAAGTATTCTTGCTGCTGCATTCTAAGCAATTTCTGTGAGATGAGCCAGCCTGACAGCTCCCGACTCTAAGTGCTTTTATCCAATGCGTGAGTCACTGGGGTACCAGGTCATAAAGAGCTGCTGTTTTCCTCTCTCTTTTAGTGCACATTTCCTGTTTCTGCCTCATTTTCTAGTCATTGGAATCTCCAGAGTTTGTTCTCTGTCCCCCCCCCTAGTGATGACACATCTTTCCTGTGGGTTCATCTGAGATCAGGTACTCCCTAGAAATTATTTTCTGCAAATACTACTATACAGTAAGTGTTGGTGGATGTTAAAGATACCACGCCCCAGCCTGCAGATGACAAATACAAAATACAAAAACTTTGCAAAGAAGCTTACCATCTCTGCAGCTTGTTTTCCATTCTGTCCTACAGTCACCACATGGAGCAGTTTCCATTCCACTGCAGTTTGTCTATTGCCAAAATCTATGTTAATTATCCCACTGCCTGCTATGGCAAATTTAGGTCATTTATCTAATTTATTATTTAAACTATGAAAGTTATGTTGTCATCCTGTTATTCCACCCCATTCATTTCAATGCAAAGGAAAGGCAATGCAAATTGCAGGGCAGGTGTGGGGAAGTATTGTTTGTGGTCTGAGAGCAACAGCAGCAAATGCTGACCATATTCACTGGATTTGTTTACGTTCCAGAAACAGGTAGAATAAATGAACAATGGCTACTTCCCATTCTTGTTGGAATTTTCCAACATCCCTAGTTCCTACTGAATTTTAATCCAGATAATCTCCAGCACTCACTTTACTGTTGTCAGAAACAGACCTGGCAGTGGTGGGGTGGGGGTTCATTCCCAGAGTGACTTCAGACAGGAAGGCATACTTCACATGGGTGTGAATGTGGCTGGACTGAATTCCATGTTTTATCTCATATCTTTCAGGTGGCAATGCATGAGAATGTCTTGTATGTTTCCTGTGAACCAATTCAGCCTGCTACATGCCCTCTGGTTGTGCTGGATCAACGATTATTTAACAAGATACGCTGAAATTCAGTAAGTCACAATTAATAGGTCATTTTGTCTGTACTGCACAGCTAGGCAGGGCAAGAATGAGGATGTTTGTATGCAGGTCATGTGAAACAGAAATTCGTCGTGCCGAATTATTTTTAAATAGCTCTGGGTGTATCCTAAGCCTTAATGCACACATTGCAAATGCTAAGGATGTTTGGAACCCAAATAACCCTAGAAACTATGCCACAAAGCTAGTTGTGCTCTAGATTCAGTCAGCAGCCTTGTCAGAACTCACATATCACAGAACTCACAGGTATTTGGATGCCCAGCTTTTAACCGTGGTTTAAATAAAAAGGTATTCACACCCTTAACAAATGTGTCAAAGCATCAACTTGTATATAGAATCTTCCCATTTACACATGACACTGAGATAACTTGAATACTTCCAAGTTGCCAGGAACCACTCAGATCAGCAATTAGATCTGTCTTCTGCAATCCAGGTCTGTGCTAATGTTCCAATAGACAGGGCTTCCTCACCTCTTTATATGCTGTGTAATCTTGTAGACTATGCTGTGCTTTGCTGAACGATGCTTGTCCAGCATATTGATACCTGTGCTCCTGGTTATACAACAGTCGTGGTCATGTTTATATATTGTACACGTTAAGTGACCTGTGGCAGCCAGCCAATATAGATACTTATGCGGGCATCCCAGTTACTCACTGAACAGGTGGCTGACCTTGAGACTCCGCCAAGGCTATCTAGAAGGAAATAACAGACTCCCAGCACACACTGTCTTAGACAGATGTAGACATAGCTGGCTCAGCAAAAAATGGCAGCGAAAGCTATAGAAGCAGCAGCAAGGCTGACTTCTAAGAGACTCAGGTAGACTCAGCCTGGAATGAGGCTGTGCAGCACTCCACACGAACTCTTGACACACAAGGTTTCTGCATATTTCCAGTACAAGTCCCCCAACTTGCTCCCAAACCAGGGACTAAATTTAAGTCATTCTAAGAGCTGATTTCCAACCGGTGGGAAATCATTTTTATATATATGCACACTAGAAAAGGATGGTGTGGGGCAAGAACATTTTTCCATTTCCACTTCTGCCCTGCTGGCAAGAGCTCTACAGAGTTTTGAATGAGGTGGCTGAGATGCCTTGGGTCCCCCCCACCCCCAGCAGTAGCCTTAGGATTGCATGGTTAGTGCCATATGTACTTTGGCCCTTGACTCATCTTGTGGCTTCATTTTTGACATGATATTTCAGTCATAGGCTTCTTAGCTCCCAACTTGCTTTCTTAACTGGCTGCTCTTCTAGCTAACGCAGTTCAAGGTGGTGCTCAAAGTTCAAATGCAGCTCAACAGAAATGAGGGGCTACTGGACAATGTCATTTGTGCAAACCCAGGTACAATGGTATTCCTTGGAGCAAGATCGGAGTCTCGGGTTATTAGCAGAAATACTCAGCAGCTCCAGCCTGCCTTCTGCATGGCCTTTTCATGCTTTACGTTGTCTGATCGCTCAGATAAAAGTTCAATTCCCCTTTAAACTTTTAAGCGCTTTATAAATTATCAGAGGGCTTTAATCCCCTTTTTTCATGAGATAAATGTAGTCTAAGCCTCAGACTCTAATTGACTGGCTTTGGTTGTGTCCCTGCCCCCAGAGGTTTGTCTCTGAAGGAAAGCAGACCCTTCACACTGAGGGAGGCTTTCCACAAGGAACAAGAATTGAGGAAAGAGAGCAACAAACAGCTTGGCTGCTTTGTTTTAATAAATTATTGAAAGGAAATAATAAAAGCTAATGGATAGGTTTGTGGTCCAACAACATCTGGGGGACCACAGTTTCCTAGGACTATTGTGGAAAGACTAATTGGGGGCTGACCCACACAGCAAGGTGGTGGGCAGTGGGTAGGAAGGGAAGAGTTTGTACATTGTTGGAAGTTTGTTCAGGACAAAGTGTGCATTCCAGAAACATTCAGCAAAGTACAGAAACATCTCCTCTCAGTAAAAGAAAGTGGGGGAGGGAGGGGAAGAGAGAGCACATGATAAACGCCCCTTGCTGGGGAGAATGAAGCTGGGGCTGAGCTAAGGTTCTGTAGGTGCACTTCAGTATTTCCTGACTTGTCAAGTGATTGACAGATGCTGAGCAGTGTAGAAGATATAGGAGTGGCCAGTAAGAGGGGGGGGGGGAGGATTTTTTCTTTTTTCTTTTTGCAAGATTACTGGCAGGCATGAAAGTCTCCAGCTCCAGACTTATAGCCTTCTTTGGCTCCTTGCCAGTAAAGGTCCCTTCTGGGTCATGATGCACAATTTACTGTTTCACTCACCATATGATGGACTCTAGTAAAATCAGTAGACTGGATGACTCTGCCTTTTGTATGGAGAGCATGTTGCATTACAGTGGCCAACTTCCAAGCCACTCAGTAGTTATAACGATCCACTTTGGGGGAAAGGGTTTCCTTTCTGAACTCTCTTAGCAAAATTCTGGCTTCAAGGCCCCTGGAGTTTTTGTGTATGCATTAAAATGATGGGTCCTGCTTTTCTCTTTGCCCTGGATACTCAGCTTTTTGACCTCAAAGTATCCAGGCAGTCAGACAAGGAAAACAATGGCAATTTTGCAATGTCAACGACCCACCTGGGGAAGGGGGTCCTCCTTCTCTTTATGCATTTTCCAAGAACTTTCTTGCTTATTTTGCCAATAATCTGGCATTTCCAAGCTCTTCTTTCTTTCTTTCTTTCTTTCTTTCTTTCTTTCTTTCTTTCTTTCTCTCTCTCTCTCTCTCTCTCTCTCTCTCTCTCTCTCTCTCTCTCTCTCTCTTGTCATCATAGAACTGCTCCAACAACCCTTCATTTTTTAATCTTTGCAAATGTTTGCAGGGCTCCTGCCAGCCCTGTGTCCAAAACTCATCCATCTGTGAAACAAGCAGCGATCTACAGCAAAGTGCTTTTATGATGGGAGGTCCAGAGTTTCCAGGAAAGCCAGATTCTCCTTGTGAAATATTGCCTTGTGGAAGCCGTGCTTATAGTTACAAGGGTTGTGGGAACATCTTCTGGAGTCTGTGCCTGCCTCATCCCAGATCCAGCAAGCCCTTCAACATCTGTACCCTCAGAGGACCAATGCTTTCATTACATTTTGGTTCATAATGGCCCATGCTCATGCTCAAATATGTGCATATATGCTAATGATTTAGGAATGAACACTTAAGTTTACATTTTTAGGCAGCATATATCTTGGAAAGTCAATGCACATGTTGCTGTTGTTGTTTTCTCACATGATTTGGGGGGATAATATGCACCACATCACCATTCTTATATTACAACTTCCAAAGGGGAAGCTGTGCTAACTTGTCACAACAAAAGCAATGAAGTCTTGTGGTGCCTTAAAGACAAACAGATTTGTGTGGCATAAGTTTTCATCAGAAGAACTCTCAGTTTGTAAATACAGAACAATGTGTATATGCATATTCACAGGGATAGGAAGAAAAATTGTAAACAGAGGGGCCAGGGACTGTGAAAAGCAAGAGGAGCAGCCTGTGGTACTGTTATAGTCCTATTCATATGTTCCCCTCACACATTTCCCATTGTGTGAGGGGGAAGATTGAGGACATGCCTGTTTCCCCCTGCCCCTTCCACTTGCATTCCTAATAACCTGCCCCCACTAAACTCCATGCATTGAGACTGAGGGTCTCCAGAAGGAAGCTGGCTCTACTTATGAGGCTCCCAGCATGATTTAGAACTCTATGTGGGCAGGTTGGCATATGAGAGGGGATGCATTTATATCCCACCTTTCCTTCCAAGAGCTCAAAGTGGTGTACATGGCTCTCTCCTCATCTGATAATCACAAGAACCCTTTGATGTAGGTTAGACTAAGAGGCCGAGTTGAGGTTTGAACCCTGGTTTCCCAAGGTTCTAGTACAGCACTCTAACTTGTACACCACACTGCCTCTCTTCAATTATCCCAAAGAAGTATAAATCTTTACTGTTTACAAAGTCTTAGCACAAGGGTCAGCAAGCTTTTTCAGCTGTGAGCCGGTCCACTGCCCCTCAGACCTTGTGGGGGGGCAGACTATATTTTGAAAAAAAAATATGAACGAATTCCTATGCCCCACAAATAACCCAGAGATGCATTTTAATAAAAGCACACATTCTACTCATGTAAAAACTGTAAAAACATGTTGATTCCTGGACCGTCTGTGGGCCGGCTTTAGAAGATAATTGGGCTGGATCTGGCCCCTGGGCCTTAGTTTGCCTACCCATGTGTTAGCCTGTTGGTTGAAGAGAGAGTCAGTTAGCTTTCTGATCTGAGGGAAGAACAGAACAGATGGAGTTCCCTCGTGTTGCCAGTAGGAAGGAAGGGATGATCATCCCTCCTACATTGCACCATTATCAGCCTCAGGAGGACAGACGTCAGCTGCAAAGTCACTGATGGAAATAAGAATACTTTTACTTGGGGGAGTAGGTAAGGGAGAGATCTGGAAGAATAAACAGATTCAGCAGTTTTCTTCCTGCTGAGCATGGCTGGATTTTGTGATGATGGTAGTTGGACTTCATAGTCTGGTCACTGTCATCCATGTGCTGGTAACCTCCAGGCTGGATTTCTGTTGAGTTCTTTCGACAATTTATATACTGCTTAACTACAATAGCCTCTAAACAGTTTTCAAAGGTAAAGGGAATAAAAATTAGTTAAATTGTCAGGCCATTGAGCTTCTGAGGAGCCTCCTTTTTTCTTTTACTTTGCCTCAGGCGGCAAAATATACTGGTTTCACCCTAGCAATTTGGGTTTACTGGGCCTTTCCTCTATTGCAAATTTTGTACCCAGGGGCCAAGGTACACTAAAGTGCTTGATGTTAGAATCATAGAATCATAGAATCATAGAATCATAGAATCATAGAATCATAGAGTTGGAAGAGACCACAAGGGCCATCGAGTCCAACCCCCTGCCAAGCAGGAAACACCATCAGAGCACTCCTGACATATGGTTGTCAAGCCTCTGCTTAAAGACCTCCAATGTTCTGTGCCATGGACCATAGATGGGAGTGTCATCACTTGTATCCTTTTGCTATCACTTGATCTTACATCACTTGGTCTTAGTCATACTTGTGATGCCTTGAACAAGGCTTTCTTCTTCTGGATTTAGGCTCAGGCAAAGATTGAATGTCTCTGCAAAAGAACAGAGATTTTACCTTAAATGAATTGAAAATTGGATGCAGCTTCTGGGAAGCTACAAAGGTTTGGATTTTTATGTGACTCTGTAAAGTACTGATCTCATTTTTTGACAGAATTACAAGCCTGGTAGATGAAGGGAATGCAGTGGATGTAGCCTACCTTGATTTCAACAAGGCATTCGACAAGGTGCCCCATGATATTCTTGTAAAGAAGCTGGTAAAATGCGGTCTTGACTATGCTACCACTCAGTGGATTTGTAACTGGCTGACTGACCGAACCCAAAGGGTTCTCATCAATGGTTCCTCTTCATCCTGGAGAAGAGTGACTAGTGGGGTGCCACAGGGTTCTGTCTTGGGCCCGGTCTTATTCAACATCTTTACCAACGACTTGGATGATGGACTCAAGGGCATCCTGATCAAATTTGCAGATGACACCAAACTGGGAGGGGTGGCTAACACCCCAGAGGACAGGATCACACTTCAAAACGACCTTGACAGATTAGAGAACTGGGCAAAAACAAACAAGATGAATTTTAACAGGGAGAAATGTAAAGTATTGCACTTGGGCAAAAAAAATGAGAGGCACAAATACAAGATGGGGGACACCTGGCTTGAGAGCAGTACATGTGAAAAGGATCTAGGAGTCTTGGTTGACCACAAACTTGACATGAGCCAACAGTGTGACGCGGCAGCTAAAAAAGCCAATGCAATTCTGGGCCTCATCAATAGGAGTATAGCATCTAGATCAAGGGAAGTAATAGTGCCACTGTATTCTGCTCTGGTCAGACCTCACCTGGAGTACTGTGTCCAGTTCTGGGCACCACAGTTCAAGAAGGACACTGACAAACTGGAACGTGTGCAGAGGAGGGCAACCAAAATGGTCAAAGGCCTGGAAACGATGCCTTATGAGGAACGGCTAAGGGAGCTGGGCATGTTTAGCCTGGAGAAGAGGAGGTTAAGGGGCGATATGATAGCTATGTTCAAATATATAAAAGGATGTCACATAGAGGAGGGAGAAAGGTTGTTTTCTGCTGCTCCAGAGAAGCGGACACGGAACAATGGATCCAAACTACAAGAAAGAAGATTCCACCTAAACATTAGGAAGAACTTCCTGACAGTAAGAGCTGTTCGACAGTGGAATTTGCTGCCAAGGAGTGTGGTGGAGTCTCCTACTTTGGAGGTCTTTAAGCAGAGGCTTGACAACCATATGTCAGGAGTGCTCTGATGGTGTTTCCTGCTTGGCAGGGGGTTGGACTCGATGGCCCTTGTGGTCTCTTCCAACTCTATGATTCTATGATTCTATGATTCTATGATTCTACTTCTGTTCACAGATTAGGCAACCTCTGTAAGAAAACAAGATAATTCCCAATTAGGAAAAGTTAGTATATCCACCGATATCCAAGGAGGTTCTTCCCATAGACTGTTTATTTGTTTCTCCATATGATCTACTTCAGAGATAGTGTTGCTTCAGGCATTTTACTGCAGGGATATTGCAGTTTTTCCTAGCACTGAAGCCACAGTAATTTGTCATTGGGAAAACACAATTTCTCACCCAGCTACTGGATCTATTCCAGTATGAAGTGTTGTGTGGATAGTGGCTGTGTGGCATAACCACCTGCTGGCTACGGTCTGCAACATCACTCATCCCAAGCATTATACTTTCTACCTCCATATACACCTGTCATTGGGAACTTTTAAAAAGAGTTTACATTTCACTTCTTTGGAAATCTGAACATTCCCCAGCTGTATTGCATCAACATAGTCAGGGCTCTTCAAATGGCTTTTAAAAATATGGAAATTCGAATAATTTGGTCAATAGCACCAACATCATCCCCTGCCTTGCCCCAATGCATTGTCATTCTGGGAAACATTTCTTACTCTTGCCCTCCTTAAATAGTTTTAAGCTATGCAAAGCCATCTTCTGACATTCCTGTTTCCTTGATTTCCAAATTTATTCCTAATTGCAAACAGAGGTTTGCAGAAATAGGAATATAATTCATTGTCACCAGCATAGCTTTACAAAAACATGCAGTTCTTCTTCTAATTTTGTAAATGGGATGCAAATAGGATGTGGGCAACGGGCTTGGGGCTAACAAAATGCCAGCAATATTGTGTGAATGCTGGGGAAAACTGCATGGGAGCAAATAGAGACTTGTCCGGAAGCACCCTGTTATCTGTTCCACTGGGATAAAATTACCCTTTAAAAAAGTGCACCATCAATTATAATCATTTTGTAGAATTAAGAGTCTCATCAGTACTAATATGTGCATATTCTAGATATAACTGTTGGATTAGGGCCAGTGGCACCACCCAAGAGGAGTCTGCAAACTGGAGGGCCTGGCGTAGGTGTGTGAATTACGGCTGACATTTGCTGACACCTTTCTAGTCCTGCAGTCCAGAGACTCATGACTGCTTTAAGAGTGAAGCGTTTCATTCATGCCTCAGGCCACCCACCTCTCTAACAGATCAATGCTGAATTTTTTAGTGATAGATTTAAAGCTATTGAAGGGAGGTGGGATTAGCAGGTCTGGACCTTTTGGTCACTTATCTCTTCCTAATGCAGCAAGTCCTTCATGCTGCCCTAATCATCTTCTTCCATGCTGTACTTCCCTTGCTATTCACTATCACAAGAGCCTTTATTTTCTGATTAGGGAACCTAGGCCAGTATTAATTTAAAGAGGGGGAAATGATGTAGGTTTTACAGTGTGAGGAAGGAAATTTTCTCTCGCACGTGCTCCTAGTTTTTGCACCCCCTTCCTATAATCTGTATCAGGAGAGAACTGACTTCCTGTCTTGCAAATAATAATACTAATAATAATACCCATGGGGCAGTGATGTGTTTTAAATTTATTTAAAATACAGTGGTACCTTGGGTTAAGTACTTAATTCGTTCCTGAGGTCTGAAGCGTATGTAACCCAAGGTACCACTGTATATAAAACAAGAATACAAAGAATGTTTTCATGCATGGATCTTTTCCTAAGTCAGGAAAAGTCCTCATGGATGTGGAAGAGGCCTTCTCCTTGTGGAATGACATCTCTAGATCTAACCCAGTACATGAAGCAATGAGAAAACGCAAGCAACCTCTTGTTTTATTAAAGATGTGAGTATATTTCTGCAAGTCACATTCATTTTTGAAGAAACAGAAATATAGCATTAGATGTATTTGCACTGACTGATCTCCATGAGAAGACATTGATAGAGTCCTTTTCACAGTTTTATTTCTGTTTTCTCTCACTTAACATTGATTTTATTACCACTGTCTGCTACTACAGCCCTCTTAAAAAGGTAAAGGTAAAGGTACCCCTGCCCGTACGGGCCAGTCTTGCCAGACTCTAGGGTTGTGCGCTCATCTCACTCTATAGGCCGGGAGCCAGCGCTGTCTGCAGACACTTCCGGGTCACGTGGCCAGCGTGACAAGCTGCATCTGGCAAGCCAGCGCAGCACACGGAACGCCATTTACCTTCCCGCTGGTAAGCAGTCCCTATTTATCTACTTACACCCGGGGGTGCTTTCAAACTGCTAGGTTGGCAGGTGCTGGGACCGAGCAGTGGGAGTGCACTCTGCCGCGGGGATTCGAACCGCCGACCATACGATCGGCAAGGCCTAGGCGCTGAGGTTTTACCCACAGCGCCACCCCCGTCCCGACAGCTCTCTTACTAAACAGCATGTGCAACATCAGTTTTGTAGCCCAGCTCCTTTCACTAGAACCAAGGGTGCAATTGATGCCTTATGTCAGGGATTGGAAGGTTTGCAGGTTTGTTCAGTCTACTATGATTTTTACTTGATTCATAAGAGCTGCGAACCAGAGTCTGATGCAAAATAGGAATTCGGAGTCCAGGAATTCATTTTGAGTACCAGAACTGAATGAAGTTTGCAGTTCTTCCACACTAAAATGCACCCTTAGCTGCACCCCATTCTGGCTTAACTTCAGCAGTATTGATTTGTTATTGTTGAACAACTGGGAGTCAGAAATCCTATCCAAGATACTGAAATTCACTCAGAAACTGATCTATCTTCTGCTCACCCTTGTCTTACATTGGGGAGAGCATAATTGGCTTGGAGTTTATCTGAAGATGGTTCTCCATAGTAAACCCCCCCCCACAACCCCTCAGATCCATTTGTCCATACCATTTGCTTGGTAAATGCTGAAGAGGTCACTTTGCTCCATTTTAGGAGGGCCAACTGCAAACCTGAATAGCTTCTTCTTGGCCTTTGTGGGGAAGGCAGAGGGAGTTTTGGGAGCAGAGAGCCATTGAGTATGGTGACAGCCACATGTTTGCAACCCCATTTGTGAATCTTGTTTCTTTTCATTTGCTAAGGATAGCCTTCATTGCCTTGTTTATTTTTCATTAGGCCCCTTAGCTATTGCGCTGGAGACAAAGGAGAGATGAGGGCAAGGGAGAAAGAGAGAGAAAAAACAGCAGCCTGACTGGGCTAAGCCACGAGGCCTTTTGAAAAGTGAATTGAAAGCAAGAGAAAGGATCTGTATAATTAGGCCGTAATGATTTCAGACCTTGTGAGGAGCAGAGAGGTGAGAGTATGGCATCAATACCAGCCTCCGTTATGACAGATACCAAAACGCAATGGAGTAAAGAGCAGTGCTTTAAAAATTGAGCTAAAAAGACTCCAAAACAAGTGTTCTCATGTAAAATAAACTGGCCCAGTATTAGGTAGGGCTTCTATCCTCTCTCAATATCTCTACTCTACTCTGTATGGATGGTTTAACCAGCTGGGAAATGTTCCCTCCTTAAGGTACTTGTTCCCATTAGTGAAACACAAGGGGGAGACTGCAACAAAAATGTGGCAATACCTCCGGCACTTTCCCCATGAAAACCTGCTCTTTACTGCTGAATCGGACCTAGCGGCAACCTGTGGATAACATGAATTGCCGTTTTGTTCCAATTCAGCATTAAAGAGCAGGTTTTCCTGGGGCAAGGAGCAGGGCAACAACAACCAAAAGCGCTCAGCTATGGCACTTTAAAGTGCAGGCCTGTGCCTAGAAAGCATGGGACAAAAGATAAGTGCATATCCATCAACTGGCTCAGAAAAAATGGGACACCCTGTTTTCTCTCACGATAACACAGCAGCGAAGATGGCCATTGTGATCTCATGCGATTTTGGGCTGCACTTTTTCTGGGTATGGCACCAAAAAATTTGTTTTATGGGGTGCCATGCAAGATTGCTGCCCTGAAAAAGTGCTTTTTGGGAGCAGCGATCTTGTGTGGGTCATGTGACCTGCATGGGAATGTGGACCCAGAAGATGGCATCCCAGATTTGGGTCTTATCATATTAGAAGGTATCTATCTGTGGATGAGTCCTTGGACAGAGACAGACCACTGGTCCATCCAGATCAGTATTGGCTGCTCTGACTACCAGCAGGTCTCCAGGATTTCTAACTGGAGTCTTTCCCCGCCTTACTTGGAGAAGCCAGGGAGTGAACCTGAGACCTTTCGTGTGCAAAACCTGTGAGCTATGGGCTCCACTGTGGGAACCTGAGCTCTTTACAGCTTTATTATATAGCTCCGTGTGGGAGTAGAAAGAGGGGAGTAGAGGTTTTTTTTTAAAATCTATGGTGTGCATCCTTCCCTGACCACCATGCTCAGCTCAAAGATTTTATAAGCTCTCCATATGCACAGGCAAGCCAATTTCTGCCTCAATGCTGAAAGGTCAGGGTGGAGCTGGAGGGGTTGAGTTTGTTGGGGAGCAGATGTTGGGTGCAACGTCTTGTCCCCTCCAGGCTTTATTCACCCACAGGCATTTCTGGAACGCTGGAATAGGGCCTGCCCAATCTGTTACTTGTTTTGTTTCTCCCCCAAAGATAAAGAGAAATCTGTCCATAGAAAACAATGGAGAGATCTTGGATTTTAGCATTGGTGTGAATGATTGGTCAGCAGCGTGTCCTCCACCATTAACCAAAGGTAGCAGTGCAAAACAGCAGGTTCCTTCTTCAGACAACAAGATTAATTACTTTAGTGTTACCTTAATTCAATGACCTTAACCATGAGTGGAACCAGAGGGGGGTACAGGGGACAAGCGCCCACCAAACAAGCAACTTGCCTCCCACTTGCCCTGCTTCCTTTGCAGGGCTTTACCAGTAACATATTATGTTATTTCTCTTGACATGAGGGGCACAGCTTGCCCACCAATGAATATACTTTGCAGCATCTGTGCTCCCTCCAGATTTTTCTGGTGTCACTATTGCTTTTAATATTCCATAGGTCCTGGAAGCTCACAGGGCCAGTTTGCTGGTTTAATAAAAGAACACAGCCCCCTCTTTTAATTTTACATATTCTGGAGTCCCCTGAATATGTAGAAAACACTATCTTATTTTTAGGTGGCCCCATTCTGCTGAGAGGCATGTAATTACACAAGTTCACGATTAGAGGGACTGATGGCTTTCTCTGAGATTGCTATTCTCTGATAAGGCCGGCATCAGTCAGGGGAGTATGGCACTGAGGTGTGGCAACATTTTATCCTCTATAACAGCACATACTCCCCCACCCCTTGCAGGCCAAAATTGGCAGGTGGGCACGGCTGCCCATTTGCCAATCAGCTGCTGCCATGGTGATTAGATTCTGGCATGGTATTGTCTATCAGGACTGGCACTGCCTCTCTGGGGTCTCAGGTAGATCCTCCCGTCACCCATTATCTGCTCCCTGAGCATTTTAAAATGGGGGTGCCAGGGCTTGATGCCACAAGGAAAGCATGTGCTCTGCCCCTGAGTTGTTGTCCCTCTGAAAGAGAGCTAGGCCTGTTTCTCCCTGACTTTTATCTCAGCCTGGGATCTGTTGGCAGAACACGCAGGCCTCTTCTTCTTCCTCCTCAGTATGGGCAATGTCAAACTGTCCTCATAAGGGTATATAGAAAACAGACCTATGGCAAGTGTCAGGGACAGGCCTGATTTACAGATGAATGAGCACAGTCATGTATTCTTCTCCTGACACAAACCTTCCAGAGCAGATGGCCACTCTACCTACAGTGAAAATAGCTGAGACGATCCCTTTTAGCTCGGTGTCTGCAGAACATGTGGCAATACTCGGAGACAACATTTGCAAACCAGTGTTTATATTGCTGGGGGTTGCCCATGCCCCTGTTAGAGGTTGCATTGCTCTTTAATTTCTTATTAGAAACTGTCCGTGGAAAGCTCACTCAATTACTGGATGAGATACTCCCTCGGAATGCCAGGAGAGAATTTACAAGCCCCACAGATCCCTTCCTGCCTGGGGGATGCTGAATCCAATTAAAGGAACAGAGGGAGTATGAAATGCAGCCTCTATCTCCAAAATATGCCTGGAATCAGATAGCAATGGATAGTGAGCAGATGAAAGACACCAGAGTTCGAATGGTGAACCACAGTTGCTAGGTAGTTTCCAAGACCATTTTGCCCCCTCCTCCAATTTTCTCTCAGAAACCAAAAACCAAATTGGAAAAAGTGACCAGTGAATGGAAAGAAAGCAGGAGGAAGGATGATAGCAGCAAAGAAATGTGTGCCAAAAATATAAGGCACGGTGCGGGGTGGGTAGGAGACTAATTTGAGGCGCAAAAGTGTTTGAATTTACAATCCTATTGAATTTCAAATAATTCCAATATGCTAGCAGTGCTGTCCCCAAGAAGTGGCCTGAAGGCACATGAGATCGCACCTTGATGAAGATAAGCCGGTCACATGGGTGATGGTTTTGTTAGAATTCCCAACCCATGATGGAAGCTCATTGAAAGTGGTTCAGTCTCCCCAGATTGATCTTGGCATGCACTGAATTGGATTTGTCACTATTTTAACATGATTCCAAATCGCGTATCAAAAGGTTGTTCTTGAAAATGTTGGTTGAGTGAGGTTGTGTATATACCATAACTTCAGCCATGTCACAGCTAGGCAAGTTTAATATTGTTTCACTTATCATTGCTGTCATAAAGGGTCACTATTATTGTTTTGCATTATTCTAGCGCTAGTTGAATTGTTGCTCTCTGTGACTTACCTGCATTTCAATTTCCTTTGGCCTCACTGCTTACAACTCTTTCCCTCAATCATATGTGATATCTATATCTATCTATCTATCTATCTATCTATCTATCTATCTATCTGTCTGTCTGTCTGTCTGTCTGTCTATCTATCTATCTATCTATCTATCTATCTATCTATCTATCTATCTATCTATTATCTATCTATCTATACCTGAGGATTACACATCATGATAAAATGGGCTCTAGTCCATGAATGCTTATGTTGTAAGAACATTAATCTTTAAGGCGCCTCAAGATTTTGCATTGTTTTTGCTGCAGCAGACTAACAGAGCCACCTCTCTGAAAATCTTGACATTGGTCAGCTAATTAGCACCTGGTGTGGGATAACAACCTGCTATCATAGGTCAGGCCAGGGGTAAAAGAATTGAGCTTCTTGGTAAATAGTAATTCAGCAGTTTCAGGCTGAAGTCTCCCTTTGAAATTCCTTTGCTCAAGAATGTCACTTTAAGAGCATAACAGAGTGACCTGGGAGGCTGACATGTTCTTCCACTGCTTTGTGAATATTGCTCTTTCTAATGCCAGATTCTATCGGTGTGAACATGTTTGGGATGTGGGTGTAGTTTTACTAAGGTGTGACTTTTGTACTATTTAACTGTTGGCATGTTTTTAAAGTAAATTAGAACCACCTCCCTTCCTGTGTATACTGTTAGAAAGAGAGGTTGCTGGCAAGAATAGAAGCAGAAAAAATGGATGGGATTCGCGGGCTGGGAGAGTGCTATTGTGCTGAGATCCTACTTGTGGGCATCCCATAGGATCTCACTGGCCACTGAATGCTGAACTTGGTGTGTCTTTGGCCTGATCCAGCCGGCCTCATCTTATGTTGTTAACTGGAATGGCTGACACAACTAGAGCAGAACACAATTTGGTGGAAAAATACCATTTGTGAGCACTTAATGGGCACTGCTGTCCATGTAAAATTTGGCTATTTTATTGAAATGTTATGACTTAGTCCACTTTTGAAGTTATTGATCCCAGCATATTTAAGGAAAATAGAATCCATGGTTTCATTGATATGTGCCTTGCATTGGCTCAAAGGGGCCCAGAAGATAGATGAAATGGAAATGTTGGGGCCCGAGGAATAAATCCTGTAACTTTCTGAGCTCCCTTATCTCAGGATTATTGATTCTGGTTTGAATGTTTGTGATGACAGCTCCCACTTCCTCCCTGTGTGGCCAGAGAGGACACAGTATCGCCAGCCATCTGCTGAATTTACTGCCAAGGGTCTGACACCCCTTTGCAGGCATTGCCTATTCTCTCATGCACCAGATTTGATCACAGGAGAGTTGTGCTTTTCTGAGCACATGTCCCCCATTCAGCAAGCCAGCAGGCTTCCCTTTTCGTGGCATGTTGGTGCGAGAGAAGGTACGTGCATGCAGTAATTGAAGAGATCAAGGCCGGGTGCACTCAACAGACCGACAAAGCCAATTACCTCCCAGGAATTCCTGCTTTTGAGACTCACACAGTGATTACAAAAATCGTTGCCATTTAAAAATTAGCCAGGGGAGGGACTTTTCACTGGAACCCTGTATGACTTTCCCATGGCCATCCAATACAAGGAGCATCTATAGCACACACAATGATCCCAATCTGGCACATGGCACAACACCACATCCTCCTACAAAGAGCCAACTATATTATTGAGTGGGCTTTGTGAATTGTAGTAAGTGTGTTCATCTGTTACTCTAGGCATTCCTTCTCAATAGTTTTACAAAACATTTTACTATGAACACATCCCTGATTTTGATCCTGTCAGCTTAAACATACAGCAGCTACAAAAATATGAGCAAGAGCAGAAGCAAATATTTTTGTAAGGACAAAAAAGAAGAAGCAGTGAAAATGGGGAAATGACTATCAAGCTTGCCAAAAATTATGCTTGCAGACTTCATAATGATATTCTCAGTGCCACGCTGATGCTTATTGTCAGACATTTTTCCAGACACAAGATCAGAACTCCAGTTTCCAAGGAATGTAAATGCACACAGAAACGTGATCCCTGTCAACCAAATCTCAGTCACAGTTCTAACAATCACCCATTTCCACTCAAGCTGGTAAAACATTAGGAGCCGAGTCCATTCAGGCGTATAGCAAGGATGCTTTATCTTTTAAAAAACAGCACCCAAGCCATACTATGTATCGTGTCTGCTAGTAAAAAGAAGGTGCCAGCTATGCAATTAAGTCACTGCTTGATAGTTTAGCGGAAAACAGAGGGAAGAAAAAGTGAGGCAGTCAACAGAAGTATAGTGTCCTGATCAAGGAAAGTACCGGTAATAGTTCTGCTCTATTCTGCCTTGGTCAGACCACACCTGGAGTACTCTGTCCAGTTCTGGGTACCACAATTTAAGAAGGATATTGACAAGCTGGAATGTGTGCAAAGGAGGGCAACCAAGATGATCAGGGGTCTTTTTTTCCTTTTCTGCTGTATCACACTGTTGACTCATGTACTAAGACCCTTAGATCCTATTCACATTTACTACTGGCAAGCCTGGTGTCACCTATCTCATATTAGGCTAAGTGTAGAACCTTACATTTGTTCCTATTGAAATTCATTTTATTAATTTTGACCCAATTCTCCAGTCTGTTAAGGTCATCTTGAATCCCAATTCTGCCTTTGTGGCATTAACTACCACTCCCGGTTTGGTGCCAACTGCAAATCTGATGAACATCCCCTCGGTTCCTTCATCCAAGTCATTTACAATGATGTTGAACAACAACAACGGGCAGAACCCTTTGTAACCCCATTTGTCCGTTTTTTACAGGATGATGAAGAACCGTTAATGAGCACTCTTGGGGTTCAGTCAGTCAACCAGCTACAAATCCACCTAACAGTTATGTGGTCCACATTTTACCAGCTTCTCTACAAGAATATAATAAAAAAAAGAATGAGATTTATATGGCATGACTTGTTTTTGAGAAACCCATGCTGGGTCTTAGTAATCACAGCTTCCTTTTCTACGGTGTTCACAGACCGACTGTTTAATTATCTGTTCTTGGACCTTTCCTGGTATCAACATCAACCTGACCTAGGTCCTCTTTGCCCACCTTTTTGATGATGGGGACAACATTTGCCCATCTCCAGTCTGCAGAGACCTCATCCGTTCTCCAAGAATTCTCAAAGTCTTTAAGCAGAGGCTCTGAGATCACATCCACAAGCTCCTTTCGTACTCTTGGGTGCAGCTCACCAGGCCCTGGAGATTAGAATTCATTTAAGGTAGCTAGGTGTTCCCTTACCACCTCTTTCCCTATCGTGGGGCTGCAGCTCCCTCCATACATTGTTTATTCTGTTATCACCATGTTGGGCACTGTTTTCCTTTTGGGTGAAGACAGAGGCAAAGTACCGTATTTTTCGCTCTATAAGATGCACCAGACCACAAGACACACCTAGTTTTTGGAGGAGGAAAACAAGAAAAAAAATATTCTGAATCTCAGAAGCCAGAACAGCAAGAGGGATAGCTGCGCAGCGAAAGCAGCAATCCCTCTTGCTGTTCTGGCTTCTGGGATAGCTGCGCAGCCTGAATTCACTCCATAAGACACACACACATTTCCCCTTACTTTTTAGGAGGGAAAAAGTGAGTCTTATAGAGCAAAAAATACGGTAGGTGCTGAGCAGTTTTACCTTCTGTCTGTCACCCAATAGGATTTCGCCATCTTCTTCCCCCTAAGGAACCTACTATTTATTTGCTTTTCCTTTTGCTTCAAACATAGCCGAAGAAATCTCTGTCAATATTTTTAACCTCCCTTGCAAGCTTGAGTTCATTCTGAGCTGACCTTCTCCCTGAAACTGTTTACCACTTATGTGTACTCTTCCTTTGTGGTTTCTCCTTTCTTCTATTTCTTATACCTTCCTTTCTTACATCTCAGCTCACCTACAGGCTCCATATGCAGCCCCATTGGTTTCTTTAGATGCCTCCCGCTTTTTGTTCTTGTTGGGATTGTCTGTCTTTGTGCCTTTGGACATCTGAAAACTTGAAATTTTGGAAATGAAGTGTGAATTCCTCTACCAATTGCTTTCAGCTCTTGTTAAGATATGGGAGTATATCACATATGCCAATTTCCCCTGAGATATAAGAATTTATACAATTTGGAATATTTAGCCATTAACAGCAGGTATTGTTCCCTTTCAAATCTAGCCCCCCCCAAAACAAACTGAAGTTCAACTTCTTTCACAAAATGTATGCATTATCTCTCCTCTCTCATTTCCCCCTGCCCGAATCTGATGAGTAGCGGACAACATGGGGGGGGGGAATGGGGCTAATTTGATCTCTGGGGAGATAGAAGGGGAGGGGCACAGTGCCAACTCACTGTCCCTTTGCACTCACTCCTCTACCTCCCCATAAGCAGCAATAATGCAGTTGGAGGCCAGGTGAATGCTGCTGCCCTGCTACATCACCTGCTACTGAATCTGGCATGCCTTTTAGTTAGTAAACAAACAAACAAACAAATCACACAGACTTCCATGGGTACATTCTGTATGACCCATGGGGTCCCTAGAGTTGGGTATCTGGTTCCAAACTATGATGGAGAAACTATGCATTCAGCACTGAAAGATGACAGAAGGGCCCACTAACATCTTTTAGCTGATGTTGACTACCTGTTTAGAAAAAGGAACTGAACCTAGGTTCTTCTCCAGCTTTGCGTGCCCACCTGTCTGGGATAGGGAACTGAACCGAGGCATCCCTCCAGCTGTGTTTGTGGTGTGTGTGTGTGAAGAGCCTGGACTAAGGCTCCCCACCTCTCCAAACAGGTAACGAGTAATTCCAAAGCTGAGAACAGGGCCTGTCTATTTGACAGTTTGTGTTGTTTCATGAGATAATATGTCAGTGATGAGATGATTTTTTTTTTATGTGTGCGATGCTGTGATAGTTCTGTTACCAAGATTCAATATGTTTGTTAATTTTCCATTTTCTTTTTCCATTTATTTTCACCTCCACAATGGATAGCATATGACTGTTTCACACATGCAAACACAAAATGTACAACTCTGTTCTCAAAACACAGAGTGCTGTATAATCAGTATACCAAACTTTTATTGAGCAACCTTGTTGCATTTCTGCAGCTACATTCCAACAACTGAGTGATGTTCTATGGGCCCCCACTTTCTAATCCCTCAAAGCTAGGTCTTGAGTTCAAGGGCTTTGGACATTGCGTAAGCATAAGCGTTAATGATAACATCTGCTTTTGAAAAGGGACTATAGACAGAGACATAAACAAAGGACCTTTCCATGTGATAAAACAAAACATGCCATGTGTGCATGTTGTTTTTTGTGTAATACATTCAGAAACCCCAGTGATACATTCCAGTAGTGGTGGACTTTGGGATCTCAAATGTCAGCAGCACCCTGTGCAACGCCACAGTTTGTGCTCCCCCCGCCTCTTGCACTCTGTTCTACACCACTGTTGTGGTGCCCCCGTGGCGCTGGTGCCCAGTGTGGCCGAACCGGTCACACTACCCTAAAACCGCCTCTGATTCCAGCACCAATATCACTGTAGAACAGCTTAGCAGAACGGGTAGGCATTCTCCTTTTTGCCGTTCTTTTCACAATTGTGGGTGCATGCTCTAACACAAGACAGAATGCAAAACCTTCAAATATTTAATTATATAGATTATAAATACCTAAATAGGTAATTCCTAAAAGTCCGTGAATGACAGGGATGAAGGGGTATTGTAGCTGCTATTTTGTCACTTTAAAAAACAGCATTGGCTTTGTCTGCATGCTTTGATGAGCTGCCCCTTGCATTGATAAGGACTGGAGATGTGTTGTTTTAAAAATAGAAGTTGATATTCATATACTGAACGACTAACAACGGTTGCAAACCCAATTTACATCCTTTTGACTGTATTGGCACTTTCCCATTTCCACACTAGAAATAATTTTGCAAAAGATTCCTGCATTTCAGGGGTTGGACTAGATGACCCTTGTGGTTCCCTTCCAGCTCTGTGACTCTATAGATCTTCTGGTCTCGCAGAAGGAATTGCTCTGAATTCTCCCTAGTTCTTCCCCTCCTGCAGCTGCTTCTTTCTGTTTGGTGTTTCTGACATGGCCTTGGTTTTCTGTGGCTACTTCCTGCATAAATGCAATGTATTTGTAAAGGAAATATTTGCACTGATTTGAACAAGTAGATAAGAAATTGCTTGGAGTCTTCTTGCTCTTTAAAAGCTAACTTTGGTGATCAGCGAACGCTGAGGCTGTCACCCCACTCAACTTTCCTGTGTTTTCAAGGGTCACATATCAGGCAGACGTTCAGCAGGCCACATCTTTGCTCAGCATGGAGAGGGAAGTAATGCCAAAAGCTTCTGTTGAGCTTCTTCCAGTGGGGAACTGTTAGAAAACACTATAGTGGTTAAGCAAGAGCAAAGGGACTGTTAACAACATAAGTGATTGCATAATCGTGAGAGGTCCAAGTGTCCTTTAGGTCATGTCTAACTGGAGCTTTCTCAGTACACTCATGAAATTAGGCTAGTGAAATCAATACCCATAATCCACAAACAACTGAACACAGACTCTGCCTGGTACACCAGCAGTCTGCATGGGAGCTCTGGGAAACGGAGGCCATTGCTGAAGAGGCACAGTCCACTCTAAAAAATAGCAATTCTATTTCCTATAGTCCCAGTTTTATGACAGAAAAGAGAACTGAAATATTCTTGCAGAGGAACCTTTTAAGAGCCCATTAAACTGATTTTAAATCTATTGTGTTGTTTTAGCTGGTTTTTGGTTTATTGTTTTTCAAAAGTAATTATTTTGATAAAGTATTTTCAATCCTTTGTTTTAATATTGCAAAGATATTTGATTCTAATGTACACTGCCCTGGAGTTCATGTGTGGATGGTGACTGCTGAGCATTTAAGCCTGAAGTATGGGAAATAAAATCCCATCAGATGACATAAAAGCATTCTGGATCCTAATGCAGTTCATGTGCATTATTTTCCTCTGCAATAGCTGAAGTCCACAAGTTCTTACACCACAAAAACAAATGTAGATTTCCCCCCAAGGTTTTCCATTACTTGGCTACTGAAATCCTAGCTGCAGCTAACATCCATGTCAAAAGCTGGTAATGCAATGTAGGAAATGCAATAGTCAGCTGGATTCTGTAATAATGCATCAGCCAGGCAGCTGAAGAAGGCCGAACCATGGCTTGGCTTCTTCTGAGGCCTGCCTGGGCCTAACTGCCAGTGACTACAAAACTACTAAGCTGTGTTGTTAGGGACACCCCCCTCAAATTCACAACACGCGCGCACACACACTCCAAAGTCTCATTAAGCCGGTGGTGGAATACATATCTTCATCACACAAAGAATGACTGAACAGTAAGCTTATATGGACCTGGAGAAGCATCTACACAAGGGCCAGTACCAGTAAGGGTCTCTCTCTCCCACTCCCCATAATGAATTGGACATAAAAGCCACCCAGGCACTTCAGCATTACTGAATCAAATCAGTTGGTGCTGGTGGGAAGGCAAACGTTAGTGCTCATCTCTTAAACAAACTATTCAAGGTTCAATGCAGGGCAGAGCATAATATTTTTGTAACTGAAGTAATGGGGACAACACTACCAGCCTTGCTCTGCTGTACCTCAAAGTGCATGAAAATGTTGCGCAAAAAACTGTGTTATGTCATATTCTGGGCTTCTGCTTTGACTTACAATGACTCTGGGGAGGCAACGCCAAGTCTTGAACACAAGCCAGTTGTGGGGACGTGCTGCTTTGGGAGCAAGCCAAAGGTTGGGCTGTGTTTGTGTATTTGTAAACATGACTGAGGTCTTCACACCAGAATTATTATTTTTTCAAGATGCTTAGTACTTACAATACGAGTTCAATTTTCAGTCTGTCCGACTGGTACTTTCTACCTCCATTTTCTCCTCTGTTTCTTAAAGAGAAGATAAATGTAATCCTATTCGTATTTTAATGGCATCTGTGTGTGTGTAGTTAATAGCATTTAAAGTGTGTGAGTATATAGTTATGGCACTAGTTTTATATTGTAAGTCACTTTGCGTTTATTTTTCGTTAAAAAGTACAAAAAGCTTCTAGAAGTACAAAGCAAACCCTAGCTTACCACAGATTTGGGTGGAGGATATTGTTACTTTCACATTCTTTACTGGGTGGACATGGCTTGTTGAAAACGACCGATAGATGTAAATAACATAATGTAACATAAAATAATAAGTTCCTTTCTAGGGTATGAGAGCTTGGGAATACTGCTGTGGCAATATGTTATTCTCATTAGATGAAATAAGCAGTATTAAACTACAGCACAGTGAATGATCCTTTTAAGAATTTAATTCTACGTCGGTTTCATAGAATCATAGAATCGTAGAGGGAACTTGACGGTCATCTAGTCCAACCCCCTGCAATGCAGGAATCTCCGCTAAAGCATCCATGACAGATGACCATCCAACCTCTGCATAAAAACATCCAAGGAAGGAGAGTCCACCACCTCTCGTGGGCATCTGTTCCACTGCTGAACAGCTCTTATTGTCAGAAAGCTTTTTCCGAATGTTTAGTCAGAATCTCCTTTCTTGAAGCCATAGGTTCGAGTCCTACCCTCCAGAGTAGGAGAAAAAAAGCATGTTTCCTCTTCCATGTGACAGACAGCCCTTAAGATATTTGAAGATGGCTATCATATCTTCTCTCAGTCTCCTCTTTTCCAGGCTAAATGTACCCTGCTCCTTCAAGCACTCCTTGTAAGGCAGCGGTTCTCAACCTGTGGGTCCCCAGATGATGTTGGACTACAACTCCCATCATCCCTGAGCTCTGGCCTTGCTATCTAGGGGTGATGGGTGTTGTAGTCCACCAACATCTGGGGACCTACAGATTGAGAAAGGCTGTCGTAAAGCTTAGTTTCCAGACACTTAATCATCTTGTTGCCCTCCACTGCAGATGTTCTAGCTTGTCAATATCTTTTTAAATTGTGGCTCCCAGAATTGGAAACAATATTCTAGATGTGGTCTGAACAAGGTAGAATAGATTGGTACTATTACTTCCCTCGATCTGGACACTATGCTTCTGTTGATGCAGGCTAGAATAGCACTAGCTTTTTTTGCTGCTGCATCACACTGTTGACTCGTGTTAAGCTTGTGGTCCACCAAGACCCCTGGATCCTTTTCACATGTACTGCTTGTAAGCCAGGTGTCCCCCATCCTATATTTGTGCATCTGGTTCTTCCTGCCTAAGTGCAGAACCTTACATATGTCCCTATTGAAATTCATTTTGTTAGCCTGTGCCAAGTTTTCCAATCTGCTAAGGTCATTTTGAATTCTGATTCTGTCTTCTGCGGCATTAGCTACCCCTCCCAGTGTTATCTGTAAATTTGATTACCATCCCCTCAATTCTTTTCATTCAAGACAACAACAGACTCAGGACTGAACCCTTCAGCACCCCACTTGTCACTTTTCCTAGGATGACGAGGAACCATTAATGAGTACTCTTTGGGTTTGATCAGTGAAGCAGCTACAAATCCACCTAACCGTTACAACGTTCAACCCACATTTTACCAGCTACCTTGTGGTAATATACAGGGGTACTTTGTCAAAAGCCTTACTGAAATCAAGATACACTATGTCCACAACATTTCCCTGATCCACCAAGTTTGTAATTCCATTAAAAAAAAGAAAAGAAATCAGATTGGTCTGGCATGACTTATTTCTGGGGAACCCATGCTGGGTCTTAGTAATAACAGCATCCTTTTCTCAATGCCCACAGACCGATTGTTGACTTATCTGTTCTAGGTATTGATTCCCTGGTATTGATTCTCTTTCAGGGGATTATAATACTGTATCAAGAAAATAAGCAGAAACTCCTTTAAACGAAGACATCTGGCAAGCCTAGTACTCCAGGCGCAGCTGATGAAATCAGGAAGGACACAAATGCAGCTTAGCTACAAAATATAAAGCATTTAAGTTTTAGGAAATCCTTCTGTTGGAGAGGCATGGACTAGAGATGATCCTTCTGGCTATAATCTGATTATAATCTGATTTGGGTGGCCAGTTATGTTACGCATTGCTCCCAAAAAAGAGGCAATTCAAAAGGCAGAAAATTTGGGGCAGGTTTGCACAAAATTTGCACATGATAATTTATGTATATAGATGCACATTTAAAAATAATATGCTTTAAATAGGAATTCAATACTTTTCACCCTAGTGGGGAAGATAGGTGGCAAGTCTCCCCCCCCCCCCAGCTGAAACTCACCAGAACTCAGCAAAACTCAGTTCTGGCACCTCTCAGGTGGGTGCCATTGCAATTACAACGGTACCTCGGGTTACATACGCTTCAGGTTACATACGCTTCAGGTTACAGACTCCGCTAACTCAGAAATAGTACCTCGGGTTAAGAGCTTTGCTTCAGGATAAGAACAGAAATCGGGCTCCGGCAGTGCGGCGGCAGCAGGAGGCCCCATTAGCTAAAGTGGTGCTTCAGGTTAAGAACAGTTTCAGGTTAAGAACGGACCTAAGGAACAAATTAAGTACTTAACCCGAGGTACCACTGTATAAGAGTTCCAGCACCTCTTTTTCTAGAAAAATAGCACTACCTGATGTCCTGTATTGTCTGTGCTCATTCTGTTCTCCAGGTGCCAACTTTTGAAGGGCAACTTTAAGGCCTTTGCTGCTCTCCCTTGTCAGGGTTCTTCATCTTCAAACAAGACGGCCTTCAAATACTTATTTATTTATTTTGCAAATTCAACAAATAAATATATACCGTAGATATTTGAAAGGGCTGCCTGGTTCATTTCTGGTTGAAAGATAAAGAACCCTAAGGAAGGAGAGCAGCAGAAACCTTGAAGTTGCCCATCAACTGGACCTCTGAGGACTACTCTATGAAAGCTCTTCAAACAGTGGGCAGGACACATGGACCCCCTAAATATGTTGCTAGGATTCAAGGGGGGGGGCACCATAGCAGGCATGTGGAAAGCAGTGTGTGTGTGAGAGAAGGAAAGGATGGATTTATACCTTTTTAATGTCATGGTTTCTCAGGGCAACACATCTAGGACAGGCCATATTCAGTGTGGCACTGACTGGTAAGAATCAAGTAGTATTGGCTGAAAACTGGACGCGAAGTAGAGTTGCACTCATATACGCCATTGGCCAAAATCTATTCTGGTGTAAGCAGGTTCAACTCAATTGACCTCAACTGGTGAAAGATTTAACATGTCACATAATGTGCGCCTTTGTCTTCCCGAGAAAAGTGAATTTCAATGAACGGGACCTAGGCGGGAGGAATTAGCTGCCAGTGAGGAAGAAGGGATCACCAGGAAAGAGTGAAGGCTGAAACCATGGAAACCATCATCCGCTCTGACCCCCGCTCCACCCCCTAGCCCCTTCCTTTCCCTCTGCCTTTCCCAGAACAGACACTGAACTCCAGTTTCTTTTGATGAGGCAGACACTTGGGTCAATGGAGCTGTGATTAAAGTGGTCGGTGAGGTAGCCTAACAAGGGGCGATTGGCGAAGGATCCTCCTTCCCCTCCCCCCACCTAGGCTGGCTGTATTATTGCCCAGTAAGGGAATGTTCAACATCTCCCGCATCTCCCACTTTAAAACAACAACAACAACAAAACACCTTGAGGAATAGGGATGTTGGTGGCGAAAACGTAGCCCTCAGTTAAAAAAAATCTGTCTTACTGCAGCCCATGCCAAAGGTTCACTTATTGTTAGAGATGAAATAGGCCTTTTGAGGAAAATCCAATCAAATTCAGAAAATCTTAGAAAAATATCCTTTAATATACTTCAAAATTCTCAAAAAAAGAAAAAAAATGTTTTGCCTCACCCCAATTTGCCTGAAATTTTGCTGTTGCTGAAATCTAGTAGCACCCCTTAGAATCTTAGAATTGTAGAGTTGGAAGAGACCCGAAAGGTCATCTAGCCCAACCCCCTGCAATGCAGGAAACTTTTGCCCAATGTAGGGCTCGAACCCATGACCTTGAGATTAAAAGGCTCATGCTCTACCAAGTGAGCTATCCCTTGAGATTATGTTTTCCTGCATCTCTCAAATATTACAATGGTGGTCTGTGCAGCAACTTCTGGCATACTATAACCAAACTGACAATGGCCTTTCTGTGCCTCTTAAAACCGTGGGCACATTCGCAGTTTATCTACATCTATCTGTCTATATAGTCCAGTGGCTGGACTAGATGACCCCCAGGGTCCCTTCCAACTCTACAGTTTTTTTATGTGTCTGAAGCCAAATCCTGAATCTTTTCCTGTCTTCTACGTGCAGATATAGGTTTGAGTTAAGTAACTGGGAATCCTGGGAATTTTACTTTGTTAAGAGTGCTGAGAGTTATTAGGAGATCCCCATTCCCCTCTCAGCGGTACAGTTGCTAAAGTCTCTTGGGAAGAGGGATTGATTGTTAGGCGGCTCTGGAAATTGTAACTCTGTGATGGAAATAGGGATCTCCTAACAACTTTCAGCACCCTTGACAAACTAAAATTCCCAGGATTCATTGGGTGAATCTGTAACTGTTTACAGTGGTGTAATCCTGCTTTCAATGTATTGTGCAGGTGGGAATTTAGCCATGCTTATGCTACACCTCCTTCATGCCTAACTTACTAAGTTTGGCTCCAACCCATACATACAATTATGCACACCCACACCAGAAAAGTCAGTGTTGCACTGAGCCTTAATGTCCAAAGTTCTGAAAGTTTTGAGGAAGGAGAAGAGGAGAGAATTAGAATTTTACAGAAGAAAAGAATGACATGGATCTGCAGCTATAAAAGATCAATGGAAGCTGGGGAGTGGAGGGAATGAAGACAGATTGACCAGGCGTAGAAGCTTGGTTTGGTCATTCCCGCGAAGAAGCAGAATATTCAACTAAGGATTCTCAGAGAACTGCTGTGTTCTAGGGGCCTTAGAGCAATATGTTCGTCTCTTAGCTCCTGAAAACCATTGCCGATACTTACATCATATTCTAAGAAGGAGGGGACTTTTACTCATAAAAACACAACAGGAACATTGGGCTCAAGGGAAGGCTACTTGAAAGGCGTGTTTCTTTAGGATTTTATGATTATGTAATTGAACAGATGCAGATCTCTTTTCTTCTGTGTAAAATCTGAAACTATGCTTCTGGGACTTCACCAAGTGTCAGATCTGTGAGTTCAGGACACCCTTACACGTGTGTGTGTGTGTGTGTGTGTGTGTGTGTGTTGCTTTTGCCCAAGCTGATAAGTATACAATGTGAGCAAGTAAGAGGAGGAGGATTTTAACAGTTTCTCTGTTCTTTGTATTTTCCAAAGCTTATTTGAAAGGATTAACTATGTGATTCTTTGGAAAGCACTGCAAACAAAAGTGAAATGTAAGGAGCAGGGCCGGCTGCCTGAGGTGCAGGAGAAAATGGCACTGTGCTCCCCCTACATAAGTATCTTCCACTAAGGCAGCAGATTATTTTAAGGGGTCAAGGGCAGGTTGTGTCCATACACAGCTCTCTGCCATCTAACATTCTATTGTGAATTCATGACTCTTTAAAGTAAGTTTAATTTTCCCCCCTTGTTTTTTTGAGGCACAATTATATATTTCTCCCATGAATAGTTGCCCGGCTTCAGTTCAGGTGCGAAACTGCATAACTTTTGTTGATCTCCAAAAGTGCTCCTAAGGCTGTTTCTCGTTTGTTTGTTTGTTTGTTTGTTCATTATTTTTATATCCCACCTTTTCCCCCTCCAATGAGCTCAAGGTGGCGTACATGGTTCACCTCCTTCTTCATCACAGCAGTCCTGTGAGGTAGAGACGGTGACTACTACCCCAAGGTCACCCAATGGGCTTCTTGGGCACCTGAACTCTGGCCTCCTAGTCCCAACAATCAAACCACTCTTGCATACTGGCTCTCGTATGGTGGTTGCTGTGTTAACACTGTAAACTGTGAAGGAGAGCAGCATATCTCCAAAGCATTTGAGATATATAATGGAAACATGCCAGAAAGTTACTGGCCAAGGATTCGTTCAGTCCCATGCCTACAGTTTGCACACTGCAGCGATACCCCTCTCCACAACATTCTCCCGATAAGGCCACCATCCTCTTTACCGTCAAATCTGCCCTACAGTCTTGCTTCTAGGCAGGTGCAATAGGGAGGGAATACATGGAACTGCACCTCAGAGGCTTCTTTCGCAACAGGAGCAATGGCATAACCCACTAGAGCACCAGCGTAACTGATGGGCCCTCCTCGCTCTGGCAAGTAATGAGGTGATAATGAAGCTATCAGGTTTCACTATAGTTTGCAACAGATTAGCAAGGAAACCATTGGGGCTGCGTTTTCAGATTCTTCTTGGTGGGCTGCCATAATGGGCTCCTGCACATCAACAAGTAGCCTTGCGCCACTGCTTCTCGAGTTGTTCCTTGTCTTTTGCCGCTCTGTGCTAGGCCCATGCAGCCAAAGGACTAAATGATGGCTTCCCCCACGCTTTATCTGCACCCCACCCATACCCACCACTCCCAGTGACAACGCTGCTTTTGTGTTGTGTGATGTGCAGACTCAACCTGCAAGTGCTTTCAGGAAGGAAGATCAAAAGCAACCAGATTTGTGAAGCGTTCTCTGACAAGTTGGTTGCTTCCGATATCATATTTTAGGCCTATTGAGTTTCTGTTTCCATCTTCTAACTGAAGGAGGAACATGCTCTTTAATAATAAATCATTTCTAGAGGAAATGCTGAGGGAAGCAGCAGAAGATGGAAGCATGGGATGGTGGAGCATGATGGATGGGAGGTAAATCAGGCCACAGCAGTGGGGAGGCTCTTCTTATCTCCCAAGTCACCAGTCCATTGCTTTCTATGTATAGTAGGGACAAGTTAGGGACAGATGATGGTGAAGTGAGGCATCCAAGGACTTGAGAGTATGGAAGGTTAACTAAATGACAGACCACAAACATTGTCACAGCAATGGCTAAATTTGCAAGCCCAGCCAGAAGAAACGTAATATGACTACTGATATAGGTCAATGGAAAATCACGCCGTACAAAATGATAAGGCTAATTTCCAGCTATATACACCATGACTGCTTACAAATCCAACCTTTTTTGTTGCTTTTGGCGGCAATGGAATTTGCTTGATTTGGAAATAATTTATATAATTGGGTTAAAATTTGGAAAATCGATAAAAAAATTGAGCAGACTGCAATGGAATTTGCTTCTTTGTAAACATGCATGGGATTGGTGACTAGATCAACAACAGCCTAATCACAAGATGGCTAGCAAGGGAAATACATATAACTATGCTGTTAAAACTATTATGATTTGCTTAAACCTGCAGTTAAATATGATTGGGGCTATAACAAAATAATATGAATGTTCTCAGAGGAGGAACTTGGTGCTTTCTTGGGTCACACAGTGAAGAATGTTGTTCCATTTCCAGAAGAGAAACAAAAGTCTCCTGGAAGTCCCAGATTACACCATGTGTCCCTTTTACAGTAGTACCCAAGGTATTCAGCATCTGAAACATATTCATAAACTCAGCAGCCCTGACTGGCAAGGAGGTGCTACTCATCTCGAATGAAAAGCTAAGACAGAGCTAAAACAGGTAATTTGCCCAAGGCCATAGAGGAGGTTTGCGACACAGACTAACCAGTGGTCCAACAAACATGTCTAAAAATCTGAAGTCTTGGGGTGTGCAAACAAACTTCATTCCTGGCTGGAGACAGTGCCAGATGGCACACACATTTCCTTTATCAGTTCACACAGACCAAAGGAGCCATGTGCTGTTATCCTAAAAGAGGTTTGGTTTTCTTACATACTTGTTGAGTACTTGAAAAGTTTCTCATTCCTTTCTTCTCAATAGCTTTGCGTGCCCTCCCACCAAACGAATAGATCTGCCAGAGCTCTGCTCATGTGAATATGGAGTTGCATACCTTATGCCATATAGTGATACTTTGTTTTTATTTCTAAGGCTGTGTATATTCACTGCTTTTTATATATATATATATAATCTAAAACCTGTTTACGTTCAGCAATTTGAGCAATTTTTGTCCTGCAATTTTGCTGTGTTGCATAATTTGTTCTGGTTTTGCTGGTCGTGGGAAGGGCAGCTCTCTCCCCTTACCATGGAAACCAAATTCAATATATATCCTCACTTCTGGGATTTCACCACCACACACTTTCAAGCACACCTTTTCAACCACAGGGACTAGAAACTTTTATTTAGTGGAAAACAAAGATTCTCTGGAAGCTGAATTTGTTGCCTAGTGGAACATTATCTGCACTCAATACCCCAATGCTTTCCCCCCATTGTGCATGACATTGGACCTGGAGGAGATGTGATACAGTGGCATTCATGCTTCTCTTCTGCTGAAGGACTTTCCATCAGGTGCATATTGCACATTAATGACTTCTGCCTGTTTGAAGCCAATGACTCTTAAAACAGCAACAGACCATTGTTATCTTTTCCAAGGCAATGGATGTAAATAAAGCTTTCCACTACCTTACTCACTGGATGCATCTACCTTGGAAACCAAGATTCTCCCTGTAATTTCTTTCTAACCTCACAGCTCCCAGTAGTGGGTAATAAAGAGTTGTTTAAAATGGACAGTTTCCCCAAGAAATTTGGCACATGTCTAGAAATGATCTGTCCATTGACAACAGGGAAGTTCAATGGTATTTCTGCTGGAGACAGAAGACCAGTTTACTGAAGAAAATATCTCAAGCTACTAAAGCAACACACATTTTCTTCCTTGCTTGCTCAACCATTGCTGGAAGTGACATATTAGCAAAATCACACCAGGGCTGGGAATGCCTTTGAGTACTGGTTTGGCAAGAAACTCTAGGGAGCATAGAATCTATTCATAGAATCCTGTTTTTAAGAGATTCTATTTGCATTTGGAAGACTTGACCGCGGGAGCACTTACTAAGCAGCATGTGCTGAAAAAATTCCTAACACTGAGGAGACCTAGGGTTGGCTTTGATTTAATATTTGTGACCAAGTCCATAGAAAATATTAGTAACTCCACTCTTCCCCCACTTGAACCTTCTTTGGGACCTTCTTCAAGTTGACTTCTCCTGTGTCTATGCCCCCTGCAGGCCTTGGCATTCCCACTGAAACCAACTAGGATTTTCCAGTTGGCATAGCAGGCACTCCTGTTGAGGCTCCCATCTCTCTGTGGAATGGCAAGATGGAAAGAGCCATGGACAAGGTCATCCTTAAGCACCTCCTCCATTGTGGAACTTGAATGATTCCTTGGTTTGGGGGCTTACTGAGGGTTAGAGCACCAGTGGCACAAGTACCATATAAAGGCAACTGAGTGAGCACAGGTCAGAGATCATAATCACACCTACTGTGTGGTGGCAAAGAAACAGACTTGTCAGCTGCAACTGCTCCAAGAGTTATCCAGTGGCGCTTTCCCAGGTGGTTAGGGGGCTGGTACCATCCTCTCCTCTGGGAGAGAGCCCTGAGAACTTGGAGGCCTGCTGTGGCAAGTTTCCAGGGCACTTTGAGGCAAAAATCGCCTGCATTGGAGTTGAACATCACATCACAGTTGTTACAACTCTGGCATAGGCATCCTGAGCGTATTGTGTCTGGTTATTTCAGATTATTTTCAGTCGTTGCAGCCTTATTATGTGGCGTAAAGTTGTTGGGCCTACCACCTGCAACTTTGACCCTTTCCCATCATGACTTGTGGTAGCTAGCCAGAGGAGATTGACTAGGTTGGTCCAGGGAGTGCCAACTGCTTCCTCGAAGCAGGGGGTGAGGCGAGCTGCCTTGAAACCAGAGGACTCCATGGCAGAAGCCCTGGTACAACCAGAGTCTCCCCTGATCTGTCAGAGCAAAATATTGCTGTTGTGAGCTGGACCCCTTTATTTTCAAATGCTGTGGCTTGGGCCTGAATTATTTGACTGTGTGAGAGAGGGACAATCGCATGATGCCAAGTGTTGCCTTCTAATTCGAAATTAGCAACAACTATTTTCATGGGAACAAGAAGCTACAGGGCCAACCGCTCAGAGGAGGACATTATTCAGGATCCTTATCTTTTGGAACTGGAGTTGGTTGTGATTGTGGCTCCTTGTTGAACAGAGAATTTGCTTCTTCCTGATCTTATTTGTACTCCCTCTCCTTCAGCTTTCCGTGTGATGTGCTTCGTTCTGCTCGAGTCATTTTGAAAGTGGGACTTGTGGGCCAGAATGGAAACACAGAATGGAAATACAGTTATGGTCAGCATTGTGTGAAGCCTTTTTTTTTTAAGTGCTGGACAGTAACCACAGGATATTGGTTTCTGTAATTACTTTTGGTTTTTGTTCCTCATTCCCCCTGGATTTCTAAAGGGAGAGGGAGCAGTCTGCAGAAATTGTATAGACTCTGGGTCTGGAGACTGATTTAAGTTTTTAAGGCCATTTTTGTGCTTGCGGGCAATTGCTGTTTGGACTAATTATATAAGAGTTCACAAAAGGAGGGGGAGGGGGAAACTTGCAATTATTCTTCACAAACATTGTTTGCCTTTTTCTTTTCAAATACATGCATGCTGCTTTATTTTAAAAGACTGTGAGTGTTTTTCACCAAGGGATGCCAAGAACACTTTTAGGGTACAATCCTACCATCAAGTTTGTGCAATGTATACAGAAAGTACAGGAAAGCAGCCTAAAGACAGGAATGTCACTTTTGAACGCTGTTAATGTGGTATAGAAAGCAGAAGAGAGCCATTTTTAAATTGAATGTGCCTCCTAGACAATGCAGGGCTTTCATTCAATTTACAGACACGGAAAATGCAAAAAGCAGAAGCATCACTTGCGAAAAATAAAAATACCATTTGTCATTCATGTGAAAGCATTCTTCAAGTCAGACAGCAATTATGTCTTGGCTGGAGTACCATCGCCATCTTTAATTGTAAAAGAATGTGAGGACTTGCTATTTATAGTTTGGTAAAATTATTTAAAAACAATAACCAAACAGGATTGTAATAATTACTTTCTGTTTCAATTTACATTGTTTTGTTAAATGAAACGTCTTAAAAAGAGAAAAGAAAGACTGCTAGGGTTTCAGGGCAAGGGCGTATTTGGTGAGCCTAGGCCAAAGGATCTTTGGCTACTCCTGTAGGTTAATGGGATTAATGCTGTGGCCTTCCAGTGGTTCCAGGAGCAGGGTAAAATCTATCTAGCAGAGATATCAAAGGCTGGTCTTACGGAGCTTCAGAATTAACAGGGACACAATGGAGTTAGACCAGCACCAGAGCCCACTCCATCGAATGTAGCATCCTGAGGGGGCTGGCTGAAGCGAAACTGTGACATTGCTCTGACTTCTTCTCCTCTGAGTGCTTAGCTGAAACCTGTCCTCCAGTTTCTTAGAAGTTTTCTTCCCCTGTGAAAGAGGCTTCCATTTCTCTCTTTCTCATGCTCAAGACACTACAGAAATTCTCTAGTGTGGATTATTGTTGTGCATTCGTTAAAGGTGGTATGCACTTTTATTTCTTCCCTGTAAACATTTCCCCAGCACTTTGCAGCCCCCCTGTCTGCCCATATGCTTCCTGACCTGAAAAGTCCCAGGAGAGGAATTACCTCAGGATGTCAACCCCTAGGCATTAATTGAAGTGTGGGCACCCAGGAAAGCTGCAGAGTGAAGCTTACCCCTTGGCTGCTTTGAAAGTATAGTAGACACAGCAAAACCCTTGTGACAGCACTATATTGTCTTGATGTCTAGCTCAGTAACAATAAGAGGATGGAGAAAAGGAGGAAGGAGAAAGAGTTGACCACATCTATCCTAACCACAGAATTACATCCTCAAATTATGCTGGTTTCAAAACCAGTTGGAAATAACATTTTTTTTTTTACCTCCAAATTTCTGTTCTCTAAGTTCTGTGCTTTAATAATACAGTATTCTGCTTCTTTAGTAGAGAAAAGAGCAATGGTATTCAGAATAGAGCAATACAGTTTCTAAAAAACAGGGAACTTGTGATCTGTGAGGAAAAGATATAGGAAAGGGATGTGGTAAATATAGCGATCACATTAAGGAGTGGGTGGGAAACCTTGTGAGTTCAAAACAACAACAATTCTATGTGTAATTTTAAGGATTTTATTTATTTAATTTCTATACTGCCCTGTTTAAAATATAAAAATACAAAAATACACAATCTAGTAACAAACATAAAGAATACATCCACCCACAGTTTAAAAGGCCAAAGCTTGTTTAATTGGCCAAAGGCCTGGGAGAAGATGAATGACGGTTCATAGCCAGTAGCTGATTGTCCAAATCTGATATTCAGTACAGGGTATTTGCAACCCAAGCTGTCATGGATCGTTAGGGAAGCTATTGGTTAAAAATGCTTGAGGAAATTCTAATCTGGCACCTTACTCTAATTGGTTGCCTGTGTCCCTGGTTGGGTTCTGCTCAATTAACAATGGCTACAATTGACTGGTGTCTAACCTGAAACAGCTGCTCACCACCAGCAGTCGACCACCCAATGCAGCAAAACATCAAGACCTGCCGCTCTGGCACCAGCTGTTTCCCTTCATTTACTCTGTATCGCAGGGGGCATCAGCCATGCTCTCAAAGGTACATTCACCTGTGCATCACTATCTGTTCTGTGCAATATGCTGGTACTTGTCAGGGGTGCCCTTTAGGATCTACACAAACACAAAAAAGGGAGTTGTCTTTAGTCACAGCCAACAGTAAAACACACACACAATGCAAAGGTGAGGGTAAAAACTTCAAGGCTATTTCAGAGCCAAATAAATAGAAAAGATTTATTGATCAACACAATAGAGAACTATAATTCAACAGGCAACACCCCCATTTGATGAATCTGTAGTGAATTATTGTTCATAGTGGCTCATGACACAATTAGCCACGTGCCTTCCTCTTAGCATGTTTCTCCCTTGTGTCCTGAATTCAAGTGTCTTCAAAGCCCGTGACACCTTTGGTAAAGGCTGTTCTCCAATTGGAGCGCTCGCAGGCAAGTGTTTCCCAATTGTTGGTGTTTATACTACATTTTTTTAAAAAAAATTGCCTTGAGACAGTCTTTAAACCTCTTTTGTTGACCACCAGCATTACGCTTTCCAGTGTTAAAACCATGTTTATGGAAGACAATCTTACTCGGCTATGAGTGATCGCCAAAGAAGAAGGAGGTGCTTCAATCATTTACACCAAGGAAAGGACCTCTGTAGAGGGGGAAAGGCTTCAAAGTGCATGTAGATGGTCAGATATTATTATCAAATCTATGCGTAGGAAGTTGTGACTGAGTGTGGCTTCACAGGCCAAATGTACTATGGGTTGTATTCAACGTAGGGCCAAGGGGGGCGTTCTGTTAAGAGTATCATGCTCTTCTGACTGAACTATCTTAAACCTACATAAAACACATGCATCTCTTCCATACATAGCCATGCTAATAGCATCAACCTACAGAGGGGTGGCCTGCTAGCCTGTTGCGGCAAAAATAAGAAATCTTGTGGCACTTTAAAGACTAACAAATTAATGATGGCACAAGCTTTTGTGGACCATAGTATTCAAGACTAGTACCACTGAGCACACATCTGCTTAAATAAAAATAAAATTCCCCCAACCCCAGTCTGAAAGCTGTCACTCCTAATCCCAGATGGGTTGAAAGGCCTTGCAGTTACTGAGCACCAGTCAGCACTTCTTCTCCTCATCTTCCTAATTCCCCTCAAGCCTAGCTTTCTCTCACACCACACCTACAGCTTCTGTGCAGTCACACTGTCTGTTTATTCAGCCATCGTCATCATTTGTTTGTGAAAGGCTTGCAGGTTTCTTTAATATGCGATATCCACAGTTTAATGAGCATTCATTTTGATTTGTTTCTGATGAGGTTTTATGACATCTCATGGAGCAAACTGAATCCCACCCTTTTCAGTGCGTTTCTCCATCACGTTCCTTACTGCAAAAGTCTAGTTTTAATTTTATTTTTGGAAGCGGGTTTGTTGTGCAAGAGCACAAAATCCTCTTTAAATGGCGCAACTTGAATTGGCAGGTATGTGACTGAATACCACTCGCAGTGACAGTTTGTAATTTTAATATACGAAACAAAATGATCTGTTTTTAACAGGACCACAGTACACACTGTGTGACCAAGAAGAGTCAATTGAAACAATTTATTTAATTTGCATTATTTGTTCCAGTTACAGAGTTTTCCCCCCACCTGGTCCTGGGCCCAGCCTTTGGAAATTTCTAGCAAAATGTTGAAGATTAATTGATTCAAGCAGCAGACCGTTTACAAGGTTCTCTTGAGGATGCAAGATAATTATAGAATGATATGGCACAGATGAAAAAAACTAAATGGTTTGGCCAAGTTGTTGCTGGTTACAAGGTAATCACTGTCTTCGAAAGATGCAGATTTTTGACAGCCAGCACAAGTTTCAACCCTGAAAGGGGCTATTAGGGAAAATGGCTTGGCAATGTGCTAATTAATAAATGAACTGCGGAAGTGCAATATAAACCTGTCAGTTGATGCAGGATGCTAGATGTCAACCCAACAAAAGACAGACTGGCCTGAAACTTGCTTTAAAAAGAGGTGGAACAAACAGGAACTTCACTAAAGAGGTGCTTAACAAACAAAGCTCCCTTTTAAAAGTAGTGAACATTCCAAATCAAAATTAAAAAATTAAAAAAATCCACCCTCAACCCCAGCCACCCCTCCCAACAAAATAGCTGCATGCACCCAAGACATGAAGCAAAGAAAGAAGTTTGGTGTGTAAATATATTAGCAGTACCCAAGGGAAAGTGCAGGTGGTAAGGCAGAATAATTAAAATTTAGAAACTACCTCCTGAGGCAAATCAAATGAATATGGTTATTGGAGTCTCGCAGTTCTTCCTTTGTTTGATTTTTTTATTTCCACATTTAACAAAGAGAAGTAAAATGGCTATTTTAAAAATAAAGAAACAAAGAAATAAAGAAATAAAGAAATAAAGAAATAAAGAAATAAAGAAAAGAGATCATATGAGTAGTAGTAGTAGTAGTAGTAGTAGTAGTAGTAGTAGTAATACCATTACCTCATGTTAAGGATGCAATCAATGCATCAATCTTAAAGTAAACATAAATTATAATTAGCCCTCCAGATGTCCAAATAGGTATCAATACAAAATTGATGTCTATATGAAATATGTTCGAGTGCAGTCAGAGCAGTGAGGTCCTCAGGCCATTTTGTGATAGACCGTGGATATTTATGCTTCAAGTATAATCTATTCATGGCCATAAGGGTTTTTAAAATATCCATTTTTGTTGTCCTGCCATTAATTCCCACACTACAGGAATAAAATTTAAAAGGTATACTGCAGGGACAAAACTGTGAACCTTCAGACAACCTCCCCTCCCCACCCCAAAACCCACTGGACAAGGCCACATCATGTGCCTCAATGAGGCCTTTTCAAAATTTCACCTCCATCATCTATTTGTATTGAACAGTGCCTGCCTACACAGATGTTGTGGAGTCCAGTATACCTGAAATATTATGTTTTGACAGACTGATCTCAGCTTCAAATCTAAAGAATCATTCCATATAGATTCTAAAGCAATTTTACATTGTTTACACTGTAATAGACATTGTGTGTTCAGACCCAGAGACCTCCCCCCTAAATAAATTCACACTTGACTCAAATTTTGGTTGGGTTTTTGGCAGAATTTAGGCCGCAACTTTATTGATCACAGAAAGTTGCATAGGCTCTGGTTTGATTAGCTCCCTGCACTTGCAGATAGCGCTGACCCAGCGTTCCAGCATAGGTCAGCCAAGGGTGAGCACCTGGATGGGCGAAAAGTCGGGAACAGACTATGTACGCCACCCAGATGTCCCCCTGGACTCAGGCACAGGCACAACCCCCTCACAGGGGTTGACCAAACCATTTGAGTCCCTGGATTCCTTTAACGGAATACCCTTCACATAGGGATGGCGAGAGCGTTCTCCCATCCCTATCACCTGAACCAGAGCCTATCCGCAACCTTACAAGTTGTGACGATTTGCTACGTGGCAGGCGAAACCCAAAAGGCAACAGCCAATCAGCCAAGTGGGGAAAATTCCTGCCATGCCCCTGTCCCAACAACAGACAACACACAATGGCATATCAAGGTCAAGTGCAAAGCCCTAAAAGTAGGGAGAGGTGGGCGGGCGTTCCAAATGCACACACCAAAAAAGGAAGCTCTGGGTCACATGCATGGGTATATATATAGGTCCCTCGAGCTGTTTGGACTGCGCCCCATTGGCCAGATTGAACCAAACATCGAGGGACCTACCAATCAGGTCTTGTGGCTGACCAATCTTACTCACCCACAAAACGGGATCGGTCTCCAGGTCTCACCACAACACCTCTTTTAGGGAAGACACAATTTCTAATTCCCTAATCCACACTTCTCTAAGTGCCTGAACTTTTATATCACAAAAGTTCCATTAAGCATTTATAAACAGCAGTTTATCCATAAAGATCCAATAATCCATTCCAACAATTGAGGAGACTTTGAAATACTCATAACAGATGACCCATACATAGACACTAACAAATGTTGTAATTGAAGATATTGCCATTCCTTACTCACGGATAACTGATGTTTAAACTGTAAAATAGGAAATGACAAAAATGAAGTTGTGGAGTGGATGAGGGCTAATAAGCTGATCGGCCAGTTCTGGATGGGTTGCCCTCACTCTGTAATAATACATTCAGAGTTTGGAGATGTTTCTGGAAGGTATGGGGAAGTCCGGGAAGTAAGGTGTATGAAAATAACACTAAGAAATTATACGTGTTTATTTGTTTGTATGTATTGTATGTTATAGAGCCAGTGTGGTGTAGTGGTTAAGAGCGGTAGTCACATAATCTGGGTAACTGGGTTCGCGTCTCCGCTCCTCCACATGCAGCTGCTGGGTGACCTTGGGCCAGTCACACTTCTATGAAGTCTCTCAGCCTCACTCACCTCACAGAGTGTTTGTTGTGGGGGAGGAAGGGAAAGGAGAATGTTAGCCGCTTTGAGACTCCTGAAGGGGAGTGAAAGGCGGGATATCAAATCCAAACTCTTCTTCTTCTTCTTCTTGTCTATAGTTTGTTTCTATTATGTGTTTGGAAAATTAATAAAATTTTTTTTTTTTAAAAAAAGAGATGTTTCTGGAACCATCTTTGCAGCTGGAGTCTTGGGTAGCTTCAATATCAGCTAAGGCTGATATGCCAGCCATGGCCGTTCTTGGACAGGGATAGTATACCACTGGTGACTGTGATCAAACAATATACAAATTATTAAAATAAAAATGAACACAAAGTCTCTCTAACAGCAGAGTACTTAGCTGCTGAATAGAAAATGCATTTTCTGATAATTTTGGTTCCATCTTCTAAGTATAACTTGAGTGTTAGGGACTGTCCTGTTCAATTCATGCCATAAACTGGAAAATGTACAGAGGAGAGTCATATAAAAATGGTACCAGGATACGCTGATAATGGGGTTACAACTGAGCTTATATACCAAAGTAACATTTTCAAAGTGGTTGGATGGTGTGATTGTGCTATCACTGCCCACAGTTTATACATATTCCTGTTGTTGTTCTGTTGCAGGATCTGCTCAAACAGGTTTTGTAAGTTTTTAGCATGCATTTGGTGTAGGAGTAAATTCAATTTCTCCTCTCAGATGGGAGACAAATTCTGTGTGCAGGCATGGCCTTTGGAGTGATTGAGTTCTTTACTTGATTTAAAACTGTTACAAATGACAGACTTTGAGACTTTTCCATCATCCCTTGAAAAAGCTTTGTCTCCCCACCCCGTCTGAGATTTTTAGTTCAATATTTAGCTTGAAGAATACCTAGATAATCAAAAGCTTCCTCACTGCTTGTGATGCATTTAGTCCAGTCCATACATTGCAGTTGAATGAATCCTGAGACAAGCAGTTCTGCTCAGGCTGCAGCTGGGAACGGGCTGGGAATGCCATTTTGGAATGCTTTCCCCAAGGCGGAATGATCTTCATCGGTTGATAATTTTGCCAATATTCCTTAAGTGACCTTCTATTTCTAGGCAGATAAGAAAAAGTGTTTGATCTTAAACTAAGCCAATCCTACCCAAGATAATTGGCATCAGAAAGGAACCTTCATTACTCCTGAATCCTTTATCATACCCATAGCTGTCAATGTTTTCCTTTTTTTAAGGGAAATTCCCTTATTCCGAATAGGATTCCTTGCAAGAAAAGGGAAAAGTTGACAGCTATGATCATACCTATGTTGTACAGTTTCTTTAAATCTTACCCCAATTGGCAGTTTTACTTCCTGTTTCATGTTTGACTCAGTTCAGTAGAATGAACTTCACATTGGCTATTGGGCTTCTGTGAGTTAATTTAAATCTAGGTAGCCAATGTGATATATTCCAGATGTTCTGGGACTACAACTCCCATCATCCCTGGGAGTTGTAATCCAACAGCACCCAGAAGGCACCACATTGGCTAGGCCTGCTTTAAGGCTGCACACATAACAATGTCCTCTACTTGTGCAGGTAGAAATTAAAAGCTTCAAAGAGGAATAAGTTAAAGTTTAGGAAGGAATAGTGGATGAAGAGGAGCACCAACGATCAAGTTCTACAATAGGCACAGAGAACCAAAGGTCATTTTCACATGGAGACTGGAGCAATATTGTTTTCTCCTGCTCCGGAGTGTAGGACAGGACCCGAACCAATGGCTTCAAGTTACAAGAAAGGAGATTCCGACTAAATATCAGGAAGAACTTTCTGACAGTAAGAGCTGTTTGACTCCCCCAGGAAGTTGTGGACTTTCCTTCCTTGGAGGTTTTTAAGCAGAGGTAGGATGGCCATCTGTCTTGGATGCTTTAGTTGAGATTCCTTCAATGCAGGGGGTTGGACTAGATGACCCTCAGGGTCTCTTCCAACTCTACAATTCTATGATTCATCAGTAATGCTTAAATGCTTTAAAAAAAATCCACATGTATAAATGGGTTGATAAAACTAACTACAACTGAACCTTTGATTTGAAAACAATCCTAGTTGATTTTTATATTCAGATGAATAGCATAGACTAAAAGGTGTGTGTGAAAACAGACAAAAGCAACAGGCTTGCATAATATACTTTTAAAAATGCACTTCTATGCATGCTGGCTCAGAAATAAATTCCACTGTGCTCAATGGGGCTTACTCATAGGCAATGCTGTTGGTGGGTAAAAAATTGAGGTGCTGGTACTCGTAGAATAAGAAAAGGGCCGTGGATGTCATCACAAACTAGCTGCCATCAGCAGCAACAAAAGAGGAGTTGCTACTCCATGCAAGTGGGTGCAGTCACAAAAAAGTCTTGCTCATCAGTGTACACAGGGATGGATCTGAAGGAAAATCACGCTTCCAAGGATGATACTGGGCAAATACAAAGTGTATTTCTGCCTTGAACACACCAGAGGGAGCGTTAGTCATGCTGTGTAAAAAAAGTATCTCTGATATCTTAAGCTACTCATGCAAGTGCAGCTGAAACGAATCTTGCTTTCTTGCAAGAGTCCCAGTACTGTGCAATAATACTGTACAACTACTGTATGTGATTGCATTTTTTAAATTTATTTTGCAGTTTTGGTTAGTATGAGTGACCTGAAGCATTTCTGAGATGTGAGGATTTCTGGACTGCTTTTCCTCGGAAGTGAATGCTCTTTGGCCTTTTCCCTTGATCTGCTGAGAAACCCAAGGAGTCGGCTGCTTTTTCTGGTGCTGGGCTTTGGGTTTCCTGTCCAGGGATTTTATACAAAATCAGAGTGTGGTTTGAGAGTTAAGAAATAAAACTGGCATCACACCAATACCACCACACGATTCTTCTTCTTGTTTCCCTGACTTCTCTTCCGAATTATCCAAATCCAAATAACTTCACAAGATGGAACTCTAAGAAAATAAGTGTTTAGTTTGGTTTCTCTAAAGCCCAGATTTTCTCAAATAGAAACTGACATTTGAATTTTGCATAGCACTCCCTTAAAAATGTTTTGGAGGACACAGATCAAACTGCTTCCAAAGAATGGGAATACAGTCGTACCTTGGATCCTGAACGCCTTGGTACTTGGACGTTTTGGCTCCCGAACGCCACAAACCCGGAAGTGAGTATTCTGGTTTGCGAATGTTCTTTGGAACTCAAACGTCCGCTAGGGCTTCTGCAACTTCCAATTGGCTTGGGTTTCTGAACGTTTTGGAAGTCGAATGGACTTCTGGAATGGATTCCAGGATACGACTGTATAGTTTAATGGGATAAGATTCAGAAGTTATTACTAATGTGAAGTGCCTCAGACTTTTCAGTGTGCAGGACAATTTACATGGCTTGGACTATCTCTGAGTAGGTAGTACTCTTGCACAGATGCCTTTTGCCGCTGTGGGTTAAACCACAGAGCCTAGGACTTGCCGATCAGAAGGTCGGCAGTTTGAATCTCCACGACGGGGTGAGCTCCCGTTGCTCAGTCTCTGCTCCTGCCAACCTAGCAGTTCGAAAGCACGTCAAAGGGCAAGTAGATAAATAGGTACTGCTCCGGCGGGAAGGTAAACGGCGTTTCCTTTTTTTTTTAAAAAAAGATATTTATTAAAGTTTCCAATTTTTTACAAACAAAAAAACACACCAAACAAACATAAAAATATTAAAAACACTTAAATTTCACAACTTATTTTCTTGGGACTTATTTCCCTGACCTCCTCATACCTCCCCTTCTTGTATACCCAGTTTGAGTTGTTTATACAGCAAATCCTTATCTCAACATCTTAAATTATTGTAGCTTTAAATTCTTGCTTACAAAAAGAAAGTCGTTTTATCATAGTTACAGCTTGAAACCACTTAATTTCAATCCAGCATCATTCAACATTCCTTAATTTTACAATATTTTTGTAAATAGTCCTTAAATTTTTTCCAGGTAAACGGCGTTTCCAAGCACTGCTCTGGTTCGCCAGAAGAAGCTTAGTCATGCTGGCCACATGACCCAGAAGCTGTATGCCAGCTCCCTCAGCCAATAAAGCGAGATGAGCGCTGCAACCCCAGAGTCGGCCACGATTGGACCTAATGGTCAGGGGTCCCTTTACCTTTAAATGTACAAAAGAGCAAATCTTTCTTACACTTCTTCTTCTTCTTCTTCTTCTTCTTCTTCTTCTTCTTCTTCTTCTTCTTCTTCTTCTTCTTCATCTTCCCTAGTAGAGGGAATGCTGTAGAGCAGGAGTGGATAATTTGTGGCCCTTTGGATGTTGCCCGACTACATCATCCCTGACCGTTGGCCATGCTGGATGGAGATGCTGGGAATTGGAATCCAGCAAACATTTGGAAGGCCAAAGGTTCATCAGCCCTGCCACAGAGTGTTCATTCATCTACCCTGTTGTGTTAATATTCATAGCAGCCCAGTAAGGCAGGTCACTGTTATCTCTTCATTGCAGTTGGTGAATGAGTTTGAAAAGAGTAAGGGCTCATCTACACTTCTGTTTGTCCTGTCTGGAAAGCATGGGTCTGAGTGGCTTTCTGTTTGACTCACCCTTTAGCTTTAAATTGGAGCAAAGGGCAATCCAGAGAAACCCTAACTTGCTGTTTGCTCTGATTGAGTGCTAAATAACAGTTTTCTTTGGGTGGAAAGCAGCATCGCCAGAGGAAGTATGGATAAGCCCTTACTTAAGCATGGGTACCTATGGCTATGATGGAATTTGAACTGTGGATTCCTTGGTCTACCATTCACTGCTATGCTTTAAATCTATACACAGAACCTGGGAATAAGCCCCATTGAACAAAGTGAGGCTGGTAGAGGAACCCTGGACATGTCTACTCAAATGTAAGCCTGAAGGAGTTCAGTGGGACTTACCTGCATAGGATTCTAGACTGAGTAAACTTGTTTAGGATTGCACAGGTAGGCTCCTTACGTTTGAATTAACATGAATAGGATAGGGCTGCACGCTACAATGCTATACATTATATAATAATAATTTAACAGAAACAATGGTGTGTGTGAGAGAGAGAGAGAGCAGAAATAATGCACATCATATTTTTAAAAACGGCATTATTTTGTTACTTTGTAATGCTGAATGCCAGCATTTTAAGATCCCTGGAAAAACATATAGCTGCCTCCAACACCAGAGTTTTTGTTGGAATTGGAACGAAATAAAAGAATTGGGCTTTTCATGGCTTTTTTTACTGAATTCATGCACTTGCACGAACTCATTTAACGTTGACTGATTTTTTGGGTACAGGATGTTGTGGCAAGTGTCAGGCCCATGAGATCCAGATGAAATATAAAACCAGCCAAGCAAAGCCATAGTGGTAATTTTAGAAGAGAGGCTGCACTGAAGCTTTACAGGGATATCCCCTTTTAGTGGACAGCAAACCATTTTGATGGATTACTTTACCTTGAAATTCTCCCCAGCATGTGATGGTCCAAACAAGGAACCGTGTGCCACTGTGTTGATTTCTCTCCCCTTTATATTCACCTTCATGTATAGTTTCACATATGGAATTTATTTGAGAAACCTGGCCCACGATTCAGATGCTGATTTACTCATAGACAACTTGTGGTTTGCTGAGAATTTGTTTGAAATCATTTGATCAGTAACCTCTAGGTCCATTTATTGGCTCATTGCATTTTGCTGATTTCTGCCTCTTTTATTTTTACCCCGAGTCTCATTACAAGGGAGTATTTATTTTCTTTAACTGGATGACCAAGCGCCTTGAGAAGGCTGATTTTTCAGCTCCTTTGCATTTGTTGTAGATTTTTCAGCTCCAAAGAAGACATTTACAGTGCAAGCCTATGGATGTCTACAGAAGCAAGCACTATTGAGTTCAGCAGGACTTAGGGTTGCCAGACCTCTAGGGCTGACCCAAAGTCTCCAGCTTTACCTTCCCACCCCCATGGCAGGGGGAGGGCTTGAATCTCCAGGTGAGGGAGAATGCCTCTGCAGTTTTTTTAACATTAAGAAAACTATGTGTGCAGCTTGCAAGCTTCAGCCTGGCACGAGCTGGCTGCAAATTATTGCAGAGTCTCTTGGAGAACAATCACCAGGGGCCACTCCATGACATCACCAGGGATTGCCCCTAGGTCTCAAGTTTGGGTCCTGAAATCTCCAAGGTTTTGTGGAAATGCAAAGAAAAAGAAGGTACCTTTTTGTCATATGTGGTGGATGTGTAAAGTAGTAAAAAACTTTTGGGAAATGATATATAATGAAATGAAAAAATATGTTCAAAATAACATTTGTTAAAAAAACAAAAGCGTTCTTACTAGGAATTACAGGTACCGAGATCCCAAAGGATCCCAAAGTATTGTTTATGTATGCAAAAATGTTCCATTCCTGGGTAAGGTGATTGAGAGAGTGGTTGCTGAACAGCTTGGCAGGTTTCTGGATGAAACATCAGCTCTGGATCCATTCCAGTCCGGCTTCCGCGCTGGTCATGGGACCGAGACGGCTCTTGTCGCCCTAACAGATGATCTCCGCAGGCAGCTGGATTGAGGTGGGTCGGGGCTGCTGATTCTTCTAGACCTGTCAGCAGCCTTTGACATGGTCGATCACGAACTCCTGGACCACCGCCTTGCCGACGTGGGGATCCAGGGTACAGTCCTTCAATGGCTGCGCTCGTTTCTCTCTGGTCGGGCACAGAGGGTGGCGCTTGGGGGGGAATTGTCATCGCGCCACCCCTTGGTGTGTGGAGTGCCCCAGGGTGCGATACTCTCCCCGATGCTTTTTAACATCTTTATGCGCCCCCTCGCCCAGCTTGTCCGGAGTTTTGGGCTGGGCTGCCATCAGTATGCTGATGACACCCAACTCTATCTGTTGATGGAGGCCATCCTGACTCGGCCCCAGACACACTGATCAGATGCTTGGAAGCTGTGGCTGGATGGTTATGTAGGAGCCGGTTGAAGTTAAATCCTTCGAAGACAGAGGTGCTCTGGCTGGGACAGGACGATATGGGATTGAGGGGGCAACTCCCATCTCTTGCGGGGGTGCAATTAGTGCCAGCACCGTCCGTTAAGAGTTTGGGTGTAATCTTCGATACCTCCCTCTCCATGGAGGCGCAGATTGCAGCTACAACAAAGGCGGTATTTTTTCATCTCCGCCAAGCTAAGCAGTTGGCTCCTTACCTCTCTCGCCCTGACCTAGCCACTGTGATCCACGCGACGGTCACCTCCAGACTGGATTATTGTAACTCGCTCTACGTGGGGCTGCCCCTGAGACTGACTCAGAAACTCCAGTGGGTGCAGAATGCCGCGGCGAGACTCCTTACGGGGTCTTCGCTGCGAGATCACATTCATCCGGTGCTATATGATCTGCACTCATAGGAATGGGACTGGTGACATTTGTTGGTTTATATCATTTCCTCTTCTTTTGTATTTGTCCCAAAGTCTTCCTCCCCTAGCTGTGAGTAGTTTCTTGCGCTGAGTAAGTTTCTTACCTCACTGAAACTCTTTCCATTTTGATAATATTGCAGCAGCCACTAATGAGCGATTTCACAATAAACAGGACAAGTTAATAACGAATTTACTGTTCATAAGAAATTTGCAGAATTGTGAGTCAAGAGGAGGAATCTGAGTTCAACTGAATCTGATGTCACTGAATCGCTGAAGCTTTTGCTTGGTGTTAATGGGTTGGAGCCAACAATCATGCAATTCTCTGTGTAAAAAGCTAGTGAGGGCTGGCCTGGGGAGCCTTGAGCCATAAGGGTGGGGAGAAGAAGGGAAGGAAAATAATAACAACTCTTCTCTCCCTGCCATAGTCCTGATCAAAAACTTCTCCAAAACTGTCCTTTGCATTTCAAGGGAAGCCTTGGAGAGTCATAGCTCAGTGGCGGAGCATCTTATTTGCATCCAGGTTCAATCCAGGTAGGTCTGGGAGATATTCTGTCTGAAATCATGGAGAACCACTATTACTATAGACCAGGCATGCCCAACCGGTCGATCGCAATCTACCAGTCGATCGTGGGGCATCCCTGCTCAACAACTTAGCTGAAGCCTCCCCAGAAAAAGCTCAAAAACTTTGGGGAGATCACTGACTGTTTCTTTTAATAGTGGGAGTAGATCACTGTGTCTTGGGAGTTGGACAATACTGAACAAGATGGACCAAGAGGTTGCCTCTGTTGCCTACAATCCTGTGCCCAGTAGCTTCAGAGAGGAGGTTTTCGTAGTCAGGGAGAGAAATAGTTTTCCACACCACTTACACGAGGCTTTCACAAAACATGTGTGCATTAATTGTGTCTATACAGTTAACATCACAATTGGTTTGGTACTCAGCAGGTAAGTGCCAAAGCAGCAAGCCAGGAGGCAGGCAGGCAGGTATAGGGGCAAGTGAGGGAAGCAGTTTGGAAGCTCAGTGGAGGTAGATGAAGGGAGGATTGAGCCCTCGTCCATCATTGTGGGCACAATGGGTTCCCATTTGGCTAGGAATCTGGCTTTGAATAAGCTACACAAATAAGCCACATTCAAAAATTCAAAGAAAACGCTTTGGTTTCCTTATTCTAAAGCCTGACTGGGGGAATTTGCTTCGCCTTGTTCTCAGGTATTTGTGCATAGAGTTGAAGGTTGAGAATGTGTGAGGAAAAATAGAAGACCTCCATGTACATTATCATATAAGATGATCCTGATGTGTATAACTTGCTGCTCAGCATGTATACAACTGCATGAAACTGCCCAGTACCTGTATACCTGATAAGGAGGATGGAGTAATTCCCCAATGAGGAAAAGTTGGCGGCATTTGAGACTTTAGAGAAAAGGTGAGCAAGAGGTGACCTGATAGACATGGCATGGAGAAAATGGAGAACGAGGAAAGTTTTTCTCCCTCTCATAACACTAGAACTCGAGGACATCCAATGAAGCTGAATACTGGAAGATTCAGGATGGGTGAAAGAAACTACTTATTCACTCAGTGCATAGTTAAACTATGGAACTCACTGCCACAGGATGTAGAAATTGCCACCTACCTGGATGGACTTAAAAGAGGATCAGACAAATTCATGGAGGAGGAGAGGGCAACTAGTGGCTTTTAGCTATGATGGCTATGCTCTGCCTCCATAGTCAGAGGCAGTATGGCATTCATGTCCAGCTCACAGGCTTCCCACAGGGATCTGGTTGGCCACTGTGAGAACAGGATGCTGGACTAGATGGCCCAATGGCCGAATCCAGCACACTCTTCTTACGTTCTTAGTGAAATATTATATACAGGTGTGAACATCACGCACGATCACAAAGTGCAAGTCTGTTTCACGCTTTCCCCTAAATGGATTCCCCCTGCCACCAAGAGGAAAAGTGTCATATTTAATGTGGCCGGTGCAAAAAACAGCAACATAAAAAATCATGTTATTTTCAATCTGCAATAACCATGCCTCCGATTAACCTCGCTGACTAAAAAATATGCTGCCAATGTGCAAAGCTTTAATGCAGCAAATATTCAAGTAACTCCTTTCCTCACACTTTCTGTGAGGAGTTAGCCACATTTGCTCAAGTTTCTTCAAATTTCTGCCACCAGGTAGCGCTACAGTCACAGCTCTGCCCATTTCATTCAAGGTCCCTCGGTTTAGCGCCGACTGCTTTCTAATGATATTTCCTCTCCCCCTCCCCACCCCCCACCGCGCTTTGCTTCCTTCAGCTGCGGCGAAGAGCTTGCATTTTGCCCGGGCTGAACTTCTGAAGTGTGGAAACCATTGCAGAGTTCAGGGAGAGATTCTGATTCAGAAGTCGTTGAGCAGGAAGAGGGGGGTGAAACTGGGCTTCCCAAGTGGGGAATACACTGGGAATGGCTTTCCAAAGCCAAGAGGGGGCTTGATGAACTTGGAGAGAGAATGGTGCGCGCAGCTTTTGGCCTACGCTCACCTATGGAGCAGACAATAAGGCCAGTTCCCTGGAAAGCACAAAGTATGTCCACATGCGCGCTCAGGAGTGGCATGCTTGCCTCTTTTGCAGGCAAAAGCGGGTGGGAGAAGAGAGGCTTACAAAAGCTGCTTAGAACTTTAAAAACTCGCAAGCCTTATATTCAAGAAAAACGGGGCGGGAAGGAAGCCGCCGTATACCAGATCGTTACTCTGTTTAGTTCAGCACTGTCTGCACTGGTTGGCAGAGGCTCTCTAGCGTTTCAGATATGATCATTCTTATTTATTGAATTTGTATACCGCCTTTCACCCGAAGATCACAGGGCGGCTCACAACAGATAACCACCGCACTTCGGTTTTTTTTGTCCCAGGAGATGGATAGGATCGAACCTTTCCTACGCTTTACAACTGAGCGAGATCTCTTCCTCAGGGAACACCGGGACAAGGAAGGAATTCCACCCGCGACTTCGCCTTGTCCCACGCCAATAGCTTAGGGTCTTTTTTGAAACAACCGACTCATGAACAGGCGCCATGGTCACTATATGGACTTGGTACTTCATTTCTTAATGTGGGGTTGTTTTTTTTAAGCATTTTTATAATGAAGGTCATAACCGCACTGGCACAATTCAATCAGAAACCCTCGCGTAAATGAATGGGACATTGCGCTCTTTCCACTCGTTGAGTGAAACAGACGCGCGCGGAAGCCTTTCCATGCGCCTCGATCCCGGATTCCCGGCTCAACCTTCAATGCGCTGAAGGATCTGCGTGTGCAGCGGAGGGAGGCGGGCGGTGGTAAAGAGGAGGGTCTTTTTTAATTCCAGGTGACAAGTACGGAGTGTCATAAGTAGGGAGGGAGTGGGGGGAGGAGGGAGGAGCGCGGAGGAGGAGGGCGAGGGAGGGACTACGGAGCCTGAAAAAGAGTCTCTTTCCGAGCAGAGTCGCGAGAGGCAAAGCTCACCGAGCGCGCCAGCCAGTCAGAGCGTCGCTGCTGCTGCTGCTGCCTGACATTCAACCGAGAGAGAAAGGGAGCCGCGGACGCACAGAGAGCGAAAAGTGCAGGCTCCCTCGGGAAAGGAAAGGGAAGAAATAAAAGAGGAAGGAAGGCAAGAAAGACAGAAGAACGGGAAAGAAAAGATTCAGGCGAGGAGGAGCGATCTTCCCTATATCCTACGCATTTAGGATCTGCTATTCCTTTTTTTCCTATTAATTTATTCCACCACCACGATCGGCTGAGAGGTTTCGCTTTCCTCGCTAAGCAACTTGGATTTTTTTAATTTTTAAATTTTTGGTTAAGTGGAAAGAAAGAGAGGGGACATTTTCTGCTCCTCTTCTTCACGCCTAGCAGAGCCCGAATCGAACTGGGCTGAGCGATCCCGGGCCCCGAAGACGAGAGAGAGAACACCCCCCCCCAACCACTTCTGCTTGGAAGCAGCGACAGCGGCTGCAGGATCCGAGCCCACGCGTGCGTTCGAGAGAGACCCGGGGGAGAGAAAATGCATTGAAACTTCGCGCAAACTTTCCTCGCTTCCCCCTCTCTCTCTTTTTTTGGTGTGTGTGTGTGTCTGCCTGTGCAGTGCACGCTCGCTCGCGTGTGGTGTCTTGCCACCGAGGGTTGGAGAGTGAGAGAGTGGGCGGCTGGAAATCTGTTACAATTCAGAACCTTCTGACGAATCTGGTGGGATTCCTGCGGAGAGGCTCCGAATCCGAAGCGAGGAAGCCCCGAGAGCCTTTCTGCAAGCCGAAAAGAGAGCCGAGAGGTGTGCGGAGGGGAATCTGCGTCTCGGGCGCCTAGGGAGCCGGGCTTATGGACGGGTGAAACCAGAGACTGAAGTCTCCCCCCTCCCCCCCACAACCCACCCCTGCGCTTTCCTTGATCGGAGCGGCCCCAGGAAAAGGAAGAAGAGGAGTTCAAGAGAGCGAGCCAGCGCGGCTCCGACCAGCTACTCCGGCTCCTCTTTGCCTCGCGCCAGGAATCATGAACTTTCTGCTCGCTTGGATGCACTGGGGGTTGGCCGCGCTGCTCTATTTCCAGAACGCCAAGGTAAAGCAGGGGGCGGGCGGGCGGATCCGGGGCGGCGGGGAAGCCTTCCTCCTGCCCCCGCGTGGCCTTGCTCGCTGCACGCTCGCTTGGCGGCCAGGGCGCGTCGCGGGGGTTCAGGGGATCGTCAGCCGGGCCAGAAAGAAATCCGCGCGCGCGTGTCGGAAGCTGCCTTGGCGCAAATGGAGGGCAGATCCAGGTGCTTCGGTGCTCCTCGGCGCCAAGTCGTCTTCGGCTTGCCCTGGCGCGCTGGTGCGGACATGCGGTGTCTGCGCCGCTTGCGGCTGCCAACAAAAGGCCGGGAGCGAGGCAGGGTCGAGGCGTGGAGGTTTTTCCTGCTGGCGTTCGCGCGAACGGGGCGCGCGGGGCCTGTGGCAAGAAGGGAGGCGCGAGATCGGATCCCCCAGGAGGACAGGTCTGACCTCCTCTTCCTCGCACGTTGCCCAGACGGTTCCTGCTGGGCTGCCCTCCCTTCTGTCTGTCTGCGGAGTTGAGCAGGAGTTGGAAAACCAGGCGTGAAGACGACACAGGCTCTGCGTCGTCATCGATCGCCGAGCGGGGAGGCAGCGGAGCGCGCTGACTTCTTGCATCAGCACACACACACTCTCTCTCCTTCCTGACATTGCAAAATGGGGCGGGGGGGGTGGCTGTTTCGGCCTGTTTGCTTTAGGTAGAGGCAGGTTTGCTGACCGGAGTTCAAAATTCCTGGCCTGGAAAAGCAAATAGAGATCAAAGACCACAAAATGGATCCTTGTATTTCTTCCAGATTGATTTTCAAAATAAACGGCTCTGCTGAGCTACCATAAGTAGGAAGTTTGTTCTCCTGCCCTCATAGCTCCTTTTCCTCTATCAGTTTATTGGTACTTCTGATTGTAGAAGTCCACTCCATTACTCCTAATATATACCATAAAGGGCTTTTATCCTGCTCTTTTATCGGACTTTTGTTTGAACTCTCCTTGTTTAAAAAAGAGAGAGTCTCGAGTTGGGTATCGGAGTTTAGACAGATTTTCCAGCTGAGGTGGCTCATGTGTGTTGTTGCGTAGAGATTGGCAGGGGGTTGGACTCGATGGCCCTTGTGGTCTCTTCCAACTCTATGATTCTATGATTCTATGATTCTATGTCATAATTAGTACGTTAAGTTTTATTCTGCTGTTGGTCTTGAGAAATTCTAGGGGAGGTCAGTGTGGGCACAGACCACCCCTGCAACAACATGTGAGAATCAGTGTGTCATAGGAAAATGAATCTGCATTTGTTTAATTTAGCAGCAAATGTAAGACCTCAGTTAGGAGCCATTTCAGATGTCCTGTTGCCAGGGGGGTCACATGCTTTTCCTGCTAACCTGTTAGCCTGCCACTTGTCTTCAAGTGACATCAGCAGATTAGGCTGTGCCTGATGGGGAAACGTGGCTCCAATTTCTTTGGGGAGCCTTGCAGCAAGGCAGCGTGATACCATTTCCGTGCTCGCTTTGGAAAGCGCTCTTAAAATGGCATTGTTTAAATATGAGGTCCTGCAGGTGAAGTGAAAGAGGGAGGGTTACTCCGAGGTGAATGAAAAGTTGAGTGTAGATAGATTGAGATAGTTAGGGGAAACTTTTTCTTCCAGGGAGGTGTGGTGACGGATGCTCAGCTGTGAAGACTGCACAGTCTCTTGGGTAGATTGTATGGAACTATAGTAAAGGAGAGTAATAGGAGTGTTAGCCGAAGCTCACGTTCTTGGCAAGCTGTATCTCTGCTGGGAAAGGGAAATTGATAAATTTATATTTATCAACTTCCTGCAGTTCTGACTACACACACCTGCCTGCCGCTGGATGTGTTGAGGGAGAAGTGGTGTTTGGGAGGAGAATCGGAGTTCTGTGCAATTGCTTTGAAGTGAGCACAAAAGGGGAGGTGCCGGGCTGTGATAAGGTTCCTTTGGTCAAGGGAAAGATACATTTACTAATCACAGATGGAGGCTGTGAAGTGAGTCTAGGAAACCTGCAAGTCAGTGACCTGGCAGAGGTACCACAGGTGTTGGTTTCCATCCACAGGAGGTACATATAGACATATATTGGTGTAGTCAATGGCCATACCCCACCTCCTTGCCTACCCCAACAATTAGCCAGTTCTGAAACAGTCAGGATATGGTGGGAAGAGGGTTAGATGACTTGCTCCAAACTTGTCAAGTTATGACTTTGGGTACTTCGTGTTCCTGTTGATTTTCTTGCCCTAGTTCAGAGACCATTTGGATCTAGGCTCCGTCCAAGACCTTGGACAGTTCTATTCTGTCCTGGTTTTTTACTTAACTGGCATCTTGCAGTTCCCTTTCCACCATCACCTTACTTAGTGCGGTTTGATGTTAAGTTAGGTGTAGTGAACATGCCTTGGAGCTCCTTCCCAGGATGTGTTTCCAGTGGCATCAGGCAAAGATCAAACGCGGAGGGGGGAGGAGGAGGAGAGGGGGGAGGGGACAAGAGCGTGTGACTAGACTGCTAATGATCTTGCAGCCACTAGCCGCTTGCTGTTGATCAGGCCACACTGGGGACAGGGCTTTCCTCCCAACTCCTTGTGTTAAGCTCGAAAGGAACAGAGTGGGTCACCTCCCACCAGGATCAACAAGTATTCTCAGCAAAAGGCAGACCCCCCCCTTCCAGTGCTCCTCTGGTAATATTCCTGTCATTTCTGAACAGTTCAAGCCTCTCTTTCTCCTCTTAATGTGCCATTTCAGAGATCCCTCTCTTGCTGCTTGCCTGGATTACTGGCCTGTCTCCCCTTGTGTGCATAATGGGGGTTGGGGGTGGAAGGGGAGAGATTTTGCAGACCAAAGCTCCTCCTTAAGTAGAAACCTCTGAGAAGACTTTTTTAGCGCCTGAGATGGAAAGGGTTTTAACTCCTGTCCCAGGGGGCCTTCCAAAGTAGCTGGATTGTTTGTTCCAGTCCTAAACAGTTACAAAGCTCTTTTAATGAGGCTGCAGAGATTAGGGGGAGGGGGAGGAGGGAAAGGGGTAGTTGTGGTGTGAAGGAGTAAAGAGTGTGTGTGTGTGTAAAATTTATTGGATTAACCTTTTCCTTGGCTCAGACTGGAACCGGGCACCTTGTTGTAAAAGCAGGAGGTAGTGGTTTCAAGAAGAGAGTCTTTCTTGGTGACCTGCATTTTCCCTAGCGCCCAGTTTGCTCTATCTTTGCTCTAAGGCAGAATCTGTCTTATGGGAAACTCTGAAGTGAGATGGAAAGATAGCCATCGTATAGAAACAATGAGTAAAAGCCCAAGCCAGCAAAGGAGATGGGTGGAAGCAGCCTGACCTTCAGAAGGGCACTAGGCCCTTTTGTCCCTCGGAAGGATCCCACCCCCCTTTAGTGTCTTCCCTGCGATGGAGAAAAGTTCGGTGTAAATGGGGACAAATTGCCCTCCGCCTAAGCACTGCTGCTTTGGTTAGCTGAGGATTGCCCAGTCGCAACAGCAGAGAACATAATTCAGCACTGTAGGCAAGCAAAGCACCTTCATGTTTCTGATATAGACTCAAGGTGACACTGCTGTATAAATAGCTCCAAGAGGCTGTCTCGATCCCAAGGCAAACGGCATGAGCAATGCTGTGAAAATATTGTACGTGATGGCTAACAACTGTGTCGTTACAGGAGCAATGGAGATAGATGGCAATCCCTTTCAGGAGAATACCTCGATGTAATACAGCTGATCTCTGTTAATCAGCAGTATTCAGTCTCGTCTTAACACATACTTAAAAAAAACAACAACCCAGAGTAAATCTCCATTTAGTGTCTGGAATGATTTCTAGTGGCCCTTCAGCCAGCTCCGAAACTAGAGGTTTTAGCAGAGCAAAGTGTTGTAAGCAATAGCGTAGCCCAGGCATGGGGAGCCAGTATCTCTCCACATGTTGCTGGATTATGGCTCCCATCATCTTTGTCTATTGGCTTGCTGGTTGGGGCTGATGGGATTTGGAGTCCAACAAGACATTGCAGGCCACAGGTTCCACATCAATGGCTTAGTTGGCAGTCCCTTTCCTAAATGTATTTTTGTTTTGTTTTGAACATTGAATGTAGAGAGCGAGAGCAAGAGAGAGAGAGCGCTATTTCAAGTGAAATTAGCAGGACTTTGAAAAAACAACACAAAGTACCTTAAAGGCAACTTTAGCTAAAAAGTAATGAGCAGCTTGAAGCTGATTCAGAATCTCCCAAAGAAGAATAAGAGGAAATAAAGGATGACAAGCTGAGACATTTTGCTCTTTCACTAGAGCCCTGAATGTGTTTGGCCTGCATTGTGTTCTTGCCTACTCATGTGGGAACAGGTGCATGCGATCACGTTTGCTGCAGGTGTGGTATTCCATCATAAACTGGAGGAGTCCCAGGACAGCTTGCCACTTGATGCTTGCTCATAAGGGCTACGTGCGATACGCGGTGCCGGCAAGGTGGGTGGACACCTGCCTGACAGCTGTGGCAGCTTGCCATCTCACTTGCAGGCTGTGCATCTGAGGCCTCGGACGCAACTTTTCCTTGAGTATATTCCAGCTGCCTGCTGGCCTTGGTTGGTTACTGGGGTTCAGGTGTGGCTTCTTCCTCCCAAATCATGGTTATACCTGTTGTCATCACCTTCACACTGGGATAGAAACCGCTCCCTGTTTTTGAATAGAAATCTTCCTCTGTTCTTAACATTGTAGCCTGTTGACTACCAAGCTCTCTTTGCTAAGAAAGCCAGCCAGTTGTGAGTTTTCTTTCTGTTTAAGAACAGGTGGTTCTGTCCACTTGGCCAACACACAGTTTAGGCTGCTTAGATTTCATGGATGTAAATGTGAGTTCAGCAGCCGAGCTGTTCAAGAGCACATCTTCTGCTGCTTTCCTCTTGCTTCTCCTGCAGCCACCTTTGTGGGTTCTTATCCATTATCTGCAGATCAGGACTGTTGACACTAATGGAATGGCCTGATGGCCTTCTCTCCTCACTGAAACTGGATTATCGACCTTGGCTGAGTAACTCAGAGATCTGAAACTAAGCATCACTCAAATTCCTTGAAGTTTTGGGACAGAAACCGAGAGACTTGGAGGCATATTAGTAGCAAATGCAAACCAAAGGGGAAATTTTATGTGAATACTTCCCCCCTTCCTCAATTTTAAACCCCCATTACTCTATCTAAAATAAATGTGCAAACTGCTTGCATATAGATATGGCCACCTGCTGTCTACCTGTGCCATCCTTCTTCACTGTTCTGGCTAAATTTCCATTCATGCAGCTATAGAAATTAATTTGTTGACTAAACGTGCAACCTGCAAATTGTGTGTTGCTTGTATATATACGCCGCACGTTCACCCCAAAACACATAGACACCAGTGAAGAGAATGGCTTAGCTGGAAAACCAGGACTGTTGATAGTGACTTCCTAAGGGTTTTAGTATTTGAGCACTTGAGAAAGGAGCTGGTTTTGAAGAATGCCATTTAAACAGTTCTCTGATAACAAGAACTATAGAGCGTATCTTGGGCAGGTTAGATGTGAGATAGGTGCTTGTTTGCGATGGAGTGATTGAGAAAAAAAGATGGAAGTACTTTCAGGGATGGTGAGGACTAACACTTATCCGATTTTAATGGGACATCTAATTTCAAAGACTTGTGGGGAAACAACCCAACATTTTGTGATACTGCATTTAAGACTATTTATTTATTATATTTGTATTCCTCTTTTGTTCCAGGCAGCTCTAGGTAGCATGAATGTTCTACCTCCATTTCATATTCACAACAGACTTGTGAAGTAGGTTAGGCTGAGAGAAAGTGACTGGCCCCGGGTCACCCAGTGAGCTTTATGGTGATTATAGCTCTAGTCTCCCAGGTCCTGGTCCAAGGCTAAGCACCACACCACACCACACGCTGGCCCTGAGACTAGCTAGGAGGAGCCACCACTCTTGTGCAGATGTAGCACAGGTAGAGTCTCCAACCTGAGGGACACGTGTTCTCCGAATCTGCCTCGCATCACGCCATGCCCATCCTGTTACGAAACTAGGAAGGGGAAACTTTTTTGATTGTGGACCCTTTAACGGCTCTGCCAGCTCCCTTTTGCGCTCTGCTCCTGGAGTGCTTTGTAGCAGGCAGGCCCCTTTTCGAAATACCTTCTACTGACTTTCCATGGAACAGGGACGTGTACAAATCTCGTGGCATATTTGTCATGTCAGCGCTAGAAGGTCACCAATGTTGTTTTCTCCTCAGCCACCCCGCTCCCCAGTTCAGCTTTGCTCTCTTGTGTTTCGACCTTAATAATCTGAAATGCCTTGGAGAGCAGCTAGTTGCACTTCTGTTGCCTGTTAAAGTGACTGGGAGAAGAGCTTTCTGTGAGATCTCTCTTCCTGAGCTCCCCTCCTTTCACGGACGGGGCCTGTGGAACTTGGCTCTCTTGGGCCTTCTTTCCCCTCTGCCCTTTCCTTGCCCTGATGGGTGGCATTTGAAGCCCACTTTCCTTCTTGTCTGAGGGAAAGAGAAGGGTCTCCGTGGGTGTTTCAAACTGGAGAAATACACCCCACAAATGAAAAGAAAGAAATAATTCCACGCAGCCCTGCCATACCCCAGAAGTGTTTCAGCTGATAATTCGGACACGTTCCTTTGAGGATGTCTCATTTCCCAATGAAGAGAAGAATTGCGGACTTGCAACTGTTTGCCATCAACATTTTTGTAGTAATGCCACAAATTATGGCAGGCCTCATATGGCAGTTGCGGACTTGCAACTGTTTGCCATCAACATTTTTGTAGTAATGCCACAAATTATGGCAGGCCTCACCTGCACTTTATCATAACTGTAGTATCATGGCCCCCCTCAAAGAATCCTGGGAAATGTAGTTTGTCAAGGGCACTGAGGGTTGTTAGAAGACCCCTGTCCCCCTTACAGAGTTACCATTCCCAGAGTAGTTTAACAAGTTCCTAAAGATCACTGGGAACTGTAGCTCTGTGAGAGGAATAGGGCTTTCCTCACAATGCTCAGCACCCATAAAAAACTACACTTCCCAGGATTCTTTGCAGGGGGAGCCATGACCGTTTAAAATGGTGTCTTGATTTTGCCTTGCTGTAGAGTCCTGGGAAGCAACTTGGTTCTCTTGTTTAAAAGCATTTTTTTCTGGAGACAGGTTAACAGTATTTTTGTGTTTTGATGAATTTTCTCTTGTTTTCACAGTTCTCGCAGGCTGCTCCTGCCCAGGGAGATGGGGAAAAGCAACAGAGTGAGGGTAAGTGGCTTGTCTTCCTTCTGCTCCCCTAATTGGCATGGTGGGTGCAGATACATTATGGGAGAAGGATGGCAGGTTGTGGAGGTGGATTGGATCCATATGCTGGGCTGCTGGGGGGGGGAGCCTCATTAATTCTGCCACCTTCTGGAAAATGGGTATAAACTTTGGGGGATCAAGCACACATATTAAAAGGAAGGAATGGGAAATACAGTTTGAACAGTTAACGACCAGATTTAACCCTTCCTTAGCTTCAATATATCCCAGCTTGTCCCCCCCCCCATTAAAATTGCCCCAACTAAGAAAAATATAGTTTTGTTTTGGAGCACAGACAGTGTGAAACCCTGAGTTTTACCAAACCATATAAAACATATTTTCTGAAGCTTATTTTTCAGTTTCCAGGATGCTTGCCCTTTAATTTGAATTAATTAAAAATAAAATTAATGTCCCCCCATTCTCAGCAACCCTTTGAAGAAGTACGGAGGAATTTGCCATGGTTTCTGTGGAAGGTTTGGCATTTATTTGTTATCACTGGGCACCTATGCATCTTTCCCATTGGCAAGCCTTTGACCCAGGTTGTATTGTTCCGACACAGAAGCAAGACACCAAACTATTAACCAGTGTTAGAGTCTTCCAAAGATCATGCCGCTGGCAAACCTGAGTTAGGGAATTAAGAGGGGATAATTTTCCAGTCAATTCCCTCTCTATCCTTAGCAGCAGTGAAACTTATCAGAAGGTGGCCATCTTTTCAAATGCTGTCATCCTTGGCATACTTACCTTGGGACAAACGTCACTGAACATAGTGGGGTTTACTTTGGAGGAAACATGCACACGATGGCACTGTCAGTGTATTGGGAGGAGGGAAAACGCATGTGGTGGTGTGTGGGCGTGTTTTAATTTTTAGATCAGTTGTTCTGCACAAGGCAGGGCATTGGGGCTGAACTTTTCCAGTCAATACATTGCTAGGGATCAGAGTCCAGTATAGCTGGGAATATGGGCAAAGGGTGACTAGAAGCTCCTTAGTGCGTCTGACGTTATAGATGTTGGAACAGGCAATTCAGCCACTTCTGGGGCCAGGATGTTGTGACTATACCGATTTGGAGGGTAGTGGTGGTGGGTCTGAAGGCATTTGCTTTCTGAACCAGGGGGACCCAACATGCTGCCCTCCGGATGTTTTTGGACTAGAGCTCTCGTCAGCTGTGGTCAGCTTGGCCAATGTTGAGGGTGATGGGAGTTGCAGTCCAACAACATCTGATGGACACCATGTTGACTGTCCTGGTCATTAGACTTTCAGCAAGTGCTGGGCAATTAGGTCTTGTTCTGGAAGTGAGTGCAGCCTTTTCACAACAAGCCTCTTGAGAGAGAGAGGGAGCAGCCAGCTCCCTGCTCCTTGCAAAAGTCTTATATCTTGCATGAATGTGCATCATAAAAGGTTGAGAGATGCTGGAGGCAGGAATAGCATTGGGTGGAGAGGTGGAGCCAAGAGGAGGATTTAGTGAGTAAAGAGAGCAGAGCTTATTTTGATAGGTGACTGAATCACCTCAGCAAGACTTACTTCCTAGTTGTGAGGACCTCAGTTTAACAATACATGATGCAAACTTTGGACCTTTAGGCTGTGCAGTCTCCACCCACAGTGAGATCACCAAGTTGCTGTTTTCCAGCTTTGCAATGTACCACTTTTGCAACGGCAATGTCACCTGCCTGCTTTGGGACACTCAGGGAGTGGCACTGGGCTGCTGTTCTTAGTGCAGGGCACCAGGGGGCAGCCTCTCATCTTGCCACAGTAGGTTACAATCGCAACAATTTCTTTTGGCTGGGTAAACTAGAGGAGCATTGCCAGAGGCTTATAGGAGAGCAAGTTTGTAACAACGGACCCATTTTATATTGTCGCTGGATTTCTTTTCCTGGTGGGACAGTTGAACATTTGTTACTCTCTGGGTTTGTTTTAACTAAATGGGAGGAGAATTGTTGAGTTCTAGAGGAAGGAGTAGGACCGGAATTCTGAGTTTCTCTTCCCAATTATTGCGTACTCATGCTTAACCTCTATTCCTTAATATTCACAGAGCATGTACTGGTTTGGGGATGAAAGATCACTTTGTTCCCCTGGGGTTTTATATGGGCTTAGGCATACACTGGTCTTCATTGATTAAAATGATTTATTCTGGGGATAGCCACTTGTATTTTACTGTTCCTGGCCAACGACTACTTAGCTGTCGGTCTACATGATTTAGGAGTACAGTAAATTGTAGCGCAATCCTATGCATGCGTACTCAGAAGTAAGCGCGCCAGGTTTAATTTCTGCTATCCACAAGGGGATCGGCCACCTGTGGAGCCTGTATATATACAACTCTGTGTGGCTAGGCCAAAGCCGTGGGGTTGATCTCTTGATTTTCTGTGGAGGATCAAATGGACATATTTACCGTATTTTTTGCTCTATAAGACTCACTTTCCCCCTCCTAAAAAGTAAGGGGAAATGTGTGTGCGTCTTATGGAGCGAAAGCAGGCTGCGCAGCTATCCCAGAAGCCAGAACAGCAGGAGGGATTGCTGCTTTCACTGCGAAGCGATCCCTCTTGCTGTTCTGGCTTCTGGGATTCAGAATATTTTTTTTCTTGTTTTCCTCCTCCAAAAACTAGGTGCGTCTTATGGTCTGGTGCGTCTCATAGAGCGAAAAATACGGTAGGCCTATGCTGCATAGGATTGTATGTGTGCTGGCCCTGGGTTGTCCCTTTGTGGGTGACAGAGACAGGGGCAGCTCCACACACAGGGCCAGATCAGACCTCATAAGAACATGCAGACATAAGAAGAGCCTGTTGGATCAGGCCCATGGCCCATGGCCCATCTTGTCTGGCTTCCTACTCCCAACCAGATGCTCGTGGGAAATCAGCAACCAGGACCCACTTTACCACCTGTGATTCCCACCAACTGGTATTCGGAGACGTATTACCTCTGACAGTGGAGGTAGAATTTGGAATTTACATACCTTTGAAATACGTGGACCAGTGCAGAGAGAATCCAAAAAACCACGTTTGCTTTCAGGGGGAATGCTTCCTCCCTGTAGTATGCATATAAGGGAAACCTCTGGCTGCTGTGATTGCTCATTAGATTGTATAGCCCTTTATGTTGAGCTGCAGGTATATCAATGGCAGCAGAGGCTCAAGCTGTGGTTCATCGTTGATGCTATTCTATCACAAAGCAATTGTTTGGGTTCCTTCATCCTTTAGCTTTAGGCCTGATATCAGTTCTACAGAATGCTATGTACTGAAACTGTCCAGCCAAGTTGGCATTGCTGTCAAAAGCAGGCTCCTGGTTTTGTAGGTTTATCCTAATTACATTTCAAATGCTGTTTAAAGACACTGGAACATGCCTCTCGTGTGCAGATGCTCAAGAAGCAGCCAGTTAAAGTGGCAGCTTCTATAGGAAATCTCTTGTGACAGTGTGTTTTATCACCATGCATTGTCATGATTGTCACAGACGAATATAAGTGGTGGGCAGATGTGGAACAGTCACTGAACTAGATTCAAGCAACTGCATTTAAAGCTCACCTGCAGATTCACTCTGCTACATTAATAATGAAATTTATCATAATGCACGATCTATAAAGCACCACAACTGTATGTGTAGCCACAGATGAGGGACTCTACAACACATGCTCTCTCCTTCCAGTTGTGCATCACTTTCTCCACAAAGCTGCCTGATTCTGCCATCTGGGATTGATATCTTAGAATTTAGTAGCACTAATTCTCAAAATTATTTATATTCACACAGTTTCCCTTTCTTATTCCTCATCTTAATGTGTAACTCATTGTAGGCAACGGAAACTGTCAGGCCACTTTCTTTGGAAGCTCCTAGCTGGTTTACATTTCTGCTTCTTGTGCTGTAGATGTGGCTGTGTATTGGGATTCCAAGATTCTTAGAGGCTAGGCAACCCCTCTCTTCACCCCCTTCCATTTAAAGGTGAAAATGTCAGAATAAAAAAAGGAGAGCACGGTGCCTATTGATTATATTTGGGCACCTGGCGTATTTCTTTGAGTGATATGCAGATTACATGTTCAGTTGCACATTTTGTTCTGTGTAATTAAGTGCAGCCCTCCAGATTTTGATGAATTTTGATGTGACTGGGGGTGAAGAGGTTGCTCATGTACGAACAGTGGATAAATCAACACACTTAATTGCTACCACTTTGCATACTCTGTAAAAACCCCCACACCTGCTGGCTTTTGTGTTTTTGCAGCATGGATGGAAGGGATCTTGAGATGCTCTGTCTCTGTGCCCATAGCTGCTTGGCACTGGTGTGTGTGTGTGTGTGTGTATGTATGTACATACATATACATATACATATACATATACATATACATATACATATACATATACATATACATATACATATATTACAGTGGACTCTCAGGTTACATTACCTTCGGGTAATGTAACTTTGGGGTTGCGAACGTTGCAAACCCGGAAGTATATACTTCCAGGTTTTGCCATGCGTGCATGTGCAGAAGCACTCTATTACACCATGCATGTGCGCAGAAGCGGCGCCTCTAGATACGGACCTTTTGCGGTACGTACAGACCCCCAGAATGAATTAAGTCCGTATCCAGAGGGTCCACTGTACGCAGACGCATACTGAGCAGAAAAATTATTTTTACCCTAACAAGTTCCTTGCTGCCTCGTGCTAGGAAAGGTGTGAATAATCAGCAATGTGGTTACGTGTCTGGCTGCATGCCTGCAAGTTTCCCAGGCGCTGAATTGTTTAATTCTCCAGTTTATAGATAGCTGTATTTTAAGGTTAAGGTCACTCTGAAGGGGAAGGAGAAGGAGGTGGCCCCATAGCAGGCAAGAAAGGATATGAGAGGCTGATTCCAGACTTTGGACTGGGCAGAGGAGGGGGGAGGCGAAAGCAATGAAGGGGCTTGCATTTCCTCCATGAGCACTGCCAGTCAGTACTCTGCATTTTTGCTTCCTGAGCAACTGCCTCTTTAATAGGCACTTAGGCAGGGCAGCCCATAGAAATCCCAGGCGGAGCCTCCTCCTTAGTTATACCTGCTGCCAGCAGCACTGTGGCACTGTCAGCTCCACATGACCGAGAATTAACTTTTGACAATTAATTGAGAAGCCCTGAGCTCAAAGCCTGGCAGCTTCTGTACATTCCTTTCTTCCCTCCCTCCCTCCCTGCACCTCCACTGCTTCGATGGAACAACCTTTATGCAGGTTTGTCACAGGTTCAGGGCTCTTCAGAAACGCTTACCGGAGTCCCTTTTTTTTCCATGATGCAAGCAGTTTGTGCTTGTTATCACACCGGGTTATCAACCTCACTACTGCAGGGACTCTGCATACGGCACAGGCGTATGATCTGAAGGCAAGAAAGCTGGGGTCAGATGCTATCTGCTGTGTCTGTGAACTGAGCCCTGCTAACAGCTTTTTTAAAAAAGCAGTTGCACGCTGGAGGAAGAAGGAACGATCCCATGCTGCTGGGAGTGTATTTGGAAGTATGCAGCACAATCTTGGGACGAGGACTTTGCACGCTTGCATGTGTTCCTTTTGTGTTGCTCTGCAGCCTTTCCTCCCCATGTCCGAGCTCTGCTGTGCACTTGGGAACATTGGGAAACTGGTGTGTGTGGAAATTGGTTAAGTTTTTCTCTCTTGGCATATGCACAAGGTCTTTGGGGAAGGGCTGCAGCTCAGTAGTGGAACATCTGCTTTGCATGCAGAAGGTCACCAGTTCTGTCTGCAGGGTGTCTGGGTAGGGCTGGGAAAACCCCTTAACCGAAGCCCTGGACTGCTGGTCAGTGTAAACAATACTTAGCTAGATTGACCAATGGGCTAATAGTATAAAAATTATAATTTAAATTGCTTGCACATACCTTTGCTCACTTTTTTTGGTGATCTTTTCCAACATAAAGCAGTGTATAATTTCTTGAAATCGAGGAGGCAGCTTCCTATGTTTGTATAGCATGGGAAATCTGCAGCTGAAATGGGTGCACCTCAGCCCATTGCACCTTTTCTACTAGCTGCATATTTGAGGCCCTGTCCATGTCTTCAATACTGTTGGAATACAACACTTCCTTTTATATTCATAAAAAATGGTGACACAAGTCTAATAACCGGTCTGGATAATGAAATACATTATTAAAGCTTATGGTGATGACGGGTTGGACCCAGGCTAAGGCTTTCCCCCAATACTGGAAGTCGGGTAGGATCCTTCCTGCAAACACACAAAGTACAGTGGTACCTCGGGTTAAGTACTTAATTCGTTCCAGAGGTCCGTTCTTAACCTGAAACTGTTCTTAACCTGAAGCACCACTTTAGCTAATGGGGCCTCCCGCTGCTGTCGCACCTCCAGAGCACAATTTCTGTTCTCATCCTGAAGCAAAGTTCTTAACCTGAGGTACTATTTCTGGGTTAGCAGAGTCTGTAGCCTGAAGCGTATGTAACCTGAAGTGTATGTAACCCAAGGTACCACTGTATAGAGCATGAAACACAAGCAATAGGAAAGGGGGGGAGGAAAAGTGCATTAATTTTGCTAATGCCATACCAATATACACTCTGTCTCATTGTAAAGTATGGAAGCAGCCTTGTTGGAGGGTGCTGGTAGCTTCTTTGCTCTTTGCCAGGTGGGGTGGGGTGGAGGAACATCCTGGGACACAAGCACTCCAGTGCTGAAATGAGGACGGAGTGAGAGCACAGCTCCGAAAAAAGCAACCTGAACATTTTCTGAAAGGCTTGAAAAATGGCAGGTCATTCCTTCCTTTACTTTACCTTAAGGGTTTACCTGAGTGATGGACAGGTATGCAGTAGGTGACTCTAGAACTTGCATAGCTGCTGTTCCCGATTCCATGCCAATCGTAATAAGCCTAATATTGTAGTTGAAGGAAAAAGCACATTTTCCTTGTGATGAAACATTATGTGATGAGTGCCAGGAAAATATCCCCACCGCAGAAGTGCTTCCTTAGGAGTTGATGTCTGGTTCTCCCCAACAGCTGCCTTTTATTCTGTGAAAAATGCCAATTTTTAAGAGAGGCCCTGAAATGCACAATGTCTAGGACTTGTAGTGGATTTTTTGTTTTTCATATGGTGAGCTATTGGGCTGAGTTAACTGGGTTTGGTAAACTGGTTTCTGAGCAGAGTGTGTCAAACTCCTCATTCCACTTCCACTAGCTTCAGGGGAATGCTGCTCTAATAAGGTCTGCCATGGTCCTCTGTGAGATCTGCTCTGATTTCTGAGGCTCGCGATTCGCTTTAGTTTCTGCCTTGCAAATGCGTTCAGAATATCTAGCTCATTAAAATTCAAACGGGCAAATGCTGAACCTGCCAGTGATTTGGCCCTATCTTGCTTTTCTACAACCCCTGTTCTACTCTGTATCTCCTTGGGTTTAAGTGCTTTTTAACTGAACTAATGCATTTATTGACAGCATGTTTCAGTGAGCCCATGAGATAATGGGAAAGGTATCTAGGCAGAAAGAGCACCGAGTGCAGAGCCATTTATCCACACACCCACAGCCCTGTTTCCTACGTTGCCTTGAAACAGCTTACGAATGATCACAGTGCAAAACAGAGATGTTCTTAATTCCTAATTTCTCTCCCTCCCCCACCTCTTGTTTTTTTGTAGTTATCTCATTTCTGGTGGTCTTTGAGCGCAGTGCCTGCAGGACAATTGAGACCATGGTGGATATTTTCCAAGAATACCCTGACGAGGTGGAATACATTTTCAAGCCATCCTGTGTGCCCCTGATGAGGTGTGCAGGGTGCTGTAATGACGAGGCGCTGGAGTGCGTACCCACATCGACATACAATGTCACCATGGAGGTGAGGCTCTAGCTAAGGAACAGGAGGTGGGCGACAGAGCAAAGGGGGAGGTGACATTGCTTGTTTCCTTCAGTGTAACTCACACAGGACCACGGGTGGTTTATCTAAATCAGGAATGGTCAGCTGGTAGCTCTTGAACCACATCTATCAGCCTCCTCCGTCTACTGCTGCTGTCAGCTGTCAAAGGACTGGGGTAGAAGGATTCTTCATTATTCTTATTTTTGCTCTGCTTTTTGCCTGCTGGGTGGCACTCCTTCCTCGAGTGATTTTACTTGCTAGGGAGTGCTGGTGAAGTCAAAAGGAGCACAAGAGACTCCTTGCATCAGAAAATGGGGAACTGACCTAGTGATTTCTATAGCATTACAGAGACCTCTCCTCTCCACTTGAGGGAAGGGTACCAAGCAGCTGTGAGAAATGTGGCTCTTTTTTGGGGGGGGCAGGTATTACTGGGTTATTGCTTTTATTTTAATTTTATATACTGATCATTTTATGTGAACTGCCCTAAGACCTCTGGGTATAGGGCAGTATATAAATTCAATAAATAATAATAATAATAATAATAATAATAATTAATAATTAATAATTAATAGCAGCTTTTTGTGTGCTGCTTTTACATCAGGTATTTGAGAAATAGCTAGCTGGTCTAGAAGCAGAGTGTGAATTGTTGCCCTTCACTCAGCTGCTGGGGTGCCCAGCTGGAGTGTCTGTGATTTTTTGAGCAGCTTGAATGGGGAGAATCCATCTACTCCCTGACTGAATGTTGCCCACTCCAATCTAGCTTACACACTACCCCTTGCACTAGATGAGCTTGAGGTTTTTTGTCCCCATTAAGTCTCATAGAAAAGCTGGGGGTGGGGAGCCTCTGCACCTTGAGATGCTCTTGGCCTGTAACTCCCACCATCTCTGACCATCGACCCTGCTGGCTGGGACTGGAGGGAGCTGGAGTCCAGCAACATCCGGAGGGAACCCGTTAGCTAGCTACAAATCTGAGGATCTATGTGTAGACAGGGATCTCCTCAGGTCCATTGGCCCCTCTTCACTCTGGCTTCTGCTTAATTCTTGTTTTGGCTTCTGTATCTTCCAACCCCATCTCCCAGTGCAGCAGACTGTGGCATACAAAGGGAGCTGTGAACTTTCTTCTTCAAAAGTTGGCCAGGTCAGGGTCCACTGGCCAAGCTAGAGTTCTGACTTGTTAGTTGCAAAGGCACTGCAGGGGTAGGAAGAACAACAATGCAGAGACAAATGGAAGAGCTTCCTCTCTCTTTTACTTTGAATTTAGTCATCCTGAAGGGAAATGGTTGGAAAGAATAGCTAAGGCCAAAGCATACTGTGAGGATGCACGCTTTCCACACAGAGCACAGCCAATACGCCTCTGCCAGAACTTGCTTCCTGTCTATTCCTCTCAGCTTTGCAAAAATGTCTTGAATCCTCATCCGCATCCGCATCCGTGCCTAAGAAAACGACTGCTGATGCCCCCCAGTTACCATTTACAGATATCAACCTGCCATTCTAGACCTGGCCACACCCAAACAGAGGGTGTAAATGCCGTGGTGGTTTTTTGGTATCCAGACCCAAGACCACAAGTGGCAATGTGGATTCCAAGGAAACCAGTTCTACTAATGACCTTAGTGAAGTATGGAGTTAAGCTTGCATACCTGCCAGTTATCATTTTGGCAGTGCCACCCTTGCGTGCTGTTGCACAAGGCAGAGGAACAGGCCCCCAAGCTGAAGGGTTTATCACCTAAACCTGCTGTTCACCAAACAGACTACACTAGCAAGCCTGTCTTTGAGACAGAGTTTAGCGTCTGCAGGACTAGGGAGCCTCATTATTTATAGCATTAGTACCCTGCTCTCCACCCATCTTGCATGCAAGCAGTTCAGACATGACAGTCCCTGCCTGCAGGTGTGAAATCTGAAAGATCTAACACAAAAGGAAAAGGGAGGGAAGAGGAGGAAAAGCAAACTCAGATGCCAGTTCTTAAAAGTTGAATAGTTATTTTAGTGACCAGAGCTGATGGATTGAGCCCTGCTTCCCGTTTCTTCTGCTAAGGCAGCCTCCTGGAATGGCTGCTTCCAGTGGACAAGCGAGAGAAGAGGCCCGATAGAGTTGACTGATGGAATGAGCCCTGCATGTGTGGTTTGCTCCTGCACGCGTCTCTCTTTCCTTAGTATTGCAAATGCACACGCACTCAGTAGCAACCTGCACTTCAAGTTTCATCATCCTGTGTGCTCTACATACATTTGAAATCATTGTGGCTGCCAAAAGTCTCCTGAGTCTGTCGCTGCCTTGCTCAAGTCGTGTCTCATTGTGTCTTCCTGAATCCAGGCACCAATATGCCTCCAGAAATGGTCCTTTGCCCCACCTGTGGAGAAGCATGTCATTTTTGTGGGCAAGTTGCTTGGTAGCTAAAATTCAAGTAAGAGGAAGACAGTCGAAAAATATGTATAGACTTGCCCTTTTAACAAACTTCTTGTGCTGGTCATCCGGAGCAGGAATTACACAGTTTTATATTTCTTACTGCTTTAGAAAGCAAGTCTATATATGCCTACTCATGAGTAAGTCCTACTGAGTTCAGTGGGGCTTGCTCTCAGGTTAGGTGGGTATAGGATTGGAGCCTCTCTTAATTTTGTTTTGCCATAGTGCTGTTTGCCTCTTTGTTTTGAGAGGTTGTGATTGGTGAACGAGACTCAGCCTCTACCTTCTTTCTTTCCCCTCCTTTCATTTCAGATCCTGAGAATTAAACACTTTCAAGGCCAGCACTTAAGCCGGATGAGCTTCCAGCAGCACAGAGAATGTGAATGCAGGTGAGAGTGGATACCTTCTGGAATTGAACCGACTGCTTTACAGTTGCATCTTAAAAAAAGAAAAGACTAAAAAGGTTCACAGCCTTAGTATGGAAGGGCCTCTGTTTGATGATTGCTTGAAGGAGAATATTTCAATAGAGGTATTATGTTCTTAATATAATAGTTGTAGGTTGCTCGCCACCAATTAGGTATGTTCACAGGATGGTGAAGCTGTGAATGCATAGTGCTTGCGAAGTTGGGGCAGGGACACCTAGTTAAACTCCCACCTCCAACTTCTCTTGCCACGTGGACTTCCCTTTAGATCTTCACTCAACTGGTTGTAAACACCTGGAATGGGTTTATAGGTACGTTCAATCAAACATGGTTAGAAACAACCAGGAACCCTACTAAGCTGTGTCTCCCACTTGTGGGGAGGTTTCTAAGTGTGTTCAATGGAGCACACTTGCAAAACCCTCTTCAGAAGCTTCCATTAAGCTCTCTGTGACCTCTGATGCACGGGCCTAAGGAGGCATGCCAGGCCCCTCTGAATGGTCATTTCTAGCAAACCCCAGCCATGTGATGGCATTTGACAATTATGTTGACCTTCCTCACCATTTTCCACAGTCTTCCTAGGGCTTCATTTTACGTATTTTGCATTCATTTTTACATGTTTTTGAAATATTTTATATACAACAGTATATAAAAGTATGTAAGATATGTTTTGAAACCAGCCCTACTCCCTTCTGCCTCTGCTCCTGCCCACTGTTGGAATGCAGCCCCCGGAAGAAGGCTAGCCAGCTTAGGATCAGGCCCTTGGGCAGAAAGTGGCCCCCCCACTCCCAATCTAAAGGGAAGCCTGTGTGCCTAGGGAAGCTGGGGGGGGGAGGAGCTTGTATGCTCACCCCTGCCTCCATCTCTTGCTTTTGAGCATCACATGTTCAGGCAAAATACCTGCACACAGCATGAGACTCCATTAGATGCCAATAGCTAGCTGTGAAACATCTTAGCATCATGGCCAGGAATTATTTTGCATCTGGCTGCGATAATTTATTTAAAATGTTTGTTAATGGCCCTTGATTGAAAGATTCCAGGATGGCTTACAGAAGTGTGAATAAAAACAAATTCACACACAACATATAACACAAGCAAAATGCTGAAGGATTACACCCTTGTAATCATTTTTTGGGGAGAGGGGGTTTAACATGGCGAAAGCGGGTGTGTGATACCTGTGTATATATTCTTGGTTCCCTCCTGATATCTCTTCTCTTGTCTTTCCACACAGAGAGAGACCAAAGAAAGAAGTGAAACCTAGACAAGAAAAGTAAGTAACTTGGCTTAAGTTCTTTTTCTCTTTTGGTGTTGGTAATTTCCCTCCCTCCCTCCCTCCTTTCCTTCCAATCATGGGAAACAATAACTGATTTAACAAACAAACAAAATTGCCATCATAAGGGCTGCACCCTGAATCCATTCTTTGTAGGCAGATAACACATACACACACCTAGCTTTGATGACTATTGCTTCTTTCCTGCCTGATAACATACTGAAACGGCTTACTCATAGAAATTTGTAAAGAATAGCAAGGACAAAATTGGTAAAGAACAACAATGAAGCAACAGAATCTTCCCCTCCCTCCTTCCCTTTGGGAATGGATTCTAGGTTAAAGTTTCCTTCCATGAGCAGTTGTTGTTGTGGACACTGGAAATCATTGCCTCTCTCTTGCTGCTTGGGTGAAAACTTGCTGACTTATTCATAGCTGCTTGCATAGATTCTTAACACCAAGGCTATGCATGTGAGCTTTGCTGTCTCTCTCAGAGAAGGGGAGTTCTGCCCGCTATAGGGGGAAAAGCTGAAAGTAGAAGCCTGTTCAGAGTATGGGCAGTGAGGTGACATAAATGTGAATGAACTTCGCATATTGATCACAATGGGTAGAATAAAATAAAGTGAACCTTCTTGACATGTGAACCTTCTTGACATTGGATGGGCTGCCTTATGGGAAAGGGACTAGCTGATGTTATAATGTGAATGGCGATCTGCTTTCAGCTTTGTGTGGACTAATGCGGCAGTGTTGATCGGGGAAAAAAATCCCTCTCTATCCATCTCCCAGACCATACCGAACAAGGGCAAATGTAATGTTTTCTCTTCCCGCTCCTGGATTAAAAATAATAATTACACATGCATTATGAGGGCATGAGTAGGACAGTGGACAGTCTCTGATTTGTTATGGCAGCTAGGCAGAAACAGAGAGAGAGAGGAGAAAGGAAGAAAGAGACTCTTAATGGCCAGCTATGTTGCCATTACCATGTTCTAACCTTCTCCTTGGGATTCGTTTCACGGAACCATCAAGAGGGGAGAGCCCAGCAAAGCACTTTCAGCTTGGCTTGTTCTTTCTGGAATATCTTGTTCAATGGAGTGGCTGAAAGAGATCAGGGTGTGCTGCTGCGATGGAGAGAAAATGCTCGTGTAGCCAAAGTCCTCTCACCTTCTGCTGAAACTTCCACTCCTCACCTTTGGCTGAACTTCAGGTGGCTTGCTTCACTTTGCAAATTTCGCAGAACATGGGGCACTCTGAGTTAAGCTGAAATTCCTCTTGCGCTCGATGCTGTTGGTTTTGCTTTCCTCCGGGGGAATGTGTCCTTCACGAAGTCAAGCATTGTGGAAAGGTTTTCCTCAAGCAGGCACCACTCCCTCTGTCTTGTTTGTAGCTCTAGCTGCAATTTGGGGGTGCTTACTCTGCCTGTAGTAAGGAAAAGAGAAACTGGTGCCAACCAACAGGCTTGAACAAGTCCCGGGAAAGATGCAGCCAGTTACCCCCACAGCCCGCCTCTTCTTCCCATCCCATTGATGTGGACTTGCCTGTGGGAGGGAAGGAGGTAGATCTTGGGAGCGAGATGTAGGAACCCTCTCAAAATGCTCTTGCTTCTTTCTGTGTGCACCTCTCCCTTGATCTGCTGCTAACACGGGGAATCAGGGTTCCCCAGACATCCACCTGGGTCATGGGGTTGGAGCTGAGCATTCCTGCCGATCTCAATTAATTCACATTATCAACATACATTTGGAAGGGCTGTAGCTCAGCAGTGAAGCATAAGCTTTCTACCCAAAGGGTTTGAAGTTCAGTCTTGGGCATCTCCAGGTAGGGTTGGGAAACATGACTGCCTGAAACCCTGGAGAGCCATTGCTATTCAGCATAATAAATACTGAGTGGTCTTGCTTGCTATAAGGCAGCTTCCCATACTGGAATAAGACTTGAGTTCCTATATTAGCAGGTTATCAGTCTTATCTTAGCTATAGGAAGGTGGCTCCAAATTCTCTGGCAGGACTGTGCCATAACCCAAAGAGTGCTAGCTAGGTTGAGGCTTTACTTCACCACCTCTTCATTTAGAAATAGGCTGTTTGGCAGGTCTTTATTCCCAGCAGGGCTTGAGAGGCAAGAGAAGTTCAGCAGCTGGTTCTTTGGGTTAGGATTCCTCTTCTTGCATCGTTGTTCACCTGCCAGCATCAGTTATGGCTTCAGTCTTTGTGGATGACCCCAGCAGCAAAGCGATAGCAGAACTGGCTGCTCTGCTGTCGGTTGCAACATGACAGTCATAGCTGTGGAACAGCATGCTGGGTTCAAATGGACCCAGAGTTCATGGTCTCCAGAGTAAGGCCAAAGGGACTGAGGTTGAGATTTTAGTCAGCAGTTCCATTTGCTGCCTGCCTACTTTTGAGCACCACTTAGGGCTGAGTTCAACTAAATGGTTGTGCTAGTGGGAGCCAACACAAGAAGTCCAGCTAGTGCAATGGGGCTTCCTTCCTTCTGTGCCCCCCAAATCAACCCACAGAATAGGGGCAAAGATGGGTGGTCTCCTTAGTGCTACTTTGAATTCCACCCTTATAATTTCACTGGAGTTCTTCAAACTGGATTTCTGAGGTCAGAAGTTCTGTGTGTCAGAAGAATCCAGACATATGCTGGGCAAGGCGCAAATGCTTTATCAAGGATGCCTGCCTGCACTGTCTCTTACCAGCTGCATTTCATTTGGGCACAGGTGGCTTCCAGGCCTCTTTCAGCAAGCCCCACCTCCATGTGGGGAGAAGTAGCTCCTGCCATCTCTTGGGCCAGTGGCAGGGTTGCATGCTGAGACATTGTTGGGTCCTGCCATGGTTCAGCTCCGCAGCCCTGACAGAGGTTGTGCTGGTGGTGTGAAGGGGGCTAGAGTAAGAGGTGGCAAAAAAGAAACCTTGAGCCAAAGGCTTTCCAGCCTTCTCTTCTTCCTGGGCTTCCTCTTCACCCAAGCCCACAGGGCAGTTCCTTCCCCATTTCCTGTCCTCCCTCCCTGTTTTCCTTCCCGCTTCTTCTCTTCCTCCTTCCTTCTCTTTTCTTTCTTTCTGCTTTTTTTTGTTTTGTTTTTCTTCCAGAAAATCAAAGCGAGGAAAGGGGAAGGGTCAAAAGAGAAAGCGCAAGAGAGGCCGGTATAAACCACAAAACTTGTACGTTTGCATCATGTGCTTGTAGACTCTGCCCGTTCCCCATTTCTTCCCATCACCCCTCAAATCAAAACACCTGCTTGCAATACACCTAATTACAACAAAGAGACAATTCCCCACCCACTTCTCCAAATCACTCCTTCGTGGAGAGCTGGGGTGGCCTCACTGGTGGTGGTAGCGTAGCAGCTTTGGCACGTCTGACACAGAGGCATAAAAGGAGGAGCGATTCTTCTTCTTCTTGGGATTACTCTTTCTTTTCCGAAGGCACAACAACATGAAGGGACAGGCAGGCTTATTTGCTTCACTGTTGCTGCACCCTGCAATTCCCCCTGTGTGATTTCCCATCTCCTCGCTTCCCTTAATTTCAGCTTTCCCTTTAAGGCTGTCATTGTTAATGAGGCTGGCAACAAGGGCTTGGTGCTTGCCATTCATGCATGTTTATGTCTGTGTGTGTGATCTGATGGTAACACTAACCAGTGAGGAGCTAGAGGACTCTGGGAAATGTATGAGGAGCTCTCTCTCTCTCTCTCTCTCTCTCTCTCTCTCTCTCTCTCTCTCTTCTGGATATTGGTGGTTCCTCTTTTACTCTCTCTCTCTCTTCAATTCACAGAATCCTGCATTGCTAATAATCTGGTGGCAGTTCTGCAGCAGGAAAGGGATTTGAAAAGGAGCTATTTTGATTCAATCCCTAAGGGGAAAATTATTATTATTATTATTATTATTATTATTATTATTATTATTATTAAGGCCCCCACGCACAAAGCAGCTGAATCTAGGAGACTGTCTCCTCTCCTCTCCACCTTTTGGTATAGCTGTTGCCCCAGTTGACATTAGCAAGACTTTCTTTGTAGGAGGAGCTGCCACTGGGTATTTAACATGTTTTCACTCTTGTTTTGGGGACCTCTGTTAACATGAGGAGGCTCTCGCCATTTTTACCTTGGCCAATTGGACTAATGCAGGATTTGTGAATTGTGCAGCTGCAGAGAGCCGGTTTCTTTCTCTTTAAGCTGTTGCAAGTAAGTGTTGGAACACCTTTGGGACTGTCTGCCAGCCAGCAGTGTTCTGAATGAGCAGTGCTGAGCGAGTGGGGGTTGGGGGCAGGGGTTGCTTCAATGTTTAGGGTGTTGCATGTGTAAATTTCTTCCCGCTAAAGCGCTGTAGCTTAGACCTCTTTCCTTTTGCCTTTTTGCAGTCACTGTGAACCTTGCTCAGAAAGGAGAAAGCACTTGTTCAAACAAGATCCCCAGACCTGTAAATGTTCCTGCAAATTCACAGACTCACGTTGCAAGTCGAGGCAGCTTGAGTTAAACGAGCGCACTTGCAGGTTTGTGTCCTGAAGAATGAAAGAGAGAGAAAATACCCACAAACATATGGGCACACACACACACACACACACACACACGTGCGTGCAGCTCACACAAACACACAAACACTCTCAAGTTGAGAAAGAGCAAGAGAGAGAAAGTTTGCTTCATGCTGGCTTCTGTTGCCAATGCTCTATGATCCCTCCTTTCCCCTGCTTGACATGGATAGGGAAAAGGACAGGGCTATTATGAGTCTCATGCCACAAGCTTCCTGTGTTATGGTAGGGCTGGGCTGGAATGACGACAAGACAGGGCGGTGTTAAGATAGAATGTGCTCCTTGGCTAGCAAGATGGCTCATTTCATGCTGCTGGAAACCAGGGGAAAGGGCTCAGTACCTTTGATGCAAGTGCTTGTATAATAGGATATAGGCTATTGGATCATAATAGAAGTCCCCTTTGCTTCAGACACAGGGCTGTAAGGAGAACTGGAGTGTAACTAGACAAGCTCTTTAAAATCTTTATTAAGGCTTGCAGCGGTAGTCCACCTTAGGACTGAGTCCTTCCATCTGTGGTGTAATTGGAAGAGTGACTTGCATGGACTAGAATAGGCAGAGAAGCAATGCCACAAGCCAATGATATGCACCACCTCAAAGTCTGACTGAGTGCATACAAGATGTCATCATCTCTGTATCCACTTTGTAACCACAAATACCACCCAACCCTTCACAAAGATCCCAGAGCTTCCTGCCACCAAGAGGTTTCATACATCCTGTTTTCACGTTTGGGAAATGAGCATTTCTGCCTCGAGAGAAAGGGTCCCCTGCAGCCAAGGCTAGAAGGGCAGGAGTCCATTTAGTTCTCTGAGAATAGCACATGTGGTTCTACAGTAGCTTTGTCCATTTGGTGCCCTGCAGATGTTTTGGACTTGCTGGGACTCTGTAGAGTTGCAGCTGTAGTCAGAAACATCTGGAAGACACTAGATTGGTGAAGACTGACCTACAGTATCCGCAGTCAACCATGTGTGCCTGCAGATGTTGAGCTGGAGACCGTTGGGCTTTTTGATATGATTGGCCAGCAAGCTCCATTCTCTGTTAGTGGAGGAGTTTGAGACACACTGCTCTCTATGCAGGGGAATCTTGCGAGGGGTTGTAACCTGAGTGTGGATGCCTTTTGCTGCAGAAAGAAGGGAGCCAGCTCTTCTTGGGTTACAGTTCACCCTGCAGAAGTAGTCCCTGGAGAGAAACCAGGCATCTTCTTGCCCTTGACCTTTATAGTTTTTCCTCAAACTTTCCAAAGAGCAGCTTTGGAAAACCATCCTTGCTAGAAGCTTAAGGCTCAGAAGGTTTCTCAAAGGAGGAGGAAAAATGCTCTAGGATTTGGAAATTATTCACCCCATGGTTAGGTTCTCCCCTGTGCCAGGGTGAAATGATGATTTTCAGAGTGTCTTGTCAGTGCATCGGGTGGGAGGAGAGGCTGTACTCATTGGGGCTGGCAACCTCATATCTGTGTGAGTGTGGAAAGCTGCTTCAGATGAACTTTCATTCCTACTGAGTTATGAAATCTGGACCTTAAAAGGGCACAGCAAATTCATCTTCTTCCTGCTTCTGCCACAAACTGTTGCTGCTGTGTTCAGGCACTAACCACTGTCTCTTGGCAAAGAGTGGAATGACAAACAATATATATTTTTTGTTTCCCTTTTGCCTGCGTGAGACACTCACGGCTTTGTTTGGCTGCACCTCCACATAAAAAAACAAAACAAAAAACAATATAGATTGGGAGGGGATAATTTGTGTATGTGTGAGTTGCGACGTGCAAGGAGGTATGACAGTTTGGAGAGGAAAGTAGTTTTCTGTCATTATTTGGGAGCGGGGATCACATGGAAATGCAGTGGTGTTGTGGTTTTTTTTTCCAAAAAAATTGCTCTTTAAGACAAATCTCAAGTCAGCCACCTCACCTGCTTTGTATGGATTTATGTGGCGGAACAATGGGACTGGCTGTTCTTTTAGTAGCTCTGTAGTTCTCCTCTTCCCCTACCACTGCCTTCATCACCTCAGAAAATCCCACACCTAAGTTACTTCAGTTAACCATAACCTCTTCTCCCCACCCATTCTCTTCAACAGATGTGAAAAACCGAGACGGTGAGCAGCAGAGAAGAAAAGGAGTGGGGGAAGAGAGCCTTGGTTTCTGGAGCCTGATATCTCGCCTGGTCAAAAAACACTAATCCAAATGAACACTAAAATGAAGGATCAGTAGAGCACAGCACTTTTGAGTACGGACGATGGACTCCGGAAGGAACATTCCCCGAGGACCCTCACAAGATTCACCTTTTGGTTTTGAACTGGTTTTCTATAGAGACTTTCCTTCTCATGCTGCTAAATAATAGAGCCAGGGAGACTGGAGTGGTATGTTTTAGGACTCCCGTTTCACATGAATAAAAATATATATGTTTGTAAATATAGATATACATATATATTCTGAGTTTTAAGAAAGAAAGAAAAACATTGCTAACATTATTGGTGTCTTCACTGGATATATTCAACTGCTGTGGACACAAGTGGGCTACTTGGGGCGTAAGAAAGAAACGATGACTGGACTTCAGCCAAAAGCGCTCAGTGTAATCTTCATACTCTTGCTGACTCTGTTAAGCATGCTGCTCCACCAAGCTCAGTTCCCCAGGCCCTGTCTTGTATGGAGAGACATTGGCACCAGAGAGGAGGTGGCAGGGGATTCCAAAGATGGGGCCTTGGAATATTATGGGTCAAAAGGTCAAGGAAGTGACTCTAGCCACTAGGTCTGAGGATTCGGTCAACTTCCCTCTCCCTCCTCTCCAAAACGATCTGCCCCAACTTGTCTTGCAACCTGCCTGTTTTGATGGGACACTGGTGTATGTTGTCGAATGACTTTGCTGCAGGAACTTTGCCCTGGATCTATGTTCTGGCCTTAACAGTGATTGTCAGTGGCTGGTGCTTGTCAACTTGAGCAGGCGTTGCTGGGATCTACAATCTTGCAACCTCTCTTTGCTACTTAAATCAAGGATATGGGGGCTTGGCAGTACACGGAAGCAAGAATATATAGCCAGGCAGTTGAGCAGTGCTGTCTGCCATCCTTATGCACAGAGCTGCCATTGAAGATGCTTATGGAACATCTCTGGAAAGGGATATTAATCTGAAGTATATATGTACAATAGATTGGGGCGGGGGGTGAGTGTGTGTCTGTGTGGGGAGTATATGCACACAAATATACAGGTTCAAAATTGGAAAGTGGCATTTATAGCCTGCTGGGCAGTATCCGATGAGAGATTACTTCTCGTTTTGTGAATTCATTAATATTCTCAATCTGTTGTAACATGAATGTGCCAAGACATCTTGTGCTATGCTGGAGTTTTGTAACTTTATTTCTTTCCACCATCATGCTGGTGGCGTAATGTTGCCTATCCTACCAATACACGGTCTTGTTTATTTGAAAACGTGCTCCGTTGCAACAGAAACTTATTTAACAAGAGACTTATGAAGCATTCGCCACCAAACGTTGGATAATTCATAATGAGTTTATTTGCCTGAAGTAAACTCTCATCTGGACTTTGGGGGTGCCCATCTTAAATTTTCCTTCCCCCTCCCCCAATAACCTTGAGCAATGTGCCATGTAGAATCTTGAATTTTCAGTGTTGAATTGTTCAGAAAACTCTTGTCTAACTTGGCTTGATGTGACAAAGAAAGCCTCAAATTGACCCCATTCATCATGCTTCTGCACTACAAGGTTCGGAACATTCTTATGTGGAACCTGATTAAAGTTGGTAGCACCCTAGAGTGGCTAATATATTTAAGCTCTCTAGATGTTGGCAGTATCGTTTAACCCCCTTTAGCACAGCTTTCCCAACTTGGTGCTTTCCAGTGGCTACTGTTGTTTTTACTACAACTAAGTTTTTTGGGATTACGACTAACTCAGCTAGGTTGGGGAAGGCTGTTGAATTAAAGGTGTGTGTGTGTGTGTGTGTGTGTGTGTGTGTGTTTGTAAAATCAGGCCCAGTCAACAGCCACTATAAACATGCATTGCCTGCGATGTGCGGGTCCATGTGTGCACAACCCTTGGGAAAGTAGAAAAAAACTTTGCAACTCTTAAAACTGGCAAGAGTTCCATTGTAACACTGGTATGGGGACTGCATTACAACACAGAAGCTTGGGCTAGTCACCTAGATATAATGCACAAATTTTGAGTAACGGATGCCTAAGTGCTCTTGTGAGATCAGGCTATAATGCTCAGTGCCTTTGCAAGCTAAAACACTATAAACACCAAAGCACACCAAACCACTAGGTATTAAGTAAACATTCTGATCTGGAAAGGAGGTGGCAGCAATGTACTTTAAATATCTGAAGTTTGTTGACTTGCCCAAATGCACCCTGGCCTTAGCCAGCAAATGAGTGCTGATGATAATAGGGCCATATTGATGACTTGGCAAGCGCAACATGGATACAATCCACTGGTAGCCTTTCCTCCCCTCACTCATTAGTTCTAGGTGAAATTTACTTGGTGGGTGAGTGGAACTGGTGCTCCTGCACTTGGATTGATCCTGGAAGGGCAGTGCTTCCGTTCCCCCCTCCCCCCCCCAGTTGGATTGGACCCAGCACCTGTGATGTTGTGGGCAGCTTCTGCTGCTTTCTAAGCAGGTGCATGTGGTGCAGACTCTTTGAGATTTGAAGCAGCATTGTTGCCTTTGAAAACCTATTCCTATTTAATTTATGTAAAATACGTCGGCGTTCAGTGTGTGTATGTGTGTGCGCGCGCACCTGAGGGATGCTGCATGCATGGACCTGTGGCTGCCTGGCTGCTCAAAGGGTAGTAAGGCCAGCTCTGATTGGCTCGGTGAGTGGGCGGAATGAATCCAAACTTCTTCCCTTGCTGTAGGTTCTGGATTCTCCCCCCCCCCCAAGAGATTCAGCACTTAGCGCTGGCCATCCATTTCGCATTGCAGACCTGTTTCCTAATTCAGTGGTGGATGGCTGTGAATGCAGAGGTCTAGAACCATGTGCCCATTGTGTGTGTGTGTGTGTGGAAGCTTGCTTCCAATTGCCTTCACTGGAGTGGGGTGTACGCCTGGTGCTCAGTTTCAGAAGTTTGGGTTTTTACAAAATCAAGTTACATTTGGTCTGTGTGAGAATGCTGCCAAATGCCTGTCTGTTTCCAGGCAAGCAAAAAATCAACTTGTTGCAAGTTTGATGATTAACCACTATGAAATTCCCTTCTACCCAATAGCAAGTGTGGTGTATGTGTGAGTGTGGGTGCGTGTGCGTGCGTGCAGGGGTGTGTGTGTGCTTGTGCGTGCACACACACGCACACAGCTGAAATGTATATATTCATGCTGTGCAAGGTGACAAACATTGTTCTATATACTTGTTTAATATCCCTTTTTAAAAATTAGAAATTAAAAATAATAATTTAAACTAGGTATTTTTCAGTATTCTTTGTTAATATTTAATTTTACTATTTATAAGCCGTACCTCTTTTTTTGTACTGTTATGTATAAATTTTTAACTCTTCTGCTCCATCCAATCTCTCCCCAGTTGTTGACAGAGTCAGTAGCATGATCAGTTATTTAATTAATATCTCTTAACACCCTCCCCCTACACATTCCTTTTGAGGCAAGGGTTATACATCTACATATTATATATATATTTGGTTATATGTATGTGTGTGTGTATATATATATATATATGTTTATGTATATGTGTGATTCGGAATAAATAGACACTACGATTTTTATATATGTAACCCGCTCCTGCGCCCAGAAATATAGAAAAATTTACTATCATTTTATTTATTGGTGCTACTGTTTATCTGTAATGTGGCAAGAAAAGAATACATTTGCCACACTGGCTAATCTCAAGATTCCATATGAAATATTTATTTTTAGACAAAAAAATAACAAATATATCTTTAAAAAAACCACCATCTATGGCTTTTTTTGTAATAAAGAATTTAATTCTCACTTGGTTTATTTTCCCAAACTTCTTTTGCATCTTTTTTTTCTGCTGGTGTTTTTGAACTGATTTTGCTAATCGGCTGTGGGGAGGGGGTCACGGGGGGAAGGGCTTGTATAGCTGTGAAAGTGCATTGTGAGAAAAAGCAGTGTACAGAATCAACACTCTGGGCATGCCAGGACAATCCATACACTGTAGCCCAGTCAAAGGAAAATCGAGAGTATATGTGAGGTTGGGAGGTAACAAGTAACCAATTAATGGTTAAATGAAAAATGCACGTGAATGGCCAGGATCTCAACTGTCATAGGGGAGAAATAATTGTCTTATGTAGCGACCTAAGGCCACAAAACCGCCCTCTTTGATCTATGGGCAGAATACCAGTATGCGTTCAATGCTCCCTACTTGTGTTGTTACGATATCCAAATATTCCTATATACAGTGGTACCTTGGTTTTCGAACGTCTCGGAAGTTGAACGTTTTGGTTTTCAAATGCCGAAAACCTGGAATTAAATGCTTCCGTTTTCGAGCGCACCTTGGAAGTCAAATGGCTTTCGTTGAGTCTCTCCCCCCCCCCCCAATTTTCTCTGTTGAATTTGCAGGCGGTCCTTTGCGCCTCGTTTTCGAATGTTTCAGAAATCTTAACGGTCTACTGGAAGTGATTGCATTCGAAAACCGAGGTACCACTGTACTAGCAAACAGTTCAGTCAGAAAGTAAGATGTCCACTCAGAAGGCTCTAATGAACACAGAGGTTGCTGGAAGATCTAACAACCTAGCATTTTCATACGACTGCTGTTTATCTGTGCAAGCTAGTTGTGGTGGACATTATTGAAGGCTCTTTCATATGAACCTATGCCACAGATGCCAGTCTTTTGATGGCATTTGCAACTAAGTTTATCAATACCCTAGTGATTTCCTGAAGTACATGTCCTCAGCAAGAATGAGTCTGGGCTTTCAGAAAATACAGTTTCAACCCATGCTTGGGTTAACTGCAGGTGAGATGATTCTGTGGGGCCATCTGATGGGTGTTCCAGCTGGTTCAGGGTTCCATTTTATTAAAACATGGACACCATGCCTTTCTTTCAGAGATCTTTAAAAATGGCTTACAACACATAATGGGAAAATAAAAATGTCACAGCTGCAACTGAAATTAACATGAAGTTGGAGTGGTTCCCCTATGAGGAAAGGTTATGATGTTTTGGGTGTCTAGAGAAAAAAGTGAGGTAAAATTGTGGCCAGAGGACTTCATGTTGGATTTTAAACTGGTTTTCCCACTTTGGGCAGTGCTTCAAAGTCTCCAACAACCAGCTGGTTGTCAGGCACTTGGCACTTTGGAAGCTGGACAAGCCCCACTCTTTTGGTCACACACCTGTATGACATCAGTTGCAGGTTGGGTGGCTATGGTTTGCTCAAAATGGCCTCATGGCCCGATTGTGGAAGTCTGTCAGGTCAAGACTGGGTCATCTTCTGGAGTTTCCTGACCCCTGATCTCGAAATTTCACCTCAGGAACTGAAGGTCTCTTGCCTGTGAAATGTTGAAGGCAACACAAAGCATAAATGAATTTCAACATAATTTAAGATAAATGCTACAACCATGGGGAATAATGTCCCTAGGAGAAATGTGACTATGTTGAATGAAAGTGCAGAAGCAGAAACAACCAGTGAACTACTAGTGTCAGTTGGCAACTTCATTATTTTTGGGTTTAAGACTGGGAAATTAAAAAAAAAAAGTGGACTGGGTGATGCAAGATTATATTCATTAACATGAAGTCATCTTCAAAAAGAGGAACTTTTTTGGCATTTGCCTTCCCGAAAATGACAACTGTTTCGTTGGAAAGAAGCAAGTCATTTGAGTGTTGCCTGCAGCTAAGTATACAGTGGTACCTCAGGTTACCGTACATACGCTTCAGGTTACAGACTCCGTTAACCCAGAAATAGTGCTTCAGGTTAAGAACTTTGCTTCAGGATGAGAACAGAAGTCGTGCTCCAGCGGTGTGGCGGCAGCAGGAGGCCCCATTAGCTAAAGTGGTGCTTCAGGTTAAGAACAGTTTCAGGTTAAGCGTTCGCAGATGACCTTGTATTGACTTTGCAAGAGCCAAACACTAGTACAAAAAGAGTGTTGGAAATAATCCAACAATTTGGACAGGTAGCTGGATTTAAATTGAATAAACAAAAAACTAAAGTCTTAGGGAAAAACTTAACAGATATGGAGAAGAATAAGTTTCAAGAAGAGACAGGTCTGATGGTGGTTAAGAAGGTGAAATATCTAGGGGTTAACTTAACATCTAAAAATCTGAATTTGTATAAGGATAATTATGAAAAATGCTGGTCAGAAATCAAAAAAGATCTAGAAATATGGTCAAATTTGAGATTGTCAATGTTAGGCCGAATTGCAGTGATTAAGATGAATGTACTGCCTAGAATGTTATTTTTATTTCAAACTTTACAGATTATTGACAAGATGGACTGTTTCAAGAGGTGGCAGAAAGATATTGCGAAATTTGTCTGGCAGGGCAAAAAGCCCAGAATAAAATATAAAATATTAACAGATGCAAAAGAAAGAGGGGGATTTGCCCTGCCGGACTTAAAATTGTACTATGAAGCAGCAGCATTCTGCTGGCTGAAAGAGTGGATGCTCCTCAAGAATACAGATATCTTGGATTTAGAAGGTTTTAATAATGCATTTGGTTGGCATGCATATCTATGGTATGACAAAATTAAAGTGCATAGTGCCTTTAAAAATCACATTGTAAGGAAAGCGCTGTTTAACGTTTGGATGAGATATAAAGATCTGCTGGAAAACAAAACCCCTAGATGGTTATCACCCTTAGAGGCCAAGGCCCACAAGAAACTCAATATGGAGGTCGGATGGCCAAAGTATTGTGAGATTTTAGAACAAGATGGAGAGAAATTGAAATTGAGGAGCCATGAAAAACTAAAACCCAAAGTACAAGACTGGCTCCACTATTATCAAATAATGGAGGTTTTTAAACAAGACAGGAAAATTGGCTTCCAGGTGGAAAAATCAAAACTTGAGACAGAATTGTTAGAACCCAATATTAAGAATCTGTCAAGAATGTATAACTTGCTGCTGAAATGGAATACACAAGACGAAATAGTTAAATCAACCATGATTAAGTGGGCGCAGGACATTGGTCATAATATTATGTCTGCTGACTGGGAAAGGTTGTGGAATACCGGTATTAAATTTACGGCATGTAGTGCTCTAAAGGAAAATCTGATGAAAATGGTCTATAGGTGGTACATGACCCCAGTTAAGCTAGCAAAAATTTACCATTTGCCTGATAACAAATGTTGGAAATGTAAGGAAACTGAAGGTACCTTTTATCATCTTTGGTGGACATGCCCGAAGATTAAGGCTTTCTGGGAGATGATATATAATGAAATGAAAAAGGTATTTAAATATACCTTCTTAAAGAAACCAGAGGCCTTCCTCTTGGGCATCGTCGGCCAATTGGTGCCAAAAAAGGATAGAACTTTTTTCATGTATGCAATAACAGCAGCAAGAATATTGATCGCAAAGTATTGGAAGACACAAGATTTACCCACCTTGGAAGAATGGCAGATGAAAGTGATTGACTACATGACATTGGCGGAAATGACGAGCAGAATTCGTGACCAGGGAAAGGAGACTGCGGAAGAAGACTGGAAGAAATTTAAGACTTATCTTAAGGACTATTATAAACTTGATGAAGCTTAGAATGTCGAGATCTTATGGAGAGAAAGGGTTGCAGTAATACAAGATTAGATTATGAAATGACTATGATGAATTAGGACAGGAAAAAACATGTATAAGTTGCTATAAGATTTGGACATGAGGATGCAGAAAGGGGAGGTATGGGGGAGTCTGAGGAAAAGAAGTTTACGAAAGAACATTAAGAAATTATATTTGTTTGTTTGTCTGTTTTGTGTATGTTTGTTTGTTTGTTATAAAAACTTATGTAAAACCAATAAAAATCTTATAAAAAAAAAAAAGAACAGTTTCAGGTTAAGAATGGACCTCCGCAACAAATTAAATACTTAACCCGAGGTACCGCTGTAAGTTCCTTTGGAAGTTGCAACTTCCCTCATGGACTTGATGCTGACTGGCAACTTGTGAATGCAAGATGGTTTAGCTTTGAAGCTATTTATTTGTGGATGTCTATCAGTGAATTGTCACATGTTATATTGGTCATGATACATTGGTTCCAGGTCATTTACCAGAGAGCCTATTTCCCACAGTTTCCAATAAACATTACCATAATTTTGAGACTCGTCCATGAAACATTAGCTCAGATGGAAAACAAATTATTGATCCATATTTTTTTTGGGGGGGGGAATCAAAGTTACAGATGAATTATTGAGGTTGCAAAACTTTTACTTTGGTCACATTTTTTTTAAAAACCCCACAATGAAAAAAAAACCATTTAAACTACTTGTAGCATATTGATTGGTTGAATTTATTTATATGCTGCTTTTCCACAATGAGCTTTGCCCAAAGCAGCTCACACCAAACATTTAAAAACATCAAAACACTGAAAATACAAACATACAAAAATACAGAACATGTTAGTAAATTCAAATGACAAAAATCAACAATTCAACAAATGCAGAATAAGTCAGCATTACCAAAACAAAGAAAAAACCCCTGCCAAATCAATGTCTAAGTACATAAATACAAAGCAAAACAAGAGTTAGCCAACAATAGGGCATATTTCATTATTATTTTTGTAGGGAAGATTAAACCAGTTAACAAACAGTTTAATGTTAATTGGAGTTAAATAATAATAGCTAAAACATAAAATATTATTTAAAGAAGCTTACAAATGCTACATTGGTCACCAAAGAATTATCCGTACTTGAGAATACAGATGGAGAGTCCCTTTCAATCTGTGGGACCCTACTAAGAAGACATCTATGAAGACGACACTGTTAAACTTGTAAATTTGACATTTTCTATTAAAAGTCAAGTGGTCTAGGAACTTGAAAACCCTTCATGATCCTCCAACAGCTGAAGCATGGTCAATACAAGAAAAGAAAAAAAATCCTTGCCTTTTTGTCAGTTTCAAGACCAATTGATTTATTACACACTTTTACTGGATATGTATTTAGTAATACTGCCTCCTAGGCCAAGAACTTTCTGTTAATTTGTTACATAACGTTACACAATATGCATTGCAACACAACGGCAAACCACAATGCAACTGTCAAATACCACTTTCACTAATACATAGAAAAGTTGCTTTAAAAAGGTTGAATTAGCTTCTGAAGAACGATAATATGCACTAAAGAGAGAAGAAGACCAACGGATGCAACTTCTAGGAGAGTGCTTGTTTCTTGTTTTAGTTTTTGTGCCCTGAACTCGCATATTAAGGGAAAGTCATGTGGAACATTGAAAGACAAGTGGACTGCACTGAATCAAGAACAGAAAGCACACTGGATATTTTAAGTGTGGGGTACAAAGAACCCAGCTCAAATTAAGGCCTTTTTACAGTGTGATCCTAAGCATGTTCACTGAGAAACAAGTCCCACTGATTTCAGTGGGGTTCACCCCCAAGTAAACATGCCTGAGACTGCAGCCTCATGGTGTAACCCTATATATGTCTTCTCAGATGTAAGACCCATTGAGTCCCTCGTTGTCCATTATTCACAGGTTAGTGGGTTGATTTAATCAAGAGATAGAAAGTTATGAGCTTAACTCATTCATTGAAATTGAAAAATTTGATCTCCATCCCTGCAAAGCATCCTACAGGAAAGATAGGGCAGGTATATAAAGGCCACCAAGGGCAAAAACAAACAGTGTCAGGAAAAGAAAAGAAAATGTCTTCTTCATCCCTATACAAACTCAACCTGGTGGTAACAAAATAATTGATGCAAGGAGGGAGCTGCAGCCCAAGATGGGGAAAGAGGTGGTAAGGGAACATCTAACTACTTTAAATGAATTTCAATCTCTAAGGAATGGTGATGGTGCTAAAGGAGCTTGTGAAAGTAATCTCAGAGCCTCTGTTTAAAATCTTTGAGAATTATTGGAGAACAGGTGAGGTCCCCGCAGACTGGAGGTGGGCAAATGTTGTCCCTATCTTCAAAAAGGTGGCAGCGGGGTGGGAGAGAAGACCCACATAACTACTGACTGGTGAGCTTGACACTGATATCAGGAAAGATCATTAAATAGTCTGTGTGTCAGCAGTTTGAAGAAGATGCTGTGATTACAAAGACCCAATATGGGTTTCTCAAAAACAAGTCGTGCCATACAAGCTTGCTGGATCAGGGGAATGCTGTGTACATAGTGTATCTTGATTTCAGTAAGACTTTTATAATAATAATAATAATAATAATAATAATAATAATAATAATAATAATATATTATTATTTATACCCTGCCCATCTGGCTGGGTTTCCCCAGCTACTCTGGGCGGCTTCCAACTGAATATTAGAAACAGTACAGCATCAAACATTAAAAACTTCCCTAAAGAGGGCTGCCTTCAGATGACTTTTAAAAGTAAAATAGTTGTTTATTGCTTTGACATCTGCTGGGAGGGCATTCCACAGGGCAGGCGCCACTACCGAGAAGGCCCTCTGCCTGGTTCCCTGTAACTTCGCTTCTCGCAATGAGGGAACCGCCAGAAGTCCCTCGGTGCTGGATCTCAGTGTCCGGGCTGAACGATGGGGATGGAGACGCTCCTTCAGGTATACTGGACCGAGGCCATTTAGGGCTTTAAAGGTCAGCACCAACACTTTGAATTGTGCTCGGAAACGTACTGGATAAAGTCCCCCATGATATTCTTGTGGAGAAACTTGTAAAGTGTGGACTGGATGAGGTAATTGTTAGGTGGATTTGTAGCTGGTTGACCGACTGAACCCAAAGAGTGCTCACTAATTATTGCTCATCATCCTGGAAAAAAGTGACAAGTGGGGTGCTGCAGGGTTCTGTCCTGGGTCCGTTGTTGGTCAACATCTTTATAAATGACTTGGATGAAAGAATCAGTTCTATGAAATTCAAGGCTCTCCCTACTTATGGCTCTTTATCTTTATACTAAACTTGGACCAGATATCCTTTCCCTGGAGAAGATGCCTCTTTTGTATCCTGTAAAGTAGGACATATGTCCAGAGTGTTATATGGGAAGAGGAAGTGATTGTTAAAGCACAATTGTAGCTCTGTGAGGGGAATATGGATCTCCTATCAACTCTCAGCATCCTTAATAAACTACAATTCCCAGGATTCCTTGGGGGAAGCCATGACTGTTAAAGTGGTATAATAGTACTGGATATGGCCTTGCTGAATTGTTTTAACTGGCTTTTAATGTTGTCTTTTAACATTGTTGTAATCCGACCAGGAATCACATGGTGAAAGGCAGGTAAGAAGTCCAATAAATAACACTAATAATATTAAACACACTACTTATACAGTGGTACCTTGGGTTATATACACTTCAGGTTACATACGCGTGAGGTTACAGACTCCACTAACCCAAAAATAGTACCTCGGGTTAAGAACTTTGCTTCAGGATGAGAACAGAAATCGTGCTCCGGTGGCGCGGCAGCAGCAGGAGGCCCCATTAGCTAAAGTGGTGCTTCAGGTTAAGAACAGTTTCAGGTTAAGAACGGACCTCCGGAAAGAATTAAGTACTTAACCCGAGGTACCACTGTAATAACCTGATAATCTGGTGCCTGGAGCCAAAGTCCTATGAAGGAACTGGGTATGTATAGCCTGGAGGAGGGACAATTAAGGCGCACTATGATAGCCACCTTCAAATATTTGAAGGGCTGTCACATAGATGGCTGAGCAAATTTATTTTCTGTTGCTCCTGACGGTTAAAGCAATGATTTCGAATGACAAGAAAATGGATTTGAACTAAACATTCAGCAAAAAGACCCTAATGGTGCAAGCTGCTTGAGTGACTACCTCAGAACCTTTATTAGAGGTTTTTATAAGCAATGGCAAGATGGTCTTCTGTCAGGGATGCTTGAATACTCTGGGATTCCTGTATGTGGAAAAAAATTATCTAAAAAAAGTTCCCTGCCTCATTTTACGCCAACCCAGCTTCCTCAGGCCTTTATCCTCCTGTGAGCTGAAGTAAGCATTAACAGGAGTGAGCCGACTCCATAACAACAAAGATCTCAGACCTTGGCATGTAATATCCTCCGTGCCACTGACTGTTGCTGAGCAATAAACACCTCTCACACTATTAATAAACCCTATATGTCAACCTTGGTATTTGTAATATTAGGACACAGTGCCCTAGTGTGCAGAGCGAGGGCTAAATTCAGATGCGAGTTTTGAAGCTGGTGTAACCTACGCCTTGCTCCAGTGCTTCCTCTGTGTATATGCAATCATGTGTTTGTCTCACTCTGCTATAAATACGGCATGTACACACTGGATGTCATTGCACCGCAGTCCTTCCTGATAATTGTCCATCAATTCAGCTATACTTGGCTATTCCTAGGGTATCCCTTGGCAGGAAACTCTCCTCTTAGTGGTCTTTGCCTTGAAGAGGCATGAACGTGCAAACCCTTCAGCCTATCAGAGGGATGCTATGAAATGCTATTGGCTAGCATGAGTCAGCAGAAGCACCTCAGCATCTTCCAAGCACCCTCTGCCACCTGTTACAGGGGTGACTGTGTGAAAAGCCTTATGTCCCACACATTGCCGCCTTGTGAAAGGCGATACAACACATCATGTTGCAGGTGTTTACAGACACAAATGCCTGCAAGTTGTGGTAATAAAGATTAAGCTATTTGGGTGTGCGGTTTGTGATCAAAGGTCCATGGCTACTCGCCATGCCTACAAGTTTTGTTAGGCTCTATGCAGTAATTGGTAACTGTAGAGTTAAATATTGTCTCTAGTTATTGTGGGTTGGAACTAAGACTCCACCCTTCTGCTTGTTCTTGTGGTTACTTTCATTTTCCTATGCAGTTGTGTGTTAAGTCTGTTCTAGGCCTAGGAAGTGTGTAACCTTGCCTTGTGTTAGAGAAGAACTATGCTAAAATCTGGCTAAGGCTACAACCCACTTACCAGGTTTGGCTAAGCCCCACTGACATGTATAGGGCAGGGTTGGAGAACTGAAGGCTATTCAGATCTTGTTGGACTCCAATGGCCCCAGCCGGCATGGTCAATGGTTAGGGTGACCGTATGCCCTGCTTTACCAAGAACGGTCCTCTGTTTTGAAGGGCTGCCAGGGGACATTTGTCCATTGGAAGGTGTCCAGCTCATGTCTGGCTTAAAGAGAATGAACTATAAATAAGAACAGCAGGTGCCTTGAAGGGGTCAGCAGCCTGAGCAGGCACAGATGTCACCTGGTGTCTTCCCCACTGTGGTGAGATGTATAGTATTTCCATTTAAATGACAGTAATTATTTGTAAATTTGTAGCTATACATATAAATTGCCACCAGCAAATTGCTTGTCGCTTTTGATCTCTGTTTTGTTGATACAAATCCTCATTTTGGCAAAGCCTGACTGGCCACCCTGCCAATGACCAGGAATGAAAGGGATCATAGTCCAACAACACTTTTGGCACTTTGGTAGACATGATTAGGATTGCCCCATGAGCAGAGCTTTGGACATGAAGAAGATGTGGAATAACAGGAAGCACCAGGTGCCCATACTTCCTGTGGTGGTGCTTCACTACCATGGCTTGAGGTAGAACTTTTGCATATCTTCCCATGGTGAGCTGTATAGCTTCCTGGTACAGGAAGCTCCATAGCTTCCTGATTAAGAAATGAGCTGCTACTATGAAATCTTCTACGCACCCAATCATGCCCACCATCCACGTTTTTACAAAACTGCCACCTGATCATCTGTTGAAGAGTGATGGTATAGAAATTAAATAAATAATACATAAAAATAAAAACCTTTCTGACTTCCTTCATCTGTTTGCCACTTTCTTGGATGTGGCTATAAAAGCCATGCGACTCAAAGAAGAAATAATAATAATAATAATAATAATAATAATAATAATAATAATAATAACAACAACAACAACAACATTTATTTATACCCTGCCATCTGGCTGGGTTTCCCAGCAGCTTCCAAGAAACCACTGACAGTTGTGACACCTGCTAGCTCATTGCCATTGGTAACGCCTGCTGGGGCCTCCACTCTGGGCAGCTGTGGTTGTGCCCACCATCTAAAGCTCCCCCCTCTGCCATGTAAGGTCCTCCAAGATGAATTCTTCCATGGTCTTGTGGGTAAAAAAAGGTGCCCACCACAAAAACATGGCTGCCACCATGTTTTCTTACAGTGTCAGAGACTGAAAGAACATCCAGGGCATTGCATTTTGGGTAAAGAAAGATGGCGCCCACAATTAAAGCATTGGGAGCCTATGAAATGGCAACCTACTGAAACCCCGCCCCCTATCCCACTCCTATGTTAATTGATTCAAATGCACATTTTAAAAAACAATTCATGGCCAGCATTGCTGATGACTGCATATTCCTCCCTGCCCAAAGCCTGGGAAGAAAAGAAAAAAACGGTTAGGTCAGTATAATAAATACCAGATAGCAATCCTTTATGTGAAAAAGAACATTAACTGGAAACACAGTCAGAGTGACTGAGCTGACACACACACATTGGATTCCCTATGGCCTAAAACATAATAATTTAACAGGAAGAGGGACAAGAATTCTACTCCTGCAGCTTCTCTACCATTGAAGTGAATCAGCAGTTACCTGTTTAAGTATTTACCCTTTGGCTTGTCTGTGTCTCCTCTCCTGGTTCTGCTTCTTATGCAAATCAGGTTGTTTAGAGGAGCTTTTTCTACACACCTCTCACTGCTTTCTCTTTGTCTCCTCAGGCATGATGTGAAACTGATAGCTTACTTTTGTTTATTTTGTTGATTAGGTACCTCCCTCCATTACTCATGTATCCCACACAAAGAAAACCTCCGGGAGGGGCATCTTCACCTGATTGTACTTTGAGACACTATGTACAGTAAGACTAAGATACCCTGGAATGATACCCTCATGGGGCCAGCTCTACCATTAGGCAGACCAGGCAGCAGGTCCTGGGGGCAGGGAGTGGCACTGAAGGACTGGTAGGCAGATCTTTGTGTGTCCCCTAAGCTAGCCTGCTGCTCTCCAAGTAGTGAGAGTTGCTGGCCTCTCTCTCTCTCTCTCTCTCTCTCTCTCTCTCTCTCTCTCTCTCTCTCTCTCTCACACACACACACACACACACACACACAGAGAGAGAGAGAGAGACACAATCACTTTCCTCAGGAAAAATCACTCTATAAAGGGTAGGGTTGCCATATTACAAAATGTGAAAATTCAGACATAAAAGTTGTTGAAGTTTTTGAGCTATTTTTAAGGAAATTCGCCCCCAAAATCAACACTTCCAACAAGGGTTGCCATACGCCTGGGTTCTCCTGGACATTTTCAGTGATTTTTGGAAATTCCACCCGGACGCTATTTCCAATGCACTAATACCAGATATATTTGGGAAATTGCAGAGATATGGCAGCCCTAAATTCGGGTTTTCCACGGAGAGCCATTTTCTCTAAACAGCGGGTTTTTGCTGGGAAAGCACCAGGGGGAAGAAAACGTTCTTGGAATTGGTGATTTAGAGCAGGGGTCGGCAACCTAAGGCCCATGGACCCCTGCCGCCCGCTCAGTCGGCTCCCGCACTAAACCGGTGTAGAGCAGGGCGGGAACAGCCTTCCGCGATGCTGGAAGCTCCTGCAGCCAATGGGAAGCTGCACACTCCTCCTCCATGCCGGAAGGAGCACTGGAAATAGTGTTTGCGCATGCGTGCACACACATACACTCCGGCCCACCATGCCGTCTGCAGGACCGTGAACCGGCGCAAGCCACAAAAACTTTGCCGACCCCTGATTTAGAGCGTGGACTGTACTGAGAAATGCAGCATAGTCTGGATGAGCCCTAAATTCTTTGGCACCAGGTCACAGTTACCCATGCTCTGGTAACTTGGATTGGCTGCTTTAAAATCATTATTTAATTTACTGCATTTATATACATGCTATTTCTGAGCATAATTCAAAGTGTTGGTGCTTACTTTTAAATCCCTAAATGATTTAACACCCAGATACCTGAGGTTGTAAGTCATGTTGTGTTGCCTTGGGCAAGATACAGCAACTAGCAAATTTAATAAATAATAATTGTCCATCTTCATTCTCCTAGGCTCTTGAACACATTTTAATGTTGTTTTTAGCATGCTGTATTTATGGTTGCATTTTATCTTGTTTTTGTAAATAAGATAAATATAAACCAAGCAACAGATGAAAAATGCAGTGTGATTTCTGTACTTGCCACCTTAGAAAACCCATGTTCATTTCACAAAGGCATCAAAAACAGAGATCTACCCAGCCTTATGGTGTAATATCTAGTTGTCACTTTTAGGAAGCTCACTGATGTTATTGACCATAAACTTCAGTGGACATCATCATACTGGAATAAAATGCCAGTGTTTCATCTAAAATAAACCATCATGCCTATAAATGGGGATATTTTAAAGGGCCCTGCTTGTTCCTACTGTAAGGCCGCTGTTGATACACTGATATCTTCTCAGTGACGCAGGGAATTGACAGTAACCTCCTGTTACAATAATGCCAGGGTCACAGTCTGTCTGATGCTCTCTTGTTATTACCTGAATGATAGGCTTTGTTCCAGAAACTTTCCACATTTCTTGAGGGAATTTCTGAGGCTTGTAAATCTGTTAAGTGTTTACGAGAAGGAATCTGTTTGGTCCTTGGTGGTTCAGATGAGACAAAAGAGACCTGAACAACAGCTTATTCAATGCCACGACTTTTAGCTCCATGTGTTGCATTCATCTATAAATATTAAACCTAAGGATACTTTTAGCCCAATAAGGATGCCTTTCAGGTATTGTTGGCCATGCTGCTGGAGTTGATGGGAGTTGTAGTCCAAAACATCTTCTTAAAGGCTTCTCAAAGGCTGTTTTAGTTTTAGGAAAAAGATGACTGACTGGCGGGGAATAAAATCATGAGTGAAGAAACAAGGAAATAATTAATAGATTTTCTTTCAAGCAGAATCATTCAGGAAATGGATAGATGGCATGTTTAAGAAGGAGATGGGGGCGTGGAGGAAGGATATCTTCACAAAATGTGGATTAACCTATTAGACTCAAATCAGAGTGCCTAGATGTCACTGCACTGCAACTCCCACAGTCTCTAAGACAATTGGCAATGTTGCCTGAGCTTTATGGCAGTCGGAGTCCAACAATATCTGGAGAGAGACACAGGTTCTCAACCCCTGCATTAGATAAATGCATAGGGCTAGATCCAACACAGCTTCTGCAAATGGAACTGGGAAAAGGGATTTTTGTTGTGGATTTTCACCCTCTTCCTGTGGCCACTCTGCCTGTGCTGTTGCTGAGCTCATTTCATGGAGCTCAAGATTCAACCCACGGAAGAAAGTTGTACCCATGAAAAATCAAAGTCTAACTACTAAGCTCCAGGTCAGTATATCTTCAACGATCTGATGTTGGGAACAATTAATTTTAGCAATTAATATTATGATGCCATATTCCTTCATGACAGTTTCTCAAGGCAATCCTTGTAGACTACCCCAGGGCTGATGCTTTCATGAACAGCAGAGGTGGTGGCAGTAGGGATGTAGCAAGGCATCACTTTCTATTCTGACCTGTGTGGTCACTGCAGCTATCCTGTAAGCAAAGTTTTTTTTTTAAAAAAAAAGTTTTAAAGGATTGATATCTGGAGTCTGGTGTAAAAGACCCAATGTTCTGGCCCCCTGGGCCTCCTCTTAAACAATTCAAAGAAGGGATCTGGATTTTATACTGGAGCGAGAAAGCTTTGGACTCTCATGCAAAATACATCAACATCACAAGACTATTTTTCCTGCCTCTGGTCACATATCAGGAATGAATCATCTCTGTGCTAAAGAATGCCATTCGTTTTTTCAAGTAATTTCCTCAGAAACGTGGAGAAGTATGTCAGGGGTTTTGAAGACTGGACATAAGAAGAGCTTGCTGGTTCAGGCCAATGGCCCATCTAGTCCAGAATTCTGTTCTCACAGTGGCCAACCAGATGCCCCGAGGGAAGCACACAAGCTGGACACAAGGGCAAGGGCACTCTGCCCCCCCTGTCATTCCCAGCAACTGGAGATGGAACATAGCCATTGTGGCTAGTAGCCATTTACAGCTTCTTCTTCATGAATTTCTCCAATCCTCTTTTTTTTAAGCCATCCAAGTTGATGCTCATCACTGTGTCCTGTGTTAGGCCTGCACAGCCCTCGTCTGCTAAGCACAGTGATGTCAGTCATTTCCAGCCATTTTCATGTTGGGTGGGTGTATCTAGGGATATCCCTCTCCAGTACTGCTCTCATATTTTTTTCTGGGGGGAGATCTCCTGTTGAATCCTCCCTCCTTGCTGCTGAGGGATCCTCTAACACCCTGGTCCAGCCAAAGTTGGAGAGCCAAATGGGTGTGTATCACGGCGTGTTACAGGAAAACTGGAAATTGCCTTGGATCTGAAAGATCCAGATCTGGCCCAATCCCCTGATGTGCACTCAAAAATGGGAAGAAATATGAAGGAATTTGGGAGATTTGCCTTTATCTCTCCTGCAAATTTCCCACCTATTGTTCCATACCATCCAGCGTTTCTCCAATGAAAACAGGGACATACTATTCCATCATCACTTTATTCTTTACACCCCACCCATCTGCCTGGGTCGTCCCAGCCACTCTGGGTGGCTTCCAACATGTATAAAAAACATTAAACATTGAACAATATCCCTATTCAGGGCTGCCTTCTGATGTCTTCTAAAGGTTGTATAGTTACTTATCTCATTGGATTGCCGGCCACATAACTCCATACCCGCCAATATTTCTCCAAGGAAAATAGGGATGTCCTAAGGAAGAATAGGAGACGCGGGTGGTGCTGTGGGTAAAACCTCAGTGCCTAGGACTTGCTGATCGTATGGTCGGCGGTTCGAATCCCCGCGGTGGGGTGAGCTCCCGTCGTTCGGTCCCACTCCTGCCCACGTAGCAGTTTGAAAGCACTCTTAAGTGCAAGTAGATAAATAGGTACCGCTTTATAGCGGGAAGGTAAACGGCGTTTCCGTGTGCTGCGCTGGTGCTGGCTTGCCAGCTGCAGCTTCGTCACGCTGGCCACGTGACCCAGAAGTGTCTTCGGACAGCGCCGGCTCACGGCCTATAGAGCGAGATGAGCACACAACCCTAGAGTCGGACATGACTGGCAGGGGTACCTTTACCTTTTTAAGGAAGAATAGGACATTCCAGGATCAAATCAGAAACCCGGATGGCTTCTGTAAATCTGGGACTGTCCCTGAAAAATAAGGACATTTGGAGGGTCTGTTGTTCCCAATGAAAGAGAAACTGCCAGGGAAGAAAGTGCCCCCCGCCGAAAAGATGAAAGGTCTTGACTTTTTGTGTGTGACTTCACCTGCTGGTTTGATCCAGGGCATAGGATAAGGCAGTTAAGCCACCTCCTTAGGATTGTACCTTTAGTATCATAAAGAGCCTTTGCGATTTATGAAATCTGTGAATCAGGGAGCCACAATCCATTTTAAAGTTAAACCCTTTTATACCACACTGATTCCAATGGGAGAGGTTAAAGATATGCTTACCGCTTCTTCGAAATACTAAGAAATACTTAAGTCAGCTGAATCATGTATGTTTGTAAGGCCTGGAAGCAGACTGGAGGGTGTGTGTGTGTTAATGCAAGCAGCATTCCATGATTATTTTACATGCTCTCCTTTGCCCCACTGTTTGGATACATTGCGTTCCCTCATCTCTTATACACACATGAACAAAACAATACACATGTTGTTGTGATTTGAAGTTCTTTAAACAAGGAGCCAAGGTCTTGGAAGGAACAAGGAAGTGTGTGTGTGACGGGAGAGCAACAGGAACAAACATTGCTCTTTGAGACAGAAGGAAGAGATGAATTACCTTGGAGTCATAATTTCACCCACTTAAGCAAATGTACCTTTATTTTCTCTGAGGAATGGGGTTAACAAAAGCTTTGTGGTCCCCTCACACTTCAGAGGAAAAACAGATCACATTTTGAGCAGAATAAAGATGCACTCAAGAAATAAGCCATATTTCTAATGAAGAGTAACGTAACAACCAAACCCCACCATGGCTTACATGGCTGTGTCAAATTGGAAATTTTAAGTGTATGGTAAGGATGGGAAATGTGTGACCCGACTTTTGGCCATGCTGGGAACTGGAGGGCCCAAAGTCCCATACTTGTAGGAATGGGGGGGGGGGGGATCTTTCGATTTTGGTTTTTCTATTTCTCATTTTTCATTTTAGTTCAGTTTGCCCTATTTTCGCATCCGTTCACATTTTCTTTCTTTAAAATAAGTCTGCATTTACACTTGCATTTCTCCCTATGTATGCATTTTGGCAAGCAATTTCTCCATATAAGTATAAGGTCTGTTCACTAATATTTCCTTTTACTAAATATATTATTACCTGCATGAAATGAGGGCCAATCCTGTTATAGGAGGAAATCAGAGGTCATTATTTCTGATTCATTCTGGCATCTCTGATTTACAGGACCTCATCCAAAGATTCATTGCCAGTCAAATAAGACAATATTGGGCTAGCTGGAACATTGGACTGATTTCAGTATGTCAGACTCCATATTGCCTTGGAAGTGGAAATCTCCACAAATTTGCAGATGTGGTTTCTTAGTAGGTAATAACCTCTTTGTGCCAATTTCCCTTGCATTGTCTCACACTCCCCATTAGTATCCTTCCACATATGCACCCACTTATACACAGAGCTCATATATACCACAAACTAATATATATATGTAATTTTTTTGAATTTTCATTTTCTACATTTCAAATTAAACATTTTACAAACTTTAAAAATATCCAATGACTTCCCTTCTCCTTCCATGGTTCATATTATATATCATACTCTACTGCATATTTTACTATAACCATTCAAATCAATTTTCCACTTTTACATCAGTCAAATATTGCTTACTCTGTTGAATTTATCTTAATGCTGCCAGTGTTTTCAGCTGTGTACAATTATTTTTCATATATTCAATAACTATTTCCCACTTTTCTTTAAATATATGTTCTTCTTGCTCTCTTTTTCTGTGTGTTAAACCTGCAAGTTCTGCATATTATAACATCTTAAATGGTCATTCCTCTTTTCAAGGGACTTCACTCACTTTCCATTTTGGGGCTAACAGAACATGAGCCACTGTTTTTGCACACATAAATAAACTTTTACGGCACCTGGGAATTTCTGTCTGAGTTATTCGCAACAAAAAGGACTCTGGCTTTTTTGGGAAGATAAATGTAAACATTTTTTTTCCAACTCATTATAAATCATTTCCCAATATTCTTTCACCTTTCTGCATGTGCACCACGTATGAAAGAAAAGTTCCTCCCATTTATTTCTATTTCCAACACGTATTTGATTCTGCTTTATACATCTTAGCCAACCTACTTGGAGTTAGATACCATCTATGAATCATTTTCAAATAGTTCTCTTTCAGAGAATAACACGCAGTAAAATTCAAATCCCTTTTCCAAAGTTTCTCCCAGAGGTTTAAGTCTATATTGTGTCCTATATCTATTGCCCAGTGTGTCATTGATACCTGCTAGAAATGAATTACCTGTCTCCATCTTTTCTAAAACCTTGATCATAAATGACCAAGAAATATTATCAAAGGCTTTCTCCACATCTAGAAAGATCAAAGCAACCTGTTTTTCATTCCTTACTTCCAGGTACTCAATTAAATTAATTACATTTCTTATATTATCTTTCATTTGTTGGCTTGGTGTATACCACAAACTATTCTCATATAAACCACAAACTATTCTCATGCAGTACTCAAATACCACTTTCATACATTCACAGCACTCACGTACAGTTTAACAGCTGGTTACTTCTGGTGGTTAATAATGCTGCCAATTCTATTCTGTGCAGAACTCTTCCCACCAGTAGCACGCAGCCCCATACATCTGCTAGAATGCGTGCTGACAGCTTTTAAGCTTCTGAATATTTGGGATGTTCATAAACATTCCATAGCACCTTGCCAGCCGAACCAATGACCTGAGAACGGCTATTTTGATAAAATGAAACCAGAGCTTTCTCACACAGCATAGCAAGAGAGGTTAGACTGCAGCTTTTGCTTACTTCAGCTTGTTGCTGTTGCTTATGTTGTGTGGGGGGGATTGGTACAACCCTATTATTTTTATTCAGTCTGTTTTAATTTGAAGGTGCTTCGTTTGTCTGCCTATGTCAATAGAAAGGGCCCTAACAGATTATTCAAAGCTAGTTTCGACTTTCCAAATCCATCCATCTGTCTCTTCGTATAGCACTGTGATGTCATCATCATATTCTATAAATAGTGGTGCATGTTCTAGAAATAGACTGGGCTCACTCCTTTTCCTATGCAGACTGTGTCTTGTCTTTGCCATGCAGACTGCACCCTTCTCTGTACTTGCACAACTGTGCCTCAGACCTGCTGATCAGACAGGTGGGGAAACAGTACAGGCACCTGAGAGGAGAGCTGCACACGAGCTCCTTTTGCACTCCTACTGTTTCTTAAAGGTGGAATCCCTACTATTCCCCACATACGTTTCAGTAATATGCTATACCCCTTAGATGTGGCATAGTTCTTTTCCATGTGGCAATGTTGAAATGGGCCGCACAAGTTGGATGCTATCAGCAATGTCATGTTGACTGTCCTCAGACACATTCTGATCCTTTCTCTCTCTCATAGGTTGTCAAATGCACACTTCTGCTGTGCATTTTTTGGAACCTTGTGAGTGGTATCAGTGACGATGTCATATGAGAGTTTTTTATGGTCAACGACCCCTCTATTTCCCCTCCCCATTTATTTATTTGTTTGTTTGTTTTATTTGTGATTGCCCCTCTTCTAACAAGAGTCCAGGGCCATGCACAGCAAAGGATAAATAACAGAATTAAACCAATGGCCAAAACAAACTCAAATATCAATCAAATAACAGTCATGTAAAACAAAAATCCACACACAGGGAAAATATTACCATGCCAGATTGAAAAGGCCTGGGTAAACAAATGTTTTTAGATGTTCTTAACACTTGTAAATGTTTTTAGATGTTTTTCAGTGTTTTAAATATATTTTAGTTTTCATCATATTGTTTTACCACTTAGGTGTTTGCTATCCTGGGCTCCCTTTGAAACAAATAATAAATATCCAGCTCTTTTATTTTTCCCCTCAGTGAACTTGTGGATGTATCCAACATCATACACAGAATAGACTCGTTGAAATTAATAGACATTCCTATACTGGTTTCACAACCAATCTCTCTTCCTAGGGTACTCTGGGAATTGTAGCTCTGAGAGGGAAATAGGGGTCTCCTAACAAGTCTCAGCACTCTTAACAAATTACAGGTCTCATAATTCTCTGGAGGAAGACATAGTGCTTTAAATGTATGGTGTTAATGTGTGCATCTACTTTGGATACAAACTTGGCCTCCAGGCCTCACATTGACTGTGTTACCCTGTGCTGGTGTCCTTCTTAACCTGCAATGATTATGTCATGAACCTAGGGCTGCCATATATCTATACATCTGGATTCGTTCAATTTGGGGTTTCTTCTATAAAAAAAGCTCAAAAATTTCAGGCAGTATACAAATTTAATAAATAAAGAAACCCAACAACTAAAACATTTCTTCTTACAATCCAGATGCAATACTTCTGCTGACGCAACCTAGAATTACCTTAGCCATTTTAAACTGCCATGCCACACTGTTGACTCATGTTTAGTTTGTGGTCTACTAAAAATCCTAGATCCTTTTCACATGCACTGCTGTCAAGTCAGGTGACGCCCATCCTGCATTTGTGTATCTGATTCTTCCTACCTAAAATGTAGAAATTCATACCCTCCAACATTTCTCTGATGAAAATAGAGACATTCATTACATAATGATAATTTTACTGTTTATACCCCACATGTTTTACTGGGTTGCCCCAGCCCCTCTGGGTAGCTTCCAACATATAACTACATACCCCCCAACATTTCTCCAATGAAAATAGGGGCATCGTAAGGAAAAGTGGGACATTCCGGGATCAAATCAGAAACCGGGATGGCTCCTGTAAATCAGGGATATCCCTGGAAAATAGGGATACTTGGAGGGTCTGGAAATTTTGTTTTCATCTCGTTTCAAAATCATTTTGTGAGCTCTGGTCCATTTGTTCGTGGTAGAAATTGCCAATGTCAAATGACTTCTGCAGTCAAAGCTCACTGTTCAGTTGTGATAATAGTGCATCACTAGGCCACACATGCACAACAAGAGACAGCATAAGAGATAGATGAACCATCCCAACTCAGAAAAATAATGGAATAAAGAATTTAGAGAGTGCAACAGAATTGACTGTTGCATTGCGTGGATTCAGAGTGAGTGAGATGTTATGGTAATGTGTTTGTGTTTGTGTGTGGTGGGTAGTGTAGTGTGTACTTAGCCAATGGCTTCAAAAAATTTCTGTGCAAATCTGCCTGAAGATGAACTACTGATTGCCAAAGTTCAGTAATTGGAATAATATATTTTTTAATGGATTTGATTGCCTTTTGCAACATAGAAATGATTTTTCTGCTTGAAGAAATAGCACCTGATGCACCTTCCCTTTCTAAAATGTGGTTGAATGAAAATGAACATTATAGCACTGTGAGAAAGGGTGTTACTTGAACTCAAGTAACCTAGATCTAAGCATTGTCTATCCACATTGGGTCCAGAAGACCACACAGTATCTCACATTGTCACTTCAAGCATGTTTCTCCTCCCTCCTTTCCACCAACACTTTGCAACACAGAGTCAGATGACTCGATAGCATTCTTTTTATGCCTCTTGTATGAGTGTGTGCTTTCTAAAGATAGGTCTAAAAGTCAGAGAGTACCATGAGAATTATGGGTTTCTATATCCTATTGTACTTTATAATAATTATAATTATTGTAAATACTGACCCAGACACTGTAATTTTCTGCTTTCCATTGGGCCTTTCTTTGCATTTTCTTCATTTTTTATGACCGTTTTCTAAGAAAGTTTCTACATGTCACCTTATGTATGTTTAAAATAGGAGCCAGATTCAAAATAAAGGGGGTTGGGTGGAAGGTTACTAGAGGTAAAGCAGGGCAAGATCAGGGGACATAACAGTCAGTCCTCTGGCTTGAGAAACACGAAGAATGTTCTAGTTTCAGTATAGAAAGGGCCTTTTCAGTGGTGGCGCCTTTTCTTTGGAATGCTTTCCTCAGACAGATTCCCGAGCCTCCTCCATTATTTCTGTTTAGGTATGAGGTTAAGACTGTCTTATTCATCAAGGCTTTTGATTTAATTGTGCTTCTGCCATTTACTTGGCTTGTTGGTTTTTCCAACTGTTGCTGTTTTTAACCATTTTTCTGTGTTGGGCTGCAACTCTTTATCATATGCAACTCGAATGGGAGAGCAAAATTGATAGAATATGCAGAATTGGATAAATTAACAGGGAAAATTAGATATAATAAAGATCAAAAATTTATAAAGGATTGGGAGAAATTTGTGTGTTATCTGGAAAACAACTATGGTGTAAATACAACGCTAGTGGGGTTTAAAGAGGCTCTGTAAAGAATTTATAAATATTGTTTAGTAGAAATAATGAGGGAAGGGAGGGGTAAATGGCAATATGTAAGAATGGAATGTGTACCAAAGGGATAACTACGAAAGAATGTCAGTGACGTTGAAGGAAGTCTAAAACGGATATGATTTATTGTATAATGGATAAAATGTATAATGAGTTGGAATTCAATAAAACTATAAAATTGAAAGGAAAAAAAAACTCGAATGGGTCTCCCTCTCTGACTCCAGAGACAAAGCTCCATTGTTAGAAATGAAGACCTGATGTGGAATCCTTCTCTCTGCCACAGCAGAAACATCTGATGCCCTGGCTCCAGTCTATGTCAAGGACTAAAAGGGACGTGGGTGGCGCTGTGGTCTAAAGCACTGAGCCTCTTGGGCTTGCCGATTGGAAGGTCGGCGGTTCGAATATGCTCAATGGGGTGAGCTCCCATTGCTCTGTCCCGGCTCTTGCCAACCTAGCAGTTTGAAAGCAGGCCAGGTCAAGTAGATAAATAGGCACTGCTGTGGCGGGAAGGTAAATGGCGTTTCCGTGCACTCTGGTTTCTGTCATGGCGTTCTGTTGCGCCAGAAGTGGTTTAGTCATGCTGGCCACATGACCTGGAAAGCTGTCTGTGGACATATGCCGGCTGCCATGGCCTGAAAAGTGAGATGAGTGCTGCATCCCATAGTCACCTTTGACTGGACTTAACCATCCGGGGTCCTTTACCTTTACCTTATGTCAAGGACTGAAAAGGGAGTATGTCAGAGGGTTAGGAAATGGCGGGATCCAAAGCCATCTCAGCCACTTGACACACCTTCAAACTGGGAAGAGATTTAGACTAGCTCAGGAATTGATCTAATTTTGGGGGAAACCTGGCTAGATGAAAGGAGGAGGGCAAGTGTGCACCTCCACCAGGCCAGCATGATCCCAACAGGACTCAAGAAAAGGCACTTCAACTGTTTTTGGTTCCTTTTCCCACCTAAAAACTGCACACATGTTTTGTTGCTTTTTAAATCATTTTAATTTCTGGTCTGTTATTGCCATTTTACTGCCTGACTGTCACTTCAAAGACTGTTTTCAATAGAAAAAGCAGCACAGAATACTTGGAATAAATTCTTAAAAATATGCCAATGAGCTGTTTCTCTAAGTAAGTGAGACACAATTGGAAGCAGTTTCTCTCCATAAGTATAGAACTTCAGACTTCACTTTGCTTCACAGTAAAATGGGAATGAAGGAGCCTGTAGTGTTTGGGAGATTTCATCTTTTTCAAAAAGTTGCTTGCTACTAACATTGGTTAAGTCATGGTTTTGCCACCAATTATTTTTCTCTTCATGCAAAATTGCTTTGAAATGGTTTGAAACCGGCTTAGGTTCACACAGTCTTTCCTCCAAGAAACCTGGACACTATAGTGCTGAGAATTATTTCTTGAATATACTTCCTTCCTTCACGTACTACTATTCACAAGATTCTCCTTGGCTAGGAGCCATGACAATTAAACACATTTGCAACAGGGTTAGATTTGCAATCTAGACATGCCTGAAATTGAAACTATCCAAATACGGCACAAACATTTTGGAGGGGAAGTCATGGCGAGGAAGGCAGCCCTGCAGATCAAAGGGCCACTGCCTTTTAAAATTGGGTGCATATCCAGTGTCTCTTCTAGATTTTCTTCGGTCCTTAATATAATTAGGTATCAGTTTACCACTGCAGCAGTTACAAAATAAGGGCTGATTTGGAAGATGGTGAATCTGAAATAACACCCAATAATATGCCATGTTCTATCTCTCACTGATCGAAGTGTTAATTGCCCATTAAAATTAAAAATGGCAGTTAAGTAGCTAGAAGGTCACAGGAGTTAAAAGAACAGCTGAAGCATTAGGAAAAGCACTAAAATCCCCAACTATTTGCATTTTTTAGCAAATACCATGGATTCTTTAGGATTAGGACTCCCTCAGATTATGGCCCCTTCATTAAGAGTGGATGGAGTTGATGGAACTGGTAATGTTTCTCTGTTTTGGAAAAAAATAACAATATGGGTAACAAGCAACTAGGTCATACTCAGAGTAGACCTTGAAATCAATGGACTCAAGTCCATTTATTTCAAATAGGTAAAAGGTAAAGGTAAAGGACCCCTGGATGGTTAAGTCCAGTCAAAGGTGACTATAGGGTTGCGGAGCTCATCTCGCTTTCAGGCTGAGGGAGCTGGCGTTTGTCCACAGACAGCTTTCTGGGTCATGTGGCCAGCATGACTAAACCGCTTCTGGCGCAACGGAACACGATGGTGGAAACCAGAGCGCATGGTAATTGCACTGGTGTGCTTTCGAACTGCTAGGTTGGCAGGAGCAGGGACAGTGCAATGGGAGCTCACTATGTTGCGGGGATTCAAACCGCCAACCTTCTGATTAGCAAGTCCAAGATGATCAGTGGTTTAGACCACAGCGCCACCCATGTCCCAAATAGATCTACTGTTGAGCCTGGCTAATGTTGGAGATCATCCTATGTGTTTTCATGCCTGAGATGTTTCAACAAGTATTGACTTCTACTTCCCCTCCAAAAAAGCTTAATTGTGATCACATAAGTAACATCATGTTCAGTTTGGTCCTGATTCTATTTCAAGTGGCTAGAGTTCTTTGACAGTCTTGGCGCTGATTCAGATATACCAGAAAGGAACACAGTGCATGCAATCTTTCCAGGACTGTATCACTTGACTGAAGGTAGGTTATCCACCCCAGTAAGTATTAAAGAGGGGGAGGGGGACAACAATACCTACCATTAACATTTTATAAGTCTTAAAAGGTCAAGACACACTGTATAATTCCATACCATAATTCATTTCCATAGCCCCTTGGTGTTATCTTATGAAGCTGCGGTAGGATCACAGCTCGTTTCTTTCTTCTATACACAGAAGCAAATCACTCTAAGGGGGCAATAAAAGGAAATGAGGCACTTTTCAGTAACTCTTAAGGCTAGTGGGACCATTCTGGCAAGAAAACGCCTATATAACTTTTACTGCAATAAACAGAGTTTGTGTCAGGGCTCTTTAAGTAGTTGGGGAGGAGGCATGCTAGTGTTCATAAATACTAGCAGAGAAGAGAGTAAAGTTCAGCTTTCGACATGCTCACTATACAGAGAATGTGATTTAAAAAACAAACAAACAAAAAAACACCCTCTGGACTCTCCTAGTGAAGAATGATATGAAAATAGGCAGGACTGCTATTAACTCTTTCTATAAACTTCTTACCTGGGATCCATTTATTTAATATATCAGATTGGCAGAACAGCCCCACCCCCCAATATAAAACTATTATTATAGTGTGCATTAAGCTTTTGCAATTTCAGCCCACTGAAGGTTCCCAGTACATTGACAAAAGCTTCCCTGGTGTAGATTCCTTACCAGCAGTGTTCTGGTAGTGGGGGAGACTGGGCATGTTGGGAGCAGGCATGGGTTTCTGGGGAAGCTCTTATTTTGGTGGACAGGACTAGCTTTAATCAGCATGGATTGTTTTCCAAGGTCACTTCAATCAGAGTAGTTTGGGGAAGAGGAATGCTGAGGTAAATAAAAGGATTTTTCCCTCACATGGGTCAAGTTTTGATTGTGAGAGCAGAACATAAGAGGTGAATTCTTGGGATAACCACCTTTCCCCCCTCAATCATTCTTTTTCCTCACAAAAATAGTAGCTCTCTCTATTTTTTCCCTCATGTCCAAAATATGGGGGGGGGGGTATACTAATGGCATTTATGTGTTTTATGTATTTATGTAATAGATGCATGCAAAATGCATATCCCACAAGTGGGGTGGGCCCATGACTCAGTGCTGGTGGTGAGATTGAAATGGGATGGGAATAGGTGCTGAGCCCAAATTTAAGTTGCAGCAGTGCACTTCACTGGCACAAATATTGCAAGAAGAAATACACATAAAAGCCTTGTTGTACTTAATAAACAGGTGAACTGCATACACATTGCAAGCTGGGCAAGGTTGAAGGCCTTGGCAGACCTCCATTAGCTGGCTTCTCTCTGCCAATGTCCACATGCACATAGCCACAGAGAGAGGGAGGCCTCATTCCTCTTGCACCAATGCCACACCAGCCGCAGTGTGGAGGGAAGCACAGGTGTTTTCCTCTTCAGAATCGAGAGGTGACAGACCTTTGAGCTGCATTCCTATTCACTTGGGAGCACGTCCCATTGAACCCCATGAGACTTGAGTAGCCATGCCTAGGACTGCCCTGCGAAATGGCTCCACAGCTGGGAACACTTTCACAGATCTTTCCCTGAGGGGGACAGGGAAAGAGTTTACCACTTGAGTTTACTACTGAAAACAGGACATACGGCTTCTCCAGCTGGAGCTACCGAGGAATTTCACCACAGCAAGAATTTCTGTTTGGCCGGGACATTTCATAGTAAGCTTGTTGGCATCACTGACTACCTGGCTAGATCATCTGCTGGAACAAGCAGTAGGCAAGCCTACCGCCCCAAAATGACACCCTCTTTTTAACCTGCGCTGGTCTCTCCAGCAGGAGTTCACCTTTACCCCTTCAGCAAATCCTTACGAGCTATATATACACACACAGCTCCTGCCTTAACAGTTGAACTGTAAACAGAGGCTGTGATCAAAGGTGAGACAAACAGGAGGTTATGAAAATCAAGTAGCATAACCAAGCAGCTCTCAAATTAACTGCGAGCTGGAGACTGAGCTGAAGTCCAAGAGCCAACCCAAACGCTCGTGTTTGCTCGCCCCGAGGAACATAGAACATTGTTTGTTTTCTAGATTCCCTGTCAGGAATTTTGCTGACTAATGCTGACAAGGCGATTCAGGGTGGGGGTGGTTATTAGTAATTATAAATAGGTTATATTTTTGTAATAGTTAAATTACGTATTAAACAGGTGTTTTTTTTAAAAAAACAACAACCACCCTAGCACTTTGCTTCTTCATTTTTGCTTGGTACTTCATTTTGTTCAAGTACAAAATGCATATGTGTAAATCTCATGCGCATGAACATGCACTGCACATCACCCAGCATAGTGCAGGCACTCCAGGCCATTCTCCTCACCAGCACCAGCGGCAGAGTGGGTGCAGCCCTTTGCTTAATTTTAAAAGCTGTCTGCAATGAATCAGTTCAGATGGATCTGTCTTTCTTCTACCAGCTCACAGAAAAAAGGGGTGTCAGAAGAGAGACTGAGAGAAAAGAGTGGCCCTGTTGAGTTTAGCTCTGCCTCCTATTGGATTTGGTCTTTATTTATCACAAGATCTCCTTGAGCAATTTTATCGGGGGGGTGATAGCATGTCCCCAGAGCCAAATGACTCTTAGGACCTGTTTTCATGACCCACCATGATTCTATGGAGGTGGTCTGCCCCTTCTGGGATTTTTACTTTGCTAGACTCAGTGCTGTCGTTGACATACAAAGCAACACCACGTCCAGTTCATCCTTCCCTGTCCTTCCTATAGAGTTTATATACAGAGATAACCATGTCCATTGGTTCTCTCTGTCCCACCAGTTTTTTTTTCTGATATCCACCTTGGCTCAGAGGCTGCTAACATTATTGTACAGTCGACTCTCAACTTATGCACATTTAATTTGCATGAACCCAGCTTGATGTGCTTGGCCAAATAAAACTCATTTTAAAAGGGGGCAGGAGAGGTGTGGAAATGTGGGCAATCCCACCTGCCATTGCACTCACCCTGGGAGAGCATTTGGAAGTGCAGGGAGAGTCTGTCTCAAGCAGTGGAACAGGCCATGTTGCCCCTTGGCATTAAGGTGGCTGCCCAGTGTCAAGTGAGCTACTGAAACATCTCCAAATAATGCCAACATCTTACCCAGAAGCTTCTGTTGTCTGGGGTGTGTGTGTGTGGATTCAAATGTCTCTCTCCTGGCATTGGCTGAGAGAACCTTTGAGTATTTTTCATTCTACAGCTATGTCATAAACGCCTGTGTTTTCTAATCTCTCAGTGAATGTATAGCAATTATAAAACCACACCAATTAATGCCTAACTGTTCTGACAAACTGCCAGAACATGAAGGAAATTCCCTGAGTCAGAAATAGAATTCTAAACTACTTGAGTGTTCTACATTTCAAATGGAAGGTCTGCTGCAATGGAAAGGCAGGTCTTGTGTTGATTGTACCTCAGTGAACAGCTTTGAAACCTACCAGCTAATGATTGCCATGTTTTTTCCCCTCATCAGCTTAAAATGGCTTAGAACCAGTTTTTGTACCTGAGCAATATTACATGTCTTTAAGTGGAACGTGCAACAAAAGGTTGTAGTTTATTTGTACCTCCTAAAAGGAGTGCAAAGGGACGCAGGTGGCGCTGTGGGTGTTAACCACAGAGCCTAGGACTTGCCGATCAGAAGGTCGGCAGTTCGAATCCCTGCGACGGGGTGAGCTCCCGTTGCTCGGTCCCTGCTCCTGCCACCCTAGCAGTTCGAAAGCACAAAGTGCAAGTAGATAAATAGGTACTGCTCCAGCGGGAAGGTAAACGGCGTTTCCATGTGCTGCTCTGGTTCGCCACATGACCCGGAAGCTGTCTGGGGACAAACGCCGGCTCCCTCGGCCAATAAAGCGAGATGAGCACCGCAACCCAGAGTCGGTCACGACTGGACCTAATGGTCACGGGTCCCTTTACCCTTTACCTTTAAAAGGAGTGCTTCTGTTCAGAATTCCAGAAGGTCAGCTATGCTCTCTGCAAGTAAGTCCTGGTTTACTACTTTCCTTTCTCATTTGGCATTGAACTTTCTGTAACTATTGAGCATACTAAGGACTCAGCTGTACAGCTGCAAATAAAACGTTTTAAGTGTGTTTTAAGTGCAATATACAATGTGACACTAGACAGCGATGATGAGCCTTATGGGAAATTCAATGTATTTTTAAATGTTTTTTAAAAAGCATTTTCAGAACGGTTTTTATATATGTTTGTAGATTCCACCTCAAACTGCACTGAACTACTTTGTGGGTAGATTGCTCCCTTAGGCTTTCAAAAATATTTTTATTAAATATTTCTGCGCCGCTCAAGTTTTCCTTGAACTGCCCGATATCTTCCTCTTGTTTCTCAGAGACCATCATTCTCAGAGATGGTGGGGTTGCCTTTAGAACTCATAAAAGCCCCGTTCAGCTGCATTGACTGCCAGGTTGTTTCCAGTTCCAATTCAAGGTGCTGATGTTTAAAGCCCTCCATTACTTAGGCCTCAAATATCTGAAGTACCTCCTCCTTCCCTGTGGACACTTCTGGGTGTTAAAATCAGCAGTGGGGACTCTCTTGGTAGTTTCATCTCCCTCAGAAGTTTGTGTGTGTGGCCCATAGGAGGGCATTCTCTATGGCAGCCCCTAAGTTGTAGAATTACCTCCCCACAGAACTGGATCTGGCTTTTTCGCTATTTGGCTTTTGGGAAATGCTGAATACTTGCCTCTTTACCCTGGCCTTTGGACACCCAAGATGTGTTTTCTCAGGGCACAATCTATTCCTGTGACTATGATCTGTTTAACAGCAAACTGTATTAAATTCTGAATTTTAAATGGTTATAACCCACACTGGGACCTGCAGGTGAAGGGTAGGCTTATTTATTAATTATTTGCTTAATGGCTCTCTTGGGTAAGTGTTGTGCTAAAAGGCTTTTATCTTTTAGGACTACTTATGGAGGATTCAGGTGGATTTCTTGCATTCTTTGGGTCCATGAACATAGGTGTGAAATCAGGTCCTCCCTTAAAGAGAGCACATATTGCGGTGAGACCTGGACAACCGACACCCTGTGTTATGGGTGGGTACAATTGGTCAGCCACAACACCCGATTGGTAGGTCCCTCAAAGCTGGGAGCTGGGTGCAGTCTGGCCAATGGGACACAGTCCAAATGGTTCGAGGGACCTATTTATGCCCATGCATGTGACTCAGAGCTTCCTCTTTCGGCGCATGCATTCGGAACACCCGCCCACCTCTCCCTACTTTTAGGGCTTGTGCTTGACCTTGCTATGCCGTCATGTGTTGTCTATCATTGGGACAGTGGCACGGCAGGAATTTTCCCCACTTGGCTGATTGGCTGTTGCCATTTGGGTTTCACCTGCCACGTAGCAAATCGTCACAACTTGTAAGGTTGTAGATAGGCTCTGGTTCAGGTGATAGGGATGGGAGAACGCTCTCGCCATCCCTATGTGAAGGGTATTCCATTAAAGGCACCCAGGGACTCGATGGTTTGGTCAACCCCTGAGAGGGGGTTGAGCCCGTGCCTGAGTCCAGGGGGACATTTGGGTGCTGGAGTTAGCCCGTTCCCGGCTTTCTGCTTATCCGGGTGTTCACCCTTGGCTGGCCTATGCTGGGACCCTGGGTAGCGCTACCTGCAAGTGCAGGGAGCTAGTCGAACCAGAGCCTATGCAACCACTCATTTTCTGTAATCAATAAAGTTGTGGCCTAAATTCTGCCAAAAACCAAACTAAAATTTGAGTCAAGTGTGAATTTATTTAGGGGGGAAGTTTCTGGGTCTGAACACGCAAATGCATCCTTTCACAAAGGAGTGAAATAATCCTTTGCTAAAATGGAACGTCAGTGATGTTTGTGGCACAGCCTTTGCCTTCTGCAAATAAGGTGATGACCTCTCCCCTCCGACTCCACTGCGGAAGGCATTCTCTTGCTGCCAGAGTCATTTACAGCCTCTTGACTGTCACCCCCGCCTCCCCGCCTTTGGGCTTGTGCTGCCTAGTGTATATTACCCAACAAGCAACATCTGAATCATTGTTCTCCCAACCACCTCTGCCTTGCCTGGGATTGACAAGGTATTCATTTCCGATTTTGAAAGGTGCCCCGTAGCATTTCTGGAAGTGAAAGTGTCATTAGTGTTCCTGTACTTGACGTGTAAAGGAAATGCTGTTCTTGGATATCCGAGAGAGATTTATTGAGCCATCAAATTCGACAGGCTGGAGCGATAAGGAAGCTTGTGCAGGATGGGTAGGTTTTAAAGCTGGTGTGATTGCATTTGGCAGCCGTCGCTCACCACAGTGTGTTTGGGGAAAGGTGTGTCCCTCGGATGGAAGTGTCTGCCAACAGTAAGAGAGCACAGAAGAAGGAAGCTGTTTCCTCACTGAGTGCATTAAATGTGTGGGACTTCTGCCCAACGGATACAGCATCTGTGTAAATGGTCTGCAGTTATCAAATGAATAGGAAAAGGCAAATCTCTAGTTTGCCTCTTCCCTCCCCACTCCACTGTCCTCCTTACAGTTAGATGTTAATTCTCTTTCACTGGTATATACCGTGGTATCTCGGTTTTCGAATGTCTCCGTTGATTAACATTTTGGTTTTCGAACACTGTAAACTCGGAAGTAAATGCTTCAGTTTTCGAACACGCCTCGGAAGTCGAACATGCCACACAACTTACATTTTGAGTTTTCTGTTTTGAGGCTTCTGTATTGAGTATTTGGTTTTTGAACATTTTGGAACTTGAACGGTCTTCCAGAATGGATTACGTTCAAAAACCGAGGTTCCACTATACATTCAGTATTGTAAAATCTATTCTTATAGTATTTTTTTCTTTGTATATCTACCATGTCCATGATGTGTGTTTTTTGTTTTGCTTTGTGTTTCCTTCCTTTTTTCCAGTCTGAAGTTCGGTTCATTGTAGTTTCTCATCAGTTGCAAATTTCACCCCACCCCGAAAGGTCCTCACAAAACTGTTAAGTGCACATTGTTCCTGATATACACATTTTTATTTGCGATTTTGCCTGATATGCATATTTTTTTTGCAGATGATTTCCACTAATATAATACATTTTGTATGCTGTTCTCTATAATCTGTTTTCATGCCCACTCTCCCCTAACATATGCATTTTTCGACAGGCATATCTCACTTATTATTTGGAGAACTGTACCCCAAAATTCAAGAAAGTGCAGATTTCAAAGTACAGCTGTATTTTAATTTGCATATTAGGGTGTGAGCATTCAGTAGGTTCACATTTTAGTCGAACCTGAGGCTAATTTCTACTGCATCCCCTCAAGCGAAACAAGTTCAGGAATTTTACTTGGGCATAGTGAAAATCTAGGAAGAATAGCTATTTAAGTTATTGACGTTTTTGTGCAGCTACACAATTTCAGATAATAGTCCAAATCTTAAAAGAATATATTAAGAAGAAAATAATAATAATAATTTTTGTGGAAGCCACCATCCCTATACGCCTGATGACACACTGGGGGTGATATGGGGGTGGCAGGATGGCAACTCGGCTGGGCTGCCACCATGGGAACATCAGTTTCTGTTTAAATTATAACAATTGATTATTTCAATGAAATTATGAAATTAGCATGTGTCAATGTTATGCACATATGTTAAGCAGTGCTTCTTTTCAGCTGGAACTCACCTGAACTCAGTGGGCACCACTGTCATTATAAAAGAACAAGGGAAGTGTACATGGTGAGTTCTGGCACCTCTTTTTCTAGCAAAATAGCACTGGCTATGCACATTGTTGTCTTCGATCTTGTGGTCACTGCAGAATGATATGTGGGGAATCTACGATGACAGCCGCCTTACTCTAGAAAGGCTGGATATGTGTGATGGGCCCCAGCATTAACCATGGCTAACTAAAGAAGCTGCTACAGCTGAACCTACTCCCTCCTTTTATTAAAGTTCATTCTTTCCTCATTTCTGTGCTTTACATCTAAGGAACCCAAATTCCTGGCAGTCTCTGTTTTTCGTATTTCAGCACCACTGAGATGGCTTGGCATAAGAAAGCAGTTCAGCCCGGTAGCTGGGCTTTTCACAAGGTTAAGCAGCACAGCCGTGACCTATAACAAAAGGGAACAAAGATATCAAATATTTGACTTGTATTGTAATTCTTCGCAGGCTGCTCCCATTAATCAGCAGAGATATCACCAGGCATTCAAAGGGACTTGGATAAGCACAGATTATTTGAAATCAAAGTATTGTGTAAAACACTTACAAATATATGAATGGCACAGGAAGCCACGCAGGACCTTGTTTATTGAAAAGGTGGCCCAAGCTCAGCGAGATGCGATCGAGGCAGCCACGAGTATTTATCTGCATTGTTTCCTTTCTGGCAGGTTAGAGCCTTTTATTTTTTAAATGAATTGGACCATACAGGTGAGGGGAACTAATAGTGGAAGTGGATGGAGCTGGAGAAGAAATAGCTTGTCACAACAGCATGCGGTGGGGTAAGGGGGGAGAGGGCAGTAGCCACGGCAAGGCGTGGTGTGATGGAGCCACGGTGCTGCTTTCCTGATATTGGCATTGCTGCTGCTTACTTGGACAGAGCTGAGCTGGGCCAATGGTGAGGTTGTGGCTGTGAGGCTTCAATGGCAGGCATGCTGGATTGGCTGGTGGCCGTTCCACTGGTGTAGCTGCAGGACCCCACCTCACAACTGCCCAGCCCCTGTCCAGGTGAGCTGCAGTGACAACAGTGTTGGAAGGCTGGCTCCACCCCATATTGTGGGGGTGGGGAGAGAAGAGCAGGGTTTAATTCCCCTCTCATGTGCCATCCTTTTTATGTGAAAAACAATCCAACCTCCATTCCCCACTTCATCTGTGAATGGAGCAGATCAAATACACAGGTCTCCTCTTTGGCCCAAAGTGATCTGTAGTTGGAGATCTTTCTCACAGAGCCTCTCAATCTGCCACATAGGAAACTGGGGACACACCTGTGTCCCGTTCTCGTCTAGGGATGGAGGGGAAATTCGATTCAGTTCCCTTTTAGAGACAAACCCTCCAATTTGTGAAAGAATGTGCGAAGCCAAACACAGCCATCCTTTGAAGATTCATACTTCTCTAAATTCTGCAATGCTCCAAATTCTCCAGCTAAATAATGTATACTTGGGTAAAGTGTGTGTAGAAATACATAGATACGTGATAGTACACTAAAATGAACTATATTGGACAAAATTGCTTTGCACTGAATGTGCGTGGGTTTTAAAATTCAAATAGCTGCTGCTGAGGTGTGTGGGATAATTATTAGGAGAACAGCATACAGGGGTGGGGAGCTTAACCCTTCCCAACTGCTGTGGCCCTGACCAATATCACTCATCTGAAGCAGCTATTTGCACTGGGAAGAAATTCCCTCTTGAGACTGAAGACACAAAGAAGTAACAAAGATGTGCAAAGATCTAGCAACAGCCACAACATCAGAATAGTCATCACTTCACTCCAGTGAACAACAAATATTTTTTTATCCATTGTACTGCATATACTGTGCATGGTGTCCATGCAGATCTGAGCCCCAGGCTTATTACTCATCTACTCTTTGCACCTGTTGTTGGAATATGCGAAAAACTAATTTGAAACCAAAGGCAACCCAGCTCCATGGAATCCCACTGGCAGGAATCCAATTTGTTGGCCTGATGGCAGACTCCAGATTCAGAGGAATGTTTGAAAGGCAGGGATATGTGTTGACAACAATGCTTGATCTTCATGTCAAGAGTCGAATTAACACCATACTTCCACCCCAAGCAAGCATAGATCACTCATTGGATGTTGTCATAAATAAAGCTCTAGGGGCTGTGACATTGTTTTCTGAGTGCCTCTGCCCCTTTCTTCTATGTTGTTCAAAGGCACCTGCTAACACATAATTGCCTCTCCTAACAATAGTGAACAAGAGATGCCTCGAGTAATTTGGTTCTGGATCCTGTTACACAATTGTATCCTTACTGGTCGGTCAACCATAAGAGACATTTGATTGACTGACATAAATTTATCCGCATTAAATGTCTGAATGTATTCCACAGGAATTAAAACTTGCTTCAGTTCTGTCCAAAGGGAAAACAGGGAAAGGAATCAAAATGCTCTTGTTACATAAGTGTGGCACTAGGATTTTCGTCTAATACGGGCACTCTGTGAAACCTATTTAATTAGTTTTGACTGGAACGGCCATGTTTAGTCAATAATTGACATCAAATAGGTGGTGTTTTACTATCCCCCCCATAGTCAGATTTTTCAATTATTTTCAATTGCAGATGGATGATGCCAGCTTAACCCAAGCATTCACTCCTGTTTATAAGAGAACAAAGGATGCCACTTCTAAAAACAATGCATGTTGTGTCCATCCTCTAATCACAATCATTTGGCTCCTTAGAAGTACCAGCAGAAGATGGTTGGTGGGAGCTGATTCCAGCACTCATCTTCTCCCTTACACCCCAAATCCTTTCTAAAAGCTACTCCAGAGGATCAGGAAACCCACCTGAATGGAGCAGGCTGAACACTGCTGAAAATCAGGTGCAGGCACAACCATGAGTGGGAGTTCTAGCCATGGAAGGTGTCCCTTCCTTGATATTTGGTGCCCCTCTTCCAGCTGTTTTCACTTCAGCTGGCCCCCTTCTGGAGGATCTTCAGTGTCCAAGACAAATTACAGTATTTCAGGGGCAGAAGGTGGGTCACCTTCTGCTGGCACTTTTCAAAGATAGGGTTGGAGCAAGACTAAGCTACTTGCACTTAGTTCTCCTTCCATCGCAGTGCAGTCACTACTAACTTTTCACATTCCTTTCAATGGACTCCAAGGTCAACAAACTTACCGTATTTTTCGTTCTATAAGACGCACCAGACCACAAGACACACTTAGTTTTTGGAGGAGGGAAAAAAGAAAAAAAAATATTCTGAATCTCAGAACCCAGAACAGCAAGAGGGATCACTGTGCAGTGAAAGCAGCAATCCCTATTGCTGTTCTGGCTTCTGGGATAGCTGTGCAGCCTGCATTTGCTCCATAAGACGCACACACATTTCCCCTTACTTTTTAGGAGGGAAAAAGTGAGTCTTATAGAGCAAAAAATACGGTAGTTTGGATGTTTTTTTTCCTTTAGAACCATTTCTTCCCCCATGTGCAAATTTATACAGATTTAATTGATTAAATATTCAGTTAAAAATGACTAAGGTTTCTTTCTTTAACCGACAGTCCAAGCCTAATTGTCTCTCACGGCATGCTGTGCTTGTAGGCAGATATTCAAACCACCACAATCCCACTCTCAATTTCCCATTGCCTTTGTAGGAAGATGTGAGTCAGAGACAGTTTGACCATGGTGAACTCTTAACTATTTTCTGCCTCATGAGGGGATATGTATATGCTATGACAGCCAAAAGCAATTTAGAGCAGAAATTGAATGTCGATCAACTGACCTGAACAAGCTGATTTGTTGGCACATGGAGCACTGAACTATTTGCTTGTGTTACTTCAAACAGGTTCATCCACAAGAAATATATGGGATCTAACCATAGGTAAAATTAGATTTTACCCATCTGAAGTTTCCAACCGTGCAAACAGCTGTTTGGGTCATTTCAACACGGCTGGTTATAATTCATAACACTGGATATGCAAAATGGGAGAATTTGAGGATTTATCCCAGTATTAGGGGAATGGGATGCTTTAAAAGAAAGCTATGTAAGGATTTTAAGACCTCTGTTAAATGTTATATACCGGTACATTTCATCTGTTTAATAAGACTTATGAAAGAGATGACCCTCATGGTCCCTTCCAACTCGACAATTCTATGAACTGTCTTTTTAAACTTGTATTGCTTTTATTGTCCCTGAGTTATATATTCTATTTCTTGATGTATGCCAGATTGATAACTTTTTTATAGAGTAGCAGCGTATATTTTTTCTTAATAAATACGTAAACTAGATTGCTCATTTTTGTTTATTTTTTATTCACAGTGACTTTTGGTCTGGAGGGAGATAAATTTGAACAATTTAAATCATTCCTGGGGGAGGGGCAGAAATATTTTAAGAACGCCCTCCCTTCTTTCCTGTCCACAATTCCCATATTTTTACAGGTGGCGCAAAAATAAAAAGAAGAGGAGTGGGATGATACTGTCAAATCCCGGGGGCAGCACATCCTGTGTTCAGAGGTTTCGCCTCTTCCAGCACCACAATTAGACCTACTTACAATGGTAAGTGTTCTGATGACGGCAAAGGACATGTTGATAGGATGCATCCTTACCAAAAGGGATATTGGTAAAATGAACTGGAAGAGGCTGATGATTGAAATTTGAGTCATATCACATGTCGAAGTCATTAGTTACAAGAGATTATACCTTTGACCAGAGATAATGGCTAAATTCTAGTGACTAATCTGGAAAGGGCTCTGTATTTTCTAGTGCATTTCTTTAGTTATTTGATACGTTTGTCCTTTTGAGCATGGAGTGAAAACAAGGAACTTTGTGATTAAGGGTGAAATCCCTTGGTTCCTGGAGATATGTCCTGGGGGCTGCCTGTGGGAGAAGGAGATCTGTGCAGGGAGGTGGTGGTCTGACTTTGCAAGCATCCCTGTTGCAAGCACGGAAATATCCACCACTATGGCTGTCTGTAGTTCTCAAAGCTACGAGCATGAGTTTGACCAAACTGCAGGAGGCAGTGGAAGACAGGAGTGCCTGGCGTGCTCTGGTCCATGGGGTCACAAAGAGTCGGACACGACTAAACGACTAAACAACAACAACATGGCTGCTCCAATGGTGGTAAGGACAACAGAGGGGTTTGGATCTACTAGATTTAATGCCTGTCCATTCCTTTTACACACCCCTGGAGCTGGTGTACTTATAGTACCTCCCACTGGGAGAGGGATTTTTTTAATTTATTTATGCCCCAAAGTGTAGAAGAAAACGCTGCCCCACCAACCACCTTCCACTCTGCCAGAACAAGACTGTTCCTCTATCTTGGATCCAGCTTCCTCCAACCATGTAGGTTTGCTCTGCCCTTCTGAGTAGTCTCTGTTACCATGTCATGCTGGATGAGCACACATGCATGTTTCATCGTTTGCAAATGTTAGCACATTCAAGCTACATCTGCAGAACCTATCAGCTGGGATGGGTCCACTTCTTTGGTTCCTCTGATGTTGTCAGGCTGCTGCCAGAGACTCCCGGCCGGCTGCCCAGGAATGTACGAAGACAAGGAAAAGCTTCTTACCGTTCACTTTTTATTCAGTATTTACAGAGAGAGGCTCTAGAACCCAGCCTCTTGGATAATGGCATTGTCCCAAGTGAATCTCCACCCCCTGGTCTCTCCCACTTCCTCATTCGTCAATCTCATCGTCTCTCCTATGGATGCTGCTACATGCCCTCTGTCTTTGAGCTCTTTGCTCTCCTACTTTCAAGGCTTGCTGGGTTCTGGGCGTGGGTGGGTCTGGAATGCTTTCTAAAGACACTGTGTCCATCAGCTGTCACTCCCCTGATGCTTTCTCATCCTCATCTCCCATTATTTCCCAAATTTCCCCCTTATCTGCCTCTGAGCTGTGACCTCCCTCAAACCCCTGTTGTAAATCTAAACAGTCTTCCTCTTCCTCCTCTCTGGAAGGGTCAAACTGGAGAGGCAGTCTCCACCATTCCTCCTTTGCCCAGTCCCTGAAAGATGTCCAAACATCTGGGGCTACTGTACCTTAGCACTGGGTGCATGCACACACATCACAAGAGAACATCCATTCTTCTTTAAGGTAGGGTATCTAACATGGATAGAGGCAGACAGGCAGCTTGCAGACTTATAGGCTAGACAGTGTGGGACCAAGTTAGAAATTAGAAATAGAGCAGGGCTGAATAAACCGAGGCTCTTCAGATGTTGCTGAACTACATCTTCCACCATCGTTCACCATTAGCTACGCTGTCTGGAGCTTATGGAGGATCATAGGTTCCCCAGTCCTGAAATATAGGGTGGATATCATTCTCTCAACAGTGTTGTTGTCGTTTAGTTGTTTAGTCGTGTCCGACTCTTCGTGACCCCATGGACCAGAGCACACCAGGCACTCCTGTCTTCCACTGCCTCCCGCAGCTTGGTCAAACTCATGCTGGTAGCTTCGAGAACACTGTCCAACCATCTTTTCCTCTGTCATCTCCTTCATTACCATAGTGAGGGAAAGATGTCTGCCTATTGCTCAGTAGCATCAAATTGGACCTTCAGAATCACGTGACTTTTCCAAGCCAGGAGGACCATGGACTACTGTGGAAATAGCCTCTATTTTCTCCTTTGGGGAGTGACTGCCTGGTCAACAGGGCTCCTGACATTTATGCGCATCTTCGCATGTACTAGTGGCAGGAATGTGTGTTAGCGCAGCTTGGAGCAAACACTGTGGGTTAACATAATATGACTTTGTTCTTTCTGCTCTACTGCTTTCTCCCATCATTTGGCGACGTTTAAAGGGAACAAGCTCCTGTTATTAAAATAGCTCTTGCCAGCCTCACTTGGTCTATTTCAGGGGCTGGTTCATTCTGACATATATAGGATACAGTGTCCTTGTAGAAACCGCAGCCACAAGAAGCAATCATTCAAAGTAAAACAAATTCCCGCGGAACCTAGAGCAATTCCTTTACACCACGTTCCCTCACACTCCTTAAAATAAATTGTGACTATTGTTTTCCTTTGGCTTCCTCTGCTCATTGGGTTTGGTGTGTTTGTGTTTAGTGGTGAGACTGCTGACAGTACTGCAGTGGCATCATGGACCCCTGACCTGCTAGAGTTATATATCTGGAGTAACCGTGAGAATAAAAATAAGCCATGTGTGTCTGCTTTGATTCTAGAGCTGAAGGTAGAACCAGACTCCACCTTCCATCAGTCCCAGCCCAGTACAGGCAATGGTCGGGGATGAGTTGCAGTATGACAAGTTCTCCATCCCTGCTCTAGAGGGATTCCTAATGTAAATGAGTCTGGATCCAGCCTGAAATCAATGGACTTGATCCTTGAAATGGTGTACCAGTTGCCTGCAAATTATCACTGGCTAGGGCAGTGGCCACATGAAAACAACACAGGGATATAAGGCAGTAGTTCACTAATGGAATTAATGGAATGAATATTTGCCTTATTTTTGGATACAAATCCTCTGGCCTAGATGATCAGGGAGGTGGGTGGTGAAGGCACTCCAAGTACCGTCTCCTTTTCTTTAGTGGTATTGTGAACTGTGGCCTGAAAACACGAAAGCAACAGAGGAATCCAATCTAACCCATCTTCCACCCCCCAATCTGCTGTGCTGGAGTGTGTTTGGATGTGGCAGAGGCATTCCTCCACCTGGCCCTGCTGGGGTTGCCTGCTGCCACCATGGAGGTCCACACCATGCCTGCCAAAAGTGTGGGCAGAAGCTACAGCCAGCATACTCCTGCCAGCAATAAGAGACAGGCTATTTCTGGGTGGGGAAGGGCAGAGCTGGGCTTGCCAAAGATCTTCTGGAACTTAAGTCAGTCCAGCTACTAGTGACCGATTTGATTTGGGATTTTCTGCAAAAATAGGAGAGACCCACTCCTATCGTCCCCCATGGCTGGTGTGTATGGCTCTTCTGATCTTAGCCCAGTTGCTCCCAGCTGGGAGTTAGGATTCCTCCCTTAGTCTGATGCTGACTTCTGTTTCCCCAGCCCCCTCCAGCTGCTTTTTCACTATTTCATGCTTTACTTTGTTTTTGTTTTTTTTAATATACTTATTTATTATACACAACCCAAACAACTCTGTTATGGGGTGGGGCATACAAATGTCACAAACAAAGCTAAGGAGATAGTGATGAGCAAAAATCAACACTGTAGAGAGGTGCTTGGTGGGAGTTCTGAGCAAAGTCAGCTGCAATTTGTCGGCAAGTTTTGCAACAGCACCTCTTTGTTTCCTAGCAACTTAGATGATTTTTCCACACAGAGCAAGATATTTAAGAAATGACTATACAGGTGCATGAAATGGTTTGGCAGGTCATGGAGGGCATGCACTTGGGTGCGTGAGAGTCTTTTTCAGAATTTACGACATGTACCGATTTGACATTTAATTGAGCGTTTGGCCCCAGTCACGAGAGAACAGTAGGATGGGCTTGGAAAACAACAGTTTATCCACCTTAACGGGAAAAGGCAAAGTGAAGGCAAGCATTGGGAAACCTGAGAGTTGCTGGTAACTTTTTTTGTTCTTTGACTGAAGTATATCTGTAGTTTTAAATCAGCCTGTGGAACATTTTGCCTGACGGGACTACATCAGAGTGACTAGTGGGGTAGAAGAGTGACTAGTGGGGTGCCACAGGGTTCTGTCTTGGGCCCGGTCTTATTCAACATCTTTATCAACGACTTGGATGATGGACTCAAGGGCATCCTGATCAAATTTGCAGATGACACCAAACTGGGAGGGGTGGCTAACACCCCAGAGGACAGGATCACACTTCAAAATGACCTTGACAGATTAGAGAACTGAGCCAAAACAAACAAGATGAACTTTAACAGGGAGAAATGTAAAGTATTGCACTTGGGCAAAAAAAATGAAAGGCACAAATACAAGATGGGGGACACCTGGCTTGAGAGCAATACATGTGAAAAGGATCTAGGAGTCTTGGTTGACCACAAACTTGACATGAGCCAACAGTGTGACGTGGCAGCTAAAAAAGCCAATGCAATTCTGGGCTGCATGAATAGGAGTATAGCATCTAGATCAAGGGAAGTAATAGTGCCACTGTATTCTGCTCTGGTCAGACCTCACCTGGAGTACTGTGTCCAGTTCTGGGCACCACAGTTCAAGAAGGACACTGACAAACTGGAACGTGTCCAGAGGAGGGCAACCAAAATGGTCAAAGGCCTGGAAACGATGCCTTATGAGGAACGGCTAAGGGAGCTGGGCATGTTTAGCCTGGAGAAGAGGAGGTTAAGGGGTGATATGATAGCCATGTTCAAATATATAAAAGGATGTCACATAGAGGAGGGAGAAAGGTTGTTTTCTGCTGCTCCAGAGAAGCGGACACGGAGCAATGGATCCAAACTACAAGAAAGAAGATTCCACCTAAACATTAGGAAGAACTTCCTGACAGTAAGAGCTGTTTGACAGTGGAATTTGCTGCCAAGGAGTGTGGTGGAGTCTCCTCTTTTGGAGGTCTTTAAGCAGAGGCTTGACAACCATATGTCAGGAGTGCTCTGATGGTGTTTCCTGCTTGGCAGGGGGTTGGACTCGATGGCCCTTGTGGTCTCTTCCAACTCTATGATTCTATGATTCTATGATCTTTGAAATGTGCTGCTGCTGCTTGCTTGTCTGGCTGGAGAGAGGTGTGTTTAGAACCCTTTGACTTCTACTTGAGTTTCCACTGAAATGAGGCTGCATTTTAATGTTTTAATGTTGTATTTTAATCTTGTTTTTTAAGTTGTATTTCAATTAATTGTTTTTATATCTGGTGTTACCCGCCCTGAGCCCGGTCTTGGTTGGAGAGGGCGGGGTATAATTATTATTATTATTATTATTATTATTATTATTATTATTATTATACGTGGCTGGCATGTAACCTACTGTACAGAGGTAAAGGTAACATCTCTTCCTCCACCCATTATTTGCCTCTGGCCCCACAATCTACTGGCATTCAGCCCTCAGGCTGAAAATGGTGCCCAATCCCTGCCCTAGTTGTCTGATAGCCCTTTGACTGGAGATGTCAAGGATTGAACCTTGGATCTTTGTCCCTCAGCTCTGATCAATAAGCACATGTCTCTTTATCCATGACCACATGCACGCCTAGGAAATGACGGCTGAAGTTGACGTCCTGCTAAGGCCATGCTGCTTAATGTTTGTCAGCCAAGGAGCTACGTGCAGGTTATCATGCAATCCTCAAAATGGAAGGAAATGTCATCTCCTGTGAGGAGGCCAGGAGGGGAAAGGCTTCTAGAATGGAGGGTGTGGCTTTGAGGCAGGTTTGAGCAAAGGCATCTCCAGTCTTAGTAGGTCTCACAGTGTCAGTTGGCAAATCCTTTGATTGCCTAGGGTTGATTTTGAATTCTAAGGAACTTGCTAGAATTATATCCAATTTTATACCTTGACTCACACTGTGGGGCCAAGCAACTAACTGATTAGGGCGTCATAAATCACCCAGTACCCTACACCTAGTAAGGGGCCGAACAATATAATCCTTAGAATTAGAGGGAGGTTTCTCATCTATGAGAGGCACAATTTACTACTATTGTATAAAGTCAGCCTCTGGAAGAAGTAAATTAAAGACACTTCCAAATTGTATTTATTTAAAGATAGATCAATAGATATTGAATGCTTGCAGCATATTGGTGGGTACCTAAGGCCTACTTAGATTGGAGGCTTTTCCACACTGGAGTTTATTGTATGCTTGCAGCTGTTTGTGTTCCCATTTATTTTGGGTAGTCCACGTGGCATTGCCCTTAAACAATACCAGCCTCAATACTTTCCCTCTGTAAATTCAGGTTTATCCAATATAGGGAAAAACCAGTAAGCTGGGGAAGATTAGGCTCCACACCACTCTTCTCAAGGCCACAGATAATTTGGTTTGATATTTTGGGTTGTGTGGGTTGGTTGTCACTTTTGGCGACTCCCTTTCCCATGTCCACTACTTCCTTCATGTTTTCATTTATTTTCTGGCAATGCTCGTCACTATTTCTGGCGTGGTTCTGAATGGGGGAGCAATAGATTTATAGATCCCTCAGATTTGCTCTGTGGAACGCCCTCCCACCAGATGTCTAAGAGAACAACAACTATTAGACTTTTAGAAGACATCTGAAGGCAGCCCTGTTTAGGGAAGCTTTTAATGTTTGATGCATTACTGTATTTTAATATTTTGTTGGAAGCCGCCCAGAGTGGCTGGGGAGGCCCGGCCAAATGGGTGGGGTATAAATAATAAATTATTATTGTTGTTGTTGTTGCTCAAAATCAGAAAATGCAGACGTGCTGAGAATTTACAGTTGCCTGAATGTGTGCTTCTGTGCACCTTCTGGGTGGGGAATTCTTTTAAAAACAAGAAAGTACCTGTTGGCACTTAATCAGCATAGTAGAATTAACAACTTAAAAGGTAGGGACAAACAGAAAAGGGAACGCCTACTGATATGAATGGGAGAGACCAAAGTTGTTCCTCATACAAATTCAAGTATACTTTGGTGTGGATTACTCCAGTCTAATTCAACAGGAGGGGAAGTGGATTAACAGCTGAATAAGGCTCAAATGTGACAAGCTGCTAGTTTTCCTGGAGGTGGTAAATGTGCATGTGCATTAGACCACTTCAGATGGAATGTGGAAAGTCTTAGAACTGAATGATGAGTCTTAAACATTTTTTTAAAAATCTGAACTCCAGAAACAAATATGTCTGGATCAGGTTAGTATTAGGTATTAGGCTAGAATACTTCTCACTGACATTCTAGTTTTCAAGCACATGAGCTCTCCACCCCCTGAGGTTAGCCCCTCAGTAACAACTATGCCTTATATTGGTGCTTAGACTGGAGAAGTTGAAATGGTTTTGAGAGAGCTGTCGCTAACCGTGATGTGCACACACATTTCTTTTGTTGCCTATGGCTAAAAAGATTTTGAATGCTTTCTGAGCACTGCAAAGCCACAGAGCCTCTTCACCAAACACAATAGTGGGATGAGTGTACACACTGCAATCAGTGTCTTCTCCTTCAAATGGCAATCAGCTTCCTAACCAGAACTCTCTTTCCATTTACAGCCTGTCTCCATTTCCAGGAGTCCACCAATTGGATTGTCTCAATACTATTGGTCTTTTGTGATCTCTCAGCTTTGCTAGTGTTCTAAAATGTCAAAGATCTGGTTTTTAAAAAAGAGCGTTTTGGCAGTTTGGTAGGTGAAACAATTGTTTATTTCAGTGTAGGAGAAAATACACATCCTTCATTATAAAAGCAGACCACATGGCAAATGTCAACAGGATAAGAGCCAAAATGCAGCTACTGGGAAACAAGAGGGAGGCACCTGTATACTGGGGTTTCCCTAGGGATTGCATAAGTATAGAAAACCCCCTTTTAAACACCCTAAGGGTGCACACACCCAATTTTCAAATGGGGACTGAACACACTAGTTGCAAATTTTTGAGTGGCAGATGCAGTGTTGGTTGGCTGGGTGCTGCCACTCACCTGATCTCCCATCACCCACATCCTAGCGGTAGCAGCAGAGTACTGAGGCAGTGTCAGGGTTGGTGCAGTGCAAATGCAGTGGTGGAGTCAATCTGTCCTCTGGCCAATGTGTTTGCACCACACCAACCTCACTGTTGTCTCCTCTACCTTGAAAGCAGCAGTGACTTGGGGAACAGGAAGTCAGGTGAATGCTGCAACTCTGCAAACTGTTACTGACCAGAGGGGAGAGAAAGAAGAAAAATGTGGGGAAACAGAATGGAATATCCTGGAGGAAGATATGACTGGCTGGCCATGACCCTAAATAAGAGCATTCCTGCTAGACAGTGTGGATGCAAACCCATATTTTGTAGTAGGTTATACTTGTTGAAGTTACTGTTTAGAACCTTGGCCACAGTCCACCAGAGCAATCTCCTGGGCCTCTCTGAAATGAACAGGAGCTGCTCCTGTTCTTTTGTAGATGGGATCACTTAAGAGAACTTCCTGGTGGATCAGACCTCTTTTGTGCTTGCTACCGGATCCAGTGGATGTGGTTCATTCATTTGGATTGTTCCCTGTTTCATTTGAACCCCTTGTTCTCTGAAGAAGAAATAAATGAACCATTTAAGTCTCCTAAATCTTGTAAGTTTACAATTTTGAAGTGCATAAAGGACGCAGCAGCATACAAATGATTACCTAAGAACTTGGCAACACAGAAACCAATTAATGCAGTTAATGCGAACCCTTTGTTAACTGAATGCAGAACAATTGCATCTATTTTTCTCTGCTGAATGTTGGAGAGCATGCAATAATGATCCCATTCAAAGGCCCCTTGGTATCTTAAAAATGCATGGTAGATGCCCTGTTAAACCAGGTGGGACACACACACAGCTAAAACATGTAAATTATTTCTGGCATCCTTGATCCTAGTCTATAGTGTTATTGTTGAATGTCGTCTGTATTAATTGGAAGATGTGGTGCTTGGATTGTCAAAGACAATAAGCCCAACCCAGGGTGAAGGCACTAATAAAACAACTGTAACTCTCCATCACAAAAGCCAGCAAAAATGAATGAGAAGAATAAAATATAATATTTTTGGAACGTTACACATGCCTAGCAATGGAAAATGTGGGTGGGCTTAGGCCATCACCATCAATACACAGGATACAATGGCTTTGTGGAAACTACCAGTTCCCAAGACCTCCAGTCACTACTCCAAATTACAGTGTGCAACTTTTTCGTGCCTTCATACCACCCCCAAGAGATTTTCCATGACGGAAACGTGTTGGAATGTGTGAAGCACCCCTGAGTGGTAAGTAGATGTAGGATTTCCACTTGGTCAGTTTTTAACCAATCTGGCCTTTTGCAGTTTGGGGTGTGTGTATTTGTGTGTGTGTGATGCAAATGTATCTCTCTCCTGGCTTGTTACTTGCCATGCATGTCTCCATTCTCCTGCCAGGATCTAAAGATACCTCTGATCAGAGGTTACATTCCCATCTTGCAGTTAATGCCATCTAGGCGTCTTTTGTTTCTTAAAAGAAAATAAAAATAAACATTGCACTTGGACTAGAATCTGTTCTGTAAAAGGCTTCTCATTGTCTCTGAGTGTTTCAGAGGAGACATCTGTCTTCTGCCACGGCATAATACTGTGCTCTTAAAGTTGGCTCATCTTCTGACAGCTTCCTTTGTCTCCTTTTACCTTCTTTCTCCTGCTGTTTTGACTCCTGCTTCAGTGTTATATATCCTTCATCCTTTCATACTTGTTGTTATTTCCCCATTGCCAGGCAGCCATTGAAGTCGTTATTTCTTTGGTAAAAAAAAATGAGGGGGCCAGTACTCATATCCTGATAAATTGTAAAATGCCTCTCCCATCCCTCCTTTCTCCTTGTGCCCCCCCCCCACTGGTGGTTAGTAGTTTCTGTAACACAGTTCCAAGAGTAAAGTGAGACAGTTCTAAGAGTAAAGCGACTACTTACAAATAGTAGCAGCAGAAGAGTCAATGGACCTGGGGGGGCGGCTGCTAGAAGGTCATGGAGGAGTGGCCAATGAGGTCATGGAGGTGTGGCCAGGTTGTCCTGGTTTTTTTCTCATCCGCCACCTTTGAAAAGATACTGTGGACAATTAAGTACTGCAGTTGTACAAATACTTGGTACCAAACTAAACTGAAAAGCATCATTGGAAGCCATCTTTTGAAATTTGCACTTCGTTGAATTTTGCACTATGCTTTTCCAGCCAACTAATGTGTACAAAAAAATCATGTATTAGGAGAAAGTGTGCATAGGAGTGCATATATTAATGGAACTAACATGCAAAGTGTATTAAATCAGAGGATAGTTGCAAAAATGTGTATATTAGGAGAAATTAGCACTAAAATGCTGGTGAATTTTCATGAGGTTTTTATTTTATCTTAAAACAATTGCAAATTACTGTTGAAAAGTGGAGAACTGAATTTAGGGGGAAAACAGAATTGGAAATAATGAATTGGGAAAAATGAGAAATGGAGAGGACCATGGATGGAGAGGTAGATCTGCTCTGCCCTGTGGTTCCTGGGACAGCCTGCCAGGGACCATAAGGCTGTGTCCTAAGTTAAATTTAAAAATCCAAAACTTGCAATTAATACTTTTAAAATCATTTTTTATTATCTTGAAAAGAAATCTTTTGGGTATATGTTCAATTAGGTCTCAGCCTAGGTGTGACTAACTTTTTCTCATGATGCATTCCAAAGTGATGCCATATACAGAGAGACATTCTTAATGGCTGGTTCACATTTTTTGATCCCCTTTCTTTGGAAATTCATTAGAGTTTGTGACTTTTATACTTTAATACTTATGTCCCCATTAACACTCATGCATATGTTTTGGGCAGATAATGTGTGAACAAATGTGAGTTTGTTGGGCTGCTATAGCTTGCTAGAAGGAGGAGGAAGAGGAGGAGGAGGAGGAGAGTTTGGACTTGATATCCCACCTTTCACTCCCCTTAAGGAGTCTTAAAGCGGCTAACAATCTCCTTTCCCTTCCTCCCCCACAACAAACGCTCTGTGAGGTGAATGAGGCTGAAAGACTTCAGAGAAGTGTGATTGCCCAAGGTCACCCAGCAACTGCATGTGGAGGAGCGGGGAAGCGAAACCAGTTCACCAGATTACGAGTCCACCACTCTTAACCGCTACACCACGCTGGCTGCTAACCCACCTTGTTTGACTGAACAGGACAGGTGCTGTGAAAAAGCAGAGAGAGGAAAGATAAGATAACAAGTGTTCTGCCCCCATCCCCTGCCCCTTACCAAGGCCACCTGTGTATGCAGGCTTGAGTGCTATTGTGACACAGCAGCAGGCACGAGGCCAGCACAAGCCCATCCCTATTTGCATGATTAAGAACACCTAGTGCTGAATTTCACAGATCTTTAACTAGCTTTGAAGGATCAATGCAAGAAGAATTGCTAGTGTAAGAAGTTCCTCTGGGCTTGGCACAGGAGCTGCCTCTTCTTGCCAGCATGGCTGCCTACTGAGGTCCATTCGCTTCCTTTATTTTCAGATGAGTGAATCATCAAAATCCTTACGTCAAATCTGATTATATAACTTGCCATCAGTGTCATCACCTGTCCTCAATGGGTTCATTGTTGAGCTGTAAAGAATCATAGCGTGAAACCAACCTAATAATGAAATAACAGTTAGATGTTGACTTTTTGCCAGGGCTGTGTGTACTCTGCTGCACTAAAAATTAATAAATTAAATCTCTCTGTTAAGGCAACCTGAATTCTATACCAAGAAAAGCCGGATTTGTTGGCCTGTATGAGTTACACACTTTAAGTAGCTTTCCATAATTTCTTTTGTTCTGCATAATTTATTCTACTTTTTTCCTATTTTGCATAATTTATCATTGCTCTGCTGGGAGCAGGGAGACAAGGTCCTATGCCTGACAGTGAAACCTCAATGTTTTGTCTGCTTAGAATTGAATTTAGCCTCCCTTCTGGCTTCAGAGATTTCATACACAAACTTCTCAAGCATTCTCTTTGCATTCACAAAGATTAGAAACTTGTGGGCTTTTAAATTTTATTTTTAAATGAGAGTTAACATTTTCGGGAAGCTGAAATCTGTATATAATGCCATAGTTTGACTTTTTCTGCACTTCTGTGGCAACCATCCGAGGTTCATTATATCTGCATAAACTGCCTGTACACTGTTCATTCCCATTTCCCTATGCTATAAATTCCTCTGAACAAACTTCTGAATTGGAGATACTTAAGGGCTGGTTGTCCTAATAATACATTGCCTAGACGGTTTGTGCTACACTACTGGTTATTAAAGTGCCTGGAAAGGCAGGAGTGAGATGGCCTGAAGTTGCCAGGTAGGAGACTTGGATGCCAGCCGACTGTCTCCCTGCTCCTGAGGAGACCACCGCAAGGTAGTGGGGATTCCATGCCCCTTCTCCTAGGTGATGCATATACAAATGGTGCCACGCAGAGAGAAAGAAATAGGACGAGTCACCTATCCGGGCTATCCTACAGGGTTGGTGCTGGAGCAGGTGGTGCTGTCCGTCACATTTATTAAGAAACCTGGAAGAGATGGCACCTTTCCCTACTGCATTAATTCATTTTAGATTTCTTCATTTAAACCTCTTGAAATTGTTTTACTTTCATTTTGTTTACCATATATACTGATTTAAATTTTAGCCTACATTGTTCGAAGGATATAGGATGGGTGACAAGCCTTTAAAGAAAAAAGCAGTCGCTGCAAATTAAAAGCACCTTCAAGTACAACAACTACATTTTATTACGGTCGTAGACCAGCACCTTCAAGTATAACTTGTGACTATCTCATGCTATATTAACCATGGTTTTTAACTGAAAGGCTTATTCAGCTCGTCTGACTGAACAACCAGCAGTTCTCAGCACGTTACCTGTGGCAGGTGAAGAGCTCTGGACTAATCACCAGAGCATCTGATCACCAGAGCATACCTGACGGAGCATCTCCACCTCCATTGTTCATCCTGGACACTGAGGTCCAGCGCTGAGGACCTTCTGGCGGTTCCCTCACTGTGAGAAGTGAAGCTACAGGGAACCAGGCACAGAGGGCCTTCTTGGTAGTGGTGCCCACCCTGTGGAATGCCCTCCCATCAGATGTCAAGGAAATAAACAACTATCTGACTTTTAGAAGACAACTGAAGGCAGTCCTGTTTAGGGAAGTTTTTAATGTTTGATGTTTTATCGTGTTTTTAATATTCTGTTGGGAGCCACCCAGAGTAGCTGGAGAAACCCAGCCAGATGGGCAGGATATAGATAATAAATTGTTTATTATTATTATTATTATTATTATTATTATTATTATTATTATCTGAGCAGTAAAGTGGTGTTGCTGAACGATGTTTCACCAGAGAAGCTGCTTGTGCATCTGTATGTCTGTGTGTCATATGAGATATATATTGCGCTCTCTCTCTCTCTCTCTCTCTCTCTCTCTCTCTCTCCTTTTCTCAGAAGCTGACAAACGATCAGTTGCAAGCTTAGTCATACGAGTGACCCTTGAACAGGCAGTTGTATACGACTCATCCATTCCAAGCACACGTTGCTACTACTGACTTCCTGAGGTCATGTGCTACATATTCACTGCCTGTGGCTCCTGGTTGCACAAGAACACCAGCAGTGTCAAGTTTCAAGGCCTGCTATAACATGCTTTCTCTCTCTTGTACTGTAATCTGAGGTTACACGCCAAAGTTCTTACTCTCTTACTCATCCCCCCACCCCATTTCGGTTATAGGGTTAGACCCAGCCTGAGACTTAGGTTAGGCTGAGAGATAGGGATCATTAACCCCAAGGCCATCCAATGAATTGAACAGTTGTGTTGGGAACTGAACCCATATCTCCATGGGGTGAAGCTGACGCTCTATCAACTGCACCCCACTGGTACATAAACGCCCTTATACTATCCTGATGGGCATAAGGATTCAAAATATACATATGGTGGGAGAAAAATGGCGCTGACATTTCAAGTGGGTATTTATATTATTGACTTGGTGTCAGATAGCAGCTTTGAGGAGGGTTTTTTGTTTGTTTGTTTTTTAAATCAGACCACGCCACAGGGCAAAGAGTTCAAAAAAGGGCCTTCACTCATGCATTGGGTCTCATTCTGGTTGCCTTGCTTCTAAAGTTTTAAAAATGACAAGGTGTGTACTAAATAGGTGAGAGGACTTATCTCTAGTGCAGCCTGATTCAGCCTGAGGCCCCTGAGGCTGTATGATGAGAACTCATCCTTCCTTTCACCCCCTGAAGCAATTACTGAGGGAGCGAAGTGGTGGCAGGGAGGCTAGGGAGGATGACATCCAACCTGGATTGTACATCACAGGGAGTCAGTGGGGGTCAAATCCACCTCTCCACGCTGTGTTGCCAGTCCCCAAACTGACCACTATAATGTTACAGTACTATGGGATAGGGTAGAGTTTAGAGCTGATTGGAAGACTGCTGAATCCTTCCATCCACACTGGCTGGAGAATCATGGAACCAACCGCAGGGCTGGAAGGAACCTAATCTAATCCAGTCCTCTCTCACAACTGCAGCCAGTGCTATTTTTCAGCTGGAACTCATCGGAACTCAGTTCCGGCACCTCTCAGGTGGGTGCCATTGCCATTATAAGAGAACAAGGGAGGCGTTCCTGGTGAGATACAGCACCTCTTTTTAGCACTGACTGCAGCATTCCTGCTAGGTGACCATCTAGACCATCTAGGAAAGTTTACCACCTTCCAAGGGCAGACTGTTCTCCTGTTGAACAACTCATACCATCAGGGAACTTGAAACCCCCTTCCTCATCATTTGAACCTGCTGAGTTTGGAGCAAGAGAAAACAAATTTGCTCCATCACCTGAGTCTTTCAGAGTCTCTCAGAGTACCCTCTCACTTGTCTCTTCTCCAAGCTAAATATATCCAAGTCTTTCAATCTTTCCTCACTGGACTTGGTCTATAGACCCCCTCATTATCTTTATCATCATTGGAGGCAGTAATGCTTTTGAATAACAGTTGGTGGAAACCACAGAAGGGGAGCGTTCTCCTGTGCTTGGGTCCTGCTTGTGGGTTGTCCACAGGCATCTGGCTGGCCACTGTGAGACCAGGATGCTGGACTAGATGGGCCATTGGCCTGATCCAGAAGGCTTTTCTTATGTTCTTATGTCGCCTCTTGACACCTCCTTTCTAACTTTCCCCCACGCCCTATGGGAAGGTTTTGGGACTGCACAGCCTGTTTTTGCAAAAGCGACACTTTCCTGCACACCCAGGAAGGCCTCCAACAATGCAAAAACTCCCTACCTTCTCTATGGGTGGCCACATTTTATTGCCCTACTGCTGGCATAGGTCCATCAAGTTTGCAGTTAGAGTGAATGGTATGGTTGACTGAGAGAGTTGAATGTGCTTAGATGTTGCTCTTTGATTTGATTGGTTTAGATATAGGATATGCAAATGGGCTGTGAGTAGCTTGAGCTTGATTAGCCAAGGTACTTTGTTGTCTTAAAATAACAAAACTGAAATGAGAACTCCAGAGAGAGCAATTTTGGCATCTCACAAATAATTCTGGCATGGAAGCAATAGATACTATGGCCAAGTGGTTCTGTGGCTTTCACATACTTTTTGCGGCTCCTTGATCACCAAATTTTGACTATGATTATAGCCAGTCGTACTATTTTTGGGGAAGTGCACAATGCATGGGGAGCCATGGAGATATTCTGGGTGGCCTTGTACGGGACAGACTGGAGCCATTGTTTGTCACTGGCAATGCATGATGGGAAATGTTCCAGAAGAGCCACAGACACACTTTCCGAAAACATTCAGTATTAAATCCCTCCTTCACTCTCCACCTCTCTCTCTCTCTCTCTCTCTCTCTCTCTCTCTCTCACACACACACACACACACACACACACACACAGCTATTCCTGATTGCCCTTTCGGGATCTGTTCAATGATCTGAGGAATGGTAGCTAAGAGACATTTCACCTATTGTGAATAGGCTTCCTAAAATTTTGAAGATGCAGTCTCTTAAAGAATGTATGGACATTCTTTGTTGCTTTTCTTGATAGGCTCCCAAGCAAAACAAGGTGGTAGGTTGTCACTATGCAATGGGTGCTGTGCAACATTTCCCCTAGTTTTGCAAATTTGACATAGCTTTGACCAAGGTCACATTTTTTCAACCATAAAGTTTTGCGAAATAACAGCTTTTCTAATAATAAACAATACAAACCGAAAAATATACCCAAACCAGGGCTCTGGGTAAAAGTTCGCCAAACCATCATAATAAGAAACGGACAATGTGGTTGCATTCATACTGTTACTATTGTGGAGGAGTGAGTCAAATGCAGACTGTAAATTTAGGTTTGTCACAATTAATGTGGATTAAAGTGCTTTGTTGCCCTATTACAACAAACCCCACTTTTAAAAAAGTAACAAGACTCTTTGCAGTTGGGAAGTGAATGGGAAATACATTGAGGACTGTGGGGTGAACAAATGAGTAAAGTGAAGACATATAATCACCCTGTATGTAGATCAGGATGGATATAGGATGATTACACATTGTCATATAGCTTGGCAAAACAAATCAGAATAAGTGCTCAATAAAGACAGGAAATAGTTGAACCTCTGTGTAAGCTTTGTACAAGCAAATCAGGACGAATGCTCAATAAATGGACTGCCTAGAGGATAATATATTACATATATACGGTACATACATACATACAGTGGTACCTTGGTTCTCATACTTAATCCTTTCTGGAAGTCTGTTCCAAAACCAAAGTGTTCTAAAACCAAGGTGCACTTTCCCATAGAAAGTAATGCAAAACGGATTAATCCATTCCAGACAATTAAAAATAACCCCTAAAACAGCAATTTAACATGAATTTTACTAACGATACAATTGATCCATAAAATGAAAGCAATAATCAATGTTCTGTTCTATAAAATAAATAAAACAGTATTGTAGACGATAAAAATAAAAATATTTTTTTTACCTTACCTGCACTGATGATAGACTGTTTGGATAGGGGGCTTTTATCCATTTCCACAGTCACACAATCAATCAATCAATCAATCAATCAATCAATCATAAAACGAAAAACATGCCACAGTCACAAAAATGAAAAAGCCACACACAAAAAACCCGCAAAAAAATTAGCAAAAACAAAAGCACCAAGTATCACCTCAGAACACTGCAATCAGAAACAGAAGGCTTTAATTACGATGAGGAGGGGATTCAAATGAGTTGTGCACGGGTAAAAGCAGGAGGAAAAAAACCTTAATTATGATTGGGAGGACTCAGATGAGCTGCGCAACAGTAAAAATGGAAGGAAGGAAGCCTTAATTACTTTGCAGGGGACTCAGATTAGCTGCACAACAGTGAAAACAGGAGCACGTACGGCTTCCGAGGCAAAGTTTGAAAACTGGAACACCTACTTCCGGGTTTGCAGCGTTCGAGTTCCGAAGCTGTTCTAAGCTGTTCAAAAACTGAGGTACCATTGTATCACTATCCTCATGATCACAAGAAGACCTTAAGTGTCTCCCTCTAATTATTTTGTTTTAAACAAGACTCACACTTCGGTGCAAACATAGTTCTCATATAATATATTTTATATGTTTTTAGCTTTTTCTGTCATATCCATGCTTGTTTTAATTTTTGTATGCTGTCTTGAGTCCCAGTTCTGGGGGAAAGGCAGGATACGATGATGATGTTGATGATGATGATGATGATAATGACAGGAAATCCTGCCTATGGAATTGAAATCTTAAGATGCCGCCATCTGGCAAAGCCATCTGTCAACTCAAGTTTAGTGGAAGGGTCATGGCTCAGCAATAGGACATCTGCCCTGCATACAGAAAGCCCCAGTTTCAGTCCTCAGCATTTCCAGGTAGGACTAGGCATGTCCTCCACCTGAAAACCTGGACAGTTGCTGCCAGTCAGCCTACTGAGCTACATGGACCAATGGATTCGGTATAAGGCAGCTTCCTATGTTCCTATGCAAGCTTTTCAACATCAGATCATTATTGGGATTTGGACTGAAGTAGTACTTAAGGACCTCATTGGCTCTAGGGCTCTATTGGCAGAAACTTCAAACAGGCAGAACCTGTTACAACCCCCCCCTAGAGGCCAATGTTTAAACAAGTAGTAAGGAGTTGATTGACCCTAAAAGCAAGTTTCATAGTATAGGGAAAGCTTTGATGTGCATTTGTGGATAAATCTTAAAGTAGCAACAAGAGGTCTTCAAGGACGGCTGTGTGTAAGAAAACCCTGGCAGTGGTATCTTTCTTGAATAAAAGTCCAATGGTAATATAAAACCTCAACACTGTAAACTAGCAAATCTTAGAGCATGCCACATACGCTAAAGCAGATAGGTTTTTCTTACTGTTTGAGGAAGAATGCAAGACTACATGAAAGTAAGTGCAAGCCCCCATCCTCAGTATTGGTCTTAGATAATTTTCTGAAGGTCTGTTGAGATAAATAGACAGGAGATGATAGATAGATAGATAGATAGATAGATAGATAGATAGATAGATAGTCTGGAGTCACAGTCTTACACCAGAGCAGTTACGTAATGGTCCTGCTCTCTGAGTCTTGTGAAGAGTTGGGAATATTGTGTGTTACATTTTTATACTAAGACTGTTGTGGAGGATTTCAGCTGGGGAAAAATTGTATTGTTTTAGTCCTTTAATATATGAGTACTGTAACACAGACTTTGATTTTACCTCAGTGAATGATTATTATTTTTTATCATCCTAACAAGAAATAGTGGATTTCACTTTGGGCAAGCTCTAACTGTTTGTGTTCTGCCAAAAATACCTCAGAGCTGGTGCCCAAATGTAATCAATTCTTCTGGGCATGTGAAACTGAAGCCCTAACACCTCGCCTGACTTCAGCAAACCGTACTTCAGTTCAAGGCTTGTGTGGGCACTCTGAGCCTCAACGAGGGCTTTCATGGCATCTAATCCACTAACCTCATCTCCCTAATCGCATTATATATGAACATGATGAAATATAACTTAAGCTGGCACCTGGAAGGCTCTTGGCTTAGTCATTTCAGTTCAGCAATGTGCAGGGGATAACTTGATTTCTTTTGTCGAGTACAGAATTTACTTTGCCAAGGTTTCGTTTTCTTTCTTTCTTCCTTAATTTGAAGCAATGCATATAGGATAGGATTTTATCAGACAGAGGTGACCTACCTGGGGTGGTTTTTTTTAGTGAAAATGAAACACCGAAGAGTTATAAGCTAGTGGATCGCATTACTACCTGAGAAACATGGCCACTTTCACTGGGGCTACCAAAGACTGAGCACCTTCTAGCTTAGCTTGCTAAGAATAAATAATGGATGTTTTGGCACAAGCATGGAATGTAGTTCTTTACAGCTACACCTGATGCCTATTAGTAAAGAAGTCTTCTGAATTATCTGATTCACAAGGGGTCAGTTCTCACTTCATTTTTAAAAAATATATATATATTCAGCAACACACATTCAAGTATAAAATACATGCACTGTATTTGAGAAATGAAATGGACGCAAGCGCTGTTTTCAGCAATTGTCACTTTAAAATATGCACAACAATTGGGAAAGGATCAGATGCTGCTCAGTTACATTTGAGAAGGACAAGGACCATCTGGGGAACAGCAGCAGGAGAAGGCTCTTGCTGACTGAAGATCCAGCAGGGCTCTTATGCTCTCAACAAAACATGAATGAGCACTTCACATTTGATGCAGCTTGTGTGCGTTTTATACTGTATTTTTGTATGCCTAGATAGCCAATTACATAGATAAAGTAAGAACTGAAAACCCATAATTGAATTTTCTTTTGGGATGATGACAGGCACATATACACATGTTAAAAGGATGCTAGAAGTGGTTTGGACACCCACCTACTGCATCCCAATGTATTTGCTTTCAGGGCAGAGAGTGTCTATCCAAGCCACTTCTACCACAGTTCAAATGTATGTTGGTCTCCATCCTTTGTTTCAAATGCATCTGCCAGCTGGGTCCTTGAATCCAGATGTCTCCTCTGATCACGGATCATGGGGTGCAGTCTTGCCTTCAGCGTTGTGTCACTGGCAGTGAGCTACTGAACAAGAATTCTGCGCCCACTTCCATAATATGAGACCCACTGTTCTGGGGTTGATTTCTTCAACAGGGTATTTCCCTGAAATAAAGGGCATGGTGTTCTATGCTTGCTTTTCTTCGCCCGCTCTTCTGGAAGCAACTATCTATGCAAACTACTCACCTTAATACAATGGGGCAATTTGAATTGTTCATAGATAAAGGTACCTGATTTATGACTTTAGCACTCCCTGCCACCAGTGAGAAGGGAAGGGAAGCACAAAAAAGGGGGAAAGATCAGTTTGTGTCCTCTTCTTCCCAGCAGGAGGGCAAGATTGAGCAAGAATAAACATATAATTTTCCCATCCTTTTTAGAATAACAGCCAGCAACGAAGATGATTGAAATAAAGATCTGAATGAAAGAAAACTGGCTACAGCTCAAATCCATGATCACTGGCAAAGGAAATAATAACTCAGGACAGACGGGTGAAACCTCCTTGATGCCCAGATTATCTATTGAAGGTGCAGGTCTATTTCCAACCTAGGAGAATTTACTTACTTTTGTTAGGCAATATCCATAGCTCTAAGGAACAACTAATTCACTAAACACGCCTGGTGAATCATTAAGGCAGAGAGAAAAGTAAAGACAGAACTATACTTATCAAAGGAGTGTTGAAGAAGAAGAAACAATTATAAGCTGTTGATTTGATGATTATCTCCATCAAATAACACAGCAAAACAAAACAGGGGGAATATCTGTATTTTTTATCAAGGGTTTCCACCCATAATGCTGGGTACTTCCCACCCGAACAATGAAGCAAGGAAGCAATAAATAATCTTTTGCATTCTGGGATACAAAGCAAGATATTGTGCTAAGTTCAGAAAAAGATTAGCATGGAGGAATGAGGTCAGAAGAAAAGGAAGAAAAAGAGTGACAACAACGGCCTTTGAAGGGAGGGGCTCATGAGCCGCTATTCAATTTCTCATGACTGATTGGTATTGTGTTGTATTACTGGTAGGGACATCGCCCCTTCCACAAACTTTTTGAAAACATAAGAACTCTGCTAGATAAAACCAGAGGCCCTTCTAGTCCAGCTTTCTGTTCCCAGAGCTACTGAGCAGCTGTCTATGGGAAGCCCCTAAGCAAGTAATGAGAACAGCAACTGGTAACCAGAGCAGCAGGGCTCACAGCAACAGGCTTTCGGTGGCAGAGGGATGAGGCGACACCGAATTCAGGACCGTGTGGATGCACAGGCAAAGTTAATCTTGGTGTTCCCACTGATGCACCCACGAAATCCCAGCCTAAATGCCACCTTGCCCCTCGCCATTCCTGATAAGTGGTAGAGCTTCCACTGCCGAGAAGCTGTTGCTGTGACTCTGTCCAACCGTCAGGAGCTGAAGTCAGACAATAAAGCAATAAAGCACCTGATGTCAGTGAAGTTAACTCTTTATTCAAAGCAGCAAATCAGCTCAGCCCTAGTTGTCACAGCAACCTTTCTCAGTAAGTCTTGCCACAATGAAGCAGTTGTGAGGACCGCTCTCTAAGGTGCCTCCCCTGGTTCCTTCCACAGCAGCCAAAGGCTCTGTTCTCTTGTCTCTTATTTCTCCATCTTCATTTCTCTGCATGTTCTGGGAGACCAGTGGGGAGGGTCACAGCAGGAGGGGGAGACTCCCTGGATTCTTCAGCAACCTGCCTCATCTCTGTCTCCTGGCTCCCTTCCTCTTCTGCCTCTGAATCTGGACTGCCCTCTGCCACAGCCTCCTCCTGCTCACTAAACCCTGTTGCCTTTTTAAATATTTGGTGTTTTATTATGCTTTTATTTTTGTTGGAAGCTGTCCAGAGTGGCTGGAGCAACCCATATCACGCAGTACAACTGTTTCTGGATGGTACCGCTTCAGACTGCAGGTGTGAAATAATTTGCCTTAATGCTCTTCTGTGGAGGAAATTTTCCACCTGTACATGTCGAAAATGAATATGCCAGGAGAAAATTTAGGCTAGAGCCCTTCTTCCTTATTTTTATGTGCAGGGACTTAGACAGACAGATCATAGATCAATATTTGTCTATTGATAATCCCTCACCCGCAGATTGAAGTGGTTCAGTCTATGATCAGTTTTATCACACAACTTTCCATTTGTGCAGACTAGCTGTGAATTTTAGTAATTTTCTTTAGGACTCAACTGTCTTTCCTGGGTTAGGTCCTAGAATAAATAGGATGAGCTCATGGGTCTGCACCTCACCCTGGTCATATTCCCAAATACGGTTCTAGTTTGGGGATCATAATGCCACCCACTGTTCTTAGTGAACAGGCTTTTTGGGTTCTTGTAAACAGTGGTACCTCGGGTTACAGATGCTTCAGGTTACAGATGCTTCCGGTTACAGACTCTGCTAACCCAGAAATAGTACCTTGGGTTAAGAACTTTCCTTCAGGATGAGAACAGAAATTGCGGCATGGCGGCAGCGGGAGGCCCCATTAGCTAAAGTGGTGCTTCAGGTTAAGAACAGTTTCAGGTTAAGAACGGACCTCCGGAATGAATTAACTTCTTAACCCGAGGTATCACTATATATGCAGCGCAAATGCACAAAGATGAACCCAAGACATGAAAGACAACCAGGGGACAGATCAAAATAAACCACAAAGAAACAAACTGCAACAGAGAGGCACTGTGAGCAGGCATGGCACTAATTCATATCTTGTCTCTGAGCGTGTACCTTTTTGTGTTTGACTGTTTCTGTCTGTCTTGGGAGATGAAGCACACAAGGCTTCCATCATGTCCGCATGAACTGTTGCTGCTTGTTCCACATGACTGTGCTGAATGCTGACAAGTGGAGCATGTGCCCCTGACAGCAGGTCTGCCATTACAAAACCATGCCCTGGCTGGCATGCAATTGTCTTTCACAAAATACTTTTCTCGAGTCAGAGACAGAATCCGCACATGCCACTTAGAGTGGCATGCATGTGTGAAAGGCAGCTTGAAATGTGCTTGTATCCTTTATATTTTTTAAATGGCTGGTGCCTGTGCAGGGAGCTGGATGTACAGTCGCAGCTTCCAGAGTCTTGTGTGTCATCTGTAAACAGAGGGGTTTTATCTGAATCACATTTTTACTTCTCTAGTTACAATTTCCCCCCACATATCACTTTCAGTATCTTTAAACCTTATTTATTGATTTTTCACACAAAAAACTTTACAGATTTTAACATAAATTGTAAATTACTGCATCCATCCATCCTTTAAATTGTCAAATAATTCTGTGTACATTGCGGCAGCCTTTGGCTATGTGCAATAAAAATGACTGACTGACTTATCCATCCATCCACCCCTTCCATGTTTACACTTGAATGCTGCATATTTCTCATATACTATTCAATATATCCATTTTAACCTATTTAATGCTGTTGCTCATATTTCAGATTCTGCAAGTATCTTTTTGCTCACTCACTTTTGCTTACTTGATTCCTCCTTCATACCCTTGACTGTGAGTATCTATGGTATGGCTGGTACATTCATATACACATCCCTCTGAGGGTAGGGACATCTTTGGTGAAATTAATAAGATGGGGTGTGTGCTTATCAATTTCAATAGGATGTTATTTTTTCTTCTTCATGTGCGTCCACCAATGCTGGTGCACAAAATATCTGTAATTAAGCAATAATCACGAGGTTTTAGTGAAATTGTCATGGCTTTCCTATGTCCTTGTCAGTGTCCAGGGAGGACAGAGAAGTGGTTGTACCCACCCAGCCACCCACACTGGCAGATTGTCACTGACATGTCACACTGGACTGTCTCTATGTCTGTTGTTGTTTAGTTGTTTAGTCGTTTAGTCGTATCTGACTCTTCGTGACCCCATGGACCAGTGCACGCTAGGCACTCCTGTCTTCCACTGCCTCCTGCAGTTTGGTCAAACTCATGTTGGTAGCTTCGAGAACACTGTCCAACCATCTCGTCCTCTGTCGTCCCCTTCTCCTTGTGCCCTCAATTATTCCCAACATCAGGGTCTTTTCCAGAGAGTCTTCTCTTCTCATGAGGTGGTCAAAGTATTGGAGCCTCAGCTTCACGATCTGTCCTTCCAGTGAGCACTTAGGGCTGATTTCCTTCAGAATGCATAGGTTTGATCTTCTTGCAGTCCATGGGACTCCTCCAGCACCATAATTCAAAAGCATCAATTCTTCGGCAATCAGCCTTCTTAAAACATTAACGTATGGACAATGGTATAGTAAGAAGTGGGAGGAGATTCCTAAGTGATTAAAAACAGCACTTTGTAGGGCACATATGAGTTCAGTCAGAGACATGGATTGTATCTAAACATAATAACGTAAGGCGAAAGTCATTCACTGAAAGAAGGTCTGTGTCATGATGGGGGCGGGACGTGTGTGTCAAACATATGGATGGAAGGAAGTCCTCATGATGGTCCATTCTCAACTGATTCCTCTGACATCCCTAACTGCATCCCAGGTAGTAATAACTGAATCCACTATATTTCCTGCAGAACCTAACATATTTAACTGATGAATATGGTCGGGGAAGAATCCGCTGGGATTCCAATGCATTCCAGTGACATAAGAGCATGGTTGTGCTTTCCCTTTTATTTCTTCCTCTTCTGCTACTGTGCCTGACAGAACCACCTGTTCAGTGAAGTGATGCTTTTAGAGTGAATTGTTTTGATGGGTCAAAGAGCTGCTCTGCTAGAGCTGATGTCTAATGCATGGATGCAAATCTTTGAACTCTCTGCACCACATTCGTATGCATGCCCATTCTGACTATTTAAGGAACATGTTGCTTGAACTGCTAATTGCTTATGAATCTAACAGCAGATGTGAACATGTCTGGCAGTCTTTTTACTTCTTAAGCTTACAGTTTTGGCATGTTCCGCATTGTCTGACCTTTAGATTAATCACCTTTTATGTCTGGTATCTCCTAGGCAATTTCAGGTTTTTGATCTTGTTTAGCTGAAATCCTGTTACCTCTTGTACTGGAAGCAACACACTGCAAATTCTTGGTATTTAGCTGTGGTGCCATCTCAGGTGACCATAATCATCGCCAAGGCTGTGTGTCTGCTGCGTTGTTGTGCAGACAAATCCTTCAAGGGAGGATGAAGGATGTCAGTAAATAAATAAAACAACACTTAATCCATTCTTGGAGATCTGAAAATCCCCAGGCTGAAAATTTGCCAACTTAGTTGGACATATGCAGTCATTTGGTCCGGCTCTAATCACATCATGCATTTTGAAAGTATCCCCAAAATTCCAGAACTTTTCCATGAGCTAGTATATTATCTAATAATGATTCTACCACCATACAGAAGAATTTGCATTGCATCCTGACACCACCTCTTTGCTTTCCCTTGGGTCAACATTGACCATTCCTGTCTTCAAATAACCCCCGACTTAAAGAAGCAAAGTTTTAAGAGTTGTTTATACTTGGATCCATTAAAGAAATAGTGGTGAAAAATAAGTGTCTGGCCTGCTCTTCAAAATACCAAGGTAAACACTAGGTGACCTATTCCTTGTTCTTTGCCTAACCTGGCTGAACTCTGGAAGAAAGTAATAAATAGCAATGGTTAATTGGCGTCATTTCTAAGTATAACATCCCCACTTCCTCACATCAAGTTTGCCCAGGATTCAAAGGTTTGTGAGCTAGACAAATAAAAATATATGGTGCTGCTTGAAAGAGAAGGGGCACAAGAGTTTTGTGGCCTGGCCCAAGACTCAGGGTCAACTCACACATCACAGCGATGTTGCCAGAAATTGTTTCCCAATGGCAACTTGTCCCTGACTGGCCTGTAGCATTTAGGAGCACCACAAAAACTAGTCTTCAAGCACAACACAACTTCAAAAATCAAAGAGAGGTGAGATGCCGTCTGATGATTCCAAGCTCTGCACTCTGGTGAACAATCTTCCAGATGGCACAGTTTTGGGCCACAGTCCAACAGAGTAAGGTGCTCTTAAGCCTACTGCTTTCAGCTAGCTTAATCTTGCCTAACTTTTGTAGGATTGTGGGCTTTATGTATTAAAGCCACAATGGATATTTAAGGGAATGTACTGCCACTAGATCTAGTTGTATATCCAAAACATAGATTCTAGATTTGATGCAAAGTCTTTTGCTTCCCGCGATTTAAAAAAAAAGCACCATCAAAACTTCAGTGTTGCCTTCAAAGGAAGTTTATTCTGAAGATGTTTCCCTGAACTACCTGATGGGGCATGACTATAAGAATGCAAGAAAAGCCCATCTGGTCCTGTGTCCTCTTCTGGAATCCAGCCAGCAGAACCTGAATATAACAGTGCACTTCTCAGTTGTGATTTCCAGCAACTGGTATTCAGAAGCATACTTCCTCCAATAGTGGTGTTATAAGAATTAAATGTTCATAAATGTACAAGGCAAACACATACATAACTATATAAACCACATGTCTGACCTGGATTCAGGAACCAAACTATTTACCATCACAAAAGAATGGCTAGGCTGCCCAGGTAAAGCAATCAGTGACCATTATCAGCATATCCTGGCAGACAGGATTTCTCCTTCTGTGATGTATGTATGATGTTTTGGGGGGTGGTCTTGAGCTACAGGGTGGGCAGTTTCAAAAGTATATATAAGGGCTTGCGCACCGTTGTTCTGGTTTCTCTCTTCCCTCCTGCGTGTGGTGAGTGGGGACCTTGTTGCAACAGTTAATAAAGTTCAGGCTTATTAGCTGCTTTGCTTCTCAGTATACTCTGGTTGGCCTCTGTTATTTTCTCCTACCAATAGGGAACCCACTTAAGGATTCTATATGGGCTCTTGGAAGTTGAAAGGACTCCCCCCCCATAACAGGTCCCCCCCATAACAGTAGATTCAAAAGTAACCTTTGTGCCCAGTAGCCATTGATATCTTCCATAAAATTTCCTAAACCCATTTTAAAGCCTCAACTACCTCTTGTGGTAGAGAATTCCATAGTTTTCCATGTTATGTGTGAAGAAGTACTTTGTAGGCTGTCTAATAGCAGTTGGTGGGGTGGCACAGGTAGGGTGGTGTTGCTCACAAATGGTCCTGCTGCTTCTTGAGAGGGAGGGGTGAGGCACACTCTGGAGTGTGGCCGTTGTGTGAGTGAGATGGCAGCAGTGTCAGATTGGCACTACCACCACACCATGCTGAGCTTCCTGCCCCTCTCAGGAACTGGCAGCGATGCTTGGTGTTTAGAAGGCAAGTGAGCAATGCCACCCTACCTGTGCCACCCTACCAACTGCTACTGAAATTTATATATATATATATTATATATGCTTGCTGTGGAGACAAATCCAAAACTCTCCACAGTTACATTGCATAGCAATGACAGGAAATCCTTGTTTCATGAAGAGATAGTCAGTCAGAATAATACGTCAGGCCAGTGGGTCCCTACATCCACAAAAGGTGACCTAGACATGTTAAGTCCCTGGGCTTACTTGTTCTCTTCACATTCCTTTCTTCTAATCTCATACTTTGTGTCTGGAAGAGAATGTCTTTCTACTCGGGTTAATAAGAACATCAGTACATCTAACAAGAATTGGTCTTCACTTTTCCCCACCTGATTTCACGAGGAATTTGATGGAGCTCTCAGGATCCACAACCAACAACTTTTTTATTTATACCCCACCCATCTGGCTGGGTTTCCCCAGCCACTCTGGGCAGCTTACAGCATATATAAAACATGTATGTTATATATTGTCTCACTAAAATGACAGTGTTGTTGGTGGCGGGAGGCTAAATAAGAGCAAGGCCCTTGTCGCTTGCTATCGTGGCCATTTTTCTTTTTGCTCATTCTCTTCTTCTGAATCACAACTATAGCATGCATTGGACCAACTGAAGCGAGAGTAAATATATGCTTAGGCTACAAAGAGAATCCCATCCTGATGCTCTTCTTTGAAGTACAGATGTAACACAGGTCCATATATCTTCAAGCCTTCTTTCAGGTATGCCCAAATAGATAACTGAGAATCTTCCCATAAAAAAGCAGCCTAGTTAATTTCCCTGAGGAAATTCACGAGGCTATTCTATACATAAAGCCGCCTGGTTTATTTGCTATCCCAAACACTTAAACAAAGCAGCACAATATGATAGGTATTTACAATCTATCAAAGCCTCAGTACCATTGTAAACTGCATTCCAGCCAGCACGCCTTCATGGTTTAAATAACTTCTACATTTAGAAAAAAGTAACTGGAATATCCAGCCCAGTTAAATTTAGTTTTTTCTTCTGTACCCCAAGCTATCACAAAGCTTCAAGAATGTGTGCATGGGCAATTTTCAAATGGAAAACTGCCCAGGTAAGATCTGAGCATATCTGGTAGGTTGGCTCAGACCCATAAAAGGTTTAGAGAACATTCTTATGCATGGCATTTCAGACAGAAGTCCTACTGAGTTGAGTGGAGATTACTCCCAGGTCAGTGGGAACAGGATTGCAGCCTTACTGACACAATTTACCCTGCATTTTCTTTGAAGAAGGTAATATTGTGTCCTGAGCTATCCATGGACACAACCACAACTTCCTAGCAGCTATTTCCATTTTGATGGCCGCTATGATCATGGAAGTTACTTCCGGGTAACTGTGGCAGTATTCCCTAAGGTTCTGGATCACCCAGTTCCTTCTTCATGTGAAGCTTTCGAATGTATGAATGTAATGTATGAATGTACCAACTGTTAGTCTATACTGTAAATGAGAGCAGAATGCCTGTGAAAATTCAAAACTGCCTAGGAAAGAGCCATATAAATTTTTTATTTGTACAAGTTTTTCTATGTCGCCATATATAATATCATGGCAGCATACAAAATGAATACAAAAAACCCCACCATTTTCAAAATAAAAGTACAAATAATTGTTAAGAAGTCTAATTAAAAATAAAAGATTAAACAGCTGCAAAGGCCTGTTAATGGGGGGGGGGGATGTTTTCTCAGAGATGCCTGAAAGTCAAAAGCAAGGATGCTCTGCCCAATCTCTCCTGGAAGACTATTCCAAAGCATAGGACTGGGGACCTTAACTGCCCGACTTCTGTTCACTCAAATGTAAGCTCCATTGAGTTCAATGGGGTTTCCTCTAAGATAAAGGTGTTTAGCCAGGATAGCCAATGTATTGCCTGCCAGATGTTGTGCTACAACTCCCATCAGCCCTCGCTAGCATAAGCAATGGTCAAGGATGATGAGACTTGTAGGCCAAAAATATGTGGCTCGCACCACATTGTCTATTCCTAGTGTGTTGGACTGTAGCTTTAATTACCTCTTTCTTTACTTAAATTCCTCCTAATATACATACATTTATATGCAGGTTTGCCCAAGATACGTATTTTGGCAAAGTGATTTCCCCTAATACGTTGCATTTTTGTATGTTGTCTTAACTGATACATGAAAACTTATGCACACTTTACTTCGTTTTTGTACACATTAAGGGGCTGGAGAACTGCATTGCGAAATTTGGGAAAGTGTGAGACAGAATGCCTGCAGAAAAGTGACCATTTGGAGAAATCATGGGAATGCTTAGACAGACAGTAACACAGAGAAAAATAACTGTGTTGGGAAAAACATGAGAATGCTTCAAGAAGCAGTAGGGTAGAGAAAATAAAATGTGGGTGGGGGAATGGGATACTTCGGGACAGACCTTAGAGTAAAGAGGCAGTGTTGAGAAACCAGAGTGATGTGTGGAAAATCAGCAGACGTCACCATTTAACAGTCAAGTCGTTTTCGGTGAAATAAAGGGCCCTTTTTCCTCAAAAAGAACAATTTATGTTTCTGTCAGGTGTACGTCTGGGCTTCTGATGAAGCTTAGTGAGGTAATGTCTCCAAAAGTGGAGGGAAGGGTGCAGAGTAGAGGAGCAGGCCCTATCACTTTGGCACGGCCCATTCACATGGTGTACTTTCCTCCAACCATTCACCAAATTTATGCCGAATGTTGGTTATTTTGAAGCCTTTGACTATTTCTCCACCCAACAAAATCTGTGTGAAAGATAGACATTCAAAGGCCATGTGATGATGCCTCTGTCTGTGATATGAGGAAATCCAGTCTTGTTCCAAATAATTCTTCTTTAAACTACAGCGCCTTTTGGCCTGGCTAGTGAAAGGCTTTCAAACAGTCATACCCGCAGGTCAAATGATTGTGACTGGCCATAAGGTAATCCCCCCCACAAATAAACTGCAAACAGTGGATATACAGATACGAGCTGTTAACATGCATCCTATTAGGAATATTCAGGAAACAACAGCTCATACACAAGTTAGCCATTGCCCGCAGTCCCAGAGTTTCTGTTTCCTGCTGTTATTCATGGAAAACAACACACTCTGCACATGCTCAGAGGTACTATGCCCAGGGCTGACAATTATCCTGCTTGTTCTGCAGTCATTCTCCTAGATTTCTCTCTCTCTTAGATTTCCCCTGACTCCATTTAAAAACTCATTTGTTGAAAGGTACCTGCACCTTTAATAGCTGCCTGTGAGACAGAAATTCAACATGTGGCTGGAGTTTTTGTGTTTCTTTCCCTAAGGGACAGTGGCCTCAGTGGGGCTACCACAAAAGCTTATAAAAGAAATGAAGAGGGCTTGCCCAAGAAGATATTTCAATTTGTGGTTGACAGCAATGCTTACATGTGCTGGCAGACATCATTTTAATGCAACTGCCAGGCCAGGGCACCTAAAAATTGTAATGTTGTGAGGGGTGGTGCTTGCAGTCAGCCAGCATGCACCGGCACACATAAATCTATTTTTAAGTGGCCTGACAGCTCTGTGAATTGACCGTGAGTTTAGTGAAGCCAATGGGAGTGATTCTTTGACTGCACAGAGTGGCACCGCAATCCAAATACATTTACTTCCTTGCAAGTAAATCTCACTGAAAACAGTGGAAGTCTCACCGAAAGCAATGGAATGGACTACCAAATAAGGCAGAGGTGTCACATTGCTTTCTGATCCAAGCCGAGCTTCAGCTTGGCTTGACTCTGTTCTAAGCAAATTAGTCAAACTAATTAAGCCCATTGAAACGGATGTTTAGACTTCCGGAGGCGGCGCGAAACAAGTAATGGCGGTCCTCTTTGCGCTGCGAAGAGGGGCTCCGCAGGAAAGGGTCGTTCGCTGCGGCAAAGCGACGACCCACTAAGAAAAACCACGAGCAGAGCGAGCTCGTGGCCGTGGGATCCGGCGGGCACCAAGAGCGACCCCCAAACCGAAGAAGGGACCCCGTAAGGGGCTCCGGAAGCGCGGAGGGGAAGCGGTGCTGTGGATTCATCGCTCTTTCTGCGGGAGTGAAGCCGCGCGGCTGTTACTGATGAGCGCCGACCTTTCTTCCTTAACATTGGATTACAAATCGACTACTCGTGAGTAAGATTTACTCGAAATTGGATTACAAATTTATGAATTTGGCTGAAAGCGGGAGACGAGAAAAAGGAAGTCCGTCTCCCGGTGGTGCTTAGTGATCAAAGGCAAAGGAACTGTCAAGCTGGAAGCAATAGAAAAAGGCTTTAAATTGGGATATACATGCGTCTGCTGAAGTTAGCAATTGAAGGGAAAGGCAAGTGACTTTTACTCTTTCTGTCATTGTGTTTATTCTATGTGGGGACTATCCTCTTTATTGGACTTCTTAAACGTCGAGAACCCCAGTCTCGGACTTGCAGGGGGAAAAAGGCTTCTTTGCGGATACAAATACAAAATTGAATTTGGATACATAGAGGCAGCACTGGTGGATACAAATTAATAACTGTATCTTGCACCTCAAGATAAACTTTGTGGCAATATTGAGAGGGCTCTGCCAGAGGGGAGAAAGTCTTCTCTAAGGAATATTGTTTACTTATTTAACTGCAGGAACTTTAATGGCGACTGAAACTTTGTTCCTTCTTTCCTGAATTACAACAATACTCCCTCTAGTGGGCTTTGGGATTTACAATTTGCTGGGAACCAACTTTGTTTTGACTCTCTGTGGCTTGGCTGTTTACTTTGAAGCTTGTCTTTCCCATGGAACTTTTGACAGCTTGACCTTGAATCTAAAGACAGGTGTGGAATGAGTGGCCCACCAAAAACAAGAGCTGCATCGAAAGCAGGGAAAGGACAACTGGTACAAACAACTTTGATTTCTCAGGCTCGCAGATCTTCAGTCCCTGCTGTTTTACAGGGAACTGCACTAACAACAGCAGCCCCTTCCAAGGAAGCTGAACAGCCAACAGCGGAGGATATGGCAGCAGGGAGTTCTAATACCCTTCTAGAGGAAATGCTACAACAATTTGCAATTTTGAATAAAAAGGTTGATGACCAATCGGCAAAAGTTGACTTAGCCATATCCTCAATTACTAAACTTTCTGAACAGGTGGCCAAGCATTCACAAGATATTGGAAATTTAAAGGACGCTACATCTGAAAATCGGAAATTGGCCGAGGCTGCGAATGAAAAAGCAGGTGAAGCAATTCAGAAAGTGGAGGAATTGAAAGGAGAGGTAAGGCCGTTGCACAAACAGATTAGTGACCAGCAGGCCTACCTGGCTTTAGCGGAACTGAGAAACAGGGAAAATAATTTAAGATTACGTTCTATCCCAGAGATTGAGAAAGAGGACCTGATTGGCTTCTTGACAGCAGAATTTTCTAAATTCTGGGGTATAAAGGAAGATACAGACTTCAAGATAACAACCGCATTTAGATTGGGAAGAGTTACCAGGAAAGACAGGCCCAGAGACTGTTTGATCATTTTAAGGGCCAAGCAGGAGAGAGACAAGCTATTGGACTTACATTTTAACAAAGCACTTGAGATCCAGGACAGAAGAGCACAAATTTACAAAGATATTCCTAAACAATTATTGGATCTCAGATCTAACTATTCTGATCTAGCTGGATCTTTGAGAGGCAACGGAATACCGTACAGGTGGGAGTTTCCACAAGGAATATCATTCAACTACAAAGGAAAGAAGATTAAAATCAAAACGAAAGAGGACAGCCAGAAGTTTCTACACGATCACGGAGAAGACCTGCAGAAAGGAACAGCAACTCTTTGGCCTCCACCAGAGTCTGGAAAAGAACCAGCACCCTCGGATTTGGATAAAAAAGAAGACGCCCCATAAGAGCAACAACAGATTGATACAGGATGTCTCTGCAGCTGTATAGTTGGAACATTAATGGCGCAAATTCCCCGGAAAAACGCAAAAGGATATTTCATATTTTAAAGAAAGAAAATTTGGACATAATATGCTTGCAAGAAACACATGTGACCAGGCTTCACAGGAAGGTGTTAATAAATAAAAGACTAGGCCAAGAATTTGTTTCATCAGACAGAGTCAAAAAGAGAGGCGTGGTGATCTATGTAAAGGAGAATTTATCACCAAAATTTTTGTTTAAAGATGAACAAGGAAGAATCCTGGCAATTGAAATACAAACCCAAGGAGAAAAAGTTTTGATTTTAGGAATTTATGCACCGAATGAGGGGAAATCAGAATTTTACAAGAAGCTACATGAGACATTACTGGACTATCTGGACTACTCTAATATCATTATGATGGGAGATATGAATGGGGTTGTCTCTACTCTTATGGATAAGTCACAGAACCAGAACTTGACTAAAGATGGAAGACTACCAAAAACCTTTTTTGAACTGACTGACAATATGGATTTGATTGATCTATGGAGGACAAGAAACCCCTTAGGTAAAGAAGGAACTTTCTTTTCTGAGGCCCACCTGTCATGGACAAGAATCGACCAAATCTGGACATCTAGAGGGCTGGCACCTAAGACTACAAGAGTAGAAATCTGCCCAAAGACTTGCTCCGACCATAATGCTTTGAAAATGGAAATGAGATTTACTACTGCGGATTCCTTCAGATGGAAAATGAATGACAACCTGCTAAGAGATCAAGAGATTGTAAAGAAGGCCCAAAAAGCTATAAAGGACTACTTTGAAATTAATTTGAATACCTCGGTGGAAAAAAGAATAATCTGGGATGCAAGCAAAGCGGTTATGAGAGGGTTTCTGATACAACAGAACACGATTAAGAAAAAACTCTGGAACGGGAAAAAGGATAAGATATTAGAGAAGATAAGAGAAGGAGAGAAAAAATTAAGATCGAATCCAAAATCAAAAGAGATTTTAAGAGAAATCAAATTCCACCAATCGCAATATACGAAATTGATAAACCAAGAAGTGGAATGGAAAATCAAACAAATGAAACAAAGATCCTTTGAATCTGCGAACAAATGTGGGAAACTGCTAGCTTGGCAGTTGAAAAAGAGACAAAAATTAAATTATGTTACCAATCTAGAAGTTGAAGGGAAAAGCATCCAGAAACCGGGGGAAATTAGGAAGTGCTTCCAGAAATATTTTAAAAAACTGTATACACAAGAACCAGAGGAAGCAAACGAGATTGAACAATTCTTGAAAGACAATGGCCTACCAGAATTGTCTCAAGAGAAGAGGTCAATCTTGAATTGTAAAATAACACAACAGGAAATCGAGGATGCCATTCAAAATATGCAGTTAGGCAAATCTCCAGGCCCGGATGGACTTACCTCCAAATATTACAGGACATTAAAAGACTGCTTGTTACAACCATTACTGGAGGTTTGTAACCAGGTTATGGAGGGAGGGAGAGCACCTGATACGTGGAAAGAAGCATTCATCACACTGATACCCAAAGTGGAAACTGAAAAGACTCAACTTAAGAACTATCGTCCCATCTCACTCCTAAACGTGGATTACAAAATATTTGCAGACATTTTGGCCAATAGATTTAAAAAAGTATTAAACGAAGTAATTCATAAGGACCAAGCGGGCTTTCTCCCAGGTAGACATTTGTTTGATAATACTAGGAATATTATTGACATTCTGGAACTTTTACAAACAAATATTAACACTAAAGCTGTGTTAATTTTTATCGACGCGGAAAAGGCCTTTGACAATATTTCTTGGAAATTTATGAAGAAAAATTTGGAAGGGATGGGAGTGGGAAAGGGGTTTGAGAATGGAATAGAGGCAATCTATTCAGAACAAAAAGCTAAGTTGATAGTGAACAATGTGGTGACAGAAGAACTTCATATTGAAAAAGGGACACGTCAAGGGTGCCCCCTTTCCCCTTTGTTGTTTATTTCGGTCCTGGAGGTGCTGCTGAACATGATAAGGAGGGATCAGCAGGTACAAGGAATTCGGGTCGGAGTGAAACAATATAAACTGAAAGCATTTGCAGATGACTTGGTTCTAACATTACAGGAGCCAGAATCTAGCACAAAAAGAGTTTTGGAATTGATTCAGAAATTTGGTCGGGTGGCGGGCTTCAAGTTGAATAAACAAAAAACCAAGGTGTTAGGGAAAAACTTGACAGTTGACGAAACAGAAGGGTTTCAGAAGGAAACAGAACTAAACATTGTTAAAAAAGTAAAATACCTGGGGGTCAATCTTTCTTCCAAGAACTTGAATTTATTTAAAGATAATTATGAGAAATGTTGGACAGAAGTGAAAAAAGACTTAGAAATTTGGTCACGATTGAAATTATCCTTGTTAGGTCGAATTGCAGCTATAAAAATGAACGTATTGCCAAAGATGTTGTTTTTGTTTCAGGCCTTGCAGGTTGTGGACAGAGTGGATTGTTTTGGAAAGTGGCAGAAGGATATTTCTAAGTTTGTCTGGCAGGGCAAAAAGCCCCGAATAAAGTTTAAAATACTAACTGATGCAAAGGAGAGAGGGGGGTTTGCCCTGCCGGACTTAAGGTTATATTACGAAGCTGCGGCTTTCTGTTGGATGAAAGACTGGTTTTTGTTAGAAAACACTGATGTCTTAGATCTGGAAGGCTTCAACAATTCGTTAGGGTGGCATGCGTACCTGTGGTACGACAAGGCAAAAACATTTGGAATGTTCAAAAACCATATTGTCAGAAAAGCAATATTTATGGTCTGGGAAAAATACAAAGACTTATTGGAGAGTAAAACTCCGAGGTGGTTATCACCAATAGAGGCCAAGGCTCGGAAAAAACCCAATATGGAGGCCTACTGGCCGAAATATTGGGAAATAATAGAAAATGTTGGAGGTAAATGGAGGCTGCAGAGCCTTGAAAAATTACAAAGTATGGTGCAAGGTTGGTTACATTATGCCCAAATCAATGAGGTTTTTAAGTTAGATAAAAAAATAGGATTCCAGGTGGAAAAATCGAAACTTGAGACAGAGTTGCTAGAACCAAAGACCAAATTACTATCGAGAATGTATAACTTGCTGCTTAAATGGAACACTCAGGATGAGACAGTTAAATCAGCTATGATAAAATGGGCTCAGGACATCGGTTACAATATCATGTCAGAAGACTGGGAGAGGTTATGGACCACCGGTATGAAGTTCACTGCATGTAATGCTTTGAAAGAAAACATTATGAAAATGGTATACAGGTGGTACATGACCCCGGTCAAGCTGGCTAAGATATACCATTTGTCCGATAACAAATGTTGGAAGTGTAAGGAAGCTGAGGGGACATTCTTTCACCTCTGGTGGACCTGCCCAAGATTGAAGGCCTACTGGGAAATGATCTATAATGAGTTAAAAAAGGTGTTTAGATACACCTTTCCTAAGAAACCAGAGGCATTCCTTCTGGGCATTGTCGGCCAGAAGGTGTCAAAGAAGGATAGAACTTTTTTTATGTATGCTACAACAGCAGCAAGAATTCTTATCGCTAAGCATTGGAAGACTCAAGATTTGCCCACACTGGAGGAGTGGCAGACGCAATTGATGAACTACATGGAACTAGCCGAGATGACTGCAAGGATCCGAGATCTGGGAGAAGAAGCGATGGAGGAGGACTGGAAAAAGTTTAAGGACTATTTGCAAAAGTATTATAAACTATATGAATCTTAAGATGTCGCATGATTTGAAATGTCAGCCTCAGCAATATAAGTGGATCATTTATGAAAGTTGAATTATCTATGAAAGAGTCAAAGTTTAAATGGGTAAAAAGAAATATTGTAAGATTTTTAAATTAATTGGAATATAAGAGATTTAAACTTAAACTTAAATAGCAATTGAAAGTACAAAAAACACGTGAAACAAGGTTATAACTTGCTGATAATTTTATTGCCAAGAATGCATTACGGGGAGATGTGGGGAAGTCCGATAGAAATCTGAAATAAGTTGATGAAATGGTCTGGTTTTGTTGTGCTTGTTTCTTTTTATTTCTTTTTTTCTCTATTTTCTTTTTCATGCTTTTTTTTATTTTTTGCTACTGTTATATTTGTAATCTGGAAAAAGACGCAATAAAAATTATTATAAAAAAAAAAAAAGAAACGGATGTTTAACTTTAATTAAAATGCAAACCGAAGAAATTAATCTATGTCAAAAACTTGTCCAAGTTTTCAAAGAGGTGCAAATTTGAATGTGAGCATTAATCAAAGAAAATGAATACGGTTTAACCTATTTTATTCAGACCTCCCATAGGCAGCCTGCTATATATACTAAATCTGCTTTATGACCTCCTCTATTCTAGACACAAATTTCATGCCCCCCGAAGGGTCTTCACAAAAGAGCCTGTACTGCAGTGGAACTAGATTCATTATCTCCAGAAGTCTTGTTGGCATCAAATCTGGCAGCCACAGCCCCTCTGCTTGCAGTAATGTTCCAGTCTGTAAACATGGTGATGCATTATGAGCTACCTCCATTTTTCAAAAAACAAAAGCTTAAACCTTCCTCCTTTTTCTTTTGTTTCATTTCTCTCTCTCTTTTCTGTCTGTTTCTCTTTAAAAGCAGCACTTCCTTTTTTGTCACCTCAAGCCAAGGTGTATGAAAAAGGAGGTTTATAAGGGATGCCTCACACATTAATTTGTAGCTCGTCGTGTGGTTATTTTATTACTTTTGACCAGTGTTATGTTTCCAGAAAAAGAGGTGCTGGAACTCACCACGAACGCTTCCCTTCTTCTCTTATAATGGCAATGGTGCCCACCTGAGAGGTGCTGGAACTGAGTTCTGATGTGATTTCTAGCTGAAAAAAAGCCCTGCAAAGTCTCTTATGAAGTTCATTTAGGAATACTAGGATGAATGCCTTTATGGATCACTCTTTCCCTCAGTGGCTTCCTGAAAGCTCACAAGAACAATAGCACGGCAAAAACCCCTCCCCCATCAACAACTATTTGGTGATACGTTGCATCTGAACACAGAGGTTCCAGTTAGGTATTGTGGCTAATAGCCACTAATAAATCTAACCTCCATGGGTTTGCCTAACACAGGGGAGGGGAAACCATGGCCTTCCACGTGCGATTTGACTCCCAACTCCTCTCCATCCCAGCAAACATGGCCGACAGTCAGAGGTGATGGGAATTATAGTCCATAAAGTTCACCATCCCTGATTTAATCCCTATCAAAAGCCATTTTAATCAGAGGCCGCCACCACATCTAAAGACCAAGCATTCCACAGGTTAATTATGAGTTTCGTGATAGAATACTTGAGAAGGCGGATCTGTCCTCAAACTATTGCCAGTAAGGTTTATTAGAGGGCCTCAAGTATTATCAAAGAAAGAGAGAATTCTCTCCATGCATTGTCTTTCTTTTTCCTGAGTCACCTAACACTAAACATTTCAGCCTTATGACCTGGGGAAAGTGTCCAAACTGCTGCACCATTGTGGTTCCCCTTCTCTTCACAATTTACAGCTCTGACATCCTTTTCAAAGTGGGATAAGTGGAACAGTACACGGCATTTCTTAAGAAGAAGAGACTGCTGGATCAGGCCAATGGCCGATCTAGTCCAGCACAGTGGCGTAGCGTGGGGGGTGCCAGGGGTGCCGACCGCACCGGGCGCAACATCTGGGGGGGGGGGGCGCGAGTCCAGAGGGAAGGGACAAGTTCCTTCCTCCGCCGGGCTCCCCGCCGCCACCGCCAGCCTTGCGCCCTAGCGCGCGCGCCCCCCACCGTCGCTGTGGCTGCGCTCCGCTCACTGCTCGCAGGAGGAGCAGCCGCTGCAGCAGCGCCGACGCCGCCACCGACGCCTGGCCGGGCACGGGCAGCCTCTGCACCCTGCCGCCGCCGCCATCCCCTCGGCCCAGCCACAGGCGGCGGCTGCTTCTGCCTCCATCCTCCTCCGGGCAAGCAGCGTTGTTTGCGCGGCAACTCGCAGGTTAGGGGTTGGGGGGGCGCAAATTACTTGCCTTGCCCCGGGTTAGGGGGCACAAATTACTTGCGTTGCCCCGGGTGCTGACAACTCACGCTACGCCGCTGGTCCAGCATCCTGTTCTCACAGCAGCCAACTGGACGCCTATGGGAAACTCAGTTTCAATTTCAGACATACAGGCATTATGATAATGCCTATTCTGTATTTAGTCCTTTTCTGAAATAATCTATAGCACAGAAATTCCTGCCCCCAACCCTCAGTGTTGCATACTGAGTTGATGCTTTCATTCAGCTATCCACCAGCTATCTTTTCCTACTTGATTCTTTTGGTTACTATGTACATTTGTTCTGTGGTATTCAGTTCAATCTTATAATGCACTTCTACAAAATAAAAAATAAATAAAAAGAGGCTATCCACCATAAACACCAAGATCTCTTTCCTGGTTAGTCTTTGCCAATTCAGACTGCATCTGTGTAAAGGTTTCCCTCTGCCCCGATGTGCATGAATTTGTGCTCATTGAATTTACCTTTCCTCCAGGGATCTGAAGACTGTGCCTTGTTGCCTTTGCTTTGCTTTCAGAGCTTATCTTGGCTTGGAGGCTTCTTGCATAAGCATAGACACACCTCTCCAAATGTCATTTTCATATGCGACTGTTCCCAAGACTGTTTTGGCTGCTCCAGACTGGCTTCGCCCCAGTTCTTCTCAGCTTTCCCCCAGAAAAATCAGTTTAAATGCAACTCTGTTGCCTTTTTGATGTTTCTCCATTTTTCATGAGTTGTCTTGGCACATTGGTTACTGCCATGTGGGTTCTGCTTTTTCTAATTAGAGACAAATGGATTTTGCCACACTTGAAATGGGAAACTTTTCCTTCCCAGAAGCTGGAATTGTTGTATGTTAACATTGCTGTGAGTTTGGACCATTTGTCGTTCAAGTGTCAGCGTGGGACCGTGGGAATTACTTGCACTGACACCATCAGGAAAAAGATACCCAGATATTAATTAAGGGGTTTGTGTGGCATCTTTGCTGAACTACTGGCAGCAATGAGAGAACAGAAAGTGCAAACTTTATAAACACTTTAATCATGGTAACATGATTAAAACATGACAACAGTAAGAGCTGTTCGACAGTGGAATTTGCTGCCAAGGAGTGTGGTGGAGTCTCCTACTTTGGAGGTCTTTAAGCAGAGGCTTGACAACCATATGTCAGGAGTGCTCTGATGGTGTTTCCTGCTTGGCAGGGGGTTGGACTCGATGGCCCTTGTGGTCTCTTCCAACTCTATGATTCTATGATTCTATGATTCTATGATTCTATGGCTTCCTGTGTGCATATAAAATAGAAAAGCTTCAGACATTTTCCCAGTAGGAGGAGAGCTGTTTCTCCTTCCATAGGAACACATGAAGCTGACACATCCTAAATCATACCATTACTCCATTTCCAGTCGGTATACACTGACTGGCAAGGACTCTCCAGGGCTTCAGACAAAGGATATTCCCAGCCCTATCCAGAGATGTCAAGGAAGCGGAAGGCTCAATTTTACATTATGTGGTGGATCTGTAAGAAAATAAAGGAATTTTGGGATGTAATTTATAATGAGCTCAAAAGAATGATCAAAGTATCCTTCATAAAAAAACCGGAGGCTTTCCTCATGGGGATACAGTATTAGGTCCAGACATACCAAAAAGTGCGAGTGAAATATTATTGTATGCCACGGTAGCTGCATGAATATTAATCGCTATGAACCGGAAAGGGGAGAGAATTCCGACAAAGGTGGAGTGGCAAAGTAATCTGTTGGAATACGCCAAGTTGGCAAAAATGACAGAAAAACTGAGAGGTCATACTGATCAAACTTTTATTAGGAAATGGGACATGTACAAAAAATATCTTAAGGACTACTGTAACAATATGATGTCAGTGGCAGGCCTTGAATGACTTCTGTGGTATGATGGATAATTATAAGAGAATATAATATTGATGAAAATTAACAAAAGACTAGATAGACTAAGTGGTATATGCATGATGGGGTGGTGGAAAGCCTTTAGAAACTCAAGAAGAACTTATTGTGATGTGCAATAACAAATATTGCCATTTTCTTTTCTTTCTTCTGGATAATCCTTATGTTTGTTATTTCTTTTTAATCTCAATAAAGCATAAACTCCCCCCCCCCCGAGATGTCAGGGATTGAACCAGGGACCTTCTGCATGCAAAGCAGATGCTGTACCACTGAACTACTGCCCTTCCCCATACAGAGGGAGGAACAATATCTCTTTCTGGCAGCAACCTCTGTGCCTGATGGGTGCTAAACTGGGCAGTTTTTTCAGGTGGCGTGATGGGGAAAGAGACTGAGAAAGCCCTCTGTAAAGAGAAAGACTGAGAGCAGTCCCACTCACATGTAATGTCACATGCATACACATAGAGGACACACACACAGGTGCACAGCTCCCTGTTCAGGTGTGATATATATGCCAGCATGCAAACCAGCCCACCAGAAGCACTTAAGGCTCCCAAGTCATCATTAGCAAAAACTTGGGACTGATCTCTTTTATATGGGAAGCACCTCCAAGTTGCTGAGGTAAAGGTAAAGGACCCCTGACAGTTAAGTCCAGTCGCAGATGACTGTGGGGTTGCACCGCTCATCTCGCTTTACTGGCCGAGGGAGCCGGCATTTGTCCGCTCCACAGACAGTTTTTCCGGGTCATGTGGCCAGCATGACTAAGCCACTTCTGGCGCAACGGAACACCGAAACCAGAGCAGTGCATGGAAAGGCCGTTTATCTTTCCACTGGAGCGGTACCTATTTATCTACTTGCACTTTTTGGGGTGCTTTCGAACTGGTAGGTTGGCAGGAGCTTGGACCTAGCAACGGGAGCTCACTCCATTGCCGGGATTTGAACCATCAGCCTTCTGATTGGCAAGCCCAAGAGGCTCAGTGGTTTAGACCACAGCGCCACCCGTGTCCAAGTTGCTCAGGTAACCAATACTGTATCAGGATCAATTGTCAATAAAATGAAGCCCATCTCCCCCCACTTTGGGATTCCTGAGAAAATAATCTCTAATAATAGGCTGCAGTTTTCATCTGATTTAGCAATGAAAGAATCTGTCAGTTTGGTTCTCTCTGTTTCCTCATGTTTCCAGTCTTAAATTCAGTTCTCCACATTTCTGCAGCAATTTCAATTAAAACAAGAATTCCTCATGAAAATTGCTCAGTGTTTAAGGCAAATTTCTCCTCATAAAAACATTCTTATATACAGTTTTGACTAATGAACACATTTTTGCAAAAGTTATTTCCCCTAATATATTTTACACATATATTCCTTTTTATGCAAACTGCTTCCTAATATAAACACTTTCATGAATATTGTTTGGTTGGAGAACTGTGTCGTAAAATTCAGAAAACTGATTTTCAAAAGATGGGTGTGTTTGGATTCTCATATTGTTTAGGAAACTGAGAATTTCGAAAGCTTGACTTGTAAGTGCAAATTGAATCAAATTTCTCCCCATCCCTAATATGGAAATTTGCAGAGGCTTATAGATTTCAACCCTTCTTACCTCCAAGTCTGTTGTTTCTCCAGAGCGACAGTGAAATAGAACATGTTGTCCTGACTAAAAAACACCTGTGGTTGAAATCATCCATCCTCTACCTTGTCCTATTGACATAGCAGCCAACACCTTTGGCAAAAGGCTTCAGCCCAGTTGTTCCTAGGATGGAAGTTCCATTCCAAGATTCCAGCATTTGCCACCTAACTAACTCCATCTTGGTCTTATTTCCACAGCTTTGCAGAACAGGATGCCTATTATAAAGCTTGCCGGAAGAACGTCTGTGGCAAATAGCATAATGCTAAACTCATGAAACCAGAAGACCTGCTCTGCACAAAGGAGTCCTATGAAAATGTGCCAGTACAGGAGAATGCAGAGACTCCTTGCTCCTATTTGATTGCAGTTCTAACAGGAATTATCTGTCACAATCGGACACAACTTGTTCTTGTGGGAGATGCTCCAGTGCTCTCCTAAGGAACCACCACAATGCAGGCTGCAGAAAACACTATCCAAGTTACACCCCTAGAGATGTTCCAGCTCCTCCCTCTCAGAGAATATGCCCAGGCAGGAAGCAACAACCACTCGCATTCCTGAGAGATGATGCTTTGCACAGAGAATGTCCCAATCCCCAGCATCTCCAGGTAGGGTTGGGAAAGAAACCCCTGCCTGAAATCTGGAGAGCTACTCCCAGTCAGTGTAGATAATACTAGGGTACAGGGACCAGAGGTTTGACCCAAGTCAGCTTCCTCTGTTCCCTTTTGGAAGCCCACAGAATGGTTAGAAATAGTGGTTGCAATCAAAGCTACCAGCATGGATTTGACCAAACTGCGGGAGACAGTGGAAGACAGGAGTGCCTGGCATGCTCTGGTCCATGGGGTCACAAAGAGTTGGATATGACTAAACAACTAAACAACAAAAGTGGTTGCAAGTCATCAGAGTAGAGTATTCCCTGATATATAGTCTACCCTGGCCTTCAGAGGATTTTGCAGTATTCATCATAATAGTATATTCTTGTTTAATTTTATTTGTTGCAGTTAGTGTGTTGAGTAGTTACCCCTCAGAAAGGAGGATGTAGCATTAGCTGTATAAAGGGCTTCTAAGTGTGCTGGCGAGGAGAAGGGAGAACTAAAGCCCAACGTGGTGTCCAGATACTCTCAACTGCAACAGAAGGGTAAATGGACTAAGAAAATGTTCACTGAGTTTTAGTATGCAATGGAGAAGTTGTGTGATTTATTCACTTAACGCTCAAGTCCTAGGCTTGTTGATTTGTTGAACATTTGACCACATTATTATTGACTAAGGATGGGCAGTTTATACTAAGGATGAACAGAACCCCCACAAATGGCTGCTTCTACTCAAATCAGGGCCAGTCTGGCCCAGGCACACTGAGTCTGTATTGCTGCTTTTTCATTGGTGAGAATGAGGAACAAATTCTGAGGCCAGGGCTTTATAGACTGTGGTGACCCAGGATTGGCTAGTGAGGTCAGTTGACTATTCCTGAGGCAGGCTGGTACTGCAGCCGAGTTGGCATGCTCGCTCTGTTGAAGCAGCAAGTAAGGCAATGGCTCCTGACTGCTGAGAACCCTCAGATCACAATGTACATCTTCAAGGACCTTACAGGTCCGTGTTCATGCCAAACACATTCCTCACCAAGCTAATGGGAGAATGTGATTTGAAGGAGAGAGAAGGGTTTTGTTCACTGATGTTGAGGTACAGTGGTGCCTTGAAGTATAAAGGCAGCCTGCTTTTCAGTGTGTATCCAGTGTGTGTATCCAGTCCTCACTCTTTATACTGTGCCTGAGCCTGGTTGCAGCTTGCAGTTTGCTGCTGCAATACAGATAAAGGAGTAGGGATGGATAAGCATAGCCGGTACAGGCTATATTGTGCAGGAGTGATTGCAGAGTATTCATCGTTTGTACTCCGGGAGAAAAAAAATCAGCTTTTAGTGGTACAATCTGATGGAGTCACTGAAAAGCCCATGGAAGAGCAAATGATCATCTTGAAATAAAAGCAGCAATATCTAAAAATTGGCATGCATGCATATAGAGGGTCACAAATGCTAATGATGGTGTCAATCACTGTTCTGGTGACATTATTTCTAACACTGCATCCATTTGCAAGGGTGCAGAGGCTTTCAGCCACCTGGGTTTCTGTCAGCATGCTCGAAAGGCCCATCTATTAATGTTAGTGAAGCAGCAAAGTGATCCAGTCATTGAATGAGTGTCTTGCTCCACCTGTCAATGATCAATATCTCCAGATCACTAGCAAAATGTACGTTTGCCACCCTTTGGTTTACCAAGGGAGAAACGTGCACAGTAAAATGTCCCTTGTTTAAGTTTGCAATTCTCTATTAGGAAACATCATAAATGTTACATAAGAGGTGTTTTTTTTACTGTTGCCTTATAAAACTTTATTTGCTGTTGCTTTTTTGTTGACTACCATATTCAAAACAATCTTGTAACATACCCACTTTTGTCTGCTATGGTTCACTCACAAGAACAAGTTATCGGGGCATGAATGCCATCAGTTTTGCTAACAATGCTTCTAATGAAAGGCATGTGTATGAGTGGGTAGGCAATGTACATTTTCTACAGTCCTATGCCAAAACAATGACCACAAATTATTTGACTACATCTGGGTTGTTTTTTAAGTGTAATTAGAAAATTCAGGGCCAGAATGTGATGACAGTTTGAAGACCAAATTGTTTTCATAATGGACTGAAACAGGACAGAGAGCTCTGTTGTCACCATGGTGGGGAAGAATTTGTATTTGCATTTACATCTGGCTAATTCTGAGTTCCTAAAACAATACATGAACCAAAACGCAGCTTCAAAGTTTTGAAATCTGCACATCTCTGGAATTTGGTAATGAAGTTCTTTAACAAAAAAAGTCTGTATTAGGGGGCTATGTGGATAAAACACATAAATTTATACCCCACCCTTCTTCCCAAAGGAGTCTAGGGCAGCAAATGAACAAATGATAGAACAATTAAAACATATTTTTAAAGATCCAATGCAGGTGCATACAGGGAATGATATCTACTTAAAACACTTGTTGGAAGAAGAAGGCATTCAGTAGGAACTGAAAATACAATCCAGACAGTGCCTGTCTAGTATTTAACAGCAGGAAATTCCAGAGGGTGGGTTCCTTAAAACTTAAGGTCTAATTCCTATCTTCTGCAGAATGGACCTCCTTTTGAGATGGTATCTGCGGGATGCTATCACCAGCAGAGAGTAGGGTTTGATTGCTATATAAGGGGAGAGATAGTATTTCAGGTATCCATATATACAACCACATACCTTTCCACCATTGGGTTGGCATTTTGCTAGGAGAAAATTAAGCAGATTATTTGTTCTATGCCCACTGCCCATGTGCGAATTACCTGTTTTGTAAAGGGGTATTTTCAAGTGCAGCATCAGTTCTTGGGATTCTATATGAGGGTAGTCCACTCATAATTCACTCCCCTGCCTTTTAAATTTGATATTGGATATATGCCATTCATGTGCATGATGAAAGTTCAGCCAACTGAACAGAAGCAAAGATAAATAGTAATAGATGCTTGTGTTCAAACGTCCCGTAAATGCAACATGTTCGGTAATGACAGGGGCCTCTAGGGGGTGCCACTTGCCTCCAAGCATGCTTCGTTGGTCTTTGAGGATCTGGCACACTCTCATTCCTCCAGCTTTTGGATCCTTTTCAGCTGCAACAGCCCAGTTCTTTCTCTATGAAAGACGTTGGCTGGAGGATTATACACCACACCTGGAGAGCTTCCTTCTCCCAAGTCCTTACCCAGGTTGCTAGCCCGCTCTCAAGGCAGTTCACTGAGGACAAGGACATTCCATAAGGATCGCCTCAGCCTCCCCAGCTGTCCTTTCGGGAGAGCACATACAACAAGCACATGCACTGGTCACTCAGATCATGGGACGACACCCAAACCAGAACAATGAAGTGTGCAAAGGCTCACAACTTTCTCAGACCAGAGGCTGGGAGAAATCCAAGGAATGCAATGAGAATATGATTCTGCTGGGGCAATGCCAGGGTCTCGGGGCTCACATGCCCACATGATGCTTAATATGCAGCGCATTTCCTCTAGGCTTCGGTTGCCACGCCAGGTCTTAATCTGTGGGCCTAGGAATTAGGAAAGAATCCAACTAAAGGGAGTCTGGGGTGTTCATAGGGGCCTTTCCGAGGCAAAAGATAGGTCTGCCTCAAAACAATATCTCTTGAATCTCTCCATTGTTTGGCATGCAGAAAGCCTTTTGGCTGTAGATCCATAGCAAATGCTGCTAGTGGTCTGCCCTAAACGTGATTTGCTCCTTTTCTTACAACTGTGTTTGTGTGGAGGAATGAGAAAACGGCCTGTGCTCTGTTCTTCTCCGGAATTGCTGGCTAGTTGCTTTGCTGAAATTGGCAGTCTTGGTGCAATTACCACATGCCTTTAATAAGGATGCAGGGGCAGCTGCGCCTGATTTGCATAATAATTTGAAATTTACATATTTCCCTCTTTGTCAAATGCCCTCATCTTACTTCCACCCACACACCCCGACATAAACTGGGGGCGAATGTATACTACAGTGGGAAGTCAAGAGAACTCAAAACTAAGCAACTGAAGAATAAGCAAAACAAAAAAAACATAACAATTCTTTCATAGAGTTTTACCATCCCTTGGTACTTTTAAGATGACCTTAAAGACCTGAAAGACCTTAAAGACCTATCTTTCTACATTGGCTTTTAGTGGGCAATCTGTGTTGAAGTAGTGCTCTGTTTTGATTATACTGGGCTATTGTGAGTTTCGTGCCAGAAAATGAAATGTTCCTTTTAACTGTTTCGTATATTATAGTACCTTGGGAGTGGGGGTTTGGGGGGTGGGTGGTGGTGGCATATATTTATTTGTAAACAGCTTGGGGTAGAGTTTCCCTTTAAAAGTGGGCTATATGTTTCTTAATCAAATTTTAATCAAATCTCTGCCAATAGGCATTTGCAAATATTTATAGATATTTTAAAGGAAAGACTTTGTTTCTGTTTTTTAAAAAAGTCTTTGTGGGGAAATAAATGCTTCTTGTAGGCAGAACTACATATATGTGTGAATCAGAACCTTCTTGCAGAACAATATTCAAAACCTTGTACTGCTAAGTTGCAACTAAGCATCTTTTCTAAATGGAGATGGAGAACCTATGACCCACCAGATGTTACTGGGCTCCATCAGTACCTCAGCCAGTATGGCCAATGATCAGAGATTATGGGAGCTGCAGTCCAACAACATCCAGAGGCTACAGGTTCCTCAACCCTGTTATACATTTTTACAGTGTTCCAGAGAAGCCTGAAATAATTTGGGACATTGGGAAAACATGGCTGGCATTCTATGCTTTCACACTTTGCATATTGTTTGGTGTTTACTTTTTACCTGCCCAGCTGGCACAATTACACATCATGAATGCAAATCAAAGCTTTGGGAGTCAGCAGTGATGCTGCTAATACTTAATATGAATACAGTGGTGCCCCGCAAGACGAATGCCTCGCAAGACGAAAAACTCACTAGACGGAAGGGTTTTGCGTTTTTTGAGCTGCTTCGCAAGACGAATTTCCATGTGGGCTTGCTTCGCAAGACGAAAAACGAAAACGTCTTGCAAGTTTGTTTCCTTTTTCTTAACACCGTTAATACAGTTGCGACTTGACTTCGAGGAGCAACTCATAGAATGCGGTGTGGTAGCCTTTTTTGAGGTTTTTGAAGACTTTGGTGATTTTTGAAGCTTTTCCAAAACTTCTTTTGCAGCCATTTGGTAAGTTAAACTTTTAAAACTTTTTGGGGGTTTTTTGGATTTTGGGTTGGGGTGTTTGGAATTCAAGGACTTGGTGTTGGGGAGGGGTTTGCAAGAATCTGGAAGCTTGTGTGTTTTTTTGATTTGAATTTCTGTGTGGCGGGTGGCTGGGGGAACAGTTGAGGAGGGGGTTCTTCAGCAAGAAGCAAAGAGTGGAAGAGGAACCTTCTTCGAGTTGTCCCCCAGTGTCTTAGAAAATGTACTGTACACTTTGTTGATTTTTAAATGTTTTTCTGTCATGTTTAGAAACTAAATTTATCGTTCCTTCAATTTTTGAAATGCTCTTTACAGTATGTGTGACTTTAAAGAGCACTCAATAAACTCTTGTTGTACCAAATTTGGCTTTGTTTGGACTTTTTTTGACCATAGGAACACATTAATTGACTTTCAATGCATTCCTATGGGAAACCGTGCTTCGCAAGACGAAAAATTCGCTAGGCGAAAAAACTCGCGGAACGAATTAATTTCGTCTTGTGAGGCACCACTGTACCAGGCTCACAGTCCCCTTCTAAAATACAAGGTGAACATTAGAGCCTTTGAATTCTTCTGCAGCTCATATTTCAATCTTTGCTGGAGAAGAATTCAACTGCTTCCTCCTCCTCGTACTCAGTCCCCAACCCGCTCCTACTTTCTCACCCACTACTTTCTCAACCCTACCACCTATCCGCCTCCATAACTGCTCCAGTAGCAGCACCAGCAGGTAAGTAGGAAAGGCAGTCTCTTCTCCTCCCTTTGTCTGACTCAGCTGCTTCCTTTTTGTGAATGACAGCTTCTCTCTGCTTCTGGCAAGTGGACTGTCGTCCTCTACCACTACAAACAGACCCTGTCGTTTTGCACATTGCTGTAAAACTTCTTCATGCCATTTGCCTGGGGCCAAATGGGATGTGACACTATCCATGCAATTAGCAGTCTGCCTGTGCTGGCTATTTGCATCAGGAGGAAAGTTCTCCCATCAGGAGGAAAGTTTTGCCTATGGAAGTCTTCCTCCCAATGCAAATAGCAGGCACTAGCCTCCTGATCTGGATTGGGATTGCAGCCAGGGGGTGGGGATGCATTAAAGACCCCTATCTCTGCCAGGGTCCTGATCTGCATCAGGCCATCAACTTCTTACTCTCAAAAAACATACACACAATTGCTGATAACATGCCATGTCTAGTTTTGTCCACAGAAGTGAGCAAAATTGCCAGTTCTATTCATGGTGAGTAAGTGAGATGACCTTGCTACTGTCAGCAAGAAGCTATCAACATGAGCTCACAGATAGAGCAGCAGCCATGATCAAGACGGTCACATACACTGGCCTTGAAAAAGTGTGGATAATTTCCTCTGCAAGGAAGGATCGTCTTCAAACTTGACACGTGCCAGCACAGTACAAGTAGTCTCTTTGTACTGCTCCAGAGTACAGGAGAGAACAGTGCCTCTCTCCATGAAAAGACCACTTCACCAGCCCAATAGAAACTGGCTGCAAAGGAAAATTCTGTTAATGATGCAATGAAAATGAAAGTTGCAAAGGGCAACACACCACACCTTTGCTTGGATTAAGATAAGTGAATTTAGGGAAGTTCACAAGAGCTTCCTGTCTGTTCCCCTCTCCGATCACCTGTATTCCCTCCTCCCAACCCCATATTTAGAGGCTCAGGGGGTCCTCCAGAATATTTTGGGTCAGGTCATAGGATGCTATTTGGAGAGGTGGGATTAAGTGGGATCATGCCTGCTGTCAGTCTTTGCCTCTACCCTGGTCCCATATGTGCATTTGGCGTGTGAAAAGGAGCCTACACACATACAAGCTGTGCATAGCTTGCACCTATGCAATCAGGGACCTTACCAATGCAATTGTTCCCCATCACATGAAGAACCTACAGGTTGGGTATCATTTGTATGCAGGTCTGCCAAATACACTTACAAGACGGGGCAGCAGCTGTGATACTACTCCCATGTCTTGTATTGAGTTGACCACACAACTAGTACCCAAGTTCAATGAGATGATGCGGAAAGTTGTGGGAGGCAGGTTGCCGCTCTGTACAACATTGGGGAGAGGGGGACCTGGACACACCTGGCACACCCCTTTCACATCCCTACAAGCACAACATTTATGTCCTCCCTTTTTCATTTGCAAAATTCAGGACGTCAGAGTTTGGCAAGGTGTGGCATTTAAGAATAGATGCAGGAGTTCAAGTGAACAGCCTGACATTAATGGACTTTGCAGAGAATAAACAGAACGAAATCCAGTTGTACAAGAGATGGTTATGGTAGGTAGCAAAGTGCATTGGGTTATCTGCAGTGCAGGGAGAGAGAAGGCAGTGCCCCATAGACTGTAATGTTGGTACTCAGCTATAAAACAAGCAGCAGAAGTCAAGCAATTCTGAGTGTAACAAAAGCAAAGGGGCTTGACAAATAATACAGTTTGTAATAGAAAACAAGCAAGTTCTCTCAGGTCCAGGAGGATTATTGCAGGATCTACAGATCCAGCCACTGAAAAGAAAATCTTTTCACAAAGCCAGTGGCGGGAGCAGAGGCCTGAGAAACTTTTCTACAAGCTCCTGAAAGCAGGAAAACCACAGTCTAAGGAAACTTGGGAGAGGAAAAAAACTATATGCAAAAAGATTCAAGAAGTTGGAGGTCATGCTTATGCCAAAGCGATTTTAAAAACAACAACAACTAAAACTCTCAAAAAGCACAATGCAGGTACCTACAGGTGCCAACAGTTCCCTTTGATGTAAATGTATCAGATTCTTAAATGCCACTATCTGCTGCAAAACAAATGGGTCAACTATTGAAGTTGTTTCTGAGCTTCTGGGTTCTGTGGATTCTGCCACCACAGGCTTTATGGCTGGAGGCAGGATCAGGCATTTGGCAGGGCCAGAGGGGCACATCTGCTGTAATGTACTAATTCATACCAGAAACAGGAATATTTGGATGGCAACATGTACTACTTTGAAAAGGACAGTCCTGTAGTTGAAGGAGCCCTCTGTTTGAAAGGCTTCCCAGTCCAAGTTTCATTTCAATACAGTGGTACCTCGGGTTACATACGCTTCAGGTTACAGACTCCACTAACACAGAAATAGTGCTTCAGGTTAAGAACTTTGCTTCAGGATGAGAACAGAAATTGTGCTCTGGTGGCGCGGCGGCAGCGGGAGGCCCCATTAGCTAAAGTGGTGCTTCAGGTTAAGAACAGTTTCAGGTTACGAACGGACCTATGGAACGAATTAAGTACTTAACCCGAGGTACCACTGTATAAAGAACTGTGAGATTTGTTGTATTTCTATTTAATTTATAGTAATTATTTCTAAGTTGGCATCTATACATGCAAACTGACACATGCAGGTTTTATGCAAATCTGTGCCCTCATTCTGGTTGATGCATTTTCTCTTTTGAGGCAATGTATAGGTGGCAGCACTAGTTAAAATGTGGTCCCCTGGAGAAAGTAACAGATATTTCCCCTATTTTCAGATGCTTATGGTTGTGTACCATAAGGGAGATCAGTTTGCACATTTGAAGGGATGGTCTATTTTTCATTCACCCAGAGATGAAAGAGGACTGTCTTCTTGCAGAAGGGCCCACAACAACCTGGAGCTGGTTGTGGCAGATATTTCATGGGGGTTCTGCTTCAGGACCCCTGCATGTCAGACTAATATTTAGTCTTTTCAAAACAATGGAGCAAACTCGTCTTTAACTGAGGATGCTCAGTTTTTGACATATCATCATGCAACATATGAGAAATACATGTGCATTTATAGTGCAATCACAATGCTGTGCCTCTATGGTTCCAGGGATGCCAACTAGTCTATGTTAGCTTTGCTCCTGTGCCTTTAAAGGTAGGATTATATGCAGAAATTAATTTAACATATAATTAACATATAATTAATAATTATATGCAGAAATTACCTGCTAATCCCCCCACCCAATATTAGGCTGCTGCTGAAGATTCGAGACTGGAATGAAGTTGGCAGCCAAATGTCTCCTCCACTTACCCTACCTATCTCCCCAACATTTTGCTCATATCCCTAACTCAACATGTGACATTTATGTCCCACACATTTAATAGGTGAACCCTAATTGTAAACCTCATGGTCACAGCTGTGTGCAGACGTTTCAGGTTAAGAATGGACCTCTGGAACAAATTAAGTACCACTGTACAGAATCACGGGGAGAAATTCCCTGGAGTGAAGTTCACTGAATTCAATAGGACTTGCATCTTCTGAGTGGCCATGGTTAATACTGCATCATTAAGTGGTTAAAAGTAAAACCAGAGACAGGCAAGTGGTTGGGAGTTTCCGGTACCGCACCAAAAAACATGGGAGACCAGATCAATGTACATTAAGCGCTGCCCATTGACAGGTTTTCAACCCTGACCTTTGCCTTTCAAAACCCATTCAACAAGGTTTATTTAGGGCCTCTTTGTCAATCAATGCAGACATTAGCAGGATGCAAAAGAGCATGCCCCTGGTGGGAGGTATCCATAGTAACATGACACATTTATTCAGGAAAGGGCAAAGGGGGAACCTGTGTTTCCTCTCTCCAAAGTGCAAGGAGATGAAATGTGAACAAGTGGAATGATCAAACCATGCTGGTGGAGCATCAAGCCATGGTGATTCAGGCACTTCCTGCTCCAGAGCACCAAGGTAAACCTGACAGTACCACAAGGTCTTGAGTTTCCATATCTGAAGGTCCACACATTTCCCCAGTTGCAGTCTTCTTTTTTTGTAGTGCCCATGTAGACACATGGATTTTTCATCCCTTTTGTAGACTAATCAGGAGGTGGATTGATTAAAACAGAGCTAGGAAACGACAGTCAACTCTTAACAAGTCCTTAGTGGCGCCTACATTTGTGCATATGCTCAGACATGTACCTTCTAAGAAGAAAACATCGCCATTTGTTCCATTCTTCTCACCGTTTTGTCATATAATGCTCTGCACTACAAAGGAGTTGCCAGCTTTTTAACAGTGACGTTTTCCTGACATTAAGATAACTTTATGGCGTGGGGGGACAGAAACGCTTTTCTAGTTAATTTCTGTATTCCAGACTGTTTTTAAAGGCACAGAAGCAGAGGCAGTAATAAAACTTATGCCCCCATAAGGCAGCCAGTGAGTCTATCTTCCCACATAGCGATGGGGGAGAAATTTGGTTCTGTTCACATTTCAAGGTGAACCTGCCTAATTCCTATTTTCTGAAAGAATATGAGAAGCAAAACATAGCCATATCTCAGGGTGATTCACAACATAAAAATGCAATGTAAAAACACAAAATGCATAATAAAAACAAGAGCAAAAAACCACAAGCCAATAACCCCCCTTCCCTCCAGTTCATTTCTCCAGACAAGTATTGTGCACAAAAATGCATATACTAGGCTGTAGTGTGAATAAAAGTGCATATACTAGTGAACGTAATATATAAAAATGCATTATACTGGAGGACATTGCTTTGCAAAAAATTGTTTATAAGGCAAATATACACAGAAACATGGAGAAATTAAGAAAAATTCACACAAAATGGTGAATTTTCATGAGGACTTACAAAAATTGAACACTGATGTGAAAATGAGAGAAATGAAATAAAGTTTGTATAAATGAGAAACTGTTAAAATCTGAAAGTGAATAAATTTGCTTACTTCTTAGCTATCTTCAAGAGAAATTATATAAAAGGGTGTCCACAGGGAAGTTTTTAGCATTCTATGTATTAGTTTAAAATTTGATCTAATGGCAGTGTGTGCAGAGATTCTTGTACATGTTTAAGGTTATCTGCTCTCTCCAACACCCCCGTCCTGTAGCACACACAAACAGGACCATTACAAATGGGTAGCCTTGTGCATGTGTGTGTATTTTCACTTGCAACAAGCTTCTCTCCAACTCTTAGCATGACACCAATTGACAGATCTATAGGAGGAACTGGGCATGGAGGAAGGTGAGTCTGTCTGTGAGTTGGAGTGTGTGTTACATTTTGAATTGCTGGAGTAACAGAAATACTTCCCACTTGTATATATCTGTATCTGTATCTGCAAAGCCTACAAACTGTATGTATAGATCAACATCCAGAACAGCATTACTGGAGCCTGATCTTCGACAGCAGTGAACTATTTTGGATCTTAAGTTGCCTCTGTGTGGTGACTGAGAGCTGGGGACAACTTCGGCTACGTGGGTATTTCACCTCAGATTCCCAACAAGATCCTCAATAATGATTCATCATAGTTACTAGCTGCTGCTATATAAGGCTCCTAGTTATAAAATAAGGAGCTGTTTCCATTATGGCAGTAGTTCCTATTTCAGAAAGTCAGATGAAAACATTTGGAAACATGTTCTGCCAGGTATAGTTCTTAAGCACTCCTCTCCTTAAAGCAGGCACTGCTTGACCTTATTTGAGCCTGTCACAAAGAAAATATAATAGTTTCTCAAAATAAATACAACACTGGGTATTATTATTTTTACTTGTTTGTTGCTGCAGACTTGTGCACCTAAGAAACTGCTTCCCAGTCCAGTCCTAAATTGCTGAATCGGAGTTCTATTTTAATCCATGGGTTGTTGCCATGTTGAGCCAAGTGAATGAGAGACTAGCTTATGTTCATAAAATATGCTAACTGCCTTCTCTAGAACACAGTCAGTATGAGCAGGGTGAGACTAGGACATAACTTTTAAAAAAATTATTTTTTTGAACTTTAGCAATAAAGTTTTAATGGTCCTGCTATCTCTGACTTATCTCTTCCCTCTCCATGTCTCTCAGTGAGATTTGATGGCTGTTCCAGGCTTCACAACTATCCTTGGGCTGTCACTGGCACCCTCTGTCCATTGGTTCTTTGCCTGCCTATTTGACCTTGGCTCTTCCTTTGCTCTCTGATATTCCTGGGCAGCAAAGGCAAGCATGCCAAGGTCTGTCAAATGTTGTCTGCTACCTGGAAGATATTAGCGAATGTTGATGGTTGCCGCATGCCAGCAAGCAGATACTGTCAAATGTTGACAGCTGCATATCAGATACTGCGCAGACATTGGTTGCTGCTGCAAAACTATTATATGCCAATGTCAAATATTAGCCTTCCCAACCCAGTGCTATCAGAAAGGGTAACTCAGATAAGAAGACCCCAACAGTGATCTGCCTAGCCCAGTATCTTGTTCTCACAGTGGCCAAGCTGGCTAGCAGAATCTGAGTGCAACAGCACTCTTGCCTCCTGTAGTTTCCAGCAGCTGGTTTTCAGAAGCATACTTCCTCCAGCTGTGGAGGTAGAACATATCTATAATGGTTAGTAGCCTTTTTCTCCATAAATCTTCCTTTTGAAACCAGAGCAGGCTTATCTAGGATGTGACCAAATCTGATAGGGTCACAGAAACCTCATATCCATTTTCCACCTTTGTAAGCAAAAGGAACTGCCAACCCCAAGTTCCCAGGGTCTCAAGAAAAATTGGGGGAATAATTTGTTAAAATAATACATGGGGTGTTCCTGCAGCATGCTAAGGGTTAAGGCTTTGCGCGGCGTGTAATGGCATTCCAACGTCTACTAATGAGTGGGAAGACCGTTATATTGTTCTGAGTTTGTTGTTGTTAACTGTGAGTTTATTTAGTTTAAATAAATATGACATTTGCAAAAAAACCTTCTTACATCTAGAGAATGACTGCTATCAAAATGCACTTAGGAAAAATGAAAGGTGGATTAATTTCAGCTCTAAATAAATACAGCATTTATTTTGATGGCTTGTGAATCTGCTGCTTCATATACGAGTACTGTGATTTTTGGAGTAAATGGCGACAATGCACTAGACTTGGACCATAAGCAGCAATCATTCTCAGATGGCCAAATAATTTCTGTGTTTATTGTAGGTAGTATTTGAACTTGCATTGCTCTATGATTAGCAATCTCACTGATCTTTGCTTACATAGACTATGGTGGATGCACAGAGGGAGAAAACGGAAAGTGAACTTGTTTTTAGTGGCTCCATTTGGAGTCCAGACCTGTTAGGAACATAGGAACATAGGAATCTGCCTTATACCGTTGGGACATTGGTTCATCTAGCTTAGTACATGGAGATACCAGGGGTTGAATTTGGGACCTTCTGCATGCAAAGCAGATGCTCTACCATTGAGCTATATCCTCATCCTATAGCTGTTATCACATCAGTTTACTATTAGATGGAGTCACATCCCCTATTTCTCTTCAAATGTATCCTGAAAGGGGTTCTGTGAATCTGATTCTGTGCTTCAAACTTCAGCTGCCAGTGGATGAAGCCAGTTCCTTTGAGTAACCATTTAGTCAAGCCCAGCCTTTAAAGAAAACTTCTGCTTGAAAATGCAATCAGATGCAGAGACAGAATCCTTCCTTTTAATCACACTATTGCTCTCCTCGGTCTAAGGTTACCTGTTCTTCACAATCTTCTCTTTTGATGATCTAAATGACATAAAGTGATTGTTTCTTGATAATTAATGGGGACTTTTCGATCAGAAGATTTTAAGCCTCTGTTGTCAAGGGTTGGTTAAGAACCAGGATGCACCCGGGCAAATGGAATGCACCCAGGGAGGGAGGTGAAATCCAAAACCAGAGGTTTAGGACACCATCTTAGTCTGAGGCATATGCACACAGTGACCCTTAATAGACCCAGCTCCCAGCTGTTGATAAATGGTGGATTTCTGTTTATTTATTTTTCCTGCCTGTTGCAATACTGGCCAGGGAAACCTGTCCCACCAGTGCTGTGATTCCAGTTTCTCATTTATCCTTGGTTTCCAGCCTCTCAAGAAAGTCAACAGTAGTCAATGGAACAATAATGGGAGAGGAGGACCAGGATTAGTGGCAGGGCTTGTCTCTCACCAGAAGACATGTGACCCGGGGGCTGAGTGCTAGCTGCTAATTATTATTAACAAAAGCAACTTGGAGGGTGGAAGGAAATCTGATCTTCCTGTACTGTGGTTTCCAAGTGCTATTCTTGAGTACACGTACAGAAAATGTAACCCTTTAAGGGGTGAAGAAGAAAGGAAGGCTCCATTTTCATGCCCATTTCATTTTAGCCATTGTACCAGCAGGCTACAGAAAAGCTTTCCATTTTTGTCTATTTGCTTGCACCAAGTTTAGGTTACTTGGGTACACAGTGTAAACAGCTTCAGTATATAGGTAAGAGAAGCAATGTCCAGAAAACAAGGCTGGGATATAGACTAAGAGCTGGTTACACTGTGTAGGCGCTTAAATACTGTCGATTATATTCAACAAACTTTTACTCAGAGCAGACCCATTGAAATTAATGGACCTAAGTTAATTGTGGCCATTCATTTAACTGGGTTTACTCTGAGCAAAAGTTGGTTGAATGCGACCCTTTTTCTGTAGGTGTGTTGTTTTATTGTTTATTTTACTTATGAGCGTCTATATTTTAATGTACATGCAGCTGGCTTTTATATTTTGCAAGCTGTTTCAAAGCCTATTTTGATATTGAGAGATATATAAATTAAAAACAAAAGACACTTGGCAGGTAAATGTTGTCAGTCATTGCTCTCTAATGAGTACATCTGTATCACAGGGGTGGGGAACATTTGACCATCCAGCTGTTGTTGAGCTGCATTTCCCACCATCCCAGATGGGCCAGGCTGGCTGGGTTTATTGAGAACTGGAGGCTAATTCAAGAGACCTACACTGGATCAGAAATTTTATCCCAAATTCTTATAGGACTGAAACATCAAAGCAGCCTTTTCCAGTTTGGTGTCCTTCCAGATTTTCTGGGCTACACCTCCCAGCAGTGCCAGTTCACACAATTGTCCTGATTCTGGGACTGATAGGAGCTGTGGTCCAGAACATCTGGAAGTTACCAGATTGGCAAAGGCTGCGTTAGAAACAGTGAGTAAGCCCAAGACCCAAATGAATCTATTGTTGAATAGGGGTATTTATTTAAGCATTTCTGTCCCCTCCATCTAAGGCAAATGCATCACTCAGGGCGGTTTGCAACAAGTTTAAAACAACAATTTCACAAAATAGCAATATAGCTCCTGCTTTTCCAAGAACAAATCCAGCACGCTTGCCAAGGTTCCCATTGGCAGCCTAGTATTTTGTGCTGGTTTCAAATGTTATCAACACCTTTGGTTCCAAAGAAGCTAATAATCCAAAAGAATTTGGAAGAAAGTTCAGCAGGATTGAGTGAAAGAGTGTTGTGTACACAGTGCCTGGCCATAATATACTTTATCTGTTCTCAGAGTTTAAAAAAACAAAACAGCTTTGAAAGTATACCAGCTGAAATGTCAACTGTCTTCCTCAAATGAGCTGTGATCATTCCTATCAACCAAGGATTTGTCTAGAAGTTCAATGACCTCGTGGAGGACCATACGCCAGACACAAGGAAGTCATAATAAGACCTTTATCCCCTAAGGCTGGGCTGGGCAACCTGTGGCCCTCCAGAGGTTTCTAGAGTCCAACTCTCATCAGCCCCAGCTTGCAAGGTCAGGATTGTGGAAGTTGTAGTGCAGCAACAGAAAAGCAATGACAAACCTAGACAGCATCTTAAAAAGCAGAGACATCACCTTGCCAACAAAGGTCCATATAGTTAAAGCTATGGTTTTCCCAGTAGTGATGTATGGAAGTGAGAGCTGGACCATCAAGAAGGCTGATCGCCGAAGAATTGATGCTTTTGAATTATGGTGTTGGAGGAGACTCTTGAGAGTCCCATGGACTGCAAGAAGATCAAACCTCTCTATTCTTAAGGAAATCAGCCCTGAGTGCTCACTATTTATTAAATTGCTATCCATTGTATTTTGATTCTACCCCTCCTCTCAATTTGAAGCCCACAAGCAACTCGGGTGCTTGGGAGAGCTAAGGACAGAGGAGAAAATAATTTATTCACATTTTAATATGAATTTACCTAGTTCTTACTTTCTGAACCAATAAAAGTGCATCTGCTCTTCAAAATTCACACTTCTTCAAATATTTTGAAGTCATTTTCCAGATAGAAAATGCATTTAAAAGCGTATATTAGGGGGACAAAAAAATATTAGTAGAAAATTAGGCACACCATTGGCCAACATTGCATACAAAAACGAGCGTATCCGGATAATTGTGCACCAGTAAAAATGAACACAAACTTCCTTAAAAAAAAAAAAAAGCAAGTTGATGCAGAACTGAACTTGAGACTCTAAAAATGAAGAACTTAGAAACAGCTAAACTGACAGATGTGTGCATCCCTGGGAGAACTGGATATAAATCAGACACTGAAAAAAATAGATAAACTCAGGCGAAGGCTGCATTTCAGTGCATACTTAATTGGGCGTAGGCCCATTGAGCATAGTGGGATTTACTTAGGAGTTGAAAAGTTTCTCTTACCTATTTGCCTGTTTATCTCTCTGTTTGTTTATTACAGTAGACAAATGAAGGAGTGGGACTGAAGTCTGTTGTGCAACGAAGACCTCAGAATAAGTTTACAGTCATATGGGAAATGCAAATGAAGAGAGGGAGGTTGTTAAGGGAACTATAGCACAGATGACAGTACAAAGGATGGGACAAAGGAAAAGGTGGGAGAGGGGATGGAACAAAGTTGGAAATGCAAAAGCACAAAAAGAAAGAAGGCAGGCCACCCACCCCCACCCCCCGTGCTCAGTATTTATCATCTTGCACTCGTACAATATAAGGGAAGAAAAAATGCATTGGTGTGTGTAAACATACACACACACCATTTTTGTGCACTATTTTTATCTGCTGTTTAAAATGGAACATGGCAAAAATAAAATGAAAATCACAATATTCGTTTGCCAAGATCAATACAATTAGAGATTGGCTGAACTATTTTTAAAACAATAAATAAATAGTCCTCTTTGCTGGAGTCTTCCCTGCACTTCATTCCAGGGCCTTTTGTCCTTTCTGGTCTGAGTTTTTGATCCAAAAATACGCAAGGATCTGCCAAACCACTAAATGCAACCAACATAAAGTAGAATGGCAACTGAGCTGAGCGAGCTTGTATATGAGGGTGGTTTGACTTTATGTTTGTTTAAATCACATTTCAATTTCTTGAGTATGGCTTGACAATATTTTAAGTTGAAATGCTGTTTTCCTAGTCTGACCGCACAGGTCACAAATGGGACGGTTTGTTTTACAGAGATAAGAAACAATGAAATTAATTTATGTGTCAGGATGGCACAGACTGATTCACACCATTTTATTTTAACAACCCTGTAAAGTTGTGACATGTCCCTGTACACACAGTGAGCCCCATAGCCGAGTACAGATTTGAAACCAGGTCTACATTATCACAGTGGTTCTCCAGTGTTACATGGTGAACAACACATCTCCCCCTCCCAGAAGTGTCCCTCTTCTCCCTCTGACCACTCACTCTTATCCCACCACCAATCAATCAGCTAGAAGAAGAAGCCCTTTATATTCCTTCCTCTCAAAAAAGTCCCAATGGATAGCTTGGTTGAGAGGATTCTGTCCAGCTCTTGAAAGTTCTTTACTGAGAAGGAGGAAGTTTTGTGTGTCACCGCATTCGGCGCCACTCACAAATCCACAGCACCTATTTATTAATGCAGGCATTTGTCCAGTCCCAAGAACAGGCTTTCAGTCAAGTTTATCCCCCCAAAAAACCATCACCATGGGCCAAATGTATGACTAGAGATGAGAAGTGGAAATAATATAACACTGTTTTTCAGGGACCATTGTAGATTAGAAAATGTCCCATCCAGTTTGAACACAATTGCTCCATAAAACCTTCTTTAACTAAAGCTGTAGGCAAACACAAAACACATTTAAATCTTGAGACGTGTACATTGCCCCTCAATATACTGTTTCTGTACCATCAGGACAATGGCATCTAAACCATAAGGGAAGTAAGAGATTTAAAGAAAACCAAATGTTCTGGCAAAGATCGGCTCCCTGCATTCATAGGCTTATGGGACACTGAACGAAAACACGTGCCCCCTGTTGGAATGGATGGAGCCCATGTCTGGATTCACTGCTAATTTTAATCCAGCAACAATCCCACTGAATTCCATTCAAGAAGAACATCTTGACCAAAAATGCTGTTGAGCAATTGCAATAGTTGAAAGCAATTACTGGGCCCAACATAACAAAATGACCCTCTGGATGTGTATGGCCTTTATAACAAGGACCCTTTTCCTGGAGCTAGCCAGCACTCTGTTATGATGCGGGATTTTGCAAAAATAACTAATAAAAATGTCCATCTTTTGCCTAATATATTTCATTTCAGGCAAATGGATGCCCATGTGCCTTAAAGACAAGAATATGGTAATTTCTGCAATGCATAGGGTTCAGAGTAAAAGTCATAACTTGCAGTGAGTAATTTCAAATTTTACCACCCAAATGTATTATATAAATAGACACATATTATTTATGCTACATAATTTGCTTGACTTGCCATGGAACCTAGGATTACAAAACAAACAAGAATTGAGTTACCATTGGTTGTAGTGCAGAAAACAGGGCTGCTGAAATTACTAGAAGCTACAAGTGAGAAAGACCTAGAGCACATCCCCAGTGCTTGGCATCTTGTAGATTATATGCTCCATTGTTAGGAATCATTGGGTGGAAATCATTGTCGAGCTACGATGAATGTCCTGTCTGCAGAAGCATTTCAGCTTGCCAGACAGAATGATCCCTCAACCCATACCTTATGAGCCACACTGTGGTGGGGTTTTCCCAACTTCTCCAGAGCCAATCTTTTGATAGGGGCGGGGGAAGAAAGGGGAAATCCCTGTTGTGCAAGCAGAAGTCCTTGCACTGGGCTTCCACTGATGGGCCTTGTTAGGTGAATCCCACCCATCAAATTTTGCTATAATTTGCAAAGTCCCAGAAAGAGGACAGACAGCAAAGACCACTCCAGTGGATCAACTGCCATTTTGGCTCCTCTTCTTCTAGAACTATATAATCAGTGGCCATTCCAACTATAAGATTATGTACATTGATAAGAATTTGCTTTCTTTCTCTCCCCCCCCCCCAATTGCTTCTTTTTTCTTTTCTGAATCCAGGTAGCATCTTTTTTAAAACTCTGTACAATGCTTATAAAACAATAGGTGCATTGTTTATTATTACTATTTCTTCAGGGCAAGCTGTATCAAGCACACAGCCTTCACAAACCTGATGTCCTGCATATGTTTTGTGTCACAGCCTCCATTATTCATAACCATTGGCCATGCTGGCTGTCACCATTGTTGGTGTGACTCTCCTACCTGGAAAGGTGTCCATGTCTATGGTCTTATGGTGGGATCTTATGAGCCAGCTCCTCATGTGAACTAAAATTGTGCTTGCCCCAGAAATATCATAGAGATTCTGTGACACAATGTCAAATCACATGGAGACACCTCAATTTTACCCCTGTTCAACTAGGTATTACAAAAACTTAAACTAAAGTCAGTTCTCCTGGCTTTGGATTATTATTATTACCACAGTTTAGTCCAGCAAATGGTTGCCTTCCTCCATTTCATGACATCATGCATCATAATATGTAGCTTATCCATTAATTTTAGGACCTTCTGAATGAGAGTAAAATATTCTGCAATGATGTTAGTCCACTTTTCACTAATGCATGCAATTGCTTTGATTCAGCACTAAAATGATCCATAAGTTAGTGTGCTGCTTTAAAGAAAATAAAAATTCAGACGTTGCCCTGAGGGTTCATGTGCCTCAGATTAAGTCATAGTGAAGGGTGTGGCATGAATCACTTAAAAATATTCAGATATTACATTAAACTTCTGGGCTTGCGCAATTCTCAATGATTCATACTTCAAACACACCTTTTGCTAGCTATGGAGCTAACTATTCCTTCATTTCTTCTAGTGGATGCCGGGGACAGAGTGTTAGGTACCGTACTTAAGAAAAGCCTTGCTGGATTTGAGCAAAGGCCCATCTTGTTCAGCTTTCTGTTCTCATGGTGGCCAACCACTGACCTTTGCCCATTCTTTGATAGAAGCATGAGCAGCAGGTGGTACTAAATGCTCAACTGTGTTTTCCTTGCTTCTAATTCATTACCTCAGAGGTTGCTTTTCCCTACCTGAGGAAGCTAAATCTAGCACGAGGGCCTATGCTCCCGTTAAGGGAGGGAACCCAGGGGGGAAGGATTAGAAACACAAAAAGGTTGGTTGTCAAAGATAGTCATGCATCGTAGATTCTGGATGTGCCTCCTCCCCATCTGTCGTCATAGGATTTAATGTTCATTGCAATCGCCTCCATTTGTGCATACACTGTTAGAAGAGCTCTGCTCTCCCAACCTGCCCTTGACTTTCTATAGCTGTCGTGAGGTCTTCTTGAATTTTCTTAGGAGCAGGAAAGGCATCCAGGTACTTTTCTACCTTGGGGCCTACATGAAATTGTTTTCAGGGGCAGCCCATAACATCTGAGTGCACAGCCAGCTGCTTCTTGATATTTAGAAGTATGTGTGCACACATGCACCAGACTGCAACCTCCTTCTGGCAAATGGATCATATGAGGGCACCACAAGAGACTCGGGTCATGCTTAGACAGTTCACCGCATAATGGGTTGAGTTCCAGGAGACTTTGAATGGGGGGAGGGGGGGAGAGAACTTAGTTAAGATCTAGAACAGGGGTCAGCAAACTTTTTCAGCAGGGAGCCGGTCCACTGTCCCTCAGACCTTATGGGAAGCCAGACTATATTTTGAAGGGGGGGAAATTTAACGAATTCCTATGCCCCACAAATAACCCAGAGATGCATTTTAAATAAAAGGACACATTCTACTCATGTTAAAACATGCTGATACCCAGACTATCCGCGGGCTGGATTTAGAAGGCGATTGGGCCGGATCCAGACCCCGGGCATTAGTTTGCCTACTCATGATCTAGAACCTGTTTGTCACAAGGAAGCAATAATTTGGTTTCTGCATATCTCATTGAGCATCTCTCCCTGTGCAAGCTTGCTCACTTAATACTGATCTTCTGGAAACTCTGCTTTGTCTAAATGCTTTCCACCCTCAGAAGAGGAGATATGACCTATCCTATGTATGGTCCTGGGATTGCATCCTTATATTTGTTAGCTGCTTTGTAGGGCTTTTCAAAAAATGCAGATAAGTGGGAGAACATTTTTTTTAAAAAAAAAAAAAGCTAAAAGAATGGAATGAAGAAGAAATAAGGGGGGAAGAATCCCATAGTTTCTACTTGTGCTATTTCTTTCGATGAAAAGGTTAGCTTTCAGTCAGCCGGTCTGGTGCTGCTGGGTTGGTTGAAAGGTGCCAGAAGACCTAGATATGTTTTTAAAGGGAATGGGGTGTGTGAGTGTGGAGAGGAGAGAGAGTGCGAGAGAGTCATGCGCTTTGCTAAAGCAAACAAAGAGAATTGGTTGGTTTACCAAGAATATTCTAAGAGTAGGATAGCTCCACCAAAAAAGAAAAGAAGAAAAGAAAAGCCATCTGACTCAACCTTCAATTTCCCTTGTCTTGAGGGCACTGGAATGTGTTAAGAGGCATTCAGTGCCCACAAAGCCTGATGCTCACAGCCAGAGCATTCTGTGTGGCGCCAGCAGTTGCTCTGAGCTGGTCCTTTTCCGGCTCCTGGGAGGTACCGCCCTTTGGAGCTCCCAACTGCTGCTGTTCCTGCAGCTGCCAGGGATGCTGCTTTGTCTCGTCTGTCACCACCACGCCGGTCCCATTTCTTCGGCTGCAATTACACACCTTGCAAATATTGGTTTGGTGAAAGATTAGGCAGTGAGCTGTGAGTGGCTTGCCAATTGGCCAGGATTTATGGCTAGGGGTTAAATAATAGAATAATTGCACAACGCATTATGCTGCATGTGGGGGTTGGGCGAAGAGGTGGAGAGATTTTTTTTTTTTTGGAAAGCATGCAAAAGGTATGCACAAAGAAGGTTTATAACAGGAAACCTCAAGGATCATTTAGGGAGTGCAGAGTTGGCAGACCTCATCCCTCTCCTGTCTCAGACCACACATTACTCAGGAGCACCTCAATCCTGGGTCAGCTCTCCAGCTCTGTGCATTGAATAAACATGATAATAAACATTTCGATGTGCCTGGGCATCAGGGATGCATGCTAAAGGCACACATTCTCATGCTTTTAAAAGAAAGGTCACTGTCTGGCCTGTGATGACACTGAAAGGCATAGATATTATGAGATATAAAGAAGTAACCACAACAGATGCTATTAATATATACTGGGTTTGAGTGGTTTTTTGCAATTTAATCCTGGATATAATCTAAGAGTGGTCTGTAAACCTTGTTGATAATCTAACGCCTTTCAGAAATCCGCACACACACACTCAGGAATCTATAATAATGTTCCAAATACAGATTTTATTGTATAGTCACTGATCTGATAAAAGCAAAATAAAATACCAAAATCATTCAATTCCTAACATGAGCCAGGTTACAATCTTATAAAACTAAGGAAGGGAACAAACAAGATATGATTAAATCCACAAAATCTATTTACTGGTCTTTGCAGCAGAAACCAAGCAACTGTTTTTGTTTTTTTGTCTATGTCAGCTGATAAGTAAGTCAAACATCACCCAAAAGTCCTTTTAGTATTTTAGTAGGATGGAGGTAGATTATCTATTTTCCTCATTTCTATAAAAGTTACATACATTCCCTCCCATGTGTTAATGTTTCAGTTGCTCCACCCCCATAGAGGGCAGACCTATTTGTTTATTGTGTACCCCCAAAATGACCATTGAACAGAAAAGAAAAACACATCTAGCCCTAGAAAAGATTAGCTGATTTTTGGGGAGAGTCAGGCCATCCAATTAATTGGTATGACCCTTAGAAAAGTCAGAAGATAAATTGGAAAGCAGATTTTAGGAGCAGCTGACATGGAACACTTTGCATCCATATTCTTAATCAGAAGGCTAAGAATCTTTTTTTTCCTGGGAATGGCTTTGAGTCTGAAGGAGATTTACAGAAAGGCCCAATAAATGTAGTTTATTATTAAAAGCTTTGAACCATGAGCTAACACAAATATCCTTCTGTAGAAGGTACAGATGTCCTGAGAATGTGTTTGCATAAACCATCTTTAGCCAAAATCGTAAGGCTTGAGACTTGCTTTCAAAGGAAGAACGAGTGCTGCTAGATAAAGCACTTACAGACATACAATAGCCTCACCCTCCTGTTTCACGAAGCTGATTTCAGAATGCAGTGGACAGTCTTGATAGTCATTACAAAAGAGAGGGTTGAACTGGCCCATCACTCATGCTGAATAAATACCACTTATAACAGTTCAAAGAAACTTAGTTGTGGGGATTAAATGAGGAGAGGGAGAACCATGTCCACCACTTTGAGCTCTTTGGAGAAAAAGGTGGGATAAAACTGCAGCAGCAGCAGCAGCAGCAATCACAACAGTTAGTCTTGTTGTGGTTAAGAGCAATGTTCTTAAAGGGACCAGGGGAGATCTGTGTACAGTTTTACCCCACCATTGATTTGATTTTGTCTTTGCAAAAAATTAAAATGGGTACAACCCAATTTAGCAAGATCCAGTTTTGCAAAGCTTTCACACACACCACATGCCCAGTTAAGCCTGTCCTGAAGCACGTGACTCCTTCTATGTAGTCCCGCTGTAGTCAGAAGCAACTGGCGCTCTGGATGTGCATGCCCATTTATATCACAAAGCAGTGAGTCATTGTGCTGTAGTGGGCTTTATATGGAACAACATGGAGCCCAGAGCTTGTTTGCTGCAGTAACTGCACACAGGCCACTAAAGATGATTCTGCATAAAGCAGAATACAATTGTGTCCTGGTGAAGAGGACAGTAGGTCAAGGCTGGGTTGCTTATTTTATTTCCCCTGCATTACATCACTGTTCCTTTTCTAACACTCATCCGCTCTGATCTGCCCCCCTCAAGAATAGGGCAGCTTACCTAATTTTAGATGCCTAGAGCTATATGTAGGCACATGGGTTGCCTACATGAGGCTAACGCCTGTAAATGTTAGTCTTGCCTAAAAATGGTACAGAGGAGTGGTGAGCGCTTGTACTTTGCTCCATAAAGGCGATGGCTTTGTGGTTCTGAATATGACATTTAATTCAGAGGTGCCCAAGTACAAATTGAAGAAGGGAGCACTGCCCTCCCAAACACCCATTCTGGCCTGTAACTTTCCTTCAGGCTATTGCAGCAGCATTGTCTCTGCTTTTTGGGGCCTACTCAAAACACAGACCCTGTTGTTGTTGTTTAGTCCTTTAGTCGTGTCCGACTCTTCATGACCCCATGGACCAGAGCACGCCAGGCACTCCTGTCTTCCACTGTCTCCCGCAGTTTGGTCAATCTCATGCTGGTAGCTTCGAGAACACTGTCCAACCATCTCGTCCTCTGTCATCCCCTTCTCCTTGTGCCCTCAATCTTTCCCAACATCTTCCATTCTGCAAGCCCAAGAGGCTCAGTGGTTTGGACCCATTCCCTTTCTCCTGTAGTAGTAGTAAAATTATTCAACTTACATCCTGCCCTGCCTCCTGAAGGTGCCCAGGCAGCAAATACATCAATACTGTGCCAGAAAAGCATTTACAAAGCATTCTAAAAACAGTTAAAAACAGTCTCGCAATCAGGGGTTTTAGGTACTTCCTGAAAGTCAGCAAAGGGGAGATCTTATCAGGGAGAGCATTCCACAGATGGGGATCCACCACTCAAAAGGCCCTGTGGCAGGTCAATACCAACTGGAAAACTCCCAGCTACAGCACCAACAAGACCCTACTTCAAAATTACCCTAGTGAAGTAATTGACTATCTTTCCTCTGAGTAACTTGCTTCAAAATAAGAGCAGAAACCTGGAAGGGGGAAAACAATAAAAGAAAAAGAGGAACGATAATTTCCTCAGGGGGAAATACCCAAAGGTTCAGGGAAACGGATTTGGGGACATTTGTTTGAACAACCAAGCAGGCAAGTAGTGTTACAGGACAGTATCATTTCTAGAAAGGATAATTCTCCCTTTGAAAGCCACCACTCATCAAGTTCCCACATGCAGAAAGTGGAACATGTCAGAGGCAGAGTTCTATCCCAACTTTCTTTCTGATGTGATGGCTTTGCATATAAAACAGGGGTGGGAAATTTTTTTCAGCCTGGGGGGCACATTCCCTTCTGGGCAATCTTCTGAGGGCCATGTGCCAGTGGTGGGTGGAGGCAGAGGCAAAGCAGGCAGAGCAATGGATGTAAACTTTGTAGAGTATTTACAGATAGGTAGCCGTGTTGGTCTGCCATAGTCAAAATAAAAAAATTCCTTCCAGTAGCACCTTAAAGACCAACTAAGTTAGTTCTTGGTATGAGCTTTCGTGTGCATGCACACTTCTTCAGATACACTGAAACAGAAGTTGCCAGATCCTTCTATATAGTGAGAAGGTGGGGAGGGGTATTACTCAGAAGGGTGGTGGGAATGGGAGATTGGCAGATAGCTGAGATGAGCCTGTTGACGACTCTTAACGACTGCAATAGGTCTTACAGGAAAAGGCAAGAAACAGACTGGAAAGAGAAGCTGCTGAATTGCAACTCATTACCAAACTTAAAACCATGGAGAGACCTGGACTGAACAAAGACATTGGATTCTTATCTCATTATACATGACTAAGCCATTTTTCACCTTCTCACCCCTTGCCTTTTCCTGTAAGACCTATTGCAGTCGTTAAGAGTCGTCAACAGGCTCATCTCAGCTATCTGCCAATCTCCCATTCCCACCACCCTTCTGAGTAATACCCCTCCCCACCTTCTCACTATATAGAAGGATCTGGCAACTTCTGTTTCAGTGTATCTGAAGAAGTGTGCATGCACACGAAAGCTCATACCAAGAACTAACTTAGTTGGTCTTTAAGGTGCTACTGGAAGGAATTTTTTTATTTTGTAGAGTAGGTTAGTTTCTACATACATTTACAGACTCCTCTCTATCCTTTATCTGAACCAGAGCCACCCGCACAATTTTTGTTTTTAACCCAAAATCCAGGACATTGGCTTTAAAATTTAGAATTTCCCCTGGATGGGCATGTAGGACCACCAAAAGAGGACATGTCCAGGAATTCCTGGATGTATGGCAACCCTAGCTTTCACTGACACTCAACTTAACATGGCTTTATTTTTACAGCTCCATTTGATTCGGTTTTAGATTTCTGTATTGCCACCATTTCAAGATTGCCACTAAAAGTGGAACAACCATTTCCACGAACTAAACCCCTTGTAATAAAAGCAACTTCCTTTAAGATGATTTTGGAATTTACAAATATAAACCTATATTTTTAGACTGTAAGAAAAGGGACTGCTCACAGTTCAAAAAACAGTCTCTTCCCTGTTTTTCCCCCATGGGAAAATGGAGACAGTTTTCTTATTATAATTTTTTTAAGGAATGTTTTTGGTTATTTTTGTATTATACACATAGAAATAAACTCAGATTGATGTTTCAGATCTATTTTGGTTGTCATTTCTTCTTGGTGTGTTTTAAGCATGTGCTGTATATGAATTAATTTTATAGAGCTTTAGAAGAAGTTGCTGGGATGAGTTGGCTGTTTTCTAGGAGTCTAGAAAGACAAATATGGAGTTCCTTGGATTTATGGCTCGTTCACCTGCTAGCAGAGGGCAAGATGAGGTGGAAGTGTGTTCTTAATGGCAGCATTTTCTGGATGAGGGCCCAGTGTAGGCAAGACAGGTTGTCTGGTCTATCAACAGAACAGACACCCATAGGTGACCTTCATGGATTGCAACGAGCAATTCTCAAGTAGTTGGAAATGGCACAGATCATTTGGGTGGAACTGAAACATGTGAACCAATTAAAAGAGGTGCCTGTGGTATGAAGAAGGGTATGAGTAGAGAGGGATAAAATCAGAAGACGGCCTGGCTTACAAAGGGGAAATGCTGCATAACATAATTGGGCTTTGTTTTAAACCTAAAGTCATATTACTTGCCCCAAAGAAGATTCGTCTATCATCACTGAGTGGGGAAAGGAAGTATTTTTTTGCAGGGTTTGCTGTTTCTTTTGTTCATCGTGCTGTTTGGATTCCTCCAAAGAGATAGGCTGTAGCTCAGGGGGATAGAGCCCATTTGTTGTCATACAAAGGGCACAGGGTATTCCCTAGCATCTCCAGGAGGGCTGGGAAATATTTCCATTGGAAACCCTGGAGAGGAACTGCCAATCAGTACACACAATTCTGAGCAAGATGGACCAATGATCAGGCTTGGTACAAGGCAAATTCCTATGTCCCCCTTTCCAACTATAGTGGTACCTCAGGTTACAGACACTTCAGGTTACAGATGCTTCAGGTTACAGACTCCGCTAACCCAGAAATAGTACCTCGGGTTAAGAACTTTGCTTCAGAGTGAGAACAGAAATCACATGGCAGAGGTGCAGGGAGGCCCCATTAGCTAAAATGGTACCTCAGGTTAAGAACAGTTTCAGGTTAAGAACAGACCTCCAGAACGAATTAAGTTCTTAACCTGAGGTACCACTGTAATGCTAATCCGGAAAAAGATGGAGTGCTTTTAGTAGTTTATTTTTGGATTATGAATGTCTCAATCTGATATCAATGGATAGAGTTCCAATGAAAATATAGGATAGGGGTGTTCAGTTCTCCAGGCTCAACATGCCTATGAGCTGATCAATGTGGCAGGGGAAAATGTTGGTCAATTTGGCTGCATTGTCTCCTCTTACTTTCTCAGAAGAAACCTGCTGGTTCACTGGAGGAAAGCAGCAATGACAGGGTTAGCGTGGGGAATCCTTCACAGAGAGAGGGAACTCAGATGAAGAACACATGTACATATCAATCTGTAGATATCCATCAACAAAATATCTATGGCCAATTCCACCTGCTTTGCAGCACACATTTAAAGCAATGCTACACCCCCCTTAGGAATACAGCCCTAAGAGTAAGGATGGGGAGAAATTCAATTTTAATGTGAGCATGCCTAATCTGCACTTCCTGAAACAATGCATGAAATAAAATGCAGATATCCTTTGAATATTTCAGTTGTATGAATTTTGCAATGCAGGCTTCCGAGCCAAAAATGTGAATCACAAGTGTTAATGTTAGGGGGACGTGTGCATTAAAATACATATAGTAGAGAAAATACATTATATTAGGCAAAACTGGATACAAAATGTGCATATTGGGAGCAACATTCACTAAATTGCTGGTGGATTTTAGGAGTACCGTTTTTTTAAAAAGGAAATAATAATGCAGAAATGTGGCAAAATGAACTTAACACTGGAGAGATGAGAAACTGAGAGAAACCAAAATTGACCCATTTGTTGGATGGAAGATTCAGGACAGACTAAAGGAAATATTTCTTCACACAGCATATAATTAAACTATGATATTTGTTACAGCAAAATGTAGTAATGGCCACTAACTTGGATGGCTTCAAAAAGGAGTTTAGACTAATTCCTTGAGAATGAGGCTATCAATGGCTACTACAGGGCTACTAACATGGACTTGCCTTTTCCCAAACTGCATATGGGGTTGACATTTTCATTGAGAGATTCAGCTAGGTGCCAGGCAGGGATTTAGATAGCTAAGATCTGGCATCAATTCAAGACCAACGATCAGAATCCTGTGTTGTTGTTATTCCCCAGGCTTAATATTGCGCCAGTCCTGGGAGGCAGGCAAGCAAATGAATCTGTATGTGCAAAATAGGGTTTGTTTGTTCAGTTTGTATCCTGACTTTCAACCTAATGGTGCTCAAGGTGACTAATAGCAATAAATTATAAACACATTAAGTTGATTAAATATAGTAAAGCAGCAATAAAATGCAAAATTGCAAATACACAAAGCAGATAAGACACATCAGTAAAACTGACAAAAATGAGTTAAAACAAGTGCACTAACATAGAATGTGCATAACAAGTCGAAAAATCTGTCTGGATAAAATGTCTTTGTCTGCAGTCAGATGACAATTAGAGATGTGATAAGATGCCTTAGACAGAAGCTGCAGAACCTATGACCAAGACAGCCCTCTGTTGCATTCCTGCCAACTCTGTTCAGATGTCGGTGGGATAGAAAGAAGGACCTTAAACAATATTTTCATCACATAATTTGCTTAGATAAAAAAAGGCAGGGGTGAGTTTTACTCCCAGGAAGTTCCACGTGTTTACTGGGGACATCCTTTGGGTTCACTGTGCTTAGCACTTCCTCATTCAAGAAGTATGCAAAAGAGTAAACAGGTGTTCCCTATCCCCATTTTCTACACTTTTTGCTGTTTTTAATCTATTTCAGTCATGCCCTTTCTCAGCCGGCACTTTTCTAGACTCAAGAGATCTAATCTGAAGAAATTACAAAAGGGGTTTTAACCTCAAGATGAACTTTCCAACATATACACGTCATTGGAAACTGTCGCATTAAGCTCCCTCATTACCTCCTCGAAGCTGAGGCCCACAGCTTGGATGCCATTACAGACCTGATTGTCTTTCATTTTAGTTCTGCTTTGCATCCCCCACGTATCTGAGGAATTGTGAAAAGGCCTCTCTCACCTCCCAGAGTCATTAACCGCTCTGACTGATAGTCACGGTGCGAAGAGGAATCTTAATTTAACAAATGGCTTTGGCTGCAAAACAACTTCTTCCAAGTGCAAGAAAATGCCAGAGCACAAAAAAAAACAAAAAAAACCCACCACAACACAGCACAGCACCTCCCCAATGCTTTCACAATCCTTGGACTGTGAATCAAGAGGAGCCTGCCAAGAAGGGCAGAGTGGCTGCAGTTGTGTTGGCAGGGAAGAAATGATCCTCTGAATCCAGTCCTGCTTTTGATCTTGTCCCAAACAGTAAAAGATACGCAATAAAGAAGAAGGCGTGAACAGGGAGGAGCATCACATTGACTGGAACACCTTCCTAGATCAGCTATGTGGTGCCATCCCTCCATCTCGCTCCTTACAATGGATCTCATTCATGGTTGAATTATCCCCTTTGCTCTTGGGCTCAGCTGAAGCAGAACCTAATTACTTGTAGCTGCCTGTAGCTTTTCCCTTATAACCTTTGCATCCGTCCCTGTGCCTTCCTCTGCCCCTGTCCCACTCCCATCTCCAGGGATAAAACCGTAAGACTCTCAGGTATTTGGTGCTTCTAACTCTCTGGTGGGAAGGTAAACGGCGTTTCCATGTGCTGCTCTGGTTCTGTCATGCTGGCCACATGACCTGGAAGCTGTACGCCGGCTCCCTCTGCCAATAAAGTGAGATGAGCGCCGCAACCCCAGAGTTGGTTATGACTGGACCTAATGGTCAGGGGTCCATTTACCTTTACCTAACTCTGTAAAATACCAAGTACAATGATGATGTTTTAGAAAACTTACAAACCGCATGCTCTAACAACAACAACCCCCTCAAAACCTCCAGTAATGATGTCCCCAAGAGGAAGGGACACAGAAGAGGCTGGGCAAAGAAGGGATTATTTACGATCAAGAAGCTAGCAGACAAGCTCTGGGATAGCCAGGTGGTTCCCAAAATGTCCTGGTATAAAGTATCCAGGAGCCTGCTTAATCCTTTCAGAAGGCTGTAATCCCAATAAACAGGTTACAGGTCTTACAAACCATTGGGAGGTTTTGTTATAATCAAGCAGTATATAAATGTTGTTAAATAAAGAGAAATAAAAACGAAAAACTCCAGATCCCATAGCCCCCAGTGACTTTATTAAGTGTAAAACCATGTCCAGTTTGTAGACCTTCCTAAATAGTGCACACAAGGGAATGGTGGAATGCGAATGATACTCCCTCCTTCTCAGTGTCTTCTGATCCAAGTTGTTTCTGTGTCCTTGTGTACACTGTCCTTCCTGTGGCTATTTTGTTTAGCTCTTTGAATTACCAAGGCTTCTTAGTACGTAAACTTCATTCAGTGCAGCGGTCTAATCTTCCTTCCACAATGGAGGTCTGGTCGTGTTGGTGGTCTGTAAACCCTGCTGCAATAAGAATGATTTATCCTCTTATCAGTCACGAATGGTGTTTCAGATTTGCTGTGCCTTGTAACTTGATTAATTTCCCCATGTTTATTCCTGGTCCAGAGATACATTTCCAGATGCTTCCCTGCATTCCTACCTGGCTTTGCTCCAGTGCACAGGAATTTGTCTAAGTGAACTGTATTTTGTTTGTGGCCATCCAGGTGGGATGCAGATACAAACACCAGACACCTTTGTACACATCTTTCTGCTCCACAGATGATTGATTCATTGCTTTCTCCCTTATCGGCCTTTGTCTCTCATCCCGGAGGGGTCGTCTCGCACGGACCAACACCTCTGGTGTCATTATTTCCTACACATCAACTTCATTGACTTCCTATTATCTCTACCTGATCTGAACCTTTGTTCGATTCAAGAGGTAATTAAACTCAAAGCCAAAACAAATGTCAGGGTGATAGTGAGAGAGATAAGTTGTCTAAAAAAAGAGTCAGAGACGGGGGAAACATCTTTACACACATGTGAAATCCTTACTGGTCAAGCGCCAGTGGAAAGTTACCTTCAGAGCTTGGATATAATCAAAGAACTGACCGTGTAGCAATAGCACCATGTGCCTGCTGCCTATAAAGATCTCAGCTCACTGAGCACACATGCACAGGAGCGAGGCAACAGACTCACATGATTAACCATGTGCTTAAAATATGTGTTTAAAAGCTCTACTGGAAAAGACATAAATGAAACACCTGGTTTGATCGTCTGTCACATCCACATTGGAAGCGCTTGCCTCCCCTCAAAGAATTCTGGGAACTTATTGCCATGAAGCAATGCACAGGACTGCAGTCACACTGATCTTCATAAGTTGGTTATTGTGCTATGCATAGCTACTCTTTGGGTGGGTGGGGCTGTTGTTTAATTCAGAGCTTCCTGAATTTTGGGCTGTCCTTGGAAGCATAGTTATGGAGACTGCCATGATCAACTCCTGCACTTCAAAATTTACCACTACACCACTAGCTTCCAGGAAGATCTACTGGTGTGATGCCATGCATAATAATCAGAGGTACAGATTGTGGAAACTTTCCATTGTGGGAGTGATTTGATCCCTTAATGCTGTTCCATGCACCGCAGTATTAACAACTACTGTTCAAACCTACTCTAGTGATCTGCGCCTAACAAGAGTTCACACTACCAGTGGTAATGCCATCAGTTTTATTATGATTTCTCGAATTGTTATATGGGTGAAAAGGGTGAAAAGCAGGATTCCTAACTGGTATTTACTCACTGCTAAATGTGCGCCCATTGACTTTCTGCACCCATTGACTTTCTTCTTTGCTTCTTTCTAAGGTGGAATTGCCCATGTATTTAAGTGGAATTGTACAGCAATTAGCACAAGGTGAATTAGTCCATTCCTACCTGGCTGGCACTGATGTGATTCACTCCCAGTGCAAGTTAGCACATGATGGGGAGGGAATTTAAGCATCTGCCAAGATGCCGACTGGGTGCAATCTTTACAGATGGAATGAATTTATGCTCTGAGGAGCATCACACCTCTTCTGTAATTACCACCAGGCAGGAGCAGGAGGAAGGGTTGGGGGGGGGGAGGCAACAAATGTGGAAAGGACTGGCTCTGCAACAGAGGAATGGAATCAGAGGCCTGGGAAGCAGTACAGCCTGTAAGGGATGCACATGTCATGGGTGCCACACTCCACCCTGGTTAATGTTTTATTCATGCAAATGCATCCCCCCCCCAGGTATTTTTATCCTGTATACTGTAGTTGGCAGTTTACTGTAAATATCCATTTCTCTCACATGCTTCTTTACTGGTTTGGGAAACCTGGCTTCTTTCATTGTTGCTATGATGCCTTAACCTAAAAATTAAAAAACAAATCTGCAATTCATAATTAGTTTCGCCCTCTTTTAGACCACCACCATACCAAGGGCTTGAGGTAGGTACGGTAATTAGCACCAGTTCGAAAGCACGTCAAAGTGCAAGTAGATAAATAGGTACCACTCCAGCGGGAAGGTAAACGGCGTTTCCGTGCGCTGCTCTGGTTCACCAGAAGCGGCTTAGTCATGCTGGCCACATGACCCAGAAGCTGTACGCCGGCTCCCTCGGCCAATAATGCGAGATGAGCACCACAACCCCAGAGTCGGCCACGACTGGACCTAATGGTCAGGGGTCCCTTTACCTTTATGTTTGTGCTCTGCTCCATGGGGTCACGAAGAGTCACAACTAACTAACAACAACAACAATGTGCCAAAATGGAATAACCGTGTGCTATAATCTTTTGCTTCACCCTGTGTTACAGTAGGCAGGCAAAACAGAATTGATTGCAATCTTAACTGAAATATGTATCTACTTGTACTCCCTCCCTGCCCGGTGGCATGAAAAGAAAGCAGGATCTCCAAAGCTAAGGAGATCTGTAAATTTACAGGGGTGTTGATTGCATTTGGACACTTGGATCTAAAGATTTACTGGCCATCTCTGGTGCTGCTGATAACTGCATGTTGTAAATAATCTTCTTGCCTATCAGCTGCCTTTACCTAACAATAACATGTGTGCTACCTCCTCAAGTAGGCACATTCCACAGCACAAGGCCACCCTTGTGATTTACCGCCTGTTAAAGAACTCACACGGTGCTCAAGAAGATGCTGTGAAGCTTTCCAACCAGTTCCAGCATCTGTGTGCACATCTGCTTTTGTTTGTTTCTTTGTGCATCACATTTCAGAAATCTTCTGCACTGGTTACAACATCCATTACAGCAGGGGAGGTGAACCTGTGGCCTTAGAGATGTTGTTAGATTCGTATCAGCCCCAGCCAGCATGGCCAATAGTCAGGGAGGGAGGAAGATGCAATCCAGCAATATCTGGAGGGCTGCAGGTTCCCCACTCCTGTCTTGCAAGATGGTCCAGCCAAAAACAAATAATGGAGAGGACTAAATCCATGGGTTGCACTCAACTAAACCCTATTCAGAGCAGACCCATTAAAATCAATGAACACATGCATTCACTTCAATGGGTCTACTCTGTGTAGGACTAGTGTTGTATATGGTGTGATTTATGGCTGAATACGTTTTAATGACAATGTCTATTATTTCATCTAGGTCACATCCAAACCATTAATTTAAAGTACATGGCTTCCTCCAAAAAATCATGTGAACAGTTCCCAAGATTCTTTGGGGGAAGGCATGTGCTTTAAATGTGTGATGAGGGTGTGATTATAGCCAAAATGCTACCAGATTGCCAAAGGGGTGAAGTGTAGCTGTTTCAATTCGCATATTGATCCAGGAAGTTATGTATAATAATAGGTAGCTACAAACCTGAACAAATTTCTCCCTCATACCTACTTCAGATTCATCCAGGCCCTGCAAAAAATGAGTGCTTCTTCTCGGGATTCTAAAGTGATCTCTTGGTTAAATCATCATCTGCTCCTCAAAGCTAGCTCCTCTAAACTCCCTTCAAAACTTTGCCCAAGAAATAACCTGGAGCCTTCTCTCCCTCACTTAACATCTTTAAGAGAATTAGACGTGTACTATACTATCCTAACAGGCATAGCTGGGGGAAAGAGGTGGCAACCATGTTAGTGAGAAATGAAGCTGAGCTGACATTTCTCATAAAACAATTATCTGAGAAATTCCCAGGGAATATTCTTATTTGGAAGGATGGGGTCTCCCAAAACTACTAGAGACTTTTCACTGAGAATACAGGGCTAAATGCCTTCCATTTCATCATGTGCAAATAGGGTGGAGAATTTGGGGAGGCCGTTTTCAGTCAGCCCTAAGAGAAATCTCTTATTCTGATGGCGGCCTCAGCACTGATGCAGGACAAATATATTAGAGAGGTTAGTTTCACATGGAAATGTGTTAGCTAATGATTTGCCAACTGAGACGTCATGTGATGAAGAAAGGCAATCACCTCATTCCACATTTGAGTTGCAAGAGTCTGGCTGTACGGCTTGGTTGTATATACCCTGGCTGCATGGTTGACCTGCAGCTATAATATTATGCCTAATCACGTCATCAGCTACTGGGATGTTCCTGGGTGTGTTTAAAAAGGTGGCCTCATTTTCCATGGGAGGAGCCTCCAAGTTTCGTGTCAGAGGCAAACTGCAAGGTCAGCGGAGGGACACCAAGTAGGTAAGGTCAATCATTTGTTTTATTGGCTTGCATTGTATTTATTCACCTTTCTCTTTCTCACATAGTGGTTAGTCATAGTAATAAAAATAGTCCCAAAACTGTTAGCATAATTCAGAGGCAGGTGCTGGTTGGTCCAGCAATAAAAGTTAACTGCTGACAATAAAGGCATACTTGCCATAAAGCTACGAAAGAATAATAATAATGTACAGTGGTATCTCGGTTTATGAACTTAATCCATTCCGCAAGACCATTCTTAAACTGAAACCATTCTTAAACCGAGGCACGCTTTCCCTAATGAGGCCTCCCACTGCCAGTGCCCTTCCACCATTTGCATTCTGTTCTTCGACCAAGGTAAAGTTCGCAAACTGGGACACTACTTCTGGTTTTGCAGAGTTTGTAAACCAAATAGTTCGTAAACAGGACTGTTCTTAAACTGAGGTCCACTGTATTACAGTGGTACCTCGGGTTACAGATGCTTCAGGTTACAGATGCTTCAGGTTACAGACTCCGCTAACCCAGAAATAGTACCTCGGGTTAAGAACTTTGCTTCAGGATGAGATCATAAATTGCGCAGCAGCAGCACAGCGGCAGCGGAAGGCCCCATTAACTAAAGTGGTGCTTTAGGTTAAGAACAGTTTCAGGTTAAGAACGGACCTCCAGAACGAATTAAGTTCTTAATCCGAGGTACCACTGTACTTATTTTATCTTATCACTTAACCCATCTGACTGGGTTTCTCCTGCCACTCTGGACAGCTTCCAAAACACAGTAAAACATCAAACATTTAAACTTCCCAAAGAAGGGCTGCATTCAGATGTCTTTGGAAGGTTGTGTAGTTGTATATCTGTTTGACATCTGGTGGAAGGGCATTCCACAGGGTGGGCACCACTGCTGAGAAGGCTCTCTGCCTGGTTCCCTGTAACTTCATTTCTCATAGTGAGGGAACTGCCAGAAGGCCCTCAGAGCTGGACCTCAGTGTCCGGGCTGAACGATGGAGGTGGAGAGGTATGCTGGGCCGAGGCCATTTAGGGCTTTAAAGGTCAGCACCAACACTTTGAATTGTGCTCGGAAACATACTGGGCAAGAGGTTCTCAGTAGCTGCCCCAGCATGAGTGCACATAACTCCTACTCCACGCCACCATTGTTGCTGTCTCTATGCTTCTCATCTCCCCCTGGGGCCAGTCTACACTACCTTCCAGAAAGAGAGGGCCATCAGGCTGCTGATTTCTCTTTGCTCATTCACTCGGAGAGGACAGCTGAATAGGCAACAATAGCAAGAACAGGAAGTTGCAGAGCTAGGAGGCTCTGGGAATTGGCAATGGGTCCTTGACTGGGTCAAGGGCCTTGGCAGGAGCTTGGCAATGCCATCTCCTGGTGCTGGAGTTCCCACAGGAACTCGTTTCCAGAGGAGGCAGTGATGACCACCAACCTAGAAGGCTTTAAAAGATTAGACAAATCCATGGAAGAGAAGATGGCTACAAACCTTGATGGCTATGCTCTGCCTCCACTGCTGGAAGCAGCAATTCTTCTGAAGAAAAGTTGCTGGAAACTGGAGGGCAGAGTGCTGTTCTGCTCAAATCCTTATTGTGGGTTTCCCACGGACCACTGTGAGAACAGGATTCTGGACTAGGTGGGCCATTGGCCTGATCCAGCAGGCTATTCTTACATCTTTATGGCTCTGTGTTTGAGTTACTAATGGAAGCTCAAACAACGGTTTGAAAAATCTGCAACCTTCTTAGTGCCTAAGGGACCGCAGTTCTGGGAACTTTGTATAGTACATGTTGGGGGTCTATATCCAGTGCTTTTTTCTGGGGGGAAGCAGGGGTACGCATATCCCTAAACATTTTGTGAAACTTTGTGCTTTTGTCCATTTGCTGTATTTATTTTTCCTGATTTGAACTATAAAATGGCATTTTCTTGAGTCAAAATGAGAGTACCCCTAAACATACATTTTTTATAGAAAAAAAGCACTGTGTATATCAATTGATTTGTTAAACCACTTTCTTGTATCCTTCAGGAAGTAGAAATAAATAGAAATAAAAAAATACTTCTCAAATTATGAAGCAAACAGAGGTGAAATCAGGTGAGCTTTTCACATGCCACAGTCAGATTGCCCTGTTAACAAGGCTTCTTGAGTTGGATCAAGGATTGCCTTAATGTCCTATGTTGCTCTGTGGACTCATGTACCCCCAAAATGCTGCATATCCAAAAGCAACCACTATATATTTTAAAAAGCAAAATGAAGATGATTCGGGAAATGAGCTCAAGTGGGAAGGGAGTGAAGAGGTGAAAAGATCTTCCACTTTGATGGACAGGTGTAGCTTTTAATCACAATGAATGGTTTCCCCAGAGCAATCCAATCACAAGGATTTGGGGAAGGGATGTTGAAGTAAGTATTTAAGTGTTCGTTTTTCATGTGGAGCTATGCTGCCTTCCCCATGAAACAGAAACACTTTTTAATATTTACTTCAGCATCCCTTCCCTGCAATATTGTTCAACCACTACCACCACCTCCTCCCCCCACTATTCAAGTCAATGGAAAGATATCTCTCTCTCAGGAGCTTATGGTAACAATATCCTTGTTCAGAATGGCATGTACCCCATCCAAGTCTTTCCTGGGGATATGTTGACCAAACAATGCTTTCTTATTACATCAATGAACACGTTAACCAATAGCACTTGGGTACAAGAGATAAGGTAAAACACAAATAGATTGATATGAAACGGAACAATATTTTAACGGTTTTTGGAAAGATATAGTAAGACGCCTTTCTCCCCCTCCCTTTATATAAATATTGAATTAGTGCTGCACTGATGTTTAGTTTTGGGGTTTGTTTTCTCAAAATTGGCTTTCCTGTTGCTGTCTGTCTTGCTGAATAGCAGTTATTGTGGAAATTTGGAAAAAAATATATGTGAAGGCTCTTGCAATCATTATCTTTGTTTTTGAAAGGCCTGAAAGGACACAAAACAAGTTTGCTTTAAAGGCAGAGGCCTGCATGTGCCATAGTAAGCAGTTTTTATCCAGAGTCTGTACAATAAGCATCCACTCCATGGTTTGTGCAGCTGATTCAGATACACTCTCTTCCGCCATCAGCACCACCATGTAACAGAGCACACATCACTGCTTGAAGTCAGGGATCTGCCAGAAAAATCAAGGTGCTGCATTATTTGCACACTTAGATTCACATGTTCATGTTAGGTATTCCCTCCTTGTGAATTCCAGTGCAAACCGACTCAATTTGCTAATGTACTCATGTGAACACAATGAGCCAGCCTTCAGCATCCTCAGCTCCAAAAATTATTCCAAAATATATTTTAAATGCATATTTTAGGATAAAATACATTAAATATATATATACTTTGAGATAAAATCATGTTATCAATTTTGTGCTGAGGGGCAGTCTCCCCATATTCCTAAATTTAGTAAAGAGTATAATTTAGCTAACATTTGGAGTATGAAGGGAAGATGGCAGGTCAGTGAAAAATACAGGCTGAACCTGGTGCTGTGGTCTAAACCACTGAGCCTCTTGGGCTTGCTGATCAGAAGGTTGGTGGTTTGAATCCCTGTGATGGGGTGAGCTCCTGTTGTTCTGTGCCGGCTTCTGCCAACCTAGCAGTTCGAAAGCACAGCAGTGCAAGTAGATAAATAGGTACCACTGCGGCAGGAAGGCAAATAGTGTTTCTGTGCCCTCTGGTTTCTGTCATGCTGTTCCGTTGCACCAGAAGTGGTTTAGTCCTGCTGGCCACATTGCCCGGAAAGCTGTCTGTGGACAAATGCCAGCTCCCTCAGCCTGAAAGGGAGATGAGTGCCGCAAACCCATAGTCACCTTTGACTGGACTTAACCATCCAGAGGTCCTTTACCTTTACCTTTTACCTTGCAGGCTGAACCAGTTCTCCTGTTCAGGAGATCGTTGACAGTGGCACCATTAAGAACACAAAGAAAGCCAAGTACTGGGCTATTAAGAACAATTGACCATGCTGAAGCTCCCCTTGGCTGGAAAGTGGACAGAAATAACAGAAATGAGAGGGGCAGGTTGCCTGGGGAAACACCACAGGAAAAAAGGTGCCCTTTTAAAAGAGAGGTTTTGGAGCAGGGGCTTTTGGGAAGAAGGAGGAAGGGGTCAGGACTCTATATGGTGCTGGCTGCACACAGAGACCAGGGAGCCCAGCTGGCTGCTGCTTTGCACCCAAACTTGCTGAAGCTCTGAGACAAGCAACAAGAGGCACTCATGGTGTGTAACATTCTGCACGCCATCAAAACTCAGGTTGTAAATATGTAAGAAATAAACCATATTTCATAAAGACATGGCAGTCTCTGCTGTGCCTCATTCCCAAGGAATGCAAATTCAGCTTAAGTGCCAAGACTCCTGGAATCTGGCTACTGCTTGGCAGACATTCGGGTGCCCTGTAACAAATATGTTTAGAAAAAATACGTTATCAAGCAGTATACAAATGTTATGAAATTAATACATATTTTGTGAGAAAATACAGTCAAAGTGATTATCTCTATCTATCTATCTATCTATCTATCTATCTATCTATCTATCATCGATCAACTGGCATCTAAATACAATTTTTTGCAGACTAAAAATTATGCAGACATGAATTAATGTGGAAATGGGACAGAATGGAGGGATGAACAAAGGCATGTGGAACTGACACAAACCTAAGTCCACGTGTACAATTTCTCAAAAGGCTCACATAGATTCTGTACTTGTGATGCTGGACTTTGCACAGATGAGCATTGGGCTGTTGCACTCTATCTCCAATGGATGAATAACAAACTAATTTAATATTCTGATGGATTCAATGTCCTTCCTTCTCTTGGCAAATTGCTGGAATGTTATCATCATCATGAGATAACTGCACAATGCTATTGTTTTGCTGCCCTTTATTTGAGCTTTGGGAAGTTCTAGTCAGAAGGATCACCAAGAACAGACACAACAGTACTGAGGACACACATTGTAATTGTGGCCTTGGAGGGAGAGCATCTATGCACTTCTGACTACAATCACCAAGAGGCAATTGGAGAGAATGAGAAAGCTTGTTTCACAAAACGTTGGTTCTGAATTGCTGTGGAATCCTACAGTGGCCTATGCTGAGCAGAGATACCATCAATTTTTACATGCCAAAAACCACATCACAACCACACAAACCATGATTACCTGGTTCACTGCTTGGTTGTGGTGCCTGATAGTTTGGCGCCCATCCTTGCATGAGTTCATAGGTGTCAACTCCCTGGGTGCCCAAGAACCTACAAAATTCCCCATGAGGGGGCTAGGCACCCACAAATTTCTGTGCCAGGGCCATGCACACTGCATGGCACCCACAGCCCTGGGCACCCATGGTCGCGGGGCCAAGCCGCCACTCCTGCATGAGTTGCACCTGGCAAATATAGATTTAAATGTAAAGCTGTTTATTTACAAGCCTACGGGTAGGTAGCATTTGGACTAACTTCAAGGCAGAATCACTGAACACTCCACTCCCCAGCAACCTCAGGGGCTTCCAGACTACTCTTGCAGCACTCAAGAATGCAAGCTGGTCCACAAATTTCTCAAAATCCATGCTTTCATCCTTGTAGTTGATTTCCGGGAACTCTTGTTCCTCCTATGTTAGTTGACCAAGCACACAGTTTTTGGAGCATTTCTCAGCTTGGTGCAATGGTTATTTTGTTAAGTTGAATTTGCTGTTTTGTTCAGGGGCTGACTAGCTAAACCAAGGCCCCATCTGCACGGTATATTTAAAGCAGAATTATACAACTTTAAATGGCCATAGCTTCCCATAAAGCATCATTGAAATAGTAGTCTATCAAGGGTTTTAAGAATTGCTAGGAGACCCCTATTCCCCTCAAAGAGCTACAATTTCCAGAGTGGTTAAACAATCAATTCCTTTTTCCAGGGAACTCTGGGAACTTAGTGAAGCCTTAGTTAGTGGCTGATGGTTTAATCTGGGGAGAATATACGAGTCCCTCTAATAGTGAACTCAGAAGGTGAGTGATGACAGAAATGGAGCCAAAACAGGTCAACTGCGAAACAAGAGGAAAGTGTCAGCATGTTCAGGGAACCCAGGGGTTTGTTCAAAAAACTTGTTTACAAATCTAAGGAAGTACCCCCTCCCCCCAAAAAACCAGCCCTATGAGGACTCCATATAGTTTTACTATCCTGGAAGAAGATATGGCTGCCTAATACCATGAATAGAAGCAGTAGTCAAGCTTTAATAGACTAGCAGGCACATCTGAAATTTTGAGAAAGTACTAGGAGCATCAGTCACAAAATGGCAGCTGTGGTGTAACACAAAATGGTGGCTGTGGGGGAATGGCATAACACAAAATGACTGTTGCATCTAAAAGAACAGGAAAAAAGATAAGGGCACAAAAATGTACAGACATGTCCCACCTAAGTCCCAGCCATCAATGGGGAAAAGACCATCTACAACATCTAATACCACATTCTCTCACAGAGTTTTCCTCACTTCAGAATGGAAGGGAGGATAGATTTTCAGTCCTGGCACCCCATGGAAAGCATGCATGTTTAAAAGGGCACATCAGTGTAGGAGATGACAAGCCAATGAAAATAAGAACTGAGCAGGAAAAACAAACAATACACAGTGGATTTTTGGGAGATATTTATGTTTGTGGGCGCCATAAGAAGCACTGGTCAACATACCAGAACCTGTGGGCACTGGGTTGGAGGCTCTGGTCTTGGGTGGGGGGGGGGGCATAGTGTGCAACATTTTGTTGCTGCGGATCACACTTTGTCTAGTAGAATTATAGGGTAGAAAGGTATCTAGCTATGCTGCCACACTAATATGATATTAATTAATGTTGGAAATCAATAGAATGCTTACATTATTGTTTCCTGCAGTGGAAAATTAGGTTTTCTGGTCAAGGCAAAGTTCCTTAAAAGAAACACCCCTTTCCATATTGCAACAAAAACTCTGGGCAAACTTCATTTTCCCCACTATTTGCTTTCAAACTACCACAAAAATTACCAACCTACCACCTGCCCACAATTGCCAGTATAATTAGCCTACAACCCTATGCATGTTTACTTGGGCATTAGTCCCAATGACTTTGATGTAATATGCATAGGGCCAGGCTACATATCATTGGTCAGAAGCAGGAGTGTGTGCTGTGGACAAGAACAGGAGAAAAAACAAGAGCACCCCCTTCCAGTTCCCTACCAGGTTACCTGGAGGCCACCTGCACTTACTACAGGTGGACAGGTACATGATGTAAAAACAGATCTGGTTTCATGCTAAAGAACTGTGCTGAGAGCATATAAAGCTGCTGTGTAGATCTGCCTCCTGAAGGTTATTCGGAGGAAATGATGTGCCTTTCACCTTTTATTTGAGTTCCTGGTACATTCCAGTTCAGACATCTCTACAGACCACATTTTTTAAAGCAGAGTTTTACTGCTTGCCTTATGCAACATCTATTTTTAGTTTTTCACACCCCAGCTTTCCTTGTACAGAAGCCTCCTTTATTTGTTTTCTACCAGACAAGTTTTACAATGAACATTTTAAAACATCCGGCTGTGTAAATTAGCCACCGTGTTGTTTTTTCCATGATAAACTCAGTCGAATGCAACGTGGTGCAAGGTGTGAGCAGCACCATTTCCCTGTTTGTCTGGGGTCTGTGCCATCATGTCTCATATTCTTCTATTCTGGGGCAATGTATTGCTGTGCAAGAATTATCATCAGCTGAACTTTCTGATCTTGCCTACACTGCAGACAGCTCTGTCCGATTGCATTCTAACTGGCCTGTTAAGTCATTTGAAATTAATCTGCCTACCCTTGTAAGGACCAAGTATGGCCAGGAGCCAAAGAGTGGGAACTGGTGCCTTATTACCTTAAGACTGCAGCCTTTCCTAGAAAATGTGCATGCTTACCTAGAAGTAAACCCACCAAACACTCTCTTCTGAGTGAACATGAGTAAGGCCGTGATGTACATGTAATTGGGACTCTTGGAAATGACCAAAATTCTATTATTTCTGGATTTCTGCCACACTTTTCTAGACTGGCATTAGAGCAGCAGTTAAAACAACAATTGTGCACACTTTACCAGTAGTGGGTGGTATGATAGGCAGTGGGGGTCATGTAACCTCCCAGCAGGAGAGTTGCTGCTGCTTACTGGGAGGGAGAATAGGGAGGGCAAGGTGGTGGGGAGGTTGGCACTGGACAAAGGCACCAACACGAGTGCTATGTTGGTTTTACCAGCGAGTTTGCACAGCACTGAGCTCCCCAGTGTTTTCCCCATTCCCACTCTCCCTCCCAGTAAGTAATAGCAATTTCACTGCCAGGAGGTCAGGTAAGGGCAGTTGCCCCACCCCACTTCACCACTGAAACTGCACTTGACCCTAGTATAGTCATCTTGTACACATTACTTGGCATTGCAAAATTCAAGGGGGTGTGTTTTTTATGTGTGTGTGTTTGCCTTCTGTTGGGCTGTACAGTGTAACTATAACAGGCACAATAAAAGGATATAATAAATATACCAAGCAAAAACAAACACTGAAGAGAACAAAACAAAACTGCTTGGAGCAGTCAGACTATTCAGAGCTGACCAGCTCAGAGGAAACTGACCTAGCATACAGAGGCCACAAGACCAGGAAGGGTGCAAAGAGTACAGTCCACTGAATTATATTTTATAAACCCGGGCAGAATCAGGAGCAATTAAGCTACATGGCCATTTTGCTCTGCGGTTGTGCTTTGGTTCACACATTGTTTCAAGAAGTATGAGTTAGGTAGGTTTGCCTTTAAATGTGACCTGAACCAAATTTCTCCCGCATCCCTTTTTGCCAGACCCTAGACCATGATCAAGTGGATTCTCAACTTTTCACCTTTCCATTTAAGCCAATCTGAAGCTGCAGGAGAAGAAGGCAGAGATTAAGGAAATGAAAACATTAACAGAAAGACATAACATTATCAACGCAGGAAACACCTAGGGAGGAATCAAAGTCAGACATCCCAGAAACGGAAGAGAAATGTTGGCTTGGCAAGAGAAATGGGAAAGTTACAGGATTAAGTATAACAATTCTGGTACTGGACTGGTGTCTGAGCTCCTTCTTTGAATGCCCTCTAGCTTTTAAATTCAGCACATGAGTCAGAGTACAAGCTAAGATTTAGAGAGAGAGAGAGAGAGAGAGAGAAAGGACTAAAGAAAGATGCCAAAAGGTCATTAGAATGTTAATTGATAACTTCCCCAGGGATTCTTTTAAATCCCAGTGAAAGTTTCTGCCTGTTTGAAAGCTTGTTCCATCCCGCTTGTGGTTGCATTGCTCTTTCTTGAAAGTTGACATGCCTGACAATTAACTGCTTGGGAGCCACTGACTGTCTCAGGTAAAGACCAGGTGCAGCACATCAGCTGTTCTGCTTAAAGGTGAACTCTGTGCATAATATTTCCACCTACATTTATCAGATGCTAACGGTATAATCATAGGAGCTGGCGTCAGCAGCAAAAGAGGTAATGCAAGATCAAACAGGTTTGTTGTTTAAAAGCCAGTTGCTTCAAGAGACATAAGAACATAAGGAAAAGCTGTTGGATCAGGACAAAGACCCATTGTGTCCAAGACCCTGTTCTTACAGTGGCCATCCAGATGTTCATGGGAAGCCCACAAGCAGCACCTGAGCACATCAGCACTCTCTGCTCCTGGGATTCTTAGGAACGAGTATGCTGCATCCAACAGTGGAGGAAGAACATGAGATCTGATGAAAAAGCAGGAACGACTTCTGCGCAGGCCACACACAATTTAATGACCACTGGAAGCAGGCCCAAGTGTCCCCATTGGCCGGTTGGGCCTGCTGCCAGGGGAACACCTGAACAAGGACTGCCAACATTGGCCAATAGCTGGCAGCTGGGCAATCCAGCTTGCCACTGGTCTGATCACTTGCATGGCCGCAACACCGCCCACCCAGAAAGGTGAACGGACTTTTGGCTAGACATCCAATGTTAATTTTAATTGGCTTTCTGTGTTGGTCTGTCCTGCTAACTACTAGGTGACCTAAGACTTGCATCAGAAGTAGGGCACAATAACACTTCCAGAAAAATGATGGCAGGCAACCATTTTCTGAAGAATAAAAAATTGATTAGGTAATGTCAGCCCAGACTTTCCCATTTGCTTTTTTTCTATTTTTCAACAAAAGCAAACAAGATAACCCTAGTTAGAAACATATCTCTGGTGTTCCTTCCAAGCCTCTTGTGTGAATCATAGCTTAAATCCATTTTCCTGACTAATGTTGCCCACAGTGGAAAATGCTTGGAAGCTCATCTTTAAATGTTGGTAGTAATTTTTTTTATATAGCGTGACTTGATAGGAATAAAATATCTTAAGAAAACCAAGCTGGTAAAAGATACAAGTTTGGTAACTACAGAAAGTGGGACAGCTGAAGGGAGTCTTCTTTAAAACCATTTTTGATAATGGATGGCATATTTTTTTTAGAGAGGAAACAAATACATTGAATTCTGTGTTCATATTAATGCTCATCCTTCTCAGTGACAAGTGTACAAAATACAGCCAGCATCAGTGTTCTTGCTCGCTTGCCTTTTTCAAATCTGATTATTTCCTCTGTCCTGATGATCACTCAATTTCAAATGTATTTTAAACTAACTAACTAACAACTAACCAACAAACAAATGACCTCACTAGAAAGCTTTGGACACATGCAAGCACACAGACAAGTTCTGAACACATGAGAGTGAACACAGTCTATTCAGATGTGGGTTTTAAAATTTTTAATTATCTTTAAAATTTAATTATCTTTAAATGCTTTGAATTGCTTTCAACTGTTTTTAGTGTAAATTTTAATATTTCTTATAAACTGCTAAACGGTTTTACTATAATCAGGTGGTATAAACATTTTGTTAAATTAAAAAAAAAAGTCTAATTAACAAATGGACTTTGCCGCTTCATGCTGTGGTGATGGATACTGACTTAGATGGCCAAGGGCAGCCCAAGCCTGAAGACATGAGATATGGCAACCTGTCTCAAGTTAAGCAGGTCTGAGTCTAGTTAGTGTCTGGATGGAGGACTACCTTGGGAACTCCATGTCTGTCTGTCTGTTGTCAGAGCTCTGTTGAAGAAAGTGGAGGGGGATACAAGTGAAATAAATGCAGGGGTTGGAGAAATGAGACGGTAGATTTTTCAGCAGCTATTAACTATTGTAGCTAAATGAAAGTTGCATCTTCAGAGACAGTACAGTAAAGATGGGACACATTCATGATGACCTGTCAGACAAAAGGACCTTCTATGTCTTTTCCAACTCTGTAATTTTATTAGTCTCATGTAAAAAAACAGTTAGCAACTGAAGCTTACTTCAAGATAGCATCCTTCACCATACCTGAGAGCAGCAGGCTGGCTTAGGGGATGCAGGGAAGGCCATGTGACACGCAGAACAGTTGTCCTCCAACAACTCAGTGCTGTTCCAGCAACCTCCATCTCACAGGTGTCTGTAGAAATAATTCAGGGGCAGGGGGCAAGGTCTGTAAATTGTAACTGCAGGCTGTTGGCTTATGACTGATCCTCACATACCATAACAGAAGCACCGAGAAACAATAGGGATTTGTGGATTATAAGGGATTGTGCATTTCAGAATGAACAGTTCATAAGCTTCCTTATTTGCCCATTTAACAGTAACAGAGTAAGGCATTTGAAAGTTGTACAGCTTCAATCTGGCTATTGAACAACAATACTGTAGGGCTATGAACCGAATTAAAAACCCATAAGACCGAATTTCATACCTTTTACACAGAATCTGCCTTGGCTGTAGTGAATGTCAAGCATAAGGTCTGAAACCAGTCAGAGTTTCTTGCTGATGCTAGTCCGTCCATAACATAAAGGAAAAGAGCGGTTCACTCTTTCTACTGAAAGTGGAGTCCTTGAGGATCTTGGTCATAAAGGTCAATAACGTAAATTTCTCCTTGGACCAGATCTTCAACTTTTCTCTATGGACATTCATCAAAACACAGCCTTCACTCATTGTCAAATGTAGCCATGCCTACAGGCTGCACAAAGTGATAAAGGATTGCTCAACTATACATGTTGTAACTGGAAGGGAAAGTGGTGTAAGGATGGCCGTGTTAATAGCATGCAACTGTTGGGTGTGGTCCCATAGTTCAGTCAGGCTTATGTTGCATATGCAACACAATGATGGGTGGTGCATTTCTTTGGTACATCTTTTTTTGTCCACCATCCATACAGATTCATCACCCAACTTTTCAATGTGTAAACTTCCTGAATGGAATCAATACGGATTTGAAAGTCTTCTTCTCCAGTATGGTACGTCTGAGGTGGATGTAGTTTCAGCAAGCTGTAGGCAGGTTTGTTTTCATCACACTGAAATGAAACCTCAGGGAGGTACAAAGTAAATCCAGGTAGGGAATGGATTGCTGGTAGAAATCTTCTGTGGATTGCCTGGGCCGGCTGGCATGGTTTCCTTGTTGTATGGTTGATCCAAGTTCATTAACCTCTGCATCTACTTCATCTGCCCATTCCTTGCACTTCTCTATTATTGCATTAAAGGTCTCCTTAACTAGCTCCCCTGTATTGTTCCATCCCTCCCAGCAACTCTTGTCTATGTGCTTACATTTCCATTACAGCACTTCTACATTTCTTGTCATCACTTCTGGTTTTTATTCTTGGCCCCCGTCCTCACCTGCCCCTCAAAAAGCAGGGCCGAGCAGCAGCCACTCTCAACAGGAGTGGTCTTAGAGATCATTCTAGACCTTGTTGACTAGCCCCCATCGTTCATCCCAGACACTGAGGTCCAGCTCCAAGAGCCTTCTGGCAGTTCCTTCACTGCGAGAAGTGAGGTTACAGAGAACCAGGCAGAGGGCCTTCTCGGTAGTGGTGCCCGCCCTGTGGAACACCCTGCCATCAGATGTCAAGGAAATAAACAGCTATCTGACTTTCAGAAGACATCTTAAGGCAGCCTTGTTTAGGGAAGTTTTTAATGTTTGACATTTTATCATATTTTTAATACTCTGTTGGGAGCTGCCCAGAGTGGCTGTGGGAAACCCAGCCAGATGAGCAGGGTATTAATAATAATAATAATAATAATAATAATAATAATAATAATAATAAAGCTAGCTCTTTGTGTCTTCGTACATTAAAATGAACAAAAACATTTAGGATTTGGGAAGGAAGGAGTACCCCTTACCACCCCTGTGGACAACATGCTCCACCTCCAGCATCTGCTGCCTGAGGCCACTCTAATGGTAGGGCCAGCCCTTTCCCAGGATCATCTGACTGGTCAATATTGGAAACAAAAATGCTGGACTAGTCGAGGCTTTAGTCTGATCCAGCGAGTCTTTCTCTTTTACTATGGACATTGGCTGAACTTTTCCTTAAAGAAACCTAATAAGCATTTGCAGTTGTTTTTTAATCTATATATAGGGGGCCAGTCTTTCTCACTAATCATCACTGCAATTGTCAACATGGTACCATATCTCAAAGCCGTGCCAGCGAACATTAACAGGGGACTGAAGTGACAGCCTTGAGTTTCCTGACATGCTTTTTCATCATATTCACATGCAATCTAAGGTTTCTCCCTGTTGTCTTCCCCCTTCAAATGTATGTACAGGGAAAAGAAAGTGATGAAAAGGCTAGGAGAGCCAGGCAGAGGAGGAGTAATACAGAGAATAATTGAGAATGAAAGCACAGGAAGGGAAGTGAAAAATGAAGCAGCCAGACAAAGAGAAACAGGTCTAAAATGATTGGGCTCCCTCTGCTTGAATGTTGCATTCAGCACCACAATCACCAGCTTCCTAGAACTGCAATTGGGAATTTAATTCCTGACTATGGCTACCTAACCTGATTAAGGTCTATAGTGTCAGCCTGATAAAGTTAAGAACTCTGAAACGCTACTAGGAGTTGCTTCTCGGGTTCCTCTGCGAAGACATGGATGCAGCCCCGTTTTTGCATGATCCGAATTGTAATTTGGACATGGGAGGGTCAGCAAGGGCACTGAGTCTCATAAATGGGGTGGTGGGGAGAGTTTCGCTTGCCCAAGCTTTAGCCCAAACTCCCCACAAAGTTTGGACCTTGTGGTGTTAGCTGTAGAAGTGCAAGGCGGCACTGTGCAAGGAGGTTAGAAGTTGCAAGTAGGAAATATTTGTTATGGTTTTTCCCCCATTCCTGACATGGTGTCCTGGCTCTCAATCCCTCCTGCACGGTGTCAGCAGTGGGATTTGAGGACTCATAATGAGCTCTGCTCTCAGTGCCACATAAACATAATGTTGCAGTTGGGAAAGAGGGGGGTGCCACTGGGGATGGCACTGTTGTGCCATCACCGCAACAGAGCTCAATGCCAAGGCATCAATTCCACGGAAAGTTAGGGAACAGATGCTTTTGATTTCTCCTGGCTCAACGGGACAGCCTTCCCTAACCTGGGGCCCTCCACTGCAGACAGCCCAGCCATTATCCAGGAGGAAGACCCATTGAACGCCTTCTGGACAAGCATAGGATTGCATGGCAGAGTGCTTTGAAGCTGAGATACCAATCAAAGAATTCACATTCCAGGTCAGTGTTAAACACTCACCATAAAAATGCTGCAGATTATTAGGTTAAGACTCTTTGTTTACCCTCAGAGGTTCCTGAGGATGGAATCTTGGCCTTCCTGACGTCAGTAGCAGGATTTCCATTAACTTTGCAGGAGCCAGGATTTTCTAGAGACATAGCGAAGGCAATCCCCTTAAAGGAAAACCATAAGCCCAGGAATCTAAAAGTTCTTATGATAAGAGGAGGAGAGTTGCTTTTGTTCAGAGTTCTGAACCATGATTAATCTAGGGAAAGAAGTGAGTTCACAGGGGTGGCAGACAGAAAGAATGTACCCCAAGAAACTTACAGCTAGAGGTTTGACCTTATACCTGGTCAAACTATTTGCCTCTCTAGCTCAGCAGCTCTCTAGGACCTCAGGAACTCATATTTTGCATTAGCTGCTACTGGGTCCATTTTTAGGGGAGCTATGGGTCCTGATTCATAGAGGACTGTCCTCTATTTCAGGAGTGGCAACCTCCAGCCCACGGACCAAGCTTGGCCCACCAGGCCATTCTTCAGACCCCATGCCCACCTGCCCCATACCTCGTGCCATATGTGATTTCAGATGTGGAGCAAGTAGAGACGTGGAAGCAGATGGCAGGATTTAACTCCCTCCACATCAGCTGTTGCAGGGGGAGTTCAGTCCTGTGCAATTCAGGTGCACCAATCAATTCCTACTGGGAATGACGCTTGCAAGCTATGCACAAAGCAGGATTGAACCCCCCACTGTGAATCGCCCCCCCACATCCACCCTGGCATGCCAACTTTGACCACTCACCTGTCAATCACCTGATGCCAATATTATACAGGTGATTGAGAGGTAGTATGCCAGATAATTGGCACATGCAAATTCAGTGCAAGTCAGTGTCCCATTTAACCTCTTTTGGGGGGAGCGTGTAAGTGGCCAACTTATCCCAAGGATGAGGAGCTGGCAATTGAACCTGGGACCTTCTGCATGCAAAGCATCCGATCCCATCTATAGTCCCACCAAGAAACTTTCTTGCAATACGCCCATTTTTTTAGTTTTGCTTAGACTATCCTCAATAAAGAGAAAGGTAAAAAAAAAAATCTAAACAAATCGATATGTGCTAACACATGACAGCTGGTGCAGGGCAGTGGCGAAGCCTCAGAGGCTCTCTTTTCAAATCTCATCTTGGCTATAAAGAAACTGGGTGGCCTAAGGCAGAGAACTATCAGCCTCAACTGAGTTAATCCCCAGTCTTAAAATGCAGCTCATAGGACCAGCTACCTTACAGTAATGTAGGGATTAACAAGATAACTTGGACTTCATCAGATCTTTTGTCTCTTGTGATCTCTGGGTGAGAATAGTGCTTTGAGAGCATCACATTCCCCAAACTCCCTTAATTACACCTAGTGCTTTCCCCCTAGAAAATAGGTGCCGGTACTGCCCCCTCATCACCCCCTCTCCCCCTGTGCCTCCAGATACTAGAGGAATAAACAAGCTTAAATCTATCTTGATTTCAGATTAAGCCTCCAAATCACCAAAGCAAATTATAGCTATTTTATCTAACTCATTTTTCTAACCTGATTTTTTTTTTGCAGCCAGTGCATAGAGGGCCACTCAACTGATAGTAAGGAATACAGCTTCCTGCTTTTCAGAGATTAGAAGGTTAGTTTGCATTGTCCATTAAGTTGTTAGAAAATGATGGATTCTTGCTTTGGTATATGGTTATTTAATGAAAAAAAATGGTTCATCTGGAAACCCCACACTTCCTTTGTGACTAGAGTAAGGGTGAGGTGAAGCAACATCCCATAATGAGGTCGGGACCTCCCTTATAAATAGTTGGGCCTTTCCCCTCTGTGCATGTGTAAATGTCAAACAAAGTGTATTACTAAGTATTTTATCAAACAAAATATTTAATCAAAATGACGGGAGAGATACATGTATGCCCCTGGAATGAAAGAAAGGCAGCCAGAATGAGAATTAAATGCTAAAGAAAGCAAACTGTGTCAAGCCAAGGTTTTAAGCAAGCAGATGCTCATTTATCATCCATTTTCCCTCTGTGTGCAGGCTTGGGATCCTGCCTTGAGCAGGTCTTTTGCAACGACAAAAGAAACAACAATGAACATATGGCTAATAACTTGGAAATGAGTTCAATATGGACTGAAAACCTGTTGTTGGCCAAACCTGCATCCTCCTAAAAGCCATTTACAGAAATAAACAATGGCAAAAGAAGGACTATTAGTAAGAATATGATTCATTGATAACAGCATCCAGACAATGGTTTACATTATACATACTGAACGCGCCTTCCTGTGACAGTACATTTACATCATCCTTCCATGTCTGGGTCTTATATAGCCTCGTGACTTTGTGTACCCGGAGTTTTAAAGGTGTTTTCATATAGCCATGATTGGCTGTGGCAAGGGTCAATGCTTTGATCTATCCAGGTCAGTTCTATACTTTATATGTTCATAAATCAGATGGCAAATAGTTGTGAAGAGGTTGAGAGAGCAGTACGTAGATACTGCAATCTTTTAGAGTTTTGCCGTGAGACCACCAACTGTCCTCCACCATCCAGCCTGTATCTTAACACATGTTTGGCATATGGTTAGCAAAATATACACAGCATGAAGTCAGCCCAGAGCAGATGTAGGCCGAATTACTCTCAGGTCAACTTGGGCTATGTCACCTTACCCTTAAGATCCTGCTTCTTTTAGGCCTTGGGAGTTACTCATATAGTTTTCATTCTATTTCAGGCTATTACTCAAAACCTCTTTGTAATGCAAACATATCATTTAATTTGGCCAGAAAGGCTGTTTAAACAGCAAATGCCACCAGATTCCTTTGTGGACTCCTCTGTGGAATTTTCAGTGACTAGACACCATCCCTGTGACAGCATTTACTTTTAAGGTGCATTTTTACTAACACAGCAAAACACTTTGAAGTGAAGAATCTTGTTGTGGTAGACCTCATAGGTGACCTTTGGCCAGTCACCATCTGACCCTAACCTTAAAAAGGTAAAGGTAAAGGACCCCTGAAAGTTAAGTCCAGTCACAGACGACTCTGGGGTTGCAGTGCTCATCTTGCTTTAGAGGCCAAGGGAGCCGGTGTTTGTCTGCAGACAGTTTTTCTGGGTCATGTGGCCAGCATGACTAAGCTGCTTCTGGTGCAATGAAACACCAAAACCAGAGCAGCGCATGGAAACACTGTTTACCTTCCTGCCAGAGTGGTACCTATTTATCTACTTGCACTTTTTGGCATGCTTTTGAACTGCTAGGTTGGCAGGAGCAGGGACTGAGCAACGGGAGCTCACCCAGTCATGGGGATTCGAACCACCAACCTTCTGATCGGCCTGTTAGTTCACAATGGATGAGCACCAACTGCAAGAATAGGTTTGGACCCCAGTTTGGCACTTCAGAAACTGCCTGACTGAGCCCAAACACTTCATAGGTTTCCAGATTCAGCTTTGGGTCTGTCCACATCTGCTCTTCCCACACCCCCTTCACTGTTGGAAAATCAGAAAATGACTATAACTCCCCTCCCCCATCCTGACATTAGTGAATGAAATTTGCAAGCATACTAGTCTCAGATATCTTCTCCTCATCATCCAAATTATAGGCAAATAGGTCAAGGTCTTTAAAGTTTCATTTTTCTAACAAGGAAATATCTATTTCATTTTAAGGCAGAAGTGGTTGAAATTTGCAGGCAAGCATGCTCCTTATTAGAGCACAAATCTATCCCAATTTTAGAAAGATCACTACAGTGTTTTCCTCCCAGTGGCAACCATTGCAGTTTAGGGATTCACTCAAGTCAATTCATTCAGTATTGGAACATCACAAATGGCTATTTTTTTTGGAGTGGGGGCAGGTGTGGATGTTCAGTGAACAGGTCTTCTGGAAATGATAATGGTGTACAATGAAGTGTCAGAAAATCTCTTTTCCCCCTACTACTAAGCCAAATCCAGAAGTGACTTGCTGGTTGAGCCGCTCATCACTCCAACTTCTAATACACTCAAAATCAGGTAAGGCAGCTGTGACATCCACAGTGATTCCTGTCCTAAGTGTAACCCTATCCAGTGTATTCTATACATTTAAAAAGTGCAGCTTGCTATTTCTTAGACTTGCTGAGTCTGTTATGAAGATTTTGGGTTAAGTCTTCCAGTTTTACAGAATGATGGTGGGTGTTTTTAAGGCAAGTTTTAAAATTTGATTACTGCTGTAACTTTGTAACATAATTCGTTTAGGTACTGCAGCATGTCACGTCTTGTGAAATATCATTTGAACTACTACTATGCCCTTTAAACATGCCTGTACTTTGTTGAATTATTCCCAAATCATTTCCAGATGCTTGCTGCTCTTTTATTTCTGGTAATTTCATATTGGTATCAGTGTTTGAAAAGGTTAGATCACAAGCCGGAATGGAAAGTGAAGCGCTTAGTTAAAACCACAAGTGGCATTTAATGCCGACAGCTAGAGTGAAAAGTTTCCTAATGACTTCAGTCTTGTCTGGAGAGTCCCGTCCCCCCACAAAGCTAGCCCTTGATCCATTAGCTCACTCTGCTTTCCCCTCAGAAACTCTTACATTACCCTGAGTGTCAAAATCACTCACAAGCTCATAGCGAGGCAGGAAATATATTACAGAGACAGAACTGCAATTCTACAAATATCTTTAACCCAGCAGATCTTGAGATGGGTGTGGGAAGTCTTGGCCATCCACGTCCATCAGAAATACTAGAGTCTAATTCGTTTGAGTTACTTAGCCAGATTGATTTTCTTTCATGAAAGGAAGCATGCTAATTATAGGATGAATTTACTAAATTATTTGCACTGTTTAGCACCAGTCATGGATTCACATTCCCACCCAGCTTTTCCTGATTTGCTTTATATTTTCCAGTGTGAACTCCTGATATTTCCTCTGGATACACTATTGTGGCGAGCTCTAGGCCAGCCTTCCCCAACCCAGTGCCCTCCAGATGGACATCAGCTTCCATCAGCCCCAGCCAGCATCACCAGTGGTCAGGGATGATGGGAGTTGAAGTTCAGCAATATTTGTAAAGACACCAGCTTGGGGGAGGCTGCTCTAGACTTCACAGGACTTAGACCATACCCTCATGACTTTACTTCTAGAGGAGAAAGACTGGCCCACTATCATATAAAATGGACCACATTGGTACGTAGAGCTGGGACCAAATCTGCACTGCCTCTTCCCTTCCATTTCCCCTTTCACACCACTACTCTGTCCCAGTCTGCAGTCCTGTCAGCACCTGGCAACACCCATAATACCTCACCTGTCCTGCACATTTCCTCCTTTGGCACTTTCAGCAAGAATGCAGGTTGTAACTCCCTTCCTGCAATCACCATCAACCCAGTTGGCCATTCTGCCTTGTCCTACCAAAAAAAATGGTAGCCACCTCAGGATTGCTAAGCAATAACAGCATTATTTAATTTATTTGGATGTGGTAATTGAGATTCCTGCATTGCAGAGGGTTGGACTAGATCACCATTGGGATGCCTTCCAATGCTACAACTCTATGATTCTATGGCTTACTAAATTAATTTTTAACTCATCTTTCCAGGCCCAGTACCCTCAATAACTCACCAGCTACTTCTGATTGGATCTACAGTACCTGAAAACCTCGTGTCATGAAGAGTCAAAGCCCAGTTCAGATATATAAGCAAATCGATAAAAGGCTCAGCCCTGTTCTCTATGTATGTATTTCATGATCAACCAAACTCTTCAAACATATCCATGAAGAATATACATGCAAATTAGAGGTGTGTGATCTTTTCACATTCTACTATGAACTGATCTCCTGGATCAGAACTTAGTTATCCATCAGCTTTTACACTTGCTAAATATTCAAATGTAGTTCTCATCCAGAATTTTCCCCAAAATGCATTTAAAGAATGCTTATTTTGAGAGACAGAATGTTCAAAAATTCATATTTACATACGTATGTTTTAAATTAAAAGGCATACAAACTAATTCAGAAACTGGATTGGAAGGACTTACATGATACTGTGAAATGGACTGCAAATATTTATATTTTTTCTTTGCTTTCTTTGTAATATTTCTTAATGATGTTGTGGTGCGGTCCAAGTCTGGAGCCTAAGTCGGTGCTGCTGTTCTGATGGCACCGTTAGGCATAGGGGACCTTCTAGCTTCCAGGTGCCAGCTTACAAAAGCAGAGCCTTTTCCTGCCATAAGACAATGGAAGGCTTCCAAGAGACTTGATCCACTTCCACCCAATCTCTCTCTCTCTCTCTCTCTCTCTCTCTCTCTCTCTCTCTCTCTCTCTCATCATTTTGTTGGTTTTTACACTCCACTCAATTATTTTCAACATGGGTGCGCCTTGTTACTTGTGGCTATTCCAACAAAGCCCTTCTCTGTTAAGATGACCACAAATTGGAACAATGTGTTTCAGTGACAGCAAACGCTCCCGCTGCTCTCTTCTCCGGTTTCAACAGCCTTTGCCATGGACTCCAGGTTTCCACGCTGATTGTCCGGAGTCACATCCTGGCCAGCCAGTTGGGCATATCAGGTGGCAGAAGCTGTCATGTGTGCAGACTCCTGGCATCTCATGGCTACCATGTCAGTGCCAAAAGGGAAGTAAAAAAACCCTTCCATTTATTATGCTAACTGGGAAACACAAAGCTGGGATGAGTGGGGGGGGGAGGGGGAGAGAGACTTTTAAAAACTGTTTGTACTCCTCCATTCCCACCTGACACCATCTCTTGAACCATGTATCCAATGCACCATGGCTTTTTAATGACTCAAATAGCAGGAGCCTCGAGTCTTCAATGCTGTATAGTGCTTTATTCCTCCGGAATTGTACGCAGCGGATGTTTCGGAGTAAAGTGTTTAACGCTACGAAATGTTTGTTCTTTGAAAACATCAGCAGAGATGGTGAGGAGGGATGGGGAAGTGGAAATAATGCATGTGGCACATTTAGAATCTGGTTGTGGTTTCCGGTAAAACCTCAATAATTCTGCTTAGCTGGGAGACAGATGATGAGCACTGTGTTAACAAAGGCCATCTGCCATCTATAGCTCAGGAAGAAGGCATTTCAGATATCCACTCACTGTTCTCAGGCTCTTGTCAGCACAAAGTAGAGCTGAGGGCAAATGTCCCCTCACAGCTCTCCACCCTATATGTGGGCAGAGACTTTGGGTGGATCACATCACCAAATTTCTCTCAGGGAGGGGAAAAATCATCAGTTTCTCAGGGCAGTGGCAGTAATGTTTGTTATTTCTTTCTTTTTCATACTTTTCTATCTGCAAGCAGCAATAGCAGTGACTGTATTGGCAGACTGGCTGCCATCTTTCTGGGCAGGTGAGTGAGAGGAAATGGTGGCTGTCGCCAAGCAATGGTGGAGAATATTCAGGGGTTATTCTTCAAAATGGCCTCTTTTTCCTTAGGAGAGTGAGAAAATCAAAGAAATTTCCTCAGAAAAAGATGTTGTCAGCTCTAGGGAATGGTATTAGCATACAAAACTTGGCTTGGGTCACAAGTACCTAAAAAAGTGGCTGTCAGCCATCTTGGGCTCTACAATCAGCAGAGAGGCTGTGATGGTGGTGCCGTTGCTGGGTGATGCCTGGCTCATGTTTACGCATGACAGAGTCTTCTCAGTTGTGGCTCACTATTCGTGGAAGCCCCTGTCTGAGTCACCTAGTCCAACCCCCTGCAAAGCAGGAATCTCAACTACATATATGACAGGTGGGCATCCAAACTCTGCTTAAAAACCTCCAAGGAAGGAGAGTCCACTACCTCTCGTGGGAGTCTGTTCCGCTGTCAAACAGCTCTTACTGCCATTGCTTAGGCTACCAAGAGATTCCAGCCTCTCTCTGATGAAAGCTCTGGGGCAGCCAGTTCCACTGCCTGACATGAAACTGGAAGGTTTCCCTGCCCCCTACCAAAGCTTACTAGAGTCGCACAGCTGCAGCTTCCAAATTCTGGTGAGAGCTTACAAGAGATCTGTGGGATCTCACCAGAACCCAGAAGCCTCAGCCGCTTCTCCTTGCTTCTCTGGTTGGCTTCAATTGCTATTTATTTTTATAGCTATTTCTGCCTTATTTCCTTCACATATATTACTTGCCGTTTTGCTTTTATAGCCTTGCTAATATAGAATATGTTGTAGGAGATTTAATATTGCCTTCTCAGTGCTGCGGTTGCTATACTCTTAAGCTGGTATGCTTTGATGTTTGTTCAGTTTACATTTACGTTTATGTTCCTGTATTATTGAAACGCAATAAAAAAATAAAATAAGAGAAAATGTCAACTGCTGTGTGTGCTTTTGAAGGGTTGTGCTCTGGACTCTTCCTTGCAACATTCTTAGGTGCATTGTGCAGATCCAGAATGTGATAAGTGATCTGGTCTTCCTGCCATCTCTGCCCATTGATTGATACGTTTCATACATGGTTAATATGGGGTCATGATTGGGTGACATGTGCTCTGATGGAATTACTAGGCACCCTGTGGGAGCATTTGTTGCTGCTATGATGCCTCCTCTCCCCTCCCCCCTGCAGCTAGCATTGTGTTTCAACATTGGAAAGCAGAAGGTCCCAACATATGCATTAAATAAATTCCAGCCTTTTCTCTGCCGTCTCCACTTCGTGCTGCTTTCACCAGCTGAGCTGGTCTTCTTGCCCCACCCCCACCCCCTCCCTGCTCAAGTCTTGGAATAAATCACTAGAGCAGTATGGCTGCCCTGCTGCATTAACACGCATGAGGCACTGAAAACATGAACTGTGGTTTTTAAGGACCTCCTGAAGAAGAACAAACAGGTCAGATATGTTTGGCTCCTTTTTAGTATTGTGTCATTAGGCTGCTTTTTAATCTATTAGTCTCTATGCATGCAAAGCAATCAATGTTCCAGTTGTCAAAGCGAAGGATGGGCAACGAATTAGAAGGGTTTGCAATCCATACTGGATTTGCCTAATCTGCATCTCCCAGACCAGTTGCAGCAGATCAGACTGTGACTCACTAATGGACTCCAGGCCTTAATAAATTCCTCCACAAGATGGTCCCAGGGCTTTTAGACCTACACTTATAGTCCATGGAGCAGCAGAGCCATTTCCTAGCTACTCCAGGTACTAGCTCTTCCATATAGCAGGGTGACGCAACCAGCTTCAGGAGGACCAAATATCTGGCCAGAACTGGTGTCTGAATGGTGAAGCAAGATTTGTTGGACTGTTGGCTCTAACAGGGTTAAGAGGGCTCTGCTTCAGGCATCAGAATGTTTTGAGCTGGCATTGGTTCAAAGCATTTAGAAAGGCTTCATCCCCTCCACCATTCCCCAGGCTCTTTTACTACATGGGATCAGAAGTACGTTGCACTGGTTTAAGTGAAGCAGAGTCCTGCCTTAATATTCATGTGTCCTCTAGGGCCAAGATTAGGGATGTCAGAGAATTCTGATGAAAATGGAAGCAGAAACAGCAGATGTTCGCTTCTTCATCCCATGTCCAGAATGTAAACCAATCAAGCAGATATTATTGGTATTCATTGTTGTTGTTGTTGCTGCTTTCAGTCTGCATATAAATAAATAGGGTGAAATAATATGATTTATGAAATTAATTGTGTAGGTCATATAGTAAGTTATGTAATCTCATCACAGCCAACAGGGAGACAAATAACATCAATTTTGGTGGAAGATTAACTGCAGCAGAATTGAAACAGTACTGCAAGTGACTAATACAGTGTGGAATGGAAAACAATGCCTTCTTATTTCCCCTTTCAAGATACAACCAGTCTACCTGCACAAGCTTAAACTCTAGAATGATGGATGAAGGCGTGACATCCTGAAGAATCTCAGCTCTTGTGCACTTTTCATAGAAACATAGGATCGTAGAATCATGGTGCTGGAAGGGACCAGGAGGGTCCAACCCCCTGCATCTCGGGAATCATTTTCCCCCAAAGAAGGGATTCCTAAAAATTCCTGAAAAGAATGAAAGCAATTTTCCTTACTAAAGCATCAAGATGCCTAGCATCTAAAAACAACAGAATATGAGTTTTATCACCAGGAGGAATTAAAACAGAAACAGCTGGCATGAAAGCAATTTCCTGTCTCATCTATGTTCTTTTGATGTCAAAAGCAGCCAGTTTGGGTGTTGGACTTTTGGCTCAATCTCTCTCCCTTGTTGTCAAATTTGGCATGTTTTAACCCACGGCAGCCAAATGGTTATATGGCTCGACAGATTCCGTGACTGTGCATTTCACAGCAAAGGAGGGGCACATGCTTTTAAAGCTGTTGGCACGCAAACTTGCACTTGATGAAGAGCATTTGCTTTCTAGCTAGACATCTCCTGGAGTTGGCTTTGCTAATCAAGATTGCAAAAAGTTGCTTATCATTGCAACACTAAATATGCTTCTTCTGTGGAAATGAATGGGAGTTGCTGTTGAGTAAATGGTTCTAGGTCTGTAAAGGATGCACTGAAGGGAGACCACACATTGCTCCACCTGACCACAGTGGAGGTGGAAACAGAGGAAAAAACCCCAGCTGTGCGCAAATGGCCTCCTGAAATTCTCCATCTTGTTTGTAGATCGAGATACTGCAGTGAACATGTCACCTAATTTATCCATCAGAGAAGAAATTCCATGATAGTGACAGGAAAGAGCCAGCAGTAAATCACACTGATAAGGTTGGAGTTAACTCTTTATTAGCAAAAACAGGATCTGCACTCCTGCACTCAGGCCTAATGAGCACAGCAACTAATCTCTGGCAGATCTTGCCCCTAAGAAGCAGTTTCTGAGATGGAAGGTCCATGCCTCCCCACAGCTGCCTAAGTCCTCTCCTCTCCAGGGTTTCCCCCAAGCAATTGGAGACTCTGCCTTTGTGAAGTTAACTTCTCCCCCACCCTTTTTATGCCTCTCCTGGTTCTGGGAGACAAGGGGAAAGGGGAGCTTGTCTCTGCAGGAGGAGACACCCATGACTCTTTACTCATCTCTGCCTCTTGGCCTTCCCTGTCTCATGCTTCAGCTTCGGACTCCAGTTCTGGACTTCACTCTGCCACAGATTTTCCTCACTCTGTTACCACTTCAGCTTCCAACACCTCCCAGTTTTCTCCCACTGACCCCTCATTGTCATTGCACCACAGTCTCTGAGCCTTCTTCCCTTGTGGGTTCCCCAGCTGGTTCCTCCCACCATTCCTCTGCATCTAACCAGTCCATGACGGATATTTTCTCAGGACTGGGGCTCCCCATTAGCAATGGCAAGAGCACAGATTTTCCTGGTCTCCTAAGCATCAGCAACTGAGTTGGTCACCTGGCTATTATTTTGCACCCTCCACAAACCCCCCAGATTTAGTGTTGTTCTGGGGTTCTGGGGCCTTGTGGGGAGGGGGAATGCTGTTTACTACCCAAAAAATGGTGGGGGGCAATCTGCAAAATTGCCTTCCTTTTCTAGCAAAGGAGATGAGAAGAAAAATATCACAAATGTTTTCAGCAAATTGTCTTCTGAAGAATTTCAGCTCAGCTCCAGAGAAAACCTATAGAGGTTGTTTCAATGATGGTTTTGTAATGGAGAAGTGGATAACTGAAAAGGGGGAAACCTATGGGGGATATTTAATGTTCATGACCCCAAACTGTCCATTAATCTGCAGATGAGCTTTGGATCAGATAATGTGCCTCTTGCTTTTCATCCGCAGCACCAGAATAGCCAGCAGGGGTTTTTGGCAACAAGAGTATTTACCATTAAAGAGTGTCATTAAAATTTACAATTCAGCTATTTAGTAAAATGAAAGCCAACTACTCCAGGGACCAGCACTTACATAGTGCCTTTCCCATTGCTTTGGATACAGTCTCAGCCATTCTTGCAGTCACCCTATGTCATGTGCTCTCCTCTGTTCTTTCATTCCCCAACCTGTTTCTGCATTTTATGAAATACTCTGGGAGAAGGAAGAATGGTGCACGCACAAGGAACAGAGCTACTAAATAAGAAAAAAAGGAGGCATTGACAAGCTCAGGGGAACCCTGCGCACTAGAAGTAAAAATAAATTTCAAGAATCCCCACCAAAAAAACACTAACCGCCTAGTGAAGACTCAGCATGGATTGACTGTTGGAAAAGAAAATTGGAAAGCTGAGGAGGAACGGAAGGAGGATGGAATGGCTGTTTGAGCACCTTCCCTGCTGTTTCCTGGTGGAGAGCATGGCCTGCTAGAACTCTGAACAGGAATACTCCTGTTAGGGTGAGAACCTTGTGCTTCTCCAGATGTTTTGGACTACAATGTTCATTGTCCCTGATCATTGAGTACGTTGCCTGAGGCTGATGCGACTGGATCTGGAGGACCACAAGTTCCCCATCCATGAGTTAGGGGGTGATGCTACATGGCAATATTTTATTGTAAGTCCTACCTATCGCTTAGCTCCCTTTACTATGAAGCATTTTAATTCATTGCTTTCTGTTTTGTGAATTTCAGACACTGAATAACTGGCTCCACCGTTAGTTTTGTCTGCTAATCTGAGTTCTCTAGCACCCCTTGTTTTATCTCTATGAAGATACCAAAAATGTAATCGAATTGTCCCAACATTCTCTTCAAAATATTAACTTTAGTTTGGCTCATATAATTTTATTCTGAGGTTCTAAAGACCCTCATATGTTAGAGGCATTTTTCAGGCCTGTGATTATTTATGTCTAACTGTGGAGGTGGACTGAGGAGACAAGAAAGAGGAAATCCAAAAACAACAAAGGCCATGTGGAAGGCTTCAGGTGGTCTTAGTTACTTTCTGATTAATTATTTTGTTAATAGAGCAGTTTCTACATGGTTGCACTTCTGTTATGTTTTAATGATAAGGCCAAAAATTTGCATGGTATTTTATGCCTTAAAAAAAAGAGAGAGAAAGAATCATATGAGTGGGATTGCTTCAAAGCATACCGATGTCAGTAACAAAGTTGTTGTTCCAATTGCTGAAATTTCACAACCCACAACTTCTTTGCAAGGGTGCCAACTTGAATAAAATATTGGAGGGGCCCAGGTAATCCCCGCCCCACATAATCAATCACAAGATGTGGTGCATGCACACCATTTAAATGGTAATGCCCATCAACTTTGGGGTTGCCTGGCCCCTTCATATACCACATTTTTTGCTCTATAAGATGCACTTTTTCCCTCCTAAAAAGTAAGGGGAAATGTGTGTACGTCTTATGGAGCGAATGAGGGCTGCGCAGCTATCCCAGAAGCCAGAACAGCAAGAGGGATTGCTGCTTTCACGGCACAGCGATCCCTCTTGCTGTTCTGGCTTCTGAGATTCAGAATATTTTTTTTCTTGTTTTCCTCCAAAAACTAGGTGCGTCTTGTGGTCTGGTGCGTCTTATTGAGCGAAAAATACAGTATTTTATAGGAGTTGACTCCTGTAACTCCTTGAAAGAAATGGAGCCCAATATACTCCAATGGGCTTAGAATCAAGAATATAAATTGACATACAAACATATCACTGGGTAAATTGACAATTAGCTATGAAGACAAAAACTCAAAAGCAACCAAGTCAGTATATAGCATTTCTGTAGCCAGGATTACATTGTAGACCAGACAACGTGTGCAGCAAAATGCCCAGTTTTCTGCCTGATAATCCAGTTTCTCTCCCCCCCCCCCCACCACCACAGAGAGGACATGCAAAGAGTCCTCCTGGACCAGACCAGTTCCACATCCTTTCCCCACAGGGGCCAGTCAGATGCACATAAGCAGTAAAGACAGAAAGGCAATAGTGTGGCATTCTTCCAGGTTCAGGTTGCCTATGTATCCAGGGGGTTCTTGGCTTTTGACACTTTTCAAAGCTCGCTCCATTATGATGATGATTGTTCACAGTCTGCAGGATTTGTCTTCCCCATCAAAATGTCAATGAACTGTAACATGCTACCAGCCCAGCCATGGGAGAAATGAGGATCACATGATGGAAAGTTCACTGGGGCTTATTATTATTGGAACACACCATGTAAGAACAAGGACGGCAGCCAGTAATAGAAAGCATCTCTAATGGCACGTGGATATATGTTGCTATCCATAAGTTCCTTAGCCACTCCTTACAGAAAGGTCAATGACAGAGAGGCAAGACAGTGGAGCTGATTTATGTCCCAACTACTGTGATAACGGAGTCTTTCATCTAGGTTTGGCTATAGCTGTAAACAGCTTCAGTTATTCCAGCCCGATGGTGTTAAGGTCATAAAGTGTCTCAAAATTCATGCAGACTCCATGCCAACTTGGCCCCAGGCCAGCTGAATCTGTTTCAAGAATCTCCTGGAAACAGTAGGGCAAACCGATGGCAGCAGGTGGCCCGCGGGGTTGCAAACGGACAAGACGTTGTATGAAATGCATCAGATGCCATTTCAACACCTCCTCATTTGGTTGGTCCCATTCTCCTGAGCCAAAACAGATCAAAATGGAACAAAGCACTTCAGCTGCGCTGAGGATCACCTTGCTGCTAAGGAGAAGGCACCCAGTGAATTGCCAATTCCTCTTTAATGACGTCTGCCGCCCACCCATCACGCAGGCCCAGGAGGTAAAGGGCTGAGCATTCCTCTTTGGGTCAAGCTTTAGGGAGAGTTGACTGTGCAATCTTATTTCAAAAGCAAGCTCCTTTGAGTTGCTTTTGCACAGAAGCAGAGGCTTCAGACGGCGTGGAAGGCCACTCTCTTTTTCTGCAGAAGCTCATAAATGGTGACTGGCTCTCAGCCTGGCTTTAATTGGCTGTAAGCCTTAAATAAACACTTCCTAGTCAGATCACCCTTCGTTCTTGACCTTTCGCTGGCAACTTTGCCCTGACGCAGAACAGAAGGGACTCCTGGGAAATCAGTCTCTCTTTTCACTCGCCTGGCCTGGGATGCTCGCCTCTGTCCAATAGACAGCTGGTACAGTCTTCTTCACTGCTTCAAAATAGTGGCCAGCATCTGAAATAGCCCTTGCTGGATTGCCGTCAATCCATTGCTCAAAGCAACCATGGAGCTACATTTCTTCAGCACCCCATTAATGGTTTGCTAAGATCACAGCTCATCATTTTTGCATCATCGGCACAGTCATATGCTGACAATTATTTTGTAAAGGGTTTACATGTGGATCTGCAAGTGACTGTTGCTTCCCATTGGGGATATAGGCAGGAAAATATGAGATTGCATAGGCACAGCCTCCCCACCCCATTCCTGGCCGGTGCTGCATTAGCTTTGCTGAGCTAACAACTGACACCAGGGCCCTTTCCCTATCTGGGGTTCTTTCATCATACTGTGGTATTAAAGGAGAACAATCACTGGCTGTGACATGAAGGGAAAAGCAGCATACATACCCCAATTTCACATACAGAAACCAACACAAATGACATTTCAATCTTATATCAATACAGCTGATGGGAAGGTTTCCTCTACCATAGCTGATGGCATGAAGGTTGCTCAGGGGGCACAGACTGAATGGCAGGCAGCTCTTCCCTCCAACATTTCACTGCCACTCCTTGCTACCCAGCACCTGCCAATTGCCTAATGGTCAGGCTAATGCAGCCCTGCAGTACCCATCCCTATATCAAAGGCAAAAGTGGGTGGCTCACTGCATCCACTGTAACAAGCCCAATTTAAACAACAACTTCAACCATTTCCTCAACTTTTTATTTTATTTACAGTGGTACCTCGGGTTAAGTACTTAATTCGTTCCGGAAGTCTGTTCTTAACCTGAAACTGTTCTTAACCTGAAGACCACTTTAGCTAATGGGGCCTCCTGCTGCCGCTGCACCGCCAGAGCACGATTTCTGTTCTCATCCTGAAACAAAGTTCTTAACCTGAAGCACTATTTCTGGGTTAGTGGAGTATGTAACCTGAAGCGTATGTAACCCGAGGTACCACTGTATATTAGTTCACTTATGCTTCTGCATCATACAGGCAAAAGTAAATTATAGAAATATGGCAAGAGCCTTCTCTTGAGAAGTAGTGGGGAAGGCACAGCTCCAAGCTGTTAATTCAAGTTAAACTCCATTAATCAAAGGCCAAAGTAGATGTAACCTCCATTGTGCGAATGTGTGTGTCATTGTTTTTTTGGTCATGTTAACCAACAGCTCTGGGAAACTCTAGGCAGCCCTAGGACAATTGGGAGTAGGACAGTGATCGTTTCACACTTTGTCCTGACAAAAATCACCATACAAAAGCTGCTATTTGCATTTGGTGATAATCAGAACTTCTCTTGAAATGCAAACTGAACTTGGGAGAGGTTATTGCTATTATTTGTTGACACAACGAGCTCCCCCTGCCATAAACCCCAGAATAAAAACCACAATAAGGCTCCATGTATATGATTTACATCCGTGTAATTAATGTCACGTCTCTCTTGGTTCCTCAGTTATTTGGCAGGGAAGAGAAAGGTAAGCAGAATTCTCCCTCTGAATTGTTGATCTGCACAATTTTAACCATTTAAAAAAGGGCCCCATGTCTTCAGGTCATTTAATTGCAGCAACGCAGCCAAGGAAAACAGCAGGGCAAGCAATGGAGAAATATGGGACTTCACCAACTGTGTTGCATGGTCTGAAAAATGGTTCTGAGTGGGTAACAGAGGATACACACAAATGCACCAGTTGTGAGTGGCATTATCTGGATTCTCCAGAAAACCTGTGTAAATGAATGATGTAAATTCCAGAGAAATTGTGTATGATATTTTCCAGAGGCAGGGCTGGTGACATGCATCTTGGGTAACTGAATGACTCCTCTGGAGGCAAATACTTTCCAAAGTGACTGTGAACATTAATTCCTATTTATACCCAAATTTGGGCTTCACAGAAGGTCAGTCATGTTAGCTCCTTTATGCTTTCTGGCTATGATGAGTCTCTTACCGTTAGTTGCACTGTTGTGCTGCTGCCAAACCTCCTGAAGTCAGAACAAATAATAGCCTTCAGTTTTCAGTAGAAGAGAATTGGTTACGTTTTCCAGGATCTTATACATTGGCTGAAAGTTAAAGGAATGACAATTAGCCAAGAGGTATTATTTTAATTGATGATTGTGGTCATTATCTTTGCCTTTTCCTCCAACTTTGGACTAAAATAATGTTGGCTTTGTTTCAGCTGCTGATTGCTAGCAATGAAGAACAGCCCCCAACCCAAATATTAATGGGCCAATGCCCAATTCATACCCTGCTCTTGCCAGTTCCACATAGTTTAGACAGGTGCTCCTTGTAACACTTGAGAAATGCAATCTGACTTTTTTAAAAAGTCAAGTTGTCCTGTTTGGAGCTCCCTTTTGCAAATACTCTCAGTGGCTATGAATCTGAACTATGTACAGTCCCAGCACTAAGATTCAGGAAACAATCATTGGATCCCTTTAAAATTGCTTTTCCTTCAAAAGCTACTCTATTCCATATGGTTTAATATTGCCTGAATTAGCAGCAGATAGCTAGCTGATACAATGAATTTGCATCTCAGAAATGTGCTTTTATTTGTGGTCTGGATTAGTGCAAAATGGTCCTGGAGCTAGAAAGCTTAGTAATTCAGTATTGAATGAGCATACTGTATTTTTGGTTTTTATGGAAGCCACCCAGAGTGGCTGGGGAGGCCCAGCCAGATGGGCGGGGTATAAATAATAAATTATTATTATTATTATTATTATTATTATTATTATTATTATTATTATTATTTGGTTGAAAGTGAGGTCCACAAATAAGCAAAGAACATTAATATTGGGCAGGGCTACCTCAAGACGTTTTGCTGCCTTGTAAGATGAGACCTGCAGGTATAGGGTGGTATGCAGATTAATTAATTAATAGTAACCAGTGCTATCTTTCTAGAAAAAGAGGAGCAGGAACTCACCATGAACGCTTCCCTTGTTCTGTTATAATGGCAATGGTGCCCACCTGAGAGTTGCTGGAACAAGTCTTGATAGTAGCCATATCTGCTCAACCCTTGTCCTTCTTGACTAATAACAGCTAGCCAGAGGGGATTGACTGAGTGGTTCCAATGAGTAATGAAGGCCTCATTGTGGCAAGGAGAGGTGCCAGTGGCCCTAAAGGAGGTGGTGGTACACCCTACCCTTAAGTGATCCTCTGTCAATCTGGAAGTGTTAGATAACTGCTGTCCTTCTTGAGCAGGATTTTTGAAAGAGAGTGGCAAAGCAACTTCAGGTCTGCTTTGAAGAGACAGATTATCTGGTCCCATTTTAATCAGACTTGGTCTGTTTGAACTGTTTTAGTTGCTTGGTTTGATGGCTTTTGTCAAGAAAGAATCAGAGGGAGTGCAGCCCAGTTGATTCTCCTTGACCTCTCAGTGGTGTTTGATACCATTTGACTATGGTAGTATCCCAAGAAAGCCTCCAGGGATTGGGTGTTGAAAGCCCTGCTTTGCAGGGGTCCCAGTCCTATTGCCAAGGGCAGTTTCTGAGAGTAGTAATGGGAAATTTCTGCTTGGGCTGTGAGAATTGGCCAGCAGACTCTTGCAGGGTCCAATCTTGTCTCCTGTGTTACCGGTAATTAACATCTATGTTGAGCCATTGGGAGCAGCCATCAGGGGATCTGAAGTGAGGTGTTGCAATGTGAACCTAGTAATTCACACTCTCTGAAAAATTCATGAACCAAAATGTTTGGTTCCTTCTTTGAATGCTCTTCAGAATTCACACATCTTTGAATTTGCAATGGAGTTCTTCACATAAACACACACAGAAAGTATGTTCAGGATAATGTATATTAATAGACAGTGTGCACATCAATGCATATATTAGCAAAAATAACACACAAAATATTCAGTTCAGTTCATTATATTCAAAAGTATGTCTATTAGGCAAAATTGCATTCAGAAATGTATGTGTTGTGAGGAATGTACAGTGAAAAGTGATGATGGGTTTTTGTAAGGACTTTAAATATAAATAATAACGATCACCAACCGGTATAGAAATGTGGAAAACTGAAGCGTGGAAAAAACAAGAAACGGAGAGAAATCAAAATTGACTGATTTGTCCATCCCTAGTTGCAATTGGAGATCCTCCTGCTCATTCTGCTGAGTGAGGCCTTGGACTTCTGGCCCAGGTCTTGCTCTGACAGCACCTACATTTTCTCCTTTCTCTCTGTCATTAGCCAGATCCCATCTGGTGCTGTGCACCACACCTGTCATCTCTGATGCAGCTAGCAGGCCTTGTCTTCCTCTGCCCTCTCTACTACCTGCTGCCATGCTGAACTGATGCCGCTTAATATTATTCAAGCTAAATTATTTAATCTTAAATAATTAACTGAAAGAGAGGAAAACCTACACACAAGTACCTGCTATACTGTTAGCAAGTACTGTTAGGTGCCCCTCCCTAAGTTATACAGTTGTACCTTGGTTTTCGAACAGCTTAGTTCTCAAATGTTTTGGCTCCCGAACGCCGCCAACCCAGAAGTAACTGTTCCATTTTGCAAACTATTTTTGGAAGCTGAACATCCGACGGGGCTTCCACAACTTCCAATTGGCCGCAGGAGCTTCCTGCAGCCAATCAGAAGCCGTGCTTTGGTTTCTGAACATTTTGGAAGTCAAACAGACTTCCGGAATGGATTCCGTTCAGCTTCCAAGGTACGACTGTAATTGTATGGGATCCTTGAGCAATTGTACATGGAATCAAACCGAAGGAAGGCATCCCCAGCAACAAGGAATATGGAGCTGGCAGAACTCCTCATGAATAAAGTTAGACACCATGTATTAAAGAGCCAGATACTACTGAAAGCTTTGCTCCAGCCTACTCCAGAAGTCTTTGTTCATGAGGGTGCCAAGCCAATCATTACTTGGCATCAATACCTTTTTGTTTTATACCTGTGAGATGGTGGTACGTTTAACAAGGATGGCTTCTTGTCACATCACTCCACTACGACCTCCTGTTTGTCTGCGAACTCCGATACTGTAAGTTATGCAGGCAGATGCTGTCTCTAATTGCAAGTTTGCACAGTGCCAGCATGACTGCACATGGTGCATTACAGATCAAAGGAAGTGGCTTCATATCTTAGAAGCGTGAGCTTTTATAGCTGGACATGTAAAGCTGAGATGCTGCAGCTGAGCTGTCCCATCAAGAAATCTTGGTATGTGCAACAGACATAAAACAGGGTCAGGAATCTCCCCTCTCTCCTCCCCAGTTTTCTTTGTAACAAAGAAAGCAATATAGAATTTACAGAAATGATAAATCAGATTATCTGATCAACTTGCTGGCCAATTTTTTTCATTGTAAATTTTATTTAATGTTAACTCTAATGTTATTTGAGAAGTATTAATTTGTTCTCTTCATCCGTAAAGAATCCTATCTGTGGGACATAGTTATTATTGCTATTATTGGTGTTGTTTATTATGTTGCCTTCCACATATATCTCAGGGTGATTCACATCATATAATAAAAACAGCATTGAAAATAACAGCAAATGAACTGAAAGAGCATAGAAGGAGGTGCCCATGGCAGAGACCTCTTCATCAACCTGGGAAAGCTGGTCCAAGTCAGTGCATTTATAATTGGGCTGCATTCCTACAATCCTAAATCTTCATACGCAGAAGGGAGTCTAGCTGAAATTAATCTTTTTGAAAAGGTAAAACATCTGAGAAGTGTTCAGGGTGCAAATAAGACAGCTTTGACCAGGTGCCTGAAAATCAGTAGGGGTAGTGCCTGTCTTAACTTCTTGTGGGAGAGAGTTGGGCCCACAACACTGCTGGCAAAACCCCTCATTGGCATGAGCTGTGCTTCTGGCCCAAAGGACACCCCTAAAAGCACTTCTCTACAATCTCAGTGATCAAGTTGGTGGTGATGTGTGTGGCGTGTCCACACTGATGGGACAGATACTCTCCAAATCATATAACATATTTTCTTATCTTATACAATATTTTGGACTTCCATCAACCACATCTGAAGATTTTTCAATCTTTATCACTTACTCTACATTTCATTAATTTCCTTATTTTTCGCCCTATAGGACGCACTTTTTCCCCTCCAAAAATGAAGGGGAAATCTGGGTGCGTCCTATGGGGCAAATGCAGGCTTTTGCTGAAGCTTGGAGAGTGAGAGGAGACCGACCCCTCTCACCCTCCAGGCTTCAGGACGACATCCGCAGCCTAGGCAGCCCTGTGGGAGGTCCCGCGGGGCTGTCTAGGCTGTGGATAGCAGCCTGCTTCCCGGAGCGTCGGGCGCCCTGAAAGCAGAGTGCCCCCCGCACTGGGCAGACATCCGCAGCGTGGGGAGCCTTGCAGGAGTTCCCCGCAGGGCTCCCCACACTGCGGATAGCAGCGCCCTGAAGCAGAGCGCCCCCTGCGCCGAGCAGACATCCACAGCGTGGGGAGCCTTGCAGGAGTTCCCCGCAGGGCTCCCCACGCTGCGGATAGCAGCCTGCCGCCGAGCGGGTGGGGCACCCTGAAGCAGAGCACCCCCCGTGCCGGGCAGACATCCACAGTGTGGGGAGCCTTGCAGGAGTTCCCCGCAGGGCTCCCCACGCTGCGGATAGCAGCCTGCCGCCCACCGCGAGGGGCGCCCTGAAGCAGCTCGCCCCTCGCACCGGGCAGACATCGGCCAGCCCCACAAGCTCGGGGGACAGCAGGGAGGCGCAGTGCCGCCATCCCGCTGTTCCTCGACCTGGTTCGGTTTCCCCGACCTGCTTTTGGGGGGGAAATAAAGGGGGGAAATTCCTTTATTTCCCCCCCAAAAAACTAGGTGCGTCCTATGGGACGGAGCGTCCTATGGGACGAAAAATACGGTACTTTTAATAGTCCTTAACTAATAATTCTCTTCATAATCTTCTCTGCAATATTTCACATAGTCCTCCTTACAAAACTTCTTGCAGTCCTACTAACGTAATCTGTTTATTTTTGTTGTTGTTGTTTAATCATTTAGTCATGTCCGACTCTTCATGACCCCATGGGCCAGAGCACGCCGGGCACTCCTGTCTTCTACTGCCTCCCGCAGTTTGGTCAAACTCATGATGGTAGCTACGAGAACACTATCCAACCATTTCGTCCTCTGTCGTCCCCTTCTCCTTGTGCCCTCAATCTTTCCCAACATCATGGTCTTTTCCAGGGAATCTGTTTATTACAATTGCTAAAAGCCATAGATTGTTTAAGTAGCCAAAGGCCTGGGAGAGGAGGGATGCATTTGCCTGGCTCCTAAAGGTATGCAATGAAGGTGCCAGGCAAGCCTCCCTGGGGGAGCATTCCACATAGAGGGAGCCACTGCAGAAAAGGCCTGTTCTCGTGTTGCCATCCTCCGGGCCTCTTGTGGAGGGGGCACGCAAAGAAGTGGCAGAAGCTTCTGGAACTGGAACAGAGCCCTGCTCATTTCTATCCTGCTCACAAGCATCCTAACAGAGTATTGCTGTATTGTAGTTATAAGAGAAAGAACATTATAAGGATTAGAAGGATTCTAAGGGATACGAGTGAGTCAAAAGAGAGCATTTGCAAACACCCAGTCCACAGCAGGCTAATGTATTTGTGCATGTGGCAGTTAGGGCAATGTTTCATAGTAGCTGACTCTTATTAGATGATGGTAACTAAATAAGATGGTAAGAGGTAGATGGTAAACCATTTGCATTTGTCAGTTGAAGCTGTTATCAGCTTGGTATAAACAATTATTGTTGGGCATGCCCCCAGGGAATAAGGAAAACAAAATGCATCAAGATGATGTCTCTTTTCCTGAACCACGGTTTGCTCGTCTGAAAGTTTGCATGTTCTTGCATAAAACAGGAGCTGGCTCAATAAAAAATATCCCCTTACCTATTTTGTAGCAATTATTGGGATAGCCTCTAGCAAGAGACAGAGGCTCCTTTCTATAAGGTACATGTTCAAGTGAATAATTAAGACCAGATGCTCATCTGGCATCAATCAGCAGAGCTCCCTAATAAGGATAACTATGCCCACTGACACCGCTTGAGCATCTGGATGAAAAATTCAGACAGGGTCCAATGTGCGCACATGTTCAACACAGGGGATTGTTCAAATTAAGATCAGCTGTACAAATCATCACCTCGGACTTTGGAAAATACAGACAGCAGAGAAAACAGGTTGGCCTTGGAGAGTTTCTTTTCCAAATGGCAGTCCTTTCCTATAGGGGGTACCGTGGCTTCCTCTTAGTGGTTTTCCAGGCCTAGACTTGCGTGGCAATATCCTCTTCAACATATAACTGAGGGAAGGGGATGGAGACAGCTTTGCAGTCAACGAGAAGCCTTTCCTAGTGGGATGGGTGCCTCTCAGCTCTGACGAAGGATGAACACTTGGACTCCAAGAAAATAAATGAGGAATTAAAATTGGCTTGTGCCATGTTTTGCAGTGGTGTCACAGGCCCCCACATGTAACTGTAGCAGAAATGTTGGCCTCGTAGCAAAGCACCTGTGAACAATGGTGGTTGATGCCCATTGGGACTGATGGTGTAAAAGGCAGTGAGAACAACTGTAGGCGAAGCCAGAGCCAAAGACAGACAGGATCAACTTATTCTAGGTTTGTCCCAGTCCTCCACCCTGGTGAGTTCTACAGGGGCAAACCCAAGGCTAAGGAGGAGTGGGAGACAACCAGTGCCGCCGCCACCCCACCCCGGACTGGATACAAGAAGACCGGCAGGAGGCTGGAGTTGGCTGAGGGCAGACAAAGGTTGATGGGACAGTGCCTCATTTCCCCCCTTGGATTGATCTCTACTGCCTCTGATAGTTGTGCTCCTTGAAGCAAGAGCCAGATGTTACTAGCCTCTTCAGTTAATATGCTCTCTGTGGCAGGTTGTCCACAAGGTGCTTGCTAGGGCCGTGCCATCTGAGTAGTTCACTGATTGCTTCACAGTGTGTCTCCACCACAAACTATCACTCCAGGAAATGTCTCAAGTTATCACAAAGGAGGCAGTACTCCTTCAATATATTCTTAGGGAGCAAGGCTGGGATGGTGTCTGCAGGCTTAAAGAGAGATTGAGGTTAGAAGCATGCACACTGTCTGCTCTGGTGTGTGGCAGGCACCAGTGCTGTTTTTCCAGATATGGAAGTCAGCTGCCATGTGTCTGCTAATATCTATGTGATATTATGGGTATGTTTACCATACCCATTGAGTCATCATCATCAACCTTTTATTCGACCGTCAGTCAGAAAAAAGTACATTTGTCAATACACAGTTAAAACATCCAAGAAGATTTTAGAGCTTAGCCAACACTAAAATGGGCTAAACAGATAGCCCCATATCAATACAGACCCCATTGAGTCAATCACCCATCTCCTACTACCCTTCTACCCCCCCCCCCCACTATATATAAGGGTCTGGTGACTTCTGTTTCAGAAGTGTATCTGAAGAAGTGTGCATGCACATGAAAGTTTATACCCAGAACAAATTTAATTGGTCTCTAAGGTGCTGCTGGGATATGGGTGGTGCTGTGGTCTAAACCACTGAGCCTATGGCTTGCTCATCAGAAGGTTGGCAGTTCGAATCCCTGCTATGGGGTGAGCTCCCGTTTTTCAGTCCCAGCTCCTGCCAACCTAGCAGTTCGAAAGCACGTCAAAGTGCAAGTAGATAAATAGGTACCGCTCCAGTGGGAAGGTAAACAGTGTTTCCGTGCGCTTCTCTGGTTCACCAGAAGTGGCTTAGTCATACTGGCCACATGACCCGGAAGCTGTATGCTGGCTCCCTCGGCCAGTAAAGCGAGATGATCACCTCAACCCCAGAGTCGTCTGCGACTGAACCTAATGGTCAGGGGTCCCTTTATCCTTACCTTTTAAGGTGCTGCTGGACAATTTTTTAATTTATTTCGACTTTGTAGATAAGAAGTCATACATGATGTTTCCTTAAATCAATGCATGAGCAGGACAGATGTGGTGCAGGAAGGTCATATGCTAGAGTGTGGTTCTGATCAAAGTGTTCATCAGGACAATAAAGGTGAGGCAAGAACATAAAGTCGGAGTCTCGAAAGCAAGGTCAGCCCTTAAATGTAATAGGCAGAAAGCGGGATGGCCTTTCTTCACTTATTATAGAAATGACCAGTCAGTGGCAAGGCAGGGTCCTGTTTGCTCATCTGAGTGTGTTTCCTTCTCACTGCCAAATAATTTGGAGACACATCAGCTAGATTGAGTAACTGAAGTCTCTAATCCACACCTCCCTCCACTACTACCCACATCAAGTAATCTGTCTCTACTGAGCCAAGAGTGAAACGAGTCTCTGCTAGTCTCAACACGGCAAAGCCCAACATTAAATAAAGAGGAGAGAGCTAACGGCACACTGCCATGCATATATTAGAGCTGTATAAAATGTGGAGCTCATGCCAGCCAGGATGTAAACACAGCAGGGAAGTGTGGTGTGTGTGTGTGTGTGTGTGTTTTGAGACATGGCACTGGACCCATTTTCTAAGCTCCAGAATTCTGTTTATACCTCATCTTCTTATGTAATTCTGGCCACACTTATAATTAGATGACATTGCACAACTGGCATTTGTCTGGGAGCATTCTGTCCTCCCCTACCCCCAATAGTTTTTGGCAAGGCAAAATGCAAGGGAAGAGGAAGGAGAGCCCTATCAAAAAATGTGGATAAGCTCAAGACATGGCTTGATTGGTATGTTGATTCCCCCCAGTCCGAGCAAATGGCCCCTGATACAGCATGAGGTTAAAAGGTGAGAGTTGCCCATGCAGAGAGAGACAGCACAAGGTCAAGGCATTCTACCTTGTGTTGGAAGGACGTGGCTTGATGTGGTGTGCCTTTTTAAGGACAACTAGCTTTTTCCATTTATTATTTATTATTTTATTCATGGCCCTCACCCTCCTGGTCTTACCTCTTCGTTTCTCTGTGATTGTTTTCATTTTAACATCTCTGTACTCTGCCTCTGCTTCATTTGAAGCCACTTACAGCAAGAAGGAAAATGCCACCAAACAGCTCAAATCAATTGTCACTGAGTCAATAATCAAAATAGCAATTAAAAATCTACCACTTAGCTATTAATAAATAAATAAAATGCACTGATCCAAAATGATAGCAGACTCAGACTGCACTCCATCTAACTAAAAAAGGACTGAACAAGTAGAAGGGCATTTTTTGCTAGGCCACAAGCAGCATCAGTGACAAAAGTATTCTGGGTTGCTGCTTGTTTGAAAGCCTTGCACCACCACAAGGAAGATCCTGCTTCCTGCAGTGCTTCTCCTGTGTGGAAGCAAAAGTCCCTTACTGATAATTTTAATAGGAAAGGGGTTCATAAATGGAAAATTCCTTTCTGACAGAATCACAATTAAGCTTTCAGATTCATATAGCTGAAAAACGTACCAGAAACATAGCAAACTCCATTGCACACCTGCTCAACTACTTATTATTATTATTAGTAGTAGTAGTAGTAGTAGTAGTAGTAAGGTTTGTTGTTGCTTGACGCTCAGGTGGCTCCATTGCTCATAAAAGAGTTTTGAACTGTTTTAAGTTGTTGTTGTTTATTAAATTTCTATACCATCCTTCATCTGAAGAGTACAGGGTGGTTTACAGTATAAAAAACACAAAAATACATACCATAATAACAAACAAACAAAATATTCCCCCCGCCACATTTAAAAGGCCGTCCATTGTTTAATTAGCCAAAGGCTTCGGGGAAGAGGAATGTTTTTGCCTGGCACCAAAATATATGTAATGAAGGTACCAGGCGAGCCTCCCTGGGAAGAGCGTTCCGCAAGTGGGGAGCCACCACTTCTCATGCTGCCACCCTCTGGACCTCTCATGGAGACGGGCCTCAGATGATGGTTGCAGGGTCCGGATTGGTTCATATGGAGAGGCAGTCCTCAAGGTATTGCTTTTTTTCCTAGAAATAACATCAAAATACCTTCATCCTTATTAATACTAAAGTTGTTGGTTTAAGCTTGATCTGATGCCTTGGTTTTTCATCCCAAGCCCAATTGTCTTAGCATCCTAACCTAGTGCACTCATGTGACCGGGGTACAAAAATACAGAGGATGAAGGGTTGTTTTGGTGAAGGCAGCCAGGTAAGCTAAAAAGCATTCAACTGATGGCAAGAATGAGAACCCAAGAAGGGCTGAACTGGTTTGCTCACCCTTCTCTCTCACTGTACAGGTTGCAGCCAGTACAATCCAGCACCATCACAATGCACCATTCAAGGCCGCTTGCTGTGCAGTAACAATAGCAGAGGACTATGGCCATTCTGCCCTGCTTGTGGGCTTCCCAGGGGCTTCTGGTTGGCCAGCATTAGAAACAGGATGCTGGGCCTAATGAATGTTTGATCTGATCCTGCCTGGCTCTTATTCTTTCCTTTTCTATTGCCTTTCAAAAACAATGAGTACAGCCAGAAATCTCAGAGTGGGCCCTCCATGGAGTCATTGTGATTGTGTGGTGGCATGGCAAGTGTGTAGGCCACTGTGCCTTTCTCACTGTTGCCTTTGCCCCATCCAAAGGCTGAAAGATGGCCATTATTGTTGCCAGGGGGTCAAGCTGCCTCCCTGGCTCTCTGCCTCCCCTCTAGTTTACTGATGTACGTGAGACTTGTGCCTCAGCTGCCACCTGACCCTCTCAGCTGCTGGTAGGCAAGACTTGTTTGCTCCAGGAGGCAAGTGTGGAGAATGTGGGAAAGGATGTGGGAATTGCAGAGTAGGAGAAACTGTAGTAGTAGTAGCAGCAGCATCTTCCTTCATGGTTATAGAGGGAGACATGATTTCCACGTTCTCGCTTGGCAGCACCATGGACTTCAGCGAGGACCACGTACTTCAGCAAGCCCCTCTCACACTTTGCAGGAAAGGCAACACTACTTTGCCGTTGTTGTTCTTTTCTTTAACCATGCATTCCTTCATCTTGAGTATGTGCAACCATGCCAGCTCTGTGGAGTGGGAATGCACAGCCGACCTTTTAAGAAACAAGACGTATTAATCAAAATTATTTCCATTGTTACAGGACCACATTTCTAACTCAGTTGTTTATACATCCTGAGTGTGTCAAGGCAGAGCATAACTGCTTTGTTTGCACATCACAGTTCCACAGGCAAGTTGTATTCTTTGCCCTATTCAGTTTTACCCTTTTGTTTTTTCAAATAATGAGAGCACTCATGGTTCATTAAAACTTGGAGATTTTTTTAAACGACATTTTTAAAACAAGAGATAGGAAATAATGCCCTTGGGCAGCATTTACACACTGGAAGACCATATGTTGGCTAGCAGTATTAAATCTCTGCATGTGCAGGAAGGCTGGAGAAGAGAGCATTGCTGGGCAAGCAATTCTTCAGTCCAATGGCCACAAACGATGGTGCAGTCTGAGCCTCTCCCGCTTTTGTCTTCCCTCATCTTTCAACCCACCCTCTGTTCCAGCTTGCGAGATTCATTGAGTCTCTCTGGCCACAAGTATCTACTTCCAACCACATCTGAGGAGGGCCAGGAGGTAGAGCACATGGTCAGGGTTCAATTCTGACCATCTCAGGTTAGGAAGTGCCAGGTGACTGGGAAAGGCCTCGGCCTGAGACTCAAGAGAGCTACTGCCAGCCTAAGTAAACAATACTAGACCAGATGATCTGACTGATCTGACTCAGAATGATAATAAGGCTGTTCATATGTCCAGGAACGTTGCTTGTATCTCTGCAGTTTCCCTTTCCATGCTGCATCTCCCCCTCCATAATGTAAGCACCAAGTACATCCATACTGGTTCCAGACTGCAAGCCATGTAGGGCTTTCCAGGTAAGCACGAGCACTTTAAATTGTGCTTGGAAATGGGGTCAGTGCACCAGTCTAAGCACTGGTGAGATGTGCCCCCAACACCCAGTCCCATCTAGTAAGCTACCAGCTGTACTCGGGACTAAATGCGGTTTGTAAGCCCTGTACAAAGGTTGCCCTGTGAACAGTACATTGCAGTAGCCTAGGCCCTCTATTCTTCCTTTAAGATCATATGCTGTGGTTCCTTTTTATACTTCCGCATATTCCCCAAGAGCACCCATTTCACTTGCTAATCACACAAACTCTGGAACCCTTCAGGAGGGGAGAATGGAATGCTCTCTCTAAGCAGCGTCCTGGGGCACTGCCCTCGCCCTTGGATGAAATCCCAGTGCCTGATTTTGCATTTAGAAAAGCAAAAGGAATCTCATCCCACATGGAGTGTTTTCCATTTGTGGTGTGCATCTTCCCAAACATCAGGAGCTCCTGGAACTTCAACGGATAGTGTTGGGAACTGTTTGCAGCTACACCATGCGACCAGACACCAAACTGCATGTTGGGGCAGCCAATATGGTGCAGTCCAGATGTTGGCACACTGCAATTCCCATCACGCCTGACCATTGGCTGTGCAGACTGGGACTGGTAGGAATTGTAATCCAGCAACACCTGGAGGATACCCCATTGGCTGCTCTTGGCTAGCAAAGGGAGAATCTGTCAATGTTGGGTTCTCTCGGTTTCTCGTTTTTCCAGCCTTAAGTTGAGTTCTCCACATGTTCTCATTACAATTCATCAGCATTTTAGCACAAATTTATCTTAATGCGTTTTGTATGCAATTTTGCCAATATGCCAATTTTTGCGGACTAATGGCCCCCAATTTAATGCATTTTTCCACATTATTTTCATGAATATATGCATGATTATGCACACTTTACCTCAGTATATGCACTTTTGTATACATTACTTGGCTGAGGAACTGCATTGCAAAAATCAGTGAATTTTGAAGGGTGGATTTATTTCGCTTCATGTAGTTTTGGGAATAGTGAATTGGGTAGGTTTGCTATCAAAATGTGAACTGAATTGAATTTCTCCCCTGATCTCCACCCTAGGCGATGAAAAACAAAAGGCAGCCATGCTTATCCCTAAGAGAGAGAAAACGCCAAAGTCTGCAGTTGGACAATACTTTTATTAGGAACATCACAAAATTGTGAGAAGCTTTTAAGTTCTCCAGAACTCTTCAGCAGAAAACATATTACACAAAGCAGGGAGGAGAACAAGTAGAAAATTAGGCTGAATGATGTATCCATGAGGTCAGCTTGTATACTCAATTAATAGACAGAAATGAAGCAATAAATTACGCTTGGCTCCTGGACTGACTGCACCCATGAAGGCTGGCTGGTCAATCTTCCTGGAGATGAGGTTGAGCCTCGCCTGAGCAACATGGTCTTCCTGAGCTTGGGAGCAATCCTGTATCCTTTGGTCGGGCTAGGAAAGACTCCATGTCTGAAACCCCAGAGGGCCACTGCCAGTCAATGTGGGCATTACTGAACTAGTTGGAGCAATGGTCTGACTCGGTATAAAGCAGTTTCCTACGTTCTTTGGTTCTGCCTCCTGGTTCGTCCTGTGATCCTGACTTGCTCTCTGGTCCTGACTTACGGCTGTCCCTTGACTCTGATCAGCTGGTACAACTCCTGGCTCCTTCTTCCCAGTTCGTCTCAGACTGGAGTCTATGGCTCAACACCAAAATGCAAAAATTTGCTGAATCCAGCTCCTTCCTGGTAGGCATTATATAGAGCCCATAAAAAACGCTATTAGAGTTTTCTGGATGAAAGGTGCTTTATGAATAAAGAGGCATTAAGCCTTTTACAAAACCACGGCGTGAGTGTTTACTTTGGTTCCAAACATCCATTCCTAGTTACTGGAGCGAATAATCTCGCTGTGCCTGTTGCCACATGAATGGCAAGCCGAGTTGCAATTGCTACCCACACAGCCCTTTCAAGAGCCCACCACCATTTTATTTTACCCTGCTTGGACAATGAAGGAGCCCCTTCTCCTCTAACACGACCGAATTGTATTTGCATCCCGTTGAAGCCCCACCCTTCCTCCAGGGAGCTGCATGAAGCATTATATCAGAAAATCCCACTTTATCCTCACAGCCCTGAAAGGTAGGTTGGGCTCTAAAGTAATCGCTTGCCTCAGGCTACCCAGGGAACTTCATGGCTGAGTGGGGATTTGAACCTGGGTTTTTCAAGGCCAAGTCCGACACTTATCCATTATAGCATTAGAAGGCCCGGCCCTTTGAGAAGCTCTATTGAGTTCTGAGAGACAGATCCTGACAGGAATGGCGGGGCTGGAATAAGAAGACAAGAATGTGCAGTCCAGTCATGCTGAATGCCTCAGTGTTCCTTCGATGACTACTGCTGGCTTAAACAGGTTGGAACAACCTATAGTCTATTCCGAACCTCTGTTGGGAATGCTGAGTCTGTGGTAGGTTCCCTGTTCTGGTGACTGCTCCACACTTCAGATAGCTGCCCACTGAAGAGATGTTGCCAGCCTGGGGAGTGTTTCCCCTCCCTTTTCCTGAATGGGGACCTGTGCCTTTAACAGCGGGATGATAACACTGGGCAACAATTTTTTACTTTTTGAATGTTGTCTAGATTTCTACAACTGATTTAGGGTATTTTTGCACTGCTGAATCAGGAAATGGCATCCGTTTCTCTCCATCAGGTCAGGTTTTCTGTAAACTGAATGGTGGGCATTGATAAAGGTAAGTACACGTAAATTGCATGTTGCTTCACCATTTTTCAAACTTCAGGGCTTGAACTTCTGTTTCTTGGAACTCCTGGAATGCTCAGCGGCACGGAGGTCTCTCTTCAGAGTCCAACAGTAGTCAGCCATCATGACTGTGTCCCAGCGACCCTGATACCTGGTCTCCATCTCTTTCATGTCCTGATGGAATCTCTCCCCCTGCTCGTCACTCATTGAACCCAGGTTCTCAGGAAACCGGTCCATATGTGAAAATAGGTAGTGCATCTTGACACTCATGTTGCAGCCCAGGTTTCTGAAAGCCGTCAGCATGTTGTTGACAAGTTCTGTGTAGTTTCTGGCCTTATTGTTGCCAAGAAAGTTCTTCACTACCAGAACAAATGCCTTCCACGCTTCCAGTTGCACTTCGTTCATTGAGTTTCCAAACTCTGGATCTCTGATGAGCTGACAGATCTGAGGACCGTCAAAGATGCCAGCTTTCAACTTCTCCATGGTCAATCCTGGAAAAGCCTGGCACAAGTAAATGAAGCAGTCACCATCCTTGTCCAGAGCCTTGGTGAACTGCTTGATTAAGCCGAGCTTGATGTGCAGCGGTGGGAAGAGTATTCTGTCTCTGTCCACGAGAGGGTCATTGATGATGTTCCTTTCTTTGCAAGGCACCAATTCCTCCCGCACAGGCCAGTCCTTCTTTGTGTAATGCTGAGCACGGTCCCTACTATCCCACATGCACATAAAACATGGGTACTTGGTGAAGCCAGACTGTTGTCCCAACAAAAAGTTCACCATCTTCAGGTCAACACAAATAAACCACTTATGCTGATCATAACCAATTTTCTCCAGCACATACTTCACCACTTCATAGTTCTCCTTCAGTGAGCCGGGGGTATAGAGGCAAACTGGTTGCCGTTGTGTAGCAGAGCACATTTCAGTGATCGCTTGCTGCTGTCAATGAACAGTCTCCAATCTTTGGGTTCGTACTGTGGCACTCCAAGCTTGAGCAGAAGCTGCGCAATATCTGCACAGTACACCAAGTCCTTCTCTTCTGAGAAAAAACGGAGGTACTCTTGATGCCTGTTGCGGAAGAAGCTGATGCGAGCACTGTCAGAGAGGAGGTTTTTTCCCCTTCAATCTGGATGCCAACAGTTCGGCAGAGTCCTTTGACAAGCTGAGGTCGTGAACTAGATCATTCAACTCCTTTTGGGAAAATGGATGTGGAGCATCATCTTCAAGAACCACTTCTTCTTCTTATTTGACAAGGCATTTTACCCCCACCAACTTCTTCTAAAATGCTCCACACAAGCGTACATGTGAACAAAAACGTTAAAAAAGACATGTGGCCATAGCTCAAAAACTTGACCTGATTGAGCAAAACCAATGTGATTTTTGGATTCAGCGCATCAGATTCGTCCTAAATCAACTGAAAAAACGCAGACAACAAATTTGTTGTTGACCAGTGTAACCAGAAGTTCAAGTGATAGTCTTCCCTGTTGAGAGATAGGAAAAGCGTCACCTGATGGACAGCCAGGGTGGTGTAGCAATTAGATTGTTAGACTAAGGCTTGGCAGAACAGGGTTCAAATCACTGGGCAGCCTTGTGCCAGTCACTGCCTCTCAACCTAACCTACCTCACAGGGTTGTTGTGGAGATTAACTGAGGAGGGGGAGAACTCTGCATGCCACATTGAGCTCTTTGGAGGAAAAAGAGGTGGGAAATAAATGCAATGAATAAATAAAAACAAATAGTCCTGTGTGAAATGCAGCTCTTAAAGAAACAGGAGCCTAGACCAGGTGCGGGATCTGCCAACTCTGTCTAAACCTACATGCAATATCTCTTTGGTGTAATCACCGGGGGCAGGGCAGTTCACGCAAGCAGCATGTGGACATCCTTTTGTGCAATCATTCAGTGGCTTCATTGTGCCCTCTGCCACATGGAGATTATCCCTTGTAAAGTGTGAGTACACATGACTGCATCTTTTCCCACATAGTCACAGGTAGGGTTGGAGAAGAAACTCAATTCACTACAAATTTAGAGCAAAATCTATCAGATTTTCACTTTCTGAAACCATATGCGAACCAAAACACAGCTATCCTTCAAATTTCACCCTTATCAGAATTTTGTAGTGCAGTTCTCCAACCAAGCCATGTATACACAAGGGCATACACATGGAGGAAGTGTGCATAAAAATGAAGGCATCAGTGAAAATAACACACAAAAATGCATTACATTAGGGGAAATTGCTTTGATAAATGTGCAACTTAGTCAAAACTGCATACAAAACTTTGCATATTAGAAGAAATTCACACTAAAATTCTGATAAATTTCCATGAGGATTTGAAAATAAATAAATAATTTTCAAATCGCTGCAAAATGTGGAGAACAGAATGTAAGTTTGGAAATATGAAAAAGTGAGAGAACTGGAATGGACCAATCCTTCCATCCCTGCTCACAGATGTGCATAACAACCTACCATAGAATGAGTTTTGCGGCATTAGCACATGTCTGAACTGTCCCTTGGTTCTATTGGCAAAGGGGCGCAGGGCAACAACAAAACATACTAAAGATTGTCTGATGGGGATCTCTGGGAAAGACTGTTTGCATTAAAACCGTCTGTCTTTTGCTTCACAGCTCATCAAGGGTGAGTCCTCTTAATAAACATACCCCACGGCTTGCAATGAATACTGTATGTCCATTGGGGATTAGAATGACCCTCCTCTTGTACAGCTGATAAAAGGAAATTCAAACAAGCTGTCAGATCATAGCACAATATACTGTGAAAGCCAAAATACTTCATCCAACTGTGTGGTTCTGATCTAGTTCCAAGATCAGTTGTTGTTGCTTTTAACTGTCCATTTTAAAACCTTCTGTTAAGACAAAAAGCAGAAATAAAGACTTGCATACAGACTCACTGGAATTAAACAAGCATTTTCAAAAACAGTTGTTCGCTCTCTATTAGCCAACTGGGATAATGTGACAATCTAATTGCAAACTCGTTGGCAACACAGTTTCTGATGTTTCTGTTGAAGGACAATTGCACTGGTGATTATGGGCTGGGCCCAAACTTACCTGTCATTCTTAGGGTAGATCCACTGAAATCAATTGAATTTAAGATTGTTTCAGCATGCCCATTCCAAGCATGACTAAGTCTGAACCTGACCCTATTTATTTATTTATTTATTTATGTGTGTATACTATTTGCAGCCCAATGATACAAGCTGCCACTCTGAAAAAGCTGTTTAGGTCTGCTGCACTACTGTACATGTTTCCCCTCTCACAATACGAAGTCATTCAACTGCTTGGCAGCTCAGGAGAAGAGGGAGCCCAGTTGGCTTGTCATCCAAAGGCAACAAGGCAAGGATTGCTATCCCTTGTGAGATCAGCAGCAGGGCAGGTTGAGGCCCACACTGAGGCTGCAAAGTTGATATTTCAGGACATCCAGGACAGGCAGGGCTGACCCAAGACATTTTGGCATCTGAGGTGAATCACAAAATGAAGCTGCTCCCCCACCAGGCCAGAGAGGCCGATGTGGAGGCTGCAGATCCGGCCTCCATCTGTCACTGTCGCTGCAGTGCATTCCTTGAAGGCCAGATTTGCTGCCCCTCCCTGTAGATCTGCCACCTGAGGTGGTTGCTTCACTTTACCTCATGGGTGGGCTGGCCCTGAGGGCAGGCAAGCCTATGAGCCTATGGGCATTTCCCCCCTCTTTCCATTTCCCCTCCACTTTACATAAAAACAACAATGGCTGCCAACTTGAATGACTTTAAAAGAGAACTGAACAAATTCATGCTGAATAAAGCTATCAGTGGCTGCTAACTGGTGGCTATGTTCAAGCTCCACAGTTGGGACCAGTATGCTTCTGAGAATTTGGTCAGCTATAGGATGCTGAACTAGATAGCCCACTTCCCTTATCCAGCAAGCTCTTCTTAAGTTTTTAACCAAAGTGTTCACCCACTACTTAAGCATTCTCTCCCCAGTCATAATCTCCATGACAATCAGAGGTTCTGTTCTTCATGTGAATTGCTGTGAGTGTGTGTGTGTGTGTGTGTGTGTGTGTGTGTGTGTGATATTTCACAGAGTTTGAGGAGGGAAGGCTCATACTTCCCCTCCTCACATGCTGTGAACTTGAAAGGAACCCCCACCCCCCTATATTTTATTTTTTTTAAACATCTCACGTAGTTAGGCCCTGAGAGAGTTTTCCTTTGGTTAGCTAGCTGGTTTTATTATCCCACTGATGCTGTTGCTAATGAATTATAATGAATTTCTTTTTGTAACTGGATTGTTGCTTTTATTCCTTTTGTACTGTTTCCATTCGATTTTATTGCGCAACACGTTGCACTATACGAAAATGTGTTTCGTAATAATTGTTTTGATCTCATTATTTCTGTCACAATGTGCAGCATCAGACCTGAATGAACTGTAGGCTCATTCCAAGTCTTTTATTTCTATGGATAAAAGAGCCCTGATTCGGCATTTGGCACGCCGTGTTCCAAATTGCCGGTCATGTGCTCTTGGTTAAAGAAAGAAAAAATTATTTTAAAAGGATTTAAAAAGAAGGGTGACTAAAAATAAATGTGTGCCCATATGGCTTACCTGCTTTGACAGGTTTGTATAATTAGGTCATTACTTACAGTACATGTAACTGCTGCATAGTAATATTTTGTTGATTTTCAGTTCTCCATAGCTACTATACTAAAAAGGGAATAGAGCTTCTGCTCTTCCCAGCATTTTAAGGCTGCAACTAGGAGTAGGCGAATCTGACTACTATTTTTCCTGTCTTCAGTTCTCCACACCCATCTGCAATTTTTTAAAAAGTACTCATACTCTGGAGGGTAGGTCTCAAACCAATGGCTTCAAGTTGCAAGAAAGGAGATTCCAACTAAACATTTGGAAAAACTTTCTGACAGTAAGAGCTGTTCAGCGGTGGAACAGACCCCCGCGAGAGGTGGTTGACACTCCTTCCTTGGAGGTTTTTAAATAGAGATTGGATGGCCATCTGCCATGGATGCTTTAGCTGAGATTCCTGCATTGCAGGGGGTTGGATTAGATGGCCCTCAGGGTCCCTTCCAACTCTAAGATTCTATGATTCTATGAAAACTGATTAGCATTTTTGTGTGGCTGTCTCCCAACATACACATATGGTGTGACGTTTTCCTTAATGGTCACATTTTTGCAAAGCAACTTTGCCTAACATAATGCATTTTGCCTTAGAATATGCATTTTTGTACATATTACCTGAGATCTGCATTGGAAAATTCAGACAAGTGCCAATTTAGAAGGCTCCCTGTGTTTCCAGTTGGATATTGTTTCAGAAGTGTGGATTATGAATGTTTGTCTTTAACTGCACATTGAATCAAATCTCTCACACATCCCTAGTTGCAATTAGACCATTTCTCTTTATCTGTTTTGTTGTTGTTGAATCTCAGCACTGTGTTAGAAACATACACAACTTGACAGCAACAGATGCTCTTCAATCACTTCTCACACAGAATCACATTTATCCTCCCATGAAGAGCCAGTATAAGGCCAATGCTCAGTTTGAACCCAGCTAAAAAGGGCAAGGTGCTAGACACTTGTATCTCTGTCTGCTGCCCATGTGAGCCAACAACATCCTTCTACTCACTGCAGACTAAAGAAAGCAAAATCTCCCAACACTTTCCAGATAAATTCTGACTCTAATCTGCTAGATGTTATGGGCTGGTCTGTACAGGAAAGAAACTGGTTGTCTTGTCTAGCAAAGCCAGCCATTGTTTTGTTCTTAAGCAAACATGAAAAAGGTTTATTTTAACATATGAAATCATTAATCTTGATGGCAACTCTTTCAATACAAATGCCTTAGGAAGATATGGAGCGACTCCTAAATATGAATAATAATAATAATCTGAACCCAAACACACAACCCTTTATCTAACCACAAACCGGTAGTGCATATTTCAAGGGAAGTGTGACCCAACTAGGACCACCAAGCCTACAGGCCTTGTTTTTCCTTTCCATTTTGCATCTCTAAATGAAATCCACAGTTTATCACACCGAAAGACATAATAGAAGACCACTAAGGAAGAAAAACAAAACAAAACCCTTGATAGGTTTAAGACCAAGCTAAACGTGATAAGAGAGATCAATGCCAGGGATGGGCAATGTGTCCCACTTTACAGAGAAGAATTCTCTATTTGAAGGAGCCCTCTTTGGGAAAGCTTGCCTAAACAAGTGCCTCTTCAGGAGCTGGTGGAATGCCTGTACTGATGGGGTCTCCTGTATTTCAACAGGGAGGGCATCCCACTGGTACCACCAGCAAACAAGCCCACCTTCAACTTACTGTAAGTCGATAATAATCAGACTGCAGCAAAACTAACTGGGTTCTATTAGTTGGAAGGGAAGATGGTTTTTCACGTAATCTGGTCCAGAGTTGTTTAGGGCTTTCTATGTAAGTAGCAGAAGCTTAAAACCACTTTGGTGGCTAACAAGCATCCTGTGTAGATCCTTCAGCGCTGCCATGATACATGCTTGATGAGGAGCAACTCACCACTCAGGCTGAAATGTTCTGCACCAGCATCAAAGGAAGCCCAACATAAAGCACATTGCTTTATGAAGTTACCAACACATCTGTCACAGTGGCCATGTTATCCCTGTCCAGGAAAGGATGCTGTTGAAGCACCAGCCAAAGCTGATAATAGATGTTCTTTGCCACAGAGGCCACCTGGGCCTCAATGGACAAAGATGGTTCCAACTACTTACCTGGTCTTTCAGAAGGAATGCAACCCTGTCTGGAGCAGGCAGACTTCTCAGACATAGGAACTACTTACACACAGTGTCTCTGTCTCACCAGGATGCAGCTTGGGACTGTAGAACACCCCTGGATCCAGGCACAGGATCAGCTTATGCATAGCCTCCCCTGATTCAGATTTAATAGAAAGGCAGAGCTGAGTGTCACCAGCTTCCTGATAACACTGTGCTCTAAACTCCTGGCAATTGGTCCCAGTGGCTTCATATGGATGTTAAATAGCATGGGGACAGAATAGTGCCCTGTGGCATGCTGCCAAGATCCGGACATATAGTCCCACGAATGCAATTCTCGAGTATGGTCGTACCTTGGAAGTCAAACAGAATCCGTTCTGGAAGTCCATTCAACTTCCAAAATGTTCAGAAACCAAAGCACTGCTTCTGATTGGCTGCAGGAAGCTCCTGCAGCCAATTGGAAGTCACGGAAGTCACAGAAGCCATGGAAGCCCTGTCGGACGTTCAGCTTCCAAAAATAGTTCGCAAACTGGAACAGTCACTTCCAGGTTTGTGCCGTTCAGGAGCAAAAACGTTCAAGAACTAAGCTGTTCGAAAATCAAGGTACGACTATACAGTCATGTACAGTCATGGCACTCAATTTGCATGGCATATGAGATAATTACTATTTACAATAAGGTTACCAGGCGTCCCCGTTTCCCAGGGACAGTCCCTGGATTTACAAATCAGTCCCCATACAAAACCCATTGAAGTTGAAAAGTGTCCCCGGATTCATTGAAAAAAATCAGGTAACCTTAATTTACAATGACTTAACTAACCTGGGACATATGCAAAAACCATGCCAAATCTGACAATTCCAACTCATGTACCTTTATTTTTTTTAAAAAAATAATATTTATTAGTTTTCCAACAAATTAAACACACTACAAAACACCAAAAAAAGAAAAAACATACAATACAAAAAAGAAGAAGAAAAAACGCTCCAAAAAACTAACATACAACTAACTAAACAAAACAAAAACCATTTAAAACACAATCCAATTTCAACATCTTATCTTTCTTTCCCTTATTTCCATGACCTCCTCACACCTCCCTTTTTGTATTCCACTTCTGTTAATTGTTTCAGCAATTCCTTTCCATCTTCCTCTGTTTTCTATCCTATAATTGTCTTAACACATTCTAACCATATTTTCCCTTTAAAGCTCTATTAATCTATTTATACTTAATTCCTTGTAACATTTCTACTAAAGCCATATAACTTCATTCCAACATTTTTCTAACATTCATTAATTTTACAGTATTTCTGTAAATAGTCTTTAAACTTTTTCCAGTCTTCTTCCACCGACTCTTCCCCCTGGTCTTGGATTCTGCCAGTCATTTCCGCCAATTCCATGTAGTCCATCAACTTCATCTGCCATTCTTCCCTGGTGGGTAAATCTTGTGTCTTCCAATATTTCGCGATGAGTATTCTTGCTGCTGTTGCTGCATACATAAAAAAAGTTCTATCCTTCTTTAACACCAATTGGCCGACCATGCCCAGGAGAAAGGCCTCTGGTTTCTTAAGGAATGTATATTTAAATACCTTTTTCATTTCATTATATATCATCTCCCAGAATGTCTTAATCCTTGGGCACGTCCACCAAAGGTGAAAGAATGTACCTTCAGTTTCATTACATTTCCAACATTTATTGTCGGGCCCAACTCATGTACCTTTATATTCTATTCACCCCATGACAACATTTGCTTGAATAGAATAATATTCATGTTAGAAATTGAATGTTCTAGGAAACTCAGATGGCCACTCACAAGTGTCTGTGTGCTTTTAATGTCTAATTTGAGTCTATTGTCTATACCTAGAGACTGGTTTATTTATCATATGCAAATGTTAGAAGGGTGTTGTCGGTAGGTGATACCATATGCCATAGCAGAGGGTGTCAGTGTAGGACTTTTCTCGTGCTGGGATATAAGGCCATAGTTTTTACCAATCCTGACACTTCCTAGAAATAGCTTGTAATAATAATAACAACCCACCTACCCTTGTTCTCTCTCCAGAGAGGTGAGATATGAGATACAGCCTCTGGCAAAAACCAGGGCTCTTTATGCATTCATTGTTACATTGTCCATCTCATCTTGTTTCTGTGATGGATGAGGATGAAAAGACCTCAGCTCAGTTCAGAGGCCTCAATAAAAACATCATTAACATCAGTCACCTTACAAACTGCCGTTCCAGCTGCTCCACACTCTCTTTTTTATTAGATGTTTTTATAAATAATAGCAGCTATGGCTGCAGAAGCTATTAAAATGTATAAGGGATGTTAGTTAATCCAATTGCTTGTGGACATAAATGGGAAGACGCTCACTCCACATTAACCAGAAGTGATGTAGAGGCTTTTTGAAATGGGGGTTTTATCAGAGACCTTGGGGTTTGAACGAGGGGACTCCTGCTCCAAGGTTGTGCATCCTGGCCCTCTTCACAGTTGGAGGGAAATATAACTAGCACCAAAACAGTTGGCAAAACAATATAAATACAGATAGCCTGGCCTTCTTCCTTTGCCTGGTGCATGGAGGAATATCTTTTGACCACTGCATGTTATGTTCTAATTTATCCAGCTCTAGTTACCGTACTTAGCCAGGTCTGGTGTCGGCATCCAGCCTCCTCAGGCAGCTGCCAGGGTCCTCACACCCTAGCAGGGTCCACCACCTCTGCTGGTTGCAAGCTACCTACTCATTTAATTGCCCACAATGTGTCAAAGCAATGGTAAGTGTTCTTCACAGCTGCTGTCAGCAGCAATGGTAAGCTCATGAGGGGTGGAGGTGAACACCAGTGAAGGAGAAGGCCCACCAGAGAGCCTTTTGTCCAAGAACATCCAATATGGAGCCATCCCTCAGCTGAAGACATACTGAAAGTAGGACATATCTCCCAGACTTGCTCTGACAATTTGTGGGGCAGCTGCTTTCTATGGTAAGCCATTTGTGTTCCACCATAGTTGGCCCATTCTGTGCTGTGTACTCCATTCCATATCAAACCACATCAAAGGGCTGTTTCACAGTCATCTGTGTTCACTTCACTCATTGCTGATTAATCGCCCCAAATATCACTTTCATTTATCCCAATATCAACTCAAACACAATTCATTGTCATGCGTTAAGTAACCAAACCTCAATAAATCAAGTGATGCACATGGATGGCCAATGTTTTGCCATGGCATGGAAACAAACTACATAGCAGGGACCTTTCCAAATATCAGCTGTCCCACAGATGCAACTTAAAATGGGCTCCACAGTGACCAGGATGTCAGGTGACTCAACCAATGTCAAAGCCAATCCCTGCGGGCTTTGTTGGAAAGGCCAGTCAGCTGATCAGCACTTATCGCAAGCCCTGCTTTGGGCAGCGATCAGCTGCACTACGAATGTGGGTCACTAAGTGGAACCAGAATGTAGTTGAGCCATTGGGGAGATTTGTGCCAGTTGTGGATTCGTGCTTTTCTCTGCCACAATAATTAAATATAGTATTTTTCTATGAGATTGAGAATGTGGTGGGAGGAGGGCTGAGCACTAGTCAAGCAGAAAGAAGTAGCCCATCGAGTGCAGAAGAGGCACTATACTAGCTTCTCAGAAGGTGTGTCACTCTTAGTTAATGGAAGGGAGAGGGGCTGGGTAGTGGTGAGGTCAGTGCAGTGCAAATGCAGCAGCAGGAACAATGCAGCACATTTGTAACCACACCAACTTCCCTGCCGCCTCCCCGCTCCGCATGTCCTTCCTGGTAAGCAACAGTGATCCACCTGCCAAGAAGCCAGTGTAGGGGCTCTGCTCCAACCAGCAAGCTACTTCTGCGTTCCAGGCAGGGGAAACCTGGCAGGAACAGGTCTCAGCTGATTGTACATTGACATGGCAAGCCTGCCTGGGACATTACACTGGCACATCAAAGTTCATGATTTATAAGGAAGTTAAAGGAGGGCCCTTTGGGGGAGGTGGAAAAGAGAGAGGGTGGATTAATGTTGAAGTGGAGGTTGTTGAGAAAGGCAGGGCCTGAATTGACTGTACAGGTGGACTAGGGAGTTCTTGCACTGCCTCTTGCATGACTAGCTGCTTCTACAAACTGGAAAACACCCTGAATCCCAAGAGGTGTTGCAACTTTTCCTGGGGTACCCTCTTCTTTAGGGCAGGCCCTGGGGCATCCCCATGCTGCTATAAGGAAGCCACAAATCTTGAGCCAGTGCCAATTATGCTCAGGGATGACTATAAAATGTTACACTGTGGTTTAACTGTTTCCACAAAGTAAAGGTTACCACAATCTTTCATTAGGCTTTGAGATTGCTCTGCTATAACACATATGTTGATATAAGAAGCCATATATTCATAAATGTGGAGTGTCATACACAGGTCATGGAAGTTTCCTGAAGTAAATATTCCAGAGGAATAAAAAGATAATCCCCAAAGGCTTAACAGGTTGAAATAATAAATCCTCATTTGTCTAGATTTCTGCAGGTGCTGACAATTGATGCTAGAGCTGGGGTGCAGTTGTATATAAATCAACATGGAGGAACTTGGTATCCAGGGTTACATGTGTGCTCTGAGCACTGCTACTGACATCACTGGTGCCCAAGGTAACCTGACTACCAGTGTCAGGCAAAGGTTGTCTGGATATTCTGAGCCAAATGAACCTGATTTCAATTCATAACAAAAGCAAATAACAACTCCAATAGAACAAAATGTGCAGGTAGCATTGAAATAATGCTGTTTGGACTGTTCCCCTGTACTAGGGATGGCCAGATCTGTCAATTTTGGTTTCTCTCCGTTTCTATTTCCCCCCCAATCTTATCGTCCTATTCTCCACATTTTCACATCAGTTTCCTTTAAAAAAAAGGGGGCTCCACATGAAAATTCACCAGCATTTTAGTGCAAATTTCTCCTAGTATACACATTTTTGTATGCAATTTCACATGAGATACATATTTTTAAGTTATGTTAATAATATATGCATTTTTGTACTCATTACATGGCTGAAGAATTGAACTGCAAATTTTGAAGGAGTGCAAATTTTGAAAGATTGCTGTTTCAGTTTGTGTCTTGTTTTGCAAAGGATGAATTAGGTAGATATGCCTTTAAATGTGAAATGAATTTCTGCCCCATCCCTACCTCACACTCCTTTAAATTATTTCTGAGGGCATATTCTGATGGCCTCTTCTTGCACTCCTAATGTATTATGCATTTACTTATTTAACACTCCATATACCATGCAATAGATTCTGCTAATACAACATCCACTCAGAATGGATGGAGCAGTCAATTTCTGATCCCTGCTAGTTTCACATGTGTTCCTTCCCAAGTGCATTCTGTCCTGTTTCTACATTTATCTGTGGATTTTTAAAAAAACTGTACAAATATTTAAATATGTGTGTTCAAATACATATTTCATCTCAATGTACACATTTCTAAATCTATTTTGTCCTAAGGTGCGCCTTTTTTTTAAAGGCAGTTATTTGAGTTGAGAATAGTGTTGCAAAATATGGAGAAGTGCAAATTCAAAAAATATATATTAGCCAAGGAGGAATGAATTAGACCAGTTTGCTTAGAAGACAGATCAGTTGAAATTCTCCTCCATCTCCAGCATCTACCCAACTAGGAGCATTACAGATGTCAAAGGGAAAGACAGATACCTTTGTCCTGGGCTATCCACATAAATTAGTCTTTCCCTTTGACACCGCCCATTTGAACTGTGGGATCTGTACTGTTTCTATGCTAGCATCTGTAAGCATCAGTGTGGTGTTCGCCTCTTAGGATGGGTCATAAGGAAAGGATTAAATGAGAGTGTTGTGATTGGCCAGTGGGAATGCAAGGGGTGGAGTAAAATTTAGAGTGGGAGGTTTTGAAAGTCAGTTGAGGTATGGGAGTTAAAGAAGGAAGAGGGAAGGTTAGGTGTGGGTTGGTAGAGTTGTATTGTGAGAGAGTGAGGAATTGTCAGGTGGAGTCAGATAGATAGTTGGGAATAATCAGTTTGAAGTTGTTAGGAACTAAGATTAAGAAACTGCCAAGAAAAATTAACTGTAACCATAAGCTTGTTCCTGCATTTAAAAATAAACTTGATTATTTGTTAATGTTAACAACTGACTGGACTCCGTGTGTCCCCCGTGAGATACGGGGTGGTGGCAACGGAAAAAGCAATCGCAGTGGTGGCACAGGGTCAATAGACCGTCAAACGTCCGGGGGGCCCTGTGTGTGATCGCCACAATCAGTAATGGAGGGGAAACCAGAATGGGACAAAGCAGCCCACAGCATGCCTGTATTGTGGAGAATGGAAGTAATATCCTCCACAGTTGGAGGCAATGGAGCTGAAAGTTGGAGTTGGAGGCATCAGTTGCTGAAAACTACAAGAACAGAGAGTACTGTTGTACCCATATCCTGTTTGCTGGTTTCCCACAGGCATCTGGTTGGCCACTGTGAGATGCTGGACAAGATGCGCCATTGGCCTGATCCAGCAGGTTCTTCTTTTGTTCTTATGTTAATAAAAACAGCTGATCTATGAGAGGTGCAGGGATTTCACAAGCTCAGCAGTCTTGAGTAGACTAAGGCTAGGTTCAAATGTTACATTTGTACTGTGGTCAGCTCCTGTGTACCATCAGTAAATTAAAGTTCTCCATCATGAGCATCACTAGGATTTCATGGATACTTCTGACGATAGTGTCAATGGCTTAAACCAAATGGAGGCTGTGTTGCTTGCGTAGGAAATGCACACATGAACCCAGTAACCCATGTATTGTGGAACTATGGACGTTATTGACAAGGAATTCAACACTTGATGACCCTTTGTTTCCATAGTCTGCAAAACATATCCAGACACTTTCGATGATGGCTGAGAAAGGATTGGCCTTTGAGTTGTTTTAGAAATACTTCCAAGGTCATCTGTTTACATGCACATAGGTTGGAAGACAGGCAGGTTCTCAAAATATCTCAGAACCTGTTTACCGGCATGTTTACCAGCATGCATAGGTCTTCTGAAAATCTGGCCATAGGCAATGCAATTATAGCTGCTACAATAGTGCACACCCCTCTTGTGTCTCTATGCCTTAGGTTAGGCTCTGCCCCAGCCCTCCCTTCTCCTTGGCTTCTCATTCGTCAGTTCCATCTCTCCACTACCAGTTGTTTTCTCCTGCTCCTGCTTACGAAGTCATGCTTATTTGGTCCCACCACCTGAGGCAGCGGTCTCACCCTGCCTAATGGTTTTGCCAGCCATGCTGCACTGACCTGAGCCAGCATCTCTAGCATTCCTCTGATTCTCCCCTGTAGCAGTCACCTCTTCCTGATCTTAAGCACGGTGAAATTTCTTCAGACACTGCACTGTGACTCAATCCTTCTAGCTTCATTTCCCTGCCTCCTCCGTTCTTTTCCTCAACCCATCCTTCCCTTTGCTTCCTGCTTTCAGACCATTGCTTATGCTGGACTTGAGGTGTGGGATTGATTGATTGATATTTATTACGGCCATTGGCCCGTCACTTGAGGTGTGGGAATGTGGTGTGGCTATTATAGATATTAATTGTTTGCATCTTTATTTTAGATCTCATGATTTCTGTGGGAATTGTTCAATGTGTACTTTTCGATGTTGTATTTATTGTTTATTACTACTCTTGTTAAGTTTGTAATTATGTGGGTTTTTGTTTTTTACATGTTGTAAGCCACCTTGAGCATGGTTTTAACTTCAGAAAGACGGCATACATACAAATAAAATATTGGTTGATTGGACTGCTTTTTCAGCCATCTTAATTCTGGGCTCCATGCCTCTTAGCATTCCTTCTCATTTAGGGCCTCTTTCTAAGTCTCAATGTTCCTCACAAAACTGAACCTATTCCTTCCTAGGGACTTTGTGAGTTTACAGCTCCATTTCCTCCTGGAAACTGCTGTTCCAGTGTTCTGACAGCTTTGTTTCTTAAGCAGTTGGAATGTTTGTAAACATCCCATATCTTTACACCAGTTCAGTCAAGAGATGCCAAAGGCTTCACTGGTGCAACAGTGTGATACAGCCGGAGTGGGTTGTGTTTCCTTGGAGGAAATGGAAGTAGTTCCAGACAAGGCCCACTGCTTCTGGCCTGAGGAGAGGAGAGCTACAGACTGAGAAGGCAATGTAAAACCTTGGTTCTAATAAAATTTTATTCATAAAGCAGAGCCTATTTGATTCTGTAAGGGGCTATGTAGCAGCTTATGAAACAAGTAGCACCATCACATTCCCTTGAAAAACCTGGATATGTAAAAAAAAGAAATACAGGGGTACCTTGGTTTTTTAACGTCTCCGTTGACGAACGTTTCAGTTTTCAAACACAGTAAACCAGGAAGTCAATGCTTCAGTTTTCGAACACTTTTTGGAAGTTGAACATGTCACGTGGCTTCCATATTGAATTTTTGGTTTTCGAACGTTTTGGAACTTGAACAGTCTTCCAGAACGGATTACATTTGAAAACTGAGGTACCACCATATAGAAATTCTCCATGCATAAAAGCTCTTGAACTATTGCTATGTACACATTAGCATCTTAGAATGCATCAAGGTCATTTTTCCCTACTGCATTTCAATTCATGTTTACACATTGCTGTACACACCAGAGAGAGGGTGTGGATTTCTCCACTCATGCACATTACCTGCTGGCTTCCCCATGCCTGCAAGCCCCCTCATCTTGAAGCTGTCATCTGCACATGTGCAACAACTGTCTCAACCGTACACACCTCAGATTAACTCCAAAGTGAATGTGTCTTACCTTTTCAAATTGGATGGAAGCTGGTTTGGGGGAAAATTCATCAAACTGCAGTATTTCGCAACACTAAAGGATAGATATTGATTGTGGCCACTGTCATGTGTAGACAGCTTCAAACACCATTGGTGGGAGCACACTGAAGCCAGAGTAAACAGTAGTGTTTACATAGCCTAAGCCTACAGAAAGAACAAAAACAGAGAGTTGTTTTATTTATCTCATTAAAAAAAACCCTCAGCCCTGGAGAAGGATTGGAACTCGCTTCTCCCAAATCCAAATCTCATACTCCATAGCCCTTAGACCACAATAGCTCTCTTGTTGTTCTGGTCTTGTTCTCCTAGGCCTAAAGCTAATACCACACCATTCCTTCCTCCTTCCCCACCCTGGCCTCTCATTTCAGATTACACAATCCAGAAGGCCTTGTTTGAGGGTGACTTTCTACAACAACAAATACTAAATTCCATCCAGTGTGTGTAAAAAAGGAACGTTTTTAACAAACATCTCTATTCAGCTCTGAAAGGTGGGGGGGGGGGGGAGGGGACAACGACTAAGGATCGACTGAGGAACATAGGAGAAGCATGTAATTAAAGTCCGTGAAATGGATGTCAGTAGGGGAAAGCTGTAAAAATAAAGATGGGTCCAGGTGAGGATGTTCTCTATCAATCAAGTAAGAAGAATAACAACCATTCCAACAAAAAAGGAAGGGGTGTAAAACAGAGAGCGATTGTGCAAGGAAGAGGAAGTGATCAAAGTTCTGGCCACCAACCTGTTGTCTGTATTTTTCTATTGTCTTGGGGGCGGGGGGAATCAAGGGCTCCACGAGCCCAGTTCTTCTACCACATGGCAAAATATGGATTCTATTTTGAGTTCAAGTCTCCATCAAGTGTCTTTCCTTAAAGAGAAGAGCCATTTCCACAGAGGAATTAAGTTAGTTTTGTGACAAAACTATATCAGAGGCAACTTCAGAGACAACTGTGAGAAATTTCACTCAGAAATCCTCATCCGTGTTGCACCTCAAAAATTGTCTCAAAATGTTGCTCAGGGTAAAATTCATGTGCAGCTCTCTAATCCCAGGCAAACGACCAAATGCATGTAGTGATCCAGTTAAGCTAGAGATTTACCTTCAGGATTGGACTAGATGACCCTCGTGGTCCCTTCCCAATTCTACAATTCTATGAGTCTATGACAGTGTTAGTTTGAATGTGGCGCTGTTGATGCACCTGCCACACATTCCCAGTTCTAACCTCAGGATAATATGAATATGACAGTTTCTTTAAACCAGAATGGGTAATGGCTGATTTGGATCACATACAGAGACCAGAGACCCGATCACATTTATGAAACCAATAAAATTGACTTAACCGGATAAGCAACAGAAATCACTTCACAGCTGTCTTTATTTTCTGTTCCTTTAACCAGTGGTCCTGATGAAAGCAGTGGGGCTGCGCATGTAGACAGTGTAATTCATGGTGTCCCTGAAACCACAGCTGTTTCACAGATCGTTGACCACAACAAAACCCCAGATTTTTATTTTTATTTTCAGATTCCTAAATAATGGGACTACATCAGAGAGGAGAGCTTGGCCCTGGTTGCATAGCTGTGCTTTAGGATGTTCTCTGCACTCCTGGATTCTGCAAGGTAGTCCAGGGAGTTGTACTGACAGTGCAGTCCTTTGCAATCCCTTCTCATCTGTTCATTTGGACTTAATCCTAGGGAAGTGTAGAAAGGACTGCAGGGTTGATGACTGGGATGTGTGTTTTAGGCTGGTGTGTAATCCCCTTTTCACTGGTAGAAGTGGAGATGCTTCACTGTGTCCCCAAGCTACTGCTGCTGGTTCTTGCTGCAGGGGGTAGCCAGTGGGCTGCTGAGATGGTATTAGGGTGATGGAGTCTTTAGCTTCGTTAGATCCAACACCCTGCAGATCTCTCAAGAGATTCAGTCCCCAGGCATCTTAGCTGTAGCAGCCTGGAGTAGGTGCAGCAAGAAATTTAACAAAAGACACACACACACACACACACACACACCTTCAGTCTGGCGGGTGTGAGTGGCAGGACTTCAAGTGTCTATCTGCCCCACTGCTCCTGACCAAGGGGTTGTATTGTTCTGCAAGACTATTATTTCACACATTCTGAATTGCCAGGAGGGGGGAAAAACTGGGATTAGGGCCAGCCCAAGTCCGAGGAGATGCCTAAATTAACATCAGGCATGATCTGCTGAGAAAATATATATATATCAGTGCAAATTAGTGGGGGAAATGTGTCGACCCATTTCAACAGGACTTGATCGAGAGATATCTCTCCTGGGTTGCACCCTGTGAGTTCAGTCTCCCACTCTGCCATTGTAATGGTACCCCAAATTACCCCAAATCCTGAAGTAGCACCTCACTTTGCCTCATGGTAGGGCAGCAACTGCACAGGACAATCTTTGATAGTCATCATAAAGGGCATCCTAGGGTCACAAAGCCCTTCCAAATGATTGCTGGCTGGATGTCATACTCAGGTCCCTTGGCTTACTATTCAGGAAAGAAACCTCCATCATACTTAGTCCTGAAAGCCTCCCTCCCCCCCCCCCATCTTGCGTCCCTTTTTCAAATGCACATGGATTTACTTCAATGGCCTTCTATGCTAATGACAACATAAAGCCTTTCTCTTTAATATGTATACATAAGGATGGAAACCCCCGTCTATTTTTGCTCTGCTAATGCTAACATTTGTCTCTCTCTGTTTATCATGCTTCTAGAAAGAGCGTTGCTGGTATACAATATACGTAAACATTTGCATAACGACAAACTACCATGAAATTCACAAACGATCTCCCATTTGGGAGGGACCAAATGCTTGCATAGGTGCTCTTAAAATGGCAATTGCTACAACAAGGACGGCGTGTGAGAAAAATAAAAAAGAAAAGGGCAGTAATTGTGTTAATTGTTTCAGAAATGGTGGGGCCTGTGAACCTCAAAGCTATTTGGGGTTTTGTCCAGCCTGAGTCTGGTACAAAGAGCTGCAAATAGGGAGAATAGGAATAGCCCTGAAGTTGCCCATTGAGCACAAGGGAAGCAGACTAAGCAGCCACACAGGACTCACAATCGCAATCCTCCCCACTATATTGAGATAGATTTCGCTTTCTTTTACATTGTGTCTTAAACTAACCTCGGCTTCTTGTGGCCTAGTGTCTAAAATTCTTTGTGCTGTCTCTGTTGAAAGGAAATGGTTTTTTTATTATATTCATAATTATACATTATAATTCTTAATGCTCTCTTATTTGTCAGCACCCAGGGAATATATATTGATGAGCAGCTATCTAAATTTACTCAACAAAATTAATAGGAAAATCATGCCATGGATAAGTTGCTGTCCTAGCCCTTATTGTCCCCTGTTCCCATAGAATTTCATGGGGGCTAAAGGGAGGGGTGATATGTACCAGCTGCAGCAGGAACTGGGACATCAAAGTGAAGGGTCATGCCTCCAGTCCTCATTGGCCACACTCTGGGATTTGGCAGCCTCCAAGCCAGAGAGCCTATCTGCTATGAAATCATTGTCCCTCTATCAATTATGGCTCAAATGAGGGAGCTCAGTCATCTCTATTTGCAAGAATGCTATGGAAATATTGGAATTTTCTCTTTCTTCCGCTTTCACAAAATGTAGCAGCCTGGAGGGATTCGGTAAGTCCCTGTATTTGTTTTTGCTATCTTACTACACAAGGTAGTGTGTACTAAGTACACAAACTATTTTGCCAATTAAAATGCATATCCATCTAGAGGGTAGGGGGTCTGGGGATACTAGGAATTATTGATGATTTGTCCCTTGCTTACTACTTGAAGTTCACTATAGCCTTTGGCATGTGCCCCCGCTGGTATTTAAAAAGCAGAGTGCAGCTTCCCACCAACTTGTGCATTAGCATCAGAGTCAAGGGATGGAGCTGTGAATAATACATAATCTGCTTTGGCAGGGTCTGGTGTGCTGTGTAAATATGGAGATCTAAACTAAGAATAGCATGGTATAAATTACTAAGTAGCAGTATTAAGAATGGCCATTTCCTCAAACATTTGTGTGAACAAAATTACGATTTTAAATAATTATGGGTCCAAAAATGGGAGGGAAAGAAGAACAGTTCAGGATGGAAACAGATGGTCCCATTCACAATAGGACAAATGTTTGCATTATTCAGCCTTTCTGTAACACAGGCCTGTAAAGGTCTCCATTGGAGAGGCCAGGTGGTCACTGCAGCTAGGGACGGCTATCTATTTTGAGTGGTGGTACTCTGCCGCCATTTTATTTCCTGACTTTTATAAACATGGCTGGTTGAGGAAAGGCCCCACCATTGCCCAGTGAAGGGGCAGCTTAAGAAAATACCACAAAATCTTTAGAATAATAACACACTGTCTATGGCCATGGTTGGTTGTCAGTCAATACACAAGAAACCATGGATTATATCCAATGTCACTCCCACCTAGGGTAGATCCATTGAAATTAATGGACCTAAGTTAGTTTTGTTTATTTATTTCAATGGATCTACCCTAAGTAGGGCTAGCATGAGGTACAACCCCACACATATAAAGTCCACACACCAAGGACTCAGCTAGACTGGTTGAGAAAAACATGATTTATATGTGTTGTATGTGCGATATAACATTGTGCCACCAGATGGCAATGTGGAGTCCTGTTTTTCTCTACCTGTTTTCCCTGTTTACATTTACAACGCTTTAAACTGATACTCTTCTTTGATGTGTCTGGATCCAGCCCAGGACTCTAAGCAATATTTGCATACAGAGTTTCCTTAGGCACCTGAGACAAAAAACATCGTTGCTTTCAGAGAGAAAAACAATGACGTGACCAATAAGCAGCAGCGGAACATAGCTTCCAGGGCTTTTGCCAGTTTTGCTCTAATTTTAACTGCAAACAGGAAAAAAGAAAGATGCCAAGGATGTCTGTCATTTGGAAGATGCACAACCCTAAGTACTAACAGCAAACTCATTCTCTGATTGTGGGTGCATATGCAGCCAAAAGGGTACAAGTCGTGTAGAAGACACACACACACACACACACACACACACACACACACACACACACACACACTCACTCGGGAAGCCCAAAGTTTGCAGTAGCACAAATAGCTAAGGGAAATAACTAGCCTGTGAGCCGAAACAGCCCAAGGAAGGTTGTAACTTAATGCTGACTGTTGGGGGCAAAAGGAATTGGGGGTGGAATAGAGTATCCTGCAAAAGGGCATAGCTGGCTGGCAGGGCATGGCTGGTTGGCACCTTGAAAAGGAATGCTCCAGATTGCAGCATTTTCTTATGGGTCACATTTGTATTGGCTACAACGGGCAAAAAGCAGATATCAATCAACTCAAGAGTCTCTTTGTTCCAGCATACAGAGAACACCACAGTAAGTTATAAGGCATCCCCTGCATGCCGTTTCATTCTCTACACCAGGCTTCCTTAAACTTGGCCCTCCAGATGTTTTGGGCCTACAACTCCCATGATCCCTAGCTAGCAGGACCAGTGGTCAGGGATGATGGGAAGTGTAGTCTCAAAACATCTGGAGGACTGAGTTTGAGGAAGCCTGCTCTACACCAATCTTTCCTAAGCTGGGGCCATGCAGATTCCTGACCACTTATCACTCTGCCTTGGTCTGATGAGAGTTGTGGTCCAAACCAGTACTTGTGCCTGGTTGTGAACATTCCTCACAGGATTGAGAAAAATATGTGTTGGTTCCTCCTTGCTCTTCCACTCACCAATGCCTAATCTTCATATCTTCCTTATGTGCTTTCTTGTTCTTCTTTGCATTATGCCCCTTCAGCCCACATTTCCAACAAAATTAGAAGCAGATGGCTGAAACTGTGCCGAGTAAACTTATGCAGGCACCCCTGTTTTGCATTATTGATCCAGTACACATAGAAGTGCCACAAAGCACACATTTGAGTGTTTTGTCCATGTAACTACACAACAGAGAGAAGGCCAGCACAAGTTTCTTCTGCGCCAATCTGCCCCGTGCAACCTGTGTTGTTGCTTCAGGCTTGACTCAGCAGGATAACATCTAGGAAAGGGGAGAGAATTCCTCTCCACAAGCTCATTCAGTCTTCAACTTGTCTCTGATATAAGTTTGCCAGCAAAGGTGCTGAACAATGCCAAGCGCAATAGAGATGTTGCGACACCAGCACCTGAAATCATAAATCCTCATGGCCTGCAGGTATCTGGTACAGCAAGCTATGCTGGAAGGGTATGTGAAGTGTTCTGGATGAGAAAATTGTTTATGGTGACGTTTTTACTGACCACACTGCTGGGAAGAATTAGAAGCTGCAAGGTCATCTGAGAAACCAAGCTCTTCCTTCCGCTAGCTCTGTTTACTGAGGGCTCGTATTACATCAAATCTTCATATTCATTACTGGATAATTTCAACATCGAGATGACACCCATGTGTAAATGGCCAGTCATGGATACACCACCAAGGGATTTTCTTATTATCTTGTATTTCCCAATACAGGTGATCAATTTACCAAGGGGCAAGATTTTCTACCACCACATTGCTTGGTCATTCGTAGCCATGGCAACACAATGTGATTTATTTTTGTCATGCATTTTAACATGCAGAAAAGGCTTGGGTCTTTTCAATATTCATGTGGCAAGTTGGTTGTGATAAGTTGTTTGTTTATCTTTACCCAGTGTTGGCTTATCTGCCCATCCTCCAGTGATTTGTCTCCATACATGAACCAGACCTTAGCATAAAGAAACTACCATTAATCAAAAACCTGTTTACCAATTTGCCCAATTTGAATTTGGTCATTCTTGGGCATTTTTGTGGCCACAGCAAAGTGCTTTTTAAAAAGCTCTTCTCGATTTTTTAAAAACAAATTTTTATTGGTTTTTAAACAAATACGAATGGTTTTTAATCAGTTTTAGAGATCGCAGCTGCTCTTTGGCCATCCAGTCTGACCCTGGTGTTTGCCAAGCCCCACCAAGATCTCCTAACCTATTTCCCAATCAAACTAGATGGATGTGCACTGCTGAGATCCCCAGGCTTCCCTGCCTTCCTCTCAGTATGCTCTCGGGGCCAGCATCAGGGATTGGCATGGGTGGACACATGTCAACACTTGCACCCTGTAAGCAATCCACAGCCCACAGAGCACCAACAGGATAAAGGGAAAGGAGCAACTCTTTCTGCCTGCCTGTCCCTTTCCCTCTGGGGGGTGGTATGGGTTGGGCCCAGAGGAACTTGGCAAGCAATTTGGCAGTGGTAACACCAGTGAGGAGGTGAACATATTTTGGCCAAGGGCCCACCAAGCATGGAAGATAGCATTGTATTCTCTGCTCTTTGGGTTCTAGGAAAGCTTGCCTTCTTTCTCACAGTATCTGACATTCAGCCCGTGGCGCACTGGATCCCTGGTTCACAGTCCCCATGGCTGATTTTGCCTTTAGCCTAAGCTTGGAAGGTTCCACTGACATAGGACAGCACATCCTTTGTATGCCATGAATAAAAGCCAACTGGACTGACAGTTGACTCTTACTCCAATGCTGGTGACGGAGAGGACTACATAAATACAACAGAGCAGAAGTGGCCACCCATCCAAAATTAGCTAGGTTGTTTAAAACAGAGAGGACTTCACTTGGGACCAAAAAAAACCACAAAGATGGTGCCAGATAAGGCTCTTTGCTGTGCCACTGCTGAAAAGACCTCTCCCTGATGGCTGCTCACCTCACAACAATTTGGTAGGGTCTCCCAGACCAGGGCCTCTGAAGATGGATCTTAAGGTTTGGGTAACTACACATGGGAGGAGGTAGACTTTCATGTCACTTGGCAACATGTGTACCATCAAGAGAACGCTTGGCAAATAATGCTTTTCTGCTTCTCATGATTCATGTTTGCATCAAAAAGATTTATACCCCACCTTTCTACTATGTACCCGCATATTACCCAAGGAAGTTTACAAAGTACAGTGGTACCTCAGGTTAAGTACTTAATTCGTTCCGGAGGTCCGTACTTAACCTGAAACTGTTCTTCACCTGAAGCACCACTTTAGCTAATGGGGCCTCCTGCTGCAGGCGTACTGCTAGAGCACAATTTCTGTTCTCATCCTGAAGCAAAGTTCTTAACCTGAAGCACTATTTCTGGGTTAGCGGAGTCTGTAACCTGAAGTGTATGTAACCTGAAGCGTATGTAACCTGAGGTACCACTGTATACCAAGCAACGAAAACAGGTATGGCAGATAAAACACATCCTTTAATAAAAATCACTTCAGCCTGGCAAACGAAATTCCTGTGAAAATAAAAATACATTTGCTCTCCAATGGCAATCAGAGAGAAGGGCCACTCAAACTTCCATGTGCGGTCTGTTCTAAAAGACCGACGTGGCCTATATGCTATAGGAAAATCATTCAACAGATCACTTTTTCCATGAAGATTGCTGACTGTGATGCCTTAAATTAGTCACGGGACAAATTAAAATTCTGAATAGGGTTGTATATTGTATTATTGCCGCCTGTCTTATCAAAGTGTCCTTCGGAATTATTTGTTTTATTAGACAAAGTGGAAAAACCACACCTCCTTTTCCTACTTGTCAAGGTTGTGGGATTACATCAGTTTGTACTGCTATCTCCCGTGAGGGCAGCAACTCTTTGGAATTCCTCAGCTATTTAATCAGGTAATGTTTTTTATGGGTTGCACTACTGAGCTGTTGTCATAACTAACTACTGTACTGCTGCCTTATTGCACATAATACTGACCAGGATCATCTTGTTTCACACAGAAGTTTAAAGAAGAAAAGTAAAAAAAAGTGGCTGCTTGGTTACACGAGGAGTTCTTAAAACACCCCTCATTTTATCTCTCTCTCACACAGTAAATATTGCTCTGTTTCACGACACATTCATACCTTCTATCATTCCTTCAAGTGAAATACAAAAATACCCATTGCACTTGAGGAATCCCATCAGTTTGGCTTGCTAAATGTCTCTTGTAATTGCTTTGAAGGGATGTGCCTTCAGCTAAGAACTCTTCCTTGCTTTGCTGCAGGGGAAAAAATGAAGTATAAAAAATGTGTTAAAAATGTGTTAAAAATTGAAAATCAAGGGCCAAACTCTTTATTCCTATTCAGCAATGAGGAAAAGGAACCCCCGACATTTTCAAAAGCAGTCACTCCTTAGGCCCTCACGCTGCCATTTCCCATGTTCAAGGGTTCAGGCAGGACGCTGAAAATAGGTTCAGGGTCTCGTGAGACCTGGGGCATTTCAAGGTGGTCACTGTTTTTGGGTGGGACTCAAGCACATACCAGAAAATTCCGGTTGAACAATTAAACCTGGTTCAAAGCTTTTGTACAACAAACCAAACTGCCCCCAAAGATCAGAATCTTTGTTATAAGGAAAGTGATTGGAAATGCAGGAGGATCATGCTTGCTTTGATACAGTGTTGTCTAGACTCCCTGCAAACAAATCAGGATGAACTGTCAATAAAAAGATTGTCTGGAAGTGGCTCTGCTTAAAATTTAACCCTGTCTTCTGCACATGCTCTTTGTTATGACTTCTTTCTGCAGAGTTCAGCCTTGGCACGCAATGAACTCAAAACAGATTTAGGTTAACCTTCCCTCCTCTCACCCAAGTGCAAACTCTGTTCAAGCTTTTTAATAAACGTGAAATAAAACAGGAATTTTCCTTAGGAAGTAAGGGGTTATACTTCAGACCCAAGAAATGAAAGTTATCGATCACCAACCAAGCTTGCCATATATATATGTATACACAGTGCTTTTTTTCTTTAAAAAAATTTAGAGGTACTCTCCTGTTCCTACTCATATTGAAATACTGCTCCTCAATGAGGCCAGACTTAGATTCACAAAACGTTTAGAGGTATGCCTACCCCTGCATCCCACCCGAAAAAAGCACTCCCTGTGTGTGTGTAATATATATACAGTGGTATCTCAGGTTGCAGATTCCGCTAACCCAGAAATAGTGCTTCAGGTTAAGAACTTTGCTTCAGGATGAGAACAGAAATAGTGCTACTGCAGCGCGGCGGCAGCGGGAGGCCCCATTAGCTAAAGTGGTGCTTCAGGTTAAGAACAGTTTCAGGTTAAGAACGGACCTCCGGAACGAATTAAGTACTTAACCCGAGGTACCTCTCTCTCTCTCTCTCTCTCTCTCTCTCTATATATATATATATATATATCCCCCTCCTAGCCCAGATCCACGCATACAAAACATTACCTGAAGAAAATAGCTGAGGAATTCTAAAGAGTTGCTGCGCTCACAGGAGATAGCACCAGGACTTTTTTCAGCCAGCACTCGGTGGAATTCAATTCCGGCTCCTCTCAGGTGGGCACCATTGCCATTCTAAGAGAACAAGGAAAGTGTTCGCGGTGAGTTCCAGCACTCCTTTTTCTAGAAAAATAGCACTGGATAGCACTGTCCCCTCTCCTCTGCAAAGGGCAGGAGCAAGTCAGGAGTTAAAGCACCACACAACAAGGTGAATTTAGAGCAGCACCAAAATTGACGCAAAAGGCAGAAATGAGTCCAGTCTCCAGAATTAGCAAGTTCAATGGTGACAGAAGGGGAAATGGCAGGCTAGATACAGATGCACACAATACAGCTCTTACAGAGTGGCTTCTTCTAAAGCAGCGTTGGGGAAGCAGCTCCACACCCGTTTTAAGTGGGGACATAGCTAGTGGGGTGCTTGATTCTTTCCCTACTGCCCCCATTCCCCACCTTTTGAACTAAACAATGGTGTAGGAAACATTAAGCAACCCCAAACCTTCTCCACTCCAAACAGGCCACTCCTGAAGCTGTTCTTCTGAAGAATAAGCAGCCGTTATGACTGAGTTAACTTGGCTGCTTCTTTGTCTTCCCTGACCCTTCCCAAACCTTGCACATTCAGAAAGGACTATTTTGCTTATTTACATGCATATCCCATGTATCCCATGGACAAGGGGCCTTTGGAGGGGGAAATCAGAGGACAAGAGAAGGATTAACTGCTCCTACCCACCCGCTGACAGTCCCCTGAAGGGCTTTCCACCTGCGCATTAGTCATAGAGTCATAGGGTTGGAAGGGACCCCAAAGGCAATTCAGGAATCTCAGCTAAACATCCATGACAGATGGGCATCCAACCTCTGCTTAAAAACCTCCAATGAAGCAGAGTCCACAACCTCCTGAGAGAGTCAAACAGCTCTTACTGTCAGAAAGTTCTTCCTGATGTTTAGTTGGAATCTCCTTTCTTGTAACTTGAAGCCATTTATTTGAGTCCTACCCTCCAGAGCAGGAGAAAACAAGTTTGCTCCATCTACCATCTGACAGCCCTTAAGATATTTGTAGATGGTTTTCATATTTCCTCTCAGTCTCCTCTTACCCAGGTTAAACTTACCCATTTCCCTCAATCGTTCCTCATTTGTTGTTGTTTAGTCGTTTAGTCGTGTCCGACTCTTCGTGACCCCATGGATCAGAGCACACCAGGCACTCCTGTCTTCCACTGCCTCCCACAGCTTGGTCAAACTCATGTTCATAGCTTCGAGAACACTGTCCAACCATCTCGTCCTCTGTCATCCCCTTCTCCTTGCGCCCTCAATCTTTCCCAACATCAGGCTCTTTTCCAGGTAGTCTTCTCTTCTCCTGAGGTGGCCAAAGTATTGGAGCCTCAGCTTCAGGATCTGTCCTTCCAGTGAGCACTCAGGGCTGATTTCCTTAAGAATGGATAGGTTTGATCTTCTTGCAGTCCATGGGGAGTTTATGGTGCTGGAGGAGACTCAAGAGTCTCCTCCAGCACCATAATTTCAAAAGCATCAATGCTTCAGCAATCAGCCTTCTTTATGGTCCAGCTCTCACTTCCATACATCACTACTGGGAAAACCATAGCTTTAACTATATGGACCTTTGTTGGCAAGGTGTCGTTCCTCATAAGGTGTACCAAAGGAAACATAGAATTACTTTGGGTTTTCTTCCTGTGGAAAAGTGTAGTTCCACCCTTAGATACAAAATTCTAACTTTTCACATTTTTCCAAAATGTCCAGGCTCTTTAATTTCCCACCTAGGGCTTCTTTCCTTTCTGTCTTTGCTCTTTTCCATTAATCTACACTTCTTTTCTTCCTTTTCCACATTTTTCTGAAGTTTCCTTTCCACCACCTAGTCACTGTCTGCGCATCCTAAGGGAAGTTTTGTCTCACACTTTCAAAGCCATGGTTTCACTGTAATTACTTGGATAAATAACGGATCAGATTTTTATTTGTAACATCTGGGGGAAACATGAGGGATTGTCCCGAGTCCATTTCTTTTATTTACCTCATTTCAAGAGTCCCATTAGCCAGCAGATCACTCATTAGCATCTTTCCCTGCGCTGTTTCCTTAATGAGCTCCAAATGTCACTTGATTGTTTTGGTCAGATGTCCCAAAAATATTCTCCAGAAAAGCAGCTGTGGATGGCTACAAAAGCAAATTTTTAATAGAAGTTGTTTAGAAAGAGAGTTGATGAGCTTACAGCCAACGTCATGGAGAATCTTAGAGCTTTCAGGCATTGGGCCCATCTAATCCAGCATCCTGCTCTTGAGGTGGCCAACCAGATGCCTCTGGGAAACCTTCTGGGAAGACCGCACAATCTCTCCGCCTGCAATTTCCAGCAACTGGTATTCAGTAGCATTACTGCCTCATACTGTGGAGGCAGAGCATAGCCGTCATGATCAGCAGCCGGTGATAGACCTCTCCTCCATGAATTCATCTAATCCTCTTTGAAAGCCATCCGGGTTGATGGCTGAAAGATACTCGGAGTCCTGTAGTGATTTCATGCTCTTTATTGCAGCTTGTAAAACAGTGAATGAATTGCCCCCCAAACCTCAGGCTTTTATATACAGAGTCCCGTCTGATTGGCTGATTCTGCTTCCCTCCTGGAGCCTGATTGGTCTTTTCCTGCAGGTCAATCAGTTGCTGCATTCTTCGATCCTACCAGCCTAATAGGCTGATTAACTTCCTCCTGGAGCCTGATTGGTCTTTTCCTGCTAGCCAATCTGTTGTTGCATTCTAGGATCCTACTTGCCTATTGTTCTAGGATCCAAGCTTAGTACATACCAATGGCCATCACTGCCCCCTGTGGGAGCATGCTCTATCGTTTAGCTATGCACTGTCAGAAGAAGTACTTCCTTTTATCTGTCCTGAAACTTCCAACATTCAGCTATGTTGGAGGTACAAGAGTTCTGGTGTTATGAGAAAGGCAGAAAAACTTTGCTCTGTTCACTTTCTCCATGCTATGCAGAAATTTTTAAACTTCTATCATGTCACCCCTTACTTGCTTTTTCTCTAAACTAAAAAGTCCCAAATGCTGAAACCTTTCCTCACAGTGACGTTGCTGCATTCCCTTGATCGATTAGAAAGAAAGGGCAGCTAACTTGATTAACGAAAGCATTATATGACACAAATAGTTTAAAATAAAAGTTTGCAGGAAATTGAGCAGCTCTTTGCCCCAATGCTAGGAATAGAGGAGAAATTCCTGGTTTGGTTCACATTTTATTGAAAACTTAGCCAATTCACACGGTGTGTACCAAAGTGTAGCGATCCTTCAAAATTCGACCCCTCTGAATTTTGCAATGCACATAAAAATGCATATATTAGTGAAAATAATGCACAAAAAAATGTTATATATAAGGGGAATTTGCTTACAAAAACGTGCATACTGTGATGAATGCATACTTAAACGCTGATGGATTTTTATATATCTAATTAAAGATATGGACTTTTAAAAAACAAATACAAATTTGTAGCCTGATTTGGAAATAGGGAGAACTGAACTTAAGACTGGAAACAGAGAAAGCAAAATTGACCAATTTGTCCATCCTTACTCCATGCTGACTGCAGAAGAGCTGTACCAAATACTATCTCATTTTATTACTGGATCTGAAAGTAGCAACAAGCCACCAACCCCCACCACCATTACCTTGCCATGCATATACATGGTTTCTGCGCTGCTCCTTTGTTCTCCTGGCATCAGCTACTCCTTGGCACCTACTTTGCATCTTCTTTGCACTCACAGCCCTTGGCCATAACTCTACTTCACAAATTTTCCACAATCCCTTTAGGGGCTCTTGACTACAGCTATTGTCATCCCCAGGCAGCAGGGTCATGCCAACTGGGGCTGATGGGAGTTGTAGTCCAAAACATCTGGAAAACACCAGGCTGGGGGAGGCTGTTTCACATTATGACAGGACCCATCTAGATATTTTGAGTACTGAACCGTTTTGGGGCCTAATGGGCAGTCCATACCCACTTTCTTTGATTACTTCCACAATAGCTATTAGGTCTGGAAAGGGGATCATTCAGCTTTGATTGAAAATGAAGGGAGGCTCTCTTAGTGTAAGGAGTGGAGGTGGTCTACCATCAGGCCACTGTGATGCAACTCAAGCTGCAGCAGGAATTAGGGGGAAAGAGTCCAAAAAGCAAAGGATAAGCAAAGGAACAACAGCAGCCCCATACTGAATCTTCCTGTAGGACAGCCTTTGCCAATCTGGTGCCCTCCAAATGTTTTGGACATGTGTGTTGACTGGGGCTGATGGAAGATGTGACCCCAAACTTCTGGTGGTCAAGAGGTTGGTGAAGACTGCTGTAGGAGGGTTGAATGATCCAGGAATGCTGTAGATGGAGGGAAACTAGTGGTCCAAGGATGCAGAAACCGTAGGTAAGTGGCATAAAAATAAGGAAAATGTACGCAAGTGAAAGAAACATTTGGGAGGTCCAGGATTAGGAGTTCACCAAGCTCGTAATATTTTGCAAATTATTAGCAGTATGTTCACACTGGTCTAGTGCACAGTTTATGAACGTTCTGTAGTTAGGGACAACATCTAGGTGTTTGCTATCCCTGCACTCTACCGCTTTGCTTGTTACTGAGCAACAATGTAAAACGTTGACAGCTGCTATTGCATGGAAAACTCCATGCGAGAGAAGGAGCCCAGATGTGCAAAAGCAGCTCCCAAAGTTTTGCTCCGAAAGGCAAATATTTGCAAAGCAAAATGATCTCAATAAGCCCTCCCTTGGCAAATTTTCTTGTGTGTTTAATGTAAGTGCAACCACTGATCCAGAATAATCACTTTCCTACTTGTCCGGTGCTTCTGCCTTTTCTCGTGTTTCATGCTGCTATTCTTGCTTATATCAATCAAAGTGACATTAAGAGCCCCCCAAGAAGATGTGAGCCCCACTGTACGGTCCCTGCACAAGCATGGTTAAACTTTCCTTTGTGTGGACTTCAGAATATTGCTCCATTCCCTTGTCCTTGTGCTACCTATGTTTGGCTCTCGTCCGAAGATTATTTCAGTTTGCTTGTTGTGAGCTGCACAAAAACGTGTACTTAGGAATTGTAAATGGATCAACCAGGAGCTTACGAATAAATCCCATTAACAAAAATTTCCTCTCATGGGTCCCTCATGTTGACGTCACAAATGAGCACAATTATCACATTCCGCTAGAGCAAAAGCCAAGGCCTGGGTCCCGTCAAAGCAAAAATATTAGTTTGACCTGTTCAGTGTCTTTGAAAAGGTTTGTTTAAAAAAGGAAGGAAGGAAGGAAGGTTAGATAAAATCATTTAAGGCTTTCTGAGAGGTCTGTGATAAAGAGTCCCTCTCCAGCATCTTTCAAAGAAATGTTGTAATCCCAAATCCCTCCTATGGATTGAAAAAAGAATGAGGCACGGGGGACTGAAAGTAAATCCCAAATGTTGCAAAAAATAACTAAAATAAGGTAATTCAAATGTTTTCCTTTAATGAGCAACTTTGTGCAACCTACAAGGACTTTTTGCAACCCACATGCATATTCAATAATATCAGGTCAAAGTCTTTTGCCAGCAACTTCAGCTTTTAGTCCTATTCAGGTGACTTACATTTGTGGATGTGTATTTGTAGACAAAGGAGGGGTGTGTATAGAATGCCTGCCTGGCACCAGGAGGTGGCTTAAGCTCTTGTAAAAACAGCATGGACGTTGTGTCTTTTCTTGTCTTTAGTTGTCTGCAAAGTTCTAGGCTGCTGGAGGAGGAGAACCCACTTTTAAACAATGAGGATCTGCCATCAATCATAAAAAGTGCCATGTCTATCCTAGATGAAGTGGAAAGGAATGGTTAAAATATTTTGAGTCCTGTTCTTCTGAAATATAGTAATACATTTTCCTCGGTGCATTAGTCAACAAGACCCCTGTGGAAATCTTGCCCTGCATGTTGTCTGCATGTTGCAAGCCTGATTTCCCCACAGACCTCTGTGTAGGCACCTAGATGGGTGCTAGGTTCCCTACACATGATCCTGCAAAAATGTGTAGGGGGCCTGCCTGCGCTGAGGTGTGCATACCTTGCATACCAACCCCTAGACATGAGTGTTGGCTTTTTCTCTTGAACGAAGGGGCTAGAAAGGCCTTTGATGGCCCCACCTCACTTCATGAATAAAAGAGCCAGCCTAAAAATAATTTAAAAAATAAAAGAGGCAGCCTAGCTGGAAATGGCACCCATGGAGCACCTGGCCAGCACAGCTGTCTTTTCTTTCTCACTTCAATTCAGAAGGGGGGGAAACCCAGTTGTGCCACTGGGTGCTGCTCAAAATGGGCCCGGAAGGCACATCCAGGCTTCTTTGCCTTGGGCAGGGGAAGGGATGAGCAGATCAATCTGTTTTTTATTTCTCTCAGTTTCCCAAACTTAAATTCAATTCCCCACATGTCCACATGAGGTTTGAGTGGGTTTTTGTTTTTTAGCCTTCATCATCAGATTAGTGTACATTTCTCAGAATATGCACATTTGTATTTACGATTCTGCCTAAAATATACATCCTTGCAAATAGTTTTCCCCCAACATAATGCATTTTCATGTTATTTCTGATATTGCATGCACTTTACCATAGTATATGCATTGTTGTACACATCAGTGGGCTGAAGAACCTCAAATTTCAAGAGAAATGGTGGTTTGGACAGACGGACGGACAGCTGTGCCATGCTTTGCATACTGTTTTGGAAACTGTGAATTAGGTAGATTTACTTTTAAATGAGAACTGAATCTAATTTCTCCCCCATACCTACTTGTGACACATGCAAGAGTTGCCTTTGCCTTCATTGCAGACACACCACTGTGGGATTCATAGGCTTACATGACTGTAATGGACCAACGTCCCTTGATCTTCCTCCTCTGTCATTTCTAGCCAATGGATCCACAGCTGTTGAGAAAAATTATTGTCATTAGTCCCCCAAGGCGTGCCTTTCGGACTTTGCATTAGTCAATTCTGTTCCTTTGTTTTTACTCTAGTTCATGAGGCCACCCAGTTCATGCTGTCAACGGGTTCATCCAGTTATACTGTGCCTGGGCAGGTTCTCTTCATAATTCTTTACAGAAACTATGGCATTTACCCTCTCAGGGTGTAGTGATGGCCACCAGCTTGGGTGGCTTTAAAAGGGAATTAGATTCCAGTGGCTACTAGATATTATGGCTATGTAACTGCCTGCAGTGTTGAAGGAAGTGTGCTGGCAGAGGCCCTGCTTTTGGGCTTCCCAGGGCATGTCATTGGCCACTGTTAGAAGCAGATGGACCTTCGGCCGGATCCAGCATGGCTGTTAAGTACTTTTAAAGAACTATGCACTGGTGCTCTTGTAACAAAACCCATCTCATTCCATGCCACACAATAAAAATTCAGTGACCCATGCTAGGGGGGCCAACTTGAATAAAATACAGCGGTACCTCAGGTTAAGTACTTAATTCGTTCTGGAGGTCTGTACATAACCTGAAACTGTTCTTAACCTGAAGCACTATTTCTGGGTTAGCGGAGTCTGTAACCTGAAGTGTATGTAACCTGAAGCGTATGTAACCTGAGGTACCACTGTATTGGGGGGACCCATGTAAGCCCCACCCGGCATAATCAAGCACATGATGGGGCACATACACACCATTTGAATGGCAATGCCCAACAATTTTGGGGGGCCCAGCCCCCTAAAGTATTTTATGGGGGGGGATCCAAAGAGACCTCAGCTCCTATGGTTCGTGTATTGTACCTGTTTTCAGGAAGGAACCAGTACAGCATATTAGATTGGCTTGGTTGTCCTAGATCGGACTGACATTCCTTTTCCAAGCCACTGGGAACGTGGGGCTCCTGACAATATTCTCACAAGCTTAGAGCACTACTAGTTTAGAAATAAGTGATCTGAACTGGGTTCTTCTTTCCTGATGACCTGACACCTGAAACTTGCTATTAAGGACACATCTCAGCCCAACACAACCTTGTGAAATTCTTCCCAGGACAGAAGATTAATAATTTAATCAGTTGAATTCACTTAGAATCCTCTTACCACTTAGGTTGCATAAGTGTGATTGCACGTCTGTTATGCTTGAAGCAGGGAGGGCAAACAAAGTTTGCAGAGCAGAATCTTTAAAAATAAGGATGTCAGTCGGCTTGTTTGTTTGTTTGCTTGTTTAAAAAAACTGCTACACTGCTTTTCATAACAGTTGTCTCGCAAAGCAGTTTACAGTCAATATCCATCAACCATCAGTAAAATACAGCAATAAACCTATCAAATCCCATTACAATCAAACAAATAAAGATAGACTAAAATAGGCTAAAACCAGAAATACACCAATATATAAGAATATAGTTAAAAGGTTTTTAAACTGTGTAGTTAATTCCAGAGTTCATAAAATACAAAAATAGATATGGTGACACTTAACAGCACAGTCCTAGAGACTTTTTCTTGCAAGTCCCGCAGTGTTCAATACACACTCCCAGGAAAGTGTTATAGGATTGCAGCCCTATTGTACTTTTTGTTGAACATGAATAATATTGACACAACTATTAACTTCTGTATTTTCATCGCATCAGTGGGATTTACTTACAGATATAGACTCTCCTCCCTGGAAGAGAGGGGAGTGGTTGTAGGTGGGAGACCGAGCTCCGCCCCTGGTAGGGGGCATTAGCCTCCTCCCCTCCTACCTGGCTGGTGCCCACGCCCACCGGAGGTGGCCAACCAGGTGCCTCCGGGGGGCGTGTGTAGCAGCTTAATGCTGTGGTGCCAGCTCTGCCTCCTCCTCATTCGTCGTCGTCCCTCAGCGAGTCACCCACCCTCCACTCCCATTTAGCTCAGGGTATAGGTTTTTGGCCTTGCTATGGACCTTAGGTTGGTCGCCCTGGTTGGCTGGGGGGCCTGGTAGGAATTTTTCCATTTGGCATTAGGCCTTTTGGTTTTTTCACCTACCTCGTAGCAATCGTCACAACTTTTGTGGTATTGGTGGGTAGGTTAGGCATTGGATTCATGTGTTGTGCTGTGTCAAGGGCTAGGTGTGGCCATCGCCTATGCTATCTACCGTGGGTTATTCCGTTAAAGGAATCTGGCGGTTGTGTATTCCGTCTGATGCCTGCTTGGCGGGAGGCCATGGCACGACCCTCGGTGACATCAGGGGGTGAGCCTATAGTTGGATGAGCATCAACAGGCTCCACCTACTGTTGAATAAACCCACCACCTATAGTCATCCAATGCCTAAGCCAATACCTTTTCACTGCTGTAATCAATAACGTTGTGGCCTTTTCTTGCCCATTAACCTTATATCACGTGTCCTTGTGTATTTATTTCACATAGCAGGGTCGGGCCCTCGATCCACAAACTCAAGTTCTCAGGCTTTACATGTCTCAAAATATAGTTTCTGTGTGTGTGTGTGTGTGTGTGTGTGTGTGAGAGAGAGAGAGAGAGAGAGAGAGAGAGAGAGAGAGAGAGAGATCTGGGGAATGTGAGGGTTCTAAGGGTGATGACCTTATACTAATAATACATTAATTAGTATAAGGCTGAAATGCTATGCACACTAACTTAGGAGTATGTCCTATGGCACTGTACTTGATAACTAACTTTTGAGTAGACAAACCTGGGACTATGCTGCTAAACTGGGAAATTCTAGAATAAGGGGTACTTTTTGAAACTAAGGGATGCACTTTGTACTACAGGATATTTGGACATCCCAGCATAGATTATTGTATCTTTCAGGCTCGTTATCATAAGCTTTTGCTTGCTAAGTCTCTGTGCCTGAAAGTAACAAAGGTGCAGAATTCCTAGCATCTATAAAATGGCAAATGCTTTTGAAAGAATGCAAGGTCTTTTAAAACAAAAAGCCCTTCCGAAGATGGAAGATTTACATTAAAAAGAACAGCCCACTGATATGCAAGCATATAAAAACTGATACACAAGCATCATTGAGGTCTGGACTCCTCAAAAAAGAGATTTTCATCTGGCTTCTTTGATTTAACAGTCATATAAAAAGCATATCTGGCTTAGTAATTACACTGGCAAAACAGACAGAAAGAAAACATTGGCCTGTGTGATTAGATGGCAAACTAGTCAGTGTAATCACGAGGTTTCCAATATATTACACTTTACATCACTCAACTTCTCTTATCTAATATTCATTTTGCATCTGCAAGAGAGACCTAGTATTAACACCTTGTCTCTACATGATACTTCCTGAGTGAATCAGCCACAATCCACAAAAGCATAGGACTGCAAATCTAATGCCGTTTGTGTTCTGAAAAATTAAATAGTTATGAGGGAAAAAACACTGCCCAGGGCTGCTGTGTGCCCTGTATCTCAAAGGAGATGGCACCACACATAAATTAAAAGCTGAGAAAGCAGCATGGGGTACTTCAATACGGGCGGCTAGCCCCCCTCGTTCCCAAGAGGCCAGACAAGTGGTGCTGAATGATAAAACCCGCCAGCTGTTATTAATGGGTCAGTCACAAAGAGCCAATTCAGGCACCGCATTGAGGTCTGTGATATTTTTGTTCATGGTGTTTGTGTGCATCTCGGTCCAGTAACCTGTCAAGAATGTTGGCACCAAAATAGCACAGAACCACAAGGTAACCTGCTGGTAGGTGAAATCAACAAAAGAGGACATTGCCTTCAGGCAGGCATTTGGGGAAGGGCTGTGGCTGGATGGCAGAGCATCAGTGTTGCATTGCAGAAGGCTCCGGGTTCCATCCCTGCCATTTCCAGGTAGGGCTAGGAATGTTCCCTGTCTGAAATGCTGAAGAACTGTGACCAGTTAGAGTACACAACATTGAGCACGGCCTGGCTCCACAGAAGATTCTACTTTTACATATCTGTCTTTCTGCTGTTTCTAAATGTTTGCCCTGCTGCAGTTTACTGCATGCCATGGACAGTTCCTTTTCTTCTACATTGTGATCGTATGTCTACGTACCAATCTACAGTGGTACCCCAGGTTAAGTACTTAATTCGTCCCAGAGGTCCGTTCTTAACCTGAAACTGTACTTAACCTGAAGCACCACTTTAGCTAATGGGGCCTCCTCCTCCTGCTGCTGCTGCTGCTGCTGCCGTGCCGCCGGAGCACGATTTCTGTTCTCATCCTGAAGCAAAGTTCTTAACCTGAAGTAATATTTCTGGGTTAGTGGAGTCTGTAACCTGAAGCGTATGTAACCTGAAGCGTATGTAACCTGAAGCGTATGTAACTCGAGGTACCACTGTATATCCCTATGTACCAGGAAGAGAGCCCAGGATTAATGCCATGTTACAGCAAGCACACAAAAAACCATAAGAGCCACAAACAATTCAGTTTCTCCTTAATGTTTATCTCCAATAAGGAGCTCTATATTTAGAGGGAAGGTGTGTGAAAAGTCCCAGCTTCCATCCACAGGTTGGAGAGCAGCAGCCAATCATTGTCAAAGATACTGAGCTAGACGGACCAATGGTCTGTCTCAGTATAGGTAAAAAGGTAAAGGACCCCTGGATGGTTAAGTCCAGTCAAAGGCATTATGGGATGTGGGCCTTATCTCACTTTTCAGGCAGCAGGAGCCGGCATTTGTCCGCAGGCAGCTTTCCTGATCATGTGGCCAGCATGACTAAACCGATTCTAGCACAACGAGACACTGTGATGAGTTCCAGAGTGCACAGAAATGCCATTTACCTTCCCACCACAGTGATACCTATTTATCTACTCGCACTGGTGTGCTTTTGAACTGCTAGGTTGGCAGAAGCCGGGACAGAGCAACGGGAGCTCACCCCATCGCGCAGATTCGAACCTCCAACGTTCCAATTGGCAAGTCCAAGAGGCCCAATGGTTTAGACCACAGCGCCACCCTTGTCCCTCCACTCAGCATGAGGCACTTCCTATGTCCAAATCATTATTTGGCACCAACTTTCATCATTTCTATATTGGTTATGGTACTAGAAATTTCTGGCCAATAATTTTGTACAAGCTCAGCGCAATACTCTACATGTTTATTTGGAAGTCTTACTGATTTCAGTGGAACTCACAGCCTAGTTAGTGTGGGTAGGACTGCAGACTTTTATTTTTTCACAAGGTAAATTATATTATATCTATTTTTTAAAGGTTAAACATCTGCCATAAATTTAATTGGAGCGGGTTCTTTCTGAAGGCAATATTAGAATTTTTGATGTAAAGGAAAACAAAAAAGAGGATCACTTTTCCCTGTCATCTGTTTCCTAGGCCTTTCAAAAAGACATTCAGAACCATCATTGAATCCAATGGTACTACAACACTTAAAAAAACAACAACATATGGATAGGTAAAAGGGTAGCTGCCAGGAGGAGCCACCAATGTCTGTTTCACTTCCATTGCCACATTTAGCAGTGAAAAATGACCAAACGAGAGGAAATCACAACATTCAAAGATGAAAGTGAGCAGTGAGACAAATGAAATGCTAATGAATGGAAGACAAGACGAACAAGATTTTACTGAATGAAACATGTAAACAAGCAGGCCTTTCAGTAATGAAGATGAGCAGGATCACAAAATGAAAAACAAAATGTTTTTAAATATCACAAAGAAGCTGACTGTGGCTGTGCACACACTAAACATTTAATACCCCACCCCAAAGAATCATGGGAACTCTCATTTACATCTCTTAACAAACTACAGCTCCCAGGATACTTTGCAAATGGGTGCTTTAAACATATGGTTTGTACCCAACCTGTATAACACTGTTTTGTCTTACAGTGCAGCAAGGAATAAAGTCCCGGGCATATTATCTTCCTGTGGGTTCATTTGTACGATCTCAATGGCCGGCACCCTCTGATTCCTATTTGCCAGCCTCCCGTTTTGCCCTGACTGGGCCCCCTCACTGCCCCAACCTTCCCTGTGAACAAACAAGGGCGCTCCGGTCCCATATGTTCAAAGTCTCAGCCCTCACCTTTCACTAGGACGGTGCCTCACGTATATGTGACTTCTCCCAGCCCGGTGGATAAACATTCAGCTGCATAGTCTAAAGTATTATCAGTCTCTCACCTTAAGCCCGAGTTTAGAGTTTCTTTTGTTTAGTCATAATAGTTGTTAACACAGAGCAAAACATATGGAGAGTAGGGGAGGGAAAGCAACTCTTGCTCCCTTTTAATCATTTTATTGGTAGAGCAGACATGGAAAAAGTACTCTAATCAGTGGCTTATCTGAAATATCCAGTGTGAGTGCGATACCACAGGCCAAAAGCATGCAGCAGTTGTGCAGGGGGGTGGAAAATGTTTATCCTGAGTGCCAGGGATCACTTTTGTTTCATTAACATATTCTTTATTATATGTTCTTCTGTTTTATTCTATTTTGTTTTCTGAGAAGCTGGCATGTGAAGCACAGTTTCCACACCAGATTCATTTTAGCACTCAAAAGCTTGAATAGATGTTTCAGCTGAATATAACGGGATGTCTGATTTCAAAAAAGTACATGCAATAGCCTTCCACAATGAGGAAGCCTCCACTGGGAGCTATCACCAATAGTGTTCCTACCAGCGGCAGCTTGTGCAAGACCCCTGCAGACAGGGTGTTGAGGGGCTGGGGTGGAACTACTGAATCCTAAGCATGCCAATTTTCTGGAGAGGGGCCCAAAGGACGGCACTCCCAACTAGGAGGAGCTGGGAGAACCTCTAGATTCAGCAATTGTCCCACCACTAAGTGTGAACCTGTATTAGAGAGTTTGGATTGCTCTGATAGTAATCAAACTGGATGATATATTTTGGAAAGTTGCTTGTCATGCACTGGACATCTCTTAAAATATCTATCTATCATCTATTATCTATCTATAGCTATCTATCTATCCATCCATCTATCTATCTATCTGTCTATCTATCATCAATCAATCAATCATCTATCATCTATCTCTATAATCTATCTATCTATCCATCTATCTATCTATCCATCTATCTGTCTATCTATCTGTCTATCTATCTATCATCTATCTATCTATCCATCTATCTGTCTATCTATCTATCTGTCTATCTATCTATCATCTATCTATCTATCTATCTATCTATCTATCTATCTATTGATTATCTATCTATCATCTATATTACTATCAATCTATCAATCATCTCCTATCTATCTATCTATCTATCTATCATCTATCTATCTATCTATCTATCTATCTATCTATCATCTATCTATCTATCTCTATCATCTATCTATCTATCTATCTATCTATCTATCATCTATCTATCTATATCTATCATCTATCTATCTATCTATCTATCTATCATCTATCTATCATCTATCTATCTATCTATCTATCTATCTATCTATCTATCTATCATCTATCTATCATCTATCTATCTATCTATCTATCTATCTATCTATCTATCTATCATCTATCTATCATCTATCTATCTATCTATCTATCTATCTATCTATCTATCTATCATCTATCTATCATCTATCTATCATCTATCTATCTATCTATCTATCTATCTATCTATCTATCTATCTGAAATATGGTCCCCAGGCTCAAGGAGCAGGTTTTTATCTCTGTTTGGACACAGAGGTCATTTCAAATCAAAATGTGAGAACAAACATTTCAAAACTGCACTGATTTTGGGGTTTCTTAGAATTCCAGAGCAATGCCAGGTAGGAGGCTGCTAGTTTAAAATGAAAAACAAACACTGTTAAAAATACATCTTTGTTTGTTTGTATTGGATGCAACAAAATAAGAGCCCATGAAGAGCTAGCCTGGTGGCCCATCTATTCTAACATCCTATTCTCACAGTGGCCAACCAGATGCCCATGGGAAGCCTGCAAACAGGACCTGAGCACAACGGCACTCTTCCATCCTGTAGTTTCCAGCAACTAGTATTCAGAAGCATCCTGTCTCTGTCCATTGAGGCAGAGGATAGTCACAGTAGTCAGTGATAGCCTAATCATCCATGGATTTGTCTCATCCTCTTTTAAAGCCCTCCAAGTTGGTGGCCATCACTGTCTCTTGTAGGAGCGACTTCCGTAGCTCAATTGTGTGTTGCCTGAAGAACTCCCAACATTCATCTTCTTTGGATGCCCACTAGTGGCATGAGAGAGGAAGGAAACCTTTCCTCCATCCACTTTCTCCGTGCCAGGCTGTCAAGCTTCAGGGAATCCGACCACGCTCCCTCATGGCAGGCTGCCAGTAATGGAAACACAAGAAGCTCTTTTTCAATATTTACAGAGAAAGATGTAGAAATGTTATCTCTTGGATAATGGTGTTGCTCCGAGTAATCATCTCCCCCCTTCCCTTCTTAGTCGTCAACAGACCCACCTCCCTTACGGTGTCTGTTCAGGGACAATTGGCTCTGGGCTCTTTGCTCTCCTACTTTCATTGCTCGCCATGTTCTGGGAGAAGGGGGGTCTGGAATGCTCTCTAGTGATAACATGTCAGCCAGCTGTTCCTGCTCTGCTTCTCCCATTATTTCCCAGCTTTGCCCCTTTTCTATCCCTGAGTTGTGACCCTCTGCAAACCACCATTGTAAATCTATACTGTCCTCCTCTTCTCGGGAAGATTCAGGAGAGGGGGGAGGCAGTCTCCGCCATCCCTCCTCAGTCCAGTCCCTGGCACAGGCATACTTTCATGCCTCTTACTTGTCATTTCTCTAAACTAAAAAGGTCCCAACTGCTGCAACCTTCCTTCATAGGGAGTCGCTCCATCCCCTTGATCACAGAGACAGCCTTTTCTGCAATATCCTTTTGGAAGTGGGGCAACCAGAACTGTACACCATATTCCAAATGTGGTCGCATCATAGATTTGTATAAAGCCATTATGGTATCAGATGTTTTATTTTCAGTTCCTTTCCTGGTGTTCTCTAGCATGGAATTTGCCTTTTTCACAGCTGCCACACACTGGATCAACGTGTTAATCAAGTTATCCACTTTGACCCCCAAGGTCTCACTCCTGGTCCGCTACTCTCAGTTCAGACCCCATGAGTGCATATGTGAAATTAAGATTTCTTACCCCAACATGCATCACTTGGTTATATTAATTGCATCTACCATTTTACTGACGTTTTAATCATCTTGGAGAGCTCCTTTTCACAATCCCTTTTTGTTTTAACAACCCTGAACAGTTTTGTATTGTCAGCAAACCTGGTCACCTCACTACTCAACCCTAAACTCTAGATTGTTCATGTGACTTCTGCATGATAATCTAGGATCCTTCATGTGACTCTGAATGATTCTAAGAGTGGGCACTGGGATTTTACTAAACTTTATCTCCCTGTAACGCAAAATCCTACCCTTCTCATCGGCATCTGTGCCCCTGTGTTGAAAATCTGTATTTCCCCTCTTCTCCTGGACTTGTTATAGTAACTAGCATATGGACTTCTATATTGGGGATAAAATTCATATGGTTAGCTTTCTCACTGCACTTGAAATATACCTTCCTTGTTTAACCCGGACATTTGTTGAGTTCATTGAAAACCCTGAAACAATTTTTGATTGCATTAGTTTCCGTTCAAAAATTTCTATTTGAAGTGGCTGACTGATGTTGTATGTTATGGATAACGTTTTATGAAGCTGGCTGCTTAACTAGGCAATGCTTATTTCCCTGCACCACCCCTCACTTTGTTTTCACTATGACATGGAAAAGCAATTATGTTTTGGCAGGATGGGGGAGTGTTTGGTTACATTGCTAAAACTATCAGCTCTTTGGGAACCAATTACTAAAAATTTAGGCCTAGATCTCAGGGCCAAACTAGATGAAACTGGTAATCCATGATCGGATCTCCTGTCTCTCATTTTTTTAAACCGGCTGGGGGAATTTCAGTCAGTGCTAGGACTTAGTGTGGCAGGATGGTTAACCCTTACACACACATGCACACACACATTGTTCAATGGAACAATGAAAAATATGTCCATTTTACCTTATTAGAAAAAAAACATTATCAGTATATGAGTTAGGAGAGTTCAGAGGAACCCCCAATTCAGTTTGAGTCATAATTTGGCAATCCTGACGGGGCCTTGATCTGACCAGGGCCAAATCATGGCTCTTCCACAGTCTTGATGTTTAATTAAATTCCAGTTAAACATGTAGTTGGCAGTGAGAAAAGAGAAGACAGCATCAGCAATATCTGGAGGGCTACAGATTCCCTAGGCTTAATGGTGGGGGCAGCACTGATGTCATTGTATTCATGATATGGTAAATCTGTGTCTGGGCTGCTACAGGGCCCACCTGACAGCAAGCTCCTCCCCCATACAAAAGAAAAATTCCTGCACATGGAAAAGTGGATGCCTGGAATATGGGTTCTACCCTTGCCATAGCCCTGACATGTTAGTTTTCTGTCTGTCTGTGCTTTGGTGTGTGTGTACAATCACTGCATCTCTTTTCAATAGTCTGAAGTGTAGTTCAAAGACAGGCATTTCATCACATCAGTGGGAGTTATGCCTAGGATAATATTAAAAGGACAATTATTTAGAGAGAGGTCGACATGGCAATGGACAGAAATCGTTTTAATTGGTAAGATTTACAACAGTAACACTGGGGCACCACAAATTTCTGCAGTTTAAAAACGATGTACACAACATCTGGTTCTTTGTTGTATTTCTTGAAAATGGTCTAATATGTGAGTGCTCTGAACAGGATTGGGGGTTATTTTTAAGTTCTTAATAAAAAGCTGTGTTGTATAACAAGGATGCCGTATATACAGTACATAATAATATTTTTGCTGAAAGGGCCAAAAACAAAGGGTTGCCAAGCATTTTGGGCTCATGGGTGCATTGGCAAATGGGAGAAACTGTTGCGGCACCCACAAAGACTCACACACCGCAACCAAGCATACACCAGAATTTATTATACTGGCCACAACAGCATGCTTTTTTCATGACTAATTTCAGTAGGGTAAGAGGTGACCCTGTGGGCACCAGCCTCTGTGGGTTCATGGGTGCCCACAGGCACCATGCTAATTAATAGAACCCCCATGGGCAGGTCACAGGACAGAAGGAAGCACATTACTCATTTTCTGGCTCAACTCCATTGGTTGTTGATGTGCTTCCAGCCCCAGCTGAAAGTGCTGGAGCCCTTTGTAGTCTTGCATCTCAAGGGTGTCCCAGAGGCCTTTAGGATGCTGCATAACCAAACTATTCCCATCCTGCCCCAGTCACACCCCGCTATGTTCCCTCTGGACCTGTGCCATGATGTAATAGCTTTCTATGATAATGTTCCATTGCATCTGGCTTTTGTAGCTTTGTCTATAGCTGCAATGTGGCCTTTTATGACTTGGCTTGCAGTGCCGGCACAGACACACACACACACACACAGAGAGAGAGAGAGAGAGAGAGAGAGAGAGAGAGAGAGAGAGAGTGTTTCTGAGACTGAGCATATTGCTCCCTATAGGCTGACTGCTCATTAATTGTCTTGAATTGTTTTTACTAATCACCTAATTGGTATAAACGTTTTAGCATGTGAATAATACCAATGTTATTTGAGTGGCTTAATGAAAATAAATATATATTTCAAATCAACATAGATTATGCTTGAGGTAATGCATGTCTGATGCTTCAGCTTAACTGATAACTTTTGGGATATTTCAAAGACAAGCGAGACTTGCAACCAAATGTTACATTGGGGGCACTTCCAGCTTAGGGTTAGAGCCACTCGATTCCCTTCATCCAGTCCTGGTTTTCCATTTCCAACTCCTAACGGTCAGTATGCAATGGCCACTGAGCAGGCTCTTTCGGCTGTTTGTGGGGAATTATTCCTCTTAATGTCCCCCAGGCCCAGATCTTTTGTACTTTTGCAAACTTTAGAACTCCCTTCACCTCACTGATACCTCCTGTTTGCAATGTGCATCTCTCTCCTTTGAATGAGATCTGGAAACTTTGAGAAAGGAAGTACGCACCACACTTCCTCTCCTGAGAATTGTATTCTGACTCAACACCAGGAAAAACCCTTCCGGATGTAAGAGCTGTATGACAGTGGAATAGACTCTCTTGGCTATGGATCTTCTTTCTTGGGGGTTTTTAAACAGAGGTTGGATGGCACTATGTCATGTATGATCTAGTTGAGATTCCTGCATTACATGGGATTGCACTAGATGACCTGGGAGACCCTTCCAGCTCTATAATTCTATGATTCCATGATTGAGTTCTCTTTTAAAGTCATTCAAATTGGTGGCCATCCATTGGAAATCAACTTAAAGGATTGCATGGATTAACTGTTTATTGCCTTCCTAATATGTGAGTGTAAGATTTGCAGGGCACCCAAAGCCAGTAACTAGGGGCTTCAGTTCTAAACACAGTGATTGTTCCTGAAAAGGGAAGCCAAAGAATTTCGGTCAGGGTGCCGGGTGGTAGGACTGAAGGAGCGAGCAAAGAACGAGACCAATGAGGAATGTGAATGTGGAAACTAAGGACTACAAAAATATGGAACTAAAAGTAGACAATTGCTCCCCGTCTGTTGACTACAAATGGGATGTCACACTCTTCTGATGAAAAGGGGACTTGAGAGAGATAATGTGAAAAGGCTGAAATGCAGCTAGCTGGGATGTGCATTAGTTTATTACGCAGAAAGGCCATTAAACGTTGCAAGAATTCCCTGAAACAATACAGTAAGTACCATTTTTAAAAAGGGGGGGGGGGTTTAAAACAAACTATACTTGTCTGACTTTTTTTACACAAGTACCACATGTACATAATGTCCGTTCCAGTTTTTTGACAATTTGGTCCAGTTCCTTGCTTCCCCCCACTTTTGCCAAGAGAATCCCAGAGAGCCTAATTCACACCCAGCTGTTGCATGCAACTTCGCTAAACGAATGGCATGTCATTCAGTGGAAATAATGAGGTCTTTGACCACATTATTACAGTAAGTGAAGTTTAGAAGGGACCAAAAGAAATGGTTAAGGACTCGAGATATTCTACATGGGGACATGGGCCATCTGCTGTATTTCAAGGAAATGATCTATATCCCAGCTCCACGTCCATGCCAAATGCTATAAAAGTAATTAAAAGGCAATGGAGTGCACATGTCAATTGTATACTAACGGGGACTTGTTAGAAAAATCAACTCATTAACCTTCACAGTGCTTCTTTGTATGATCATATTCCCTCCTCAACAGAGATGGGGAAGCTGTTCATGCTGGGAATGGCAATGGGACACAGCACTTAGACGTGAGTCTTTCAGGACTGACAAATTTCTTCAAATGGTGCAAAAGTAATTTATGGAATTCACAACTGCAATGTGCAGAAATGCCTCCTATCTTAGACAACAATAGGGGTGTTCAAACGTAGCAATTCGTAAGTGTGCAATGTGTATCCAAGTGCTGGCCCTAGGGTTGAGGAAGCCATTTGGGGGTCCCTTAAAAGTATGACTGCAAATCAGGCATAAAATTTCACCATAAAGCTGCAATGGAAGTATGGACAAATCTAGCCTGATGCAACTATTGTGGTTAATTTTTATTGCAACTATAGCAGAAAATATTACTTAATACACTGTATCCACACTACACAGGAAATGCACAAATACAAGTCATAAACTAAAGGAAACAAAGCCATTACTTCCATATGTGGTGCTCTTATGTAAACAGAAACATAAAAAGCATATTGTATGATATCATGAAACGAGGGGCCAAAGATTGAATTGGTGATAGCTAGTTATCGCAGGTGGCGCTGTGGGTTAAACTACAGAGCCTAGGGCTTGCCAATCAGAAGGTCGGCGGTTCAAATCCTCACGACGGGGTGAGCTCCCGTTGCTCGGTCCCTGCTCATGCCAACCTAGCAGTTCAAAAGCACATCAAAGTGCAAGTAGATAAATACCCAGCAGATGAAGTTAGACAACAGATCAACAGAGCCAGACTGATACCCAGAGAGAACTTGCTGCAAGACAGACCCAAAAAAGAAAATAACAGAACACCTCTAGTCATCACATACAGCTCCCAAGTTAAAACAGTACAACGCATCATCAGAGATCTACAACCTCTCCTGGACAATGACAGTTCTCTTTCTCAAGCTCTGGGAGGAAGACCTTTCATTGCCTACAGACAGCCACCCAATCTTAAACAACTCCTACCCCACAATAATACTACAACCAGACTTAACACGGACACTGGCACCAGAGCCTGCAATAAACCCAGATGCCAACTTTGCTGCCACATACACCCGGACAACACCATTACTGGCCCCAACAACATCACACATACCATCTCGGGACTATTTAATTGCTCATCGTCTAACATTGTGTATGCCATCAAATGCCAACAGTGTCCTTCAGCTCTCTATATTGGACAAACAGGCCAAACCTTACGCCAAAGAATAAATCTGACATCAAGAATCACAAAACAGAGAAACCAGTAGGAGAACACTTCAATCTCCCAGGACATTCTATACAAGATCTCAAAGTAGCTGTTTTACTACAAAGGAATTTCAGAAATAGACTGGAAAGAGAAGCTGCTGAATTGCAACTCATTACCAAACTTAAAACCATGGATAGACCTGGTCTGAACAGAGACATTGGATTCTTATCTCATTATACATGACTAAGCCATTTCTCACCTTCTCACCCCTTGCCTTTTCCTGTAAGACCTATTACAGTCGTTAAGAGTCGTCAACAGGCTCATCTCAGCTATCTGCCAATCTCCCATTCCCACCACCCTTCTGAGTAATGCCCCTCCCCACCTTCTCACAATATAGAAGGATCTGGCAACTTCTGTTTCAGTGTATCTGAAGAAGTGTGCATGCACACGAAAGCTCATACCAAGAACTAACTTAGTTGGTCTTTAAGGTGCTACTGGAAGGAATTTTTTTTTATTTTGACTATGGCAGACCAACACGGCTACCTATCTGTAACTCATCATGTAAGAGTCGATTTTCTAGTACTCTGTTTAATGAAAAGAGCCTTTCTGTGCCTTCTTGGAAGCAAAGTCCTCAATCAAATCACTGTTAATGCAAACCTCTACCAATTTTATGTATAATTGAAATCAGTGTTGATCCTGCTAGGCATTCGTGTGACATAGAAGAGAGAAGCTTTTTTAAAAAAATAAGCAATGTTCACCTTTGAAAATGACCTCTGACCAGATGCAACAGTTCCTGTACAGTGAGAATAATGCAAAGTACTACACATATTTTGGATTAAATATCTTCAATATTATACTTACAAATAAACTGAAAGACTGCCAAAGCTGTGCATTTCTCTTGAGGTTGATTATATATCCTAAGGATTTCTGTCAGCAACTCATTTGGATCAATGTCTCCCTCAAGCTGCAAAGATACATCTTTGCAGCCCTTTTCAAGGTCATCATCTCCTATTTTAGCCAAAGAGTTAACATCAAATACGAATCCACACTGCTCCTTAAACTGCACAATTTCCTGAAATCTGTCATCCAGGTCAGCAATTGTTTCATTCAATAATTCTATGCAAGATTTATCTTTTCGGTCAAGAATGGGGTCACTTGATATTTCATCTAGGGAAAGTCTGCATTGCTTTCTCACATGCTGGTCTGGGAATATTATTACCTCAATGGGGTCATCAGATGCTGCAACAGTTTCTTCTACTGATTCTTGAAACCCATGATCTCTATATGCAGGCTATGTATAAATTTAAACTATGTTTCCCTCTTCCCAAGAATTCTGCTAACAGTGCCAGGAATTGTAGCTCTGTGTTTCCCGGGGTTCTTTGCAGATATGTGTTTTACATATATCATATGTACACAGTCTAAGTCATATAACCATGAACACCTCTCAATAATGCTACTGCAACATCTAGCTGCCTAGCTGCCTATCTGTATTTTGCATTACCTTACTTACTTTGCTCACTTGTAACAGGATGTCACATCGAATGGCAGTACTAAGAAGAAATGTGAATGAAGCCCAGGCAAGAGACTATTAACTTCAGGGCAAGAAAGGGGCAAGGGAGGTGAAATGATGCAATCCTATGCATTTTAACTCAGTTACTATTATCCTGGAGGATTCACTCTCAAGCAAGTATGAATAGTAGTGATGGCAGGCCTGGTCTAACCAATGGGCCATATCCTTTGCTTCCTTCAGAACAGTTTTAGGATAGCAAGAGTGGTTCAGTCACACTGGGCGCCATGCTGCAGGCACCATAATGCTGTGGAATAGATGCAAGAGACATTGCATTTTAGCACTGCACATGGCACCACTGAAATTTGAGAGCCAAAGTCTGCCACTGCTCCCTTCCCCATTATGGGCCAAATTTGTTGTCACAGTGGTGACTTGCAGTGCTTGCAAAGAGTCTTGTGTGGTGCTTCGTAGCCCTACTGATCATCAAGCCTGAACTCACCAGCAGACAGCTTATGGGGGGTGGCTTCAGGCCTCCTTTCTGTAGGAATTGGCTGTGTGATCAAGTTCCTCGGTTTCACAGCTGATCCGATCACATCTTTACCTGCCTCACCCCAGACATCACAGATCAGGTGTGGGGCAGGTGGGCATGGTTTGGGAGAAATGGCCTCACGGGCCAAATTTGGACCTGTGCCAGGACACATTCCACCTGCAGGCCAGAGGCTCCCAACCCCTTGTGTATTGGATTGCAGCCTCAAGTTTTCTTTCAGCAAGGAATCTGTCCTTTCTCCTCATATTAAAACAAAATGGCGACTGCCTCCTCCTGATGCCTTGAATAAACTGGGCAACTGGGCATGTGCAGTTCCAGACTAAACCCTGCGGAGGCCCCTAGGCAGTTGAAATATCGAGTGGGAGGAACTCTCTCGTAAGACATTTTTGAAAGCTTTGTAGAGGTTTCTCATGCATGCGCTCTAGTGGGATAAGAAAGCTTGTCTGCAATTTTCTTTCCAGCTCAAATCATTATTATTTTTATCCATTGTCACGGGCCCCTAAAAGGTGTGGGGCTCATAGGCCATTGCCTACTCTGGCTATTTGGTAATCCAGCATTGGACACATGCAGGGAGAAAAGCATTAGGACAATTCCCTGCCAAGAAGCTATTGCACTACTTATGTGGACGAGCCTGGTTTAAGGGGCATGGTGGGGGTGCTTTACCTGTGCTTTTGTAGGGGAGACTTCCTTGAATGCAATGAGTCAGAGATAAAGCAGACTGAGACTGGCTTACTGACTATAAAGAAAGAAGGTGGGGATTTGTACAAGATTTTTGGGGGAAGCTAAATTGTGGAACCCCGGGCAGTTACTCAGTTTGCCCCTCTCCTGCTGCCATCAAAAAACCCCACCACTGATGTACCTGTGTACACAAATAGTTGAACTATACACTCATACAGTTACTCATGTGTAACATTCAATGGGCATATAATTTCCACCAAGTGTTTTTCCAATGCCTTTGGAGAACTGATCTCAGAACCTTTAGCTGCAAATAGACAGAAGATACTTACTGCATATAAGGACTGTTGGCAAGTTGACTTAAGATCTCCTGGCAATGTGCTAGAAAAGAAAGGCACATTGATGGTTCTAAAATGACAAGGGAGGAGCGGGAGACAGAAGTAAAGGGCAAAGAATGAAAAACCTCTAAGCAGATTTCTCCTAAGTGGGTTGTCTAATAAAATCACGTTTCTGAAAAGGAGATGTTGGGTGATTCTGTTATACATTTTAAATGTGTATGTTCAACAAATTAGATCATGTAGGAAGCAAATGCTGCATGTATAATATACTGTGTACATCTCCTGCATAGCTGGAAAACCACAGGATGGAAAAAACCAGCCTCCGCTCTCTAAACACGGTAAACAGAAAGGGAAAGAAAAAGCAGAGAGGGAAATCCTCTCTGACTTTTGTTATGGAAATATGATACAGCTTGACATTTTAATTGTGCTTCTCCCCCATATTATCTGGCACATGTTCATAGCGCCCAAGACATTGTTTAGTGGATCCAGCTGCCTCCTGCTCTCTGTTTGAAGCCCAGTGACTCAACAAGATAGGAGAGAGTGTGAGAGTCGATGTGATTTGTGTATGTGGAAACATAAATATGTCGCAGGAGTTTAGTCTTACAGGTTTGGAGAGTTTATACTCGCAACATTTGTTGTGCCCTTGTTTACGCGCATGGATCGAAAGCCCCGACACACCCTCTTTGTGGACAGAGACCTTCAGCGTTACAGGGTTACGTCTAATGAGAGCGTTTCAAGCCATGTGGATGATATTTGACCACAGCTTAATGTATACAGGGAAAATGGGCTTTCAGATGTTCAAGGGAGCTTTAATCAAAGCTGCTCTTTGCAACTAGCAGCCAGGAGGAGCGCATGCAAGGCTCCAGAGCCACATGGACAATATCGTGCTCCTCTCATCAGATACAATATATATATGCACTCAAAACCAAAGATCAGCAAAGATCAGCAGCCCATATCTTCTTATTCTCTTACACAGTTTTCACAAACATAAGCCCACTTGAGGCATTGCAGATATAGCAAAGTAAGCATATAGGACTAGTGGATATATGTATGGGAGCTCCACGTCCTCTGCCACTGTTTTATTGGATTTCCAACTAGGGATAGGGGAGAAGTGCAATTCAGTTTGCATCCTGAGGCAAGCTTGCACCAAATCACACTTTCCGAAACAATATGAGAACCACTACGCAGTCATCCTTCAAAATTTGCACTACTGTGGATTGTGCAGCAATGCAGTTCCCCAGCCAAGTAGTGTGTACAAAAATACATGTACTGGTACAAAGTTGCACAAAATGCATATATTAGTGAATATAGCATGCAAAAATGCATTATATTAAGGCAATTTCTTTGCAAAAATGAGTATATTTGTCAAAACTGCATGCAAAAACCTGTGTATCGGGAGAAATTCACACTAAAAAGGTGGTGATTTTTTTTTAAAAAAATGCAAACTGATATAGAAATGTAGAGAGCTAAACTTGGAGGAATTGAGGAAATGGAGGAAATGAAGGCAGTGAGAGATTTTACTTTCTTGGACTCCATGATCACTGCAGTTGGTGACAGTAGTCACGAAATTAAAAGACACCTGCTCCTTGGGAGAAAGGCGATGGCAAACCTAGACCGCATCTTAAAAAGCAGAGACATCACCTTGCCAACAAAGGTCCGTATAGTTAAAGCCATGGTTTTCCCAGTAGTGATGTATGGAAGTGAGAGCTGGACCATAAAGAAGGCTGATCGCTGAAGAGTTGGTGCTTTTGAATTATGGTGTTGGAGGAGACTCTTGAGAGTCCCATGGACTGCAAGAAGATCAAACCTCTCTATTCTTAAGGAAATCAGCCCTGAGTGCTCACTGGAAGGACAGATCCTGAAGCTGAGACTCCAATACTTTGGCCACCTCATGAGATGAGAAGACTCCCTGGAAAAGACCCTGATGTTGGGAAAGAAGGAGGGCACAAGGAGAAGGGGACGACAGAGGACGAGATGGTTGGACAGTGTTCTCGAAGCTACAAACATGAGTCTGACATGCGGGAGACAGAAGTGTCTGGTCCATGGGGTCACGAAGAGTTGGACACGACTAAATGACTAAACAACAACAACAAACTTAAGATTTGAAAAACGAGACACTGAGAGAAACTGAAGTGGATAGATTCTCCCATTTCTACTTCCAGCTCATGGAATGCAACTGTGTGAAGTGAGGAGCCTTTTGTATCTATGGAGGCTTCCCATACATTTTGGAACCCTGGAGAACCTCCATTATGGGGAACCTCCTGGAATAGAAGGAGTGGAACTTGCACAGCCATCCCTGTGGTTCCCCTCCTCCGGGTTTGCTTCTTCATATCTCCAGCACCTGAAGAGAGCTATGCATACACTCCCATCTTCTGTTCTCAGTGAGATGGCCCTTCCCAGTAAGATGATCCAAGGCCAATGTGTCACTATCTAGAAATTAGTTTCATTTATTTGTTGTATAATCCATGTTCCCTTCTATGTTGGCTAAGCTCCCATCCATAAAGAAAGCTACACTTGTTGATTTGACTAGGATCATAATGTCCAATACACAACCCAGGAAGCATGCCTACTTAACTAGCTTTCACATGCGCTAATTAAAGAGGCTTATCAGTGGGTCCACCACACCTCTTGCCACCCTGAATACACACTCAGGTCTGGCTATTCCCAGACCTAACATAACACTTCTAATTAAATCCTAACATTTATCAAGCCAAAGCAGTGAGATAACTAGAGATCTATAACAATATAAATTAGATGCTGGTTTTCTCTTTTTTTTTAAGACAGGTATCATCACATGAAGGTGTCTTGGCATTTAGACTAGAAATGTCAGTTCTGGGGCAGGGCCACAAATGTGGAGATCCATTGACTCCTTTTGCTTCCCCTAGCAGGATGCCATATTCAGTAATCTTTTTATCCCTTCAAATGGCCACTTTTCACATTTCTCCAGCTCTTCCCCACCTCTTTATCTGCCTCCCCTTTAAAATTAGCAACACTATGTTTAGCTGCCTTGGCTCCACATGGTCACTCCCATGGGCTCTGACCCCGGGCAGAGAGAGGGCTACAGTTTTCCATCACCAATGCAGAGAGTTGTGTTTTCTGACACCAGAGCCTGGGGGCGGGGGGACCTGAACCAGAAGGCAGGAGCTTGAGAACTGATCTTAATATAGTCATGGTGACCAGCTCCCATCTTGTGTTACTGAAGTGCCTCTGTCATATGAGCAAGCAGCCGGGCACCTCAGTGAAACATGACGGGTGGGTGAGGGTGAGGTCACTACAACTCCCTGACGACAGCGGAGGGCAACGAACAAGTGCCTGATTTAGGCAAGGGAAGTCTCAGGGGCCAGAGAAGGCAGCTCCTGGATTTAGGCTTCCCTTTTTGTTTCCAAAAGAGCCACGGATATCCCTAGAGGCCATGCAAGGCCATTGTACTTCTCAAGGGCTGCTTTTCAAGGAATTGGGTCGCCTTTCTTCTTTTGTAGGGAACCTGTGGCCCTCCACAAGTTTTATTGTGTTTTTAATATTTTGTTGGGAGCCGCCCAGAGTGGCTGGGGCAACTCAGACAGATGAGTGGCATGTTGTTGTTGTTGTTGTTGTTGTTGGACCCCAACTTTGGACTTTCTGAAACAGTATGAGGACCAAAATGCAGCCGTCTGTCAAAATTCACCCTTCTCCAAATTTTGCAGTTCAGTTCTCCAACCAAGCAATGGGTACAATAAATAGACAAACTAGGGTAAAGTGTGCATCAGGATGCCTGTATTAGTGAAAATAACAATGTGCCAGATTAGAGTAGGTTGCTTTGCAAAAATGTATATATAAGGCAGAATTGCGTACAAAGATGTTAAAAAAATCCTCATGAAAGCTGATGAGCTTTCATGAGGATTTTTTTTAAAAGAATGCAAACTGATTTGCAGATGTGGAGAACTAAGCTTAAGATTGAAAAAATAAGACATGGAGAGAAACCAACATTGTCAGATTTGCCCATCCCTAGCACACATGCAAGAATAAAGATTTAGTTGATTATTTGTCCTGATTAATCACTTAATGCTAACAACTCTAATGAAGAGGGCCTTGTTTGTGTTGGCACCCTAGTTGCAGAATGCCCTCCCCAGAGAGACTCACATGATGCCTACTTTATGATCTTTCTGAATACCTCCTCCCACCCCCAGGGTTTTCAGATTTTAGAATGGTGATGGGAGTACTTTCTTTGGCACTTGTGTCTTCGCAGCTGCTGGTTTAATTCCGATTTTTTTTCAACTTCTATAGGATTTTTTAAAAAATTAAAGTCATAACTTAATTTTTAATGAGCAGCATATAAATGCTGTAATTTAATTAAATTAAATACCCTACCCGGGATATGTGTGGAAAAATGTCAAGGCAGCGCAGCGACATGGATTATCTAATTCCTTCTCAATGCACACATTTGGATAGACGCTTTCTTGGCTATCCAGACATGTTATTTTAGAAGGTCCCCTCCCCACCTCCACCCCCCGGCCACCAATGAAGGCATTAATGCCAATGCTGGAAAAAGTTACTTGAGAAGCAACCCTTAGAAATATCCAGGGAAGCGATTTAATGGCTTCCATGGGAAAGATGCTCAACTATTCTAACTGTTAGGGGAGGATCTGCTGATAGGCAGCCCAAACCCAGAGTTATTTGTCTCAGTGCTGAGATGAACCTTGCACACAGCTGTTTCCCATCGTTCCTATGCTCGCCTTTTAAAAAACGTGAAAGCTGCTGTCATAAAAAGAGGGAGGGTAGGAGCACCTTCTTCCAGAAGGAATTTGGTTATGAGAAATAGCGGTTATTCCCACTAGGTTCCACTGGGCGCTATCAATCAATGGAAGAAACGTGGAGGCACATAGCAGTGAAGGTTCTCACTACTGTGCTTACTTAGTGGTGTGTATGATATATTCCCCTCCCTAACCCAATCAGAGGCACTTGTGCAGCTATTTAAATGTTGTATTTTGATGAGTTGCCGGGTGGAGGCTCCCTCTCACCCAAGCACAACTCCTCACAGCTCTGCAGGGAGACCTGCCAAACTCATGCCTTTGCAAGATTTATTTTTCACAGGGCTCAAGGATAAATGCTCCTTGAAGTTGTGCCATGCCTTTCATGGCTCTCCCGTGATTCAGATGTGTTGGTTGTCAGAGGGATGGACCAGTCTGATGGGATGGGTCTACTGGGCACGCTATCTTTATGTCTAAGGTTTGTTTATAAATATCACCAAGTTTTATTACAGAAGTTCTTGAAACTCTACCAGAAATACTTGGCCTTCTCCAGGATCGATGACTCAGACTTATTAACAGAAAGCGTTGTCCAGATAAAGGCTCTGGAAAATGCAAGTTATTGCTGTAACCTGTCACGCAGTGTGGTGTTTCCATACATAGGGTGAGAACTTGATTTCACACGGGATCTTTATAGACTCCAGAATCGTCAATTTGGTGCAACAAATCCCAAACAGTTGACTTCTTGCAATAAAGAAAGTGACAGGAAAGTGTGGAGAAGAGCTGCTTGGTGCAACATTGTATCACATCCCCACAAAGTGACCCCTGTTGCCTGTGCTAAGAGTGGCTGGCCTTCTGTGACATCAGAGCAGCAAAGGATCTAGGATTGTACTGTCATCATACAATAGGACAATGAGTCAAGAGCATTCAGAGAAGTGGGCCAAGGAGGGGTGCAAAGAAATAATGAAGTAGTGAGGGAGGAGGGAGGAGGGAAAAGGGAGGAGGGAGGAGAATCAGGTGACTTCACAATTCAAGATAAAACAATGTGATTCCAAAAGATGTTCAAACATGTAGTTTTTCCCTAGCATATAGTACAATTTAGCAACATTTTTAGGGCTTTCTTCCACACTGAACTGCAAATTTGATGGCCTTTATGCATTTATCAACTCATTTACAAAGACCCTGAACAGCATCCAGAATGGATCTTTCTTTATAGAGCACTTAATGGATTGCTTGTGACTCACTTCTAATCAGCCTAACCCTGATATTCATGCTGAATGTTGCTTTCAGACCTACTAAACACCTATTTTTATTGTAGCACATTCTAATATACATCCAATTCATGTCATGCAGTAGTGTGTCAAAGGGCCTACTTGGATAAGGGCCAAATTCAATGCAATTAATTAATGTGCACTTTTGAATTATGTAAACAGCAGCCAAGGGGAGCTCCAAAGATCCTTGGGATACAACAGGACCAAAGTAGGAAGGATAGAAAAAAAAGCAAAGCATGCTGACCTAGTTTAGCCTTCCCCAGCCTGGAGCCCACCAATTGTTATTGGACTCCAACTCCCATCAGCCCCAGCGAGCATGGCCAAAGGTTGGAGATTATGGGAGTTGGAGTCCAAAACATCTGGAGGTCACTGGAATAAGGAAGGTTGGGAAAAGCCTTTGAGTAAAAGAATTGGGGCAGGTACTGTCACATTTAGGGACACGGGTGGCACTGTGGGTTAAACCACAGAGCCTAGGACTTGCCAATCAGAAGGTCGGCGGTTCGAATCCCACGACAGGGTGAGCTCCCATTGCTCGGTCCCTGCTCCTGCCAACCTAGCAGTTCGAAAGCACGTCAAAGTGGAAGTAGATAAATAGGTACCGCTCCGGCAGGAAGGTAAATGGCGTTTCCGTGCGCTGCTCCGGTTCACCAGAAGCGGCTTAGTCATGCTGGCCACATGACCCGGAAGCTGTACGCCGGCTCCCTCAGCCAATAAAGTGAGATGAGCGCCGCAACCCCAGAGTCGGTCGCGACTGGACCTAATGGTCAGGGTCCCTTTACCTTTACCTTTACCTTACTGTCACATTTGGAAGGGAACCAGTCTCCCTATTTGGTAAGAAAATATGACCCCCCTCCCTCATTGTATCCATGTGATGTGCATTTCTTCTATAGCAGATTTGCCTAAACTGGTAAAGGGAGATTTTCAGGTAGGGAACAGGAACTGTTGCAAGGTGTGGAATCACCAAAATAACCTCTCTCCCCATTCTACTGCTGGATATCTTCCAGCAGAGGAGGGTCACCAATTGGACACCAACACCCTACAGTGAAGTTCTCCTATCCTCAAATCTAAAGGCACCCAATATTTATACAACCAAACACCATATTTATTTTTTTATACGATGCTGCTCAGTCCAAATGCTGACTGGGCATTCTTAATGCGAATCGCAAAATCAGGCAAGAGTTTGCTCCAACTCTGGCCATTTCAACAAGGTGCAGGAGGAATAGCACATCTCCAAGGAGATTTCACAGAGCAGCAAAAGTTGTTGAGACAAGGCAATCTCCACCTCACTGCTGTAGATCAGGATGTGTGTCATTCAGGCACCCTCCATGCGGGCTGCAGAGACCGAGGCGTCCACAAAGAACTAGTTTTATTTATTAGGCAGATTAGGAGGCATTAATTGGTTGCTCTCCTGGTTTCTGCTCGGAAAAGGTACAGTAATCACTGGGGCATTTTTGGCATTGCTGACATAGTTTTCCAGCCCTCCTGCTGAGAACCATACTTCAAAAGGGCTTAAAGGCTTGGGCTGTGCCACCACAGTAGCAGTGCTGGCCTAGGACTGGGGTGTGGGGAATTTGCATTAGAAGGATTAAATACCAGGGCTATTGTGGAATTTTAAACTGTGGTTTTCCAGCTGACCACAGGCCCAAAGCTCGTGTGTGGCATGTTTGAGCCTCCAAAGTGATTGCAGCCCTCTGATCTTTCATTTCATAACATTGTCGTCGGCGTCCCCCACTCTGCAATCCTTCCAATATATTTTATGTGTTTTGGTTTGGCTTCTTTGCAGACACCAGCAGACGGGGAAATGTGAATAAACTGAGAACTGCCCAGTGAATAGCATGGGAAGCTAAGCTGTTAATTCAGGCAACTTTGAAGTGGATGCATTGCATTTCTCCTCTGCTCTTGCTGAGCGATCTGCTCAACCAGCCACTGGGCCACCGCTGCACATTGGGAGTGGCCCAGTGCGAACTCCCTGGAGGGATTCTGCACCATGGGGACAATGCCAGTTTTGCTCACACAGCATTGAAAAGTGTTTCACACATGGCCCTCTGGATGTTGTTGGTCCCCAACTCCCATCAGTCCCAACCAGCATGGCCAATGGTCAGGGATGATGGGAGTTGTAGTCCAAAACACCTGAAGAACTATAGGTTCCCCGCTTCTGACATCCAATCTTGACAGTTGTGTGTGCAGGCAACATTGTTGTTGTTGTTTAGTCGTTTAGTCGTGTCCGACTCTTCGTGACCCCATGGACCAGAGCACGCCAGGCACTCCTGTCTTCCACTGCCTCCTGCACCTTGGTCAAACTCATGCTGGTAGCTTTGAGAACACTGTCCAACCATCTCGTCCTCTGTCGTCCCCTTCTCCTTGTGCCCTCCATCTTTCCCAACATCAGGGTCTTTCCCAGGGAGTCTTCTCTTCTCATGAGGTGGCCAACGTATTGGAGTCTCAGCTTCACGATCTGTCCTTCCAGTGAGCACTCAGGGCTGATTTCCTTAAGAATGGAAAACTGATCTATTACTGATCCATTACTGACATTACTGATCAGGAAATGCCTGTTTGCACAAATATGTTTAAATCACCCACCATACCACAATTCAGCTCCAGTTTATTGGTCCTCATCCAGTCCACCGCTGCATCCAGATACTAGCTTAGGTCCTGCCTGGCCACAGCTGATTCATAAGTTTCAGAGAAACAGAGCTGGGTATCTTCTAAATCAATGCATGTCATTAAACCCAAATACAAAATCGTCAAGTGTGGCGAAGCACCCAGGAATCTCTATTACCACTATTACCATTCTAAAAGAAACACAGTGTTAGAGCAGGATTTGTAAGTGTGAGTGGTTGGAAAGTGGGGGGCAGGTAACCCTTTTTTCTTAAAGGTGATTTTCTGCCAAGCATTGATGTTGTTCCCTTGGGTCCTAAGATAAGAATCTCTTCTACCAGGAATGTGTTACACTAAATGAGCATCATATGAAAATAATACATTTCTCGCCAGCTGAGGCGTGAGTTCTTTTTCTTTTGCACAGATGTAATTCTATAGCGGCTTGTGTTTAATTCCCGTCTTGTCATATGATCCGCATCGTTCTGAAGAAGGCATCTGTCTTGGCTTGGCTTTGTGGAAATTACGAGCCTCTTGGAGTTTGAAGGGGTTGAGCATAGTCAAAGTACACAGCCTGGCTGGTTAGACTGTGGGTTTGGTATCCCAGTGGGCATAGAGGGGGAAGCCATTCCATTCCCAGTTGCTGGGGGGTTGGGCCCAGGGCCACTCCATTGCTGCAAATGCCCTTTTGATCTTACTGTACTGCAGTCTGCTGGTAGTAAGCTCCCCACTAATGGGAAGGGATAATGACCGCCCTTGTCATTTCACCTTTACATCTTTACAACCCAACATGATGGTTGGGTTGTGGCCTTCCTCACAAGACCACAAGGTTCAGAGGAGAGGAGGTATAAATGCCTCATGAAGCAGGCCTGGCGTGCAATGGCATCTGATGAAAGCAGCTTCAATACTTTATTTTTATTGAAAGCCAACCCAGATGTGTAATTTTATTGTGTATATTATCTTTAAAACTTTTGATTTTATCTGGATTTTGATCATTATATTATGTCTATTGTCTTAAAATCTATTTTAATAGTGATTATTTTTAAATGAATGTTTTATAATCTATTTTATGTAAAGCACCTAGTGATTTTATTTTATCGATTAAATGGTATATAAATCTTGCTAAATAATCTAGTGCTTACGGTTTAGAAGCAAAGCTGAGGAATGCGTAAATAATATATATTATAGATAATGTAATGAATAGCAGGATGTAGAAGTTTTATACTTTTTACGTGTACCATTAAAGTTCTGGGACCTTTTCCTGTACATCAAGCATTTCTGTGTGACTATAAGCTGTATTGAGTCACTTTGCCTCTTCAGTAAAGCACAGTTTGAACCACACAAACAGTTTCAACTGTGGTTGCATGCAGTCAGTAACATATTCCGGTTTCCTGACATTGCCTTACCAGTTAATTTTTGTATTTTATTTCATCTTTCACACAATGCAAAAACCACTTCTAGAAATCTATCTGACTTTTCCCAGAAGCTAATTTCCATATTAATTGCTCCCATTAAAAAAATAATAATAATCCATTCGCAATTCTGTTAACTTGGAAAATCACAAGAATTTTGTACTGCAAAACATGTCAGTACGTCCATCAAAGATCCACAATTTCCTAATGTTCCATAAGCCAAGCATCTCAGATGGTTCTTCTGCACAACCAGAATTTGCCTCGGGTTTGCATTAGACTAATATGAGAACCATTTCTACAAAGCTGCTGTAATTGCCACTGTTTCTAACCCATCAACTGGTTGGGCATTTTCCAGCCAGTTCACTGCTAGCAGGGTTGGCCGACTAGAAAGTTAGTCCCTGAAATACAATAAGGCAGCTGAAAAAGCACAGAGACATTCCAGTATTGCAAACATTTCAGAGTTATGAACAACCTTCATTTCCAGAATGTTGGTCTTTCTTGGAAAGCCAATGTGTGTAACTAAAAACCAGTCCTAGTCACATGACAGACAACTAGCCATCTGATTTGGTTATGGGATGGGCAGATTGATTTGCAGTCTACAATATCATTTTACCACACCCCTCATCATGAGGTGGAAATGTGCCACAGACACACCATCTACAATCTTTTCAGATCCAAGACCCACCTTCAATCCCAAACTGTAAAACGGGATCCCTTCATAGTGTTGTTGCTGGTTTGTTGTTAAAATATGCCCATTTTTCTCTTTCGCTCTTTAGGGTGGTGAGATAGAAAGGAGGGCAGAATTCCTGTGTTTTCATTTGTTATGTAGAAGAAGGAATGCAGTTGTGAACACAGGAATATAAGAAGCTGCTATACTAAGTTGGACCATGGGCACATCTAGCTCAGTGTTTTCTACACTGACTGATGTATGGAAGTGAGAGCTGGACCATAAAGAAGGCTGATCACCAAAGAATTGATGCTTTTGAATTATGGTGCTGGAGGAGACTCTTGAGAGTCCTATGGACTGCAAGAAGATCAAACCTCTCCATTCTGAAGGAAATCAGCCCTGAGTGCTCACTGGAAGGACAGATCCTGAAGCTGAGGCTCCAATACTTTGGCCACCTCATGAGAAGAGAAGACTCCCTGGAAAAGACCCTGATGTTGGGAAAGATTGAGGGCACAAGGAGAAGGGGACGACAGAGGACAAGGTGGCTGGACAGTGTTCTCGAAGCTACCAGCATGAGTTTGACCAAACTGCAGGAGGCAGTGGAAGACAGGAGTGCCTGGCGTGCTCTGGTCCATGGGGTCATGAAGAGTCAGACACGACTAAACGACTAAACAACAACAACAAGCTGTGGCTCTGTAGCATTTCAGGCACAAAATGTTTTTCAGCCCTCATTGGATTGAACCTGGGGCCTTCAGAATGCAAAGCAGACGCTCTCTTCCCCTGAGCTCCAGCCCTAAACCAAAATCATGCAACTGCTAAAGATACATGGATTTTGTACTCCTTTGCATGCCGCCACTTCTCTCCCTTTTCCTTTAAGCTTTTTTGCTTCCCTTTAAAAAGAAATGCAGACCAACAAACAAAACATGGTGGAGCCACTGTGGGGAAGACCAAAGCAATAGGACCATCTAATAGCTGCATGGCCAGTTGTCATGTCCCTTGAGTTTGCCCTATGTCCAGAGCCAGCTCCGAGAATCTTCCGAATCTCTCTCAAGCATCAACACACACATGCATATTTGAGGCTGCAGAAGACAGAGCTGTTGACCCCTTTCCCCCTCCCAGGCACTGGAGCACCTCATCGCACACACCCCACCACCAGCCCTGAGTCCTACCCTCCCTTGCTCTGCCCCTCTCCTAGGATGGCCCAAGGGGGAGTTCTCTGAGCTCGCATCCTTCCTTATATGGTCCCTGGCAGTGAGGCTCCATGGGGGAGAACTCGCTGAAAGGTAACACCAAGAGTCAGCTGAATGCTTTTCATCATCTCATCTCCATGGTGTTGGCTTTTTTAACCTTTAAGCCAGCTGCATCCTCCACAGATGCCAGCTCAGCAGGCATTTCACACTAAGAGCTTAGAAATGCTTGTGTGTGCATGCACGTGTGCTCATGCACGTGTGTGCATGCATTTAGTGTGTTTAGGGAAGCAAAGTAAATATCTCCATAGTGTCATAAAACAGCATGAAAGAGAAAGTGTTGTGTTGGCCAAGTCAAATCACAGAAAGCTTATGCAGCAGGAGGATGTTTGTAATTCTCTCTCTCTCTCTCTCTCTCTCTCTCTCTCTCTCTCTCTCTCTCTCTCTTCCTTTTTCTTCCTTCCTTCCTTTCTTCCTTTCTACCACCTGTGGTGCCAGTCCCAAGGGGCTGCTGGGAAGCAGACTGGCGTTACAAAGGTCACTCTATTCTTAACTTGAAAGCCAAAGAAGTCATCACGGACAGGTTGGGAAGGCAGGCGGGCAGCGAGTGGATGATTATCGTCCCACTTTGCAGTTGCTGTCTGCAAGTTCGTTTGAAGGCAGCAAAGTGCAAACTCAAACCCAAGGTCTTTGGCATGGAGAGCTTGATGCTTCGCTGCTTTGGGGAAACCTCTTGTGGCCAGGGGTGAGGAGAAGAGACCTTGGTGGACAAGGTGAATTTTAGGAAGGGGCAGGAGAGGGAAGACTTGGCTTGCAAAGTCAATGGTAATTTAATCTGCTGCTGACATTTCTGGCCTGGGAGCGAAATAGCCTTTATTTAAACCATCACATTTCCCACTTCCCTCCCCTCTGACACACATACACAAAGGCAGCCCCAGTCTGGCCGGCTAAGAACTCTGAGCATTTCCCACATGCTCCCCATGCGGTTACAGCGGCTGTCATCTGAGTGACTTTCCTGGATGCTCTGTTGCTATTCTGTCATGTTTCGGAGGAGTGCAAAAGGAGCCAGGCGTCAGCAAGAACCTCAGCAGTGAGTCAGGGCCTGCTCATGTGCTCCCAGGTTGTTGTGCAACCGGAGACGGAAGGCGCAGGAACTACAGTGGGGACGTGCGGTTTTCCTCATGCACCATTTCGTTCCAGCTTTTCTGTTCCTTGGCTGAGAACAACATTCCCCAACTTGGTGCTCTCCAGATGTTTGAAGACTTTGACTTCCATGAGCCTCAGCCAATGCAGCCAGGTTGTGGGAGTGTGGCTTGGAAGAGGGGCCCTTTCCCAACCAAAAGGGGCATTTAAAAAAGGGGGGGGAGTGGATGTGTGAGTATGTGTAAAAAAAATAAAAAATAGCACCACATACTATTTCCAAAGTTTTCACATAAAACATGATATCCAGCTGTAATCTTGAGTCTTGAGTCCCTGCGGAGCTCCATGCCGGGAAGTGCTCTGGCATTGTTTTCTAGCACTTCCCAGAATTCAAGATATTGTAGCTCTGCTGTTCATCCCAGGAATAGTTTGGTTCTCATTAGGACCCCTTCCTCTGGCAATGCCACATTGGTTTGATTGATCAGTTCCTCAGTGAGGACAGGATTCTGGACTAGATGGGCCACTGGCCTGATCCAAGAGACTCTTCTCATGTTCTCATTTTCTCAGGGTTCTTGCTGTCTTTCAAAGTGCAGCGGTGCTCAAATTATTGGGGTTGGGCAGGTGAGTGGGGAAGACAGAACGGAATTCACAAGCCTCCCAGTTTTAGTCAAGCCACCTTCCTTCCCCCTAGGTAGCCTTCTAAAATTTAACTATGAATTAGTAGATAAGAAGAGCATTACTTGAGTTGAAGGAGCCAGGTCCCATCTGAGCAGCCTGTTCTTCAAGCGCAGAACATAGGTGAATTTGGAGAAATAGTTGTATCAGTGAAAGCAATGCAGAGCTGAAGACTAGTCTGCCCTCCTCAGCTAGGAACTTAACCACACAGAGTGGGGGAACCTTGAATTATGCCATCCTCATGTAGCCTTCTTAACCTGTAACATAAGGGGGCCTATCACAAACGATCAGAGAGCTGCCCCCGCCATGACTCTGTAATTTGAGCACTGAAAGTCTGCCTGCACTGAAAAAAGCTGTGTTGCTGATGTCGACCCCTTTTCCAAATGCCATTCAGCTAGACTGAATAACTCCTGGGAGGTTCTGTACATCAGGGTGCCATATGTGCTGTCGTTGGATATTTATTTAGTGCCGCCAATGCGCATGCTATAGAGGGAAGTGAGGGGCAGATGAGGCTCATCAACCTAGGAAGGTAGTCCATCAAGGAGAAGGAAAACTCTGATCCTAAACCTCCACTGCCTTGCAAGATATCTTTGGGAGAGGAAAAGGCAAAGGAGAAAACCCTACACATATCTAGAGTCCCTAAGACAGCTGGATGTTGCCTTGAACGCCTCCTTCTGTCAACTTCTGCAGCCAAACTGGTACCAAACATATCGCTCTGCTTTCCTTTGGACCACATCAGCGAGGCCAAGAGAGGGGTCTTGTCATCTGGGCAGCCCAGAATCTCCATACACACTTGCTTAGGCTTGCACCCTGGAGAGGTCACTTCGGTGCTGCTAACATAGCAGTTTGACTTCATCGCCGGAGGCACACTCCATTGTCTCTCAAGACAGATGAATAACGACAAAAAGACAGAAAAGATAGCCTCTCCAAAGATGGACCATCTACATGGGGCAGTAGAGGAGAAATTCACAAAAAGTGGGCCGAGAGAGAAAAACTGATTACCGTATTTTTCGCTCTATAACACGCAACCGACCATAACACGCACATAGTTTTCAGAGGAGGAAAATCCATAGGCATGCCACCTGTAGGCATTTCTTCCATAACACGCACAGACATTTCCCCTTACTTTCTAGGAGGAAAAAAGTGAGTGTTATGGTGCAAAAAATACGGTAAGTAACAAAAAGCTCCTGTGAACTCCCCCCCCCCAAAAAAAAAATCTTCCTGCAAAAGAGGCTGGCTGTTGCTTCTCTGCCCAATCCACTGCTCTGGCCTTTCCTCTTTCCTGTGGGCAGCTGTTTCTGCAGCATTTGTTTGTTGGGGGAGTCCATCAGTCAGAACTCCAAGGAGGCAGCAGAGGTCATTCAGAGGAGGCAACCTGGTGCTTCTCTGCATGAGTAACTGCTCCAGTCAGAAAGAATGCCCAAATCAGTAACTCGTGCACCCATGCAGGGAGTAGAGTGGCTAATTTTACACTAAAGGGTCAACCACACACCAATAAATGCATACCATATTTTTTGCTCTATAAGATGCACTCGATCATAAGACGCACCTAGTTTTTAGAGGAGGAAAACAAGAAAGCAACGCAAACCCTCCTGAGCAAAGAGGGAGGAGTGCTCCCGCTGCGCTCAAGAGGCTTTGCATGGCTATCCCCGAAGCCTCTTCAGGGCAGCGGGATGAAGGCTAAGCCAGAAGCTAGAACAGCGAGAGGGAGCGCTGCGCAGTGATCCCTCTTGCTGTTCTGGCTTCTGGGATAGCTGCTCAGCCTGCATTCACTCCATAAGATGCACACATATTTCCCCTTACTTTTTAGGAGGGAAAAAGTGTGTCTTATAGAGCGAAAAATACAGTACTGTACATAATTAAGTCCCAACGATTTCTTACGTATGTGAAAAAAAAATCACAGGAAATTGTGATACCGAGTGGAGAAGTGGGGGAAGGGAGTGCTTAACCTAGGGTAGCCAATGTGGTACTGTTCAGATTTACAACTCCTATCAATCCCACTCAGCATGATCATGGGTAAGGAATGATGGAAGATAGTCCATAACATCTGAAGGGGATTGTATTGGCTGCACTAGGCTTAGCCTTTCCCTGACAGCCTTCTTGCTCAGAAACACACACAGAGAGAGAGTTTCCAGCACTTTATGAAGCATTAATCTGAACCCCTGTAATGAAAAAAATGCAGTTTGGAGGGTGATTTTTAACAGGAAAATGGCTGATGTTCAGTAAATGCTTTTAAGATAGCCTTCGATTTTAATTCGGGGGGGGGGGGTGCCTTTATAATGAGAGGAAAACTGCCATGGTTGCTTTCCCTCTACATTTCAAACCTATCTTGTAAACAACAAAGTCTGAAAATTCAGTCTAACTGCTTGACAATTATCTGAGCACACCCTCACTAACATGCCGTGGGCTTTCAGTGTCACCAAGTGCTTTGTGTGAAGATGGCCTACCCACACATGTGTCACAGGTACCGTTTTGTGCCTCCAAGCACAAGGCAACGGGTTTTCACATCTTGCTTACTTTCCTGCAAAATCACTGTTTACAGAGTTCTTTTTAAACCTCCAAACAAAACCGCTCTCTCATAGCTCCACCTTAAACCTTCCGCTTTTGTCGCAACGTCTTTCAATGCTTTCTCTGATTAGCAGACTAGACAAAGCCCTTTGCTAGTAAATATAAACAGACTTTTTATGGGAAGTGGTTTTCTTTCAGCTGCACTAGAACTCCCATGAAGCTTTGTGCTCAAACATCAGTCCACACTGAAAAGGGGAAAGGCACATCTTTCACTGGCAAAAGTTCTGGTGGGCTTCCTACTGTTGTTAATCACTAGAGACTGAAAACATCTAGAAGATCCCTCTCTAGACACTTCGTCTGATCAAATTTGATTCACAGTAATATCAGGAAGACTGACTAGCAAGGTACATCTCTAAAGAGATCAAATAAAGACACTTTTTTCACTGCTTAGCAAGCTGTTATTTATTTATTTCACTCTCTCTCACACACACACATATATTACTATATCATAAAAATATCAAACCAGTTTATAACTATATCTCCATGCAATAAAACGACATACAAAAATAAAATAAGAAACCATAACAAACTGTTATGAGAATATGTTTTCATCACTGCCAGCATAAGCCTGGCAGGAGATAAAACTTTTCAGCAGACATTTAAAGGTTGAAACAGAAGGCACCTGCTGAAAATCTATTGGCAGACTGTTCCACAGGACAGACCCTTCTGCAAATCTGAGTGCTCCCAACTGGATCCTGGGATGCTATGGTCAAGAGGGTGGGTGGTCTTTTTCAGTCTCCGTTTATTTTAAATTGGGACTCTTGCTGTACCTCTTTCTCTTAAAAAGGGGGGGGGGTTGGATAGGAGGCTATAGGCTTGTTTAACATACAGTCATAACTCATTACACCCATTACTTTCGTCAGCACTGACCCTCTTGTGAGAAATCAAAAGATATGCAACCAGCCTCAATATAACAAGCTGACATTTATCTCATTTCCCTCCCTCAGTGCTTGCTGTTTTGTCTTGTGCTGTTCTTCACTACATCAAGCAGCTTCAACCCCTAGCTCAACTCCCAAGCTTCAGGTATTCTGGAACTTGCTATGCTATATCTGGATATCTGGATATCAAGATTTGGGCATCAACTGGAGATTTTGCACTCCACTCTCTACAGCAGTTTGTTGGCGGGGGTGGGTGGGTTGAGGAGATGTGCAATATTTATTACAGATAATTTTGAGGAATTCATAAATAACACTTGTTGGCACAATTATTTTCTTGGGAACTATTTAGTTTTTACCAAACTTGCCTTTTCTATCAATTTAAACTGTTTTGTTGCACTGCAATTTTCAAGTTTTTTTCTATTATATAACAGTTAGGCCCAATGGGACAGGTGACATAGGGTTCATTTGTTCAAGCAAGCATCTGGTAGGCACTTCTGACACATGCTTTTAATAAGGAGAATGAGAGCGTTTAAATTTCAGTTTCATTTCAAAAACTGACACTATTTGCTGCAAGCTGAAAAATCTGATCCAGCTATACAGCATTTTCTTTAGCCAGGAGACTACCAGCCCTTTCTCCTGTCCCAAGAAATCTACTACCTTTACATGCCATCAGTGGTCCTACTGAAAAAATAAAAGCGAAATTTAACCCTGGGTGACAGCATGGCCTTTGACACCTGAGATATGTTTTCAAGGCCCACCCTGAAAGTAATCTGTTTTAATTGTTTTTCATTATGTATTTTAAATTGTTATAACCATGCTGGGACCTGCTGGTGAAGGACTAACAACAACAACAACAACAACAACAACAACAACAACAACAACAACAACAACAACAACAATATCTCACATTGACTTACATCCCTGTTGCTGCAGGTGTGGTAAACCACAGCTTGTCCATACAGGGTGGAGGGAGGGAGATGGATAAAGAGGTCTGTTGGGGTCAAGCAAATGAGCGTGGGGCAGGCAAGGCTAGATCCTGAGTCCTGTAAGAAGAATCTGGCACTTAGCTAAGTAAGCCCCCATCTGCACATTTAAGACTGTATCAAACCCCTTAAATCAATCATAGAATCATAAAATTGTAGAGTTGGAATGGACCACAAGAGCCATCTTGTCTAATCCCCCCTGCAGTGCCCAATATGAGACTGAAACCCACAGTCCTGAGATTAAGAGCCTCCTGCTCTATCAGCTGAGCTGTCCCAGCAGTTATGGCTTTCCTCAGAGCATCCTAGGAAGCGTAGTTTGTTAGGGTGGCTGAGAGTTGTTAGGAGACCCCCATTCCCCTCAAAGAGCTGCAATTTCCAGAGTGGTTTAACAAGCAAACCTCCCCCCCTTCCCAGGGAACTCTGGAAGTGGTAGCTCAGGGAGAAGAATGTGGGTCTCCTAACAACTCTCAGCAAACGTAACAGACTACAGAATTCTTTGGAGGAAGTCCTGACTGTTTAAAGAGGTAGGATACAAAATGTATAGCGCAGATGAGGACCAGTTTACTAGAACTAGGCCCCATATGTTGACTGGCTCTAGCACTGCACTCTCAGGTGTGAACATGTATGGAGAGCCACACCCTGGGGTTACATGCAGGTCTTTGATTGTTTAGCATGAGTCTTTTTCCCAGGGTGCATTGCTGATGAGTTTCCATGCCAACCCAACAGTAATGGGAGAAGGCCCGGCTAGTTTTCTCTCACAATGCTGGGGTTTGCAAGATAGGGGTTTGCAAGACTCTCAGGTGCAGTATTCCAGAATGAAGAAATATCCATGCGCTACAGCATGAGGAGCAGTCAGAAACCTATGGACTTAGTTACCTACTGCGACAAACTGGAGCTCTGCCACAGAAAGAACAAAGTTCTGTATTTGGTGATAGCCAAAATGAGAAGTGCCTGTTCCATTTTTGTTCCCTGAGCTTCACTTCTCCTGGTCAATACTCTCATTCATTATACAACAGCAGGATTAGATGGTGCCTGCTGGCTGGCACACTCTGGACATTAATACATGCTGGCATGCATTTGTGCATGTGCCAGGGGTGTTCCATGTGAATGAAAAGGCACCGTTTGCCCTCCTATCGCAGCACATGCTGTTGTTCTGGACAGCCAGAATACACCATTGTGTTTGCAAGCACGTGACTCCATCGGGCTTCCTTTCAACTGCCTCCTGCTTGATGAGAAAAGAACCAAAGCAGAAACACATGACATCATTCATAGCTGATTTTTGATGGTGATGACACTCCATGCAGTTTCTGATACAGCCCTTAAGTACATATGGAGAGTCTTGCCGGCTCTAGACTTGGATGCCCAGATGAAGTCAGTGATGACTTTCAATAAACAAAAAGAAGAAGCTTGTTTTCCAGTGACTGAAATCCCAAAGGATGGAAAATCTTTCAGCACTGGAATTAAGTACCGTATTGCCCCAAATATAAGCCGCACCCAAATATAAGCAGCACCTCTAATATTGGAGGGGGAGAGAAAAAAATACCTGAATATAAACCACTCCATTTTTCACTGCTCCTGGCTTCATACTGGGGGGGGGGGGAGTCGCACTGCATTGCCTTTCCCCTTCCTCATTCTCTCTCTTCCCGGCCTTGGGGGGGAGGACAGGGGACCACGTGCGGGGTGGGCGTCGCTTTGCCGCGCTCCTGGCGCTGTTTGCCCCACGCTCCTGGCTGCATACTCTAAGGTCATGAATATAAGCCACACTAATGTTTCATGATTGGAATTTAGTAAAAATATGAGGCTTATATTCAGGCCAATATGGTATATAATTAAGGTACTGGACTAGAACAGTCATTTTTTAGAAGGTCATACAAGGACCTAATGCAGAGGATGATTATAACAAGCAATTGTAATACAAAGACATTAAATGCCCAAGTGAAACACCCTTGCTAATTTTGATACCTTACAAATAAAAAAGACAGAGGGAAGGCAACACAATTCAGTGAAGCAAAGCTAGTCAGGGATCACCCACACTTCCACTTTCTCCATGTCTGGAAAGCACAAGTCCAAATGGTATGCCAGTTGTCCCATGATTTCTAAGCACCAATCCAATCTTTGCCCGCTCCCCACTCCCCAAAAAAACTGCTCTTGAGAGCTAAATTGGAACAAACAACAATCCATGGAAAACCTGGTTGCCATTTGTTCTGATTCAGCACTAAACCATGGTTTCCCCTGGGGGGGGGAGCAGCAGGGCAACCAGAAATGTGAATGAACCCGCAGTCTCTGAACCTGTTTCCACAAAAACGTCACTGGGAGACATGTTATAAATGAACTTCAGCAAACCATACACCTGCTAAGCACATGGGTATGTGATTTGGCGGCAATCCTAAGCACACTTGGAAATAATAATAATAATAATAATAATTATTATTATTATTATTATTATTATTTTATTTATATGCTACCCTTCTGACTGGGTTACCCCAGCCACTCTGGGTGGCTTCCAACAAAATATTAAAAAAAAAAAACCTCAAACATTAAAAACTTCCCAGTGCTGTCTTCAGGTGTCTTCTAAAAGTCATATTGTCAATAAGTCCTCTTAACCTAAGTGAGATTTATTTCTGAGTAGACTTACAGAGGATTGTACTCTAGTCCAAACAAATGTGGTAAGAAGCATGACTTCTCTCCGTCCTCCTGGTAATGGTATCAAGCTCTTCAGGTAGCCAACAATCTGCATATACGGTAATTGACTGAATGTTTGTCTGGTTTTACCACCTTTCCACACAATGGTGCCCAACAACACATAAGATAAAATATGAAGAAAGAGAAACAATCCTGTATAGAGCAGCATATAGAACATGAGCAAGATGTTTTCTTTTAAAAAGACACATAAAAGAGAGTTACTCATATAAAAAAGAGCCAAAATAAAAGGCTCTCACAAAAAGCAATACTGAAACATCAAAACAAATTTCAAGTTCCAAAGAAAAGCTTTTCACAAAGTTGGAAGCACCAGCATAATTTCTTCCAGGAACCAGAAAACCAGCTAACCAAGAGGGTTGACTGTTCCCATCCTGTATCTTTCTTGAATACTTAATTTTATTGTATCTAGTTGTTTATCACCTTTTGGGGTTCCAGTGAGAATTTTCAGACATTGCTTTCAGATGGTTTGTGGAACAATCTTGCTTCCACCGCCCATTTATAGAAAAAACACACATGTTGCTTTCACAATTGGGCTCATGTGAGACACAGATGAAGGTCTATATGACACCAATTTCTTTGTATCTAACGCCAACATGAACTTTGGCCAATAGGTAACAGCAGCAGCCACTATCGATCTGATTCCAGTGTAAATTTGCTGCATTAACAAGTGGCCATTTAGAGAAATGAAAACAACTATCAATGAACAGGAACTCGTTTCAACAGAGAACTGGGTGGAGATGGGTCTGGGGACGTGCCCTTCAGTATTTCCTGACAATGTGAGCCATCTCAGCCCAATCTGGTAAAAGTGAGTCACGCATGCAACTAAAAGAGCCGTTTTCCAGACACCGTGTTCTGCATTGACTGGATGCAAGCGGTGACGATGCAGGATCACATACCCTCCATGTGTCCCGATTTTCCAAGTACAGTCCCAGAATTACGAAAGCCATCCCGGCTTCTGATTTGATCCCGGAATGTCCCTCTTTCCCCTGCCATGAGCTCAAGGAAGAGGATGAATCAGCACTTGTCCCAAGCAGCAGTAGCAGCAGTGAGGGAGCATCCTATTGCATCTCCTTAGCCCCTGCTGCCAGCCTCCTCCCTTGGGCAGCCCATCTCCATCTCCCTCTCTGAGTCAGAAGAGTCATTGCTGGAGTGGGCAACTATTTGTTTAAAAAATGGACTTCTTTTGTTGGATGCCAGAATAAGAGGAACTGGACCAAGACCAACACTAGAAATCTTTTTATTATAATAAACATTCTGCAAAATGCAACTGAGTTCACAGCCAATAGTTTTTATTGTTGAAGAAATTAAGTTTGTACAGCAGAACTATAAAACATTTTACCTCAGGATTAAGAACTGTAATTTCTTTTAAATAAATGAGGTGGATTTTTAAAAATAAATAAATTGAAAAATACAAGAAAACAATAGGTTTATGACTGCTGGGGGAACCCCACAAATATGTGCAGAGATCATGTACCTTCCAGTCACTGACTCTAGAGTCAGGCACTGACTCTGTCTGAATGAGATATGGTTATTTGACAGCAACACTTCCCTTGAGAGGCATGAAATACTACAAAGTGCTCCACCCTACTCTCAAACAAGGGCAGAAAATGTAATGGAAAGCAAGAGCCATGTCATATTTGGGGAAACATATAGGATAAACTGCAATGCCAAGGTGTTTTTGCTGTGTATTCTGCTCAGTGGGTGACCTTCTGTCTACCTCACAGCCTAACCTACCCCACAGAGCTGTTAAAATAAAATGGATAAGGGGAGAACCATCTACACCTGCTTGAGCCCCTAGGAGGAAGGGGGAAATAGCTTTGATAAGAACACAAGAGGCTGCTGGATCGGGCCCATGGCTCATCTAGCTGTTTTCATAGCAGCCAGCAAGATGCTTATGGCAAACTGGCAAGCAGGACCCAAACATAAGAGCACCCCCCCACACACCCACACACCGACACACACACACACACACACACCATGCCTCCCAGCAACTGGTATAAACTGGATGAAAGGCACTTGTAACCACTTAGACAAAAAAAAACCTCTTATTGTGAATAACAGGCAAACCTATTTTGCTTTGATTTGCTTTCCTTAAAATCATTTTCACAGAAGACGCTTGAAAATTATGTTCAACTTTTTCTGAGGAAGCTCGGAAAAAAGAGCAGGGGAAGCATGCAGTATTACCCTGCTAGTTCTTCCCTTCCCAGAAAAAAAAAAATTGAATAAATAAAAATACTTACCTGACAAGGGAGAGGTATAACTAGCATTAGCAGCTAGGAAAGCTCACTAATTACACATGACCGTCCAACCTCTGCTTAACAATTCCAAGTGAAAGAGAACCCACCACTTCCTAGAGTCATAACTTTAAAAAAATAAAATACAAATCAAGTCATGGAATAGGTTTCTGTTTCCAAACAGTGTGCAGAGCCACAACAGTCACTTCCCACGAAATGGTCTTTTCATAATCCATTGAGCCCTAAAGCTTTATGTTTCAATGACTGGATTTGGATGAAACACTGCAGTGATGAAGTCAAAGGGAAGAGCTGGGCTTCGGACTATTTCCTGCTTACCCACCCAAGATAATATTCAGTGCTTTCTGAGTTTGGTGGGTGAGGGTAAATAGAGATATTGAGCAACTGACTCAATGTATGGCTTGTGCTGTCATGGATGGTGCTTATTGTTTTGGAGATTTGTCTACCTCTTTTACACCCTTTGGTGTCACAAAGCAAATGAAAAACGAGACACGAAAGAAAGAAAGAAAGAAAGAAAGAAAGAAAGAAAGAAAGAAAGAAAGAAAGAAAGAAAGAAAGAAAGAAAGAAAGAAAGAATTACGAAACCCCAGAAAGACTATCCTTTCCCTAATTTCTGCCATTTCAGGAGCTCTTTTTATTTATGTTTATTCCTGATCCTTTCCAAACTGCTCCTTCACTTCAGAGCAGAAATCTGCAGCCTGCAATTTGAAAGCAAAACAATGAACATGATCCTTCACTTGGTAGATGTAAAGTAAATATCCCTCCCACCCACACACCATCAGTCAAGGTGACTCCCATCCCTTGCCTGGAGTGGACTAAATATACTACAGTTGCCCTCTTAAGACCATCCCAGTCTAAGATGTGGCTGGAGAATGCTTTAATTGTCCGGATAAGCCCTGAAGCTGGAACATGAACAGCAGATGTCAGGGGCAGAAACAGCCCCACACACACACACACACACACAGATCTCTCCGCAAGAAGAAACAAGCCAAACTGAAGAAACCTCTCTTTGCCATAAATAAAGGGAAGGTAACCAAGAGACAGACTGGCATGTTTTAAGACTGGGGGAGCCAAACCAACCCCAGATTTAATTGTCTATGGAAGAGTGATGGCTGAGGGACTTTCCAGCAGAAACTTGTCTGACGTGGTTTGTTTCACTGGCACCCATCTGCTGCTTCTGAGAGCTAGCCTGCATGTGTACGTGTGCACTTGTGTGCAAGCCTTGCACAGTGAAACATAAGAGGATTTTAGTCCCAGTTCAGCTGAGATTTAGTGTTGAGCATAATGGGTTAGAGGGGCTTTAGGTAGTCCTTACTAAACAATGAACAGCAGTCCTTTTGTTCGTGTTGCTGCTCCCGTTAGCTAGCTATGCAGAGGACTGGGTGCCAATCACTTAAAAAACAAAAAATAGCGAATGCGCAGAAGAAAGAGCGCTAGTTTCCCCGTGCATAAATCCTGTTTGGTAAGATAATTGACATAATTAAGCTGAGAAGGCATGTCTACCCAAAGCACCCCTCCTCTCCCACATATCAACAACAAACTTTAACATCCAAATAAGACAGAAATAATCTAAAATGAAAAGAAGGGGTTTCTGAGTGGAACTTAGTTTTCTAATTGAAAAATTATTAAACAAATAGAATTAAATGTAGAAAAGAAAACCATAGCGATAGGCTGAATTTGGAAGAGAAGCGCTAATGCCAGTATTGTAAAAGTCAACCTGGAGTTAGGGAGGGAGCCAAATATTGACGCTGTTGGCCATGTATAGAAAAAAGGACTCGGGAGAGGAGGGACAGCTTGACAATGGGACTGGGATTAAGTGTCCTGCAGTATTTACTGGCTGAGGCCATGCCAAAGACAGAGGCCAAAAGGCTCCAATCCTCAAGTCACTAATCAGAGACATGTCTGACTGACTCCAGGGGAAGCGCATCAGAATGAGCATTGAAGAATTACAAGATTCGAACTTTCTGGACCTCCCAAAGAGCTACTTGAATTGCACAAGGAGAAATAGATCCTGAAATAATGGACACATCGTTAAAACATGCTCTCCCTTGGGGAAAGTTAATGGCAATGTTCCTTGGGCATCCTGACTCACTCAGATTGGACTCAAATCACAAAAGGCATCAATATTGTAGCAAACTGAGTGATGGGATGACCTTATATATGCCTCCTCATACATGAGGCCTACTGAGCTCAGTGAGGCCTATTCATAGATTAGCATGAGAACTGCAGCCAGAGATTGTGAGCTGTGTAATGTAGATATCCCTCGAGCCAGCATCTCCGTCCAACTGCAAAATGGGGATAATATTACTGACTTATTGTTATGAAAAATATTACTGAGATATGTAAGTAAGTGATTAGGGCACTGTAGAGATGCTAAGTAAAAACGATAATGGAATAATATAAATAACATAATATCCCAACAAAGTTACATGGATGGATAGTACACTGTAACCCATAGACTTGTAATGTTTGGGACTGTTTGCACACAGTCATGTTGATTTGTATACTTTGCTGAATTTCACCAGCATTTACAACAGCATTGCCTTACTTTGACTTCAGCACCTTTGGCCTTCAGAATTACGTGTGAGCAGCCATCCATCTCGGAGCTGGCGGCTGAATAGAAAAGGAGAAATAAACAAATAAAGACTTTGAGAAACAGAGATGGTGTCAACACAGGGAGCCTAACCTGGTTACTTCTCAGGTTATTACCTTTGGGAAGGAAAGGGTTTAATTGAATATTTCTTCCAAATGGTTCATCCATCTTCATTCTCCTAGCTTGCTTATCAATAGCTGCCAAGCAGCGCATGTACCAAGGACAAGCAAACAGAATTATGTTATTGTAATTTTCAAAACACAATCAACAACTGCCTCATGAGCGTTGGAAAGGAAATTGAGTTATCTAGGCACATGTTACCTTATTAAAAGTTTAAGGAAAGTGAGCTGTATGCTAGCGATTGACCTAACCTTGTGTTGGTAATGGTGGTTCCACTCCATAAGTAAAACTTCTCTCCAGCCATGCTGGCAGGAAAGAAAAAGACCTTATAGCAGGTGTGGGGGACCTGTGGCCATCAAGATGTTGCTGGACTACAACTCCCATCATCCCTGAACAATGGTTATGCTGGCTGGGGCTGGTGGAAATTGGAGTCCAATATCTGAAGCGTACCAGATCTCCTTACAGCCAGTGATGACTAGTGCCAAATGGGACTAAAGGAGCAGAGAGCAGAGAGGCCAGTGGTGGTTGGGACCAGAAGTAATAACAGATAGAGACAACTAATTCGAGTTTTGTCCAAATCCTCCTTCCAGCTGAGTTCTACAATGTCAACACAGAGACTTTGGAGGGAAAACCTGACAGCCACAGGCCCTTAAGTTATATAAGTAAGAAAGTAGGGGGGATAGCTAAAGGAATATTGAGGTTGGTGGGGCAGTGCCCTATTTGCCCTAATGGGCCAGCCACCACTGCTTGCAGCACCTTCTTCCATTATACCTTTGCATGCTTGAAGATCAGTCACTGTCGGTGGTCCCAACTTCTATTGGGCTGCTGACCACTGCAGAACAGGCTTTTGGGTGGTGGTCCCTAAACTCTGGTACCAGCTCCCCACCACAGTAGGACACATTGTAGACAGACAGTTGACTGTAGGTAGGCTTTCAACTGGCCTTCTGTTAATTCATTATCATTTTGCTGCTCTATTATTTCATGCTGCATCTGTAATTTTGCATCTCACTTTCAGAATTCCACCTGAAAAGCAGGCTATAAATCGACTGTACGTGCATAACATTAACGCAGAGGCCAAAAGTCTATGTTCTGGCCTTGGTTTGGAAATCGTGACACTTGGGCGGATTATTCTGATGCAGGTACATGTGCCCGAGGCAAAGACAAAACAAAGGAGAGCTGCAATAATCCAAGCTCTTTCGTTTGCCTTCTGTGATGCTGCAGGCAGGCATGTTGAACAACACAGAGCTTTATTCAGGCTTCATCAGAGGAGACCGGTGTTGCATGCTGAGGCTTTGGCTTTTTGTCTCCCAGCCAAACAGTTTAATATTCCAGGAGATTTCCTTATTACCTGGAGTGGAAATAAAAGTAATTTTGGGACTGTCTATTCTACTATGTGGCATGACAGTGCCTCCAGGACAACTGATAATAGTTGCGTACAAGAGCAATTAAAACTCAGTATCAAAAATTAAAAGTTGAAATTTCTAAAAATCTTTAAAGCAGCTTCAGACACAGCATAAAATAGCAAAGAAATAGCCTAAAATTATGGAAGCAACAGCAGGGATCATTCAGTGTACAACTTAAGAGTTAATTTTGTCATTAGTAAATCAGCTAACCAAAGTGGAGGGGGGGAGGTATTGCTTAGCAACCAGGTAGAGTAGCAGTGATCTTTTCTGAGGTAGTACATGCTCCGATTGGCTATGTAGATCTGAGGGAGTTTTCCTCTGTATGTTTGGTTGTATGTCTCCCTGTGTACAAGGCTTTAACTAAGAAAGACATCACCTCTCTATTCCTTTCTCCTCAAATTATACATTGTTTTTGTTCAGTTTGCTCCAGACTTTACTCTCAGGACTGCATCTGTGTTAAGCAACTTTGGTAATAAAAATGACCTTCAAACTTCCCATTCCTGCTTGGCCAAGCATTTGCCAAGATAAATTATTTCTCCGTGAAAAATAAAAGTAGAGCCGGCCTGTCAAGCTTTTGGTGGGAAGGAAGTTGCATGCTGAGGGTGCCATTGCTGATAAGGCCCTGCTCATAATGAACAGTAGCACAGTATGCTGGTTGGCGTAGGCCCTCTGTAAGATTAACCTTGTGATATGAGCTACAGACTCTCACCATCTGATTGACTGCCAAAGCTTGGCTTTTGCAAAATGCTTCTGTACGGGGAGGGGGGGTGGAATTCTCGAGAGCTGCTCTTTGTGTTGCCATAAAGGGATGGAATTCCATGTAGTTGCTTCCTTATTGGAGCAAGTTCTGTAAAGCTGTAGCATATAATCCTGCATCGCACGTCTTGCTCTTGGTGGATATACGCAATGGATTCATTAAGTCTAATGTTCCATAACAAAGTAGATGCTCATTACAGTGTTTACTGTTCTGGGATATTGTTCCCCCTTTGCAGCTGCACCTGAATGAAACCAGGCTCCTAAAGTGTCTCTTTAAACTGCTCTTGTACTGGGATTAACTCCCAGAGAGCAGTTACACATCTTAAATCCCCTGCTGTCATAAACCCTCTTCACACTTTCCCACCCTGCATTGTCCTGTAAGCCCATCATGTGCTTAAGAATAAATCCCTTGGCACAGAGAACTCACTTTCCCCCACTCTTTGAGTACACTTCCCAGTAGATCCCATCGGCACTTTAACATTACAGAGTTGCTTGCAACTCGACATCCTCAGGTCCTAGTGTTTAATTTCTGAAAGGAAAGGTGCCCAAGCTCACATTCCTGTGAAACTGATGTCGTTTCTTGCCCTTCAGGGACAGCCAATGCATTCCCTCCAGATGTTGTTGGACACAAAGCTCCCATCAGCCTCTGCCAGGGTGGCCAAGGATCAGGGAGGAGGGCACCACATTGGGAATTCCTGCATTGGACCGGAAGTCCTTCTAGTTCCAGGCATTTGCAGACCGGCTCTGATTTATCCAGCTGTGTGAACAGGGAACTCTGCCGTTGCTCAGAGACAGCTTTCATCATTGATAATATTCTGTATGAAGCAGTTCCCGGTGCTGAATCCTGGTGATCCAGGGCTCAAATTCAGTGCTATACCAGATGTGGGGAATCTTTGGCCCCTTCAGATGTTTGTGAACTCCCATCATCCCTTGCCATTGGCTATCCTCGCCAGGGCTGATGGGTGTTTTAATTCAGCAACATCTGGAGTGAAATATACTCAGAGTCGCAAAGTGATTTCATGCTCTTTATTCAGCTCATAGTGGTGAGGAGGAATGAATGAATGTCCCCTCAAAGTATCTGCTTTATATACATTATTTACACAGTGGGCTGGACATGATTAGCTAATTCTGGAATTCTACTGTAAGCCAATCAGGTTGTGAATTCACTTATATCTGGAGCATGATTGGGTGGTTCCTGCCAACCAATCATACTGCTGCATTGTTCTAGGACCAATCAGACTGCTACATTCTGAATCCTATTGTTCTAGGACCAATCAGACTGCTGCAATTTGGATCCTATTGTTCTAGGACCAATCAGACTGCTGCAGTTTGGATCCTATTCAACTCAGTATATAACACCGAGCATCAAAACTTCCCCACGCTGCTCTCTACACCTTTTAGCTGACAAAGATTACACTGTCTTTAGAGCGCATGTTATGGTCTAAGAAAAAATGAAATGATATATCGATGGTATCTAACACCGAGTAAATTGGCAAAAATGTATAAATCTAAATCAAATAAGTGTTGGAAATGTAAAGAGAAAGAAGATTCTTTTTATCATATGTGGTGGTTTTGTAGTAAGGTTAAAGCTTAGTGGGAAATGATATATAATGAATTGAAAAGGGTCTTTAAAATAACGTTTGTTTTTTTAAAAAACCCAGAAGCTTTTCTTTTGGGAATTATAGGGACAAAACTACCTAAACCGTATAGAAACTTATTCATTTATGCTACTACAGCGGCAAGAATGTTACTTGCCCCAAACCTGAAAGAAGCAGAAGTCCCAGCAAAGGAAGAATGGAGACAAAAACTTATAGAATATGCAGAAATGGCAAAACTTACCAGAAGAATAAGAAATCAAGATAACAATTTTTTTATATAAAAGAATGGAAATAGTTTGTTGAATATTTACAGATAAATTGTAAACAGATAAGAACATTGGTAGGATTATTGTAATAACCTGCAGTTTCATAAGAGCATATACTTAAAGTAGAAGAATAAATGGGCAAATTAAATTAATTTGGATATGCAGAAGATATTAAAAATAAATTTAAGGAACCTCAGAAAGAGGGGGAAGGAAGTCAAGTTTGTCAAGTTTTGAAACGATGGCAAAACTAGTGAATAGCATAAATAAAATTTAAAACAAAACAAAACACTCTCATCAGAGAAGCTTCCAAGGCAGATGAGTAAGCAGCTGTGAGGCTGCTTTAAATTAGTCTACATCCAAAAGAGTCGATATCTGAGAGAGACGTTCCTTTCCAAGGGACACTTGTTAACACTATTAAGGAACCAATAATTTGATTACACACTCTGATGTTTACTGGGAGGTATTAAATGAGGTGGGGGGGGACATGTCTGCAATCATTGGTGCTTTGTTCTCTGAACTTGTGCTTTATCCTAGTCCTCAATCTTTTTTGAATGCATTTATCCAATTACAGCAAGTCATTTGCGTGCTGTGTAATTTATAACCTGGATTTAACACACACACACCAACTGCAGACTCCAGGCTGTTACGAGCATGAATTAAGGATCATTAAATCTCACCACTGCTGTATCTAATGCTCTGAGAGAAACCAAAATTGACAGATTCACCCATCCCTAGCTTACAAGTTTAGGCGTAGATCACTAACACAAGAATCTCAGTGGAGGGAAGGTCCAATTTATGGAAGGCCGAGACTTGCTATTATTATTGCAGTTACATTGCCCATTGACATCTGATGGTGCAATACAATTGTTACCTTCCTTGCAATTCCTTCCTTCCCTAGTAAACACTGCAATAAGAATACAGCCCTTGTTAAGCTGAGATAACCTGAGAATGAACAGGAGAGGCCAAAAAACACCTCCTTGAACAATCAGAACCAAAGTCAACAGAGCTAAACTCAGGAAATACATATTTTTCTTTGTTTCTCTTGGGGTGGGTTTCCCTCCTTTTAATTCACACACCACCACCCCGGGACATATTTCTCTAAATTCAGCCATGCTAGTGGCGGCAACGAGGAGCTCAAGTGATGCCCTTATTTTGCAGAGGAAGATAAAAAGCAATGAAGCACGGGTGCAAACATACCAGCCTAGGTAAATTTGCACCACCACTTCAAAATTCTCCAGTTGAGATAAGGGGCTGTCTCACACAAGTTCCCAGCAATCTGAGGCAATTCCAGCAGACTGCTTTTTTTTTTAATCAAAGGTCACTGAGGAAATTGGAGAGGGGGGAAATACCACTACAAGTACAAACAGAAAAGGTTTACTTGTCTTGTTAACGTTCTGCTTGCAGAACAGCAAAATGGCGGCTGTCCCACAGAAGTCCTGGGAAATGTGCTATCTTTGAAACAGGATGGCAATGCACATCTTCATAAGGTCACTGTTATGGATTGCTACATTGAAGCATGGGCAGCGAGTGCATGGGAAAGAGCTGGATATAAGCTTCAGAAGTGGTATGAGCAGCGACAGGGTGTCGTTTCGCCACCTGAGGCAAAACAGGAATTGCCATCTCCTGCCTTGCTCCCACCACACACACACACCCCATTCTGCCGCTGCTGCACCTTAGCTCTCGCCAAACCCAGCTGGAGCCAGGGCGCTCCGCAAAATGTTGCTGCTCGGCTTCCCCACCCCAGGGGAGGAGCTGATCAGCAACATGGTGCACAGGATCACCCTGGCTCTTGCTGAATCGGTGGGAGTCGGGGCACTCCTCAAAGCATTGCCACTCGCTTGTCTTCTTTCCCCTGGGATGATGAGCGGCAACACTGCACATCAGAACGCCATGCACCAGAACACCTCCCTTCTTGGCGATCAAAGCTGTAGTGGGATGACAGAGCACTGCCTCTTGCATTTCCGTCACCTGCGGTTGATGACTCACCTCGCCTCATGGGTGGGCAGGCTCTGGGACAAGCTCATTCTTGGTATACATTTTTTGGCTAAAACAATGAAGCGGCCTTGCAACTCCTTAAAGATAAGTGCATTTATGGTTGTACAAGTGTTTGGGTCTTCACCAGGGCTCTTCTTCATGCTCTCTAGTCAATAAAAGTTTGTGCCATGCAAATCTTTGCTGGTTTTGCTCTAACAGGGTAAGGCAACTAGACGGGAAAGGGTTGAGCCAAGTACATTGAACCAAGATGTCCCGCCAAATGTCAGGTTGTGGATCTCTCGGATAGAGCTGCTAGCACCCAACATCTCCCGTGTCCTATAAAGGTCTCGTCCACTGGAGTTCCAGTGTTTACTGATCACTTAGAAATAAGTTCCATGGCAACAGAAAGACCAAGGATTGAGAAGACAGCATTCTTTTTATAATCCACAAGGAAGGAAATCTATAGAAGTTACTGGCAGTGACAGCTAGTGGTTCACCCAGAGTCTATATGTATGATCTCCAGCCTTGGCACTTGGGGTTAACTTAGGTTATTTAAAGTTCCAAAGCATCTGGAAAGTAGTTCGATTTCTCCTTCCTAATGATGTTATGCTTTGGCTTCCTCTTCCTCCTGCTGTTACCCTTATTTAATTTTAACTTTGGAGGCATGAGGTTTCCTGGGCTGTGACTTTGCTTTTCATTTGTTCATTGATTCAATTCTCTTGATGTTATTATTGATGCCTTCCCCAGATAAATGCCTGCTGTGCGGGAGTCAGGGTAGGAGGGGAGCAAAAATAATTTTGTTGCTTTTTCTGAGCCATCGCACTAAATACTTGCCCAGCTGCAGTAACAGCACATCAACTGTTATCCACATTAAAATGATGACCTGGATACTGCAATGGAGAGGCAGCTTGACAGCTGGGAGGAAAAACTGTCCAAAGGTTGCATCATGCACTGAACAGGTCTCCAATGAAATGTCTTACATGTGTTACAAAGACAGGGGGTGGAGAACATGCTAGTTAGCTGATGCATTCCCAATGTACCATCCATTTGGCAGAGGAATGGCTGGTATGAACAGCTGGGTACCACGAGCAATGCCACCATTCTCCATTTTTCACACCACCGTGCTATGTCTACTGGCTTGTTTCCATTTCCAACATTCAGAAAAGTTGGCTTTATGTACTATTTACATATTGATCATTTATCCCACCCTTTCTCCAAGGAAATCAGGGTGCCATATAAGATTCTTCCTCCACCCCTTTAGCCACACAACAGCCTTTGAGACAAAGGGGAAGTGACTGATCCAAGTAAACATCATGGATCAGTGGGAATATGACCTTCAGTCCACAAGGCTGGGTATGCAGATCCTTTCTGGACTCTTTCTGTCCTAACCAGAAGACATATTAGTGAAACAAAATGTGCAAAAGCAGCACTTGGCTCATCATGCATAATAATGGCACACACATACCTTGTACATACTCCATGAAAGCATGATTAGCTGTGGTTCCTCAGCATGGATACATGCCCCATGTGCACACATTAAAAAATATGTGTATGCAGTCATAAGACAATCATAACATGTGATGATCAGTGACGGGTTAAGGGATAAGTCAAGAGAGCCATGGCTTAGCCCCTCACATTTGGAATACTTTTTTAAAAAAATCTAAGATATTTATCTACCTTGAAACAATTTTAATTTTATAATACGCAAAAAAAAAAAACACTTTTGAACATGGATGTCAGATAAGAGGAAAGAAGAAGAAGCTTGAAGGGCAGGTAAAAAGAAATGATCAAGTCTTGACAGTTACTTCCTTACAGCTATAGAAAAAAGCTATACAACAACAGGCACCCATTTCTTCTACTAGAAGAGTTGAATCAGAATGCATCTAGGACACATAAGAAGGTTACACAACAATCATATGATAAAGCAGCTAACATAGTGGGGAGATACAATTGCACGGAGCAAAAATTTCTAGGGGAAAATAAGTATACTGTATATATTCAACGTCCTGGACAGCTGCTGAATCTTGCTGGTCGTGCTGCAATAGATTGCAGTCTAGATGCAGTGTGTGTGTGTGTGTGTGTGTGTGTGTGTGTGTGTGTGTGTTGTGCAACTAATTTACACTTGCTTCTCAGCCTCTACTAAATGCTGGGCAGTTCTTAAATCCTTCTTGGGTCCAGAGTCCACAGTACCAAAGCATCTCTCCAACACTAGGTGGGAAAGACCATGCAAAGGCTGCTTTAGCTATATATTATAATTCAGTGGATGCATTTACTCGTAGCCACATGAATGTAAGTGAAAAAGGGTTATACAAGAAAATACGCTTGCATTTTTCTGGAGAAAATGGAAGACTTTGGAATCCTTTGTTAGATTAGTTCCACAAGACCAGCAAAGCCCTACAGGAGCCACAGACTGGCTTTAGCACATGTACAAAGCTTTACATGTTGCCTTATTGCTTTGTGAAAGAAACCAGAGAGCGTTTTGATGAAACTAAACTTAAAGCAAATGAAATCAGCCTGCTGTAAACTAAGATTGTGTGAATAAAATAAAATAAAATAAAGAGTAGGAAAACAAGTAAGTCTGTGGTGCACTTAATGCTGATGAAAGGCTCCCCCAATTCTGAGTAAGATCCTTTATCCCAAAGAAAAAAGTATTTCATATGTTGCAAAAAGATATACATTTTGGTTTATTTGGAAGCCTCTAAATCAACAGTTCTTCTAACAGTTGTGTGAAGGCATTAACCTTATGATGAAAGACTATTCTGTAGCTGTTAATATCAACCTCATTGAGGAAACCAGGCACATCCATGCTTATATGAAGCAAAGTTGTTCTGATATAGAACACTATATATATTTTTGAGTCTACATAGCAATCTGCACCATTGGAAGGTCATTTTCGCAGCTGAAAGGGATTAGGAATAAACTGCGGACATCAGTGCTGCAGGAAAAGCTGTCTGTGCACTAAGAAGAGTTTGGATTTGATATCCCGCCTTTCACTCCCTTTAAGGAATCTCAAAGCGGCTAACATTCTCCTTTCCCTTCCTCCCCCACAACAAACACTCTGTGAGGTGAGTGGGGCTGAGAGACTTCAAAGAAGTGTGACTGGCCCAAGGTCACCCAGCAGCTGCATGTGGAGGAGCGGAGATGCGAACCCGGTTCCCCAGATTACGAGACTACCGCTCTTAACCACTACACCACACTCGCTCTAAGTGCACATGAAATTATAAGCTTCTTAACATGGTGACTGATGGGGCATGAGAGCAGGTTGAGGGAAATTCCCCCCACTTAGACCCTCCCCAGGATCCTATGCATCACACTCCCCTGGATCAGCCAGGGCCATGGAAGCCTTCTCCAGGGGCCACTGCAAGCTACCCTTCAATGGTGTCCTGACTCAGCCAGCCCATGACATACGTTAACTTTCCCAAACCTTCTGAACTCTAGCTCCCAGCAGCCCAACTAGTATGGCCAATAGTCCAGGATAATGGGAGTTGTAGTCCATAAGAACTTTTGTAATCCAAATTATTGGGGAAGGCTGCTGAACACTATGTGGTCCTGCTGGGAAGGACAGAAGGAAGGAAGGAAGGAAGGAAGGAAGGAAGGAAGGAAGGAAGGAAGGAAGGAGAGAGACCTGACCCATTTTTGGCCTGCATGTTTCCCAAGGACACCGTTGAGCTAAACTGTAAAGCATTAATAAATAAGTACTAATTAACATTGGCTCCAACCCATCTATTTCACTGCACCTTATCAAATGTTTCAGCTGATTCATGAAGCTGGAGCCTGAAATATTTATCTTGCGTGTTCTTCCAACTTCTGTATTTTTGCACTATTAGTATTCAGACCACTCCTAGATGTACTTGAGCTGGAGAATGTCCTGGTGCTAAAATAGAGCTATGAGGTGTGAATCTGAGCGTGAGAACAGCACACACCAATTGTGTATGAAAAGTGGCCAGGGACAGAATGAGGCCTTTATCATCTCAGGTATGATGGCTTTGTGTTGCTTTATATGCTTGCCACAAGGTCATGTCCTGTGTGGGAAATGGTCCCAGCTTGAGGTTCTGCTGAGGTAAACTAAAGAAAAAGGTCCCTTGCCTTTAAGGAATGTTGAATGAGTTCATTCTCTAATGTTGGGACAGTCACCATGATGACTTCCAGATGATGTTGGACTACAACAACCATTAGCCTCAGTTGGCATCGCCAATGATCAGGGATGACGGGACTTATACTCCAAAAACATCTGGAAGGCACATCTGGTTGTCTGTCTCTGCCTTAAGGCACAAAAACTATGTATCCAACTTGTTTCAGATGCCTTCTTGTATATAGCCCCAAAGGGGAATTATTGTCTTCTGTGTTTTTGTTGATATGGCGTATAAAATGCTGGAAATTGTCATATTTGGTTTGATGGATAGGCTCTTACAGTAATGAAATGTGGCTATTAAATCAAGTGATCTGGCGGACAACATTACCCTATTCATGTGAACAGGGGCAACTGTAGAGATGTGCAGCACTAAGGGACACATCATATTCACAGAGTGCTATTCTTTATCCTGCAGTAGGGGTGGCAAGCATCTCCAGATGTAGCTGGTCTATAACTCCCACCTTCCCTGACAACTGGCCCTGCTGGCTGGGGCTGATGGGAGATGGAGGCCAATGAGATCTGGAGGTGGAGAAGACTGCCACCATGTCACTGGGTGACCTATATGCCTGCTCAGTTTGATGTCCAGGTGCTACTGTTGATAGGTAGCTCTAAGGCCCTCCCTGCTCCCCCTCTTAGCATTCTTTAAACCAGATGTAGACTGAGCTGCTGCTTCCAAGAGAGGGCTCCTTCAAATGGAATGCTGTGAACCTTGCTGGTTCACAAGGTGTGCTCACTGTTGAGGACTGCTGCAGCATTTGTTAATTTTCATATCAGAATTAACCAGCACAGTTCAAATACCAGAAACAGTAATTTTTACGAACCAATTCAAACATGGAGGTTGTGGACTCTTCTTCCTTGGAGGTTTTAAAGCAGAGATTGGATGGCCCCCAGGACGCACACCAGCCACGCCCACGCCTGCTCTCTGCCCCAGGTGCTGGCGCATGAAGCTCTGCCACTGACTAGATGACCCTCAAGTTCTCTTCCAAATCTACAGTTCCATGTTTCTATGAGTCTATAGGCTTGTTCACACTTCCTGCTTGTCCTGTGGGTAGAAAGCATGGGTCCAAACAGTTTTCCACTTGTCCCATGCTTTCTAGGCATGACTCCAAGCAGTTTTGCCTTTGCCCTGCCTCTTTCCCCTCTTTGGCGATAAATCGGAACAAAGAGCAATCTGCAGGAAACCCAATTGCCATTTTCTCTGATTCAAATGGAAGTGTGGGTGAGCCCTAAGTGAAAGAGCAAGTTCTCTGGCCCAAGTGATCTGTGTGTCTTGGCCTTGACAGGCACCTCATATTGTCAACCACTGGCTCCTGCCATACCTCAGATCCAAGCCTGCATTTTTCGTGCCTTGGATTTTGGCGCTTGTATTGAAATAATGAGGTAAGCTGCAAAATAAATTTGCAAACAACAATCCTTTGTTTAAAAACAGGTTTGCATTCTTTCCCCCTGTGCAGTTTTATAACACTGAAAATAGATTACTAAGGAAAGCAGTAACTGAGAGGACCCAGAGATGTTGGCAACCCACATTTTCTGAGGATTAAGGCAGCAATCCTCTACCCACACCTGGAAGTGACATCTGTGGAACTCAATGGATCTTTCTTGTGAGTCATAGGATTGCTCTGTTACTTTCTGAACATTGGCTAAACGCAACAACTATGTGAAAGCAATTAACATAAAAATGTGGATCTGGAGAAAGTGAGTTTGAAAATAATCCCATATGCAGTGATATTATATGCAGTAGGCCATGGGCTACAGCAGATGGAAAATAGCAGAGGCATTGGTCACTGTCCTACTTTCCTAGTGCTAACATATTTCTTTGATGTAAAGAGGGCCCTTGGCGGCCACAAGGAGGCTGAGAGATGCCCTTGGCTCACTTCTCCAAAGAGGAGAAATTACCAAGCCAGGATGCCAACATACCTGGGCTGGGTAAATTTGCACACACACTTCACGTTAGAATAGATGGCCCTTCTGGGTGATAAAGGCGCCCTGCAGGAGTCTGGCACCGGGACAGAGGGAAGAAAGGTCATGCCACAAATTCCAGCTATGTTGATAGGAAAGGAGCCAGATAACATCTACAGTCCCCAAGAAAGGAAATTGAGAGCTCATAACATAAACTGATGTGAAGGGCTCACAAGCAGGAGACTCCAAACAGATTCAGGAATGGCAGAGAACAGAGATTGATAGCATTACTGTGTTTTGCATCTGCCTGAAACCATTAGTAAACATAGATTACCTCCTGCTCCTAGTTGCCACTGGAAATCTTCCCCTTCCTAGTTTAAGAATTATTAAGGTGTAAGGGGCCCCCAATTCCATAAATCCACTATTCTGCCATTTGTGATTAGTTCAGATTTGTTTTCTTGGCGGCTATTGCAAATTTCATTTTCCAATCTAAGGTGAATTCAAACACATGACATGAGAATATCCTCTAATCTGTCACTCTCTGTCAGCAGTGATGAGCCCTGTCTAGGCCCCAGACCTCAGCATTTGCTCAGTATGTTGTATACCTGAACTGGGCCTATCTATATGAATGCTCACCTCTTTCATTTTAAGAGCTGTGATGGATAGCATGACCTTGCTCACATGTAACCTTAAGGCAAACTATTGCATACTGGGAACACATGAACATTCTGACTCCCAGAAACGGGCATACACCCATTTTGCTCCTCCCAATCCTTTTAGCTCAGCATGGCAGTGAAGCCAAGGTTTGTCTTAGCATGTCAACCAAACTTGGGTTTGTGGTTAAATTCTCTATTCCTTAACCATGATCCACAGCCAAGATTAAGTCTTGGTTTAGCTGGAACACTGACCTAACAGGCAGTGGCGTAGCGTGGGGGGTGCAGGGGGGGCCGGCCGCACCAGGCGCAACATCTGGGGGTTAGGGTTAGGGGGCGCAAATCCACGGGTTAGGGGGCGCAAATCCATGGGTTAGGGGGCGCAAATTACTTGCCTTGCCCCGGGTGCTGACAACCCACGCTACGCCACTGCTAACAGGACCAGAATGGAGCAAAGGGCAGTGAACTCCTCTACAGGAGCCAGCACATTCATTTGCTCACACTAAGCCATGGTTTGGCTTAGCATTACATACAAACATGACCATTGTCTGTTCCACTTTTTTTTGCTAACCCTGGTTATCTGCAAACCACAATTTACAGCCATGACTAGAAGTGGACATACAAACTATGGATAGCCTAGTATTATCTGAGCTGCAAGAAATCTCCAAGGTCTCAAGCAGCACTCTTTCCCAGCTGCTGTCAGAGATCTATTCTATTGGATGTGCCAGGGATTCATTCTGTTTGAGACCTTCTGCATGCAATGTATGGGTTTGAATGGTGAGACACAGTTCTTCCCTAAGGAAAGGGAGGGGTAGACTAGAACTACAAACATAAGTACAGTGTTACAAAACGTGATGCTACGAGAGTGTTGCAAGAACATCTGAGAACTCTAGAGTCTTTCTGTTGTGGGCAGACCTCCAAGCTTTATGCCTAGGTTTCCCCAAAGATACTGGTTTCTTTTGTGAGATCTATGGATGCAAAACTCTCTACAAGATACTGGTGCATACAATGAATTGCAAAAGTGTTGTGAGGCCTGACCCAAAATGGAAATCTGTGCAAAAAAAAAAGTTATTTATTTCAGGAGGCTTTGGTTCAAATGAATGAAGGAGAAATAGGATATGTATAACTCTCCTCAGACTGAATAATATTCCGTCATTCTAGTGTACACATTTGTGCCTCCCCGTTGATTTCACCTGCTAAAAATAAAAAAGACCAGTTTGTGCCCTAAACGATCAAGATTTTTCTGGTGTGCATGGCAAGAATAAACCATTAACCAGATATGAGCAGTTCTTTAGACAGGAGGAAATAAGGACAGATTAGGATCAAGTCTCTGAGCACAAAAGGAAATCACAGGCCAAAGAATGAAAAGTGGAATGACATATGCCATGAATAATGTTGATAAAATATTTTACAGTATTAGCTAACCCAATTGTCTCCCCCCCCCCTTAAAAGTGCAATCTGTATGACCTTAAGAGCCTGATAAGGCAGTTAGACAAAATGTCTGTGAGGAGCACTGGGTATTTTCTTCTTAACTGGCTCCCCTCCTTCTCTCCACCACCACTTGTTTAATACACCCCTTAATCAGGAAGACAGGCACTCAAAATGGGAGGTTGGCTGTTGGGTTTCACAGTGGAATTTGAACTATATGTGTTTAACTTTCCCTCAGATATCAGTTAGGCAGCCTTGTGAAACCAGGGAAGGAAGGGATCCCTGTGAAGTGACCAAGGCTGGCATTAGAGGAGCTCTTTGCATAAGTCAAAACTCCTCAAGCCTGCAAGACAAAATAGGTCAGTAGAGTTGCTGGGAGACTTACGTAAGGTAGAAAGTGGCAATTCGCAGGGAAGTCCACTTACAAAAAAAGGCCAAAGTTCTCAAGCTTGTATAGGGACAGTGAAAACTAGCTTGTGTCCCATGCCATGTTCAGACTTTAATTAAAGTGAATTGTCTTTTATTTAAAGGAGGATGCCTTTCTGTTTCAAAGCATTGCAGAATGATTATCAGATAATTATTTTCATTGTATTGTATTGAGTCCCAGAGCAAGGAATTTTGTGGCTTGGCTTGTTAGGAATGCATTAAAACCCTGAACCATCTGACAAGGGTGTGCTCCACGATCTGGCCATCTGGATCAGAAGTCATTTAGCAAGCTATGGAAAGGTCAATATATTACAGAGTGAGAGTTTGTTTATTCATGGTATTCCTACTTAACATAATGGTCATCTGCAGGATCTGGAATTCTTTCTCCTAAAGGGGGATCAGTGCAAAAAGAAGAAGAAGGGCTGTTTCACACACAACAGATAATTTTGCAGAGTCAGCCCAGTCATCATGTTGGTTGAAGACTTCAAGTCATCTGAAATGTAACCATTTGGAATCTGCTTTTCCACCACCAATTCCTTGACAGCTGAAATACCATTGGAAGCTGACATGGGACACCTGTGGCTATCCAGATATGCATGGATTCCCAACTCCCATGAGCCTCAGCAAGTAATGCTGGGAGATGGTGGGAGTTGTTGGCCAACAACATCTGCAGGGCCACAGGTTCCCCAACCATGATTTAACAGGAACAAATAAGTGTGCAGGAGCTGGTTGCATGGGTCTTTCTCCTCAAATTGGCACCATCCCTTCTGGCATAGTGCCGATTTCATGACTGAAACATTCTTTGTCTCAATAGGTGGGTCATTTAAATGTTACTCCAATCCATGCAGCAGCTGCTCATGAAAAACTGGTTCCATCAAGGCTAAGGTAATGGGTTCCTCACCCAGCAGCAAATGCTACACATTCCACACACCCCCATATACATTATTTCCTGTGTATGATGGTGTTGTGTTGCCTTGAGGCATTGATCAGCTGTGGAAAATAGGTGCATGCTTAAAGGTATTTGTGCAAATGGTGTGTTTCCTGATCAGTAACGTTGCTTGCACACACGTGTCAAGATTGGATTGTAAATGCCAAAGGTGGGGAACCTGTAGTCCTTCAGATGTTTTGGACTACAACTCCCATCATCCCTGACCATTGGCCATGTTGTCTGGGGCTGATGGGAGTTGGAGTCCAGCAACATCTGGAGGGCCACATCTTCCTACTTCTATTATAGATGAAAATGAAGTGTCCATGGCTGATATTGACTTGGTGCAGCAGCAATTACAGGAAGAACAGGCAGTTGTAAGTCTAAAATACATTTATCCTTCCTGCCCATATCTTATATTAGTACAAAATATGCCTTAGTGGTATTGCAGTGCTAAGCAGATTTTAGTATAGTTTAGTATAAAATGATAGCTAGCTTAAATTTAAAAGACAACCAATAAAAACCTAAATTTAATGTATAATCTTTAGTACAAAACAATAGAAGCTTAAATTAAAGACAGCTTATAAAATCTAAATTTATTATAGCATCATTATAATGCAATAGAAGTTTAAATTAAAAACAGCTTATAAAATCTACATTTTTTAACACAATGTTTATATTATAAAGCAACTGTTTAAATTAAGGACAGTGCATAAAATCTTGAGCTGTATAATTTAACCTCTTAAAATCTTTCAAATTTAACCTTCTATTTCTTTGTAATAAATCCAGACTATTAACCTGTGGCCTTTTCAAGATTGGTTCCATTGTTTTATAGTAAGAAATAAAAGTGCAGCATTACTAAAATTTAGATCTAAGCAATCAAAGTGCATTCAGTGAATGTGAGTTGATGAGCTGGCGCCCTAGCAGCAGGCTTTACCTCTGACCTATGCACATTCATGGCAGCGCCTGAACAGAGCCTCCCAAAACAGGATATACAGAAGTTCAGAAGAAGTTCTGAATTAGCGTCTGGAATCAGTGATGGACTGAATGCAAAGCGGCAGATTAGAAATTTCATCCAGACAAGGCACAGGGGATGGTGGTCAGTAGGACAGCAGATCCAGGAATAAGTATACAGCCTGTTCCACATTCCCTCTGTAGTCTGGGGGTGCTTTTGGATAGCTCTGAGATTTTTTGGGTGCTCTGAGAAGATAAAGTGGCAGCAGTAGCCAGGGAAGCCTTTGCACTGGTGTTGCTTAAACACCAGCTATTATCCTTCCTGGAGAGGCAGGTTTGCCCATTGTCATTTATATCTTGGCCACATCTAGTGGCCAAGACTAGTGTAATATGCTCTACAGGTGTAATCTGTACAATTTGAGGAGAAAGGTTTTGTTTTTCTCACTTCAGCCCTTGTACATAGCAGGGAGATAGTCAATCAAACATACAGAGGGGGAAAACACCCTCAGAAGTCCACAGCCAAGCAGGGCATGTGCTACCTCATACCACTCTGTTAAGCAACACTACCACCCATCCTCCTCTTTGCTCATTGGCTTTATCAGCAACAGAATTAACCCTTAAGTTACAAACTGAATGATCCCCGCTGTTGCACTTCCAACACTAATTGAGCCCTTGGTTCAGGTCTCACCACCATCAGATGTACAGCTGGTGGTGGCACAACAGGGCCTTTTCTGCAACAGCACCCAGGTTATGGAATTCCCCATTCCTTAAGCAGCCTCTGGTTCACACACGTCGGGCTTTCCTACTGGGCTTTTGAGCTGGCATTATCATTGTTGCATTTTTATTGCCTTTTTTTGCTGCTGCTGCTGCTTAAGTGCCACATTTCCTGTTGTATTTTACTGTTAACCACTTAAGGAGGATGCCTTTGGGGAGAAAGGCAGCATATCTTTAAAGTAAACTAAATAAAGAAACAAACAAAATTCACAAAATGATCTAGAAAAAATGCAAATAAATCCAATGAGGGGTCACTAGGAGCTGATGTTTACACCCATACTTTATCCATGCCATCGCATTGGTTCTCTCTTGTAATGGTGGGCCTTGCTGCTTCATGAAACTCTTATCAATTTCATATGTAATGACATGAAAATTCCTTCCACTGATTGACTTTATTTTTTTTAAGTGACCTAATTTTTTTTTGCCCTTTGGTCCCTCTGGACAATATGTTCTGTTCTTTAGTTTAAGCCAGGTCAGTCACACTTTTTAAAAGGTTATCTTTGTGTGACATGTTCATATTTTCTTTAGTAAGTGACCAGTCGCTTGAACAGGTAGTCACTGAAAAAGCCAGGTATCATTTCATTATTACACATGACTGGGGCTCCAATCACTCAAGTGGCAAAAGGGCCATTTAGCTAGGGATGTGAAAGAAATTAGATTCAATTCTAGTTTATAGCAAAATCTGCTTGATTTGTAGTTTCTGAAATATTTTGCATATTGAAACACAGTCATCCTTCAAATATTTCACACGTCAAAATTTTGTAGTGCAGGTCTCCAGCCAAGTAATGTGTACATTACTTCCCACTACAGTGGGAAGGTAAATGGCGTTTCTGTGCACTCTGGCACTTGTCACAGTCCTCTGTGCAACGGTAGTGGTTTAGTCATGCTGGCCACATGACACAGAAAGCTGTCTGTGGACAAACGCCGGTTCCCTCAGCCTGAAAAGCGAGATGAGCCCCGCAACCCCATAGGTGCCTTTGACTGGACTTAACCGTCCAGGGTCCTTTACCTTTTATCTTACCTTTACAAAAATGCATGTACTAGGCAACTCTAAAAAAAGTAGTATAAACACCAACAATTGGGAAACACTTGCCTGCGAGCGCTCCAATTGGAGAACAGCCTTTACCAAAGGTGTCATGGGCTTTGAAGACACTTGAACTCAGGACGCAAGGGAGAAGCGTGCTAAGAGGAAGGCATGCTTGGCAAATCCACACTGTGATCAACTCCCACCCAGAAACCAATGTCCCCACTGTGGAAGGACACGTGGATCCAGAATTGGCCTCCACAGTCACTTACGGACTCATTGTTAAAACCATGTTTATGGAAAACAATCTTACTCGGCTCTGAGTGATCACCAAAGAAAAAGAAAATACATAATATTGGTGAAAATAACATACAGAAATGTATTGTATTGGGGGGGGGGACTTTGAAAAAACTATATCAGGCAAAAATTTATACCAAGGTGTTTGTGTGTGTTCACACTAAAAAACATTCGCACTAAAATGTTGGTGAATTTTCATGAGGACTTTTTTAAAAAAGAAAAATCTCAAACTGATATGAATAAGTTATGTAGACTGGATAAATGAGAAACTGCGAGAAACGAAAGGTGACAGTTTCGCCCAGTAGCATGGCTCCGTCTTTTGAAATACTGCCTCTTCGGATCCCTAAAGCTTGCCAGATTCTCTCAGGTCAAAATGTAAAGCAGGGCTGTACTCTAGTGAGTAAATGATGTAATTACGGCCGCTTGTTACAAGGCACAGCTTTCACAGGCAAGAATGGGATAGGGAAGGGTAGTGGACTCTTTCCAGGAGGTGTGTCATGATGACAAGCACCTCGGCCAATCACAGACCAGAAAGATCATCACATTTGTGCCATAAAGAAAAGAAACTGCTGCAGGGGGGAGAGAGAGAGAGAGAGAGAGAGAGAGAGAGAGAGAGAGAGATTCATTTGGCAAAGAGAGCTTCTGAACTTGCAGCTGGGGCTGGAGAGCTGAGCTTTCTCCTACACAAATCAAACAGATCCAGCTCTTCCTGCTAGACACCCTGCTGCCCTCTCCCATTTCCTCCCCTGCAGGTTCTTGAGCTAAAGTCACACGACGTGTATTCTGTACTAGGGATTCTTCCAAGTGTCTGCCAATCACACCAAAACCTAGTGTGGGTTCCCCTTACCCTCGATTTTAAAACCGACTTGAATGAGATTTATGGTCAGATCCCTCCTCACCTCTCCCCCCTTTTGAAAGCGGGGCCCCAGTATGAAGCAACCAGCAGTATTGCTTTTAATTTTGCAAGGAGTGGACATATTGTATTGACCAGTCTATTTTTGTGACACACACACCCCTCACAATGGGTGTGTAAGGTCTAAACTCAGATCTGCCCTGGGTCAGCCCCCTACTCACAACCTGATAATAATTCCAGTGTTGCAGAAGCCTCCTACCTCAGTGTCCCACTGCTTAAATATTTACGCACACCACCCGCCAGCCGTTTTTGTCAGGGTAAGATCTCAGCTGGTTTGCTATGTTACAGAGTGGGAGGGAAAGCAGGTTGCGTTTTAACCAGGGGGCAAATGGTCAGGTTTTAGAAATGCTGAACCATCAAAAAGAAGCAGATCGAACTTTTATTTCACTTGGGAGGTGGGGGGCGGGGAGAGACAACAATGTGGACAACTTTAGCCACACCTGAACCACTTTAGCTTCACCTTTTTGCGCTTTTTGTGCTTTGTTTCTCAGTAGTCAATCCATTGGCAATCTCTCCATCCTGGCATGTTCTGTTCTAAGCAGATCAGGCTTAGTGTGCTAATAGATGAATCAAGGTCTTGGAGGGCGCAAGAACAAAGCTACTTGGCAGTTCAGGTTTAGCAAAATATCAGTGTTTTATTTGGAAATGGGCAGATTTTTTGCTTGCCAGGGCCCAGTTGTGATCTGATGCCTCAGGTTCTACAAAGCGTATTTTAATTGCAATGAACAGATTGTTCAGTGCTTCTGGCTGATCTAGCATGTCATTTACCATTACTAGCCAGTAAATTTGTTTTTAAAAACTCAATTAAAATGAAACTGGAACAGTCCACAGATCATAGTTCAAAGCAGCAGGGGGAAGGGAGATGTCAACCTTACAATGCCGAGTCTCCCACTTAAATTCGGAAAATTGGCAAGTGGTCTTCTCTAAATCACATAAATAGACGCAGTCTCCTTTTCATGTCTATATTAGATAAACAGGGCAGATTCAAGGTTTGTTTGGAAACAATGGTGCTCAAAAGCAACTAACTAGAATTAGCACCAATATGCTTTTGCATCATTTCTCAGTTTTCACACCAGATATATACACTAGCACATGGGTAGGTAAACTAAGGCCCGGGGGCTGGATCCGGCCCAATCGCCTTCTAAATCCGGCCCATGGACAGTCCAGGAATCAGTGTGTTTTTACATGAGTAGAATGTGGGCTTTTATTTAAAATGCACCTCTGGGTTATTTGTGGAGCATAGGAATTCGTTCATATTTTTCCCCAAAATATAGTCCGACACCCCCCCCCCATATCGTCTGAGGGACGGTGGACCGACACAGGGCTGAAAAAGTTTGCTGACTAGCAAACCTCAGAGGGGGTGAGTGGGATGCTTTGATATAACTAGAAATCTCCGTTTATGATACCCAGAACGGGCTAGGATGGAAAAATGATGTAGCTGAGATAATCCATTAAGAAGTTTTAGAAATTGCTAGACTAAGGTATATGAGGATGACACAAATCCCTAAACTCCATTTAAGGTATGAATGAGTCATGCTATAGTTTTTTATTTCAGACACACACACATGGGAAGGCATGCCTTTCTGAGTAAAAAGCTGCCATTCAGCAGAAAGAAAGTTGATGACAGGTACTACCTGCAGGATTCCAACGTTTCGCTGCACATGAGTGAGAAGATATTTAGATATGATAATCTGATGATCATGCAGGCGGATGCCCACATTGGTACCATGCTGTGTCAGCACTTTATAGTTTCTGCAAGCCTCTTTTACATCCGCAGGTGGATATCACAGTGTCCCATTTCCTTCTTCTCAATCCAAACCATCACCATGAAAAACTGATAGCTAAAAGCAGAGATCAGGCATGGTGAAATGGGGACTTCTGCAACCGCCCATTCTTCATATGCTCACCTGGGAGATACTGACCACATTCACACCAGGCATTTAAAGCCCTATGATACAACAGCCATGGCTTCCTGCAAAGAATTCTGGTAGCTGTCTTTTGTGAAGGGTGCTTAGAGTTGTTAGGAGAACCCTATTCTCCAAGACTTCCATTTGAAGAGGGTTTGAATGTTAAACCACTCTGGGAATTGTAGCTCTGTGATGGGAATAGCAGTCTCCTAACAACTCTTATTGCTCTTCACAAACTGCAGCTCCCAAAATTCTTTTGGGGAAGCCATCACTGTTTAAAGTAGTAGTAGTAGTAGTAGTAGTAGTAGTAGTAGTAATACGTTTTATTTATATCCTGCCCTCCCCAGCCATAACCAGGCTCAGGGCAGCTAACATCAAAATATAAATACATTAAAACATAAAATCCAGCAATCGACTGAAATACAGCTTAAAATCGGATTAAAATCAAGTAAGATCAGAAGGCAATCGACAAATTATGACTATAGGGGTTGGGAACCTTAGGTACTCACTAGGCTTCACTATTTATATGAGCCAGTGAGAGAAGTTAGAGAAGCCTCTTATATATAGGGTCTTGTAGGAGGAGAGAGGTCAGACTGGGCCCCGACCAAAGGCCTGGTGGAACAGCTCCATCTTGCAGGCCCTGTGGAAAGATGTCAAGTCCCGCAGGGCCCTGGTCTCTTGCGGCAGGGCGTTCCACCAGGCTGGGGCCTGGGCCAAAAAGGCCCTAGCTCTGGTTGAGGCCAGTTTAACCTCCTTGAGACCCGGGACTTCCAAGATGTTATTGTTTGCGGACCGTAGGGTCCTCCGTGGGGCATACCAGGAGAGGCAGTCCCGTAAGTATGAGGGTCCCAGGTCATATAGGGCTTTAAAAGTTAGAACCAGCACCTTAAACCTGACCCTGTACTCCACCGGGAGCCAGTGCAGCTGATGTAGCACTGGATGGATATCACAAAGTAGTATCACAAAGCTTTAAATGGGCATTGTGAATGTAGCCACTTTCCACTTCTGCCATCAGTCAAGGGACCTGGGGCCACTGGGAAGCTGCACACCCTGTCTCCCCAGGAATAATGTCAATAAAGAACATTCTGCTCCAGCTGCCAGTTGACTGCTGAAGCAAAAGGAAAGAACATTCTGGCCCCATCTATCGTCTAGAGGAACAAGAGTCACCAAATGCTATTCAAGGGAAGGTCAACCTGTCGTGAACAGGATATCAATGCCCACTACTCAACAGGCTCAATTCTATGCCACCAACAGTTCAGGACCTGCTCTCGGACAGTAATGATCAAATTACTTTAATAGTGGCTGAATTTTTGAGTGCTGTCCATGTAGAAAGACTGGGCCATTATAAAGAGATTTAGTGGTTCTTAATTGTTCGGTGATGTGGTAGTGTTATATTGTATTATTTATGCAAATTGATTTTCTCTGGAGTTAAAGATCTGACTGGGACAAACCTTGTTATGCTGAACTCGTATTTTGCACAATTTGTATACGGTGTCTGTTTGACAATGTGTGGTTTGCTATGCCTAATAAAGGATTGACTTTTTTTAATCAGTGCCCACTTAAAAGAATATATTCATGGAAATAGCATAGAGAAATGCATTAAATGGGGGGGCTTCCAAATAAGTATGTATGTATGTTAAAAATGCATACAAAAAAGGTGCTCATTGTGAGAAATTTGCACTAAAATGCTGGTGAATTTTTAAAAAATAAAATATGAAAATTGCTCCTGAAATGTGGAGAACTGAACTTAAGATTGGGGGGGAAATGAGAGAAAGCAAAGCTGACAGATTCTTCCACCCTGTGTCTAACTCTTCACTTTGTTCTGGCCTTCAAAAGACTGATCTTCTTTCTCTACCTCTTGTCTTTTTAGTTTGTAAGCCTGATAGCAGCCGCCCCAACTCTTTTCCACCCCTTTAATTGATGTGAGCCACTTTGAGAGGCAGCAGTTGTCTAAAAACACAGTAAACAAATCCACAAATGTTCCAAGGAGGCCCTACTCCCTTAGAGAAGGTTAGCGTTAGTTTAGAGAAAAGGCAAGTAAGAAGTGAGGGGATAGAACGTCATAAAATCATGCAAGGCGTGGAGACAGTGGAAAGGGGGAAGTTTTTCACCATTTCATCACATTAGAAGCCAGGAATGTCCAGTGAAGCTGAATGTGGGAAGATTCAGGACAGATAAATTACTTTTTCACATAGCGCATAGTCAAACTATGGCACTCACTCCTACAGGTGACAACTTGGATAGCTTTGAAAGAGCATGATATAAACTGATGGAGGATAAAGCTGTCAATGGCTGCTGCCCATTATGCCTATGCTCTGTCTCCACTGTTTCTGGAAACTGCAGGAGAAGACAGCGCTCTTGTTCTTGTATTCTGCTTTCAGGTTTCTCACAGGCATCAGGTTGGCCACCATGAGAACAAGAGATGGGACATTAGTCAGATCTAGCAGGCTCTTCATATGTTCCTTTGTCCTGCTGTCAATTAGCCAACAAGCTAGGAAGCATTCTGCAGTGATGGGCTATCAAAGAGCGATAGCTCCACAGGACATGTTATTTTCATTTCCTTAACATTTCTACCCTACCTTTCTTCCATCCTAGAGCCCAAGGCAGCATACATGTGGTTCCCAGGTGCTCGCCCATCCAAGCACTGACCAGATCCAGACCTGCTTAGCTTCAGCAAAGTGGTGGCCTCATGTGCCTTTGCACCATACCCTGAAAGCCTGGGCTAGGCAGCTCAGACTCCTTGGAAAACGCATTACACCTATTTAGCATTCCACTGTTGAATAAGATGTTATTGTTATTCCTACCAATTTTTGAAACTTTGAACAAGGTTTTACAGAATGGAGGTAATTAGATGGTTGAAGTAAGAAGATACTTGAACCCCACAACCTCTTGCTTTGAGCACTAAAATCCTATATATCACATACCCAGGTTTTGGCAGATCATCCTAAATGCAGAGAATATAGCTCTGTCCCATATGGATCTCATAGCCAGCTGATGATGTGATGTCTGGCTGTATGTGTGAGAAATGGAAGAGAGAACTTTTATTTTATTTCAGACTAAAACAATTGCAGCCGCCGAGCCACTGCCAGCCAAAGCCATAAGCAGCTAATCCCCGAGATGAGAGCTCTGAGTTCAAGTGTCAGGCTCAGAAGTAAACTTACTCTACAATACAAGTCAGTGTTTTTCATGCGAACATCTGGAAGGGATAGTCTTGTTATGGTGAGCCACATGCTTTCTGGGAAGCTACTGACCATGTCTCTTAGAACCCAGTGTTTGAATTGTGGGAAGTCTTTATTGGAGCTGGGTCACTTTGAACCACTTGAGACACTGATAATCGTAATCATCATTTTATTATTTATACCCTGCCCATTTGGCTGGGTTGCCCAAGCCACTCTGTGCTGGAACTGAGTAAGAAAGGAGTCAGAAGACAGGGCAGTGAGTTTACCAGCACCAAACTAAGAGTTGTTGTGTGTTTTTTGTTGAAGAGTATTTTTTATTTTACAAAAAAATGTCAACAGCTACAAATAAATAAATAAATCCCAGCAGAGTTGAATAAAACAGGTGGGAGGGGTGATTTTCGGCCACATGTATGAATTTTGCTGAGTTTCATTAATGAATCATAGAGGAAGTCATTAATTGATGGAGTGGAAGTGCTTGTTGCATGTTCTTGCTCCTTTTTGCTGCCTTTGCACCTTCACGTAGTTCCCTCTTCAGGGTGAGCCTGCTTTTGGCCTCCATGGAGGTGGAGCTGTGGGAATCTCACTCAAAGGGCTGCCCTGCCACCTACCGGCTAGCAACAACTTTTTAATTAGTGACTTCCTCTTGGGACCCTGTAGAATTAACTGTTTCCTGCCTTTCACTCCAAGATTTATTATGGATTAATCTCTGTATGAAATCTGCAGTGCTTCATGCCAAGGAATACTGCAGTGTGCCAGAAAATCCTCCTTTATCAGCAGCTTCTTGTTATTTCTTTGGTGCATATTTCTCCCTGGAGCATTTGATAAACGTTTTTGTGAAGGGAGACTTTCCACCGATATTTGATATGGTGCAAGATGGCTGTGCGCTCAGACCGGGTGGGCAGAATCCGAAAAGGAGGCTGTCCTTTCTTCTTTTGAGAATGGCGTGGTAGAAGAAAGAGAGATGTGAAGTGGAAAAGGGGAAGGAGATGGAGATGGAAAATCCATGGCCCTCCAAAAAAAGGCTATAGCTCAGTGGCACAACATCTACTTTGACCACAGAAGATCTCCAGGTTCAGTCTCTGGCATCTCCTGGTAGGATTGGGAGAGAGCCCTACCTGAATCCTTGGAAAGCTACTGCCAGTGTAGACAACATTGAGCTTGATAGACCAGTGGTCTAACTCAACAGAAGGCAGCTTTCTTTTTTTCTATGTCATTGCTATTGTGATGCCTGAGCCAAACAGAGCATTCACCCATCCCTAAACTACGACAGCTGTCAGCGCATGGGATTCTGCGAGTGGTGCTGGTGCTTCATTTACAACCTTTTTGTATCACCGCATCAGATAGGTTGCTGCTTTGGAATGGATACAGAATCCCCGACATTGCTGGTGACTTCAGATTGGTTGGTTAGGTTCATTGTTCCGAGTTAATGTTTGTTTGTTTGCCTGCTGAGTGTTGGAGGACTCACATGCCCTTCCATTCATTTCCCAACCATCTGCATTTGCTTTAGTAAAGGTCATCTTCACCCATTTACACGATGAGAGAGGGCAGCCCTCCCTGCCCTCAGGGTGTACATGACTTTCGTTGGCTTCCCTGGGAAGCTGCTGGGCCATTCTTCCTAAGCATCTGAGTCACAGCGCAAACTGGAAAACCGCCAGTCCATTACAATAATAATAAAACAACAACAACAACTCGGGGAGGAAGGAATCAATGACAGCGACAGTTTCTGGGAGGCGGAGTAAGGGGTTAAGAAAGTAATTAAGTTATGAGCATGCATCAACAGCCTTGTCTGGTGAATGCTGGCAATGCACACACAAAAGCAGAACCTCCACTTGGAAAGCCTTGTGATTCATTAAGGGACAAGGCTGCTCATCCGACAATAAAACCAGCACCAAGACAGGTGAAGCTCCTATTATGAGCACATTATCTCCAGCCTTTGTCGCTCTGCGTCCCTTTTACTGAGCATGTGGATAAACCCTAAATGTCTGGCCTGCATGTGGGGAAACACAGTTTTGCATACATAAGAGAAACAAAACTCAAGAGGCCTTTCTGGGATACCATTCTGGGAAGCAGTGACAGTATCTGGACAATAGTTTATAGCTGTACAGAATTCGCTAAGAGCAACCCTGATTGACAGCAAAGTTCAAGACCAATAAATCTGATTATTGAAATGGAGGGGCTCAGAGGAGATGGGATTGTGCTTTCAATGGACCCTGCATTGATCCAGACTGCAGAAAATGCCAGGGTGCTGTTTGCATACACAGCTCCCAGGCTAGCTTGATACAGGAATTCCTATGCAGAAATGGTCATGATGCTTCATTTTGTTGGTGGGTTTTATTTATATCTCACCATAAAGGGTAAAACAGGTCACAATCCACTGGGAAGGCCTCTAGTGCAAGCCTCATTGAGATGAAAGTGAACTCCTTGAGGTCATAGTAGCTGTTTTGCAACACCCATAATATATACAGTAGGGCTTGTACAAAAGAATATTTTCCTATGAACTATGCATTTAGTCAGTTTCAAGTTTAAGGAAACTGATCACAGACACCCAAAAACCCATATGGTCTAAAAGATAACAGAAAGAGAGAATACCCATCAGATTTATAGCTGGTCCAGAACAGCCAATCTGCATTGAATTCAGCTATCCAGATCACCAGTTGGTGCCAATACCTAACCCGTCAGACATCTGGGGTAGCATATTGTTACAAACGTAACACACTTTCACAAGGAAAGCACATGTGTTTATTGGATTTAAATGTGCCCACAGACTTGTGAATAGTTCAGCCTATGACAAGAATTTTGAACAGGATGAACCAAGACATGACAAACTATGATTTAGCATGCAAGGAATCATTCACGTACAGCACACAAGCACCAATCCGCAAAAAAATGTGAGTCTGTGACAACTTAAATAAGGGAAGAATTGTCATTTTGAACTGCTAAAAAGCTGTCCATAGGACAAATGGCAAATTTCCCCTTAGTTCTTCTAGCCTTGATTCCCCCCAGTTCTGAAGTCCCAAGGCAGCCATTTTACTGGACTGAGGAGAAAGTAGCATTTATTCCTTTCCCCATCTTGCATGAGACAGAGCGGCCAGATAGGTAATCTGCAACAGCAGCAAACAGATGGGAAAATATGAGACAAACAACTCAAAACCCAGAAGTGAAGCTGGAAGGGGGGAAGAGCTGGGCCTCCATCATTTGTACCCCAGATCCTAACATCAACATCATGGTAAACAACAGAATTAGGAACTCTTATGCCAATTGAAGATCTGCCCTCACAATGCACTCACTCAGAAACAACCCCTGTTCCAGCAGCTAACTTGTCTCCTTTCCCTAGCCAAGAAATTCCAGTTCAGTTCAGCAAGCAGTTTAACAAAGGGGAGAGATTACATCTCGTAATAAACATATCCAAGCGCTTGGCACCTGGGCATCTTTTGTCCTGCCAAGCCGGTTAGCTCCAACACCCATGTCAGCAGCGCAAGGAGGCTGCTTCCACATGCATTCCAAGGAAGTCTTCCAAGAAGGCGGCAAAGGAGGTAGCGCTTAAAAAGAAGCAGGAAAAGAAGCCAGTTGCTGAGAATCACAAGTGGGGGAAATGCTCTTGTACTCAGGTCCTCTTTGCTGGCTTCCTATAGGCATCTGATTGGCCACTGCAAGAGCAAGATCCTGGATTAGAAGGGCTATTGGTCTGGTCCAGCTGGGCTTTTCTTGTTTTCTTAAAGCCATTTTCCAGACAGCAACCAAAAAAGATGCCTCCCATAATTTGAAATAGAGAGCGTGTACATGATGAGATTCCAATGGAGGCATTGACTGTTGTCAACAATGAGCATAGAATTCAGCTTCCCAAGAATCTCAATTTTCATTTTAAAAATTTATACCGTAGACCTTATGGTTGGGAAAATATGCCTGAAGTGTGGTAGTGAAACCTCAGAAGCCAGAGAGCGAGCTGAGTATGATTTGCACTGGATGTGAGTTTCTGCATTTCTCAACCAAAGCTGCATAACCTTTATAGGTGGAATTCAATTTTTTTAAAGCATTAGACAAGCTCATAACTAGGGATTTAAGAAAGCATCATTTTCTCTTCCACCCTGCATTCATTGCACGCAGCACAGTTTCCTAATTATACTGCAGTTCATTGCCCACTAAAACCTACGTTATTTGTCTCATTGTCCGCTTTGAGAAAAGTATATGACTTAATTAATTCCATAAATTACATTGTCATTACATTATTCCATCCTCATTAATTTCAGTGCAAACGATATGAATTGCAATGGGGTGGGGGGCACATATAATAATATAAATAATTTTTTTTATTATTTATACCCTGCCCTCCCCGGTCAGGGCCAGGCTCAGGGCGGCTAACATCAAATATGAATTACAATAAAACATAATGGGGGGGGGGAATCAGTGATGTGAGCAGGAAGGTGTATAATAGAGGACTTCCTGTCTTGGTGATGTTATGCTTCAGAAACGAGAGCTACCTGAGTTCTGCTTTGACTTGTGTTTCTGGTCTTGCTCTTCTTCAGTCTTGCCTTCTGTCTTGTTCTCTGGCCCTGCCTTCTGACTCTCAGTTTCTGACTCCTCGCTTGCTCCAGACTGCTGACCATGGACCAGTCCTGACAGGATGTGACTTGGTTTACAGCTCACCTTAAGGTAAAGCCGTGTAGAAATTCTCTGGATCACTACAAGCATTTTTAGACAGAAAATCTTTGTCACCACAGCTGAGAGCAGGCCCGGCTCTATTATTGGGCAGAATGAGACAGTTGCCTCAAGTGGCAGCTGCTGGGGCCATTCTCCTCTGCTGGAGGATGGAGCTGTGTGTGTTGTGCAAGCTCCCCTGCACCCCCTGAAATAGCATTTTCCAGGGCACCAACTTTTCCTTCACCTCAAGCAGTGAGTGTCTTGGGCCAGCCCTGACTGAGACTAAATCAATTCCTTCAAGTAGATGCAGTATCAGGGGTTGCCAACTTGAAAAAAATATTTAAGGGGACACAGGTGAGGCCCGCCCCACATAATCAGTCACATGACACGGTGCACACACACCATTTGAATGGCAAATGTCTAGCAACTTCAGGGGGCCTGGCCCCCTCAAATTTGTTTTTGGGGGAGGGTCAAAGACCCCTCAGCCCCTAGGAGTCGGCTCCTATGTGCTGTATCCATTTTACCACTGATCTTAGAGACAAGAAAGCAAATACCACACCCCACTGGGAATGCATGAACTATGAAGAAGGAAAAGTGTGGTATTAGTCAATATGTAGTACCAGAGCCGTACTTACAAAAGGAGGTCTGGGTCACGGAGAAGCCCAGCTGGGCGGGAAGAAAGCTGCCCAGTCTGACCCTTCCTTTCTTTAGTCACGAGGATTTTGTGATGAGCTGGGGAAAGCTTTAATGCACAGCAGCCCTGTGCCAACCAGGAAAGTCAAATCCAAAACCAAACACAAACCCTGTTTGCAAGTTAGGACTCAGCCCTAAATCCTTCCAAGGTCCACCCAGTCTTCAGACATTGTTTTCACCCAGCCTGAGAAATCCAAACATTTACCATTTCCTGACACAGATGGCCACTGCTCTGTGGTAGGTCTCTGCGTATTTCTTCTCCTCCTCCTCTCACTTTTATTACATGGGATTTTTGCTAGGTGTTTCTTGCCTGTACCGTATTTTTCGCTCTATAACACGCACCCGACCATAACACGCCCATAGTTTTTAGAGGAGGAAAATCCATAGGCATGCCACCCGTAGGCATTCCCTCCATAACACGCACAGACATTTCCCCTTACTTTTTAGGAGGAAAAAAGTGAGTGTTATGGTGCAAAAAATACGGTAACTGCATCTCCTTGCCAGATGATACTGTGATTAGAATCAGAGTCGGAAGGGTCCCAAGGGTCATCCAGCCCAACTCCCTGCAATGCAGGAGTCTCAGCTAAAGCATCCGTGACAGATGGCCATCCAATCTCTGAATAAAAACCTCCGATGAAGGAGAATCCACAACCTCCTGAGGGAGTCCATTCCACCGTCATACAGCTCTTACTGTCAGAAAGTTCTTCCTGATCTTTAGTCAGAATCTCCTTTCTTCTCCAAGGTCAGCTTTATCTGATCGCTTCCTTTGGCTCTGCCTCAGTGAGCGGCATAAATGGGTAGGAAAACTTGTGTTGGTCCAACAAAATCCATAAACTACTTACATCTGCGAGTAAAGCTATGCCCACCCTAGACTTTGCATACGATTTCTACCCCTAAACACAGTGAATAGCTTGAGCAGTCTGTGGTATTGTTGTCCACTTAATTCAGCTGTGCTGCATTTCTTTTCATGAAAGTTAGGATCTCATTAAACATGTCCTCATTTTTCCATATTGTTACCATGGTTTGCCTTGGTCAAACATCCCTTGCAGTACCCATTCCAGTTATGGTCTCACCTATCCTCCTGCATTATTAGGACAATTTTCTTTTTAATTTTTTTAAAAAAATTATTGAATAATTTCAACATAACAAATTATCAGTCCAATTAATCAATTACAATATTTTCCCCCTTCCCCCATCCCTCCCTCTCCCTCCCACCAAAGACTTCCCTCAGCTCCTCTCTCTGATTTCTTTACACATATCATTCTCTGCATATTATAAAATTGTACATATCTTTATTTTGTCTGTCATAATAAATTTGTGGATGTTTTTTCAAAACTTTCTTTTTAAATTTGTTTAGCTGGCTTTGCACCTAACATGTTAACCCATTCAGTGCTGTCGTTTTGCCACTCTCTTTTGAATCAGTGTTGTTTTGAGTAACAGCAAAATATAGCAGGAGTGATGGCTTTAGACTGGACTGGAGAGACCTGAATTCAAAGATATGAAGTCTTTGTCTCTCAGTCAGTTTCAAGAGTAGCCAATGTAGTGCCTTCCACATGCTTTAGCTTGCATTGTCCATCAGTTCCAACCAACATGGCTGATGGGAACTGATCATAGAATCATAGAATCATAGAATCATAGAGTTGGAAGAGACCACAAGGGCCATCGAGTCCAATCCCCTGCCAAGCAGGAAACACCATCAGAGCACTCCTGACATATGGTTGTCAAGCCTCTGCTTAAAGACCTCCAAAGTAGGAGACTCCACCACACTCCTTGGCAGCAAATTCCACTGTCGAACAGCTCTTATTGTCAGGATGTTCTTCCTAATGTTTAGGTGGAATCTTCTTTCTTGTAGTTTGGATCCATTGCTCCGTGTCCGCTTCTCTGGAGCAGCAGAAAACAACCTTTCTCCCTCCTCTATGTGACATCCTTTTATATATTTGAACATGGCTATCATATCACCCCTTAACCTCCTCTTCTCCAGGCTAAACATGCCCAGCTCCCTCAGCCGTTCCTCATAAGGCATCGTTTCCAGGCCTTTGACCATTTTGGTTGCCCTCCTCTGGACACGTTCCAGTTTGTCAGTGTCCTTCTTGAACTGTGGTGCCCAGAACTGGACACAGTACTCCAGGTGAGCTCTGACCAGAGCAGAATACAGTGGCACTATTACTTCCCTTGATCTAGATGCTATACTCCTATTGATGCAGCCCAGAATTGCATTGGCTTTTTTAGCTGCCGCGTCACACTGTTGGCTCAGGTCAAGTTTGTGGTCAACCAAGACTCCTAGATCCTTTTCACATGTACTGCTCTCAAGCCAGGTGTCACCCATCTTGTATTTGTGCCTCTCATTTTTTTTGCCCAAGTGCAATACTTTACATTTCTCCCTGTTAAAGTTCATCAGATTTGTTTTGGCCCAGTTCTCTAATCTGTCAAGGTCGTTTTGAAGTGTGATCCTGTCCTCTGGGGTGTTAGCGACCCCTCCCAGTTTGGTGTCATCTGCAAATTTGATCAGGATGCCCTTGAGTCCATCATCCAAGTCGTTGATAAAGATGTTGAATAAGACCGGGCCCAAGACAGAACCCTGTGGCACCCCACTAGTCACTCTTCTCCAGGATGAAGAGGAACCATTGATGAGCACCCTTTGGGTTCGGTCAGTCAGCCATCTGGAGGGCACCATGTTGAATACCCCAGTCTTGTTTACCTCACAGATTTCTTGCAAGGAAAAAATGGGGGGGGGACCCCATACAAAACCCTAGCTATTTCACCATCCTAAATACTAGCACACATGGTTTTTGAAACACTGGGGGACAGTGATTCATGTGGTTGGGTACACCATTATCTGAGCACCTGTTAAGCATTATTTGTTGGTGGTAGTGTTAATTCATGCTCCACATTCCAAGGCCATATTATTAGAGGTGTACACAAATCATCAGGCAAACAATAAGGAACAAACCAAACCAAAATACAATGAATCACAATGTCTTTATTATCATTGGTTAAGGACATGAAAACCTGCTGGATCAGGCCAATGGCCCATCTAGTCCAGCATCCTGTTCTCACAGTGGCCAACCAAACGCCTGTGGGAAACCCACGAACAGGATCAGCTTGCAGCTGACTGTGGATGCAGAGCATAACCTTCAAAGCTAGTAGCTGATGATAGCCTCATCCTCGAAAAATCTGTCTAATCCTCTTTAAAAGCCAGCCAGGTTTCTTTCATTGGATGTCCACAAATAGAGTGTTACGAGAGAGGAGAAAAACGTTTCTTTATACATTTTCTTTTCCCCCTTGCCATGAATTATAAACTTCTATCAAGTTGTGTCTTACTCACCTCTTCTCCAAAATGGTTTGTTATTCATGTTTGTTTATTACATTAATATACTGCTCTTCTGCCAAGGTGGCTTACAATTTTAAAGTACTAAAATGAATTATACAAAATGTAAAGTTGGCACAAGGGCAGGGGTAGGTCTGGCAGGATGCTGTGTGCGCCCACCTCCCTCTGTCTTCTTCCTTCTCCCAGGGCGGATGGTGTGTGGATGTGGGTGTTGGTCCTGTGGGTCCTCCTCTTATCCCCATAGCCTTTCCAAATGCCCCTTTGCTTCTGTCTGCCTTACACTGCCAGCCCATGGAGGCTGAGGACAAGTCCTCCGTCCATTTGTGTATCGATAGAGCATTTCTATCTTTTCAACCAAATACATAGCGACTAATAGGGTTGCATCCCTCTGAATTAACATACCGACAGGGCACTTGCACATCCAGAAACTACGGGTTCTAATCAGTTGCAGAACAAGGATTATGGTATCAAATAAGTACAAAATGTGGGTTTTGTTAAGCATGGTGTTTTATGCTACTGTCTAGAAGAGATTGCCGAGCTCCACTGAACTGTCTGAACACTTCTTGTTCCATTCCTTGCACAGTGGGGGACATGTTCAACTTTATTCTGGCTAATAATTGTCAGCAAGTTTGCCATACCCACTGAGTCAATCACCCATCTCCTACTACCCTTCTGAGAAAAACCCCACCCCATCCTCCCATTATATATAAGAGTCTGGTGACTTCTGTTTCAGTGTATCTGAAGAAGTGTGCATGCACACAAAAGCTTATACCCAGAACAAACTTAGTTGGTCTCTAAGGTGCTGCTGGACAATTTATTTTTTAAAATTTATTCTGGCTGTTAGCTAGCAGTATTAGAAAATAGGAGGCTTAGGATGTCACACCTGCTGCCTTTGAGATGCTCCAGTTCTCCTCAGCCCCAGCCAGTATAGCCAATGCTTGGGGATGAGTTGTAGTCCATAAGCATCTGCTCCGTGCCAGTTTAGCGTGGCACACAGGAGCTGACTGAGCGGGCAGCGGGGTTCCCCAAGCGGCGGCTGAGAAACATCTTCAAGGCTATCAGACATTCAGACACACTGCATGCAGCTGGGCCATATCTGGAAGTGAAAAGTATTTCAGTAAGATATCTCATGTCAGCTAGCGGTGCTATCAGGGTGTTTATGGGTTACTGGAAGGTGTGGGAAGATAAGAAAGTTATCTTCATTTATAAGCTGGTGAGATTTCTTGAGGAATTTGATCTTGCCAATTCCAGTATGAACTGACCTGATCTGCAGATAGCGTGGAGATTTGGGAGTGTTCCAGCTCAAAAAAGAAAAGAGGGGGAAAACAACCCACTACCAAAATAATTTATAAAGGAGTATTTTGGGATAAAATGTTAAACACGTATTTTAAGCATATTTAAAAGCAATTTTTGCAACATTAAAAAAGAAAAGAAAATGCAGGTTTATGTGAAAAGGGAATGGAATTTAATGTGAAGGCAATCTGGCTGGAACATCTGTCACCCAATCATTCACCAGGGTTGACTCAGCTATCCTGGTGAAATTTTCATGGATGCTTGCAGGGGTTTTGTTGCACTTACCTTACTTTTGAAGTAACTGGGGGTGGTGTCCATGAGCGTTATTTCTCTGTCATTCTGCAAATTATCTCACCAGACCTCTGCACTCCGCAGCCTGCCTGAGTGCTCACACTTCAAATAAAGATGTCCCATGGGGTAATTCCTCCCATGGTGCTTTTTCAAATCAGAAAGCACAGGCAGCCAGGGAGGCTGTAAAGTGCTGGAAAATCATTTAATGGAAATAAAATATATATACAATATATGGGCTTCTTGTAGCAAACGTTCAAAAAACCCACACTCCTAGAAATTCTTTAAAAATGCCAGAGTTCCCTGAGAATAAAGCAGAAGAAGATAACCATTGAAAACTGAAGGACAGATTTTGACACAGCATTAATTTTAACCAACAAATTTACCATGCAGCTAGACTTTGTATTTGTTCTTTCTCTCAGTTCAGTAAACTAGTGTTATCGTTAGAGGCACATATTCTAGACCAGGGGTCAGCAACCTAAGGCCCATGGGCCACAAACACTCTTGGGGGTCGTTTAACTGGCCCATGGAAGCCCGCTGCCCACTCGGGGAAACCCGCTGCCTGCTCAGTCGGCTCTCGTGCACCACTCTAAACTGGCACAGAGCAGAGTGGGGACTGCCTTCCATGACGCTGGCTGGCTTCCCATTGGCCAGTGGGAAGCTGCGCAAGCCTCCTCTGCACCGGAAGGAGCGCTGGAAGTAGCGTTTGTGCATGCGTGTGTGCACATGCACCCTGGCCCACCACAGCGTCTGCAGGACCATGAACCGTCCCAAGCCACAAAAACTTTGCCTACCCCTGTTCTAGACAAGTGTTTCTCAACCTTTGTGCCAGTGGGCGCTCAGCATCAAGGTCAGCAGCCACGTACCACACTGGCCTCAGAGACGTTCTCAGTCCCGGTGGCAGAGATGGCAGCTCCTGTGTACCAGCTAGCTACTCTGCAGTCTTCCACCTCTGGTGGTTCCTAGGTGTCAGCCACAATGCTTCTCCCAAATTGCCCCTTGTCCTCCCACTGTCCAGAGGCACAGCAGCTCCCTGGCATGACCAACACATTCTTCCACTGTTCAGGCAATACTCTCCTTGCTTCCTTCAGCCAGCATTGCCTCTGCTGGTCTCCAGTGTTCCTCCTCCTGTGTGATTCTCACATCAAGTGAGCATCTACCCTCTTATTTAATCCTTAACGGCTGGACAGGGACTCACCAGCTGGGACTTGGCTCCATTGGTTTCAGGTGCTGGCCTGGCTCTTAATTGGCTTCAGATGTTGAGTGCTCTCAATCAGGCACTCCTTCTTCCCGGCTGCCCCAGCTGTTCTGCCCTCCTAATCCTCCACCTGACTCTTGGAGAGAGTGGGCAAGGGGTGGGAAGCCATGTATCCTAGCTCCCTCTGTGTTGGACAGCTGTGTGATCTCTTCTTCCCTGTGTTCCTGGCATTCCATGCTGTTTTCCTGCTCTCTGGTTGGCTTTGCATCCACCAGCTCCTCTGATGCCTCTCCATAGTTCATGAGGGTACTAAGGTCTCCTGACCCGACTCCTGAGGACCATCAGCAGCCACTGAGTCATCCTCATCCTACCAGTCCCGTGACCCGAACCACACCATGACAATCCTGGGTTCCCAAATGTTGTTGCACTGCACCTCCTACCATCCCTGACCACTGGTCCTGCTAGCTAGGGAAGATGGGCATTGTATTCCAACAACAACTGGGGACCCAAGGTTGAGAAAGGCTGCTCTAGACCTATCAACGTTTTCTTCCAGGCACCCTTTATTATTCAGCAAGCATCTCTTCACACCAAACATGCTAACCCCTGACAAAAGACATTGGCAAGAGCTCTTAGACTTTGCCCAGCATTCCTAGGAATCAGCCAAACTTCCAAGTTATGTAATCAAAGGTGTGAAAGTCTGTTTTGGCCAGAGAGAATTATGAAAAGAGAAGTGAAAAGGATTCCTTTCACTGCTGTGTTCTGGAACAGTGATATTGTTTAGCGTGTGCATAACATACATGCATCAGCACCTTTTTTTGCTCGCAAGGGCTTTGCAGAGCTATGAGGATCATCTGGCAGGGAACGATTTGTTCAGAGCAGCTGTGTTTGAAGTTCAGAAACAAAAGGTTGGCTTCCTCCAGAAATGCTAACTGAATTCAAGACGGGCCACCCAATAACAGATGCCTTCCATTTTTCTGGCAATCTATTGGGAGAGGTTGGGCATGACAGAGAACCTCAGTTGCAATTTCCCTCACATGGGAACGGGCTACATGGCTCATTGGCAGAGCCCAACTTGCAGGCAGAAGGTCCCAGGTTCAATTCCTGGCATCTCCAGATAGGGCTGTGGAAAACTTCCACCTGAAACTCAGGACAGCTGCTCCCAATCAATGTTTACAGTATTAAGCTGGATGGACCCAATGGTCTGGCGCTGACCAAGGCAGCTTCACTCTCAGAAATGTAGCTTTGAGAGACAATATGGAGAAACCAAATAAATGTTTATTTTTATTCACACCGTCCATTTGGACTAGGTCCATATTGCAGGTTATTTATATCTGCTTTTGTTTCAATATATCTTGGTTTGAAGGAAGTGGAGTTTGCAACATATGTAAACAAACAACAGCACCTGGCTGGGTGCAAGTGACCTTGCTTTGGGTCATCTGAGCTCTTCTTTGCTAGCATGCCTAGTCTCCCTTCAAGAATTCCACCCGCAATTGTGCATTTTCCTTTCTAATTTTCTTGAAATAACTATGCCCATCGTGATCCTGCATTTGGGTCTTCACACAACAGAGCAATTCGAAATGAAGCCATTGCGTTTATGCCTGCTTCTTGGCCAATTTAGGGCTGATTAGGGTCAAAATGGGGCCAGTAGACTAAGGGAAATGGGAGGAATTGTTCTTTACTGTACTTTACACTACACTGGGGTCTACACCTCCAGAGACTGACTGAATCCCAGAGTCATCCATTCTGATCCTTTGCCACTAAGCCATTATATGGGGCCATTAAACCAGTAGCCTCACTCCCAAATCTGTGTCCCTAAAATACATACAGAGAGCAGAAGGCTGTAAAAAGATGCTTGCATAGCAAATGGCTCTCTGTGTCTTCAGAAACAGGCCCAAGTGGCATAATAATAATAATAATAATAATAATAATAATAATAATAACAACAACAACAACAACAACAACAACAACAACAACAACAACAACAACAACCACCACCACCACCACCACCACCACCACCACCACCACCACTACCACCACCTCAGGAGGATCCACAACCACTTTGAATGTAGAAGGCACCAAGGTGATACCAGAGAGCCAGTGTGGTGTAGTGGTTAAGAGCGGTAGTCACGTAATCTGGGGAACCGGGTTCGTGTCTCCGCTCCTCCACATGCAGCTGCTGGGTGACCTTGGGCCAGTCACACTTCTTTGAAGTCTCTCAGCCCCACTCACCTCACAGAGTGTTTGTTGTGGGGGAGGAAGGGAAAGGAGAATGTTAGCCGCTTTGAGACTCCTGAAGGGGAGTGAAAGGCGGGATATCAAATCCAAACTCTTCTTCTTCTTCTTCTTCTATTTGCAATTCAAAACCCACCAAGATTTATGCAGCTCCCAGTTGGTATGGGCCTGCATTTAATAGCCAGACAAGATAGTTTTCATGCGCAAAGTGTTTTGAAATGGTTGTCTTGCTTGTTTATGCTCACAGCCACAGTGTGAAGTGGGTTATGCTCCTTCCCACCTTACAGATGGCAAACTCCAGCTGAAAGTGCATAACATGCCCAGGGCTGCATTCACACTCCTCATCTAAAAGCGATACATTCTGATAAACAAAAAGCTAATTCCAACCCTAAGGTTTCTGGTGGCAAATATATTGCCAAAGAGTTCACAGTAGGGCCAGCAGTTGGATGTTAGTCTCTTGTTTACTGGTCCTTAATGAGTCAGAGAGCTAGGTGGTCTTTGAGTCCATTCTGCCAAGCACAGGGAATATATTTTCAGTACTTGGTGATGGAGGAGATTTCTCCACCCACACCTTACTCTAATTTCCTGTTTCAGTTTCTCCATACTGATCAAAATTAGGCTCAACTGACACCCAATGATAAGACCAAGGCCAAACTTGTGCCCGCCAGATGTTTTGGACTCATATCAGCTGCAACCAGCACAGCCAATGTTCAGAACTGATAGGAAGAAATTTGGAAGGCACCAGATAATGAGCTGCTGGGTGCCATTGTCATTATAAGAGAACAATTACCCCGCATTACCCCACTTCCCAGGGCTGAGGTTCCCCACCCATGCCCTAAAAGATCATGTTCACCATTTGTGGGTACATCATGCACTAGGTGATTACTTTTTAAATTTTCTTGGGCCTTTTAAATGTCTGTGTTTTAAGTATGTGAACCACTGTTTACGTGCTCTATATTGCTTTTATTCCTCTCTTTCCTGGAAATGTTTGTGTTGCCGCCAATTGCTGTATTGTTATACTCTGTTTTTAACTATATTTTATCATTTTGTGCAGTAAGCAGCCCAGACAACAATGCTACCAGGTGGCTTTGTAGCATAGCTGTCAACTTTTCCCTTTTCTTGCGAGGAATCCTATTCAGAATAAGGGAATTTCTCTTTAAAAAAGGGGAAAGTTGACAGCAATGCTTTGTAGAAGTATAGTTAGTAAATAAATAAAATAACTGGTTCAGGATGTAGGCCAAGGGTCAGCAAACTTTTTCAGGAGGGGGCCAGTCCACTGTCCCTCAGACCTTGTGGGGGGCTGGACTATATTTGGGGGGGAAATGAATGAATTCCTATGCCCCACAAATAACCCAGAGATGCATTTTAAATAAAAGCACACATTCTACTCATGTAAAAACACACTGATTCCTGGACCGTCCATGGGCTGGATTTAGAAGTTGATTGGGCTGGATCCAGGCCCCGAGCCTTAGTTTGCCTACCCATGATGTAGGCGCTTTTCACAGTGGAACAATGAACATGCAGAAAGTGACTTTGACCATGCTCTTACACCATGTAGTCAATGTATCAGCATTCAAACTATGTGGAAAGCCTTGATAAATGCCATCTTTTTTGGCCAGGTTGGGGGGGGGGCACTGCATAATGCTTTCCCTTTATCTTCTCCAGCAGTTTATTTGTACCTCCTTAGGGAGGTGCACTTCACACTTTGAAAAATACTGTTGTGAGTTGGTGCATTATGCCTGAATCCCTTCTAATATCTAGATCCAGCAAGGGTTAAAGTCTAATAGAAGCTTCCATTGTTGAATTGGCCATAATGGCTCTAAGACCTGGGAGCCCTGCTAAGAAAAGAAAAGTTGGCAATTCTAATCGTGATGATGAAAATAAACAACATTTCCATGCCATGAACGAGGATTGGACAGACTTTCTGATAATACTCTCTGAGCCTGTAAGTCGTAAATACCATTAAATAACAAAAGACTCTTGTGCTCTTGTAGCATGGGGCTTTGAAAAGGAATATGGTCACCTTTCTCTGAAGGCAAAAGACCTTGTTTATTTGCACTGATGGCTAGGGTAGGATACTATTTGAGGTAAAGGGACCCCTGACCATTAGGTCCAGTCATGACTGAGTCTGGGGTTGGGGCGCTCATCTCGCTTTATTGGCTGAGGGAGCCGGCGTACAGCTTCCGGGTCATGTGGACAGCATGACTAAGCCACTTCTGGCGAACCAGAGCAGCGCACGGAAACACAGTTTACCCTTCCGCTGGAGCGATACCTATTTATCTACTTGCACTTTGACGTGCTTTCGAACTGCTAGGTTGGCAGGAGCAGGGACCGAGCAACAGGAGCTCACCCCGTCGCAGGGATTCGAACCGCCCACCTTCTGATCGGCAAGTCCTAGGCTCTGTGGTTTAACCCACAGTCCCACCCGCGTCCCTCAGGATCCTATTATCTAATAGCAAATTCAGTCACTGAGCATAGATGCTTATACACACCTAATGCCATCACCATGCTAAAAATGGTGGTACCAGAAGGCTTAGGAAACCCCAAGGTTTGCAGAAGTATAAAGGGAGATGTGGGAGGAGTGCAGGGGGGCCCAAATCAGCCAATGATGACAGTCTGGGGTGGGGATAGTAAACTAGAGGAAAGGGACAGGAGTGTATTTGCACTAGTTTTGAGGGTGGTGTTCTTTGTCCTTTTAGATCAGAGCACTGTTGTCCTTCTACTCAGATACAATAGTGGAGATGGCAGCAGTAACATCACTACTTCTTTGTGCAATCTTGTTTTTAGGATTCATCTTCCACACTTGTAAGTTTCTAATATTAACTGTTCAGTTTATGAGAACAGGGGGCCCTCTCCAATCGTCTCCAACAGTTTACTAATCCATTCTGTCATACTTTGAAACAAACTGTTGGTTGTTGCTGTGTTTATTTACCGATTTCTAATGCTTTGCATTGCCTTCGGGCTCCTCTAAGCACATGGCAGAGATTTAAATGCCTTCTGTTTGTTTAATTATGTTCTAATGCCAAGTTTACAATGAACAGGGACATGCAAACACCCTGAAGAATTTGCCCCCCTGAAGTCCATGCTGTGGAAAACGCCACAGATTTCCACCCAAAATCCATTTGCCCTGGATTTTGTCTAGTCCCATTTGTGCCACCCTACTTCCTATAGTTACAATTACAAAATAACAGAATGCTTTCACATATGTATACTTTTCTCACTGTTCCACTGCATCATGGTTTAATATGTGTGTGGTCAGTCTACAAGTACTGAATGCAGCATTAGCCTGTGCAAAGGAAGTGGGAAGGGACTGGGTCACTCTACTCTACACAGAAACCATCTCTTTTGTCAGATGACTGGTGCAATCTACTTTCAGCTTTGAGTGAATGTGAGTGACCAGCTATGAGCCTTATACCCTCCTCCTGAACACACTTCCTAGTTGAGCTGAGTGAGGTGAGGGTGGTGTTGGTGTTCTCCAAATGGCTGGTTGCACAGCTCAAGATTTCATGACCACCAAAGCAGAGATGAGTGGAAAGATTTTACTGGATCTAGGTTTTCTATCTGTCTATCTACCAGAATTCTGCTCTCTCTCTCTCTCTCTGGAATCCAGTTCAGATCCCAGAAGCTCTGGGAAGTGCCAGGGGCTTTCAGCAAGTTCAAATGGCTTCTGAGATTTTGACATTGCAGCACACCACAATGTACATGTCAAGGGCCTCCTGCACTTGCCGACACAATACAATGATATCATGGTGGTGTGAGAGATAACTGCTTGCTGCGGATTCAATTTCTGTTCTGATGAGTCTTTGCCACAGATGAAAACGTGTGTTAGCTCCAAGTATCTCCAATACATGCTGTAAGCTATATGCTTTGGTGTTTTCTAAAAAGAAAGACCATATGTTGATCACCATGGCCCACTTCCACATATTTATGGATGCAACTGGTTTACAGAACTCTTTGATGGAATCCTATACTCACATTTGTCACTATCCTTCTGATTGACCTGCTAGAATGGGATGCTGACTTGAGCCATCAACTAGATTGTTCCTAGGTATGTTCATGTGTGGCTTTAAGAGCAGGCCTCTCTCTCCTTTATGGGGGAATGGTGAGGTATGAGCCAGCAATAGGGACAGGGGACATTAACACAAACAGAAATAAAGTCAAGCCACATCACATCAAAGATGGCATGGAGCCCATTGGAAGAGTTCATTGCACTATAATGCAAAAGACATACCAATAATGTGATCGGAGAAGCATTGCAGAACAACAGATAAAGTGGGATGGTGTGTGGACCAATGTGTCATTACTGTGTGCGTAAAATGTGTAGTGGGGGGAACCCACAAGTCTTTATGAAATGAAACGCTACAGGGTTTAAGAAAGAAACTATGGGAACTGCATCTATTGTAAACAAAGAGTATGACCACCACCACCCCTTCATGGATCACTGCCTTGCCATGGCGAAGGGGCTTGAATAACTCAGAGAAGCTATGAGCTATACTGTGCAGGGCCACCCAAGATGGACAGGTCATAGTGGAGAGTTTTGACCAAACGTGATCTGCCTGGAGCAGGAACTGGCAAGCCACTCCAGTATCCCTGCCAAGAAAACTCCATGGACAAAGGCAACAGGCATATAAAAGTTATGACGCTGGAAGATGAGCCCCTCAGGTTGGAAGGCGTCCAACATGCTACTGAGGAAGAGCGGAGGACAAGTGCAAGTAGATTCAGAGCTGATGAAGCGGCTGTGCCAAAGCCGAAAGGACGCTCAGTTGCGGATATGCCTGGAAGCGAAAGGAAAGTCCAATGCTGTAAAGAAAAATATTGCATAGGAACCTGGAATGTAAGAACCATGAACCTTGGTAAGTTGGATGTGGTCAAAAATGAGATGGCTCAGTCTTCTCCAATAAAGAAAACAATGCCCGACCTGAAGAATTTGGAGCAAATGATTCAGCAGAGGAAACACAGCCCAGAATAACTAAGGAGGTAGTACAAGAATACTTGGCTAGTTTAGATGTATTCAAGTCTCCAGGGCCAGATGAACTGCATCCAAGAGTATTAAAAGAACTGGCAGATGTGATCTCAGAACCACTGGCAGTCATCTTTGAGAATTCCTGGAGAACAGGCAAAGTCCCGGCAGACTGGAGGAGGGCAAATGTTGTCCCTATTTTCAAAAAGGGGGAAAGAGAGGACCCAAATAATTACCGCCCAGTCAGTCTGACATCAATACCAGGGAAGATTCTGGAGCAGATCATTAAGCAAACAGTCTGTGAGCACCTAGAAAGGAATGCTGTGATCACCAATAGTCAGCATGGATTTCTGAAAAATAAGTCATGTCAGACTAACCTGATCTCGTTTTTTGACAGAATTACAAGCCTGGTAGATGAAGGGAACACAGTGGATATAGCCTACCTTGATTTCAGCAAGGCATTTGACAAGGTGCCCCATGATATTCTTGTAAAGAAGCTGGTAAAATGCGGTCTTGACTATGCTACCACTCAGTGGATTTGTAACTGGCTGACTGACCGAACCCAAAGGGTGCTCATCAATGGTTCCTCTTCATCCTGGAGAAGAGTGACTAGTGGGGTGCCACAGGGTTCTGTCTTGGGCCCGGTCTTATTCAACATCTTTATCAACGACTTGGATGATGGACTCAAGGGCATCCTGATCAAATTTGCAGATGACACCAAACTGGGAGGGGTGGCTAACACCCCAGAGGACAGGATCACACTTCAAAACGACCTTGACAGATTAGAGAACTGGGCCAAAACAAACAAGATGAATTTTAACAGGGAGAAATGTAAAGTATTGCACTTGGGTAAAAAAAATGAGAGGCACAAATACAAGATGGGGGACACCTGGCTTGAGAGCAATACATGTGAAAAGGATCTAGGAGTCTTGGTTGACCACAAACTTGACATGAGCCAACAGTGTGATGCGGCAGCTAAAAAAGCCAATGCAATTCTGGGCTGCATCAATAGGAGTATAGCATCTAGATCAAGGGAAGTAATAGTGCCACTGTATTCTGCTCTGGTCAGACCTCACCTGGAGTACTGTGTCCAGTTCTGGGCACCACAGTTCAAGAAGGACACTGACAAACTGGAACATGTCCAGAGGAGGGCAACCAAAATGGTCAAAGGCCTGGAAACGATGCCTTATGAGGAACGGCTAAGGGAGCTGGGCATGTTTAGCCTGGAGAAGAGGAGGTTAAGGGGTGATATGATAGCCTTGTTCAAATATATAAAAGGATGTCACATAGAGGAGGGAGAAAGGTTGTTTTCTGCTGCTCCAGAGAAGCGGACACGGAGCAATGGATCCAAACTACAAGAAAGAAGATTCCACCTAAACATTAGGAAGAACATCCTGACAGTAAGAGCTGTTCGACAGTGGAATTTGCTGCCAAGGAGTGTGGTGGAGTCTCCTTCTTTGGAGGTCTTTAAGCAGAGGCTTGACAACCATATGTCAGGAGTGCTCTGATGGTGTTTCCTGCTTGGCAGGGGGTTGGACTCGATGGCCCTTGTGGTCTCTTCCAACTCTATGATTCTATGATTCTATGAAATATTGACATCCTCGGCATCAGTGAACTAAAATGGACGGGAATGGGTGAATTCAGTTCGGATGACCATCATATCTACTACTGTGGGCAAGAATCCCGTAAAAGAAATGGAGTGGCCCTCATAGTCAACAAAAGAGTGGCGAAAGCTGTACTGGCATGCAATCTCAAAAATGATATAATGATCTCTATACGAATCCAAGGCAGACCTTTTAACATCACAGTAATCCAAGTTTATGCACCAACCACTGGTGCTGAAGAAACTGAAACTGACCTATTCTATGAAGACTTACAACTCCTTATAGAAATGACACCAAAGAAGGATGTTCTTCTCATTATAGAGGATTGGAATGCTAAAGTAGGGAATCAAGAGATAAAAGGAACAACTGGCAAGTTTGGCCTTGGAATTCAAAACGAAGCAGGGCAAAGGCTAATAGAGTTCTGCCAAGCGAACAAGCTGGTCATCACAAACACTCTTTTCCAACAACACAAGAGACGACTCTACACATGGACATCACCAGATGGGCAGCATCAAAATCAGATTGATTATATTCTCTGCAGCCAAAGATGGAGAAGCTCTATACAGTCGGCAAAAACAAGACCTGGAGCTGACTGTGGCTCAGATCATCAGCTTCTTATAGCAAAATTCAAACTTAAACTGAAGAAAGTAGGAAAAACCACTGGGCCGGTAAGATACAATCTAAATCAAATCCCATATGGATACACAGTGGAAGTGAGAAACAGGTTTAAGGATTTAGATTTGTTGGACAGAGTGCCTGAAGAACTATGGATGGAGGCTCGTAACATTATACAGGAGGCAGCAACTAAAACCATCCCAATGAAAAGGAAATGCAAGAAAGCAAAGTGGCTGTCCAACGAGGCCTTACAAATAGCGGGGGAGAGAAGGCAAGCAAAATGCGAGGGAGATAGTGAAAGATACAGGAAATTGAATGCAGATTTCCAAAAAATAGCAAGGAGAGACAAGAAGGCCTTCTTAAACGAGCAATGCAAAGAAATAGAGGAAAACAATAGAATGGGAAAAACCAGAGATCTGTTCAAGAAAATTGGAGATATGAAAGGAACATTTCGTACAAAGATTACCATAATAAAAGACAAAAGTGGAAAGGACCTAACAGAAGCAGAAGACATCAAGAAGAGGTGGCAAGAATACACAGAGGAACTATACCAGAAAGAAATGGATGTCTCGTACACCCCAGGTAGTGTGGTTGCTGACCTTGAGCCAGACATCCTGGAGAGTGAAGTCAAATGGGCCTTAGAAAGCACTGCTAATAACAAGGCCAGCGGAAGTGATGATATTCCAGCTGAACTATTTAAAATTTTAAACAATGATGCTGTCAAGGTGCTACACTCAATATGCCAGCAAATTTGGAAAACTCAGCAGTGGCCAGAGGATTGGAGAAGATCAGTCTACATCCCAATCCCAAAGAAGGGCAGTGCCAAAGAATGCTCCAACTACCGCACAATTGCACTCATTTCACATGCTAGCAAGGCTATGCTTAAAATTCTACAAGGCAGGCTTAAGCAGTATGTGGACCGAGAACTCCCAGAAGTGCAAGCTGGATTTCAAAGGGGCAGAGGAACCAGAGACCAAATTGCAAACATGCGCAGGATTATGGAGAAAGCTAGAGAGTTCCAGAAAGACATCTACTTCTGCTTCATTGACTATGCAAAAGCCTTTGACTGTGTCGACCACAGCAAACTATGAAAAGTTCTTTAAAAAATGGGAGTGCCTGATCACCTCATCTGTCTCCTGAGAAATCTCTATGTGGGACAAGAAGCTACAGTTAGAACTGGATATGGAACAACTGATTGGTTCAAAATTGGGAAAGGAGTACGGCAAGGCTGTATATTGTCTCCCTGCTTATTTAACTTATATGCAGAATTCATCATGCGAAAGGCTGGACTGGACGAATCCCAAGCCGGAATTAAGATCGCCGGAAGAAATATCAACAACCTCAGATATGCAGATGACACAACCTTGATGGCAGAAAGTGAGGAGGAATTAAAGAACCTTTTAATGAGGGTGAAAGAGGAGAGCGCAAAATATGGTCTGAAGCTCAACTTTAAAAAAATGAAGATCATGGCCACTGGTCCCCTCACCTCCTGGCAAATAGAAGGGGAAGAAATGGAGGCAGTGAGAGATTTTACTTTCTTGGGCTCCATGATCACTGCAGATGGTGACAGCAGTCACGAAATTAAAAGATGCCTGCTCCTTGGGAGAAAGGCGATGGCAAACCTAGACAGCATCTTAAAAAGCAGAGACATCACCTTGCCAACAAAGGTCCATATAGTTAAAGCCATGGTTTTCCCAGTAGTGATGTATGGAAGTGAGAGCTGGACCATCAAGAAGGCTGATTGCCGAAGAATTGATGCTTTTGAATTATGGTGCTGGAGGAGACTCTTGAGAGTCCCATGGACTGCAAGAAGATCAAACGTATCCATTCTTAAGGAAATCAGCCCTGAGTGCTCACTGGAAGGACAGATCGTGAAGCTGAGGCTCCAATACTTTGGCCACCTCATGAGAAGAGAAGACTCCCTGGAAAAGACCCTGATGTTGGGAAAGATTGAGGGCACAAGGAGAAGGGGACAACAGAGGACGAGATGGTTGGACAGCGTTCTTGAAGCTACAAACATGAGCCTGACCAAACTGCGGGAGGGAGTGGAAGACAGGAGTGCCTGGCGTGCTCTGGTCCATGGGGTCACGAAGAGTCAGACACGACTAAACAACATGACCACCCCAAAATATTTGCAGGCATTGAAAGTGTGGTGGTGTAGCTGACCCAATAACATAGTGAGTGCAAGTCATGACAGATGTGCAATAAAAATGCTCAATTATCTAGGAGCCCCCCCCCCCAATAATTATCATACAAGCCAGAAGCATCTCTCAGCCACTGTTTTTAGGAACATAGACTGAGACAGACCATTATCCATCTAACTCGGCACGGTCTACCCTGACTGGTAGTACCTCTCTGGGATTTCAAACTAGGGACATTTCCAGCCCTACCATTTCCAAAGCAGATCCTCTACTATTGAACTAAAGCTCTTCCCCCCAAGTTGCAGGGGTTGTTTAGTATCAGTTGCTAGAATCAGATTCAGTTGTCTTAGCATGTGAACAGGTTCCATTTTATTAAAGAGCAGTGCAGTTTCAGTGCAGAACCTTCTTATCAGAATGAAAAACAGGTAAAGCAATCGGTTCGATCGGACCAGTTTCTGAAGGTGATGGTGATCTCTGTAATTTGAAGAGGTGACATTGCTCATTTCACTTCTTTCTCCCTCTGCAGGGACAATAAAGCAGAAGGAAATATAATAGCACACTAAGACTACTACTACTACTACTGTGCTATTACAACATTGGAATGAAGTTTCCTGTTCTCTGACTCTTTGCTAATAACTATTCATGGAGGAATATTCATGGCAGAAGAGACTGCCAGAGTTGAAAGAAGCAGCAAAAGCAGCCGCTATATTTGACTCTCAGGCTGGCAACCCTGCAAAAGATGAAAAAGTAGGCCCAGTATTCTGAATGAGTTGTGGACGAAGAAGAGAAGCTGGCAGAAAGCAGCCAGCTTTCTGGCCTGTGCCAAACCTATATCTGGATTCTCTCTCCTCCGGAGGAAGCCAACTACACACTGTCAGTGGGGAAGAATGTAAGAGGAGCCCTGCTGGATAAGACCAAAGACTCGTTTAGTCCAACACCCTTTTCTCACAGTGGCCAAGCAGATGCCTGTGGGAAGCCTGGAAGCAGTGCCTGAATGCAGCAGCGCTCTCCTCGCTTGTGATTCCCAACAACTGGTATTCAGAGTTGTAGCTCTGCATTATTGGAACACCCAAATAACCAGACATCCCAGTTGTGTCTTGTGGATCCCCTACTTGTGAGCAGGAGCTCAGGCATTGGGTTTTCTGTGCTCCTATCTTGTGGTTCTTTGGAGCAGGGCAGTGGCATAGCATGGGTTGCCAGTATCAGGAGCAACATGGAGGGGGTGGGTAGAAGAGAGGAAAGTGGATGGAGTACACATGTGCATTCAACAACCTAATGGCATCTGCATTGCCCAGGAGATCACAGCCACAGAGATAAGAAAAGAAGAGCCATTCTGTTGTCTGGAGAGGTCGCTTCCTGGTTCACATGGAGAAGCCATTTTCAACAGAGCCTAGCAATGGAAATGCACAGTTGTATTAAGGCAAAGCCAGGTGTTCAGATTTTGTGCCCCTAACAATTTTGTAGCCGGTCAACTGCCTCTGTGCCCTCCCCACAGGCACGCTATGCCACTGGAGCACAGAAATAAGACGCTATGGAGGAGCTAAAAGGCTCCTTGCTCTACATACATGTTGGAAGTACATATAACAGCAGGGATTATTAAGGTCTAATTCTGTTATTGGACTGGATGACAGCAGACTCTGATTGGCTGGAGATTCTAGTCAGTGAGGAGTTAGCTGTCAGTGAGGAAGATGGCTGAGGTTTCATCACTGGAAGGGAAAGTAGTCCTGAAGGACTTTTTCCTTTTGTAGACCTGCCCTAAGAAAGACCAGCCTCTGTTTTATTTCTCCCCATGTCATATGCTGTTTTTCCTCACTTTACCTCAGTAAAATATTATCAGTTTCTTTTTCTCTCTGGACACCATCTGCATTATTCCAGTCACTCTGCTAACAACACAAGCCCTACATGCAAAGAACATGTGAACAAGGCTATGGAGGGCTAAAAATGTGGATTTACATGAGCCACCCTGGCTTGCAAGCATTTGGTTTGACATGTCAATACATCCTAACTATCTGTGGCTGTCCACTTGATTCAGAACCCTACTTTCCAGGGTTGCTTGTCATGAGAAAAGAGCCCTATATCAATATCCCCCCTTCTTTGCACAGCAAAACAGCTGGTGCCATGCTAAGCAGCTGTTCCACTTTTGCTCCTCTGTGGTTGCAAACAAAACCGAGAGAACGGGGTGTCAAAAGCCCCAAACCTATGGAGAGACTCAGCTCAGAAAAGCTTGGATTGATCAAGCACGCCCCGTCTGTTGGCTTTGAGGGGTCTGAATCTCCTTTCTACATATGTTAGTAGGGATGGCTACATTTCTGCTTTATGAAATAAAGGTCTTATAGGGAAAGGAAAGCACCATTCGCCCCACCTCCTCGGCCTCGCTCCCCTCAGGCTGCCATTAAGTTTGTTTGCCTGTGATTCCTTCCAGCTGACAGAGCCAGTCTGTTAGCAGTTAAGTTAAACAGAGCTTGTCCTGTAATAACCTCTCTTTCAGGCTGCTAATTGGTACCAGCACCCCTAGTCCATGCCCTGGCCTACCCTCCAGCTGGGAGCTGGTTCAGTGAAGCTCTGGGCCTGGGACTCTGCTCTAGCAAACCCCTGACCCCAGTCGCTTAGCTGAAGCCCAATATCTCCCTCTTGCCGCTTCTGCTGAAGCCTATGACTGCACGTTTGGCAGAAGACGTGGGAGCCCAGGTTCCTGCCAAAGAAAGCAGTGGGGTGGTTGTCAGCTGAGAAGTGGTGGGCAGAGTGAAGCCAAACAAGAATCCCACATAGGAGAAGTGTTGCCCAATGATATTTGGCCCACACAACCATGGCCTAGTTAGCTTTAACGGCACTTTTCGTTCTACACTCATCCTGATTTATAAACAATTGTGGTGGAGACGTGATACCTCTTGTTCTGTATATTAATTTGGGCGTGATGCTCAACTTAACCACAGCCATTTTGGAAATGTGTGGTCTGAAATATTAAGGAAAATAAATTCTGCTTCCATGATGATGGCCCCAGGATGTGGTCTGAAGGCAGCTCCCTTGCTCAGGCTGGACAAGTCTGCCTTCTCTGGGTTTCAATAGGAGCCCTCTAGGGTTCCCTGGTGGCAGGAGTGCCTTGCCCAGTAGCAGAGAGGCAATAGCCTCCTAGGAGTGGCATCACTGTTGTGCAACCGGAGGAGAGAAGCAAAGTGGTGGGGAAGTCAAGGATACTTGGGCACAATCTGACACTCTCAGTGTGCTCACACAGCTCCAAGCTTGGCAATGCAATGTTCCTCCTTTTCCCCTTCTGGCAAGCAGCAATGGCAATGCGGTCGGGAGTCTACTGCAGTAGCTCTATCCCACTGGGTGAGACACACTTGCCTGGTGAAAAGAGGGGAGGATATAAATATCTGCATTTTAAAATAAAATAAAATGAATAAATAGTTCACCTCCTGGTGGTGCATTAATAAAACTGCTAGCACATTTTGCAAAGCTCAGCAGGGTCCAATAACGGTTTCAAATTGGATGAGGGAACATGTTGAGATTGGACTAGATGACACTTAAGGTTCCTTACAACTCTACAATTCTATGCTTTAAGGCAGACATCAATATACTCCGTAAGAAGAAGTGGATCTTAGCTGGTCAAATGCTCCTCCTTGCCCCTCCAGCTCTTCAGATGTTTCAGAAGTGGACACCCCACTTAATGAAATAGTTATTAGTGCTGATCCTTAGGTGTTCTTTCAATACTTCCAAGGTAATTTCCAACAGCAGACAAGTTACAGCAAGCTATTGTTTTTGCAAGATGTTTGCTGATCCTGAGCCAAGCTAAGCATGCATGGTGGTGGTAGACCAGTGACTCTTCATTGTGGGTTCTCTAGCCAAGCCACATGTGAAGTGGAGTAGGATAGAATGTAAAGCACTTTGGTGACGGTGCTGCCCTCTCCGACACACAACCATCTCCCATTATTACTATTGTTCTTATTATAATTAGGGGAAGGGCCATAGCTCAGTGCATCTGCTTTGCATGCAGAAGATCCTAGGCTCCGTCTCCAGCATCTTCAGATAGGACTAGAAATAGCCCCTGGCTTAAACCTTGGAGAACTGCTGCCAATCTGAGCTAGATGGACCAATGGTCTGATTTAGTAGGAGGCATCTTCCTGTGTTCTGGTGAAGGATGAACCCAAAGCCAAGCCAGCAGCTTTCTGAAAGCTTCTGCAAGTCCCTTCCTTGAAAGGCTGGTGGCTGTGATCATAAACCAGCAGTAGAACCAGAGAGCAAAAAAGGGGAAGGCAGTGAGGGTACTAGTAAGGTGTTGCTTCAAGAACAGCCTGATTTGGAGCCAGTTCCATAAACTGGCAAATGTTGAGAGAGTAGCCGTAGACCCCGAGTCAATCACCTTGCGTCCAGAGGAATTGTTTGGTTTGTTTTCAGCTGCAGCTTCCAGGCTTTTAACTCTCTTTGACAACCGCAGGAAAGAAAATTACTTGATCCCAAACATGAGGAGGTTGATGGAAAACAGATCTTTATTGGGCTGCTTTATCTCCAAATTGTTATAAAGTATAGGGGGCGGGGGCAGGGAGTGGACTATATAAACAAACATACACACAATAAATCCACAAAAGAAGCCGCTGGAATTATTCTCTGCAAACTATTTGGCAAATTTACTCTCTTTTTTTAATCAAATTGTTTGTGGCTAGAGGATGTGTTTTTTCTATGCAGCCATCACAAGAAATTGTTCACGGAGCAGCCTGTACAAAGGGAGATTGGATCATCTTGCTAAATTGGATACGTTGAGCACATGGTGGGTATATATTTGGTCTAAAAATTAATTGTGACAGTGACCGTGACGGGGTGTCAGCAGCACCATATCTTTTCAGGGTTCGTCTGAGTACAAATTGTGCAAAACACAGCTGGTACATGTGTAGCCTATGTTTTTATGGATGGCTTCCTCAAAGATCTTTGAGAGGCCTATCCCAAGAGGCCTGTTCTGCTTAGAGCACAACCCTCAAAGCACTACCCCAGAGACAATTCTATTAAAATATATTAGAATTGTCCCAGGGAGCAATACTGAGAGATGGTCCTTGGGGCCTTTTTCTGCTTTTTAAGAAGGTCCTCTTTCTTCATTATTTCAGATGGGGGAAGTGGATAAGCTATCTGGTATGGCTACTATGGGTCCTACTATGGGTCCTACAGAGGACAGCCCTCTATTTGAAGGAGTCCTCTAACTGAAGGGATGCCTGACCCAAGCCTGGTTTAAAGATTGTGTATCCCTCCAGGCTGTCACTCTTTTGTGAAAAGGATTCAAGAGTATGTCAGGTCTTTAGGTTTGCACAATTAAAATGAGACAAAGGGCTCTGCTATCCCAGTGCAACAAATCTACGTAAAAGAAAAAAGTCCAAGTGACTTTCTGCTGCTAGAAAAGTGATGGGGAAATAACCATCACCATGGCAACCTCTGTCTGCCCAGGCCCAAGAATTCCTCTTAGATGGGACTTTACCAACTTCTGTCATGTTAATACCTCTATCCAGGTGAGGTCCTGGCTTGGAAAGGAAGCATAGCCTGTATTTTTCCACTAGCCTGCAATCTTCCCTTTAATACTCCAATTAATCAAAATCCTACCATTTATTAATTTCTAGGATTGGGGGGGGGGGGGTTCCCAGCTCAAATCTATAACAATGGCAGAAGTAGAAAGACTGGCGATGTGATGACAACGATGACGATTTTTTATTTATACCCCACCCATCTAGTCGTGTTTCCCCAGCCACTCTGGGCAGCTTACAGCATATATAAAAGCATAATAAAAAATCAAGCATTAAAAAATTCCCGATACAGGACTGCCTTCAGATGTCTTCTAAAAGTTGTGTAGTTCTTTAGCTCCTTGACATCTGAAGGCACAAGGAAAAGTAAAAGGACATCACTTCTCGCAATGTCCAGTTCAGTCAGTGTGAAGTGGTATACATGAGATCATTTCTTTTGAGATTATTAACAAGAAACATAACACAAAGCGATCAGTCCAAAACGCACAATAGAATAATCATTCATTGCATTTATACAATGTATTTCAAAGATCCACAGTGCTTCACATATACCACCTCAGCAATCCCTACAACACAACACAGATCAGTGTCATTCTTCATGTATTGCAGATGGTTGATTGAGCCTGTGAGACAGATTGCCTTTGGCCACCCAACAAGTTCATGGATGGAATTTCAACTGGAAAGATCCCAGCAGCTTACATTTGTAACCAGCTCTCATGGAGAATAACTGGCTAGGCAATTATGCTGCTAGGAAGTGTCTTGGAGTTCCTACAAACTAAATATGAGTCAACCTATAAAGTGTTGCATAAAATAATAATAACCACGTGCTGCTGGGAGACGCGTCAACAAATGCCATCACATGAAAGCTTCTTGAGTAAGCCAGTGAACCAAGTGTATCGGGTTGTCCCTTAATTGACGTCCTCCTTGCTCTGCCCTCCACTGTGATTTGTGTCTATGCCTTACGGCCAGATGTTTTCAGAACACTTCACATTTGTTCCGGACGAAAGTTTCTCCAAAAATGGCGAACTACAAGAGCTAGGTTTTACTTCCACTCCTGTCCGTTCAGCAGGGTCCTGACCTTCTCTGGAGTATTGTATCAAGGTATTTGCACTATACTTGAAGAAAGATGGAGGCAATCTGGCAAAGCTTCAGAGAAAGGCAACAGCTTCACCTTCTGTTTCGAGGAACAATTCAAAGCACTGGTTAAGACCTACAAAGCAGAAACTGGCTTGGGTCCAGGCTATCTGAACAACCATAGCCTTTCTCTTGGATTTACACAAACCAAGGGGCATTTATCATCAACCAGCAGTCATTTATTTTTAGGCTGTTTGGCTGATGAAAGGCTTGGTCCTTAGTCCTAGTCCAACTGCCAGCTTCCCCCACTGCATATCAGATACTCCATTCACTTTGCTACCCTGGCTTCCAATATTAGTGGAGGAGAGGCACCTCGTAGTACATTATCTAGTATGAAGCATGTGCTGGCTGGGGCTGATGGGAATTGTAGTCCAAAACATCTGCAGGGCACCAAACTGGCAAAGACTATCCCATGGCACCTGATAAATCCAGGGATTGCCCTCAAACCAAAGGTTGACCTCCCTCAAATCTGCCTTAGTTCTCTAACTGCTGCTTGCACGTCATGTCACATCACATGACAGCCATCCTCGTTATCAGACTTCAGAGACGGAAACCTCACTTGCCACAAGTCACATGCTCCCAACTTAGCAGCACCTTGCAAGGAAGTCAAAGGACAAGGGCCCTTGGCTCACATCCCAGTCAAGGTATTCTGGAACAAACAGGCCAGCAGATCCTCAATTTGTCCTTCAGAGTTACCAAGCGCTACACCCTCAACCCATTTCCTTTTCAGTCCACCTCCTCAGGCATGCTGGTGGAATATCAGAAGAATGCAAGTTGTTGGCAAACGTTAGTCTCCATGTCCTTCACAAATCTTGAACTTTGGATTTGTGAGGGCAGAAAATACTGAGCCACAGTGATGGCAATATATCAGTTACTTCACTCTCTGGAAAGGGAATGGAAACCCCCTGCTGAAATTGCTCTTTGGGAATATTGGATCTAGGGTCAAATCCACATCATACATTTAAAGCACTCATATACCACTTTAAGCATAAAGGCTCTCCGCACCCAAGAATACTGGGAACTGTAGTTTAAGGGTGCTTAGTATTGTTAGGAGGCCCCTCAAAGAGCTTCATTTCCTACCACCCTTAACCAACCATGGTCTCCAAGAATTTTTCAGGGAAGCCATGACTCTTAAACTGGTATCAGAATGCTTTAAATGTATAGTGCAGATGTGACCTAACATGGAGGATATTTATATGTAAAAAAAAAACACATGTGTACACCATGTCACCAAGGGTTTTCCATTTTAAATCTGGGGAAGCCATTGTCTAGAAATGTCCTCTCATGAAAATTGCTGCAAGGACACAGGTTTGTAAGCCTGCTTGACATCGCCATAAAAAAAATGAATGCAGCCGTTTTCTATTGGCTGTTTAATGAGCATTCCTTCGGAACTCTTTGTGGGGAGATTAGATGGTTCTGCATCAAACCAGGTGTTATCCCACACTTTCTTATGCATTTCCCTGCCACTTTGCTTACTGCAAAAAGTCTGACCTTCTGAGAATGTGGGTTTGTTGAACAAGAGCTCCCAGCCAACTATAATTACGCAACCTGACTTTTCTCGTATGTTGTTGAATCCCACCCCAAAATAGTGACTGTCTGCAAACATCCAAGGTGAATATAACCCTCCTCAAATTTCCTCTTTCGCAATACTCATAAGTTCATGACTCTCAGCTAGGTGTCAGTTCAGTAATCTTTTTTTCTGAGCTTTGAAGAAATCTCCCAAAATTTTAGCCTTTCCATCTCAGGAAGATTTTCATCTCTCCTGGATCCTTTCACCTCTGTGAGTGTGTGTGAGTGTGTGTGTGTGTGTGTGTGTGTGTGTGTTTTCCCCTCACCAACACTCAGGAGAGGGGAGAGTACTGCAGGATAATATCAGGTAAGAATAATCCCTCAGTTGGTTTCCTTGTTTACAGAACCTGGAAGGGTTTTGCTTTGTTTTGTTTTTTAGCTGCAGAAATCAAGAGCCTCCAGTTTCGGGGTGGCAGAGAAAAGTTGAAGATCGTAGCCAAACTTAATTTTTCTACGGCATATTAAAGTAACCCGATCTAGCACATTTGCACAATGGCTCTGTCTGGCTGAGGATTATCATCTTGTCCTGTCTGCCTGAGGATTGCGGCACGAGTGCCAGCCAGCAGTTTGAAACAGGCCCTGTTTTCTCAGGGCATTCTTTTGGTCACAGTTCCATCCCTGCTAGACGTCAGCAGTGCAAAAGACCAGCACACCAACAGGTAGGAGGGAAACACTCTCCCTGAAGTCGCAATGCACTTATAGTGTCCTTCACTAGCCAAACCATAATGCTAAGTGCAAACAGATGCACATATCATCATTTGTGTTTGCATGTGTCATTGGTTTCTCTGATTTACAGGACTATTTTCCCTCCGCTCAAACTCAGCTATGCTCCGTCTGGTACAAAGATGTTTATGGTCCAACAAACCCATTTCCCATGAGAGTGGGAGAGCTTCGAGTAAACTAGCTAAAAAACATATGGCACACAACAGGATTACAAGGCTGAAATCTCAGAGGAGCCTGGGGGGTTGGAGAATTCAAGCTGCACTATATGGCAGCTGGCAGAGAGCAGTCTAGAATCAGAGGCAGTGAAACAGGAGTGTGGAAGGAGAGAAGCTAACTGAAGATGCTGGTGAAGAGTCACAGGTGTCTCTCCCTCCTGCGGCGACAAGCTCCCCTCCCTCGTGGTCTCCCAGAACTGGAAGAGGCATGAAGCAGGAAGAGCAAAGACAGGCATGCAGGCATAGTCTCCGATTGCTTGGGGGGTGGAAACCCCAGAGAGGAGGGGACTTAGGCAACTGTAGTGAGGTGGGGACCTTCAGTCTCAGCAACTGCTTCATGGGCGGCAAGATCTACCGAAGATGAGTTGCTGCCTTCTGACACTTGATGACAGGTAGAGGAAGGTCAAGGGCAGCCATTTCATTGGCTGTGTGGGGCCCCTGGGTCTTCCAGATCCACAAGGCAGTGCAGCATCCAGCAGTTGGTTTTTTAGTGTAAAGGTTATTCCAGGTGACCTGTGATCTTAGGTGGGGGTAAGTCCCGCACCCATCTGATAGTACACAGGTCCTATTATGTCCATTTACAGTTTACCCAGAACTCCTTCATGACAGAACCTCTCTTACTTCAAATGCTGCCTCAAAACCCAACTTTTTCCTATGAGGCCTTTGCCACAGCTCTCTAATGCCCATCAGAGATGGGGGAGAAAGTCAATTTTGTTCTCATTTTAAAAATCACCTAATTTTCATATATCTGGGAAAGTGTGCATAAAGTTGTACACACTGGTGAAAATAGCATACAAAATGCATTAAATATGTGTATATTAGTTAAAACTGCATTCAAAAATGTTGTTTATTAGTAGAAATTTGCATGTATGCTGACAGTGCTGTATTAATAATTAAAACAATGCCTTCATCGGTTCCGCAGTTGTGAACCGCTGAAATCTTATCCAAATCCTTTGATAGCTTTTCAAGCTGCCCTGACACTATCTTCCACTTTTCTCCATGTGATGACATTTTCCTTACTCTATTTTTTCCTAATCAAAAATCCAAACAAAATGTGCTTATCTTCCAGTGATATGCTTTCTAATTTTTTTCCTTATAAAATTGTGCCAGGATTTTTCAGTTTGCTGTATCTGAAAGCTACCAGACACGTGTGGGAAACTTCAGGCCAAGGAGACATTTTTACCCAAATGATGGTTGCTTCCACCATCACCGATGAATATTCCTCCTTCCTAGTCCTGTAGGCATTTGGGGTTTAAGCATGTAGAATGATTAAGCATGCAGGCGGGCACAGAATTTAAATCCAAGACAAGTTGATAAAGTTGATTAAAAGTCAGTTTCTTATTAGGAAATCCAAACATTAGAAAAGAACATAGTACTAAAACGAGTTTTCCGTGCAGCATGATGATAAGTGGGTCAAAGGCAGACTAGGATCTAGCCTAGCAGACCAGCAAGGATCTCTGATTCCCAGCTGCTGAACAGTAGCAACAACAACATGATTTCCCCTGCCCTAAAATACAGTGTTATGAATCTGTGCGTACAAGACTCCCTAAACTCTGGATCAAGTTAGTATTAGAATTTAACTAAGACTGCTGTGTTAAAACTGGTTGCTAGACCTGTGTGTGTTAAGATGTGTGTTGGATGCTTTTCATCCTTTGGAATTAACATGTGTGAAACTACTAATTTAGCTAGGTAAACTTCCTAAACTGTGTGTTAGACACTTCACTAATCCCTTGGTATCTGAAGAAGTGTGCATGCACATGAAAGCTTATTCCAGAACAAACTTAGTTGGTCTATAAGGTGCTACTGCACAATTTTTTTTTTATTTTTTTTTTTTATTTCGAATGCATCAGACCAACACGGCTACCTACCTGACCCTTGGAATCTACATGTGTTAAAACTAATTAACTCAGGTTAATTTCATTGGAAGCGTTAGCCTGTGGGGACCCCTCTATCATAGGCTCAGGTTGCACATAAGTGTAAATAAGCCTTGTATCATAAAGAAAATGCTGCACCTCGTTTTTCAAAAGAAAACATAGACCGTGACCACAGCGCCTCGTGGGGTTGGGACTGATGGAGCTCATACCTGCACACTGTGGCAAGGCACTATGGCCAAGGGAGCTTGTTTCTCCCTTGGCACACTGGGCACACAGGGCTGTGGTGCCACGGCAGGCTCCTTTACCTCGGCGCCCTTCCCCCAGAGTCCCCCACCCCTCAGTGCTCACGCTTGCCTGCCCAGGGCCCCGTGAGCTCACGCAATGCCACTGTATCACTGTTGCACTATTTTGCTTAGGCTGTTGTTGTTTTGAGCTGTTTTGAGCACAGACATATTTGTGGAAAATGCAGCATATAAATAAATTGGCTGTGGCTATGACTACAACGGGAGTCACTGAGACGGGAGGCGCCCTAAGACTCCTTGCTGCCCAGGAGGAGCCCACAGCCAACCTGGGTGGGGTCAGTCACTGAGAAGCTGTATCAATGTGCTTCAGCAATGGTGGGAGTGGTCAGCAGTTCCGGACATTGTCATGGTCTGTTGCAGGGTCTCAAGTAACACAGCAGGGAAAGATTTCTGCTCTGGATCCCAAAAGGCCTTTGTCTGTCAGGTGAGATAGTTCTTAGGGCTCTTCCACACTCCAGTGTGTTTTCTGCTTGACCCACACTTTCAAGGCACAGGTCCAAGCTGTTGTCCCCTTGAACTGCTCCTTTCCCATGGAAAACCTACTCTTTAGCTTTAAATCGTAACAAACAGCAATCCTCAGCAAAAAGCCCTATTGCTGTTCGCTCCAAATGAGTGCAAAAGAGTGGTTTTCCCTGCAGGGGGGGAGCAGCAGGACAGATAAGCCCTCAGAGAAAGCACTGGCCTGAGTTGATAAAGGGCAGCTTCCTACATGATATATATCCTACAAGTGTGTACATGATTTCTTGTGTATATATAAACAACCGTAGAATACTTCTTTTAATATATGAGAAGGAGAAACCCGAATTTACACTCCTCTCAACAACTTAAATATCCCTGGGTCAATGTAAACATCCCCCAACATTTTCATTTACATCTGGCACGGAGTAAAATTGTATTAACTTTGCACAATCCAAATTGGATCTAGCAGAGGCATAAGCCTTGTTCTGGATGTGTAAAGAAGATTGTTCATTACACTTGGGCAATATTGTTGTCAACAACGGCAATCCCCTGTACACCTGGATAAAATTAAGTCTTGCCATTCTAAGCTGAAAGAGAGCAATACAAAACAGCCATTATTCAAAACGATCAAAATATCTTTATCCCCCTAATCGAAAGCATCCTTTAAGAAGCTTCTTCAGGAATGTCCGATGTTTTTAAAGCTAAACTGTTATAATTAACATCCTTAGATCAAGGATTACACTGTCCAGAACTGGAAGGGTAGGATTTGGCACATGGCATGACACGCATAGAAATTGTGGTACAAATAAACTCCCTGTGTGGAGCCTGAGGCTACCCAAGACTCATCCACATCCTCTTGTGTCATTGCATAGTTTGAAGCAGGGGGTGAAGAGACAGCCCTAAAGATACTCAATCCACAAATATAATGAATACATTTTGTCCTGACCTCATGGGCAGAAAAGACATTTTTTTAAAAAATCTCCAATGCGTCAAACATTAATCATCGTTCTCCTCAGGTAGAAAACTAATAAGGTAAAGGTAAAGGGACCCCTGACCATTAGGTCCAGTCGTGACTGACTCTGGGGTTGCGGCGCTCATCTCGCTTTATTGGCAGAGGGAGCCGGCGTACAGCTTCCAGGTCATGTGGCCAGCATGACTAAGCTGCTTCTGGCGAACCAGAGCAGCACACGGAAACGCTGTTTACCTTCCCGCCAGAGCAGTACCTATTTATCTACTTGCACTTTAATGTGCTTTCGAACTGCTAGGTTGGCAGGAGCAGGGACCGAGCAACAGGAGCTCACCCCGTCGCAGGGATTCAAACCGCCGACCTTCTGATAGGCAAGTCTGTGGTTTAACCCACAACGCCACCCGCGTCCCAGAAAACTAATACTGGTTGACTAATTCCTCCCCCACTCTAATGGCTATTAGCCACAGTGGCTCTGTTCTGCTGTCATTGTAGGAGGCAGTTGCCTTCCTTCTCACCAACTCAGTTCACTTCTGATAGTGGAGCTTGGCTTTTTTTCAACCAAGCAACTGGTGCTCCATTTTACTTTCAAATGTTAGCCCTCACCACCGTTTCATGGCCCAATAACTAGTGAGTATGCATGTATCTGGTTCAGTATAGAAAATATTTCAGGAATAGTAGCGCAAATGGGTCAGATCAAAATCAAAACAGGCAAATAGATTTTCTGCAAAACCCGCAAGTTAGAGCTTGAAAATTGGGATTGGACACAGAATTCTTCTTACAGGTTTTCCAAATCACTGTGATTTGGAGGCCTCCGGGTATAGAGTGGCATATTTATTATTATTATTATTATTATTATTATTGTTATTATTATTATTATTATATAACTTGGAAGACACCTCATTATCTCCCTACAGCATTCCTTGCAGTGAAACTACAGTAAGTGACATTCTTGAAATATAATGCCTTCTGCTTAAGTAGTTTACCGTTCCCTTCATTTGCACACATTTATGTCATATTGATTTCAATTGGGACTAAGCATGCATAACTGTGGGCTGGTTAGCAGCCACCCTGTGTACACAACCTTGTCTGGTGCCCTTGGAGAAGGGCTGATGTCTGGGACACACAGTACCACAGCCTATTTCCTAACATCACATTTTGCATTAAAATTCTGACATTGAATGCATTTAATTATAAAGCTACAGACAACAGGACCCAAAAGCTCCTCCTTGCAGATGTGACCAACTATAAATAGCCTGCAGGATAAATAGACAACTGACAATTACAGGCTGCAATTCTCCAGCCTTAGCATGTAGACAACACCTGCTAATAGGCCATTTTTACTGGTTTATTTATTTGTTTTAAGGCACAAAGTTTCTGCAACAATAAACCCCATGATGACTGATTTACTGCTTTCAGCAAAAATGTTAGCCCTTAATGATCACTTGCAGGTATTTTCCTAACCCCCTGCACTGTATTTAGGGGCATTTCTCCCATTCCGATGCCATTCCAGTGGCACCCTTTAAGACATCATCAAATGTCAAAGATGCACAGTAGCATCACTTCATAGCGGAGAAGATTTTGACGACATCAGCACACTGTGCATTATTATATTTAGCCACTTCTTGCAAAAGACATCCAAAGATGGGGTGCTTAGAAATGAACCTCCAAAATATTCTAGACTAACTTATCTGAATTTTTTCTTCTAAATAGCAGTAGCGAAAGACATATGCTGCTTGGGCAGAGCATAATACTGAGTGAGACAGGTGTTTCTCCCCTTCACCCCACCATACAGTGATCCATCTTTGCGGTTCTTTAAATTTTGAAGATGCTAAAACCATATCACTTTTACCATAACTGTGCATACTGCTCTTGCTGGCCACATTGAAAAGTTAGAAACATCTACATAACACCCCCCCCCCAAACAGCATACAAATTGATATGGCTAATCTGACCCAACAACCCCCCACTCCTTCACACCCACAAACAAAACTCACTGCAATCAACTAAATACAATGAACCATGCACTGGACTCTCTAACCTCTCACACCACCAACAAAAAGAAACAGACAGACAAATGAAGAACCTATCCAGGACCTTTAAAGCCCTATGCGGCCTAGGACCCATGTACCTATGGGACTGCCTCTCCTAGTATGCCCCGCCGAGGACCTTAAGGTCCACAAATGACAACACTTTGGAGGTCCCAAGCCACAAAGTGGTTAGCTTGGTCTCAACTAGGGCCAGGGCCTTTTCAGTACTGGCCCCGACTTGTTGGAACGCTCTGTCACAAGAGACTAGGGCCCTGCAGGACTTGACATCTTTCCACAGGGCCTGCAAGACAGAGCTGTTCCGCCTGTCCTTTGGTTTGGACTCAGTCTGACCCTTATGTTTCCCTCCCCTTATGATTTTGAACTATTGGCTACTATTAAAATGAGGCTGCATTTAAAATTGTATTTTAACCCATATTTTAATTTGTGTTTTCCCCCCTCCCCTATTATGTTTTTATTGTGATTTTACTGGTATTAGCTGCCCTGAGCCCAGCTCTGGCCAGGGAGGGCGGGGTATAAATAAAATTATTATTATTATTATTATTATTATTATTATTATTATTATCCATGCAAAGCTGACACAAGAACTCTACAAGTATACAAAGCAAAAGAATGAATGAATATCACCCATCTTCTATCTCCCCCCCTCCCCCCACAACCTCACAATGTCTATGACAGCAGTGTCTCATGCCAAATGGAACTGACCTGTAGAAAGGACTCTATGAACTAAAAACAGAGACACTGTATGTACCCTTGTTAACTATGAAAATCCTTTAATAAAAACATTTTTTTAAAAAATTCCCAGTGCAATAACTGTGGTGCAATTTCTTATCAGTACAACTCAAGAGTGGATCCACACTGGCTTGCAACAGATCAAATACTGTGTTTTGTCCACCCCACATTAGGCATATAGATGCAACGGAGTAACTCGCCATTTGCACTTACTCTATCATATAGAGATGTCACAGGGTTGGGGGGAAATGCAACAGGTAAATGAGCTACTGTGCCACCATCAAAAGCTAGCAAAAGATCCCAGTGTGTATTGAGTAAGTTTGTCAGGAGAAATTGTTTAGCAGTTAAATTGACATAAATTGATTGGATTGGATAATTCCTCTTGCCAGAGCTGTACCATTCCCAGGAAGGAGAGCAAAAGAACACCTTCCCTCCCTGCACAGCTGATGTGCCTGCCTCCAAATGCCCCAGGCATCCATGCAGAAGCATAATTTTCTATTAGGGCCTCCGCACATGAAATCTGGGAATTAACGGAGCTTACATGAATTGGACTCTCTGCATCATTGAGCATGCAAAATTGGTCAGCACACTTTATGTATGTAGGACTTATTTAAATGTCACCCCCTTCTTCCAATGCACACATATCTGGGGACATATGGAACATGCAGGTGCAGGGAGTGGGCGAGTTCGAGAGGCTTAGCACATGCTTTGTATGCCAAAGATCCCGGAATCAGTTCTTGGAATCTCCAGGTATGGCTGGGAAAGACGACTGTCTGCAACCTTAGCAGTCACCAGCTAAGACTTTTTGGGAGTTGGAGTTGAACATCATCTACAGGGCACTAGCCTCTTCACCTCTGAATATGAGCTTCTCAAAACCCAGAGCTCCTGTTCTGCAACGTGACAGGATGTACTGTATGATTGTTGTATAATTATTCCATCCAGTCCCACAGCCCTGCCACTTCCCTTGCTTTGCCAATACTCCCCATTCCTGATCTAAGCTCCTTGCTTCTTTAAGACCGAGTCCCTTTCCATCCCGACTCCCTCCATGCCGACTGGCCATGCCCCGTCCTCCCTGGTCTCCTTCTCCTTCTACTCTGCAGTCGTCCTTGACTCCTGAACTGCAGCACCACCTACTGTTCCCAATCCCTGTTGTTGTTGTTTTGTTCCCCCTCTCTCTCAGCCATCCTCCCACCCCACACCCTCTGTGTCCATCTTTACCAGTCCCTTTACATTCATCACATTAAAGAGAACATTTCATGGCCATCTCTTTTATCTCCTTCAATGAGCACTTAATCAGAAAAAAATGCTTTCATGTTGCTAAATCAGGGCCAGTGGGCAAAGCTGGGCTGACAAGAGACATTTCCCTCTGTCATTAGCCTGGCCAAAATAGTATTAATTACACAGGCTGCCCTTTGATTGCTGGAGTGTGGAGAGGGCTGGGGGTGGTGACAGCTATAGCTCTTCCGCCACCCCCGCCCCATCCCATCTCTGCTCCCTTCCACCCAAGTGCCCTCGGTCACGTTTGGGCTTTGGGGTCCACTTCATTGTCTCCACATCCCATCTTGCTTTTCAGCCTGAAGTATGTTTTATGGGGAAAGAGAGTGGCTAAGAAATGTCATAAAATATCTTGTTTTACAGACCCAGTTTTCATTGAGGTATTAAAGTTGCTTCTGCCAAGCCTGGACTGAACATTCCTTCACACCAAAAACAAAAATAAAAGTTCCCACACAGTGAAACTAGATGCTGAGAGGAAGGTTTGTAAACTAGCTTTATCTATGACATGCCCTTGCCATTGTGCACACTATCTATCTATCTATCTATCTATCTATCTATCTATCTATCTATCTATGTATCTATCTATCTATCATCATCATCTATCATCTATCTATATTAGAGAGAAATCTGCAACTGCATGAGACACATCCCGGTCCTGTAGTATGGAGAAGTATAGTCAGACAGGCACAGGTTTTGGTGTGGACTTAAACTTTTTTGTCACACTCCTTGGGATGCACATCACAATATGAGTCTATTTTAGAAATAGGTGACTCTGTCAATTGCAATTTTTCATTTTTTTGAAAATTAAAAAATTCCTTCCAGTAGCACCTTAAAGACCAACTAAGTTAGTCATTTTAAAGACCAACTAAGTTAGTCATTTTTTTGAATCTTTTTTCCCATATTTCCACATTAGTCTATGGCTATTATTTGTTAACAAAGAACCTGAGAATTCACCAGCCTTTTAGTGGGAATTTCTTCTAATATACTCACACTTGTATGCAAAGCAGTTTCCCCTAATGCAATGCAGTTACGTTTGCTACTTTCACTAATGTATACACTTTAATGCACACTTTACTTGAAGATATGCATTTTGGTACATTACATGGCTTGAGAACTGCATTGCAAAATTCAGAGAGGCGCAAATTTCAAAGGATGGCTTTGCCTTTATCATTTCTAGCCCTGGATGGCTCAGGGCAGCATGTGCCTCTAAACCAAAAAAAAATTGGAAGATTATAAGAGGCAATCACCTCACTGGTTTGAACCTAGCAAGGGGAAATTAACACGTTGATTGCCAGGATAGATAATGGAGGCTAAAACCTCCGTTATGTGTTATTAGTTGGATTCAGACTTGCATTTTGGAAGTACAGTGGTACCTCTGGTTACAAACTTAATTCGTTCCGGAGGTCCGCTCTTAACCTGAAACTGTTCTTAACCTGAAGCACCACTTTAGCTAATGGGGCCTCCTGCTGCCACCACACCACCAGCGTGCGATTTCTGTTCTCATCCTGAGGTAAATTTCTTAACCCGAGGTACTACTTCCGTGTTAGCAGAGTCTGTAACCCGAAGTGTTTGTAACCCAAGGTACCACTGTATGCCCGATATTTTGCTAACATGCTGCAGCCAGTAAAGCGCTGTATGTGGTTTCATGGAATAAGACCAATAATGGGCTCAAGGGAAGAGAAGGTCCTATGAACAAAAATGTCTTTCCTTGTGGCCAGCCTTCTGAGGGCCTCATGCCAGTGGTGGGCGGAACCAGAGGCAAAAGTGGGTGGAGCAACACATATGAATCTTAACTTTGAACATTAGGCCAGTTTCTACACACTCACACAACCCTCTCTCATCCCCATCCAGAGCAGCAAGAGACATTATTAGAGTTCAAGGACACAGACCAGCCAGGCAAAAATATTTAGGGTGCAAAGAATGCCAATGTGGGGTGTTGCCTCAGGGGAGTGATATGGCCTGGGTGCAGTACAAAGGGCCAAAGAGAAAGGGTAGAAGGCCGCTGCACAGCAGTAATGCATTAGGGAGTATTTAGCTTTTTCTCCCTGCACGATTTCCCTATTCGAATTCTCCATCTACATACCCCAAGCTGGTATTAGCAACATGTTGTTAGGCAGCACTTTTTTTCCTTTAAAAATGTTTAGAGGTATTCTCATTGTGATTCAGGAAAATCACCATTTTATAGTTCAAAGTGGGGAAAATAAATATAGTATATAGACAAAAAGTACAAAGATTCACAAAATGTTTAGGGATATGCGTACCCCTGCGTACCCCCAGAACAAAAGCACTGGTGTTAGGGAAGTAAACTACAGGGAGTACTGCTGGTCTGATTGCAGCTATGAGAGGAGGCATTTTGAAACAGTTCCTGGAGGAAACCATTACATTCTGCCAGCATTTCTTCTCCAATCAAAATGGGGGCTCCTTCTCCAAATTAAGTCACCGATCGCCCACACCAAATCCACTTTATTATTGTATTACCAGGACTGCTCCGTGTTCCACGTGGTGATCCTAGGCTGAGAATATATTTTGCCTCATGGTTTGAGCCCTGTGTAAGTGGTTGGAACAGAGCACTCTAAGAGGGTTTCCAAGTTAAGGATCACGTGCACCCAGAAATCAAGTTAACATATAATGAACTGCAGTTGCATCTTACACCCACGTTAAATACAAAACCAAATTGATATTTTGGTAACCAAAAAAGTACAAAAAAGAAGTAAACAAAAGTAGGAAGGTAAGTAGATAAGTAGACAGATGTAACATTAAAGTGTGAAGGTCTCTATCCTCCCTTCAACTTGAGCACATGAACATGTCCTTCTCATCTTGCAAGTGAACATGTGGGACCACGGACCACCATTTTGTAATCTTGCTCCATGGCATAAGAGCACCACTGGGCTTCTTGGGGGGATTTTTAGTTCCTAGTTCAGCCTCAGATCTTCTCCCATTTGACATTGAGTAAGACACTGAGGTAATTTCACATTCAAACCAGCATGCACTGCTGTTGTGCAGGCAGGGTGTGCAAAAACACGTGGCAGTGAATTACCCGACAGCCTGCCAATAGCTGATAATAGGCAGAGTGGAGGGCCTGAGCCCCACATTTTTTTGTTCATAAACTTTGCCTGTCCTTCCCTAGGGCTCAGGGCAGTAAGTTCAGGTTCCACTGACAACATTAGCAATTAGCTGGTTAGGAGTGTATCTCCGCATATTAAAAACAGCAACAACAAAACCAGCCCTCAGAGCAGTGAATCATCCCACAGGCTCTGTTTAGACTGGGTGGCATTTCCAGGCTTCTGTGCACCCGCTGAGGCTGAGCTTGAGGGTTCATGAGGGAACCACAGCTGAAATGTAAACAGCCACTCTCCATTTCCAAGACAATTCATTGGGAGCACGGTTGAGAAAAGGACGCTGAAGGCCAGGCCAGATCCCTGTGGGTCCCCAGGCAACAGAACTGCATGAATGCCCTCTTGAACAGTAAACCTGTCCTCTCCTAGTGATAGTATGCCATCTACATCTTCATCTGATCCAGCTGTCCAAGAATATGAAAGGTGCCTTTTGCCTGGTTAGCCAAGGGGTCTATCCAGCCCAATGTTGCTTATTTTGACTAGTTGCAGTTTTCAGACTGCCTGAGGTTCCTTATCACAAGTCTGCTCTTTGTCTCTGGTTCCCATCAGCACCAGCCTGCATGGCCAATGGTCATAGATCATGGGAGCTGTAGCTCAGCAACATCTGGAGGGCCACAGGTCCCCCACCCATGCTTTAACAGGAAATGCTACAATAGGGACTGAATCTGAGATGTTACATATGCAAAGCATACTTGATCACTTACTCCTATCAATATGGATAATTGAGAAAACCAAGCTTACAGTGGTACCTCGGGTTAAGAACTTAATTTGTTCTGGAGGTCCATTCTTAACCTGAAACTGTTCTTAACCTGAGGTACCACTTTAACTAATGGGGCCTCCCACTGCTGCAGTGCAATTTCTGTTCTCATCCTGAGGTAAAGTTCTTAACCCGAGGGACTACTTCCGGGTTAGGGGAGTCTATAACCTGAAGCATCTGTAACCCAAGGTACCACTGTACTCTGTTTTCTCTCACAGCATACAAAACATTTGTCTTTTACTAAAGATTTCCATGGAGAAATACGTCTGTATGGGGAAGGAGGGTGGTACCTTACTGCCAGAAAACATGCTTTGCATGCAGAAAGTCCCAGATTGCCATGTAGGAGCTTCATGTGGGAAGGACTCTTGCGGGGAACCCTGGAGAGCCACTGCCAGTCAGTGTAAACAATACCAACCTGGATGGCTAGTGGTCTGGCTTGATACAAGGCAGCTGCCTATATTCCTATCAGTATTGGTTCAGAAAGGGGAGTGCATCAACGTTTTTAGTGTCTATGGAGGACCTTAGCTGGGACCTTTTGACCACCATGAGCCTGACCTTGCTGGCTAGTGATCCATTGCCCTTTCCCAACCCCTTTGTGGATTAGCAGCGCAGTGTTCAATAGGTTGAATGCATGGCAAGTTTCTTCCTGAATAAGCACAACCTTCAGAATATAAGAACCACCCTCAGATCTTTTGATAAAGGGTGGTATAATATTAATATTAATATTGCAGTCCTGCTGGATCAGGGTAATGGCCTATCTAGTCTAGCATCGTGTTCTCACAGTGACCAACCAGATGCCTGTAGGAAGCCTTTTGTGTGAAAAGTGGTCCATGAAGGCTGGTTCAAACGTGTCCACCTGCTTGTGAACCCCTGCAGAAAAGCTCCATGCTCCATACAAGAGCAATGATGTCTAGAGGCTGCTTGCCATATCTCCACCCATACAAGTTCAACATGTGTGTGCCGGTAAGAGCTGCTGGTGCTGCATGTGTTCTGGTAGACGGGACCTAGAGAAGAAGCAGCCCTTTGGACCTTGCAACTTCCATGCATTGAACCAGTACACTTCCATGGTAATGTCATTTGGGGTAACAATGTGAGAACTGACTCCTCTTTGGCGACAATTGCCAGCGGTCGTGCCTGACAATTGCTCGTTGGATGAGGAATGCAGACTCTGCCAGTTTTTCATGCTATTTTCAGTAGCCAGATTGCAGAAAAAGGAAACTGGCGTGGACATGCTCAGTGAATAAATATGATGACAACTTGGCAGAAAGCACCCGCTTCACAAGCTGTTGCCAGCATACATCGTATTTTGCTGCTTGTCTTTGTTTCTGGTGACACTGACCCAGACTCAGGCATCAGACCTTCTGCATCAGGTTATCAGTGCATTTCCCTACGCATGGTGGCATCTATTCCTTCCCCCTCCTCTCACAAGATCTCATCACCTGCCACAGAGAATGGAAAAAACCAAAATGGGAAAGAGCCCTTTCCTGAGTTACGCTCCAAGATTCCCAAGCATGACCCACTTCTGAGCGTCTAGGAGTTCTTCCAAGAGTTTTTTCCGGTTTGGAGCAGCACAAAAGCACCAAACTTTAAAAGATTACTGGCTACATCTCAAAGACCCGTCATCAGGTATTTGAAGATCAGCGAACAAATTTTGAAAATAAAAGGCTTTCATAGGCCTTTACATACTAGATATTTTCATTAATATCCTCAGGTTTGAACAAGTGTTTAACAGGGGATTGTATTTCTGAAAATGAGTGCAACACCTCTAAACTGGTGAGCCAGACAATAATATTGCTAAGTTCTTTTTTTCCTTCTTTTTAATATCCAAGTTGACTTTAAAAAGTGCAAAAGCAATGAGTTTTTGAAAAGGTATCCTTCCCTCTGCTAGTACAAGCATGATGATTTTGAGGTTAACAGTGCGGTCCTACTAGACATGTTTTCTCAGATGTTAAGTCCCATTAAGTTCAATAGTACTTACTCCCAGGTAAATGGGTACAGGATTGCAGCCTGAGCCTTGTGTGTGATGTGGCTGTGTGAGCATCCCTGGTACCAAGTGGAATTTTTTTGTGTGGCGTTGCTAAATACGAGTGACACAATTCCCATCCCACTCACCAATGCCATTGTATGAACCATGTTGGGATCATCCAGGGAGCCATTTGTATAAACATTGTGGCGGTGATGTGACTTTACTCACAAGTGACTTACAATCCACATGTGGTGGGAATGCCCCAAAATCCAACCCTTCTGGACAAAAGTCCTACAGAAAATAAGCAAAATAACTAATCAGCTATTAGAAGTCACTCAAGAACTGGCCCTACTGAAAATCATCCAAGATAATAATTGTACTGTAATTATATTCTTTATTACAAATGATGTTTTTTCCCCTTTAAAAGAATCCATTGCTATCTTTTGGTGGCATAATGGTAAAGAGTAAATTATAATTGCCTCTTTTCTCAGTATTCCCAGATTAAGAATTATAACTTTCCAGCAATGTACTAGTTATGGCAAGAAATTAATTTTAGAAATTACTGGGTGGGGATGGGGGTTAAAAAAAAGTACGGTAGATTATCTGAAATATATCCCTTATTGCTTGCATAGTGTGAAGAAAGGGAAAGTAACTATGAAAAATTGGATAAAGTCCTGAATAGGCATATCAGGTTAGATATTTGGAAATACTTGTGGAAGCAGAAAATTAAGGCATCTCATTGTGTCAGAATAGCTGAAAATAATTATTAAGTGCTTTCCCAGTGTTACAATACTCCTTGGTAATTGAAACAGATGTTGTGGAGACAGGTGGGAACTGCTGGAGATGCAGTCATATTAAAAGGGGTTCCTGCCATATTCACTAGCTTTGTCCTAAGATTAAGATTTTTTGGGGAGGAGGTGTTGAAAATTTTAAGGAATGGCACAGATAAGATAGTGGTTATGATATGCAGCACTATACATATTTATCTAGGAGTAATTTGCATACAACTCAAGGAGACTTACTCAGTTGAAGGAAATGTATCACAAGAGGAGTTTGAAGGCATTATCTTTGCATTAATCACATACTTACATCTCAGCAAGGACTTCAGAGAGTCCATGAAACCACACTGCAGGTCAAGGAACTCATACCCTCCAACATTTCTCCAATGAAAATAGGGATGTCCCATTCCACAGTGATAATTTTACTATTTATACCCCCATACATCTTACTAGGTTGCCCCAGCCACTCTGGGCAGCTTCCAACAAATATAAAAACACAATAAATCATTAAACATTAAAAAAAAACCCTGCCCTATACAGGATTGCATTCAGACAGCCCAGGGGTTGCATAACTCTATACCCTCCAACATTTCTCCAATGAAAATAGGGACATCCTAAGGAAAAGTGGGACATTCCTGGATCAAATCAGAAACCAGGACGGCTTCAATAAATCAGGGACATCCTTGGAAAATAAGAACACTTGGAGGGTTTGGGAACTTCAAACAGTTGCCAGGTTCGCCCATCAGCATGGTTTAGTGTTTTGAAATACTGCCTTTCCCATTCCTAAAGTCTGCCAGATTCTGACAGGCCAAAGCATAAGACTATGGAAAGAAGCACTGTAACCATTGCTAATAATATTGATGGGAGAACCTTGGACTTGTCCCATCTCCTTCACCCTGTGTTACTGCAATTTCTTTTAAAAATAAAAATGAACATCCAACCATGGGCCCATAACTGAAGGGTAGAGTATATGCATTGCATATATAAGCTCCCAGATTGAATTCCCACAACCCCTAGCTAAAAAGCGATCTCGGGAGTGGGGCATAAAACCTTAGATAGCCGTTGTCCACAGTAGGCAGTGCCATTCTAGATGGACTGGGTGTCTGACTCAACAGCTTCATGTGTTTAATATCCATATGGAAGTACAGAGTAGCAGAGAAGCATTATTAACAAAGCTCTGACCCAAAGCAATTGGTCAGAGCAACTCGCATTCACAGGGGTAGTAAATGGAGGCTGGAAAGGAGCATCATAAAACTATCCTAGCAGCATAGTAATGATGCTGGGTTGCCACCAAGAATTCTGGAGTTTATAGTTTGCTATGGTTTCTGAAGGCTCTCTAGTAGACGTCTCTGAAGCCATGCACAGAACTACAATTCCCAGACTTACCTGTAGAGATGAAATCTCTGTCATGCCTGTTTTAAATCTCTAGTGAGAATATGCTATGTCTCTCTTTCTCTTTCTCTCTGTGTGTGTGTGTGTGTGTGAGAGAGAGAGAGAGAGAGAGAGAAAGAGAGAGAAAGAGAGAGAGAGCCAACAAACATTAAAGGACACCAGCAATGCCCTCTGAGGGCAATTTGAACCTCCCATTTCTATCTATGCCACTTGTATACGGTGGTACCTCAGGTTAAGTATTTAATTCGTTCTGGAGGTCTGTTCTTAACCTGAAGCTGTTCTTAACCTGAAGCACCACTTTAGCTAATGGGATTCCCGCTATCGCTGCGCCGCCGCTGCGCGATTTCTGTTCTCATCCTGAAGCAAAGTTCTTAACCTGAGGTAATATTTCTGGGTTAGCAGAGTCTGTGACCTGAAGCGTCTATAACCTGAGGTGCCACTGTAAATTCCACTTGCAGTTCCCCTTTTATGCCCTCAGTGCCTACACATTCTCTTCAAAGTGAGGTAGGTTTAATGACCATTTAACAGGTGAGGAACCGAGATAGAGAAAAGTGATGGTGGACCTCCCAATGAGCTGGTGACTGCTGGGCCTGAGAAACCCAAACCCAGGGCAATCCAAAGCTCTGTGCTCCTCTAGCCAACATCACCAGCTCCCCGGTGTCTCCCCCACCCCACCCCCACCCCTCCATTTGTCTCCAGCTTACATCTTGCATTCAGCCTCAAATCAGGTAATCAGCTCTTTTGTGCTTGTGCGGGACTCACTTAGGGTCTCATTAGGGTCTCCGAGCCACTTGTCGTGTTGGTATTGCATTAATTAATGGGAGCATGAGGCACCAGCAAAGTGCAACGCATTTACTCTCTCCTCCTCAGTGGAGGCTTTTTACAAATCAGATCAAAGAGTTCCTCCTGGGCTCTGCACAGATGGCTTTAAAGAATCCATTCCAAGGACAATAGAAATAAGAACTCTAATAACCTTCTCCTATGGAGACCTGCCAGCTCCAGAAAGCAGCCAGTCTGGTGACCATTAAAGGGGATGCCTCTTTGGTTTCCTTTCCACTCTAATTACCCTTAACTGGCTGCTGCACCTGGAAGCAGAACATCAAGTGCTCTCCAAGGATCAGCGTGTCAAAGCGGCTTGCACTCAAAGAAGGATAGCCGCCTTGGTGTTTTTCCTTTTCCCAGCACTGAAATACAATAGCCTTTCTGATAGAGAGATAGGGCGCAGAAAACCACACGCTGCCGGCCTCAAGGTTTTTTTGGTACACACTCACACACACGTACAAACACAGTCGCCCCACACTTTTGAGAACCTTCTGTCAATCCTCCAGCAACCCCAGGTTCTCTTTCTTACGCCACCATCCTCTCTTACCTGCTCTCTTAAGCAGAGGATAGCAACATCATGCATATCTTTCAAGGAGAACATTTCTAAATGAGACTCAATTTTCCACCTCCAACCTCCGGTTTGTGTACCATTAAATGAAATGTGTGTGTGTGTGTGTGTGTGTGTGAGAGAGAGAGAGAGAGAGAGAGAGATGTCGTATTTAAATTTTGCTTCAGGCCACCACTGCTCTTCAAAGAATGGGAAAAGCTTAATTGGTAACGAGCATAGCAAGCCACTAGACAAGAGGTAGCCAAACTGTTGTTCTCCAGATGTTGGTGGACTACAGTTCTCAGCATGGCAGCAATCTGAGATGTGGGGAGTTAAAAGTCCAAGAAAAACTGAGGTATGCTATGTTGACTACAATGCACTAGGCCCTACTGTCTTAACTTTAAATCTGCCAAATGAGGATAAGGAGATTGCAAATAAAAGTTGAATGAATTCTCTGCATCTGTCTTTGTCACTGCCTGAAATGACTTTCACAGGAAGGGAGTCTGAGGAATTGAAGCAGATAGTGTTGGCGAGAGACAAAGGTCTACACCCAAGAGACAAAATAAAAAGTGACAAATCACCAGATCTGAATGGCATCCACTTGAGAGTTGTGAAAGAACTGAAATGTGAAATCGTTGGTCTTCTAGCAACAGTATGTAGCTTGTCCCAAAGTCTCCTTTCCTGAGGGATTCTGGGAAGTACTATTGCCCATCCCAGGAAAGCTGACAGAAAGTATTGTTAAAGAATACTTTAATTCATAGATTATCTAATGTTAGGGATGAGTAGTGAGATGGCCAAGTCTGCTGATGATACTAAATTGTTCTGGGTCATTAAAATGAAAAAAGATTGTGAAGAGCTCCAAAAGGACCTCTCCAAACCCATTAAGTGGTCAGTAAAATGGAAAATACAATTCAATGTAAACAAGTGTTAAGTGTGTGTGTCTTAATTTCACATATACACTCATGGTCTCTGAACTGACAGTGACCGACCAGGATTAAGATCTTGGGGTTGTAGTGGATAGCTTGATTAAGAGGTTGACCCAGTGTACAACAGCTGTGAAATGGAAAAAAAATCCATGCTAGGGATCTGGGATGCAACCACATCTGGGATATTGTGAACAGTTCTGGCTGCCTCAGCTCAAAGGGTTCAGAAAAGAGCACCCAACATGATCAAAGGGTGGAATGACTCTCCTATGAGGAAATGTTACAGCATCTGGGACTTTTTAGTTTAGAGAATACAAGAGTAGGGGTAACATGATAGAAGTTACAGTATTTTCCCATGTATAACATGCCCCTGTGTATAAAACACCCCCTATTTGGGGGGACTTCAAATTAAGAATATGGGGGGAGATTGCCCAGAGTTGTTCAGCTTTTGGGGGGGGTTGACCAAAATCTCTCACCCACCTGACAAACGCAGCCAATCTCACGTGGTGCCGAAACCATACTATGAGCATGTTGCATCTGTGCTCAAGGAGCTGAACTGTCTGCCAGTTTGCTACCAGACCAAGTTCAAAATACTATTGCTGAGATATGTGGATTGGGGAGAAATTCTGCTCAGCTGCATTTAAAGGGAAATCTTCCACGTTCACAGTGTCTGAAACAATGTGTGATCCAAAACAGAGCCATCCTTCAAATTTTGCAATATAGTTCTCCAGTAAAATGCATATAATAGTGCATACGAATGCATATACAACAGTAAAGTGCATGATATATGGAGAAATTGCTTTAGAAAAAATGTTTATTAGGCAAAAGTATGCATATTAGGAGACATTTGCACTAAGGTGCTGATGAATTTTCACAAGGATTTGTTTTTTGTTTTTTAAATCAGGTGTGGAAACATGTAGAACTGAAGACTTGAAAAATGAGATGAACCAAAATGGACAGTTTAGTCCATCTCTACTTCCCAATAAGAACAATCCACTGGCTCTGGAAAGAACACAACCCTCTTCAACTTTCCCTCTATGCTTCAAACATGCTCACTCCTTGGAGTATTTCCCAAGCATCTTCAAAATGGCTCTTCACCATGGCTGAGCTAATTTGTTTATCTTCCCAAATGTTTGCTTAGCAGTGGTTTTTTCAAACACATTTTTTCACTCTTTTTCACCTCAGAACAGGACTTTCTACTGGGGGTGGGGCAGGGAGGCAATATGACTCCAAATCACTTTCCCCTGATAGAATATCGTTCCCCCTTGCCCTTAAAAACAACAACCCATCAAGCCATAAGACCCTATTTCTAGGTTAGTGAACCGCTTGCAAACAGGTCCTTGTCCGTTGTTTATAGACCACGTGCATGCATACATAAAATAAACATGTGCCCAAAATGTAGCAAATTGACTTCTGCAGCAGACTCACGGGTAAAAGATTTACCCAGTTTCACACTGTATTGTCTAGTCGGCCCCTTCCTTGCAACCTAGAGGGTCAGCTGCTTTCCCTTCCCGTGAATTTCACTGGTCCTTCATTTTGGCAGCTGGGATTAAGATAGCGAAAACCCTCCTGTGTTCATCCACCTGCAGTGCCACAGCTTGGCGTTCTCCCCAGCCCTACTCCCGCACATTCCACAACCCTGCTTTGCCCAGCAGCAGCAGAAAATAAACTGGTATCTTCCTGTTCCTCCCCCCGGGGACCTGCTTCTCCCTCTCCGTAGTCTATTCCAAAATGGTAGGGAGAATCACATGAGCGATAGGGCTGTCTGGAAAGCTGGCAAAGGCCCGAGAATACAAACACAGAACCTGGCAACAAAAATAGGATCGCCAAGGAGAGAGGGGTGACGTCTTCCTGTTAGGGTTTATTTTTAAACTGTTTATCAAGGATTTGCTCCTGTTGGCATTTGAGGCTGGAGGCTCTTTGGGGGCAGGTGTTGCTGCAAGTGTCTGTAGAGGTGAGCTGGCATTGGACTGGCCCGTTCGCTCTTTCTGACTGGCCTGTAACCTTCTCCTTCTGCAGTATTTATTTTTGCATATTCATACCCAGGAGCCAGTAAGAACTTATATGGCAAATAACGTCCGCATCACAGATTTCACCGGTTAAGTAACTCCTTTGGCATTTGGTTAAGAAGCAAGGGTGGGGGGGAAAGCAACTCCGAAAGAAGATTGGCTGTTTCAAAGTGTGACTTTGGAGATGTGAGAGAGATGAAGACTGAAAACCTAAACCTACTTTTCTGAGAGTAAGCTGCATTGAAATCGCGGGACTTTCCTTTGAGGAGACAATGTACATACCATCTAACTTCTTCAGACCCATAACCAGACATGCGTCTTCCAGGACGCACTCCTGGGCTAGTCATGTGACTCGTGCCTCACTCTAAGGTTGAAAAAGTGCTTTTTTCAGAGCAAGAGCCCAACACGAGAGATCACAGCACCCAAAATGTCCACTTGCAATCTTGCACCCAAAATGTCCCATTTTTTTCTAGGGGCACTTGGCAGGCTTTCATGTGCCTCCTCAAGAGATCTGGAGGGTGGCAACACGAGAACGGGCCTTCTCTGCAGTGGCTCCCCGTCTGTGGAATGCTATCCCCAGGGAAGTTCGCCTGGCGCCTTCATTATACACCTTTAGGCACCAGGCAAAAAAGTTTCTTCTTAACCAGGCCTTTGGTTGATCTGATGGCCCTTTGAAAATGTGGCTCTTGGGGAGGGGTGTTATTGAGTTGCTGTTTTTATTTTGTTTATATATATTGTGGTTTTTATGTTGATCTTTTCTGTGAACCGCCCTGAGACCTCCGGATATAGGGTGGTATTTAAATTCAATAAATAATAATAACAATAATAATAATAATAATAATATAGGATTGAGCTCATAGGTTAAATGGAACTTACTTCCCAGGAAAGTGCATAGGATTTTAGGGATGGGTGAATCTGACAATTTCAGCTTCCCTCCTTTTCACATATTTCCAACTTTCAGATCAGTTCTCCACATTTCCACATCAATTTGTGAGTTTTTTGTGGGACTTACTTCTGTTTAGACATGCACTCGAGTGTGTGTATGCACTCTTCCTCCCATTCCCAAAATGGCCCAGTTCACATGTCACAGTAAACCACAGTTTAAATGAAGAGTGCTGTCAACCGTAGAGGTTTACTGAAATATACTCGGAGTCGTGTGTGAATTTCATGCTCTTTATTCAGCTCATAGTAGCAATGAATGAAATGTTCCCCAAAATGTCTAGCTATACAGTGGTACCTCGGGTTAAGTACTTAATTCATTCTGGAGGTCCGTACTTAACCTGAAACTGTTCTTAACCTGAAGCACCACTTTAGCTAATGGGACCTCCCACTGCTGCTGCGCCGCCAGAGCATGATTTCTGTTCTCATCGTGAAGCAAAGTTCTTAACCTGAAGCACTATTTCTAGGTTAGCAGCATGTGTAACCTGAAGCGTATGTAACCTGAAGCATATGTAACCCGAAGTACCACTGTATATACATTATTTATACAATGGGCTAATTCCGGGCTGCTCCTGTAGGCCAATCAGGTTGTGGATTCACCTCCTCCAGAAGCCTGATTGGCTGCTCCTGCAGCCCAATCAGGTTGCTGATTCACTTCATCCAGGAGCCTGATTGGCTGCTCCTGCAGGCCTATCAAGTTGCTGATTCACTTCCACCTGGAGCTGGATTGGGTGGCTGCTGTGGACAGCAGACAGCTGCATTCTGGATCCTGTTGTTCTAGGATTCAGCCCAGTACATAACATTTACATACTGCACGGTGAGCAATGACACACACACCCCATGTATTATTTCTTCCCTACAATAGAGATAGCATGTGGACAGGAGCCGTGGGATAGGCTTTGCCTGAAAACGTTGTGGGAATCCAACTGCTAAACAGACTATTCAGATTGCAGTCACCCACCTGCTTGTGGTCAGCACTGCAGGTCCCCAGCAAAAGGTCTTTTCAGGCTGGGTGGAAAAAGCCAGCCTCATTCTCCTCTCTGCAACAAGGACAGGCAAAAGCAGCCAGAGAGTACCTCGGGTTACATACGCTTCAGGTTACAGACTCCGCTAACCCAGAAATATCACCTCGGGTTAAGAACTTTGCTTCAGGATGAGAACAGAAATTGTGCTCCGGTGCCGCGGCAGCAGCGGGGGGCCCTATTAGCTAAAGTGGTGCTTCAGGTTAAGAACAGTTTCAGGTTAAGAACGGACCTCCGGAGCGAATTAAGTACTTAACCCGATGTACCACTGTACAGTGGTACCTCGAGTTACAAACGCCTCAGGTCACTAACTCCACTAACCTGGAAGAGTTACCTCGAGTTGAGAACTTTGCCCCAGGATGAGAACGGAAATTGTGTGCCGGCGGCAGAGCAGCAGCAAGAGGCCCCATTAGCGAAAGCGCGCCTCTAGTTAAGAACAGTTTCAGGTTAAGAACGGACCTCCGGAACGAATTCAGTTCATAACTAGAGGTACCACTGTACAGACACTTGGCAAAGGTTCTGGAGTCGTGAAGGCCAGAACGTCTCTCTCCTGGCAGACAGCTGCCTCCCTTCATTGCCTTTACTTAATGCCTTCCTTTTTGCAACATTGAGAAGTCCGGGGGCGAGCAAAGCGGGGGAGAGGAAGAGAAGGGAGGAAAATGGAAGGCACAAACAGCTGCCTGTTAGATAAGAAGGAGAAACGCCGCAAAGCACCGGCAAGGCCTGAGGCGCATACGTGCAGTCAGTGGTGTGAGCCGGTGCGGAGCGACACGCACCTCGGTCTCAAAATGGCTTTGCTGGCAAGCCAAAGGCAAGTCAGCTGAGGCTCCTGTCCGCCGGCCAAATCAGCTGCCAGGGAGTGAAACAGATGATGGCATGTGCTTATCCCTTGCGCGCTCCCTCCATTAGGGCTGCACCTGGCCTTGATGCCTTTGTGCTCGGATACCGAGTGTGCGTGCCTCCTAGCACATGAGCCTCTCTCACTCCCTTTCTCTCCTCCTGGCACTTCTGTGCTGATGATGCCACATGCCCTAGATCGGCAAGTATCCTTTTCAGTGGGAAATCAGAGCTGTTCCCAATCTCAAGCGTCCTAACTTGTTCCAACGATTCCAAACCGTTTGCCGGATAGTCACCATAGTGGACGGGTCACTTGGCTACCCTTGGGAGGAAGCCTAGAGAATGGCTTGTAAGGCAAAGAAAGAGGTCTGTTTGTAGATCCCCCTGAATTAAAACAACAGGGAAAACTGCTCTGGTGGATTGCGGCCTGCCTACCCAGGAGAGGAGAATTATAGGAATCCTCATAATACTGCTGATTCCAGTTCTATGCTGATCTGGAGGAGCTGGGTTGTATTCAGCTCAGAGCAGACCTGATGAAATTGAAGTTAACAAACTAAGGTAGTTGTGTCCTGGATAGGTCTACTCTGAGTAAGAAAACACTGACCACCACCCTCTGGCTGTATAGGAGGAGGATGGATAGGATAAAAACTACAGGAGCCAGTTCACTTCTTGGCCCAGTTTGAAGCGCTGGTTTTAATCTATAAAGCCCCAGATGGGTTGGGGCCAGGTAACCTCAGAGATTGCCTCCTAGCCCATATGCCTACCTCAACCTTCAGATTTGTTTTGGAGGCCCCACCAAGAGAAGTGAGGTGCTTTGCTACCAGGGAGATACCCCACCTCCTCAAAAGAAGTTCTCCTGGCACTTTCTCCATATTTGCGGCACCTGAAGCCCTTTTTAATCCACACCAGCTTTACATTTGGGTCGTTTTGTTCCATCTCTGTCGCAACAGACATTTTGCACCTGGACGCTCTGCACCAAAGTCACGTATTTTAGAAGGGGACACCCGGTTGCCTGCAAATGCCCTGCTCCTACTGCACACTGACTTTGCACTGAACTTCACGCTTATAATCTCTGTTTGTTTTTGTCAGATATGCAAGAGTAATTATCAGATGTGCTCCTTCCACGTAGCCTTTTATTCCAGAAAACATTCCGGGTGGCATATCCTTATCCAATGATGATGGATCAGTTGGTGGGGCGGGGGGGGGGAATCTGCATGGTGCAAAGGTGGTGCTGATATGTCAACTTACCGTTGATTTCAGTTACAGTGGTACCTCAGGTTAAGAACTTAATTCGTTCTGGAGATCCGTTCGTAACCTGAAACTGTTCTTAACCTGAGGTACCACTTTAGCTAATGGGGCCTCCCGCTGCCACCACACCACCAGCATGCGATTTCTGTTCTCATCCTGAGGTAAAGTTCTTAACCCAAGGTACTGTTTCTGGGTTAGTAGAGTCTGTAACCTGAAACATCTGTAACCTGAGGTACCACTGTATTTTTGAAGGGTTTAAATGGTGTGTTTTTTCCCCACAACAATTTACTGATAATTGAATTGTTTTATTCTTTCTGCAATCCACTTTGCTGCCTGTTTGTATGTATGTATGTATGTATGTATGTATGTATGTATAAATAAATAAATGAATGAATGGAACTGTGGACCATGGTGACTCACTGTGCTTAGGGAACTTCTGTGTGGCTGGCACTTCCCAATGTGTGTTCCATGACCTTTCCACTCCAAGTGTTCATGAGAGCGATGACATAACTGTCAACGGGAATGGCAACTTTTATTGGGTTGATGCAATGGATAGTACTATTTGTCTGGTTTGTTTGTGAGCTGGGGTTTCCCCCACCTCGCTTCTTTTGTCTGCTGCCAACTCCGTACTCAACTGCAGCAGGAGGGACTCTCTCTCTCTCTCTCTCTCTCTCTCTCTCTCTCTCTCTCGTAGTGCTGACTTTTATCACCTTCGGGTTCTTTTGTACTTCAGCTCCGGTTGAAACCACGGCCAGCTAGGTACTGCACAAAGTGCTTGAGCGAGACTCTGCCCCAAAGAGCCTGCAATGTAAGGGTGCATAAAGGGAGAGTGGTTGTTGACAGCCACCAGGAGACACCTATTCTCTCTGATGCTGAAAACGTTCGTTATGATAAACTGAGAACTTGTCCATTATCAGGTGTGTTTTTTTGCAGTATATGTTACAGCTGTTCTCTTTGGAGACAGCATGGAGATTACAAGGGAACATAGATCCTGCCTGGTGCCCTAATAAAATTTATATAATAAAATTTATGCATTGCTTGATTGTTAAAAGAAAATCTCAAAGTGGTTTACAAAGAGAATAAAACAATAAAATTAACAGTTATAGCCCTGCCCAGTCATGGAGGTCTTCAGGGGAGTCACTGTTAGTGACTAATAGTGATTGATAGCCTTATCATCCCATGAATTTGTCTAATCCTCTTTTAAATGTATCTAAGTTGGTGACTGTTACTACATCTTGTGGGAGTGAGTTCCAGAGTTCAACTATGTGCTGTGTGAAGTACTTCCTTTTATCTGTCCTGAATCTTCCAACAGTCAGCTTCACTGGATGTCCGTGAATTCTAGAGAGGGGAAGAGAATCATTTCTCTCTCCACTTATGCATATTAGTCTCCATCTGTACCTTTTCTATTGTAGCCCTCATATTAAAGGGACTCCCTTTCTAGGGAAATTCTAACAATCTCTCCTCTATGCTTTCTGCTGACCAATAAGCCATTTGGTTATTTCTGACGGCCTTTGGGAATTAACCACTGATCTGCCCTGTTATATTTGGATGGCTTCTCTGTTGTTTTTAGCTTGTAGGAAATATTTCATTCCTTTTATTGTTGCACAAACTGTGGCAGACAATGAAGGATCTGCAGTTTAACAGGAATACTTTAAATACTTCACACCATGAAGCCCACGCAGCTTCCCCCAGTTGTCCTGGTTGGCTGTGCAGACAAAGGCAGCGGAGTCAGTTTAAGATGAAGCCCCAGTCTGCTGCGAGCCACATTGAATGCATTTTAAGCTTCACAGCAACTTGCATATTGCACATTCACCCTGAGGTGCTTGTAGGGAGATTAGACAACGTTGGCTGTTTCATTAGCATTCGTTCCGATTTGTGTGTGAGGAGGTTAGATGCTGCTGCGGCAAAGCAAAGGTTACCTCCCACACTTTCTGATGCATTTTCCCATGGCTTTCCTTACTGGGGGCTGGGGAGCCCAATATTTTGTGGAAGCGGGTTGCTTGCGCAAGATCTTCTGATCAACTTTAATTTCACAACCTGAAATTGCTGGTATGTGAGGGAATCCCGCCTGAAAATAGCCACAGTCTGGAAGGAACCATGGTCAGGATGCAAATTCACAACTAGGCAGTGCAGAATTAATAATAATAATAATAATAATAATAATAATAATAATAATAATAATAATTTATTTATACCCCACCCTTCCCAGTTCAAAAAACCGGGCTCAGGGCAGCTAACAACAAATTTAAAACACTTAGTTGATGCAACAAAAACAGCATAAAATACAGTATAAAATGTGAATAACAATAAATTCATAATTCAAAAATCAATTTAGGGGGGAAATCCGTCCAATAGATGATCACCAGGGCAAGGAAGGTTACCAGGCAGACTAAAGGCATGCAGTCTCTGGAAGAAGCACCCTCCTGGCTCCAAGGCACCCTTGTTTGTCCTGCCACAGAGCTAGTATTATCATCTGGACTCTGCCCCGAGAGCACACCACGATCGAGAAGTTGTGAAATGCACCTGCCCCAAAGCTTTTCTGCCAGGAAAATACACTTCAAGGAAACCGGGTGAGCTTGTTATTGTCACTACGTGCAGCGCACCACTCGGCTGCCTCACAACTAGGTGCTGTGGGAGAATGAAATGTCTCCTCAGTTCACAAAGTCGAGAGAGGAGGAGAATGAACCAAAGAGCACCCACATTTGCAGTTTTACGGGGAGCCTGGGAAGAACGAAGTCTCAGAGGTCATGGCTGCATCAAAGTCAAAGTTCAGCAAGCAACTCTTCCCTTCTAAATGGTCTCAGCATCTTCCGCATGAGAGTGAGGCAGAAAAAGATGGATGTGGACGTCCCATGCCAACAAAGGCTGATTTTCTATATTTTGAGGTTGCCAGTTGATCAGGATGCAAGGGACAGCCTGGACTATTATTGTTCTTTAAATAACTAAACCTGGGACCAGTTTACTTGTAGGGTCGTCATGCCCAATCAGCTGCTTTAGTCTACAGAACTGGCCTTGTTACAAGTGTTGCAGATAGTCATTCTGCACTTGTAAGAAACTGATATTTTACTGTAGTACACCTACACTTTGGAACTCCCTGCCTGTTGACATTAGGCAGGTGCCTTCATTGCAGACTTTTATGCACCTGCTTAAAATATTTTTGCTTAGGTGAACCTATCCAGACACGAAGCATGCAGAATGCTGACTGCTTTGCTTCCTGTCGATTTTAATTATCTTTTGACTGTTTGAAATGCCTGTTTTCAACTGCCTTTTATTTATATATTAAATAGTCTAATTTAAATTTTTGTAAACCGCCTAGAGGTTTCTTACAATAAAGGGATACGCAAATGTTGTGAATTAGATAAAATAAATAAATAGAAGCTTGATCTGCAGAAATCAGCCACTGAAGCTGATTTTCAAAGCATGGAGACAGACAATGTCACCTACTAATGTCTGAGCATCACATTTCTATTAAAAAACACTCCTGCAAAGGCTAGTTGAAAAGCTGGCAACTGTGTATTGTTTGGAGGTCTCCCCCGCCCCCGCCCCCCAAGGGTAACAAGGAAGGTCAGACGGTACTAATAAAATGCTTCAAAAAAGTTTAGTTTTACATGGATTAATGATGCTCTGTGGGCCTTTGTTGCTTGCACTCTCCATATAAGCATATTCAATTGTTAATTTTCTTAGCCCTAGTTTTCAGCTTGTTTCCTTGCCTTTGCTACAGTTATTTGCTTTCATCTTTGTTTATCATTTTCTCTGCCATTGCCCTTTTAGAATTGAGGTGGGGAGGGAGAGGGAGTTTTCCAGGGAAAGAGTTCAGAAAAATGTGAATGCATATCATAAAGTTAGATTTGCTAACTGTACTGTTTCTGCTCCTGAGACTTTAACAGCAGCCTAACACATACACACACACACAAACAAATATATAATTGGAAGCTTTCCCCAATAGGACAGGAGTGGGGAACCTTCGGCCATCCTGATGTTTGCTGAACTACAACTCCCATCATCCCTTGCCATCGGCCATGTCTGCTGTGGCTGATGGGAGTTGTAGTTCAGCAACATCTGGAAGGTCAAAGGTTCTCCATACATGCATTCTCACTAATAGCATATTTTCACTAAGATATGCAAACTTAAACTAGTATATATGTTTTTGTACACATTGGAGAGCAGTTTTGCAAAAGTCAGAGCAGTTGAAATTTTGAAAGAGGATCGTGTCTCAATTTGCTTCAGGACGGACAATGAAGTAGATTTGCCTTTAAATGCAAACTGAATGGATTTTTTTCTGCATCCCTAAGACATCTTGAGCTATTAGGTTGGTGTGCCATGGGATTAGGCCAGATGAGAATGAGAACAGTACTCCGGCACATTTAATAGCTGTGCAGTGGAGATAGTTTCCGCAGGTTTAGCTAGTCACGCAATCTACGCCTGCTGGAAATCCCTCTTCTGCACAACGTCTAATGACACAGGAGCCCTGGAGCCCCTTTGAACCTGGCTGCCCTACAGGGGCACAGCTGAGATGCCCAGTCAGAACAAAACAGCACCAGAAAGTTAAGGAAAAGAAAGCATTGATTATTAATCAAGGCCGGACTCATTTGCTCATTCTCAATTAATTGAGTCCTTCAGTTTCGAGGCTTTCAGCCCCTTCTCATCGAGAGAGACAAAAGTTGACATACACAAGGGATTCAGGATGCTGGCAAGGCCCTGCGGGGGTGCTGCTGAGGCCCCTGCCAATGCAAATTGCTACAAGCAGCTGAGGAAACCAGGAGCATTTCCGCTGGGCTCCCGCAAGAGCCATGCCTGGAATCACGTCTGCCCACAGATGACTATGTTTGTATAACTCTGGAATAATGGATACTCAGTTATGGCTGAAGGTGCCAGCACCTGGATCTTCCCTCTCCAGCTGTGCAAAGCTCTGTGTGTGTGTGTGTGTGTGTGTGTGTGTGTGTGTGTGTGTGTGTGTGTGTAGTGCAGCATCAGCATACAGCTGTGAAGAAAATGTGCAGACAATAAGTGACGCCTATTAGGAGAGCTATAGTTATACACGTACAGCATTTAGCCATTGTACATGTATGAATGCCTAGCCTCACATTGTCCACATTGTTGGTAGTTATTTTAAAATAAAGGTGTGCCAGGATGCCAATCTGCTTGAAGGCTGCATCCTCCAGCCTGGGAACTTTTGCTCTGATTCCTCCAGACATAAGAACATAAAAGTGATTGATGCTCCCCCCCCCAATCATGCATATGATGTATTGCGGCCGCTCTAACTTCCCAATTCTAACAATCTTATCCACAATCTGCCATCGCTACCCATGTAGCTCAACCACTTCATACAGGAAGCACGTGCAAAAAAAGTTTCCCAGGTTGCTTTCCCAGGCTCAGCGATACGTGAGCTGAGCTTAGGATCCTGGAATGCTCACACACCCCTCTTCTCCTTTGGGCTGTGGTGCAGTTTTATGAGGGAAACTGGCAGGCAGCCACACTGTAACAGTCTGGCGGAAGGCGATCTCATTGCACAAATGCAATCGACATGCACTTTTTAGAATGCAAAGAGCAACCAGGCCTGTGCACTTACTGGAGCCAAGGGGGGATTTCCCTGAAAGGCAAATAGCAGTTTCGGGGAGGAGATTCTTGTCAGTTCAGGCTGCCTCTTGGCTGCAATTTATAAAACAAAACAAAAAAATGCACATTCAGGGCCCTTTCAGACAGACGTTTTATTGCAGGTGTATTCTGCAACATATTCTTGACATGATAATAGTGCATTGGGGTGGATTTATTCTGCTTTAGTATCGGTGCAAGAATGTTAGTGCAAGTTCCAGAATTTCAACAGTGTGACTGCTGCCCCACTCTTAAAAAAAAACACCTTTTGCAGGCTCATATAGTATTAAATGTGGGATTGTGTGGGAGCACCCCAAAAGCATCAGGAGCACAAATCATCATGAATGCACAATAAAAAGGACATCTGGAGGAGCCCTCAGTTTCTATCACACAATTGTCACATCTCATTTAGCCTTCAGCAAGCTTATTCTTGCTATGGAGCTCTTAAAGGCAGGATGTCCATGCCTGGTTAGGAGTTGACATTTCTAACTGGGGTGACCAAAGGGAAGAGAGGGCAGAGCTCCTGCACCTTACTCTGAGCCACTCCCATTCCATGTACAGTGGTGCCTTGCAAGACGAAATTTATTTGTTCCGCGAGTTTTGTCGTCTTGCGATTTTTTTCGTCCTGCGAAGCACGGTGTCGGGAAAGTTTTGGAAAAGCTTCAAAAATCACCAGAGTCTTTAAAAACCTCAAAAAAGGCTACCACACCACGTTCTATGAGTTGCTCCTCGAAGTCAAGTCGCAACTGTATTAACGGTGTTAAGAAAAAGGAAACAAACTTGCAAGACGTTTCCGTCTTGCGAAGCAAGCCCATAGGGAAAATCGTCTTGCGAAGCAGCTCAAAAAACAAAAAACCCTTTCGTCTAGCGAGTTTTTTGTCTTGCGAGGCATTCGTCTTGCGAGGTACCACTGTATGGAGAAACCAACTAGCAGCCAGTGTGGTGTAGTGGTTAAGAGCAGTGGACTCGTAATCTGGTGAATCGGGTTCGATTCCCCGCTCCTCCACATGCAGCTGCTAGTCACACTTCTCTGAAGTCTCTCAGCCTCACTTACTTCACAGAGTGTTTGCTGTGGGGAAGGAAGGTAAAGGAGATTTTTAGCAGCTTTGAGACTCATTAGGGTGGTGATAAAGCGGCATATCAAATCCAAACTCTTATTCTTCTAGACTGACAACTGAATCTTGCTTAAACACTGGCAACAGGACAGCATCCCCCTCTATTCCTGAGGGGAGCAGGCTAGCTTAGAGGGTACGTGACAAACTCCATGGCACACACAACTCTCTCCTCCACAACCTCATCGCAATTCCCTTTCCCCATCTGCTGACTGTCACCTTATTCTGGCTAATGATGGGGTTTGACTTGACTTTAAGAATTGCTTAGAAGAGGGCATGTCAGCAGATGCTAAGGAGGTCACTTATGAATTGCCCAAAACAAGGAATTGCATCACCAAAAGAAGAGGATGCTTCTTTGCATAAAATTTGCAAGTGCTCATTTAGAAACAGCAACTGAAATTTAAATACAATACATCCCACCATAGTGGGGAAGACGGGGACCGAGTGGCTTGTGTGCCTGTTCTGCTGCCCAAGTGCTGGTGATGGGACACTTCAAGGCATTCCCTGCTGCCCTCCCTTCTTACAGCTGTCTGTCTTTAAAACAGACTTGGATTGGACAGCTTTTTAAGTAGAAGGTGCCTTCAGACAGAGGACTATCCTGTAAAGTGGTATGCTTTGCCACACTAAGACCTGCTGAAATTCTCTCTTCTATGCATCTACAGAAACCCTGTCCCCTTATTAACTCCCAGAGAGGATCAGTATGAATAGGGATGCTCTGGGGATGGCTTCAGGTGTCTTTAAAAGTCCAGGCACTGGATATAAAGTCTTCTCCTTTAAATGTATGTATTTGTTGTTGTTTAGTCGTGTCTGACTCTTCGTGACCCCATGGACCACAGCACGCCAGGCACTCCTGTCTTCCACTGCCTCCCACAGTATGCAGAGCCCTATTTGAATGCTCCACTCTGGAGACGATGTGCATGGCAGGCTTGTGATGAACAGGAAGAAGAAACCAGTCAATTAAATCCTTTTTCCAAATACAGAAGGGAGGAAATCTGCCCCACTTGCTGAGCCCTAGAGGGTGGGGTCTTCAGCTGGGCCTTATTAAGGAGCAGCCAGCCTCCTAGTTAGCCACAAGGAGGGTGGGTGCATTTTCTCCCACACTGATCAGAAGATCCACAACTCTGTGCCCTGAAGTCAAAGGACCAGGTTGAAATGTTTTGTTTACTCCCTTCTGTGAGAAAGAAGAGATTTCACAGGGCTATTTTCCCTGCCACGGAAAAGCGAGCTTGGTGAATAGATCTTGGCAAAGAGGGGCTTGTTTATTTATTCCTTTGAGGCAAGGAAAACATCTGATTACCTCCCTGAGACTTTGGTTTTCCTGGTCTGATGAAGACAAAGAAAGACCCTTAGCGTAGACAGTTCCCAATGATCCCTGGAGATTAGTGGGAATCATTGCTTCTAAGTCCCCTAGTACAAGAGAGGAAAGGCACATGACTGTGTTTCTTCAAGTACCCCCCCCCCCATCTTGTTTTCCACCCAATATAGGCTGGAGTTCCTCAATGCGTACAAACAAGCATCTTATGTTCCACTACAGTCTGTGTTCTCTCTTGGACAAATACTATCCAGCAGTAAGAAAGAGTCATAGTGTAGAATTGGTTGATGTCAAACAGTAGACAAAGGATGGGATTTATTGTGCTTAATCTCTTGTATCGATCCTATCCATGAACTCAGGTCCCTAAAACAAGTGTTGTCTTTTTCTAGACCAGTGTTTCTCAAACCTGGGTCTCCAGCTGTTGTTGGACTACAACTCCTATCATGCCTAGCCAGCAGGACCAATGGTCAGGAATGATGGGAGCTTTGTCCAACAACAGCTGGAGACCCAAGTTTGAGATCTAGGCAGAAGCTCTGTGGCAGCTTTCCTGGAGCTCTCCAGATATTTTGGATTACAACTGCCATCAGCCCCAGCTGGTGCAGCCATGATTATGGGAATTGTGGTCCTAAATATATGGCGAGCACCTGGTTCAGGAAGACTACTCTTTGGCTTAAACATCGATAGGTTTCTCCCACTCCCACCATCACTGCACTTCTGTGCTGGAGGAAGTTCTCCCTCTTGAATTCTGCCTGCTATGTAGGTGTTAAAGGCATGGAATCCCCATCTATGAAAAACATGGCGGCAGCAACTCTATCCTAAGCATCTAAGGTACATCTGCATAGATGTTTTTTCATCCTCCTGATTATGTGCTAAGCCACCAAACCAGATGTACCAAAAGCAAATAAATACCTTTATTGGGCATTACAAGTTAAAACATTTCAAAACACTAGGATAAATTTAAAGGGGACAGGAGTGAGGCTGTTGAGGATCACAAGGTACTCAATTGTTCTGCTTCACCCTGTCTATTCCCTAGAGGGATGATTCATTAAGAACCCTTTTGGGTAAGATGGAGATTAAAAAGGAAGCCACTGAGGCAGTAACGTCCTTGTCCCTGTCCACTAGGAGGAACCTCATTTGGCTTTCTCTCAGAGCCGTGGGTCACAGGTCCAATATCTTGCTCAGCATCTGTTTGCGGAGTCTGCTGTGCAAGGGGCAGTCCAAAAGAATATGGTCCAGTGAATCTGGTACTCCCTGATTATAGGCACACAGGCGAGCGTGATAAGGAGTTTGCAAGTATTTTTATTTTTATTATTATTATTATTATTATTATTATTATTATTATTATTATTACCCCGCCCATCTGGCTGGGTATCTCCCCCTGCCCCCATCTATCTGTGGTCACTGTGGAGGGGAAAGCATTTAGTCTTGCTAGTGTACAGAAAGCAGTGTCTGGGGAAATAATGCACAAACTGTGCAGCAGCATTTCTTACTACAATAACATTTTAATTTTTAGCACTTCTAATGTACGGACTTTGTCATCAGGAGTATGCAACCCAGTGCTCTTCATGGGTTTTGGATGGACACGTGGGAGGAGCAGGGCTAGACACAAGCACTGTGTGGCTTAGAAATTTCAAGTGCACCGAATGAACATATCCAAGACCTTGATGCAGAAGGAGCTATTACTGCCTGCCAGTGATATGTGGATCTTTCTTTCTTTCTTTCTCTTCTGTTATTTCCAGTCTCAGGAAATAATTCCAAAACATCTGCAAAATCAAAACTTCAAAACCAAAAGAAAACATTCCAAATTCGAAAACGAAGATCTGCCCAAATGACGGGATATATTCCCACCACAGAAGTTGGGTTTTCTGATTGCATCATTTGGATGGAGGAAGGATTAGTGCAGAAATCTAGATGGCAGTTCTATTCTTTTCTGCTTATAGTGCTGGGCAATATAAATTACACCATGTATAATTTCTGCTTAGCTTGGCAACTGGAGTCTTCCTGCTTGGTAGACCTCATCCTTAGTCACCGTTTCTTATAACTAGATTATTTGAGGTCTACCAGCTCCTATTGACTATGAGTTCTGTAGAAAAAACACTATGTTAGTTTGTGTTTAAGAGCTGGCACAGAGATGCAAGATGCTGGGGAAAATATGTATTCTGTGTTGGGGATTATTGGGAAAGAAATTGAAAATAAAATTGCATCTATGATAATACCACTATACAAATCTATGGTGCAGTTACACTTGGATTACTGTGTTTGTAGAGCTGGGAAAGGTATAGAAAAGGACAACCAAAAATGGTGTTGGAGCAACTCCCCTTTGAAGAAAAGTTACAATGCTTAGGGCTTTTTAGTCTAGAAAAAATATGAGTTAAACAGAATATGATAAAGGTGTACTCTGCTCCCCCCACCCCAAATAATACTAGAACCCAGAGTAATCCAATGAAGCTGAATGGTAGGAGACTCAGGACAGACCAAAGGAAGTAATACTTCACATAGCACATAGTCGAAACATGAAATTTGCTACAGCAAAATTGCCACCAACTTGTGTGGTTAAAAAGACAAATTCATTGAGAAGAAGAAGAAGAAGAAGAAGAAGAAGAAGAAGAAGAAGAAGAAGAAGAAGAAGAAGAAGAAGAAGAAGAATAGTATTAGTAGTAGTAGTAGTTTGGATTTTATATCCTGCCTTTCACTCCCCTTCAGGAGTCTCAAAGCGGCTAACATTCTCCTTTCCCTTCCTCCCCCACAACAAACACTCTGTGAGGTGAGTGGGGCTGAGAGGCTTCAAAGAAGTGTGACTGGCCCAAGGTCACCCAGCAGCTGCATGTGGAGGAGCGGAGACACGAACCCGGTTCCCCAGATTACGAGACTACCGCTCTTAACCATTACACCACACTGGTGTAGGTTAAAGCTATCAATGACTACTAGCCATAAGAACTATATTGTTATGAGTTGTGGGGTCAGTCTGGATGATAACCTAGATCCCTTCCTGTTCTTGGGATCCTGTATCTGTGAGTGTAGAATGGATAAGAGGAAACTTCCCAAACCAGTTCCTTTGTCAAGTTAGTGGTTTTGGCTGCTAATTAAGTACCACAATTTAACATATCTAAATAAGTTGCTGTGTGCCATTGAACAAATGGATGGGCCTTTAACCAATCTTCCCTCACTTGGCTGGTACATAGGAGAATAATACACAGAGTTGCGTGAGAGAGCTGGAAGCTGGATGCCGGCAGCTGCACACACAGATATATTTCTTGGTCTGTGCTGAACCTAAGCTGGACTTCAGGGCTTCACTGGAAACCAGTGGGGAAGAAAGACTCGCTGGGGTACTAATGCTGTGATATCTCCCATCCTTTGCTCAGGTTGCATATATGTGTCAATAAAACCATATATCCTAAAGACACTACAGTCTTCATTTTCCTTCATTCCAAGGAAACCGAACCTGGTAAGTGCCAGAACTCCTGGAGCCTCTCGCTACTTGGCTATTGGGGTAGCACTTAACAATATTTTAACTCCAGTATCAAAGGCAGCATGTCACTGCAACCAGTTGCTGGGGTATACGAACAGAAGAGGGCTATTGTGGTCATGTGCTGCTTATGGGCTTCTCATGGGCTTCTGGTTGGCCACTGTGGCAACAGAATGCTAGACTAGATTAGACTTTTGTCTGCTCCAGTTCTTAGACTGTGCTCTCTTGTTCTTAGACTGTGTTCATACATGGCTAGGTCATTGCTGGGCTACACACATTTTTGTACAATGTTCCCTTCTCAGTTTTGTGACCTGCGCTTAAGATATTTTTGCATGCTGACTATCTTTCACCCTTCTAGGCTGACTTCTTTTAGACTAGCAAAACATCCATCGTTATGAGACACAGTGTGTTCAGATATGTGAAGAACCTGAACGCTGCAAAACTCATGGAGATGAAGGCTGTGTTTTGTCCACGTGCATCACACTACAGAGCCAGGAATGGTTTGGGGTCCATGGCTGTAAGCATATGTTTGCTGCAGAGTAATGTATGGAGAAACCCCTATGCTGGTGGCAAATTAATCAAAGTCCTGAACAGCACCTGGAGTGGTTTTAGTCTGGTGCCTCATCTGTCAGGCAGAGTCCTCTATACACAAACCCTCCTGACTGGTTGGCCTATATCATCAAGCAAGACAGAACTCCTGTGCTCGCAGGACAAAGAATCAATTTACAACAACAAACCTTCATGGCTGAGGCAAATGAGCCATGCCACATATTTCAAGAAAATATTTTTAAAAAACAGGAAAGGTCACCAAACAGGGTCGCAAGGCTTTTGACCTCGTTTTTAAAAAAAAAATCCTTCCCAACCCTAAATATCAGTTCAGCACAGAGCATAAGGAGAGAAAACCTGTCTGCTGAGTTCCCCAGGTGAAAATGTACTTTGGTTAATGGGCCCATGTCTAAAACAACAGTAAGGGAGGTGGAAGGGAGACTTGGACTGGACAACAAGGGGGTAATTATAATTGTGTGGGTTTAACAGCATAATTTTCATAGAAAGTCATTCTAAATATGGCTTCTATGAAAAATAATTCTGTATTTGTGATATTATATTATTATTATTATTATTATTATTATTATTATTATTATTATTATTACTATTTAAATGGACAGAAGACACCTAAAAACATGTTAATGTCTACGTAATTTAATAAGATTCCATTTGAATATTTAACCAGTTCAGAAAAAGTAGAGATTCGGGGTGGTCTTTCAACAAAGTGCTACTCAGAGTAGGAATTAATGAATCTAAGTTAGATATGTTTCTGAACTTCAATGGATCTACTCTTAGTAGGAATGGAATGCAATACCACCCACAGAAATCACACCTACCTTTCTTTCTTTCTTTCTTTCTTTCTTTCTTTCTTTCTTTCTTTCTTAAAAAAAAAATCATATTAAGGACATGAGGAAATAAGGAACAAATGTCCAACGAAGTCCCTGTCTGGGGGAAATGTGGGATTTAAATAAATATAATGATAATAATACCTTCTTTCTGTTCATCTTAAGCTATTTCTCCACTATCCAAGAACACCAATGAGAACAAAGTACAGTGGTGCCTTGGTTGTTGAACTTCATCCGTTCCATCCCCAGAACCATTTGAAAACCAAGGTGCAGCTTCTGATTGGCTGCAGGAGCTTCCTGCACTCAAGCGGAAACCGCGGAAGCTGCGTCGGACGTTTGGCTTCCAAAAAAGTTCGCAAATCGAAACACTCACTTCCAGGTTTGCGGCGTTCAGGAGCTGATTTCTTCGGGAGCCAAGCCATTCAACAACCAAGGTACCACTGTACATATATTTTATTTCTTGACTAAAGTAAAGCAGCACCCATTATATAGTAGTAAACACTACTATGGATAATCAAAGGCATAATACCAGCTGAGCTAGTCCTTTGTTCACTTGCTCTGTGTGTGTTCACACTCTCCCATATATTATCAAAGTTATATTGTTGCTTTCCACCCCAATCTCCAAGTGGGGCAAGATTCCAGAGGTCCCAGGCACTTACAAAAGAGTATGGTTTCCTCGAAATGAGGGGCAGTGGAGACTGTGGTGTCTTTATGACATATGGTCTATTTACACATATATACAACCCAAGCCAAGATGGAGGGGCTCACAGCATTAACATCCCAAGAAGGTATTGCTTCTCCCATAGCCACAGCCTTGGATTCAAGCAGAAATCAAGCATAGCTGTGTCTCTCTGGCTTCCCAGCCTCATTCCTTCTGCTTCTAGCTTCCACACACCTCAACTCTGGCTTTTATCTTTCTAACTAACAGACAGTTGAGGGAGAGGAGCCACCCTTTTGGCCTGTGGCACAGAGCCACTTCCTTTGCGACCTTAACAACCCATATTTAGGCCATTACCAAGAAACTTGTCTGGCTATTCTAGCAATTGAATCCTGGTTGGATCCTGGAATTAGAAGGGACTTGGGCATATAGCCTTACTGCCTGCCCTCCAAACCCACAACAGGATAATTTCACAATTCTTCATCCTGGCACTGCCCAGGAAAAGCACTGGGCTGACACTGTTGAGCCAGTACTTGAGTAGGGCTTGAGGTTCCTCAACCAATTGTCCCTTCCTTACGCCAGCCATATGCCTAAGCCACTGCCTCACCACAGCAACTCAACAACTTGGCCTGTAAGAAGTGTTATGAGTCTGGACTCTGTTTTCAGTCACGCCATACTCACAGTATTGCTTAGTGGGGCCTTTTTTTGGCTTGTTCACTTCATCTGTGGTTACCTGACTAAGAGCTTCCCACCACCACCGTCAAATGGCTCTTCATGCAACTAAATTTCCCCATGGAAATTCTCTCCACAGCTAATTTGGCCCTTGGGTGTTGTTCCGTCCATGAGCCACACAGGCCTTTAATCTGCAGGTGGCCGTGAAAATGAGATACATTTGCTAGCAGCTTCCCTTGATTACCATATGGTCTGCACACATACCCATGACCTTTATTAACCCAGGAGGTTGGCTAGTGAGAGAGAATTTACAATGGATGCACTCAGTTCAGCTGAGTGGAAAAGTAAAGAGAGTGTCCGTGCGGTCAGTCGCTTCTGCCAACCACACAATGAAGCGCTTTGCTCGCAATGTCGTTTGCTGCCTGGGACATTCCTGCAATCTGAACAGATGAATATGGATGCCGTAGCAGAGAGCAGAGACCCCATCTGAATATCAAGGTGGTTGGAGACAAATGGCACTTTTAAGGGCACATAAATACTTCATTTTAGCCATGAGTCCATTACAGAAACATGCTCATGGCAGGTGGGTCAGATGTAGAATCTTCTCCCCTCCGTCGGACTCATGAGGAAAAATTCGTTCTTCCTGTTTGAAGCAGAACTGATAGGCTGGCCTTGTGACAAACTGGAAGTCACTTTTCTCCTTCCCTCTTCCTTAGAGCAGTTTTTTTTTTTATGGTAAAAAGCACACAACTCCCTCACACACATTGGATACCGCCACATGAGCCCTGCCCAACCACAAACCTGGGTGCAGACTTGCCTCTTTCAGAGGCACTCTCTGGGGGAGTCGTCATGTGTGCCCCAGCCCATACTAATCTATGAATTGCTCACAAAACTTTCAAGCTCCAGAATGACCCCAGTCTAGTTTCCGTTCACAACACTGGGGAGTCTAAAGTCCAAGAGCAATGAGAAAGTTAGGAAAGCTTCTTTTCCATAGTCATAAGCAGGCACCTGGATGCTTGGCAGTAGACCTGATTTTCTTGGACTCATAATCTCATCAGGTCCCTTTCACCTGCTCCCTTACTTTTTATCTCTCTTTACCATTTGGCCTGTTTATTTTATGGCCCCTTTCCCCATATCACATGCAACTTCTGTGTCATGACGTCTTTGTCCCTCATAAGATCTCTTTGCTTCCTGGCTGTTTTTCTTTCTTTCTCCCTCCTCTGTTTACTCTAGGAGGAGAGGCTATGGCTCCACAAAATGCCCATGTCACAACCATAGTCTTGCCTGGCAGTAAGGAGTAAACTGAAGACCCCAGAATATGAATTGCTATAGTTTGAGGGAGAAAGAAAGAAAAGTATACTGAGGAGATCCCTTCCGTCAGCCGCAGAAAGAGGCACATTATACAAACTGATAAGTGGGAATCTAAACAAAGTTTCCAACCTGCTGACTTGCTAATAATTAGGATAGAGAGAGATTTGACCCTATGGATTGTGAGACAAATTCAGTTCATGTTTAAAGGTAGTGTACCTACTCACTCCACACTTTCTCAAACTGAAGCACAGCCGTCCTTCAGAATTCACACATATCCAAATTTTGCAATATTGCTCTCCAACCAAAGGATGTTTACAAATTGCATGTACTCACAAAAAGTGCCTGTTAAAGAATGTATGTTAGTGAAAACAACATACAAAAAGTCATTATGTTAGAGGGAATTACTTGTAAAAATGTGTTGTCAAAACTGCAATCAAAAATGTGTTTATTTTGAGGAATTCACACAAAAATGCTAATTGATTCCCATGCAGATTTTTAAAGTGGGTTATCCTTTACTATTTGGTGGCGTGTTTGTGCCTGCTTGAAATAACAAATGCCATCCATGCTGCTGCAATGCATTTGTACCGATACAAATATACATACTTTGTGGTTTCTCCAGCTAAGTTCTACTCAGAGTAAACCCATTGAGATTACCAACATTAACCATGTTCATTAACCTCAATGGATCCACTCTTAGTAAGGCTAGCACTGGAGACAACTCTTTGTGCCTGCCTGTTTCTTCCAGGCATTTTTGCATTACAATTCCAGCCATACATCTCATTGCCACAATGCATTTGGATCATATGTGCATTTCCTCCAAGAGCCGAGAACCTAATGCCAAGCTTCTATGCTGAATTTTTCATGCTAGTGGTTTCTTCACAAAGCATTATGAGATTATTTTTCATAAACCTGGCACTAAAAAAGCCCATTCACATTTTACTTTTCTCTGGTATAGAAACCCAAGCAGGTTCATCTGGTACCTCCAGAAATGCTGACCCACATTAACATTTTTGGATGACTAACTGCATTGCTGGGTGCATCATGAAGTGCAAGGAAAACAGGCAGGAGTTGCTAAAGAAGTCATGTTGGCTGGGGGTGGCAGAATGTACATTCAATACGTGCAGTTTACATTGTAACTTTGTTTTCTTTTAGAGTCATGACTGAATTTTGCCCTGCCAAAGTGATTCATAGGCTACAAAAAAAAGAGGCTATGATCAGGCAAATTGACAGTGGTAAAAGTCAAAAGGTATTTCAGGACTTGGCTTTTGCTCTAAGGGGCACAGAATCGTACTGCCTCTGTAATAAATTTGTCTCAGTTTTCAGGGAGCCCGATGGTTAATCCCACTTGGCATAGTGATCAAAATACCCACCAACATCAGGTTGTAGAAATCTTCAAAGAACCTTGTTGATTACTTCAGATCTGTTCCCTTCCTAACAGTAGCCTCAAACCCAATCTATGTCAAACAGACATTTATGATACATTGTGAAATGATGTGGTTGGTAAACTGTCATGTACAAGCTTAGGTAAATCTCCTTGTCATCCATCAAAGGAAAGTTGGAGACTGACTGGTGTTTCCGTCTTCCTTTTATGACAGCTAAGCAGCTGTCATAGGAATTAAGGTGGAAACAGCTTCTTCCTAACAAGGATCTAGCAACCACTCCTACAACCCATTGCTGAACATTTCCTCTTGTGGAGCTGTGGCTACATCTTCCACTTCGTATACATATATACAAAGTTCTGTAACAATCAAGTTCACTCATGAGATAACAGCCTGGGGCTATTCCCACATTTACAGGCAAGTGGTAGTGGCATACTGAATCTCACTATCATACGGTGAGATTTCAACTTTTAGACCTGTGCAATCGTGCATGAGATCATAAAGCTGGCTGGCACCTACATGGTGTGAGCAGTGGTGTGATTAAATGTCACTGAACACCATTCCATTGTTGACTGAAGCTGCATGGTTATCGGTTGTCTATAACTGGAATTGACTATTAGAATTAATAATTTCTAATTCTGAGGGTGCAAATGTTCTCCCTTTTTCCTTACATGTGAGAACATTATTGGTCTTCAGCAGAATTTCAGCTACGTATCACCTCAGATGTAAACATAACAGAATATAAGTCCTCCAGTTTGGAGTGGTATTTTAATGATTTTTCAGCCAAATGTGCATGTGTACGAGGATTATGCTTTTTTCCCCCAAACTTGGAAGATACAGCTCCATTACATTTGGAGAGAATATTGCTTTTAATGAATTTTCACCAAAATTCAAAATTGGGAGAGAGAGTGGATCAAGAGAATTAAATACAACCTTACAAAAAGAGCCTAGATTTTTTTTCTTCAAAATAGTGATACTTCTACATTAAAAACCCCAGATTAAAAATGTCCAGAAAACTGGGCCTTTGTGACAGCGGCCTCTCTCCTCTTTCTTCAAGAGCTGCCTGTTCATGAATGGAATAACAACAACAACAACATATGTGAAACTGCTGCCTCTCCAAGAACCAAGAGATACACAAGTCAAGACAACATCTGCAAATGGATAAATACATGATTCAACACAAAAAATCATAATGGTGCACATTCATTATATGTTTTCACCATCCTTCTCACTCTTTTGTAGTAACAACATGCACACTCAATGAAGAAAGTCTAAACTGGAATGTGATGCAGAAGCGCTACCGATCCTTCTCGTTGATTTTGCAATGTAGCCACTGCCTGCCCACTCCACACCTTCTGGCTCCGAACTGGGTATGTGCCTCAGCTTGCTGAGTATATGTGAAAAACAAAGCACAGTGCCAGATTTAGCATCTCTGGTTGTTGTCAGCTAACATGTTGTAATTCCAGCCTCCCTGAGGTGATTGTGAAGAGCACAGGCAGCAAATATTAATATGGGCAACATCCTGTCCTCAAAACGTTTTCATTCAGAAATAATGGTCTACAAAATGCCTGTTCAAAGTGCAAATTTTCAATGACAAACTTCAAAAATGGGCTACTAAACTGCCATTTCCTACTCAGAAGTACTTTCCATGCGGGAAACCTTGCCTCTGATAAAGCAGCACTCAGCATGAGGATCAAGCCCCCCCGAGTCTGCACATTGTCCTGAATGCAGAGGAACTAAAGCACTAAGGCAAGCATGTTGTGTTCTCCTCTCCCAACACAATGAGGTCCCCCCCACAGGGGATTCCCTACACCAAACAGCTTTCATCTGCTGTGGGTTGCAAGATGTACTTTAACTCTCAGTGAGAGAGACTCAATAACCTCATGCTCCCTTCCAAATGTTTGGGTCAGTAGCAGAGGAAGGGGGTGGGGAGCCACAGGTGGCACTGGGCTGCAGGGCGCCCTCTAGCGGACAGGCCCAGCGCTGCCTGAAAATGCAGTGTGGGACACATGTGGAGCGCGGTCTGCAGGGCACTCCAACCACTGCCTCCCTCCTGGCTGCAGCCCCCTCCAGCTGAGGGGGAGGTGGCTGGCCCCTGCCCTGCGCACCCCACCCCACCTGGTGGGCAGCTCGCCCCGCCCCATGGCAGCTAGCCCAATCCCCATGGTGACTAGCCCTGCCCCCATATGCACACTTCCCCGGGCGCCCGAGCAGGTAGCTGCACCACTGGTTTGGGTTCCCTGACCATGGATGGATCTCATGATCACAAGATGTTGATGATAATTAATTTTAATTAGTTACTATCCTTCATCCTAAGATCCCACTGTGGGTTACAACAATTAAAACACAATGCTAAAAACAGTTTAAAACCACTTACAATCACATAAATAAGCCAGGTCCTATAAATATATGTCTCTGGGTCAGAAGCCAGAGCAAAGAGGTGTGTCTTCATTGTGATAATTGCCACTAGGTGGCGTTGTTTTTTAAAGGGTTAGGTGTACACATGGAGAAAAGATCTATGGACAATGATTTGCTAAGATACCTAGGTGTTATGTAGTGTAGTTTCCCCCTGGGCCAACAGGGGGATACTGTATATAGTTTTCACTCAGGTCTGTAGATAGTTTTCACTCAGGTCCGCGGCAGTTATTTTAGGCGGGAACTCTGGGCTGTGGTGGTTACAATGTTGACAGCCGGCTGCCTATAAATACAGGCCGGCTGAGCTGTTCTCAGTCAGTTCTATTTCAGCTTACCACAATAAAGAGCTACTTGGAGAAATCGCTGTGCCGGCTGCTATGTCAACCCACGACTTAACACTGGCGACGAAGGTGGGATTGATGGACATCAGAGCACAGCCAGATGCGGCCAGCCTCTGAACTGAGCTGAATCACTGAGCTGAATCACAGAGCGAAATCACTGAGCGAAATCACTGGGCAGCAGAACCCTTTCAGAGCTGACTGTTCTGGCTAGAGCACTGTGTTCCATCCATCGCCCTTCACGCCGGCATCGGAATCATGGCTTCACTTGTGCCTCTACCGCCGTTTGCGCCAGCCTCTGAATCATGGGACTCCTACCTCGCTCGGTTCGACTGCTACCTCCAAGCCAACGAGCTGACAGCAGTATCAAAGGATCGGAAGCGGGGCCTATTCCTCAGCCTCTGTGGGCCTGAAGTGTTTGAGACGGCCCGAGCGTTGGTTGCGCCTGAAGCAGTCCAGGCAACACCATGGGACACGATCCAAGAGAAGCTCCGCAACCACTACGCACCAAAGCCGTCCAAGATTGCTGCCCGCCATGCGTTCTACCACCGGAACCAGGCAGAGGGGGAGTCAATCAACAACTACACCACAGCCCACGACTTAACACTAAGAGTGGGACTTCCACATGCACTACAGCAGTGATTACTTGTCAACACTACCTTTTAGCACATCAGGCCATGGGCTGACCCTGTACTGCCTATTCTGCTTAGCTGCAGCTCCCCACAGGCTCTGGGGCAAAAGGCCTTTTTCCAATTCAAGTAGCTAAGACCTAGCTAAGACCTGGGGACTTTTTCATAGAAAGAAGGTCAAGTTCTACCACTGAGCTACAGCATTACCTTTTATCCTATATGCTAATAGCAAGCTCCGTTTGCCAATCACAGATCTTTATATAGCCCAACCTATCAATGCACAAGAAGGAGTTATCAGCAAGTTGAAGGGAATCCACAGGTCTGCAGTATCCTGGAAGATGGTATGAACATAACATAATACAGTGGTACCTCGGGTTAAGAACTTAATTCATTCTGGAGGTCTGTTCTTAACCTGAAACTGTTCTTAACCTGAGGTACCACTTTAGCTAATGGGGCCTTCCGCTGCTGCCACGCAATTTCTGTTCTCATCCTGAAGCAAAGTTCTTAACCCAACTATTTCTGAGTTAGCGGATTCTGTAACCTGAAGAATCTGTAACCCGAGGTACCACTGAAATATCAGAAGGTGCTGCTGGATCAAGCTAATAGCCGTCTAGTCTAGCAGCCTTTTCTCACAGTGGCCAACCAGATGCCTGTCAGACAGCCCCAATCAGGATCCCAGCACACTAGAACTCTTCCCTCCTGTGGTCTCCAGCAAAAGGTTTGGTTGGTGGTGGATTGGTTGTCTGGTTGGAACCCAGAACAGGAATATATTACACAGCAGCTTGTCCCTCCCGCCCCTCAAATCCCACTTGTTACAGTCTAGGAGCAAACAACAGGGAACAGCTATTGCCATGGTGCCCTGCTTGGGATAGTGTCATCTGTCTGGCCATGGCTAGAGATACTGGATTAGGTGGAAGTGATCCAGCAGCTATTCAGTTCGCACTGTGGAAGGGGTGTTCACCTCTCACCAACAGAATGGTTGCATACCATTTTACTAGAGGCTGGGGTCCCTTTGGCCCACCCCAATAAAATACTTAAGGGGGCCAGGACCACCACCACCCCAAGTTGGCGGGCATTGCCAGCCAAATGGTGTGTGTGCACCGCATCTTGTGATTCATTATGTGGGGCGGGGCTTGCCTGTCTGAAAAATCCATGACTTGGGTGCACCAACACTAGCTAATCACAGTCAGGGTCTGAGTGGGACTGGGTGGGAACAAGGCATTAGTAAGATCAGCAGCTAAGTCCAATTCCATTTCCTAGGCACTGAGCTAGTTCAACTTTTCTCAATCTTCCTCTGTCTCAGAGCAGCACATTATTGCCCCGAAGCTGTCAAGATCATGATAAATCTGCTCATTCTCAGGCCCATAAAGTCATTTGTGTATTAGTTAAATCGTCCACTTATAGGATATTATGTAGCCAAATTTTCTGCACATTCACAGCACCTCCCACGGGCAGTCTAACAGTGTGTCTGGGGCTGCCAGAATTCGGTCAGGGCTTTAGGGCACTCCTCCTCCTTCTCCTGGCTTTGTCTGTGATCACTCCACATTTCTCTAGTACCTCATTGGCCACTGAGGGCTGATACCATTGCAGTCTCATGCAGATTGTTCCCATGCAGGTTGTTAAGAGTAAATAATCTAATGCTGTGTCTGAGTGCCTACGCTGCTGCTCACAATCTGCAGTGTGGCATTTTCCTCTTCCTTCCTTCATCTCTTGTCCAAGCTTGCCAGAAGACCTTGGATCACAGAGCCATACAGGCTGATTCTCAGAGGATTCGGAAGAAATGAAAACAGCGAATGAAAGCAAAGTATCTCTCTGCAATGCCTTTTGTGCATCCTTTTAAAAATAGGTGTATATTGCTAAAGCTTAACATGTGCTACGGAATTCAGAAATAGTAGCAAACAAGAGACCTTACTGGGTGCAAATAATACATCCCACGTGCAATACTGGCAGGCTTTTCCTGGTGCTAAAAAATGGGGGGGGTTATTGCTTGCCATGTACAATGCAAAGGATTGGGAAGGGTGCTGTTGCTTACAAGTTTCCCATACTTCATATTTTTTGCTCTATATCATAAAATCATAGTGTTGGAAGGGACCCCATCATCTGGTCCAACTCCCTGCAGTGCAGGAATATGCAGCTGCCCTATATGGGGATCAAACCTGCAACCTTGGCATTATCAGCACCATGCACTAACCAACTGAGCTATCCAGGCATCCAATTGGCCACTGTGAGAACAGGATGCTGGAGTAGATGGGCCATTGGCTTGATCCAGCAGGGCTCTTATTAAGCTTTGTGGTAAGCCTTGCTTCCAGTGGGAGGAAGAGTCTTGTTGTGGGGACAGCTTTTGCACCACTTTTTTATTTTGTTTTCAGACAGTAGAATTGAAGAACCATATATAGGCATTTAAAGTTCACAAAATGGCAAAGCCTTGCTACAAGGGGAGAGGCATTGTCGTTGATGCTCATCATGGGTTCCCCACCACACCACACCCCCATCTGATCACAGATTGTACAATGAAAGCTGGTGTCACATGGTGGTTAATGGAGTGAGTGAGCTGTGAGCCAGGAAGTCGCTAGATCAAACCTCAGCTACAGACATTATTCTCTCATAGTCATGGCATAGTAGGTGTGCCACACATTAACCCAGCCTGAAGTGTGCTATATGAATGTTAAGCGTTTATCTGGAAAGTGACAACCTGGGAAGGCCAGAGGCTGAGCATCTAAACATACTTACTTGGAAGTTCTATCAAAATTACTTCCAAGTGAACCTGTTTCAGACTGGGCTGAAACATCGGTTCACTTTGCCCAGAACTACAGTAACAAAATTTGTGACATGCCAAGCTATATATTTATTAATTTGATAGGATAGTTTGGACCTATCTGCATATGTTGGAAATGCATAGGTACAAACATGTTTTACGAAGAGGAAAAGGCAGCAATACAATCAGGTACAGCAGCCCTGCTATTCCATCACCACAAAGTCCGTAAATGTTTGTATCTGTGTGTAAATTATGTCTTGCCCTAGAACATTTGACCATAATGATGCACCACTGGGTCTCCAAAATTGTATGTTTCTGATTAACAATGTAAGACATTCAGTTAAATATATGACCGATATAGTCCAGGATCAGAATGGCGGTGTCACGAGACACATGCATTCCATTGTTTTACTGAACGGGGAGGCTGAGGTTTACCCCCTTGACTCCAGTGGAATTCCCTGTGCCTTAGCTTTTCCTGGCTATTATGAAGACTGCCTTGCTGGAAAGGACAAATCCGTGAGCTCATAAAGATTTTTCAGAGCGGAAACATTTTCTTTTTGGAACAGATCGGATCACACCAGGTATCAAGTGTTTCAAAGAGGGAAACCTTTTTTAACTTCAGAGATCGTTTTCTTCCCTTTCCTTTTTTCCTCCTGGAAAAAATTGTTCGAATCAGTTCTTTCGCCTTTCCCCATCACATTTTAGCATTCTTTCTCTAAGAACAGGGGGAAATGAAGCCAGGCTACCTTACTATCATACAGTACAGGACCTGCACTGCCTTTTCTGATACCAATGGCAAGGAAAGATAGAGCTGGCTGTATCATTTTGCGCCGTCTTAATGATCAGGTGATAGCTGTCTAGCATATCAAGGGTGCACCAACTGGTAGACTAGACCAAATTTAACCTTCTGAGAGGCATCACCTGGTACTCTGGTTGCCAAGCCAGATAGGAAAGAGGGTGTGGAGCAGGGACATGGCTATGAAAACAGGTTTGGCTAGAACAAAAACTAGCATACTACCACAGCACCATAATGCCCCCACATCAGCATTCTTGCCATGACTTATTCAGACATCTCTTTACCCATGGGAAGCTGTGACTATCAGGAATGCTAACAGAAAGCTGTGCACCATCCATACCAAACTATCACTGAGCTGTAAGTTGCCCCTTCCTCACCTCATTTATTCTACATAAGTTTGGTTACTAAGTAGCTTGCCATAAATATTTCTAGTACAAAGAATATGCCACTAAATGATCAAGGTATTTCTCATTATTATTTTGTTTTTGAAGTAGACCTAATACTCTCTGGCGTCAGGTGGTTTGTGTGTGTGTGTGTGTGTGTGTGTGTGTGTGTGTGTGTGAGAGAGAGAGAGAGAGAGAGAGAGAGTCCATTCTACATTTGCCTAATCATAAATCTTAAAAATATGTATTACTGTGCAGCTGCAGTCTATGCAGTGTATGAAATTCTATGCTGATGTCATATGCTAAAATAACATATTTTAAAATTAGGTAACTCTGGTAAGAAGACTTTCTAGTTCCCACAAACTGAAGGCATGCTATAACCAGAATCGTTCTGCACAGTATATTCACTTAATGTCATTGTAAAACCATTTCCCGGAGAAATGTCTGTCCATTGTCAGTATAGCCTTTTTGAGTACCCCAGGCACCCCAGTAAGTCCTATAGACTTCAACAGCACTGACTGTAACGAAGGATCAATTTCTGCCACCCTGCCAAACGAACCCTGCTGTATAATCAATAAATGTGTGGCGTGAGGTCTTGGGAACTATAATTTATCCCTCACAGAGCAACAATACTCAGCACCCTTCAGGAACTACAGTTCCCAGGATTTTCTTTTTTTGGGGGGGGGAGGCGAGACAGTTAATTGTAGGCGTGGATATGCCAAAAGGCTAATTGATCTGCGTTAAACGAACAATTCACTCTAAAATATAAGGCAACACCTTGCCTTAGAAATAAACGGCCGGTCCTTTGCGCTGGTCTGTGCTTGACCTCGACCAACCCACCCGGAGTCCTTCATGGCGGGCACTGAACCTCTGAAGGAGAAGAAAGTGAAATGACCTCCAAACTCCCCTCCCTCGGCAGGCAGCGAAGATTAAACCCTTCGAGGCATCGCCAAAGAACAGAAAGAGCAAAGGCGCAGCCGGCGCGTATGTGGCAGGAGGAGACGGAGGAAGGGCCCCGCCTGCTCGCGGTCTCACACGCCGCCCTTGATGGTGCGTCGGAAACTGAATAGGGGGGATAGAGGGGGGTGGGATCCGCCACACGCGGCGCAGCAGTTTCCATGCGCGCCGGAGGAGGAGGTGGAGCCCGCCTCCATTCGCTACGTGCAGAGTCGCGAGTCCGCACCAGCAGCCGGCGGAGGCGAGGAGAGAGGGAGTCTGTCCGTCTCCCAGGTGGGCGGGAAGAGGAGGGGCCGGGCGCGCGCGCGCGGGAAGCAGCTGCTCTGGGAAAGGTGCCGCTCGCTTCGCGCGAGCCGGATTTACAAAGGCGGCGGGCGGGGGGAAGGAGGCGGTGGATTGAGAGAGTGTGTGTGTCAGGAGGCAGGTGGCGAAGGCGCTCCCGCCTATGCCGTAAAGATAACGCCGGCTTGCGAGGAGGTCTCCTGCGGGATTTCGTTTCGTTTGGCATATAGACGTTTTGTAGCGCTCGTGTTGTGAACCACGTTTATGCCCGGTTTCTCCTACATTATAATGAGCGAGGAGAAGGAGTTGGGGGCGCAGGCGAAACCTGCCTTTGTTATCACGCTTGCCCCCCCCCGGCCTCCCCCCCCCCCAGGTCTCTGGTACCTGTGGCAACTCGTCCAGAGAACCTGCGCGCGCGCACTCAGAGACCGTATTTTTGTTCCTTCATCTCCCCAACTGCACATGTTGCCATTAGCTCGTCAAAGAAACACACCATAGATAAGGGGGGGGGGCGCATAGCTGTCAACGTTTCCCTTTTTTTAAGAGAAATTCCCTTATTCCGAATAGGATTTCTCGCAAGAAAAGGGAAAAGTTGACAGCTACCGGGGGGGCGGCTTCCAACACACCCGCTGTGCTCCTAAGAAACAGACCGCGCCAAGCAGTCGAGAGATCTGGGATGAATCTCCCGTCGCTCCCCGTCTGTCAGGCTTCGGGAGGTGACCCCGCGGCTGTGTGCGCGCGCGCTGTCTGGAAGCGAAGGAACAGGGCGCTGGGTAGAGTATGAACTTTTTCCAGAACAGGGTATCGGGGACGAGGCATCTTGGCCTGTATAGGCAGGGGCTAGATTATGGGGTGTGGAACAATGAACACACTGGCTGCTGGAGATCCAGTGTGTGTGTGTGTTTAATGCGAATAACAGCCATAGGGAAGGGGGGGTGCACTATTTGGGCTGTAACCATGGCACCTGCGGAAGTATAGCTAAACCTTGTGCTTTGCCTTCTTGAAATCCCCACCATGGTGCTATTGGCAAAGCATGCAGGCCCCATTCTCCCCTCCTGTGATCCTCACTCCCACTGTGGTTGCCCGTTTTAAAAAGCTCCAGAGTTCTTGTTTAGGATCTCCCGCATCAGTTCTAGTTTTGCTTTCCAAGAAATTTATGGCACAGAATGACTCTGTGTAATATGCCAGTCTACTGTCCTCTGATCAGTCACCAGATAAAATAAGCCAAGAGCTGCTCTTGTACCAGGTTATGTCAACACATATATACATAGTATACCACTATATACTGCAGGTCAAGTCCTGCCTCAGCCACTTCACACTTGACACAGTTGTGTTTGGGGAATAAAGTATGACTAGCAGGCACATATTCTTAAACACTGGGGAATAAGCACCAGGGGGACATAATTGTGGCCTCAGCTCAGCTCCCCAGTGCTTATTCACAGTGATAAATGTACACTTTTTGTATACAAGTGCTTTCAGTATAGACAATGCAGTAAGTGTGAAGTGGCCCTTCCTTCAGCAAATCGTTTTCACTACACCTCTGTTTCAGAGCTGTCAACACTTTGTGATGTGTGTTTGTGTGCTCTCCCAATATATCTCTAAAAGAAAGGTTAAAGGGAGACATCCTTGCTGATTAGCCTTTCATCATCTCATATGGCAACCATGTGATTCCCATATTAGAATGATGTAATTCTAATCAGGAATAATGCATTCGCTCGTAAAAATTGTTTTGGCTTCTTGGCCTTTTGGCTAAAATCAAGTGTAAACATAATTTGGGTGGAATCATTTTTTGAGCATGTAGGAAAAGCACACATCCACCTGTGTATAGCTCAAGGCAACGGCAGCTGTGGAAATGAGATGCAGTGCAACTGATATAGAGTTAGGTGTGGGAATGGTGAAGAGGGAAAAAGAGGTAATGGTTACAGTACATGTAAAAGTCCTGCTTCCCAAGCTGACATAATTTCATTAATACAGTGGGGGGGGGGCAGAGCAAGCTGCTGCAAGGAAGCTGAAAAGATCACAAGGAGCTGCTTTACTGTGTGGAAAGTGTCTCTTGGTCTTGAGGAATAAATAGTGGCTCAGTTTGAAAGGAGACATGTATGCATTTCTCCAAGAGTCTGTGGTTTTAGCATGTCCAGGAACTAAAATTTATTCCTTATTGCTAAATGGTTCTCCACTTGTGAGGGTGGACAGCAAGGGAGATTAGGAAAGTGCCACCAGAAGCACATAACTCTTGCCTGGCCTGTAAAACCTATAAGAAATTTCAGAGCTCGGCGGGGGCAGAGATTTGTGGTGAAAAGCCTTGGACCTGCCCTTGCAATCTTTAATTCTAATCTTCTGAAATACAGCACCAGATCTCTAAACCCCCCATTCCTATTATATCTGCAGCTCACTGCTGCTAAGGTACTGATCTCTATACCAGCCATTTCCTGGAAATGTGCTGAGCTGTCCTGCTGTGACCCTGATCTTTGGGACAAATTCCTGATTTTGCTTGTGATTGTTCATTTTTTCTTGATATTGGTGGATTTGATAAAAAAATTATTTCCTGAATTTATTGCAAAAGCAAAATCAGATTCTTGGATCATAATGTTGACTTAGGGTTAATCAAATGTTTGTGTGTGTGTGTGTGTGTGTGTGTGTGTGTCCTTTCTTTCTTCCCAGGATGTGTCAATACAATTTGCATTCATAACAGATATTTAAAAGGGGCACAAGGTAGCTTCTAGAAAACATCTCATAGTTTAACAATTTGAAATTCTGTGGAAAGAGCAAGCAAAGACAGATTATGACTTAGACATTCTGTCAAAACCATTTTATTTTACTACGTATTTGAGTTGTGCTGAATTTATCTCTGCTACATTGATCATTGTAAATGTGTTCTGTTTGTTTTTGATGGCCGTATTGGTCAATTTTTTAATTATAAGTGAAAGTTGCATTGGGAGTTAATCTTTTTAGGGCCAAAAGTCAGGATATTAATGGTTTTATAACAATTAATCAAGGATTAATATTTAGTCAGACCAACTGTCCATTTTCTGGCCCCATGCTGTGTCTTCCAAAAGTGTCCAGTAAAAGTGGTGTTAGTAAGTTTTAGGAGTGCATTGTACTCTTATTTTTAAGCAGGCAGACTTAATTCCCTGCTATTCACTCCCATTCTCTGGATTGCTAGTGATATCTCTATAAGCTTAAGAAAGGATACCGCAAATATCCCACCACATAGTTGTTGAGGGCATGGAAAGTGTCCTGATTGAAATTCTGGAGAGGAGAGCTGTTGCCAGTCATCATCAACAATACCCAACTAGATCAGGGGTGGGAAACCTTTGGCCCTCCAGATGTTGCAGAACTACACCTTCCATCATCCTTGACCATGCTTGTTCAGCAACATCTGGAGGGCCAAAGGTTCCCCATATCTATACTAGAAGGACCAATAATCAGCTTCCTATGGTCCCCCCCAGAGCAGTTACCAAGGCATGTGCCAGCTCTTAGAAGGTGGGTAGATGTTTGTTGGCAGTACTGAAAAAGGGAAATCCCAGTCGTGCTGCTGGTGCACAGCCCAGTGCTGCATTTAGCTGAGAGGATGGTATTGCCTTCATCTTTCTCTCTGACTTACATACTCAGACCTCTGAATCGTACAAAACTCATCATGCAAAAATGAAAAGGAAGCTGCGGATTCAGACCTTCGTTGCCTTACCTTAAGATAAAATTTGGCAGTCACTTGGACTGTGGCTATTCATACAGAAATCCATTATAAATGGGATCAACACGTGTCTTGTCAGTTCTGCAATCGTGTAAAAAGTAATGATAAATATCAAGAATAGGTATATTAGCTGCACATTCCCAGGACAACAAGTGCAAGCATAAAACTGATGTAAGTTTTTAAAAACCCATTAAATCAGTAACAAACAAGAACCATAGCATACCAGAGTTGGCAGAGTTTGCCAAAACAACTCAAAGCAGTGTTTTTAAAGGCCTGTGATAATGCAAAGATCTTAATCTGGCACAAAAAGAAATGAGTAGAAACCAGTTGAGCCTCCTTGGGAAGAGCTTTTCTCAGCTGCAGAGCCACAGATGAAAAAGCCCTCCGCAGTTGCCACCCACTTATAGTAAATTCATCAGCCACTAGTGCTGTTTCAAAACTGGTATATGATTCCTAGGGCTAGTCCCAGCTGGCAGCCTAGTAGCTGTATTCTAAACTACATCAAGTATTCAGACAAGACATTTAGAGGCCTTTCCATTTTACCTAATTAAAACTTCTGTATTTCATGGGACTAATATGACAATACAACCTCTCTTGGTGTCCTTCACACATACACAATATCATTTTACATGAGACACAGCAATAGCAGAGTAACATGGAGCAATGGTTACCCTACAGTCCATTGTTAGGGATCTACCATTACCTTTCAGAGTTACCAAATGGGAAATTAACTTACCTCTTCCAATTGCCTTCAGCTGACTCTGATGTCAAATCATTGTGTGCCAGCAACAGGTTCATGGTGCACTCAAAGGCTGGATGAAGGCTCAAACTGGATGAATGAGAGATTATGTGAAGCCAAAATAGTCAAATATTGATTCCTGTTGGTTGCCTGAATAAGGTCTCATCAATCAGCAGCATCCTTCCTTCAAACAAGAAGTCTACCCAACAAGGAGGACTATATTATGTTAACCAGTGGTGGCTAACTTGGAAGCTATTATAGTGTGCCTTGCCAGTCCCTGAATCACTTTAAACTAGCAGCAGAACTGTCCACTTTCGTTTTTCTTCAATCTGCTATCTTCTTGCTGAGATTTCCCTCCGAGGTAATTCCAAACCTCTGTATTACTACTTCTCATGACTGTGCAAGAAAGTCTGTATTTCCTACAATAGCTGATTTATAAGGACCTAGCATTATATTCAGCTTCTCTGTTAAAAACAATTATTTGACATTTCATATATCTCAGTGTGTAACCAAAAACAATCCAGGAATGTGATGAAATATCTGCCATATTCCAAGGACCAGGAGAAGCCCAATATTATAATGCGAAGGCTGATAAATCAGGCTTTTCTGCAGTGTTACAAAGTTCTGGACAACAACCTAATGTCTAGATGAGCAAAGAATCATTGTTGGTGTGAAGAAGGGTTCCCAACAAAGCTATCCCCAGCTAGCAATTAGCAAAGACGAGATGAGAAGAATGACATAGAAATAATACTTCCAGGAGGGAAATAATAGTGGTTAAGATAAAGCGCACTCCTCCCATTAGGAATTGCTCCTCCCTTACAGGCCTTTGTATCTTTGCACCCTCCCCCTTTCCCTTCAGCCCTAGAACAAGAGTCTAATGCAAGCAGAGGAAAGTTAAGCACAGCTGCAAATCTAATCAGAACTGCCCTGGCAGGCAGGCATGCACAGCTGGGAGCTGGAAATGCTCTTTTCCAGGCACAAATTGATACCAAATGGAGCAGATGGAAGAAGGCCAGTTATTATGGCTCATGACTCGTGCGTCTAGATCTCAAAAAATAGTTTTAGACCTAGAAGCATCACCAGATGACTGAGCATTGCTGGGAAGTTTGGGGTGTGGGGTGTTGAATCACATGAAGTACTTTTGATCTTATATATATATATTTATATTTATATATATATATATATATATATGTTTTCGTAGATTTTCACGGGTACAGGAATGCAGGTTTTGGTGTCCTCGGGTGTCTTCCCGTGTAAAAGTTGGGGTGTCTAGGCGACGTTTCGACGAGGTCTCACTCGTCATCTTCAGGCTGGTGCTTTCGGCTTCTTGTTACTGGAACAGAGCGGGATCTCAGTGTTTGAGTTCCTATAAATACTGTAGAGGGGTGTGGTGTATTGCCTCAAAAGTTCTGGGCAGAGGGGAAGTTCCCAGGCTAGTGTTCTTTTCTTCTTTTGTTCCTTAATTACTTGAGGGATATCTTGAGTGATTTCTTGAGTGATATTCTGAGTACCACTTAGGTGGGTCATTAGGTGTGGATTAGTTGCTAAAGCCTTCGTGTCTTGACCTCTTGAATTTGTGAAGAGTTTTTCTGGGAAGATGGCTGTACTGCACTTAGTTGTGCTTTGGCTTGGCTTCGTGTATAGGGGTGAGCTGTGGTTTTGTGCCCTGTGCCAGCCAGATCTGTGTAGGGATTGCAGGGGGGTGCAGCATCCGGAGGTGCCACTATGGTTTGGTTACTGGATGGTGTCTGTAATTTATCTGTGGAGAGGGTCTGGGTTTGGGTCTGGTGTGGTTGATTGGTGGTGGCGTTCTGTGTGCCTCTGGATCTGGTGTCGGTTTTTGTGGGGAGGGCTAATTTCCAGATGTCTGGCAGGCGGGACGTGTCGTCACGCTTGTTCATGTTGTGAGGGTGTTTCTCTATCTCGATGGCTTCCATGATTATTCTCTTGTGGTGATGTTCCATGTTAAAGAGCAATTTGGAATCTGCAAAATTAATTTCGTGTCCTGTTTCTTTCATGTGTTGGAAAAGAGAGGAAGATTTTTCTTCTTTTTTGACGGCATTCTTGTGTTCTGCGATACGTGCATTTATTCGTCTGTTTGTTTGTCCAATGTACGTGGCTGGGCAGACTTTGCAGGGTATTTCATAGACCCCTTGGTTTTCCAACTGGATTTTATCTTTGGGGTTTCTGAGGATATTGGCTATTTTTTGGTTGGTGCAAAAGGCTGTTTTGATATTGTGTTTATGGAGGATTTTGCTAATTTTATCTGTAGTGCCCTTGATATAAGGAAGGAGGGCCATGCCATTGTTTTCTTCCGTGTCTTGGTTTTTGGGGGGTGTTTCTTTTTGGATTAGCTTCTTAACCCTGTTTTGCTGGTATCCATTGGCGATTAACACATTTGAGAGATTCTGTAACTCAGTTGTCAAGTGGTCTTTGTCAGCCAGGCGTTTGGTTCTGGAGATGAGGGTCTTGGCTACGGAGTTTATTTGTGCAGGGTGGTGGTGTGATTGAGCATGTAAGTAGCGGTTGGTGTGTGTTTTTTTCCGGTAGATAGTGTGTCCTAGGGAGCCATCAGGTTTTTTGTAGATTAGGACGTCAAGGAAGGGAAGCTGGTTGTTGGCTTCTATTTCCATAGTGAATTGTATTTTGGGGTGTAGGCTGTTGAGATGTGTGAGGAAGCTATCTAGTTTTTCTTTCCCGTGTGGCCAAATTACAAAGGTGTCGTCAACATATCTGAGCCAAAGTTTGGGTTTGTGTTCTGACTTGTCTAAAGCATTGGTTTCAAAGTGTTCCATGTACAGATTTGCGATGACCGGTGAGAGGGGTGATCCCATAGGTGCTCCTTCTATCTGTTTGTATCTTTGTCCATTGTGGATGAAGTACGTGTTGGTTAGGCAGTGGTTGGTCAGGTCCAGGATGTATTCGGGGGGATTGTATTTGTTTTGAATGGCTGTCAAGGCTTCATTAATGGGCACTTGTGTGAAGAGAGATACAACATCGAAGCTCACAAGTAGGTCATCGGGAAGTAGGTTTTGCTTCTTTATTGTTTCTATGAACTGGAAGGAGTTTGTAACGTGTGAAGAGATGGATTCTGCATAGGGCTGAAGTTGCTTAGCGAGAAATTTAGCGAGATTTTGTAGAGGTGAGCCTATGGAGCTGACTATTGGTCTGAGTGGTGTTCCTTCTTTGTGTATCTTGGGGAGGCCGTAGAGTTTGGGGCATCTGGATGATTTTTCTCTGGGGATGATTCTTAGCTGGATTTCTTCACTGATAGGAGAGGCTTTTATTTTGGATTTGGTGGTTTTTTCCAGATAGGTGGTGGGATCTGTTTTTATAGGTTGGTAGGTAGGGTCTTGGAGTAGATTTGATAGTTTTGCTTGGTAGTCCGATGTGTTCATCACAACAGTGGCATTACCTTTGTCTGCTGGGAGAATGATTATGTTGTTGTCTTTCCTCAGGTTGGTGAGTGCTTTCTGTTCTTCTTTGTGTAAATTGCTTCTGGGTGGTTTGCTGGAGCAGAGGATGTTGGTGACTTCAAGTCTGATTTTATTGGCTTCATCTGGGTTGATTTTGGTTAGGCTAGCTTCGACTCCGCATATGATGTTTTCCGTGGGGATGCGTGCACCTCCGGATGCTGCACCCCCCTGCAATCCCTACACAGATCTGGCTGGCACAGGGCACAAAACCACAGCTCGCCCCTATACACGAAGCCAAGCCAAAGCACAACTAAGTGCAGTACAGCCATCTTCCCAGAAAAACTCTTCACAAATTCAAGAGGTCAAGACACGAAGGCTTTAGCAACTAATCCACACCTAATGACCCACCTAAGTGGTACTCAGAATATCACTCAAGAAATCACTCAAGATATCCCTCAAGTAATTAAGGAACAAAAGAAGAAAAGAACACTAGCCTGGGAACTTCCCCTCTGCCCAGAACTTTTGAGGCAATACACCACACCCCTCTACAGTATTTATAGGAACTCAAACACTGAGATCCCGCTCTGTTCCAGTAACAAGAAGCCGAAAGCACCAGCCTGAAGATGACGAGTGAGACCTCGTCGAAACGTCGCCTAGACACCCCAACTTTTACACGGGAAGACACCCGAGGACACCAAAACCTGCATATATATATATATATATATATATATATATATATATATATATATATTTATATTTATATATATATATATATATATATATATATATATATATATATATATATATATATATATATATATTTATATGAGCCAAAGGAAGAAGTCAACCCAGTTTGAATTTGCAAATGGTAATCTGGTTGTCTGAGAGTTGGCAGTAGCCTTGGTAGTGAGTGAGCCTACAAAGATCTACATGACCCAGAAGACCAGTTCACCTGGTGTACTCTCAGATAACGTTTACTTGCTTCATCAATCAAAAAGGCAATTTATGTATTGTTACAAATCTATACTTGTCTGTACTGTAGACTAGGGATGGAGATTCTGTGGTCCTCCAGATGTTGTTGGACTTTAGTTCCCATCAACCCCATCTAGGGTGGTCAATCAGGGATTGTGGGAACGTAGTTTAGTATCTGAAGGGCCACAGGTTCCCATTGTTGAAGCAGACTATGGACCAATGCACTGTCCATTGGAAAAAGTGGATAATTATTTTCTATCTAGCCTGATATCTCTCATATACCCGATCTCTGCTGTCTTCCTAGTGAAGCAGCCTGCGTGCTCAGACTCAAGCTACATTTTGTTGAGCTGTATTTCAGCCCACTGAAGGGCTTTGTAGCCGAGTGCTGAATAATTCTTTGTGCATATGGTTTGATAGCCACTTCCCACCAGAAAAGATGAGCCTGCAGATAACAGTAGTCTGCCATGGCTTTGCATAGATCCTAGAGTAGACCTTGTGCATCCATAGAACTACTGTATCTCCATGCCATGAGAATGAATCTGCCATATACACAACAGATTATGTCATACACTTAATTTCTTTTTTCTTTTCTTTTTTGGTAGAGCACTTTAATATGGAAAACTTTATGGAAGTACAGCATTTATGGAAGCCTCCTTAGGAAACCAAAGGGATGTGTATGTTGGACCTTAGTCTTCTACCATAACTTTCCTCATTCACCTACATGAATATTTTCTTTATTAACAGAATGGAGAGCCAAGGAAGATGGATACTTAAGAGCTTGTTCCAAGTCACACAAAAGGTCTGGAGCAAATGTTAGTCTTGAATTCAATGGACTCCAGTGTAAGCCAAGTTGATGCTCTGGTGTCATTTTCTCTTTTCAAGCTGTTCCCTTGTACACCAAGACACTGGAATATAACTGCATCCCATCCACTCACATGTGAAGGTATAAAGACTTAGGTCTGAACTTTATCTCCAGAGTGTCCCCTATGGAATTATTGCTTCTTGCATAGAAGTAGTTCCCCCTTCCTCCAGTAAATTCGCTGTGGAAGTTCCCCCAATATGACCAGGACCAAAACCCCATCTGTGAAGACAAAAGCAAGAAGAAATACAACTCTTTGTATTGTGGTGAATGATTAAACACTGCTGTAAAAGCCTGAAAACTGACACTAAACTCTGTATAGCTATCTACCCTAGAACCACTGACTTGATATCTGAGGAAGAAGGCAAGTAAAGGAAGGAAATGCCACAAATAATCTTCCTGGTTCCTTAGTGCTAAGGTGCGGGGGGGGGGGACAGAGATGGGAACATGCTTTGGGCATACAAAGTTAGCAAAATTGGGGGGGGGGGAGAGAGAGACTAGTGTTAGTAAACCGTAACATATCCAAAGGTATACCTAGGAGTTGGCCCCAGCCAAGGGCACAGGCAGGGGGCGGCGGCGCAAAAATCACACCTCTGGCTTAGAGTGGCTAGGAACCCACCCACCTGCCCGTATGCTCCCCAGGCCACTCCTCCAGCGCTTTGGGTGGCCGGGCAAACTGAGCAGGCTCATCTGGGCACCTTGGTGGAGGAATCTGGTTGCTGGCATGGGCTATCGCAGCAGCCCTGCAGGGCCCCCTCCTCAGCTGGCCAGTGATGCTATTAAAAGTGTGAGCTGAGCACCCAGCAGGGCTTGGAGGGAAGAAAGAGGGAAAGAGTTGGCAAGAGTTCCAGTGGGGGGGGGTGGAAGGGAGGGAGGAAGTAGGCAGAAGCGAAAGCAGTGAGCTGAACCAGGCAGGCAGGGAGACCAGCAGAGGAAGAGGGGAGGCGGAACAGAGCAGACCCAAACCTGATGGCTGCAGAGGAAGAAACTGGTGGAGTGCAAAAGTAAAAAAAAAAAAAGCAAACTTTCTGAGTTTCTGGTACTCCAGCTTCAGAGGCACCAATACAGCTCCTTGCCAAGGGCAATAAGGGAGCCTAGTTACACCTTCGAATGTATCCAAATTCTGGTGCAATCATTTGAGAAATGCGCTTTCTAAAATGTAGGAGCTTCATATTCACAATCCTAGATGGGTTTAACACAGCTCAATTACCCTAGATGGGTACATATTTAGGGGCCAGATTTTTATCTTGTGCAAATCAGTGCTGGTCCACTGACTTCAAAGAGAGCAACATTCCATATTCTAAATATGCAACAAACCAAGGAGGAACTAAACATCCATTACAGTAAAAAAAAAAAAATCCTGGAATGTTTCTGATGTTCAAAATGCTTTGGCTTATTGTGGCAAAAGAATAGCTTTTTAATAGCGAAATGCTGCAAAGGCATTTTTTTCATATCAGTAACACTAAGATATCACCAGCCATGAAGTTTTTACTTGAATGTACAAGGAAATACAAATAGCTTGGAGAATGCCCAGCTAAATATTTTCAGCTCGTGGACCTGACAAAATTCAAGAATCTATATTGCAATTATGCTGAACTGGAAAATGCTCTTGCCAAGGAGACTAGTTAGCCTTTCGGAGAAATCATGATTTTTACAGATGGACAAAAAACAATGTGCCTCTGTATATTTTATATATACTAAGATTCTCATTGTTTTTGATAATGGCTCAGAACAAGGCAATGTATTTCCATCTTCACAAGGAAACCAAGACTAATATATGTTGAAAAAATGTGATCGCCAGTTTCTACTTCGAGCAAAAATATAAAAATCTGGTGATGCACACTGGCTCAAAGATGCAAGAGCATCAGATCATAGCTGTACAAGAGAAGGCCCAGGCCTAATATATGAGGCCTCTATTCTGGATACTAGGCCAATGGCTCTCAACAGCTGGCCTTAGGAATGACTGAGGTAATATATGAAAAGGGTTATGCCTTTTCCTTCCCAGTTGGGGATGCTGTAAACCAGGGGTAGGCAACCTAAGGCCCAGGGGCCAGATGCAGCCCAGTCGCCTTCTCAATCCAGCCTGCGGATGGTCCGGGAATCGGCGTGTTTTTACATGAGTAGAATGTGTCCTTTTATTTAAAATGCATCACTGAGTTATTTGTGGGGCATAGGGATTTGTTCATTATTATTATTTTTCAAAATATAGTCCGGCCCCCCACAAGGTCTGAGGGACGGTGGGCCAGCCCACGGCTGAAAAAGTTTGCTGACCCCTGCTGTAAGCAGCATCTCTGGAGAACAGGCTGGCAGTTTTGAGGCAGACTGAGTCAGATATGGAAGAGAATAAGGGACCTGAGTTTGGGCTCTATAAAAAGAATATTGGAGATGCTGGCTGTTGTCCTGGAGGACCCGATGTGGCAAGAGGAGACTTGCTGTTGGAATAATTTATGCTGTACTGTACCTCCAACAATGCACAGCCTGATAATAAATAAAAATGTTGCAAAACACCACTAAACCCCCAAGGACCTTATTCGAAAAGAAACCAAACCCAAGTAGTGCTGAACCCCTGAAACCTCTCACTGCTCAGAGATTCAGGGCACCAGTGTGACCATATGATTACAGTGGTACCTCAGGTTAAGTACTTAATTCGTTCCGGAAGTCCGTTCTTAACCTGAAACTGTTCTTAACCTGAAGCACCACTTTAGCTAATGGGGCCTCCTGCTGCCGCCGTGCCACCGTCACACGCTTTCTGTTCTCATCCTGAAGCAAAGTTCTTAACCCAAGGTACTGTTTCTGGGTTAGTGGAGTCTGTAACCTGAAGCGTCTGTAACCCAAGGTACCACTGTACTGGCATCCTATGTTCCATCATGCCTTATGTTGCACTGTCAGTTTGATTTGGAAAATTGGAGGCTAGTTTTATGACTTCTTACCTTCAGGGAACCCATTCCATATTGACCTGTCCATCAAGGAACCCCTGTGTACTTTTTAAAAAAATTGGGGGCATGTGCAAGAGTTCACACTGAGCTCAAGCTATATCTATTCAGCTATATCTATTTCCATTTCACATCTATTTCCATGTGAAATAAGACCATATCCTCATTTATCATGCCCAATATTTTCTTGTTACAGCAAAATTGCAGAGGAAGGTGGTAAACATTGGCCACACAGTCTTGCAGTGAAGTTTATCTGCTATTACTCTGGTTTCGGTGTTCCGTTGCACCAGAAGCGGCTTAGTCATGCTGGCCACATGACCCGGAAAAACTGTCTGCGGACAAACGCCGGATCCCTTGGCCTTTAAAAGCGAGATGAGCTCCACAACCCCAGAGTCGTCTGCGACTGGACTTAACTGTCAGGGGTCCTTTACCTTTACCAGTCTTCTTAAGAAGAAGCCCCTGATAAAGCTTTCCTGGATGCAGTTTGGAAAGCACTGGCCTAGAAGATAAAACTTCTAAAAATTAGGCTTCCCAGTCCTTCTAAACTTTCGCTAATCAAGATTCCAGGCTGGGATAGCAAAGTTATACCACCCCGCCAGTGCTCATGGGGCAGGTTGAGGGTTGATTAGAGGAGAAATGGCACTAGAAAGTTAAACCCTGCTGAGCTGCAAATGTGTGTCTGAGAAGGGAGATTCTTTTACTTCAGAAATTTAGACAGGTTTGTCAGTGGTAAAACTGCAGCAGCTGCTCTGTCTTTCTCTGGGGCTGAGTTCTAAATATGTGATCCTGGAAATCTCTCCAAAAGCACACAATTGTATGAGAGGGGACATAGGCATTGGATGAACCCTTTAAGGTGAAGATGGCAGGGATATTTCTGCCTGTGTGCTTGTGTTCATCATTCACAGAAATTGAAAAAAGAGGACAACACACATCCCCTAAAAGTTAGGAGGACAAGGAAAGGGCAGGAACAAGGATACGGGCTGCCCGTGAGCTGCATTCCCTCATAGGCAACTCCTGGGGGAAGAGGGCACATGCCAGGGTGGGCAGGACCAGAGGCAAAAAGTGTGGGATAGCCAGCCTCATATAACCAACATGCTTCAGTCTAATTAATGCATGATGGGGTTAAGACCATAGAGTAAGCCAGGCTTAGCTCACCTGAGAAAGGACTAGGCGATCAAGCTTTTGCTCCCCTCCAGTTCACCTTAGAAGTTCAGCTGCAGGCTCAGACCAAATGGCTCTTGAGTTCCTATACCAATAATTTAGGAACTATCACCACTTTGCAACTAAACCAAGTTTTACTGCCTGTGCAACTTTTCTGAATGCTGTGTGGAAAAGCACATGAATCTGACCTTTGGAGAGTTTGTAAGCAAACCATTTTTTAAACTTACCAAACATGTGCTCTTTATCTATGCCAGGGAAAGAGAGGAGCTTTCGAAACTCACAAGGGCACATTTAAAGATCTAACAGCCTATATTTCCACACTTTATTTTACTGCATATTTTGTGGTTCTGTGGGGGTACTTGCCCCAAACTTGGATCATAGCTTCCAGGAATTCATCCTTTATATACTTATTTTTTCCTTTGCCACCAACAAAAAGTGGGTGGGGCAATATATGTAGCCTTGAGCCTGAGGAGGGGTGTGGCCTGGGCAAAGTCCTGAGGGTCACGCAGACATTTCACCCCTGGAACTGAGGTTCCTTGCCCCTAGACTAGACAAAGGGACTTCTGGGACAAGTTGCCCCCATTCATCCTGGGAGAATCACCCATCTATGATGCTGTCATTGATCTAATGCAGGTGGGGCATTCAAGGTATTTTGTAACAGCATGTATATAGTCTAGGCTACAGATTACAATAACAGGAAAGGACTGTATGGGGGGGGGACTTTGCTTAAGCATTAACACTAGCAGTAATATCTAAAGGGTGTTAATCTAAGCAACAACAGTAAGCACTTTTAAGACCTGTTGAAATCAGTGAGGAGACTTTGGTTCCAGGCAAATGCCTTTTTATTTCCCCAAGCTTTTCAGATATGATTTTAACCTTGCTGGCTGTTCTTTGCTGCTTTTGCGATTGTGTGGCCTTTTCATTTTATGTTTTGTTTGCATTTACACATGAATTGTTTTATTCTTTCTTGTAACCTGAGGATACAATTGAAGGCTGCTATATTATTATTATTATTATTATTATTATTATTATTATTATTAATGACCTACAATAAATAAATAATGACCTTATCTTTATTTCCATGGGAACCGCCTGTGATGTCATGAAACAGGATTTGGTGGAAAGCGCGAGGGGGAACAATTCAATCAGTATGGAAAGGGAGATCAAGAAAAACCTAATCTTGTATAATCTTAGGCTTCCTGGATAAAAGAATGTGGTTTTGCCTGGCATGGATGGGGACAAGAAGATTGGTTTAAGACAACCCTTTGCTTCTAATGGAAAGAATGCTAATTCACTTCGCATGCTAATTGTGGGAGAATCCCTTTTCCTCTTCAAGAAGCCTAATTAATATTTCTCCAGCTCTCTGTTGCTACATAGAGGGCTCCCAGAATTGTCACCTGCAGTGGCTACTTTGAAAAAGAAGCAGAACTTTGCAACAAAGCAATTCTTGATTTGCAATGTAAGGCAGAACAGTGCCAGGAGCTGCGGCTTGCTACCTTGGCAGGCTGAAGTTTGGTTGCAAGCGGGAGTGATCGGTGTTAAGTTTTCTCTCCATACTGTGTTGCATCTTACCATTTCCTCATACATGTCTGATGTGCTTTGCTTCGAGATTGATTTCTATCACACATCTGGGAGGTACACCGGAGACCATCTAGTCCAAACTCCTGTTCAGTGCAGGATCTAGGATGAAACGACAGCATCCCCAACAGAAGACTGCCCAGTTTCTGCTCAAATGCTACAGGGAAGGAGAGCTCTCACTTCCCAAGGTACTCAGTTCCTACTGTTAGGAATGTTCTCTTAATATTTAGCCAATACCCATTTCCCTGCAGTGTCCTCCCATTCGTTCTACTCCTGCTATCCAGAGCAACGTGAATTCATCTGACTGCACCCGCTTGGCTTCATGCTTAAGAAGGATCTTGTCCTCTAATTGCATTAGGGGCTTCACAATACAGTGGTACCTCAGGTTAAGTACTTAATTTGTTCCAGAGGTCCGTTCTTAACCTGAAACTGTTCTTAACCTGAAGCACCACTTTAGCTAATGGGGCCTCCTGCTGCCGCCGCGCCACTGGAGCACGATTTCTGTTCTCATCCTGAAGCAAAGTTCTTAACCTAAGGTACTATTTCTGGGTTAGCGGAGTCTGTAACCTGAAGCGTCTGTAACCTGGAGCGTATGTAACCCGGGGTACCACTGTAATGTCCCTGAGGCTTTTGCAGAATCTTTAATGGGATATGAACTTATGGAGCCAGACAGCTGCTATTTGGAGTACACACAGGTAGATATCACGCATGCAGGTGATATGGACACAGATCTGGTGCACGTCTTTTGACAACCATCAGTGCAATGAAGGGTTGGCTTCCTAAGAATGCCATAATTGCTTTCCTTTTTTTCATTCAGAGGGAGAGAGAGAGAGCTATGAGGTGGTGGCAACAAAGCCAGATTGTTCTGGAAAATGCACATGCATGCATACATATCATATATACCCATGTCCTAGGAATATTCAACGATAATCAAATTTTAAACAATTAAAAATGGAATATCCTTTGCCTGTAACAAATCAGCTGATGTTTTCACAGCTGTGTTTTAGATTCTTTTAACTAAAACTCAGGGAAGGCTGAGTATGAAAATGTGGAAATGTCAGTGATGTAAGTCCCAGGGCTGTGAATGCCTGATTCTCTGCGTCGAGCTCAAACCGGGGGGGGGGGGAATATGCTGAATGGAGCCATGTATAAGTTCATATGCAATGTAAAAAGACTTCTTGTTCTGGGCACACACTGCTTGTTCAATCTAGTTCTGTTTAAATGCCCATTCTTTTGCATTGGCATCACCTCTCCTCTCTTTTCTCTGAATGAAAAGGGGGGTGGAATAATGACATAATTATTATAAAAAGAGAGAAGGGAGGGAGAAAATCTTCAGACCCAGCTGCAGCACAGAAAAGTCTGAAGGGAAATGTTCTTTGTTAGGGTTGCCTTGGCTATGGAATATGGTAGATGAAACATTTTGCTGTGAGTGTCTCTTTGGTCATATGGATGGTCTGCTGGAATCCCTCTCTCTCTCTCTCTCTCTCTCTCTCTCTCTCTCTCTTAAGGTGGCTCCTTATATCCATCTGGCTCTTGCTCTGAACAACAATTCTACCTGCTGGGACATCATCCCTGTTCCCTCTGTCCTTAGGCACTCAGATCACATGAGTCTGTCGGGCTTTTGGCAGAGGGCACACGGAAGTCACCCTTTCCGAGGTAACGAGAGACTGTGAATTTAGCCTGTCTCATCAGATGGTCATTCCAACTTGCACAAGTTTTAAAGAAATTGACACTGCAAACAACACATGAATAAGAGAGGAGAGACCTGCTGAAAGCTGCACTTAGGAGGAGGAGTTACAAATTAGCCACTTTCCTCACAAAAGTGACCCAAAACAACTTACAAGTTCTCGCTGAGGTGGCGAGAACTCACTTTAGGCAGGGCTTCACATCACTGAATGCACCTCCATTAAAATAAAATCCCTCCAAAAAGGAAACTTTGGGCCAAACTACATAGGTCTCTGAGGGATAAACTACAATCCCCAAGATTCTTTGCGGGGAGCCATGTGATTTAAATGTACAGTGGTGCCTCGGGTTAAGTACTTAATTCGTTCTGGAGGTCCGTTCTTAACCTGAAACTGTTCTTAACCTGAGGTACCACTTTAGCTAATGGGGCCTCCTGCTGCCGTGCCACTGGAGCACGATTTCTGTTCTCACCCTGAAGCAAAGTTCTTAACCCGAGGTACTATTTCTGGGTTAGCGGAGTCTGTAACCTGAAGCGTATGTAACCTGAAGCATATGTAACCCGAGGTACCACTGTACTGTTTAGGTGTGGATGTTGCTGCTAGTTCCTGACATCTTCTTTTGCCCAAAATAGGCAGCAGGGAAGCAGGGTGCTGATTGGGACCATAACACAGGGGAAGGCTTCACACACACACACACACACACACACACACACACACACGTATTGTCCAGGGACAGAAGCTTCCATTGGGTCAGTATCAATTATGTTCCAGCCTAGCCCAAAAGTATTCCATCCCACCTAAGAAGCCCATTTACAAGTTGACTTGAAGGACAGTCCTCTGCTTGTTACCATATAGGCAACATGAGACAATGTAAAGAGAAATGGTAGAACCTGGTCCTACAAAGAACTGTGGTCCCAGTACCATCACAGGAATGTCCCTGACTACATACATACGTGCATACATAAATTTTCTACAGATGTTAATAGATGGCATCTGCCCCTAAGGGAAACAGTGCTGCAATGTGGGAATATCATTGTAGTGGCAGCAAAAGCAAGTGAGCTAGTGTAGCCCTGCACAGACTGAACTGCAAATAAGGAAAACTCCAGTTTAAATCTCATTTCTGCCACCAACTCACCAAGTGGTCACAGGAAAGTCACTCCCTTGCAGCCTCAGTCTTCCAATCTTGAAAATGGGAACAACCATTTTCACTTTCTTTAGAGGGCTGTAGAAAAGATTAAAAGAAGGCCATTCGAGTTGCAGCAACAGCACTTGCAACTAAAATGCCAATGGTTGATTTTACACATTTCCTTTCTGCTCTGAACTTCTGAAGAGCGTGAGGTTGCCCATGCCACAACTGACTGCTTTCACCACCACTTGGGAAAAGATTAGTTTTGCACCGCAGCAAGTCTGAGAGGCTCTCTGGGAACATTGTCTCTGTGTCATGAAAGAACATTTCCGAGTGCCTGGGAGTGAGGCAGACATGGATTTGTCTTCTGGGAGTCTTTTTTGTGGTGTTCAGAAAGCATTGTGGAGGGTTGTTGTGATATCTCTTAATCCAGGCTGGGAAATGGGGAGCTGCTGATCTCTAAGTGAAAAAGGGATAAATAGGAGAGCAATCCCTCTGGGGGCATCAGAGTCTCTGGTTTCTTCCAAGGATGTAGACACAAATAGTCTAGGTGTGGTGGACATGTGGTTTGAACATAGGTTACCTCACCTGCCCTGTAAACAAATGCCTCAGAGGGCAGAAATTGTGTATTTGAATCACTCGTTCTAACACACTTGAGAAGGGTTAGCAACATAGGAAGGTCCCTTCCACTGAGTCAGACCATATAGCTCAGTGTTGTCTTCACTGGCTGGAAGTGATTCTCCAGGGTCTCAGACAGGTGTTTTTCCCAGCCCTACCTGGGATGCCAGCGATTGAGCCTGGACCTTCTGCTTGGATAGCAGATGCTCTACAAGTGAGCTAGGGCCCTTCAAGCCCAGGAAGACTCCTACCAGTGACACTTGAAACAGAACCACCATATTTACAAGAGCATTCTTCGGCCATCATCACAGCACAAGCCTGGATGCTGCATCTCAACTACAAAGTGTTCTACCAAGAAACAAGCTCCCTGCTGCTGCTGCTGCTGCTGCTGCTGCTTCAGGAGCTTTGTTCTCTGCAGAATCTTCCTGCCATGGACCACCCAGCAGACAAGGAAAGCCAAACGCCCAGTGCAAAACGGCCAAGTCAGCCAGATGTCTTCTGTGCAGGTTTTATTACTCCTGCATGGCCCTGTGAACTGAATTAGTGGGAAACCAGTGACTGGAGATTTACAGCTTGTTGGGAAAGGTGATAACTGGCCATTTTAGTACTAAGAGCATAGCAAACGAAAGTGGAGAATTTGAAAATCAGCTTTCCAGAGCCAGCATGGTGGAGTAGATGGAGCAGACCTAGGAAAACTTTGTGGCATGAGTTTGTTTTGCGGTAGTGAGCAAATCTCTTGGCCTCAGCTCCCCATCCATAAAAGGGGAACAGTTACAGTGAGCAGAGACACAATACAGATTGTAAAGCACTTTTGCACTTGTTTAAAATTCCAGATCAATTATTAGCAGCAATAAATAAGGTCACTCCCCAAACTCTGTTAATGGTGGAATGGTTACATCAGGGCATTTCTTGTTCAGACTGTTGCTCTTTTCAGGTGGGATTTAATGACATATGGACAAATTCAAGTCGCACAGTTAATGTTGATTTGGACTTCTTGCACTACAGTGGTACCTCAGGTTAAGAACTTAATTCGTTATGGAAGTCCATTCTTAACCTGATACTGTTCTTAACCTGAAGTACCACTTTAGCTAATGGGGCCTCCTATTGCTGCTGCACCACCGCCCTGTGATTTCAGTTCTCATCCTGAAGCAAAGTTCTTAACCTGAGGTACTATTTCTTGGTTAGTGGAGTCTGTAACCTGAGGCATCTGTAACCCGAGGTACCACTTTACTAACCCACTCCCCCCCCCAAAAAACCCCAGTCATCTTGCAATAAGGAAAGTGACAGGGAACAGTATAGGGAAATTGTGGGACAATATTTGCTTGACACAATCTCCCCTGACCTCCCCACAAAAAAATCAGGATGAATGCTCAATAATCAAGGCATCTGGAAGCAGCTTTAGTCTCAAGACTGAGGCATGCTTGGTGTCGGAAGACTGATAAAGCTGTCCAGGAACCCTGATCTCTCCTGTCCACTGCAACAGGAGTTACGTGATGCCACAAATTCCCCTCTTTTCAAATGCCAGCTGTATGTACATACTTCATTCCCTTTAAAGTTTTAGAAGCCTTTGGAGTCTTTTTTTTAATCACAAAAAAGATAAAGGTTAATCGGTCAGTGCACATGCATATGCTAGACATCTGAGTGCCTAAATAAATGGTGCCCACAGATGCAGAGAGGTGGGATTATAATCACTGAAATGATCAACATGTTGGGTGGCAGCCCAAATCTACTGTCAGAAGAGGCTCTTTCATAATGCTGGAATCAGGGTGCATGTAAGTTATTTCACTCCATTGTTCCTGATTAACTGATCATCTAGCTATAGGAACAGGTCACATGCAAGACGGTCTCCTGTCCTCTAAGTCTACCTATTGAGTGCATTCATCACTGAAGGCCTTGCTGTGTGTCATTCTACCTTCAGAGACTGGGATGTTTGGCAGAGCTTCCTTGACAGTGGTGCCAAGATAATAGAACTCTCTCCCTGGATTGGGTCCTTTTTTCTTGGCTTTCAATGTGGTTGGCATCCACCTGTCTTGAGAGACAGTGGAAGGGTGCACCTTTGGGAGCGAAGTCAAACTGTTGAAGAGTTACAGCGCCTGCTGTGGCTGTAAAGACCAATAAGAGAGAGACATGCTTTGCTGCAGCTGGGGCAGATGAAGGCATCCGTTTGTGCTGTTGCAGATACACCATAGAAGAAGACGAGTTTGGATTTGATATCCCGCTTTATCACTACCCGAAGGAGTCTCAAAGCGGCTAACAATCTCCTTTCCCTTCCTCCCTCACACTCTGTGAGGTGAGTGAGGCTGAGAGACTTCAGAGAAGTGTGACTAGCCCAAGGTCACCCAGCAGCTGCATGTGGAGGAGCGAGGATGTGAGTCTACTGCTCTCAACCACTACACCACGCTGGCTCTCACAGCATTTATTCTCTCTGTGCTCCTCCCAACAGTCATTCCTCCTCTTGCCGCTGCTGTAGATACACAACCTGCCTGCCTGTCTCCAGGTACTATGGTCGTCTGCAAGGGATTCCCACATGGCAATTCCCACACACTGGGGTTAACGTTGCCAGCCTTCCTGTCATGTTTGCAGACATATTTGCAACACAGAATTGGTCTGCCAACAGGTCTGGTGCCTGAAACCAGCTCCTTGTAGAGACACGTCCATGGGGATCCTGCCACCTTCCATTTGGTAGATATGACCAAGCAGTATAGGCATTGCCAGGCCTGGGATAGGGTTTTATGTATTTACTTGAAAGTAAGTTCCAAGCAAACATCTCCAGGTGTTTGGTTTGCTTTTGTCATTCACCTGCTATTGCAGCTTATTTGTTTTTATTGTAGTTCCTGATTTTTCTAGCTCTCTGTTATCAACTGCATTTTTAAAATACATAAAATCTTGCGGTGGTTCCCTACTCACACAGCCACTAATATGCACTAAATCCATAAAGGTGCATTTAAGAAGAGGCAAGGGAAACCCTCCTTTAACTGCCCATGAACTGCACGTACCAAACAATGACTAGTTTATGTTAAGTGGTAATTAATCAGTGTTAGTGATTCTGAAGATGTGTCTGTGCAGAGGATACTACAGACAAACCCTTCGTGAAAGGAAGGGTCAGATCCAGAGCAGGCATAAGGCAGTGACAGATCCTTGAAAGCCACAAGGGGAACTGAGATCCTCATCCCTAGTGAAGATCATTGCACTCATTTTTTTATTTTTTTAAAAAAGCCCCTCAATATAAGGGAGGAGGCCTAACCTATGGCCTGCCGGCTGTTGCGGGACTCCAACTCCCATCGGTCCCAGCCAGCATGGCCAATTGTCAGTCCTGCTGGGAGCTGCAGTCCACCAATCTCTGGAGGGTCACAGGTTCCCCCTTCTGCTGGGCTGGACACTCTGCATAGCTGCTATGGGGGGTGAATAAGGATGCCACATTTTGGCCCCAGAAAGCCCTCCTCTTTCTTTAGCAGACATGGAACAGGCAGACATTCAACATTCATAGCTTTCTGCAGCTCGGGGAAAGCTTCACCTGTTGAATCTCCAGCTGTCACAAGGCTGCTAAAAAGGCGGAGGAGGACGTGATAATTGCTTATCAGTCAAAGGCTGGCAAGACAGATTCGCAGCCCTTGCTGAAAATATTCAATCATCACGCTGACAGGTTGATGTTGTAGAGAGATCACTGCTTCGCTTCTTTTCTTTCCTCCCCCCACCCCCCAAAGAGCAGGATTTCACACAATAAGGAAGCAGAATCCTGCTAGGTTGTGATGAGAAAATACAGAAATGAGGGGGGCGTTAGAGAGAGATACTGTACTTTTGCTACTTTTAATTTTATATAAAAAAATGTCCGTCCTGGGCTGCTGGCTGGGCTGCTGGTGCACCCTTGCCCCACGGCGGCCTCTTTGGGCCGGGGTCCCTCCGTGCCATGACGCGGCTGGCCCGGGTGCGGGGACACCTTAAAACCGGCGCCGGGGCTCCGCGCTCAGCCCAGCCCAGCCTCCTTCGCCGCTCGGAAGCAGCTGACTCGTTGGGCGACTGCCAAGGCCGGTTGGTTAAGCGCCTGGATCGCTGAAAGGCAACGTGCAGAATGACATGTAAACCTCCCCCGCCCTTATGCTAATACGAGGGGGAGGGGCCGCCTCGCCTCCCTCCTTCGCCACACACCCCTCCCCCCTCCAGCCGGCGACGGAGCAAGAATGGGGGGAGCAGCCTCGCGCGCAAGTCGCCTCCCCACCCCCCAGCCCGACGCCGCTTCATTCATAAAAATTGAGCAGCCACTGCCACCTAGTTTTGGACAAGGCGAAGCTCCGCGACGCGGCTTCATCTCCGGAGAGGATGGGAAGGAAGAAGCCAGCAGCCACTTGCGTCTCACCTTTTAGCTGCTAGGAAGAACTGCAAAAGGTGGCGTGGATGCTGAATTTATTTCATTTCATTTCTTTTCTTTCACTTGTCTCCTCCAAGGAGCCCAAGGTGGTGCTCACAGTTTTATTCCCTTACATTTTATCCTCACAACAACCCTTTGAGGTAGGTTAAACGGAGATGCCTTGACTGGCCACCCAGTGAGCTTCACAGCTGAGTACCGTCTCCGATGTTCTTCTCTGGGCTATCATCAGGGTTGTGGGGCTTGGGATTGAGGAGTGTCCGCTGATCTCAAACTCACCTGCCCTCCAGGGTTTCATTTGAGCCTGCAAACTGCTTTACACTTCCTTAACCCCCTTGGATTGAGCCTCTCTGCTCCCTTTTGGGGACTGATCCTGGGACATTCACCCTGCAAAGCAGGTCCTCCAGCAGTGGCCTAGAGCCCCTCCACAAACAAGATCATCCATAAAGCACGTCACTCTTTTGAAGGCCTTTTGAAACACACCTGCCCCATTAAACTTAAAAAACAGCAGTTCTTCCTTGGTGTGAATTTGCTGCACATGTGCCTGGCAACCACATATGCAGGCGAAACCCCTTGGCAAACTGTCCTGTATGGGCAGTTGCTAGGCAGGCTCAGGTCCTGGCACGCCCACATTTTAATTAACCACTGGCACACATGTGTGTGCGCACGCAGCAATAAGCGGCATCTGGCAAGCGCAGCTGGACGTGATAATAAACCTAAAGCCCAGGGAAAACATGGCTCTCCTTCCCTCCCCTACCCCCACCACCTCCGTCCTCCACTCCCTGATGTTTCATGCCCTACCGCCTCCCTTTAAACCTCTTTCCCCTTCAAATGTGCCCCTTTCTGGAACATGGCCAAATCATCTTTTCCTACCCTCTCCCAACACTCTCTTCCCCAATTTTCCTTTGTGGCAGACTTCTCTAATGTCCCATTTCCCCCTAGCCTTCTTTATTTGAGAATCTCCATAACTCAAGAGGAACCTTTTGCTTCCTAAAATGCCACAGGAGGTGGGGAAAACCCAACCCAGCCTGATCCTTTGCAGAGTCAGGCAGTCCAAAGCCCATTGAACTAAGTTGTGTGCACTGTGTAAAGGATCAGGCTCCTAGATGCTCCTCCCATTACCTTGCTCAGGTTATTTATGGGTGACCAGAATTGTTCCAGTCCTGGGCTGACATCTAGCAGAAGTGTTTTCCTTCCACTGCTTAAAAGTCTATGGCTCAGGTTTCTAGAACATACAGGACTCACAGCAAAAGATTGGGGAAATCCCCTGCAACTGCATCACGAGGCTGTCGTTTCATTGAACAATGCATTAGGCTGCTTTCTTGATTTATTTAGCCCTCACTATCCTTGAAGTTCAAGGTGAGCAACCATGTCGTTTCCTTTCCACGTTCGTCACTAAGTATAGGTCATTTTTGTTTCAAGAGTACAGATGACGGAACAGAGTTGTGTAGCGATGGCTGGGCTCAAGGACAATGCGGGAGCTAAACACTGAGCTGTATTTCCAAAGCTGTATAGCACTAGCCTGGCCGGTATAGGGATGCAAGGCTGCAAGGGAGCTCTTTGTAGCAGGGTGGAGGGAACGACCCGATGGAAATGTTCTATCAGGTGCTGAACTACATGTTCCAGCAGGGATTGCAGCAGTTGTAGGTAAGCAACATTGGGGTGCGCAAAATGTGCTCTGTAGGGTATTCTTGGCTCCAGGAAGTCCGGGTGGTGTATACACCTGAAAATAAACACATTGCTAATCCAAGTGCATGCAAAAAGGACCTCAGCACCTCCAAACAGGACTGTCTACAATTCTGCCTGAAACCCTGAAGAACCACTACCAGTCAGGTAGGCAGCTGTGTTGGACTGAGGCAATCGAAATAAATAAATAAAAATTAAAAAATTGTCCAGTAGCACCTTAGAGACCAACTAAGTTTGTTCTTGGTATAAGCTTTCTGAAGAAGTGTGCATGCACACGGAAGCTTACTGCCAGTCAGTGTAGAGAACAGATAGATTGACTAATAATTGGTGGCTTCCTTTGTTCCTAATCCTGACCACTCCTTTTCCTTCTAAGTACCTGCGCCAAGTACAAAGGGGAAGGAAGAAAAACCCACTCCCGAGAATCCTTTTCTTTTTGCACAGGGGTTAAGAGAGCCCCTGCAGAAGCAACAGATACAGGCACTATCTCTTTCTTCTGACAGGTGAATAATCCCAGAGCTTTAGGGTGCCATCACTCTAATCCTCCCAGGGTGAAAGCTCCAGGGTCCCTGTTCTTCCTCTTGCTTGAGATGTCCTAATATTCAATCACACACACACAAAGCGAAAGGATCCTATCTGTTGTGTGCATGGGGCAGGACTCTGTGTGTCCTGACCCTGAGCTTGATGCAACAAGTCACCTCCGGGGCAAGCTGCCTCGGCTCTTCCATGCCTCAGTTTCCACCCTTCTGCAAAGCAAGCCTCCCGCAACCCCCGATAGCCCAACCCACGCCTGCCTCAAAGCGGCTGGCTCACGTACAAAAGTGTCCTCCTCCTCCTCCAAACGCAGGTGCAGGATCAGCCAGTTTGCTAATCTCAATGGAGCTGACTGTCTGCCTGAGCATCTCCGCCGGGGGAAGGAAAAAGAAAGAAGCAAACCCCTCTGTGCATGAGCTGGCAGGAAACAGTATAGCTGGAGGAGAGACAGCATCTCTCTACGTGAGGCAGAGCACGCAGGGCTGCACCTGACCCAGACAGCTCCCTTCAGCATCACAGGGGGAAGCACTATTGGCTGCTGCTTCCGCCTTAGGCAGCCAGCAGGCCTACCAGGGCAGGCGAGGCAGTGGGGCTCAATCAAACAGAGCCACCCTTCCCCTGTCACATCCTAGCTCTGGAGACAAAGACATGGTGACAAGGAGGGTGGCCATCTTTAGGACAGCTGCAGGGAGGCAACAGCACTCTAAGGCACCTGTGTATCTGTCCTGATTTCGGCAGAGATTTCACACCTGATTCTTTGCAGAGTCTGATCTGTTTAAGACTGACCTCGGTGGTGGTGCTGTCAGGGCGGGACGAGGCTGCAGAAGTCCAGAACCAGTTGGCAGAATGAATGGGCAGGGAGGGGCCAAACCAGGCCATTAAAAAACGGAAGGGGTTAGGCCCACAAAAAAACCTGGAGCAAGCCCTGGCTGTTACTTTCTAAAGCCACCAGCCGGTAAGACCGGAAAGCCCAGCGTCTGCTGGAATTATCTAACTGTGCCACTGACTGCGCTCCTCTGCCTAATGTGTGAGAGACTTGGGAGGCACTTCTGGTCATATGTAGGCAATTGCAGTGTCTTTCCTCCCTCCGCAAAGTCAGTGAAGACATAGGGGCTGAAGCACTGTGCTAGAGCAGAGGGGGGAACCTTAGTCTCAGGAGTCAAATGCAGCCCTCTCTCTCTGGCCACACACACCCTCTTTCTAGGCCACACCCACACTGACCTTGCCTCAAGGCCTGCCTGGGTGTTTTTGCCTAGCTCAACTGCATCCCTGGACTCTGATGATGCCTCTTGCTTACCTAGATGGTAGGGAGAGAGAGGTCTCAGAGTGTGCGGACAAACTAAGCCAACATTTGCCTCTGGCTCTGACCACCACTGGCCCTTGGAAAAGAATGCAGAAGCCCTTGGGCTGAAAAGCTTTACCCTAGGGGCTGCTTGACTGGATGATGCTCCAGTCCCAGTACAGCAGACAATAGCCTACTCTGTCCAATGTATGTGCACCAACTCCAGATCCTCTTCCTCGGAATAATACCATGCTGGTTTCGTTTGGTGCCGGCGTTGTCAACGCCCTGTTACTTGCAACACATTATAGAACAGTAATATTGTGCTGTAGAATTGTTAAAGCCAAGCACAGCTCTTGGGGTCTTTGCACAACTCCACCAGTGACTGACTGCAGACCCAGAGAACCTCGTTTTATTTTATTTTATTTTTATTTTTACTAGTGTATGAAATTTGTCGTGCTTGCTCAAAATTGCCAGTAATCCATTTTTAAAGCTTTTTCATGATACAATAAGATAAAAGACAGTAATCTAAATAAAACAAAAACAGAGAAAGAAGAAGAAGAAGGAAACATGGAGTCCTCTCTCAAAGGTAGCTCTTAACCTTTGTCTCACACAGAAAGTGGTGGACCCTCCCAGCTCTCACCTGGGAGCTTCCCCTTCTTCTCCCAGACTCTCACCCTGGCAGGTATTTCCCTTGCCTGCCAGGAATCCTGAGGAAAAAGTCTTCCCTTTCATTTTCCCCTTCTTATTTCCACATCCACAGAATAAATAATAATAATTCTACATTTTGTCTGCCCAGTCCTACAGAGAGTTGGATTCACCCCTACACCCAATGAGATCAGTCGGTCTCTGCATCAGATTGAGCCGTAGCTGCTGCAGTAGTGTTTTTCATTCTTGGGAATCTGATTCCCAAAAATGCTGTATGTGCAGTAGGAAAGGTGAACCTGTGGCCTCCCAAAAGTTGCCGGACTCCCAACTCCCCTCATTCCCCAGCCAACACGGCCAATGGTTAGGGGGAGCTTTAGCCTAGCATTTTCTGGAGAGACTCAGGTTCCTCTGGCCTCCAGTCTTACAGGAGCTAAAAGAACTTAAGACCCTTTAAGTTTCATACTCCCTTGACCTCCGAGGCCTGGTGCCAAGGAACTAAGGCATGCTGGGATTTCTGCAGAACGCATTATCCCAAAACTACTTTAGCTCAACACTTACATCTGCCCAACAGCAACTGCCTTGTTAAACAGAAAAAAGAGAGCAGGGAGGGATGGAGAGAAACACCGCAGCTGTCAGCATGCAGCTGTATTAGGGACACCAGAGTGTTTTGCAGCTGCCCTGCAGGTGAGATGTGCCCCCTAAGTGGGGGTGCTGACTTCTATTAAAGGAAACAAGAGAAAAGACTTCCTGAAGCTGATCCTATGAAGCAGGAAATGGCTATGAAATCCCTTTCTGACCCCCTCTCTCCTTTTTCTCAGATTTCCACTCACCATTCACTTTTATTATTGTTCATCTCCATCTCATTTCTTTACTTACTCTCTCCATATAGTTGCTTCTTTGACCAGTGACTCGGGCAGAAACTCAACACCGGGGCGCCACCTAGTGGCTTTTTCGTGTTCTGTGGTGGTTCCTCACGTCAGGGACCATTGTGAGGGCTCGCCCGCACTTCCCTTTGTCCCGTGATTTCTTCCATTTGTTTTGGGACAAACCTCCTTGGAGGGCAGATTCTGGGCTTGAACAGGATGGAATGAGATCTGCACAAGGAGCCCTGCATGAAAGCAAGGAGCCCCCTCTCCCTGAGGTGCCTCGTGGCTCTTTGGTGACTTGGACAGGAGCAGCACGCTGCAGACAAGGGAATGAAAACAGTAAAACTAGCACCTCTTCATTATCACCACCCCACAAGAAACTTATCTAGCAAATGCCTTTGCCATTTTAATGTGTTTCTAATTCCTTTTCAGATTGTGAGGTCCTTCTTCGTTTTGTTTTGTTTTTTAGCTGTGGGACTATCAGCAGTAAACTTGCTATATTGCAGAGCAGGATCCAGATAAGGCTGTTGCTCCAACGAATGCTTTTTATTGTTGCAGTGGAATAATTGATTAGTAGCATTTGGACTGCTGCACTGAGTTGCTGGGAAAATGAGGTTCTTCCAGCAAGCAAATAGCTGTGGTTTAGAGCTGTGGAGAGTGGTTGCATGCCTAAGTAGAGGCCTCCATAGCAGGGGAGGGTGGTGAACAGGTGGCCCTCCAGATGTTGTTGAACCTCCACTCCAACCAGCCCCAGCTAGCATGACAAATCATCAGGGAAGAACCGTGGCTCAGAGGGCAGAGCATCTGCCTTGCAACCAGAAGGTCACAGGTTCAATTCCTGGCTTTTCCAGGTAAGACTGGGAGATAAACTGTTCTGAAATCCTGGAGATCTGCTTCCAGACAGTATAGACATATACTGAGCTAAGTGGACTCAGGGTCTGACTCAGCAGCTTACTATTGTTCCTATCATGAGTCCTGTAAGTCTAGCAACCTCTGGAGGGGCACAGGTCCTTCACCTCTGGCTCTGTATAATGAATAATGACAGAGGAACCAGAGCTGACGTGCTCCCACTACTGCAGTTCTCCTCATGTCTTGGCAACAGCCATTGGCAAACGGCAACTTGTCCCCAGAGAACACAAGGCTCATCCGATGGTGTGCAATGCATTCTGCAATGGTGAGCAAATGTTGTGATTCCTTGAATAAAAGATGGGGGCAGCCTCGCCCTGCATAATCAACCACAAGACATGGCGCACACACCATTTGAATGACAATCAACTTTTGGGGGACTGGCCCCCTCAAATATTTTAGGAGGGGCAAAGGTACATCGGCCCCTAGGAGTTGGCTCCTATGATTCAAGCCAAGTGAGATGTATCCTTCACAGGCTGTCCCAATACTATAACGCCAAGGTTGCAAGTTCAGTTCCATATGGACAGCTGCATATTTCTGCAGTGCAGGGGTTGGAATAGATGATCGTTGGAGGTCCCATCTAACTCTACAATTCTATGATGCTATTCTCTCCCCACCCCCCAAAAAAAATCCTCCAACTGTCCCTACCTTTCATTGCCAGGAATGGGAATCTATAAATTTATTTATTCTGCCTGGCTGATCGGCACAGGGCAGCTTTTCAGTGTCTACTATGCCATGGAGGGAGATCACTGACACAGTCATGATGCAGGAATTGCACCATGAGGTCTCTCCCCCCCCCCCCACCATCCCATCCCATAGAACATGCCTAAAGACATTGGGGCCAGTCCCCACTGCAAGAGGCTGCAGGAAATCAGCAATCCCAGTGATGCCTCTAGTCAAGCCAGAGTTGAGAGCCATTAAGATGTCTCATGGTGCAATAGAACTACCTGCTTGATACCTTCAGTGCACTATAATCACACAGCTCTCTACCACACAACTGAGTTTAATTTGAATGTCCAATACTCCTTCTTGCAAGGCCCAAGGGTTTGTGGTGGTTGTTGTTGACAATAGCACACCCTGCAAGACATGAGGAATCATACTTTCTGGGAGTTATCTTCTTGGCAAACATTTCAGCAAAGCAAAGTTAGCATGGAGGGAAAGTATACTGTACACAGGGGCCTGGGCACAGAGAATGTGGCAAGCTGGCTGGCTGGCTGGCTTGCCACTCATCAGCCGGAGGGAAAGAATAGCAGTTGTAATAAAGCAGCATCCATGTGTCCAGGAGCCCTTGGGGTATGGCTCAGCAAGTCTAGAACAGATAAAATTCCACTTTCATGCTAACTCAGGCCACATTGGCTCAGACACACCAAAGCAGGTGTGGGGCGTGCAGGTGTGCAAGGGCCACCGGATGTAAACAAATAACACATGCATTCCCTCATGCTGCAGCTTCACGTGAGACTGGCAAGAAGGCTTTTGCTCTAAGCCCATAAAGAAGAGCCAGGCAAAGCAGCCAAAGGGGAAGTGTTGGCTGAAGCAGGCAGCCAGGATTTGTCCTGCGTGTCACAGAGAGGGAGGAGAAACTCCACCCAGGGCTGCTATTTTCAGCAAGAGACCTGCATTTCATGCAGTATTGGGGGTTATGGGAAGCAGAGGCCTAGTAAGGCTGACTTCAGAGAGTCCTTGCCATCTGAAGTAAGGCAGGTGGTTTCAAAGAGAACATAAAAATGGTGCCCTCTTCTCACAGTGGCAACCCAGATGCCCACAGGCAGCCTGCAACCAGGGTCCGAGGGCAACAACGTTCTCCCCACCAGCAATTCCCAGCAATTGGTATTCAGGGCCATGCCACCTCCATGATGGCCTTTTTAGTAATGGTTCCTCACTTATGAGGCTGTTTCTCAAGAGCATCTTACTTGGTGCCTATGCTGAAGTCTCTTCTGCACCACATAAAGACCTTTTAATATCCCAAGGTGTTTAATCTCTGGTGTAGTTTTTCCTCTGCTGCAACTGTTTTTAGCACTGTATTCTTAAAAATTGAAAATATCGTCCAGTTAAGGGTGGTGGCAGCTGATGAAAGTAACTATATGCGGAGGTAGAGAATGTTTGAGGGCCTAATCATGCCAAATGCAAGGAGGTACGTGGAAAACAATTGGCTTCCTGGATGCACATGGAGATATAACGGAAAAACTTCAGGGTCAGGCTGGGCCGAGCCTAGAGCCGTTTAGCAGTGAACATGACGTTTCATTCTTGATTTGCTATCACCCGCATCCTCCTTCCTCCCCAGATATATGAAAAAAAACCCACCCAGGTCAGCTGGCAGCGAATGAAACAGGTGCCATGGAGGTGAATGGGCTTTGATTTGCATTCCATTCCCAGAGAGCAACCCTCTCTTATCCAGCCGGTCTCCATTAAAGGGAGTCTGACTAGGTTAAAACACAATTTATTTCTCAGGCGTTCTGTTGCGCTGCCTGTGGAATGTTGGCAGCCAGCAATCGCTGAGATGCGCAGCCAGTCACTGTAAAGGGAGGGGAAGCATTATCTGTGGCGGAGAAGCAGGAGGGAGACTAAGGACTGGAAGAGTGTAGAAAGCATCCTGGCTTCTGGGGTGCTTTGCTCCTGCATCTGAAGGCATGGCACCTCTTTGTCTGATCATAACCAATGGAATGGTGTATAAGAGTCAAGACCAAAACCCAGGAAAGACCATGGCTCAGGGGTAGAACATCTGCTTTGCATGCAGAAGGATCGTCTTGGTACAAGGCAGCTTTCTATGCCCGTGACCTGGATTTGCAATTTTCTGGCAAAGGCTCAGCACTTTGAACATGCCAGGGTTTTTCATCTCCAAATTGGGGCAGGGGTGTAGTTTCACTGGTGGAATTCCTGCCTGTTGTGCAGCTGTTAAATGCAAATAGCCTTTGTCGGGATGAAAGATGGCAAGTGTGGCTAGGCTTGACCCCAGGCACCAAGAACACAGCTTTACCAGAGGTTGAAAGAAAGTCTTTTCAGAATTGCAGGAAAACAGGCAAGCTCAGGAGGGTGGCAGGTTAGGGAGGGGAGCAAGGCCAAAACTTATGATAATGGAAAATAGGCTGGAGGTTGGCATGATCAGAAGCAGTCAGTCAAGCCTCAGGATTGAGAAGTAGGCAATGGCTTGTTTTAGACATAATGACCTTAGCCTGTTGTTGTTTAGTCGCTTAGTTGTGTCCGACTCTTGTGTGACCCCATGGACCAGAGCACACCAGGCACTCCTGTCTTCCACTGCCTCCTGCAGCTTGGTCAAACTCATGTTCGTAGCTTCAAGAACACTGTCCAACCACCTCGTCCTCTGTTGTCCCGTTCTCCTTGTGCCCTCAATCTTTCCCAACATCAGGGTCTTTTCCAGGGAGTCTTCTCTTCTCATGAGGCGGCCAAAGTATTGGAGCCTCAGCTTCAGGATCTGTCCTTCCAGTGAGCACTCAGGGCTGATTTCCTTAAGAATGGATAGGTTTGATCTTCTTGCAGCCCAGGGGACTCTCAAGAGTCTCCTCCAGCATCATAATTCAAAAGCATCAATTCTTCGGCAATCAGCCTTCTTTATGGTCCAGCTCTCACTTCCATACATCATTACTGGGAAAACCATAGCTTTAACTATACGGACCTTTGTTGACTTTAACTATACGGACCTTTGTTGACCTTAGCCTATCCATGGTTTATTAGACCAAGAACAAGCTTTGGACCTACACAGTCCTTCTGTCTTGCCCCACTATTGAAAACCTCCAGGGTTTGTTAAACGACAGTTTCCTGTTACATCAAACTTCAGAAACTTGTTTCTCCTCAGATTGCAAACCAGGATCTGACTCTGGATATGGCTTGGATGTAATGGGAAATTAAATTCTGGAAAGATGAGGGAGCTTTGTGGGTTTATGAGACTGAGGTTATGACAACTGAACCAGGCCAGCAGTTGCCATGTTGATCCAAAAAGACAGAAGAAACGAAGCAGACAGACTAGAGTACCTTTCTGCAGACTGAATTGGTTTAGCGGAGGCAGCGTGCTTCTGCTGCAGCCTCTGTCTCACGACGACCCCCGTGAAAATCAAAGCTTGCAGTATCCCATCTAAGTAGGTCTAAAAATATATCATTTAACCTACTTTGTAGCATCTAAGAACTGATGAGGTAGCCAAAGGTCCATGAGCTTATAGGGAGCTAAGAAAAATCTCAGGGAGTCCTTCCTGTTTCGGGAGCAGCTTTGAAATGGGCTTCCAAAGAGAGTACAAAAATGTCCAGCTGAGATCCACATACAAAGGAGAAAGAGAGAGACTGTGAGAATGAATTAGCTACTCCAGTGACAGTTTTTATTCTCAGCTCCCTCCTCCCTGAGCTAAATTTGATGCTCGATTAACTTGCCATGAAATCCTACGCAAGTCTACTCAGAAGTAAGCCCCACTGAGTTCAAGTGAGACTCACTGGATTGCAGCCTCATGTGATGTGATGGATTCAGTAGGGCTCACTTATGAGTGGACACACATAGCACTGCATTTTTAGGGATCATTTCTCCCCACCAGTTTATACTGAGGATGGTGTGGGTTGTAGCTTTTCCCCAGCAATGGAAATGAGAGAAAAAAATTGAACCTGGAAGTGCTGAAGCTGTTGTATGAAAACGTTGATCCTCCAGAATGTTGAAAGTATTTGTTACTTTTCTGAAGATTACCCCACCCCACCCGCCGCCACCATCCTGCTGTGGCAAGCTAATTCAGTAGCGGATCATCCATGTTTTAAAATGATTAAAAGGAAAAGAGTAAACTTGGCAGGAGCTAGCAGTTATCTCACATGTGAGGAAAATTACACAGCTCCTAATATCGTCCAAAAAAAAGCTTATATGCAAACATATTTAGATTTAATAAATGAAATGTAAAGTTGCCAAATGACCAGAGGGGTGTGTGGAACAGCCTGGTCTGCAGGAACCAGCAAGCAAAGCTTTCCAATGGGTAGAAAAAGAAACACCATCGGCTGCTAATGTCTGGGCATCAAGAGCTGCCAGAAGCTGATTGAAAAGTTGGCAACCCAAATCAAAAGCCGGAATATATTTATTTATTTTAAAAAGGATTATTAAAATCAGTTGACGGCCCCGCTCAAAGCCCATTAAGGGGTGTAAATATTTGATAACACACATTCATACTTCAGCAGCCTGGTTCCAAGATGTTCATTGGTTCCTTCTTTCCAGCCCAAGAAACCAATCGGGCTGCAGACACAGCCAGCCAAGCAAAACTGGGATGTAACTGTCTCAGCCTCACCGCTTGCCAGCTGCTGGCCTTGAGGCAAGGAAGTGCTCTCATGGCAAAGGCTGAGCACACCTGCCAGCATAGGAGAGCTCGAGGCAGGGGCCTGGATCCTGACGCAGAGCACCCCGCAAAAAAAGCAAACCCAAAAAACAAGAGGAGCAGCAGCCAGGAAAGGGTGGAAAAGAGCTACGTGAGCTTTCTCAGGGAGACCCAATCTTATTAATAAAAGCTGCTTCTTCCCAAGGCCTTGATAATCTCTCCTGCTACAGATTATTTACAGCTGTGGAATTTAATACTCCAATGAACAAAGCTTCCCAAGGCACGCCAGAGAGAGAGAGAACGAACGCGAGAGGGCCTAGTTTTAACCCTTCTGAGCACTTTAGTCTTCCATGATGAATCGCAAGGGCCTTTCTATGCAGCTGTTGCCACCTTAGGTAGAGTTGCTAGATCCTATACAACACAGAGCCCCTGGCTTTTAAGAGTCCTGGCATGCGTGAGGGTGCTTCCAAAAGACCTGTTTGTGGAGCATTCGCCCTGATGTGTTTGCAGAGAGATTGGGAGATATTGGCTATTTAATGACAATTCATTCTGATTTGTTTGTGTGGATGTTAGAAGACCTTCGTGTTACTCTACATTTCCTAGGCTATTTTCCTGGCATTTCCCTTATCTTTTGGGGGCAGTAGGTTTGTGCAAGACCTCCCCGGTCAATGATAATTATGCAACCTGGATTTGCAAGCTGGATGTGATTGAATCCAACTCCAAAATAGCAACAGTTCAGAAGCATCCTAAGTTTGCAGGGAATGAAGCACATCTCCCAAATTATAGGCACATATTTCTTCTTCTTCCACATGGATTCTACACCCTGCAATGCAGCAATGTCAGCTAAAGCATCCATGACTGATGACCACCCAACCTCTGCTTCAAACCTCCAAGGAAGGAGAGTCCACCATCTTCAGAGAGCGTCCATTCTACTGTTGAAGAGTTCTTGTCACTGAAAAGTTGGTCCTGGTGTATAGTCAGAATCTCCTTTCTTGTAACTTGAAGCCATTGGTTCAGGTCGTAGCCTCCAGAGCAAGAGAAAACAAGCTTGCTCCATCTTTCATCTGACAGCCCTTTAGATATTTGAATATGGCTATCCTATCGCCTCTCTATCTCCTCTTTCCCAGGCTAAGCATATTCAGCTCCCTCAATTGTTCCTCATAAGGCTTGGTTTCAAGACCCTTGATCATCTTAGTTGCCCTCCACTGCAAATGTTCTAGCTTGTCAAGATCTGCCTTAAATTGTGGTGCCCAGAATGAACCACTTTGAGCCTTACAATCAGCAGCAGAGGCCCTGTTGGTTGTGCCACCACTGGGTGCTGCTTGGATGGTAAGGTAAAAGGTAAAGGTAAAGGACTCCTGGATGGTTGAGTCCAGTCAAAGGAGACTATGGGGTTGTGACATTCATCTCGCTTCAGGCCGAGGGAGCCGGCGTTTGTCTGCAGACAGCTTTCCAGGTCATGTGGCCAGCCAGACAAAACCGCAACTGGTGCAACGGGACACTGTGACAAGTGCCAGTGTGCACAAAAACACCGTTTACCTTCCTGCCACAGCAGTACCTATTTATCTACTTGCACTGGTATGCTTTCTAACTGCTAGGTTTGCAGGAGCTGGGACAGAGCAATGGGAGCTCACCCCGTCATGTGGATTCGAACTGCCAACCTTCCAATCGGCAAGCCCAAGAGGCTCAGTTGTTTAGACCACAGTGCTACTTGGTGGCCCATGACAGGGCCTTCTCAGCGGTGGCCCCCTCCTACTTATGCAGTGCCCTGCCTGGTGACATATGACTCCCCCCTCTTTGTTGTTAACATTTAGGTGGAGCTGAAAATCATTCTTGCTTATTGGTTTGGGCTACTTTTAAATTATTAGTTGTCAGGATATTGTGTTTCTTTTCAACTGTTTTTCAAAAAAGTTGGATTGTTTCATTGACTGTGCTGCTGCACTGCTTTGGGAGGATGTGCAGCATTTAAAAAAAATCAAATAAATACATCAACATCTTTGACTACCAAACTTACAGCTGCCAAGTTAACATTCTGGCGTGGCATCCAGCACCTGTCTTGGGAAACTAGTTAGCTTGACACTCTCTCATCGCTAATGTACCAAGGCAGAACATTTCACAGACGCTACTGGTAAATGGTCGTTTGAATAGGTGTTTAGTTACGTACAGCTTTCAAAAAGAAATCTTACTTTCAACACCCTGGACTATTACTCCCTAAAGAGTAATAGTGCAGTTGAAGTTTGTTTAAGTTGAAGGACAGAAAGACCAGCATTTGAAAAGATTATAGAAAGCATTATCAGGACCTGGAAACTTTGACAATGACTGTATTACTAATGCTTACTGGATAAACCACAGGCACTGCTGTAGGGGTCCCTGAGCAAGAACAACGCTTCACATCTCCTCCACCCTAACTAGTACCAGGCTATTCTGACAATCTCACAATCACACCATAGGTAAGAGATGCTGCTGTCAAAAGCTGTCAGCAGACTTGATTATCCCTTGGCCTGTTTATGGCAGTCTTCCACTTAAACTATCAACCTCTACCCGTTGCTTCTTTCCCTTGGACTCGGGAGGCCTCCCTGTCTAAGATTTCTCCCCATAGGCTCCAGCGGCTTTGTCCTTCCTCAGTTGCCTGTGGCTTGGGAAAGCGCTGACAAAGGTAGATTTTGGCTATTTAATGTCAATCAGGATTAGCACAATCTCTTAGAAAGCCTCTCTGCCACTCAGGCAGAGCTGCTATTTCTACACCCAAGCTGCCCTCTTGTGGTAATCATAGGATGTCTTTACACTCACGAATTCCAGAATGAATGCTTTCGTGTGGTACAAGGGCATCATTTTACACTAAAACTGTAAGGAGATTTTTATTTCTCTGGAGCAATGGGAGTCACTATCTTTTTACTCCTACATGAACAGTAGCCTTAATCCAGTATTGATAGACACATAACAAACCTAAATGGGATAAGGATGATGAGGGAGAAATCTCACTGGCTTAAAAAGCATTTTCACTCAGTTCTAATTCCTAACAATTGTTTTCTCCATATTCCCCCTGCCCAAGATAATCTGAGATCCTCAAGGTTGGGGGGGACGGGACGACTGCATCTCCACCATCTTCAGCCATCTCCACCCCCCAGACAGTTAGTTAGTTAGTCAGTTAGTTAGTTAGTTAAAAGCATTTCCAAACCACTTAATATTTCAAAAATCTCTAAGCAATGTATGTAATCAGTGGCTCTCAGCTGTAGACAGACCAGTCTGCTGTACTCAGCCAGAGTTAGAAAGCACTACCTCTGCAATTCTCTGTTCTTCTTAGGGGGTGCATTTATTTGTTTTCAAGCATTCCCCTGCATCATGCCTCTTTCCAAAGCAATACTGATGAAAACTGTAGGTGGCCCCCCAACAGGAAAATATTTGCTGAGCTGTCTTGTAATACCTATTTATATTGAGTTCCCAGGTTAAGGATTTGTTCAAAATATTACAAATCAAACGTCTTTCTCTGTTAGGATTAAAGTAGCATGTTCTATTGTCATGCCCTATTCCCCTGCTCACCAGCTCTATAGGAGAGATATAAGATTTTTAGCATAATAGGTCAACAGCAGGAGCTATTCAGCTCTTAAGAAATGCACGACCCAAATTTTAATAATGAAATGGGAATGTTGAACAGCTTTTTTTTCTAATCCCAAGTAGTGGTCTGACCTGGGTCCTTGTGTTAGCGATAATGGGCCTTTGAAGGGTTTTTCTTTCTTTTTAGTCTGGATTTTCAGTAAGCGAACGTGGGTTTTTATAGTATCAAAAATAATTTCTGCAGAAAGAACATAAGAAAAACCCTGCTATATCAGACCAAAGATCTATCTGATCCAGCATTCCGTTCTCACTGTGGCCAACCAGATACTTATGGGACGCTTACAAGCAAGACGTAAACAGGATCCTTCTCTCCTGATGTTATTCACCAGTGACCGATATTAAGAGGCATGGACACCTCTGATTCTGGAGGCAAAGCACAGCCACCACAACCAGTAGCCACTGAGAGCCTCATCCTCCATGAATTCGTCTAATTCTCCTTTTAAAACTGCCCAAGTTGGTAGCCATTGCTACATCTTATGGTAGCAAATTCTAAAGTTGAACCATGTGCTGGCTGTGTAAGAGACTGTTCCACTAAGAGTCCCCAAGTGCAAATTCCGGCTAAAATAGGGAAGATGAGTCAAAATAACTCCAGAGAAAATTGAGGAATGAGGAAAGCTGAGTGAGGAACCCCCTGCCATAAGGAAAATGTTATAGCACAGAATTTAGGAGTGTCCGGAGATATCCATAGAAAGTGAGGTCAGTAGCTGCCAGCCCATCATGCCAAACTCTGCCTCCATATGCCATCAGTTTGTGACTAACTTTGTTCCTGAACCACCATTTTGAGACTAGAGGGCCTCAGGAGCCTTCAGTTGTGTCAAGTGGGCCCTGAGCTTCAAAAGCTTGAGAACCTCTGAGGTAGATTAAGCGACTACTCATAACTTACAGAGAAAACCCTAACAAAACCTCAACCGATTCAGAGCAACTTACAGTTCAAACCAGCCACATTATTCCGAAACACATTCCAACTTCCAAAAAACAATATGGATTTATGGATGTTGTTAATATTTGGTGGGCATTTTAAGCACTGTAAGGAAGTGTGTAAGAATGAAGCAGAGCGTGGAGTTCAGACCAAAATGAAGGGGGAGGGTTGCCTCAACTATTCTTATTATATTCCTGTTTTGGGTGTATTAATATGCCATAAAGGTTCTCTACTGATATTTCATATGCGTCATGGATGTGAGCAACACTATTCTGTAACTAAAGTCCACCTTGTAGATAGGCACAGGAGGAAGTTGCGGGACAGGGCACAAATGTTGCTTGTTATAGTATGGAAACACTTGAAACAAACCAATAATAATAATAATAATAATAATAATAATAATAATAATAATAATAATGAGTCAATGCTGTAGTCAAGAAGGTACGAGTGTGAATGAGCATCCAAACAGCTATTAGTCTGTCAGGGACAGTGCCATGGTTATGCCCTTCCTCCACAGTGCTATCCCAGCTGCCCAATGCTGTGAAGGGTCAAAGTGGGCACCTGCAACCCCTGCCATTTTCATTCAAAGATCCAGACAGTCAGCACAGAACCTACCTTGCTGGAAAAAAAGAATGTGGGAAATCCAGAACTGAAATTTTGCATGGAAGTTTTTATGACCTTAGTTCTGGCACAGATCACAAATTCCTGGGCTATGCATGTGCTCAGAGGAACCTTAATTCTTAGTGTATTTTGCTCCAGTTGGTGGACTTTTGGGTTCTAGCAAAAAGCAGTTACCACAAACCTCAAGTCTGCCCATCCCTGATACAGACAATACTGAACTGCATAGACCGATGGTGTAGCTTGGGTACAAGCCTGCCTCCTATATTCCTGAGGCTTTCATAAGCAACACAAGGCTTTGCAGTAAAACACATGGCTTCAGAACTCAGATTTATTAAGAAAGTCTGTTGAATCTAGCCTCTCTCATAGGCCCCTTTACCAGTGACACATATCTGGCCTTAATATACATTTCAGCTCCAAGGAACCACGCCAGTCCTTTCCACTGACTTGGAAAGGGGAGGTAGTTTGAACAAACGAAACAGCCATGACAGGCATACGTTAATGGTTTAAAATACAAGTAGCAGGAAAATATTGTCATCATTCCTTTAAAGGAATAAGTGAGGAAACTCTGTCCTGTGGGCTGGTTTTGACTTGCCACTTTGGCCCATGAGGCCATTTCCCCCAAACTATGCCCACCTATCAACTGATGACAAAGGGTCATATCAGCTGATGGGCAAAGGGGTTCAATCCTCCTGGGTGATGCTTTGCCAGGACCTTTCCGGTGTGAATAAGCTGGCAAAGCAGAGCGCACAGCTGATGAACAGAATTCAGTCCTGCTGGGTGCTGCTTTGCCAGTGCATTTCCTGCAGGGAACATGGTGGCGAAGCAGACCCCTCCCACCACCACAGGCCAGCTTGGCAGGTGTGTGGATGCTTATCCCACCCCCTGCCTTTGGAAGTCTTGCAAGTTGCTGCAGGGGGTGGGAGAGGGTTTTCTAGATAGGACCAAGGTGAAACTATCAAGCTCCCTTGTTATTGTTGCCATTGACAGGAAGGGTAATGTTGTTAATGCACTCTTGTTTGTAGTACTGAAATGTTACGGGGGTGAGGCGGGCTGTGTGTTGTTACATTCGCTATTATGTTGTTGGTTTATTATGTTATGAAATTTTTCTTGCAATGGTTGATTTTGAGATGTGTTCCCATTTTTCTTTGTTGTAAGCTGCTGTTGAGCATGACTCTTTTTGTGGAAAGGTGGCATACAAATAAATGATGATGATGATGATAGCTCAGTTGGTTAGAGAGTGGTGCTGATAACACTAAGGTGGCAGATTCAATCCCCGTAAGGGACAGCTGCATTGCAGAGGGTTGGACTATACGATCCTCAGGGTCCTTTCCAACTCTATAATTCTATGTCAGATGAGTGACCACACCCTGCTGTTAAGGTTGATCTGCAGGATGGAGGAAGATACAAGATCTGGCCTGCCAAGCCAAAAAAGTCCCTTGCCCCTGCTTTACTTTGATATACATAGTGGGGGGGGGGGAGAGAGAGTATGTCACATGCAATATAATCCAAGGGTGTTGCTCTTGACAGACACATACAAGCTGTGGATTTATATGTATCCCTCCCATAAGTCACCACCAGATGGCACAAAGAGGGGAGAAATCCTCAATGTTCACCATAGGAGCAACATAAAAAGCAGATCTTTCATCCTTGGTTCTCACACAACGGCATCACATCTTGAAGGCAGGGTATTATTTTTTAGTAGCATTTTTCTCACATTCAAACGTTTTAATTTTCACATATGCAAGAGCCACAAGGAGATAACACAATCTCATCACTGCTAGAGAATATTTATTCCGTTTTCAATGTTGTTATCCACCGCAAACTTTTGTTCATAGGGTGTACTAAATATCAAATGACTTGTCGCCAAGCAACACTGGGGTACTGGGGGTGGGGGACAACTGCAAACACAAGCTTGTAGAAGAAGAAGAGTTTGGATTCGATATCCCGCTTTATCACTACACTAAGGAGTCTCAAAGCAGCTAACATTCTCCTTTCCCTTCCTCCCCCACAACAAACACTCTGTGAAGTGAGTGGGGCTGAGAGACTTCAGAGAAGTGTGACTGCCCCAAGGTCACCCAGCAGCTGCATGTGGAGGAGTGGAGATGCGAACCCGGTTCCCCAGATTACGAGTCTACTGTTCTTAACCACTACACCACACTGGCTGAAATCCATGAGGTTCGTGTGTTTTGAAATTACTCTGGATTTCATCCACTGAAAAAAAGTAAAATGGAATGCCACCTGCCAAGGCACTGACACAGTCCCATTTTGTCACTCAGAAGCGCGCACACCACATTTGCATGTATTAATTGTTCGTAACTGCTTCTGCTTTCAGTATTTCACAGAATCTGGAATTATTTGGCAAGGACTGAAGAAGGGGGAGGCCATGGAAATCCCTCCCCCAATCCACTGATGGATTCCTTTCATCAACCAACAGACAGCATTGGATACCACCCTTTGTGGGTTGTTGTTTTTTCTTATTTCCTTTCTGTTGCTCTTGAACAAAACTACTGGCTTAATGTGTTGCTATACAGTCAGTTATGTATTTTGTTTTTGCTGGTTGGAGCCTGGACGAGCTCAATATTTATCAATACATAAAACATATTGACAAATGTTCTGGTTTAAGAAAGAAAGAAAGAAAGAAAGAAAGAAAGAAAGAAAGAAAGAAAGAAAGAAAGAAAGAGAAAGAACACAGACAGGACAAATCGGGAGATTAGCACAGGATATTCACTAGTCTGCTCCTCCAATTGGGTCATATCACATCTTCTGCCTTCCCTAACCCTTCTGCCTCGCCCTGCCCTCCCCAAAGGCATCAGCCACGCAAAACAAGCTACTGGATTAACAATCTTGAGCTTTAATCATATCATGTGGCAACGGTCACTGAAAAGGGCAACAATATGGCTTTCAAAAAGAAATCTTGACGTGTTTTCAACCCATATGCCGATGTGAAACTTCCCCTTATTACTGTTTTATTTAGGTTCAGAAGGCTTTAAAGCGGGGGGGACAGTACTACTTAACTGGATGTTCCCTTATTTGTCACACGAAGTTCTGGGCAATGGCCAACACTTTCGAGAATTCTTGCCGCTTCCTCAGCAGAGAGGGAATTGGGGTCTTGATTCTCGTCCCTACTGGGTTCCCGTTGTCTTCAATGAGCACCACGTTGTTAGAATCAAACCTGGGAGTCATGCGAGGGCCCGGCATCTTGTGGCCAACGATTAGAGCCTTTTTCTTCTCCCCTTTGATAGCCAGAAGGATCTTGTCGCCGACTTTGCCCACTCCGTTCTTGTTGTAGACATGGATGCATTTTGGAGGCCGATGGTACGGAGTGTTTCCCAAGGCGCTGTTATCTACAACTCGCACGCGGGTCATCTTCTGTATTGCACTGCACGTGCCACTGATGCTGCCGAAAGATAAGTTCGAAGGCAATAACAAGTCAGACCAACGGTAGCAGTCCCAATCAAGGACTATCATGTTCAGAAACATGTGCCGTTACGATGACCTCCCTCACACTCAAAATACTGTTTAAAGCCAAAAACTCTAAATAAGCTACCACAAAGGCAGTTTAGTACATTTAATTCAACAGTGGATAGCATGAGAGGGTCAAAGGACAGCTTTTTTATATATAAAGCAACCCAAGAAATGCAAATATTTTCAAACTTTTGCCCTTCAGAAAGTAGCTTTCCACACCAGCTTATCTACTAAGGAATTGCTAGCGTGTGATAAGAATTGCAGAGGATTCTGGGAAGTATTCTAGGGTGAACAGAAAGAAGCCATCTCACAAACAGAGGGTTGGGATGGGGGGGGGAGTTAGCCCATTTCAATGTGAAGGTTGATTCCTCACAGAAACCAGATGCTGATAAGGAAGGAACTGGTCTTGTGGGGTTTTCTGTCTTCCCCCTAAACTGCGAAAGAATTGTATACAGAGTGGCCAGCTTATATATATTTCATTGGAAGCAAGTCCCACTAAACTCCATGAGGCTTACTTCTAAGTAAAATGGATAGGCCTGCACTGTTAAGACTCCAAAGGATTCCTCAGCTGTTACCATCATGGCTTACTATTACAAGTAATGTTTACTCATTCAGTATTTGTAAAGCCATACAATTATTTGTTTATTTTTACAGTGAGATAAAACACACGCTGGGTGATCCTTCAGTCAAATAATTTTCTGAAATACTTTTTTTTTTTAAGCTACAAAAATTTATACACCAAATGACCGAACATTGTTCAGAAGGCAAGCAAGGGATTCTTAAACTACAGTATCTGGTACTTAGGGGACCTAATAAGGATTTGACGCTGGCTTCTCTACTAGAATGTTAATTTCTCACAAGAGACTTCTGCTAATTAGATACTAGTCTGACAGGTTTTCCTGGAGTTTTGCTTCTTTTTTGCCTCATCTAATAAAGAGGAAAGGATTAGAGAAAGGGAATCTGGTTGGTGAGAATCCATAAGTGACTTCTGAGCACTTTCTCAGAAAGGAAAAGCAATTATTTTTTATTAAAAACAGGGATTAACCAGACAAATTAATGGAACACATCCAAATGAGATGTCAGATTTGTTGATCAGAAAACGTATTTCCATATCTCAGTTCTCAATATCACCACCACTTCTGGTAAATTTATGAATTTTTAATCTCTTAGAAGCAGTTCATTTATGACACCCCTTTATATAAAAATAGTCATTGTTAGGTTTTTTTAAAGAACTGGGTGGCCTTCTTATCAGGAGGTCCATTCTGTATGATGTCTGAATTGGGCCTTTAGTGTTGTGGCACCTACTCTTTGGAACCCAGTTGGTGTTGGATTAGAAATTGTATTTATATACATAATTGTTTCTATATAACTTTTAATTGTACTGTGAAAGACACCAGAATGCTGACTCAAACAGAACAGGCCTTGAGAACCCACTATGGCATTTGTTTATTTTTAACACCCATTTCCTCTTTAGTAACTCAAGAGCATGTGGTACCCTCACACATGACCCCTTCCTTGAGATCTGCTTGCTTCTAGATTGAGATGAAAAACAATTACAGACTAGATCCTCAATCTGAGTTATGACTCAAGCTGAGAAAACCACTGCAGAAAAATTTGAAAACCTCAACTTTAGAACCACCTCCTGTCCCCCTTCAGCTTTCAGTGCATGGGAAATAATAAAGTTATTGCCATCAGTGAATTACTGTCTTCATTCAAAAGGAGACACAACTAGAGAATGATGGAGGGCTTTGAAGCACCAACATCCATGTCTATTTCATGGGACCCATAAGTCTCCATTTTAGCCCAAGTGGAGCCCAAGGGCTGGCTGATGTTGTTGACTTCTGCTGCATCCTTCTGTCTCCGTGATATAGCCAGATAGAGGAATTAAAGCAGCACAAACCTATTTGATCTTTAAAAGCTTGTACATAGCTCAGTGAAGGAGCACATGGTTTGCACACAAGGGGTCCCACGTTCAGTTCCTTGATCTCTCCAAGGGGTTGAGCAATCCCTCTCTCTGAAATCCTGGGCAACTACTGCCCGTTTAAGCTAGAGCAGTGTTTCCCAACCACTGTTCCGCGGCACACTAGTGTGCCGCGAGATGTTGCCTGGTGTGCCGCGGGAAAAATTAAAAAATTCGAAAGATGTTTTTTTTAAAAAAAAGTCAAATTTTCGATTGGGGCGCCGTCACTAGATGACCCCTGGGGTTCCCTCCCTCCCTCCCGCTCTGTGCCTCCCTCCTCCTCCGGGGAGGCCCTTCCTGGCTCTCGGCCAAGGCTTGGCGGCTGCCACTCACTCACTCGCTCGCCCACCCACCCCTCCATCCCTGCACCCGGCCTCTCCCCCTCCGTCCCCGGCGCGGGGGCTGCCGGGATCCGTAGTCCCCTCGCCCTTGGGCTCCGCGCCCGCGTGGGGTGCGCAAACTACGTTTCCCAGCATGGCCTGGCGGGCCGGGCGTTTTGTTTGAAGCGCTCTTCTCCCAGCCATGGAATGAGCGCAGCGGCGGCGGCCGGGCGGGCAGGGGCTCTTCCGCGCAGACCCCACGCAGCCTGCCTGCGCCCCCGCGGAGATCGGGCGGCAGGATGGAGCCCGGGGATCCCCGCGGAGGCGGAGGCTGCCCCCCAGGTAGGGCTGCGTCGGGGTTTTTTTTATTTTTGCAATGCTGCATCCGCGCCGGAGGGGATGCATCAGACCGCGGGGAGACCCCTTGGCGGGCGTGCAAGGCAATGCATGCGTGCAGGCATTGCATGGAGTGCAATGCAATGGCAACGCGGCGCCCTGCATGCATGCATGCAACTTCCACCGGCGCTCCGGACTTGGCAGGTGAGGGGGGTCCCCAGTGGGCGGCAGAGAGAGCCAGGAGGGCGAAGGGGAGCCGGGGGGGAGCAGCACTGCTCCCCGAGCCGAGCCCGCGGGGAAACTTCGGCGTCGTTGCACCGGGTGTTGGAAGCGGAGGCTGGCAGGGGCCCCTCACCTGCAAAACCTGGTCGCCTCTCATATATTTCGTGCATTGCATTCATCGCCCACTTTCTCCTCCAAGGAGCTCCCGGGGGCGCGCGTGGTTCTCCCCGTGTTATCCTCGCAACAACAGCCCTGCGAGGTGGGTCAGGTGAGTGGCCCAAGGGAGCACCCAGGGATTGTCCTGGCCAGGTGGGGTGATTTGAATCCTGCTCTCTGCCCGGTCTTCGTCCTCATTTAGCCCCCACATGTGCATGACTGTGCATGACTGAGGTTTCCCCCCCTCGTCTTGGCTATGGTGTGAGTCTGTGCTGTTAATTAATGGGGTTCTGCCTTCGGAGAAGATGAGCCAGCCCTCAAGGAGGTGATTATGTAATTTGCTAGCAATTCATGTCCCTCCCGGCGTGACGCTGCGCGCTGACGTCACGGGGCTGTAATGGTGGTGTGCCTCGAGATTTTTTTCATGAAACAAGTGTGCCTTTGCCCAAAAAAGGTTGGGAAACACTGAGCTAGAGGGACCAATGGTTGCCTATGTTTCCAGGTCTGGCATATCTGAAGAGGGCAGAAATGCAAAATGGCGACATAAAGCCAGACAGACTAGAGCTGCAGATTTTTGACAAACCTAGACAGCATCTTAAAAAGCAGAAACATCACCTTGCCAACAAAGGTCTGTATAGTTAAAACTATGGTTTTCCCAGTAGTGATGTATGGAAGTGAGAGCTGGACCATCAAGAAGGCTGATCGCCGAAGAATTGATGCTTTTGAATTATGGTGCTGGAGGAGACTCTTGAGAGTCCCATGGACTGCAAGATGATCAAACCTATCCATTCTTAAGGAAATCAGCCCTAAGTGCTCACTGGGAGGACAGATCCTGAAGCTGAGGCTCCAATACTTTAGCCACCTCATGAGAAGAGAAGACTCCCTGTAAAAGACCCTGATGTTGGGAAGGATTGAGGGCACAAGGAGAAGGGGACAACAGAGGACAAGATGGTTGGACAGCGTTCTCGAAGCTACAAACATGAGCCTGACCAAACTGCGGGAGGGAGTGGAAGACAGGAGTGCCTGGCGTGCTCTGGTCCATGGGGTCACGAAGAGTCGGACACGACTAAACGACTAAACAACAATTAATTGGTGCATATGAATGAAGAGTAACATATTTGAAGACGGTTCCAGAAAGTGTACTGGCCTGTGGGACAGAAACTTACTATGCACAGCATCTAAGGAAATGTGCACCTGTACACATTGAGATCTGCAAGGGAAACCTGCCCAACCTCAGTGCCAAACTAGGGCCTCAAAGCAGTTCCCACTTTTTGTTTACAATGCCCACTCGAGAAATTCATGAACAGCCAGTTTCTCTCTTGGGAACTCTCTTATACCACAAAGCATTCATTATACAATGAACCACAAAAGTCAAGGGTCTTTGTTCCCTCTTGAACATGAAGGAGTTGGCAGAAATATTCCCCACAAAGAATAGCACATTAAATGCCGAAGGGGGGGGCACATACCTGTACCCATCTGAACTTAGGAACATTTTTGTGAACATACAAAGAATGAAATATTGCGTCAGACCATTTAATCCAAGCAGCCCCATGTCTACGACTTCAAACACCGATGGCTTGACAAGGTCTGAGGCAGGGCTCTTTCCTTGCTCTGCTACTTAAAAGCCTTTTAAGGGAAGATGCCAAGAATAGAACCTGCCTACAACAGGAGAAGAATATGGCAAGGGAAGGGAAGAAACAGATTTAACCCTTATCTATCCCAGGTAGTTCTGCAGGTAAAATAAGACTGTGTTCACAGGTGTCATTGATTTCCATTGTCTTACATGTATGTAACTGCACAGGGTCACAAAAACACAATGAATAGCTCATATTTGTATTTGGAAGACTTTTACTTTTCAGCCTACTGCTTCTAAAGGAGAAATTTTGCAGGGAAAAGGATATTACAGTGCTTTTTTATTCTCTGAGTTGCTATAAACAGCCGTCACCTTTTCCCATCACTATCTCTAGCTTTGCTGGAAGTTTCTGCTCTCCAGCTCCTTGGCCTGCAATTCAGTAGCAGGAAGTGGCACAACTCCAGGTTCACCACACAAGAAAATCTTCAAGGATCCCACCTGTGGGAATGGTTTTCCTGTGCTTCAATAAGGTGAAACCACAAAGTTATAGCTCCTCTAGTTAAAAATGGATTGAAGAAGGAATTAAAATAAATGCCTACAATGGTATTTGACCTCTTTTCTCCTAAGAATGTATTTCTCACAGATATCAGAAATAAATACATTTACAATGGTTGGTAAATATGCCATATGTAAGAATTTATTCTCATACAATGGAAAATGTTTGCAGTCCATATTTTTGTTCCCTACTACCGTATTTTTCCGTGTATAAGACTATGTTTTCTTCCTAAAAAATAATGTCAAAAATTAGGGGGCATCTTATACACGGATACATCTCCCCCCATTTTCTTAAATTTGAGTCCCCCAAAATACAGGGAATCTTAAAAATGGGGGCGTCTTATAGACTGAAAAATACGGTACTTTTAAATTATTGTTTTATTGTTAATGTTTGACTTTAACAGAGGGCCTTCTCAGTAGTGGTGTCTGCCCTGTTGAACGCCCTCCCATCAGATGTCAAAGAGATAAACAACTATCTGATGTTTTGAAGACATCTGAAGGCAGCCCTGTTTAGGGAAGTTTTTAATGAGTGATGTTTTAACGTATTTTTAATCTTTGTTGGAAGCCGCCCAGAGTGGCTGGGGAAACCCAGCCAGATAGGCGGGGGTACAAATAATAAATTGTTGTTGTTGTTTTCATTGTAGTGGTGCAGCAATAAAACTTCTAGCACATTGGCAAAGCTAAGCATGGTCTGGTACGGTTTCAAATTGAAAGGGAGACTCTGTGTTGAGATTCCTGCATTGAAAAGGATTGGACTAGATGGCCCTTGGAGATACCTTCCAACTCTACAATTCTGTGAGTCTAAATAAAACGTCAGGAAAAGTAATACATACATTGAAAGTGATTTTAAAAACAACAACTGCCCTTTAACAGAAGCCTAAGACCCAGAATCATACCATCAGTGTCTCTCAATCCTACGAAAATTTCTAGGACGTCAAGCTGCCATGTAATTTTCAAGGCAGAGAAATAGGGCTAGTGCTTATTAAAAAGTCAGCAACACATTATATACTGTTATTAGGAATCTCATTAGCTACAATGGCACAAAGGAGGGTTTAGCCACATTTCCTTATGTAGGCAGCCACTGCCTTTAAGAAAGCAACTCACAGCACCTCAAGCTGTGGCAATTCTCCTTCTATGGTCTAGGAAGACCTGCATGGTGCTCAGAAACTGCCTCTCCTAGCTCTAAAATACACAAGGAGACACTGCCACAACTACCACAGTGGTTGGAAGGGGTGGAGCCTTTTTTTGTTTTTAAAAAATGTTATTTATATCACATTTTCCTTCACCATAGAACCCAATACAATATGCGTGCAGTTCCCAAGTGGTCTCCCATCCAAGCACTGGCCAGACCCAAAGCCCCCATGTGCCTTCAGACCATACCTTGAGACAACAGTAAGACTACAGCAAATTTAAGTCAGTGAAAGACTTCATATAGCATCCTACCACTGTGAATACTACTTGCTGTTTTCTAGCTTTTAACAGTGACATTTTCTTCTTTGAGCAGTGCAGAAAACCATTATTTAAAAAAAAAAAAAACCACACACACATATTCAATTGCACTTTAAAACCACTGCATTATTATAAAACTTCAAGGTATTGGAGGGATGTCTTGAATGAACTAGACTCAAAATTATCAACTACTTGCTAAGCTAAACAAATTGAGATTTGTCAAGGGGCATTGTTGAATGAATTTATGAGTTAAGACTAGAAAGAAATAACCTCCAAGTGGAAAACTGTTGAGGCCCCGACTAGATTATTAAAGGACAATGCTATGCACACCTACTCAGAAGAAAACCCCACAGAGTTTAATGGGACTTACACTCAGGTAAATATAGAACCACAGACTAGAATTATATGGGAATGGCAAAGTTAACAAATCATATTAGGACAGGAGGTGGCATGTGTAAGTATAAAGATTTTCAACTGAGGTGGGATTTTAAATGATTTTAACCACTAGAACAAACCTGGAGTATTCTTATCAAAAGGATAAATTCATGAAATATAGTCCTGTACAGTAAACTATGCCCAATGTAATCTTGTAATTTTGCTTATATAGAAAATAGGGAGGAGTCTGACAAATGAACACTATGTTTGCTTCATCTGATTCAGGTGCCTGTAAATATACTCCAGAGTAAAAAGCCATTATCTGTATTGGAACACATACCTGAAATTTCGCTGATTGGTTGCTCTGTTTATTTGGGCTAGAAAAAGCTCTGGGCACTTTTTCCAAAGCGCCATCAGGATTCTGGTTTTAAAAAACCTGGACAAGAAACAAAAGATTACTAATAATATACTACTATTGATGGTTACAATTTTGATAAAGATAAATCACACTATCAATTCCATGGGATACATTCGGGGGGAGGATATTCTGTTGCAGTGTCCCCGAAAGCCCTCAAAAGCATGCATTGTATTGTTAACAAAGCGCAGCAACATTCCCTCCTCAGATCCGAGTCAATGCAACTCAGTTACATATAACACAATGGTACTGTATTTAAATAATAAAAAAGCACTGCAGTGCAGCTTTCTTCTTCAAGGGCATAGATCCTCTCTGTACAAACATCCTCCTACCCTAACAGCTGTCAGTTTTTACAGCCACTGGCATTTTAAGAATATCTGTGCATGGAGAGCGCAAAAGCCCACAACTCTTAGTAAGCTATACAACGGAACCATTTAGCAGTCACAATAAATTCATTTCTAAAATACTAAAAGCATCAAAAGATATACTAATTTATTTGCTGCCGTATTTTAAGGGAAGCTAGCACAAACATTTTAAACAAGTTTGGGGGACAGGATTTTAAAAAGTATATCAAAATTAAGTTTTTATGTTTTATTTGTATACTATTTGGAATTTTTAATTCGTTTTAATCAGAGTCTTTAAATTCAATGGGAATATAATCTTAAAATCAGTCACCAGCCAGCATAGAGCCAACTCCTAGGGGCCAAGGGGCCTTCCCCAAAAAATAATATTTGAGGGGGCTGCCCACCCAGTTGATGGGCATTGCTATTCAAATGGCGTCCATGTACTGTGTCTTGTGATCAATTATGCAAGGCGAGGCTTAATTGCCCCTCCTCCAAAATTTTATTCAAGTTGGCACCCCTGCCAGCCAGTCATATTTCTAGAACGGGAATCATAAAAATTCCCAAAATGGTCTGTCCTTAGGTTATCTCCTCTGACATATATGAGCTTTTATGAATACAGTCCACTAAGCTTGCAGTGCCGTCACTTTGCTTTACCCAAGTTAAAAGGTGTATCACAGTCACTCTTAACTTTTACTTCAGGCACTTGTATGACATAGACTTTTCACTTTGGATAATTATTTTCTTAATTACAAAGATGTAACATAGCAGAAGTTGCTACAATGCAAGATTCTCTGCTACTTTTCAGGTTCAAGTGACCCACATAGGAGAAGAGAAAGCACTTCTGGCGCACACAGTAGCAGTAGTAACCACACTGCTAGAGCACTAAGCACTAAAGGAGGCAAATGCATTAAAATGTTCGTTCTTCTTAACTTCTGAAGCACCACAATTATCTGCATTCCAATGATATGCTTGGAAAAAGACATTTTCTTTCACCCACTTGTCCCCCAGTGATCTCTTGCCACAACAACTCCCCTCTACAGAGTCCTAAAGACAGTCTTCTCCAACTGGCACATAGGGGCAAGTGTGAGATACCCAAGACAGGCAAGGAAAATGTATCCTTGCTTGTGATTTGTATTCTTCTCGCAGCTCAATCATTCACGACACGCCGGTTTTGAGGCAGATGCTGACATTTCACTCCTTTTCTTCAAACCCACTGATCAAAAATAACTGCTAAATGTGAAAAGCGGTGTCTGACAGGAGAATATTCACACCACTAACTACAGATGTGGCTCCTGTAAATGGCAACCACACACAAACAGGGTGGTATTCAACTAAATTCTACTCACTATATCACTATATCACTAAGTTAAGTCCATTAATTTCAAGGGGTCTCCTATGAGTAAAACTCAGCTGAATACAACCCACACTTTCCCAATTTATGCCACAGTTTCCATGCTTGATCTCTGGTCATCACTTTTGTTTTAAAAACGAGTAAGCCCCTCTGAATACTTTGAAGCAAGAAGCTATTATTTTGTCTCATTCCCCTCTGTCTTTTTATTTGGACCGAAATCCAGTTTGAATTCAGAATAAGTTGTATAAAAAGATGGAAATTAATTAGTATAAAACAGGGGTGTCCAACTGGTAGATCGCCGGGGGGGGGGCATGGTAGATTCCTGGTAGAAGAAATTTATTGGAGATGTAATTTCCATAGATCATGATCACCCTACTAGGTAATCAATCCTCTGGAAGCGCAAAACTTTGGATCTCTCCAAAAAGCTCAACAACTTTGATAGATCACTGCCAGTTTTTTTATAGTGGGAGTAGATCTCAGTCTCTTGAAAGATGGACATGCCTGGTATAAAAGAATGAAGAAAACTATTAATTAGGTAAGGGAAGTTATAAGTGTTAAGAGGAATGCTCAAAATTTCCAATAATGTGTTTCTCACGTATGATAAATTTAGGAGAAGGGTATCTGCAGGGAAAATGAAAGGCCTTAACCATTCCCTTGACCATTAGGTTTCACCAGCAGGTTTTCCACACCATGTCCTCTCCAGCTGAACTCTAAAAAACAGGCCATCTAGTGCTAGGGAGGAATCAGCACTTGGGATGTGTATAGGTATCAAGGATGTGAAGATATGTAGTTATGTGTCCCTGGAAGCAAAATATAGGTTGCTACGGAGGAGTTTGAAAGCTGGGGCCTTCAAAGCAGCTTTCTACAAAATGCTACCAGTTCCACTTGCAGAGCTACCTAGACAGGTGTAGCTGTGTAGTCTCAATGCATGAATAAGATGGTGGTACTGGCAGTTTTGGATTTGTTTGGAGTTTGGCTTCGTTAGTCACTGAGAATATTTTGGGACAAGCTTGGCCTGATCAAAAGGGACAGGGCTCCACTTGAACTGGGAAGGAACCAGATTGCTGATGCTTGAAATAAAAAAGATGGCAGAGCAGCTTTTAAAGTGATTGTTGGGGGGAAGCCAACAGAAGCTGAGGAGCATCCAGTTCAGAACAAATCATCCCCCAGGGATGAGGGAGGGACATGTTTATTATAATTCAAATGGGAAGAGGGCAGAGCTAGGCACTGAGACTGCTGGAGCCCATGATAGTTATTCAGAGAAACCAAAGCACCATAGGTTAAATGCAAGTGCCAAAGACACTTGGAAAGAAATGCTGTATATACGGTAAGTGTTTGTATAGCAATGCTAGATGACTAAGGCAAGACAGAGAAGCAAGAGCACTTGGTCTCAGAGGAGAGCATACATACAGTGGGAATAAAGAAAACCTGGTGAAATGGAGGAAACCAGTGGAGCGTCATTATCACTGGATACAAAGTCTATAGAAAGGCCACGAAAGGACATAGAATCATAGAATCATAGAATCATAGAGTTGGAAGAGACCACAAGGGCCATCGAGTCCAACCCCCTGCCAAGCAGGAAACAATAATGAAGGAAGTGTCACTCTGCACTTCAAAGAGGACATAGAACTCAACAAGCAGGAACTCTTCAAAGGGCCAGATTCCTCCACAGAATATTTATAGGTGGTGATACCAAACCCAAAGAATAATTTAGTTTCCTCCTGACCATTACAGAGAATGAAATAAAAAAGGCATCCCAAAGAGGAAGTGCTGTAGTAATGGGTGACTTCAATTACCTTCCCATACATTTGGTATATGCATTATTCAGTAGTGCAAAGAATTAAAATTTCTTAATACCTAAAATGATTGTGCACTACATAACTGTGCCATAGAACAGTTTGGTCACAAAACCAACCAGAGGGGTTAGCCCTGGACTTAACTTTAAGTGGTTCCAACAAACTGGTGCAAGGTGTAGGTATTGTTGAATCAATTTGAATCAGAACGCTGATCATAGTGCTATCACAATTGCCAAGAAATTCCAACAGAGGCATTTGACTTCAAAAGAGGGAACTTCCCAAATATTAGGGAATTGGTAAAAATGAAGTTGAAAGGCAAAGTCAAGAGGGTCAAATATCTGCAAAATGCTTGGGAGTTACCGTATTTAAAAACACAGACACTCAACTGGAATGCATGTCACAGATCAGGAAAGCACCAGCAGAGGCAAGAGGATGCTTGCATAGTTAACAAGCAATTCAAGGAAATTACTGGAAGGAGGCTTCCTTCAGAAAATGTTCTCCTCCAAATGAGAACAAAAAGTAACACAAACTTTGGCAAAGGAAACACAAGCAGGCAATAAGGGGTACAAAAAGAATCTGAGGATCCCATTGCTAAAAACATGGCAAACCACAACAACAAAATCTGAAATTAGCAGCAGACCATCACTTAAGGAAACAACTGGACTTTGGATGACAAGGGTATGCTAAAGGAGGAAGGGGGAATTGCAGAGCAGCTGGATGAATTCTTTACAATTGTCTTCACAGATGTGGATACATGGCAGAACTCTGGGCCTGAACTAACCCTCTCAAGAGAGGAGTCTGAGACACTGGGACCAATATATGTGCAGGTAACTTTTAGGGCGGAAGAACATTCAATTGTGTAACCTGCAGTCTGACACAGGCTTACTATCTCAATGATGGAGCTTCCTAGCATATAGTCATAAGGAACAGAGGAAATTTTAGTCATCATAAGTCAGTATTTGTGCACCAAAACATTAAGTGCCTTATTAAAAATCACCACCCATACCCAACTCCGTAAAAGTATTTTATTCCTGTTCTGCCACACAAGCAAATCTAGAACAATTCCAGAAAGTTACATTCCAATTAGCAGAACAGTAGAACACCTAATACAGGGTGGCCTGAAAAACACCTGCACAAACACACCTTTTCTTATCTGTTGGGTCTCCTGCTGAGGCCGGCCAGAAAATAATGTAACCTGCTTGGAAAAAACGAAGCATGCAATTGCCTAAGAATCTGGAAGTTTCAGAAGCCCAAGCACGTTCATATTTGATGTCTTGCTCCCAGAAATATGATGTGGCACTTAGAAATGTGAAGCATTGTGCAAACCTACTTTTAGTTAAGGGTCAAAAAAGCACTTCACTACTCTTGAGTAGCAAGGTGCTTTTCAAGCTCTGTGAGAAGGAATATAAGCGTCAAAGAAGCTGTATGGCAGGCATGGCCAAACTCGACCCTCTAGATGTTTTTGGGACTACAATTCCCATCATCCCTGACCACTGGTCCTGTTAGCTAGGGATGATGGGAGTTGTAGTCCCAAAACATCTGGAGGGCCGAGTTTGGCCATGCCTGCTGTATGGTAGTATACTGTTGCTCAGCATTAGGGTAACCCAGCAGGCCTATAGCCTCATCTTTCACATCTCCAGGCCCACCCTAAGCAACATCCTTGCATGTGGAGCATAGCCTGCAGCACACAGCAACCATGACCATAGCAGGAAACACAGATGTATCCATGCTGATAAACTCCAACTGCTCAATAGGAGCCTACACCCTAGAAAAAAGCTACAACCCAGCTCCATCCCAGGCCCCAGAACACCCCACCATGATTGGCTAAGCCAATTTGGAAGCAGAAAAAAGGCAACATTTTCAAGCCCTCTTAGTGAATAGTGCAGATACACGTGCAACTTAACACAGAAAATGCAGCTTGCAAGAGATTGTAGATCTTTATCTATAATTGGGGGGGATTCCCATTTATGGAAAACCCTGACTGCACTCAAGCACCTTCCTTCTCATGTAATGTGGGTCAAGTAAATGCCTCATGTGAGTGCAGATAATAGTGCACAAACTGGCTTTTTAAAACGCAACCTCACCTTTTCACTTAGCATGTAGCCAGTTACTATTCCCCTCTCGCAAACAACTTTCTCATAAAGAGTTCCAGGATCCACAACATTGGAGTTGGGAGGCGGGGGGGGGGGAGAGATAGCAAATGGAATAAGGGGTAACAGTTTTCCCATGGCTGTTCAAATACATTGTATCACTTTATCCTGCCTGTAACTCCAGATGTCCCCTTCTCAGGAAACAGACCTTTTTCTTCAACATGACAAATCTATAGAACAAGTTGGATCCCTTCCATTTTGCAATTACCCAGATCTGTACCATTTCCACAGACCGGCTGATTCAGCTTTGGTGTCCTGAGCAGTCTGTTCCTACGGATGTTTCCTTGGAATTGAGTCCCACTGAGGTATATTTGCACACCAAATGCGCGTGCACTGGACTGTGCTGCCTTCGTTTAGATAGGGTTGCCATACATTTGGATTTCCCAGACATATCCAGAATACTGCAGTCAGCAGCAGTGTCCAGGCAGAAATTGGGAAAATCCGGACATATGGCAGCCCTTGTCAGCAGTACTGTCCCCCCCCCCCAAAAAAAGCTCAAAACCAGCAATTATTTTTTTTTGCGATTTCACCTAAAAAGCTCAAGAACTTTGGGCAAAACTAAAGAAAGCTCAATAATCTTGCTTTAAAAGCTGAACAACTTTTCTGTTCAGATTTTCACTGTTTGAAATATGTCAACCCTACTTTAGACATGTTTATTTGGGAAATCTGATTCTAAAGTGGCATTTTTACTGCAGCGACTAGAATTATATTTAGTGAATTGTGTACACTCCTGATTTCAAACCACAGAAAAGAGCAATTTTTGGAGTAAGAACATGACCAAAAGGTATCGAATGTAAACAATGGCCACATGCACTACAATGTGTTACACTACCTCTGTAGCTTCTGCAAGCTTGTTATCGGTTTCTTTTGCACAACAATCTACAATCCACTAACTTGCATTGTAAATGGAATCAGGACCAGAGTATCAATAACTCTACCTTTAATCTATTCAATTTTGGCCAATGACTGAGGGAGACAAGTCTACAAACAGAATGAACCTTAACTTAGCAGCCTCCAGTTTTAATTATAAGGTTGCAACACACTCAGCCTCCAGTTTATTGTTAGCAGAAATGTCGCAAGATGTGATTGTTGCACAAACATGAAGTCTAAGTCTCAAAATCCAAACTTCATTTTAAGTCCTTAATGCAAGCTCCCTTGTCCTATAATTATATAAGGGGTTATCATTTGATTAAAGAAATGTTAGTGAATTGTAAATGTGCTGTTGATACAGTTTTGAAGGGGAAAGAGCATTCTCCCTTTGTTTTTAGATTATGCATGCTCATGTCACAGCAGGTACCATCTCTAAAGACATTTCCCCCTGTGTGAGAAGAGAACAGAAAAGACCTATAAACATGCACCTGCTACCTATGAATTTGAAAATACTTGCATTTTTTTTAAAAAAAAGTTTTTTAAAAATCTGATGCCTAGTTAATTGGGAGCACACTTTTAATTGATCCAGAGCACATTGTAGTGTAGTCCCAAGCACTATTAATGTGATGATTTCAAAGATCAGATTTGACCAGGGATTTTGTATGGTCCCAAAATACTGTACTGAAACAAGACACACAGGTACAGAGCAACAAGTTTCTGATAGCAGATACTAGAGACAAATGTAGCAATAAACGAGCAAGACGGAAGTCTCCAACAGTCATTAATATGTACTGAACAAAGATCAAGGCTGGTCAACAAGTATGCTGCAAAAGAACTGTAAGTCAAACTGAGGCCTCAAGCCGCAGTCTTAATCATTACCCAGTACAGAAAGAGCTGAATCCTGGAGACTGGGTTCAAATCTGATCTTTACTTTGGAAGTGCTATGTGGCTTTGTTTAAAGTGTGGAGTACATTAGTTGTTAAAGTGTCAGGCCAGTCACTATCTGTTACCGTAACCTACTTCCCAGGGTTGAGGCTAAAATGGGAAGGGAAACAGGTCGGACATGAATGCCACCCTGAGCTCCTTTGAAGAAGGGTAGGGTAAATTTTAAAAGCACAGCACCTTGCAAATTAAAAATGATGTGCAAATAAGTAGTTGCTCTGCCTGATTGTTTACATCTCAGAAATAAACACAACCAGGCATACTCCCAAGAAAAGTGTGCATAAGACACACACTTTACTCTCAAATAAAGTAGCAATGCCAAGCATGCAAACTAAAAAGTGCCGCTTAACTCAAGTGTAAACATGCTCAGGACTGGGCTTGTAACTCATTTAAGATGGGGGCTGTTTTAATACTATAATAAGCCTGCATTGCCTTCAGCAGTGCTAGCTGGAAACACTTCCCGCGCAGTTAAATGAGCAGAGGATCCTGCTGCTAATGCCCTTATGATGGCAAAGCGTGAAATCCCAAATCCCACCTACACGGGAGTAAATCCTACTGAAAACAGGGGCCCTGATTCGTGAACAAAGTATGTTTAGGGCCGCGCTGCAAGATTGCCCCCCTGATGCTGCCTTTAGTAGGGGAAGAGCTTTTCGGGAATCCCGAAGGGAACCGGCTCCATAGGGCATGCGCTCTTCCGAGTCAAGGCTGCAATCCCAAATACATTTATCTATTATGCAACCCCAAATGCATTTATCGAGAATGCACGCGCGGGACCGTGCAGCCCCGCTTGCTATGCACGGAAGTCCCCGGGACCTCCGTCCGAGGAAGCCTGCACAGGTTGAGGCTGCGGCTGGTCTGGCCTAGGAGCCTCTTCCCCGCAAGCAGAAGCGAGCCCCGTCCCCGCCGCGTGCTCCCCTCCCACTCCCGCGCTGCGGGGCGCCGTAGGGCACCCGAAGGACCCCAGAGGGCAAAGAAAGACGCACACACGAGCACCCTTCAAACTCACAGGCTCCTCGGGCCCAGACTCCCTTCCAAACGCGCAGGCGCAAAGCAGCACAGACGCGCATGGCTGGGCCCGGCAAGAAACCTGGGAGGGCGCGCGTGCGCACAGCGCGAGGCGGGTGGAGGGAGGGGAGGCTCCTGGCTTTCTCCGCCCGCCCTTTCCCCCGGTCTCCTGCCTGCGCCGGGCGAAAGGCCACGCCTCCCTGCGCGGCTCCCTCCCTCCCCCCTCGCTTATTCCCGAAGCCGAGAAGCCGGAGCTGGGAGGCGCGAGTCCAGGAGGAGAGGGGAGGTTGGGGCGCCTTTTCCTCGGCGGAGGGGCGTCAGCGGGAGCCCCGCGCTGAGAGGGCGAGGGAGCAGAAAGCCCGGAGGAGCCGCTCTGCCTTTGACAAGTGAGGTAAGTCGCCGGGGAAGAGGCTGCTGCTGCTGCCTGTGCCTGGCAATATCCCTGCGCTCCCTCCTCGCCTCCTTCTCTTTCCTGCCGGGCTGCAGCAATAACAGCTCCAGAGCCCCGTTTCCAAGGGCGCCCGGGACGGCTTGGCCATCCCCTTGGCGGAGCCCTTCGGGGCGAGACGGCTCCCGGTGGCGCCTTCTTTTCCCTCCCACCTACCTTGCCAGTGCGGTATCTGTTTACTCGCGAGAGAGCGAGCGGGCGAGCGCTGCGTTGCTCCCTCTTGCCTCGAGGTGGAACAATGGCAGCGGAGCCCAAGGTAGAGGAGGTGGCGAGAGGGTGCCGGGCAAGGTCTGCCGCTCGCTGGGCGTGTGTCCCTTTTGCAGAGCCCTGCGGCAGGCTCGGGGGGGGGGCGCTTAGCAGGCTGCCCTCCTCCCTCCGCCTCCCAGAAAAAAATCCTCTGCTCCCCCCCCCCCCGCTGCCCACCCAGACACAATGACAGTCTTCCGCCGATCCCGCGCGCGCCCCTCCTCTCGAAACTGGTCCAGCTGCTGCGTTTCGTCGCAGTTCTCTGGATTCTCCCGCACAATGTCAAAGAAGGGAGAAAAGGAGGGCAAGATGCTTTTTCTTCGCCGTCAGACAAAGCGGCCATCTCGCTGGGGTGTGTGTGTGTTTTTTAAAGACCCGATCAGGCTTTGTGTGCATTGGGCAGGGTGGCGAGAAAGGAGGGACGGGGTGTGGGGGCGCAGGCTTCGTGTTTCTTTGTTGCTGTCTCTCCTCTTGGTGGTGTGATCGCGATGGTGGTGCTGATGATGATGTTGGTCCGCGATGCTGCAGTCAATTCCCCCCCTTCCTTCCTTCCTTCCTTCCTTCCGCGTCAGGTGCGGTAGGGAAGGGGAAACCGAGAAAGCCATTTAAGGGACTTAACAGTGCGGTATCCTATAGACAAGCCCGCTCGGAGTTAAGCCCCACTCGCGGGACTTATTCCCAGATGTGTGTGTGTATAAGGAGTGGTGTCTTTTAAGTTCTCTCTTTCGTGCTGCTTTTGCTCTGGAGATTCCCCTGCTGCCTTCAGAACAGCTTTCCTCCCAACGTGATGGTTGATGGGAATTGTAGTCCAAAACATCTGACCGGCACCAGGTTGAGGGAGGCTGCTTTAAAAAAGAAAAGGGAAAGAAATGCACCAAATGCTCAGGGAAACCAGGCCCAAAAGGAGGCGGATGCAAAACCAAATCCATGTCCTATCCTGCCTCGCTGTTCCCATGCTACCTTGCCATTGCGCTGTGCCTCCTCCAGGGATTTTCCTTTGATCTAGTCCCAAAGATAACTGAGAGCAGCCAGGCAGTCAAAAGACCTTTCTTTCGCCTGTGATGTCCAGATGTTACTGGGCTGCAATCCCACCATCTCTTACCATTGGCCATGCTAGCTGGCGCGGATGGGAGTTGGAATCCTGCAACATCTGGAGGGCCACAGGTTCCCCACCCCTGGGCTAAAGGAAGCATTGTGGTCTATTTCTGTGACGGATGGCAGGGAAGCAGGATGGACAACTTTTTCCAGACCTTCTCATGTGACACAATTATAGCACTTCAGTGGTTACCATCTTTGCAACATCTGGAGGCTACAAGCCATTCTAAGTCTAAACCACAGGTGTATGCAAATGAGGTTTAATATAAAACAGATTAATAACTGCTGTTATATCAACTTAATTCTCCTGCTTCTTATTCCCCCGCCCACCTCATTTTAAATAAAAAAGTTGGCTTGAATGCAAAGGGAGGTGTATTGGAAGGAAGAGACTGAGAAGTGAATCTTCCTGTTGCTATTATTGTTGTTATTATACAAAACCCCCATTTCCACCACCCTAATGACAGTGCCTCATTCTGAGTCAGGGTCAGCTAGTGTGGGTGTTACTGGAGCTCAATGTGTCAACAACATCTAATGATATCCATGGGAGATGGCTTCCTTACTGTTGGTGCGGCAATCTGAACATTTGGAATGCGGAATGAATGTACTGTAGAGGGTGTTTTTTATATAGATAGATAGCATAAAGCCTATCTCCAGCTGTGTTTGAATCTGGCATTCAAATCAAAGGGTAAATATGTTTTGGCTGCACAGATGTTCAAAGGCTGCATGTTCTAGCAAGTAATAAATGCTGTTGCTATTGGGGAAGCCATAAGGGCCATGTTATGTCTTCTCCAAGTGCACAACAAAGAAAGTTCCTTTAGATGACAATTTAATTGGTGACAGGCTTTTGCAAATGTTTTATGGACTTTTTTGTGGGGGGGGGGAAGACAAAAGCAAATGTAAAATATGGATAACCATAGATGAGATGTTATTAATTACTATGCTGTTTATCATTTGCATAATATTTTTGCATTGCTGTGTTTGCCCTTCTGGTTGCATGGAAGGAAAGTCAGTGTTACAGGGATGGACCTAAGGCAGGGAGATTCTGACCTATCCAAGGTCACACAATTAGTCCAAGCTGTTAATCCTCTCCTTCAAACAATGCCTGCCTCATCTCTGAAACTGCTATTGCAAATGCAGCTCCTGTCTTCATTACTAGAGAGTCATGTGTAGCGCAAACCTTATCATGTTTTCTGACACAGGCTTCAGTGAGTTCAGAGGGAGTTACTGTCTTGTAAGTGTGTTTAGGATTGCAGTCATAGTCTCCTTACAGATAGGAGATGATCAAAGGCATGGAGTAGAAGATAACGGCAGTCAAAATGGGGTTCAAAGGTTTGGATCTTTCTCCTAGGTAGCTGAGGCAATAAAGCAGATTCCTGTTACATCATGAAACCAAAGGTGCAATAATTCATGGCTGTTTTTAAGGTAACAGCCTACAAGACATAGACGACATGGCATACTGAAAACAAAAAATTGAAACCTCAGTTCAGAGAATATCTGTTTAAGGGGGTGTATTGGTTGGGAGACAATGGAAGAGTGTGCCTTCAGGGGTAAAGTCAAACCATTGGAGAGTTACAGTGCCTGCTATAGCTGTAGAGGACAGGACAGATATATTTCACTGCAGGTACGGCAGATTACCTAGTAAGATAATGCTTAAAGCATCTCTGGACACAGTGATTCCCAAACTTAGAATAATCATGCATCTCTTTTGAGAGTTTTACCGGCATATCCCCTTCTTGGGCGAAGATAATTTTGGGGGTAATTTTAATAATATTATTTTATCTTTGAATTGTTTTCCGCAGCTAAAAAAAACCCCTGCAATAAAGTAAAATACAAAAGTATGCTGTGTGCCCTTTGAAACCATTTCCTTTCTTCTTCTTCTTCTTCTTCTTCTTCTTCTTCTTCTTCTTCTTGGGCGATCACTCATAGCCGAGTAGGATTGTCTTCCATAAACACGGTTTTAATAATGAGTCCGTAAGTGACTGTGGAGCCCAGTTCTGGATCCATATGTCCTTCCACAGTGGGGACATTGGTCTCCAGTAGGGAGTCGATCACAGGGTTTCCCATACCCCCAGGGGTCCATGTACCACACTTTGGGTAAGACTGCCTGGATGGATGGATGGAAGAATTCCACCTTGCAGCAGGGTGGCAGCAATGGAATGGGCTAGGGCAGGCGTGCCCAACCGTTCAATCACGATCAACTGTCCCTGGTTGATCCTGGTCTAACGCGAGATCTCCAGCGATCGACCAAAAAAAGCTCAACAACTCTGGTCAATCCAATGGGTAGATCACTGCCAGTTTATTTATAGTAGTGGTAGATTGCAGTCTCTTGGAAGTTGGACACCCCTGGGCTAGGGAGTTGTGTGGCTCTCCAGCACACACAAGCAGGGGACCAACTTGCATGAAGGGGTAGGGCAGCTGCCAGACTCCCTCTCTCAAGTGGGCTCACAGCAGCAGTGACACTGCAATGGAGTCAAGTAGCTGCTCAGCAAGCCTGTGAGTGAGCTTGAGGAGGAGGCTGGTGAATGGAGCAGCGTGGACAGTGTGGCAGCCAGGGGGCCAAGTGGCAGCAAGCACTTTGCAGGGCAGGCAAGGCATCAGCTCCAGTAAGCCTTGTCAGGTGTGTGGGTTCCTGCTGTCCTACTCTTGCCATTTTTGGGTGGGGGGGAGGGGGCAGGGCAGGGCAAGACAGGGAGAAAAGTGGGATATAGGGCTGTGGTTTATATTGCTACAAAACTTCTGTGACCCCTTTAACCAGAAGTTTCTGGTTTTGCTTGCCAAAAGATTTAATGAAATCTTCTGTCAACATCTGCTGTTTAATCAAACTTGGAGGTTGCATCACACACACCAGTTTTTGCTGTCTGCTGAAGAAAGGATATTTTAGGTCTTCTAAACTGTTATTGATAAGGTTAATCAGGGTGGAAAGACAAGAGGATTTTGCTTTATCAGTGGAGTCGTGACTGATCAGCAAATCTTTAAATACAAACTATGTTTGTTTCTTAATTTTTTTTAAAAAAGGAAAATGTAAAGTTGTGGAACCTCATGCTTTCCCACATTTTCTGTTAACCCACAGGTGGAAAAATAAAGAATATATAAGGAATTCAAAAGTTAGGGAAAATGAGGTGACTTGGAGACTGTTCAGATATCATGACCAGCCCTCATGAGCTCATCTTTGGACTGATCCATTTCAGCCGCTTGGGGATACACGCTTGCTTAAATAACTCAGTAAATGCAAATACGGCTTTAATCTGTGGGATGGTTTCTGGAGGCATTTGTTTCCTTTGATGAATTCCTGTAGAGCTCAGGTTCTGGACAACAGGCTAGAAAGATCCAAGAAGGGTTTTTTCCAAGACGGATTGTACAGTTTCCCCAACAAAAGGTTCCGGGGTGCATTCACAGTCTTCACCACCCAAGTTGTCAGTCCCCCATTGCAGCTCTCATTTACTGGGAAGCAAAAGGGTCAAGGGGGAAAGTGCCATCTTCTGAGCATCCTGTCCATATCCTCGGATTGCATGAACTGAAAGGTATCCAGAACCAGTCTGCATAAGGTCTCCAGTTGTGGAGTCCAAGCTGGAATAGATGCAAGCAACTTGATCAGCAATCTGCTCACAGCAGGCTGCTGAGTGCTCCACTCTTTTCCCAGACAAGTCAGAATGCAGTAGGCCTCAATCATTCACAACTGCTGTTTCTGTGCCAATGCAGTGGTGAATGCTTCTGATGTATGTTAGCATGAATGTATGGTGCCATCAGCCAATGAAAGAAACTCTCCAACCGAGGTGTTGAACAAGCTCTAAACAGCAAGAAGGGGAATCTAGTACAATTATGTCAAGTGCCAGAAAGGGTCTCCTGATTCCAGAGATTAGTCAGAGTCATTAATGGAACCATTAAAAGACCTGTTGAATTCAATCCCACTGGAGGGCCCAAGAGGTGGTGGGTACTTGGGGGTGAGAGTTCATCAACCTTGCTAGGGCCGCTAACAATGTGAAGCCAGATGACTAGTAATTGTAGCACAGTACTCCTAACTATGCCTATTCAGAAGTATGTCCTGTTCAATTCAGTGGCAATTACTCCCAGTTAAGTGGCGCTAGGATTGCAGCCTTGGGCATCTCCTAGAGGGCTTGAGCTAACCAGGCCCCAAGTCTTACTAGGGCAATCATATACTACAGAGACTCTCTCATCCATCACTCACCCCAATTATAAAGAGGACTGGTGTTATTGCAGTCCACCCATTTCTTACTTATCTGAGTCAATAGGTAGGTTTTTAAATACGAAATATGCCATGTAAAAGTCTACTTTAGTTGTTACTCCCACTGACAAGGGTACAAGGCTAAATAACTTTCAGTGTCCAACTTGCCTTTCTTGGGCAAGGCAAAAGTGTATGTTTTAGTGCCTTAGCTCCAGGTCTGCCTGGGGGATTCCAAACATCATTATTCTTATCAATCTGACTCTCAGTCTGGATTTCGTTTGTAAACCTTATTGGTCCCTCTGCTGGATCACATATGTGGAGGGATGCGTTGAAGGAGTGGGATCCTCTTATGTCCTAGATCTCTCTGTAGCATACTAGTAACATTCTGGACCATCTTTCATGGATGAAGATTGGAAGCATCATGCTTTGGTAACACTTATCCTAACACTGTGGTTGGGTTCAGATAGTGGTACTGCATGGTTGCAGGGGCACTGGTGGTTGTTGGTTCTGCTGAGCTATATTTAAGTGCTTGGCCTATTTGAAGTTCTACTCCACCCTCAACCTCTCCCAAAGGACCAGGTAAACAGCACAGGAGTGCTCCCAAGAATACAGTAATTGTAAAATATTAAGTACTGAGGCTCAACATTATGTATAAAGTAATGCCCAAGGAATTCCACCCATCCAAGGCTCTAGTAAGTATTGGTTTGTGATTAATTTCCTTCCTGTTTCCCAGGTGCCCAGTCTTTCCTCTTCCCCTGAAATCTCTCCCTAGGTAACTGCATTGTCCCAGGGCAATTTTCCAACCTAACTTTAAACTTAGTATGTGTCAAAAATTCTGAATGTCAAGCAAGGCAATGAATTTAACTTCATTAATTATGCTAGTACTTCTATGGCACAGAATTTATCTAATCTAGTTGTGAAATTTGCATTTGCTTGCACTAAATCACAACGGCCTGGGAAGGCTCTCATGGTGGGGGAGAGAGAGTGCAGCCTTCTGACACCTATTATTCAGTATTAAGGAGCACAGTGCTCCACTTTCAGATCTATTATGTATCATTCAGGTGTTTAGCACATATTAAACTCCTGCTGCATGTTACGCATTGCAGCAAGCACAAACCTTCAGGGACAAATACATGTGCCCTGGTGTGTAGTGGGGGGGGGGAGCAGGGGGGGCAACTATTGGTTGTCAGAATCTGCTTTTCTGAGCTGACTGTGAAGTCTTTGCAATGCTTCTCTCTTGGCAATTCTTTCAGATGGCAGCTTGGCCTGATTTGTCATACTGTAGCTCTGTAGCTTGTAGCGGTTTTGCAGTTATTGCAGAGGAGTGTGCAACACTGCATCAGCAAAAAGTAATAGGAGCTGAAATCTCCTAAATAGAAAGAGGGAAGTGTCTGTGATTCCCATGGAGTCTGAAATTGGCTGCTGACGCTGTGAATGGGCTGCTCTCTTTAAAAGCCCCAGTTGGGCCATCCTGGCACTACCCTCACACATCAAAGCCTACCTTCACACACTCAGGGGAGCTTTTCCACATTACTGGGGAATGCCCATGTGTGAATCCATGTGTGAATTATACAACTTCATGTGTATGTTCAACTGGCACTGGCACTCCACCCCCACTAGCTCGAAACAGAGAAATGACAGGCACATATTGGCAAAGAATGGGTGGGTCTTTTGCATCAAGTCTCCAGTGTTCACATCAATACTATGAGAAGGGCGTTGGATTTATTGCCATGGGGCAATTGTGCAATTGTTAGGCTTCCAAAAAGGCAGTCATGGGAACCTGTGGCCCTCCAGGTGTTGTTGGACTCCCAACATCCATCAGTCCCAGCCAGCATGGCCAGTGGTCAGGGATGGTGTTGTTGTAATCCAGCAACATTGAGGTGTGGGGGTGGGCCACAGGTTCCCCATCTCTGGTAAGTGTTTGGCCTAAGCATAAAGACAGATGCAGCATTTTTAGGGCAGCGGAGCCAACTAGAATCTCCTTCATCACATTTATTCCAAACATGTCTTACCACCTTAAAGCTGGATTTTGAAAGCATCAGCTCTGTGCTTGCAGCAAAAGCTTAAAATGTACTGTTCTAATTGGCTAGTGCCTGTGACATTCTGAAGCAGTTATACAATTATTGTTAAACGCTCTATGTTTTTTATGATTTAAAAATGTGATAGGTGAACATTTCAGTTAATAAATGCATATGCCATGCTTTAACATATTTTAAAAGATGGGGGGCTGCCTAAAATGTGGAGGATGAAAGACTGAATCGGAGTTTGACTTTTTGGTATGAGTGACTGTTATAGGCTTGAACCACTGCCAGAAAGGCATGCTATAAGAGTCCATTCCACTCCTATTAAATCTGTTTTTACCAAAGTCATGGGGCAAAGGGACAAGTGCTTTTATGGGTTGACTAATAAACATGTAGTAAATGGTAGAAATAAATTAATAGTTTTCACAGTGGAGGGATCTTCCAGTGATTCATTTTTGATATTTCATTTGTTCAGAAAGTTAAGGGTCAGCATTTTCATGGAGTAGTGGGGTAGTTTTGCTCACATTCACCAGTTTTGGCAGGAAGGACTGTATGGCCATGTTTGGGCATGATATTTCAGCTTTCAAAGCTGAGAAGTGTATGAGCCTTTTTGCCCATTCAGGTGGTCTTTTTCTTTTCCCTTTGCACAAGCCATAAGTAAACCAGGAAGCCTCTAGGTAACCAAAGCTGAAATATTGTTACCAACTTTGCACCAAACCAGAATACTCAACCATATTTTGAAGTTGATTTAATCTCCTATCTTGGTAAAGTTGCAGCCTTCACACTAGATGTAGAAAAGTACCCATGATCACTGCTACAGCCCAGTGTGTTGCATTGTAACACATGTAGTCATGAGAGCCAATATTGTGAGTGCTGTGTTTATTTTTCTAAGATTGGAATTCTCAGCTTTAGCATTTGTTTGTCAAGAGAGAGATGACTGGCAGTGGCTCTGTTAAGTTTTCAGTGCCAGCTAGCTGAAGGCTCACTTATTTGCCCAGGCATCCAGAGGAGTCTGCAGAATTGTTTTTAATTTGCATTTTGTATTTACTTTGATGCAACCTAATATGGCAGGAGTTGGGAACTGGATCTCACTGGCAGGTCAGAACCTCATCTCTGTGCATGCGCAACCAACCATCTACGCCCCCCCCCACATATGCACTAGATTTGGCAAGTGAGTGGGGCCACCCACCTGCCATTCACCTGGAATTGTGATGATGTAAGCCTCATACAGTTCAGTGTGTGCAGTGCTTCCCAAGCACTCACAATCAGCTGATCATTGATGCTTGAGAAGTGCTGCATAAGGGGTTTTGTAAACAGCTTATTGGCGATGCTTTCAGCGGCTCTTCTATCCAGGTCTCACCTTTTCCTGCCTCACACTTGATGTCATGTATGTTTTGGTTTGGCCAGAATTAGGCCTAATTAGCGCTGTGGGATGCGGGTGGCGCTGTGGTCAAACCACTGGGCCTAGGACTTGCCGATTGGAAGGTTGGTGGTTCAAATCCCCACGATGGGGTGAGCTCCTGTTGCTCTGTCCCAGCTCCTGCCAACCTAGCAGTTCAAAAGCACATCAAAGTCCAAGTAGATAAATAGGTACCTCTCTGGCAGGAAGGAAAACGGAGTTTCTGTGCACTGCTCTGGTTTTGCCAGAAGTGGCTGAGTCATGCTGGCCACATGACCCAGAAAAACTGTCTGTGGACAAAGTCAGCTCCCTTGGCCAGTAAAGCGAGATGAGCGCCGCAACCCCAGAATCATTCGCGACTGGGCTTAACTGTTAGGGGTCCTTTACCTTTTAAGTCTTTAGTCTGGAGATTCCTCATCCCTGTGCTTTGGGATTGCCTTGGCAATGAAAAATGAGAGGGGGCAACTTTACTACATTTTCCAGCAGAAAACTTAACACTCCAAACTCTGGTATGTTCCAGATGTTTCAGACTACAACTCCCATCAGCCTCTAGCAGCACAGCCATACTGCCCACAGCTAATGGAAGTTGCAGGCCAAAACATTTGGAGGGCACTAGGTTGGGGGAAGGCTGTTGGAATTATTATCAAGTATTATCAAGCACCATGCAAAGTACTATTGGCACAAACATCCCCTCTGACTGGATGTTTCCGGACTCTGTGCGTTTTCTCTCTTTCTCATTCTTCCCCTTCCCCTATAGCCGTTATATGACCTGTTCAGGTTGTCCCAGAGCTACAATTAAAATGAGTGGATTCCAAATGTTTTTGTCTCACTCAGGACTAATTCATTCATAATTTTTATTAGTGTTTACATCTGAGATGAGCAGAACTCATTTGTAATTAGAATTTGTTTTAGAAATTAATGGTGACCCCTTTTTTAAAAAAAATAGAATATGTACTCCACTCAATGTAGTTTTTATTTTATGATGCAAAGAGCAGGTTAAGCAAAACTTGTACGGTTGGTCTTCTTAGCTGCAAAAGATGCCATGGAATTAAGACGCACAGAATAAGGACCTTTGCATAGGAGACCTGAGCCATCTGTGTGGTGAAAGAGTTGGTGCTGAGCCCATGAGTAAGGGGGACCTTGAGTATACTCATATCTAGGATTGGCCTATAGAAGTAGTGTGTCTGATTCTACAACTGCTATATTACTGCAACAAAGGGAAAAGAAGATTCAATATGCTGTTTTGTTGTAGCTCTCTAGCTTTGATGAATTACTAATGGAGCTTGTGGTGGAGCTTCCATGTAAGCAGAGGAATGAGTTATATGGCATTCCATCCTAGATTTGCTTCTTAATGACTGCCAATGATCACCATTTATCCTTGAATCTCCCTAGTGACCTGTTCATAAATATGTGGCTGATTACGTGTCCCCAGAGTATGGACATGTGCATACAATGCAGTTTTTTGGTGTGTGTGTTGTTATTTTACAGGATCTTAAATACAGAAATACAGATGACCAGCTGAAATCTTGTTCTATAAAATGATGATAGCATAAACAATTTTTTTGCAAGCAAAGCGCAAATGAATATGAGGAAGTAGTCATGCGTTTAGTGCCTTCGCATGCATACATGTCAGTATACTTGTCTAAGTGTCACATTATATAATTGAATAGATTTTATGACATAAAAAATGAACTTACATATGTATCTATAGCTACTGGAGCATGAAAACAGAGCATTCCACATAGTTTTGGGTTCCTCCCCTCTCCGCTAAAATTAAATATATCATATATGTAACTTTTATTTCAATTAATCAAGACCTTTCCAAAAGAGTTATAACAATTATCAATGCAGCTCCATGTTTAGGCAAATAAATTATTCATGTTCATCCATAGGGTCTGCACAATTATGAATACTAATTAATTTTACATGTAGCTAAACAGCTCTGTAATTATTTCAGCTATAATATATTACCACTATAGTTTTCACTGAGGGACACCATTTTGCTTCCTAGATTACTTCCCAATATTTCTATCCCAGTCACTTATATCCAATGCTATCCATTCATGAGCAGAACAGACTTGCACAGTGGGACGTCCTATTCCTCTTCTTGCCCCTGCAGCTGCCTCACCCACAAAATCTGGAGGACCCTCTGGACCAGAGCAGATTCGGGGGACTTTCAGGGTGAAGAGGAGAAAGGTGAAGTGCTAGTGGTAGTTTACTTTTATATTAAATACTCTGATTCCAATCCTGAATTTACCAACTCTAAAAATAAAATAAAAATCTCCTATCATCTCTGAACATTGGCATGCTTGCTGCTTCTGGTAGGAGTTGTAGTCCACCAACACCTGGAGGGCACCAAGTTGGGGAAGCCAGACAGTACTTTCACAATGGGACTGCTTGACTGTGTTCATAGCTATTGCCACACTTTTTTTGCTGTCAGTCAGCAGCATTATCCCATTGGCTTCACTCCTTCACCTCACCTTCCCACTTGGCTCCTCTTGTATCCTCCAGTGTGCAGAATGCAGAACAGTGGGATCATTGTGGTCACCTCTTTGCTTTCCCCTCCGGCATATCTATCAGTTTGATGTATAGCTGGAAGGACTTGGGGGAAAGATGCTCCTCCGCTTGCAGCAGGAACCCAGACTCCCCTTGAGTCACCTTACCACGTCAGCAGCCGCCACCAGCCCCATGAAGTAGCCTTTCAAAGCATGCATGTAGCATGCACAGTCATGCCCCGAACCACTCAGACGGTCACAGGCTCCCATCAGCGACTGTATAGCAAGCATCATAAGCTGTGGTGCTTACATTGGCAATTCAGCTTTTGTGTAGCTCTTCAGAATTATCTGGAGGGGCTATGCTCAAAACTATCCAGCTTTTGCTGGCTTGAACCGAAGAGTTGAGTGGAAATTAAGCTTGTTTGTCTTAAGATATTTTATTGAGCTGCAGCAAAGCGGACGTTTCCAAACACAGAAATTATCAAGTAGTTTTATGATTTCTGATGTTTTCATTATGCATCTGAATACCAGTTGCTGGGAATCACAGAGTGCTGTTGCGCTCATGTCCAACTTGCAGGCTTCCCACAGGCATTTGGTCAGCCACCACGAGAACAGAGTGCTGGGAAACCCTTTTCTGGGAAGTGTAGTATTTTATATGTGTTGAGAAAATGGGACTCAAGACTGGATATCAAGGGAGGACTACAGTTCTTTTCTCTCTTTTTTTGAAAGGGCCATAGCTCAGTGGTAGAACGTCTGTTTTGCATGCAGATGGTCCCAGGTTCAATCACCTGCATCTCCAGGTGGGCTGGGAATATCTCCTGCCTAAAACCTTGAGAAATTACTGCTAGTTAGTGTAGAATCAATACTGAGCTAGACTGACCAATGCTCTGGTTTGGTTTAAGGTTGCTGGGCAAAATGAACGTGCCAGAGGAGAGTGGAATCGCAGAAGCAAGCTGACCTGCCCGTGGTCATTAAAACATATAAGTTGTGATGTATGGATTGCACCCAACACTCTGCAAACAGAGCTCTCCTCCTGCAACTGTGTTTCCACTTCATCTTCTCTCCCCTGTACCTCCCGCTTTAATCTCCAAAGAGCCCCTCATCTCTCTGGAGCAGTGGCGTAGCGTGGGTTGTCAGCACCCGGGGCAAGGCAAGTAATTTGCGCCCCCTAACCCGTGGATTTGCGCCCCCTAACCCGTGGATTTGCGCCCTCTAACCCTAACCCCCAGATGTTGCGCCCGGTGCGGCCGGCCCCCCCTGCACCCCCCACGCTACACCACTGCTCTGGAGCAGATTGTGAAGGTGGGAGGGAGGCTTTAGGGTGTGGAGGAGAGGAAGAGGAAATGGCTTCTCTCCAGACATCCCCTGCTAGGACCCCTAATGTCAATAGGAGTCCCTTTACCTTTACTTTTACCTTTACTGGCACAATAAAAGATAGTGTTCTTTCACATGCAGATGCAGAACAAGTATTATGTGGCACCTCTAAGAGTGCCACTTCTGCAGATCAAAGCAGTCAGTCGGGTTGACATTTATGGGGGAGGGCAATCTCTCTCTCTCTCTCTCTCTCTCTCTCTCTCTCTCTCTCTCTCTCCACACACACACACACACACACACACACAGAGTTTTTTATTGTACGCCTCTCTGATCGCTTTAGGGATGAAGAGCAGGACATAAATGATTTTAATAAGGAAGCAGATATAATTTTAAAACAAGATTGTGTGCCTGTGTATGCATGCACACCTACACATGTTCACAGTCACAACAGATGAGAAGAAACTGAATTGAAACCAAGTACAGCCTAGAAAGCTGTTGTAACCTGGGTAGACATTTGACCCACTAAATGCTGCTGCTTTTTTTTTTTTTACTTAATGTTTGCTCTTTTATCCCAGAGGAGATCAACTTGCTGAGCCCTGAAGGCCATACCAAAAATATGTTATGAGCCAGAGATGTCTGCAGTGAATTTGCATTATTTGTCTGCATGCAAGTGACAGAACCAGTGTGGCACAGTGGTTAGAATGTTGGACTAGGACCTGGGAGTCCAGGGTTCAAATCCCCACTCAGCAATGAAATTCACCTTGGACCAGTCACAATTTCTCAGCCTAAACTCCACCTCACAGAGTTTTAATGGAAATTAAATGGGGGGGGGGGACCATGTAGACTACCTTGAGCTCCTTGGAGGAAAAGGTGGGATAGAAATGCAGTAAATGAATAAATAGAACCTACATATAACAACCACAAGGATTTGTTGTTTACAATCTGACTTTATTTATCATCTTCTGCAGCATGTCTCAAGGTGATTTACATCACAGAACAAAAAATAATTAAAAATTGATACAATTAAATAGAATTTCAGACTGAAAGTGCAATTTAAAACATCCAGCAGTCACCAGAATCATTCATAGTCTGCTTGCTGGGATGAATTTATTATCCAAAGAAAATAAGAAATCATGAATGCAAGTTGCACATAATGTTGTGGGTTATGCTGTACTGTATACAGGTTGCGCATTGTGGGGCTTCACAGTTGTGTAGAAATGATTATTTTGGCGCAGTCTACCTCTCCCAGTACTGAGGTCCAAAGACAAAGTTGCGGCAGCTGAAATTCTCCCTTTTCTCTGTTTCTGTTAAAGACACAGGCACCAATCTGGTGCGTTTTGTAAATTGCCTCCCTTCTAGCTTCCGGTCTTGAAGCATCACCTTCAAGGGAGGCCTTACACTTCTTAATTATGCCTTGGAAAATGCCTCCTGGGCTGCAAGCAGTGCTACCGAAGGCCCTGGGGCAGCTTTGCTGCTGGAAAAACCTGAATTCTCTGCTGCCCTCAGGTGCATATTCAGCTGGTTTGGGGCTAGGTGCTTTTCTTGGACAGTGTGGCCCTCATTCCATTTGGCAACTGCAGATAGTTTGGCACCGGAGAGGCAAAGAAGGGAATAAATTATGTGTTCTGTCTCTGGAAGGTTGGTTGAAATGAAGTGCTCTCTCTCCTAGTCAGTGCCCCCAGCCATCAGCAAATAGCACCGGGAGCCCTTGTGACTAATCGGAAAGATGCCTCAGCCACAGCAAGATATTCCTGAGTCATCTATAAGTCACCTCTATGATGTGTCACATGCACAGTTAGTCTACAGCCAAACAAAGGAGACTCCCCCACCTTGGGCAACTTGTCCTACTGCCCACTTGCCCTTGCAGCTAAGAAGGCTTGGCTAGCATTTCCTCTCACTTAAGTCTTACCTGAGTTCAAGTAAATTCCTGTTTGACTTGTCTTTCTCAGTCATCACAGCCTATGAGTTACAGTCCTAGCTGAAAGAGATCCAGTACCCCTCCTGACACAACTCTGAACCCTAAATTTGCCTACTTGTCATTTCAAAGCAATACTTCACCCATATTCTGAGTAAACAGCCAGAGCAACTCTTTCCTCTTTGTTCTAAGTTGTAAATAGCCATTCAGAAATCCTCCCCCGCCCCCTCGTTTCCGACCCCCTTTCTATTCCCCTGCCCCACTTGGCTATTTCAAACCAGTCCCTTTTTTTTTCATACATCCTTTTCACTTAGGGGCCCTGGAATCTGTTCTTGAAGCTCTTTGAAGCATTTAGCTTCAAATTTGCTCAAGCACTAATGGGCAAATGGCAGTGGAGAGCACGTTGATTTATTAATGTATCCAAGACGATCTTCATGATTTCTCCTCCCCTTTTTTCTAGGGGCAGAAATGTAGGATACCCATGTGCAGGTCCTGTGCTATAGTGGTGGGCTGATGTTCCGGGAGCCATAGGTAAAGGGACCCCTGACCATTAGGTCCAGTCACGGACAACTCTGGGGTTGCGGTGCTCATCTCGCTTTGTTTTTTGAGGGAGCCGGCGTACAGCTTCTGGGTCATGTGGCCAGCATGACTAAGCTGATTCTGGCGAACCAGAGCAGCGCACAAAAATGCCGTTTCCCTTCCTGCCAGAGCAGTACCCATTTATTTACTTGCACTTTGACGTGCTTTTGAACTGCTAGGTTGGCAGGAGCTGGGACTGAGCAATGGGAGCTCGCCCTGTCGCGGGGATTCAAACCGCTGACCTTCTGATCAGCAAGCCCTTGGCTTTGTGGTTTAGACCACAGTGCCACCCACATCCAGGAGCCATAGCTCTCCTTAACTTGTTACAGCTCTCTTTATTTCCTTTAGCAAAGCGGTGGGGAACCTCTGGCCCTTCCGATGTAGACCAGCAACATCTGGAGAGCAACAGGTTCCCTTTTTGTGCTTTAGAACCCACTACTCCCCCCCCCCCTTTGTGGGAGCTGTGGGAAGTTTTAGATTTGTCCAAGGCGTATACAGTGCACGTGTTTCTCTACTTTCTTACAAAGCAAAGTAATTGCTGTGTCAGTATCTGTTTCATAAGTCATGTAGAACATGGTACCTTTCCCATGGGGTAGTGGTGCTGGATTAGCTCTGTGTAAAACATTGTGCTGCTCCACACCCACCATTATAGATAAAGGATGTGTTTGTGTGTGGGTTGTTAAAAAAAAAATCTGTAAACTGCTCTGGAAGCCTTTTCAGTTGAAGAATAGGATAAAACTGCTTCTAAGCAGATTCTAATAATAATAATAAAAATCCAGTGAGTATTTCTCAACTATTTTCATTCAGATTCACAGGTTCCCAAGCCATGTTTTCTGGGCACCTCTCATCAGTTTTGTTCCTCTTCTTTTCTGAACCTCCTTTATTAAAGTGTGCAAATTAGAAATAACATCGAGTGCAGGAATAGAACAGTACTGTTGCTTTCTGAGTCTATGATACATTTCTTTCTCTCTACCAAGCCAGCACAAATGTGGCAATTGTTGCAACAGTTCTGCACTGCTGAATCATGGTCACTTTGTTATTCACGAGATGTCCTTTCAGGTCTCCCTCCAACTGAACCCTAAATTACTTATTAATAAACATATTCGGACTGTGGGTTTTAATGGATTGATTTAGGCCATTTGGAATGGGGGAAATTAGTTGCATACTGCAATGGTAGTTCATTCGAACCATGTTTCTGCACTTTGTGACAGTAACACAAAGCGGGACCGTGCAATGAAAGCCTTACTAAAGTTGTCTGTGATGTTTTCTGCAGACCTAATAGAAGTTAACGTTATTAACAACTGGGTTCATTTGACATCATCTGTGCTTGGCTGTCAGATGTTACGCTACTGCTGGCATCATTGGAAGAGTGTATGCTTTGCCTGTGGATGGTCTTAAATGAAATCCCTAACATCTCCAGTTTAAAAATAAAGGCCAGGTAACAGGCAAATGAATGGGAGCAACCACAGTCTGAGACCCTGGAGAATGAGCTATGTTGGGCTAGATCAGGCTTCCTCAAATTTGGCCCTCCAGATGTTTTGAGACTACAATTCCCTTCATCCCTGACCACTGGTCCTGCTAGCTAGGGATCATGAGAGTTGTAGGCCAAAAACATCTGGAGGGCCGAGTTTGAGGAAGCCTGGGCTAAATTAAAGTTACCAGACATCCCCATTTCCCAGGGACAGCCCCAGATTTACAAATCAGTCCCCTGACAAAATCCATCTATTTAGTAGGAAGTTGAAAAGTGTCCCCGGATTTATTGAAAAAAATCTGGTAACATTTGGCTAGATGGAGAAACACTTTCCATGCAGAGATTCTATGCAAACTATAGTCACTTCTATTAAAAGTGTCAGTGCTGAAATTACCGTATTTTTTGCACCATAACACTCACTTTTTTCCTCCTAGAAAGTAAGGGGAAATGTCTGTGCGTGTTATGGAGCGAATGCCTGCGGGTGGTGGTAGGGATCTGCTGCAGTCGTGAGCAGAGGATCCATGGTTCCCCTTCCTTCCCTCCTCCGTGGTTACAAAGCATGGATTCACATGGATCCTCAGGATTTTTGCATTGGGCTACTCCAAACTCACTGTCAGATCACATGTCTGTGGCCACAGAATGAACCACAAAAATCATATATCCACTATTTCGTTTAGAATATTTTTTTTCTTGTTTTCCTCCTCTAAAAACTACGTGCGTGTTATGGTTGGGTGCGTGTTATAGAGCGAAAAATACGGTATGTACACAAGCCTGCAATATCCCAGAGTCCAATTTTTAAATTTAAGCCTGTATCTGCACTTTTCTGCTTACCTGGAACCTTTCCTGTCCTCCATAGTGACCATCTATAAGGCCCACAAGACACAAGCAAGCTCGTTCAGCATTATAGAGTTTACTTTTATTGAGCTTCATTGAAGTGAAGTCCTTCATACTGGTTCAGTAGTCTTTGACTGCCTGACTTGAAGCACTTTTAGAAACTGGAAGGTCAGTCTGGTATCCTGATACTAAATACATTTACTTGGGGCTTTCCTGTTTGTTTGAGCAAAGCACACCCTCAGTTTTATCTTTTGTGGGACAATGCTGTTGGTCGCTTCTTCTGGGTGATGCTCATGAGATGAGAAACAAACATGACATTTGCACTACATACCAATCCTATACAAAGGCACAGAGATTCTGTCGGCTGATTTAATGTCTCAAGGCAATTTCCCATATATTCTGAGCAGCTGGGCTTTTGTCTATCATCTATTCCACATTTTTCTCAAGTAGCTACTTGGAGCCCATTAAATCTTTGTTCAATGAGCAAGGATCTGCTCTGCAAAAAGAAGAGTGCAATTATGCCTGTAATGGGCAAGTGATGTAGCCTAGTGGCTAAGAGGCTGGGGCTCTAAGCGAAAAGATCCCTGGTTCAAATCTTGCTTCTGCCATGAAGTTACTAATTTATGTATTTATTTAAAATAGTTATAGCCTGCTTTTCTGAGCAGTGCCATATATATATATATATATATATTATCCAAAATACAAAATATTTCCACAAGTGCACCAGCATTAAAAGCTTAATAACCAGGAAACAATAAAGCACCCACCCAGCCCAGAATATAAAATCCACTTTCCCAATTCATCCATATCACTGAGCATGCCTCAATAATAGGCTGTCTGTATGGTCAGCCCAGGATATTTTGCTGCTTCAGACAGAGCCAAGTTGAGATGCATAGCACCTAAGGTCAGTCAAATTATTTCTTGCACAAAAGACAGAAAACCCCACAAGCATCGTTCCCCATCTCTGATTGTTTTTGGCAATAATAATAATTTTACAAGCTGCCCGTTCAAGACACTCCAAATCAGTAACCATTTCATTAGGATAGGGCCTAGCTTCAGAATCTTTCTAAAAGACTGGTGTATGGTGGTCTTTTGTAGGATGAAAGAAAACAAAATTGAGAGCCCCATGCCACCACTGAAAAGGCCCTTACACTGGTGTTAGGCATCAGTAGGAACTTACCGCATCTGTAAGAACTTGGATCATTTAGTGTGGCAGCACAGACACTTTGGAACTCCCTGCCTATTGATATCAGGCAGGCGCCTTCACTGTATTCTTTTTGGCACCTGCTAAAGATATTCCTGTTTAGACGAGCCTATCCAGATTTTAATCATAAAATAAAAGTTGGGAAGTTTTTATGAGTTTTAATTTGTTTTAGTCTATCCTATGGTGGATTTAACTTCCTGTAGGCTTTAAATTATGGTTGTAGATTTTATAGTGCTAATTTTATTGTTTTATCTTTTTTGTAACCCACTTTGAGTCCCCCCTATAATCAAATAGTATGTAAATTTTATGAAATAAATAATAAATCGGCCGCTTTTCTCTTTCCTCCTCCCCACATAACCACCATTTGCAACATGGGGATAATTATCAGCCTATATTACAGGGGGTTGTAATGATTATAGCAATATGATTATAGCAATATGATAGTAACACTGTACTATATGTGATAGGCTTTAAATATTCTAAAACACTATATAAATTGCTACTATTTATTGCAGTGGTCTTAAATGCAAACGCTCTCAAAGACAGTTCAATAAAATTGATGTAATCCCATTGCAATTAGCTGTCAAGGAGCCATTATAAATAAATTACCTAAATCAGATATTGTTATTTTTATGCCTTTGGTTTGGGCATGTCTGCACTGCAGGCTAAGCGTGTGAATGTGTTGGTTTGTTTTTGTGAAGGTTTTTTGGGGTCATGTTAGCTGAAAGCTGAAATCCCTCTCTTGGAATTGGATAATTTGTGGCCTTGAATTAGAAGCACATCGTGTATCTGTATGCAATTGGACTCAAAAGACAACAAAGTTGTGTGCATGCATTCCTTGTTTTGCCATTTCTGCAACCTGACACACACGCACACTTTTGCCTTCTGGGGATTTTTGTTTAATCTCTGGCAAAATTGAGATATTGATGCATAGCAATGATTAGAACTGGCCTTGGGCATTTTGCTACCTGAAATAATAGTACCTTGCTGCGGAAGAAATTGAAAAGAGAATTGCTGGCACATCACTGCATGTAAGTAACCAATCAGTAACTGTTTGTTTTTATTTATCGTCTTCTGTGTTTAAGGCCACAAATTCGGGAGTAATGTACAATAGGCAAGGTCGTCTTGCATTTAAATAGTGATATTCAAAGTCTCCACTTGTGAAATTATGCTAGTTTATGCGTGTCAATTAATCCTGCAACCCCCCCCCCCCCCCCGAATAACATTTGTGAGAGATTGTCTTTCCCCTATTGGGCTTTTAAAGATTGTAATGATAATACATCTTAATTAATGGTCATAGCAGATGAGCGGTCCTGAGAACTGTCAGTTTGAATCTTTCATGGGAAATTATACAAATGGCGTTGCAGTGGGGTTGAGGGGAATTAACTCTGCATCTCCTGGATTCGTTTGCATCTTATGCAGCATATATGTGCAGACCTCATAAAGATGTGGCCCAAATCCAGCTTGCAGTTGGATAATGCGCAGTGCAATCCTACTCAAAAACAAGCCCTTTCGAATTCAGTGGGGTTACCCCCAGGTAAACGGGGCTAGGATTGTGGCCTTAGCTGGCATGCCTGTTTTTATCCAAACATGTGACTCCAATTTAGGCAGCCCTTTACCTAATGATTTCTGTTCCAAGAAGCCCTGTCCGCCTAAGGCAGTATGGTTCCAGGTAAGGCAGTATGGTGATGTCAAGTATGAGTGGGCAAGGCTATGGCAGGTCTGCAGAGACAGGGGACAAACTCCCTGGAGCTCCCTGGAGCAAGGGAGTAAGTATGCAGCATAAATTAAGCAAGCCATTTTCCCTCCTGTATGCCTGCAAATGATGCTTTTCTCCCAACCCCCAGCCAACCTCCTGATTTAAAACATGCACCTTTGGTGCAACAGTCTGGCACAATTCACACTTTTCCAAGTGTTCCTTCACACTGAATGATTTGCTTCCTCTTGTTCTAGCACAAGCTATTGAACTGAATCTTATCACCTCTTAGGAGGGGCTGGGCAGGGAGGATGTCAGTGTTTTGATGTAGAATTTATTGGAGCTTTCTGCCATAAAAAAGGAGGGGCAGGGAGTTCTCATTCTCCAGAATGCCAATTCCATCTCCCTCCCTTGTCGTTTTCTTGGTTCAAATAACTGAAGGCCTATGCAAAATATGATCTGTATCACTTTCTCACCAGCAAGACACTGCAATAATTATTGCTATGTATTTGCATGAGTAGGAGAATGCTATTCGAAGCAGAAAAGGTGACAAGGTAGGAACAAATGATTGCTATTATGTCCTGATATGTAAAACCACAGAATTCAAAAAGGGCGTACTTTCTTTTTCCCATGGCTGTAGCTAGACCTCAAAGGTGGGGTGATGAAGGAGTTGGGATTTAAAATTGTGTGTGTGTGTGTGTGTTTTACCCTGCGCCATCAAGAAGCAGGTTATAGGTATGGGATTGTGAATTACAAAAACAATAAAAAATGCTATATGTAGCTATGACACATCTTTCACAGACCACACAGAAGAGTTTTTGCCATGGTTTTTCACTATTTGTTATGGCATGCAGAAGTTTATATCCTATCTTCATCATGGGCACATCCTTCTTTCTCAAATATTCAAAACTGGGCAACTGGCTCACATGCGAAAAGTGATATTGGAAAAGAAATTAAGCTAATAAGTAACTCCACAGGTGAATTTTAAAAACCCTTCTAGATTTCTTCTGGCTATTTTAACACTGATAAAACAGGAGAGCTCTTTCTCTCTTATTCACTCACTTACACACGCACAAATAGAGAGAGAGGGAGGGAGGAGTTTACAAAGTTGATGGCATCCATATATCTCGAGACAATGGAGTGCACTTCCTAAGTCAGGGGTCAGCAAGGTTTACCTCGCCTGGGTCAGTTCACTCCAGCAGAGATCCCTCTGTGGGCTGGATTGCACACTGCATGAACGCACGCACCTGTGATTTCTGGCACCTGTGCAGATGCAATTTCCGGCGCTGCGGAAACGAGTTCCCGTCCTGGTTTAGCACAGCACATGGGGACTCGCCAAATGGACAGCTCGGTTCAGGGGTGGCTCATGACCAGTTAAACAGCCCCTGTGGGCCATGGACCTTAGGTTGTCTCCCCCTGTCCTAGGTGAAGTCAAACTGCTGTGTTAGCAACACCAAAGTGACCTCCCAGGGGCTGAAGCCTGGGCAGTGTGTATAGATGTCCTGGGCAGCAGAGCAATACATTTGGCATCAGCTTGACTGCAGGAGTTGCCAGAAGGAGGAGTACAAGGGATCCAACCCTCTTAGGGACTACACTCCAGATTTGTGTAGGGTTTACTCCTAAGCATTTTCTTCTCTCAAAAATATCCTGCAAGGCAGTGGAGGTTTAGGATCAGAGTTTTCCTTCTCCGAGGTGGGCTACCTTCTCAGGTTGACAAGCTTTTTAAATTTATTTTTAAACATCCAGCTATGCCATTTGCCATCCCCATTTCCTCTGGCAATGAATTTCAGAGATCAATTTACATGTGAAAATGATTTATTTTTAAACTACCCTCTGTGTCTTTGAATGCCCTCTAATTATGTGAAAGAGATTATTCATTAATTTACATACATCTTATACCCTACTCTTCAACCCTAAAGATTCCAGAGCCACTAACAATTACAAATCATCCAATTATCACATTACATCAATCATCAATTACAATAAATCACCAATTTAAAATTGAGGGTGTTCTCAGTAGTGGTGCCTGCCCTGTGGAATGCCTTCCCATTATATGTCAAGGAAATAATCTGAATTTTATAAGACATCTGAAAGCAGCCTTGTTTAGGGAAGTTTTTAATGCTTGATGTTTTATTGTGTTTTTAATATTCTGTTGGGAGCCACCCAGAGTGGCTGGGGAATCCCAGCCTGATGGCCAGGGTATAAATAAAATTATTATTATTATTATTATTATTATTACCTTAAATTGTAAAATAGTAATACTGGCAGATGTTAAAACTATATAAGATCAGAAATTTACAACATACATAGAAAAGAACTATACAAAAATAAAGACTCGCGGGACTGCAATAGACCTCATAAGGTTTATTAAAAATCATTTGGTTTGGACTTCAGAATATTGAACAAATATATTACAACAATTGAAGGATGTACATTAACGAAATTTTGAATAGTACTACTTCATAGTATTAAGTATACATAGAATGTAAACAGGACAAATGCATAAAGATAAAGAAACTATAGAGAAACCAGAAGAAGGAGGGAGCGAAGTACAAACTCTTTAGAGTTAAAGCATTAAGGTAAAAAGAAATAAGCTATGTATTATGATGGCGAAATTTGTAAAATTTGTAAAACCAAGAAAGATCATTAAAAAAAAACTATATAAGATCTATGCCCGTAAGTAAACATTATACAGTGGTTTACAGTCCTGGTTTAGAAGGGTGTTGTTTTTTAAGTATAGTTTGCTCCATTACTCAACCTCCCCCCCTTCAGGAAGAATTTCTTGACAATCAATTAATCCTTCTTGCAGTTTAAACTCATTACTGCCTGCTGTACCCTTCAAAGGCCATGATAAATGACTCTGCTTCATGGCAGCTCTTAAGGAAGAATCTGGTCCCTTGACCTCTAGTAGCCTGAGTCTGGATTCCATTCTTCTGCATGCTCATTGGTGGAACCTGCTCCCTAGAAGTCTGCTGGAGCATTTGCATACTCTTGCAAGGTGCTGGGATAAAGGAAGGCAGCCTGCCAGGTGTGAAATTCCACCCCTTCTGCTTATTCCTAGGGCTGTGGCAAGATTAGAGTGACAGGAATAGACTGTAAACAAACCTGGCCCACTGCAATGAGTTCCTCCCTTTGACGTGGACCGGTGTATTTTTCCATCTCTGAGTGTGGTCAGTCTTAATATAGCCTACAGCTTACTTTGTGGAGGTCTGGATTTTCTCTTTAAGAGCTCCGTCCTATTTAACCTAGTGTTTCTCAAACAAGCTAGCCAGTATTCCCACTGCCTGTGCCAGTTAAGCTCTGTCTGCTGCTTCCTGTTTCCACTGCATAAGAAAACAGTGATGGCCTAAGTTAAAACAGCCATAGGTCTGTCAATTGTCTGAATCCTGTGCAGTTTCATGAAACATGCCATCCATTGCTAATCATGGCATTACGCACCACATTAAGCAGTGTAACATTAGTGATACCATTAAACAGGTCAAGTAAACCAGGTAGCACCTCTGTTGGAGATTGTATGCACCCTTTATCCCTTTATCAATTTGTGGCTAGTGGGTTTCCGCATCGTAGCATTGTAAAAAGGGGGGGAAATGATTTCCTGGTGAGCAAGGATATATAATATTTTTTCACGCTTTTATCCTGCTCTTTCTCCAAGGAGCAAAGGGTGGGACACCATTAGGTTATCAGTGAGTTTGTCAGCGAGGTGGAAAAACACGTGACTTATCCAGGCCTATTCAGTGAGCTCCTTGACTGACTGGTCAGGGGTGAAATAGAGATGGACAATCTATTTACAGCCCATGCTAATTTCGCATGCTCATTCACAAGACTGTTGCATCCTGTTTCTGTATTAATCTGCATTTTATTTTATTTAAAATCTGCATTAAAAGTTGCATTTAAATACAGTATATATATATATATATATATATATATATATATATATATATATATATGAGATAAAAGATGTGTTTAGATAATGCTTCTTAGTGTGTGCATTCTGATGGCATTTTATCTTAAAATACACATTTTTCTTCCTTTTTTTTTAACCCAAGGGCTGATTGGATTTTAAAAAATTAAGACATTATCTGAATCAAGGGACAATGGCTTACACCTATGCCATCAGTCCTGAGGAAGCATTTCATAGGAGTACAGGTTTTAAACACATTTTATCCTGTGCTACTAGCACAATCCTCTAGCACAGAAGGCGTACTGGGAGTGATCTTGAGAAAGGTGTACATTGGTGTGGGCTGAAACCGCCTGCCCAAATACATTGAAAGAATCACTTGTGTCCTTACTGTTTGCCAAAGGGCATTCAGAGTTTTAAGGTAGGTTTCCTGACACTGGCTTCTCCTGAGAACAACGATTGACATATGTCTATGCTCAGTCGGTCAGAATAAATTAGGAGTGTTCAGTATTTGAAAGAGTCAGCTGGGGGAAGTAAGGGTGAAGAAGAGGGAATGTGTGAAGGATCTAGTCATTTTTACTTTTCTGGAATCCGCTTTCACCCAGAAGCAATGAATTCCAGTGACTCAGCCTTGGCAGCCAGTAGAAAGCTGAACTCTCTCATAGAAGAATGCCCTGCATATTAGTTTTCCAGTAGATCCTATGCAGTGAGTATCCGACTCTGGGTGAAGCCCAACTTGTCATGAGTTAATAATACATGCAGGGTGGGTTCCAAGCACCCCTCCCCCCTGCCCAAACAAATTGCACATTGCAAAGTGTTTTGAAATGGATGGAACTTCCAAGGTGGGGAAGGGTCAAAGGGGGACAAAAACCCAAAGCGTATCACTGGGTTCAACAGTCCAGTAATACTTTAGATTCCTCCCACAGGCCTGATCATATGCTTGCTGGTTGAGAACTCAACTAACTTGAGTCAACAGTTATGAGATTATTCCCTTGAATAATCTACTGTGCCTGTGCTCAAAGAGTTGCGCTGGCTTCTGAATTGTTATTGAGCTGCTATGTTCAAAGTTTTCCTGTCAGTATATAAAGCCCTTAATGGCTTGGGAACAGGTTACTCGAGGGATCAATTTGGCCCATGCATGGCTATTTAACCACTTTGTTATGCAGAACTTTCATTTTTATAAGTGCCATATGATGAAGGTTTCTCATTTACAAGGAGCTGATCTTGTAGTGTGGCAGCACCAATGCATAGGCATTTCCTGCCTATTGACATCAGTCAGGAGCCCTTTCTATATTGCTTTACACACTTACTGAAATTTTTTTATTTCAGCAACTCTACCCAGACATCATTTAGTCATTTATGTTAGGTTATAATGCTTTACTGGCTTTGTGTTTTATTAACTATCATGTATATCTACTATTTTAACAGTTTTGTGGATTTTAGCAATGATTTATTGATAATTATATTGTGTACACTACTTAGAGAGTTTTATAATTAAACTGTCTATAATTTTTTCTAAAAGCCACAAGCAAAGGAAGGGGAAATGTCTATGTTGGCTGCTTGATGTGAAAGATTCAGAGCTTGAATCCTGGATAAGAAATGGCATTCTCATATGGTGAATCAATGATCTCTGTGCAAGAACAGGGGGGGGGGGACCTGTTCTCTGCAATTGACACCGAGGTGATCATACTTTGCATTTTGTACACCAAATTTGCACAGAGAGCTCAAACTGAGAAGTTTTCTGGACACTTGCCCCAACAACTGCCTTTCCTTGGAGATTTTCACAAATCTGATAAATTTGGAATAATTGGAATAGCTTGTTGCATGATGGAAATGTCATTTTAAATATATCTTTTTATAAAAGTATATCTATACTGCCCACCCACATAAAATATCAAAGTGGTGCACAGCATTAACTATTTTTAAAACAATACAAAATAATCACTGGATAAATCTGTTTCTCTTAAAAAAGGAAATTAAACTGAGTAGGCTCATTGGTATAAGAGAGTCTTCAAGAGATCTCTAGAAGTTGACTGTTGAATCTCTGTTGGAAGAGAGTTCATAGCATGGAACTGGTGACCCTAAACCTTTGGCCTGATATTAAGCAGCTGTTGAAGAGGGGAAGATGTCTAGTTAGGATTTACATTTAGCTGATGTTTTTCAAGTTATCAGTTATATGTGTGTATTTTAGAGTATGCTGCTGTCCTGGAACCTAACCAAGATGAACTAGAAACCCTGGCATAGGATGGACCAGAAACATAAACATGCAATACAATTCATAGGGTCCAGAGACTTAGGAGAGGAGACTCTAGATAATCTGAGAAACGGAATGGAGGTTATTAAATGTCAGACAGGCAATTTTCTGGTTTCCAATTTTTACCTTTAAGCTTACAAACACATGTGCAATATTCTGAAGCAAAATGATACTTTTAATACCTTTCCGTGACATTTTGCTTATGTAACCTTCATCCCACCTTCCATTAATGCTGTTGTAAATTGCTGCATACTGATAGGCTCATCATCCTTGAAGGCTACGATATTATCTGTTTCATGTCATTAGAAAATGATCCCTTTCCTGTTAAGTGTGACCATTTCCTGACTTCTCTCCTTTTGATGAAACTGGAAGCCTAGAGATCAGACTAGTCGGAGTAGTGTGCTAACTGGGGTGAACTAACTGGGGTGAACGTCTCTCTGCTGCAATTCTATGCATATCTACCTGGAAACAAGCCCCACCGAGTTCAGTGAGGATTACTATTAGGTAAGCATATAGGATTGCAATCTAAGAGGCCCAAGTCTTCCTGCTGGTCACTAATGAGACTTGAGGGTAATAGTTGATGGCAGAGTAGCCTTGCAGCAACTAAGCTGCTTCTGCTTCTAGATGAGGCAACTCTTTAACCAGCCACCCTGCCAACAAACATCTCTTTGTCTTTATCTCTGATATTTTAAGTGTTAGTTTGCTAAATTTGCATTTTATGCATCTTGTTAACAGCCTTGGGCTCCTGTGGGAGGAAAGGTGGAATATAAAAATGAACAATAAATGTGCTGCCGCAGACCTTAGAACTAGGAGCTAATTTTTCCACATGGGATTATGGGATTGCCCCAGGTTCTGGTGATATTTTCTGCTTTGACCAGGTATGATTCTCTTTTACTCTGCACCGTTTTGGGCTGTGCATTTGTTGTTCTTGGCATATTCTTACCAGTGCCAGAGGCGTGTGTTCCTTTGTCACAGCTGTAGCCTGACAGACATGCCGGATGCCCTGCACCATGTTTATTTTTACCTGTTGATGTACAACACCTCTCTGTTGCCATTCCAGGATGTTGCTTGCTTGCTTCAATGCTGGCCTTTGACTCAAAAGGTTATTTCCTTATATCTCCTGTCACTCATCAGCACTTACATCCTGTTGTTTCCTCTGCTGAGCAAATAGACTTTCTCTCCGAAAGATAATGATGTAGACGAGGGTGTCAGATTCTATTAACTATAGCAAGCAACACAGGGACACTTCCTTCCAACTAAAGCTGCTGGGGCACAGAGAGGCCCTGAACTCTAGTCCAGCATACAGATACCACCTACACCCTGTCATCACAGGCTTGCTTTTTATTGTATTCCCATATTCCACTAACCCATAATTCTAAAACAACCGTCGCTGCCCTGCTGATGTTTTAGATTACAACTCCCATCAGCCCCAGCTACGACAAACTTTGGGAAGCTCCAGGGGGGGCCCTCCTTCCTGTTTATACTACAGAGGGTGTATAAAGTTCCATTATCAGACATTAGTCCAGCCACCAGCTTGTCTCTCCTGGGGTCAGGCGTTCCTTTAAGAGGCTTGGCTGCCAGCTGCTAGGTTTGTTTCTTTGTTTATTGCTTTTGACACCCACTGCAGTTGAAGCCTCACTTGCCTCTGTGTTGCTTTTCTGCTCTCGACTCCCAATTCCTGTCCTAACTGCATCTCTGTACATGTGTACATACCAATTACTAAATTAAGTGTCACCTTACGACTATGGGGATAGATCTACTACTCCCCAGTTCCCTTGATCATTAGCATCCAGCAGCAAGCATGTAATTGTATAACGGTGTCTCTTGTAACATTTAATAATATTTGCATTGTTATCGTCGTCTTCTGCTGGGACTAGGAACTTGTACGTGGCATAATTCCTTTCGCGGAAATAAATTCAGAGAAAGAAAGAAAGAAAGAAAGAAAGAAAGAAAGAAAGAAAGAAAGGGAAAGAGATGTCTTCCTACAGTACGATTCATTAGACCTTCTCACACTGCTTTCCTCATACATGTGCTGAATCTTACAATGCAGTTCATGCTTATAGGACCAGTCTCCCACTTCACATGTTAATGTACTAAAGACCTATGTGAAGACACATAGGAACACGTGAAGCTGCCTTACACTGAGTCAAACATGGTGGATTTGATTTAAATCAAATTGATTTAAATCACGATTTAAATCAAATTGATTTAAATCACGATTTAAATCACTAGTCAGTATGACTTGATTTAAATAAAAAAAAATTGCAGAAAGATTCATTCTTGCTGGTATGATCTTAATATTTTCAGCCAGATGAAGGTTTCATTTTCGGAATAATAAATTTTCAGAGTAGTTTTTACAGTTCTTTCAAAAATTACTATTACTATTTACTATTTACTATTACTAATTACTATTGGTTATACTATTAGAAATACATAGACAGATAATTATGAAATTATTGTGAGGTTTAATAAGTTAACTGTTTATATTTGGACAACTTTTCTGTTGTACTTTACTGGAAGGAGAAAAATAATAATTTCCTTAATAACAATTTAAACAATTTATTTAACTAAAACAATAGCATTATAGCATATGGATCCATGTTCGTTAAATGATGTGGTTAAACTTTTTTTTAAAAAAACCCGAGCTTAAACTGAGTTTTAGCACACATGAAAAACTTGAAACAAATCCTTATTTCCTTCGGACTATAATGTAACTTAAATAGAAAACTATCTTTAGAAAGATTTTTCCTCCAAAAGCATTTTATTTTAAAAATCTGAATCATTGATTTTTATCCACCCTGGAGTCAAGTGATTGGTCTATTGTACTCAGCATTGTCTACAGTAACTGGCAGCAGGTGTCCAGGAATTCAGCCCTACCTGGAGATGCCAGGCATTGAACCTGGGACCTTCTGCATGCGAAGCAGTTGCTCGACCATTGAGCTATGGCCCTTCCCATTTTAGTTTATGAGGCATGCTTATTGCTGCACCAGTGTAGTTTTAGTCCCTATATGAGTGCTATGAAACCTAATTATTTCTCTCCAGCATATTGACAAAATGTGTGGATATAGGAAGGGCTTTCATACAGAAGGTACCCCAGCTGATGTGGGAGACCTGCTTGTTCAAAAGCATAGATGTCTTTCCAAAAACCAGTCACTTCTGTTATATACATGCATGCCTGAAATAAATAGCCATGGGTTCTTAACTGGGTGGATAATGATTGCAGAGCACTATGCGGAAGTACAGTTCAGATTCTTATCTTGAAATTATGATTTGCCGTGCCCTTCTACAAATGTACATTAACATCGCTTCAGGTTCAGGTTCATCTATCTTAGAAGCATCTGCCTCTACAGATGCCCTGGCAACTGAAATCCCAGGACAACCCAATAGCCAAAAACTAGCATAGTTGAGCTGGTAACATGTTACGCATTTGAAGCACTAGCTTAAAAAACGTTTTAAGAAATAGCCTCTACAACAAAGCGAGTCAGAAAATGCATCTAATGCTTTACATTGAAGGAAAGGGGCATTTAAAAAGTAGACAGTGTTAAACCTGTTTTTGTGGGCTGCAGTAATTTTGCAAAGGGTTTTTATGGCTTACTTAGGACAAAGATCAATAGAAGCAAGAGAAAAGGAGAAAGAGAGAAACAATGAAAACAGAAGAATGTGCCACGAAGCACACAACCAAAGGAAGTTTGGGCCCAAGGGAAATTAAAGGACAATTATATGAAAAACTACTGCTACAGAACAGCAGGAAATATATGTTCTAGCTCGAGTAATTATTTAAAAAGATTCACAGAAATCTGGTATGTATTCCTAGCTTTAGTAAGAATGGAAAATGCTTGTCACATTTCACTGTCCCGGGGTCTGCTATGAGAGCCTGGCCTAGCAAAGACACTGCAGTCCTGCACATAGTTGTTAGTGCTCATTTCTGCCTAAATAGGCTGTATATTGGACTGGTCCAGTTGTCTTTGCTTCTTTGCAAATCAAAGACTCGGCTGCTATATTGTGTCGTGCCCATGCTGCACTCTGCCACAATGGGAGTTCAGTCCAATGGCAAAACTGTCTTCTCGCTCAACAAGCGACTCATTGTCAACCAGCCTTGCACAGTCAAGTCCACTGCCTGCCTGGTGTCAACCCCTGCTGTGCAGAATGCAAATGACGCTGCACAGACCTCCCTGAGCTGCTCTTCCCAGACAGCCCTGCAAGTGTATCTGCACACAAGGCACCAAAGTAGAACAGAAATTGGCTTCAGCCAAGTTGTATGTGCAGTCCCTGGTGAAATCTCAGAAGCTGCCTCCAGCTGCCGTTTATTTATTCACCCAATTCATTTATGCCCTGCTCTGTCCTGCCACTGCTATTGTAGTGCTCAGGATGCTTAAAACATGCAAATGTTACAAAATCATGTACATTTTTTTTATTAAAAAAACCCCCAAAAGTAGTAAAGGAGAAACAGCTGGTAGATGAAAGCAACTAAGGAGGGATCAGTGCAGACCAGCTTGAGCAAAAATGTATTTGACTCATGGTAGAAGACCAAGAAGGGGGGGGGGCAAACCAACTTTCTGAGGTAGAGTGTTCCATAATCCAGGTGCAGCTGCAGAGAAGGCCCTGTCTTGTATCCCAACCAATGGTGCCTCAGCCATAACTGGGGTGCAGAGGGAACTCTCTCTAACAAGTCATAAGGAGGATGCGGGATAATTTGGCAGAAGACAGTCCTCTGTCTCCCCAAAAAGGAGACTGCTAAAAAAATTCCCTTCACTCACTTTGTCAATCTGCCTCATGTCTCCCATTCATAAGTAGAATGTTACAGCAAATATCCGTGCTGCTCTTTTAGGCAAAAATCCTTTAAAAAGTTTTATAAAATTAAGAAGTACTTACAGGGTAGTCTTAAGTGCTTTTCTGGCTCCCTCTCTTTTTGTTTAAAAAACCTTTCTAGCTAGTTGGAGCAAGAAGAAAGCACAGTGCTTTCTGAAACCTCCTACTGAAAAGTCTCTGGAAACTGTAGTACATTAGGATCTGCCACCTTTTCCTGGATAAATGTACAAAGAAAAAGATGGGTGCCCCTATGTATCTTTGGGGTACAGCCATCTTTTTTCTGTATCGTGTGTCTCTAAGGCACAGCCCTTGCTTAGAAGGGTCCGTGGACATGTAATCTACTCCATGTGTTTACATTCTGATCCAAGCATGACCTGTCCAATGCAGACCAAGGAGCTTTTATTCAGATTGTGGGGTCTGCTCATCTCTAGTCATCGAGCATAAAGAACTACCTGTAATATAAAGCCATTGTTTCTTGTTTATTCCTCTTCTTTCAAAGCTCCTAACATCTGAAAATAACTGCAAGTAGGGGACTCTTCAGTGAAAGATCCCCTTCTGTGATGTAGACATGAGGGAGTCCGTCTTCACACCCCTATTTCCAGGATACGGGAGACAAGTGGTTCAGAGAGAAAAAAGGGAGAGATCAGTTTAATTCTAATAAGAAACAAATGATTAAGTGAAAGTAAGTGACAGCTTGGATAACACTGTTTCATAGTCTGTCGGGACTGGATGACAGTGGATTAGAAAGAGACTCTTTTGAAGAATCACAGCTGTGAGACAATGGGGTGTGGGAAGTTCCTTATGAACTGACTACTGTCGCAGGCTACCCAGTTTAATTTCTCTCACTGCTCTTTCACCTCTCTCCCCCAGGAGCCTGGATTTTGGGCAGAGGTGGCAGCCTTCTACCTGAGCATTCACAAGGGATGCCTTGATCACATAGCACTTACACCGTCCTGCATATGCCTCTGTCTTTTCAACAGCAATAGTGAAATGTCTGAGGTGGAAGAATAGCCTTGGGGGGAGGGTGTTTCTGGGGAGAGTGGCCTGCCTGACTTGGTTGTGGTGGGGACCCAGGCACCAAAGATGTTCAAAAGGTGGGCCTTGGAAGAGGAGGGTTGAAAAACAGCCCAAAATGATTGAATATAATAACTATTAATACAAATACACTCCAATGATACAAAAATGTTGACCTACTCTAGTAGCCTAGTACTAAATGTGATAGAGAATGAAGCCTAACACAGAAGTAAAAGTGCACTACATGCAAAGGCAAACAGGTTCCCATTTGACAAAAGCAACATGGGCTTCTCTACAGCTAACCTTCACGCATTAGTTGGCAGCCACACCTCTCACTTTCGGCAAAATCAAATATCTTTAATACGGTCAATGACCAGGAAACAGTTTATAAAATATGACATTAAGAGTAATATTGTGCTAGACGTAGCAGTAAAAATATGGCCAGTTCTCAGAGTTGGTGCTTATATTTATGACCAGGTTTCGAGTTTTAAGTTTTTAAAATTCAATTCAGGAGTCGCTACTGTTTAGTATCATTCCTTCGATGTTTACAGTTTGGACTCCTTTGTAGACATCGTTGCTCGTCTTATTCTTGTTGCAATGTAACAGTACTTTGCCACGGACCTGTTAATTTCGGGCTCTTTGTCAGCTAAGAGGTGTCTGATATAGGTGTCATCTGTGCTACGAGGTATTTTCCTCAGAATCGGTTCGATCAGCTCTTTTCTTGAGTCTCGATATAATGGGCAGTATAAGATGACATGCCCAATGGTTTCGATTTCATTGCTGTTACAGGGACATAGTCTTTGTTCGATCGGTGTTTTATTGTATCTTCCCTCTAGAAGAGCTGAAGGGAGAGCGTTGAAGCGGGCCCTGGAAAATGCCCATCGGTGTTTAGCATTGTCTAGAACTTTGAGATAGTTTGCTAGATGGGGCCTTTGGGAATTGTATAGAGGTTTATAAGTTATCGGAAGTTGGTTAAAGTCATTTTGGGTTTCAATGTCCCTGAGCCTTTCTTTGATTATGTTCTTGGCCCTTCCCCTTTCTAAACTTAATAAATACTCTGGGGAGAGACCATATGTGGCCAGTTTTCTGAGGATGCCCTTCAACCAGCTAGATTGGAATTTGTCGAGAAGCATCAGGGAAAGTAGTCCAACCGGTGAGTTGTTAAGTCTTAGCCAAGTGCATAAGGTTCTTATCCATACTTTGGCTTTAATGCTGTATAAGCCCGCTTCCAGTCGTAGGGCGGCGTTTGGGACGCATTTAGGTGTTTGCAGGAGTGATCTAAGGAAACCTGATTGTATCTTCTCATATGGGTCTAGATTAGAGAGGGAGACGAGTGGTGCGCCATATAGGATTTGTGCTGTTGGTTTTGCCACGAATAGTTTAATTGTAGCAGGAATGAAATTTCCTCCCGTTGTACGATGGAATCTTAGGATTGCTGTTGTACTTTTTTGTGCTGTAAAGGAGCTGTAGTTTATGTGGGCAGTCTTCTTCCTTGATGCTTGGAATATCACTCCTAGATATTTAAAGCATGTCACTTGTTCAATCTCCTGATTGTCTAAATTCCATCTATATATTTTCCTTTTGTTAGAGAAAACCATGATTTTTGTTTTTTGGTAGTTCACTGCTAGTTTCTCTTCTCTACAATATTGGGACAAGCTGTTAAGAGCTCTTTTGAGGCCCATCTGAGTCTGGGACAGTATAACCGCATCGTCTGCATAGAGTAAGATAGGCAGTTTTTTGTCTGCTAATTTTGGGGCGTGTGTATCCGCTCCTTGTAGGTGGTCTATTAGGGAGTTTATGTAGATGTTGAACAAAAAGGGGGCCAAAATGCATCCTTGTTTAACTCCCTTTGTTGTTCTAATAAAATTAGAGAGTTGACCTTCTTGGCTGCATCTTATACGAAGTCGTGTGTTGTTATACAGTTTGTATATTAGTAGCAGCAGACGTCGGTCTATGGATGATTTATTGAGTTTGTCCCAGAGTCGAGTTCTTGAGATGGAGTCAAAGGCTGCTTTAAAATCTACAAATGCTGCGAATAGGTGGTGATTGTGGTGCGACGTGTATTTCTCAGCTAGGTGCTGTAAGATCAGGCAGTGATCCATTGTGGATCTCCCTTGTCTAAATCCTGCCTGTGCATCATCAAGAATCTTCGCTCTTTCTATCCAATCGCACAGTTTCTCGCTGAGGTGTTTAGCGTATAATTTACTTATTATATTCAGGAGGCTTATAGGTCTATAGTTGGAGGGATCATCCCTCGAGCCTTTTTTATAAATGGGAATAATGATGGAAGTCCCCCAGTCGTATGGGATCTGTGCGGTTCTATCTATATATGTGAACAGAGAGGCTAGCAAGGGGGCCCACCAGTTCGCATTGGTTTTAAATAGTTCCGCTGGTATACAGTCAATTCCGGGGGCTTTCCCGTTCTTTAGTTGGTCAATCAGCAGATGGGTCTCTGTTGATGAGACTGCTGGCCATGGCTGTATCTGATCATCCGGTATGTCTAATGCATAGGACTCAACGCTAGGTTCCTCATAAAGATTATGGAAGTGTGTTTCCCAGGCTTTCATTGATATGCAGCAGGATAGTTGTGATAGGCCCCTATCCGGCTGTACAGCTACGATTCTCCAGAATAATGATGGGTTACTTGATTTGGAGGCCTCTATCAGTTGCTGCCATAATAACTTCATTGCGTATCTTTTCTTTTGTGTCAGAAGTTTTTTGTAACTTCTTTTGGCTTCAAGCATCTTTTGTCTGTTATCCTCTGTTGGATTATCCTTATGGCAGATGAAGGAGTGGATCAATGATTTCTTGGAGGTAATACACTCATGATCGAACCACTCCCTGGAAGTTTTCCGATGGTGGGGAGACTTGGAATTCGGTTTTACCACAAACCCTTGAATTTTTTGTATAAGCATTTCATATGTTGTCATCATGTTCGGGGCGCTCTCCTCTATTTCTAAGCATCCTTCCATAATTGCTTTTGAGAGACAGTAGCTCTCCTCAGTTTTGTACCAGTTAGATATCCGCTCGCTCACTTGTCCGTTCCATCTGATTTTCTTGAGGCCTGATCCGGGTGTTAGATCTGGTTGATATCTGTGTTGTGGTTTGGGCAGATCAAAGGGTAAATCACACACGAGGGATAAAGGTAGATGATCACTTTCAGCTCTTGCTGTAATGGTGAATTTTGATATCCTAGGGATCAGGTCCTGGGAAACAATGCAATAATCTATCGTTGACAGTTTGTGTCCTGACCAATATGTGTATTGACCAGGATAATCTCCTTGTATAGCCCCATTCAGTAAGTGTAGATTCTGTCTGTAGGCCATGTGTGCTAAGTGTAGTCCTCCAGTGTTGCATGTCTTATCGTAGGATGATCTTATCATTAAGGGTGGGATAGTTTCCATTTCTGGAGGCCATTGGTGAAAATGTGCATATAGGGCGTTGTCGTTAGGGCCCACTCTTGCGTTTAGGTCACCAGCTAGTAATATCATGGCTGACGGATGTTGTCTCCTCCATTGCACCACGTGGGCTTCCACTTCTTTCCATAGTTGTTCTACTTGTGCCTGCCGACGACATGTAGGTAAGTATAAGTTTATGCATAGCAGTTTACTTTGTCCGAAATCTAGAACTGCTGCTACAGACCATTCATCATTGGAGGGTAATTGGATAATATTAGCTTGTATCTGCGTTGAGAACAGTAAGGCTAAGCCTCCTTTGGGTCTGCCCCCTCTTTGACTAGGTGTTGCTCTTTTAGTACATGAGTGGTAATTATCCAGGTAGAGCTCGTCTATCGACCAGGTTTCCTGGATGAACAGGATGTCAAATTTAGTGAGGAAGTCCATTAGGTTGGGATCTTTGCTTTTCGCTCCCCACCCTGCGATGTTCCACGTACAGGTGGACAGCTTGTGATTTTTGGTTGTCAGACATCTCAAGGGACGTTCAAACTTAGGTTTATAGCCAATTTGGGATTTATCATTCATTATGTCCATTTTAGGGTGTGTAGTGGGACATTTTGGCAGTGTGTGAACTTGGGCATACTTTAGTGTCCCATAGGGGCGTTCTTTCCCCGTGATCTTATATCAGTCCGTGTGAATGGTGTCTAGGACTCCTAGGTTGTCCACAAAGATTGAACCGTTCTTGCCTGGTGGTACCGCTATTTCAGCTTGATGTGTTATTGTTTTCTTTGTTATAGGTGGTTCCGTAGGTCCGAGTTCCTCTGGCGATAGGAATAGCCTTAGTCTCCACTCACTGTTGGATAAAGGTTTTGTGGTATAGGTTGCATAGTTAAATTCCCTGGTGATGGGTGTGGCTAGGAATGTAATAGATTTCCTTATAGATGCTAATCTTTCAATTAGTGCGTCCTGAGCTTTGTGTATTTGTTCAATAGTTGCTATGAAGCGGTTTTCCTTCTCTATGTTAGAGCTTTCATCTGGTACGTGGTTTGGGGGTAGGGTTTTTGGACTTTTAGCCAGCTGGTTTGGGGCTTTGTCTGCCTCTAGTTGAAGCATTTTATAGTTCTTGTTCATCATAGACATTGTCGGCTTTATTTTTATCTTATCAGTCTTGATTGTTTCGATGAGAGGAATGGGAGTACCGGACACTTCAAATAGGCGAGTCACCTGCAATCCAACCCTTTGTAGCTTGTCCTTATTGTCTGAAACTAGTTTGGTTGTGTGCCAGTCTCTGAATGTTACCACAACTCTGTTTAGGTCCTTGTCTGATGGCAGAAATTTAACATTAATGATGTTTTCTGCTGGGACGAATCCTCTAACGGCTAATTCAGTTTTCTTGAGAATATAAATTCTCTGTTGTGCTGGAGAAAGGAGATCTTTGTGCATATATGCAGGTAGGATGATGAGTTTTTGTTTATTTAGAATTAGATTTCTATGAGAGTATGTTGTTTTAGGAGTAATTTCTTGCTTAGGGGTCGGGTTTTCTCTTGGTTTTCCCGCGGTTCCATTCGGGAGCGCTAGTTGCTCTGTTGAATTTTGAAGTCTAGCCTTATGGAGTTCCTCTGTTGAACTGAAAAGCCCAGTCTTATGGAGGTTTTTGTATGGGCTTCGGCTTCGGCTGTTATCAAGGGGTGGCAGGACTGGGTTAGCTGGGTTCATTGGATTTGAATTTTCTAGTAGCTTAAATAGTCTTGTGAAATTCATTTTCTTTGTTCGAGATGGGAGCTTTGTCTTCCTTCCCATTTTTACGTTCTTGGGCTTCTTCTCTTTATTCCTAGGACACTTCCCCTTTAAGAGGGGTTTCTTAGGGTCAATTAAGTTTCCCTTCTGGTTTGCTTTGATCCTAGATGTTTTCCTTTTTCCCACATTATGTCGGGTTTTATTTTCCTTACTGGTGTTATCGTTTGGTGTGCTAGAGAGAATTTTATATGAATGCAAGTTGTCTATTCTCCTAGTTATTTCAGTCAGAGTGGTAAGTAGGCCCAAGCATTCTGAGAGGAAGTCTTTGATGTGTCCCAGTTCTCTGCCTATCTGCCACTTCTGTTCGTTTAACAGATCATTGTATAGCCCTGTTAGTATGTAGGGGAGGCATTCCAAGTCCAGATATTGGGGTCTTGTGTCCTCCAAGCCCTCATTCGTCACAATGTGAAACCCCATCTTCTCCCCGGACCTTGGTCTCTGGGAGGGCTCATCTGTCTTAATTACTGGGTTTTCCTCTTGTGGCTCTTGTTCCTGCTCCAGCCCCGGTTGATTCACTGAGGTTTCATCTTCTATGGCAACTTGTTTTATTTCCATTGCCAGATTGACTCCCACCCCTTCTTCGTCTGTTTCCATTATCTCCCCGTACCTGGTGCGGTCTATGGACCATTCGTGGGGGTGTCGTTTGTCAGCATTATTTATTTTGTCTGTTTTCGGTTTAAAATATTGTGAGATTTTCACCTGCCTTCCTCTTGTAGAGGGTTCAGCCACTTTGGTGAGGGGGATCCCCAGCTCTTTATAGCTCTGTCTTGTAAACACCATTCTCTAGGTTGAAAGCTTCCCTTATTGGGCACTTTATTACAGGAATAAAGGTAGAGGTAAAGTTTGGAAAACCGGTGTCCAGGCTGTTGGGTCAGGGAGCCTCCCTACCTTTCCCTCTTTAAGCCTTAACTTTAGCTTGGGGCGGAACGGTATTCATGGGGGAGTTCTTGGACTTATCTTATCGATGTTAGGCTCAATGGAATTCAGCGGTTTCCTCTGCTTCTTTGGTTGTATTTCAAGCCGATCCGTCGTCCGGGAGCTCCAAGGTTGTAAGTCAGTGTGGCAGTATCAGTAAACAGAGCAACGATAAAACAATAAAACAATAAAAGTATAAAAGAATAAACTAATTAAAACGAGGCGACAGGACAGGCAACCAACAGTCTTTAAGGTCCTTAAGGTGCAGTTTTGAGGTCTTGAAGAGGCTAAAACTAATAAAAACACTTAGTTAAAATCAGAGGCTCTAATTAGGCTGCTACCTCCGTCGCCATCCAATCTGCCTCCAGCATCTCCCTATCTCTTCCCCACCTTAGAGAGGTAGGGAGACCTGGATGCAGACTGGTGGTTCCACAAAGATGCAAGAAAGGAATCTGACCATGAGTTGCTTGTATTGAAGAGCTTGGTTAGATGGGACCCTGTTGGCTCCTTCTCTCACCTGGTCCCTGCTGGGCTGGAAGTTGCAGCACCACACTGGCTCTATCAAGGGTAGCCCTGCAGACAGTGCAGCAGAGATGACGGCAGCGTTTTCCTTTCCTTTCCTAAGCTGCTATGGTGCCCCCAGGAGCTGAGGCACCTGAATTTAACAGTGTTTCATGGCAAAAACTGTAGCAGAAGATATTGGGGCAGCAGTAATTCTGCTTTGGGATCTTCTTGCCCTTCAGCAGTTGCGCACGAAGGACACACAAATTTATGGGTCTAACTGCATCCATCTGATGAGGCATCTCTTCTGCCATTGACTGGTTATATATGTTTATTAGTGCATTTCAAAGCATGCTGCCGATCAGGGATGTCTATCAGTACTGACTTCCCAGCCAGAAAGTACTGGGTAAGGAGTGGCTTATCAAAACTGACCACCTGAACGTGTGAGCTAGAAAGTTTTCATGGCGGTGAGCAAACAGGGTATGGAGCTCTATACAGTGGTACTTCGGGTTACATACGCTTCAAGTTACATACGCTTCAGGTTACATACTCCACTAAGCCAGAAATAGTGCTTCAGGTTAAAAACTTTGCTTCAGGATAAGAACAGCAGCAGGCTGTGGCGGCAGCAGGAGGCCCCATTAGCTAAAGTGGTACCTCAGGTTAGAACAGTTTCAGGTTAAGAACAGACCTCCAGAACGAATTACCATAAGTTCTTAACCCGAGGTACCACTGTACAGGGATAATTTCAGTCTGCCTTACAGAACTGTTGTACGTAAGATAATACATGTGGAGCTATTTGAACAATTCAATTTCTAAGTCTTAAGATTATTGCTACACTAATAGGAGGACTTCACCTAAGGAACTAATCTTTGTTCTTGCAGCATTACCACACATTTATGTCATTGAGGCTTGCGCAGGAGAACTTCCCTGTGGGTTGCGTCTCATTGGGCAGATCTGCCTGGATCCCCATTTAGCCACCATAAGGCTCGCCAAAATCCACTGCCTGTAGCAATTGTTTTACATTGTCGCATGTTAGGGCTGCAAAATATGGTTTAGCAAGTGCCTCCTAAGCAGTTTAATATGGTCCTGAAAGCTCCTCAGTCTTTTTTGTTGTAAGTTCCTCCTGCAGTGGAGAATGTCGCAGATTCCTGGCTGTTCTTCTGTCCGCTTGCTTTCTCTCCCCGCCCCCATTGCCTTCTCCAGGTTATTCACAGGTACCTTGGTTTCCCAGTTCCCCCTGGTAGCTGTCTCATTAAGAATCCTTGCTTGCAGAGTTTACGCCCACTCGCTTTCCCAGGGCTCAGGCCTGGCCTTCTGCTTTTTGTCTCTTAATCCATCCACTGCTGCTGCAGCATCTCCCTGCTTTTTTTCCACCCCGCCTCTGTATTTCTTTTAATGCGTTGCATGGCTCCCTTCCCAGATCTTTTGGGCCTCCTATTAAGCAAGTGAAGCCTCAGCCTTGTGGTGATTCCCTGTGTGCTCCACGTGTCAATCAATACCCTGCGTGGCCCTTTGTTTATCATTCCTCTGCCAGCTTGAATCCCTGTGAGCAGGCCTCACCCAAGCCAATAAGGAATTAATTTGTGGAAGCAAAGACAAGACTCCTGTGATATGACAGTGCATGTTTCATAATAAAGTGTGTTTCGTTTCCAGCAACGCTGTTGGGACGCTGCTGTGTTTTTGGGGCTAAATAGCTCAAGTGGGTGGCTTTTAATATTAGGCCATGTTTGCAGTGTATAGTGGTACCTCGGGTTAAGTACTTAATTCGTTCCGGAGGTCTGTTCTTAACCTGAAACTGTTCTTAACCTGAAGCACCACTTTAGCTAATGGGGCCTCCTGCTGCCGCCGCGCCGCCGGAGCACGATTTCTGTTCTCATCCTGAAGCAAAGTTCTTAACCTGAAGCACTATTTCTGGGTTAGCGGAGTCTGTAACCTGAAGCATATGTAACCTGAAGTGTATGTAACCCGAGGTACTACTGTATGTTCATCACAGATAGGTCCTGGACTGAGGTAATGTGTGGTGCACATTTGATTTGAGATTGGAATTAGCAATGTTACCTAAGCTTAAGCGTTATACTACATTCCTCACTGTTGGCTGGGGCTGATGGGAGTTGTACTTGAAAATATCTATAGGACGCCAGGTTGGGAAAAGGTGCCCTCCTAGTTTGAAGACAGGCACGTTTCCAGTTTGGTTTTGTTTGTTTCTAGCTGCCTCGGACCCTGGGAACCTACTTGGTGCCTCTTGGCAAGTCGTGCTCGCTGCAATTAGAGAAAAGTAGTGGCCTGTGCATTTACAACCGATTGGACAGAACAAATGATATACTCCAGTGTATACTTGCCTAGTGCTGGATGTTCCCATTGCACCATAGAACAATTGCAGACAGTCCTTGGGGCACATGCAAGCTCCAGAATTAGGAGCATTTCGAAGTCTCAGTCTAGCACTAAAGCAGATAAGAAGCCCCTGAAATGGAGCCAAATATTATTTATAGATTCCCAAATGTTTCAGATCAATAATGAAGGCATTTAAAAGCAACATCCTGCCTTCAATCCAGTGCTATCCTTCTAGAAAAAGAGATGCTGGAACTCACCATGAACACCTCCCTCGTTCTCTTAGTTGGCAATGGCACCCACCTGAGAGGTGCTGGAACTGAGTTCCAGCGAGTTCCAGCTGAAAAAAGCCCTGCTTCAAACATTCTGAAGATTTGTCAGATTTTTATATTCTGGGTTATAGTTATATGATATCTGCTTTGATGAGGTGCACTGCAAGTTTGTTTTCAGTCTTGAGCCTTTGAACTATGAAAATGTTACAGCTTTGACCTTTTTTCCCAGCTATGCATCTGGAGGGGTAGCTTTAAAAATAAAGGGAGCTCAGAAGAGGAGGAGCCAGCTGTCAGAAAGCAATAAGCACAAGAATATTTCAAAGGGTGATCAATGTCTTTTGGAATATTCAATAGAATTCTGGTCATGCTTCTGAGTCCGTAACTCTTTTCAACATGGGTGACTATTATGATGAAAACACATTTTCAATGGCTATTGGGCATGATAGTTAAAAGGAGCACCCATGCTCAGAATCAGTCTGTCTCTTGAGTTTCAGATGCTAGAGACAAAGTGGAGGAGGGATGAACCTTCATGTCCTGCTTTTAGGCATCCTAGAGGCATCTGCCTGATCCTTGTTATAATACAGAATGCTGGACTAGAATGCCCTTTGGTCGGATGCAGCAAGGCTGCTATGGCTCTTATGTACATGGAGGTGGTGAAGTCATTGAAACAGTTTCCAAGGAAGCTTCTTAAATCCAGACTTACCCACAATGAGCAATGGGAACATGGCTATTAACCCATCTGCTACAGTGGTGCCCCGCAAGACGAATGCCTCGCAAGACGGAAAACTCGCTAGACGAAAGAGTTTTCCGTTTTGGAGGTGCTTCGCAAAACGAATCTCCTATGGGCTTGCTTCGCAAGACGACAATGTCTTGCGAGTTCCTGCTGGTTTTTTTTCCTATCCCCCCTTTTTCTAAGCCGCTAAGCTGCTTATCAGCTGATCCAATCAGCAGATAAGCCGCTAATAGCGCTAATCCGTCAATGGGCTTGCTTCGCAAGACGAAAAAACCGCTAGACGAAGAGAATCACAGAACGGATTCTTTTCGTCTTGCGAGGCACCACTGTACTGCTACTGCTACTGCAGAGAGCCAGTGTGGTGTAGTGGTTAAGAGCGGTAGTCTCATAATCTGGGGAACCGGGTTCACGTCTCCGCTCCTCCACATGCAGCTGCTGGGTGACCTTGGGCCAGTCACACTTCTTTGAAGCCTCTCAGCCCCACTCACCTCACAGAGTGTTTGTTGTGGGGGAGGAGGGGAAAGGAGAATGTTAGCCGCTTTGAGACTCCTGAAGGGGAGTGAAAGGCGGGATATCAAATCCAAACTCTTCTTCTACTGCTATTGTTGTTTAGTCGTTTAGTTGTGTCTGACTCTTTGTGACCCCATGTACCAGAGCACGCCAGGCACTCGCTTGCTTTATAGGTTTTGGGGGTGAAAGGTTGACTCATCTAGTTCACGATGCATAGATTGGCAACCTGAAACCACTCCTAGTTATGTACCTTTCTACAGGTGATCTGCTCAGGCCTCGCAAGAACAATTTGTTCCTCCCCCCCCCAGCCTACTGAATGCAAAGAAAGAGGGGGTGGGAAAAGCAGGTAGCAGAAGTAAAAAAAATCAAAAGGTGGGGAAGAGAGAATGACTACACCCACTGGTGGCTTTGACTGCATCACTGTTAGCATGTAGACTCCAGATTACTCCGGCTAGGTGGTCCAACACCTGGATAGCTCACTTGGTTAGAGTGTGATGCTGATAATGCCAAGGTTGCAGGTTTGATCCTTGTATGGGACATCTGCATATTCCTGCATTGCAGGGGGTTGGTCTAGATGATCCTTAGGAACCCTTCCAACTCTATAATTCATTGTATAATCCAGAAGAATGTGGTCCTCTTCAGAAAAAGGGTTCTCCACCTGTCTCCACTTCCTAAATTTGACTGAAGCTTGTGCAACACAAAAAGGATGCTGAACAGCAGGGGCCAAGGGGGCTGGGAGATGAAAGTTTGGTCCTCCTCGAGCTCTTCAGCTGCTTCCTTCTTGTATGCAGGTGGGAGAGCTTCCCAACCCACCCTTTTCTTTGCCTCTAACCAGGTTTTTCTCTTCCTTCCACAGGGAAGACAATGAAGCACTAGAGATGCTTCCCTTTGTGTTCGCCATCCTGGGCTCAGCAGAGGCTACCTGCAGGACCGCCGCCTGCAACAACACCACCAAGGATTACTGCTACAGCGCCCGCATCCGCAGCACTGTGCTGCAGGGCTTGCCCTTCGGAGGGGTGCCCACCGTCCTTGCCCTTGATTTTATGTGCTTTCTTGTAAGTATGTTGGCAGTGTTGCTGTCTGGCTTGGCACTTGAGCTAGGTCTCTTCCCCCTGCATCTGTCGCAGAAGGAAAGTCAGATGTCATAAGGAGATATGTCCAGTGCCATACAGCAAAAGATTCTGAAGGGAGAGGAACAGGTGACCATGCAGAGCACAGGAATCCTGCCTCAAGCGCTAGAGTCATTTGCAGATCCTGTGTGTTTTCAAATGTTTTCATGAGGACAGGAAACTTCTCTCTCTCTCTCTCTCTCTCTCTCTCTCTCATTCTGAAAGTTGAGATGCTGGAAGAATCTGTGTAGATGCCAAATACTTCCCAGACATACACAAAATCTATAAGTCGCAGTACTATTGCTACTATCACTTTGCAAAATCATCCACAACCTTCATTAGAATTTCTTCCTAAAGGACCGAATATGCGTTTGCATATTTTTATGTTGTGTGCATATACTATTTTGCAAGCAATGTGGAGAATTTAGCTTTCTCTATGGTGGAAACAAAAAGCTATACTATTTTTTATATATCACTGGGGGCACTGCAGTTTGGTGGAGGACAGAGTATCTACTAACCAGGGACCTTGGCCTTACATTTCCTTATTTGCTTTTCTGCAGGCACTGCTGTTTGTTTTTTCCATTTTACGTAAAGTGGCCTGGGATTATGGGCGTCTGGCACTGGTGACTGATGCTGACAGGCAAGTAGAACTCTCTCTCTCTCTCCCTCTCTCTCTCTCTCTCTCTCTCTCTCTCTCTCTCTCTGTCTGTCTTTTTCTCCTAGAAAGTGGAGAAATATCCTCTTTTGTTAGATAACTTCACCTAGAAGTTAGGATCCGTTACTGAAATGCAGTCCAACAGGTTAGCATTTTGCAATCCATCCGTAGGCCAGAACTCTAAAGAGGTACTTTAGGTGCACTCAAGTATACGGTAATGCCTAGTGATTTTTTTCTTCTTCTTTAGACAACAGTCCCTCAAGTCTTATCGTAAACTTCTTTTTCCTTCAACTCCCTCAGTTTTGAAAGAGGTGTGATGTGGAGGGTTATTGCTTGATACACTCACATCCTTCCAAGTTTCCTTTTGGTGTATGCAGTTCTTTAGACGTAGCTGGTGCCCACATATAATATACTCCTTCTCCTAGCATAGTAGAAGATCCAGCCTGACTAGTCCTGGGTGGCTCATAAAACGTCTGGCCATCCAGTCATTGCAGGGCAGGGGAGGCAGATGAGTGATTGCACAGCAACCCAAGAACTTGCTCCTCCACCATTTCCCACTATGGATGTGGAAGGGGGTGTGGACCCTCTGCCTAGGATATTCAAGGTCAAATGGCCATCCCTTTTAGAAGAGCAAGTGATGGCAGCCTCATATATGCTAGTAGTGAACTTCTTCCCCAAGTGATGATTCTTATGTAGCAAAAAGGTCACCATTCGTGCACAAGAGGGAGCTAATGGGGGGGGGGCAAAGTTTCCAGAAGTACCAAAATGGGAGGGGCCTTCAGCAGGGGGATCCCAAAAACAGTCCCTTGAGGAATCAGGTGGGCATAGAATCTGACGGACTATTGGAGAGGGGAGATGGATTGGAGTATACTGAAGAAAGGCATGACGAGCTGACAGAACCCAAAGCGGAAGCATTTTATACAGTGGTGCCCCGCAAGACGAACGCCTTGCGAGACGAAAAACTCGCAAGACGAAAGGTTTTTTCATTTTCGAGTTGCTTCGCAAGACGAATTTCCCTATGGGCTTGCTTCGCAAAACGAAGCTTGCCCCCGCACCCCGGACCTCTTTTGAAGCAAGGGGCGGCAACGGGGAGAAGCGATTCTCCCCGCTGCCCCTTCCCTTGCTTTAAAACAGGTCCGGGGACAGAGGGGAAGGCCCGCGGTGCTTCCCCTCTGTCCCTGGACGGTCTCCATAGGAACGCATTGGTTGATTTTCAATGCATTCCTATGGGAAACCGTGCTTCGCAAGACAAAAAACTCGCAAGAAGAAAAAACTTGCGGAACGAATTAATTTCGTCTTGCGAGGCACCACTGTACTGCAGCATTTTATTGCAGGTTCCACATTGTTGTTATTTTTACATACATACATTCTGCTCAGGAGGGCAAAAGTACAATCATTAAGCATGTATTCAATCAAACAGCAACTTCTCCCTTTTGATGCCAGCAGTAGGGATTCTTTTAGTAGAGCAGCAGTTAAAAGTCATCAGTATGAGATACAGGCCAAAGGCCTGTAAAAAATTAAAAAAAGGAGGAATGTTTTGGCGCAGGGGTGATAAGTCAACAGTGAAGATGCCAAAGTGAGCGTCTCTGGGGACAGCAGTCAAAAGTTTAGGTGCAGCCACAAGACGATGCAACCCTGGTGTTGGTGAGAGTTCAGAGGTACATGATTCATAAATAATTATCTGAAACACAGCAGTTCACAGACCCGAAGAGACAGAGAGAGCCTGCCAAGGAATGGTACACAGACGATGGGGGGCGAAATAGTTACAGGGTATGCAAGGTTGTGGTTGCTGCTTTCTTAGCCTGCAAAATTGCTTACAAAGGCAGACAGATCTTTGATTTTACAGATGTTCATTTCCCAATGAAACTGGAGACCACATGCTATGCTCTTGGATGCTGCAGCTTTTTATTTGTACAGATGTTATAGTTTTCAATCTGCAGAAGTGAGAGCTGGCAAGAGGGGACAGTTCCACAGCGGCAGTTCCCTTGAGTCAGAAAGTTGGTTAGGGGAAGTCTTGGGAAATAATGGTTAATTATAGCTTCTGTGACTGGAGGGGAGAGAGGAATGACTGTTGTTAACCAGCGTCCCTTGTGCATGTTGCTGCAACTCTGCGATGCAGAGCAGAGTTGCATCGTGAAATAGGGGAAAGCATTCTTGTCTTCACAAAGAAGGGAAACAGGACAGGAAAGTGTTCTTAGAGGGCTCATCAACACTTCCACTTGTCCCACTGCTTTCCCCCAGGGAAACTTGCTGTTTACTGCTGATTCAGAACAAAGTCAATGGTTTTTTCTTTTTTTAAAAAAAAAAATATTAGATTTTCCACAATTATAACAAAAAACACAGAGCAGAATGACACACAAAAACAGAAAGAAGAAAAAGGAAAAAGAAAAATACATCAATGAACAAAAGAAGAAAAAAGGAACAATAAACGGATAAACAATAACAACAAACTTAATTCTTTACAAGTCCAACCTTTTAAACATCTTGGTTGACTTCCTCTAGTCCCTCCCTTCTGAGTTTCCTTGTAGTTAAAAGTAACAGCTTTCCAATATCATTATTAAACTAAAACAATTTCCAATTGTAGTCCATCTTATTCACTTTTCTTAACATTCTAAATACCATTTATTTAATTATAACTTAGTTTAATCCTAGGCCTATTTGTTTCTTTCAAGTAATTTCTGTTTTTTTATATTACAATATTTATTCAAATAGTCCTTAAATTTCCTCCAGTCCTCTTGAAACTCCTCTTCTTTCTGGTCCCGGATTCTTCCAGTCAGGTCAGCTAGCTCCGAGAAATCCATCATCTAAAGTCAATCGTTTTTTCTGCAGATTGACTTTTGTTCCAATTCACAGTAAACAGTGGGTTTCCCTGGGGAAAGAGGTGGGACAAATGAAAAACCGCTTGGAGCCATGCCTAGAAAGTCTGGGACAAGTGGAAAACCTCTCAGCTCCATGCTTTCTAGCATAGAAGTGTGGCTGAGCCCAGTGCGTACATCAGTGCTGTCATGAGTGACTCTACTGCTGATAAAAATGGATTTCATATGGAAACTAAAGCTGCCACCTCAATGCACAACCCATCTTCATTGGTCATAGCTCAAGGGTCTCTCTGATCTTGGGCCTCCTGGACTGCCATCAGTGGACAGGTTTCAGAAAGTTGAAGCCTCGCTCTCATGACAGCAGCAGCAGCAAACCAGAAATGAGGACACAAAGAAATGGGAGTCTCAGTGTATGAGAGAGAAATTAGAAACCTTTACTGTATTTTATTTGCCCAGCCATCCCCTGCATTGCTGACTATCAACATTTCAGTTTTGTTGAGGGCCCCTGGATTTGGATTGGTCCTGGTTACCTGATGAAGGACAGCAAGAAAAAGAAATGTAGAGATTTGTGCAATATATCCGGATAGGAGGCTTAAGAGAACCAACACAACTTCAGTTGATGGAATTGCTAGTTTTCTGAGCAGTCCACCCTCTGCTGCACATTGGCCACAATAAGATCTACTTAGTTGCATCGCCTCCCTGGTTCCTTTTATGATAGGCTCAGAGACCATGTAAGCATGGTCATGTCCGGAAGGCCCCAAAGGATCACTGTCTGTAATACTAGCTGATGCAGTCAAAGAGTGTATACTAAGGAAACTTTCCTTAAAATGTGCACATCTTCCACCCAGGCACTGGCCTGGCTTCAGGAAGGGTAACAAAGACCTAAGGAGAGTGAAAAACAAACGAAACAGAGTTTGCCTGAAGAGCAAATGCAGTTATATGTACATAGGCTTCATTTGCTTTAGATAAGGTTCTGCTTCTCAAGGAGCAATTCAGAATATCAGCTGGTGTATTTCAATTTGCTGTTGTGGCTTTCATCTACAGCTGTTTATCCACCTGTTGCTAATAAGAGGGCATAGAATCTCATTTCCGGGGGAGGGCAGCCACATCTGCTTTGCATTTAAGTTTGCCTGGAGACGCACATGGCCAGGCAAATCTGAAATGAATGTGGAATAGATTTATCCCAACACCAGAGTGAGCAGGGGAACCCTGACAAGAGAGAGAACTGGCTCCAGTCCTGAACAGTTTGCATGAACCATAAAACTGAATCTGTAAGCCAAAAAAAACTAAGTTTATTTTCTTCCTCTGGATGAATTTGGTGAACAATTTCCTTCCCAGGACCCCAAAATGTCAGCACTGAGAGAGGAGGACCCTGGCTCTTGATTGAAAGATCCAGTTTGTTTGTAACTCTCCCTTTTTCTCCCCCACCCCCTTCATTCTTTTTCTTTTGTCCCCAGGCAGAGGCGCTGGCAGCAGGAGCAAGAGGAACGGGAATAGTACGTTGCGGGTTTTCCCAGGGTGCTTCTTCCATCCTTCCTTAATTCTCTTTTCCTTCCTGCTTCTGTTGAAGTTTTCTCCTTTTGCTTCTGAACTAATCTTCACCGGGAGAGCAGGGCTTGTGATTGTTGTCCACACTGGTCACTGCACACATAACCCTCTTGTGTCAGTCACACGACACCAAAATGGCGGTGGGGGAAACTTTCCTTCAGGGAGCTCAAGGTGTCAGACAACATTCTCTACCTCCCCATTTTGCCCTCACAACGTCCGTGTGAGGTAGTTTAGGCTGGGAGACTGCAACTGGCCCAAGGGACCATCTATAGTGGGGGGTGGCCAGATTTCTGCTGGGCAATTCTGCCACCACTTTTCAGCAATGAGAAATGTTATCTTCTGCTTTGAAACATTCTCTGCCTCCTCGGCTGACTCATGCAGGAGCCCAAAGAGCTGATTTAACTAGACTCTTCAAATTGCTCTTCCCTCAGGATTTAAAAAAAATAAAAATATTTAGGAACCTGTTCCCTAGCCAGACATCCCATGAAGCTGGTAAGAGTTTTCCACCAACTGATATGTTCCAAGAACAAACTGGGGCCCAGGGCCAAGCAAAGATATTTGGCTTCCTCAGAAGAAAGGACGAGATGGTTCCCTCGTCCCCCATCAACAAACAAAAGCTCACTAAATAGGGAGCGAAACCTTCCATCATTCCTAGTGACAGAACAACACCCTTTGCTACTCCTGAGGGCAGCAAGCTTGCTTAGGGGGAAGCAGAGTGGGTCACGCCACTGTGTTCTCCAAATCTTGCCACCACCATCCCACCCCCCTTGCTGTATGTTGCCTGAGGTGACTGCATCACTCTGCCTCATGGGATGTTCTATGTAGAACAGTATTCTTGTTGAGATGGAATAGGCACCCATTATCTGCACTTTCTGGAAAGATTTGAAAACATTTTAGTGCTGAAAATCTTGCCTATCTAGGTGGATAGGTCTCTGCCATGGGTGTCTACTTTAATAATAATAATAATTTCATTTTCTGTGCTATTTTAAAACTGTTTTAGCTGTTTTTATTATATTCATCCATTGCCTTGGGGCATATGTGGAAGGCAATAGGAATCAGGGGCGAAGCAAGGTGTCGTGACACCTGGGGCGGGCGTCACGATGTACGACTCATGCGCTGTACATAGTGACTCCGCACATGCACTGTATAGCGGTTTGCCGCCAGCGCCACTCCAGCGCTGAACAGACGGTGCTGGGATTCCTCCGTCACCGCTGCAGCCGCAAACACGGCTGTAGCGGCAACAGAGGGATCCCAGCACCGTCCATATGGTGCTGGAGTGGCGCCGGTGGCAAACCGCTATACAGTGCGTGTGCTGCGTCGTTATGTACAGTGCATGCGTGCGATGCTGCACATGCGCTGTACTTAGCGGTTTGCTGCCAGTGCCAGGATCCACTGCTCGCAGCTGCAGCCGCGAACAGAGGATCCTCCAAAGGCGGCTGCGGCAGCGCAATAGCTGCTTTCACCACCGCGAGCCCCCGCGGGGTGACTTCTTGTCACCCTCACAGGCGTGGAACCCAGGGCATACTGCCCCCCAAGCCCCCCCATTGTGACATCACTGATAGCAACAATGCCCACCCTGCTGGTATATTTGGGGGGCCAGCCCTGCTGTGATGTGAGGTGCAATTCAAGAGAGCCAAAGAGTCAAGTTATTTCATTTGCTTTACCACATGAAAACCTAATTTGGATTTCTTGACTCAGGCACAAAATTCCCCTTCAACCAGGCCTTGGTCTGATTAATATTCTGTGGCTTTTTGAACGGGTGTCTTTTTGTGGGGGGCAGGTTATTGTTTTGTTTTAGCTATTTATTTTGTGCTTTTATACTGTATTTTTATCTTGTGAACCGCCCTGAGATATTTGAATAAGGGGTGGTATATGCATTTAGGAATCATAATCATAATAATGTTTCATGAGATATGGCAACGAAAGGAAAACCTGGACCTCACAATGACATGACAACCGGTTAATTTCTGAGAGGAGAGTGTCTCAAGATGTGGTGAGGCTCGTATTTGTGTGTGGAATCCCTGCTCCAGTTGTCGGTTTTAGCTCCAGATTTGGGCAGGGAGAAGGGCTTGTGCCCCTCCTGTCAGGAGACCCACCTGCTACTCACCACCATTACTGCCAGCTACTGCTGCCAGCAGGGAGGGAGGCAGGAAGGGACAGTGGAGAGGGGATGAAATAAGAACAGATCAGTGGCAGCAGCACCTGCTGCTGCTCCTCTTCATCACCATCCTCACTCACTTGCTCACCTTCTTTGAAAAATAGCAAAAAAAAAAAAATTAAGGTGCGGGAGCCATAGGGCAAGTTTGCTTTTGGGCCATGCCAGGGCATGTGTCTGCCAGCCATGCCGCCAGTCCCAAACATTTCCAAGATGGCTTCCTTTTATTACTGCATTTATATACCTATTTTCTGCAAAGGGGGGCGGGTACATGGTTCTACCCCTCCCCATTTTTATCCTCACAACAGCCCTCTGAGGTAGGTTAGGCTAAGAGACCATGACTGACCCGAAGTCTGCCAGCAACCTTCATGGCTGAGCCCGGGGGGCGGACGGGGCGGACTTTAAACCCTCATCTCCTAAATCCTAGGCCAACACGCTTAACCACCACCCCAAACCGGGCACAGCACTACTTGTTGATGAATGGAAAATTCACTAAATGGGTGTGGAGGCCTATTTGATTATCATCCCACATGTTCCAGGAGTGAGTCCTGGCATAAGAAAAGCAGGCTGCCAAGCCGAGCCCCAAGTCCTAGTTACCGGTAAGTGGCCCAGCCTAGCAGCTGGTCATGTCAGGGCCTTGGGCACAGGGCGTGTATTTCGCTGCATAGCACTTTGTTTCCTCCTCACTGGAACAGTATGGAAGTTTCATCACACACAGTGTTTCGTAGCTCGGTGACAGAGCGCCTCAGCACTGCATACAGGCCTCCCTGGATCCATTCCCTCACATATCCAGGAAGGGCTAGGAGTGTCCCCTGCCAGAAAATCTGGAGAGCCACTGCCAGTCAGTGTAGACAGCACTGAGCTGGGTGGAGGAATGGTCTGACTCAGCCTAAGGCAGTTTCCTATGTCCATAAATCTCCTTATCTTCTTCTGCCTTTACTACTCACTGTAGCCGTTATTCTCCCCCTCTACAGCCACATTCACACCTGCTGGTGAATCAGTCATTTATCCTTCAGTGGGAGGAGGGGAGCATATGCCCACCCCCTCACAGGCAGATTGGGGGCAGGGGGGGCGGATTTCGCAGCCCTACTGGGATCCACATTGCCACTTCTTACATCAGGCAGCGACAAACCCACTTCTGAAATCTGCCTGGCAACATGCTGCCCTCCAGCTCCCCCTTGTGACTGTTCCCTTTCTATGTTCCCTTTTAATGCACCCTGTTGCGAACATTTAAACAAACGCACAAGCAAGTCACTATTGCACAGAATGAGCATTAGGATTAAAGAAGGAAAAGGCTACATGGTGCTCAGCTAATCTGTGTCTGGGACATGAAGCTGTCATACCTTTTGTTTTCCCAGAGTGCCACTTGAGTGCACACTATACAATACATCTGCAGTCCCCTTTTAGGGCTTGGAGGCATTTGGCCACAGTTCTGATCTGTGAACAGGGGGAGGAGTGGAGGCCAGACTCCATGCTGTTGCCTTGCTTACATGACTCCCTTCTCTCCTAACTAATGCTAAATGTGCATTAATCATCCAGGTCCCTTCAGGGCCTTACCACGAAGCCTCTCTTGCTAGCCTCCAGACTTCTTGAAAATCCAGATGGATCAGTTTAAAAAATATTGTCATAGAGGTTAGGCAAGCAACACCCCTCCAGTGTGTGTGTGTGTGTGTGTGTGTGTGTGTGTGTGTGAAATGAGTTGTACCTTTTGAGAACCTGCTTGTACTCTGAAAGCTCATTCTGATGGTGAGCAGAGAATCACAAGGATGGGGCAATACTTTCTCCTCTGTGCTTAAAATGAGAAGCAGGCAGCGCTGCCTCCGCTGGTCCCAGAGAGGCCTCTTGCCACTCACATGGTCTGAAAAGACCAACAGGGATTGAAGCAGACTACAAGCATCTGCAGCTTTGATACTCTGCACTAGCCTGTGTGGCACTGAGATCCTTAGGTGTTTGCTGGAGGAAAGAGGTTTTCTTTCTGCCTTGGTAGCCATGTGTGTGCTGTCTTCTAATAATTCCATAGGAGGCCTCCCTGACTTGTCACAAGAGGGAAAATGCAGGCCATCACATCTGACCAGTTGTTGATTTCACCTTCTTCTTGTTCACTCATCTCCTTTTCAGAAGACTTAACCTTCTCTTTCTCGCATCTCCTGACTGTCGTATGCAAGTTTGGCTGCATAGTAGGTGATGGGAGGCCTGGATTGCTTCTGTCCAATGCATGTGGCACACTGGTGGTGTCTGAATTCTTTGGGCATCGCTGATGGGGCCTTGTGATGTTGGAGCAGTCTGGTGAATAAAAGCCCTTCTCTTTCTCTTATGTTGCAATGTTAACGTCACTTACCTAGCAGTAAGCCCCATTGAATTCAGTAGGACTTACTTCTGAGTAGGCATGGTTAGGATTGCACTGATAGTCACAAACTACTCATTTTTTAAACAATCATTATAATTTATTCCAGTAGCCCTTTCTTGGCCATAAAAGATGCATTCTATTTACCTCGCATGTGTAAAGTAGATTAGGTTGAGGGACCAGTAACCTGTCAAAGACCACGAAGATATATTTGGTTATTTGTATTTTTAAAATTATCTCTCCTTTCTAGTGCCCATGTATCATTTCATAAGCTGCCTTTCCCCCTCAAAAATGGCCATATCTTTTCTGCTGCAAGCACATGGATTGGGCTGTTGCCGCAGGATTAAGCTCTGTGTTGGAAATTGGAATTCATGAGCAGAGCCGCATGTATATTGCGATTCCATAGGAGTGCAGAACGTAACATCTGGCATTGGGCACACACTGTAGCTGACTGGAAATATTTCAGTTTTTAACAATGCTCCTAGCTGTTAGGGCTGCTGAGACATGCTCAAAAGAATACGGACAATGCCTGCTGAAATCTCCAAGGTGGCTGAATGAGAGTCCAGCAGTTGAGGACTAGATTTCTTTTGCCTGGTCTTTGCCTTACTCCATGAGTAGCAAAAGCGTAGCAAAAGCAAAGAAAAAAGAGGGGGGAAAGCTTTAGAATGCAGAATAAATGAAAGTACATGTAATTTTATGTGAATTGAGAGCATCTATACAGGATAAAGACTTGAGATTTTTCTTGATGCAGCACTTTGATTGGGTGCAGAGTACACACATCCCTACTTATGAAGCAGCCCTGGAAGTGCATCGCAGACGCCCATGTCTGTCCCTAAACCTCTAAGGCTGCTTCTGTGGAGCCCAGCATCTTGGCTCTTGTGATGGAGAAGTTTGCATTGGATCAGAGTAAAGCGAAAGAGAGGGGCAATCTCTGCTAATGGCTTTTTTCTCTCTTGCCTTTTCTCTCTCTGGACTCTCTGGAAGTTTTCTCTTCATCTCGCCTGGGGCAAACTGGCTTGCGTTAACTACTCTGGTACTCTGGTGGCCTTCTGGTTTTCTCAGCCTCTTCCCAGGCCCTGATTAACTGTCCCCTCTGTTGCAATTCCAGTGTGGCATCCGCCTTGCATTCTGACAGCCATGACCGCTACGAACGCCTCACTTCCGTCTCCAGCTCTGTGGACTTTGACCAAAGAGACAATGTGAGTGGCAGGCAAAAGCAATCCATAGTTTTCCCAGCAGCGCTCTGCAATTAAGCCCTTGCATCAAGGAAAATGGGAAATGAAGGGGTGGCGATGCTCCTTGCTCAATTTCAATGTGCACAGTGATGATTGATAGTGGGGATGTGGTGTGAGCAAAGTCCCCTAATGTTATTGATCACATAGGGCAAGTGCATGACAAGCCATATAGGAGGGGCAATTTCCACTCCAGTTGGATCTCAGGAGGGAAGACGTAACATTTGCAGTAGGAGTAGCACCCACTGTGGCTGTAACTTAATTAATAAAAATGGATGTTGCAATGTGCTGCACAGTTGGTGTGATGTTATTTCATAGAATTGTAGAGTTGTCGGGGGGGCGGAGATAGCCAGCATTTAAGGAGTCAGTATCTAAGGTTGTCAAGCAGCTTCTAATGAAGGCAAAGTGTTTGAGCCTTCACAATATTCAGAGCTGGGACCTAGAAGAGCTTCAGCTTCTATCAAAATTTTGGAGAACAACAATATTAAAGAGCTGGCATTTCCCAGCCCAAGGGCTCTTCCTGGGATTGCATGCCAGCAGGTATGGCCTGAGGCAAAAAGTAGGTTGGGCTTTTACAGCTGGGATAGCATGGTACTCTTAATCTCAGGGTTGTGGGTTTGAGCCCCACCTTGGGCAAAAGATTCCTGTATTGCAGGGGATTGGACTAGATGACCCAGGTAGTCCCTTTCAACTCAACAATTCTGTGATTTATACAATAGGCTACGTTCAGTCTCACAAAATTCAGAGCTTAAACACCTATTCCTTTCTAGACAAGCATGAAGCATTGTTGCAGTACAAGGCATGTTCCACCCATCAAAAGCACTTGAGGGGAGGGTGCAGAGCAGGGCCAGCAAGGGGTATCCTAGGCAGAGCCCTTAGGGGCAGATAAAGAAGCCTAGGGGGCCACATGCAAGCCTGAGGCCTGGGGTCCCGCACCATAACTTACAATGACTTGTGATTATATGGTGAGTTTGTCCATGTGGGCCTGTTTGTAACCTTACATGTCTTAGAACTGATCTGGCTGTTGCCTCGTTTCAGTTCTTCCATCTTGGTAGAAGAAGCTGGTACTGCAGATCTGAGGTTGTAGGGGCCTCTGTACTAGTTGAGGAAAAAGTAGCAAAGTGGGATAAAGCGAAAGAACTCTGATTAACTTGGGCTTGTTTTGTCTCCGCACAGGGCTTCTGCTCCTGGCTGACGGCAATCTTCAGGATAAAGTAAGTTCTCCCATCTTCTTGCAGAAGGTCCCCCCTTCTCATTCTTGCATCTATCACCAGCTGTCAGAAGGAGCAACATGGCAGAAGTCCTGACACTGCAGGGTCATATCACTGTCATCATTCATTGTTAGACCAGGGGCTCTTTGGAATCGAGAGCACGGATGGGGAACCTGATGCCCTCCAGTGCTTGTTGAGCTCTGGCTCCACTTGGCTGCAGCCAGCCTGGCCAGTGTGGGATGATGGAAGCTGTAGTCCCTGAGCCAAAGGTCCCCAACCCAAGAATAAGGATCCTCTGTTGCTCAAGATGAAAACAGATTTAGTCCTCAGGCTCTCCTGGAATAATTAAAGACGGCAGCACCAGAATCCTCAGTATATAGACTGAGAGCACTGGTGGGAAACAGAGCTGATAATAATTCTGCTGCCAAACACAAATGTTCTGTGACCCAGGGGAGCTATGAGCAGAAGGGTGGAAATAGAGGCTAGCTAGTGAAATTTGACAGCATTTGGGCAGGGGAGTGGGTGGGGGCAGCAGTGCACTCACTTCATTGCTCTGAAATGTTGGCAGCGCATCACACCTTGCCCCCACGATTCCTCTAGGTAGCCAGCAGCTCACCCCCTTTCTGTTCCTTCCCAGGGATGATGAGATCCGGGAGAAGTGTGGGGCCGACGCAGTCCATTACCTCTCCTTCCAGCGGCACATCATTGGTCTGCTGGTGGCTGTGGGCGTCCTCTCTGTGGGCATCGTTCTGCCAGTGAACTTCTCAGGGGACCTGCTAGGTAAGCGGAGAGGCGGCTTCTTACTATTCCTGCTGGGAAAGTATTAGACAATCTCACTCAGTGCTGGGAGGGACCTGCTCATCCTAGTGCTGGCTAAAGAGGCTAAAGAGAATAGTGGTGATTCAGACACAGGTGCATGTCTTTCTACCTCAAATAGCTCGCCATGACGCAGGAAGGCCCCTTGGGAGTACTAAAAGGAAGCATGAGGAGAAATAATCAATACTAACAGTAATTTCAACCTGAGCTTTCTAGCTCTTCATCTCTGAGCTTTAGGGCTGAGTGAGCTGCAATCTCTACATCTACCCCCAAACCTGGATGGTACAGCCTGAAAGGGAGGATATTTTACCTCCCGGCTCTAAGTGGAAAATTGGGATCAGGGGGTGCCCATCCGATAGCATGCATCTTTCTACCCTAATTGCACCATTTACCCAATTAGGAGACTTTTGGCAGTCAGCCTGGCTGTGCTCATCTGCCCGGCTTAAAGAATCATTCAAGGGATTATTTGGAATGGAGGAAATGCTTTCTTCCCAATCTTGGTTAAACTTCCCCAAGAATCCTTTTAGCATTGAAGCAGACAAAACACATAAAAGCTTATAGCATCCCTCACAATTGCTAGCCCCCACCCGCATTTACTGACCTCTTAAGCTCCAGAGAGTTTAGACCACCTGGCAGATGAAATAATCCTGTAGAAGGGTGGGAAATTAGGGCCAATGGATGGGCTCCCCTGACCCCAACTGACCTCTGACCCCTTTTGGTCCTGGCTAAAGGGAAGCAAGGGACAGACCTTTTTCCCACTCTTCAGCCTAAGACTGTACCAGCACTCTACCCTCTTGTTGCCAAGTTCCTTCGTGTAGGCCTTGTTTGATCTTCCATTTTGAACCAATATTTTTCTAGAAATCTAGAGGTTAATTGACAAAGCACAGTGTTTTACATAAGGGGGATTTCTGTCCAACTCTGCTTGTCTGTCAGAAGGTTCTGCCACTGCCTTGACTAAATAGTATAGTCATGTACTCAGAAGTAAGCCCTATTGCATTCACCAGGCCTTACGCTCAGGTAAGCGTGTATAGGATTGCATCTTAAAGTCTATCCTCCCTCCCAGACAGCTATTCAAACACCATGCTGTTTTGAGTTTAGACTTTGTTAATGTTACCAGCATATGGTGTCGGTCTTTCAGAAGCCTTAAACTACCCGCTTACAACCTAAAGCTCAGTAATGCAGTTCAACAAAGCATACAGCTGCAATTAGTTTGATGGTGGGTTCAGTTTTTATTTCATACTACAGTAATTTTTTAAAAACAAACAAACAGGATAATGTTTGGGTTTGTTTTCTGGTTTTTAGTAGAGTTATACCTCTAATAATACATTATTCTCAAAATATAAAATATAGACTAAGATAAGTTCCCAAGTCTTACCAGCTCTTGTTTACGTTGCTGCCATCTTGGAGGTACAAGCAAGAGAGCTCCAGATGGTAGGATGCTCATACATTCAAACATCATATCATTTTATACAGTTTTGTAAAATCACATGAAGATGTGAACTGCTCCATAAATTTGGCACACAATCTAAACTATCCAATTGTTTATTGAGATTAAAACATATAAAAGAATACCCCTCCTTACTAAATTATTATTCCTAAATTATTCCTAAGCAAAAAGTCCCATATATTTCTATTAGATAAGGTCAATCCTAAATTTATTAATTCACTTTTGGCAAGTCTTAACTCAGATTTTTAACCATAAAATTTATACGTGATCTTTTGCAACTATCTTTGTCATGACAAACATACACTTAAGTTTACAATGTTTACAATTTTCTTACATGAAATTATTGACCATTAACAAAACTTTAAGTACATGTTAACAGATTGGCCATCTGACTGGCCTAATTCCCCGGCTAATCCTCTGACCTGAGTCACAGGGTTTTGACACGGCATTCTTTTTATAGAAATGATACCGATCATTTGGTAAATTAAGTAATTTACCAGAATTCATTATAGCCCTTTGCTCTGTGGGCAGCAGCCTCCAGAAAATGCCAGAGAGCACTCACTGTTTGGTGGGACATTTGGGATGAGATGAATATTCTGCCAGAGCCCTGGGACATTTATAGTAATGGCTCACCCCATTGTGCAGACTCAAACCACCAACCTTCTGATCGGCAAGCCCAAGAGGCTCCGTGGTTTAGACCATAGCGCCACCCACATCCCAGCTTCTGCCAACCTAGCAGTTCAAAAGCATGCCAGTGCAAGTACATAAATAGGTACCGCTGTGGCAGGAAGGTAAATGGCGTTTCCGTGCACTCTGGTTTCTGTCACGGTGTTCCATTGCGCCAGAAGCAGTTTAGTCATGCTGGCCACATGAACCAGAAAGCTGTCTCTGGACAAATGCTGGCTCCCTTGGCCTGAAAATGAGATGAGCGCCACACCCCATAGTTGGCTTTGACTGGACTAAACCATCCAGGGTTCCTTTACCTTACCTTATTGTAATGGCACTGAAGTTTTTCATGGTATTCATCCTTTTCAATGAACCATGAGATACTTGGATGAAATGGTTAAGGTTGGAAGTTGAATCTCTGGAGCAGCTCAAACAGAAGTAAATGAATAGTCACTAAATGAAGAAAGATTGAACATCAGCAGAAGAGCATGGAGAATTTCAATGTCTCCCATTACAGCAGGCATTGGGCTATTTGCCTCATCATCTAATCCAAGCCACTTTGAGTCTCTCTGATAAAAGCAGAGCAATTTTGTTCCAGCAATTTGATGCCTTCTCGTTGCATTGCACCCAATTCATGATTCTTTACTTGTTTTCTTGCCAGAGAACAACCCCTACAGCTTTGGGAGAACAACTATTGCTAACTTGAAATCTGGGTAAGTATGATATTGGGGTGCCCTCAAGGAACCATGTTTTCCAAAAAGGAGGAGGAGGAGGAAATATTCATATTATTGAAGGGGATTATTATCTGGGAGGCTTGTGGGTTAGCACTGGGATAAATGGGCTGACCCAAAATGCAGAAGATACATTCAAGCAGAGATAAGTATTGGGCATTTCCTTTCCCTTGTGACAGGAATAACCTGTTATGGCTGCACACGTCCTTTGCCTTCCTGTACCTGTTGCTGACTGTGTACAGCATGCGCCGGCACACCTCCAAGATGCGCTACAAGGAGGATGATTTGGTAAGTCCAAACTGGCATCCAGCTAGACTTGGTCAGCTGGAGCAAGCAACCTCCTTAATTGGGTGATGTCCTACTGTAGGTCATGGGCATTGCATTTCCTGCTCCTCTGATTTTTAAGCTTCTCTTTTTCATGCTCCTTTTGCATTTGTGATATCTGTTTACTTGTTTCAGGCATGCGAGTTGGGGAGCTTTCCTTAGTACCTTTTCTAATAGTTTGGGTTTTTTAAAAAAAATACATTGTTCTGACCTTTCAGTTATTATTTTGCCATTAAATGAGATCCTGTTTTCTTCAAACACACCCTTTCCTACCTCCCTGGTGCCAACCCAGACATTATTATCATTTATTATTTACATGGTGCCATCAGGAATAAAAACCTTCAGATATTAGCCTTGAAGAATTTAAAACCTAAAATTCAACTCAGCAGGGACGATGGAGGAATGAGATAGAGGGAAAAACAGGAAGAAGAGGAATCTGTTTTATTTATTTAGAATTGCTTCTATTCTACTCTTCTTTCCTAATGAGATCAGAGTGGCATATAATTAAAAAACAGTAACAGAATATGTAAAATAACAAACAACATTGTTCTCCTAGCAGTGCAACAATAAAACTGCTAGCACGTTTGCAAAGCTAAGCAGTGTCCAGTATGGTTTCAAATTGGATGGGGGGCTGCATGTTGAGATTCCCACATTGCAGGGGGTTGGACTAGATGACCCTCGGAATCCCTTCCAACTCTGCAATTCTATGACTAAACATAAAGCAGCCAAAATATCCACTATTACAAAGAAAAGTTCCCTGATATGCAAACAGTGAAGTAATATGACTCTCCCAGGAGAGGGAATTCCAAGGGTTGGGAGGGTGGCACAGAAAAGGCACTATTGAGTAATGTATTATTATGGATGGCTGATTGGGAAATGAGAGGGACCTCTGTGGAAGAGCTCAGTTCTTGAGCAGGTGTATGTGGGGAAAGGCAGCGCTGGTCCCAATTCATTTAGGCCAGTAAATGGATAGGCAGCCAATGTATTTGGTAAGAAGGAGAGTACCCCGAGCCCTGTGTATGACCCCCATGAAAAGCCTAGCTGCCATATTCTGAACAGACTGAAGTTTCCAAATGGTCTTCAAAGGTAACCCCACTTAGAGCTTATGAACAATGATAAGACATATTCCATTTCTGCTTCTCCATTTCACTTGATTTGAGAGCAGGGTACATTTAACATAAATGCACAACACATAAATCCCATAAACTGATACTTTGCTTGGGCTTAGTCTCCATTTCCTGCTTCAACTGTGAAAGACCTCAGATCTAACGTTCTCTTTGCCTCTTGTCTGCTCCAGGTGAAGCGAACTCTCTTCATTAACGGAATCTCAAAGTATGCCGAACCTGAAAAGATCAGAAAGCATTTTGAGTGAGTCTTGTTCCCTGGATCCATTAATTCTTAGCTCGACCCACCTCTGACAAAGAAAAATATATATAAATCAGCCAGTTTTGGGAGGATAATTTTTAAACCCAACACCGTACCTTTGTATGCCTTAGATCAGGGCTAGCCAATGTAGTTCCCTCCAGCTGTTGCTTGCTGCAGCTCCCATCTTCCTTGAGCAACACAGGGACATTGGAAGCTGCTTTATACTGGGCCAGACCATTGGTACATCTAGCTCAGTATTGTCTACACTGGCAGGCAGCAGCTTCCCAGGATTTCAGATGGGGAGTCTTCTCCAGGAGATGTTGAGGACTGAACTTGGTACTTTCTGCAAGCAAGGCTGATTCTCTGCCACTGAGCGTTGTCCTTTCCTCCTGCTAGCTAGGACTGAAGGGAATTGTAGGGCAGGAACGTTGTCTACCCTTGCCTTAGATCAGGCATAGGCCAACTCAGCCCTCCAGATGTTTTGGGACTACAACTCCCATCATCCCTAGCTAACAGGACCAGTGGCCAGGCATGCTGGGAGTTGTAGTCCCAAAACACCTGGAGGGGTGAGTTTGCACATGCCTGCCTTAGATGGACATGGTGTCACCCTAGGACAGGGGTTGCATTCACTTCTGGGCAAGCTTACAGGGTTCACATGCTAGAAATGGGCAGGGCTTCTAGACATACATCCATGTCCCTCTCTGTCCTCCATCCAGGCATGCAAGAGGCATTATTACCAGCTAGGCAAAAGCATTCATGGAAGGTGCATGCCAAGGCCGATGAGGGGGGGTGACCTGAGGAGAAGGGAAGTGCCTGGGAGTGGGGCGGAGAAGTGTGACCTGGAGAGAATTTGGAGGGCCCCATTTGGCTCCTGGTCCTGCAGTTCCACACCCTCTGCCCTAGGTGGTGGTTACACTTCTTAACAGGAATGATGGGCACTTATTTCTTTCAGTTCCCGCCCCCCTCTGCTTGCTCCTACAGAGCTTCAGCTTGCAGCTGAATCAAAAGCTGAAGAAGCCTTCCTTTTCAGAGTCAAATGTGCCGTTTCAAGCCTGTTCCTTGAATAGGAACTCAACCAGGTTTTGCCGACCCTGCAGGTTTCTAATAAGCTCCTGCACTGTTGCTTTTTCCTGACTGCAGGGAAGCCTACACCAACTGCACGGTACTGGAGGCACGTCCCTGCTATGATGTGGCCCGGCTGATGTTTCTTGATGCAGAGAGGTACAGTCTGGGATTCGTAGGGAATGGGGGCTTTTAAACCTCATGTGAGCAAGGAGAGGTCGGGGTGTGTGTGGGTGTGTGTGTGTGCATGTGAAATGCGCAGTTTGGCCCGCCGTGAGGTTGCTTATGCAGCAGCAAGCCACATCCAGTTCTAGCACCGCTGTTCACAAATCCTAGGATCCCAACAGTAGTGGGAGAGGGTACAGTTCAGAGGTGAGGGCAGGTGAAGCCAAGTTGAAAAGAACAGAAAGGAACAGGAACAGGAAGAACAGGAAGTGAATATACTGCAGGACTCAGTTGTGCAGAAGACCCAGTGCACACTTTCTTTCTTTCACACCCCGATTTGCCTGCTTTGTCTTGCTAGCTTCTCTGAGCTTCCTCTTCCCCTGCACTCTTCTGTTTCAGGAAAAAAGCGGAGCGTGGAAAGATTTACTTCACCAACTTGCAGTCCAAGGAGAACACGCCCTCCATGATCAATCCCAAGCCCTGTGGCCATCTCTGCTGTTGTGCCATCAAAGGCTGTGAAGAGGTGCAGAGGGGGGAGCAGGGAAATGCAGGGGACTGAGGGGTCCCTGCATAAGGGAGGGGGGTTCTTGATGGCCACAGGTCCATTTTTACCACTAATGGCACTCTGTGAGGCTCATGCTTGTGGAGAAAGTTGTGCTAGGGACCCAGTGGTCACCTAAGCTTGGGCCTTTGGGTTGGATCCAAATTGTCCCTTCCACATTTTGTCCATTCCATTTCAGGGAAGGGTCTGAGATTCAGTAGAGACTCCTGCTGAAGGAAGTGAGGCATTTTTGTCAATTTATGCCGCCTTTCTGCAACCACCAGTGCCAGCTTCCACACTGCTCTGGGGGTCCGCAACACAAGATCACAATTTTGTGGGTCACAGGAGGCTTTTGGGGTGGGGTGGGGGAGAATTAGCTAAAATCACCTCTGTCCTCCATGCTTCCTCCAACAAGGAATCCCATGGGTAGCGTTCCACCTATGCAAAGTTTGGATCCAACCCTCTGTCTTGGCTGCTGTTCCCTTATCTGTTTCATAGTATCACTTGAGAACCCTCTGCAGAATACATGTGCCCTGTTCAGCTGCCCTTTTCCTGCACAGTTGCAACTGATGTACCCTAATTATCAAGTGGCCCTTTTATTATGCAAGAGGATCTGCATCCAGTTGTTCCATTCTATACTCACAGCAACTGTCTGGGTGAGATTAGACTGAGGAACTTGCTCAAAGTCACACAAAGGAGCTTAGTGGGTGATGAACCCAATTCTTCCTAGTTCAGGTCTACCATCTAGCCCTACACTAACAGAGCAAACTAAAACCCCTTCTTGCCAGGCTGCCGGGGTGGATGGCTAGATTGGGCAGAAGTGTTGCTCTCCCCAGCCCTGCCAGCCTCTGCCTAGAGAGTGACACCAGCATCACTCCTACAGTTCAGAGTTTGGCGTTCCAGCTGCTGAATGGATTGCAGCAGTGGATAGCCCTGGAATGGGGCATTCTGGAGCCATGGGAAGGAGCTGGGTCAGCCTCAGAAATCTTGAACCCTGAGCCAGCCCCACAAGTATCACATTAAGTTCAAACTGGGTCCAATTGCTGGGCCATTTCCAGGCTGGCACAGTGCTCTGCCTGTCCCTCACCTTCTAATCCTGCATGCTTGGCAGGGCTACAGATGACCCTGCTGCTCCAGGTAGCAGCTGGGGTTAAGACTGAACACCAGTGTTTTATCATACAAGAGCCCATGAAACCAAAATATCAAGCGGCTGGTTCAGATAACCAGTTGGTTCCCACTCGCAGCCACTGATCCTGAATAAATTGTAATTCAGTACCACTGTGTGTTGGGCTAACATGCCATAAGTTAGCCCATCGTTTGAGGTGGTGATGGGGCTGCAGGGCTTGTCTTCTCACCTTGTGCATGGTTGCCTAGGTGGAAGCCATGGAGTATTACACCAAACTGGAGGAGAAGCTGAAAGAGGACTACAAGAAGGAAAAAGAAAAGGTGAACGAGAAGCCGTTGGGCATGGCCTTTGTCACTTTCCACAACGAGGCCATTACAGCCATGTGAGTGCTGGGAGCACAGGGTGATGGGGAAGAATCATTTTGATGGCTGGGAGGGAGGGAGGGAGAACACTTCCCAGAAAAAGGCAACTTGGGTGTTGTTTTGAACCAAGACGGTGGATGGAAACTTTTAAAACTCTATTAATTTTAAGCACTTACTTCAAAACTGCAGTGATTTTTTGGTTTCTTAGAACTGCTGACAGATAGATAGATAGATAGATAGATAGATAGATAGATAGATAGATAGATAGATAGATAGATAGATAGATGATAGATAGATAGATAGATAGATAGATAGAGATAGATAGATAGATAGATAGATAGATAGATAGATAGATAGATAGATAGATAGATAGACAGACAGACAAACAGATAGATCTACCTACCTACCTACCTACAAACTATCATTTTCTAAAACTCCAGTCATGTTCTCCTTTTGCCTGTCTGCTTCAAAGACAGAGTTTTAGTTGTGACTTGTAAAGCAGCTGAGTGAGGCAATGGCTACTGCCACATTGCAGAGACTTGAGAAGGCCTCTGGCCCTCCTCCAAGGAAGCTTCATCTGTCCCTTCCTCCTCCTCCTCCTCCTCCTCCTCCTCCTCCTCTTCTTCTTCTTCTTCTTCTTCTTCTTCTTCTTCTTCTTCTCTTCTACTAGCCACAATGGATATGTTCTGTCGGTGCTCTCATGCCTCTGAATCTCGGTTGCTAGGAGTCACAGGTGGGCAGGCTGCTCTTGGGCTCAGGTCCCACAGGCCTCTGCTTGGCCACTGTGAGAACAGGATGCTGGGCTATAGATTGTGCCACTGATCCAGCAGACTTGCCTTACGTTCTGGTGTTCTTCTTCCTCCAGAATCCTTAAGGACTTCAACGTGTGCAAGTGCCAGGGCTGCAAGTGCCGTGGGGAACCCAAGGCCTCGTCCTGCAGCGAGTCTCTCCATGTCTCCAACTGGGCAGTCTCCTATGCGCCTGACCCTCAGAACATTTACTGGTAAACAAAATGGTGCCTCTCTGTGGCCTAAACTGGGAATTCGCCATCCTGGCGCCATGCTTTGTGCAGGACTCTTTCTGGACTGCATGGATGCCAGAGCAAGAGATGCTTGTTGTTTGCTTGTCCATAGGCTTGTTGTTAAGGTAGCTATTGGCGGCAGAGTGTTTTTAAAGGGGATGCAGCCACATGAGGACTGGAGTCCACAAGGTTTTCCAAAAGCCCCTCCGGTCCAATGTCTCCAGTGTTGGGTTCTGCCACCCTTAAAGTTTGGTTCTTCGCTTTGTCTCTCCTTCAGGGAACACCTGTCCATTCGTGGCTTCATTTGGTGGTTCCGCTGCCTGATCATCAATGTGGTGCTCTTCATCCTGCTCTTCTTCCTCACCACTCCTGCCATCATCATCACCACTATGGACAAGTTCAATGTCACCAAGCCTGTTGAGTACTTGAATGTAAGACCTTGACCCGAGAGATTTGGAACTTCCCTTCTCTCTTTAGCCCCATGATACAGGAGGGGAACGGCCTTTGAAAAGTGGCTATTTCCCTTCATATTCAGTAGGATTAAGCCCAGCCTCATGAGCTCTCCCTCTGTGGTTTTGTGGAAACAGAGCAGGAGCAAATTATATTCATGTAGCTATCACTGCACTGTTTGTGTCCTCATGCTGTCAGTGAGGTTGCAAGGAGAAATGAGGAGTGTGTGTGTGTGTGTGTGTGTGTGTGTGTGTGTGTGAGAGAGAGAGAGAGAGAGAGAGAGAGAGAGAGAGAGAGAGAGAGAGAACACCTTTGATAGCATAGAACAAGTACATACTTTTAACCTGTCAATAAAAATTCATGGTACTATGTCTTTTTGAAACTTAAGTTCATTCCTTCTGGTTCCTTGTATAATTTTAAGTGCTATAATTACATTCCTTAATGTAATTGTGATAGCTTGCCTTGAGGTAGCAGCCTCTGAGGTCCATGTATTATGGGACTGTAGGACCATATAACATCTGGCTCAAGTGATGATGTTATCTGTTGGATCTGAAAGATGTAATTCCACTGGTGGTCAGTGTTTAGAAACTACTACTTTTAAATTAAGTTTGTCTAATTACGTTTGCACAAATGAAAGGTAAATTATTGACTCAAATCAATCTAGCAAGACCGGTGGTATTTAAATGGTGTGTGTTCATGCTCAACAGCAAATGACACGTTACCAACCAGTTGCCAGCTAAATCAGCTTATATAACTAAACAGATCCAGCTGTGTGTGTGTGTTCTTTAATGGCACTCCCCTGTGCGATGTTGCCAGTCATTTGTTGAAATTTAAATTAATTAAACTGGCCTTAGGAATTCTGCCGGCCAATTTCTCCAAGTTAAATACAACCATGCATTTACAGTACTGAGGCCCATTAAATAAAAATAACTACAAGTTTCTCCTAAAGTAGTTTGTGGGAGATCTGAACTGACTTGTCCTGAGTGTGCAATACTTGAATCAGATAATAAAGAATCCTTCTGCTTTTAAGATAATGAATATTTGTATAAACTTGGCTTATCTGTTAGTATACTGGTTCTTAAAATATGGGGTGGACTCATCTTAGTCAGGCACGGTTCTGGGGCATGAAATAGTAAGTGCTTTCATCTTTGCCACGAGAGCATTCTGGGTGCATTGAATACTCCTGGTGTTTCAAGTGGTGTTAATTCACCTGGCAGAGGACTCTTTCACTGGTGTGCTTTGGATTTGTGGGGATCACTGCAGCCTCACCCATTCTCTTCCCAATGTAATTCGGAACAGAGTTCAGAAAAAGGTGCTGCTTTGTTCCTATTCTCTTTTCCTGTGCCTGGTTTTAGGAGGAGCTCAAAGATCTCTTACGCTGTTTCACATGTATCCCAAACCACAAATCCTGGCCTGCAGTGGCAGGCAGTAGACACACAGTTGTGTGCAAATATCTTTGCATGCTTATCTACAGAATTGATTGTTCAAGCTGTGTTGTGTAGGGGGACAGAAAGCAGAGTAAGCTTTGAATTCAAGAGTTGTGAGAAACACAGGGCTGGCAGCTATGACTGGACTAACATAGGTAGGCAGGTCAGGAAACCCACTCATTCCGAAACAGACCAGTAATAATATCTCAAGAAAAGAACACCATGTTGTAATATCAATATTGGATTTATATATTTCGCACACATACACGTTATGATAACATACCGCCAACCTAGTGCTCTGCCATTGCACACTTTGTATTCTTGGTTGCTATATATTATTCAGAGCAAGTGACTGATTGTTTCTTTCTCTTTCTCTTTCCAGAATCCCATCATCACCCAGTTCTTCCCCACCCTGCTGCTGTGGGCCTTCTCTGCTCTGCTTCCCACAATTGTGTACTATTCAGCATTCTTTGAAGCCCACTGGACCAGGTAAGATGGGGGGAAATTGTCTCTGCCTGCCTGAGAGCTGAACTACTCAGAATCTCTGCTTGGAATATCTCCCTCAGGCCCACCTGCACTGCACTAAGATTTGATTTCTATGGACTTCATGTTTCTTCTTTTAGCAAACTTTAGAAAAAACTTCATGCTTCTTCAAATCCCATGAATCCCTACTGAGGAAAATAATAAAAGGCAAAAATATATTGTTCCAAGTTCTTCTTTTTGCAACTAGTGTTCTTCTCTGATATGTATTTTATTCTTGGAGTTCTACAGTATTAATCTAACAGTATATTGCAGACTACCTTGAGAGCCATTATAGGATGGAAATATGGCGTATACAATTAAAAATATTAAATCAAGGAGGCCTTGCCAGCCCTTACTCACATGCTATGTTATGCATACCTTAATCTGTACCTCAGGAGGGTAGCAGCACAAGAACAAGCCTTTTCAGTGGTGGCCCCCTTGCTTGTGGAATGCCCTCCCCAGGGAGGCATGCCTGACACCTTCGGTATCTTTTTTTAGACACCAGGCAAGGATTTTTCTCTTTTCCTGGGTTTTTGGACCTTAATTTGGAGGGGGGCATTTGTGGCCTCCTTTAGTGGGGCAGGATTTGTTGGTCCCGCCTTTTAATTGTTAAGCTGTGTATTTCGGTAACTTGGTTGTTCTTATTTGTTTTAATGTAACTAGCTTTGGGTCACATACAGGGCGAGTCTTTTAAAAGAGGCCCCGTAGAACATGTGTACTCTGTATCTACGGGGCCTCTTTTAAAGGACTCACCCTCTATAATAACTAATAGTAATTAATAGTAATAATAAATTATCTGTGCCACTAGGTCTGGAGAGAACAGGACAACCATGCACAAGTGCTACACTTTCCTCATCTTCATGGTATTGCTGCTGCCGTCGCTGGGCTTGAGCAGGTAAAAGAAAGGTTACTGAGTAGAAGAGAACATATCTGGGATGGATCCAAAATATCTGTTCTTTCCAATGGTGGTGGCACCTTTCACCATTTTCCCCTTTCTCCTGTGTCTCTCTGGAGTAGAGAGTGCTGCAGGGGAAAAGAGGAATTGCCAAAATCGCCTCCCTGCCAAGAAACAGCACCACTGCTGAAATCTCATCCCAAATGGATGGGATCTTGCCCCAAACTGGTGCTGATGGTAGCAGCGCTTCTCTGCTGTTGGCTGTGGCGGTGGGGCTGGCAGGGCATCCGCACGCGTGCCACCTGGGAGCTTCAGCCACCTGAGGCAACCGGCTCACCCTGCCTAATGGCTGGACAGTGTCTGGCTGTTGTACATCAAAGCAGTGAGGTTGAATGTCAACTCAACATGCACACATCTCCACACCATGTATTTTCAATTCTCAAGTGTTCATGCAGTCTCTTCTTGGTTGTTTTCATTTTTAATTGAGAAAGAGAGGTTGCATGGCAGGACATCACAATAACCTCCATTCAGTGTGTATAAGATTCAAATTAGCTCAAGGAGAACTGAAATGGTCTGTTAAAATTGGAGCTGAGGTGAAAAGCTTGGCTTCAGTCATTGGGATAGTAAGGCTACAGCCCTGGGCCTACTCACCTTGGAGTAAGCAATGAATGCTGTGGAGTACACACGTAGAGAATTTTGCTGAATATTACCTTGAATGAGGCCTGCTTTCTCAGCTTCAGTTCCCTATCCCTAAAAAGAAATATTGAATGGCCTACTTGTGGGATCTTGTGAATGGAAAGCGTGTGTGTGTGTATATCTCCACACTAAAGTAAAACAAATAGGATTAATTATTATAATTTGTAACAAAATGAGTAACAGAAACATGGGAAATGATTCCTTTGAAGTCTAAGTATCTTTTATTTTTGAAAAAAGTAAGTTACTTTAAAACAACACTAGAAGGCCAGCATATCTAAAATGCTTATTTTTTTGTTGTCTGGTTGTAATACATGCTTTGTTTTCTTAAGTGGCTGTATTGTATAGGCGGATTTGCTTCTGTAAATGTAACCTCCTCTAGACCTGCATTAGTAATAAGACCCAGTAAATGCAAAAATAAACTAATAATGGTTCCATTCCCCCATCCTTGGCCTAAAAGAATGGAAGCATCTTTTGTTCCGCTATTGATCTCTTTAAAATCAATGCTTTTAAAGCGATCCATATATAAATATAATGCCAGTGTGGTGTCAGGGACTTATCTGAGGAGGGAGAGAAAGAATACACAATAAGAAACAGGGTTGGGTTGTTTAATGTGGCCTAGAGCTTTTTCTTGGTCATGGTCTGAGACAGAGGGCTGGCCTTAGTTGGACTGGGGCCTTGACCCAGCATAGCAAATAGAGCCTCAAGAGACGTGTGCTGAGACTGCAGTTGCATCCCAAGTGCCTCTTGGTAATAATTACTCTTCACTCTTTGTGTGCTTCACTTTCTAGTCTGGATGTATTTTTCCGCTGGCTGTTTGACAAAAAGTTCCTGGCAGAGGCTGCTGTGAGATTTGAGTAAGTAAAGCCTTAAGAGGAGGGAAATGCGTGGTTTGGTGCCACGCCTGCTGTGGCGCAAATCTCTGCTTCTCACAATCTTCTCCTCCCACCACTTCCTGCTTCCCTTGTTAGGCCACTGTCCGATAACATCAAGCCATTTAAGCATCTGCCCATATGCTGTCGAAAACTTATCCTTCGATGCTCCTAGTTGCCATATTTCCTTAAATTACCTACTGTGTAGGCTGTGAATAAGACAAAGCTTTATTTTCTTTGTGAAGGTGGGACACAGAGACCATGCTAACAGAGACACACCTACCAGGGTTGGGGAATAAAGGGGAACCACTGTATTTGAACCAACATGGTAACACAGGTGGATGTAGGAGTCACAGGTGTGTTAGACAGCTATTAGCCCCTAATTGGTGGTTCCGGCAGTGGGGACATCCTACACAAGGAGAAAATGACTCAGACGAAGTAGTCAAGGGCATCAGTATATACACGTCTGACCCAAAATTTACTACCCGTCTTCCATTCTGTTAATCCCCACGCTACATTCCATTTGCTTTCCTGGTTGGGAAGCTTTTTTCTATTGCCCTCCTTTCTCTTTCCCAGGTGTGTGTTCTTGCCAGACAACGGGGCCTTCTTTGTGAACTACGTTATTGCCTCTGCCTTCATTGGGAATGCCATGGACTTGCTGCGCATCCCCGGCCTCCTGATGTACATGATTCGCCTCTGCCTTGCCCGCTCAGCTGCTGAACGCAAGAATGTCAAACGGGTACGTGGCTCATGCCAGCAAGAGTTGGTCCAGTCACACAGCTAAGGACAAAACTGGAACCAGACATCATAAGGGGATGTTTGACTGCTGCCTGGAGTGATCCCAGACACGATTGTCTAAAGGTTTCAAAACAGTGGTGCTTTGAAGACAATTTGGGAGGTTCTTTTGCCTTGTAGTGTTAAAAACAACAACATGGAGATACGACCCCATAAAAATCATATCTAGGGCTGTCAACCTATCAAATAAATATTAAATTTATTACATGCTCTTTAGTCGATTAATCAACTAATCAAATTTGCATATGGATTTTTAAAAATTGGTTCTGGAGCTAAAAGCATCCTTTTTTATTTTAGATTATATATTCATGTGTCATAGCAAGTATTATCTTAGGGGAGACATTTTTGCTGTGTATGAGAGCTTTATTTTAACCTGCCTGCTTAATCAGGGATAACTTTTCTATTCAAAAAGTCTCCCCCACCTCAGTTAATCTTAATTAAATGTTGCAACCCAAATTATATCCTGCAGATCCTTCTGTTGAGCTCCTAGATGCTTGAATTTATTTTATTCAGAAAACTTGCACAAGTATTCCACAATCTGGGCGCAGTCACTATGAAGGCCCTCACTCTCATCCTCCACCCCAAATAGCCAGACTCCCAGGCGACCTTAAGCCAAGGCCACATTGGATTGACATACTGAAGTGATTGCACCTTGCCTGTTTCCACAGCAACTTAGGGAGCCCAACTTCCAATACCATCTTGGTGTGAGAGCCTCACTGTGAATCTGTGGACAAACGGACTTGTGAAAATCATGGCTTGCTTTGACACACATCCAGAATATAGTCATGTGGGCTCCTCACTCAGACATTCATGTGTATGCCAACAGGATCTCTGTTTTTGTTCCTCTTGCCTTTCAGCATCAGGCCTACGAGTTCCAGTTCGGGGCTGCTTATGCCTGGATGATGTGTGTCTTCACTGTGGTAATGACCTACAGTATCACCTGCCCCATCATTGTCCCATTTGGTAGGTACCACAACATCTCCTTGGACTTCTTTTGCCTAGCACAGGCATGGCCAAACTTGGCCCTCCAGGTGTTTTGGGACGACAACTCCCGTCATCCCTAGCTAACAGGACCAGTGGTCAGAGATGATGGGAATTGTAGTCCCGAAACATCTGGAGGGCCAAGTTTGGCCATGCTTGGCCTAGCAGGTTTTAAATACACCAAATACTTAAAGGCAGCAGACATAGATATATTCACAAAGGGTTTTGTGTCGATTCATTACAGTGAGTTTCTTAAGATGACACCTGGGTGACAACATAGCAACTGACTCTAATCTTGTGAGCTGTGGGTTCAAGGTAGCTTGAATGAGATCTGCAAGCTCCCATTTTGTGATTCATTTCCAGCTGGAAGCTTAGGGCAGGTACAGCATTGGGGTTGGCCCTGTCGGCCACTTGCCAATGGCCTGAGGTGACCCACCATCCAGCTTCCCCTCTGTTTACTTTAGGGAAGTAAGTAACAGAGGCAGCAACAAAGTCAGTTTAGCCAACAATGCAGACACCGTTTCAGGGGGAGGGACCCTATCTCTGGGACCCCAATGTAGCACTGCTCCAAAGATATCCTATATTGGACCTCTCCAAAGCATTGTGGGAGAATTAAAACAATGGATGTCATGAGCAGTGCTTAATCTGCTGGCTATACTGGCATTTTTGCTGCTGGTGGTATCTGCCTGCTTCAAGGTAAAGGGAGTAGAACAGAACTGCTGTCTCCTGGGGCCATTTTGCTAACTTCTCTACCACCACCTGAGGCAGATTTTCTCTCACTACCACCCAAACAAGGGGTATTTTTATCAGCTCCATTGCTGCCCAAGGAAGGGACATCTTCTGCCACTGCCAAGGGAAGGACTTCATTGCCACTGAAGAGCTTATGTTGTGGGGTCTAATAAGGACCCCTCCAAAGCTGGCACCAGTCCTGGCTGAAGAATCTGTTTTGGTGACCCAGCAAAGTTGTGGCTAAGTAGGTAATTTTTTCAGGCTTTCTCCATTCCTCCAGAAACAAAGAATCTGCCAAGCGAAGCATTGGTCTCTCATATGTCTGATTTCTGTAGAAGCTGTTTAGGAGGCACCTAACAAGTGGAAATAATTAATAAGTAAAGCTGCTGTTCATTCAGCCTTCCAGCTGATTGCTCCATCCCTTCCTATTCTGTTAGGCCTGATGTATATGCTACTGAAGCACCTGGTGGACAGGTACAACCTCTACTATGCCTACCTGCCTGCCAAGCTGGATAAAAAGATCCATTCAGGGGCTGTGAACCAGGTGGTGGCAGCACCTATCCTCTGCCTCTTTTGGCTCCTCTTCTTCTCCACCGTGCGCACAGGTAAGCAGATTCTTTTATGTCCAGTCTGATTTGCTAACGTCTGCCTTTATAATAAATCTAGAAGGGCTTTCAGCGAGACATTGATGCCCAAGGTTCAAGAAGCATGCTGAGCAGCTGCTCCACAAGCTGTGCAGATGGAACCACCTTCTGATCATTAGAAAGTGCAGTTAAATGAGTTAATTGCGTTAATCTGGAGCAGTTATGGGGAACTTGCTAGATCAGGTACGTTCAATCCCAGGACCCATTTTTAAGTAAAACATGCATTTGGGGACCCATATCTTAATCTTTTGCCATATATTTGCATGGTGTTAGTGCTCCTGTTGTGACCCACTTTGGATCAGGTTGCTCAAAACCAGTGCTCTAGATTTCCCTGGCCATCAACTCCCATCATCCCTTACTATTGGCCAAGCTTGCTGTGGATTATGCGAGATGGATTCCAACAAGGTCTGGAGTGGCCATGGGTGGTATTCACTGTGTTGAAGAGATAGCAAAAGCCTTGTGTATCGTCACTGTGATGTTTAGGAGATTTGCAGGTGGCAGCTCCATACCATGGAAACAGCAATGGCCAACTTGAGTGGCTTCAAAAAAGGATGAGACAGATTCACGGAGGATAAGGCTATCAATGGCCATGATGGCTGGGCTCTGCTTTGATGGCCAGAGGTAGTAGTGCTTCTGAATACCGATTGCTGGAAACCACAGGTGCCAAGAGGGCTCTTGTCTTTGGGTCCTGCTTGTGGACTTTCCACCGGCATTTGGTTGGCCACTGTGAGAACAGGATGCTGGACTCGATGGTCCAGTAGCCTGACCCAGCAGGCTCTTCTTATGTCAAAGCGTGACCTGTGAGGGGTGGGAGAGATAACAATCTGGCCCTCTGGAGTAAAAATAAATAAATATTCCCCACCCCAATCTATTGTTTCTTCATGGGCTACTGCCTCCATTTTGCTCCTTCTGAATAGGGAACCTATGACCTGACACAAAGCAATGTCACTTGGAGCCACCTCTGCCCACAAAACGTCACTTCTGTAACATAAGAGCCCACCCTGGCTGTCATGGGGACCTGTGTTGCCACACATAACCATTGTATAGCCACTCTGGAGTGCCACAACAGATGATAAAGATGAAAGGATCTTCTTTTCCATCTTGGTTGCACACACACACAACACAAACACACCACTATTGCTGTTCAAAATGGTGACTGTTGGGTGAGTGTGGAGGGGATAGAATGCCTAGCTGAAGGTGGCCATGCTTCAGCAGAGAAGTGGCTTCCCCTGTTCTTTAGGTCAGCAGCTATAATGAGAGAGGGCCAAGGCCTAAAGTAAAGCCCCTGGAGCAAAGAGCAAAGGCAGAGAAAAGAGAAGGTATATACCTGGCAACCTTGACAGAGGTTATTTTGCATTCCTCAGGGTTCCTGGCTCTGACGTCCATGTTCACCTTTGTGGTTCTCGTCATTACCATCGTGATCTGCTTGTGTCATGTCTGCTTTGGACACTTCAAATACCTCAGTGCTCACAATTACAAGGTAATTGTAGTGGAAGGGTGTTTTCAGGGCAACTGAAAGGGTTGTGTGGTGGCTTCCCCTAAGAACTGCTTCACGTGTTTCCCTAGAGAGATTTGGGAAGGGGGCAGAATCCCAGGCACACCTGTGTTCTTAGTCCGTCTGTTGAAGAGATAGGGAAAGCCCTGTGTACATGCAATTGGAGAAGCTTCCTGCAAGAAAGATGAAAAAAGACCACCTCCTAATCCCTTGGTTTTTGTCTTGGTCTTCCTGCCATCGCTGCATGTCTCAGCCGCTTTAGGAGCTATGTGGGGGCTGGACCAATTCCGTGGTCCCTCCCCACAGGAGGGGAGGAAAGCCCTGGCAGGGGAAACCAGTCCATCTCGCGGTTCTTCCATTTTCAGGAGCCACGTGAGAAGAAACTGTGAAGAAGTAGCTTCCATAGTGATGCAGCTACATGGAACTTGGCCCTTCAAAGTTTTATTGCTGTGGAGGCTCAGAGCTTCCTTCTGCTCCTCTTCTACTTGCAGAGCACCTGAAGCCCAGCTCTTGCACATAGCCATCAACGTTTCCCTTTTTTAAGGGAAATCTCCTTATTCTGAATAGGATTCCTCGCAAGAAAAGGGGAAAGTTGGCAGCTATGCTCCTGCAGTGATTACCACCACCGGCACCATTCTGGTTGCATCATGTTCCCGCAGGGCAGGCAGGTCCAGAACTGGCAAGCTGCTGCCTTTGCTGTTTGGTTTCCTGCCATGCATGCTTCTGTCTTCCAGATCGACCACACAGAGGTGGATGCTGTAGATGGGAGGGAGAACGGACGGCCCGCTGCCAGCCACCCGCCAGCTCCAAAATCAGCTGTGAGTCTCCGGCTCCTCCGCTTGCCTTCTGCAACATCGGATATTCTGTGCCCTCTTATGTCTGAGTATGGGGAGGAGGAGGAGGAGCAGGAGGAGGAGGAGGAGGAGGAGGGAGAGGCCTTTGCAGATTTCCTATCAGGCCCCCACCTTTTTGGCTGTACACGAGCAGCATCCACGGAGCATGGGCAGAAAACAGGCCTCTCTGTTACTGGCCCTTTCTGAGATGATGGACCGGCAACCTCACTCTGCCCCTCCCCCGGTGCTGTTTGTTCACTTTCTGCCTCTGTCTCTCAGCTTGGACAGTGAAGCCAGACTGGTCAGTGCCCCTTTCTCTTCTGCTTTCTGGCTCCTAACGCATCAGCATGCTCTGTGAGCGCTGCAGAAAGAGCTGCGGCTGTCATTTCCCAACGCAAGTTAGTTTTGAGTGGGACGGGAATCTTTAATTCATTCAAGGCTTTGTGAGTCACCCCTTTCCCTGCACCCCAAGTTGCCCGAGGTCCAAATTGTCTGCAGACAAGCACTGTGGAGATGATGTCAAAGGCTGCAGTCACACCATAGAGAGCACAAAAGAGCAGCTCCAGAGCCAAATCCTAAGTATTAGCTTAATTGGGGGCAGGGAGGAAACACACACTGAAAACAAGTGGATTGGTTACCCTAAAAATATAGAAAATAGAGAGAGCCTGTATTATCATCATCCTCATCCTCATCCATTTAACACAGCATTTTAGTTGTGCCAAAATTATTTCCAATCTTTCACTCCAGTCCAGAGTCCCATGTGTGCTTTGGTGCACGTACGGAGCTTCTGCATGAGCCAGTTTCTCCTTTTGCTGTACATTGGAGGAAGACAGTCCACTTGCCCATCCTCACCTTGTGTGTGTGTGTGTGTGGAGCTGCACCGTACATTGAAGTGAATGGTGCTTTACTGGTACACCTGAGCTCTCCTTCCTGTGAATTGGGATGTTCGCCTCTTTTTGCCCTCAAAATGTATCCAGTGAGAGAGGTCACAATTCACCTTTTTCACACACGAGGAGCTAAAGCTAAGCTATCTTGCTGAGACAGACCTATCTGTTGCAGATCTGAATTGCAGCCACAGTGTTACCACGAGGGGTTACTTCTATTCCTAGGGACGAAATGCCCCTTGCAATGGGTGGTTTCTGAATAAGGCCTCAGTAGCTCCCTTCAGGCTTGCTAAAGGAGGACAGAATCCTTGATGCTAAGGCTCAGGGCAAGGAAACATCAGGCCCAGGCTGTGGAGGATCCTCAGTGTGGGTTTTTGAGGCTTCAGGGCTGTGTTTCTTCTACTGGATGTCTCAAGATCCTGATGAAATTAGGGCTGAGTGTTACACCTCAGAAATACTGCCGTACTATTCGAGCCTAAGCTCTGGAGTCACACAGCCCTTTCCCCCCCTCCTTCTCCCACCCTCATTTTGCTGTCAAACAGCTATTCCACACAATACAAGTCTGTGCCAGCATGACTGCTCTTGGGCTCCCGACTGCATGGCACTTACCCATCATGCTCTGCTGCCTGAGTCCCCACAGAGAGAGGAAGAGGGTGGGGGGCTAACTGGCCCATTGTTTTATTCTTCTCTTCTTTTTATACCGGCTCTGCAGCAGAAGTACATTGCCCAAGTGCTGCAAGATTCTTCACCTGAGGGCGACGTGGCAGAGTCTGAAGAACAGGGGTCCCAGGACGAGGAGCTCATCAACCCCAACGGCATAAACGATACAGATTTCCAGTCGTGCGAGGACAGCCTGATAGAAAACGAGATCCATCATTAAGGGCGCTGGAATGCAAGAGGGGGCAGGGGGACTCCTGTGAGCTGACGAGGCTGCTGGGCACCGGTTGTATATGTGTGCGTGAGAGGGAGTGAAAAGCTGTGTATGTGTGAGAGAGGGAGCGAGACCAAGGAAGCGGAAGAGAAGGCAGCACGAGACGAGACAGGTGGCATCCATTGCTCCTTCCTACCTACCTGGCTGCTGCATTATTGCTCCTTCCAAGATGGGGAGAGAGAACCTGTCCCCTTGCTCTCTCTGTATTCTTTTCTCTCTCTCTCTCTCTCTCTCTCTCTCTCTCTCTCTCTCTCTCCATCCTTTAGTATGGGAGGTGGATTTCTCTTACAAGCTGCCTACCCTGAACTCCATCTGAAACACCCTACAAACCCAAGATGGAGCAGAGGAAATGGCCTGCCTCTTTGCTCCATTGTGGCCAGGATGGGGAGCAAAAGGAAGGTGCAGCAGAAACCAGGCGAAAGATTCTCCTCCTCCCAGGGAGCCTGTCCTCCCCCATTCCCTGCTCCCCTGTCTAGAATCACGAACACTAATAATGTATTAGGTCTGAAAGCGAACTGAGCTTTAATCAAGGCACTGAGTTTCCAAACGAAGAGTCGAGTGGCTTTGAACCTGGCTGGGATCAGGGATTCCAGCCAAGCGGAGCTGTTTTGTTGTTTTTTTAAAAAAAATCTGTGTGTAAATCGCCCTCCATGCCTGTGCATCAGTAAGCATTTCATCTCTGGTGCCCGAGGCATGACCCTATGACGACTGCGGTCTCGGCCAGCCCTTTCCACTGTGTCTCTCCAGGGAAGGCTGCCAGAGTGTGGTCTCAGAGCCAGAGGGATGCATGCAGGAAAGGGCCCCTGCTACCAGGAACGTTCCTCGATGAAAGCCGCAACTGGAGAGTGCCACCCAGCAGCAGAGGCTGCCCCCGGGCAGCTGCTTGGGGCAAACGCAGTTCCAGTGGCAAGAGAGCCCCCTTGCAGGGCAAGGGGAGCGCAGGGGGATTGGCAAGGAAGATTGTCCCAGGCAGGCTGGCAGTACTTTCCTTCTCTTCCCTCCCTGTTCACAACTCAAACAATGATGGTAGTCCATGTTAAGTGAGACCCAGGGGTCTTGAAGCAGAGGTGCCATGACTTGGGCTCTGCAGCATTTTTTTTGCACTTTTGTTTTATCTTCAAAACTGACTAAAACCCAAGCCGCCCTCTTGCCCGATCTAATTTTTAGGGAGGCAGAGGAGGGAAAGACGGGTTGGTTTCCTGAAGACTGCTAGAGGGGGCAAGACCACAGGATCCCGGGTGCCCATGAGGCTTCTGAGCTGGTCCAGCTGTGCCCCAGGTCCTTGCTTTTGAAGCCTCTTGTGCATTTTTAGTAACTGGCAGCTTGGCTCCTGTTTGATCAGGCTCCCTCACCCACAGCCCCGCTGCCTTGCATGTGACTCCAAGGAACTGCCTTATGACTCAAGGTGTCGCTGCCTCCTGAGCTTTCCTTTTCAAAGGGTTGCAAAAGAACCTTCCATCCCACCCATTGCAGCATTTGCACAGAAGGTTGGGGTTGCCCAACTCATAGGGCTCTTTTGTTTTTGTTTTGTGCTTCTGTAAGATTGGCATGAGCCAAAGGGTGGCACGGAATCCATTTCTGTGAGCACTTCGAAATCTGTTCGGAAAGGTATTTCCAGCCTTCGAGGCAATGGGCAAATAGAAGGGATACAGGTGGAGCCAGGAATGGCCTTTGGGGTTGTTTTGGGCGATGTGGGGAAGCAACGAATCCCCTTTCACTCTTGGCGAGTCTTGCCTTCAGCTGGGGACACTGGGCCTCTTGTCTAGGTTGAGTTGGTTCTTATTCTTGAGCTGAGTATCTGCACCGGATCCATTTCCCAAAACACCAAAACAAAAACCCACACCCAAAGAGAAAGAAGGCTATTTAGCTGTCTTAAATTTTCCATTCCCTTCGTCTCCCCAACACTGTCCCTCCCCTGCCGTAAGCAGTACTTGAGGGATGCTGCCAGTGTTACACAGAAGCAGAGACCAAGAGACCAACCCTCCCTTCGAAGAGGAAGTGGGTGCAATTCGCTGTCTTTGTTCTTCCAGCCAGGGACCTGAAGCGTTTTCAAAGATGGGACTAAATGTCTCGATCGCTTTTAACACTGGGCAGGGCTGTGGGGTGGGGGGGCTGATCCACCTCCATGGGGGAAAGCAAGAGAGCTGAAGCGCAGGAACACAAGATGCCGTCACGATTGTGCAAAGTCACGGACAGTCACGAGTGCAGCCGAGAGAAGCCCTTTGCTTCCCGCTTCTTGACTTAGGAACCCCAGAAAACGGGGAGAAGGAGCTGGACTTTGTACTCCCTTCTGGGAGGAGACACATGAGTTTGAGGAGGAGCCCAGTTCACCCTAGGGAGCTGGGCCATAGCTTGGGGGGGGAGTGTCCAGGAGTTGGGGGGAGGGGGGAGGAGTCTGTGTTCAAAGTGACCCTTATTCCTCCCCCACCATGATCATCGCCGCCACCACACTGCTGCTGGAATGCATGTGGGTTTTATTTTAATTGTTTAAGGATGTTTTTCTTGGATACTGTCTAGAAATAGTATGTGTTCCATGCCAGGGTTTCCTGTCCACACCTGTACTGGTCCCTTGGCACCATATTCCTAAGCCCAGCCACCACTGCCCTATCTGCATCGGCCCCACAACCTCAACCTGGGATGACTGGGATGGCCCTGGGATCTCCCTGTACATACAGCTGCAGCGCAGGGCTGGCCTATGCTGGTGATGGATGGATGTGTTGGGTGCGGACCACTGGTGCCCCCCCTTGCAGGGAGCTGTGTTCTAACTGGCACTGTGTCTGTGTAGAGATGTGTATAATACCCTGTATATATTTGTGTAAAAAAAAGGAGAAGAAAAAAAAACAGGAACTTATCATATTTCTAGTCTCTGTGTCTGTGCATTTGGGGAGTGGTGTAACGGGGACGGGGAGTGTGGGGGGGGGAGAGAGACCAGCCTGCTGCTTGGGGGGAAATGAATGCTAGCAGATAATATCAGAATTCGAGGTGTGTTTACATTCCCATTTACAGTGGCTGGTGATTATCTTTTTCCACAAAGTCGTCAAGAATAGCATCATCTGGATGGAAGAGAAGTTATGTGTAATTATTTAAGTGGGGGTCACTGTAGATCTTCAGGAAGCAAAACGGGACATTGATAAGGCTACCTGAATGCTGTTAAGTTATAATTAGCCCTGTGAAGTGAAGCAGGTTGAGAAGAAATCTGCCCCAAATTTGGGGAGGGGAGACATCATAGAAACATGGGAAGCTACCTTATAACAAGTCAAGTCAGAATTTTCTACAACAGTAGTGGGGAACCTGCAGCCCATAGGACTACTTAAGTCCACCAGGCCTTGCCACTTGACTTGTGCTGTGGTTTGGTCCAAATCATGCCCACGTTTCTATCTCCTGATGACATCATGACAGCTAAACCTTGGGGCCCAAGTGAAAAGGAAGAACCAGAAACATGCTCTGCTTTGCAGAGGAAGACATTTCCTTGGCAGCCTCAACTTGACTTCAAGTCATGGTTGCTGCTACAAAACTGGAGGGTGCTCCCAATTCTTCCATTTCCATTTGATCCCAAGGTTTACTGCTGGAAACAGGTCCATGGGTGCAGCAGAAGGGTTGCTATGCCAAATAAACACTTCTCATTCCTTCTCTGGGCATCTGTCTACTGCAGCCCTAATGAGAGAACATACATCCACCATTTAATTTAAAGAATAGAGCAGGCACCTTGCATCCAGAGGAGTTTATCTGCCACAGTGTTGATGAGCTTGACCAGGACTTCCCGGGGTGTGGAAATCTTTTGTGCCCATCTCCATATCTCAGCCTGTCAGTCAGTCACTTGGTGCTACAAACTACTGTAGAGTGCTCTGTGCGGTGCAACCCTTGAGGTTGGTTCGGAAGCTGCAGCAGAATTCTACTGCTGGGATGGCTGCTACTATCCAAGGTCTATTAGTTTAGAAAGCCCTAAAGAATATAAAGCCCTTAACAACTTGGGACCAGTGTACCAACAAGATCGCCTTGCCCACTGGACTGCTTCAATCGGCGGAACGGGCACCACGTAACACCCACATTTGTAGGAACCTGATTGTTTAATGTGGCAGCAACTCCACTTTGGAACTCCCTGCCTATTGAGGTCAAGCAGCGGCCTTCACTACTCTTTCTGGCAGCTGCTAAAAGCATTCCTGTTTAGGCAAGCCCACTCAGATGTTTAGAAAGTCAAGGTAATTTTAAATCTGTTTTTAGTATTTTAGCTTTTGTATGTTTTTAAGTGTGGCTGAATTTTTGTTTTGTTTTGTTTTATCGTTTTGTAAACCGCTTTGAGTTTTTTGTTTTGTTTTAGCAATGAAGCCACGATAAAAAGAGTAAAGCAAATCGCGAAAGGATTTCGCTTATAAAATTACCCACTGAAACAGCAATGTATTTTATCTATCGAGGGAGCCATATCTATACCCGCCTCTCTTGGCGCATCCCGGACTAAGTAATGCCCGGGATGCGCCAACAGAGGGAGCTCGCAAGTTTCGAAAAACTGATTCGTTTTGCCAAGAGCCGAAGCTCCAGTCCCGTTTGCCCACCGAGATCCCGCAGCCTGGGCGGGGCGGCGGCTTTTTAGGGGCCCAACCAGAAGCTGGTTACGGGCCAATCGAGTAAAACTTGCGGAGTAACTGCAGCTCTTGCAGCGCACGCTGAGTCATGGCGGGGGGGGGGGGCGGCAAGCGGCAAATTCTACAATTAAAGGCGCTGGGTCTCCAGCTCGCCGACAAGCCAAGCCTCTCTTGCCCGCCCCAAACTGAGCACGGAAGCTCTCCAAACCGAGCCGGAGGGGCGAGTGATCTTTTCGAGGGTTCATCTCATTGGCGAGGAAAAGGCACTTTGCACATGCCTCGCTCAGAGCCGGTGCCACGTTACTCCAAGCATCTCAGCCCTCACCAGTGCGGGAAACTAGTTCCGGGGCTAAGCCCGAGATGCAACGAAACCCTGAGTGGCAGCTGCTTCCCCGCCCCGTCGGTCTGGGTGTGGCGGCGGCGCGGCCAGCATAGCTGAGGCCTGACTCAGAGAGCGGGGCTGCGGCTCCAGAAAGACGCAGTGGATACGGGCGCTTGACTAGGAGGGGGAGGCGGGCTCTTAGACGCCGAAGTTTGTTGCTTCCGGGCTTATTACCTCATGGTTTGCCTTCACATGCCCCCCAAAACACACACACACCCGTCTGAAATGCGGACTAACCGAAGTGCAATCTCTGTGCTCTCTGTATAAACTGCTGGCTGTGCCCATCATTGATAATGCAACACAATGCACACACGCAATTGTAATTGTTTCTGAAAAGATACTTAAGTTGGTTAGAGCTTTGTTGCTTTGCCACATATATACCCTCAAAGGGAGTTAGTGAAGAGATACTTCTATGTAACTCTTGACTTGCCACTTTATGAACAAGATTCTCAATTTCCTGCAAGTTGCACAGAATGTAGTACAGTAATGTATTCTGGAAGTATGTACTTGATTCTGACCGAACTAGCATTGGTTGACAGAAATGAAATACAGTGGTACCTCGGGTTAAGTACTTAATTCATTCCGGAGGTCTGTACTTAACCTGAAACTTTTCTTAACCTGAAGCACCACTTTAGCTAATGGGGCCTCCCGCTGCCGCCGCGCTGCCGGAGCACGGTTTCTGTTACCATCCTGAAGCAAAGTTCTTAACCTGAAGCACTATTTCTGGGTTAGCGGAGTCTGTAACCTGAAGCGTATGTAACCCGAAGCGTGTATAAATTGAGGTACCACTGTATTTATCTAGCCCAGTTTTGTCAACCCAGCTCCTCAGGGTTTCAGGTGGGGGCCTCTCCCAGTTCTGCCTGGAAATGCCAATGTATGTTCTCTAACCACCAACCCACAACCCTTCCCCTGATGTCCTCCTCACCAGCCCTCTGAGCACACCATTCCCCTTTCCTTTCAAGTGTGGCAGGAGGAGGGGGTTGCATTAGACTTGGCTTACATATACTCAAGCCACACCTGTGGCTTTTCCATGTGGAGCTCCTCCACATGCCAGTGCCAACATGAATGGATGCATGCATGAAGCAAGCTTTAGCATTGTTACCACCCATCAAGCACAGACACAGTAGACAACTGTTATTAATTACCCCATGCTTCCACCAAGCAGTTTGGGGCCCCCCATTTTATCCTTGAAATAAGCCAGTGAGGTAGGTGCCGCCTTTTTCAACCTGTGGATCCCCAGATGTTGTTGAACTACAACTCCCATCACCCCTAGCTAGCAAGGCCAGAGCTCAGGGGTGATGGGAGTTGTAGTCCAACAACATCTGGGGACCCACAGGTTGAGAGCAGCTGGAGGGATGCCGACAGGTGGCCCATGGTCACCCAGAAAGCTTCAAGCAGGAGGGATTTGAATCTACGTCTCCTCAGTTTTAGACCGACACTAAACAACATGGCTCTACTTTATGATATTTTAGTAACAAACTTGGGTGCTGAGTGTATGTAACCAAAACAGGGCTACCTCTGAAAAGAAGGAAGTACAGGTGCAATAGAATAATAGAGTTGGAAGGTACCCTGAGAGTCACCTGGTCCAATCCCCTGCAATGCAGGAATCTCAACATGCAGCCCCCCATCCAGTTGGAACCATCCCAGGCCCTGCTTACCTTTGCAAATGTGCTAGAAGTTTTATTGCTGTGCCCCTAGAAGCTGTCTGTTGTCCCATCTAACTCAGTGTGGTCTTTGTTGATTGGCAGCAGTTCTCCAGGGTTTCAGACAGCATTCTCTGCTAGTCCTACCTGGAGATGCCTGGAATTGAACCTTGGAACTTCTACATCGAAAGCAAATTCTCCACTGCTAAGCCACGGTCCTTCCACACAGTCAGCATGCTCAGAAGAACCTCAGTGTTTGCAGAATTTTTCTAAAAAAGAGGGGGAAAGTCAAAAGCCCCTTGTGCTTTATTGTCAGTGTTTACATTGCATGTTATGTTGTTGGCACTTGGTGGTAATATCAGTGGCTATATCTGCTTAGTTGAAAGAAATCACGGAGTGCAAATTGTTAGATGCAATGCAGCACATAGTAAGTCACACCTAGCCAAAACTAGAAGCGTAGCATGTAAGCAAAAAATGGATGACCAGAGAGGAAAAAATTGCCCTACCCTGCAGGATAAACATACCTCTGAGAAGCCACCTGCCTCTCTCTCCTTTCCAGTTGCTACCTGCTCCTGTTACCTTGTCATCTCTATTGTGCTTGTTACCAGGCACCGTGCATTGATCTGCTCAAAGACGACATGGAAAACAAATAAAATGGAAGATTCAGGTGAGCTTAAACAAATAGGGGAGGGAGAGTTCCCAAGCCACTCTCACCCAGCCACATTTCTCGGTGTTGCCTTCCCCAGCTCACGGAGCAGGACCCTGCCTGGACATTCCTCTTGGGCATGATTTAGTACCACAGGCCAGCACAGCATCCCTCTGTTCACACCCAGCCAGACATGCTGCCAGTGATTTTTTACAGTCCAATAAAGACATGTATGCATCCAAACAGTGTAATGAATACTGGCTGGGTATGCACACACAACTGCAATAACATATACATTGTAAATCCAGCTGGGATGACAACAGTGAAAAGACAAGGGACATAAATGTTGTGCCTTATTCCATTTTAAAGACATGCACTGAGATTGCAGTCCCTTGCACATTGCCTGGGAGGACTAGGTCCCACTGCATATTTGCCAAGATCCCTTCTAAGTAAGCATGCAGAAGATTGGCAGCATGACTATCTACAGATAAATTGTCATTTTAAAGCACATTGTTCCTCTCTCTGTGGCACTCCCATTGCTCAACCATTACCCCAGCTCTCATAGGGTCTCAGTTGTGTTCAGATGGACTAAAGGGCTTCAAGGCTATGTACACATGTGGGGTTTGAAATGCACAGGGCTCTTTTTTTGCAGAGTTTTTGTATGTAAGTGCTTTGCAGTTGTACATACACAATAACATTGCCTAAATCGGGAGTTACTATCCATGCTGTCTGTACATACAAGTGGATGAAGAAGAAGAGAAGAGTTTGGATTTGATATTATCACTACCCAAAGGAGTCTCAAAGCGGCTAACATTCTCCTTTCCCTTCCTCCCCCACAACAAACACTCTGTGAGGTGAGTCAGGCTGAGAGACTTCAGAGAAGTGTGACTAGCCCAAGGTCACTCAGCAGCTGCATGTGGAGGAGCGGAGACGCGAACCAGGTTCACCAGATTACGAGTCTACCTCTCTTAACCACTACACCACACTGGCTTTCACTGGATGAGTTTACGAAGCAAAGTGCATCAATCTTTTAGTCTGTGCTCTACTTAGTTAGTCTATCCACCCACCATAAGCACTGGAAGACCAAGTAACACACCTGTGAACGTGCAGTTCTTCAATCAGTGTATCATGAGGTGACCTAAGAAAACACTCTCTGTGTACATGGCAGCAGTGCTTGAGAAGTGCACTCCCGGCACAAAATGGATTAAACCCGTTCCTTTAGCTCAAGTAGAACCCCCCCCCCCAAAAAAAATGTGCCTGTATTCATCACTGTATGTACATTATCACACAATGTGTACATGCCCAAGGAAAAACCTCTCAGGCTTGAATGGAGGTCAAACTTTTAGAAGAAAGGCCTGGTTATTAGGGTAGCAGCAGACACAAGTCTTAAATCAGAGGATGTAAAGATTAATAAGAACACTCATTCATATTTCAAGACAGGAGAAATTCTCAGCAACGTTGAAATGCCCGTTCTTGGTTACATTCAAGATCAAAGGGTGGGCAGTGCATTTTAAGAGTATTTTAACCTCATAGAAATGTTTCTTTATTTCTTTGATAAAATGTATACAGCGCTTGGTTGTGGGGGGAAAACTCAAAACAGTTGTCAACAAATTCCAAACATCATCCTCATCCTCATCATTTATGGAGTGCCATCAATGTGCAGTATTTAAGGACAGGCCCCTTGCCCTAAGGAGCTTACAAGACAAGCATTGACACAGGGGAAGCAGGGAGCTCAGGAGGGAAAGGGGGGAATTAAAGGCGGAAGTAAACAAGGAAAGAATGTGCAGTTGGTTCAGTTAATACATGCCTGGGTTTGGTTACAAGGTTATTTATTAATATTGCTGCTGCTGCTGCTGCTGCTGCTGCTGGGGGTCATTTTGCACACACTTAAACTGATTGCCACAGACTCTTTGCACTCCATTGCCATTTAAGTTCAGTCTTTACATTCCCGCCACTGCTTCCATCGCTGTGTACCTAACCACTCTATGCATCTGATGAAGTGGAGCCTAGTTCACCAAAGTAAATGTGTTATCATTTTTGGTTGCTGTTTTTGCTGCAACACAGACAAAGCTAACCACACAGGAATAATAATGAATTATTATCAGCATCACCACTTGTATGCTGCCTTTCAAGGTAAAGCCTCTGGAGGCGGCTCACAACATACAGAAGCCATAAAACTCATCAGAATCTGACATAAACCTATGCTAACCAAACACGAACACATCCAAATATATTATCCTGGCAGCAGTCTGAAACAGCACAATAAATTACATATGAATCCTAGTCACTAAAAATAAGATATGGAAAACACCCACTTCCTTATTTTTCAGCAGAGATTTGTGCTGTTAGCCTGCCGATACAAACTGTTCAATATGATAGAACCAGTGACTTGGGACGGGATAGGAGGGCAGTGGGAAGGACAGGAACTTATGAGGATGGGATCTGAGATACAAGAGGAGCGATGCCCCCTTTCCTGAATTTGCACCCTACGGGTGTGAGGCGCCCAAGGTCAATATCACACAACTTCAGGCTCCCCCAAATCTCTACCACCAACCGATGATGATGATCTTTGGGGGACCCGTGCATAGAGGCCCCTCGCGTATAATTGTCCTGTCCCGCTCCTTGGGCCAAAGATAGCCCGAGAATGGTGGCAGGCTAACTCTTGCACTTTTCCAGGGCAGGTTTACGATGCCTTGCACCGGCCGGCCGGGGTGGGGCGGGGGTCAGCTACGCCGTTTGCCCGGGGCAATCAAAGATCGGCTTTGCTTTGGCCCCTTCGAGGGGTTTTTGTTCCGCACATGACGAACGCCTGGGAGTTCCCCCCAATGCAGAAGGAAGCGGGAAGGGACCCCGAGCCGGATTTGTGCGGCGCCTTTAACTCCTCCGCCCTTGCCCCGCCCGCCCAGGCTCAATCTGAGCCTCCTCCGCCGCCGCATGCACATCCTGCCAGGCCAAACCCCACCTTCCCCGCGCGGAGCCTGGAGGGCGGCAGCCGAGCTCCGACCGTGCCTGGCCGATGAGCAAGTAGCAGGGCGTGGGGAGGTGCCCGCCTGCCCGAGGAGGGAGCGGACCAGAAGCGGAACTCCGGCCTGGCAGAAGTACCGTAAGTGGCTGTGGGCGCTGGAGATTTCCTGCAATCCGATTAGGAGTTGCTAATTCCAGCCCCTCCCGCTGCTGGCAGCAGGGCCTCGGGACCCCCCCCCCCCCGGCGCCGGCGCCAGTCCTGCCCCGAACTTTCCGGCACCAGGCCAGGTAAGCGACTGGCCGGGGGGAGAATTTGGCGCCTCCGTTACTTGCAAGAACTTGGAGGAAGCCAGGGAGATCTTAGTTGCTTTTTAGTCCAGGGAGAAGAGTGGTTTTTTTGGGGGGTGCTCCTTTTCTGTCCTTAGTTAAGGAAGAATGTCTAGGGGAGCAGCGACCTTCTCTTAAATGCTGCCTCGGATACCCGATCTCTCTCAAATCTCCGATCCAGCATTTTATACCTTGTATGTATGGCTGGAAGCAGATCTGGGTGGGCGCCAACTTATGTGTAACGCTCTGCACGGCCTGGGCTGGGCCAAGCCAGAAGGAACAAGCAGGATCAGCCTGGGACTCTGGAAGGAGAAGGCGCATTTCTTTGAGGATCTCTTTAAAGCCAGCCAGCCCACTGGCTAAACTCCCTGGGGATGCCCTCCCTACACCCCTTGCGCTTCTTCAGCAAGCTTGTGCAGTGAAATGCCGGGTCTAGAGAGAATGATCAAACGCTGCTTATCTCCTATCTGATTTTTCTCCCGGTGTACCTTCTTTTTGGGGAATGAAGCCAAGCAACGGGAGGTGGCATGGGAAGAGCATCCTTGTCTGCACCGACATATTACTGAGCAGTTGGGAGAATGAGCCTGTGCTTTGTAGCACAAAGCAGAATTATTAGCATTCTGGGCTTTGTAGCTGGGTTCCTATTCAGGACAGGGTCATAGCAGGGATAGTCAATGTTGTGCCTCCCATATGTTGTTGGACTGCAGTTCCTAAAACCCCATACCAGTGCCCATGTTGGTTGGGGCTGATGGGAGTTGGGAGTCCAACATGATCTGGAAGTAGGGCTGACTCAAGGTATTTTGGCTTCTAAGGCAAGCCAGAAAATGGCACCCCACTCCCTACCAGGGAAGAAGGGGTGTGTGAAGATCTACATCAGGAGCAAGGGGAGGAGTAAATATCTACATTGGGACCTGCTGCTCCTGTGGATTTGCCACCCAAGGCAGCTGCTTCACCTTGCCTCATGAGTGGACTGGCCCTGTCTGGAAAATAACATGTCAAGATGCCTCCTTGTTAGTTCCTTGCTGTTTTTAATTGATGTTGTCTGTGCACTTCAGGAGGTGAAGCACTGCTGAGGTCTCTCTGGGACCCCTCTCTAGATTGCACAGAAGAGCACCCACGTTTTTCATCTGTACTGATGATAAAAACATAAGAAGAACTCTGCTGGATTATCCCAAAGGCCCATCTGGTCCACCATCCCGTTCTCACAGTGGCCAACCAGATGCCTGTGGGAAGCCCCTAAACTAGTATTTGAAGCACTAAACTAGTATTTGGAGACCTAAAGTTTAATGAAGTTAATAGCTCTTGCTTTGTTTACTTATTTCTACAAGCAGAGAGCCTTTCACTTCTAAAGCCAACCACTAGCCTCTAATCTGGCCAGTTTAAAATGTCCTAATAGCTACTGTTGATTTATGTCATAGTTATGTCCTATATAAACAACTAAATACGTGCTTGAAGTATCAGTGGAAAAATCTCACTCTACTCCTTGGGCTGTGCATCTAGGCATCCAAAACTGGCCACTTTTTATGGACTTGGAGGCAGTGGTTGATGACTAATAGTTTCTCTTTGGTAGATAGAGCCCAAGGCCAGGGTCCTCCACTGTTGTGTAGAAGCACACACAGGATGGCCATGCTAAATTGTAGTCTGTTTTTTCTTACAGTCAATACGGATTCCCAGTATCTGTTGGGTTTCCAATGAGTTGTGCTGCTGACTCCTTCAGCCTGACCCAGCTAAACTAGCGTCTTCCTGCCCTACTTCTCAGGGCTGGAGTATAGGACTACAGTTCCCAACAGACCCAAACATGTTAGGAGTTGCAGTCCAAGAACATCTACATGTAGCTGCTGCATTCTACTGTGTTCCTCATGGATGCTTTTGTTCTCATGCTGAGTGTTCTTTTTATTATTATTCACTTTTGTGGCTCTGGAACATGAAGTATTTTGGGATGGCTGGATGCAGCTCATGGCTGCTCTTTGTGCTCTGCTGGATTTATTGTGGCAATCTGTAGTTTTTCCTTTTCACATATCTAGGAGGAATAAACACGGGGCTTACTTGCACTGATAGGGTACTTCCATAACATTAAAATGGAAGCCGCTGTGGATTTTCCTCCTGCAATGTAAGCCAGGCTTCCTCCTGACTTGCCAGTGTAAATGACAGTCATACACACTAGTTCATTCAGTAGCCACTTTTCGCTCTTTACCATGTTTTGACTAGGCTGTCACGTTTTGATTTTTTAATTGTCATTCATCAAAAGTTTTGTTTCCCCCTGAATTTGTTTAATGATTTAAAAGGTTTGCAAAATACACTTTGGGAATTTGGAGGATAGAGGGGAACTGGGGAAGCCATCTTATGCTGAGTCAAACCATTGATCCGTCTAGTTCAGAATTGTCTACACTGACGTGCAGCACTTTTCCAGGATTTCATAACAAGGATATTCCCAGTCCTACTAGGGATGCTCGGGATTGTACCTGGGACCACCTGTTGATGCTCTGCCACTGAACCGTGGTTTGTTGTGTCATGGACACCAGCCAAGCAGTGCTGTGCAGTCTGCTGCTGCTGCAAAAGCGTTGAAATTGATTTTTCTGATCTTGGCACTGGAGAGAAAAATGACTTTAATATAATGGACGGAGTGTACTTGCAAAACAATCTGCTGCTGAAATGTTATGTCTGTATACACCCCTGAAGTGTTGGGGTGGAGGGAAAACCTTATGTCAATGGTAGCTTTGATCAAGACCAGTCCTGTTTTGATTTGGCTGCAGTTATGGAGTCTTGCTTTAAAGTGAAGCAATGCACTCCAAGGAGCACTGGGTGGGTGCTTCATACCACCGCCTTATTCCAGAGGTAGGCAATGTGGTGCCTTCTTCCAGAGGTTGTCCAGAGTTACTGGACAACAACTCCCATCACCCCTGACCATTGACCATGCTGACTAGGGCCAACAGGAGTTGGATTCCCAACAGCACCTGAAGGCACCACGTTGCCTATCTCTGTCACTAGAAGATCTAATGAAATCCAATGAATCTATATTATTTGCCAAGGAAGCACAAGCACCCAAACTAAATTGTGCAAATTATCTAACAGTCAGTATATGTTTATTGTTCTAGCCAAAAGCTATGACAAACCTGCAGCATCAGTACCAGTGAAACAATACAGAGCATACGTCCATAATACGAGCCAGCACCCATGATGTAAGAGAGAGGTTGCCAGAGACAACAAACTTAAATCCAGCTTGATTTCAAATCAAACATTTGAATCACCACAACAATTTATAGTGATTTTATCTAACTTCCTGGTTTTTTGGTTTTTTTATTTGTAGCCAGTGCATAGAGGGCCACTCTGTGTTTTACAAAGCTATTTTTGTTGCTCAAGGGAACCGGACCATTTCTGCCAGGGTGTACCTGCTTGCTTGTGTTCAGGGGTGCTAACTTGAATAAAATATGGGGGGGCAGGTAAGTCCCGCCCCGCATAATCAATCACATGACACAGCAGACGAACACCATTTGAATGGCAGTGCCCATCAACTGCGGGGGGGGGGACCTCAGCCCCCTCAAATATTTTATTGGGGGGGGGGTTGAAGCCCCCTTGGCCTCTAGGAGTTGGCGCCTATGCTTGTGTTTATGAAAATTAATAATATCTGCATATATTTCCAAATATATTGTTCTTCCAGCATTCAGGTTTCCGATCTACTGGACCTTTCTCCTTCTATTGATTGGGGGGGGGGCTGAGAGTTGGGCTGACTAAAACAGGCATAGGCAAACTCGGCCCTCTATATGTTTTGGGACTACAACTCCCATCATCCCTAGCTAACAGGAACAGTAGTCAGGGATGATAGGAATTGTAGTTCCAAAACATCTGGAAGGCCGAGTTTGCCTATGCCTGGACTAAAAGCATGGTGGTAAATGGAACCTGACTGGACACCATCAGCACATTCCTGCTTTCCTCTGCAATTGTGAGGGCTTTTTAAAGAACAAGTGCTGTATTGTATGAGCTAGCTGATATCTACCACGTGTACTAAATCTGTATTGTCCATGTTATCCCCAGTTCTGTGGGGTCAGTGGCGTAGCATGGGTTGTCAGCACCCGGGGCAAGGCAAGTAATTTGCGCCCCCTAACCCATGGATTTGCACCCCCTACCCGTGGATTTGCGCCCCCTAACCCTAACCCCCAGATGTTGCACCCGGTGCGGCCGGCCCCCCCTGCACCCCCACACTACGCCACTGTGTGGGGTGCTAGCAATCGGGACTGAGCCACTGGAATGGACTGCTTAACTATTGCTTTCTCTCTTCCCCTTATAGGATGCTCTGATGGCATTGTGACTGCCTTCTCCTTTGAGTGGTTCTGTGTAGAAGCCCTTGGCCAGGGTGTTCGTGCTGCAAAGGAGCTGGGAAAGCAGGAAGCAAAGTGCTTCTTGCACTGCAGCAGGCGCCTGGTATTAATCCCGGAGGGTGGCAGGGAGCCAAGACCTTCCCAAATACAGCAGAATGGTGTAGTGACTGAAGAGCTGGAGGCCATCACTCTGCCTGAAAAAGTGCATTGTATTCTAGCGGTCAGTTGCTATGTCTTTAGTGCTAGATAATCTGGGAGCTGCCTGCTAACATAGCTGAAATAACTTGCAGATCACTGGATATAGCTTACAGCTGTTGATGTTTCTGTCTCAGTTTTTTAGGTGTAAGGACAGGCGGCATTTCTCTTGGGGAGGAGTGGGAGGCAGGCAGCTTCTGCATCTGCTTGGGCTGCTCTGTGTCACAGCTCCACACTCCCATCATTTTCTCCATGGCCATCTCTAGCTCATGCACAAGATTTTGCTAAATGCCAGCTCATGCAACCCAGCAAGTCCTCCAAGGGCTAAGAACTGTTTCTTGGACTGTACCACTTAGGCTGCAGGTGTCAGTCCTCCCTGCAGATATTAAAGGATGTAAGAAAGGAAGCTGTGCTGAGTGGCAGGCAGTGTTTCACCTTGAGGAACATCTTGAATATCCTTCCCTCCCTGGATTGACTCTAGACAGATTCTGCTTCCGATGAAGGTCCCTGTGTTTGGACTTGAATGTCATAAAGAGGCCCGCAGCTCAGAAATCTGCAGCGCAATACAACCCTTCTCACAGATCAGAGTCCTTGTAGCTGGTCATTTTGGTCTGGCACAAGGGGAGAGGTAGAAAGCAAGGAACTCGGGACTTGACCCTGCTGCCAGTGCTGCAGAGGAACGCTGCCTCTGGGAAACTGCGCAGAACTCTTTCTGCACTGGGAATTCAGAAGTACCATTTTTAGTATGCATGTACAGCAGCAGGAAATTGAAGTAGCAGGAAATGTTTTCTTTCTGCAAAATCAAATGATTGTGCCAGCTATGTGAAACCCATTTCAAAGCTGCATGGTCGAGAGAGTGTGCTGAAAGGCTGAAGGGAGCGGCAGGGAGAAGAGGGTATCCCTTTCCATTCTGCAAATGTTTAGAAGCTGATTAAGCACTGGCTGATCTGATTGGCAGAGTGCCTGGTTTGGGGGAATATGGGAGACTGGGAAAGTGACTGAATTAAACAATCCAAAATAGTAGCTGTATGCTAGGACTTCAGAAAAGCAGGAAGGCCTTTTCTGGTTATAGTCTATAGACTATAGCACTTGATCTCTTGTGAGCAGTGGGGGGAAGTGTGAGTTTGGGTTGTTTTTTACAGAGGATGGGGGTTTGTTTGTGGGGCCACTTTAAACCTTCTTAATCGGAACTCTGATTGTCCACACAAGGCAGTATTTTGGAAACTTGGGGACTTAAAGGAAAAACATAGAATCGGCTGTTTGTTTAGTAAAACTGGGCATCGAATGATGGGTTGGATTTGGGATCCTGCCCTTGTGGGTGCCTGCCCCTTGGTCTCTAACCCCTATCCAGACAATGCCTTGGGAATGAGTCCAGTGAGTGTGTACAAGATGCACGAAGGAGGAGAGAGGTGGCCCTAAAGCAGGCATAGGCAAACTCAGCCCTCCAGATGTTTTGGGACTACAACTCCCATCACCCCTGACCACTGGTCCTGTTAGCTGGGGATGATGGGAGTTGTAGTCCCAAAACATCTGGAGGGCTGAGTTTGCCTATGCCTGCCCTAAAGCATCTCCTGTCATCTTCTGCCTCCTTGCACTGACTTAAGAAGCAAACATACGCTGAAAGACACATCGCATCCAAGGGGAAAAGCCATAGCTCAATGGCGGAGTGCACACTTTGTGTGCAAAAGGTCCCAGCATCAATGCCCAGCATCTACAGGCAGAGCTAGGAAAGGCACAGTCACTGCCAGTCATTGCTGGATGAACTAAGGATGTGATTTGTTATAAAAGCAGCTTCCTGTGATCCACATTGCTTCTTCCTATGGTTTTCCTGGATGTGGGGCAAAAGACCAGCACACAGGTCTGCCAAGTTCACCCCTAGTGGCTGTACCACTTGTAAAACCCCATGGCACCTGCCAGTGTAGCCAAAGCCAGGCATCATTTGTGGTAATGGCAATAGGCAGCAGGCTGACATTTTGTTAGGTTACTCATACTTCCATGAGAAAATGATGAAAGACACATTCTCATAATACAGGAATTGATAGTGGAAAATGTAAAACACGAGAAGTTACATATATGGGTCTCTTACCTTACCACCATGTTTGCAGACAAACTTTTTGTTGGTGAAACACTCGTGCCTTACAGCAATAATAGCTACTGAGTTGTGCTCTGGGAACCAACAGAAGCTAACTGTGCTAATGTGCAATTAAAATGTGCTACCTGCATCTATAAATACTGCCAGCAATTGGTTGCTGATATGATACCAGTGTTTCTAAGTACTGGCAGCAATATAACTGGGAGAGGCTCTATAAGGAAGGTGAGCAGCTGTTTCAGCAGTCTGCCATTATAGCACCTGAAAAGTCTTATTTGTCATAAAGTCAAAACAATTTTCACTATCAGTACAGAATTTGACCCGCAAGAGGGAGAAATCTGACCAAATGGCAAGCAGCTCGTGAGGAATGGCTGTGTTATAACTGTTTAAACCTAGCATTCGTTATTTCTTTTAACTTCGTGAGATGTTGAAGTTTGTTTAAAGATTGGATAAATATTCCAGAACTATTTTTGTATAACTTTGCATTAGAGTTCATCCTGGAGAAATATCCTCCCTATTTAGCCATTCTGATACTGTACTAACAGCTGCATAATATATTCTTAAATTACGACAGTTTACTCCTCCTCTGCTTATGTACAGTTGAGGTTTTTCTGTCTTTCTACAGAAATGACATTTTTGCCTACCCAAAGAATGGCATTTATTTATGAAGCTTTATTATTTATGTTTCACCTGTTTAACAGAATATTGACCTAGAGACTAACAATAAACAAAAGATAAATCAAAATATAAATGAAGACATATTGAAAGTGCACATACCTAATAAATAAACAGCAGAAAAAAGACAGCAGTAATATATGCAAGCACTCAGATAAAAGCAGCCAACTGATAGACTGAAATACAACTAAAAAGAAAAGGTTTTTGACTCCCAGACGAATGCCAAGAGTGGGGACTCCAGTGACTGAGTGTGGCCATGAAAAAGCTCATTTTTTGTCTACATATTATGTCAAAAATTCAACACTATTGTGGAAATAAATTATGGATCCCATTTTAAAGGAATCATTCAACTAAAAGGGGTGCAATTTGTGTCTTGCTGGCCAGATTGACCCTTCCCTAGCAGAACAGTTTCCCAACAGAAAAATGGCTGCAGTCTATGACAATGTGCATTTGTAGGAGGGAGAAAGGGAGCTGCACTACATCTATGTGTGGCAAGTGTTTTCATGTGCTGCAACATGCTACAAGTGCACTATACACAAGGGTAAGTGTTAGTGCATGGCGGCTAAGTCATAAGTGAGCACAATATATGAGACAGAAGGCGTTTTCCTGCTTGTGTGGCAGTGAGCCAAGGCCAGGTGTCGTAACTTAATGCTTCCAAGCTTTTTAATGCGTGAGTGAATTTGTATGCACCTTAACTCTTCTCTTAAACAAAGAGGTGGGTGCTTTTTGTTCTGTTTTTGTTCCTTCACACTTAACAAGTATACAGGGCTGGAGTTAGTCTACTTTGACTTGCACTGCTGCATAATGTGACTCTCCCTTCTCCCCCACCCTTTCCAAGCCACGACTTTTTGTCAGCTAATAGCACTGGGTTTCCCTCCTACATATTGTTCTCAAATAGTTTCCTGTGTGCTGGCTGTTGCAGTTGCTTAAGATAACTTCAGCCATCCCTTCTGATAGGGGGCTGCCCACAGGGCCATGAAATGACAGGGAGGGGGCCTGGCTCTGTCACAGGATTGTTCCAGGATCCTTTCCTGAATTTTCAGTTTTAAAAGTGTCTGCCTGCTCCTTTCACTTTAGATTGTGGTTTCTGTAAAGTTTACAGAAATGTAAAGGGGAAACATGCAGCGTTCTATCCAAAAGAGCTCAATAAGAAGAAAGCTTGCATTTTCAGTGTTATGACCCACAAATGCAGCCTGGTAGCGTAACAACAAGCATGTGGCGCTTGATTTTAATAAAACCAAAACAGAACACAAATGTATTATTACAATTATTTCATAAATTAAAGGTTTCATCCTATACTTATGCCCGCTGAGGGGACCTGGGAAGTGGCTTAAGTACCGTATTTTTCGCCCTATAGGACGCACTTTTTCCCCTCCAAAAATGAAGGGGAAATCTGGGTGCGTCTTATGGGGCGAATGCAGGCTTTTGCTGAAGCTTGGAGAGTGAGAGGGGTCAGTGCGCACCGACCCCTCTCGCTCTCCAGGCTTCAGGAACACATCCGCAGCCTAGGCAGCCCTACGGGAGGTCCGGCAGGGATGTCTAGGCTGCGGATAGCAGCCTGCTGCCCAGCGGGCGGGGCGCCCTGAAGCAGAGCGCCCCCGCGCCGGGCAGACATCCGCAGCGTGGGGAGCCTTGCAGGAGTTCCCCGCAGGGCTCCCCATGCTGCGGATAGCAGCCTGCCGCCCGGCGGGCAAGGCGCCCTGAAGCAGAGCACCCCCCGCGCCAGGCAGACATCCGCAGCGTGGGGAGCCTTGCAGGAGTTCCCCGCAGGGCTCCCCATGCTGCGGATAGCAGCCTGCCGCCCCGCAAGGGGGGGGCGCCCTGATGCAGAGCGCCCCTCGCGTGGGGCAGACATCGGCCAGCCCCACAAGCTCGGGGGACAGCAGGGAGGCGCAGCGCCGCCATCCCGCTGTTCCTCGACCTGGTTCTGTTTCCCTGACCTGCTTTTGGGGGGAAAATAAAGGGATTTCCCCCCCTTTATTTCCCCCCCAAAAAACTAGGTGCGTCCTATGGGACGGAGCGTCCTATGGGACGAAAAATACGGTACCATATTGGGAGGTGATCCAGTCACAAGCTTCCCATCTCATGTGCCTCAGTTCTTCTATGTGCCAGACCTTGGTCCTGTGGCTGAGGCCAGCATTAGGGACACCCTGTATCTGAGGGACACACACATCCATGTCATAATTGTCCAAGTGTGCTTTCTGTTAGCAGACTGACTTCTTTAGAATAATGAAACCACAGATCAGGAAACGGTTGCTATGATGAATATGAATGTGCCTGGTGATTCCGTTTCACTCCGCCCTGCCCAGTGAGTCAGAGAAAGAGCGAGAGAATGACTGTTCTGGTCTGCATGGAAATATGCATACCTTGTGGGGTGAGAAGTTGTGTGAACTTGTTTTTTGTGACTTTTACCCTGATGTAAACTAGTTTTCTCTCTCATGATAGCTGCCATCAAGTCCCAAAAGTATGCTAGAGGCAGTTAAACCTTGGTAAGATACTTGCTGACATCGAATATATTGCCCCAAAGCATAGTTCTGAGGTAAATTTGACTTTTGTCTTTCAAAACAAGCAGCCTAGAGGGGTATGTAGAATGCTTGAACTCAGCTGGGAGTAACTCTGTGACAAACATTGTTTTTGAGTGTGGAAAGTTCTGGTTTGTGAAGGGTGGATTTGTTTGTTTTCCCATATAGGAAACTATGTACATCGAGGATCTATTTAACTATGTGAATGGAAGGCAGAGCTGCTGATGGATTCCTGTAGCATGTAGATGTACAGATATATGTGCATACAGTGAAATGGGCACATCTTCATGTGGGTTGCAAAATACTGTAATTTCCACACAGGCAGTAGTGAATCTCTACCATTTACACAGGGACCCTGTGGCCCTCCCAATGATCTTGTACTCCAGCTCCAATCATACCTGACAATTGGTTATGCTGGCTGAGGCTGATGGATCTTTTTGCATTAGAAGAAAAAGCGTTTTAAAAAAATACATTGTCCCAGAATGCTAGCTGAATAATGATGACAGCATCACCTGGAAAAAATACAGCAACTATGCCACTATCAATGATAATGCTCCCAGTTGCTGGACATTGCAAGGGGGAGAGCGCTGTTACACACAGGTCCTGCTTGTTAGCTTTGCATAGCTGTTTCTCACCACAAGAACACAATGCTGGGGTGGATGGGCCACTGGCCTGATCCAGCAGGACTCTACAGTGAACTGCCCTGAGACCTCCGGGTATAGGGCAGTATATTAATAATAATAATAATAATACGTTAAGTGCAATGTTTCTCAAACTTGGGTCCTCTGCTGTTGTTGGACTACAATTCCCATTGTCCCTAGCAAGCCAGGACCAGTAGTCAGCAATGATGGGAGTTGTAGTCCAACAACAGCTGGGGACCCAAGTTTGAGAAACACTGGTTAAGTGGGATTTTGTCACTCGAGTATCTATTACATTTTCTTTCTTTCTTTCTTTCTTTCTTTCTTTCTTTCTTTCTTTCTTTCTTTCTTTCTTTCTTTCTTTCTCCTAGGGTGTCTTAATCTTCTAAAGTCTGCCAAAAAAACCTCCCCAAACTGAAACATAACCCAGGAAATTTGGAAGTCAGGATGATGTAAATATTTTCATGCATATACAAACACATCTGTTTTGCATGGTATTTCACTAACACCTGGTTACCAAAGAGTGCTTGCATTTCTCGGTAGTCTTTTCAGGCTTCTGAGTTAGATGTCTGAGTGTGGGGTAACTGGTGGCACTCTTCCCAAAACGCTCATCCTGTCAAATGAGCTCTATTTGCTTCTTTGGTTTTCTTATTCCTGCCAGAGCTGGGGCTTCTGGGATTTCTTTTCGCTGGGTCTGCAGGCATTATTGTCTCTGGCCTACAGCTGTGCACAGCTGGAAGCCATCTTCTTCTGGGCTGCCCAGAATGTCCTAACCTGATCTGTGCTCAGCAAAGGGTGTCCCCCAGGCTGTGGTGAGATCCATTTGCTGTGTTGCATGGCCTGCAAGCCAGTGTGGTGCATTTGTCTTCGCATGTGTGGAGGAGCCCAGGTGCAAATCACAACTTGGCCTCCAAGCTGACAGAAGGCATGAAAGTGGATGACCTATTTCTTGGGTTGTTGTGAAGGAATATTGAGAGGACTCTTTCTGTGTGTGATCCTGAGCTCCTTGTTTAAACAGTGGGGTATATAAATGGCTGGGAGTATCTTTGACAAATACACCCAACTACATAGTTCAACCAACGGACAAATATTGTTCACAAGAGCATGAAGGCTTATTCAGTCAATGCATTGCCACCTGTAGTCTGGAAGAATATCTCCGATTTGGTGATTTGCCCTCCCCAGTATGCAGAACAAAATGGAGAATCCCCCCCCAGAAGACAGTACAGTGGTGCCCCGCAAGACGAATGCCTCGCAAGACGGAAAACTCGCTAGACGAAAGAGTTTTCCATTTTGGAGGTGCTTCGCAAAACGAATTTCCTATGGGCTTGCTTCGCAAGACGACAATGTCTTGCGAGTTCCTGCTGGTTTTTTTCCTCCCCCCCCTTTTTCTAAGCCGCTAAGCCGCTTATCAGCTGATCCGATCAGCAGATAAGCCGCTAAAAGACGCTAATAGCGCTAATCCTTCAATGGGCTTGCTTCGCAAGACGAAAAAACCGCTAGACGAAGAGAATCACAGAACGGATTCTTTTCGTCTTGCGAGGCACCACTGTACTACTGTTTTGGTTTTTCCTGATTAGCCATGAGGATTAGGACTGTTTTAAACTGTTTGTCAGTCTTTGGCTTGTGTTTTTTCCAAACTATATCTTATAAATAGATATTGCACTTCCTTGTTTTACCTGAAAGGCAAGACAGGAATTTTAAAATCTATAATCATAGAAACATAGATGCACATGCTGGATACCCTTAATCAGCTTCAGTAATCTGTGTCTCATCTCACAGTGGATTTTTATTTTGGATTTTAGGAGTGTTGCTGAGGTATCCGTTGCCCGTGCCCTGCTTGCTGTGCCATGATGCCTTTTGGAGGAATGGCTGCCAAACTAGAATGGAACCGTTTGCGGGCTGAGGGTGTGGGCCAGCACAACAATGCTGTTAAGTTCCTCGGCCAAGATTATGAGACCCTGAAGCAGCAATGTCTGGAGAGTGGCACCTTGTTTGAGGACCCCCAGTTTCCTGCCATCCCATCAGTCCTTGGATTCAAGGAACTGGGGCCAAATTCTTCCAAAACCCGCGGAGTTCGCTGGATGCGTCCTTCGGTGAGTATCTGCTTGAAGGGACCCTCGGAGGACCACTTTGACCTGCTGTTCTGCATTCTGTTAGCAGCTTTTATTAAAAGCCTCTTTGTTCATGGATCCAACTCTAGCATTTATTATCATTATTATTTGCTTCTGGTGGCCTCTATCCATCTTCTAATTAGTCCCACTTTTCTCATTTGGACCTCTTGCTTTGCTCCTTCAATAAATTTTAGTTGAGTCTGGGATCCAGCCCAACTTCAAATGCATCTGAGCTTGCAGAAGACCGCCTAGTCTGCAAAAGGGGTGGAGAAATGCCAGACAACCAATTTCCACACTTGAATATTCACTACAATAGAACTCTCTAGAGTTCCCAGCAGCTTCCTGTGTATCTATGGCACAGGCCCATGTTTTGGAGCCATTATTTAGCTGAATAGGATTATCCATTTTGCTTCAAGGTTTGGGGTATGTAGCAAGATTTATATGCAAAGTCTCCCTCTAAGCTTTGGTATGGCCTGGTTCTTGGTGAGGAAAAAGTAGACCATAATAGGGCATAGGAAGAAATCCTTTGATACAAGCACATGAGATCTGCACAAGCTGGTGCAAACCAAATCATAGATGATGATATCCAGTCAGCTGTGGACTCACAGCCTTAAACAAGCTGCTGTCTCACATTCCCCATCTATTATAAGGTGACAAAAATGCTGGCCTGCATACTGTATTTTTTTGTGTATAAGATGCCCCCAAGATGATTCCTATTTTTTGGAACCCAAAATTTAGAAATTGGGCCAGAGCCCGAACCCAAGCCTGGGCCACAAGAGCCAGAGCCCAAACCCTGCCCAGACCATCTGCACCAGACTCCGAGCTTGAACCCGAGTCCAGGCAGCCTGCACTCAACCCTGAACCCCTGTACATTCACCATCTGGGTATAAGACAGCCCCCAATTTTTGACTAAAAGTTTTAAGCAAAAATTGTCTTATACATTGAAAAATACGGTATTTATTGTAAACTTGGTACACTCCTTATGTTGATAGACTATTGTTTCCATCATCTCTGACCATTGGTCATGCTGGCTGGAACTGATGGGAATTGTAGCATCTGGAGAACCACAGGTTAGCCAGCTCTCTCCCCCTCTCCCCAACCCCGAATGGATAGATGAGAGTGTATTCAACTAAGTTTTTTTCAGAGTACAAATTAATGAACATGATTATGTTGGGTCCATTGATTTCAATGGGTCTACCCTGAGTAAAACTTGTTTGAGATTATAGGTGGTATTCAACAAGAAGAAAACATTGTCCACTCACATTAATCTTTTTAAGACAATCATTCCTGATTTAAGCATGTACATTAATATAAGCAATCCACATGTCTACTTGTTCACATGTAGAAAGAGCAATGAGATATTCAGGGTGGGTGGTGGGTGTTTATGCTTCCAGCCTTGAAGTATAAACCTCTTTGCAGCCATAAGGTTTTGCAGGTTCTGCTTCCGTTGCCCATCTGTTAATCCCCACACCACAGAAATATAATTTAAAAATGTGTGAACACTTGCAAATATCAAGGATTTTCCCGAAACTAAAGTTAAAACTAACGATTTCTGGTCAGAAAATAGGGCACCACAAAACACAATAATAGTGTATGGCTCAAAAATGTTTTATCAGCATTAGATTGCCAGCATCTGCCTGAACTGGCCACCTGTGCTTTAAATGGTCTGGGCGATAGCAGCTGCCTGGCTCAACTGAACTCTGATGCCAACCATTCATTACTGTACTTCAGTGCCAAACTGAACCAGGAGATGTTCCAACATAGAGTCTCCCTTTAACGCCAGAAGCTTTCATCAGTAACAGAATACTTCGTTGAATGTGTTAGACTTGGTTTCTAGATTCTGCTGGTTTTTGTTTTTGTAAAAAAAAAAATCACTCTCCTTTTTTGTTATGGCACTTCAACTTTTTATGTAAAGCACTGCAAAAATAGCTCCTCAACAAAGAACTTGTGCATTGTATTCATTTCTCACATGCACAGTAAAATAAAGGAAAATAAAGTTGCAAGAATCCGAAGATTTGTGTGTGTGTTCTTAAACTCTCCAGAATACATTTAGACCAACCCATAACCCAAGAAACCAGAGCAGGGAGGTCAGAGAGAGCAGGAGATACTAAAAAGAAGAGCAGTACTGAAGTGGGAGAAAGGAACACAATATGGATCTGAGCCATAACAGTCTTTGCCTATCTCCGTTTAAGGATGTTGCATTCATGTTGTGTATTCAGTGCTCCCACTATGTGTGTACAAGTATTCTGAAGAACCCAGCCACAGTTTATATTCCATTTTCTTTCCTCTTTGCAGGAAATTGTGGATGACCCTCAGTTTATCGTTGGAGGTGCTACAAGGACAGATATCTGCCAGGGGGCTCTGGGTGAGTAATGTGTGTTTATCCCTTGGATTGAGAGGGGAGCTGGAGGCACCATAAATGAATCTTAAGAGCAAGAAAGGATATTCCAAGTTTTCTGGTGATTTCAGATGATGAGGAATTTGCTGATACTGAAAACCTAGAGAAGAAATAAGGATATTAGGAATCCAGGTCCACTGGGAAACTGAGGCTGCATTCAGACAGCACTTCATTCCTTCCCCCTCGTCGTCGTCGTCCCCCCCCCCCCCGGCAAAGTTTATGTGATCTTTAACATAACATAAAAGCCACTTCTGGAAGTGCAGCGGACGTTTAGTGGTCATTCCCCTATTAATTGCTTCCAGGGAAAATCTGTTTGCAACACCATTAACTGGGGGGGGGGGATTGGAGGATGAACTTTGGGGTGGTATGCCAACATAACTACTCTTTCCTGCCATTTTCGTGGGGGAATCGTATCACACCTGAGCATAAAGGGTGGGATTGTGGGAACATGTCTGCTGTCTGCTTTTGTGTAGCGCTATGCTTATGGGAGTGAGTGGAATTTAGTGTGACCTGGCAGTCAGTCAAAAAGCCACTGTTCCATAATTCAGCTAGCAAAATGCAGTGTAAAAGGAATGTCAGAAACTGGGACAAAAGTGTAACCAGGAAAACTGGTTCAGCAATCCCCACATCTGAATGCAGCCTGAGTTGACATCTATTTCCTTATTTATCAGGTGACTGCTGGTTGCTAGCTGCTATTGGTTCCTTGACTCTCAATGAGGAACTTTTGCACAGGGTTGTACCCCATGGACAAAGCTTTCAGGAGGACTATGCGGGCATCTTTCACTTCCAGGTAAGGCTCATCTTTCCCACAGAAAGTACTTCAAAGGAAAGCCTGTCTCACAGGTGGATGGGACCCTAAGCTATAGAAAATGTAAAGCTGCAAACAGAGGAAGCCTTGGCTAAGAAGTGGAGTTATTCCTGAAGGGGATAGTTGCCCTGTTCAAACCTAATGTCTACTATCCCATTACCTCAACCCAATCAGCAAAGCTCATAGCTCAGTGGCAGAGTACGTGCTTTGGATGCAAACCATCATCAGTTCAAGCCCTGGCATCTCCAGGTAGAGCTGGGGAAGAACATCTAAGACCTTGGAAAGCCACTGCCAGGCAATATATATTTTACTAAGGTGGTGTAGTCCTCTTCCAGTTTAGTGGTGGAGCCTATTGAGCCTGAGCACCTATCTCAATGCTGCAGTACCCAAGGTGCAGGCTTCTTCAGGAGGAAGAGCAGGATATAAATTGAGTTGTTCCTGTTGTTGTTGTTGTTGTTGTTGTTGTTGTTAATAGATGGAGTGATGGACCATCTTGCTATGTTACTCTGCCTTACCTCATTATTATTCTCCGACTTCTTATTCTTCAGATCTGGCAGTTTGGGGAATGGGTGGATGTAGTGATTGACGATCGGCTGCCAACCAAGGATGGAGAGCTGGTGTTTGTGCACTCAGCGGAGTGCCAGGAGTTCTGGAGTGCTCTGCTGGAAAAAGCTTATGCCAAGTGAGTGCAGCCTCAGCACAGGTTATGCCCTTTTGTGTGTTTTTCCCCAGCAAGCCCTGGTTTGGATTTGTTTCCGTTGTTCTTCAACTCACCACCCTCTGTAACTGGGCCTTCCGGTTTCCAGGAGGCCAGGTTTAAGGCTAGCCTACTAACCGCCAATTCTCTTTGCCATACAGGCTGAACGGCTCTTATGAGGCCCTGTCGGGGGGCAGCACCACAGAGGGCTTTGAGGACTTCACAGGTGGCGTGGCAGAGATGTACGATCTCAAGAAGCCGCCTCGCGACTTGTGCAGGATCATTTCCAAGGCTCTTGAGAGGGGATCCCTGCTTGGCTGCTCCATTGATGTAAGCAGTGCCCCAAAGAGGGAGCTTGTGGGATGTTCCAGATGTGGAATCAAAGTGGGGCAGCAGAGGGAGATCTGGCTTCCCTAATCTGGATCTGATATTTGTTCTGAGGCCAGGGATTCGGTCAATGGAAACCTGTCAGAATAGAACAGTAGAATAGGCCCAAATGTTAACTCAAGTCTCTGTTTGGCTGTGAAGTTCCATTTCACATGTTCATCTGTAGCAAGAGACATTTGGTTGGTGCCCCCTTGTGTTAGGAAAGTGTACGGACAACCACCCTGTTTCAGGCAAATACAGTACAGTTCAGGTTGCCATTTTCTTTTAGTCTTTAGTTGAGTTCTTTTAAAAGTTAGAAAACAATGACGTGAAAAACAGGGGCATGTGAATAGTCTTGTTATGTGCAAATTAGTCAGCTGCTGGTCTGAGATCCATGCGTGACTGAGCATTGTCTGGGATGTTTGCCAAACACACATCTTTTAATTACTCCTGTGTTTTTAAAATGTGAGGAGAGAAAGACAACATTGGTGACCACACACAAGTGCACACCAGTCTAAGCAAGAGAAATGGAATGGTGCCAAGTTGTGAAGGAGGAATGCCTCTGAGCCAAGCATCCTACGCAACAGCTTTTCCTTTCTCCATACCCACTCTTATTGCCCTGCATGCCTGCTCACACATTGTCCACAGGGTGACCTTCTATAAATGTCCATTTGTGAGTTGTAATAAGTCATCCCCCCTCACACTCCCTACTGTTGTGGAGAAAAGCAGTGCCAAGTAAGCCAGAAAAATGAATGAGGGCTACATTCCATACACACACACACACACACACACACACTATGATCTAGTGGGCCAGAACTAATCTGTACATTATCAGAGCATTTACTTTTCACTGTTTGTGTATTCTGAATAATACAAGTGGCCAGTTGGTGAATAGCTTGCAGCTAATCTATGGAATAGCTTTGTGTTGTAAAATGGGGATGGGTGAAGCTGCAGCCCTCCAGATAATGTTGATTTCCAATTCCCATCAGGCCAGCCAGTGTGGCCAGTGATGATGGGAGTTGTAGTCCTAACAAGAACTGGGGGCTGGAGGTTCCCCAACCCTGCTATAGAATGTTGCCTTCAAATGTGAAGAGCTGGTCTTCTCTTGTTGAAAAAGTAAAGAAATCAACCTGGATGTCGTCAGCCCTCCCAGTGATGTTTCACCCATAGTTCTCTGTCAAGTTTCTAAATAACAGTTTTCCAGAAGTCAAAGCCTACACCCACTAAAGGGCCCATTTCCTATGGAAACTGAGCACCTCTTGATGTAGATGCTGTAATGCCCACAGCGTTACTGTGGGCGTTACTTTTGCATCCTTCTGAAATGAACAGGCTTGTAAGAGTTCACAGCCTCTTCAACATTGTGAATGAACTTTTGCCTGAGGCAACTAGGATATACAGGAACCAACACCAAGCTATGAACTGCTGCTGGTACATTGTGTTTAGCAGCCATTTTAGTCCGTTGCCTTTTGGAGAGAGGGGAGGGTTAAGCCTTTTGACCAGTGCCATGTATCCTCTTTCTACAGATCACAAGTGCATTTGACATGGAAGCCATTACCTTCAAGAAACTGGTGAAGGGCCATGCCTATAGCGTCACAGGATTGAAGAATGTGAGTTTCTCTTCAGGGGGCTGTGGAGACCAATTCAAGGGCTGTAGCCATGTGTGTCGGTTGTCTTAATACCTTAACTTTGACAGGTGGACTATCGTGGCCGGCAGGAAGCGCTCATTCGGATAAGGAATCCCTGGGGTCAAGTGGAGTGGACTGGAGCCTGGAGTGATAGGTGGGTTGGACGTGTTCCTGCAGTGACATTAGTAGATGCCGTGCCCAACTGTGACATCTGATATCGATCCCATTTAGGATGCATCCGGGTGACACTTAAAAAAATGTTTCGCAAATGCATTTGCCATCACTCGAACACCAGGTGATGATCTGCATGTGCAATTAAGCCATCACAGGTAGAATTTCCATCTCCTTTCTAACGCAGTGCTTTTTGATCTAATTAGCCATCTAATTAGATTTTAATTTGATCCTGACTTGTTTTTAGGAGGTAATTTGATTATTGTTTGATTTTATACCAGTGTTATATATTTGATGTTAGCCACCCTTAGCCCAGGGAAGGCGGGATACAAATAAAAGTTTGTTGTTGTTGTTGTTGTTGTTGTTGTTGTTATTGAATCTGTTCATCCATGAGCTGGAATGAAACATCAGGTTAGGGTCATGGGTAGCTGCCTAATAGAGTCAGATCAATGGACTGTTTAACTTAGAATTGTCTACACTGACTGGAAGCAGCTCTCCAGGGTTTCAGACAGGAGGGAGAATTGAACGTGGGACTTTTTGAATGCAAAGCATGGGCTCTACCACAGCCCTTTCCTGCTACCAGATAAAACTGGAAGGAGCAACATGTCACTAAAATTCTACTCAATACTGATCCAGAGTAGATTCCAATGTATAGTTAAAAACTTAACACGTTGCAGGATTCTCAAAAAATAGACCAGAGGCAATTTTATTTCATCCAGCATTTGCTACTTGAAGGAAAATGAGCATAATGGTCACAAATCCAGTACGTTCAGGATTGGCACTGTCCATAAGAAATCCAGTTGCAGCAGACTTAACTTAAACTTACAATAACTTATAATAAGTCTAAACCTTAACACTGAGCACACTGTGTACAGAACACCACACCAGAAGGAAAAGAGACAGAAAGAATAACTGAAACCCAGGCTCCTTCTGGCCTCTTATTATAGTCAGCATGACCTTGACAGAAGAGGTAACAGAACCAGTTTAAACCAACTGTACTCAGCTTCTCTGAAGGAATAACTCAAACATCATGAACCTTCTGCTTGTTTCTTTCACACAGAGAAGCTTCAAGAACCCTCTTGAATTAATTAGAATAGGAAAGATCTCCACACATCAGCTCAATACCTTCTGCACTAAGAAATGCAAACTGACACAACATGGGGAGGACGCCCAGCATAACTGTCTTTCTGTTGCTATCTTAGCTCTTCTGAGTGGAACGAAGTGGACCCCGATCAGAGGGAAGAACTGCAGCTAAAAATGGAAGATGGTGAATTCTGGTGAGTTCTGAGACTTGTGGCATTGTTTGTTCCTGGTGTGTACACACAGAGAGACATGCAGATACCCCCAATAATTCCTAATTCTGCAGTGGGATATGCAGAAGCGTTTGGTGCCAATTAATTGCCTCTTTAAAAAAAAAAACAGAACAAAACACCCATAGCTCCTTTCTGTTTGTACCCCAAAGTTGTTTAAAGAGTAGGTGTGGAAAGTGTTTTCTTTTGGCTTCAAGGTTCTTTAAGCATTTGAGCGACGTTGCGCTTGCCCTGCCTGATTCTCCTCTCTGCCCTGTGACTTCAACATACCTTTTTGTCCCTGCAGGATGTCTTTTCGAGACTTTCTACGTGAGTTTTCCAGGCTGGAGATCTGCAACCTCACCCCCGATGCTCTGACCAAGGATGACATGAGCAGATGGCATACCACCCTGTTTGAGGGCACCTGGCGCCGAGGTAGCACAGCAGGAGGCTGCAGGAACCACCCAGGTAACTGCTGCCACCTATTCTTTGTCCGCCCTCTTTGGTTCTGATGGACTAGTAAAGTGACTCCCACATTCTGCAGAGGTGTGATATATAAATTCACCATCCTGGAGCCTCTGCTTGAGCCACGATTTGTAGCCTGATGTCCTCCTTTCTGGATGCCTTAGTTGTGGAAAACTACCTTGGGTTACCACTGTAGTTTCTTAAAAAAAGAAATAGATGAGGAAAGATAGGAAGAAGTAGGAAATGAAGATGAATACTGGTTGCTTTCAAATCTTGATAACCTTGTAGTATATTGTGAGGCTAGTTACTTGACTAGTCAGAGGCTTTTATTGACTCGTAGCAAACTCAAACAGTTAATCTACGTATACAGTCACTACACACCAGTACAAAACAAACACAAGATTGTGCACCACCTTCCCTCTCCCCCTTGCAGCTACATTCTGGATTAACCCCCAGTTCAAAATCAAGCTCTTGGAAGAGGATGATGACCCAGACGACAATGAATTGGCTTGCAGCTTCTTAGTGGCCTTGATGCAAAAGCACCGGCGGAAAGCACGTAAAGCTGGGGAAGACATGCACACCATTGGCTTTGCAGTCTATGAGGTAACCCCATGTGGCTTCCTGGTGTGCCCTTTTGAGCATCATCACTTAATAGGAGCGCATTCCTAACCTTTGCCTGCTTTCTCTCTGTGTGCAGGTTCCTGAGGAGGTATGCCCTGAGCCACCGAAACCCCGTTACTGAATTGTGTGCAAGAATTAAATGGGTTGAGGCCACAGAGTGCTGTTCCCTATTCTGGATGGAATCTGAAACGTGTACCTTCCTCCTGCTTGATGCAAACAGAGACCCATAATGTTGTGCACATCTCTTTGATGGCTGCAGACCAAATGGTCCAGGCTGTATAGGTTCTAAGCTAGAAAGGGGGGTCCAATTCTGCACTGGATGCATCAACAAATTAAGCAAAATCAGTAAATGTGCGGTGGTTGCATGATTTTAGATGGGTTTGCCAGATGCCTTCACGAGACTTTAAAGTGGGATTGTAGTGCTTTAAATGCATGGTGTGAGTGTATGTTTCTAGATATGCACGTGATGCCTAGGCCGTTGTCATCAGATGAAGGAGGGGGCTGCCCCTTTGCTGCCCTATATAATATACCTGAACTGTTTCCTGTCCCAGAACCAGGGCTGCCAGAGTATTCACCTGAAGAAGGAATTCTTCCTGAGGAACCAGTCTCGGGCACGCTCAGAGACCTTTATCAACCTGCGGGAGGTGAGCAACCACATCCGCCTGCCCCCAGGCGAATACATCATTGTGCCCTCCACCTTTGAGCCTCACCAGGAAGCAGACTTCATCCTGCGCGTCTTCACGGAGAAGCAGTCAGACACAGAGTGAGTCCATGCCTTCGGTGTGAGCTACTATCATCTCCTAGGTCTTTGTAAGGGGTGTATGAGCTTTCCTCGGGACTCAGCTACATTTCTGTAAATTAGCTTGGATGCTAGTTGACTTTTGGGGGGTTAAGAAAAGGAAGGCGCTGAGCAGCAGAAGATACTCTAGATTTTGGACAAAAGACTCAAAAGCTAGTTGAGGAATAGACCTGACTTGTATTCCACCCATTGTCTTTATCCTCACAGTGGCTTTCAATGTTTTGCTGCCTGAGTGAGCTGCACAGCAAACTTCCAGATACATCTATTGGGACTGCTCTCTTGAATGGGGACAGTCAAAGTGGAGATGTATTCTACCATATCTCTTGCCCTTCTGCCAGGCTCTCCTCCATCTTCTCAGAACTAGAGGCTTTCCTAACATTGTTCTTTCTTCTCCAGGGAGCTGGATGAGGAGATCAGCGCAGATCTGCCTGATGAGGTAACACTCCAACCCAAGACGGGCAGTTTTAAGTGTCAAACCTCCCTCTTTTTTAATTCTGACTTATTTATGAGAGCATTTAAGTGTGTGTGTGTGTGTGTGTGTGTGTGTGTGTGTGTATTCTGCACATTTCACTGTATCTGGGTCTTAAAGCAGTTTACAAAAAGTAAAAACAATACAGTGTACAAAATTTAAAACATCAAAGTTGATAATACCGAGACAAGTATTCATGGTGCAAATGCCTCCTGGAACAAAATGGTTCTAACCAAGCGTGTGAAGCTCAGCAGGGACAATGCCTGTCTGATTTCTAGTGCGAAGGAGTTCCATAGAGTTGGGCTCGCTACATTCAAGGCATGACTCCAGTGTTGGATTAGAAGCTGGGAGAGCCGTGTTTGAATTCCCACTTGGCCGCGAAACTCACTGGGTGACCTTTCAGCCTACCTCACAAGGTTACTGTGGAGATTAAATGAGGAGAGGGGGAGTGATGTATGCCACCTTGAGCGCCAAAGTTGGGCTAGGAAAGCAATAAATAATACTTTGGTCCATGGGGGGTGATCTCTGTAATTGGCTTGGGACATAAAGGGGCAAGGCGGTTCTTAAGGTATCCTGGGCCTTAGTTCCTCAGGGCTTAGTACACCAGTATAAACACCTTGAACCTGGCCTGGTAGGAAAGGGGAAGCCAATGCAGGTCTCTTAACCCTGCCTTTTCCTATTATCCATCTAGCTGCAGCAATCTGCTCTAGATCAAGCTTTGAGATGAGTCCCAAGGACAGCTCCCCATAAAGCATGTTGCAGTAATATAGTCTTGGGTTACTGTATAAATCACCTGCACATAATAAAATACTTTGTTGAGCATTTGGCTAATGTCCCTTCATGCCAATGTTCCTCCTTCTTAAAGCTACATTTTAAATCATCCTTGTTGGTTAAAACAGGATGGGATGAAGCGTGGAGAATTAAGGGAAGGGAGAAAGCCAGCTGATGGAAAGCGAGAAGATAGCATTTAATGATGGGAGTGTGTAAGATGCTGTCAGTGGTTTTTGAAGATAGCTAGAGGGAAAATTAGGTAGTCAGAGCAGTGCTTCACCTGCTGGTCCTGGTTTTTGTTTCCTCAGGAAGAGATATCTGAGGATGATGTGGACGAAAACTTCAAGAACATGTTCCGGCAGCTTGCAGGAGAGGTAGGTACTGTGATTCAGCATTCCTGTCAGTTTCTTCCCCCTTCAGTTGTTGTGTGCAACGAGCAGGTAAAGTAGCGCCAGTGGCTTTGACAATGTGGAAGTGAGAAGGTGTCGAAGGAGCCTGTTCACCATGGAAAGAGGACTTCACTTGGATCAGAGACCTCTCTGAAGTCTCCTTTCTTCAACCTCATCTACCTCACAGGGGTATTGTAGAGATAAAATGAGGGTGACAGAGGCATGCACATAGAACTTGGAGAATGGAGGGAAAGTTGAGGGGAAGCACAATAGATAAATATCATTGAACAGAAGCACGCTTGTGATCTCTGGAGGAAGATGGCAATAGTTCATTGGAATATGAATTTGAGGCTGAAGGGCTCATAGTCCGGACAAATTTCCATGACAATTCAGTGACTTGGCCTTCCTTGATGTTGTCCAGAACCATCCCTTAATACTAGGGATGCTTGAAGAATTTAGTTTCTGAATTCTGATACAAACTGAGTTTCAAATCTGGGGCTGAGTTTCAAATCAGAAAGCAATTGCCTTTCTGATTTCACACTATGAATTTTGTGATGCCATTCTTGGCTCAAAAAACGTATACCAAAACATGTAAATAAATCTGTTTTGTATGTTTAGTAACCCATTTATTGATTCAAAATGCATTTAAATATATATTTTGCAATAAAATACATATTTAAATATTAATTTTGCTGTAGATAAAAACAACAACACAGAATTGCAGATTGGTGTAGAAGCAGGGCACAGTGAACTTATGAATAGACATGTATGTGAAATCAACATATGGATTGTAGATAGAGTGATCCATTCATCCCTGTGCATTGATAGGCTGCTCGAGGTGGGATCAGAGCCTGAGGAGTTAGGAGTGAGCTGCTTTTGGACCCCTGACAATCTCTGAGCCATGAAATGCTCTTTTAATGATCTGCCTTCTCTCCCTTCCTCCAGGACATGGAAATCAGCGTCTTTGAGCTCCGAACCATTCTGAACAGAGTCATTGCCAGACGTAAGTGCTTCTTATTCAGACTCCTGGCCTATGCTGTGGATATCTCTGAACATCCCATCCAAGTGTAATAACAGTGTGTCTCTTTCCTCCCTCGGCCAGACAAAGATCTGAAGACGGATGGGTTCAGCATGGATTCTTGCCGTAACATGGTCAACCTGATGGATGTATCCTTTCTGCTGAGAAGGGAGAAATGGGGAGGGTTATCTTGGTCAAAGAAAGTGGGGCAAGGATACAAATCTGCTCATAGCATAGAACTACAGGCAAAGGTAGTTTTGCGAGAGAGAGGGGGGGGAGTGTTATTGTATGAAGCTTAATAGCCTAAACCTACTGACCAAGTTTGCACATCACAATAAGCTGTAGTTAATGGTTATCCCTGACTTCATTTAAGTCTGCACCAGGGATCATGCTTCATTTCATTCCCCAAAACCCAATATTTGTGCTTAGCTTACTGATTTCGAAACACCAAAAAGTAAGGAATTGTGATTTGTTTTCTCCAAGTAGATGTGAGGAGGGAGAGAACAGCCTCTTAGATGCTAACATGGTTCCCTTTAGATATTGTACTACAGCTTCCATCAGCTCCTGCCAGCATGGCTTCTGGTCAGGGATGGCAGTTGTGTATACCATTACCTATGTGAAGGGAGCCCCTGTGGCCTCATGATGTGTTCATCATTCACGAATGCAGAGTAGGACAACTTTTGAGGTAGTTGCCTCTTTATTCCTCTTAGTTGTAGACAGGCAGTTGCTTGCAATTGTGCAGCCTCTGTGTATAGTTTGTCCTAGCCCTATAGCAGGCCAGAGACTTATTGTAACTTGCAATTGTTCGGATATTGTGGGAGCCGATCTGTGTTAGTTGAAGGTCATGCAGATTCTCTGGCTTATTCATGGTCGCACTGCTCACAGAAGTGTATTAGGCCACTGTATTTTGTTGCAATTCCCCTCTTCATACACGTGTGTAATTAGTGTGTGTGTTGTGAGCTGTGCTTTGGAGGCAGTTGTCTGCTTACATTAGACACTTCAGTGTGTCAAGATCTTGGGAGCATTCAGCCAACAAGATAAATGTACCATGAGATGGGCCTTATTTTATCTTTCTTTTCCAAATAATTTTTATTAGTTATCCAAATTAATACAGTGGTACGTCGGGTTACAAACACTTTAGGTTACGAACTCCGCTAACCCGGAAGTAGTACCTCGGGTTGAGAACTTTGCCCCAGGAGATGAGAACAGAAATTGCGCACCGGCGGCAGCAGGCGTCCCCATTAGCGAAAGCACGCCTCAGGTTAAGAACAGTTTCGGGTTAAGAACGGACCTCTGGAACGAATTAAGTTCGTAACCCAAGGTACCACTGTACAAATAAAACTTAATTAATTTAATTTAATACATTTTTTAAAAATCAGGTTTCCCGCTCCTGTTGCCAACATATGTCCATCTCTTCTGTTGTTGCCACATTCTTTTTTCTTGAAATCCTCTTAAAATCCTCACTAGATGTAGATGGACCTTTTTTCCCAGTACTGGAATGAAAAATATAGAGAAATATTTTCTGTTGCTAGCCCTTTCTTGCTAAAATAGAACACTATCATTATGTAAATTTTCTTTCCCCTCTCTTCTACTTCACTTTTCATTTCATGTTCCTCCTCTTTATTTTTTGGAAGTGAAAGTGTGTGTGTATATCTCATTCACTCAATATCATTGTGGCCTAGTGCATGATTCCTGGCTGTGCATACCTTTCCCTGCTATTCTCGCTTGAATAGAGTGTTTCATTCTATTGTACAGAGCAGTTCAGAAGTGCAGCCACTCCAAGGTGGCAGACGTGTGGTACCGATAACTGCAAAAGCATTAGGCTGTCTTGTGTGGAAGACAAGGGTGGGTGAGGTGAACCTGGAATCCAGCCAACACTATCTCTACGCTTCTTGTTTCTATCTTCTGCCATGTTGAGCAGTTAATGAGCTTACACCTTCCTCCTCTATTCAACTCGCTCCCCAATACTTTGGGATTAGAAGTCCTCCTTTTTGCACTTAATGTCTTCCCTTGACTCTTCTGCTCTTCAGAAAGATGGCAGCGCTCGCCTGGGCCTTGTGGAGTTTCAGATTTTGTGGAACAAGATTAGGACCTGGCTGGTAAGAGAAGCAGACTTGGCTTGTGTGTGTGTGTGTGTGTGAGAGAGAGAGAGAGAGATAGAGAGAGAGAGAGAGAGAGAGAGAGAGAGAGAGATGTGCTCAACAGAACCTTCGGTGGGAGGAAGGGGCTTAAGGATGGCAAGGGAGTGTGTGTGGAGGAAGCAGAATCTCAGCATCATCTTCTTTCTCTATCATGACAGAATGTCTTTCGCCAGCATGACCTGGACAAGTCAGGCACTATGAGCTCTTATGAGATGCGCCTGGCTTTGGAAACATGTGGTAAGCATGGAAGGGGATGTTTCCAAACACTTTGGTGGTGGGTTGCTGGGATCCTTATTGGCTGCAGACCCTGATATTGTGACTGTGCTATGTAGTCTGAATCCATACCAGTCTCCTACAATAGCATTATTTTCTAATCGCTATCCAGGGCTTTTTTTTGCCAAGGTGGGGGACAGAATTCATTTCTCAGAATCTGAACACAGAACCACTAAACAATGCCATCTGAGGAGGAGTGATGGTCTTTATTCTCAGACTTCCTGTGTGGAAGCAGTTCGGCCTTTAGTTTCTAGTGCCATACGCCTACTGGAACAGCTTTGGATTTGGCAGCAATTCATCAGAACTGCACGTGGGTAGAAAAAAAATATTCTGTGACTTGAGAGCGGAAATTCTCCTTCAGCATTCCTTTTCTTAAAAAAATTCAGGAAGGACATTTGGCAACATCTGTGTGGTAAATATAGGCGCAATCTTAGACCAATACAATCAGCCAAAGATGGTCCTGTGCCCATCTTCACAAGTTTTCACACTCTTACCCCACCCCCCGGGGTGCAGTGAATATTGAACTGTTTTTTCTGGCCTTGACTCTTATGCTGAACCTCATTAAGGCAGAGAAGGCCTCCGTTTCTTTCAAGCTGGTTTAACACTCCCATTTCTACCTTTTTAGGCTTCAAACTGGACAACAAGTTGCACCAAGTGGTGGTGGCACGTTATGCTGACGAGTCATTGGGCGTGGACTTTGATAACTTTGTCTGTTGCTTAGTCAAGTTGGAGACGATGTTCAGTAAGTGGTTCTGAGAAGGGAGCCATCTCTCTGGGCAATCTGCCCAACGGCGTGTAGGAACATGCCTTTAGGCCTGAAGTGCACACTCTTGTATTTCTCTATTGGTGACAGTTGGTATAAAACGGCTATCCCAGACAAACTGTTCTTTTGGGGTGTAGGTAACGGCTACACAGCTATCACTCCTTATTAATTTCAGCTGGGTTTCTCCTTGAGAGAAAAGAGGAGGAAGTAGCTCCCTCCAGACAGGCCGCTGCTTGTGGTAGGCCTTAGATAATATCTTAGAGGTTATCACTTTCCTCTGGTGATGGTTATATGGACTCAGAGGGGACATAACACCCCACACACACTTGGCTTGTCAGTGTTTCTGCAGTAATGGACATTCTGCCAACAGTGAGGATCAATATGAGCCCCTCTTGGCTTTTGAAATGTGATGGTGTTTCGCCTAAGGATGTAACGTATCCTGGTTCCTGGTATACAACAGATTCTCCTTGCCAGGTTTTGAAGGGCAAGTCTCCTTTTGACAGGGTTTAGGTAGGAACATGATAAATCAGGAGCCAAGAGCCACCACTCTGACAAGAAGGATATTTTAACTATGGCCAGCAGGCCGCCAACATCAAGAAAAATAAACAGGCAAGGAAATTTATGAGTAGGCATTTTTAACATTCATTGTGCCTACAAGCCATTGAAGATCAATTCAGTGCTTACTGGATTTAGCTGAGGCCCAATTCCAGGCATCCTTGGACAGGCCATTTCGGAAGTGGTGGTCTGCCTGTGGAGCTCCATCCCTAGATATGTTTGTTTAGTTCCTACTTGTTTTGTATTTAAAACATCAATTTAAAAGGATCTGGATTGCTCCAGCCTTTATTTGTAAGTTTCCTTAGGGACCACCTTGATGAGAACAGATGGAACAGAAGTCCTTTCAATGACTGATCACCTTGTGTTTTCTCTTAAAACTCTGTAGGATTCTTCAATAGCATGGATCCTGAAGGCAGTGGGAGTGCTGTGATGAACCTCGGTGAGGTAAGAAGACTGAGGCAGGACTTGAAAGGTGACAGAAAGTGTGTTCACAATATTGCAGCCCTGCTGTCCCTTTCAGAGCTCCTGTCATGCGTTAAATGTGCAGAGGGCACTTAATTGATTGCATCAAACTATTCATTGGAAAGGTTGGCCACTGAGAAATTGGAAGGGATGAGAAGGTTGACAGCAGAAGGCTAGGTGGGGAGAAGTGACAGGAATGAAGCCAGGGAATGAAGAGGAATAGCCCATGTTTTTGCCATGTTGTGTGGAGAGAACCATTGTGTTTTGGTGATGGGTTGAAAATGGAGAATAAAGGAGGAAGAGAAGATAAAGGTCCAAGGCCTAGTGCCTTGTTAATTTGGTGGCAAAGTGAGGCGCTAGTCTCAGGCAGCTAATAAATGTAGGGAGACCATGAAGGCAGCTCCCTGGCTGTTCCTGCTGTGTCCCTTAGCTATGCCCTTCTACTGGAAGCCTGTTCTGCAACTCCTCATCTAGTCTATTGTCCTCAGACGTGGTGGAGGACAGTACTAAAGTAAGATTCAGCTGCCAATCCAGTAGAGTTCATTGGGGAGGGTACCATCTTGTCCTTTGCCTCGGGTAGCCAAATATCTTGGGCCACGCCTGAGTCAGATTTAGGTGGTGGGGGGGAGCAGTTTATGGTCCAGTTCTTCATCTACCTTCTGGGCCCTCACAGGTGTACTCACTCTTGCTTTCCTTCTCTCACAGTGGCTGATGTTCACAATGTGCGGCTAAAGAAGAGACAGGCGTTTGCTGAGACGACCCTCTTGGACTGGGCTGCCCCAAGTGCCTCCCTTACGTTAGGCTGACTGACCTAGGATGGCCCATTATCCCTATTTCTTCCTCTTACCTCCTCATTCCCAAGCTCAGAGCCTGCTTCCATTTCCCCCCTCCATGAAACAGACACAGCCGGTACCCTGTGACTTAAGCTCCCTTACATCACTTATTTAGGGGGATCAAAAGCTCTTCTATGGGAGCTGGGCAGAGAAGGAACAGCTCATATCCTGCTGTGAGTGTGGCTTGTGGTAACAGCAGCACTTAGGCGATCAAGGGGTAGTGAGAGAAGTGCATGGGTGCATGTTGGGCCATTGCATGCGGACATTTGTGTAGCTATACCCTTTGCCAGGAGGAGGCCTGCCTGCCTTCACAGTTATCAAAAGGAGGCAGGGGTGCGGTTGTGCCCTCTTCTCAAAGGTTGGCCTCTCCCTACTCACTGGCTACTAGCAATTTGGATCTTGCACAGAAATCTCGCTTGTTCTCTCGCCGCTCTGAGCATTGCAAGATCCCCTGCTCTGCTTTTCTCCAGTAAACTCGGTGGCAGGATGGAAAGGGATCTGTGTCCTTAATTTAACTCTCAAAGAGTTTTCTGAAGTGATGGCATGACCTCCAGAGCTGGTGCCAAAAGGCTGGTGAAGTCAGTGTTATTTGTCAAGACAAATAACAGGCCCCACTGCCCACAAGTGCCACCATTCTCGTTTTGCACAGAACATCCATGGAAGTTGGAGGCACAGGAACAGAGGAAACTGCCTTGGTCCATCTAGCTCAGCATTTCTCCACTAACTGGCAGTGTGGCTCTCCAAGTATATCCTCACTTTTACTAGGAGATGCTGGGGATTGCACCTGACACTTTCTGCATGCAAAGCAGACACTGTCTACCACTGAACTACAGCAGTTTGGCATTAGTGGGAGAGAGTTATCTGTTTGCACGCTAGTCTCTTCTGAGTTAAGAACTGCACTGCAGCCTCCTTGATACTTGCATGCACACTGGTGAAAGAAGAGGGCTTTGGATAACTTCACATTTCTTCAGGTACCCAAAGCATCAGAGTTCTTGCATCGTTAGGACCCAGTGCTCAGAATAAGTAATTCACGCTTTTAAAGGCCAAATTTTCAAAACAATAAAACATCACAGCTGTGGCAGTGCTTTCAATCTCATTGTTACATGTTTGGGCAAGAACCCTTTTTAAAAAGCAAAACCAAAGCATTCAAGAGTTGGGGAGGACCCCGCAGGCTGCCTCAAGTGTCACATGAACTTGATGCAGTACCCCTAATAGGTGAAAGGATCCAGAAGTTAAGAATGAAAGATTCTGGCTCCTTGCACCGGATGGGTTAGTGACAGCTGGGAGACCTGGTACTGCTTTCTTGCTGGATTTGTAAGCACAGGCTTGCCTAATCATTACAAGCCTTGTGGAAGCACTCTGACAATAGTTTTAAAACCATATAGTAAATACACAGATTAGCCTAAGCAAAGGGTGAAGTCCCTTGTTCTGAGGACCGTTCCCATGCCTGCCTTTGACTTGCACTGTCGTCTTGGCCAAGTCCTTTTTATGCTTTTAGCTTTTCCCTTCTTCTGAGTGGAAAAATAGATACAAATTCGGGAATGTGTTGCTCTTAGATTGCTCATTAATGCTAATGGCTACAGTGTAGTTGAATGCAGTGCTGCCTCTTTCATTCTTATACCTTTCCATCAATTTCCTGTGATGAGGACAAAGATCCCCACTTAATTGCAGTTCCAGCTCTCTGCAAGCCTTCCAGCCTAGCACTGTAGGCAGCCTGAGGCAGGATTGGTTTTCTACTGCGACGTGTTCCCAAAATGGCTGCCTCTCTTTGGATTTACTAGTACAGAACAACTGCCAGCCTTTGGTGCTACTTTAGCATGGATCAGAATCTCCACTCCCTGTTAAAAACATGGTTGAGAAAAGTGGGGTGTGGTAGAGTCCTAATATAGCAAAGCTGTATGAGATGGGGAAAGGGAAGATCTTAAAAGCCACCTGAGTAATTGCTTGATACACAAACATTGCAGTTGCATCATTTTGATGCCAGTTGTAATATCTGATGCTAGTGGTAGGGAGGTTATTCTTTGGATTGCACCTGTAATAGGTAGCACTTGGCCCAAGTCATACCTCATGTCTGGCTCCTGAAAAGGGTTCTGAATTTGGTGTCCTGAGCTAAACCGGGCAGATTAAGAAAATGGGAGTCTGCTTTGCATAAATTCTGTTTCTGAGGCTGAGATTTTGAGAGGGCTAGGATGCCCCAATAAGGTCAGAGGCAGATAAAACAAAACATGGATGTGAAGGTTTTGTGTAGCCATTCAGGGCTGAGGTCAAGTACCTCTGAGAGCAGGATACAGAGGCATCTGCTGAAGGCATAAGGGTTAGAAGCCCTACTCTGCCACCTCCATGTGCAGGCTTCTTCAAACACTGCCAATGCACTCCCAAGTTAATCTCTTCCCCATCTCTCTTTAAAATTTGCCAAAAGAAAACTGAAAATGTTCTGGATGCCAAATTCCCATGCTGCATTCTTCACTTGTCTAGCCCTTAGTCATGCAGCTTAATTCTTCACCCATTTGAGAATGTAAAATGGGAGTTTTCTGAAGGGTACATTCAAGCCAGCTTTGCACCACCCAGGCCACTTAATGGAAAGGAGATGCTTAGGTGAGATGCAGCCAAATTGGATTTTTCAAAATGGAACAGTAGTGAGTTCAGATTCTACAGCAGGCATAGGCAAACTCGGCCCTTCAGATGTTTTGGGACTACAGCTCCCATCATCCCTAGCTAACAGGACCAGTGGTCAGGGATGATGGGAGTTGTAGTCCCAAAACATCTGGAGGGCTGAGTTTGCCTATGCCTGTTCTACAGTTCTTCCATGGACTCTCATTCTTTCCTGCCTATATCATACTCTTCACTCCCATGAGGGCATTTCCAGCTTCTGGGTCTTTTCTTACCTCCGTTGTGAGGAACCCACATGCGGCATATCCTCCTGCCCCACCACCAGCCCAAACCCCTTCATGGCCCCTGTCTATATCCAGGCTGCTCGTGCCCTTAGTGCTTTGTTGCAGGGACCCACAACCACCTGCTGCCTTAGAATTCCTGCAGAACTTGGCTGCGATTATAACCACTTCAGCTCAGAGGGCAGAGCTGCCTCCTCAGTCTGATTTGCGACATATGTGAAATAATAAATAGAGATATATATCAAGCTATGTTTATTCTGACATTTTTATTGGATGTATATAGAAAATGTTGATCTACACATTTATCGCTGTATATATTTAGGGGTAGGGGGATGCTCCTTGAATTTGTGTCAATATCTTACTGGAGAATCCAGCACTAGCTCATGGGGTCTGGAGGCGAAGGCACCGGAGGGCAGTCTCGCTCCTTTGCGCTGAGGTTCTCCCCTAAATTCCTTCTTTAATGTGTCTTTAAGTCCAATTCTGGTGTGGGGAAACCCCTTTTTGCGCCACTGAGCCTCTGCTCCCGGGAAATCCACCCGAGTAGGGGCAACTTACGCCTCCCGTTGCTCCTACTTAGCCTCTCCAGGTACTGAGTCTGTCTTGAGCAGCTCAGATCGCAAACTCCAACCTGCTGCTGAGTGTTCTGAAAGCCCCCTAGAAAACTTCTATAAACTTCAGGTTTCCTTCTGCGCATTATATATTTGGGGAAGACAGGTATTTCCCAGAAATAGTTTGTGCGCAGTCCAATAGGAGCAAAATAAATAGAATTAAAAACTATTTTTGTTAAGGTAGTTGCAAAGCAAATATATAATAACATCTGTAACTCCAAGTTCAGATATAAGAGTTTGCCAACTGGCACCTAGTATCTTGATGTCAACATGCCTTTTATTTATTTAGCAGCGTTCATATAACAACAACAAAAAAAGTCTTAAGAGGCTTACAGAAGTGGTATAAAATATTCAGTAAAATAATAAAGAAATGCACACAAGCAGGCATTAAAAAACTGCAACAGAGGTGTGTGCCTGATACAAGCAGAGCGTTCCAGAAAATCGCTACCATGCTAAAAAAGATTTTTCATGTATGGAGTAAAAGTGTGGCATATGATCAATGTCAAAGATTACAGGTGTAATCTTTACTCCTTTTGGCAGAAGAAGAGAAAAGCTACAGAGTCAAGCAAAAGGTAAAGTGGGGCAAGATTGGCTGTTTGTTTACCAGAAGGTTACTCCTCCCAGGGATTTACCGTATTTTTTGCACCATAACACTCACTTTTTTCCTCCTAGAAAGTAAGGGGAAATGTCTGTGCGTGTTATGGAGGGAATGCCTATGGATGGCAGGGGGGATCTGGTGCAGTCGTGAGCAGAGGATCCATGGTTCCCCTTCCTTCTCTCCTCCGTGGCTCGCTTTGAAACAGCAAAGCGGGAGAAGAGCCGCTGAGTGGGGAGGAGAGAGGGACAGAGAGCCTGCTTGCTTTAAAGGAGCAAAGCGGGAGAGGAGAGGAGCCGCTTACACGAGTGTAAGCGGCTCCTGTCCGGTTGGCTCCTTTAAAGCAAGCAGGCTCTCTGTCCCTCTCTCCTCCCCACTCAGCTGGCTAAATAGCAGCAAAGTTTTTCAGCAAGCCGGGGAGGAGGGAGAGAAGCAGAGCCTCTTCTGCATTATTATTAGCAGCATCCTTCTCCACCCACCCCACGCGTGCTCCTTGTTCCTTGAGTGCTTTTTCTTCACTCCCCACTTAAAACGTGGTTACAAAGCACGGATCCACATGGATCCTCAGGATTTTTGCACTGGGTCATCCCAAATTCACCATCAGATCACATAGCATGTCCATGGCTACAGCTTGCACCAAAAAATCATGCACCCACTGTTGCCTGGGGCCGCAGTGGTGCAAAAACGTGGTTACAAAGCATGGATCCACATGGATTCTCAGGATTTTTGCATTGGGCTACCCCAACCTCACTGTCTGATCACATGTCTGTGGCCACAGCATGAACCACAAAAATCATACATCCACTGTTTCGTTTAGAATATTTTTTTTCTTGTTTTCCTCCTCTAAAAACTATGTGCGTGTTATGGTCAGGTGCATGTTATAGAGCGAAAAATATGGCATTTATTTTTTTTAGTGTTCAATAGACCACTTCAATTTCTCTTGGTACTATGATTTTTATCCAGAAGCCACTAGGTGGCAGGAAAGCTCTTTCGTCGGCGCTGCTGAACTCCCAGACTCCTATCTGCCAGTCCTACTGCGATCTGCAACTTTGCCAGTGGGCTGGATTCCAGCAAAGTTGTCCTGCTGGCTTAAACTCTGGAAGAAGCCTGTATTGGAGTTAATGAAGAAAGGGGTTGACTCAAGAAAGGCAGGGAAGGGCTTGCCAGGTTGGGCATCGCCTCCTCCCTCTCACACCACTCACAGCCTTGAGGCCATACAATTCGGTCATCCAGCTTCTAAAAGTACCTTGAGGAGAAAGGAATGGTGTGAAGAATTTTTTTTTGCAAGGCACTTGGCCACCTCTTGTTCTTTTCCCCCTTATTTCTATAAAGCTTGGAGTGATTGCAGTGCCCTAGCCTTGTGGGTGGGTGCCCTTCTGGCCCATAGAAATCCTGTCCTTCAAGGGGATTAAGGCCCCTTGTGTTTAAGTGGTTGTACCTTGTGGTAGGACAGCTCTGTGGACAGCAAATTGAGAGAAGGATTGCATGGGAGAGAAGGAGTGGCCTGCAGGCACCAAACAAAGCTGTACATATGTCCATTGCAGCTGTGCTGCCTGTACATCCAGGGTCTCTAGAGGAACTCGAATGGTAGCTTGGGAGACCCCAACAGGACACACACACACAAAACCTAATGTGAGTATTGTAGATGATATGTTAGCGCTACAGTGCCATGTCCAAGTGTCTGGAAACCTATTGCCTGAAGATTCAATGCAGAAGATTTTGAGCATGCCTGGCCCAGAAAAGGGAATCCAACAGGAGATCTAGAGGAAGGAGAAATATCTCCTGCATGTTAGCAACCAAAGTGGGAGGGTGTGCTGTGGCGGATCTTGGTGTCTCAAATTTCAGTGGCGCCCTGTGTGGTGCCAAAATCTAGCACCCCACCCCACCTTTTGCCTTCCATTAGATAGTTGAGGCACCTGCTGCGGTACCCCAGAAACTCTGTGCCCCTAGATCAGCCTGTGTGTGAGAGAGAGGGACTCCAGAAGCGTGATTTCAAAAAATCGATCTGAAGCTCTTGGCCTCAACTGTTGCAGTAAATGAGCTGTTAGCGTTCACTTCCAAGTGGTGATTTTAATGGTAAAGAAGCTAGCACTTAATATCTTTCAGCTTGGAATATTTACAAGCCCTTGTGGAGCACCAGCGGACACTTTTCTCCTTTGGCAACAGACGCCGATCTCACTAGGCGGGCCCAACCCAGGAGCCCTGTGCCAAGGCTGCAACAAGAGCAGATCTTGTTCTTTTCCACCTGGCCGTTGCATCTCTGCAGCTCAGCCGTCAGGGTGCTACTTGATGAAGGCTAGTGAGAGCACTGGGAACATGAAGAGCTTTCTCAGAAGCCTGGAGATTAGCACGGCGGGCAAGGAAGCAAGGAAAATCCAGCACTTCCGGCCTGCTGGGCTTGGGAGAGTGGACCACACACGGCACTTGCCCGTGGGCAGCCTCTGTAGAAGGCCAAAGCTCTTTCCTGTGTTTTTAAGCAAGCCGTGGCTCACAGCTGGATATAAAAAGCTTCCAGGAAAACTCCTACAAATGAAGGAGGTGGGCACTCACGTCACTCAAACCAGGGTTCTCCTGCTCTTGGCTGAAACAGATTACTCAACAACTGGTTTCCCCCACATATATTTAACTGCCCCTCATCTGAGGTGAGAAATCATGGGATGGGGAAAGCAACCCTCAGGAGAAGCCATTCCCACGCACTCTGAAAACAAACAAAAATGCTGTGTTGTATATTGCTTCAGGATGCCTCACAGGAAGTGACTCATAAATGAAATAAATGCTAACAATGGGAACAAGAGGGATTGCTGATTCTGTCAGAAGTCCCTTAAGATGAAGAGCTGGGATCCTTGGGCATCTACCTAGGCCCTGAGAGGGCCCACTTAATTCCCCTGCCCCAGTCATAGCACTTGGATCTAGCCATCCTTTTAATTTGCCACCGCACCCCTGAGTGTGGGGCATGATGGGAAATGTAAAGGGTGGCTGGGCACAGCCCCACCTGGTGCTCCTTAGTGCACTGCCACCACTGCCAGATCAGCCTTCGAAGGTACGCTGACAGAGGAGGTGGCCCACATGGAGCTACTTGGGCCAGTGACTCTTCAGCCCTGGAGTCAGTCCTGAGAATGTGCTGCAGAGAGCTTCATTGAGATAGTACCGCCTAAAGCAGCTCTCAGAGGGATCTCTAGCTGTGCAGCAGGGATGGGACACCTCAGGCCTAGGGAATAAATGTGGCCCTTCCAAGACCCTCTGTCTGGCCTCAGGACTCTCCTCAGGTCACATCCCCTCTCTCCAGCTTGCACCTCTCACTGGCCCTACTTTGTCTGTCCTGGTATTTTGAAAATTTGTTTAGTGTATTTGCCTGGCTGGAATGTGTCCTTGAATGCTATTGCTTGTCTTGATAGAGGATGGTAAGAAAGGAGTGGGTGAGTAGAGGAACTAGCCTACTGTACAAGAGTAAGATTCTCATTCTTTCCTCCACCTGCTTTTGCCTCTGGCCTTGCCCATGGCTGACCTGAGGGCCCTGGACAATTGCTCAGAAGGGGATCTGTTCTGAGGCTGAAAATGGTTCCCAGTCCCTGCTGTACAGCAACGAATAACTCTAGGCACTTTATGAATAATGAGAAATAAGGGGATATAGAGTACGTTCACATGCCAGTATCCTGTTTCAGACCTTACAGGGTGGCGTACATGGTTCTCCTCCTCCCCATTTTATCCTCAAAACAACCCTACGAGGTTGGTTAGGCTAAGGGACAGTGACTGTCTCCAGGGTCACCCAGTGAGCTTCATGGATGTGGGGGGATTTGAACTCTGGTTTCCCAAGTCCTAGTCCAGCACTCTAACCACTACACTGCATTGGTTTTAAAGGACAATTTTGGCACAGAGTTGAACTGGTAAATCAGAGGATGACAGGTAGGCATAATTTGAGATGTGTTTGCTTGTCAGAAGTCACCAGCAGGACTAGCAAATGGCCCCAGAAATTAACCCCAGGTAGGGGTTTGGGAGCAAGAAGGAATAGTAAGTGAATTCTAGATGGGATAACTTTGATCCTGATTGGCCAACTCAAAGTGTTGTGTGATTATTTGCAGGCAGGGAATGGAGGCAAACTAGTTATTTACGTAGAGGTCTGTCTCCTTGGAAACAACTTTGACCTCATTCTTCTTATGCACCTTGAGCAGCTCCAGGTTTCGGACAGGCACCTCTTTAGTTCCTCACATGAAAGAGGGAGGCTGTCAAAACTCTGAAAAGGAACTTGTTTGTGGCAAAGAGCAGCTGGGGTCAGAGCACAGAAGCCCAGGAGAGAGAGGGAAAGTAGGAGATTGCAGCACAAATTTGCGAGAAATGCAGTTGACATCAGCACAGGGCTAAATACAGGCAAGCAACTTAACTTTACCATGTGGTAAGTGTTGGAGGAAACTGACTACTAGATAAATCCCTCAATCTTTCCTACACATTAGAATGCAGGGAATCATGGCACCTTTTTATTAGTACATACAACCAACCAAAACAAGGGTGAAAAGCTTGATAAGTTGATTGTCTGCATTTATGTGGAGCAATATATCTCAGGAGTCTTCAGTCCATGGAGGAACTGTGATACTGGTAAACTTGTTCTGGTATTAGGACAACTTATGACATTCTTGAGTCTCCCTCCCAACGTATGTGCGCATGTGCGCGCACACACACACAGAGTCCCATTTACTACTAATCTCTCATAAATACTTGGCCACTACAAATAAATATAAACATACTGTATTTCAAAGACAGTAAAAAATAGGACTGATCATGATTTTTAAGTGCGCTTACGTGCATGTGTGGGCATGCACACAGAACTCTGGATTCTGAAGAAATTCAAGTTAGAATGATGAGTTTCAACCCAACAATGTTCCAGTATTTGCAAATAAGACACTTTGAACATGTAGCACCTAAAAAAAATCACTTCTTTAAATAGAGAACATATTCTTCAGTCTCTACCATTGAAAGTCTTGGGATTTATTAGTGCTGAACTTTTGTTAATTTTTAAAATCACAATACTGGGAATAAGGCGGGGCATGATCTCCTTTTTCACGAACAAAATGGTCTTTGTTCAGTCGCTTGTAATACACCTATTTGTCTAATAGACCAAAATATACTAAATGGGCAGGGGATCTTAGTAAGCCAATATCAGACAGGGAATGGAGATATACACAACAGAGCCAGGTTCAAGGTTTTTGCATTTTACAGGGCCCATAACAAGTTGGGTCCAGAATATCTTAGGGACCACCTGATCCCCGATCCCTGATTGATCATTGAAGTCTTTGGAGGTGTCACTGCTAGTGGTCCCCCAAAGCTTGTTATCCGGAACCGTATGGTCAATGTTGTGGGCCCAATTTTACAGAAATCCATTCCAGTGGAGATCAGACTGGCCCCACCCCTGATGAACATCTGACACTTACTGAAGTCTTCTTTTATTACAGCAGACTTTTTGACCAAGTTCTGATGTAATAGTTTCAACACATTCTTAGTTTCATTGTATTGAATTTCCTCTGCACCACTTAGAGATGACTGTCAGTAGGTGGTACACAATTTTTTGAAATGAATAAATATACTCCATTACTTGAACCTGCTTCTTCTTTTTCTTTTAGTATGAGCTTGAAATAAATGGCTTCTCTCTCCCCTCCTCCAAATTCTGTGTCACTTAATGTTATACCATGCGATCTTCCTGGCAATTCTGATTTCCTCTTGGGCACTAACTAGTTTTCTCCATTGCCACTTCAGTCAAGCCAAGGTTCTGGCCTCTGCTACTCCTTGGAGCCAGCTGCCTTTCCTGTCCCACCATTTGTTTCCCCTCCCAAGCAACTGCTTGCATAATTCTTGAGCTTCTCCCAAGCCAGCCAGACACTTCTTAGCAAATGGAGGGGTGAGGGGAATCCACACAGCTGGTGCCCACCTGTTAATGTCAGCTGCTGCTGCCCATTGCACGCAACAGGCTCTCTGACACTCCCTCTGTGTCCATCAGATGCGGGTTCTCCCTTCTCCTCCCTATCTTACTTGCTGCAGGAATTCCAGGCTTGCTGGCACAAAAAGTCCCTTTGTAAGATTGGGCAGGGGTGGGGAGAGGCACCCAGGATGCCCCAGCTGCTGCTTCTATTCACAGGGTGGCTTCAGCTTTTGGAGTCTTCTTAACACTTGCTGTAAAAGGATTGCGGTTGCTGAGACTAGGTGAAGAGCCAAGTGGGAAACTGCAGCAGGAATTCCAGGCTGGGAGCAGCAGCAAACTAAGCTCACTGATCACTGACTACCCCTCAGACAAAAGGGGAAACTGAGTCATGCAGCCCAGATCCAAATTGTGTGCCTATCTTTGGTCAGGAAAAGAGTGAAATTATATGGTATGGGGCCCTGCTTCTCAAGCCGTTTTAATGCTTGAAGTCATTGTGCCCATTGATGGAAATGAGTCCCTGGCAAATTGCAGGAGTCACTCCAGGTTTGGAGAAGTTGGCTTTTGGCCCATCTATAAATGGCTTCTTCTACTTCAGCCTTCCTTAGCCTGGTACCCTCCAAATGCTTTGGACTACAATTCCCATCAACTCTTGCCATTGGCCATGACAGCTAGGAGCTGTAGTCCAAAACATATGGAGGTCACACACCAGGTTGGAGAAGTCTGTCCTGCATCAGCGAGCTCCTCTATAACACCCTCATCTTTAGTAGGTGGCAAAACTGTTCAACAACGGCTTGCATTCCCCATAACTGCCTTCCATCCACTTTGGGGGAATAATTTTTGATTTATTATCTGACTTGTGGCCCTCCAGGTAGGGCCAACTCCCATCAGCCCCAGACAGAGTTCAGAGATGATAGCACTGTACCCCAACAACATCTGGAGTGTCATTAACTGGCAGGATGATGGGGAGGAGGAAGAGGATCCTGGCAAGGGTGTAGCCCTGACTGGGACACCAGTGAAAGCAGGGGATGGGGAAGGAAGTACTCACAGGGTGACGGAGGATGGCAAGGCGGTGAGGGTCAGTGCACATGAACCAGAGCAACAGGATCCATCAGCAGAGCTAGAGGAGCTCCAGGGAGGAGGTTGCTCCAGGAGGGTTGCTCCAGGAGGCTGAGGCAGGCAAGGGCCCACAGCCCAGCTCCCTGTGATTCCTCAGCTGGAGAATGCTTAGAGCAGGTGCCCATGTTGATGGACCTTGACTTGGATGCTCCTGGACTTCTATGGGACTTTGGACTTGTGGATTTATCCCTGGTCTTTGAACATTGGACTTGACATACTGAGGTAGGATAGGGGTTCAGGACATGGAGGGCCATAGGTTACCCATCTCTGTTTTTGACATGGTTGCTCATTGCCTCTAGAAAACTTTTTTTCTTGGTGCCCGAAAGGCTTCCCCATCCCCATTCCTGAAAAGAGACACAAAACCAAAAACTCATCTCTTTGTAAAAACCTTTATTTGCTTTCCTCCCTTAAAATTCATGCCAAAACAGCAAATGCACTTACTGACTATAACACCTTCAGGTTAGAGCTAGTCATTGACCAGATGGTTTTCTAATTATCTGACCAAAGTCCAAGAAGCGATTCTGTGCTGTTTAGTCAGCTCCTTCTTATCCTTCATTTGGCACACATGAGCAATGTATGTAAGCTAACTGAGCAAAGCAAATTGCAATTTTTGTACTGAAAAACTTCCGCCCTGAAATGACACTAATAAATCGCTTTTTGCGAAGCAATACTAACTTGTGCAATGGTTCTGCTATTCCCTCCCCCAGCTGTGCATATTTTCACCTTCTTTATCTGTACCATATCACACAGTCCCTCCAAATCTTCTGATGCTTTTCTGCCCGTGAGGATGAGTGAAAACATATTTCTCTCCCTTCTGCTCCACAACACCTCAAATGGCTTGAAGTTGAAAGCAGAGGAGACTTGGAGAAGAAGCTCTCTATGCAGCCTCCTGCCCAATACATTACTAGTCAAATGATCAATATTTTGCTAAACATATTAAGTTAATGCTAACCCAACTCATGTCAAGGTAATTTCATGTCAGTGTCAGAGAACTCATGGAACTAGATTGTCAGAAGAGATCCAAAATGCACATCTTGCCCAAAGAGTAACCTCTACAGAATCCATTGTTTATTTATGATGTTGCATTTCTAACTCCTTGGATCAATTTTATCTGTAAGCTACTTTGGAAGCCATTTTTTTGGCTAAAGCATAGTATAGTTACATATGAAACAAACCCCCTTCAGAAAACCCTATTCCATTAGGCTTCCACAATTCAATTGCAAAAGCCAACATTTGAAGAGGAAATACTTGTCTGAATGCTGCAACCATTGTTTCCATTCACCACCTCTTCCATTCCATGTTTTCTTGCTAGCTTCCTCCACAGTTTAGCCCAGCAGCAGCTATCTGTCAGTTTCAATTTGAATGTGCTTTTAACTATATTAAAGAGATTGCAGCTTCATCTCTTTTGATACAACAAATGTAAAAAAATGATTTGCAAATGGACAGCTTTGAAGAGATGCTTCATATGGACATATGGGTAATGAGGGGGTAGCAAATGAAGGGGCAAGTAGGCCCTAAGCCTAAGGACACCAGCCTGGCATGCAAGTTTATAAGGTGGTCTGCAAAGAAAGAAGGAGTGAGCCATTTCTGGCTGTGATGAGCATGTTAAGTCTGAGCCCACAGAATCTTGGGAAGACAAGATGGAAGACAGCTGGCCTACCCCACCTGCCTCAAACAACTGATGTTCCAGAACTGGCAAAGTTATCAGACAATTAGTTCTTATTTCCCCAAGTTATTTATAGTCCCTTAAGAATGAATGGGCCATATTGTCCCTTCTCAGGAACCGGTGGAGGGTTTAGCCTGCCATACTTCTCTTACCTCAACCACAGAACTACGTATGTCAGCCACGCAGCTGCTTTCAACAGGCTTCTCCTCTCAGAAGGGGAGATTTTGATACTTCCTGGAGCCAACAACAAATACAGCTGTCTTTCCAGGGCTTAGCTTAGGAGCTGTAAAACTGGTGTGAAGACCACAACAAAGGTTGCTTGCTGCATTTGCCAACAAAGGTTTTGCCCCTGAGAGAGTATTGCCTTCTTGTATGTGTTGTCCACATTGGACTGGACTCCCTGTCTTGAGCAATAATTCCCAAAGAAATAGAAAACAGTATATGCCTTTGATGAATTCCAGGCCATGCCACAAAGCCCAGAATAACCTCCTTGCTGCAGCCATATTTCCGTGCCAATCTATCCTCCAAGATCTACAGCAGACTAAATGAGGGTGCTTTGGCACATGGGATTTGTTTAGTGCTAAGATGTTCTCGTGCTGTGCATCTGAAACACAAAGACCACAGTCAATTTGTTCAAATATTGTATAAAACTATGTTGTCCATTAGGTAAAATTGCAGCTAAGATTAGGGCAAAAGACATTGGTCATGCTGTTGTAAAAGCATTGTACCTGACTTCTCAGCCTGTATTTATGATCCAGTCTGCAGTGTGTCAAACTTCTTGGAGTGATTCTTATCAAGGTCTCCTCATTAATCTTAGAGCTTACACTGCTGTCTGCCTCCCATTCCTTTTCTTTCAGCAAATAAATCTTTCCACATCATTCATGTGTCTGTCTGCAAATGCAGTGATGCCATGGCGCCAAAATCACCATTTGGCTCCCCTCCATTCTCTCCTCCCATTCCTTTACTCTCTGTACCCCATCTCATGAAAGACTCTAGCTCTAGATTTGACCTCGGAGCACTTCCTTTGGGCTCTTTGAAGGAATGATCTCATGTAAAAAAAATAAAAATGAAAAGGTTAATTGCAAATTGTCCCGGGCCTATAGTGTAAAAGCTTGTCACACACTGTCTCAAGTGCCCCTATCAAAAATCTTTTTGGCACAACGAAGGCTGATTTCCCACTAAATATAATTTTTAATATGTTAAGTTTGGCTTTTAGTTGATGGCTGATGAATTTACATAATGGATTGCCTCAGTTAAGATGCCTTTCAGATAAATTTACGTATTTCAAAGGTTTCTTTGGGGAACCTGAAGGAAGATGGATACTATCTTTTATCTGTAAACTACTGCTTATCATTTGATGGAAAGGTCATCTTTATCATTTCCCTTTCTTTAGCAAACTGGGGAATATGCTCTGTTAGCTACTCCCCACTACAGTAGCACACAAGAGAAAAAGTAAAATGTTTATTTTAGAGCATTTACATAAGGCTTTTCTTTTAAAAATCACAAATCATAATGTAAAAAATGCAATAAAACTAACACTTATACAATAATAGTCGTAAAACCGATGCAAACAGATAAAGAACAGACTGGTATCAACTGCCAGCAAAGGCTTGGGGTGATGATGATGATGATGATGATATTTATATGCTGTCCATCTAACTGGTTGCCCCAGCCACTCTGGGCAGCTTCTAGCATAGGATAAAAACCCAACTATGCATCATATATAAAAAACTTCCCGCTATAGGGCTGCCTTCAGATGTCTTCTAAAAGTCGTGTAGTTGTTTATTTCATTGACATCTAATGGGAGGGCATTCCACAGGGTGGATGCCACTACCAAGAAGGCCCTCTGCCTGGTTCCCTGTAACTTCACTTAAAGGTAAAGGTAAAGGTACCCCTGACCATTAGGTTCAGTTGCGGATGACTCTGGGGTTGCGACGTTCATCTCACTCTATAGGCCGAGAGAGCCAGCATTTGTCCGCAGACAGCTTCCGGGTTATGTGGCCAGCATAACTAAGCCGCTTCTGGTGAACCAGAGCAGCACTCGGAAACGCCGTTTACCTTCCCGCTGGAGCGGTACCTATTTATCTACTTGCACTTGGCATGCTTTCGAACTGCTAGGTGGGTAGGAGCTGGGACCGAACAATGGGAGTTCACCCCGTTACGGGGTTTCGAACTGCCTATCTTCTATCGGCAGAAGGTCAGACTTGATGGTCCCTTCCAACTCTACAATTCTATGATTCTATTAAATACTTTCTTTCATCTCTCCTCAATCTTCCAGCATTCAGCTTCATTAGATGTCATGAGCTCTAGCATTATGAGAGAGGGAGAAAACCTTTCTTTATCCACTTTCTCAGTGCCACTTGCTTTTTTATCCTGCTGCTTTTAATTACTGTTTTATTGTTGTAGTGCCTGTATATTGAGCTTTGTGATTTTAAGCATTTTGGAAACAACCTGGAATCTCTGATGAAGGTTGAGCTGGAAGTTGTTTAATGCATACAGGAAAAAAATGGAGACAGCTCAATAGTATGCCCTTGCGTGTTGTCATTAGTGTGTGCTGAATTTTGAAGTTCTAAAAATGTCAGTATTTTAGATGTTGTGTCGTAATAAATATTTACAGAAACAAATGGGTGGCATCTTGTGAAATGGTACTTTCTGGGATGTCAGAAAATGTATAATTTCAATATAAACACAGAAGGCTTTTGTCATGGTATGTGTATTTGACTTCTGTAGACATATTGGTGCCTGAGGCAAATCACAATATGGCGCTCCCCACACCACACCGGGGAGCAAGGGGTAAGTGAAAATTGACATCGGGAACAAGGGGAGGAATACACCAGCAGCTCCTCCTATTCTCCAAAGGCTGTTGCAATGCCGGATTTACGTATAAGATAAACAAGCTATAGCTTAGGGCCCCACTCTCTTGGGGGGCCCCAAAAAAATTAAAGGGAAAAAAACCTGGATGCACATTTCCAAAATATAAGAAAAAAACCAAATAAAATCAAACCTACATACAGCAACAATGTTTTATGTTGTGTAGGCTCCTATGAAATACATATTTTGTTATGTGCAAATGGCTTTAGTTACCTGTTAGGTCCATAAATTACCATATAGCATATATTCAACACACAAAAACAGTGACAATTTGTCTGAGGCAGTCACCTCACCTTGCCTCATGGGTGGGTTGGTGTAGCCTTTCAGACTCTTCCCATGGGTTGGGTGCGCATTGCTCCCCGGAGGGAGGAAGGAGTCAATAGACACCGAGGGTTGATTCAGAGAAAGAGTTTATTTCTGCTTTCCGGATAGCAGAAAGGCACTGCGTGATCAGTCACAGCAAGCACACTTAAAGAGCAGTTACATACCGCTTATATCCCCTTCAGGTCCCCTTTTCCCCTCCCCAGGAATCACTGGTGGTTCAGTGGTAGAATTCTCACCTGCCACACGGGAGGCCCGGGTTTGATTCCCGGCCAGTCAGGTTTGGGTAACTTGTTCCTTCATTCTTTCATTGGTCCTGACTAATATAACCAGAAGTGGCCTGTTTGGCTTGCTCACTGTCATGTTTAGACTAAGAATTATTTGTGTGCCATAGATTTCAGTTTCTTTATTCAAAAAAATCAGATTGATTCAATATTCTCAGGTGGGGAAAAAAGTATAAAGCAAGCAGAGCTAAACTAAGCAAATATGAACACTGAGGGTTGTTGCTTCTTAATACTGTATAATACATCTCTGACATCTTTCCCTAAGCATTTTTCCTCTAGGCTAAGCACACCTTTCTCCTTCAACTTTTTCTTACGTGTTTTTCTTTCTAGATGTTTCATCATCTCTGTAGTTCACCTTCAAACCATTCCAATTTGTCAGTTGCCTTCTGCATTGTTAAATGAGGTTATTTGCGGCAGTCCCTGCATACTTCTGCGCAATCCAGCTGCTGTTAAACCTCTTTATGTTTGTGAATTGCATTCTTCGTTTCTACGTTGCACAATTTGCATTAGTTCTTGTAGAACAGCACTTGTTATCACCTCTACCCTCCAGTGTGTTTGAACTATTTTTTAATGTTTAGTTTATGCTCTTAAGATGTTTGCAATTCTTCCCACTTTTGTATAATCTGAAAGTCTGACAGGTGTATTACTCAACTCTTTGCTCCAAACAGCTAGCAAAGATGCTGAACAGCACCAGACCCAATAATGACCCCTGTAAAACCACAAACAAGGTTTCTTTCTAATCTGAAGCCAATCCATTATTCCCCTTTATACGCCATTATTCAGCCAGTTACATATGCACTGAAAGTCTGGTCTTTCTCTTCCATTTCCCAAGCTTCCTAAGGAGGATTTATCATTCAGAATCTGCGCTAAAGTCAAAAAAGGTTATATTGACTTTATATCCTATGTCTACTAAATCAATCACTTTATTGTGGAAAAAAGGTTTCTTTTAATAGCATGATTGAGAGGTACCAACATCTCTTTGGCTTCCTTCCAGATTATCTCCTGCAGTCTGGCCAGTATGTAAACATCTAACATTATGTAAGAGCTGGGACTTGAATTGTCTTATTTTCCTTTTCTCACCCCATCCCTTTTTCCTTTTCAGTCATGTCTATTAGGTTGTTAGATATGATGATAGTCCCTTCTAATCTACCCTTCTTGGAATAGCCTCATATCTTGACAATGCTCCTGCTGCCATTTTTCCAATCCTAAATTTGGTTCTCCGCAGTTCTGCAGCAATTTGCAAAAAAAATAAAAATTAAAAAAAATCCTCATGAAATTTTGTCTGTATTTTAGTGTAACTTTCTAATAAACACATTTGTGCATGCGGTTGTGACTGATATGCACATTTTTGCAAGCAATTTCTCCTATAATGCATCTTTGTATGTTATTTTCGCTTATTTTTAGGCACACATTTAACTAACACGTGTATTTTTGCAAACTCTGGGTGAATGCAGAGCTACATTGCAAAAATTGGATAAGCGTGGATTTCGAAGGATGGCTATGTTTTGGTTGTCCTATGGTTACTGAAAGTCTGAATTTGATAAATTCAAGTTTTAATGTGAACTGAATTGAATGTGTCTATCTCCCATCCCTACTCCTAACAGATTTGTTCCTGCTGCCAAATAATTCTGGTATCATACATGGGCATAGCCAGGATTTATGTTGGGGGGGCAGGCTTCATGTTAGGAGGGGCAGAACCTCAGTTAGTTATTTTCATTGATTTTCTTGATCTAAGGAGGCAGCTAAGCCCATGTTGTGCCCATGCTTTCACATGCTGTTGGTTCTCCCATGCAGTCCAGAGTACTGACTGATTCACAACACTTATATGAGCAACAGAAATATTATACGAATAGCATCACTGTACACTAAATGATACTGAGTGTGCGGAAAGGAAGGAACAAGTTCTTCATCAGCTGAAAAGAATCAGGCAAGGCAGAGGGCAGCTAGGAAGCAAGCCCCAGGAGTCTGACATCACCATTGACCCTTGCTGCTCCCTCTTGTTAATGACTGAGCTGTTGAGTGGCTGTTTCTGATTTTGGAGCATGATGCTGCTGTGCTGGGGCCAAGCTGGTCCCTTGGGTTGATCTCTGTCTCTCCGTGAGAAAGCTGCAAGGGGCTGGGAAAGGTCAACCCAGCTGAGCTCATGGCAGCAGCCTTTAAGGGGCAAAGGATGGGTCACATAGTCAAGATCAGTCTGGACTGGAAGAAAGAAGGAGGAAGGGCTGATCTGTGCTCTCAGACATAAACCTCCACACGGCGTCAAACAAAGTGAACTACTTACAGTTTCCCACTTCCTTGTTTTTTCTCAATTGTTCCCCAGTTAAATCTTGCGTGAGTTAACTGCAAAGTATGAGCAAGAGGATCCACTTCCCAGCTCAGAGAATGTTAGGTATCACCCGGGCTCATGAACATAATAATACTCTAACTGTTAAGTAACCAATCAATTCATTGCCAATTTTCTTCAGTGTTAAGCCTATCCACAATGCAGTTAAGGCAGAGCACTTGGGTTTAAGCCAGTTGAATCTCATTGGCTTCAAGAAAATTAAATCAGTTGAAAGCCAATTTAATGTGAAGTGATTTGAGGAAGGGTCCCTCTCACATCATCAAGTTCTGCAAATATTTGACGCAGCACAAGTCAGGGGGATGATGGAATAGAGAAGAACTGCATGATCAACCCTCTCCACATAACTGTGGTCTTTACAAATGTACTTTTTATAAGAAATAAGTAATAAGGATTTGCTGAACTAATAATTTGAATTGGAATACAAGAAGGGAAGGTGTGAGGAGGTCTGAGAAATAAGTTAAAAGAAATAAGCAATTGAAACTTTACGTGTTTTTAATTGTTTTTAAGTTTTATATTTTTGTATGTTTGTTATATTTTTTTCTTTTTTGTTGTGGTTGTTTATTTTTGTTTTTGTTTCATTATAGAAAATGCTAATAAATATATATTACAAATGTACTTTTTAAATTACTTCCATTATTTAAAATGTTTACTATCCCCAAAAGTTCAAAGTGACTAACAAATAACAAACACTATATAGAGATTTTTTTTAAAAAAAATGCATCACTTTTTTTAAAATTAACTAAAGCATCGTTACTTAAGAAGCAGAGCAGCAAAAGCCACAACATTAAAACCATAAAAACAGTAATAAAAGCCTGTCAACCAAAGTTCATTAAAATCAGTAACAAAGGCCTTCCTAAAAATGAAGGTTTTTCCCACTGTGGTAGAAAATATTCAGGGTCAAGGTGAGGCAAATCTGCCTGGGTGGGGAATTCCAGAGTCTGGTTGTGGCCATGGAAAAGGGTTACACAGATGAATGGGATTGCATAATGGGAAATAAAATCTCATGCTGCTGCATATGTGGGTGGAGGGGGCCTGCTTTGACATGTGGTGGTGACATTTTTTTGCCAATGCTCAGCCAACTTGCAGTGGAGTTTTTACCGCAGTATGACTAGCCACTCCCTCCAACATTACAGTGCTTAGATAAATGTGGATTGATTAACAGTGTGTCGGTTAGGCACATGGTTGCTTTACTATGTGCCGGATGCGCTTTCCTATTTGTGTCGGACGTGGGTTGGATCCATTCAACCCATACAACATGCCACATTTTTCCACAGCGTTCTTATCATGGCACTTCCAGTTCTAGGTTCCTGCAGACTCAGATAAATTAGCCAGGCTCCTAAAATGGTTTGGAGATCTTTCTTACAGAGATAAATGATTTTGAAGGATTCGCTTGCCTTCAAAGGGTTTTCTATCTGCTGGGGAGTCTTTGAGAATAGAATCACTGAATCGTAGAGTTGGAAGGGATCTTCTAGTCCAACTCCCTGCGATGCCCACAGCCATCCCTGGGTGGGCTCAAACCACCAGGAGTGCTCTGATGGTGTTTCCTGCTTGGCAGGGGGTTGGACTCGATGGCCCTTGTAGTCTCTTCCAACTCTATGATTCTATGATTCTATGATTCACCAACCTTCTGCTTAACAGCTAGATGCCCTAACCCATTGTGCCACAGGATGTATGGGAACTTAAGAAGTTGTCTTATACCAGGGCTGGCTATTTTTACATCAGGCCCAGAGTTGTCTACTCTCTCTGACAGTTGCTCTCCCAGGTCTCAGGCACAGATAAATTTCCCTTAACTGTATTTCTTGAACTGGAGATAGCAGAGACTGAACCCTTAGACTCCTGTATGTACAGCAAGTCTTAGAACTGAGCTACAGCCTCTCCCAGACCAAAACAATCCCTCCCCATGTGGACACAATTTAAGCTAATTTGAATATTTATGATCAGAATATTTTTGCATTTGAGGCGAACCACAAAATGGTGCCCCTGCATGGCCAGGAAAGAAAGAGTGACTGCAGATCTACATCAGGATCAAGAGGAAATAGAGATCTATACTGAAACAAGGGGGGTGGGGGGAGAGACCACCTCCTATTTGCCAAGAGGACACTGCTGAGGAGATGGGCAGATACTACCTCCAAGGTGCACAAGGCCAGATCTGCTGTATCTGTGGATCCTGCTGCCCAAGGCAGCCGCCTCAGCTTGCCTCATGAATGGGCCAGCCGTGCCTGGGTGGACAATGAAAAGGCATTCTATCCCCTACCCCCCCCCCCAGTGCCTTCGGAGAGTGGGAACTCACTGGGTGCTAGAAGCCACCCTCTCTTTCCCCCTGCTATACAATAACCTGTGTCTACATTCTTTTGTTCCTTGAGGAAATGAAGTGACACTCATTAGCAAACCATTGTGGAGCCGTGTGTTTAAGCTAGTTGCCTGCTCAGAGTTTGAACAGGGCTTTTCAACAGATGCTACTTGTGCCAGATCTTATGACTGTGCAGCACAGGTGCTGTGATCCTTTCCCTTAGCCCCATCCCTTTCCCCCAGTTAGCCCTGTCTGCATGTTCCAAGCACCAACATTGCCACCCTAACAGATGGGGGGAGGGGGTTCACAGGGTTGGCAGAGATCCCTTACAATGAGCATGTGTCCTTCTCCCCTCCTCCTCTCCCTTGTTTGTTGGGCAAGACAGAGCTGGATATGGGTATAGAGTTTAAAGGACAGCTGACAAGGAGGAGTCTTTTTTAAAAAAGAAAGAAAGAAATGTGTCCCTCATTGTCTGGGCGTAATCGGGGTGCTGCTGCAGGCGAGTCGTTTTGCTAGAGGTAGTGCAGAAACCTGAAGGCTGGCCTTGACACAGGACCGTTCTGCTATTCTGGAAGAGGAGACCGAGGAAGGAGACAGTAAGAGCTTCTGTGGTTACGCATTTGTAGAGCTGTCTTCTGGGAACTCTACTAGTCAGGGATGTGTTCCCATCCCATGGCAGAGATGACCTCTGGAAGTCAACAGGAGCACCCAAGCTTCCTGTTCCATGTTCTTATGGAAAATGTAAGAACAAGGGGGAAAGCTAGTCATGGACTACTACAGTCCTTACTTGCTGGCCATTCTAGCCTAAAACTGAGCTGGTTTTCTACTTCTATGATGGAGGATTGCACAAAAATATTATAGTATGGGGAGGATTTAAAAAATAATAATTGGTGGAGGGAGGAGAATATGTGAAGATGTACAATTTCTTCTTCTTTCTCTCAACTCTAGCTTTCTCTTAACCTAAAGAAAGGAAAGTGCATACTGAAACTGAGTGTTTTGCCTCTGCTCTTGCAAAGATTTTGATAAAGAATAAAGGAAACAGCAGGTGAAAATTAAGGGGTAGGGTGGAAAGGGGGTAGGATAGTAAAGCTGCTAAAGTGGAAGCTTAAAATGATACTGTTGGGGGAAATGGAGGGATTAAAGGAATCATAAACAGTCTGATTGATGTCCTGGAATATTATATTTAAAGTGTAGTTTTTCATCACATGATTTCAAGCTGTGCTTTACAAATAGGGTAACTGGTGCAGTAAACTTTGAACAGCTTTTGAATTAGACATGCCTTTAAGATGTATTAATTGAGAAAACCATTATAATTGTTTATTACATTTACCGGTATGTGGCTGTCCATCAGTAACAGTTCCTGGGCCACTTACAAAATATTAATCTAATACAGAAATATTATCAAACATTCACAAGCTATCTGCATGAAGATAATGTAGTTATTTAATAGGTTGATTAATTTATTAACAGTTCAAAGACAATCCACAAGTTTGTCTTTACACATAACATTTAAAACACCAGTGTCCCATAGCTAAGTTGGAATCTGCACACATATAAAAAATGCTGTGAAAATGCTTTTTTAAAAAACATTTTGAAAAATACATTAAATTTGGCATAGGTCACTGTAGCCATTTAGTGCCACATTTGTATATGGCTCTTTACAACACATTTAAAGTGTTTTATTTGCAGCTGTATAGCTGAGTCCTAAGATGGCTTTCCATGCTGCTGTTTGGTGATAAATGAAAAAGTTTATTTAAAGCATTCAGAATCTCTGATGGCAATCTTGGCAGGGTAGCTAAAATTTAGATTTGACCTTACAATTATAATTGTTATAAGGCCCATTGGTGATAATAAATCAGGCCCATATTTCCGGATGATAGGAATGCCAATTTATTCCCTACCATCTGTTTTGGCAGATGTTTTATGAGAACTTTTTTCTTGCTTTCCTAGCTTTCATACCATTGCAAACCAAAAAGGACAACTCTTCCTATCTGTGGAAAACAGTTCCTGGGCTTGTGGTAAGACTTTATGTGCTATATCCTGTCCCACAGAATCACCCAGACATTTCAGTCCATTAACCAGGGCAGAATAGGGAGGCGAGTGGCTGTTTATATGTGAACAAGCCCTTGGAGGTCAATCAGTCTGTAAACAATTAGGGAACTTAAGTCATGATAAGCTGAGCCTGAACTGTAGAATCTCATCTCCAAAAGAGAGTGTGCTTAAACTATGCAGTTTTAAGGCCATTATTTGCATGATCTGGATGGCAAATGATATCTTGATTAGTCTACCTTTCTGTTGAGAGGTGCTATAATTTTAACGTTGTGAACAAATACAAACCTATGTGGATGGAGAGGATTAGGTAGCCTCAGTGGCTAGAAATGTATTTTGGCAGCTGTGACTGGTATGACAACTGTGGCTGTTCCTGGAGAGCTTGCTTGGCCGCAGTTGTTCAGGCACTGGAGACCTAAATGTTGAATTACTGCAATACTCTCTCTGTAGGGCATCTCCTAACCTGATCTGGTAGCTGCAGTTAGTGCAGAATGCAGCAGCACAGCAGACCCTCCAAGTGCCCCTAGATTCTAGGGACAGCCCCAGATTTACAGAAGCCATCCCGGTTTCTGATTTAGAATCATAGAATCATAGAATCATAGAGTTGGAAGAGACCACAAGGGCCATCGAGTCCAACCCCCTGCCAAGCAGGAAACACCATCAGAGCACTCCTGACATATGGTTGTCAAGCCTCTGCTTAAAGACCACCAAAGTAGGAGACTCCACCACACTCCTTGGCAGCAAATTCCACTGTCGAACAGCTCTTACTGTCAGGAAGTTCTTCCTAATGTTTAGGTGGAATCTTCTTTCTTGTAGTTTGGAACCATTGCTCCGTGTCCGCTTCTCTGGAGCAGCAGAAAACAACCTTTCTCCCTCCTCTATATGACATCCTTTTATATATTTGAACATGGCTATTCCCTATTTTCATCAGAGAAATGCTGGAGGGTGTGAGCACAGCTACCAGCAGGAATGAAACCCTGTCAGCACATAAACACCTCTGCTCAGAGAACTGCTTTGCTTGCTGATGTGTTACTGGGCCAAATTCAAGGTGTTGCCATTAGTATATAAAGCCACTAACAGCTTGGGACCAGTTTACTTGCAGAAGCAACTTATTCCATATATGCCCAGAATACAACAGTACTTACACTTTGGAACTCCCTGCCTGTTGACATCAAGCAGGCTTTGCTGTACAGTCATACCTCAGGTTACAAACGCTTCGGGTTGCGCGATTTCAGGTTGCGCACTGCGCCGAACCCGGAAGTACTGGAACAGGTTACTTCCAGGTTTTGGCACTTGCGCATGAGCGCTAAATCACACTTTGCACATGCGCAGAAGCGCCAAATTGCGACCCGCGCGCCCGCAGACGCAGCGCTGCGGGTTGCGAACACAACCCAAGCGTCCTCTGTATAATGTTTTCAGTACCTGCTTTAACATTTTTGTATAGGAAAGCCTATCGAAACATGTAGAAGATGCATGTGTTTTAATCTGTGTTTAGCTTACTGTTGAGTTTAATTAGTTTCAATGGTTTTTCTAAAAAACCACCTGTTTTTAACAGTATTTTATTAGTAATTTTAATGCTTTAGTTTGTTTCTTCTAAATCATTTTGAGGCTTTATTACAATCAAGTGGTATATAAATTGTGTTAAATAATGAGAATACAAAAAAATAAGAGAGCAAGGGATGCAGGGCTTTCTGCAGTCAAACTGACCCATCTTGCCCCTGAGGCTCATGGGCTCTCCCCTAGCCCAGGCCACAGCAGTTTGCAAATGTGCCTATAGGCCCAAAAAGGTTGGCAAGCTCTATAGTAACCAATCCTGTTCAAGAAAGAGCTCTTGCAGATATTACTGAGAATCTGCCTCCTTCAGTCTCCAAGTGCTTCCTGTTCAGTGCGGTCACAGTATTGCAGATGATTTCTTTCCTTAACTGTTCTTTAAATAGAGCAATTCCTTTTCCTTATGGTCAGATGTTAATTACTGGTTTTCTCTCATTTTCCACTCCTCTTTTGTTTCAAAATTGTGCATTTTCAGAAAGACAAAGTAAAATAATGAAAGGAAACCAGTAATTAAGGGCAGTGGAAAGCTAGAACAAGCTAAGAATGGGTCAATTCCTCAGCAATGGCTTGCTGCGCTGAACAGGAAGCAATCAGAGGCAGACACCACAAAATGGTGTCTAATTAAAGACACAATAGACCTGGAAAACCTCAGTGGTATTTTGCCTGTCTGCACTGGATAGACCGATGCTACAAGTGCCCTTTAACCATGAAAACGATAAGCACAAATTAAGTTGAATATAGATGGAAGGACAACATGGGGGTGTGGCAAAATTGAATGCAATAGGTTGGCAAAATCATCTGGATTCCCTGCAAAAAAGCAAGTGAACAATTGCAGACTGCATAGCTAGATTGGAAACAAACTGACATCTCCTTTTGTCACAAAATTCCAGTTTGGAATTCCAATACAAAAAGCCCTTGATCTGGCTACCATTATGTCATCAGACATGCTACAGTGAAATGGAAAAAGGAAACACATTATCACTACTAGCTTTACCTAACATACAGACAACAGGTCCCAGTCGGCGGCACCAGAAAAAAGGGGATGAGGCACACAGAAGGGGCAAAGCATATTTACAAGTGAGTGATTTATAGCAGTGTTCCCCAACCTTGGGTCTCCAGCTGTTTTCGGACTACAATTCCCATCATCCTTGACCACTGGTCTTGCTAGCGAGGGATAATAGGAATTGTAGTCCAAAAACAGCTGGAGACCCAAGGTTGGGGAACACTGATTTATAGGTCATCTGTCATAGATGTGTTAGTTGAGATTCTTGCATTGCAGGGAGTTAGACTAGATGACCCTTCCCTTCCAACTCTACAGTTCTGTGATTGTACGTCCCACGCGTTAAGCAGCTATTATCTTATCTTTAAAAGACATCTGAAGGCAGCCCTGTTTAGGGAAGTTTTTAATATTTAATGCTATATTGTTTTTAATACTTGATTGGAAGCCACCCAGAGTGGCTGGGGAAACTCGGCCAGATGGGTGGGGTATAAATAACAACAACAACAACAATTATTATATCTCTGAAAGAAAACCAAACGTATATGTTACAGGCAGGAGTCCAGCAATAGAGGGACAAGGTAGGGTTGAGCTCATTTTTCAGGAGAATGCTTCCCCCCTCCTGGCACCACCCATCATGATGGGTCTTCCCACTAGCAACCCATGTGGCTCACTGGAATAGTAATAGTTTCCAAATAGTTTTATTGTGTTATTACATTGTTGCACGCCATTCCAAGCTCTAAGCAGTGCGGGATTCCAGGGGCTCCAGCCACTCATCCAGGATATGTGTTTCCTTTTGGAAATGAGGCAAAGTGGAGACTGAGGTGTCTTCATGATATATGGTTTATTTACACATATATACAACCTGAGCCTATGATGGAAGGTTCAAAGCATAAACATCCCAAGAGAGTTTTGTTTCTTCCATAGCTGCAGCCCTGAATAAGCCATCATGCTCTATCTGCTGCTTTGCTTCTCCCGGACACATAATTCCTAGCTCTAACCTCTACAAATTATGGCTTTATCTGTCGAAGGAAAGTCCTCACTCCTTCAATCTCACACCAAGACCCTTTTGACCCTTGGTTGTCTTAACGGCCCATCAACCAGGAGGCTTCCCTGACTAAATTAGCTTTTAGTACTTGCTGAATTGAGGGATTAAAGTAATCTGTCACTGAGTTTAACACCCCAAGGCTTCATTAGATTCTAACACTTTGCTGAATCCCGGGATTATAGTGATCTGGAAATTTCCTGGAGTTAGAAGCCTTTAATTAAATTCTAAAACTTACTGATTCCATGAATTTAGAAGTGTCTAGCACTCACAAGCTCATAACAATATATATATTAATCACATTCAAGGCGGAATTCTTTTGTTGTTGAAACATAGTCAGGATGTCAGACAGAATTTCCTAATAAAAGCAAGATGTTTCCCTGTCTGGTGCAGAAACAGCTGTAGCGGTACTCTGGTTACAGTGAAATATTTTTTTTGCAGTGACTTTTGACCAGGGATGTGGGATTGCAACTCATATTGTCACTGACTTTTGGTCAACCTGGGGCTGAGGGAAGTCCAATAACATCTGGAGGGTCCCCATCCATCCTTAATTTAAATGTTACTCCCTGTCAATGACTATTGCAGAAAGATCTTCCCCATCGCAGACAACTGAAGCATTCTGTGTAGGAATTTTTGTGCACCTTGCCCACAAATTTCTGTATGCAACAGTAGGGCTCTTCACAAATTATGCTGATTGCAGTGAGACTGCACCTTCTTTTCCTGCCCTGCCTCATGGGTGCATCCAGGATTTTTGTTGGGGGGGGAGGCTTTTGTTAGGGGGCCAGAACCTGTTATTTAAGTATTTCTTTATTGATTTTATTTATTGGGGGGGGCAGCAGCCTCCCTGCCCACACCCTGCCCCTTCAAATCTGGCATTAAGTTTTGAAGCAGCAAGCATATTTACAAAGCAGCATCATAGTTGTTGTGTGTGTGAATCTGTATTCTTTGACTGTGCAAAGAGCCTGCAACTGTTCCGTAGCATGGCTTTCTATGGGTTTTGTCAAACATGCATGAGGAGGCGGTGCCAGTGGGTGCAGTCCCACTTTCTACTGTCTCCATGTGACACGTATGATGCTTTAATCACACTTGTAGGTTTTCCACTATGGGAACATTCATATGTGCAGCCAATTGTGATACACAAAACAAAAACCCCAGTTGTCATGGTGTTCAGACATTACTTTGGATGCATGAGGGGAAGGGAGGAGATCATGTACACTCGCCTAACCCAAGCATGTGGAGCTTTAAATGTGAAATCTACACAAGCACAAACTTGATGGCTATAAATCTGTGTTCACGGCACAATCGTGTCTGTCTTAACACTTAAAAGAGCACACATGCCAGGAAATCATATCTGCCATGTGTTGCAACAAATCTATGTCTTCTTTAAAAACTAGTTTAGTACTGGTTTTATTTTGAATTACGTGGGGGCAGGGCACCATACTTTTTTTTAGTACTTAGGGCCTCTGGAGGTCTTAATTTGGCCCTACGCACATACCTATAAATTCACGTTTCTAATTGCACGTGCAAAGAAGGCTCTTTCAAACACCAGATTCAAGTAGGTGGAGCGGAAAGGGCCTGCAGATATGCTTCCGCTGCCCCCCTGTGCGTCTGTTCAGATGGAAGCCCTGCCCAAAGGCCTATACAAGCAGGGCCTGATTTAGGTTTGATGAGGCCCTAAGCTACTGAAAGTAATGGGGCCCTTTATATGTCCAGCTGTCCTTTGTCAACAACAAATTGCCGCTTTTGTGTGTGTTGAATATATGCTATATGGTAATTTACTTATGTCATAGGAACCTACACAACACAAAACACTGTTGCTGTATATGTAGGTTTTATTTTATTTATTTTTATCTTATATTTTGGAAATGTACATCTTTTTTTTCTTTTTTTGGGGGGGGGGGCAAGAGTGTGGGGCCTTTAGCTATAGCTTGTTTAGCTTATACAGTACATGAATGTATAATACAAGCCGCAGTTGACATTACTCCAGAAAAGTGTCTTCTGCCCAGTTGTGTGAAGAGCAAATACCGAGGAACTCTCTCACAGTGAACCCCCCCCCCCCATCACGCAGCGCTCAGCGCGCATTGGGCTGCGGCGCCGTAACAGAAGCCCCTGAAAAGGGCCGCAGGAGGGAGTGCGGATCCTCGGCCAGGCCGGGAGCAAGCGACAATCAGCGATCCGGGCTCCGTCCCAGTCTCTGGCCGTCCAGCGCTCTAGTCCCGCCTCCCCTGCCCGGAGGTTGCTGGAGTCCGTGTTCTCCGTTGCCATAGCGCCCGGGGAAGTTTCCTTTCCGAGTCCCCGCGCTTTGAGCCTATCCTTGTGGAATTCAATTGCATCATCGCCTTCGACGCGCTCAGTTGCTAAGACAACTCTGGGCACTTGCAGGGAACGCTCCTCTCCCCTCCGCCCGCCCGCTCTCCCTTCCCCGAGATTCCAGCGGCCCGCGCGCTAGGCGGCAGGAGAGGACGCGCAGCAATAAGCAGGGGAAGCGGGCTCGTGGGGTTCCTTCGATAGTACAGAAAGCGGGAAAGCAAAGAACCTTCCCGCGCGCAGTTCCCTTCTATAACCCCATCCTCTAGCTAGCAAGAGGCTGGTGGCCGGGTTACATTACTTCCCGCGCAATTTTACAGCTTCACTTTAGGCGAACGTGCGCGCACGCTTTAAAAGGGGAAATGCACTTCAAGCATACGCATGAGATTGCAAAAAAAAAAGGGGGGGGGGAGTTTGCCCCATCCTTTTCTTCCGTGGCTCGCAGGTTGCTTGCAACTAACTCCCTCAGGCTGCTTGCAAGTAACCCGAAGAAGAGAGCGCGAGGTGTAGCGGCGTGCGCGTCTGAGTGAGGCGCTGAGGCGGCTCCTGTTGTCTTTAACAGCCTCCCCACGGGCAGAAATCCAGCAAGCGATACGTTCCTCAGTACGGCTGCCTCGCGCTGGGAAAAGCTTCACCTGTTGGATTTCTGTCGCGCGGCCGTTCAAAGGCGCCGGAGAGGCGCGGTTCGTTCCAGCTGCTGCCGGAGTCCCTTTCCGCATGGCGCGCGACGGGATGGGTGCGCCCTTTCGTTGCCTTGTCCCGGAGGCGCCCCTCTTCTCCCCTCCACAATCCGCGCTCCTTTCCCCCAACTGCACCCCGAACCTCCTCCGGGAAGCGGCCGACCTCCACCCCCAGGAGGGAGGAAGGCTGCGCGGTTTTTTGGAAGCCGTCTTTTCCCCTTTGCCCAAGCCGCATTACCTCATGCTAAAGAACTCCCTGCCTGAAGGGCTGGGCTAAATATCGGGACTGGAACCGGGACCGGGAGTGGGAGAGAAGTGAAGACGGGGCCAGGAGGGAAAGGGAGAAAAGGAGACAGGCCCGCTTGAACCCTGGGTGGGTGGTGGGGGGGGCGCGCTCCTTCCCTTCCTTCCTTCCCTCCCTCCTTTCCCCTCTTGCTTTCGGCCGCCGAGCAGGATGCGCGCCTTTCCGTGCCGCGGCTGCTCTGACCGCGGTGTGTGTCTCTGTGCCTCCCCTCGCAGATCCCCGCCGAGCGCCCGGAGCGCAGCATGCCCGCCCCGCTGCTCGCCCTCCTGCTTCTGCGCACCCTGCTGACTCGCCTGCTGCTGGTGGCTCGCCAGCGCCTCCTGCCGCTGCTCCGGCGCCTGGGGGCCCGCCTGACTTCCCGGCAGTCCCGCGAGGCGCTCCTCACCTGCCTCCTCTGCGTCCTCAACCTGCGCAAGAAGGTGGACGACGCCTGAGGCGAGCTCTGCAGGGAGACGCCAAGGAGAAGGGGCGGCCGCAGCAGCAGCAGCAGAAGCCCCCAACTTTGCAGGTAGGTAGCCCCACCGCCACCACCTGTCGTCTTCGCCGCCGCCACCACTCATGCAGAGACTTTCGAAGTGGAGCAGCACCCTAAAGAGCGAGGAGGAAACCGACTTCACCCCGCGCGGCAGCCAATTTCTCTCTCTCTCTCCAGCATCTGAAGGGACATTTTTAGCTTCTGGGTGAGTGCGTGTGGAGAAGGAGCTGCTCTCCGCCTGCCAAAGGAGAGGGAGAGCAATCAGGGAGCAATCAGCAACTCCAGCCCTCCCAAGGAAGAAGATTTAATTTCTGATCTCATTTCTCAAGATCCACCCCCAGACAAAACGCTTCCAGCTTCCAGCCTCGCTGAATGCTTTTCTCCTCTTCGCTTTGAAGCCAGGACCAAGCTCCCACCCACAACCCCACACTCATGGTCTTTTGGTTGCTGGTGGAGAATTATGGATGGGGAAGCAAAGCAACACCACCATTGCTGACCAGAGGCCTGGCATGGTGGTAGCAGCGTGATTTCTCAGGCCTGGAAGCCGAAGAAGACTGGAAGTCCCCTTCCGTCAGACATTTCCGAGCAAGCTTAACTTCTGAGAGAGTTCCCAGGAGGACTGAGGGACAAATTCTGCATCTGCATGGTTTGGAAGAGGCTGGAGAAGAATCTCTTGTGACTTTGCTATGTGTTTTATAGTCTCTTGTTAGAGTTCAGGACTGGTGGCCCACTCTCCCCTTCCCTTTCCCCTGTCTCCTGTGTGGCCAATGCAAGGAGGAGAAATGTCTGGCAGCAGAGCAAGGAAGGTCCAGCCGTTCACTATTACCACCAAGCTTTCCCTACCCAAGTGCTCCCTGGACTTTCCAGGAGACAGCTGTCCTGACATAGCTGCTCTGGATAATCATGCCCTGCACCAAAACCTCAATGAGCGTGTGTCTCTGTATTTGGCTCAGGCTTCTCCCGTGTCCTCTGAGGGTAGGTTTGACAGCCCCAGCCCCGTTGAGGAGGTGGCCACCAATGAAGATCGCATCAACCGCAACTCCCTGTCCCGCTCCATCAAGAAAATCACCTTGTCCAACTGGCACAGAGAACCTAATCCAGGGGAGGAAACATCAACTCATACCCATTGCGAGAGGAACTGCAACAACAACAACTGCAGAACAGGGAAAGCACAGTTTAAGGTAAGGTCTTTTATATTCCGCCCCTGCCTTACTTTGTTTTGTTTTGTTTTGTTACACTAGAGTGCATTCCTCCACTCTATATCACAGTCACATCAGGCCTGACCTCTCCCTTGGTTTCAGGATCCTCTGAGAAGGGGTGGTTATGTGTGGGTCAGTATGCATCTCAAGGGTTTTTCATAGCTTAAGTTTTCCCCTTTTTATCTGTCGAGGAAGATGATCTTGAGAGCTTTGATTGCCTGAAACTAAGGAAGCAGAATAACCCTCATATCATGGTAGAAAATAATTCTGAACAAGGGACAGTTCAGAATCTCAAAGAAGATGATGATGTCACCTTTTTTCTGTAGGGATAAGATGAAACAAAGCACCTGCCTCCCTTGAATCACCACTGAAGTTTCCTTCATTATCATATTTTGCAGTGTCTGATGGTAGTTTTATGCAGATGGATCGATAGAAGCAGCACCAGCCTTGCTTGTCAGAGATAGCTGTAGATCCTGGATAGTTTAATCCTTATTACAATGGCTTTTCCATACAACCCTTCCCAAAACTTGGAACAGAGCCCAGGGATTTCTAGTTCTGCCTTGCTTTCTATTATATCATTTCTATTCCATCTCTTATCTGTTGGATTCATCTGCCTTTTTGGATGGCCTGTGGATGATGTAGTGAGAAACCAACGAGCAGAGCATGGTACGGCAAGCCCAGGAAAGGCTTCTCATATCTTTAGTAAGCCTCTAAGTTTCCTTTTTCCATCATGCTTCGCCCACAGGCATGTCAATGATGGGCAGGTTTTTATAGGGGTAGTGAGCAGAGTGATGCTGGTAAAGGCTTTGAGGTACTCAGTTAAAAGACTTCATATTTCTTTGCAGCAGTGGTTCCTGGGCTTGAAAGAAAAGGCAGCCTGCATTCTGGTGCAGCCTTCTACTTTTGTAATCCAGAGTCTCTCTACATAGTATTTGCCAGTGCTTAAAAACCATACCTAGAGTTGCTTTCATTTCTTGCTCAGACTTGTGTTGTTGTTTTTTGTATACACACAACCCTAGCAATGCCCTTTATTCCTGCTATGCTAGTACTAGGCTTGTTTTGAGCAGATCTGAGGGCTGATTGTTCTGTCTGCGTTTGTAAAGTCTATGCATGGAAGTGCTGGAAAATCCCTGAAGAGATGCGTTGTTAGGCAAACTTTATAGAAGCACCATTTTAAAAGTGGATGTCTCTGGATCACATAAGATCCATTTCCCCATTACAAAGGTGCATTACTTGCAACGGTTTTCTAGCCACTTCTCTGCAGAACTTTTATACACTCAGAGAAGAAGAAAGTAACACTGAGGCTAACTCTATCCTCGTGACACATCAGCTTTGTGAAATTATGAAACATGCCCCAATGGGATAAACTGAGGACACCCTGCTTATTTCGGTTTTGAGTGAAGTCAAGATTTTGTCAGGTTCTCTGTAGTGTCTGGTAAAGGCATTACCTCATTGTGCTATCTCATAGGCCCCAGGGAAAGCGTCCTCCAAATTGACCTTGACATCTCAGCCAAGAGTCTGTCTATAAGGCCTTCTGTGTTTCCCTGGCATCGAGCCTCATAGGACCCAGGCTAGTTCTTCCTTTGGATAGACATACATTTGCCCTCATTTGTGTAGTCACACCAGCCAGCGAAGGTTCCAGCCAGTCCCTTCTCAGTTGCAACCTCTACTTTCCAAATCAACAGAAAGACTAACTCGTTTCTTGTTTTCCCATGTGCTCCCGGCTGCTGCTTGTTGGATGGGATGATATGGCAGGGGAGGGAGGGAGTCCTGCCTCCGCAATCCAAGCAGAGCAGCTCTGCAGGAAGGATGAGATCATCTTTGTGCTGACAGCCTTGTTTTCCTGCAGCTGATGGATTGAGGGAGCTTCGTATGTAAATAAAGCACTTATGTCACCTGCAAGCTTATCTCCCATTACTGAGCTCTGGCTGGAGAAGGGCCAAGTGGGTTGTGGTGGGGAATATGTGGGCAGGTTTAACCGTGAACATCTCAGACCACAGGGCACTGTGCCAAACACAGTAACAACCATTCCATAAACAGGATAGGAGCAAAGCATCACCTAATGCACCGATAGGATAGTTGTCCAGGCCGGGAAGTCTAATTTGTTTGTTTGAGCTCTTGGATGCTTTGATAGTTCAAGCCCCTTTAAGTCTTATCTGGATAACAAAATGTATTGCAAAATCCGTCGTGGAATATTCTTGTTCATACGTATTTTGGAGAGGAGTAGCCTGGCTTCAGTGGCCTGGCTAATGGTTTTCTTACCCACACACACACACACACGCCAGATCTCAGATGTACACTCCAGTAATGAACAGAGGGAGTGTACATACTTCAAAGAAATTGTGATATGGTGATTCATACATTTATAAAACACCCCCACCTCCTGCTAACTGAAGATCTTCTGAGCAGCAAGAAGCTTGTCTTGGGCTGTCATTTCTTTGCTTGCAAAACTGAGCCCCAAACTTACATGATCTACCAGAAATCTCAAGAGATTTTGGAGCCCCGTTGGAAATGAGGCATTCAAAGCTACTTAACTTGCCCTAACCAGACCCCTCTGCACATAAATGACACTTGGGCTGCAGTGCAGTTCACAAAAGTTGAAAGTAAGTCCAGAGGGTCTTTCTTCCAAGTAAATGTGCTTAGATGTCTGCTGTTGTAAGTCCAACAATAAGTAAACAACCAACAAGCTTATTTAGAAAAGTGCAAGATATTGAATGCTCATATAAGATGGAAATAAACAGTACCAAAAGCCAACATAAACTTCTAATATGTGCTTAAAATGTAGTCATGCTTGAGTGCACTTAAGTGCAAGCTTAACCTCTATTTTTTGTTCTTATTCCCAGACCATAGCTTGTCAATACAGTGGTACCTCGGGTTAAGTACTTAATTCGTTCCGGAGGTCCGTTCTTAACCTGAAGCACCACTTTAGCTAATGGGGCCTCTTGCTGCTGCCGCACCGCTGGAGCACAATTTCTGTTCTCATCCTGAAGCGAAGTTCTTAACCCGAGGTACTATTTCTGGGTTAGTGGAATCTGTAACCTGAAGCGTATGTAACCCGAGGTACCACTGTATTCTGATATACCCAGTTTAGGGTTCAGAAGCCACCACCACAGTAGCAAACCACCTGCTCTCCTTTGTTCTGAATCATGAACTCTGACAAGCAGTTGTGTTCTCTGGAACACAATAAATGATGATGATGATGCTCCCATACTGTGTTCATTCTTTGTTCCTTCCAAAAGAAAGTTCTTCAAGTCTGCTGAGCTCAGTCACAAGCATGCTACAACCACCTCCAGCAAGTCTCCCCTCAAAAAAATGTAGATTACATAGCTTTGGGTTGGGTGTTTGGGAGCTGATTTACTGGTCCCCCACAGAAACCTATGGTACTTTGTCTAGCACCATGTCACCTTTGCTTCTAATAACATTGGTTGTTCACTTGTGTGAATTGCTTATAGCCCAATGTGTACAGTAGAGGTACCTTCCTTTACTGCTAATGGAAGACAAATACAGAGAACAAAATGTTCTGTGTCACTACAGTCCATATCCTTCCTGGTTACATTTGACATTTGTCATTGTTCTGTGCCAGATTTGTTCATTCCTGCTTCCCTCCCCCCTCACCTCCCCCCACCCCATATGCTAAGTCTTTGGGTATAGGTGAAGAATGTTTCTTCAAATTACTTAATTTGATATTTCAGGCTTTGTGGATAAATGTCTGGCATAGGTAGCGCTGAGTGTTTATAAAGATCTGAATCCTGAGAAAGTATAGTTTTGTTAGACTTCAGGGTTTCTGCCTCTTCAGATAACACCTGAAATGTAATGCCTTCCTTTCCTTCTTGATAGCAAATGATATGTAAAAAGAGGTGAGTCCATTGGCCAGAATGTTATGCTTTTTGAGGTGCTTTGGATATTACCGGTAACTTTAGTCACGTACTTGCTGGGTTGCTTTGGAAAGTAACGTATTAGCTTCTGTACCTCAGATGTAAAATAGGAATAAGTATTATTTCCATTGCTCTGTTCTTCCAAGAGTGAGAGTGGAACTAGGCAGTATTTCCAAATATAATAAAGGATTGAATAGGGTTGCAAAGTGATGAGCCTTTGCTCCTTATTCTCATGGAATGGCTGCCTGCAGATTTGTGACACAGTAGCAGCTGGCAGATAGGCTTTGTCGAAATTGTGGTTGACCAGCTAGCAAGGGTGTGTGATGCTCACCTAAGAACATAATTTGGATGAGACCTTGCTTTATGCTGCAGTTGGGCAAATGTGATGAAGTCTGCCCCTGAGAAGTTTCCTTTCTTCTTCGCTCTGCCGTTGAATCATTAGTTGTCCAGTTCAAGTATTCTCTAATATTCTTCAGAACTGGATGAGGTTGCACTCTCCTCATCCATTATCTGTTTCCCCCCACTTTTTAGGTCTTTCTCAGAAAAGAGGTGGAAATAGAAGAAGAAAAGCAAGACTCTAGGAGGCCGCAGGCTAGTGGCCATTCTTCATTGGGCAGAGTTGCTCCTCTTCACATGGTATGTGCCTTTATACCCCCTCTAATATATAAGCCCTTTGTTTGTGAGCCTTGGTGACTGTTTTGAGTCCTTTCAAATGGAAATAAAGGCAAACTCAATTATAGAATATGGACTGCATGCTTTCATTTTTGTCCTTGTAGAGCAGTGCAGTCAAATGAAGAGGAAGGAATGAGCCCATGAGAATTCCTTGCGTTCCTCGATAGATCATTGAAATCTCAAGGATGCAAAAAGCCTTTACAAATTAATTGTCTCTCCACAGTTTCTCTGTACGTTATCTACCTATATAAGTGGAGATGCACACATTCTGAGGTTTGGATGGAGAGCTTGCGGCTCTCCAGATGCCATTGGACTCTCACTCCCATCAGTTCCAGCCAGCCGGGTCAGTGGCCAGGGATGATGGGAGTTGTAGTCTAAGAGAGTTCAGTTTTCCCATCCTGTTCTAAGGGCTGCCTGTGTTGCGGCTGTACATTCTGACTCTGTTAAAGCATATACAAAAAGCTACCTGAACCAAGGAAGAGCACATTCCATGAGAAGCTGCACAAGTGATTCATATATGGGATGTAGAAGTAGCAACAGAAGATATCTTGCAGTGCAGTCCTGAGAACATTTGCTCTGAAATATTGCCAAGTTCAGTAGAAGTTAATCACCAATGTGCCTGCTTAGCATTGTAGCTTTCATGATTCGCACGACACCTTTCCAGGTTTATGGGGTCTTGTCTGAAGTGGGAGCTCTCATAGCTCTTCCATGTACAGATGTGTGTTCTTTCAGTGCAGTATATAAACATGTAATCTGGGAGACCCTGGTACCAGTTTGCATTTTCTTTCAGCTAATTGGCATCCACCGTAAAGGACCATTACCAGTTCATCACTTTCTAATGCGTCCTTTGAAAGGCCACCACTCATGCCATGAGAACATGGCATGCCATTTTGTCTGAAGGCACAAGCTAATGGGAAATGTCAGGGTACTGTGCCCGCCTCCAATCTTTCAAAGGCTGTGCCCCACCACAGTCTCTTTTTTGTGTCCTTGTGCAAAGTGTCTTCCTTGTTCATTTCCAGCTTCCCTCGCTATATCCTGCCAGACAGAAATGCAAATGAAAAAAAGTTCTGGGGAAAATGTCATGGGAGGAAATTAGGTTATGCCTGGGGCATGTCCACAAGCTTATCATGCAAAAACTGAACAGGACATCATTAGAAGGGTGATAGCTTAGGCTATAAACAACTATAGATTATCAAGGACTCAGTCATCTATGCTGTAAAGTCCAGTCCCTTTAATAGTGGCTCCCCCTCCCCCTTCTTGAATAAGAATAAGAATAAGAATTATTCTTGTTTTCTATAATGTGTCTAGCCGTGATCAATTTATGAGGCTGTTGTGCTGCCCCCAATCTTGATAGGGAGCTACTTTTCCATTGCAGATATGTGTGTCCTTACTGACAACCCTATGCCACTTGCTGTCCTGTTTCTGTTCAGTCTCTTCTGTTTTCATTCCATATTTGTATTCTGAGACATTCCCATGCCAAACCTCTTGGCTTTCATTCAGGTCTCCTTTTTGGATGCCCCTACACTACAATTGGTTTGACAGTGTTGGGGGCCCTCTATGAGGCGATGAGAATTCTTTGCTAGACATCTTTTGCTCTAGAGCCAGTGGCAGAGCATCTGCTTTACATGCAGGAGGTCCCAGGTTCGATCCCTGGCATCTCCAGGTAAGGCTTGGGTTGTCCCCTGTCTGAACCCCTGAAGAACTGCTGCCAGTCAGTGTAGATAGTGATGAACTAAGGTGGACCAATGGTCTGACGCAGAATAATGCAGCAGCTTCTGTCTCTCCCCCTACCACCTAGTTTACATACACTTACAGAAAACGTAGGGATGCAGGTGGCGCTGTGGGTTAAACCACAGAGCCTAGGATTTGCCGATCAGAAGGTCGGCAGTTTGAATCCCCGTGATGGGGTGAGCTCCTGTTGCTCGGTCCCTGCTCCTGCCCACCTAGCAGTTCAAAAGCAAGTCAAAGTGCAAGTAGATAAATAGGTGCCGTCCCGTCGGGAAGGTAAACGGCGTTTCCATGTGCTGCTCTGGTTCGCCACATGACCCGGAAGCTGTATGCCGGCTCCCTTGGCCAATAAAGCGAGATGAGTGCCGCAACCCCAGAGTCGGTCTCGACTGGACCTAATGGTCAGGGGTCCCTTTACCTTTTACCTTACAGGAAACCTATCTCCAGGAATCATTGAGAGGGGTGAAACTGATCATTAAACTGGATTGAAACCAGCTTGTGTTTGCAGTGTAGACCTACCCTTAGCATGAACTTTGTTGGGAATATGCGCCCAAGCTTTAATTTTAAAATTGTTATATTTCTGAGTTGTGCTCTTCATGCATCATGAACTATTTCCCTCCTGACTTACATCTTCTCTGCTTGAAGGTCTCAAATCGTATCTTTCATAAGTGCTCTGGTATGTGTGCTGTCAGTGTTCTGAGTTCAGTAGTGTTAAGCTTCTCTTTCCATGCTCTACCATTTAAGAGCAGCCAGTACTGACCTCTCTTCCTGCAGTGGGATTTGAGATACTGTTTACAAATTTAGCCCTCCATGGTAGTTTGCAGCTGGACCTTGGGCTGAGCTTGGAGAAAAGCCATTTCTGCAGTTGGCTGACCTTAGCGGTCTTGGAGTGGTGACAGAACATTGCATCATTTCTGACCACAAGAACAAAGCCTGGAAGAAATCCAGACTTTCTCCCATTTGATGAGTTACTTAAAATAAGTATCTCTCTAGACTGCTTTTGAGGAGCAGGGTCTGAGCTCATTCGTAAGGCAGGCAGACAAAAAGTCTCCCTGTTTGTTCAGGAGCTCTTTTACCTGAGGGCTGGGAGTTTTGCAGAAATAGGTTTACTTCTGCCGAACCTGAGAGAGGCAGGATGAGATGAAGTTAAAGATAGGGCCTTTCCTCTTCTATGTTTTGCTTAGATGACGCCTTAGGCTTGATCCCTGGCACCTTAGTGGATCTCAAGTAGCAGTGCCAGGAAAGAACTTCTAGAGAGTTTTGTCTTCAACTATACCACCAGCCTTGTCCATATGTGCTGAGAAAGATGAACCATTTACTCACTGCATACAAGATTCTTGCAGTGAACAGATAATACAAAAACACTGAAGGATTTCAGTGGAAGCAAGCTTTAAAGGTACAATGCGTACATAGCCTAAGACTCTATCTTGTTGATTAACTTACTGCACAAGGCCGTTAGTTCCAAACCCCCCTGAAGCTCATTTAGGGCATTGCTGCTTCCCCTTTATCAGACGTGGACCAAATCTAAACAAAGTTTTTCTTTCCCTCTGTTTCTCTCTCCTAGATGTCAAGCTGTGCTGTTGCAGGTCCCTGGAAGGAGAATGTCAAGAACATACAGGCAGGCAAAGTAGCAGGGCTGAAGCCTTGCCTCCAGAGCAGCCCAGGGCTGGCCGACCTTTCCAAATGGAGCCCTCACATAGCTCAGTTCAACTGTGACATGATGCAGGTAAAAGAAAATGGGATTGGCAGAGGAACAAATCCCCTTCAGTCTCTCGGTAGAACAGGAACATGTTCTTCTCTTCTTTCCCATACTACAGTAGAAAGGAAGGGAAGGCAGCCTTTTCCTTGCCAAAGGTCTTTCCTCTGTTAAAGTGAGAGGAACGTGCAGACGGAAGGAGACAAGGTCCCTTGGCTAGAGGGAGGCTGTTGTTATGGCATGAGGTCATCCTTGGCAGCTTGTCTTTAGGATGGAGGACCAGAGGAGAGGGGGTCAATCCACAGATATCTGATTTCTTTCCCATCTCTTTGAGGTGAAGGGGGCACAGAATAGCAGTAGTGACATCTAGGTGATATTTTTATATCAGAATGTTTGGGTATGTAGCTTTTGTCATGTGACTTTACAGCAGCCCTGTGAGAAAGGTGGCTGTCATCCCTCTCCCTGCCAGGTGTCTTGAACCAGGAACTCTTAGCAGTGGGACTCAGCCACTTTACTTTCTGCAGCACCATGGCTGGTTGCCATGGTTGTAGAAACAGGAAGCCTGTTACCCATATGGCACTCAGGAGTTTAGCATTGGCCAGGTGACACAAGGGACCAACTGCATTCCACCTGCTCTTGTAAAGCTGCTAATTCATGCCTGGCTCTTCAATCGGAGCAGCTCAGACCAAACCCAGGCTGAGCTCTATGTGCACTGCACATAGCAGCTTCTTTGCTCCCCTGTTTTCCAGCTCTTTCTAATCCCAAGCACATAGCTGGAACATGTCTCAGTGCTTGTAGACATGACTATGAGCTTGGTATCTGAAGAGCAGTGTAGATGGGTAACTACATAATTAAGATAAATTAATTCACACTTGTGCCACTCTGTCACTCACTGCTTGAAGCACCTACTTAGCATTTTTCCATTCTATGGATTGACTTCTGAAACTTCTGGGGTGGATCTGTGGTGAGGTTAACTCCAGGGCAGCCTTTGCCAACCTGACGTCCTCCTGATGTTCTGGACCACAACTCTCATGAGTCCCAGCCAGAGCAGCCATCTGTTCACAACATCTGGATGCTGCTGTAGGGGAATATTGGAAGGAAGTCACCTTTTACCCGGTCAGACTGTTTGCCCATCTAGCCCAATATGGTCTTCTCATGCCAGCAGCAGCTCTCCTGTGTATTGAAGAGAGACCGTCACCATCAAACCCAAGCTTTGGTTAAAACAAACAAACAAATGATTAAAAATATTGCAATTCCACAGGATTACATGCTGTAGCAATGGGGAGTTACATGGAATAGTGCTGTACTGGGTTTTCTTTAATGTCATGCCAGAACAGGCATCTTCTCCATTTTGCCCAGAGTCTCTCCCTTCTCCCATACAAAATCAGACTTTTGAACTTCCTAATGGAAGTAGAAAGAGTGCTTTCCCCCAACTGCTTGTCCAGTTCCCATCTTGCCATTTGTCTTCATGTTTCAGGCTGAGAAATGGGTGCGAGCGAAACTCCGAGACCTGAAGGATGGTTGCAGTATTCAGGAATGGGAGCGGGCAGCACAGACGTTACAAAGAGACATGAAAGACTTCGAGAATACCATGATCAAACTGAACCAGGTACAACAAGGTCTCTGGAAGCCCCCTCTCCCCCCTGCTTTGAGTTCTTTAGGTTGCAGCACGGCTCTGAATAGAGACCTGAATCCTGTTCACCCTTGCTCCCTCTCCTGTAGTCCAGCGTCTCTGTGTTTCCTCCTGTTTCTGCACTCTTGATTTCTAGAGTTTCCATGAAATCAGTGCTCTGGCAAGACTGGATAACTTTTAAGTCCCGCCTCTCCATGGAATGCAGATTCCATGTTAGGGATCGTTAGGAGAGGGACTGAAAACAAAACTATCAGTGTCATAATGCTGTTATATCTATGCCGAGAGAGCACATTTGCAACAGTGTGCACAGTTTTGATTGCATCACTTCAAGATGGTTATTATCAGAGCTAGGGGGGAAACACAGGAGGCAGTGATGGCCACCAACTTGGATGGCTTTAAAAGAAGATTAGACAAATTCGTGGAGGATAAGACCAGGGGTCAGCAAACTTTTCAGCAGGGGGCCAGTCCACTATCCCTCAGACCTTGTGAGGGGCCAGACTATATTTTGAAAAAAAATATGAACAAATTCCTATGCCCCACAAATAACCCAGAGATGCATTTTAAATGAGCCAGTGTGGTGTAGTGGTTAAGAGCAGTAGTCTCGTAATCTGGGGAACCAGGTTCGTGTCTCCGCTCCTCCACATGCAGCTGCTGGGTGACCTTGGGCCAGTCACACTTCTGTGAAGTCTCTCAGCCCCACTCACCTCACAGAGTGTTTGTTGTGGGGGAGGAAGGGAAAGGAGAATGTTAGCCGCTTTGAGACTCCTGAAGGGGAGTGAAAGGCGGGATATCAAATCCAAACTCCTCTTCTTCTTCTTCTAAATAAAAACACACATTCTACTCATGTAAAAACACGCTGATTGCAGACCGTCTGCAGGCCGGATTCAGAAGGCGATTGAGCTGGATCTGGCCCCCCAGGCCTTAGTTTGCCTACCCATGGATAAGACTATCAGTCGCTACTAGCCACAATGGCTGGGTTCTATCTCCATGGTCAGTGCCAGTATATCTCTGAATACCATTTGCTGTGAATCACAAGTGAGGAAAGTGCTGATATGCTCAGGTTATGCTTGCAGGCTTCTCACAGGCGACTGTTTGAACAGGATGTTGGGCATCATCCTGATCCAGCAGGGCTCTTCATGTGCTCTTATGTTCTTTCCCATCCATAGATGGGTGACCAGCTTACTGTCCAGTCCAACTCCAGTGCCGAGATAGCGAGGCGACTACAAACCCTGTGCGAACAGTGGCAACTGCTGAAGCAGATGGCAGCAAATCAGAGCAAAGCAGTGAGCGGACTCAGAAACTTACAAGAGTTCAACCAGAAAGCTGAGCAACTAGAAGCTTGGATCAGGCAGAAGGTATGTGCCAAAGCAGGACCAACCCTCAGTTCCCCTGTTTCTGCAGCACGTATAAATATATATGTATGCTGCCCTGATCTCCTTTGGGATAGAAATGTAATGAATGGGTGAATAATAATGAGAGCTAGGGAAGAGCTATGCATAGCCATAGGGAAGAGGAATTTATGTTTTGCCTGCAGATTCTGGACACATATATGGAAGGATCTCCCCAGCTGGTCAGATTTTTCTGAAATCCACCTATGGAATTGACTCAATAGATTACATTTTAAAAAGAAAGCATTCAAAAAATCTTAGACAGTAGTTGGTTATGGCAGATGGGGAGCTAAGGTAGTCATTTCCCCATGGCATTGATAGTTTTCTTTCTCCTCTGTCTGCTGACTGCACTGGCCATCTAATAGCAATTTCCATGTGCTCTTGTCTTCGCCCCCAAATTCCATTCCATAACAAGACATTCTAAATTCCTAGAAATCCTAAATCTTTAAAAGAGGAAAACAACCCTGAATACAAAAATAGAAGCAAGATTAATTGATTTTCATAATTTCCTCTCCATTTGGCCCTTGGGACTCTTGCTTGCCTAGATGGAGAGAGTTAGAGGGGCGTATGTAGAATCCTCTGTCTTCGCACGGCTGGAATGTAGCCTATTGCACAAAGGTTAGAGTGACACACATGGCTCTGCCTACCTTTGCCTCTAGTCCTGCCTAGGAGGGAATATTGCCTTTGGAGTGAAAATGGTTTCCCACTCCTAGTCTACAAGTTGGATTCTAACTGTGTATTCTGAAGAAAAACCAAACCACTCCACTTGCATCTCTTAGGATTGGGATGAAATTGTAACACTGTAGTCACTGTGCCTTCAATATCTCATATAGTCTAACCATTTCCATCTGCCCCTCTAGGAAGAGAAACCTTTACTAACTGCCCTGCTGAAAGAGAATGCAGACAAGATTCAGCTTACCCGACGCATCCTTGACTTGAAACAGGTGACAGTCTTACTGACAGTTGTGTGGGATTCTCTTCTCTGTACAGTGTTGGGGGTGTGTGGTTCTGATAGTGCTGTTTTACCTGGGGTGGTTGCAGTTAGGCTTTGCATCCTACCTCAGATGATATAAATGGCATTGTAGTTCATACCTCGGTCCTATTGGGGTAGCAAGAGGGTAGCCTGGTGCAGTCCTTCATCACATTTTGCAGCTGCCATCTGCAAGAATAGAAAGGCGCCACTACGAAGATTTTGTCTCTTGTCTGTTCTGGACCACTGTTTTCTCAGCCCTCCATCCCCTCCTCCCTGCAATTTGGGAATAATAATTCTTGGCCTGCATCATAGTTGTTGCAAGGATTGCTGAGCTAATGTATGAGAAGTACTTGGAACACCTGAAAGCACTGTAAAAAAAAAAAGTTGATGCTTAATTATTATCGGGAGCTCCTAAGCTCCTTTCGAAAACAACTTCTGAGTACAAGGTTTATTCTGCTGGGGCTCAGTTGGCAATGCCAGTAGCGGTTAGCTTCTTATGAGGTCATACTTTTATAGAAAGTAAGTTTATGTTATTCCTCTTCTCCCCCGTCTCTCCTCCCCTTTTCTCTCTCTCTCATCCAACTTAGGAGGAGCAGCAGTTCCAGGCCCTGCATGAGGAAATGAACAGCCTGGCTCACAAACTTGAGAAGCAGGGGAAGAGCGAGAGCAGGAGCATTATGGCACGGCGCAAGCATCTCAATAAAATGTGAGCTAGAGCAGGATCTGGTGGGGGAAGAGAGATGGGGCATAACCAGCATTAGGATGGGCTATGGTATCATCTGACCACATTTGCTTTACTTTAACTGTCAAGGATGTGCAGGCTAAGCTACTTCCCCGTTCCTAAGATCCTTCTGCCCGTTTCACCTTCCAGGTGGCTGCGGCTCCAGGGGACACTGAAGGAACACCATGAGACCCTGCAGCTGGCTCTGGAAGCCGCTGCCTTCGTCCAGCAAGCAGAAGTGCTCCTTGGGGCCATCCATGCAAAGGTAGATTCTAAGAGGAGGTGGTGGGTACTTTCTAAGAACTGCATTGCTACTTGTCTCGGGGCTTAACGCCTGTTGTTTCTGTTGTAGCGGAGGAATCTCTGTGGAGTGGGGAAACAGAGGGAACCTGAAACCAGTCCAGACCTGGATGTCAGGGATATAGCTAGTCAGGTCATGGTAAGTTGGGCAATGCCCAGGAACATGACTTGGAGCCCCTCCAGATGCCCTCTTTATTAAGCATTCATCTTGAGTTGCTTACATAGAGGTCAGAGTATATCCAGTCTTTATTGAGCAATGATTCTGATTTGTTTGTGGGGTGGTTATACAACAGTGAGCAGCTGTCCTGCATTTATCCTGATGTGTTGATACATATTCATGTTAGCCATTTGTTCATCCCACACTTTTCAGTGCATTTTCCTGTCACTTTCCAAACTACAAAAATTCTTGATTCTTTTAAAACATGGATTTGTGATAGGGCAGCAGAGTGCTTTGATCCACTTTAATTGCACAAAACCAAATTTCTGGTATGTGCTTGAATCCCTTCCACAAAATAATGACAGCCTGGTGGCATGCTTAAAAAAGATGTGGGGGGTGGGCAAAGGTTTTTTTAAAAAAATATTTGTAGGCATGTCCATTTTCCCCTTAGTTTAGAGAACAACTTGTCATCCTGTAAATAATGAACTAAGCAAGATGGCCTGGACTCAAAAACTGATATCCAGCTGAAGTACCAACATCTGGTATATATCCTACCCCTCCACTGCTGGAGTGATTGTATCCAAAGTGAGGTGCTCATGCTGGCATTCTGAAAGAAGCTCAGTTTTCAGCAGAAGCTCCTGAATGCTGAGGAATGATCCACAAGAAAGGGAGTTGAATCCTGCATTGTCACGCGTTTGCATCTTCTTTGGAGGCAGTCTCTAGATTAGACATGCACAACTTGTCACCCATTAAGATGCATGGTAGCCCACCAGGGACTGAACAAACCACTTGGTTTTAGGGAACCAGGGGCTACTGGTCATTATAAGCTACATGATATGTATAGCTAGTGAGGTTATCTTGATGGGTCAGGTTAATTTAAGCCAAGTGACCAGTTGTCACTCCTGCTCACTCATTCATTGCCAGCCTTTTTTGCCACCCAGATGCTGGATGTGACCGTGTCCCAGTTGACAAGCCTCCATCCCAGCCTAGTAGCACGAGTCTCTCTCAAGCATCAAGATGTGAAGGAGAGCTGGGCCCAGCTCCAGCAGTTATTGAGGTATTTGCTGAATGCCTAATTTTTTTCTCTCTGCATGAGGTGGATCCTGAGCTGGTTAATGTTTATATTTAGCAAATGTCTCTAATTTGGGCACGCCAGAGCCATTGTTGACAATACTACTACCATTTTCTGTTTTGCTGTGCACCTTTAACAGGAGTGTGGCATACAGAAACTAAGCAGGTGAGGAATCTACTGTGCCTGGAAAAGCTTTGCATGCTACTGTTATTAGATGCACAGGAGCAATGCTGCTAAGAAAAGGTGGCAACCCTAACATGTTCCCCCCCCCCCTATTTCATTCTTTTGTAACAAGGTACTGTGCATGGTAGTTTAATAACAATTTTTTGAGGTTGTAGGCCTTCAGGCAATGCATTTGTTTAGATTTTTAAGTTATGAATATGCAGCCTATATGTGTGGGTGCTGAGGGTGGCATCTGTTTCTCTCTACCAGTCAAGGCAAAAGACAGTTTAGGAAGTAAAGGGAAGTCCCCTCTTTTGCTTACCATCAGCACTTACTTACTATCTTCCTTGATGTGAGTAACTTGAGGAAACTTTCACCCAAAGTTAATGTGGACTCTGGAGACTGAGATGGCCTCTGCTCCAGCAACAAGGCTAAGCCAGCAGCTCTGTTACTATCACTGTAACTTCGGGATGCTCTACCCAAGACATTCCTTTCTCAACAAAAGCTGAAAGCATAATGAAAGCTGAAAGCATGTCAGAATAAAACAACCTGAGAAAGCTGAAAACAGTTGGGTTAGGTGCATAAGCCTGAGGCACTCTACCCTGGAATACTGGATTTCTTCAAGGATGTCTTCATTTATTCTGTGGTGATTATCATCTCTCTTTTTTGCCCTTTTCTGTTCTCTGCTCTAACAGTTTTCTTTGTTTTTTCACCTCTCTGCTTCCCCTCGCTCCTATTGCCCCACTACTGGCTTTGACCAGGAGATCAATTGATTCCCCAAATCGTGAGCAAGTGAAGATCATGTCCAACAGTGCAGGGAGAGAGGCTGGAGGAAAACCTGTATGGGAGGTAAGAAAAGTATTCAACACCTCAAGATCTCCTGGGTACTGTGCATAGATGACCAGCCTCAGAGCATCCTCCATTTGTAAGGCATGTCTCATCGGTAAAAGTTAGCTCTGGAGAAAATGTTTCATGTGTGGATGCATAGCAACAGGCAAGACCAGTCTGTCAATCTCAGGTGGCCACACTTGGGCCAGAACTGGTGGTTCAAGTGTCCCAGCAGACAAGGAGGGTCTCTGTAGCCTTCTCAGCTGTAGCCTTCTTGTTATAACATGGTGGTGCTTAAAAGCCCAAGCCAGTGCAATTACTTTTTATGGTGAGGAAAAGCAGAGAGGAGTGCTATGTACTCTCTCGCCCTGAATTAGTAAAGAAGACCACTGGTGATTGCTGCTAAGCAGTGGCCTGTTTCCTTTACCAATATCCCAGAGCAGACTTCATGCTACTTAAGCTTTTTTGGCCTCAGCCAAGCTCTAACACAAGAACGTTGCAGCTGGCAAAGGTGGGGAAGAGGAAGAGGATGGTGAGTGGCAAATTCATCCCCCTTTCTCCCACAAGGTGGCACCTGGGAAGAATGCAAAATGCTTGGCATTGGGCCAAGAGCTGGATTAAGACAGATCTTCAGACAAGAGTTCAGACAAGGTCCTGCCCAGAGTCTTACCTCTCAGGATTCTGAGCAAAATATATTCTTACTCTTCTTTTAACCCTAGATATGGAAGGACATCCAAGGAAGCCAAGAGGGCAACACAGACTCACCAGGCAAGGAGGCCATCACCAGTGACAGCAGGAGGTATTGGCACACACAGTGCTTTCCTGGGAGAGGAAAACTGGGGGAAAGCTATGTGGGAAGTGGTGAGGAGAAACTGGGACTGGGGAGGGTAGAAGTTGCTTACTGGGATCTGCTTTGTTGCTTAGCAACAATTCACTATGGGAAAGAATTTGTCTCTTACTCCTAGCGGAGGGGCTGGCCCTTTGAAGTTGAATGGGTTGGGGGGGGTCCCTGTGGTCTTGGCACTAAGCCCAGCCTCATTATGGGTAGATGCTGGGAGCTCCACAGAAAAACAATGAAGCTGTGAGGTTGAGCCCACCACCCAGTGGCTTCTAATTGAATCTAAGTGGCACCTGCAACAAAACGCTCAGTTCAGCGTTGCAGTCAGTCATGCCCCCTTCCATTCAAGTTTTCCTGGTTTTCTATCACTCTCTTCAGTTGTCAGCATTCCATGGCCACTGAGCATGCTCAATCCTCATTTGGCTGGGTATATATATATTTGTACTTCTGTAAACCTCGTGGTTCTCCTGAGCCTGGTGGTACTTCCCCATTGAGCATGGATGCTTTAGTTACATTAGGAACTGCACTCAGAGAATTGAGTTCGCTATTGGTTATAGAATGCAAACTGCCTTCACTTCAAATAGCAAAGAATCTTAAAGACTCCCACATTTATTATAGCAGAAGCTGTCATAACAAATTTGTCAGAGTGGAATTCAATGTTGCATTATTATGAACATTCCATCTGCGCAAGCATTTCTGGAGGAGACGATCCCTCCCTCTCCTAAAGGGCTGTCACATGGAAGATTCTCCTGCTCTGGAGGGTAGGATTTGAACCAATGGCTTCAACTAACAAGGAAGATTCCAACTAAAAATCAGAAAGAACTTTCTGGCAGTAAGAGCAGTTCAACGGTGGAACAGACTACTCAGGAGGTGGTGGGCCTTCCTTCCTTGGAGGTTTTTAAGCTTAGGTGAATCCTACCCAGTATTTAAAGTGCAAAAAATACCCCCAACAGAGTAATATGGCTACACTTCTGAAAAGCCATTAAAATGTGTTGTGTTTTAGGGTGATCTCGGTATGTATAAATGCTTGCTTGCTCTTGCTCTCTCTCTGTCTCTCTTTCTGTGGTGTTTCGCACATGTGTACTTGATGTGGCAGTTATCAAGCAATGAATTGGAATATATGGCCTCACCCTAATTTTCTGTCTTCTGCAGGAGGAAGAAGAAGCTTCTCTGGCATTCAAATGCCTTGAAGGACCTGCCCCAGCAGGAGGCACACCTTCAGGACTTCTGCCAGGTCGCTGATGGGGTAATGTCTCTCTGCAAGCTTCACCAAATCCCCAAGTCTTTGTCATTCTGCAGCCCACATAGATTCCCTTACTGTGGTAGTAATTCTGGCTTCCCTTGGGCTGCTGGTAGGCTGCCACTTGGCTGAAGAACAGGCCTAGTCTACAAGCATAGCTGAATGAGGTGGTTATCAGAAATCAAAAGCAAAATGTTGACAAATTCCTTTTTAAACCTTGAGTTATTTAAGTATTTAAGCAGGTTTGTAGAATTAAAGTGTGTTTCAATTAGGACTGTTGTGGGTGGTAAGAAGAAGCGAGGCCTGAGAGAGGCCTGTTCAGCAGGGATGCTCCCAGTTCCTGCCCAGCCTAGGGTTGCCACCTTTGTTTTGGCAAAATACATGACAGAGTGGGGAGGGGCAGTTGGGGTGTGTGTGATTCCCACTCCCCCATGCTGAAGTGACTTCAAAGCAATCCATTATAATCTATTGCAGCCTGACAGGATGGCCCCTGTGGAATTTGACTCACACACACACATTTGTAAACCTGTCTGTGCTTGGCTACCCAGAGATTAAATACATGACCTTTCACACACCCTTTCAAGCACATGCTTTTGGAGAGGCTCCCTATCTTGGCAGAGAGAGACAGGGACAGAAGAGACCTGAAATACAGGACAAAACTGTATCAATACAGGATGTAGCATCTTACATTGAAATATAGGACAACCCTGTACTATACAGGACAGGTGACAACCCCTAGCCCAGCCTGACAAAGGTATTTTCTGGGTCCCATAAAAGATTTCGTTTATTTTTGCATTTCTATCCCATCTTGTTCTCCAAGGAATTCAAGATGGTATTCATAGTTCTCCCTCCCCTCATTTAATCCCCACAGCAACACTTTGAAGTAGATTAGGCTGAGAGGCAGTGACTGGCCCAAGATCACCCTGTGAGCTTCTGGATCTGTTAATACCTCCCCAACAGGGACAATGGCTTCTACTCTTAGAGTATATCTGAGGAGGGAACTGAACAAGTGGGGGCCATGGCTCAGTGATGGAGTGCATGCTTTTCATTCTGAAGATCCTAGGCTCAGTCCCCAGCATCTCCAGTTAAAAGGCTTTCTGGTAAAGGGGCTAGAAAACACACACACATACCTCAGACCCTGTAATTCAGCTGCCTATCACTAGATGAAACTGGAGTAGATGGTCCAGCAGTCTGACATGGCTTCAATCAGATTCATATATTTGAATTTTATTTATACAAAAAAAAAAAATGTATCCTGCTTTTCCCCTTCAAAAAGTCAGTGCAACTCGCAATGTTTTAAAAAGGCATAAAAATAGCAACCCAATCATTAAAACATAATTACCCGGTTAAAAGCAGCACCCAAGGGCCAAAACTAATCACCAATAAATCAAAGCATGAAGTAATGAACAGAATCAAAAACTTGTTATAGAGAACTGCTTTCATATATAGAGAGGATGATAAGTGAACATCCTGGGGCAAAGAGTTCCACATATGCAGAACCACCACAGTGGGAGCCCTTTTCTTCATATGTCTTAATGGCATGTGTGTGCTGTACATCTTAGGAGCTACACAGGTGGAGTCCTCAGATGGAAGATGCCCTGGAGGAACTGGAGGGTCTCTGGGAGGAACTGAGAAGGCGGCACCAAGAGAATGGCGTGGCCCTGAGGGAGATTGATACAGTGAGTAGTGGCTGCCACTGGAAAGGGTGTCTCACCTTTACCTTTTGGAAACATGGTGTGCCAGTTTTTCACATCCTGTGATCTCGTGGCACTGCGTGTTTCTCCACCCTTGCTGGCAACAACCAAATGATGCAGCGTGGAGGCAAATGAAATCTACGCCATCGTCGGATGAGACGAATTATGCTAGACATTAATAAAAGGTTTTGGGGTGGAAGGGGGTGAGACAGCTGCTGACCTTGGCAGCTGCTCTATGTTGTGGGTAACATGTAGTCTCAGCCTCACTCAAAAGACCCTAGCAATTCTAATATTTGTAGCTCTATCCCTGGCAGAGGTCACATTTCCTGTTTAGTTGGATTGCTTGCCTGTCATCCATGCACTGAAAAGTTTAGCCGTAGGGAACAGATTATTTGTGGTGTAGTGTTCAGTTTTCTCCCACAGTTAGACATTTGAACTTTGGGATTAGGATACACTCTTTTATTTATTTAAGAAAGTTGTTTGCCATGTTTCAGGGCGAAGACCTTCTCTTGCAGAGGACAGTGTGCAATCACATTCTTGTCATATTCAGGCTGGGGGGGCTGCCTTGCTCATGCCACTCCTTTCTATTTGCAGGCTCTGCGGTTGGTTGGGGAGGTAGAAGAGGCTGAGTGTTGGCTAGAAACTGTGCTAGGCTTGCTCTCTGAGCCAGAAGCAGCAGCAGCAGCAAAGAACCTTGATGACCTCCATGGGGACCTAGAGAAGGTTGGCACCCTGGAGAACCAAGTGGAGGCGTGGCATATTAAGCTTCAAGCCCTGCAGGAGGAAATGAAAATGGACTCCTCCTCGGAACACACAGCAGCTGCAATGATTCATAGAAAGATGGAACGAGTGAAGGAAAAGTGAGTTCTTGGGAACAAAAGAGTGTTCTCTGTATGGAGGTGGTGTAGGAAGGAGACTTGGCTTCTGAAAAGCTGGAGAAGGAGGAGAGGTTACTTCAGGGTGGAAGAATGGTTTCAAAGGAATAGATGCAGGCAACCAAGGAGGAGGAGAGAGCCAGGGTTGTTGTTTTTTAAGTTTCCCTTGTTTTAGGAGCATAGGAAGCTGCTTTCTGTTGAGTCAGACCATTGGTCCATCTAGCCCAGTATTGTCCTCACACTATATAAGCAGCAGTTCTCCAGGATTTCAGACAAAGATGCTGGGGATTGAACCTAGGTTCCTCTGCATGCAGAGTAGATGTTCTACCACTGAGCTGCAGCCTGTGTCATTCTAGACCTATCTCTCATCTCCATCAGCTTTGTCTGTCCAAATTGAAGCAGGTAGCATTGCTCTCGTGAAATATGCTTTCAGGAAGATGTCATGGTTTCCTTCCCAGGTTCGCCTGTGTGCAGGAGGCTCTCCAGCGCCGAACATCAGACTTGAAAGATGCCCTGGTTTTAACTGAGTTCTTGCAGAATGTGCATATGGAAGAAATGCTGAGTCACAGGAACCAAGTACAGGTGAGAAGCAGAGAAGACCTGGACCAGGGAAGGGAAGAACGAGGTGATGTGCAGAGGTGTGGTCTGAGTCAGACCATTGGTCTGCCCAGCTCACTACTGACCATGCTGACTGGCAGCAACTCTCCAGGGTTTCAGATAGGGAGTCTCTCCCAGCCTGCAGGTGCAAGGGATTGAACCTGGGACCTTTTATTTGGAAAGGAGATGCTCTGCCACGGAACTACAACACTTCCCCAGAAGGCTCAGAGTTCAAAAATAACAAGCAAGGGGTTTCTCTCTTTATGTTTAGTTTGAACAATGAGGGAGCATGGCGCTGAAGGGACACACATCTCCATAAAAGTCCCTTGTGCTGCATTGTATCTAAGTGGTCAGATTAGTGACACAGGAACAGTTTGCGTGACTCCCCTGTTTGGGTTCATGTCATTTCAGTATGGTATGCCATCCAAATTACTGTGGATGGTAATGGCCCTGTACAGCTGAGTTCTGTCACCATTCTAGCTCTGGTCACATTTAGTCATGAAACCCCTAACTATAATGCCACAACCTGCAACTCTTGACACTGTTGGTGAATTGGCTACTGCTGCTTATTGAGGCCTGATCTTACTGATATCCACTGGCAACTATCTGGGCCTTCAGCGAGGTGGCAGAAGTTAGCTTCCCATCTAAACATACTCAGGACTTAAGATCAGTGTTAGAAATTTAAGACACTTTTATTTCAATTTGTTTTTAGTTTATAAACCTAGTTTCATCGCTGCCAGTTTTTAATACATAACATCTTTTACATTTGCTGGTGTTGGGTCTTCATTAGTTTGAAATGTTGGTTATATCACATGTTCTTTGTTGCTGCTTTTAGAAATTGGGTGTTGGCTCTGAGTTATATTATTAGTAGATTGCATGGTTTTATTTATTATTTTGATGTACGTTGTGGTAGATACAATTAGTAGCAGAACAAAGATTTAACCAAATCTATTATCATCATTATTAATATTATTAATATTAATATTGAGTGGCTTTAGTCAAGCCTCTCTCTTGAAGTTTCACTTTCCTTCTCTGTAAAGTAGGAATCATGGCAATTTGCTCAGAAGACTTCTGTGAGAGAATTAACAGGGTGGCCTGTCTAGATTGGTACCCAATATTATTAATGTACTTGTTTTGCTTTAGGCAGTGCCGAACCAGCTAGGCTCCCAAGAGCCTCTGCAGCTTCTCATAGCTCAGGGTGCTCAACAGCTGAGCAATGAGGACATGAACAGGTCACTGGAGGAACTGCAAGAAGCAGTGGACATGCTGAACAGTGTTGTGAAGGAGCGCGAGCGGGCCATGGAGGCAGTGACCAAGACAGAGAATCTGAAGTGCTTTGTGCAGGCCTTGTCAAGTGGGGAGGAAACTAAGGTAAGAGAGGGTTAAGAGGGGCTGCAAGCTAAAAAAAAATCCCTCTTCCCTAGTGGTTAGAGGTGGAAAGCCTGGACCACTCCACCCTTGAGTGTTGGTTATTGCATTTGGGCAAGAATCTACAAAATCTATCTTCTTGTTTCATAGAGGTGGACTGACCACCTATTAAATGCTACCAGCACTACTCTGTTGCAGTTCCAGCTTTGGTTTGGTTGTCCAAGCAGCCTGTAGCACAGAGAACTGTTTCTCAGTGTCGCCTTTCTTTTTTCAATTTTTCAGCTGGCCTGGGTCACCTCACGGATCAAGACAATGAGGAACAGAGCAGAAACACTGGCTCAGGACATAATGCAGGCAGAGAGAAGCTTTGCCACAGTGAAGAGTGAGGCAGATCTTCTGGAGCTGCAGGGGCTCATGGAAAGGCAGAAAGAGATAGAGGTGAGATCAAAAGGCTATTTGAGGGCTTGTAACAAGCACCCCATATAACCAGTGTTTGCTCATGGCAATGTTGGAGGAGTACTAAATCAGGCATTACACACACCTTGGAAGTCTGTTCTTCCACCCAGCACCATTGTAAATTGCAGGTTGAGATTGTTATGCAGGTACAGGTTTGACCATCGGTTTTGAGCTCTCACTTTTTTAAATGGGTCAGCATAGATCTGATGTTTGATGATACTGCCCTGTTGTTTGTTTGGCTTCCTAAAGCCAGTTGGAAGTCTCATGCTTGTTTTTAGATTGGGCAAGCATTTACTATTGGGCAGGAGCCAGGAGTTCCCCATTTGAAAGCCCTATTGCTAGCCTGAATCCTGCGGTCTTGTATTTCATAGAGTGAAATGTCTAGCCTGGAAGGGGACATGGAGAAACTACAGAGAGCCTTCATTGAGCTGGAAGATTGCTGTTTGATTGAAATGCCAAATGAGTCCAGAAGAATCAGTGAAACATTGGAGGCTTGGAAAGATCTGCAAAAGCTGGTGTCGGGAAATGCAGTTCATGGACAGCAAGCCGCTCATTTGCGACAATTCTTCAGAGCTTATTTAGCCATTATGTAAGTCAGTAGACCTTAGTGGACTCTTCTTGTCCGTTGAAAGTTTGTTTTGCAATGTCTGACTCACCCATTTGTGATATTAAGCCCTCATCTGGAAGCACCCCTTGTTTTCAATTGCGCTTGGGGACTATCCATCTTATCTACTTTGAAGTCAGTCCAGCAAGCTTGAGTCTCAGCATCAATTCTAACTCCCGTTCACACACCTGGATGGGGTGGAGGTGGGGCAGGGTGGAAGTGAGGTTTGGGACCTTGCAGGGGTACCTGCGCAACCAGGTGGTTGCTCCCGCTGGTGCACCTGTGAAGGGCTGAGCTTGCTGCAGTCTCAGCCCAGCACCATCCAGGCAAGCGGCAGCAATGCTTGCACTGCAATGGCAGCTCCAGCCCACCAAATATGCTCTTACTGAAATTGGATGGAACTTCAGTGTAGCACGTCACAACTTATCTTGGTGCAGTTACACATGCCCTGGATGTTGTGATTTAGCTGCAGATTTCCTGAGTATTTACTCGTCTTTGCCAAGACTGGTGATTTGCTTGTGAGAGGTAACACCAACTTTTCCATGGAAAGGCTTAGTGTGTAGATTGTTTTGCCACAATGGAAGCAGCCCTTAGTGCAGGCATCCCCAAACTCGGCCTTCCAGATCTTTTGGGACTACAATTCCCATCATCCCTGACCACTGGTCCTGTTAGCTAGGGATGATGGGAGTTGTAGTCCCAAAACATCTGGAGGGCCGAGTTTGGGGATGCCTGCCTTAGTGGTTAACAAAGAGAGAGAAAAACTATTTTTACTGGGACACATCTTTTTAATACGGCTTTAAAAGGCCTGGGGAAATGGTACGTATCTTAACTGTATGCAACTACTTGAAAGACAAAGCTGTCTAGAGGCTGAGACAACTTGATGCAGAATAGGTTTTTATTGGGATTCTTCCAGGTTTCTCTATCAATTGGTAAGTACCCTGATCTGTAGTTTTGTTGGAAGGGTAGAGGATAAATTGAGCTGCAGTTTTGTGAGGTGTTAAGACACATTTCTTCTGGCCATATTCATAGTTGCTCCTCCTTCCTTGACTCTCCAGCTCCTGGACAGAGGATACTCGGGCACAGATCTTCTCTGAGACTATGAGTACCCACGGTCTCTCAGAGGCTCAGTGGGAAGACCTGGAAAGGAACATGGAGACTAAGTTCAAGGAGTTTGAGGAGCTGGCAGCAGTTGGATGGAAACTGGTAGCTGAGGAGCACAGCTTGAGTGAGACAGTAAGTGTGGCAGGCCATGATACGCAAGCTGCCTACATGCCTGCAGCATCCTTTGGGGAACAACTTCCCATCCCACCTCACTTCCCTTTTCTTTCTTTGCCGTCACTGCTTTCGAAAGGGAGGAGGCAAAGCATCTCATCAGGTGGGTGGGAGCTAGACATTTGTTCCAATTGTCTGTCATCCTGAGGGATGGCCCTGACTGAGAGCTAGAAGAGAAAAGAGAGGAATTCACCATGTGGCCTTTTTTCCTCCTTTCTTTTCTTTCTCAGTTTTGTTCTGTCTTTTTAGATAAAGGAGAGAATGGAGGAGCTGCAAAGCATGCTGGGATGGGTGATGGTGCGCTGGAGAGCACAGAGTTCCCAGAAGGACCCTGGCAGTAAGAGTGATGGCAGGGAGACTCAGAATGGCACGCTGAACATGACTGAGCACTGCCAAGTTAGTATGCAGCCCCTGAGTGGCAATACTAGAGCTAAACTTGAAAAATAGCTTGGCCTGCACTGTGTATTTATTGTGGAATAGCTATGCTTTGTTCACTCAGTTTTTATGGGGCATCTGCACAAAGTTATAAACAAAACATCCCCCTTTCATGTTTTCTCTTTTTAGCTTCCTTCCTCTACCACCCCCACCCCAAGCTTAGAAATCTGTCTTATTTTAAACTTGGTGGAATACCTACACAATTTCCCCATGTGTATATTATCTATCTTGTTGCTATTCTGCCTCATAAAGACCTGTATATTTTTTTGCATAAATTTTTATTTGCCTTTCTATAACATACCAAGCAATACATATTGACATAATCTCTGGCTGCTGTTCACACACACATGAGTAGAGGAAATTTTAAGCTTCATGTATTGGTCTTTAGGTGGGGGAGATGCCATTTTAACAGGAAATCCTAGAATTAACAAAGAAGCTATCGCTGCAATTTCATTCTTCATTGTATTACCTTACTCCACAGATTAAAGTAGTTCCTGAATCAGGTGTGGGTGAAGCAAATGGTATCCTAAACTCCAGTGTTTCTGAGAGGCCTCCACTCACCCTCAGCTCCCTCCAAAATGGTTCAGCAGCACAGCAAGAGAGCAAATCGGTCTCTACTGCAGTGCTGTCTACCCTGGATGTTCTTCCAGGGCACAGGCAGAGTCTGGAAGAATTGGAAAACCACTTGCCCTTTGAGATGGACGTCCCGAAGGAGACTCTGATCCTAGAACCCTTGGAGACCCCTGTGCTGCTGGTGCCCCAGCCAGGCCCTGGCAGTCTGGGTGGCACAGTGAACTTGATACTGAGCATTGGGAAGAAAGCAGGGAGAGAGGCCACAGGAAGCCAGGTTGGAGCAGCACCATCAATGGGACCGGAAACCTTGCACAAGGTAAGTTGCCCTTTACTTTAGGCGTGACATTGATAGAGCTGTTTGCTATCTCCAGGACATCAAATAAGTGCCCCTGTGGCAAAGGGAGGCAGTGTTTTCATGATGCAAAGTATTGTCAAGTGTCCAGGCAGGACAGAAGTGGGGTGTCAAGTGAGGGAGTACCAAGCTTAAAGGCTAAGGCTTGCAAGTGGAGAACTTCTAACTTCCCTGTGAGCATTAAGATGTTAATGGACACTCTGAATCAGGGAGACTGTTGCTTTTTTACTTCTCGTTTAAGTCACTGCCAGGCGTGCAGTTCCTAGAGCTTCCTTTTCATGGGTCAGGCACTGATTTTGCCCTTTTCTTCCTGGCTTTTGCAGGTCATCCTTGCTTATTCCTTCACTTTTATTTTTTATTTTTTGTCTCTCTCTTTCCTAAAAATCCAGCTCTCTGAAACTAAATCCTCAGCCTGTAAAGCTTTCTGGAAACGTTGCCAGGGGCTTTTAGGAAGTACTTTGGGTAGTTTAAAGAGAAAGAAAAGGCCACCCCGCCAGCATGCAGAAGAGGTAACATGGAGCAGTGGGGGAGAGAGAATGGACGATGAAGCATGTCAGACTGAGAGTGGTTGCATGGTGCAAGGAAACCTTGACTAACCCATCCAATAGCCTCCTTCAAAAGGCAGCTCCTAAATTAGGAGAGGGAAACGCTCCAGATGTGACTTGGCTATCGTCCTTGACCATTGGTCTGGCTAGCCGGCTTGGGACTTAGCAAGTTGGAGTCTCAACAGCTTTGTTCCCTTCTCCTATATCACTTAAATGGCATCTCCAAAATGTTAAGAGGTCACAGAGATGCTGTGTCTCTCCTTTCCAAGGCTATGGTGAATAGGCTAGATATGCATTCTGTGCTTGCACCTGTACTCCTGAGGAGATGCCCCCTTAGGAGAAACACCTTCAAATATTTTGTGACTTCTCCTGGTTAAAGCACAGGGTTGCCATGTGCAGCACAAAATGTGGATTCTGTACCTTTTAAGAGAATTTCAGCTGGCACAACTTGGTCATGTCATATTATTGCCAGGAATCCCCCCTTCTGGAATATTCTTAGAGGCACAGGACCATCCAAACAGACAAACCAGAGCTTAAATGTGCAGCCAGCACAGTGGAATATGGAGATGTCTTCCTCAGCACAATAATTCATATCCCACAGCAGAAGAGCTACCAGATTTGCTAGAGGAAACAGGAAACAAGCCTGAAGTGCACTGCCTCTTGATACGGGCTGAAGGCAGGCCAAACTAGTTTGCTGTGAGGAAATGACCCACATGACAAGACACACTCACTTTGGGTTGTCCCATGAACAAGATTTCAGAGTCTTGTGGTGATTTGGGGATGAGATGAACTGAGGGTTGCGCGAGAAGAAGAATACACCTATTTGCTAGCAAGCAAGTCTTCGTAATCACACATTAGCAATTGTGATTAAAAGGGCACGGTGAGAAGATAATTAGGGATTGAAGCAGGTGGGTAGCTGCTACAATTGAAAGGCTGAGGCATGCTGTCCAAAACTAGTTTCTGGCGAGGTGCCTGAGCATAGAAGCTACAGTAGCTCCAACAACTTGTGAACTGAGGAGGAGGATTTCAGGGCTGTAAAGTGTATTCATTTAGAAAGTCAGCTGCCAGTCATGAAGGGAAAGGAACATCAGCCTCTACTGTGTACAGTAATAATTCCTGAATTAAACTTCTAGACATCTCCTGCAGCTGTTGCAGGAAGGGGATTCCTGTTATACTGAGAGCTGATTCATGTGCACAGAATACCTCTGGTACATCCAGGCGCTCATACTTTATAGAGCCAGATCTTATAGAGGCCTTATACAGTCAGACCACTAATCTTTCTATTTCAGGATTGTCTGCTCTGAAAGGCAGTGGCTATTCCAGATTTCAGACTGGAGTTTTCTCAGATTTTTCTGAAGATGCTGCAAAAGGAACCCAGAATCTTCTACATGCATTCTGCAAGCATGTGTTCTATGTATTAGCTGAGTCCCTGCCTAAGGGTTTATTTAAGCCCAGTTCTCTTCCTGTTGTGATAGCTTTCTATGTAGAGGAAGGGTTTCTTTGTTTCTTTGTTTTTTACAAGGAACATGCAATCTGCACCACATGCAATCTGAAACCATACAATGTAAGATTCTTCATGCACATTTCATTTGGCCCTGAGCTGGCCTCAACTGTAGCACAGCCCATAGCTGCTATCATGGTACCCCCCCCCCAATCATGCTGGGCTCTTCAGTTTCTACTGCAATATTTCATACTGAGTTCTGTAGCCTCTTTTCAGGCTGCATCATCTATTGTGAAGTAGAGTGGGGTGCATCTAGCAACCTTGCAAGTTGGCAGTGTGCCCCTTCTGGAAAGCCCAGGAGAGTTGGGTTGTCTCCAGTAGTAAGCTTGGAACCATGGTAAGCCAGAAGTTTTGTTGCCACTCCCTAGGACTGAACTAAAGTGATCCTAACATCCTGGAACCTGTTGTGGACAGTCTACCTTAGTGTCTGCTACGATTAATGAACATGCATGCATGTATACTCGCTGAGTTGAAAGGAGCATGTGCTAGTGCATGTCAGTTTGCTGCTGTGGCATCCAAAATAGGTAGGTTGAGGCTCCAGTGACATTGTGCAATTTGAAGACTGCTCCTCATTGGGTCTTCCCTCTTTCCGCAGGTGAGCACCTATTTGCACGTGAAAGAGAAAGAGGGAGACAGAGATGGAGGCATGGTTTGTGGAAGCTCTACTATGCTGCAGCCTGCTAAGCAAACTCCTCCTGGAGCTCACTCTTCCCCATTTCCCAGTCCTGGGTGGGGCACCTCAGCCTTCCACACCTTGCCCAAGATCAGCTCCAGCTGCTTCTTACGGAGCCTGAAGAGAAAAGGCAGAGTGGAGGCAGAAGATGCCCAGCTCCTCACCTTGCAAGGGATCATGGGAACCGAACCAAGTGACCTGCAGGCAGGGCAAGGGGAGAGGAGCAGCACTAGTAGCACCTGGCCCCCAAAGGGTAACAGGAGGGCACAGGCCTCGCAGGCAGAGTGCCCAGCACCCTGCAGAGAGTTGACAGACTATGTGAAGAACCCATTGGCACGGGCTATTGACGCTGAATGTGACTCGGTTAGGGAAGTATCTGGATGTCACGTGTTCCCAAGAGAGAGCAGAGGTCTCAAAAGCCCCCCGTCATTGGCAGAGCGGATGAGCAACACATGCCAGCATCTTTCTCTCGGTTCTGTCCTGAGCCTGGAGCTCCCGAAGGATCCCACAGTCCTAAGGAATATCCATGATACCATCAGAGTAGCAAAAGAGGGAGCAGCAGGAAGGAAGGGAATAAGCCAGGTCTGCCAGGGAGCTCGGAGCAGCCCAGCTGGAGCAAAAGTGCAGGAAGTTGGTAGTAGCCTGCAAAAGAGGGTGCTTGGAGGGCAGCCAGTCATGCACCAGAGGCCCCTCAGGCCTGAAGATGCTCGTGACAAGCTTCCCCAGGGTAAGGGAGGCACATGGTTTGAAGAGGTGAGCATCAACCCAAGTTACAGCAGGCAGAAGGCCTGCTTCGTTGCTCTTTGTGGAGAAGACAGGCAGAGTCCAAATAGCCAGAGCAGTCCTAATGATGACTTCCTGGATTTCAAGCAGAACCGGCTATCCCGCATTAGTGTCCTGCATGAGCAGATAGGTATAGAGTGGGACAGACTAGCTACCTCACTGGGTACAACTGGCAGCTCCAAGGAGGCGCAGGTAAAGGGTCCGGCTGACCACAAAGTCAGAGAAGCATCCCGGGTGAAGCTGAAGCCCTCACCTGCTAAGCACACAGGCAGCTCCGATGCAGTTTCCAGTATAGCCAAAGCTAAGAACCCTGCTGTGAATGGGGTAGAAGAAAAGGGAAGCTGTGTGAGAACCTCGCCCTCGTTCCTCCACCTGGGGGTCAAATCTCCTGCCAAGCTGTCTGTATTTGAATGTGAACTAGGCACCCCAACACCCTCAGCGCTGGACCCTCTTGTCCCAGCTCCTGGAGGAAGCACGACTAAAGGGCCAAAGTTGCCGGAGGCTTGTCACCCTGCCCACGAGTTGTTTGAAGAGGAGGAAGAGGAGCTGCAGGCCATATGGAGCAATGTGGAGAAGCACAAGAAAAGCTCAGGAATCCACAGCAGCCCTGCTGGAAAGGTGGATAAGATGCAAAGTCCAGACAGCTCTGGTGCAAGACTCCTCCTGGCAGCGGCAGACAATTTGTTGGTGGCTAAGTTCAAGCTCCCCACCTCTGCCCAGCTGCTTCAGAGGTCTGAAGGAGAAAGAGGGACTAGTTGTGACAGTCCGAGTCGGTGCCGGGCACCCGTGCCTTCTGGCCAGGAGCCATCAGAAGGGGCAGTAGCTGCAGCTGTGAGGTCACTGCAGAGTACCTGCCCAGGGGCCCAGCAGAAGCTTCAGGCAGAGGGCAGAAGTACGGCCAAGGTCAGAACCATTGGCTTCTATGGGGCAGAGGTGGGGATTGTATGCCTGGAAACCAGGCGTTTACTGTTCTTTTCCTCAAGTCCCTGGATACTGCTGGCATTGATCTGCAGTGTGTACTTAAGCAGTTTCTCATTGCACAATTATTAAAATGTGTATTTTTTTCCTATCAGGAACCAGCAACTCCGTATATGTGGAGTATTTTCTTTTAAAGGAGATACAGATCTCCTAGCTAATGAGATGCTTACCCTTGAGATGTTTACATCAGTGCTGTTCCTGATTTGACTGTGGGGGGAGAGAGAGAGAGATCCCCAAACACTTTCCTAGCATGAGCCATACAATGTATGTCTTTCCATGAATCAGTGACTGCTCAAAGCACACTTCTTTCTTGCTCTGTTTTGGGGAATGTGGTGTTAAAATGCCTTCATATTTGAAACACTGCTGCTTTCATTGTGGTTGCTTCATTCATCGTTGCCTGCCTCTTTCTAGAATCTTCCCAGTAAACTAGAGCTTCAGATGATGGAAGGAGCTTTGGAGAGGAAGCATCTGTTGCAGGCAGGAGGCAAGAAGGTATTGTCAGAGCTGCGTGGCATTATGTGAGGGGGCGGGGATGTGAATATGGATGCCAGTGACTTGCCACCAAGAAACAACTTCATTGGTGTTCCAGTAACACTTCAACAGAGCCTAGCCCTGTACAGCAGATCTTTCCAAACTTTTCATGTTGATGACACAATTTTTAGACATGCATCGTTTTGTGACACAGTAATTCAATTTTACTAGCAAGCCAGAGGTTGAACTAACCCCTTTCCAGCCCCAGGAGCAGCGCAGGGAGCATTCACGTGACACATCTAGACACTGCAGCTGACACACTAACGTGTCACAACACACAATTTGGAAAGCTCTGACCTATATCAACACACACAGAAACACTTCTGAGTGAGGTGGTTCAGGCATAACAGCAAACCAAGATTCGATCCTGATTTGCAGGGGAAGCATAAATAACAGTTTGCCGTGTGACAAACTAGCTATGGTTTGATCCAAGCCAGGATCTGCACAAGGCTTGGTGGCTGAACTCATGAAACTGAGGCTCCTTGCTGCTTATTCACATAATACCAAGCCATGGTTATGTCTAAACCCAGGGGTGGGAAAACCTCCAGTCTGTAGGCCTACGAGGCTGTTTCATGAAGCCATGCCCACCTGCTCTACACCTGAAGTCAGGTGTGGAGCAGGTAAAGGCAAAGTTTGGATGAAAGGCAGCTAGTTGCCACTTTGCAGATTTTGTCTGCACAATTTGATTTCAAACCACACAGAGAAATACAGGACACTTGACGCTATTGTGTCATCAAGTGATTGACAGGTGGATAGCCCCACCCATTGGGCAAATGTTGCCTGTGATGGGGTGTGGATATAAGGATCTGGATCACTGGCCTGGCTGAAACCAGCACAGTGTGGGTGGTGCAGAAGGCAAAGGGCCTTTCCAAATGACGAAAAACTTGTGGATTTTATTCTTGTACTGTACTGCCAACTGTACCTGCTGCAGACAGGAGGTGGAAACATAAGGTCCAGAGTAAGCTGACCATATATCTGAAGGTGATGTTCACTTTTCCTTTGCACTAATGTTCATGTTCCCATGCTTTGAAGAGCTAGAAGGGGCTCTCAGGCAATGGTTGCCTACCTTTGCCTCCAGGGGAAGGGAGGGGCCTTACTCTGGAGGCAAGCACAGGCAGATAGAGACTTCATGCACATGAAACCGTGTGAACAGGTCACCCTATGAACCAACCTTAATTCTTCACCTACTTCAGATCTGATCTTTTCATTTCTCTTCTCCTAGGCAAATTGTCGTTCCTGGAACACATTCCACACAGTACTGATGAGACAAACTTTGTGTTTCTACCAGGACAAGAAAGACACCCTCAAGGTAATGGTAGGCAGTGAGATGCCCAGACACAAATGGAGATAAGAAATGGGTATGAGTAACGCCTGTGTCACATTTCCACATACCTCCAGCCAGTGCTTTTTTTCTTAAAAAATTGTTTAGGGGCACGATTTCCCTACTCATAATGAAATACAGTGGTACTTCAGGTTAAGTACTTAATTCGTTCCAGAGGTCTGTTCTTAACCTGAAACTGTTCTTAACCTGAAGCACCACTTTAGCTAATGGGGCCTTCCACTGCCACTGCACTGCTAGAGCACGATTTCTGTTCTCATCCTGAAGCAAAGTTCTTATTTCTGGGTTAGCGGAGTCTGTAACCTGAAGCGTCTGTAACCTGAGGTACCACTGTACAGCCCCTCAATCAGGCCAAACTTAGATTCACAAAATGTTTAGGGGTATGCGTACCCCTGCATCCCCCCAGGAAAAAAAGCACTGCCTCCAGCATTTTCATATCCTGTATAGTCCTTCGCCTACTGACATCTCCTGTGAATGTTTGGCATGCATAGATTGTCAAGCATCTACACTTTGCCGATTGCATTTATTTTTGTCTAAACCTTCAGTACATTCTCTGCCAAAATAGAACTTGAAATTCTTGTAAAGACTAACTTACATCTAAAACTAAAATAAAGACCGACCACAAATCACAGTAAAACCAAGTCTAGTCATAAGTGGCAAATCTCAAAACCGCCGGGCAGCGTTGGCAGAAGAAAAGCTCAACAAATTTAAAAGCTCAGTGTACCAGCACAGGCCCACCCAAGAGAAGAGTGAAGTGGCTAATAGGAGCCCACTTCAGAGTGTGAGAGCACCACCACCAAGAGAGCCCTGAAGTTTGTAACTGAAGAAACAAAGGCTGCATTCGCACCATGCCTTTTAAAGCACATCCTCACCCCATGAATCCTGGGAATTGTAGTTTACCCCTCACAGACCTACTGTTTCATACACTCAGAACAAACTATTTCCTAGGTTTCTTTTGGTGGGTGGGGATGCTTTAAAGGCATGGTGTGTATGCAGCTGAAGAAAGGCAGAGCAGTAAACTCAAGCAGTCCCTTTCTTCAGACTCAGCAGCCATGCCTGCCTTTCCCCCCATTAAAACCTGTCCCTAATTTATAACTTCAGAAAGAACAGCTTTGCCACGGACATTGCTCCCTTGTTCTCCAGTTGAACTCTTCTTCATGTGAAAATATTATTATTGCTAGTTATGCACCCTTCATCTTAAGTTCCCTGGGTATGTTACAACAATTAAAAACACAATGTTAAAAACAGTTTAAAACAACAGAAACAAGAAGGGTCCTACAAATACATATTTGTACTGACATGCAACTTAAAAACAGTGAATTTTATCATTTGCATTCCTTTGCACAGCAGAGTTCTGTAGTGGCCTTACCACTGAACCTCCGTGGAGCCGTTTGCACCCTAGAAACAGAGTATATCAAAAAGAACAACTGTTTCACACTACAGTGAGTAACCTCTATTTCTTTTCCTTCACAAGATAATATATGCAGCGTACATTAAGCTCTATAAAGGGGTAATAAATGCTAAATAATAATACTATTACAGATTTTAAAAAGAAAACTAAAGGTAACTCAGAACCGTAATACCTCAGGGACAGCCTCTTCCCATAAGAATTGATCTGGATCCTGCAGTCATCATCTGAGGCCCTTCTCCATGAGAGGTCTGGAGGGTGGCAACACGAGAATCAGCCTTTTCTGTGGTGGCTCCCCATTTGTGGGATGCTCTCCCCAAGGAAGTTTGCCTGGAGCCTTCATTACAAATCTTTAGGTGCCAAATGAAAACATTATTCTCCCAGGCGTTTGACTAATTAATCAATATGTGGCCTTTTAAACTGGTGGGAATATTGTTTCGTTTGTTGTTATGTATGTTTGTGTTTTTATATTGTAAGAGACCCGATGATCCTCAGATGAAGGACGGTAAGATAGATAGATAGATAGATAGATAGATAGATAGATAGATAGATAGATCTGGGAAAGAAAGACTTGAACATGCTGGGGTTCCATTGTGGGGACATGGATGAAATGCCAGCCCCTGAACAGCATAAATGGTGATTATAGAAATCTTTGTGGAGGGTGCCTGCTTCTAGCTCCTAGACTGCTAGGTATTTGAGGCTGGTGCTGGTTGTTGTATCTGTATCCCCATCAAATTCCTTCAGCTGATTTCCTTGCATACCCCAGGTTGAAGGATGGCTCCAAGTACCTCCTTAGAGCTCCTACTGAGCCACTCATGCAGGAGTGGATTACCAAATTGCAGCAGAACTCAGGTAAGACTGAAGTAATTATAAGGAAGAGACCGTGGGGGCATTGGAGGTCTAAGGGAAGGAGATATGGTTACCACTCAGGAACAAGAGGTAATTTGAGGCCTCCTACAGACCACTCTGGTGGTCTACATGAGTGAGAGGCCCACATGGGCACTCTTGGTTTTCCCTCAAGTTCACTGTTGAGAGAAGCAGCAATGCCATGTCATGTTTTTGGTAACTGGTTTTATATTTGTGCCAGACTTTATATCTCCCACATTTCCCACTGTAACTGAGTCAGACCTGAATTCAGAAGGGGGATTCATCTTTGACATAGAGAAGGCCCATAGCGTGCTGGGACTTGCACATGGGAGGCTGGAGCTCAGATTCCAGTTTAGTTACAAGGTTTTCTGCAAAACAGTTGGCTCCTGGGCTCCATTCCTTTTGTGTAAAGAATAATAGTCTGTCCCGTAGGTTCTATGGGCTACTGTACACATTGCATTATTTAGGTGTACACCCCAGAAACAAGTGGGCGTGTGGCAAAACAGGTGAATGATATGCTGTTTTAAAAGTCTGCTTATCACAGAGACTACCACTCTCTATTGCAAGGCAGCAAGCATGTGGAACAGACCTATGCCTCAGGTTTGTTTGGGTGAACAACACTCTTGATTGTCAAAAGCCATCTCTCAGTATTTGCTTTTCTTTCCTCAAAGGCTTACCTGAAGTGGACTTTTTCCAGTCAGCTTCCCAGACTGCCCAAGAGACGACCTCTGCTGTTAGGTAACTACTATAAGCAAAGCTTGATCCAGATGTGTTTGCTGGGGGCAGGGGCTAGCTTTTTAAAAAGTTCTTATAACATTTGTCCTAATGAGGACTCCTGTCCAGTAGCAAGTAGATCTTCTCATAAATCATACGGTGCTATTTTGTCAAACTCAGCATATTAAACAAAAAAAAAACAGGTTTTGGGATTTGTATGCATTTGTATAAAATTCAAATTTTGGAATGCAAATTGGTATGTGTTCCTCTTTTTCTTCTCTCTCCCTTTTTAAGGGCAGCTTAAGATTTAGAAGTGCATGTAGGACAATTTGAGCTGAGGCCATTAGTTATCCTGTTTAGGAGTGATCCCATTTGCCCCTTGCTGCTCTGCTCTAATTTCTGCCTTTATTAGTGATAGCAACTTCCTTGTGCTCCCCACCCGCCAATATGTTCACATCCCATTATTGTGCAATCTGCTGAATTTTCTCAGCTGTGTAGAAACCACTGGTACATCAAATTTCCCATTCAGATACTCTAAACCCAGGCTGTGATTATGGTGGCTTGTATTACCTTTGCTACGACTGAATTTTACTCTAGCTTGGCATAGCCCTGTGCAGCTGGGTATGTGAGACCAATTCTCTATTTTCTGCTGCTTCCATTTTTTTTCCTAGCCATGGAGTTCCTCACTTCCTTGGCCCTCATCAGCCTCTCACAGCTAAGAGCCAAGAGGCCATACTCTTACCCAGATCAAGTGTCAGGCTGCAGCTGCCTTATGAAAATCAGGATGACCTATTGGATCCAGCAGAATCACGGACAGGTGTGTGTGTGGGCTGTTCACAGTTTCTTGAGGGTTCTCTTTAAAGCAGGGATAGGGGACCTGTGGCCTTCCAGACTGAGCAGTCTCATATGATTCTGCAACCAATTCGGGAGGGGGTTGCACTTACCTGAAGGATGTGATTTGTGGATTAGAGCAACTCTTGGGTCCATTGCTGTCCATGGGGGCAAATGTAGCCTTGTGGTGCAGAATTATTTCTATCAGCTTCAGCTATCCATGTCCTGACATGAATAATCTAGCTTTGGTAGTCTGTGGCCTCATAATCTCCCAAGTGCATTCCTTTCATGCATTATATATGAGGTTGCCTTTCTAGATGGTCCAGAAACTGCAACTGGTGCAGAATTCAGCAACCATACTGCCAGTAGGATCAGACAATCTGAATGCATTACAGCAGGTCTTACTCCATGCACTGGCTTTTGATATATTTCTGGGCCTAATTCAAAGCGTTGGTTTTAACTTATAAATCCTTATGTAGCTTGGACCCCAATACTTCATGGTACCCTTTTCTCCATATGAGCCTGCTCAGTCAGTTTAAGATACTCTTTGGAGACCCTCCTCAGAGTGCCCCTGTTGGCAGAACTTGGATGGTGGCAACAAGAGAGAGGGCCTTCTCAGTGGTGCCCCCCCCCTTGTGTAATGCTTTTCCAAATGAAGCTTGCCTAGTGACTATGTTAAGATATTTACAGTATGAGGCACAGACTTTTATCTTCTGTCAGGTCTTTGATATTCTCCTTGTTGTTCTTTCTTTATTTAGATTTCTTACCAGCCCTTTACTATGAAGTCCCAGGCAGGTTACAACAATTTTTTAAAAAACAATATTACAAACAGTAAAAACAGCTGACCATCAAGAGCATAGAGTGGGTCCTAAAATACGTTTTTAAGGTTTCAAAGGCCATGACAAAGAAGAGCAGCACCTCACTGTTGCTGCTGGAATATTTCTAGCTGTTGATGTTGGTTCTGCTTAAGACAGTCAGGGGAGAGGGCTCCTTGATTTTATTGTGACCCTTGTGATTTTGATGACTGTGCTGCATTTTTAAATGTGTAAATTATTGTTGTTGATTTTTTTTTTTGGTCCATTATTTTAAATCATCTTGAGACTTTGGTATAATGTGGTAAGTTCAGTTAAATAAATAAAAATAGTAGTAAGGAATCCCTGGAGGTCTGCCTCTGTGTCACATCCTTGATTTCTTCCTTTCTCTCCTCTTAGAAGACAGCCAGAAATCTGCTGCCATTTTTACCACAGATCACAGTCTGAGGCAGTGCTCTCCTACAGCATCTACAAGGTCGCAGGAACCTTACATTTTTGAGGAAGAGGACTATGGGCTAGTGGCGAACAAGAGGCGATCATATTCCTTTACCTCAGGTACATACTGTATGACCTTGAAGAAGAATGGGTTACTAACTGGAGTTGAGGCTACCTCTACCCCTCTGCCTGTTTGTACAGGGAAAGCTGAGTTTGTTCATTTGCTCATGTTCTGCATTTGCTCAGTTTGGCCCTTTGCCAACTGACTTCTGTTCAAATGCAGCTGAAATCTCTCTGACTAAATCCAGTCTGTTGTGTACCCAGCATGATATCATTATGCTATTTTCAGTGCTTGGCTGCATTCATTCAAAGCACAGTTATTCTCAAAGGAACAAGTTCATTGCTTAATGTCGCCATTAGGTGTCAGCAACACGCTTTTGACTCAATGGCACATGTCTGAAGTTGAAGCTTGTTACCTTTGTAGGCTGTGAAGACACTACATATGTATAGCATATCCCTTGTCCCTCGCCCCCGCCCCCGCAAAGTGAAAGTAGTCACATTTTAAAAGAAGAAGAAACAGCAATATTACAATTTTCCAAAAACAATTTCTGGAGGGCCTGAATCGCATAAAATGCAGACCTTCACAAACAATAAAGTATGCAAGCAACGGCCAGAAAGTAAACAAAGATGGTGTGTGCTTAATCCTACAGGCCTTGGAATTGTACATCCTGGGAGTTACAACACCTAGTGTACTTTGTGGGGGGGACAGACACCACAAAGAAAGGCCTCTCCCACAGCATGTAGAAAATGGGACAGTTTTGTATGGACAATAGAGTCTTCGTCCTAAGCCATTTAGGGCTTGAACGATAATGACCAGAACTGTGCATTGTACCTAAATATGTTGTGGGTGGAGGTAGGCGTTCCTTGGTGAGGGGAAAGCATATTTTGAACATGCTCAGAGACAAGGTGGTCTAGTAGTAGTAGTACTACTACTACTACTACTACATCACATGTTCCATGGCTGAGCCTTGGCACCAGAAAAGGTCCTGGGGCAGAGGCATAATAAGCCTCAGTTCAAACACTGCCCTGAATTCTCTTCTCCTCTCTTTACTTAAGAGATGGGATGAACGTGATACTCTGGAGTAAAACAACTGTGTGTACCACAGACTGTTAACCAGCCTCTGGCACGTTCTGCTGCTTGTTTTCAGTTCATGGTGCTGCTGTGCAACCTTTCCATTCCATTTTTTCCCCAGCTACGTACCAGAAGATCACACCTTTGTCGGTGTCCAAGGAACCCTTGGGCCTTGGCAGCAGCTACTCAGTCACTCTGTACATTGGAGAGCAGGTACCGACTCCTCCCAGGCCTCGCTGCCATTCCTTCATCGCCTCTCCTGGTGGCGCCCGAGAAACCTTGGGCGAGAGGAGCCAAGGCGCCTCGCCTCGCCAGAAGAACAAATCTGTCTTCAGAAAGTTCTTTGGGAAGAAAGACTGAGATGCCAGCTCATTCTCCTCAGCCCAGGAGTAGGATTTGTGGCTGCATGCAAGCGCTTGAACCTTCCCAGGACTGGGCCCAATGGCTACCAGGACACACTGTTATGCTGCACCATTGCTTGACCTTTGCTCTCTCTCTTTTCCCAAGGAGGTCGGGTGAGAGAGGTGGGACTGGTAGGCTCTGCACAGTGAAACAATCCCTTATTCCTCAGCCCCCTATGCCATTTAACTCAACCCTGATAGGGGCAACAACCCCAGGGAATAGCAGCTGAAAGGGTCAAAGGTCTTCAGGGAGAAAGAAAATTAAAGTTAAAAACCACCCCACCTCATTCATACTGTTGCAGGGTAGTATATTCCAACTACCATGGGCTTTTTCTCTACAAGCACAGAGCACAGCCTTTGTTTGACATACAAGCTAATATAGAAAATCAGGTAATACATTCCCAGGCACATACATATTAATACTGTATTTGTATTCAAGGCAGGGGTTTGTGGAAGACTCATGTTGCTTCTCTTCCTTCCTAACAAATGTTTGCATGGCTCATGATGGGATCAAAAAAGGAAGCGCTTTCTCAGTACCAATTATCCTGACTATGTTATTTACGCAGGCATATAGGGTTGCCTTTTGTTTTTTTAACTTGACCTGGTGCCTTCACAGATATTAGCAGGGGATAATGTGTAATCTGGTTTCTGCAGGTCAAGCTGCTGTAAAATGCACATGTCAACACACACACACACACACACACACACACACACACGGAGGCCAGGCCAAGGATTATTCTGGATAGTCAGCAAACCTGAGTCAGTCCTAAAGTCTGCAGCAGAGTCCAGAGCAGAGGAATTATTTCTTGGGCAAATTGGTACATTACTAATTTAGAATGGGCATGGATTAAGGTTTGTGGAGGCTTTTGGAACTAGTTTTTCTGTACCTACCCTTTTTATGGTTCAGAAATACAGGGTGAGTTCTCCACTGTGTGTGTGTGTGTGGGGGCGTAAGAAACCTTAATGTTTGCTTTCTTTTCTCCTGCACTAAGATGCCTAATGCAGCAGCAAATGAGACTTGTTAAATGGTCAGTTGCATCTCCTCAAGAGACATTAACACCACATTAAAACACCAGTTGGCTGTCTGTGTGCCTTCCTTCAAAGTGTAATAGAGTTTACGGAGTTATTATTTAACTGTCTGTCAGTGAACCTGCTGCTGAATAACCCTGCTCTAAGGCTCCTTAGCACACTTGGCACTCCTTGTCCATTGAGCAATGCCGGCTGGGGCCGATGGGAGTGGTAGTCCAATGATATCTGGAAAACAACAGGTGGCTTGTCCCTTTAATGGTAGCGGGTTCTCAAATGGGAGGAAGTGAGGGAATTTATTATTTATACCCCAGCCACTCTGGGAAGCTCCCAACAAAATATTAAAAACAAAATAAAACATCAAACATCATACTGAGGTCCAGCTCCGAGGGTCTTCTGTTGGTTCCCTCACTGTGAGAAGTGAGGGTACAGGGAACCAGGCAGAGGGTCTTCTCCGTAGTGGCGCCCACAATGTGGAACGCCCTCCCATCAGATGTCAAGGAAATAAACAACTATCAGACTTTTAGAAGACATCTGAAGGCAGCAAATTTTTAATGTTGGACATTTTAGTATGTTCTGATATGTGCTGTGAGCCACCCAGAGTGGCTGGGAAAACCCAGCCATATGGGCAGGGTATAAATACTACTACTACTACTACTACTACTACTAGTAGTAGTAGTAGTAGTAATAAATATCAAATGTGAGGAAGCCTTTAAGCAACCAGCAGTGGACCACACCTGTTTAATCATCTCATGCTGTCAGTGACAACTTGTTCAGCCCACTCATAAGAGCAAAGTGTGGAATGGCAATCAGAGCTGCTGTTTAAGCTGAAATTGGCACTGGTTTCCTGGAGAGCTGGAAGCAGCTCCGCTCTAAAAGGCAGGGGCTTTTAATTATCTGTAACCATCTAATGAAGGCGGTTCAGCCTCTTAAGATCTGCAGACGGAAATGTTTTCTTATACATGAAAAGATGAAGTAGTGAGAGAGACAATACTGTATATGAATCTGAATATGCAGAATTGTGAACCTAGGAGTGCAGCATGAAAAACATGGAGCACGTCTGCACTGCAGTTTTGTTGCCTATATTCTGCTCTGGTGCAGTTCTGACTTACAGCACCTATGCCTCGCTAGATGTTATAGAAAGATGCATGTACAGTAATTGTAGTGAACACCCTCTTAAGGGCTGAAAAGCTGATTTGTTCAGGAGGGCAGTTAAGAACAGGGAAGTACTGTAGTGGGAAATGATGCAGTTAATTTTTTTGCCTGTTCATTATTTTTCTCCAGAATCACACCATAGCTTGTGTGTGTGTGTGTGTGTGTGTGTGTGTGTGTGTGTGTGAGAGAGAGAGAGAGAGAGAGAGAGAGAGAGAGAGAGAGAGAGAGAGAGAGACATGGGAGCTAAGAGGTTCAAATACATGTTTGAAAACCCAGTTTGCCAGGGTTAGCAAAAGGCAGTTTATTGCAAGAGGTGAAGGACAAGATCTGTCCATATAAGCCAACCAGCCTGGCAATTTAATACTGATTTCAACATTGGCAGTGAGTCCGTGTCCTTGACTGCCCTTGGTGGCAGTAGGCCAGCTTAGAGGGTGCAGTGCAGGCTCTGTCCTCCAGTACCACTTGCCTGAGGCACCCACCTCACTCTTACCTAATGACAGAGCCGGCCTGTTTCAAACAACATCAATAGGCTGCAAGCTATACATGCTTGCATGGAAAATTCCAGAGGGATTATGTGAGTGAGACTGTTGTAGCAAAAGCAATCTCAGGACTACACATTTATGTGGCACATGTTTGGCCCCCCAGAGTTGTGCACTCCAGGAATGCATCAGTCTAGAAGTAGAGAACATGCATGATGCATCACATATATAAAGTCTGGGATTCACGGCTAGTATCACTAGTTAAAAAGCATTTCTGTTTACCAGAGCAAAGACAGATCTCTTCTTGAGACTCCGGAGTGCTGCTTCTAGTCATGGGTGAGAACTCTAGAGTGGTGGCTGCTGCATCGTCATGGACAGGACTCTAGTCCCATATTATAGTTTTGCAGAGTCATCATTGTGTGACCAGTCAGTGGCTTGTGTTAGCTTTATAGAATACTAACTTCCCAGCTCTCTTGTTACCATTGTATTGCTATCCATGCTGCTTTGGGGGCTTTGGGGTGGCTTTTTAAAGGATTAGACAAATTCATGGAGGATAAGGCTCTCAGTAACTACTAAGCGTAATAGCTATGCTCTCTGGTCTGGTGCACTCTGGTCCTCCTTGCAGGTTTCCCCATCAGCATGTGGTTAGCTAGTGTGAGAACAGGATGTTGGCCTGGATTGGCCATTGACCTGATCCAGCAGGTACTTCTTTTCTTTTCTTTTCTTTTCTTTTCTTTTCTTTTCTTTTCTTTTCTTTTCTTTTCTTTTCTTTTCTTTTCTTTTCTTTTAAAAATAGTCTTTTTTTTGTTAATTTCCCAAACCTTAACAAGCGAATACAGTGACAAGTAACTTGGTGGTTGTCCCACTTAGAGAGTACAAGGTGCATCAAAGGGGTATGAAAGTTTGTGCAAAAGCACAGACCATGGCAAATCATAACGGCTTCAATCTACTAAGTCTTTCCAAAGTCCTCTGTTTGATTGAGGTGGTCTCCATATCTGGCCATCCCACTGCTTCTATGTGAGGTGAATGGTTGCCAAGCTGCATAGAGGGATAATGGGTCTGATTTCCCCTTAGCATGTATTTGACGTGTCATTTTCCTCTGTTAGCACCACTGTCCAAACATAAGTATGCCAAGAGTCAACAGATAATCTATCTGCAGAACGCAAACACCTGGCAAATTCTAAACACACCACCACTATCAGCTCTTATCAGCAATTCTTTATAACATAAAAGCTGGTTGGCTTCTTCTGTTATCCCTAACAGCACTAATGAAGTTGACGTGGTCATGTTTTGTGTTTTACATTAATTCCATTTCCGCAAAGACACTAGTCCAAAAGGTGTGCGCATTCTGAAAGTGCCACTAGAGGTGGAGAAATGTCATAGTAACATCATAGCAGCTTCTTATGTTCTTACTGTTTAATTTGGTTCCAAGGCCTGCTTAGCAAGTGATGGTGCATATAGGCTAGGAGTCACCAAACGTTTGGAGCCTGATGGCAAATTTGCAGGCACCACACACCCATCTCATCCTGTTTCCTTGGCTACAACAGAATGCTTCTTTCAAGCCTAATTTCAGCAAGTGGGGGGGGGGGACTGATGGACGCCAAGAAAAGGCAGGTACTGTACTGATAACCCCTAATGTAAAGCCTCTGAACCAAGTCTACATGGCTGTCCATAGTGTTGATTAACCTTGGAAACAAAGGGAGCCTGGCTCAATGCTCAAGCACATGTTTCATATGCAGAAGGTACCAAGCCCACCCCCTGCCTCACATCTCCAGTAAAAGATTAAGGAGCAGGTGAGGTGAAGGAACTGGAGCCTGATACCCTTGAGAGCTGCCATTGGTCCAAGGATGAACAAACAGGCCTATACCTTTCCTTCTCTGCTGGCAGCCCTCCTAGTTTTTGCATTAAGGATATAGGAGATTTCAGGTGAGATTCTGGCACCTCTCTTTTGAAATTCAATTGTGCTCACACCTCTTCCCTTCAGAAGCAGGGCCTCCTGCATCAGGATTTCCAGAGTGTAAGAGAGGGCAAGAGGCTACAAGCTATCTGCGCCCAAACAGGAAATGAAGGTCATGAGATGGCAAGAGGAGACTGCACTTTGTTAACACTTTGCTGATAGGGTTTCTCCTGCTCCATTGATTCAGGCTGCCTCAGCCTATGCTGCTCCCCATTCAGCATCGGAGTCTCTGTTGAAGCCACTGCGTTCCAATGTACAGAGCTGGCTTCAACTAAAACAGGCCCTTGGTCCAGTTCTAGCCTGATATCGTCCACTCCAGGTGTGGAGATCCTTTAGTCATCCTGATGTTACTGAACTACAACTGTGGTGTTTATTCTGCGTGGAAGGGAAACAATTTTAAAAAGTGTGTGGCAACATTTATCTATAAGGAGATACAGGAAAGCTTCACCTATTGCATTTCTGCCTGCAATGCAGAGCTGTCATCAACGCCTAGGATGCCCTGCCCTAGGGTGGGGGAGGCACTCTGCACCTGCTCAAGGGCACTGCTTTGATTACTGATTCACACGTGCCAGAGCAGAGTCCTGCTTTCAAATAAAAGCCTCCGATCTAAGAAGGGTTCGCCAAGGGCGCCAGAGGATAAAAGCAAGCGCCGGGCGCGCTAGGACCTGGGGATACTCAGCAGGCGCCCGAGCAGAAAAGTCTCGCCGGGACGAGCGAGCGAGCGAGCGAGCAGTCTGGTGGAAGGCGGCGAGTTTTCCGCGGGAGAGGCGGAGAAAGCGCTGGAGCCGGCGGCGAGGTGGCCGAGCCCTGGGCAACATGTAAGCGTGCGCGGTGGTGCCTCGGGGCTCCGGCTTGTGCTTCCTGCTTGCGTTTGGTTGAGCCGAGTTCCCTGCAGAGGGAACCTACAGGTTGTAAACACCCGGGGGTGGGGGGAGAGAAAGAAGCCGAGGCGGGCGCCCTTCGTCCGGGGTTGGGGTAAGAGTCGTCCGCAGGGCTACCCGCTTCTCCCCGAGGGGCTCATTTCTGAACTGCGTCTGGGGGTGGGGGCGTCCTTTTTCCGGCTCCGACGCGCAAGGACGGATCTCGTTGGCGCACAGCCGCTGCTTCCAAAGTGGAGCCTGGGCGCACGCCTGCTTGGCCGCGTCTGTCCCGGCACATGTCGTTCTTCTGAAAAGCAAGTCGGGCCGAGTGCTTTGGCGGGTGTGCTCGGAGGCACAGTTCCTCAGCAGCATGGAGAGGAGATTAGCTCGCCCTTTACGCACGCCCTGCCGTGTTCCTACCCTTGTCACAGCTTCGGGAACTCAACGATCCCCGTTCATTGCTAGTTGTGCACATCCAGGGAGAAATAAATCTCTTACGTTAGCTGGTGCAAGGTGCGCGTGTCCTCCAAAGTGTAATGGTGCGAAATCGCCCAGAGGGCATAAAGCGTCTGCTAAATTCTTAACTGGATTTGGCTGCAGAAAGCTTAGAAATTGCCCTTTGAAGCCTCCCAAAGATAAACTAGCTGATGCTCAGGAAGCTATCGGTTGACCTGATGCCGTTTGCTTGCCCGTTTGATGCAGCAGCAACAGTGCTTGATTTTACCCTTGGGTTGGGTGGAGTGGAATAAAACGGAGCTCCAGATACAATTGTGGTGTTCGGCGTAGCATGTCTGTGGCAGGGAACCAGAGAGCTTGCCTGGAAGTTGCATGTAAGTTGTTGACTGTGCTTCCTCCCTCAGGCTTTAATGCTGACTAAGTAATAGAACTTTGCCACTAATGTCTAGGCTAGGCTGCTTCTTTTTCTTTTTAAAGCCTGGAGGCGTGCCTCATGGAGGCGTGCTTTATCTTAGTCTAAACAAGGTTAAGAGTGTTGGGATATTCCATCAAGCAGGTGCAGAGCAGGCATCGGTCATCGTTTTGCTGTGTCCTTGGTGCTAAGTCTCCAGGGCTGGCTATGTGTACAGATCTCCAGGTTTTCAAGGTCACAGCTTTGAATACAAATCTGTGAAACACAAGGCCATTTCTGTTGCACGCTAGCAGAGTGTCTTCATCCGTTCTAATCCCCCCACCCCAATTTCCTTCTGTTGTTCTCTTTCCCCACTAGTCAGAGCTGTCCTAGGTCAACTGTGTTGGCATCTCAATGATGGAGCTGTGCCAGGTTTGGCCAATCGGCACAGGTGTTCAGAAGGGTTCCCAGGTTGCAATCCAGAGGTTGTGTAGATGATTTGTACTGTTTTCACAGGAGCAAAAGAGGAATCCGTTGTGGTTTCCCTTCTTCTGTTGCTCTCCTGATGCCTTTTGCCCATATGTTTCTGAACACCATTGCTGGAAACCACGGGAGGGGAGAGCGCTGTTTCCATCAGGTCCTTCTCATAGGCACTTGGTGGTCCACTGTGAAACCAGGATGCTGGACTGAGTGGGCCACAGGCCTGATCCAGCAGGACTCTTATGTTCATATTCTTCTTCCAGAAAGTTGGCAAGGTTTCCTTTTGCCCACATGCCCCTCTTGCTCTAAAAACTGTGTCTTCCCTTTGCATTTGACACCATTTTAAACAGAAGGGGCCTGTCACCATCACACTGAGCTCAGCTCAGAGTTCAATATGTAAATACATGTGGGTCGCCAGTGGTAACAAGGCAAAGGGAACTGCAGTTGCCGATGTACTGTGTGACCTTGGGAGGCGACTGATGCTCTTTGCTGAAATTTCCCTCCTTGCACCACCAGGGAGGCTACTGCCTTGCTGTGCAGGCTATGAGGCTCTGTTCAGGAGATGCAAAAGGGTGATTGGTGATAGGAGTCCCATTCCTCCTGAGCTTCCTGCCCTTCCAACTGCTATGGAGCTAATGTTGTGGGAGACCTGCCGTCCTCTCAAGCTTAAGCTTGATTTCCGACAGCTGTGAAACAAATGATTGGCGGGGACAAGAACCATGACAACAATCTCTTGTTCGAACGATGGCTGTTTTCACACATGCAGTTTAAAGTGGCCAAAATGCCCATTTGCAGGACAAATGCCTTTCCTGTTTTTCTCTTCCGCATGAAGAGTAACGTGAAGCATGAGCTTCTCTCCTTCTCTTTTAAGCATCATGTGTGAGATGCTGTCTATATAGACAGATATAGCTTAATACCGTCTGTACAATTGTATTCAAAGTTTCTGAATTAGCTGGGAGAAATATACCGGTAGGTGGTTTTGCTGCATTTTGGTAGGTTGTGATGGTTTGCTCAAGTGTGGAAGACCAGATTCCCACTAAAAGATGAAGGCTCCTTTATCTCAAGCAGATTCCAGGGCACTAGTCTTGAATCCTGCGGTCAATGCATAAGCAGGAAATTCCATTTTATGGGTGGCTTTTGGAGCAAGGCATCACTGAACGGGTGAATTTGTACAAGGGTAGGCAGTCCTTCAGAGCCTCTCATGCACTGGGGCTCAGGCACAGTTGCTGTGCTCATGCAATTGTCATGGTAACGTACAGCTGTAATCTGCCCCCCCCCCCCCTCTGCAAGTCCTTCCTCTATGAGCTTATTCTAGCCAGGATAAAATAGCTTTTTGCATGAATACCGCAGCAAGGCAGTTCCTTGTGCTTCCAGCTCTGATCTGCTGATGATTGGACAGCACCAGATTGGACAGCACCAGACACCTGTGGAGAAGTTAATGTTTCTTTATTGTCTAAAGCCAAATACCGAATACTGCAAATGCTGTCATTTTGGCGCTGTCGCTTTGGTGGAAAAATCAAGCTGTCTTAATTATCACTCTTTTAGCTACTGTTTTCTCTGTGAAATCATAGGACCCCGAGGTTTGTTTTTTTAAAACACACACACAGGTAATTTATTGCACAGCTTTTCAGATATCCATCCACTGATGTTTTCTCCAAAGGGGTGCAGCAATAATAATACATGCTTTTGACTAATAAAACCACTTTGCAAGAGCCTTGTAGGGTAGGCTGGTATTATTGTTTCCATATTGCAGATTCCCAGCTGACTCTGGCTGAGAGGGTGGATTGCTGTGAGTGCAGTTAAGAAGTGAATAGAGGACTTCTTGCTGATGGCTCAAACTCTTAAGTCACCGGATCCTAATTAGGTTTGGCCAGAGACGTGGATGTGATTGGATACTGCAGGCTAGCTGTCACCTTATTTCCCAAAATAGGTGGTAAATTCTAAGGCCAAACATACCTCTTAGGGCAATCTCAATTTACCAGTATATCCAAAGGAAAAGACATGTTGGAGGAAATTTAGGCAGGGCTTTGCGGCCTCCCCTTCATGGCTTCTCTGCTGGTACCAGTGGCATACTGGAAAAGGGATGAAGCACCACCACTTATATCAAAGCAGGGGTGTTGGTGTCCTATGCTGGAGCACTATTTGCCAATCAAACCTGTAAGTTATTCCTGAGAGAGGAATCCATTACATGAGCTAAGCAAGAGGAAGGAGCAGGTTACATTGGCATGCAGGGCTAAAGATTAAGCTGTGGCTTCTGTTTTGAAAACTTTTGACCAACCAAAATGGCACAGAATCGTGAGCAAGCTTTCAAGTCCACCAGAACGCGTCATCTGGCTGAATGTTAAGCCAAGTGCGTATGTGTGTGATTTAGAGAGAGAAAGAGAGACAAGTTGACTTAATGCCTGCATTAGTCAAAAGTTTGTTTTTGTTGTACGTATAGTCTTAGACGAGGTCTGGGAACTTGACATGGGGAAGCGCCTGCACTTCAGAATTTACTACTACACACTGCCTACCTTTTAACCTTTCTTTCAGCTCTTGCCTTTCTTAACACGTCCAATAGCAATCAGCCTTATCCCCTTTTTGCTTTGCTAATCTGTCCCTGAAGTTCTTCTCTGTTTAATTCTCCCCATGCATCTTTCAGTGTAATTTCACTATCCTAGTAGCTTTCTGCTTTAACGTTCTCACCACATCAGTGCATCCATAACTCTGAGAACTGCCTTCAGGCATGTGACTCAGCGTGATTTTTGGCTGCTCAATCAGCTGCTATTTGAACTAGTCAAGTGATCCTTCCTTGAGGGGAGATCCCTACAGCTGAGGGTGAACAATTCCTGCCTGAGGAGAACACTACACGGCAATTAACATCTCTTCCAAATTTAAAACTCTCCCAATGAGCATGACAAACAATTATAACTTAACGCTGGAAAAAGTTTTGCTGTTTTGCGAGTTGTGAGAGAGATTTCTGCTGTTCCCATTTTACAGAACTCTGGCTGAGGAATCATCTAGTGAACTCATGCCTGGGCTGGGATCAGAATTCAAAGAATTTACTCACAAGGCCACAAAGAATTATTGTCATGGGCCTGCAGTTATGTCAAAAGGCTCTATAGCTCTCACCCCATGCTTTTGGGAAAGAAAATGCCATCTCTAGAAATCCCTCCCACCAAAGGTTTTTCAGGGGCTTATATTGTTTTCTTTTCAGTGCCAAGCGCAAGACATTTTAAAATACATTCTTTCTGCCTTTTAAAGTTCAGATGTTAACTTGCACTATTTTAAAAAGGGTTTTATTTATATCCAAGTGGAATTCAGCAACAAATGTCAACACAAGGTAAATAGAAAAGAGAGAGAGATGTAAAAACAATTCAAAAACACAAAGTTCCCAGGGAACAAGCACAGTGCCTTATTCATCATATTGTCTACACTGGTGTGAATAACATTTAAACCAACTTCTGCAATATCTGTTCTCTTATTGCTGTATGGCTGATTATTTAGTTTTTGTATTTTTGAAAACCGTGTCTAAAGGAAAAGAAATCCAACCAAGGAAACATTTTGGCAATGATACATAGAACAGCAGCAGAAATGGAAAGTGCAGAGGCCAAAGCTGGCATAAAAGCAGTTATAAAATAAATGTTTGTCCCAGTCACATTTCTCTAAAAGTGGTTGCTTTTTCTTTACTCTTTTAAGGGTGCAGTCCTCAAGTTATGTCGGCTTCAGAAGGTATGCTTCGGTCAATGGGATTACTTGGGAGATAAACTTGATTTATAATTTCTTTCTTAAAATGCTTCCCAGGACCTAAAATTACCAGCCAGTAGCAAAATCACATGCCCTGATTCTCTCTCCCTGGATCTTCTCTTTAAAATCCTATAGCTGTGACCCCATATGGACAGACCCCATAGCCCAGCTTTGGTTATCTACATTCTGGTAACCTCTAGGCTGAATAACTTTGATGCATTATATGTGGAGCTACCTTTGACGACAGTTTGGAAACTACAGCTAGTGAAGAATTACCGTAAGTGACCAGATTGCTGACTGGATGTACATAACGCCAATACTGTACTGGCCCAACTGCATTGGCTGCCAATTAGTTTCTAGGCTCAGTTTAAGGTGCTGGTTTTGATAAAAGCCACTGGAGTGGGGTAGCATGTATTTTTTTATGCTATTCCAGGATGGACACTTGTTGTTATTGTTGTTTTTTAGTCATTTAGTTGCGTCCGACTCTTCGTGACCCCATGGACCAGAGCACACCAGGCACTCCTGTCTCCCACAGTTTGGTCAAACTCATGTTCGTAGCTTCGAGAACACTGTCCAACCATGTCGTCCCCTTCTCCTTGTGCCTTCAATCTTTCCCAACACCAGGGTCTTTTCCAGGGAGTCTTCTCTTCTCATGAGGTGGCCAAAGTATTGGAGCCTCAGCTTCAGGATCTGTCCTTCCAGTGAGCACTCAGGGCTGATTTCCTTCAGAATGGATAGGTTTGATCTTCTTGCAGTCCATGGAACTCCTAGATTCTCCTCCAACACCATAATTCAAAAGCATCAATTCTTCGGCCATCAGCCTTCTTTATGGTCCAGCTCTCACTTCCATACATCGCTACTGGGAATACCATAGCTTTAATAATATGGACCTTTGTTGGCAAGGTGATGTCTCTGCTTTTTAAGATGCTGTCCAGGTTTGCCATCGCCTTTCTCCCAAGGAGCAGGCGTCTTTTAATTTCATGACTGCTGTCACCATCTGCAGTGAACATGGAGCCCAAAAAAGTAAAATCTCTTGGACACTTTTAGTTAACAAATTTCTTCTATTTTCTGATATGTTTTTAATTTGGTAGTGTATGGTGTCATCCCCCCAAAAAGTAAGTTACTTTGAGAAAAACTTCTTTTTTTGTAGTAAACAGATAAATGTAATAAATAACAATGATGACACAGTTGACGCCGATGTGGAAAGTACAGGCGTATGGGCACTTCCCTGCGTATTTCCTCTGACAGGCCTTGCTCACAGTTTCTCCTTGTGTGGGAGGACAAATCTGCTAAGTCATGCAAAAGGGAAATACAATGCCGTCACGTGCTCCTCCCAGGGCCATGCCAGGATTTGGCTTTGGGCACATCGTGGCAGACTCTTGAAAAAAAAAGCACTGGCATGTCGGTGCATGCCAGAAGTTGAATCCTGTGGGCAGCAGCAGCAGCAGCACACGTACGTGACAAGTGTGTGGCCAGCAGAAGCAGCTTGGACATTAGGCATAGGGAATGCTTCTCTTTACGTGCGGCGTGTCCAGATGAGCCACCCTAAATGGGAGAGCAGGGACAATGGGCCTGTGCTATAATGTGGATGCCGTTGCCACAAGCAGATCTGGGAAGGTTTACCTCGGAGTTTAAAAAGTTTCTCCATTCTTTTGTCAGGCTATCGGAAGCGCTTAATTCTATAAGCCATTTAATCCAGCTCCTCATGTGCCTCATGTGATGCCTTGATCCTTGCTAGGGAAATAGCGCAGTTCCTTTCCTTCTCCTCCATCCGCCTGTAACACCCCTTAGCAACAGAGAGTCCTGCTCTCCCATTTTAAAGGGCGGCAGAGCTTCCCAGGCTGCTCCAGCTAAGGTCAAAAAGTACTTTGTCTCTTTAAAACCGCCTCTCTGCTTTCCCTATGGATCAGATGTATAAACATTGCACTGCCCTCCATAAAGCTATTACACCCACTGCCTGTTGTTGTTTTTTTAAATGGGAAGCAACCGCAGTTTAAAGTTTCACGTCTCTATCAGTTTACTTAAGCGCTGTGGCACAGCACATTTAGGATGCATGCAAAGCAGGCAGAGCGAGCTAGAGCAAAACGCTTCTCCTGTGGAAAGCATGAGTGGCTCCTGAGACAGTAAAATGACCAGATCTCTGCTCCCAGCAGTAAAGAATTAAGATGGAGCCGGTCACTTTAATGGCAGGGGGCGAGACAAAGGCATGCGTGTCTTTGATTCCTTGGCATAGGTTCCATGACTCTGGGAGGCAGGTTCACTAGAGAGACAGGGACTGGCCGAAGGTCACCCAGTGGCTGAGTGGGGATTTGAACCTGGGCCGTGCTGGTCCTGGTCTAGTTGCATTCTGACCACTGCATCACACAGGCTCTCCAACGAAAGACATGTTGCTGCCTTTTTGTTTTTGTTTTAATTCAGAACAAAAATTCTGCACCACTAAAACACAGACATAACCCAATCCAAAGAAGTATCTAATAAATTTCACAGCACATAATTTTAACTACTAAATAAAATGCAGCAGTCAATAGTTGGAAATTGAAGGTCACTGCTCAAAGAAATGAATGAAAATCTTCAGAATGACAGCATTATATGATGTTTTTAAAATTATCACCTCTCCAAATTGTATTTATTTTTAAGAAGGGAAACCGCTTTACTATTAAACTGAGGATGGTGCACCTGTAGCCCCCTGTATGTTGGGGGGCTACAGTTCCCACCACCTCTGACCATTAGTCATGCTGGCTGGGTTTGAGGGGAGTTGGGAGTCAGATTGCATGAGAGCCAAAGGCTCCCCATTACTGGTCTTCCACCTTGTTTTGGCACTCTGAATGTCTCAATTACTGCATCAGTTTTTCCAGCAGTAGTCCCTAGACTCTCCTTTTCATACCCATTTTTAAAGAAGATGGTAAAGGATTGTTGTTGTTTAGTCATTTAGTCGTGTCCGACTCTTCATGACCCCATAGACCAGAGCATGCCAGGCACTCCTGTCTTCTGGTAAAGTAAAAAATGGGTGGATTTTGTTTTCCCCATTACTCCACATGTGATACAAAATACAAATTTTGCTATAATCTGTCCAGCATCGACTAGCAGATGCCTTACATTTAATCCTAATTGGAGTCAAGTGCTAGCATGCTAAAAAATAAACTATTGAATTTGTGCACAAAATGATTTCATCAAATGTTTCATCAAAGGCTTTCTCTTTTACTAAGAGCTTACAGAGAACCTTAAATTCCAATTTTCCATGAGTACTGGCTTTTAACTTGCACTTGATGGAATACTGTGTAGACTTCACTCATGCACCCGTTGCTAGCTCTTATGTAATATGATCAAATCAGAGGGTGGGAAATGAGCAGAGGGGAGGACGTGTAGGTCAGAGTTCTGAAAAATCTGCAAGATCTCCATCTAGAAGATAAGTTTGTCACAAGCCATTTTACAGTTTATCAATGCTGATGTTTTGGTTGGTGGGCTGGGAACAGTGACGCTGCAAGAGATTAAAACAGACCAATCAGGGAAGGCAGAGAGACTCAAGATGTTTTGGTACTTGTGGCAGAAGATCCAAATGATACCCACAATGGGGGTGAATATGCACCAGTAAATTACATAATAGATAGATTACTGTACATTGATCTACTGTGCTGCAAACAACAATGTGAAAAAGGATCTCTTAATTATATTATGCTACTCTACTAGGAAGATGTATCTTGGGCCTGTTCATACCACTGACTGCTAAAGAAGGAATTGCAGCTTGTGTGAAGAACTATGCCAGGCTTCCTCAACCTTGGCCTTCCAGATGTTTTGAGACTACAATTCCCATCATCCCTGACCACTGGTCCTGCTAGCTAGGGATCATGGGAGTTGTAGGCCAAAAACAGCTGGAGGGCCAAGGTTGAGGAAGCCTGGACTATGCAATTCCCTACTGAACCAACTATTTATGGTTTTACTTTTCTTTTTCTTTTTCTTAAGTGGTCCTGGAAAATTACCAGGCCTGCCCAAACCTGAGCCTTAACAGCCAAAGTTTAGCTTATTGCACCACATTTCTCCTCTCCCTGAAGAAACAAAACACTTTGTGTTAGGCAATCTGATGAAATGCAGAGTACATATTCTAAAGGACCACTTGAAATAAGTGAAGCTAATTGGTTTCTAACTTTAATGAGATAAAGAAAAATGAAACGGTGCCATTTCTTAGAGGCCTGGACTTTGCTGCTTGGCTCCTTGCACATCCTATGAACAAAAGCAGGGCCAGCGTCTTTATTTATTTATTAGTTATGTGGCTAGTTACATTTTAAAATATAAATGTAAATGCCAGCATCAACAGTTGGCACCATTGGGCTTCTGCCATTGGTCCACAGCCCAGCAGGGGACCCAATGGCAACAGTCAATGGCAATGGTCCCGGGGGGGGGACCTCTTCCAGTTTGTTCCCTCCAGGGCTGGCCCAGGACATTTTGCCGCTACAGGCAATACGGAAGATGCTGCCCGCAGGTGCCAAAGGTGAAGGTGACTGAGAAGCAAAAGGAAGTTGAAGAGGAGTGGGCAGCAGGCAGGTACAGAGGAGGTGGTGTCAGGGCTTGAGTCATGTGTAGGTCAGCAACAAAAAAACCCATAAATCACCCGAGACCAGTGAAGTTAAATCTTCAATCAAGGAAACAAAACCACAGCTCAGGCCTAGGGGTCTTGGCAACTCTACTTGGAGGTCTTGCCCCGACGACACAGTTGTGAGGACTGAAGGTCCCTGTCTTACCACCCCTCCTTAAAGCTCTTCCTTTCCTGCCCCCCCCCCGTCTCAAACTGCATCTGCACACAAGTAATCTGTGTTCTGGTCATTTCATTTCTCTGCCCGTTCTCAGACACCAGTGGGGAGGGGAGCTGGTTGCAGCAGGAGGGGGAGACTCCCTGGATTCTTCAGCAGCCTCTTGATCCTCACCCTCTTCAGCCTCTGCTTCTGCCTCAGAGTCTGGACTGCACTTTGCCACAGACTCTTCCTGCTCATGAAACCCTGTTGCCACGCCAGCTGCCGACACTTCCTCCCACAGTCTTTTCTTTCTCTGACCACTCATTGTCATAGAATCATAGAATCTTAGAGTTGGAAAAGACCCAAACGTCATCTAGTCCAATCCCCCAAGATGCTGGAATCTCAGATAAAGCACCCACCACCAATCCCCTGGCTCTGAGTCTTCTTCCCCTGGGGGGTTTGCTAGGGGGTTCCCCGGCTGGTGTCTCCCACCACTCCTCTGCAACCAGCCAGTCCATGACAGGTGGGTGGACATGGGAGACGAGGCAAGATCCTTGGAGGCCAGATCTGCCACCTAAGGCAACTGCTTCACCTTGTCTCTGTCAGGAGCTCGTCCTATTCTCGAGTAGGACCCTGGCAGGGACACATGCCCAATTGGCATGTTCGCACCCTCCTGGTCGATCGTTCGGGAGCTTCAAAAGCTTTCTTCTGCCTGAACATCACAGAGAACGATGCCAAGAGACATTGGCACACTTAGGGATCCACAGAGCCATCGCAGCTCGCATAACAGACCTCAGCAACTCAGCGTTTTGGCTAATCTACTTTATTTACATATAAACACACACGGAGCACTGCAACATGGCTCCCTCTCTCTCTAGCATCAGACAGCAAAGAGAAAGGACAAAGGACAATAGTCCCACTTCACGGAACACAGTAACACAAACATCCTGTCTCCGTCACTTCCTACTTTGTGGAGTCAAAACATACACCGTCATGTGATAGACAACAATCCCATGACTGCAATCATGGAGCAGGAATTCTAACAGTCTCATGGGCTGGCTAGCTCTGGTTCACTGCCTCTCAAGCTGACCCAGACAACAGAGGTGGTGGGAAGAAGGAGCAATAGATGCCACTGCCTGCTTGCTCACTGGCTCTCTGCCTGGAAAAGAAGAGTGTGGTCATGGCAATGGGGAGGAGGAGGAGCAGGTGGTGAGGATGGTAGTGAGAAGGGATTCTCACTGAGAGGGGTGGAGATGGCCTTGCCCTAGGTGGGTCTCATCAAACTGGAGTGGAGGCTGAATTAAGACAAGCCTTGCAGTGAGCCAAGTACTAGGTTGTGCTATAGTAATACTTTTCACTTGTGAGCTACTAAGGAGCGCTCTGCAGAGGCCTGCCATGGGCACAGCTTGTCCTTTCATACCATTTCACACAGCTGCCACTGACATCTGCCAGCTGGTCCTGCAAAATCCTGGCAGCCGAGGAGAGTTTATAGAGCAGGAGGACAAATCCCTGAATCCCCATCATTGTATCCTTCCCTGGATCATCTGGTCTAAGGATATATAGTACAGACTGCATACCTGCTCCTGAAATCTCCCAGTAGAATTGGACTACCCTGTAATAGGAGCATGTGGTGGGAGTTTTTTCTCCTGTTTCTGGAAAGCTACTAATCCATTTTCAGCTGTTTTTAATTGCACCTTAATTGAAAGTGAGCGGGCTGCTTTATGTTTGACTTTAATATATTGTTGGCTGGCCTCGGGAAAGGTCAGTCTTTGAAGTGAGAGATCTGGCTTAATGCACAACTAGAGGTGAGGCTGAGTGAAGGCAGGGAGGTCAACACTGGGGGGAGCCAGAGCCAATGAATACTAGTCTTCACCCCACCCCTCCATTCTGAGATCTATACAGACAAAACTGTGACACAGGCGGAAGAAGCTGACAACCAGCGTTGCCCCTTGGACTAGAACACAGGCAGGTGGGGTCTGGCTGAGGTTGTGGGGGCAATGCCCCATTCGCCCTCTACTGGTGAGGGTGGCTCTGTGGTGCAAGACCCTTATCCTAAGCCCAGGACTCTACATTGGCTCTTTTGCTCCCTGCTGGTCTTTGGCCTCCACTTCATTTTATGGCCTAAGAGCTTGGCTAAAGTCCAATGGTGCTCCTTCGCTGGAGTCTGGCTCCACTTGCCAGCCAAGGAGCTGCTCCTCCTGTACAACAGCTTAATAGACCCGATGACCTTGGAGCCAGGACATGCCGTTTTCCTTGTTGAGCAGGTCTGTCGGCTCCCTAGTTTGCCAACATCCCAGGGCAGGGGGCAGTAATGTAACCGGCCAAGTCTTTGATGGGCTCAAGGTGATCTAGGTTGGGGTGTCAAACTCAAATTGTTCAGAAGGCCATATTTTTGGTACCTCAAGAGAATCACATTGCTATCCCTCTCTTTACAATTTTAAGCCTGTATTATTATTATTATTATTATTGATTTATTAAAGAAAAATATTTTAAGGTCATAATACATGCTATAATACAAAAAAGGAAACAGAGAAGAAAAAAATACATTATCTTATCTGTAAGTTGGAACATACCGTAAATGATATCTACTCTTCCATAAATCTCTCAATCTACATTCATAAGACAAAAGCTATACACACACACAATATAAATAATAAGAGGAATAGTAGTATGGCTTTTGTTAATATGTAATAGAATTTGCAGTCTTCAAGCCCTCTCTGTTTGCTCTCTTAGTGATGTTTGCATTACTTTGCTTTAACTCCGTTTACTTTGTAAAACTCTCTTCTTTCTCTCTATGACCCGCAGCAATGCTCCCTCTGTACCATCCTTGACTTCTCTCTCTGTTAGATGTCTCTTTTCCTCTCCACTCATTAGCAGGCCCTCTCCTCTCTCTTTGCAGTCCATGGGTGTGTGTGTGTGTGTGTGTCTGTCTGTCTGTGTCTTCTTGCACCGCCAGTGTCTGCAGCCCTATCCCATGTTATCCCCTGTCTATTTCTGTTACCCCCTCTTTTCTTAGGACCACAAAGATATAGAAAGCTGCCTTTTGCAGAGTCCATCTAGCTCAAGACTGACCACACAGACTGACAGCAGCTCTCCAGGACTTCAGGCAGAGGGTCTTTCCCAGCCCTACCTGGAGTTGCTGGGGATTGAACCTGGGACCCTCTGCATACAAGGCAGATGCTCTATAATTGAACTACACCCCTTCCTGTTCTTCACCCCAGAGGTCATCCTACATTCCGTAGTTGAATTTCTTGCATTTCAGGGGGCTGAACAAGACAATCCTCAGGATCTCTTCCGATACTATAGTTCCATTATTAGGTATCATAACAGTTTGTTCCAGAGTGGTATAGAACGGCTCTCGCCTCATCACAGCAATTCAAAAGAACATATTCATTACGCAAAATCAATGCAGGGGGGGAAACCGCCCTCGTGACAAATGGGCTTGGGAGGTGTAGTTTCTTTCATTATGATTACAACCTGCTTTTCTTCCACATGGAATTCAAGGCAGTTGGTGCCCAAGGAGGTTCACCGGGAGTCTCCCATCCAGGCACTGGCCGGATCCAGACCAGCTTAGTGTCATGTGATGTCAGATCATGCCCTGTGCAGTCGAGCCATCCTCATCTTTGAAGGTGGCTGGTGGAAATGGTCTTGCATGCTTAAGAGAGGCATTTTGATTTCAATGGCTAGGAGGAACAGGGAAATTCCAAGGCTGAAAATGTATGTTAAATTTGAATTAATTGGAGGTTCATTTGTTTTATAAAAAATTGAAAATCAATAAAAAAATTCATAGGCATAAAAGAGAGAAATTCTGCAGCTTCCAGAGTGGAATTCCTGCCATGGGGCTCTTTTGGAGGTGAGATGGGACATCAACCAGTTTGCCTCTTCTGTGTCATGAGAATTCAGAGGTGAGAGACAAGGTCTTCTCTTTCTGCAGTAGAGATGGCCAACTACATTTTGCTGCCTGTGCCAAAGGAACACAGGAAACCCAGAAATGTAGGCATCTGCCTCTTACTGAGTCAGACCACTGGTCCGTCAAGCTCAGTATCGCCCATCCTGACTAACAGTGGCTCTTCAGAATTTCAGGCAATGGGTCTTTCCCAGCCCTACTTGGAAGATGCTGAGGATTGCATCTGGGACTTCCTTCATGCATAGCGGATGCTCTACTACAGAGCTATGGCCCTTCCTCAAAAGTGTTCCCCATCCCATATGCAAAAGCCAGCTGACCTGGCAACTGAATCTTATTTCAGCACTGATGATGGGACATTGCTCTTTATTGTAGCAGCAGGTGAGCTTATGGGGCAGGTGACATGGTGCCCAGAGCTCTCTCCTCCAACACCCCACCCCAGCATCCTTTGCCACCTTGTTCTTCCTACTGGTAGGACCGGCACCCCTACTAATATTTTAGTTGTGATAACTTGTGAGTTTTCAGTTTGAAAAACTGGAACCACGATCTCGTGTCAGATTGAGGCTCCAGTATCGCACTGTTCCTACAAGCAGACTGTGAATGTGAGCAAGATTTTGTGGAAGGTCAGCTGGCAGGCAAATATCAGTAAAGACACAACCTCATTGTATTGGGAAAGTGTAGAAACAACTTTTGAATCCATACAAGCTATTTATTAATCCTAGTAGGTGAGCCGAAACTGTTTTAAGTGTCAGTCATCTTGGTAGTTTGAGCTCAAAGGCTATTAACTTCTGGGAAATAACGTCAGCCGTGAGAAGGAGCTGCCATGAGATCCATTTTGGCTTAATATTTACCTCATGTCTGAATATATACCACACCCCATATCCATGGTTTATGAGATTCCAGTGAGTCAGAATCTTGCAATGCAATTGTGTGGAATGTGCACAGCTGAGAGTCTGCATGCGTGATGGTGGTGCCCCCGGCAGAGTTGAAGCCTGAGCTACGGACAATGTAGGTTTGTTTCTGCTTATTGAGCCAGAAAGGCAATGCTCAAATTCCTGCTTGTTCCAATATAGAGAAATGACAGCTCCCACTGGAAGCCTGCAAGACCCCAGAGAGCCTCCACAGACAACAATCTCAAGATTCTATCAGCTAGAAGGTTGAAAATACCAGTAGCTTAGGGAGGGTTGAGCATGAACTGTTATTGTCACCCCAAATGACGGGCATGCATTTGCTGAGCCAGAATGGCTCATTTTGTGATGGTGCCACAGGATACAATTGACACCATGTCTCCTGGACTGCCTTATCTGTTGAGTAGGGAACCTGTTTTCCCCAGCAGAGGGCAGTCATTTCATGTATGTACTGTATTGGATTGGCATTTTGATAGCACCCAGGATTAAGTGGAACTTTGTGATACTGTATATAATCTCACTATCCACTATACAATTTCAGCCTGTAGCTTTCTTAATGTTACTTATGCATATACATGAAGCACAGGGATCACTCAAAATTAATTTGCCACCCAGTAACATAGCAAACTAATGACCCTTTCAACATTTTAGAAACACAAAATGAGTAAGAAATTATTGCAACTGCAATATAATAATGGGTATTGTTAACTATAATTAGCTTCATTATTAACTATTGAAGAATTGCCCTTATTTAGTAGCATTCATTACTATCATCTTTTGTGTTATTTCAGTGCAGATTGCACTGCATTGGCAGAGAACAAATCAATTTTAATTCAGTCTCTCAAGGAGGTCTGGATACATACGGTAATTCATGCCAAAATTAGGGTTATTCACTGTGATTTTATTGTGAGAAATAATCCATGGGAATAAAACAAATGGATAAATTGCATCCATAAGAAGAGAAGTATTTATTAAGAGCCAGGCTCCGATGTATAAAATTAGGGATGAGTAGCAGCTTGATTCAAAGTATACATAATATGGTGACAGACCACCTAATGCCATTTCCGTCCTACAATCACTTGCAGCTCACAATGAGCAAAAAACACCACCCATCATGCAAGTGAGATACGTTGTATAACACATCTTTTATAATAGCAAATTATATCAGTACTCCCCTTATCCTTGTACAATATCTCACTTATGTTTTTTGGTATCACATGTGTATCACAGAGCTTAGCTTGCCTGCAATGACTGTGGATTAGAGTTGAAGTGTGCATGTATATAGTAGTACAATCCTATTCATGTTTAAGTAAGTCTCATGGGTCTCAGTTGAGCTTACTCCCAGCTGTGGGTAGAGGACTGCAGCCAATTGCAACTTGTACAATGGTGGTACTTAGGCTTTAATAACCTGGCACCTATTATATTGTGCCATTTTGACAAATACATAACCTCCCAGGCTTTTTCAAATATTGGATGAGCTGATTTTTAACACTCTTTCCATTCTGTTGCTTTTAATGTGTGTGTCTATCGGCCTATTGCAACGATTGCTTTTTGTATTATTTTTCTTTAACAGTTTAACATTGAATAGGTAACTTTATTTAAAGTTTAATATTATTAATTAAGACTTATATACATGGCAGCCATAGGTGACAAGGAATTGCAGGAAGGCAAGCACATAGCATGCCTTGGGCGGGGGGGAACTGTCATTATACAGGAGCCTTGGATTTTGGGGAAATGTGTGCTAGGAAGGAGAAGGGGAACAGAGGGAGAACCCCATGTGATGCTGGCAAGAAGAGGCTGCACTGAGAGCCATGATGATGGATGTTACTTTGCACCCAAGCTTGCTGAAGAGAGGGGCCACGAGATACATTATTGAGGTACAATGTTCTGTACCTCCTCCGCTGCAGACTCCCAGGTGTAAAAATGTGGTAATAAACCATATATCTTAAAGATATTAGCCTCCACTGTGCCTCAATCTCTCAATTCCTGGGTAGCATCTAGAATCCCTGGAATCTGTAACCACTCATGGAGACGGGTCGTGTGCAACCATTGCAGCAGATCTACTGGCCTGTCTCCTATAGGCCTTCTCGGTTATAGCCCAGTTCACTGTTGGTATGTTTTATGCTGACACTGCTGCTTCTCTTTATTTTTGCAGACAAATGAGTCATCAACAGGAGGTCATGGCCTTGTTTCTTCAGGCTTTTCTTGATGCTCCACCGCCCCTTTGTGGATATATTGGCTCATAAGGAGCTTCTTAAAAGCAATGTTGGATGAATTAAAAACAACATTCTCCTTCTGCTTCACTTTCGCAAACCAATAAAATAACGTTTCCAACCTCTGTGTCTTCTCTCCCCAGCACTGGCCAATTGTTAAGTGAATACTTTTACAACCCATGCACCAAATTGGCCCTCATATAAGTCAAAGCGAGAGAGTTTGCTGGAATTTTTGGGGTGGGGGAGAGGAGGGTATTTGCCCTTAAAGAGCAGCAAATAGTCAGTTTCTATAGTTACCACAGCAGTGCTTTTTTCTGCACCCTTCAATAAATCCCAAATCATGGTGCACCTCTTGTTCTCCCCTCCCCCTTCATTTCCCTCGGACAAGAGAAGGAATATAAGGATTTGCTACAATTTCAAATTTAATTTTTAAAAAGCATGCTACCCAAGCCCTAGGTTCCAAGTCCTCAAGGTTGCAGGGACAATGCTGACAATACTGTCAAATGTTGTTGCAGCTACATTATCTATGGAATAATTTTTCTTTCCATTTAACCCTTTCCCCTCTCCACCCCTGAGCATGCACTCTCTTCTTTCTGCAAGCTCCTCTTTTACTGATCCCCCCTATTCATTCTCTACCATCTCAGATTGGGGTGGCGTGCAACAATATATAAATTTATAAATATGTGTGGAGAAAGAGTTAATCACCTTGCCCCCGCCCCTTCGCTGCACCATGTACCTAATGCTCCCCAGGCTGTTTGATGAAATTTAAGGATACACGATTGGGCCTCCAAATTTTCAAGTTATTTGGGCCATGGAATCAAACGAGCCATGACAGCAATCAACTAGTGTCCTGATAATGCACCCAGCAGCCATTTGTGCCAAGAAGCGTAGCTTGGCCTTGCTTCCTGGATAATGGGACCCTAATGACCAGAGGGTTTGTACCTTTTCCCCTGTTCTCATAGTTGTTTAGCAGCCATGGCAGAATGAACCCTTGGCAGCAATCTAGGACTGAGGATTTTACGGGAGCAGCAGAGAAACTGGGGCAAATAGCCCTGCATGAATTTGGGCTTAACACTGCTAATGGATCTCTGCAATAGGAGCAGTTTGTTTGTCAGTGAGCCTTGAATTTTGCTTAGTATATGTGTATATTTCCCCCCTCCCAACACTGCTAATAGCTGCTTTGGCAGATGGCATATAGGTCTGGGAAATGGTGTGTGAGACAGGCTAAACACTATGACCGCTGCTCCCTCTGTTTAATTAGATGTTTGCAGACAACAAAGGCTGAGTGAAGTCCTGAAATAATTTTCAGCAGTTAAACTCATAATCCATTTATGTTAATTTTCATTTTATTTCTATATTTGGATACTGCTTTAGAGTTGTCGTTTGCAGGAAGATGTTTATAGAGCATTTTGCACTTCTTTCCTAAATCTACTGTCCTTGAAGTAAGTCCTGTTGACTTTCAGAAGGATTAACTTACAAAATGAGTGATTTAGAATTGCAGCTGTGGACAATATTGCTGCTTTGGGTTTTCATTTTACAGGATGTTGCTACAAGAACTCTGGTGTATCTCTAGAGAAAATGAATTACTTCCAAATTCTGGCACCAGCCTTTCCTCCGGATTGGGGATGTGCTGAGTAATTACAATCGTTTCATATGATGATTCCTAGTTAGAATGAGTGAGAATTCACTTTGTGTTTATTATTTGATATTATATGCAGAACTGCATTTAACCTCCAATCCTCAGCTTTCACTGTGAGCTGGCACTAATGGAGGCAAAACTCCAAAAAAAGTAGTTCCTCTTCTTGGAACTTCTTTTCTCTTGCAAGTGAAATGACGATTTATCATGCTTTTGAGGATTAAAAGATCTTTTACGTATGCCTAAAACTATCATAATCTTCATAACCTTTTTGAGCGAATAGTGTGTTTCCTTCCCTTTGCATTCCTGATATAAAGGCTAAATAAAAGCCAGTGCGGTGTAGTCGTCAGAGTTCAAATCCCCCACTCAGCCATGAAGGTCACAGGGGTGATCTCAGGCCACTCACTGCCTATGAGCCCAACCTACCCACAGGGTTGTTGTTAGGATAAAAGAGGGGTGGGGAGAACAATTTCTGCTTTGAGGGGTCTTTTTTCTACATTCAAGCAGTATGTAAATTTTATGAAATAATAAATAACTATATAGTCACCTTGAACACCTTGGAGGAAAGGTAAGATATAAATGCAACAACAACTTTTAAAGTAAAAAACAAGTCTTGCGGCCCCTAGTACGTAAGGCAGGCATAGGCAAACTCTTACCCTCCAGATGTTTTGAGACTACAATTCCCATCATCCCTGACCACTGGTCCTTTTATCTAGGGATAAAACATATGCTTTGAATGCAGAATGTCCCAGGTTCAATTCACATCATCTCCAGTTAGGATTGGGATATTCCTGTCTGAAACCCTGGAGAACTGCTGCCAATGAGTATAGATTGGAATCCATGGATGACCAAGATGAAGATTACATTTGCAAGCCTATCTGTGAGCTGCCCTGAGTCCCTGTCAAGCAAAAAAGGCGGGGTATCACTTAATAAATAAAAATAATAAAATTTAAATAGGTCTTGTTTCCATCCACAACCAAGGTTGAAAGGAGGACTCATAGGACCTTGATTTGTATGGTAACTACAATAACTACATTCAGTGTAAAGACAGCGAAGAGTCTACTAACACAACTATTTCTCTGGAAATCACTCACTATTGGTCATTAACATGGGTGGATCAATTACCCTGATAGCTGACTCTGTGACTCCATTTGGTGGCATGACCTCTGTTTTGAGAACACTACCTGTGTGATGACATTTTGAGGTTCTGTTCTGCTTAGCCTTTCCTTGTATTCCTCTTCTCATGAGGCCTCATCAGAGAATGCTAAGTGCCATCAAGCCTCTTTGTGAATTCCAGTCTGCTAACAGACTATACTGCCTTGCTACCATGGCTTGCCAGATATTATTCAAACAGTAAGTTAAGCTGGTTCGTGGCATTCAGGGAAGTCCTGGTTGCAGTAATTATCTATTTTACCAGCTTCATGATGGGCCTTGTTTTCCCATTGAAAGAAGAGGTTGACAAACCCCAGACTGCTCCCATCTTTTCTTTTTTTCCTGTGGAAACCCAGATTCATATATGGGAGGTGCATTTTGCACAGATGCAACCCTTCACCCTGTGAACAGGATTGCTGAGGCCAGTGTCTTTGGGTCTGCCTTTCTGAGCCTATCTCAGAGTAAGCCCTGGCAGCCAGGGTGAACCCTGAAAGGGGAGAAAATAGTCTGTTCTGCATCTGGATTGCTCATTATAGAAGTGAGTGTCTCCATGCTATCCTCTGAAATATGCAGTTGAACACCACCCCAATCTCAGAGCAGTGCAAGATTTCAGGGGTTCCAGGTGCTCATCCAGGGTCCGTGTTTCCTTTTGCAAATGAGGCACAGCAGAGACTGTGGTGTCTTTGTGGTATATGGTTTATTTACACTTATATGCGACCTGATCCTATGTTGGAGGGGTTCACACCATTAACATCCCCAAAAGCTCTTCTCTCATAGCCACAGCCTTGGATTCAAATACACAGCAAACATTGTGCTCTCTCCCTTCCTTTTCCAGTCTGCAACACACACACACATACCCACCGCTAGGTTTCATCACAACCAACTCTCAATCCTGACTTTAGTCCTTCCCACTATCTAAGAGCTGGAGGTGGGGCCCCACTCATTTGCCATCTGGTACAGAGCCCCTCTCAACTTTCATAATGGGGTATCACTCTTCCTTTGTTTTCTTAATGGCTTATCACCCCAGGTGATTACCTCAACAGGAAACTAGCCTGGGTTATATTTTACCACTTGCTGAATGAATGTTCAGTGTCTGGCACCCAGTTTAACACTCCAAGCCTTGATTAAATTCTAACACTTACTAGATCCAGGAATTATATGTGCCTGGCACACACACACACACACACACACACACACACCTGAACTCAAAACAATACTGATGCCCTGAAAATCTCTGGAAAAGCACATAAACCCTGGCATCTCCTCCTAGCAAGGATGCAAGGCAGAAAGTGGTTCCTTAAGCAGGGAAGAGGCTTTCTGTGTGTGGCATAAGGCTCTGGAAACTTATTCACATTCAGACCCTGTCCTGGGTGTTTGGAAATAGCAATGACCCACTTTGTCATCTGGGCTCCTGAATGGAGAGGCTTGAAGAGAGCAAAAGACAAGGAGGGTAGGTAGGAGGAAGCAGAACATTAGGGGCAGGGGCAGTGGGTGAGGGGTGGCACAGCTGCCAGCCAGAGTGAAATGTGTGCCAATTAGAAGAAAGGAAGGGGAGGTCACAAAGACCTGGTGCCAGCCAAATGATGATTGGAGAGGAGCTGGCTGGAGGCAGTGCCACGGCAAGAGAAGGGTGCTAGGGAGGGGTGTGCAGAGAGGCAATCAATTTCAACTAAGGCTGCCCTATTCAGAAACTTAGGTAAAGGGACCCCTGACCATTAGGTCCAGTCGCAGACGACTCTAGGGTTGCAGCGCTCATCTCAATTTACTGGCCAGGGGAGCCGGTGTACAGCTTCTGGGTCATGTGGCCAGCATGACTATGCCGCTTCTGGCGAACCAGAGCAGCACACGGAAACGCCATTTACTTTCCCGCCAGAGCGGTACCTATTTTTCTAATTGCACTTTGTGCTTTCAAACTGCTAGGTTGGCAGGAGCAGGGACCGAGCAATGGGAGCTCACCCCGTTGCGTGGATTCAAACCGCCGACCTTCTGATCAGCAAGTCCTAGGCTCTGTGGTTTAACGCACAGCGCCACCCGCATCCCTTTCAGAAACTTGCAGTGCACTGAAATGAATGGGAGTTAAATTCCAAGAAAACATGCTTAGGATTGGGGCCATAGTCCAGGCATGGTACTAGACATGTTTACTTGAAGGCAGTCACTTACTCCAAGTGCCTGTCTTGCATTTATAACCTGCCATACCTCACAACAATCTTGTAAAGGGGGAACAGCTAAAAAGAGTGACTGTCCCAAAGTCACCAAGTGAGATCTATAGTTGAGTGGGGATTTCAAACCCACACCTCCCTGCTCCTATTCCAATGCTCTTTATCACTTGGGGCTCTCTCCTACCCCTAAAATTAACGCACATAGGAGAACTATGTCCCCACTTTCCGCCAGGCCTCAGACACTTCTTCATGCGGTACATAGTTAAAACTATGGAACTTGCCCCCACAGGAGGCAGTGATGGCCACCGAGCTAGCTGCGTTTAAAAGAAAATTAGACAAATTTATGGAGGAGAGTGCTACTGATGGCTATGCTTTGCCTCCACAGTTGGAGGCAGCCATGCTTCTGAAAAACGTTGCTGGAAACGACAGGAGGGGCGGGCAGAGTGCTCCTGTGCTTGGGTGCCGCTTGCTGGTATTCCGCAGGCTGCTGGTTGGCCATTGCGAGAACAGGATGGTGGCCTAGATGGGCCATGGGCCTGATCCGGCACAGCAGTTCTGAATGCGTGAAACTCGGAAGACAGGCAGGCCCCTTCCTCTCCTCACGCCCCGCTTTGCAGTCATACCTCATGGCGAATCCCCAACGAAGGGCTTCCAGCCGCCTTCCTCATTTGGGAAGCGCCCTGCCAACTGGTCCAGGCCCAGGGCACAGTCACCAGGCACGGTGCCCAGCAAAGGCGGGAAAGGAGGCGGCTGCTGCAAGCCGACCGAGTCCCTGCAGTGGCGCGCGATGAGAGGAGGAGGCGGGCCACGAGGCGGGGCTGCCCCGGAGTGAGCCGGCCCCTTGCATGGAATTGCCGCCGCGAGGACGCTGCACGCCGAGACCGGAGAGCGCGGGGCCGGAGCGGCTGAGGCGGCGCAGGTGAGTTTCGCCTGGCGTGCGTAAGGAACCGCTTCCCGCTGCCTGCCTGGGGGGGGGGGGGCAGGCGCTAGGCGGGAACGGAGAGACCCCCCGAGCCGGGAGGAGCGACGTGGCTCCGCAAGCCGATGATGGATGGGCCGGGGTGGTGGCGCGTGTGCCTGGCATCGGGAGCCAACTCTCCCCGGAGCGACGAGCGCGGGGAGCGCAGTGGCAGGTGCCTGTTGCTGCTCGGAGGCGCTGCCTGGCGGAGGGCGGAGATGGGCTTCCTGCCTTGCTCGCTCCGCGGCCACGAGGCGAGCGGTGCCAGCCTGGCACTCGGCTCTGCTTCCTTTCCAGCAGGCGGCTCGAGGAGTCGCTCCGGTTTCACGGAGGCGGCAGAGCAGATCCTAAGGGCGCGAGCAACTTAGTGTCTGTATTTATATATCTCTGTCCGTCCATTCATCCCTTTCCCCACCCGCTGCCCTGAAACGTAGGTTGCCAGAACAACGCTTATTTCTCTCTGAAGAAAGAGGCACCCAAGTAGCGGCGGTGGTGACATTTTTTGAAGTTGGCGGGAAGAAGTTGGCGGGAAGGGGGTTAGGATGCCCGCGGTCGGGGCTGGGGGGCTCTTCCCCATCTTCGCCCACCTCTTATGAGTCATACTCTGTTCTTTTTCGACATTTAAGAGCTTCTGAGCCGTTCCCCTTTCTTTGAATAAAAGAGTAACGATTTCTTCCTACCTCGTGGTAACGGGGACCGCCCCCACTGGAATCCCTTTATTGTTTCTGACGTATCGCAGCGCCGCCGTTCGTCTTAAAAGGAATTGCTTATCTTTCCAGATGGCGATCGTGTAAGCTGTGTACCCCTTACATTTATCGAGCTATTCCATACTGCATGGAGGTGGTTAGCGTAGACTGTGCGAGAGAGTCCTGTGAGCTGGTCTTGGGCACACCATTTTATTTATTTTTTGCACACCTACGGATGGTTGCCTGTGCACAGGATTGTGTGAGTGGTATAACTAATTTGTACCCACATGCAACGATTGCTGCTTTTTCTTGGATCTTCTTCGGTATTCCTGAGAGATCTCACCCAACCTTAGTGTACTGCCTTTTTTAAGCAGGGGTGGAGAACCTGGGCCATATCTTTATCTCCCCTCACAGTCAACTTTGACAGGCGGTTGAGACTACTCCCAGTCAATCACCTGTGTGAGGAAAGATAGTGACCAAGCAGAATAGCGCGCGCACACACACACACCCATGCATCAGATGATCAGGCTTTCTGCAGGCTTTGAATGGCAGTTGCGGGAAACCACAGAAAGGGAGAATAGAATACTTTTATGCTTGGGTCCTGCTTGTGGGTTTTTCACAAGCATCTGATATGGGTCACTGTGATAGCAGGATGCTGGACTAGTTAGTTAGGCCATTGGCCGGATTCATCAGGCTTTTTCGGTGCGAGAAAGGATGTGTGCATATAAGTGGTTTTTAGCTACATGTGCCTAGGGTTTTAGAGTAGGTTCATGGGGTTATGTCAGCATCGGATTTTGAGGAGCAGTTTGAAGCAAGCAGGAAATTAGGAAAGTGCCTTGGTCTGTCTAGATCACTCCAGATGTGGTAGGTCCAACATCTGTAGGGCCACAGGTTCCCTACCCTATGTCTACACAGACTGGAAGTGGCCACAGTGGTGTAACGCTGCTTGCCGGCACCCGGGCATTTGCCCAGCCCTCACCACTGTTGGGCAGGCGTGTGCTGGGTGGGCACGGAAGGTGCCCTTCACTCTCTGCTCTCACCAAGCCCCCACCACTGGAGCAAAGCAGGGCATGTGGATCTCTGCACAGTCCCCACCAGATTCTGTGCCCAGGACCTTGGCACCCCTGGGACCCCCCACGCTACTCCACTGAGTGGCCATCCAGGGTTTCAAAGAGGGGCATTTCCCAGGCCTACCTAGGGGTGGCAGGGATTGAATCTGCATACAAAACCTGTGCTGTGCTACTAAGCTGCAACCCTTACTCAGGTAAGGCAAGTGGCATTGTACAGGTGTCCTGAGAGGCAATTTCAAGCATAAGGGGTAGAGAGAGAGAGAGAGAGAGAGAGAGAGAGAGAGAGCAGAATGCATTAAAGGAGCAGGAGACTTGGCTGTTTGAGGGTGATGGAACTAGAGAAGTGAACATTACAATTGGAGATGGATTGAGGCAGGATAGTAGGAAGATGAGGGAGAGGGCAAATTGTGAAGGGAACCTTCAATCGCTCCCATTCCAAGTGCACTTTCTTCATGCACATTCAGCTCACTTTTTCCTATTCAGTCTGCCAGTAGTTACTGTCAGGTTCCTTACCTCTTTCCCTTTAACATGGACTGAAGGGCGAACTAGACAATAATCAGGATCTAAAAAGTTGGGGAAGTGGGAGTTTAACATTTTCCTCAGCTGCTGCAGTCCTAACAGAAATTCCTCTACTGAAACTGCTTTTTTGCATTGTGAGAAAATACCAATGCAAATAGTAGCAGAGGAGGAATTTTTGTTAGGATTAAGGCAGGGTAGCAAATGTTTAAGCTTCCCCCTCTTGCTGCTGAGATAATGATAATTATCACCCCCATAAGATGGTATTTTCATTTAAAGAAACATACAGATTAAAGGCAAAGTCACATTTAGCTTTTTGTCTTTTCGATAATCTGTGCTGCTCTTCCCACACCTGGTGCTAAATGGCAGAGAAATAGAATAGGGAAAACAAAGTATTTTATTGTAGGAAAGCAACGAGTTATTCAGTGTGTCTATATCTCAAAGCTTGGGAAAGCATTTCAGTAGCAAAGCATAAGGAGATAAGACAGTTTGGGAAGAAGACGGAAATCAATAAATGAATATTTCATAGATTTTTAATAGGGATATTTGGGATTGGCATAGACTTCATGCTGTTGTGAGTGGTATTGGATTATATTATAAATGTGGGGTCTTAATTAGAAACAATTTGTGTAAGTTAGGCTGTCAATAAAAGTACAGTTTTATTTAATATAATGACAATGTATTGCATTCAGTATTTATCAGGCATGATAATCATACTCTGGAGTTAAGCTATTATATACTGAGCACTTTAAGAAAACAAGAGTAGCCTTGTTACTCTGTAAGAAAACAACTCCACAGTTGGGTAATACCTTTATTTGGACCGACTGAAAGATTACAAAGATGTGGCAAACTTTTGAATTCTCCAGAATTATTCAGCAGGGAAGATGTTGCACAATTAGGGGTGGTTGCACAGGGCAAAATGTAATAAAGTAATAAAAATAGACTGAATGTTATAGGTGTGGGGTCAGTTTACAGACAAAGTCAAGCTGAATTCCACCCATTGTTTTTCTGTGGTGTGCAGAATTATTGCTAAATCTTCCAGCGGTTGCAAAAATTGATTCACTCCAGATAAAGAGGCACATGCTTCAACAATAAAAGTACCTCCTTGTATCCATCCATCAAGGTATAGATGAGGCTGCCTTTTGCAGAGTCAGAGCAAAAAACACACTTGCAGCAGTAGTGTGTACTTTCATGGGCAGCAGATTTCCAAACGCTCATAGTTGAGGGGAGGTAGGGAGATCTGATTGATTATTTAATTTATATACCATTTAATACATTTAAAATATATCTAAACTGTGTATAAAAACTGAAGCAACAACTTAAACAAAATATTACAAATATGCACAGTTACATATAAAAACATTACATTAATACAAATATATAAAAATCAATATAAATTCATTTTTCAATATCAAAATCAATTCATTTTCCTTCTGACACACCCACCCACTCAGCTTTCGGGTTTGCACCCAGGGTCTGATGGGTGGAGCTTAAAACAAAACAAAACAAAACAAAACCCAAGTACCCGTTATCCACTTTTACAGTGGTGAAATGCCCTTACGCTTACTAAGTTAAAATGATTCCTTGCCCTCTTTTCAAGGGGCACCCCTGTTCACAAAAGTTGTAGAGAGACGTAAAACACAGAACGTCATATCAGCAAAGCACCCCATCAAACCTGCTAATTTACAGGCCAGCAGCAATAAAAACAAAAAAGCACACAATAAAATGAACCAAACCTGGGCTGGTTAGAATGTCTTTAAGATCTTCTTGAAAATTGACAATGATGGGGCCATGGGGGCCCCTCCTTAGGAAGGGAGTTCCAAACGTGCCAGTCCACCAATGAAAAGCCCTTGTCTCAGGTACCTACCAATCTAACTGCTCTTACTAGCAGGCCGGAGGGCAGGGCCCCCTCATACAGACTACAGCTCAGGCAGTGTTAGAAAATAGATATTAAAGTTAGGAGCTAAATGGCACCTTAAACCTAGGTTATGGGTGCAACAACGGAATGTTTAAGCACACTTTTTTATAACAAGAATACAAAGCTGAAAATGAACTGCGGCTAAAATACTATGTTCATTTTTTCACATGGTCTACTCCTTCCCCTGCCCACCCCCTGATATTCTTAAGAGGGTCTCTTCTCCAGTCTTCAGAAAGTAGCTGGAAGTGGGGAGGCAGACAAAAGGTGCTCCTTTCCTTCCACTCTGCAGTTTTAATCTGAAATTTTAGGCGCAATACTTCACCCACAGAGCTCAGAAACTGCTCGCGCTAATGAAACTCCCTATCTTAAAATGCGCCTAGAACAATGGGAGTTTCGAACACTTGAGCTCAGGCAGGTGTATTTGATCACAGGCAGGGGTAATAATTGTTCATTTAAATTGTTGAGGAAAGCCTTTGTGCCAGGCACTAGCAGGAATTCCCTCCCCATCCCCACCTCCCAGTTCTGCATCATTCTGACCACCTCTTGGCTATTTGCCCTGCAAGACTTGTGCCACCAGCGTGCCAAGCAAGCCCTTAGCCACACTTGGGAACAACAAGCACTGAAACTGTGGGGCCTGAGAGTTGTGAAAGAACAAGATGTTATAAAAAGATTGAGATTAATGCCTCCATGAGTCATAACACTCCTAGAACAAGCATTTCAATGCTGAGCTCTCTGATAGACTTACAACCTGCAAGCTGACTCTTAAACAACAGGGAAGGAGGATCCTTGTGTTCATTTTACACATAAAAGGACCAAAGACCATAGGTGGGGTTTCCACTTCTCTAGTCACTCTAAAAAAAATGATGCTAAGTAAGAGAAGGTGTAAAGAAAGCAACTCCTGCCAACCTAGCAGTTCGAAAGCATGCCAGTGCAAGTAGATAAATAGGGTTGTTGTTTTTTAACCTTTACCAAAGAAAGCAACATATTTGCTCTCACAAGGCTTAGGCCAGGGGTCAGCAAACTTTTTCAGTCCACTGTCCCTCAGACCTTGTGGGGGACTGGACTATATTTTTTTGGGGGAAATAAATGAATTCCTATGCCCCACAAATAACCCAGATGTGCAATTTAAATAAAAGCACACATTCTACCCATGTAATAACACGCTGATTCCCGGACTGTCCATGGGCCAGATTTAGAAGGCGATTGGGCCAGATCCAGCCCCCGGGCCTTAGTTTGCCTACCCATGGCTTAGGCTATGTCAGGCATAGGCAACCTCGGCCTTCCAGATGTTTTGGGACTATAATTCCCATCATCCCTGACCATTGGTCCTGTTAGCTAGGGATCATGGGAGTTGTAGTCCTAAAACATCTGGAGGGCTGAGGTTGCCTATGCCTGGGCTATGTCAACACCAGCACGTTTGAAATGTTTCATCCATTCTTTTTCATTTATTAGTTCCAGCCCCACACTGAAATAGCCCTGGATTTGCACCACTGTTCTCATGCATGCACACATTAGGTGTAGGCCATGTTTGGATGACATGCTATATCATAAAACATGACTTACCATGGATTAGTAGTGTGCAAATGGAAAAATGTTCCCAGATCTGTAAGCATGCACTCCCCCCCCCTCTTAATAAATTTAAAGCACATGGCTTCCACACAAAAATCTGGATTCTTGGAGGAAAGCCATGTGCTTTAAATATATGGTGCGTTCTCAGCCTCTGTTTGGATCTGTACTGGCCAGCCTTCTTACTGTATCTGATATAGGAAGATGGGACATATAGCCTCATAGTTTTCTGTATACAGCTCAAGCTCTCTCACTTAGCTTTTGCATGTTCAGATACAGAAAAAGTGCATACTTAGTGCAAATTTAAAGGAAACCAAACCCCTTACATGAGAGAATGGGAATCTTATGTTCTACAGCAGGGGTGGCTAACGTTCTTTCAGCAGAGGGCTACATTGACTCATGGTTAGTTGTCAAAGGGTGCAGGGGTGCATGTCAGAATGGGTCTGGCCAAATTGGAAAAGTAGCTGCATTAAGAACTGTAATTCTCAAAGCCGCCTTACGTAAGACATCCCCGTCAGCTACCACTATTTTTAATCAATTTTAAATCATTCATTATTAAATTATGTAACCAAAAAGTATTTTTAAACAAACATATTTCACGGAGCGGCTTGGAGGGACACACACAAACACAACATTTTGCCATCACAGTAGGGGACCTACAGGAGCAGTCAATTACCGGTACTTTTTAAAAATAAAATAAAAATGACAAATTGGGGGGGGGGCGGTTGCTTTTGCCGTGCATTCCCTCCAGTATGCCTTGCCTCTTTAAGCCAGTGCAGAATCTGTACATTGATCCCTTGCCCATGCTTATTTCTCAAATGAAAGGTGCCAAAGTTCAGCTCTGCCTCAAAGTCCCACCCCACTAACCTTGATGCATTTATCTCTAATTTCAGATAGGTGTGAGCAAGTTGTGTTGATACAGTCATAATAGAAACCAAGGCACTCTAGACATGCTCTGTCATAGTCTAGCAGCTGACAATGAGCTCTGTTTATTTGTTTCCGCACTGACCCTCTCTTTGTTGCTGAGATTATCTGCTCATTCATGCTACATGTGCTGCAAGTGGCGCAGACAGTAGGTGGTTGTTGCACTCCTGCACTTGGATAAAGCCCGGTGTTGCACAGCTCTCTATTCCCTAATTTGTGGCAAAACCACATTATGGCACAATACAGTGGTACCTCTAGTTACAAACTTAATTCATTCCGGAGGTCTGTTCTTAACCTGAAACTGTTCTTAACTAGAGGTGCGCTTTCGCTAATGGGGCCTTTTGCTGACGCTGCACCGCCATCACACGATTTCCGTTCTCATCCTGGGGCAAAGTTATCAACTCGAGGTAACTCTTCCAGGTTAGTTTGTAACCTGAAGCATTTGTAACCTGAGGCGTTTGTAACTCAAGGTACCACTGTATTTATTATGTTATATTATATTATTATTATTAATGGATACTGTGGTGTACACCAGAGGAACTCAGTCTTCTACTTGGTTGTACGCTTGCCAAAAAGGTTGTTGGTTGCTGATCTAGATACTATTTCGGTTGGGGACCTGATACTTTATACCTTCAAAAGTTCTATTTAGGCCTTAACAGCTGCATCCAAACCCAAAGGCCTCTTAACTTCATTTTTAGTAGCAATGGAGATCTCCATTTTTCCAGATGTGCCCCGAAGCAAAGTGCTGGGTCCCCTTCCTTAATCTGAATGGACCCCCACTAAGTACTCACTGACCTCTTTACAGGGTCCAGGAGAAAACAGGCAAAAGCTTCTTCTTTTCCAGCTGCTACAGGAAGTTGGTTCTGTTGGGCGTGGCTGGCCCACACTGCCTTCTTATAACAGGGTGGGGATAGAGCTTAGTCCTGGGGCCAGGAGAGGCAGAAAAGGATGGGCTGTTAGGAAGGGAAGGGCTTTCTTGGGTTTTAAATGTACAGATCCTCTCCTGTGCTCTTTGGGGCTTGGTACGTCAGCAGAAAGCTTTGATTTTAGGGATAAAAAAGCTATGTGAAGAATGACTGTGTCAGCTGGGGCATATACTGTCTCCCTCTTAAATTCAAAGGTTGCACCCTGTACCTTAACCAAGGCAGAGGCTCCCACCTTCTGATGGAAGGGTGGGTGGAAACCAAATATACTTCCTCCTTTGCATCAGTGAGGTAGGTGGTCCTTCCCCTTCACGCACCCCTCATTATTGGACAAACCATCAAGCACTGGTAAATACAAGCCCAGTAACTAGAGGCTTCTGTTATTGCAGACACTCAAGTTAATCACACCTAAACCAGCATTAAGATCAAACCTAGAACACAGATGGCACAGATGTTGCAGGGAGTGGCTGGTTTTTAAAGATGGAGCAGTAAACTCCTGATTCAGCAAGACTTTCTATCCTTTTGGGTTCTTTGAATGGAGAGCTGTTCTTTAATCTTGGATGACCCACTAAAGAGGGGAAGTCCATCTATCACACAGGAAATGTTGACAGTTGTGTGAGTCTACTTCTTTTAACAGATATCTGAGATTAGTTTTTGGAAAACATCATTCGAAGACTGTGCTGACTTGGTTGCCTTCCAAACCACCTGATCTAGCTCTCGTGTACTATGCTACAAGTCCATAAAAACTTATGCAATAATACATTTGTTGATCTTTAAGGTGCCGCAAGACTCTCTGTTGTTGTTTTCCTGCAAGAGATTAGCACTCTGGAACCGACTGACATAAGAAGTGGCAGAAACTTATTGCATTTCTGTCTCTTGCAACATAAATTAAGTCTAGGCTTGGCACACTTGTTGTTGCAACCAACCAAAGTAGCCACTTTTCCTTGTAAATTATATGGAAATTTTCTTTGGAAAGTTACTCCTGCTGACTCTTCATTTCCTGGTAAGCATCTGTAATTGTTTTCCTGTAGTTTGTCATCTGAGCAGACAAATATTGGGAGAAGAAGCAGTGGATGTACAAGAATGTCAGGTTGTTTCGGGAGGTAGATTAAGAAACTTGTTAAGGTTGCAGTTCCTCCCTCACTGACCTGAGAGTAAATCCCATTGACTTCAGTTGGGTGTGCTGCTGAGTAGACATAGGATTAAACTACTAAGATCAGGCACCCCCAACCTGCAGCCCTCCAGATGTTTTGCCCTACAACTCCCATGATCCCTAGCTAACAGGACCAGTGGTCAGGGATGATGGGAATTGTAGTCCAGAACATCTGGAGGGCCGAAGGTTGGGGATGCCTGACTAAGATGGTATGGAATGTTTTGCAATATATTACTTTGGGAAGACCATGCTACAGTGATAATGGAAATGCTTCTCAGATAAAGATTGCTGGGGCAAGAAGCCCAGCTACTTAACGCTCGCGGAGAATGCCAGGGTATTCTAGCTAATCTGAAAATACTGCTTTGCTTATCTGAAAAAGTCCCTTTTGCTGTTGGCAGTGGAAACTGAATTATGCTTTTTAGTCTGCTGTTTGGTCATTGCTTGCGCACTGTTTAAAGGGCAGCCAGGAACATTTTCAAGAGGTGTCAGCAAATCAAGAGATAGTGCCAGTTCTGTTGTACAAAGTATGTGTTTACGTAAAGCCTTCCAGTCTTTCTGGAACCTTAGTTTATAGCCCCAATGGCCTTTCAACTATCATGCAAATATTTCTGGAACAGGATACCAGATGGTTGGCTAGTTCCAGCCCTCTCTCATGGTGGTACTTGATGGAAAGTCCCTTAACCAGTAATGCTTTCCGCAGAATCTAGTTTATAGTTTGTTTATAAAATCATTTATATACCTCTATATAATAAAGTATCACAGAGATGGCTGTTAGTATCACCCCTTTGGAACTTAGCAGAGGCTGTCAAGGCCACTTGTTGGACCACTGTGCTCCAGATAATTTCAGTGATTGAGTTAGGTTCCGGTGGTCCTTAAAGTATCCTGGGCCCAAGTTGTTCAGGGCTTTGTATATCAACGCAACGCCCTTGAACCTGGCCCGGTAGTATATGGGCAGCCGTTTCATCTGAGGTTCACATCCTGTCATTCGTCTGCCCCACACTGCTTTCTGCACTAACTAGAGTTTCTGGACCAGGCCCGAGGGCAGCCCCACAAGGAGTACATTGTAGTAATTTAGTCTCAACGTTACCCATGTATGGACTACTCTAGACAAATTATCCTGATCCAGATACAGCTGTACCTGGCATACCACATGAAACTGGTAAAAGGTAGACTTAGCCACAAGAGAGAGGAAAGTATTTTGGTTATTATAGACTGCAGTATCCCTTAGCAAGGTTTTATTAGTTGTGGTTGTTATGTGCTGACCATAGCTGTCAATGTTTCCCTTTTTTTAAGGGAAATTCCCTTATTCTGAATACACAGGAAAAGGGAAAAGTTGACAGCTATGGTGCTGACATATTGTCGTTTTGCTGACATATGCTACCAAACCCTTAAAGTACATATGCAGCGCAAATGTAAACTAGTTTAATTGCAAGACCTGCCGTGCTCTCTTGTTCTGTCCCTCCTACCCTGAACATAATAGTTGGGAAGGGCTTTGGGGCTTTAGATGGAACAATTGTGACTTGCAGCAAAGTGTTGCAGCATAGCCTCAGCTCTGAGGAGCAGTTTTCTTCTTCATAGTGCCTGTTGGCCCTTCTCCAGGATACTTCATTTCATTCTCTCTTTTTCAGGTTTCCCCCGAAGCTGAAACTCAACGTTCCCTGTCTGAGCATATGCATTTGTGAGGGGAGGTTGTTGGGAGGGTGCCCCCTTTGGTTTTTCCCCGTACCACTGGAAACCTTGGAATTCAGCTGAGCATGTTGATACCTTCCTGTTGTTTCATTTTGGCTCCAATCCTGTTGGCACTCGACCACCTGAGCTTGCTATTAAAGGGAATTGTTTTGTGGTGCAGGAGTGCCTTTAGGCCATACCTGAACCATGAATATAAACCAGTTTAGCTCTCCTGGATCCTTCCAACTGATCTGTGGCGCTACAAATTATGAGCATTTTGCCCTCTATTCCTACAGTTCCCTCAGAAATGGATATATAGCTTAACTTTGAGAGATGCCCTTCCTGGGGCCTACCCTAAACCTATGGAATAACTAAAGAGAGTTTATATTCACTAAGAGAATTGAAAGCAGATTTCATAATGAGGTGAGTATAACATTTCCCCCCACCACCTGGTTTGAGTTCAAGCGGTCTAGGGTTCCGGAAAAGTAGATTTCACCAGCACGACCCTGATGCTGCATAGCCAACATCTTGGGTTGGTTCCCCCAGATTTCACTGCTAAGTGTCAAAAGAATTAACATTTCTGTTTATCCAACCAGATGATTATAGAATACACCCAATTCAGCACTTGGCTCTCCCTGCCTCATGTCACGTTCAATCTGACCACACCTTCAGCAACTTGGCACAGAAACTGGTATGAGTAGAATTTGCCTGCTGGGTCACATGCAGAGAGGATTGCTGGCATATTGGCCTCAACGCTTGCTTTCCCAACCAAGATGATCAATGTAAATAAAGGCAAAATAGGGGTTGCATCATAAACAAGCTATGCACGCGAAATATTTTTGGTTCTTTTTAAAAATGAGGCAATGAACTCAAAGTAGATGTCATGAGACTGAAGTAATCATGGAAGCAAAATATCCAAAGAATGTAAGATGAGCCCTATTGGATCAGATCAATGGTCTATCTTTTATGTCTGTGATTTTAGTCATCTTTTGAGTGCTTTCAAATGCCTTTTTTAAACTTTCTTTATTTTTGTAAACCACTTAAGAGGATTTGTTGTTTTTTTACAGTCAAGTGGTTTATAACTATTGTAAAATAAATAAATAGGCAGGAGGACAGAAGACAGCTGGGGACCATGAGAGCACTCTTCAAATACTCAAAAGGGTTGTCATATAGAAGAGAGCAACAAATTGTTCTCTGCTTCTTCAGAGGGCAGAACTACATCCAATGGGGTTAAAATACAGGAGCACAGATTTCAGTTGAACATTGGGAGAAACTGCTTAGTGGTAAGAACATCCAACCAAAGAACTAATTTGTTGGAGTGGCGGGGCTCTCGTTTGACGTGGGGAGGTATATTCAAACAGAGGCTGAGCGGCTGCCTTTGGTGAATGCTGTACTCTCAACCCCACCCCAAGAGCATTTGAAAATTGCTGAGGTTCCTGGTGCACTACTTAATTATTTTTCTGTTGTTTAGCAACTGCAATATTCTGTGCTAGGAACTAATATATGTAATAAAAAAATGGAATTCAAATGTTGATACAATAAGAAAAAGAAGCAATAAATATACAATTAAAAATAAATATTGGTGTCTCAATGCAATGGATGGGCCTGTTGTGTTAAATGAAGTTCTCAAAGTTTAGTGTAACTCTGAGTCATTCCTGACTGTGTGTAGAACTCTACATTTGGCCCTATTGAAATGCATTCTGTTAGTTAGGGCCTAGTTCTCCAATCTGTTAAGGTCTTCTTGAATCCCGATTCTGTCTTCTGCAGAATTTGCTACTCCTCGTCTGGCCTACATTTTGCCAGCTTTTCTGCAAGAATATCATGGGAGACTTTGTCAGAAGCTTTACTGTATTCAAGATATACTATGCCCACAGCATTTCCCAAGCTTGTAACTCCATCAAAGAAAGAAATGAGATTTATCTGGCATCACTAGTTTTGGAGAAATAATAATAATAATAATAATAATAATAATAATAATAATAATAATAATAATATCTTTATTGTCATTGCCCCCTCTTGGGGACAACGAAATTACTTGGCTGCTCCATCCACCCAGGTAGGGCACTCCACACAAAATCAAATCAACTATAAAAACACTAATTAAAACAATACAGTATAAAACAGCAAGGAAGATTAGATGACTTTCAAAGTCCAGGCTTCCCATTCAGGGCCGAGATCGCTCTGGGGAAGAAGCTGTTCTTAAGACGGCTTGTTCTTGTCTTCATCGTCCTGTATCTCCGTCCCGACGGCAGGAGCTCGAAGAGACAGTGACCAGGATGCGATGGATGCGATGGACCATGCTTGGTCTTAGTAATCACAGCATCCTCTTTTATGTTCTCACAAACCAACTGTTTAATTATTTGTTTTAGGACCTTTCCTGGTATTGACATCAAGCTGACCAGTCATTAGTTATCTTGGTCTTCTTTTCCCTTCTTTTTGAAGAAGAGGACAACATTTGCCCACCTCCAGTCTGCAGGAACCTCACCCATTCTCCAAGAATTCTCAAAGATTATAGACAGAGGCTCTGAAATTACACCTGCAAATTCTTTAGTACCCTTGGGTACAGCTCATCAAGCCCTGGAGATTTGAACTCGTTTAAAGTAGCTAGGGGCACCTTTACCACCTCTTTTCTTGAGCTCCCTCCTTGCATCATTTGTTGTGTTATCAGCAGGTTGGGCACTGCTCTGCTCTATTTCCTACGGTTAATTAAGCTAGACTACCTCTATAAAGCCCCCTTCAAAGTCTATGGGCTCATCAACACTTTCACTTGACCTGTATTTTGATTGCATTATGTACCAATTAATTTCCCTGGGTCCAAGAGCCTTTCTCGTGGTTATGTGGCTGTTCCTTGCGAAAATCCATTCTTACTGGCTGAATTGGATCTTACCAGATGTGCAGAAAATCTGAAGAGAGATTTTACTTAGCTGAGCTTCAATTCAGCAGGTAAGATAGGATTTTCACAAGGCAAGAGTTTTGGAACAATGATAAAAGCTCTTGGAGCAGGGGGACTTAACCAGTACACAAAATGATCAAAATATGGGTCAAGTAAAAGGTTGGAGGAGCCCCAAGATTCTGTGAAGTACTTCCTTTTCTCTGTTCCAAATCTTGATTTGATGAGCCTGAGTTCTAGTATTATGAGGGAAGGAGGAAAACTTCAGTCAACACAATGTGCAATTTTACAAACCTCCCTTAGTCACCTTTCGTCAAGACATTACGTTGCCTCCTTCCCCCAAACCAGAAGTCCTACTTTCCAGTTCTCTCTGGCAGGAAGGGAGTGAATTACAAACAGCAAGAGGATGTGTGGCAACCAGCGATTCATTTTTAATGAGTAAATGTTTAGGTCTATACCTTTTACAGCCTAAAAATAGAGATTGGGAGTGTTTGTGATTTTGTATTTCCTTCTTTGCCTTTCCAAAGAAAATAATTGGGGGGGGGATTTCAGTGTTGAGCAGGGATTTAGTCTCCACGAGTCCTAACCTCACATTCTACTCACTATATACCACAGGAAGGGTCCCTTAGGATCACCTAGCCCAACCCCCTGCAATGCAGGAATATGCAGCTGTCTCATCAGGAGATCACACCTGGAACCTTGGCTTTATCAGCACCCTGATCTAACCATGAGGGTGTGGGGTGTCACTAAACACCTTTGTTGGGGGTAGATAAGGCCTGAAGCGCTGTGGTCTAAACCACTGAGCCTCTTGGGCTTGCTGATCAGAAGGTCGGCGGTTCGAATCCCCACGACAGGGTGAGCTCCCATTGCTCGGTCCCAGCTCCTACCTACCTAGCAGTTCGAAAGCACGCCAAAAGTGCAAGTAGATAAATAGGTACCGCTCCGGTGGGAAGGTAAACGGCATTTGGTGTTCTGTTTTGCCAGAAGCGGCTTAGTCATGCTGGCCACATGACCCGGAAAAACTGCGGACAAACGCCGGCTCCCTCGGCCTGTAAAGCGAGATGAGCACCACAACCCCAGAGTCGTCTGCGACTGGACTTAACTGTCAGGGGTCCTTTACCTTTTTAAGGCCTGTGGTCTGGCTACCCATGGAACTGATTGTTAGTTTCATCCAGCAAGGCTCTTATTTCCAGAGCCAGGTATGTTCAGGTTAAAAGAATAGTCAATTTTCTGCTGGTGTCATGCGTAGCTCCAACTGCTATTGAAGTTAAAATTCAAAGTCTGTTTGCAGCTGCCCAACTTGCTAAGTCTTCTGGTGATTACAACCTTTTGGGAACATGTAGTGAGCCAGCCTTGTTGACCTGAATGGAGGGTGTGCCAAATGTGTTGGAAGGCAGCCAATATTTATAAATGGCTGATAAAGCTGGAAGTGGTACACATACGCAGCAATCAGTGCTAAATAGCAAGTTTGGAAAGGGCAAAGGGATTGTACACCTTGAATGAAGCAAGTGGATGTGCAGAGGGGTTTTTGCTGCTTCATGAAGCACTTTGAAGATGCTAGGAATACAACCGTAGGCCTTTTCAGACAGGGCCTATGTTCCACCAACAAGCTGTGCTATTCATCCCATTTTATGTGACACTTTTGGACCAGATGGTCTTCAAAGCGTCCAGTGATGCGGAATAAAATCTTCTGCACAGCAGTTTAAGGTTGTTTGCAAAAGGTCACCTGTCATAATACAATGGTGCCACCAGTGGCGGGCGTGTGTGTTTGTGTGTGTGTGTGTTTTTGGAATAAACCACCAGCATGGGCCAAACACATGTAATGTCTTGCCTTCATTTTGGGTTCAAATTCTACATACAGAGGTATAACAGCAAAGGCAGCATTTCTAGTAGTTAAATTCCTACAGTGGTTGTACCTGTAGTAGGGCCTCCAAGCTTGCATCTCAGTAATTGCGTGAGAGTGAATGACGAGATGGGAGAAGAAGCGTCCTCAAGTGAGGGAGGGAAGATGCAGGAAAACATCTTCAGAAGGGGTCTGGAGAAGTCACTCTGCCATAAAAGGCAACTTTTCCCCACAGAGAAAGCCTGGACATATTGATTTTCTAACAGCTTCTTTAAAAACATGAGGGTTTGTTTTATTTTAGTAGCCATGGTCCTCCTCTCTGGGTGATACTCAGAGTCTCTTATAGCACAGATAGGTCCCCAACTGAGGCTGGTTCCCATAATGGCTGCTCACGATGCCTATGCCTCCTTCTCTCCCACTCCTACTTCCATGCTTGGAAGAGCTTCCCTCTTTTAAGAGCCTCTGTGACCTACTTGAGCAATGGCTTTCCTGACCACACCACCCCCAACCTCACTGTACCTGCTATTCCACCCCCATCACCACCATCACAACAGGGCTACTCCACCCTGTTTGAGTTCCCATTCAATAGCCTCTCCCACAACCCTGTCTTGCTTGCCTCTTGCACACAATGTGCCTCTGGGCAATAATTGCCCCACTTTTCCATTTAGTGCAGTGGCTTGTTTCTCACGGGTGCATGAGCCGCATCACTAGAGCGATGGTTCCCCAACCTTTGTTCATGGGAAAAACACGCTTGCACAATCTATTCTCTGACCCCGGGTGACTCCATGGTATGTGTTACACTTAGCTATGATCTACTGTGGTCAACCAGCCTTTCTCTGTGTTGTCACACAAGGAAGCTGTTGATGCTGCAAGAAGGTCCACTCAGGAGCGTGGGGCCAAGAGACACTCTAATCTTCCTACCTTTCCCCCCATTTTAATTGTTCTATGGAATTGTAAATTTTATATGATGATATCCTTCTAAGTCACTCATTCCGGCGGTGTGAAACAGTACATGCAGGATTGATCGAATTATTTATTTAATTATTTTGTTTAGGAATCATTTCCCATGAGGCATCCCAAAGCGATTTGCAATATACCGTAATAACACGTATAAAACAAAAATATAAAAACAGTTTAAAACAGCAAAAGCACATACATGGAATCAATTCAAATCCAAGACACATTCCAACTGGGATAAAGATTTTAGAAGGCTCATTGAAAGACAAATGTCTTTAGCAAGTGCTGAAAATTCAGCAGATGGCGCCTGCCTGACATGCAGTGGGAAGGAATTTAGGCCTGATTCTGACACTGTAAAGAAAGGACCTCATGGTATCTGCAGGATGCCCTCTCCTGCAGAATGCAGTGATTAGTTGGGGATGTAGGTTATGAGGCAGCCTTCTAGGCATCCTGGCCCCAAGCTGTGTAGGGCTTTGCACACCAATACCTTGAACATAGCTCAGTAGCTAACTGGCAGTCAGTGCGATTTTTCAGTAGCAGTGCAGAGAGAAGAAACACCCTGGTGCATCTGCAGCAGCACAACCAGATGCCTTCATCTGCCCCAGCTGCAACAAAACATGTCTCTCCTGTATCCGTCTCTACAGCCACAGCAGGTGCTGCAACCTTCCAACAGCTTGACCTCACCCCCCACCCCCCAAAGGTTCACTCCTCCATTGTCTCCCAGGACAGACGGGTGCCCATGAGTGTAATATGATAGTAATACTCCATGCCACTTAGAAGTTGAGCCTCCACATTGACTACGACTTCCTGTTATCTGGGATGTTCTTGCTGGTGCTGTCTTTCAAATAGTAAAATCCTTCCTGTAGCACCTTAAAGACCAACTAAGTTAGTTCTTGGTATAAGCTTTCGTGTGCATGCACACTTCTTCAGATACACAGATTTCGTGTGCATGCACACTTCTTCAGATACACAGATTGTGTGTATCTGAAGAAGTGTGCATGCACACGAAAGCTTATACCAAGAACTAACTTAGTTGATCTTTAAGGTGCTACAGGAAGGATTTTTTTTTTATTTTGACTATGGCAGACCAACACGGCTACCTATCTGTAACTTTCAAATAGTAGTTAAATTCCCAACCATCTCCTAACCATTGGATGACCATTTAGCCCATAATCTGCATAACAAAGGAATGATAAGCCAGAAGCTTAACACATTACTTCCTGACCTTAGGCTATCTCTTCCTAGCTCCTCACCTCCCTCCCTGTTCTGGTCAGGTGTCTTGTTTGCTTATGCCCTGCTTAGGCTACCACCAAACAAAATCCAGCCTGGTCATCTTAACTGGTGGTGTGATCTGTGTCAATTCCTGCTTCTGAAGAGTTGCCTTGTGACACCTGAAGGCTGTTTTATGGCATAAGCTTTCATGGACTAGAGTCTACTTCATTGGATGCATGGAATGTTATCTTAAATTGGTAGGTGTGCATGTGTGTGTGCATATATCCCATTCACATGTGTGGCATGGAGACATTAGTAGCGAGGTCAAATTATTATTGTTGTTGTTGTTGTTGTTGTTGTTGTTGTTGTTGTTGTTGTTATTTTATTAATACCCCACACATCTGAATAAATAAAGAATAAAACAGAATAAAACTTCAAACATTAAAAACTTCTATAAACAGGGCTGCCTTCAGATGTCTTCTAAAAGTCAGATAGTTGTTTATTTCCTTGACATCTGGTGGGAGGGTGTTCCACAGGGCAGGCGCCACTACCAAGAAGGCCCTCTGCCTGGTTCCCTGTAACCTCACTTCTCACAGTGAGGGAACCAGCAGAAGGCCCTTGGTGCTGGACCTCAATGTCCGGACTGAACAATGGGTGTGGAGACGCGCCTTCAGGTATACTGGGCTGAGGCCAGGAAAAGGAAATGCAAGAAATATGAACTCTGATAATTGTGTACAAAGCCGTATTAATGATAACACAAACTTTCTGGCATTGTTCAGCTACTTAACTCCCATACAGGGAAACCCATTGTTTTGATTCAGGCCATGTGTGATAGAACGTAACTTTATAAGTGTTCATTTAGCAATTTCATGCTAATTCCTCTATGAACTTCCTTCTTTCCATTGAAATGACAGCAGTTCAGTTGATGGTCTCATAGTGATTTTGAAATACACCTGCTTTTTATGTCATATTGGTACCCACTTACTCTTTTGTGTTGTGACTGAATTGTTTGTCTTATACATAGAATATAGATAGGTATTACTGGCAGATGATAGCATATACTGTATTGGAAGATGATCAGGTTCGATTAATTTGGCGTTGTGGCTGACATTATTAGGCCCTATAGCAGTACTGGTTGAGTGGGGTTGATATCTTGGCTTGTGGCAGGATCTGGTCCTTGTATTTTGTGTTATGTGCAAATAACAGAACTTAGTTTGGGTGGAGTAAGAAAGATGATAGTTTTCAGGTCTCAGGATGACAGTAATGATATTTTTGTCTGACTTGCAGCAGTGGCGCTAGTCATTATTTAAACCATTCTGTAAATCAGCCTTCCCTGGAGGTCTCTCCTCTGTTGCTGAAAAAAGCTTTTGCCAAGATAGAATCCAGTCCACTAAATTTATCTGTTGCCTAAACAAAGCAGAATGCTTTGTCTGTTCCAGGGAGCTATAAATTAGACAGGACACAGCAGGCTCTTCTTCAGCCCCCCCTAATGCATAAACATTCAAGCATATTCTTGAACTGGAGGGTGGATGGCCTGCTTTGAGGAAAGTTTGGAATAATTATCTGGTGCCCAAGACAATAGGCAGAAGAAAAGAATCTGTGCAATATATAGCCTGGCTCACTTGCTTGAGTCACTTCCACAATTTGCTTCACCCAATTGCATAGGTTGATATCTGGGTTACTAGTGGGTAGGAGCTGGATGAAAAAGCCTTTAAGTCTTTTTCAGACTGGGAGAGGGCAAGAACGGGAAACCTGTGACCTTCCAGATTTTACTGGATTCCAGCTCTCAAAATCTCTTGACCATTAACCATGCTGTCTGGGGCTAATGGGAGATGGAGATATGGAGGGGTATAGGCTTGCTACCCTTGCGGCAAATGGCTTGTTTCAGTTTTCTAGCCTGAATTTGAAAGGCATTCTGCAGACTTGTGGCATGCTGCATCCTTTTCTGTTCCGTTGATGATGGTGCTGGGAGCCAATGTGGGTTTCTGCCAGATTTTTGGCAGTGTTTTTATATCCCACTCTCAGGGGTGTCCATACTTGATCCTATGCCTTCCCCCCTCACTTTGATAATTGATATGTTCATCCATGGACTTGGCATTAGGATGAATGCTGCTAAGAAAACTAATCTTTTAGTTTTGCATCTGTTCCATCCCCTCTTAAGGTTTTGACTGCTAGTTTAGTGCCGTGTGAATGGATGGTGGATTGCTCAGCCTGAAATAGACCCGGTATTTTAGTCCTGTGTGTGTCGTGAACAAGGTGGGGAGAAAAGCCATGAATCCCAGCCATTATGTTGGCTGGCATTCCTCCAAGAATAATTATTGGTCAAATTCAGTGTCAATCATGGCCACAAACAGCTCTGCCTTGGTATTTTACTTTTGATTGGTGGAAGTGATGGTATTTTAGCACATAGAACGTTTTGTCCTGCGTTTTGGCTTCAACCACACTCCCTCTAAATTGGGACCAGCTGCAATGCTGTAAGTCTTGCATTGGCCTCTAGGCTGAATAAGAGAAGGACAGATGTCTCCGAAATATAGATGAAAGGGAGCAGATGGCAACTGAAAATAGCTCAGTGGGAAGCTGTGCCTTTGTAAAAATGGATGAGTGCTGTGTCTATATGAGGCAGGTCTCTTGCCGCCAAAGTTTCTGTGCATCAGACATTCGGAATAATTTTGTGCTATATTGCATACACACACAAGTCCTCCAATCATGCTCTTGTGGGCTGAGAGTGAACCAGCTTCACAGTTGTGTTGGAAGTAAAAGAGCAGAATGCATGTACAGTCACTCCACTCGTGCAAGACCAAGTATCTCATACCCTGCAAACTGTAGAATTTTGCAAGAGCGTACCTGCATCACCATGATTGCTACACGTTCTGATTGCAATGATAATGAGTAAGATAATAGGTGACTTTGAAGGAGAGCCACAGGATGGTACAAAGAACTTTTCACTGCCAGCATGGTGGCTGTAGTAAATCCGGATTCAGAGAATGAGAATTGCCCAAGCTGCTTTGTTCTACCTGAAATGATTACTATGAATTACCTGTGGGTGGAATTCAACTAATGAGTACCATCAAGGGAAGCCCACACAAAGACTTCCACTTGCACAATGGGGATTCTCCCCTCCTCCCCCTGCCTACGGAATTGACTCCTCGAACATGGCAGGGGCAATCATTCCATATGACAAACTGAAATGGCCAGCAGAAGATTGAATTATTCTGCAATGGCACTATATTTCACATGGTCTAAATGCTAGCTTGGGATCCATGGAACTTGCAGATATGCCTTATAAATAAAAGGAAAAAGGATAATAAATTGTTGGAGGCTTAGGCTTCACTTGCACACCCACATTCCTTGAAGTAAGCCCCATTGAATGAGTAAACATGGGAAGGATTATGCTGTTGGGCTGGAGACAGACAATAGGATTTTTGAGAGTTGAAATCTGTTTGCTAGAAGGACCACTGTGTTGTTTACTATCTTCCCACTTTGGTTTCTGGCAAACAGGTTAGGCATTTTTTTTGGTTTTGTTTCAAAAGCCTGCAAAATCCATTTGACCAGAAGCAATAAATGGACTCAACCACAAAAAAACCTGTGTGAGCACTATGGGGAATAATGCCTCTCTTAGCTCACCTTCTGCAACGCTCTTAAAATGTTTACAAACTTAGTTTGATTTATTACTTTTAATGTGTGACTCATGGCTATTTATGTGTGATTCATCACTGTTTGGCCATTATACCATCATCCCTTCAGAGGAGCAGCCAAAGAACAACCACAGTCACTCTAAATTTGCTTGTCAGTGGTCATGCAGTTCCTTATGTTTTCTTTATAGCTTTTTAAATAGCTGTTGACATGCAAGGGTTAAGATGTAGCTGCAGGTTAGAAGCTGGTGCACTGTCTTCCTTCCTGGGAGGTAGTAGCACTGGAAAAGCCAGCCTGATGCAGTGAATAAAGTGTTGGGCTTGGATTGGAAGGCCTGAGTTCATATCTCATTCCCCACGTAGCTCAAAGGGGGCCTTTGGTGGCCTTAGCTGACACAGCCGAACCTTGTTGTGAGGATAAAATGAGAGATCTCATTGGAGGAAGGGCAGGGCAAATAAAGCAAAACTGCCTCCACTATCTGGGATTAGCACCTCCCTGCACACTGCGCCACCACTGGATTGATTAAATGCTTGCTTTTGCCAGTATGTTTGTTACTGAAAGACCTACATTGGCTCCCAGCACGTTTCTGAGCACAATTTAAAGTGTTGGTGCTGACCTTTAAAACCCTAAATGGCCTCAGCCCAGTATACCTGAAGTTGCATCTCCACCCCCATCGTTCTGCCCGGACATTGAGATCCAGCACCGAGGGCCTTCTGGTGGTTCCCTCACTGCGAGAAGTGAGGTTACAGGGAAGCAGGCAGAAGGCCTTCTCGGTAGTGGCACCTGCTCTGTGGAACGCCCTCCCATCAGATGTCAAAGAGATAAACAACTCCCAGACATTTAGAAGACACCTGAAGGCAGTCCTGTTTAGGGAAGTTTTTAATGTCTGACATTTTAATGCATTTTTAATCTTTGTTGGAAGCCACCCAGAGTGGCTGAGGAAACCCAGCCAGATGGGCAGGGTGCAAATAATAAATTATTATTATTATTATTATTATTATTATTATTATTATTATTATTATTTAATTGGATGCAGGACTGCACCGGTGAGATAATATTGGGGTACTTAAGCGAACTGCCATTTTGCTGGTCATGCTGTGGCAAGCTTGTTCCTTTTTCCCCCTTTCTTTTTTTGCAAAGTGTTACTTTGTAAGTCACAGCTAAAAGTTATTTCTCTCTTGGCACGTTATCTCCTACCTCTACAAATTCAGGAATCAACCCTTGCTGCTACTAAAACCTACCTAACCTGACTCAGTCCATCTCTTGCAAACAGGTACACATGAGCAGTGGAATGCATGCACCATTCACAGCAGGGCACCTTCATCACGGCTGTTTAACAAAAGTGCTCTGGGTGACTATCATTCTACATGGCCATGATTTAAAGGGCCAAGTTCATAGCACTCTTTGCAGCTGAGATAGGGGGCGGGGGGCTCAATTCACAGGGGAGCTGCTTGCTTTTCATGTTATTAACATTCCTCAAAGTTTCCCACAATCAGGATACTTTATTATGAAGAATACTTTATTATTATTTTATTGCTGCTTCCTATATAGAATCTTCATGGGAATAGGAAATCCTACTTTCCTGCCATTGTGTCATTTCCCAATTTTGCCCATAGGGAGTAATTCTCTTCCATTCTTGTGGTAAGCTCCCCCTCCATCATTGTTTGCTCATTGTCTTGCTGTTCTAAGGAAGCTTTATGCATCTCATTCACCAATGCGCCTTGGCCATTATTTCCAAGCTGAAACCCTTTGACTTGGCTTGCCTAGCGATTTAATCCATCGATCTGCGGCCATCCTGTAGCAAGTACTTCAACAAGCTTGCCTAGTTTCCTGGCTAAGTTCAAGGTACTGATACTGGTGTATAAAGACATATACAGCTTGGGACCAGGATACCTGAAAAGGTGTCTCACCAATTAATCACTGCACTCTGCATTGCAGCTGGTTATTCCTACCTAAGAGGAAACATTCTGCCGCGGCGTAGCAACCCCTGCCGGCGCCTGGGGCAGACCAAAGTTGTTGAGCTTTTTATGGGAAATCAAAGTTGTTGAGAAAGCTCCCCTGCCGCCCAGAAACAAAACCCCTGACGCACAACAGGGAACATAAGACAGACCCCTGTGCCATCCTATAGACTGCTCCCGCCCCTGCCCATGGCTACCTATGCTACTGCATTGTGAGTGCAGAATAACTTTCCCATGTGATCAACCTCATGGCCTTACTTTGCCTCAAAGAGCATCCTTTGCTGCAATGGGAAGCTCTGTGAACTAGGGGCAAGTCCCCAACCTGGGTCCCCATCAAGTTCCTTCCTCTCCTCCACCCTTGGGACAAAAGGGATCTTGTTTGCTTTTATTCTTTGATTAGCACACAGCCATCAGAGCCTGAGACTGACCCTGGGAAAATGTCCTCAAGCTGAGCCAAGGGAGCCTTACAACTTCCATTTGCAAACTTAATTCACTGCTCTGGGGGAGATGGAAATGTTACTGCCATTCCTAGGAGGATAGTTAGTTAAAATCATCCCTGTTGGCATCGTCTTTCCAGCCTGATGATATTGGTTATAACAAGGGCAGCCAATGTGGTGCCCTCCCGGTGTTGTTGGAGTCCAATGCTTATTTGCTTCTGCAAGGATACCAGCTGTCAGGGATGATGGGAGTTGTAGACTAACATCTGGAGGGCACCACATTGGCTTACCCCAGTGGTTTAACATGCTTTTTTTACTATTTTCACAACTCTGCAAAACATACATTTAATGCACTTCTCAGTGCTTTGGAGCCAAGCAGTGGTTTGACAACACACAGCAAGTCTGTCTTAACTTTTCAACACAGCAAGACATAGACTCCCTATTTCTCCCTGGAGTTGAAAGAGGGTGTTTTGTGTGTTCGGATTTCAGCAGTAGGCTTGGACTGTATCTATGACGTACTTAAATTAGAATCAAATTCTCCCCAAGGAAAGCAGTATCTGTGTTCAGAATGAACTTTGAACTTCTTTTTCCTTGAGCAAAATATTTTTGCAGTATTTTGGAATATTTTGGCAGGAATTGGGGCGATTCAGGCCAAGGAAGGGGGAACTTAGGTCAGGGTGGTTGGTGAAATGGAATTGGGAGGAGTCATGGCTTCTTCTGTATTATCGTTTTAATAAAACGTTTATAGCCAGGTCCTAAGTATATTTTTGCTTGAGAATTTAAGACACATTGATTTCAGTGTAGTTCACTTCTAGATTGCTTGTGTTTAGTATTGCAGCTTTAATTTGCAAAGTGCTGTGCTTTCTTAACACATTTAAGACATATGGCTGCCTTCCTCAAAGAATTTTGGGAACCGTAGTTTGCTAACTGTAGTTTGTTTATTGGGATGCGGGTGGCGCTGTGGGTTGAACCACAGAGCCTAGGACTTGCCGATCAGAAGGTCGGCGGTTTGAATCCCTGCAATGGGGTGAGCTCCCGTTGCTCGGTCCCTGCTCCTGCCAACCTAGCAGTTCGAAAGCACGTCAAAGTGCAAGTAGATAAATAGGTACCGCTCCGGCGGGAAGGTAAACGGCATTTCCGTGTCCTGCTCTGGTTTGCCAGAAGCAGCTTAGTCATGCTGGCCACATGACCCAGAAGCTGCACACCGGCTCCCTCAGCCAATAAAGCGAGATGAGCGCTGCAACCCCAGAGTCAGTCACGACTGGACCTAATGGTCAGGGGTCCCTTTACCTTTACCTTAGTTTGCTAAGGGTGCTAGCTCTGTGGGGGGGACTACTGTTCCCAAGATTATCTGAGGGTAGCAATGTGCTTTAAGTGTATAGTGTGTGTGTGAAGCCTTTGTTAAAAAAGAGAAAGAGTTTACTAAAGCTCTGCCATGTGTTTATGGAAGGAATGGAACCACACTGGCTCTCAGATGGAACAGGGATGTCTGTATGTCTGAAGCCTTTCCCTAATGTGGGAGGGAGGGCAAAGCTTTTTTTTTTCCGGTCAAGGCCTGCATTCCTTTGGGGGCTGCATGCTGGTGGAACTGGTAGCAGGTGGGGCCAGTGCCAAAAATGGGCAACACTGCCCCTTTTCTCTCTTTCTGTTCTCTCCACCCTCCCAGCAAGCTGCTTTGCATTTCAGTTTCCAGCTTTCCCCTTATCCTCCCTCTTGGTTCCCCCCACCCACATGACATTTAGCCAGGGGCCTCATATCACCCTTAGACTGCAAGTTCCTAACCCCTGCCCTAAACACCCCTTCCCCTTTGCGGTCGCATTACTCAGATACTTTGAGATCTTAAAAAAAAACCCAGCATGCCAACGGAAAGGGAAGCAATTGATAAAAGAAGAAGTGAAGAAGTGAACAGTTTTTGTATTTCTTCTGCCAGCTCCTAAATGTCAGCAAAAGGTGGGGGGAGTGGCAAAAAGATAAAAGAGAGGGGCATTGATAAATTTCATCAGAAAGCTTACTTTGTAGTTTGAGGGCTGTTAGTCCTCCCCTGGCCAGCCATAGTTCAAATCAACCTCTCTTGCACACTTGAAGTGTTGTGGAGGGCAGTCGCCATACAAGGGGACTGGGCATAGTTCATTGGTAGAACACATGAGATTTGCATGCAGAAAGCTTCAGATTTAACCCCTGGCTTCCTCAGTTTTAAAGAAGAATGTCTGTTAGCACAGCTGCCACCTGGAAATCCAGGTTGGGAAGACACCGACTAACTCTAGTGGCCAGATTTAGTATATGGCAGCTTAGTCAACCCAGAATAGCTACTTCCACCTTTACCTGTTAGCATACTTACATTCACCAGCAGTGCTTGGAATCCCATACACATCAATTCCATCCATTTTACAAGCTGGTTAAAGAGTGCCTAATCTGCGATAAGCAAGCTTGATCTGCATTAAGTAAGCTTGAGTGAATATCCTTACGTTCAGTCTCATGGTGATTCCTCTTGGCAACTCAGTAGAAAAGATGTTGTGTAACACCCAGCCTTATCGCTGTTTTCACTAGGTTGCCTTCTTAGAAAGGGGCCCTTGCTGATGGCAAACTGCTAATCAGCAGGTGGTTTGGCTTAGATACTGCACATGTGCGTGTGTTTGACTCATTCCTGGACCACTGATAGTCTACTGGAACTCTTTATCACATGAACATTAAAGGATTTATAGAACTGGTGAACTAGCCTCTGCTCTAAGTAAGTCTCTTTTCAACGTTACCTTAAGATTTGTAGCAGGCAAGGGCATGTATGCCTAAGCCTGCCTATTCTTTCCAACTGAAGGATCTGGAACTTGAAGTGTCGATTTGGCCAACTGGTCTGTTTCCATAATGCTGAAAAGAAGCAGGACAGGGGACTTGGCTGCTGCTTCTGCTGGGTGGAGGACCCAGGGTTTGCTTGGATGCTGAGAAGGTATCATTACTGATGTAATTAATTACAGCCACTGAGCTGCTCTGTGCAGATATTCCCTGTGATGGATGTCCGTGTATATATATGCTAGAGGCTCGGGAGAAAGGCACAAACAGCCCATTAGTCTTGTGGATATTGGCAACACATTGGCTGGTGCAGTTCCAAGGGAGTCTGGCATTTTGCTGCGATGGGGCCCTTTGGAGGATTTGCAGGGCGGAATCCTAACTGGGTTTTTGCTTTGAAAGCTGCCTTGGGGGTGGGGAGTGTATAACTGAGAGTTTGGCTTTGCTGTCCTTTAGAGGAGCGTAATCTCCAGCGAGCCTTAGGTTTACAACATTATTATAGAGAAATAAATTTAGATTCCTAAAAGATCAACCTAGCAAGGGCAGCATCCTCAAGTAGTGTTTATAAATGGGCCTGGAGGTAATTAGTCATGCAAACTAGCCCAGTTCTGCCTTCAAAAGATATAACCTAATGGGGGCAGCAGGTGTGGTAATTATATTTTATCTAGTGCCATCACTGTGTGTACATAACCCAAAGAGGCAAATGTTTTCCCTATTGAGTTTGCAATGTAAATTCATTTCTTTTTAAAAATTAAGATAGGTCCTAACTATTCCATATTTTCCTGTAGGTTTTGCAGGTTTTGACATGAACATATTTAACCCTGGATAGTGTAGTATGGACCATCTAGTCGTAATACCCCATCCTGGATTTTATTTCCAAGACCTGATCCTTATTGCCCTTTTGTTCATTCTCTTATGGCCGGTGTCAAAGCCAGACTGGATCCAGCAAATGCAGTGCTAATGGATGAAAACTAGGGCTTTGCAGCACTTGTATTCTTGCCTTTAGCTCCTTGTATTGCAATCTCAACATCTACAGGGGCAGGAGGGTAAGGGTGGAAGATGAGCACAGCAGTGCTTATTAAAGACACCTACAATTTGATCCCATTTCACCACCTTTTCTGGTAAACAATGACAAACAGAAGGGAACTTCATACTCCTTTGGGTGGTGGGAAAAACTCAAGGCACATCCGAACCTTTGGGAACCTTGCACCACAGCTTTTCAACAAGGCCAGGTGGCAACTGTGAGATAAGATAGTGGTTAGGTGAATCCGGATGCATTATGAACTGGAGCAGTCTTCATCAGGGGAGTATGAGAAACAAATGTTGATACAGCCATTTGGTAGAGTGATGAATGCTTATGTCTCTTTGAACCTTGAGCATGTGGAAACTAGGGAAGTTTGTGGTGCACACAGATCAAGTCTGATTTTCATGAAATGTGGGAGAGTGGGCAGCCTTCAGTGTGAAATAGAAAAATATTTATGTTTGTTTACAAACTACAGTGCACCTGGAGTAAAGTTCTTCCAGTCCATCCTTTTTTCACTCCTACTGTGTTTATTCTAAGGAACTGGGGGATGTTACACTCCAATCTCGTGGTCCCCTGCTTACATCAAAGGAGGAAGATGTGCCTGACCTCTGGAGCAGAGAAAAGCTTATCAGCTTAAAAACAGGGGGAAGGAAGGAAGGGGGAAGAGATTTCTGCATCCTTTTGAACTCCAAACAAAGGATTTGCCATTCAGAATGTGTGAAACATTCTGGGTACTGTGTAGTAATGTAAAGGAGTGCTGAATAGCAAAAAATAATTGACCCAAGTTAAATATCTGCTTGATCTGCTCTGAGCTGACAATGAAATAACAGCAGTCGCTGTGTGTGTGCATGGTACTGGGTCCCCCCAAAATGTGGCCTCCCTGTTAGTAGGTTAACTGCAGAATTAGCCTTAACAGCACAATGCTAGGCATGTCTGCTCAGATATACGGTAAGTCTCATTGGTCTCATGTGCGCTTACTACCAGGTAAGTGTGCATAGGATTGCAGCCTAAAGCTACGAAACCCGGTATATAAGGCTGTTGTGTGGATATACTGAGCCTTGAACAACCTTGACCCAGGATACCTAAAAGACCACCTGAGCCCTTGTATCACAGTTTGATCTTCGGAAGGAGCACTGCTAGTTGTCCTTTGTTGGGCATTTAGCATCACTGGTCCTACCCAAGCTGTGGAACACTCTTCCAGCAGAGATTTGGCAGGCATCCTTATTTTGGACTTCAGGCATCTCTTGAAGGCTTTTTATGCCAACAGGCCTATGTAGTTGCATAAAGCACATCGTTTAGCCAAATCCTGTAGTGATAATCTTGTACTGGTTTTAATGATGTTTTATGTTTTATCAACGTGCACTGCCTTGATATGGTAAGACCACTTCAATAAGTAAATAAGATAAAATAAAACTATAGTATACTATATGAATCACAAAGCAAATTCTAACTCTCAGAATTTAGAATAAAATTTAGAACTTCTCTGCTGTGCACAATTACAGGGTTTTGTGGGTTTTCTTTAGAAAGCACGTCCATGGAAACTGGCCACAGCAAACGGATATAGTTCATATTGCCATTCTGATTCCTTTTACCACATCCCTAAATTCATTCCAAAGAAAGCAGTGTTGTGTTGATTTGGAGGCGATGTCAGAACAAGGGCAAAAATTGAAAGGAAGCAATGTTGAAACAAGGAAAATATTACTTAGGCACTCTTCTTTTACCAGCAATGCTGCAGAGAACAAGTAAGTCATTGAGCACAGATCAGAATAGGAAAAAGCTCACCTGCTCTCAGTACCCTCTGTTTAGTTCCCTCTAACTCCTTTGGCCCCTTCCCTTGCTTGGAGCAGTCATCCCCCGTCCCTCTTCCATCAAGTTAATTTCCTCCTTTTAACACATTCTTTTGCAAACCTTTCCCTGTTGACTGAATCTAATTTTGCCAGCCAAGTCTGCTAAACCATTCCTTTGTCTATGCTAATCTTTTTTCTAATTTCTGGTTCCCCCGCCTCCACTGTCTTACTGAAGTTTTGCTACATGTTACACATGGATGAGTAAACCTCCAATAGATGCTTTTGTAAAGAAAAGTAGCAGGGTCGGTCCTGCCGTTAGGCAGAATGAGGTGGCAGGTACTGGAAGGCACAGAGTGGCTGCAAAGAGTTGGAGAACAGAACTGTGTGTGCCCCATATGACCAGCCCTGCACCCGCCAAGCTAGCTTGCTGCTCTCAGGTGAGGCGCAGTTGGTGCTGTGGTCTAAACCACTGAACTTCTTGGGCTTGCAGATCGGAAGGTTGGCAGTTTGAATCTGCACAACAGGGTGAGCTGTTGCTCTGTCCCAGCTTCTGCCAAGCTAGCAGTTCTAAAGCACACCAGTGCAAGTAGATAAATAGGTACCACTGCGGTGGGAAGCATTTCCTTGTGCTCTGGTTTCCGTCACAGTGTTCCATTGCACCAGAAGTGGTTTAGTCATGCTGGCCACATGACCTGGAAAGCTGTCTGTGGACAAATGCCGACTCCCTCGGCCTGAAAAACGAGATGAGCGCCACACCCCATAGTCATCTTTGACTAGACTTAACCATCCAGGGGTCCTTTACATTTTACCTTTACTGGATGATGCCAGTGTTGACATAAGAGTCCCTGAAAAGTAGCTTCTGGAAGGTGAGATAGAGAAAGAGAGGCAGAGGTGGGGGGGGGATATATAATGCTTTCCTTGCTACCCATGTTTTAACTCAATACTGCTCATGTATCCAGTGCTTTCGCCTTTGTGGAATTCTAGATTTGTCCTTGCTGGGCTTTTTTTCAGCCAGAACTCACTTCTGGCACCTCTTAGGTGGGCGCCATTGCCATTGTAAGTGAAGAAAGGAGGCGTTCATTGTGAGTTCCGGCACCTCATTTTTCTAGAAATACAGCACTGTAATAGGGTATACACACAGCTGAAATCCCACTGGGGATTGGGTGGGGGAGGGGGTTTGGAGCAGAAAAATTGGTGGTGGGGAAAGAATTAATTCTGTAGAGACACATACAAAAGCTTCTCTGCTTAAAATTGCCTTACCCCCAAGCTACTTTTCTTTCCTGAAGGTTTGCCTTCAGGGATTTGTTATTCATGTTAGTATATGCATATTTAGACCCTTCAAATGTAGCACACACACACCCTACCACCACCACACAAATGTTGTGCCTATCAGTGGCTATTAGATTGCCAGGTGTTGGGGACAAATGCCAGGAGGAGTTTGTCACTGTCAAACCCCGCTTCTTCTGAGCTTCCTTGGGATTGTGTTTTCTGTCTTTCTGGGGTTCCCTTTCCTCAAAAGAGGCAAATTTCCTAGTCAAGAGAAAACTGGACAGCTTTGTGGCACTTTGAAAAATATCCAGGTGATAACATTACACAATCAGTTCTAGGAAAGATATACTGTATGGACTGTCCTTCAGAAAGGAAAATGCCCTCTTTTATTTTTTGATAGTCCATTTTCCTAAAGGCGCATTGCCATTACCTTTGAAGCGCCCCATTACACTTTGCTGTGACAGTGCTGTGAACATTTGTAATGTCCTCCACATGTACCAGCAACTGGCTCTAGGCTGCAGAATTGTGCAAGAAAGCTGACCTGAACTATGTTTGCTGACTGACCATACCCAAGAGGCTTGCTTGTTGTTATAAACCTTATCAAATTACTTGGTTATCATGTAGGAGTGTCCAAACATTTTAGGTTGCCCTAACTTACTTTGCCCTGGTCATGTTCCCCAAGCTGGTGCTATCCATATGTTCTGGACTACAAATCCCCCCACCATGCTGGCCACAGCTGATTGGAGTTTGTAGTGCAAGACATCAAGGGCAGCTGGCTGGGGAAGATTGCATTAGTCTGGAATGGCTGAATTACTCTTGTGGTAGGGAAGTTTGTACCATCAGGGCACCTTCCCACCCACTCCACCCCTAGTTGTTTAGCACTGCCTCATTTCTCAGAAACAAAACACAGCTTTCTTTGGAAAGGATTTGGAGGCATGTGGTGAAAGCAACCAGGAAGACCACGATGAGCCATGTCCGTTGTGGCTTTTTTCCCCATGCACATCCTTTCCAAAGGGTTCTGGATTTATGCCCACAGAACTGTGTCCCTAGCATGGATGAAGGTTTCAGTTTGTATTTTCCAGTCCATGAGTTTTCACCCATTCATAGCTTTGTGGGCACCCGCGAAAGTAAAATAGGTAATCAGAGTAGATGTGTATAATGAAGCCTTCCTGAGAAGGTGCTGGACTTTGCTGTGTCTGAACAACAGGCATCCTGTAGTAGGGAATTGAGATTCAAGTAAGGCTTTTAACAAAGTCCCCCATAATATTGCAGAGAAGCTGGTAAAATGTAAGCCAGATGAGGAGTAGTGAATGCTGCAGAAAACAGAATCAGGATTCAATTTGACCTTAACAGAGAACTGGGCCAAAACTAACAAAATGTTCTGCACATAGTCAGGAATAGCCAGCTGCACAAATATAAGTTGGGGGACACCTGGATTGCCCATAGTACCTGTGAAAATGATATAGGGTCTTAGTAGACCACAAGTTGAACATGAATCAACAGTGTGATGTAGCAGCAAAAAAACCACCTAATGCTGTTCTAGGCTGCATCAACAGAAATCAAGCGTCCAAATCAAGGGAAGTAATAGTACCACTCTAGTCTGTTTTGTTCAGACCCCACCTGGAATACTGTGTCCAGTTCTAGGTGCCACAATTTAAGAAGGATGTTGACAAGCTGGAGAGTATGCAGAAGAGGGCGACCAAGTTGATCAAGGGGCTAGAAACCAAGCCTTATGAGGAATGGTTGAGGGAACTGGTTATGTTTAGCCTGGAAAAGAGGAATCTGAGGGGAGATATGATAGCCATCTTCAGATATCTAAAGGGCTGTCACATGGAAGATGGAGAAAGCTTGCTTTCTCCTGCTCTGGAGGGTAGACCCAATTCAATGGCTTCAAATTACAAGGAAAGAGATTCTGGCTAAACATGAGGAAGAACTTTCTGACAGAACTGTTTAACAGTGAGGGGAATGGACTCCCTTGGGAGGTGGTGGACTCTGCTTCACTAGCGATTGAGTGGCCATCTGTCATGAATGCGTTCAACTAAAGCACCGCTCTGCTCTGCATTGCAGGGGGTTGGACTAGATGGCCTTTGGTGTCCCTTCCGACTCTACAGTTCTATGATTCTATGAAATGCAACTCCTGCCCTTCCTGATAAGAAGAGAGCAGAGGGGAGTTGGGTGTTAGTGACAAACACAGACTAGCTCGACCCAGCAGATAATGCAGACCTACTTAGCATTCCTGACAGAGACAAGCATCCTCCATCCCCACCATAATCCCAGAGTTGGCAGCCGCAGCTGCTCCTACCCATTATGTGTTTACTTAAGCCGTGACTCAAGCGACAGACCAGATGTAGCGCCAGACACTGATCTGACCGCAAGTCAGATCCAGCCCATGATTCTGACATGGTCTTTGCCCCATGTCAGTCTCAAAAACAGTGGAAAGCAAAACACATATCCACTCCTTTCAAATACACGGCTCCCAACACAGGACTAGGCTCAGCAAACTTGAGACACGGTAAGTGCCAGTTTCCATTCCATCTGGCTTAAATTCTCTCTTGTTTCCAAGGCAGGAAAGCTGTGCTTCTCCTCACTCTTGGACTTGTATCTGGAGCCTCTTTCTGTGGTGGAAGCAGGGACTGTGTTGGAGAGAGAGAGAGAGAGAGAGAGAGAGAGAGAGAGAGAGAGAGAGAGAGGAGAGAAGCTTTGTTAGTAGTGGTACCCTGGTGAGGGTCATGGAGTGTTGTGTTCACAGGTTGGCCAGGTTGCTATGAGTGCAGATTGATCCCCAGCTGAAGTATCGAGTAGCAAATAATCTTAAGAGCACTCAGGAACACAAAGACGAATTTGAAACTGTATGGCGCATACTTGTTTCCAGTACATTAGAAAGGACAGTGTTGCCTTTTCACCCATGGCTCACTTTAGGACAATCTGTTAAGAGAAGAGAGTAAAAGACACCTAACCAGTGGTTCTAAACCACGTCCAAACTTTTTTTTTACTTTATTATTTACATTGTATGAGCATGGAATGTTTCTTGGAGGGTGGGGGTATATGGGGATTGTTTGTTATATATATATATATATTTGTTTAGAAACTTAAAAGAAAAGTGGTAAAAAAGAAAGGTATAGGCTGAAGCCATGTTCAGGAAAGAATATAGATGAGAGATAGTTCATAAGATACAGAGTGGCCTACAAGTAGCAAAGGGCTCCACACAGTGCAACCCAATTGTCTGGGGCTGCCTTTGCATGCATAAGTATAGCCTGACCCATCCCAGATCCAGCTGAAATTTCCTGGCAGTAATGAACATGGCAGCACATTTCTCAGCTGCTGCACTGATTGGACTTGTCACAGGGATGCTGGATGTCTGGAGGACTTGGGTCTCACAGTGTGGTTTTCCATGGCAGTTCATAGACAGAAACACATGTGCCGAGCCTTGTCTTGTCCTGTAATACTAACACTCAGATGTAAAATACTTGAGTCTTTAAAAAAAAAATCATTGTGAGCTTTTAGCAGAAAGGAGAAGAAAAAAATCTCGGGTACCCTTTTACTTTTCCCTGAAATGCAATGCTGTTTCAAACTTTTCTTTGAAACCACCATGGTTAGAAATGTATCTTGAAATGAAAGTTGTGACGCTCTGGATCATAGCAGCAATCTCTGCCTTTTACAGAAGTGCCTGAGGGCTTGGGTGTGATTCATGGTATGTATGTTGCTTGCACCTGGCTAAAAGCATGAAGAAAAAATCCTGCAGCTTCCGGGGAACCTGGTGTTTTTGCATGATGCCCTTTAGGATTATGGGCTTTCAAAGCATTTTGCAATTCTGACACCAGGGCATTTCTTCCGCTTGAAAATGAAAGTCCAGCTTCAGCCCCAAATTCGGCACCGGTGGAGTGATATCCTACTATATCTCTGCACTGCCAGGGGGGTGTCACCTGTGGGAATGGTTCTGTTTTTGGAACTGAATGCAATTTGTGATTTGTACCATCCTTTATCCTTATGGTTCCTTATTGGTTGTTACTTGCTCTTTTTGTGTGTAATACTGTAGTTAAAACATTACAGATAGATATAAAAAAATATTGTGGGCTTTGTGGAGAGAAAGAGAACGTAAGAGAGAAAGAGAATGTAATGAAGAACCTGGAATGATAATTCATAAGTGATGAGGTTGCAAGGAAATAAAGAAGTTTTGGGGAATGATACATGAGGAACTTAAGAAAATGCTTAAAAAAACCTTGATAAAAAATCCCAAAGCTTATCTATTAGGGTTGGTGGGCAAAGACATACCACATATGAAAAAAACCCATCTTTTTATATGCAACAACAGCTGCCAGGGTAGTGATTGCCACTAAATGGAAATCTCAGGACACACCAACAAAGGAAGAGTGGATTTGTAAATTAAGTGAGTATATAGAATTGGCAAAATTAACTTCAATCATAAGATATCAATCAAATCAAAAGTAAAGAATGGAGTGGTAGTATTTCGAAGATTATAGGTCAAAATAATGTTCTAAAAATGACATGCTAAGAGGCTTAGAATAAGAAATGTAAGAAATAACAAAAACCAATAAAGAAAGAAGGAAAAATCAGAATTTAACAAAAATAATTTATTATAGAATGCAAGGGGGAAAAGGTAGAAAGAAATATAAAGAAGCCAAATTGCTGTGGAGGGAAGTAGTGGGTGGGTGGTGGGTTTTATAATTAAGGGTATAATTATGCAGCTGTTGTAATTTAGATACTATATTTTATGTTAGGGAATCATTGGGAATTTTGGTTATTATGTATATATGTTAAGTTTCAATAAAGATCTTTGGGGAGGGGGGAGAGAGAAGTATGTCTTTGTAAGACCAGTGGTGTCATGGGCACTAGCCAATAGGTACCTGTGGCATGTGCGCAACTGAACTTACTGTATTCCAAACTGCAGCTGCTTTTCGCAGATAAATTGCATTTTCCCATCAACGTAAGTACTACAGTGGGAAGGAAATCTGGATTACCCAAACAATGTGAGTAACAGTTCTATGTTCATGGTGCAATAAAACAATAGTCTTGAAATACCTAGTGGTATAACAGGCCATTATTGCAAGCCTTGGGGAGAAAAGACCAAGGGGAAACTCTGGTCTCCTCTGATTCCAAGAAAGGCTGGAAAGGTATTGCAGCAGAAGGAAGGGAGAAGTGATTATGTGCCCTTTGTCAAATGGGGCCATATAAATGTGATAAGAATGAGATGGATAAAGACTGTAAATCAATTTGTACACTAATTATGCTGTAAAAAGTATTTATTTAAAAGTGCATGCTTTAGCAGAATCACAGAGATTCAGTGTATGTGCAGTGCAGACAAGTAAGAGAGTTTTGGGGGAAAATCTCAGGACCTGGCACAAATAGATGTCAAACAGCTTTTAAATATAACCAGCTAAGCTCCATTCTTATGCAACTGGAATTTGCATATTTGCTGTAGCCTGTACTTAAGTCACCACAGGAGCTGTGGTTTTGACCTCTTCATTTCATGTATGAAAGATGCTAAGCTTTAGTGGGAAAGCGAGAAATGTTGTAAAGGCAGGAAGCTGTCTCTTCAATCTGCGTAAAAAGAACAAGTTGGCAAACCACGCAGAAGACTTTTTGTTTTAACGATTTCATGATATGTTGTTCATATTTTCAGACTGTACACAGTTAAAGTTTCTTGAAGTATTAAGTAATATGGAAGTGCTTTAAAATAACTAAATGTCACATGCACACAGGAGCAAAATCCCAGTTCAAAGAGATGATGTTTGGGTAGCACCTTCCCATTAAAAGTTATTTCATTTTGTAGCATCTAATCTGAAGATCACTTTCTCCATGTCATGGTATAAGGCAGATGATAAGTCCCCATCCCCAAATGCACTTAACCAGGGGGAAATCAAGTTCGATGGGAAATTGCCGTATCTTGTTAGGAGCAGGGAGCAAAAACTTTATAAAGTATCCCAGAGTGATGCTCTTTCTTTGCATCCTATTATGCTTGTGTATGGAGGGCTTTGGAAGGCGGCTGTGATGTGCCCAGGCTGTGGATGCCGTGCAGTTATGGGCAATAATGGGAGAGGGCAAGGAGGGCTCACCATTTCAGACTTACGTGTAGATCAGATTGGAACCACTGTATCTGCTCTCTATCCAAGAAATATTGCTATGATTGTGTCTGTGCCTGTGTAGCAACATGGTCTTGTTTGCTCTCCTAGTCCTTATCACGTCAGATGTTGGTTTCTCTTCACTCTTCTACTTGTTGTCTTTTGATCGCTTGAGCACATAAGATCTTTTATGATGGCTGCTCTACCTCTGGCCTTTTCCACTGTTGTTTCTGCTTACTCAGATTTCCATCGCTGTATTTGTGTGTAGATTTCTGGACAGTATTCATCCCCATTTTTCCATTACTGATTCAGTTCTCAGCCTTTGGCAAATAGAACATTGTGTGTGGAAGGTGGGAGAGCTAGGAGTGAAGTGGGGAATATATAATTATGGCAAATCAGTAACAGCCCAGTAGTAACCTGTTGTGTGCAACTTCTGAAAGGGCACAAGGATTACATCCAGGTCTTGTAATGAGATGGACCTGTGTGAGAGTTAAAGGGATGGATCCACAACAAATCCCTGATGAGAGCATTTCCCCAGCATTCACAAGCAAGATTTCCTTTTTAAAATGCCACTGCCAAATGTGTTTTTGCATGTATTTTCTAGAGAGGTCAACAAGGGCACTGTCTATTAAATTTTCTATTTGTGTTCCTGAGGACTAGAAACTTTTTTTCTTTAAAAAAAGAGACAAGCTTGTCTGTAAGCCAGCACATTCTATTCTAGAAATCCACATGCATCCTTGTTCTGTTCAGCTGCTTCAGTGCTGATGTCTAGAACCACCAGTGTTTCTAGATCCTTTCAGTTTCTTTGGATTCTATGAACAATTTCACTGGACTCCATTGTTCTGGCTTCTCATTAACTGTTTTTTTCTTTCCTTTTAAAAAAAATCTATTACTTTTATTTGAGCATAACGAACAACCAAATATTTTCAATGAAGCTCTACGGTCTTGTCAATATATGGTGCAAGATGTATAATATATTCATAGTAATCTAATGCAGCAAAATTAATCAGTAACTAACCCTTTTCTTCTCTTTTGACTCTCTAGGGGGCCAGCTGTGAAGTGAAGCAGTGAGAATTTGCTACACACAAGAAACACCTGCAAAGTGCCAAAATGACAGGCAACAGCCCTCAGGACAGGTATGGTTGGGGCACAATGGAACAGAAAGGGAACTGCCTGCAAACACACACACACGTGTGTTTATTTCGCACCAGGCCCACCACTAACACACAACACACAGCTGCTGGAGTCCTACTACCTTATCAGGGATCACTGCTGACAGCTACTTTAGACCACCTTTAAAAATAACGGTTTTGGTGGTCCAGTTTGTGCCCATGCAACTTGGTCTGAGAGTCACTGTGACTTTAATGTCCTACAATACCCTGGATTGATGCGATCTCAGGGGCATTGTGGGTAATTTTAAAGGTGCAGACATCCAGACGGAGCTGCCTGCTCATCAGAGCATGGCTGCTGCCTACTATGGTCACTAGGTAAGTCTTCTACTTACCTAGCAGACTTACCTAGTGACCATGGTAAACCAAGCACTAGGGCACTTTAACAAAGACCCCCCTAAAACCCAGAACCAGCTTTGCTAGCACTGTATGAAACAGCCCCTTCTTTTCCTACACTTTGATTTTGATGTCACATAACACATTTCCCCACATGGAAATAGGAAGCTGCTTTTATATAGATTCAAGCCAAGGAGCCATCTAACTCAGTACTGTTGACACTGACTGGCAACAGGTCTCCAGAGTTTCAGGCAAGAGTCTTTCTCAGCCCTGCTTGGCCCTGAATTGAACCCAGGACCTTTTGTCTGACTTATTGTATGGGAAACGTAGTGTGAGTGTTTTGGATGACTGGATTTATGTTCCGATGACTGCACTGATGTCTCTTAAGAGACTTCCTTGTTCCGAGGCAGGAGCAACAACAAACAGAATCAATTGGCAGTGGAAAAGCTGTGGCAGTCCCTTTTAGAAAACGAGCTCTGTCTCTTTGCCTGCTTCTGAATCTCTTTCTTCCTAGCTTTGTTCACCACAAACTTCTCACTTTCTGACATAAGGCAACATGCTTAGCGCTGAGGGCTCCTGGCACGAGCTTAGGATGAGCCACAGAAAGAAATTCCAGAGCTTGAACAAAGCCTCTGTGCTCTTTCTTCCTAAATGGAAGCCGTGGCAATGCTTCCTGGCAATGCCAGGAGACCATGCATAAAATAAATCACATTTTTACACCATTCCCCTTGCTGTACGTACCTTGCCTCATTTTAGCCACCACCCAAAACCTCCTTTGCCACAAATCTGGTACTTTATCCTATGTTGAACATGTGAGTATTGTTGTATGAATGATCCTAAGAGACTGGGCAGGTATTCTCCCACTCAACGCTTCTGTGACTGTCATAAAAGATAGCAAAGAAGGACCCCCCCTCCTGTGTTTCCATGCTTGGTGCCTGAGTGCTTTGGAAGATCACATATTTACTCAATTAAAAAAAAAAATTGGTCAAGCACACTTACTCATTCATTAGCCCAGGCAAACACATGCTTAAATTTATCTTGCCGAAATCAACAGGACTCTTAACTGTAGCTGCATCGTACACTCATTTGTTTGTTTAGAGCTACAGATGGTCCATCCCAAGTCTCGAGATGAGAATTATTTGTATACGAGATGGATCCATGTCCCCAACAAGCTCACATATTAAGTTTGAAGGACGGGGAGGAATGAAATGAGAATAGTACTGAAGTTACCTCACAGAGTCTGGCAAGAACTAGCAGAGCAAAGGATCTTGAAAGGATTTATATAGAACCTTCCCTGGCCTTGTGCCCTCTGGATGTTTTGGACTCGACTCCCATGATCCCTGACCATTGGCCATGGTGTCCAGGGCTGATGGGAGTTGTAGTCCCAAGCATCTGGAGGCTGGGAAAGGCTGATTTATATTGTACTCAAGAGATTCTAATAAGAACCTACAAGTTGCCCCTTACTGGCTCTGGGGCTATATATAGCCTGAAGGGCATGTTTATAAAAACGGTTGCTCAATTTCCCACCACTGCAGCCTCGATACCAACATATAAACATCTTGTTGAAAGATGAAGGTCTTTCAGTAGGCTCTCAAAATCAACAGAGATGGCACCGTTTTAACATGCAAGTAGAGGGGGTTCCAAGGGGTAGGTGCTGCAACCCTAAGAACCCTAGATTGTGTGGAATGAACCTCCTGTTGTGATGTAATCTGCAGCAAGCACTCAACTGCAGAGTGCAACTGTTTTGTGTTGGTGTCAACCCAGATCAGCCTATTGGTCTCCTTTGGTTACTAGCGTTCCGGCACGGGATAGTGGGACTCTCCAGGTGAGGAAGGAGCAAGATGTGACTCCCGTGCTGGTTGCTGCGACAGCATAGCTTACTCTCTAGCTCAATCAGTACTTAATTTCAGGGTCTTGGGTTCAAGCCCTACGTTGTGCAAAAGGGATTTGGACTGAAATGAAGCTCATGGTGCCTTTCAATTCTACAGTTCTATGATTATTTATTTATTTATTTTTTCTGCCCCAAGGGTAGCATTTTATTTATTTAGTAGGAAATTAATTTATTTTCTTTACTCCAAGGGTTCTCAGCTTCCCCCTTTTATCCTTGCAACATCCCTGTGAGATGGGTTAGATTGAGAAATGGTGGGCTTCGTGGCTGAGTCACAATTTGAATCCAGGTCCAACAATCTCTTAGTCGTTGCACCACACTGGCTCTCTGGCATGTTTAGTACCTTTTGCACTTACAGCGTTTCTAACATTTATTTAATCCTCGAGCGGTATGCAACAGTTTGAATGGCAATATAGAAATGCCTTAAATGGCTAGGCTGTCCCTTGTCCAGGAGCTCCCATTTAGTCCTCGTTGGTTGTTCTTGTTTCTTGCAGGTATAAGGCTGTCTGGCTGATCTTTTTCATTCTTGGTCTTGGGACACTTTTGCCATGGAATTTTTTCATGACTGCTACGGGGGTAAGTTCAAGGGAAGTGGGAGCCACTTGCGTATATATAGTTGATGTGTTTGGTACTAGACGCCTTCACCAGGGCTGGCCTAGATCAGGGATTCCGAAGCTGTGTGTCAGGGTATCCTAGTGTGCTGCTAGAGGGACTGAAATACACCTTGAGGAATCAGGTTGTTTATTGGATGCATCCACCACAGCACATTGCTCCACAAGACAAGATTAAGAGGCATGGTGGCTCTGTGTTAGTCCGTGTCCAAGACACTGTAGTCATTTTTACTTCAGTGGGACTTCATTACAGCCACTTCCTGTGGCTTGCACCCATACATAAAAGGTAAAGGGACCCCTGACCATTAGGTCTAGTCGTGGCTGACTCTGGGGTTGCAGTGGTCATCTCGCCTTATTGGCCAAGGGAGCTTCCGGGTCATATGGCCAGCATGACTAAGCCGCTTCTGGTGAACCAGAGCAGCGCACGGAAACGCTGTTTACTTTCCCACCGGAGCGGTACCTATTTATCTACTTCCACTTTGACATGCTTTCAAACTGCTAGGTTGGCAGGAGCTGGGAGCGAGCAACGGGAGCTCACTCCGTCGCGAGGATTTGAACCGCCCTGATCGGCAAGTCCTAGGCTCTGTGGTTTAACCCACAGCGCCACCCACATCCCAAACATAGGAGGTGCCTTTTGAGGAGGATTGCTTGATGAATATGAGCAGCGATAAGGGCAACTGTTCTGCCCAAACCCCATCTATCCCAGGGGTAGCACCCAAGGCGAGCCAGCCTGGACCTTCCCATTGGAAAGGTGTTTTATCTTTCCAAGATGAATCTCTTCAAGGCATTTATGAGGATCCATCCTCCGCAAAAAGACACGCAAAACAGCTCTTTGTTTTGCCATCATAAACATGGCTTAGCATGATTTAGAGTTGATTATTTTAACAGGTGACAGAAAGCCCTGCTCAGTGAAGAACTTAGCAATTGCTTAGCAGGGAAGCTTCTTTTCTTCATGCTCTCCTCTGTCTCCTCTCTGCAGTACTTTACTAGCCGCCTGAAGGAGGATACTTACAACAATGTGTCCTCCATTGATCTCCATATGAACATGAATGACACAGAGACTGGGAAACCTCCTGCCACACACTTGCAGTCCATATTCAACAATGTGATGACACTCTGCGCCATGTTGCCTCTACTCATCTTTACCTGCCTCAACTCCTTCATCCACCAGAGGTGAGATCTTTGTAGTTTTCTTCCCCAAAGGAAGTCCCACACTTCCTGCTTCCTGCTTCGTCCCTCTTCTCCTTTTGGCCCAACAGTTGCATCGAGGGCAAGACAACCTTGCCATTTTCAATGGAAAGGAGCTTCTTTTTGATAGAGTTATAATCATGGTGGATCGTGTCCTTTTTGCATCTTTGTTGGGCATTTTAGTTTTCAACAATGATTTGTTAATCATGTAATATGGCTTATGCTGTAACTGTGATGCTCAATGAATGTCATTGTTATTTATTGTTTGTAAGCACTTTTGGGATTCATTTGAATGCATATCAAACAATCAATCAATTTTCTCGCGCTCCGTCTGTCAATGTCAACTTGTTAGGATCCCTCAGCAAGTTCGGATCCTATGCAGCCTGGTGGCTATCCTGTTGGTCTTCCTAGTAACAGCCATCATAGTCAAGATCTCCATGGACCCTTTGTCATTCTTCACTATCACCATGGTCAAGATAGTCTTCATCAATTGTAAGTGTGGGTCACTTGTAGACTGGCCTTGATATTGACAGAATGGAATATAGACATTTCTCACATGCAACCCTTCACCAACGGAGAGAGAGAGAGAGGTTGAGAGAGAGAGAGAGAGAGAGAGAGAGAGCTTGTCTGAATGCAGGAAGGCAAATCCTGATTGCCTTTGGAGGAATGGGAATGTCAGAATTCACAGCTATTACTCTCATAGCAGAAGATATTGTAGGGACTTGGGTAAGGGATTATTTATTTATTTATTTATTTACAAAATTTTATAAAATAGATAGATAGATAGATAGATAGATAGATAGATAGATAGATCGATAGATAGACAGACAGACAGACAGACAGAGGTACTTGGTGTTGAAGTGAGAAAGTAGCTTCTTCATCTCTGTAAAACCTGCATATGGAAACTTAAGGTTGTCTAGGTATTGTTGGTCTTATGGCTTCCATCACTCCTGGCAATTGGCAGTGGAGGCTGTAGAAGGAGTAGTCCTTCCCCAGCAAGGCTGAGTGCGGCATGTTTACCCTTGAGAGTGCATATTCAGGCTGCCTCCTGCTCCTCAGCACTGGGTGGTGTCACAAGATCTCCTCTGCACCAGACCTCTCTGCCACTCACCTCTCTGCCTTTTCTCCCTACAGCCTTTGGTGCCATTCTCCAGGGCAGCCTCTTTGGACTGGCAGGACTCTTGCCTGCCAGTTACACAGCACCTATTATGAGCGGGCAAGGCCTTGCAGGGACATTTGCAGCTCTGGCCATGATCTGCGCTCTCGCCAGTGAGTATTGCTACACAACCACCCATCTCCTTTCAGCATAATAGCCTGGACTACTTGGGTGGATGAAATCTCAGATCAGAAGAAGCTCTTAGTGTACGTTCTTTTTTTTTAATATATTTTTTATTAACAAACCAATCAAATCAAATTAATTCCAAATTACAGAGCCAAATTTGTAAATTTTTGTTGGGGGTACCCATGCTTTGAGCTCAGAAAGGGATCCGTTCATCTCTGTTGCTGCTGCTTTAATATTCACAGTTCTGTCCAAATAGTATTCACAGTTCTATCCAATCTTCTCTTTATTGTTTTCCTCATCTTCTTGTTGTTATCATATATTCCTTTCTTTGTGACCTCTGATAGTCTCCACAAGCGGGTTAAAAACAAACGTTGTTATAGTCCTGTGTGGATTTTTCATTCCTCCAAGAGCCATATTCAAATAGACAGACGCCATTTCAACACTTCCATACAAAACATTCTTAAAGTCTGCCCATTAATCCTCACAAGCCTGTCACTCTCTCCTCGATCTTCTTAGGGGGTTCTGCCAGGTCAAACTCACAGTCCAATCTGATAACAAAACCATGGTCTCCTCCCCCTCGATCGTAAATCCTGCAACAAGGCCTGCTTCCTGGCGAGTCTCTTTTTATAACTGCGTCATTCCAAATGCCTTTCATTCCTTTCCAGATATTCCACAAACCATGTCTTTGATTAGTAATTCATTTCCGCACAGTTCTTAATCATCCCGCTTATAATCAGTTGTTGCAACGATTCTTCTGGGGGGGGGGATTGTTAGGTAATCACATTAAAAAAAATAAAAGCCCCCCCTATTCCGTCCCATTCCGACATACCGACCCTTTGATGTGTCTTCTTCTTGATATATTTTCCTGTTGAATCCAGCCCGTAGCTCGACTTCACAGAGGTCACCTCACATAGCAGTCTCAACTGCCGTTCTTCACTTGAAACATGAGCATTTGCTGCTCTCTAATTGTTTATTTTGAGCTGCTGCAACCAGGCGCGCTATCAGAGACAGCGTCTGGGAGAGCTGAAAACCCACACAAGGGCTGTGCACCTAGTGCCCTCACCCCCTGCATCTTTCGAACTCGGGAGTGATTTATCGGCAACCGCAGGCGAAGGCAGTGTTTCCCCATTCCCTGGGGGAACTGCATACTCCCATAGCAGCCTCTTAATTTCCTCGTGTGAGCCGGAGAGATGGTATTGTCGGCCATCTTCCAATGCGCCCCAGCGGCCCCCCTTAGTGTACGTTCTTGAAAGGGCCTTCTCTCCACTGGGGTCTAGCTTCTGTGGTCCCTAATCTTCATGTCCCTTCCCAGTCACAAACTGCAAGGCTTGTCCTTCGCAAATGCCTGTGAAGGACAAACCTTGAGGTTTTGCTATCTTCAAAACCCTTGGCTCTGCGGTCATTAAAACTGGTGACCTCCATTGTGTGTGTTGGTTTGTGACTGGACCTCCATGCAAAGGGTTGCAATAGATGACTCCCTGGTTTGAAGCAGGAATCCCAAGGTTCCTAGAAACATAATTTTCAGGTGGCTGCCTCTGCTTTAACCTCAGGTGGGCGGGAAAGTTTCCCCAGTCACCGTTTCTTTCCAAATCTTTCAGGTGGCTCTAAACTGGAAGACAGTGCCTTTGGTTACTTCATCACCGCCTGTGTCGTGATCCTAATGGCCATTGGCGCCTATATTATGCTGCCTCGTCTGGTAAGGATTCTCTTTTCTCTGAAATAGTGGGCAAGTGGGCAGTTCCTTGTATTTCTGGCCAATGGGCACCATTTTGCAGGGAGGTGGGAGCAGGCTTTGTGTCCCATTCTCAGTTCTACAATAGGTCTGTGGAGCCACAAGGAGTCTCAGTTTTTTGCTTCAGAAGAGTTCCCAAGATCACCCAAGAACACCCTCTCACCAGATGTCAAAGAGAAAAACAACTACCAGACTTTTAGAAGACATCTGAAGGCAGCCCTGTTTAGGGAAGCTTTTAATGTTTAATAGGTTATTGTATTTTAATATTCTGTTGGAAGCCACCCAGAGTGGCTGGGGAAACCCAGCCAGATAGGTGGGGTATAAATAAATTATTATTATTATTATTATTATTATTATTATTATTATTATTATTATTATTATCTTTCCCTTCACCGCCACTATGTTATAGTTGTTTTTACATTCCACACCAACACATGTTCTATGCTACGCCCTGGTTTTCTCAACAGGACTTCTTCCGCTACTACTCCATGAAGGATAAGACGGAATATCGGACCCATGAGGCCTACTCTGAGGTGGAAACCAAGATGGACCTCATCAAGAAAGGTAAAAGAAGGAAGAGATGATGGGCTGGGAAGTATGCTTCCAATTCAGTTATGGGGGTGGGGGTCCCCACCAGCACTTAGTAACAGTCAAAATATGCTTTAGTGCAGGGCTGAGGAATCTGTTGTTGGGCTGCAACAGAATGGCCAATGGTCAGGGACAATAGCAGATTTTATCCAACATCTGGAAAGCCACATATTCCTCATCCCTATTACAGAATATATGCAGCAAATGATAACTCCTCTAACACACCAGTGGCCACCATGGTGCAGGAATAGCCAGGCTACAATGATTCATGCACTGTAACCGCAAGACGCTGTTATTGCTATGCGCTCGGTGTGGGGCTACCCTCGCACATCGCCTGGCACAAAATGCTGTGGCTGCATCGCTGAGAGGGAGAGGCTACTGCCAGCCCATAACTCCAGTTGCAGTGGCTGCCCATATGTTGCAGGACCAGGTTCAAGGTTCTTGTATTAATTTACCATAACAACTCAGCTCCAGGATATCATAAGGGGCCATCTGATCTTTTATATCCTGGCTCAAACACTGAAATCTTGTGTGGAGCCCCTGTTGGTGGTTTCCCACAGCTCAAATGCATCCCTCGTGCATTAGGACCCACAACACTGGATGCATAGCTTCTATCTATGGAACTCCACACACACAGAGAGAAAGAGAGAGAGAGAGAGAGAGAGAGAGAGAGAGAGAGATTAGACCTCCCTGTTGAACTTCAGGCACATGGCAAAGCCTTTCTTACTACAGAAGGAATTGTAGGGGAGTGTTTTGGATTTATAACACATTTTTACTTTTTTATTCTCTGCATGGTTATTCTCCGTATGATTTATCTGTATAAATAAATAGATTACATAAGCCACGGAACCCTTATGCTCAACTTGCATCCTATTCCCTGTTTTGGAACGATGGTCTCCATTGATGTGCACTGTTATAAACTCCCCTCTTCTACCAACCAACCCAGCATTTCTCGCTTGAACATTGGCCGATAATGTAAACATTTGAATATCCCTAGCACGGGGGGTGGGGAAATTTGTGGCCCTCCAGATGTTGCTGGACTCCAGCTCCCGTGATTCCTGGGAAGCATGGTCAATGGTTGGGGTGATGAGAGTTTGAGTACAATGTCATCTAGAGCAGTGTTTCCCAACCTTTTTTGGGCAAAGGCACACTTGTTTCATGGAAAAAATCTCGAGGCACGCCACCATTAGAAAATGTTTAAAAAATTAACTCTGTGCCTATATTGACTATATATAAAGTAACTCTCTTTAATAGGAATCAAATAAACACAAAGATAGTATTTTATAATTACTTTATTATGAAATAGTAAGTAAACAGAAATATGAAAAATTATAAAATACTTTATTCAGTGCGCAACCTGGGCCTGTTTGGCTGAAAGTAATGCAAAATGGATTAATCCATTCCAGACATTTAAAAACAACCCCTAAAACAGCAATTTAACATGAATTTTACTATTGATAAAGACCATTGATCCATAAAATGAAAGCAATAAACAATGTACTGCAGTCACACAATCAGTCAATCAATCAGTCACAAAAACAAAACAAAAAAGTCAGAAAGACAAAAATGCAAAATAAACAGCAAAAGCAGACAGACCGCAAAACAGAAGCATGGCACGCAAAATGGAGCACGTTTGGCTTCTGAAAAATGTTCGCAAACCAGAACACCTGTGGCTTAGCCCACCGCCTTCCATAACCAGTCTTCAGCTTCCTTACCTATAGCGGGGGGGGGGGGGGGATTAGTTTCGGTCACTAACGACTGGAATCGAGCTGCGTGGCTGCTTTGCTTGCAATTCCCAACCGCACTCCTTGCAAAGAGGTGGGCCGGCCATGCAATTTAAAGGAGATGGAATCCCAGCCCGCGCCCCTGCCCCGCGCAGTCCAGTCTCGAGGCGCGCCCACCTGCCCGCCGGCAGCGAAGCAGCGAGCGGGCCTCCTGCGCCGTCCACCTGCGGCTCAGGCGCTCCTCCAACAGCGGGTGCCGGTAACGTTTCGGGAAGCGGTGCTTCGCCACAGTTGGCCGGCCTAGGAAGAGGCCCCGGTAGACCCGGGCTTCGGCTCCCTGCTGGACCATCTCCAGCCCCGCCATGGGCGGAATAGCCGCTGCCTCGGACTCGGCGCCGCCCGCGCTCCCCTCAGCCAGCACAGCCGCCATCTTGGACGCCAACGGCCGCTCTCTCCGAGGAATGCGCCTGTGCCTTTCCTCGAGAATTCTTACGTACGGCGCGGGATCGGCGAGTTGGGCCGGCGGAAACAGCCGAGTCCGGAATCTGCACTTGCCAAAAACAGCCGAGACCCGAATCTGCACTTGCCGGAAACAGCCGAGACCCGAATCTGAACATGGCAGACTTTGCAATCCATTTGCTTCCTAGCCTCTTGCCGCCCGACTCGCCCGCCTCCCTCCCACGGCCTCCCCGCCTCCCTCCTAGTGTGCCGCGGAACACCGGTTGGGAAACACTGATCTAGAGAGCCACAGGGTCCCCACCCCAGATCTGTTAGTGCTTTGTTAGGATTTTCTTTATTATTGTTTTAACTTTTGTGGGCCAGTTATTAACAACGTCCTATGAAAACCCATAATAAAAACAAGTTTAAAGGAAGTTTGCAGGTGCATCCAGCAAATACTCAGGCATAGTGTACTTTATCAGAAATGGTCATAATAATTATTATTTTAAAAAGCGTGAGAAATCATTCTAAACATTGTCTTTTTCTGCAGATGACCTCAATGGTGTGGAACCCCCACACACTGCAAATGGGGCCTCCCGTGCACCAGACCACAACCCTTCAGTACTGAGCATTTTCAAAAAGGTATTGGAACTTAAAATGGGCCTTGGAAAAATTGGCTCTTCCAAGGTTGGGCCTTGGAATGGGCCTGTCCTACACCCACGTTTCTAGGGTTTTCTTGCCCTGAATTTGTCTTCATGTGTACCTATTCCATTTTCTTCACCAGATCTGGGTCATGGCTGCTTGTGTCTGCTTTGTCTTTACTGTCACTATTGGGGTCTTCCCAGCTGTCACTGCTGATGTAAAACCAACCATTGGGGGAAAGACACTTTGGGGTAAGTGAAAGTGCACTCCATTGTAAGTGGCTGGGGTCAGGACTATTGATGGCCAAACCCTGGGAGATTTTGGCAGACTAAAAAATAAATAAATACATGAATGGCCCACCCTTTATTGGGGGAGCTCAGAGCTCCTTACATAGGGACTCCTAGGCAGCCTTTTATCCAGGAACTGACTTGGCTGGTGCCTGCTTAGCTTGAATAAAGTTACACCGCCATCATGCCATCATCAGCTGTAACCCCATAAAGCAGCCTTCCCCAACCTTGTTCTCTCCAGTTGTTTTGGACTACAACTCCCATCATACCCATCCAGCATGGCTAGGGCTGATGGAAGTTGTAGTCCAAAACTTGTGAAGTGCATTAAGTTTGAGAAGGCCGCCATCAACTGTGGGTAAGAGCAGGAGGACTGGACAGGTTTAGCCTGGAGAGCGGAAAGACTTTGAAGGGAGGATTATCTGTTGGAAGAAGAATATCTGATCACCAACAATGACTAGGGTCTGAAAATTAAATGCATCCTCCCTGTTCTAAGTTTCTACATCCTGCTTGGACAAAACATGCACATTTTCTTATTTATTCTTACTATACCTCTCTGCATTTACACCATGCATGCATGCAACAACAGACTCTGTACAATTATCGACGACATTATTTGTTGGGAAAGGAATAGCAGAGGGCTGTGACAATCCATGCATATTATATAAATAAGTTCTCATGAGCACTGTGCATGAAAAGTATGCTAAAGAAGGGAGTATGATTTCACAGTGGAGAACAGAGAAGACTTCAGAAGGTGTCTTATCGGGGTAGGAGGAAGCTATGCCCACCTCCTCAGCTGCCTGAATTCAACTCTCTTCGAAGATGGAGCAAACCTTTTGCTGCTTTGATAAGACAGAACAGTATCGAAAGGGAAAGAATGAAGGAAATTTCTACAACCGCCAAGTCCTGGGTGTGGGGTGCTCTTCCCCCAGTCCTTAACCTACTATTTTGGGAGGGGTTGTGGTTTTTTTTGCATGTATCTCAAAGGGCTGAGTTTTCTTCACCACTCACTAGTGCTCCCATAGTGACTGGGTACGGGAACAGACTGACCCATGGCTGCAGGGCTCCTTTCGTCAGCAGCATGTTCCATGTTCAAAGAAGGTGGAAGTGTGTGGCTTACATGCACCTCAAGCATTCCGTACCATTTGCCTGGGCCTAGCCCCTGGGGCTTGCTGTCACTCTGCTTGACTATAGCAGGGGACTGAGGTCCTGGAACTGATTCCACCTCTCCACTTCTCTCTCTCCTCAGCTGATTACTTTATCGCAGTCTGTTGTTTCCTGACGTTTAATGTCTTCGACTGGGCAGGTCGGAGCCTTACAGCTGTCTGCCTGTGGGTGAGTATCCACTAGAAAGGCCATTGGTATTGGCTTAACCGGACAGAGCCTACCCTTCCTAAAGCTCATTAAACCAGTTAGCACAACAGCCAGTAATGTTTCTGAATATCAGTTGCTAGAAACCACAGGAGGGAAGGGAGCTCTTGTGCCTGAATCCTGCTTGCGGGTTTCCCATAGGGATCTGTTGGCCACGGAGAGAACAGGATGCTGGCCTGATCCAACTGGCTCTTCTTTTGTTTTTATCAAGAAAAGGCATGTTCATGTGAAGTCAAGCTGGGATGGGTAGAAAGTCGATTGGGATCTATACTTGCTGATTTTGGGGGCGATTGGATGGGCACAGATTTCTGGCTTGCAATTGTTGAACAATGGCAAACAACAAAACTACCTTTTGCAAGTATATTTAAGCTGCCGAAATGAGCGAACCAGGAATGGGCTTTTAGGTGAAAGGACTGTGTGCTGAGTTCAGTTCCAGTACTGAAAAACTAAATTCCTAAAGTGTGCTTTGAGGCACCCCGTTCTCTTAATTTTAACTGCGTCTTTGGCACTTGGCTCTTGAGTCTGTGGGGTTCTAGTGAAAACACAAATTAGATCTGAGAGGGCCTGAATTCTACAGACCCCTGAAGCAGGAGGCAGAAAAAAGATGTCCATATACTGGACCCAAGTTGGATACAGAGACTCAAAAACAGCCATTTCCTCCCTACTTTTATATTTCATTTTTTGGGTCAGGCTCCGTTGGCTTTTTAGAAACTTCCTGTCTTTCCATCTGAGATATGCGGGTATTATTTCTTCCAGTTTTTTGCAGGGGTTTTTTGCCTCCGAATGAGGTCAGATGGATTCACAGTTTTGTATAGAGTAGTAGAGAATAGTTAGAGCTGAAAATAAGTATCTGTAGAGAGAATGTGCCACAAATGGAGTTGAAGGAATAGCCCTCACAGCACACTTTCCCTTGCTTCTTGAAGTTGTGGTTCATATTAAGATGCCCCTCTGACTGGATTGAGCATAGTCTCACCTCATAGTTTCACCTCATGGTCCTCTGCGGAACATGCAACATATTGGCCTGGCATCAAGGGTTGACATGGGTTGGGCATCTGCCAAGGGGTCACTGCCCACAGTCTCACTGGATCCTCTGCCGCTCTCCATCATTACGACCAGCTTTATTGTTCAGCTGTGTCTCGCTCTGGCCCTGTAGTTCTTATGGTTTAAGGTTAAGGAGAGGCAAGTTGAGCTGAGCTGCCTGACTGTCGTAGAGCAGGAGATGCCAGGCAGTGACAGAGGGGTGAGTCAATGTGTGTTGTGTAATCTTTAAGGTACCACAGAAGGCCACAGTCGCTGTGGAGATGAATAAAGTGTCTGGGAATAGTGAAGGAAGGGGAAAGGGGTGTAAAGGAAGAGACTTCAAAAACAGGAGGGAAAGTGGGAGGCAAAGTTGATGCCTGGCTAACCAGAGACATGAGCAACCATGGAAAGAATAAGAAGTGCAGAGGTGGGGAGGGAAGAGTCAAAGACAGCTCATGGTTTTGCTTGGCACATGAAAGAGGCACACCTCTGTGTCCCCCGCCCCCATGTATGTGGCTTGGAGAAAAACACCTCACCGATTGCAGACTCTAGTAAACAAGCCCACGCTTGCAGTCTCTCAATGAGCAGGCTGTCTGGTACAGCACAGAGGCGGCGTGCTGGGGGCCAGTCAACAGAGAAAGGGCTTTGGGTACAGAGAACCCAAAGATCAACCACCTTCTTCTCGTGGGTTGTGAGAAACAGGTTTCCTCTTGGGCCCCTCTGCAAGATGAGCACCTGCACTACAGCTCACCACTTTGGCCTAGGCCCCTGCAGTTCAGATAAATATATTGGTGCACACCAGTAAGAGACCCCATCCTGGTCTGAGTCAATAGACCTCTGTGGGAAGTCCAAGCCCACACTTCACCTTTTCTTCTCTCTGTCTGTTGGCTGCTCTCCCGTTTGCCAGGTCTCTGAACAGTAGCCCATGCAAAGAGATGGATGTACAAATAATGCTTGCAAAACAGCAGTGTGGGAAGCCTGATGCCACAGACTGCCTCTTTGTATGTGGTTTGAGCCTCATGATCCATCCAGGCCCCTCATTTCCTCTGGCAGATCCATTTTCCTGCTGCCTCCTCTTTTGGCAGAAATAATAGTTGTGTTCGTTCGCCACAGCATGGTCAACACTGAGGTAGATGGAGGGCTGCTCGCCCCACTGTTATTGAAGTGCCTGCATATGGGCCCATTCAGCTTCTCATGTTTTGATAAGGGACCAGTGCTAATTTGGCAAACCGGGACTAGTTAAACCCCCAGGAAGTCTAATTCTGCTCTTTATAATGTCATGACCCATTTGGTGGAAAGTTCTCCAGTAAATCAGGACTAAGAATTTGACCTCTGCTATGGTATATAATTCTGCCTTTGTAGGTGATTCTCTCCCCCCCCCCCCCATTTTTTGGAAAAGCTGGGACATTCTGTTGAAGTTATAAGGAAAGCTGTACTGAATCAAGCCACTATGGTAAACCCTACAGATGGGGACAGCGTATACCAAAAGACCCCTTAGCAGTTGTGCACACTAAGCCATTTTGTCAACATAGGCAGTATTTTCTGGCTCTTATTAGTATTGTACATGGAAAAATAATGGAAGTAGTTCATAAGAACTCTCTGTCTGTCTGTCTGTCTGTCTCTCTCTCTCTCTCTCTCTATATATATATAGCTATGTGTGTAGCAGTTCAGCAACATTTTGGGTGACTGCCAGTAGCTCTGTGTGTGTGAAGCTTTCTTGAGGATTATGCAGTCTTACAGCTAGCTGTATCCCTTTAATGTGGGGATTAGGCAGGGGAAGGGAGAGAGAAATGATGGCAAAAGAAGGCAATTTGAAGGTCCTCTAGCAGTCCTGAGCTATGGAGAACCCAGTTTAAAGTACTGTCCTGAACTCTTATCTGTATAACAAGAAGAAGGGAATTAAAGGATCACCTGACCTGTTTCAATCAGGAGTCATGCTTATAGCTATGAGGCAAATTACAGGCCTCATGTTGTCATTGGAAGCCGCCTTATATGGAATCAGACCATCTAGCTCAGTGTGGCCTACTCTGACAGGCTTTGGGTAGGGGTTTTACACAGCGCTGGTACTAGGATTTTAAGCACACAGTTTTCCTGCTTTGCAGCTGAGCTATCGCTTTTCCCCAAAGGCTCAGTCAAGAGATCTAGGCTGCAAAACATCTCGAGTTTAGATTATGGATATATGCTGTTGTCAGCCAATACTAAGGACGTTCTCTTGGGAGGCTTTTGAACTAGCTGACCTTTGTGCATGGGGTAAGGATCTAGAAAGTCTTTTGGAGACTAATGTGAGCATTGCAACACGCAGGCACTTATCGAGGTTTTGCCAGGTCCCCTTGCCAAAGCTCCGGGAAGGGTGAGCTGTTCCATAGTGCGTTAATGTTTGTGTGAGTGGCTTTTCCAGCTGCTTTCTTTGCCACGTATTGCATCTGTGGAATTATTGTGCAGCGCTTTGCCATTGCCAGCGACCCAAGCAATCCAGGGCAGAAGCACCCAGCGGCTCTTTCGATCATTTTCCTTTGCTCTCCTTTTGCTTGGGCACAGAGGAGTGTGTCTGTGGAGCTCTGCACAAGTTCTCCCACTTTGGTGGGAGGAAGTGCCCAATGAGAGGGGAAAGTGGGAAAACCCTCAACTTCCAGATGTCCTTTGTGACCTCTGTGGAGTCACTTCTCCCCGTGATTTGGCCGACAGACTGCGACTACACAGCCTAAGGATGCGTGCGAGGAACAGACTGTTCTCTCTGGTGTGTAATTTCAGTGGGAAGATAACAGCAGTTCACAAAACAGAACCCACAAGGGTATGTTGGTAGACTAGACTGAACATACATGAGATTTGCTGAGCAAATCTGTACCCTCATGGAAACGAATAGACCAAAGGCTCCATTGGGCAGGGACTCATTTTGTATGTATGGGTTGTTGTTTTCCTGGTGGTTGCTTTTGGCTCAGGCACGACTTTGTTCTCTTTTCCCTTAGGATCTTACTGTTTTTCTTAACTCCATTTATTATAATCATTTCCCACAAAATAGCTCCTTATTGATGTTTGAAATAAAAACAATTGTGCAATTTCATATATTTAAAAAAAATTGTAACAAGATCACTTTTATATGTAAAAACAGTTTCAAATCTAGTACAGGTACAAACTAGGATAAAGATGTTCAAAATAAGAAATAGTTTTGTCAGTTGCTTTGGTCAACTAAATCACGACTAAACAAGTGCTGCTTTGAATACAGAATAATATTGGGAGCCCACCTCCCCATTTAACAATTGCAGAATTAAGAGCACAGAGCTGCAGTTTGTACTGTTGTATATTCTCAGTCAACCCAGAGAACAATATGTCTTCCAGTGAGCAGGGAGAATAAGCAGGGAGATTCTATGGCATGGAGCCAAACAAGGTGTGACATAAAATGTGTTTGATGTTAAATGTAACATGCATACTCTGAAATATACCTATCTGTCTGCTGATGCATCTGATAAATACCAGGATTTCAGTAGAAAGGAAGGGGAGTTTAGCCCTTACAACCCAGTTGCAAAACTGACCAAAATTGCTCCTCTGAAGCTACTTGCATTGGGAGGAAATACCAGCAGCTTACTGCTGTCAGGGACTGGACTGAAGGGGATGAGCTTGATGAGGAATGCTGGAGATCTCTCTCCCCCCCCCTTCCTGAAGCTTCCATAGAAGAGGAAGGCAGTATTGAATTACAGCAGTGGTTTGAGGAAGGTCACAACTCAGAGACAGGTGAACAGAACAGTTGGGAGAAGAGAAGGAGGAGACAGAGACAGAGCAGCCAGGTGACACGCTATCACTGGAGAGTATTTCTGACCCTGCTTCTCCCAGAATTTGGCATTCATTGAGAGTGCAAGAGCAATTAGCCCCTGGCGGCCACCTTAAGGCGAAGGGCTGTTGCTAGGGAGAGGGGAGGAGATCAGTTGGAGCAACGCCATTAACGGGATACAGACTGCATTCCTTTGTCTCTCGCCGTGATGATTGAATAAACTCATTAGTAAGAACTCTTCCTTGTTTTCTCTGCTTCTTGCTGCCACCGGGGGAGGAATAGAATTCCTCGAAGCCTGACAACTACTAATTTTCTTCTCCTCCATTTCGTACAGCCTGGGAAGGACAGCCGCCTGCTGCCCATCATGGTGGCTGCCCGTGTGGTCTTCATCCCCCTCTTCATGCTGTGTAATGTGCGCCCACGCAGACACCTGCCTGTCCTCTTTGCCCATGATGCCTGGTACATCGTCTTCATGTTCTTCTTCTCCATCTCCAATGGCTACCTGGCCAGTCTCTGCATGTGCTTTGGACCCAAGTGAGTAATCACCTGAGAAGAAGGCAGGCCTGAGCAAAAAGGCCAAACTTGAACTCTGCTTCTCCTGCTCTATGGGAACTGGCATGGAGTTTGCCTGAGGGGCTACCATTGCAGCCCAAATTGCACTTGATGACTAGTCGCCGTCTACCACAGAGGTTTTCAACCATTTCAAGTCCACAGCTCCCTTGACCAGCTACATCTTTTCTGCGGCACCCCTATGGGGCTCAGGAGCCCAGTTGTGTCACCCCTTGCCTGCAGAGCTGGCAACCCCTCACCCCCTTTTCGAATACCCTCCCTTGTGGAGTGTTCCCTCAGCCTTCTCTCCTCTCTCCTTGGGAGTCCTCTGCTCTCTGAGCTGCACCCCCTGCCCCAGATAGAGGTGCCTCCTCACAGCGCCCCTCAAGGGCCTGGGAAGAGGATGCCCCCAGCCTTAGCAGCCTGACAGAGACTGGCCAGAGGTGAATGTGAGGCCAGCACCTTACTCACCTTGGCAGCCAGCAGCGGGCACTGCTGGGCTTGCATGGCAAAAAGGCTCCCGCCTTCAGCATCAGGCACTCAGCTCCCAAGCAGGTCTTGCACACAGCAAGCCCAAGAAAGGCCCGCACACTGCCTGCTTGGCCTCCTACCAGTCTGAAAACTCCCAACAGCAAGGGTTGGTGGACTGGCTGGCTGGGCTTCCTCACCTGCTGGCTTGCTTCCGCCTCTGGAGCTTGTAGCCAGGGCTGCTGCAACAAACAGCTGTGCAAGCCTTTGGGAGGCAGAGATGCGAGAGGAAAAGAGGGACAGAGTCCTGTGTTGCCATCATTCAAGGCACCGCAGGGTGCCATGGCACACTGGTTGAAAACCACTGGTCTACCACATTGGTCCACAGCAATTTCCTTGGGTTCAGGGAATTTTTCGCAGCAGGAGACTGCCTCCAACCACGTGGCGAAGCACAGCATTTCCTCCATCTGAAACCACTTCAAAATCTAGGGCATTGAAGACAGACAAAGATTCTATTTGTATCTGCCTCACGTTGCTTCATGTTTCGGTCAACCTGTGTGCATCCCAATCTTCCACACTCTGCAAAACACTAGATCAGTGGTGGGGAATTTCTGTCATGTGGGGCTAATTAGGTCTTTCATGCCTTCTCGTTTGGTCTGTGAGGCCATTGCAGCCAAGCCACACCCACCCCCCTACTGAGCTGAAGGGGGGGGGCGATTGTAGGCACCGAAGAGCCCTGTGCAAAGTGCTGATCCACCCACCTGTCAGACACCTGATGTCACTGTTGCCAGGTGACCTGTATTTTTGCCTGTCCTTGAAATCAAAATGTGCAGGTGTAAAGGCACAGCTTGCAAAGCACCACCAGCTGATTATTGGGCCTTGTGAGGCATTGTTTGGGTGTTTCAATGATAGCCTACATAATAATAATAATAACAATAATAATAGTATGATATTTTATTATGATGTAATGATCTCAGTAATAGCCAAAATATGTACAAAATGCTTTTGTTTTGTTTTGGGCAACCCTAAAATAAGCACACCCTGAAATAAGCTTTCAGCCTCCACCACAAAGGATGAATATCAATACCTCCTGACTTCCACTAGGTGGTGCTGTTTTACGCATGGCACTGCCATGTCATTAATAGTCAGAATATGTAGCCAGTCAAACACAATCCCATCCAGGCAAGCAAGAGGCTTTATCAGAGTTCAAGGACACATTACAGTCATGCAAACAAGTTGATGAAGGTGTGAGAGAGGAACAGTGATGTGGCACGGCTGGGGATGGGTCTGGCCTGGTGAGAGGCCCTAGGGCCAGTTAGAGAGGACTGAACATTTGTCCCCTGGACCTAAGATTCTCCACCCCTGAGGTAGTGGCGCAGCAATAAAACTGCTAGCACATTTGCAAAGCTAAGCAGGGTCCGGTCCGGTTTAAAATTGGATGGGGCACCCTGTGTTGAGATTCCTGCATTGCAGGGGGTTGGACTCGATGGCCCTCGGGGTCCCTTCCAACTTTACAGTTCTCTGATTCTAGTTAATCTTAACCATCTATAATAACTGCCAGCTCCTTTCTAGTGCTTGAGGCCCCAGCTTCAGCCCATCAACCAGATATGCCAAGGTGGGAACTGCATGCAGGGTTTGTGCTTCCCTTGAGCTCCCTTAGCAGCATAATGTTGGGCCACCTCTGCATTTCTGGTTTGGGATTAGCAAGCTATTACCCGGGTTTTTGGCACAGCGCTGCCCATGCGCTTGGCACACTGGTGCCTACAGAGTGACGGAAACAAACGAAACCTTAAAGGCAGGCCTCTGCCCCAAGGTGCTTACACTCTTAAATGGGAGAGGCGAAGGGAAGAATATAAGCAAGCCCAGCTACATGCCCCTGGCATCTCCAGGCAGAGCTGGCACACCTGCTGTCTGAAACCCTTTGTTGGGCTGGCTCACTGAAAGGACTGTGTGCAAGCAGTTGGTGGCTTGGGTAACAGGGTGTCGGCCCTGAACTGACCAGGTTTTCTCCTTCCTTCCCCCACTAGGAAAGTGCTGTCCCACGAAGCAGAGACGGCTGGGACCATCATGGCATTCTTCCTCTCGTTGGGCCTGGCCTTGGGGGCTGTCCTTTCCTTCCCAATCCGACTAGCCATCTAACAGACACACTCTGAGTGCTTTGCGGGCAGAGGATCAGCTCAGAGAGGCCACGGTGCCAGGGAAGACGTTTTGCCTGCTGCCCGGGAATTCACTGCCTTAGCTGACTCAAGCACTTCTTGGCCTGCAGTGGGGCTGCGCTAGCGGCCTGGCTCTTCTTCTGTGCAATACGCCCAGCCTTCCCATCTTTTCTACTGCCAGCTGTGAATGACCTCCACTTCCAAGGATTGTGCCAACCCGCCGCGCTCCCGTTGACATCGGGATGTTTGTCTGTCCTGCCTCCCAAACCCAGGACCATTTACCGTGTTTCCTTATGCGGGGACTGGCTTAAGAATGTCTGCCCTACTTCTATTTTTTTGAACACCATTGCAGTCTCCGCTGCTCTGTAAAAGGGATTCTTCCCCTGCACCTCACTGCCACTTCAGTCTCCCACCCCTGCTTTGGTTGGAAGGACTTGCTCCTAAGTGTCCAAGCTTCTCTGGCGTCTGCTTTGCTATCTGATGGGGGAAATCCCAATGTTTTGGCAATAATTATACCCAGAGTTGTGTCAATCGGGTGTCCTGTCCTGCCTCTGGAAGGCAACCCTTCTCTTGAGGTGGACTTCTGGCACTCCCAAGCCACATTTCCCCAAGGCATAGCTGGTTTCTGTCTATGAAAAGAGCATGGTAAGAGTGCCAAGTCCGAAGAGGAGGACCTTGGCTACTCCTGACCCATAACTGGCGGAAGTGTGTGTGTGTGAATATATATATATATATATATATAGAATATGACTGAGCAAGCCAATGATGGAGAGTATTGCTTTCAACAGCCATAGTCCTGGAGTCTCGAATTACTCCCTATTACTTTGCCTTTGTAAATATATGTGTGCATTTGCCATTTTGTATACAAACAGAACATGCCCCGGTTTCAAAACTGCCTCCATGTCTTTGACAACTTTCTACTCACATGGCCACCAGGTGGCAGCACCGAAGGAGTGCATTCTAATGCATGGAATTCAGGAAATGCTATAGTGGATGGCAGATCTCATCCCATACCCTCCCCTGCCCTGGTTGTTTAGAGCAGTGTTTCCCAACCTTTTTTGGGCAAAGGCACACTTGTTTCATGAAAAAAATCTCGAGGCACACCACCATTACAGCCCCGTGACGTCAGCGCGCAGCGTCACGCCGGGAGGGACATGAATTGCTAGCAAATTACATAATCACCTCCTTGAGGGCTGGCTCATCTTCTCCGAAGGCAGAACCCCATTAATTAACAGCACAGACTCACACCATAGCCAAGACGAGGGGGGAAAACCTCAGTCATGCACAGTCATGCACATGTGGGGGCTAAATGAGGACGAAGACCGGGCAGAGAGCAGGGTTCAAATCACCCCACCTGGCCAGGACAATCCCTGGGTGCTCCCTTGGGCCACTCGCCTGACCCACCTCGCAGGGCTGTTGTTGCGAGGATAACACGGGGAGAACCACGCGTGCCCGCGGGAGCTCCTTGGAGGAGAAAGTGGGCGATGAATACAATGCACGAAATATATGAGAGGCGACCAGGTTTTGCAGGTGAGGGGCCCCCGCCAGCCTCTGCTTCCAACACCCGGCGCAACGACGCCGAAGTTTCCCCCGGGCTCGGCTCGGGGAGCAGCACTGCTCCCCCCCGGCTCCCCTTCGCCCTCCCGGCTCTCTCTGCCGCCCACTGGGGACCCCCCTCACCTGCCAAGTCCGGAGCGCCGGTGGAAGTTGCATGCATGCATGCAGGGCACCGCGTTGCCATTGCATTGCACTGCACTCCATGCAACGCCTGCACGCATGCATTGCCTTGCACGCCCGCCAAGGGGTCTCCCCGCGGTCCGATGCGTCCCCTCCGGCGCAGATGCAGCATTGCAAAAATAACACCCCCCCCCGACGCAGCCCTACCTGGGGGGCAGCCTCCGCCTCTGCCGCTCCGCCTCTGCGGGGATCCCCGGGCTCCATCCTGCCGCCCGATCTCCACGGGGTCGCAGGCAGGCTGCGCGGGGTCTGCGCGGAAGAGCCCCTGCCCGCCCGGCCGCCGCTGCTGCGCTCATTCCATGGCCGGGAGAAGAGCGCTTCAAACAAAACGCCCGGCCCGCCAGGCCACGCTGGGAAACGTAGTTCGCGCACCCCGCGCGGGCGCGGAGCCCAAGGGCGAGGGGACTACGGATCCGGGCAGCCCCAGCACCGGGGACGGAGGGGGAGAGGCCGGGTGCAGGGATGGAGGGACAGGTGGGCGAGCGAGTGAGTGAGTGGCAGCCGCCAAGCCTTGGCCGAGAGCCAGGAAGGGCCTCCCCGGAGGAGGAGGAGGAGGGAGGCGCAGGGAGGGAGGGAACCCCAGGGGTCATCTAGTGACGGCGCCCCAATCGAAAATTTGACTTTAAAAAAAAAAATCTTTCGAATTTTTTAATTTTTCCCGCGGCACACCAGGCAACATCTCGCGGCACACTAGTGTGCCGCGGAACAGTGGTTGGGAAACACTGGTTTAGAGCAAAGGCCCAAGGCACTTGCAATCCATTCTCAGCTTGTCTCCTGCCCTCCTTGAATTTATAAAGCTCAGGATTGTAGTTGTTTTGTTTGTACTCTGTTTAAAAAAAGGCAATGCTTGTGATATATATTTTTTATTATTTTTTTGGGGGGGGGGAGTAGTTCATAGTCCTCTAGCGTGTGGAAGAGATTTGTATTATTAAATTAGGAGGTGCATTAAAATAGGACTGCTTTTTTATAATTAAAAAACATGCCTGGAACCTTATCTTGTGAAAGGTGTGGAGTAAAGTGTATGGGAGGTAAAGGTTCTCAATGAACAGCACATTCCATATATGCCTGCAGAGAAGTTCTGTTGTAAGTGTGTATAAAGTAAAGGTAAAGGGACCCCTGACCATTAGGTCCAGTCGTGGCCGACTCTGGGGTTGCGACGCTCGTTTCGCTTTATTGGCCGAGGGAGCCGGCATACAGCTTCCGGGTCATGTGGCCAGCATGACTAAGCCGCTTCTGGCGAACCAGAGCAGCACACAGAAATGCCATTTACCTTCCCACCGGAGCGGTACCTATTTATCTACTTCCACTTTGACGTGCTTTCGAACTGCTAGGTTGGCAGGAGCTGGGGCAGAGCAACGGGAGCTCATCCCGTCATGGAGATTCGAACTGCCGGCCTTCTGATCAGCAAGCCCTAGGCTCTGTGGTTTAACCCACAGCGTGTGTATAGAACTGCAGAATTGTTAATTATTAGAATGGTTAAATATGAAGAGGGAAATTAGGGGAAGAGCACTTGGATGAGATTGCATCCAGCACTTGGGTGAGAGCACAGCCAAACACTACTAGAAGAAATGACCAGACCTGTTAAAAGGTTGATGGTGTGTTAGCACTGAACGAACTACAAGGACTGAGTTATGTTAAATGCTCTGCAGGCAGTTTGCATCTTGAAACTCCCTCCTCCCCTTTCCCACCACAAAGAACAACGGGTGGAGAGAAGTTTGAGGCAGAATGTCTTGCCTGCTCAGCTGCACTCCAGAAAATAATGCTTTCACAATTTTTCCACTAGTTACTGCAATTTTGTATCTGGAAACTTCAGCTGGGGGGGGGGCTGGAGGTGGTACAACATTCAAGGGGGGAGGGGGAGTGTTAAGTATAAGTAGACAAATGTCAACTACAAGAGGTAAAGCTTTCCAAACGTTTGTTATTGGCTTTGGCTTCTGAAGGCAATAGTAGAACTAGACCACCACCTGTTGGCCATATTTCTATACTGCAAGGCAAAAGTTGGTTTTTTAAAAAACTCATTCTCAAAATATATTTCCCTGAAATTTTATATCTGAGCAAACATTTGAGTCCCATTTTAAGACGGCTCTATGATAACCTTGTTGAAATGTAGTGACCAAAACTGTACACAGTATTCAAAGTTTGACTGAACTATAGATGTTTGTATATTGGCGTTATGGTATGGACAGTTTTGTTGTTGTTCCCTTTCTTAGAGATCCTAGCATGAGATTCACCAGTTCAATATTTTCATGGAGCTATCTACTATGCACCAAAGATCTTTTTCCTGGACAGCCACTGTCTGTTCCAATCCCATAATAAGCATCTAGATAAAGTGAGGATTTTTTGCCCCAACTTTACACTTTCTTACACGGAACTGCATTTTTCACATTAATAGCCATTCACTCAGTTTGAAGAGATCCTTTTGGAGCAGAGCAGTTTAACATTCCATCTCTCTTCCCAGGGAACTCTGGGAGTTGTAGCTTTCTGATGGGACTAGGCGCCTCCTAAGAACTCTCAGCATCCTTAATGCGCTACATTTCCCAGGATTCTTTGGGGGGAAGCCATGAATTTAAAGTAGTACGATGCTACTTTAAATGTAATGTGCAGATGGGGCCATTGTTAGTGTGCAGGAGATGCCATTTCAAATTCCTACTAAGATATAGGTGGCAGCAGCAGAGTGACAGTTTTCCCTTGTATCTATTTTGTCTCTCACATTTATATCCCCTGCCTCTTCCTCCAGGGATTCCAGAGTGGTGGGCACATGATAGCACAAGGATGAAGTTACCCCATTTTATCATCCTCACAAACAGGCCTGTGAAGCAGGCTAGGCTGAGAGGTCACCCACAGTGAACTTTGGGGCCACTTTTGAACCCTCACATGGCTTGCTGGGCACCTGGCCAAGGCAGCCCCTCTTGCTTTTGCAGGACCAGTTACACCAGGGGTTGTCAACCTGGTCCCTACCGCCCACTAGTAGGCGTTTCAGGATTCTGGGTGGGCGGTAGGGAGTTTTACGGCACTTGCTGAATCCTCCTTCCATCAAGCGCTGGTGGGCGGTAAGGAAATTTTACTATCAAGAAAGATGCATTAGTGGGCAGTAGGTATAAAAAGGTTGACTACCCTGGAGTTACACAAACAAAAATTTACGATATACAATATACAATATCTTTATTGTCATTGTCCCATGCAGAACAATGAAAAATAACAATGAAAAATAAATACAATTACAGTGGTTCCCTCGGGTTACATACGCTTCAGGTTACATACACTTCAGGTTACAGACTCCGCTAACCCAGAAATATTACCTCGGGTTAAGAACTTTGCTTCAGGATGAGAACAGAAATCATGCTCCGGCGGTGCGGGGGCAGCAGGAGGCCCCATTAGCTAAAGTGGTGCTTCAGGTTAAGAACAGTTTCAGGTTAAGAACGGACCTCTGGAATGAATTAAGTACTTAACCCGAGGTACCACTGTACTATCTGGCCTATACAGAGGTAGGCTAGGCAGAAAGCAGATCAGGATTTATTGGTAATATTCTGGATGATTTTTTAGTAGATGGCCTAAATGTGCCCCTCCCCCACACCGAACTGCACTGTTGAATCAAGAAAAATTATTTTTTGGGGGGAATGCTAGCTGGGTTCAGTTCTGGTCCACACACACACACACACACACTCCTAGATTTCAGAACTATTTATTGACATTTGGATGGTGCTCTAGTTGCTGGATCTTATGGTTGAGCACACAACGCATTTAAAGCACACCACAACCAAAACAGAATCCCGGGAAATGTAGTTTAAGGGTGCTGGGAATTGTAGTTCTGTGTAGAGCTAAGCTACAGTTCCCAGCATTCTTGGGGGTCTGGGTGGTTTAAATGCACGGCTTGTGCGGCAGAGGCCTGAGTTACGGCTCCCCCTGGTGGCCACGCAATGAGCCCGCCGCTGCGTCAGAAGCATTCCCGCAAGGCGGGAAAGCGGGCGCGAGGTAAAAGAAAGCCACAAGCCGAACAGGGAGGGAGGGAGCGAGGAGTCTCGCGAAGAAACTACTGGAAGGAGTTCGCAGCACAGCCAACCGTCTCCCTACGCCACCCATGCAGAGTACCTCAAGAAAAATAGTCCCCGCACGCCAATCAAAGCCGGCGGCCGCGGCTCCGCCTCGGACCTCGAGGGAGCGCGACTGCGCATGCGTACACCGGGAGGGTTCTCGCAAAGCAAATCTGCGTCTGGAAGCCGTGATTCCGTTCAGGAGCAGCGATTGTCTATATTTATAGTGCCCATTTGGCCCTTGCTCTCCGCGGGTGTTTATAAGCAAACCGGCCCATAGGAAGCACCCAGGTGCCTTAGTTGAGAACAGGAACGCACACAGCAATAGACGAGAGCGCCTCTGGGCATGTGCAGAGTGCTTTGTCCACAGACATAAGGCGGGGGGAGCGGGAAGCGGAGTCAGGGCTTTGGGGCGAAAAGAGTGTGGGACCCCATTGCCCCGCCTTGGGCTTTCGAACGCAAGGGCTCTCCTTTGATTACAGGAAATGTGTAGTAATCTGGCTATTAAAAGATCTCGGGGAGGCGGGATAACTGAATCGGCCCCAGAGCCTCTGCGTTTCCTCCCACAGCTTTCTCTTTCACTTAAGAGGGAAAGATCGTGTGGGTCCCACAATGTCAGCTCCAGCCTGAGACGAAGCTGTAGCAGGGCAAGGAGTGCAAATCACAATCGAGCACATATATCTTATTTTCATTCCTGCATTCCCGGTATTTATTAGCTGCTTTTCAGGGCCAAGTCCCCACAAAGCAACATGCGGAGAGAAATTGTAGACACATGGGTAGTTTTGTATATGTAAGTGCGTAGGGTCATTTCACATGAATAGTTTTTAAGTTTTCCAGCAGATTTCTGTTCTTCCAGCTAAGCTAATGACACTTGGGCCATTTAAAGCAGTAATCCTGGTAATGTTTCAGTTTGTGCCCTCCAGCATTCAGTTCATCAAGACCTGAAAATCATTTGAAAGGCCAGTTGAACCTGGTGGATCCTGAGTTGGGATTTATTTTTCCTGATCCAATTGGAAAGTAATAGGTGAAGCATTTATACACAGGGCCTTAGCTACGCGGGGAGCGGGGGCTAGCCAGATTTTTTGCCCTAGGTTAAGCCTCCAGAAAGGCGCCATTGAGGCTCCCAGCCTTTGAATGTCTGGACGCAATTTTGCACCCTGGGCGTGCCAAACTAGGTCTTTAACCGGGTGAAATAAAGCCTAGTTTCGGCCCTGTTTCTACACCTGATGCTTAAATTGGGTTTGGGCATTTTCTGTGTTTGTAAAAGTAACATATTTACAGGCATCTGACTTCGAACTGGCTCTCTGCAGCTCTTTGTCCTAGTTTAACAGCATTCCATTCCACAAATATACATTATTATTATTATTATTATTAGTGAGAGAAGCTCTTCTACACAGAAGTCTGAGCACTGAAATAAAAGCTCTTCTGCAACTCTCTGAAAGTAGGGTCTTTTATCCTGAAGCCTGTTGGTCACAACATGCTGGAAAGCCAATACCAATTTAATGAAATACTAATTTTGTGTTTTTTTGGGCAGGTTACAATAAAGTAAATACTGTTTCTAAAAACCTGTGCATTCTGGTCTGGGACTCAAAACCACTAGGCCCCCCAGACTCTTGTGGCACCTTAAAACCACAAAGATTTCATAGGCTGAATGGAATTCACTTTGTCACATTGCCCAGCTGAAACCCATTTTCCAGGGATGTGGAACCAGATGTTGTTGAACTACAACTCCCATCACTCCTGGCCATTAGTCATGGTGGCTGGTGCTACTGGGAGTTGGAGTCCAACAACAGTTTGAAAGGCTACAGATTCTCCACTTCTTTGGTACTCTGAGGAAGCTGATCCCACAATAAATGGTCCCAGAGCAACAAATGTTTGTGCTACAACAGAGTTAGCTTTTTGAATTAGGGTTAACAAGGTTATAAATCTGGCAGAACTGCAACACTTTCAATGGATCAATCTGTTAGATTAACCAGTTACACACATTACCTTTTATTTTAGCCAAAAAGCCAAGATGGAATCATTTAAAAGCTTTTGAGGCAATAAAATTGCTGGGTATACAGTATTTGGTCTAGAGAAGAGATTAAGAGATTAATGGGAGAAATAATAGCAGTTCTCCAATATCTGTCACATGTATGGAAGTGAGAGCTGGACCATAAAGAAGGCTGATCGCCGAAGAATTGATGCTTTTGAATTATGGTGCTGGAGGAGACTCTTGAGAGTCCCATGGACTGCAAGAAGATCAAACCTCTCCATTCTGAAGGAAATCAGCCCTGAGTGCTCCCTGGAAGGACAGATCGTGAAGCTGAGGCTCCAATACTTTGGCCACCTCATGAGAAGAGAAGACTCCCTGGAAAAGACCCTGATGTTGGGAAAGATGGAGGGCACAAGGAGAAGGGGATGACAGAGAATGAGATGGTTGGATGGTGTTCTTGAAGCTACTAGCATGAGTTTGATCAAACTGCGGGAGGCAGTGGAGGACAGAAGTGCCTGGCGTGCTCTGGTCCATGGGGTCACGAAGAGTCGGACACGACTAAACGACTAAACAACAACAATATCTGTCACAGAAAGCAGGAGTAGGATCGATGGGTGGGAATTGCAGGGAAGCAATTTCCAGTTAAATATTGGGGTGAGAGCTATGTGACCTGCAAAAAGACTGCCTTGAGAGGCATTGGGCTCTCCTTTGCTGGAGACTGGGCTGCCATTTTTTTAAAGCATCCTATATTTGCATCCGGGACGCAGGTGGCACTGTGGGTTAAACCACAGGACTTGCCGATCAGAAGGTCGGCGGTTTGAATCCCCGCGACGGGGTGAGCTCCCGTTGCTCGGTCCCTGCTCCTGCCAACCTAGCACTTTGAAAGCACGTCAAAGTGGAAGTAGATAAATAGGTACCGCTCCAGCGGGAAGGTAAACGGCGTTTCCGTGTGCTGCTCTGGTTTGCCAGAAGCGGTTTAGTCATGCTGGCCACATGACCTGGAAGCAGTACGCCGGCTCCCTCTGACAGTAAAGCGAGATGAGCACCACAATCCCAGAGTTGTCTGCGACTGGACCTAATGGTCAGGGGTCCATTTACCTTTATATTTGCATCCAGCATCAAAGAACCTGCATAGAGATCTACCTGCATAGATCTACCTCCAAGGTAACTTCCACCTCTAATATTCCAGGATTCCAATGAAAATAAAAGTATTTATTTATTTATTTTAAAAAAACTGTAACTGGACTATCTTAAAAGAAGCGTTCTTCTTCCTCACATAAGGAATTCCTCTTCTGAAAATGTTGACTGAGAATACATGCATCCATCATCACAAAACGAAAAATCTGTTTACAGTACTTGATTCTGAACTCTACACTTCCCATACAAATTAATGCACATTTGACGGGTTAACAGGCGAGCTAATCGACGTCTTTAACAGACCGCACTTATCATTTGCACGTCGTTCGTTATTCCTAGCCATTCCTTTCGAAACGGCACAGGGAGAAGAAGCGGGACCCGGGAGTCCCTGAGCTTCAGGCGAGAAGAAGAGCCGTCGAAGTGCGAAGGGGAGGGGAGGGAGGAGGCTGTCGGAGCCGAGCCGAGCCGAGCACCAGGCCCTTTTAAGGCGGAGGGAGCAAAGGGACGCGAGGCTCCGGACTCAGCCGCTATATAGGTCTGCAAGAGGCGGTCCGCGCTCCTCTCCTGGCTGTGCCGCGATCTCTGTCGTCAAGACCAGGCCGTGCTCCAGGCTTATCTCCCGCCGTCGATCAAAGTAAGCGGGGGGGGGGGCTAATTCCCCCCACCCACCCCATTCCCAAAAGAAGGGCGCCGCGTGAGGCGACGGCGGTGTCCCGAGGGATGCTGCGGGTAGAAGGGCAGAGGAGCGGCGCCGCACCTGCTTCCTCCGGGGGGCCATGTGCCCGTCGCCGCCGCCTCTTCTTCCTCGGCTAGGTCTGGCCCCAGACCCCGCGAAGGGTTTCCTCAGAGGCGCCGCTGACAGGATCGGCCGCGCAGACACGCGCGTGGGGGAGGGGGGTCAGCGCCACCCGGCTGAGGAGAGGCGCGCGCGCTCGTGGGCCTAGCCAGGCCTGGTGCCCGAGCGCGTCATTCTCGGGGCCCGGAGCCCTGGCGCCTCCCGCAGCCCCTGCCTCCCTCCCTCGAGGCCTTGCGGCTTCTCTTCCCCGCGCTCGGCTTTTCCTCTTACCGGCCTTGGCTGAGCGCAGTTCCTCGCGGGGGAGAAGGTGTGAAAGAGAAGCAAAACCACCCGCTCATGGTGGATGGTGGCGGTTGCTGCTGCCGCCGCCCTAATGGCGCTCATCTTCTAACGGCTTAAGTGGCCGGTTCAACAATGGCTCGCCTGGTCTCGGGTCTTCGGCCTTGTGCCGAAAGGGAATCGGTTTAGCCTCGACTTCCCCAGGCAGCCGGCTTTTATCCCAGATGCAGCTAAGAAAACAGGAGAAATTGGACGGGAGGGGACTTAGATCGAGGAATTCCCATTGCTTCAACTTAGAGGTTTAAATCTTGCTAACTGGGTTTTTACAAATGGCGGGCCAGTGAATGAAAACGTCGGGGAAGTTAAGCCTGCTGGCCCCCTGCTCTACTGCAAAACATGTGATGCAAGAAGATGCCTGCCGGTGGCCTTGATCTAGTTCAGCCTTGCACTAATCCTGGCAGTAGATAAGTCCTTTTTGTTCGCAGGAGCCGAGGAAGAAAGATAGCGGTGTCCCAGGAAATGTTCAGTGAATCTTTCTTTGACTCTAGCAAGCTGAAGTTCAGGACTCCATCATGCAGTGTCAGACTAACAGGGATGGGGAACCTATCAGCCTCCAGATGCTGTTAGGACTCCTGCTCCTGCCAACATGGCCACTGGTCAAGGATGATGGAGGTTGCAGTCCAACAGAAACTGGAGGACCACAGCTTCTCATTCTTGCTGTAGACATAGCATGTGTAGCTGAGCTACACACAGTGTCTCTGCATCACATCTTTGCTCTTGCAAACTTGACTAGCTAGCTTTTAGGAGGTCTCTATCGCTGCCCAGTGTTTGTAGGAGGACGACAATGTGGGGATATGCCTTTCAAGGTGGTCATAAGGATTACTGAGTCAATTTATACTAACCTCACTGAATACAAAGGTTCCAGGGTGGATCACGTCAATGTAAAATAAAATACTAAAAACAGCTTAAAAAAACAAATTACAATCACAACTAGAGTGGGTCCTAGAATATATTTAAGTGTCAACAGCTAGGATAAAGAGATGTGTCTTCAGCGTAAGACAAAAGCAGGATGGTGTCAGATGCACCACTAGAGAGGGAATGCCATAATTTAAGGGCTGCCACACTTGAACTTCTGAGGGTGCCACAGCTACCAAGAGGACCCCCTCTGCTTATCTGAACTCCTGAGAGGATCTGTAGGGCAAGGAGGTGGTCTTTCAGGTAGTTGGGGCCTAGTTTGGGGCTTTTAACAGCAGTGTGGGTGCCATAAATTAAACCTGGAAACAAATTAGCAACTGATGAAGCTGTGGTAAATGTTAGTAACCCTGTATAACAAAGATACTGACATCTTGGTTTGTATTCCAGATGCCTGAAGAAATCCAAACCCAGCATGGCGAAGAGGAGGTGGAAACCTTTGCCTTCCAGGCAGAGATTGCCCAGCTTATGTCCCTGATAATCAACACCTTTTACTCCAACAAGGAAATCTTTATGCGGGAGATCATTTCCAACGCCTCTGATGTGAGTATGTTGACCTAGAGTGGGGAGGAAGGAGAAGAGCTGTGTGGAAGAAGGAATAATACTTAAATCTAGAATTTAAATAATTTATTTAAATTGAGTTTCCCATTGGAACTTCATATATTTCCCAAACAGTGGTGCACGCTCATTAGTTGAGCTATCCATAAACATTTAATTAAATAGAGCATTTATACTCTGTATGAGGCTACACTACTTGCCAGCCATTTCTTCTAGTTGCAGAACACACCTGTTCTGTCCTGATCCCAAAAACACAAAGTAGAAGACATTCCAAAAACTCCATTGCAGCATGCACATTTTTTGTTTCTTTAGAGACCATTAAGTGCCTAGAGCTTTCTAGAAGCAAGGCTTGGGCAGAGCAAGCTGTTAGGACATTTACTTTCTTTTTTCATATTCATAATGTCAGTTGTGGAGTAGCTTGCAGAGTTCAAGAAGTTAAACAATATGGCGGGCTTCAAAACAAAATGAAGCCTGCTGGGGTCCTACTTTGCCTTGCAAGGCCCACCTGCCTTAACACAGCATAAGGTGTGGGGCCTAGAAAGCCACAGATGAATAATTGGGTGCCTTATAATGTTTTCCTGGTTGTTTCTCTGCAAGTGGGGCTTGCCATGGGTGTCTTTAAAACTTTGCATCAAAGGCAAGCCCTGGGCACAATGGTATAGGTCTCCCAGTGATCCACAGAATGGCGTTTCCTGGGCCCAGAGTCTAGATCCTGGTGCATTTCAGCACTTGCTATAGCCTAGCCCCCAGTATCAAACCTATAACAGCAGTATAATATGGAATCTATTTCACAGTCCCAAACGGATAGTAACTGCATAGTAAATAACCTTTTTTGCCATTTGGTAATGATTGATCTTGAAAAATGTATTTTTACAGTGGTTCTTTATTTTTGAAGAAATGCCGCCTTTCCCTCAGGGTATTTGAGTTTTCACATAATTTGTTTCAGATTTAATTGTCCTATCTTTTTAGAAAGATAAACTTGGGATTTTCTTCTTCTTCAAATCTGATTAAATGATTTCCCCTCATCTTGGCAATACTGAAAAAAAGGCTTAGCAGTAGGGACAAACATTTGATCAAGCCAACTGCTGGTATTAACTAGAAGTGAGCACTCACTTTCCATCTTTTACTAGGTAAAGCATGGACTGGTTACCTTAGAAGTTAAGATGGGGACAACCTTCCCAACCTTTTGCCCTTTAGATGATGTTGGAATCCAGCGCCCATCAGCCCCAGCCAGTGGGGCTAGTTGTCAGAGATGATGGGAGCTGTGGTCTAATAACATTGGAGGACCACAGGTTGGGGAAGCCTACACTATAGCATGCAATCTGTTGAGAGTTAGGAAGGTGGACAATGTGGACAGATTCCTATATTTAAAAACCCTGCTGGAACAAGCCAAAGATGCATTTAGTCTGGCATCTTGTTTTTGTCAGTGGATAGCCAGATGCTCTCAAGATGCCCAAAAGAAAGGCATGAAGACATGTTGCCATTGTTTGCCGGTTGCTACAGAGCAGCTGTTTGTGGTTATAATGGCTGGTGATATTCCCCTTTTAAATCCTCTAAGCCAGTGGCGATGGCCACACCTTATGACGACAAATTCTATAATTCTGCATTGTGTGCTGAAATACTTACTTGGTCCTAAATCTGCTGCCCAAATTTTGTTGGGTCTATTATTATATATGAGAGAGAGAGCTCACACGCAATTTCCTCTTATATATATTTTAGCATCATGAATAATTTTATAAATCTCCCTCCTATTCTCCCTTCAGGAGTAGCTTGCCCAGCAGCAATGTTGATTGCCACTTCCTGGGAAGGACAAGGCTGGGTGCAATGGTAGGAGTGCTGGATTGGTTCTGCTGTGTAGCCCCAACCTCCCCACTGCCTAGCCCCTCTCCTTTCCTATCAACGGCAACCACTGGGGGGCTCTTGCTGTTGGTGTGCCTCACCAGTTGAGCCGCTCCTACCTTCCTTAGTTTATTAATAAGAGAGAGAGGGAGGTCCTCATACTCTTCCTTCCAGGAGAGCAATAACCCTGTGCCAGGTTTGCTTCTGGGACTTTAAGCAGAACCTTCTCATGCAGAAGCAGCGTTCTGACATGGATTGATCACATTGGCTCCATTTCTTCCTTTCACCCACAGAAGCAGCTTTGCAGTAGGCATGTGCTAACAAGTGCTGGGGGAACTGGTTCACCTCTCCTTCATACTGCTCTGAGATTTTACTCATCCCTTTCTGAACAGGCTTTGTTCCTTCTTAAGCCTCCGGCAGAGTTTTGTTTTGACGGTATCGCTGGCTCTAGTGGGCCCCGTTAAAGTCCTACCTGGAAACAATGATTGGAATAGATTTCAGCATGGCTCCAGTTCAAGGGTGTGGGCAAGTGTTGGCATCACATTTCAAAATAGTCTAATAAACATGAGAATCCAAAACAAACAAAAAAATGCCTAAGTGAAATACTCATAGTAAAAAAAAGGGGGTCCAATATGTTCCAGTAGCCTAATAGGTTTAAAAAAGTAGAAATAAGAAATCATTGTTACAAGTTTGCTTTATGAGAGTGTTAACTTCTGTGTCATGATAAAGTCATATCTGAGCAGAATGAACTTCCTAGGATAAGTGTTATTCCTGAGGTCCAGTGGTTACCCTGTAGTCCTAGGTAATGTTTTTTTAAAAAAACAAGGAATACTATTTTTTACAGAAACAAAAAAATACTCCATTGTTTTTTAAAGTCGTATAACAACATTAAAATGGAATTGGTGATACAAGTAAAATGCTAACATTTTCTCTGCCCTATTTTGAGAAGTTGTCGAGAATTAAAAGGATTTATGTTAGCTTTGGTCTTCAGAAGTTTCTCTTCCTCATTCATTTCAGTAATGGCAATTTGGATCCCCAAGCTTCGTAAATTCCATGTAATTTAACAGCAAACAAAGTGAAAGTTGGGCGGGGGGGGGACCTAAACATCGCAGGACAACTGATCACCATCATCGTTGGATATGTGGAATATAAAGTGACTGAGATTTGTATTTTTATATAGCAAATTTCAAATAGCTACTTAGTGTCACAACAATGCCGTTAACTTTGACAACGGTTTGTAGATCTGTAAAATCTGAAAACTGATAGCATCATGAAACATTTTGTTTGCTTACATGCAGTTCTGTGGAAGTGATACAGATTCTGAAATTGAGATTGTCTGTTCGATCATCCCATCCTTACCTATTTTTTCTTGTCCCATAGGCACTGGACAAGATCCGCTATGAGAGTCTGACAGATCCCTCAAAGCTGGAAAGTGGCAAAGAGCTGAAGATAGATATCATTCCCAATCCCCATGATCGCACCCTCACCTTGGTGGACACCGGTATTGGCATGACAAAGGCAGACCTTATCAACAATCTGGGCACCATTGCGAAGTCTGGCACCAAAGCCTTCATGGAAGCCTTGCAGGTGGGTGGCTGGTGGATGAGATTTTTGGAAAGGATGGAGAGCAACAACTTTAGTTTGTTGACTTAAATAAGCAGAGAGACAAGGGATCTGGCATATAGAGGCATGCTTGAATTTCACATTCAAAGAATCTGGGATACTTTAGCAGGAAAACCTGAATCTCTTACTTAACATCTATATTAGAAATTAAAATAATTACATGCAAAGTAGGCAAATTGGTGCTTATTTAACAACATTCTACTGGAGAGGAGAACTGTACAGGGTATCTAATCCCCTTGATAAGTGGAAATTATTGTCTCATGTGCTCATCTGAGAAATTCATCAGCCACTATCCATGCACTTTATATATAGTCTTATGGTAGGAAACCTGTGCTCCTGATGCCACCTGATTTAAATTCCTACCATCCCTGGCCATTGGCCATGTTCTCTGGGGCTGATAAGAGTTGATTTCCAGTAAATTAGGGCCACAGGTCCTCTCCCTGATTTTAAGAGGAAGAAGGCTGCTTTTAATATAATCTAAACAAAGGCTTTCAGGATGTTGAATCCTTTGCCTATGAATTTTTATCCCCCCCCCCCCACAAAATACAGCACCTCACTCATAAGCTGCTTCACTGTTTTGCACCATTCCTATTTTTAAAATAAACAAAAAAATCTAAATTCATTATAAAGGTGCATCTAACCTGGGTGTTGCCTTATTTCCTGCCAGCTCTTCATGTCTAGAACATAGCTTTCTGGTCATTTAGAAACTCTGTCTATGCATATGTATGTTAGCTTTCCTTTCCAAGCATCTAGTCTCTTTTCCATCTACAGGCTGGTGCAGACATCTCCATGATTGGACAGTTCGGTGTGGGCTTTTACTCTGCTTACCTGGTGGCTGAGAAAGTTGTGGTTATCACCAAGCACAACGATGATGAACAGTATGCTTGGGAGTCATCTGCAGGCGGCTCCTTCACTGTCAAAACTGACCATGGTATGTGATGGCAGATGCCCCCAACAGCAAGTGATCAAGGGGTTCTCAAAGGCTGTCTTGAATTTGAAGTAGAAGGGGGAATGTGGCAGTCTCATACATGACCCAAAAGTAGGAACCGTAGTACAGTGGTACCTCGGGTTACAAACACTTTGGGTTACAGACTCCACTAACCCAGAAGTAGTACCTCAGGTTAAGAACTTTACCTCAGGATAAGAACAGAAATCGCGGTGGGGGGAGGCCCCATTAGTTAAAGTGGTACATCAGGTTAAGAACAGACATCTGGAACAAATTACCTGTAAGTACTTAACCAGAGGTACCACTGTAATCCTTCCTCTTCTCTTCTTTTCTGCCCTCTGCTGGTGAGGTTGAGAAGTAACCAGCAAAAAAGACTTGTTACCCAGGAGACCTTCCAGTCATTTCCAAAAGAGCATGGAGGTTGGGACATCATTCATGGTGCAGCAGCACATTGTTTGCTGGTCCCAGAATCCCTCTGCTATGTTGCTGGGACTTCATGCATCATTTACAGTGCATTTGGGATCTCTGTTTTTCTGGTTTCATGAGGCAGATTGAGCGTGAAGTGACATTTTTCACTTTTAAATAATATTTTATTAAACAGTGTATAAATAGCATCTCTTCTCCACCACAGAATTCTCAAAAGCATTCCATAAGGAAATAAAAAAGAAACCATAATTATCTGTTGATGCAAGAGATACAAAATAAATGTATTATCTGCGTCACCTCATGCTTTTCATATTTCTGAGGCAGCTATAAATAGGTGTCCTTGCATATTGTCATTAGGTGCATAGCTTGAGTTTACAGGGGAGGAAATGGCAACGCTAGTTGTGAATCAAGATTTCGACCCGGTGTGCGACAGCTGTAAAAAAGACAAATTCCATACTAGGATCATTAGGAAATGAATTGAAAATAAAACTGCCAATATCACAAGTGTTGTTATAAAAATCTGGACTGCATCTGAAATACAGGGGAAATTGCAGCATTTAGGACTTTTTAGTTTAGACAAAAGGCAAGTAAGAGGTGACATGATAGAAGTTTGAAAAATTAAGCATGGCATGGAGAAAGTGGATAGAGAAATTTGTTTTTCTCCCTCATGATACTAGAACTCCTGGGCATCTAATGAAACTGAATGTTGGAGGTTTTGGGACAGGAAGAAAGGCATTCATTCACATAGCACAAAGATAAACTTTGGAATTTGCTCCCTCCAAAGCAGTGATAGCCACCAACTTGGATGGCTTTAAAAGAGGATTAGGGAGGTTTGTGGATGATAAGGCTCTCAATGGCTGAGGGAGAGCACTCCTGTTTGTGAATTTGACACAGGCATCCGGTTAGCCGCTCTGTGAACAGGATGCTGGACTAGATAGGCTATTGGCCTGATCCAGCCGGCTCTTACCTTCTTTCTAGTAGCCTCATAAAAGGGACGCGGGTGGCGCTGTGGGTTAAACCACAGAGCCTAGGACTTGCCGATCAGAAGGTCAGTGGTTCGTATCCCCATGGCGGGGTGAGCTCCTGTTGCTCTGTCCCTGCTCCTGCCAACCTAGCAATTGGAAAGCACGTTAGAGTGCAAGTAGATAAATAGGTACCGCTCTGGCAGGAAGGTAAACGGTATTTCCATGCGCTGCTCTGGTTTGCCAGAAGCGGCTTAGTCATGCTGGCCACATGACCCGGAAGCTGTACGCCAGCTCCCTCGGCCAATAAAGCGAGATGAGCGCCGCAACCCCAGAGTCTGTCACAACTGGACCTAATGGTCAGGGGTACCTTTACCTTTACCTTTAGTAGCCTCGTAGGTTTCCTCTGAACAGTCTTAGGCTGCATATGTACACTTAAGAATGAGTTCTTACCAATTATAAGACCTACGACTTGCTCTTAGAAGACAAAAACTAAGTTTTTTTATATCAGCCTCTCCAAAACAAGGACTACCTCCCCCAATAATGGCCAGTCTTCCACCTGCTGGAGATGTTGGCTCTGACCAGGAACACGTTCTAAGGAACCACAGACCTGACATGGCCTTCTGGAGTCTCCCACCAGCCTTCACCAACCTGGTGCTCCCCAGATGTTTTGGACTGCAGCTCCGCAACCCAGGCTTAGTTCCTCTTGTTCTTTGTTTTAGGCGAACCCATTGGCCGTGGTACCAAAGTGATCTTGCACCTGAAGGAAGATCAGACTGAATACCTGGAGGAACGTCGCATCAAGGAAGTGGTGAAGAAGCACTCCCAGTTCATCGGCTACCCTATCACCCTCTATGTAGGTATACGAGAGGAGCTGCTCCAAGGGGTCAAAGGAGTTCCATTTCCACAGCCACTTTTAGGTATATGGTGGAAACTGTTCCACATTGTGCTGCTGTTGGAGTGCTAAAGTCTCTCCATGAAGGAGAGCCCAGGAGAGAGAGCTGGACTATTCATATACTGCCTGTACTTGTAGAGCAGTCCTGCAGCTTCTGAAATGGATTTTATAGGAGCATTGTACTGGCCTGTGACTTAGACTGCTGTTGATGTTATTTATTGAATTTCGTTTCAGACTGGGACCCACCTTCAACACAAAAATGGATTTGGGAATCCATTTCTTAATTTTTATTATATATTTTTATTGCGGTTAGTGCTGCTGTTAATGAGCCACCTTAAATCAGACCATGACCCAATATTGGGTGCTGACACACCAGTTGATGAGTGAAGTCTTGCATGCTTTAAAGTGTTTAGGGTGCTAAAGTGAAGTGGCACTTGTAATTTCAAGTGCTGTTTCACTTGGGAAGCATTCTCATGTGTTGCAGTGTAGAGCAGCTCCATCCTGTGGTAGGCTTTTTAAAAAGTTCTGCCACATCTTGGGTTGTGGCCTGGTCACAGGCCTGAGAAAGCAGTGACCACACTCTAGATGGTAGTGGTGGTTTGAAACTCTGTTCCCTTGACTAGCATGAGAAGCAGAACGGCCATACTCTCTACCTGGTGGAAGTATAGGTGTGAAGTTGGCAAGACAAAGGGTGCCCATCTGTGTGTGCATGCTTCATACACAGTACAATAACCCCCCATTCTCTGAATATGGCCCACGCCCAGGTTAGACCCTTTTAACTTTAACCCTCTTGATAAACCTGCAGTACAGTAACAAGGTTCTCTTCTTGCAGCTGGAGAAGGAGCGTGAGAAGGAAATCAGCGACGATGAGGTGGAGGAGGAAAAAGTGGAGAAGGAGGATGAAGAGGCAGCCCCCAAGGATGAAGAGGAGAAGCCCAAGATTGAAGATGTGGGCTCAGATGAAGAGGAGGAAGGTGGCAAGAGCAAGAAGAAGACCAAGAAGATCAAGGAAAAGTACATTGACCAGGAGGAGCTGAACAAGACCAAGCCCATCTGGACCCGAAACCCTGATGACATCACTCAGGAGGAGTATGGCGAGTTCTACAAGAGCTTGACTAATGATTGGGAAGACCATCTGGCTGTTAAGGTGAGAGTGGCAGATATATAACTGCTGATATCTACTGTACTTGGTTCTCCGTAGTGAGCAAAGGCCCAGAGAGAAAGTAGCAGACAAGATGGCAATACAGGGCAGCAGCATCTGCTAACTAAGAAGCTGAGCACTTAAATAGGGTTGCCATACATCTGGAATTTCCTGGACATATCCAGAATACTGTGGTTGGCAGCAGTGCCCAGGTAGAAATTGGCAAAATGTCTGGAAAATTCAGGTGTATGGCAGCCCATGCTGGCAGTGTGGTTTTTCCATTTAAAAAAAGCTCAACAACTTTGCCACTGCCAAGCAACCTTTTATGTCCAGATTTTTGAAATACAGCAACCCTAACTGAAGAATGTATGCATTATTATGTGAAGGGGATAGAAGAGACCGCTTCATGGAGGAAGAAGCTTGCAGTTCTCCACTGGGATATATTTTCTAAGTGTCACTAGGTTTCATTAGAGTTGTCTGCACCCATTCATAGCTGCCCAGGGGGTAGAAGTATAGCAGTATGTTTTAAAGTATTAACTGAGGTATCATTGAAAAGTTTAAAAAACAAACAAACACACCCCCTCAGGCTAGAGGAGAGAAGGGTCTCTTGAATGAAATAATTGGAACTAGGTGTATGGCTGCCAGATTCCATGCTGGGGCAAGTTTTTGTCCATTTCCAGCTGTGTTCTGGGTTGCAAATGAAGAGGTGCAGCTTCTCTTGTCCATTTAGCACTAATGCAATAAGTGGCACCTGTTGAACTCTACTGGGGTGCAAGAAATTCTAGCACGGTGGAGTCTCGGAAGCTTCCTCTTGCCTAGCAAGTTTTGCCAGGAATATCTAACAAGTCCAGTCCACACAGAAGTCTTTCTATGGTACTTTTGCTGCCAGTGTGTGTTTTCCCCAAAGGGCTGCTCACTAGCTCATCTGATGTTCCCAAACTTCACAGCACTTCTCTGTGGAGGGTCAGTTGGAATTCCGGGCGCTTCTCTTCATCCCACGCCGGGCCCCATTTGACCTCTTTGAGAACAAGAAGAAAAAGAACAACATCAAGCTCTATGTGAGGCGCGTCTTCATTATGGACAGCTGTGATGAACTCATCCCAGAGTACCTGAGTAAGCTCCCTCTCTCTGTTCCTCCCTTACCTCACTTAGAATATTGGGCTGTTTTTATCACCCTTGTTTGACCCATCTGTGCAATGCCAGTATTGAAGTAAAATTTCATTCTGGTTTTTCAAACTCCCAGAACAAGGTGGCATCGCTAGATGCTTATGGACTACAATTCCCATCATCCTTAACCATTGGTCATGCTAGGTGGAGCTGATGGGGATTGGAGTGACACATGTTCCCCATCGCTGATCTCTAGCAAAGCTGTATCTCCCACCCCAGCCAGCCTGGCTTAGTGTACTCATTTATCTTCCTCTGCTATTTGTAGAACTGTGGTGGCGCAGGGGGGAATTAGTGCAAGGGGGTCATGACATAGGTCAGCTCCCTCTGCAAGTTCTTTGCGCTGTTCTTCCCAAACACCTGAGGCTTGCATTCCAATTGGGCACTGTTTTGCTTATAAAATGCTTTCGTAGGTTGGGATGAAATACCACCTGGCCTAACCTGCCACCCACCCGTTCATCCTCTCCTTAAAAAATAATAATACTGCACAACATTGGTCCAAGGAAGAGAATCAAACCATACAGTAATTCTATGGAAAACCAAACCATATGAAAATCTGCAGGGTGGAGACTCTGAAAATGAGCAAAGCCCTTCTGCTGAGTTCTGTGAAGGGCACTTTTGGGGAAGGCTGAATTGCCATGTATGTACACACTTTCTTGTCCCTTCTCCCTGGATCACTTATGTAGAACAAAGAAATGGTACTCCCTTGCTCAGATTACCTATCAGTTGTCATGTCTCGTTTAGTCTCTGATTTTATTTCTTCCTTTCTTTTGTTAAATCAGACTTCATCCGGGGTGTAGTGGACTCTGAGGATCTGCCCCTGAACATCTCCCGTGAGATGCTGCAACAAAGCAAGATTCTCAAAGTGATTCGCAAGAACATCGTCAAGAAATGCCTGGAGCTTTTTGCAGAGCTGGCGGAGGACAAAGAAAACTACAAGAAGTTCTATGAAGCCTTCTCCAAAAATCTCAAGGTGAGAGCTGACCAGCCCGCTGTCTCAGAGTGGGTTGAGCACAGTAACTTGGGCAGCAAAACAATCTGTTGCAGTAGAATTTCTTGCTCCTGGCTTCTGCTACCCTGTGTTTTGTTTTGTTTTTAATTAGGGGAAGTGTTCTTTAAAAAAAACAGTTCTAGTCCTCATGATTGTGAAAAGGCTGGGAAATCTTCAGGCCATAAGCATCTGCTCAGAAAAGTGGAGAGTGAAGCTAAGCAGTAATTTTAGATTATCAGAAAGCTTAACTCTAGCCTGAACACCTGTTGCCCTGCATGTCCATTTATTAGCCTGGCCAGTTGGGTACCTATTTATTTAGAGTCCAGTTCTTCTCTCCCCAACCACCCTGGGTTGGGCTGCCCATCTGTCAATAGTGACATTTTTTTGCCCATACTATTTGGAATCTATAAATCCAAATCAATGCATCTAAAACATCTTTTGTCCATAGCTGGGGATCCATGAGGACTCTACCAACAGGAAACGCCTGTCAGAACTGTTGAGGTACCACACTTCCCACTCCGGTGATGAGATGAATTCCCTCTCTGAATATGTGTCCCGTATGAAGGAAAACCAGAAAAGCATCTATTACATCACAGGTAAAAGCTGATCAAACCTTGTCTCCTCACAGTGGAATGATGATTCCTTTGAGCAGGAATCTTTGGTTGTAGTGGAACCTGGGAATTTTATTTCCACTGAAGTCGCCTTGGCTGCTCTGGCATCAATTTATGAGCTATTTGTGCCTTTGGTCAATTCTCCTTTAATAGATTACCTTCCTTGGATCTTCTGGGGGTGGTGGCTCTTTTCTTTAATTGAAGAGAGATTGAAAATCCAACTCTAACCTTCATGATTCCAGAGACAGGAGCTAAAAATCTCCCAAGTTTTAATTAAACGCCGTGAAACCAGTAAGAGTTAATTCAGAAGGACTTCCAAATATCTGTCAATTCTTTTACACATCTTTGCCCCCCATTTCAAAATTTTAAAGTTCCAGTCTAATTTCTCAGTGCATGATAAAAAATGGGAAAACATACCTTTCAAGGTCCTAAATTGCACAATCCACATAATGTGTGCTGATTAAATTGCACAAAAGGAAGGCACATTTATAATAGGGACTGAAGCTTAGATTCAGCAAATGTAGACCCAAATACATCTTGATTTGCTCTGTACTAGAATATTGGTCTCTATTAGAAGATGACCTTGGTGCCCTCTGTTTTGAGTGTTGGGTGCAAAAATCTCCTGTTTTGATACCTTCCTAGTCTTGCCAGGTTTGGGGGCCCCATCCACAAGGCTTAGCAAAATGCAAGACCAGCTGAAACATGCTTGTTATGAGAGCAGCATTACTCTCTTTAAAAATGGAGCTTTGTTGGAGTCCATGATGTGCAGCCTGATGTTAGCTCCTCTAATCTCTTGTGCTGCAGGTGAGAGCAAGGAGCAGGTGGCTAACTCTGCCTTTGTGGAGCGAGTGAGGAAACGTGGTTTTGAGGTGGTGTACATGACAGAGCCCATTGATGAGTATAGCGTCCAGCAGCTGAAGGAATTTGATGGCAAGACCTTGGTGTCCGTCACCAAAGAAGGGCTGGAGCTGCCAGAGGATGAGGATGAGAAGAAGAAGATGGAGGAGAGCAAAGCCAAGTTTGAGAACCTTTGCAAACTCATGAAGGAAATCCTGGAGAAGAAAGTTGAAAAGGTGAGTGTGCTTTGTCCCTTTATCTGCCTGACCACACACATGTGCCAAGAAGGCAGAGGGCCTTCTTGGTAGTGGTGCCCTCCCTGTGGAACACCCTCCCTTCAGATGTCAAGGAGATAAAGAATTACACAACTTTTAGAAGACATCTGAAGGCAGCCCTGTATCAGGAGGTTTTTAAAGCTTGTTTTTCTTATACAGTGGTGCCTCGCAAGACGAAATTAATTCGTTGCGCAAGCTTTTTCTTCTTGCGAGTTTTTCTTCTTGCGAAGCACGGTTTCCCATAGGAATGCATTGAAAATCAATTAATGCGTTCCTAGGGAAACCGCTTGCCAGGCTGGCGGTGCGGAGAAGGGCTTTTCTCCCCACCGCAGGACTTCAGGACAGGTACGGGAACAGAGGGGAAGGGGCGCAGCGCTTCTCCTCTGTTCCCGGGGCTGGCGGTGGGAGGAGGGTTTTTCCTCCCCACCGCCAACATTCAGAACAGCATTCTGAATGTTGGCGGTGGGAAGGAAAACCCTCCTCCCACCGCAAGTCTTCAGGACATCCATCCGAAGGCTGGCGCGGGGAGAAGGTCTCTCCGCCCCACCGCCAGCCTTCGGAGGAGCCTTCCGAAGGTTGGCAGCGGGAGGAGGTCTCTCCGCCCCACCGCCAGGCTTCGGAGGAGCCTTCCGAAGGCTGGCGGTGGGGCGGAGAGACCTCCTCCCGCCGCCAGGCTTCGGAGCAGCCTTCCGAAGCCTGGCGGTGGGGCGGAGAGCCGCCCTCCCGCCGCCAGCCTTCGGAGCATCCTTCCGAAGCCTGGCGGCGGGAGGAGGTCTCTCCGCCCCACCGCCAGCCTTCGGAGGAGGTCCGAGGACAGTGGGGAAGACGCGCTGCGGTTCCCCGCTGTCCCAGAGATTTCCCTATGGGCTTTCGTCTTGCGAAGGAAGCCCATAGGGAAATTCGTTTTGCGAAGCGCCTCCAAAACGGAAAACCCTTTCGTCTAGCGGGTTTTCCGTCTTGCGGGGCACCACTGTATTTTTAGATGTGCTGTAAGCCACCCAGAGTGGCTGGGGAAACCCAGTCAGATAGGTTAATAATAATAATAATAATAAACATTTTTTGATGAAGGCTCATGATTTGGCATCTGGTGTCTTATCTAGGTGACGGTCTCAAACAGGCTGGTCTCCTCGCCCTGCTGTATTGTCACCAGCACCTATGGCTGGACCGCCAACATGGAACGTATCATGAAGGCCCAGGCCTTGCGAGACAATTCCACCATGGGCTACATGATGGCCAAGAAGCACCTGGAGATCAATCCTGACCACCCCATTGTAGAGACACTGCGTCAGAAGGCGGAGGCAGACAAGAATGACAAGGCCGTCAAGGACCTTGTGGTGCTGCTCTTTGAGACAGCGCTGCTTTCCTCTGGCTTCTCCTTGGAGGATCCACAGACTCACTCCAACCGTATCTATAGGATGATCAAGCTGGGGCTCGGTGAGTTGCTGGGAGATGGGGAGCAGCAAAGCCTATTTTTTCTGCCATTGAGGAAATGGAATATGGCCACTTAAAGAGAGGCTTCTAGCCTTTTTGTGACCCTGATGTATTCAATCCAGGGCTTGTCAAACAACTTGGGTTTTTTGGCCTCAGGAAGGTCCAATTTACTTGGTTACTCTACCCACAAATGCACACTCATTCTTCTCTACCCTCGGGGTGAACTTTGTTGTGGCAGTGGTGGCGGAAACATGAAGGTGGGTTAGTCACATAGAATTGTGATATTGTTGTGAAAAGGGCAGGAGAGGTATAACAGTGGGGAGTGTTTTTATAAGTGAGGCTTGGTGAGCAGAAGGATGTGAAATTGCCTGTAGCTGGTGTGGAAAGCAGACTTGGAACCTAAATGTCAATTAATTTTGGGAGTACCAAGAAAGGATTCCAGCCTGTAACACAGGGTGGTGGATGTGAAGGTCTGAGAGCCCAAGCTAAGATTGGACCTTTTCTATGACTTTGCTACTGATGGAAATGTCTGTTCTCTCAGTACCTGCCCCCCAGCATGTACAGCATGGAGATAACTTTGCCGCACCTTTCCAGGCTGTTGTAAGCATTACTGAGATTGCGATGGATATTGGCAAATGTTCTTTAGTCTGCCCACTTTTTCTAAAAATTGTAGATATATGCCTAAGGAGCTTCCATGAAGGTCATTCTGTAGTACTGCAGCATAAGGCTAACAAGTCTTTCCTTTGTTACTGCTACATATGTGGCCTTATTAAAGCCCTGTTAGGGCACTGAGTCTCCTTGTATGTAAACAAACCTGCAGGGAGAAGCAGCAGGTCATGGCTCTGAGCTCGCCACACGCGTGAGGACCCTTCTCTCTTCATGGAGGCTCCTCACTTCAGGCCCTCATGCTTTTGGAGGGCTCCAAACTGAGCACAACCAATGTGCCACAGGGGGCAGAATGATTGCTTGCAAATGAGAAAGGAATGCAAGCCTGGCTCTTAAAGAGACCCTTTCTAGCCTTGAACGGCCTAAAAATGATTTTCTATTGCACGCTTACTATTTCAGGGATTGATGAAGATGAGGTTGCTGCTGAAGAGCCTAGTGCCGCGGTCTCTGAAGATATTCCCCCTCTGGAAGGAGACGAGGATGCCTCACGCATGGAGGAGGTGGATTAAAGAGAGGGCGCTGACCTCCCCCTCTGTCTTGCCCCCATCCATTCCCTGCACCATCGCCTTGCTCAGGAAGACTGGCTCCGGCAGTGCTCTGGCATGCCTTCGTAAGCAGTCTCTCACTACCTTCCTGTATAATTGGTAGCCAGTGTGACAAGGGGTCTTCACACCTATCTGATCTGTCTTTCTGCTTGTTTAGAAAAAAATGCTGCTTTAGGGGAAAGGGACCGGCCCACTGGTTTTAGGTTTTCCCTCCCCCCGTGCGGGTTTTATCCTTTTTCTGCTGGGCCACCAAGCATCCATCCTACCATAGCTGAGGTGAACACAGTGAATGTCCTCCCCACTAATAGAGCAGTGAGTTGACTCCTTGCCTCCCTCCCTCACTGCTGCCCTTTGTCCTCAGAGAGCAGGGACTTGTACTCTTGTTGGCTGTTTGTATTTGGTTTTGTTTTACTGGAATTAAAATAACAAAGAATGTGGTTTACAATGAAGTGGTATTGTGGTGGATTTCTTTTCTTGTGGAGCACATGGTCCTTGTCACAAACTGGTGCAGAGAGCCACCCCACCCCCCAATCAAGAGTGGAAACTGGTTCCTAGTTCAGGTGTCATGTGCCAGAACACCCCGACCTTCTTGAGCTTGTGTGTACATGTGGAATTCTGAGAAAGTGGTGTGGGCACTCCAGCCTCAAAATGGCTCCTCTTACATTTGCATGATATTTAAATGGAATATTCCCCTAAACCCAGTATCAAACTACAGATCTGACATCTAAAAATCCTAGATCCAGCAATTGTCAGTACAAACATTGGATTCTCAAAACAAATCCTTATGGTTTTTACAAGGATTCTTCCGCAAATTATAAATGAATTAAAGCCGCGTGGCATTGTTTTTTACACTGGGCAGAAACATGCCATGGAACAAGACTGTAGACCTCAAATGTGATCTGTTTTTAGGGGATTTCTTGTGGGCACACCTTACAAAAAAATGAGTATACTTGCCAGAGTAAAAATGATCCTCATGGTGCCCCAAAGCCCCCACCCTGGAACCCACATTGCTGCTTCCATTGCCACATTCATGCTGGTTAGAGGGCATACGGAGTGTGGAGGAACAGCTCTGGGCAAGAACAAACCTCCAGCAAATTCAATCTGTTTCAATGGGTTCAGGTTCTCATGGGTTCCAGGTCTCTCTTGGCCTTGGTGGGTGCATGTGCTATAAGGGCACCATGTTGGGGACTCCCAACTACAGGTTGTTAGGGGAAGCATCTTTGGGTGCCTCCATATGAAGTGCATTGAGCAAAATGGTATGGTATCACAGTCACTTTTGGAAACACACTTGGTCTGTTGGCCATAAGTTACCCATCCCTGCTCCCCGTTGTCATTGTGCAACAAGATGACTTATTTTCAAGTCAATTCTCTTGTAGAAAAATCCACCTGCTTAGTTTTGTCTCCTGAAGGTGGTAGGACTATTTTGACAGGTTCAGAGACTGTCTCTTTAAGTAGTCACGTTTCTTACATGCTTCTCATTACTGGCATCTGCTCTGCAAGCAGGGGTTGTCAACTGCTTTGGGCTTGTGGGCAAGGCACACCCTGCAGCCATGCATAGTTGCATATGCATACAATAAGATCCTGCTGCCAAGCCTGCTTCCAGCAGGGGGTGCTGATAGTTCAGTCTCATGGAGGGAGAGTCCAGAGCATTTCCTTCACTGGCTTTGCTCTAGGCCCTTTGGATGCTTTTTCCTAACCAGAATATGTTCCTGAACTGTGAATCATGCTTGCCTGGATGTACATGGAGGTTGTAGAAACATCTCACAGCTGCAAGGGGTTGGACTAGATGATCCTCAGGGTCCCTTCCAACTCTTATGATTCTACAAAATATACTTTGGCATAGCTGGAATATAGCCAAGGGTACAAAAGTTAAATTCCTTTGCCCACTTTTGCCTCCAACCCTGCCCACCACTGGCAGACAGTCTCTGGAAGGTTGCCCATGGCCCTCTGTCCCTGTCCTGCTATAAAGGATAGACTACACAAGGCATTGTCTCCTGCAAGAGCAGGGATGTAGCAGTCATCTATATAAAGCTGTTATTCTAACATGTACAATTCCTCGTAGGCTAGAGAAGATTGCTGAACCCATCTTCCTCCCCCGGCCAAACCCTGTACAATGATACCTCGGGTTACAGACGCTTCAGGTTACAGACTCCGCTAACCCAGAAATAGTACCTCTGGTAAAGAATGTTGCTTCAGGATGAGAACAGAAATCACGTGGCGGCAGCAGGAGGCCCCATTAGCTAAAGTACCTCAGGTTAAGAACAGTTTCAGGTTAAGAACAGACCTCCAGAACGAATTAAGTTCTTAACCCGAGGTACCACTGTACAATGATCAACTGATCCATGGGCAGAGTGGCTTCAAAGAGGTCTTCAAAACCAGCTTGCCTTCATTGTAGCATCATGCAACGCCCACCTAACTGCCTAATTTGGCCCATGGGATAATGTGTTCCCCACCCCTGCTAATAATCGCTTACAATAGAGCAAGCTTCATTGAACAATGGGACTTGTAAGTAAACATGCATAGGATTACTCAGATTTGCCTTCCTGACTGCTAATTAAGGAAGTACCTTGTGCTTCTTGCTGTCAAGGTTTTATGCTTTATTACAGGCACCTGCCTGTAAGTGATGTCCAGGACAAACTACACTTAAATGGGTTGAATTGTGTATACCTTCCCTTTCTACAATTAACAATACAGATCTCTTTTCAGTCTTCATTTATGCAAGTTTATAACAGTGGATTTCACAGGTTGATCAGCCAAGGGTGGGGATATTTTTTAGACTGCAACAACATTGGCAGAACAAGGCTAAGACACCATACACTGAATTTCCTACCCACTGGAATTTTCTCTTAATGTGGAGCATGGCTGTCAAGTGTAACCTTTGACCTGGAACGTCTTCTGTGTCCTAAGCAGCCTTTTAATGCTTTTTTAATCCTCTGCAGTCCACTGCCATAGTGACAGAGATATTTAAGTTTTGGGGGAGTTAAGTTTTGCTTTGAAGGCAAGTTAAGAATCTAGGCCTCATGGTGCACAAGAGCTGCTAAAGCTGAACTTCTGTGTGAACACCTATTTACTATTTCTGTCCACATCCCTTCTTGCCCATCATCACTTCCTCATACCATGCCACTCCTTGAAATAAAATCGGAAAGCCTGGAACATTTTGAATTGTGAATTTACACAACATACTTTGTAGCCAAAGATGAGGATTTTGGTGTCTCATTGGTACCTTTGCCCTTCAATTTACTTATTATGTGCTCATTTGAGGAAATTAACAAATGGGGCTTTTTCAGTCACAAGACATCTCTTCCCCCTTACTTGTATTTATATCAATTTTTTCACATACTTGCCCACCTGTTACCAGAGACTGAATCTGGCTGGTCCATTAAAGCAAATGCAGCACTGCTCCACAATAACTTGTCAGCCCTCACCTAGTATCCACATGCCTGCCTTCTGTCTTATAACCAGTCAGGCTCTGACTCTGCCTGTCATTGGTTCTGGCCACACCTACTGTTGATCTCTTAGCCTTGAGCCCCAATGGACAACAGTCATCACAGCAGAGATTGAAAGGCACTTCAGCTACCTCGTTTTGGCTCTATTTAAAATAACATGGTTTTTTTCCTGCCGGAAACTATCCTCATGCAAAGAGTACTAAAACTAAGCTGACACAGGAATCAACTTTTGGCAGTATTTCTACTTGAGAGATAAGACTTTTGTGGCAGCAGATATATAGAAGGAAAGCTTTGCACAAATAATTGATCTCGTCTCCAAAATGGTTCCCTACCTACAAGGTAAAGTATCAAGTTCACCTGGCTCAAAGGCAAGAGATAAAGCAACTTCTTTCTGCTTAATGTAATGGAACTCCCATTTTTGCCAAATAGATCCATATTTGGCACATCAGATGTAAAGCGACCCACTTGCTAATGTGATTAAACCACACTGGATAAATCAACTGGATGAGATTTGAGACACTTGTTTGTTTTCACCCCAACAGCACCTGGAGGGGGGTGGGTGGCCCACAAGGGAGCAGCAACTCCTTTAGATTATCCCTCCTGGACACACGTTAAAGGCTATAAAACATGTCCTGGCCACTTATTTGCAGCATAGTTTAAATTTAATAAAATAAAACAGTTGTGTGTCGAGTACCAAAAAATGTTTCCCCTGCCCAATGTCAGCTTGGCAACAAAAGGGTTAATGGGTAAAACTCGAGACTTTTGGGGCAGAGCCAACAACTCCAGTCCCGCATCCAGTTTTGAGAGCATGTGGAGAAAAGGGGGGAAAGATCCAGCCTCTGGGCACCAAACTATCCTGCACCGTACATCTCCTATCTCCTGGCTCAAAAATGAAAATGGCACAGCGAGCTAGACAATACAGTGCAGTTCAGTGCCCCCACCACACCTTGCAGCTTCCAGAACGGCCTACGTGCCACGTAATAAAATGGGAACATGGCACAAAAGAGACTGCAAGGCCCAAGAGGGTCAGAGCCCAGAGCTCAGCCCTGCTGGAAGCAGCACACGAGCCCAGACTCAGGCTGCTTCCGTATGGCTGGCTCTCAACTTGAACCACGTATTTCCCACCAACCTTTGCAAAAATCACTGGGGAGTGGGGGGGTGGAGAAAAGGACTGGGGTGCACATTCTTTTACTATGAGGATACCCTCTCTCTCACCACCTTGCCTAGAGCAGCAAAGAAACTTGGTTCCGAAGAGAGGTCTTTCAAAAAGGCAATATTTGTGCTTTTCTAAGTTTGCAGCAACAGTAAACCCAAAGAAAGCACCCCAAGAGTGGCCTCGAGGGGTTCTGGGACTGTAGTTCATGGCAGTGAGAGGAGGGAATGGTCAAAGAAAAACTAAGCAAAAAGCAAAAACCCAAATGAAGCTGGCAAAGGGGGCACCGTCTGAAAGGCCTGACAGTGGGGCAAAAGTACAGGTGGGTATACTGAGCCAGAAAGCAAAGGGGCTGTGATTTAAGAGAGGCCGTTGCCCAGCAGGGTAAGTTCAAAACCTCCACAGTCAGGACTGGTTTTCTGTAGAAGCTGCCTGGGCTTTCCATTCCAACCATGACGTTTTGAGGGTGTGGTTCTCTCTTCTTTTTAATGGAAACTGTAAAAGTCTTGGCCTTGCTGTTCCCTCATACGCAGCTCCAGGGTGGTGAGCAGAAGGCGAACCGTAGCAAAACAAAAACAAGCTCCAATTTGACTTGATCATAAATTAGCCTTCTCTACCCCACAAGCTGTCAGTCAGGGCAGGCATTAGGGACACCTGTACCCTTATCTTGGAAAGGGGTCTCAAGAGCCCCTTGCAAGTCTCCTTCAGCAGAAAGCCTCAGCAGACTTAAAATACTCAGACGTTAGGACAGGAGGAAGCTGCCCCTCGCTTCCTCCAAGCCAATCCCAGCAGTGTTTAAGAATCAGCTGGGATGGGAGGTGTAGAGGATGGGAATTGACGTTTCCCAAATCGACCAGCTCTTTGCTGGGTTCGTAAGAGAGAGATTCAGCAAGTGCTTGGGGGCGGGGAGGAGCGCAGGGCGTGTCGCCCGGTGGCCCCTAAACCTTCTGCACGGTGCCCTCGACGGGCACTTTCTTTGCCCGCTTCTTCATGCGGCTGCGGGCATAGACGCGGAGAAAGAGCGCCGTGAAGACCACTGCCACTCCCAGCCCGCCCACCACGGTGACAGCGTGGCCATAGATGAGACACGACAGGAGGATGGCAAAGGCTTGCCGCAAAGTCATGATGATGGTGAAGACGGCGGCTCCAAACTGGTTGATGGTGTAGAAGATGAAGAGCTGCCCGAAGGCCGAGCAGACCGACAGCAGTACAGCGTGGGCGGCAAACTCCGAGTGGCGGGCCATGAAGCGCACCGACTCCAGCAGGGCACCCTGCTCCAGCAGCGAGCCCACCGTGAAGAGGCACGAGAAGACGTTGACGCCAAACATCATCTGCACCGAGGACATCTTGTAGGTGAAGAGGGCGTCTTGCCAGTTGGATGTGAAGCTGTCAAAGACAATGTAGCCGGCCAAGAGGACCACGCCGGAGAAGGTGGTGACCGTGGAGAGGTGCTTGTCGTGGGAGCTGGAGAGCAGGAACATGCTGACTCCGACCGAGATGAGGGCTGCTGTCAGGTACTCCCAGTACTCGTAGCTCTTGCGGGATACCAGCTTGCCCATCAGCATGACCGGAATCACCTTGGAGGCTTTGGCCAGCACCTGCGTGGGGAAGCTGATGTACTTGAGGGCCTCATACTGGCACCAGCTGCTGAGGATGTTGGAGAGGGAGGCGAAGGAATACTTGTACATGGGAGCGCCGTGACGGGGCTGCTTGATCAGGGCGCAGTAGAGGCCGGCCACGGTGCACGCTAGGATCCGGTTCATGAAGACCAGGAACTGAGAATCCTTGAACTTCTCACCAGGGTCGGACTCGGTTGCGCCATACGTTCGGGTCATCACCCTCTCCTGGAGGACACCCCATGTCAGGTAGGAGATCTGCAAAGGAAGAGGAAGAGAGGGGGGAATGGAGGGCAACTGCCACAACAGACAGTAAGATAGCATCTTGGAGAATCGGGCAAGCAGGAAGCATGACGCTCTTTGAATGCCACTGACCCAAGGAGCTCATAAAGACGCCCACTTTTCCTATACTGTCAACCTACGCAACAGGAAGCTGAGGGCCGGATCTGATTGAGATTCTCTTTCCACTCCCAAGCAGGATCTAACCAGATCGGTATTGCACTTCATCCCACAGAGACTATTTTCTATGCCGGGCTATGTTAAGACACCACCTACAAAAATTACAGCAATAAAATGCTAGCTGAGCCACAAGATGCAATGTTTGCCTTGGCATTTCCTATCAGCGCAAACAATCTGAACACCATCTGGTTTATGTTTTATGAAATGACCATGATGCTATACAGGATTACATATTTCAAGCACTGAAAAAAGTACATAGCTGGACAGCAGCTGCCACAGAGCACCTGCTTCTGCAGACAGCAGCTTTTAGTGTCCCATCCGGCCTGCAGAATCAACCGTTTTCCTTCTTTGTTTTCGCAGTTCCTTGTAAATGCAGAAGCAGTAATCCCAACACCCTCACTTCAGTAATACGAAAAGTATCATTACTTATGTCCTGTAAATTTGGAATGATCTGAACCAAAGAGATTTCATGACTTGCCTATGGCCATTCAACAGGCTTGGTACATAACTAAATCCACATTAGCTCAGTGCATTAAGAAAATTTCCTTCTCTCTCTCTTTCTTTCAATTTCATTCAAGGACATGCAGCTTTTCCTTCGCATTTCTTTTACAGGTAGCTATGGGCATAACCCAAGGATGCCAAATAAAGTTCTGCACTTGCTAAGCTATGTCACTCTAAGGCCTGCAGCTCATTGTTATTCTGGACTTACAGTTGCTCAAAGAGCCAAATTAACTACAAAACGCCTCTTATCTATCTTCCGCAGAATGAGTGAGATAAGACAAACAAAATTCTAATCCACCCGATAGTGACTGAGCAGAAGTTTTTATCTTTCTAAAATAACAGAAATCCCCTAACTGAACCCAGTGTTCTTACTCCAGTTCAAAAATAACTGGGTGATATTCTGACCTCATTATTGCATGAAGGGTACAAACCATGCAATTCTGAAAGCATCATCTTGGTTTTATTTATTATTTTATTAAATTTATATCACGCCCTTCCTCCAAATGAGCCCAGGCTCAAATTTAATTCCAAGTCTCATGAGAACTGAGATTGTAGCATTGCTTAATGGAAGTTATAGGTCAGGAAGGCTGCATATGTCCCAGTACACATAAAGCCAGTGCAATGGGTGGGATATTTTAACCTTGCTTGGAAACTTTGCTCAGCTGTGAACTAACCTTTGAGCCAATCCTACTCTCGGTGTAATGCTACCTCTAAATGAGAAGCTCCCAATCACCACCCTAGACAAGCCAAATCAAAGTGGAGTACTAGCTCTCAGTTCTTTACCTGCAGGCCAGTTGCACAAAACAGCAGCTTAAAGAACTGCCGGGCTGTGGAGGACTCGACGGTCTCATTCCGAGCTGCTAGCAAGGTATCGTCCTGGTGTACAGATTTGGCCTCATTGCCAAAGACACATGATTTGATAACTGGAAAGCAAATACCACGGCCTAAGAGGGAAAGGAGCAAAAACACATTAGCCACAACACTGAATCACACCAGTTGGGGGCATGGGGGAGGGAGGAAGGGAAGCCACACACATTACAGCTGCCAATGTTGTCCCCACAATCACCACCACATAAGAACTAAGAAGAGCCCTGCTGGATTAGGCCAAAGGCCCGCCATAGTCCCGCATCTTGTTCTCACAGTGGCCAACCAGTTGCCTGTGGAAAGAATGGCTGTGAGCAGGACTTGAGAGCAGCAGCATTCTTTTCACTTGTGATTCCCAGATACTGGTTCTCGGAGATATAGCACCACCATATGTGGTTTCCTGATGGCACTTCCAAACAGATTTACTTGCCTCTTCTCTAGGCCAGTCCTACTCTACTCTGCTCACAGTGCTTGCCCCCAGCTAAGAGAAAACAGACTTACTGAGCTGCAGAAAATCAGAGAGATAGTGATGCAGATCTTATACCCACATTGCCATGGCTATTCCTTGCAAATCTCCCAATTTCCTCAACAGGTAATGGCTACAGATTCTGTGCTTGCTAGCATGATAACACTGATGGAGTGGACACAGTGTTTGAAATTCGCCAGGCGCCAGGCACATTTTGCACCCGGCTATCGGCCACTTGCGACCAAGTGAAGATGGCCGGGCACCAGGATGGCACCTGACGTCTCTGCCATCTGGAGGTCTATCTGCCTGGGGATCCTTGTATCATGACTGTTTTCACACACTAGCAACATACCCCGTAGAATCCTATCCATTATATTTTATCTGCACAATCAGAATGAATTTCAGGAACCAGAAAGTTGCATTGAAATGTAAATGTAAATAAAAAGAAGGCACCTTTTATCACATGTGGTGGACCTGTAAATTAGTAAAAGAATTCTGGGAGATTATATATAATGAACCGAAAAAAATCTTTAAAGTAACTTTTTATTAAAAACCCCCAAAGCTTTTCTTCTAGGAATCCTAGGCACCGAAATATCAACGGATCAGAAAAGACTATTAATGTACGCAACTACTGCTGCTCGGATGCTACTAGCCCAGAGAAGAATGGCAGATTAAGTTGAAGGACTATGCCAAAATGGCAAGAAGAATCAGGAAGACCAAAACTTTAATAAGGAAAGGGGAAAATATATAATTTACCTTAAAAATCATTGCAAACAAAATTATTAGTAGAATTGGAATAATACTTGTAATTTAACGTTGAATTATGGTTCAAATGGAGATTTAATAGATTTGGATTAATAGAGAAGATGCAGAAGAAAAAAAGTTAACTAAGGACCCACAAAGGGGAAGAGGGCAGTCCAGGGGAATCTATGGAATTCTCTTTTTATTTGGGTTGTTTGACAATTGTTTGTAAATTTCAAAATGTGAAAAACTAAATAAATTTATAAATAAACACAACTTTTGAGCCATCAGGCCCCAAAATGGCAACGAGGCGTTCCGTTTTGGCGACTGCAACCTTGCTTTAGGAGCCATTTGACACCTAGCTTATATATCTGAGTTTCTAACACTGAGTGAACATACTGATTGCGCACTTAGAAGTCGACAATGATTGCACTCTGGGGCAGTTTCAAGTCCAGGACAGCACAGCTGAGGGGCTGCAGAAGATACGATGGGCTCAGAAAGAGCTATCTCAGCTGCAACATCAGGAAACCACTCTGTGTGCATATTCCTACCACTTACCTGTTTCAAGGTAATTTTTCCTCTTGAAGTATTGTATAAGCAAGAAGCCTGGAACCACAATACTTGCATAGCCTGCGGCATTGACCAAAAAGCGAAACAGCCAGAAGTCTCCCCAGGAGTCCTGGTGGACAGCAGGTACCTCTTCATTCGCAGTCACTATGGGGAGAGCAGCCAGCGCAAGAGCCAGGCAGAACCTGCCAAGAAAAAGAGCAGGTCGTAAGCCAAAGGGAATCCCTGGATCCAGTGAAAAGTTTATACAGGCAACTCACTCATCACACATGGGAAGCATTCAAGATTCCCGCCCCCCCCCTTCCTCTAGCAACAGGCGAAACCAAGAACCCCAGAAACCAAGCAGCTACATCTGTCTTGCGCAGGATTCTCACAGCAAATGCTGCAGACGTGCTTCCAGCTTCAAAGCTGAGTGAAGAAATTCTGCACATGCAATCCCTATGCCTGTCTGCGGAACTATTGCCTTTCACTTAATCTGGCACGACACCAAGGACAGAGGCCTGTGAGAGCTCCCATTTGTCAGATCTTTGGTCTTTTCAAACACCCTTCCTTGGAGTCAGGGAGAGAGATAAAAGAAATGAAATAAAAGAGTAAGGCTGGGATGCAATAGACACAGGCAAACAGCGAACACTCTAAACACCCTCCTTTTGGGATCTCAGACAAGCTGTGCACATTAACATGCACAAACACAGATCTTGGAACAGGCGGATCCTGGTGTCCCCTGAGCAGCAAAGTCAGAGTGACCTTCCTACAAAGCAAATAAGTGTAGTGGCTGAGGGCTCCGTTGGTACTTACCACCCAGACATTCTATGGGGCAGGAGTGTCCTTGGAATATGGCAGCACATAACTCCCAGATACGTCACAGAACAAACCTATTAAAAACTATATTCTTACTCAGCATGGGAAGCAGACAACTGGGCTGCTCACTCAAATCTATTACAGAGGAATCGCACGTATTTTCAGACTTCAGGGCGAGAGCCAATGAGCAGCTGTGTAGTTGTGCAGAAATTCACCACAGACACGTGAGAGAAGGAGCTAATGTCTCCCTGGAGTAGCCACAGTGCAGTTGCGCCACAAAGAGATAACGCTCCAAAAGAGGAGGCAGATTAATGACTGTGCTGTCAAGCCCCTTTTCATCCTGTTAGCGGCAAAGAAACCCACAGGGTCTCAACTGGCCTTTTAGCCAGCGACCCTGAATCTGTCAAACTCAAGTTCTGCACATTTGGAGCGAGCGTTGTTTTCCGAAACAAGATGGTGAGCTAGAGGTGGGCAGAGAAACTCGGAAGAATAGGTAGCGAGATCAAGGGAGAATATCTGTTGCAAACAAGAAGCTATGCAGAGAGAGCACCCTTTAACCATCAGAATGCATGAAGAAGACTATCGGTGGCTGCAAGCCTCCATGCAGGCAGGCAGTAATGTTCCTCAGAACTACTTGCTGGAATCCTCTTCTGCTCGAATCCTGCTTGCTGGTTTCCCACAGGCATCTGGCTGGCCATGGTGAGGACAGGAAACTGGACTAGATGGGTCATTGGCCTGATCCAGCAGGCTCTTCTTCTGTTCTTATGCAGTCCCCCCCCCCACTGCCACCGTGATTCCCGAGCCTCAAAGGCACCGCTGACACTTTTCTACGTTGTCCCCCTGCAACTGTGAGAGACAGAAGCCCTGTTTGTTAATTTACCTCACATGGTTAGAATCGTGTGAGGGAGAGTGGGGTCAAGCACAATAGCTCTGCTGAGTCCCCACCCCCACAGCTCAACATTTCTCAGAGGGCAAATGTCTGCAGCGAGGAGCTGGAGCCACCGATGTAGACGTCAAACTTGCACAAAGGCAGCAGGTTCCCTGCTACAGATGTCTGCGCTCCAACATGTGAAGGGTGACAGGGACCAGCACTGTGATGCACATGCAACCTTATTCTTCCCTTCACCGTATGAGAAGCATACTGCCCTAAGGCTAGTCTTTCCATCTCCAGCTGAAGGCAGAATAGTAAATTCTTCACTTGTGCCACCTTTTTCTGGACACCATGGAATCACAACTATCATAGGTGCATGCTTATTCAGAAGCAAGTCTCAATATGTTGTGCAGAGCTTCCTTCCATAGGATTCCAGCCTAATGAAAAGTTGAGCCATTACTCAAATATACTAAAGCTTCCAAGGCAGAATTAATGCCCTCTTGCTGACAACTTCAACCCTTTAACTCGGAGTTTCTCAAACTGAGGTCCTCAGCTGTTGTTGGACTATAACCCCCATCATCTCTGACCACTGGTCCTGCTAGCTAGGGATGATGGGTATCATAGTCCAACAAAAGCTGAGGAGCCCACTTTGAATAATTCTGTTAACTGTTTCCCCATCCTCTCTCTTTCTACCCACCAACTGCCTTGGACAGGCATGTGCCAGCGCAAGATCTTTTGCAAGATATGAAACCACAGGAAACCGGTTTTGAGTAAGTTCAAAGAGGCTCTGAAACAGCCCTCTGAGGTCAGTTTCAAAGCATTGCCCTCTTACATCGTTTGTTCATGCTGTGGCAAGCACTACCCAAATTACAGAAATAATTGTTAGAAAAATTTCCACACCTCGTTGCATAAAACTGTAGTCCAGGCACCCAGGAATTTCAAATATCTTTTTTTTTCCCCCCCAAGCCATGAATATATTATACTCTGGTGGTTTCCAGATAAATGTAAAAAACTACAGCCATTTTTGGACAAGGACAGCCTGGCTATGATGATTCATTCATTGGTAACCACAAGACTCAATTATTGCAATGTCCCCTGTCTGAAGGCTCTAGCTGGCACAAAATGTTGCAGTTAGATGGTTGGTGGGGTCATATTACCACCAGCACATCACCCCAGTGCTTAATGGTTGCACTAGCTGTCCACACGCTACTAGGGCACATTCACGGTTCCTGGACAACTTTTGTCCAGGTTAACTTAAGGACCATTTGACACCAAACCCGGAGTCTCTGTTAGTGATCCCTCATGGCTCAGACACATTACCATGCATTCTGTGGATTCCCCTCCCACCCAGCTGAACTCAGACAATATCCTTCTTTATTGACCTTCACACACCTGATCACTGAAGAAGAAGAAAATCAGCAGGCATTTTAAATAATTTTATGGAGAATTTATCACACAGTACTAGCTTTTGAAAATACTATTCCCTTGTGTGGTCAGGACTCTCAGGCCGTAGACTTTTCAGCAAGGAGGCAAGAGATTGCTTATGTTTGATTTGCCTATTTCACTCCCAAGTAAGTCATAATCCCTAAATATATCACTGGTCCTGGTATCCCCAACTGCATGGGCGCCTCCCTGTGTGATTAGCCACTTAGAGGGAAACTGGTTTAAATCAATTTCAGCCTGGCTTAATTCAACTGCTTTGGGCCAGGGCAGGAGTGCCCTTTTCCCAGAAAAAAGGGAATAAACCAGCCAAGCAACAGTTCTCTTTCCTGCTTTGGTTCACAGCTCCCTGGCCCGTGAGCAGGGCCAGATTTAGGCCTGATGAGGCCCTAAGCTACTGAAGGTAATGGGAGCCCTTTATTTGTCCAGCTGTCCTTTGTCAACAACAAATTGTTGCTGTTTTTTTGTGTTGAATATATGCTATATGGTAATTTATGGACCTAATAGGTATCTAAAGCCCTTTGCACATAAAAAATATGTATTTTGTCAAAGTAACTGTTGATCTGAAATACAATTAAGAAGTATATTAATAGTAAAATAAATATTAAGCTCTAACTGTATGTAGGTTTTATTTTATTTGTTTTATACCTTATATTTTGGAAATGTACATCCAGGGTTTTTTCCCTTTAAATTTTTTTGGGGGCCCCAAGAGAGTGGGGCCCCAAGCTATAGCTTGTTTAGCTTATATGTAAATCTGGCACTGCCTGTGAGCCACTTTCGCCCTGTGTTTCTCCCTCCCAGCTTCAGACAAGGCAGCTAGTGTTACAGGTGAGCTCTCACTTCTGCCAGGCAAGCAAAACCAGCACCAGTGCTAGGAATGAAAGAAGCTTTCATAGCTTCAAACCCACAAAGAAACCAGGAAGTCGGAGCTCATATATACCTCTACTGTTCCCTTTCACACTGGACAGACGTGCTTTTGACACGCACCCCACCCCCACGGATAGGCGGCTCTCTACTAGGGCAAGAGCGGTCTGAGACAAAGCCCCCTTTGGCAGACCTTTCCATTTCAGTTCCTCAGGCAAGATGGTTCTGAAGCAGGAGTACAAATCACCATAGACCTCCGTTCTCTATGCTAGTGACAAAAAAGCCACAAGAAAGTGGAGCACAAAAAGATCATGGAAGCAAATGCCCTTCACCCTTCAATTGCATTTCTCCTGCAGCTAGTTCTGTGGGCCTTAAGAGATTCCTCCCTTCTTTGGATCCACAGTCAGAATTACTTGGCAAGTATTTGCATCTATTAGGCTTCTATGACATAGTGTCTCACAATTAGGGTGGTTAGGAAGTGGCAAAAGGGCACATTTACGGCCAACCTATTTAGAGGAAAGGCCATAGCTCAGAGAACCTGCTGCTCTGCATCTCCAGGTTGGACAGGAGAAATGTGCCATCTGAAACTCTGGAGAGCCACTGCCAGTCAGTGTAGACAATACTGAGCTAGATAGGAAAATGATCCAACTTGGTATAGGGCAGCTTCCAATGTTCTTTTGTTCCACACATATACCATATTAGCTCGAATATAAGCCACACTTCCCCCCCCCCCAAATTCTGACTGTGAAAAGTTAAAGTGCATCCTATATTCGGAACCGAGTGCTGTGTGCCCGGCTCCCAGCACTACCGCCCTGAATGGCTTGAGGAGGAAGTGCTGGGAGTCAGGCGCACATGCTCAGAACCGAGCCCCTGTCCCCTGTTCAGGGCAATAGTGCCAGGAGGCGGGCTGCACCCGCAAATAAGCCTTGAATTTTAAAGGTGCGGCTTATATTCAGACCAATGCAGTAAATAAAGTGCATGGATTGAAATTTGCTTTAGTGAGTGCAAGCGTGGAACCAGGGGAATATTGCACGTATTGCATTACACTATTAATCAGCTTTCAAATCAAGCTTGAGGAGGCAGGCATTCACCCCCCCTTAACATAACTGCCAATGCTTGCCTTGGACCCAGGAGCTCCTGATTCCAGGGTGAAGGACATTCACTGTGCATGGTTTTTTTCCCCTGCAGAGGAAACTTTAGGGACCAGCTCCCACCCACAGCTTATGTCTCGCTTGAGGACTCCCAGTTCTAAGTATTTGGTCTCTGCAGGTGGTATAGTGATGTGCATGCAGACAACACAAAAACTTGGTGCAGCATCTCATTCTTGCTCTCACTTCTGCGTTCAAGGGCCAGAAGTAAAGCATCCAGGAGCCTAGTACATGGTGCTGAATCACATTTCTGACACTTATCAGTCAATCCTAGTTACCAGGAGGCAATCACTACTTGACACTGCTGATCTAACAGTTAGAAAATTACAAGCTGCTATTTGTTAGCTCTCTTAACCAGCAAATAATAAAAACAATTTGAAAACCAAAGGAAAGCTAAAGGCAAATCTCAGCCACAGCAACAAGAAAATGTTATGAAAAATAAAGCTCTTCCAATGACTGGCATCTCTAGCCTAAGGGCTTCCCAAACACAGAAGCAAGAATAGCAGAGGCTGCTGATCAGCTAGTCTTCGGAGTTCACTAGGAGAACAAACAAGTCACACTTGCCTGTCAAGCAATCATTAAAACTGCAGAGCAGCACACTTCTGGGCAGTGTCACCAAAGACACTGAAGCTCGCTTATGAACCATTAACTGGAATTTAACCACATATAAATGTCCCCAAATAGTTTATTATTCTTATTTCATATTATAATGTAAAATGCCCCCAAATAGTGACTGATTAAGATAATAGACACTTTTCATTGTTTAAACATATTCTAAATATTTCTACTGGATCCCAAGAAATCCAGAGCTCAGAAAGCACTATTTGCAAGCCTCAGAGAAACTCACAGGGCTACTTGCTATGTAGAGCAGTCAGGGTAAGGATCCTGGTGTAAAAAGATCCACAGGGATTGTTTGGGAAGTTGTCAGCTTAGAACTCTGGGAGCTGAAGGAATGTCATAATTATAGTGAAGGCTGAATTTCTAGGCTTGCCTACAACTAACTAAACTTCTTTAACATATCAAACTGTTAATGATTCACCCACTAAGATGAAATTTACAACAACAACAAAAGGCACCCTAGTTTCAGGGCATTTTAAACTACTGGCCATGAAGTATTGTTGGACCAGTTAAGCAGAGTGGAAGAAATACAAATTGTTATTGCCCTTTGGTGGCTTTTTCTTTCAATATGACAATATCAGAGAATAGCAATGGGGAGATTTTCATTTGCGACTTGAAGTTTTTTTGTGGGAATCTATTTAATATTCAATGAAACATTGGGATTACCTGCAGATTTGGAGTGTGGTATCATCTCTAAATTGACAACACAGCACTGTCTTTCATTTCTATCTAATCTAATAGCAATGGTCTTAGTGTTTACACCCATGCTTAGAGGCTATTTTGGCATAGATTCACCCATTACAAGGTGAATCCAGACAAGGCGATTATAGCAAGTGGGGATGTGTTTTTGGATGGTGTCTCAATGTCCCTCAAAGAACAAATATTCAGATTGGGAGTACTCCTGGAGCTGGCTTTGCTGATAGATGCACATTTGTGGTCCAGCTCAAAAAGAGGACAGGACACCTGCAACATTACTAGTGTGTAGAAGTGGAAATGTCAGGTGTCAAGCTACTCCTTCTGGGATTCCCTACTCCACAACTATTAAAAGTATAAGAGCTGTGGTCTCTTTTGCACATGGCTGCTCTAAGCTTTGGCCAGATACTTTTTTCATTAATAACCAATATGTGAACTGCATCCCTTCCTGGAAAACAAGGCCCTAGCAACCATCATTCGTGTATTTTTTAAACTCTGAAGTTTGACTACTGCAAATAAACTACGAATGAGGCTGCCTTTTAAGACTGGAAATGTCAGCTTGTATAAAATGCAAAAGTCTGTGATCTAATTGGAGTCAAAGACTGAGAGCATATGCCAGCTGCGTTCTGCAATACTGATTATCAAGTTCTGGGCACAATTCAAACTGAATGTGATAACTGAACAGGTCCTATGTAGCTTGTGTCCTCCACAAGCCTTTTTTACACAAAATTTTTAGGTGTAGCTCTGCTCCATATTCCATAGAACTGTGACTGGGGTTGTTGTTGTTTAATCGTTTAGTCGTGTCCGACTCTTCGTGACCCCATGGACCAAAGCACAGAGAACTGTGACTGTGGTTAGGAGCAAGATTGTTCTTAGGAAGAACATCCGCTTGAAGTAATTTATCCTAAAAGACACCTGCCTAAGCCTGTGCAGCTCCACTTTTTTTTAAGGAAAAGAGGTACTATTTTTGTTTAGCTAAGCCTTGGCAGATTTTTTTTTCCAACTTCAGTTTTGAATGTTTTTAATTTTTTATTGTATATTTGTACAGCCAACCACCTGATAGCTCCATGTGTTTACAAACTACAGCAAGAACCCCAATCAGCAAATTAAGGAAACTGTTAATCTCAGTTTCCAATTCAAGATGCTGATACTGACCTTTAACATCAGTCAGCAACACTGTGCCCATGGGTGCCAGTGTGACCGCCAATACCTGCTATGGTGCCTGTGAAGGGTCTCAGTATATAAATCCTCATAAATCCAGAATACAGGAGAGACTGTTTGTTCTTTGTGCTCCATCCTTGTTTACACTGGCTCAGCTTCTTAGTCATTGAACTTGCTCTCTTAAACATGCTCATGTTTCACTAGATACTAGGAGTTGACCCTCCTATCCATTCTGAACAGGAGAGGTACAAAGAGTTTCATTTGTGAATAAGCATGGCAGTGGCTGAAGTAGGCTCCTTTTTCAATTGATGAGACAACTGATTCTGTGGTCTGTCAAATCGCTTTACGAACTGACTGGCCTTCATAAAGTGGCACTCTGTAGAGCAAGGATGGAGAGACTGTGACCCCCTAGGTATCACTGAACTCCAGCTTCCAGGCAATGGTCATGGATGATGGGAGTTATAGCCCAGAACCACCTTGAAGGCCACGGGTTCCTCATCCCTGCAGTGGATAACTTCATAAGATGTATTATAAGTACTAATGAAATTGTCACCTTTGAGCTTTGAAATTTTTAGTTATTTCAGATGCACTTACCATTTGCACACTCAAGTCAATACAAATGGAGCAAAATACTTCCCTTACACTTTAAATCTGGATTCTTAACTATACTACTGTTCCCACACAAATGATCACATCCTGTTACTCTAGCGTCATAATCCTCAAACAGCTCCCACCATAAATTCCTTACACAAAACTGCCACTGTGGATAGAATTCCCATTCTACCTAAGTGTGAATGAAGAAAGTGAAGTGAGGAAACATCCTTACCATTTACTGTGATTATAGCAAGGTAAAAAAAAAAAGCATTAAAGAATTATTGACTTGCATTAAAATTGGATACACGCCATTAAAACATAGAGCCTGTGAGTTACTTCAGATTAATCCATTCAGATTTTAGCTGTGAAATCGTCCGCACAATGATTTTCACTTACTGCATCCTAACCCCGGCTGGTATGAAGCATCAAATTTCCTGGTAAGCAGGGTTGGACTGGAGCCTTAGTTTTAAAAGACACCCAGTTAAGTAGGTATAGAATTGAAGCCCAATGCCTCTATGTAATCTACTAGGCTATTAAGGCAACCTTGATACCAATTCGATGTCAACATGAAACCAACTACGTGGCCTTGGATAAATGATGATTTCAAAGTCAAGTTGCTCAGCGGGTGGAGCTAGAACTGGCCTACCTCGCAGGGTTGTCCTGAGGCCGATCCAGGAAAAAAGGTACTTTGCTACTGAGAAGTAAAAAACCCCACTGATATAAATGGGACTAACTCCCCTAGTAAAGGGATAAAGACTTCCACCTGGAAACATAATACCAGGCATTTATAACCTCCCACAGCTGCTTCAAACCCAGGATCAGATCGTACTGTATATCGAGTCTCGCTGGATACCCCCCTCCCCCCCCAGATTTCATTTCTATCCGACTCCTCGGCCTCCGGCTGAACCCGGACGAGGCAAGCGAGACAAATCCGCCTTCCCGAGAGCTTGGAAAGGGAGACCGAGCTCTTCCCGAGAGCCAGCCCCATCTTTGATTCCCGTTTCCTCCAGAGGCGCCCAAGCCTAGCGAGGGGCTCTTCTGCCCGCTCCTCCATGCATCTCTCCCGCCTGACCCACAGCATCCTCCCCGCCCCAGCCCGGAGCCCCCGAAGATGCCGGTAGGCGCCTCCCGCCTTCCCCCCGCTGGTCGCGGGCCCGCCAGCGCGGGAGGGGACGGCCGCCTCATCCCCGGCGCAGAGAAGCGTCCCCCGTCCCGGAAGCCTCTTCCGCCCGCCCCGCGCCCCGGAGTTAGCCCACCTGCGGCCCATGATGCCGGCCGGGCCGGTGCGCTCCGCTCCCCCGCCACTTCGCTGCTCCGAGCCCGGCCGCGCCTCCCTCCCGGCGCCACAGGGCCAGGAACCGGCCGCTCGCCCCAGCCGAGCAGGGACTCCGGGGCTTCCACAGCGCCGCCTGCCGGTCTGGAGGCCCCGTCTCCGCGCGGCAATGGATTCCCTTCCGAAGAAGCGGGGAAGCCTACAAGTTCCCGCCCATGTTTGACTAAGGGGAGGAAGCAGGCGACAGGCGAAAAGGACTCTTAAATCCGTTTAAGAGCTAGGCCGCCGGCCCAGAATCTGGAGGGCAACGTTTCTTGGAAGAGTGATCGTGAAGTTTGCAAAAAGGTGCAAAGGGCTTCCCCTCCACCCTGAGGAGCCACGTGAGGTGAAAGGAAGAACTTCAATTTCAGGAATTATTCTCTTTTCACTAGCAAATATACCCTCCTGCGGAGAGCTGTGGACTCCTTTGGGACAAGTCAATGCCCTGTGGGAAAGCAAGTGAACGTGGAAGCCACCCATAAAAAGCCTCATTCACTACGGTTTCAGTCACACTTCTCCAAGCCACAGGATTTGCTCTCTGTATATGGCCGGAAGCACTGTTCTTCAGTCTGCGTGCTTCATCTCTAGATTAACAGTCAATGAAGCATGGCATTCCTCCACTCTTAATTCCCGATTTTTTAAAAAGGGCATTTCTATGTTTTTTAAATACTTACTTTTTCCCTCAGGTTTTTCAACCAGAGAAAACTCAGATGCCTTCATATTCTCAGGTGCTACATTTGCCAGTATCAGGGTCCAACAACAAAACTTGGGGTGACAGTTGTGGGTAACTTGTGGCCTTCTGAGACTGCGTCATTGCTATGCTGCCTGAGGCTAGTTGGAGAGTTGAACTACTAGAGGACAAGTTACCCAGCTGGCACAAACCCAAAAGTGAAGGAAACAATTTGCTTCTCTTGAGTTCACCTGTCACCTTCCCTGCCAGCTATGTGGAAAAACATACAGTACATATTTGAACCTGGTGATGGCGCTCCCTTGCCCCATATACCCATTCTAGGTAACAAAACTGCCTGCCTTAGGGTGAACTAAGACTTTCCAAATACCAAAAGTATTTAAAATATCTTGAGGGGGATGATGTGTGATTTATGGCATCTAATTACAATAGCATGCGTGCTGGGCTATTGAGGGAAGCTTTTTGCAGTAGCACATTGCATACATACCCTGGCCTACATCAATCTAGGATACCTGTTAGCTCAGCTGCTTAGAGTATAATGCTGATAACACCAAGGTCATGGGCTGATCCCTGTATGAGTGCATATTCCTGCATAGCAAGGGGTTGGACTAGGTGATCCATGGGGTTCCTTCCAACTCTATGATTCATTTAGGCCATGGGTAGGCAAACTAAGGCCCAGGGGCTGGATCTGGCCCAGTTGCCTTCAAAATCCGGCCTACGGACGGTCCAGGAATCAGTGTGTTTTTACATGAGTAGAATGTGTCCTTTTATTTAAAATGCATATCTGGGCTATTTGTGGGGCATAGGAATTCATTTTTTCTTTCTTTTTTCAAAATATAGTCTGGCCCCCCACAGGGTCTGAGGGACAGTGGACTGGCCCCCTGCTGAATAAGTTTGCTGACCCCTGCACAAAGCTATCCATCTCAGACAGTGTTTGAGCCCAGTTCTCCAGAACGGAAATTCTCTTTGCTAGACTGGAATGTCTTCTTGCGTAATCTGTGTCCAAAAAGTCTTTTGCAAATGTTCTACCACTTCCTAAGAATGCATTTTCATTGCCATTTGTTTTCTAACCACAAACAATAAATAAGAAGCCTGCCCGTATTTTAGACATGTCCAGTTTAATTTGTCTTTTATCCTGTTAACTTGCTTTGCGACTTCTGTATAAAGTGATTTAACAAATGCAAATAACGACAACCAATTAATATTATCCATAAATTTAGTAGACTTGAATTACAAAACTCTTCAAACACTTTATAACTGAAAGGTAGCCTTACGTCCCATATGAAAATGAAAATATTTCCTGCGTGGTTTTATTACTTTTCAATGACTTGTTATATTTATAAAGCATCCTGCTTTATAGGTAGTGTGCATGTAGACTTACTCCGTTTTGTTGTACAAAGTTTGTGTTTCTGGTATTAATTATCGTGAGATGGTTAAAGCAAAATTTTGTATCAATGGAAGACTTCAGAGCACAATCCAGCACATGTTTACTTGGAACCAAGTTCTACCAGGTTCAGTGGAATTTATGTTCTAGAGCAGGGGTAGGCAACCTAAGGCCCAGGGGCCCAATTGCAGCCCAATCGCCTTCTCAATCTGGTCCAGGAATCAGCGTGTTTTTACATGAGTGTGCCCTTTTATTTAAAATGCATCTCTGGGTTATCTGTAGGAATGCATTTATTTTTCAAAATAAAGTCTGGCCCACAACACAGTCTGAGGGATGGTGGACCGGCCCATGGCTGAAAAAGGTTGCTGACCCCTGGTTTAGGTCCACGAAGGAGAGTATAGCCATAATATAGCTACATTGAGCCTTTGGGGTCAGACAGCAACTTCTGAAAGCAGAAGCAGGCCTGCTTGTAGGCTTCCAAGGATGCATCAAGCTAACTGCTGTTGGAAATACAATACAGAAAGACAGCTCTAATTTTCCTATTGAATGTTGGAAGCTGTGTCTTCCTCTTTGTGAACCGCTTTCAACATACTCCTCCTCTTTCATGCTGCCAGTCGCCAGCAGGATGCAAATGGCTTAAAGTTCCACTAAAGCATCTCAGGAAAGGCAGGAAAACTTTTCTTAAAAAGCAAAAACAAAAAACCCAAATCAAATTCTTGAAAACATTCCTGTCCTAATAGTTCCCGTGTAAGGAGCTACTCTGTTTGCTGACACTTCTTGGTAAGGTTCAGCGAACAGCTTTATATTTGCACCAATTGTAATGGTTTTGATACAGAACAAAGTCCCCCGTCGTCGTCGTCCCAGAACTGAAGGCTTCTCCATAGTAGCCAGCCAAAGATTTCCGTACCTTGTAAATGGCACAGTAACCTGATTAGATTTGAAGAGTCAAGAGTCCTCTATTGTCAGAAACCTTAAATACACAACTTTCTATGTAAGCCTCCTCCAGCTTTGATTCTGTAATAACCAGAACTGCACGAACTGTTGCATTGGGCCTAAAGCCAGAAGACAGCCCATGTGATCTCAGCCTTTCTCTGCTTCAGCAGCTGACTGGTGCTTTCCCAAGCAATTTGTTGCTGTGGGTGAAAGGATATCTCCATCCGCTGCTTTTGGTTATCTAGTTGGGGCAGAAAAACAGGCAGATTGGCTGCTCTCACTGCTTAAGTGTGACATGTGTATCTTCTTCCTGTAGCAGATGTGTAGACCTGTGAAAATGTGTGGGACGTTATATCTGATAGAAATGGGTGCACTCTTGGGAGTCACAAGCAAATCTGGGGTGATCTTTTACTAACACGACAATTTATAGAATCACAGAATCCTACTGAGTTGGAAGGGACCCCAAGAGTAATCAAGTCCAACCCCCTACAATACAGGAATCTCAACTAAAGCAGCCAAGACAGATGGGCATCCAACCTCTGTTTTAAAACCTCCAATGAAGGAAAGTCCACAACCCCCCAAGGGAGCTGAACAGCTCTTATTGCCAGAAAGTTCTTCCTGATGGCTTAGTCGGAATCTTCTTTCTTGTAACTTGAATCCATTGGTTCAAGTCCTACTCTAGAGTAGGAGAAAACAGGCTTTCTCCATTTTCTACGTGATAGCCCTTCAGTTATTTGAAGGTGGCTGTTGTAGATGGCACTCTCCTCTAAGCTAAACATACCCAGGTCCTTCAACCGTTCCTCTTAAGGCTTAATTTCCAGACCCTTGATAATATTGCACATGTTCCAGCTTGTCAATGTCCTCCTTAAACTGTGGCACCCAGAATTGGACACAGACTAGAGTGGTATCTGAACACTATACTTTTGTTGATGCAGTCTAGAATAGCATTTTATATTTTTATTTTTTTGCTGCTGCATCATGCATCAAGGGAAAATTTGCTCCCACAGTTGTGGACATTTCTGCCACAATGCCTTGGCCATTTTTAAATTCACAATGTGCTCCCTTGTGTGAAATGTGGTGTTTCTCCTACATAAGTTACAGATGCATTTTCCTCTGTTATATCTGAAAGTAGCTGGTGTAAAACTAAAGATATCCGGGAGGTAATATTGGCATTTTTAAAATGCCATGCACCACCTTTGGAGGTGAACTGCATAACCTCCACTTATTTTGGGAGTTTTACTTCCCCCCTCTACCCCAATAACAACAAACAGTAGAACTTGACAGAGAATTTTGGGATTAAGGCTGTCAATGCTATGCTTCGATTGGGCTACTCTGTCATGCCATTGTAAACTGTGGATTACCATTTGTTCCAGATTCTGATAAATGCTGCCTATTTTTCTAAAGCACCAAATAATGGAGTATAATGGACATGTTTCCATACACAAAAACATAGTGGTGCTCTTGCCTTTTGATCAATAAGCCTTAACTAGGGGAGTTGCCTAATTCCTAGTATCAGCAAGGGAGTTCCTGTTCCTTGGAGCTGGCTATTCAAAAATAGTGCTGGCCATCCCCTATGGAAATATCCTGTTGCAAAAATACAGACTACCCTTGTCCTACACAGCTGTTAGTACAGTCTGCAGATTCAGACTTCCTCTAAAGAATCCAAATAAAACTGGCTTTGTCAGAAGGAATATTGATCTGATGTTGCAAGAGTGGATACACCAGCCTGGTTTTCCCCCAAAAAAGAAAAACCAAGGTGGCCATGAGGATAGTGTAGAAAATTAGCAGAGACATAATTCTGCTTCTCCACTGTTTGCTCACATGACTAAGAACATGGTACATATCAGCTTGCAGGATGGCTTTAAAGGCGCCACAAGGAGGAGCTGCTAAGAGGAGACGCACATTTTGAGCGTCTTCACATTTGAAACATGGTTTTTTAAAGCATTCGCTCTTCTTGCACACTTCCCCTTCGACAGTCTAGCAGCCTGCTGCAGTTCTCATGTTGTGACTCTCCATGCACTGTGGATGAACTGCTGCTGCACCCCTCTTTGCTAGTCCATCTGAAAATACTCTCCCATCCCAGATGTAATGAAGTGATTTTAACTGGAGAAATGTATTACTATGAAGCAACGCATTATTTGTACGGAGGCAGAGGAACACCATGCAACATGCAACAGCAGCAAATTAATCCAGTTTTTAAAACTTTATTGTGTTGTTTAGACAAAAAAAAAAGTTAATAAAAACACAATGAGGGAGTGCAGGAGGAATAAGAGCTAAGGTCTCAAGCAAATAAGCCAGATATAAAAATCAAGGAGGACTTTGCTGGAAAATATCGCATAAAAGTTGCTGCTGCTTCTAGGTTGGTCTTCTAAAAAACAGGGAAGAAGAAAACCTCTCCTTAAAACATCCCAGCTGATTGCGCCATCCAGGACTTGCCACGTTACAAACAGCCGCTCCCAGGCAGCAAATAGTGGGAGGGAGGGGACTGGGAATTTCCCCAGTTCAGAGTAAAGTTTGCATGTAAGCAACTCCTATTCCTGCCATTTGATGACCCAAATGCTTCTCTACACTTGCTGCAGCTGGTGAGAAGCAGAGTGTCCAACCTCTGGGTGGAACACAACAATCATCAAAGGAGCAAATACCACCACGTTACACATGTTACACATACCGCACGATCCGGAGTCCTATCACTCCTCAGGTCATGATTTCCAAACCCAGCTTTGCAGTCTCCTCATGACAGGCTGCTTAGGATCACCAAACTCGCCACTTTGAATGCAGAGAGAAACAAGACAATCTGCCTACCCACTGGCTAAAACGGACAGATCTGTTCCTAAGCAGGAGTACTGTTCAAATACTAAGAATCAGCATGCAGGAAATGTAGCCATGTGCAGCTTCTTCCAGCAGGAACAACAAAAACACAGTTCCTGGCAACTGTTTATAAAGCTTATGTTCAAGATGAACAAAAGCAATATACAATATGGGATTCCACAACACTCTATGAAGGAGGGTAGGCCTTGGAACTTCCTTGTTCTCCCTTGCTCCACAGGCAGAATTTCAAGTTGCCAACACAGCGAGGGAAGTGTGGTGTTTTTAGGATGGCAGTTTAGAGATAAGGCACTTGCTTATACAGCAGTATTAGCTAGTAAATCTGAAAGTGAACTGAAACAGAATTAGGCTTCTTTGCTTCGAGTCTGGCCTCAAGAACACCAGTTATCTTGAGGCATGAGAGAAAGTCTCATTTTGTCCCCATAAGCTCAGCCTTCAGGTTCCTTCTGGCACGTCACAGAAGCAGTAGGGAGGAACTAAAGAGTTGTCTGTCCACTCTGCTTGCAAGGATTATCCTCCATGGGAGGCAACAGGTGGACTAAAGGGAGAGAATGGAACAATTTGCAGTCCTGGATGTTGCAGAATTAGAAGCCTGAGTCAATCCTCAACTGGCCACTGAAGGAAAAGCAGAAGGCCTGAGCAGCAGTAGCTAGATCAGAAAGTAGCTGGTGTGCGGGAAGGAAGCATTTTAAAAACAGAAGTGACTCTGGTGGACTGGAAAGAGAAAAACCCCTATTATAGTTCCATCACAGACTTGAGGTGAATGGCGGGGGCTGGAGGAAGAAGGAAAAATGAGGGCTGACACACCACCTCTGTTGACTGTGCAGTCTTGGAAAAAATAAGTATCCTCCTAGAACTTCTGGTGTCTCCAATTTTCAACACAGCAGGCAAAGCAAACATAGAATCTGTCTATCTGGACACTTGTCACTCAGGTAGGCGGCAACTCCATGACGCCATCAAATTCAATACACAAAGAACGGTTTTTTTCTCTTGCACCAGCTCCCAAAGTCCTGCGCACTATTGTAAGTGTCTGAAGAAGCACAAAAAGGCTCCAATTCTGCAAGAAGGGGAATGATATACCGGTGACCAGCTCTGCTCCTATCAACCTGCAGCAGCGGGATATCTCTCCCAATGATGTATTCATTCACATTTTGCAATGCTCAACTGGAGCACACAACAGGTTTGCCAGAGATCTTCAGGTCATCAAAAGGCAAGAGTGTAAGAATCTGCCAAGGCAAAAGGAGAGGAAACAGTAACATTAGCATTGTATAAGAAAAGTAGGAATCTTATTCCTAGCTGTGAGGAGTCCCAACATAATGCATTTGTATCATGTCCTTCCTTGAAGGAGTTTGGGGTGGAGCGTAAGGGTTATTCCATTTTATCCTCAGTGTCATCCTGTGACACATGTTAGGCTAAGATAAGGAATGCCTTACGCCACCCAACGAGATTCATGGATGAGTGGTAACCGCAATACCTCAAGGACCGCCTCTCCCCATATGAACCAACTTTTGTCATGTATCTTTGGCGCCAGGGAAAAACTTTCCTCTTCTTCCAGGCCAATTAAACAATCTATGCCCTTTGAAACTGTGGGAGGTATTATTTTTGTTACTATGCTATGCATTTTTGTGTTTTATATTGTAAACTGCCCTGTGATCCTTGGATGAAGGGTGGTATAGAAATTTAATAAATAGTAATAAATAATTGAATCCCTCTCTCTTAAGCTTTTGTTTTTATTATGTATTTTCTTTCTTTATATTGTGATTTTATGCTATGAACCGCCCTGAGATCTACATGTATAGGGCGGTATACAAATGTTAATAATAATAATAATAATAATAATAATAATAATAATAATAATAATGCAGCACCAATACATGAGAAAAAGAGTTGTTGCCTCATCCTGACCTACATGTAGTTCTGTGCTGGCTTACATCCCTCCCTACCTGAGGGAAGGAGTTGCCAAAATTGCTCCACTGCAATGCAGCTGCTGCACTTCCTTCCACTGAAGAAGCTTCAACAGTGCAATGGCACTGGAGACATAGGAGGTAGGCTTGCCAGTTTAGCAGCTCCTCCCTGCTACATGGCCTTAAGAAGATGATGACACCAGACTAATCTGAATTGGAAATAGTCAAATCACAGGTATGGGAGGAGAGGTGCAACTGACAACGGCCAGTTGCGAAACTCCAAACCCTGTTCATGAAGCACCTTCTACTGATGGGCCAAAGCTTGAGAACTACGCCATACAACCTGCACTCCTGGCCTTGCTTCAAGAGCTTGATGGGACTTGTTCAGCTTATTCCTACAAGCCCCTGATCTAGAACAGCCAAATTCAGAAAGGTTCTCACATCATCGTTTTCATCAGCCAGGTCCTGGGCCGTCTCATCCTCCATATTCCGCAGCAAGGTGTCTGCCCCCGATTGGCAGAGGATGGCACCAATCGCAGCGTCCTTCCTGCCTACTGCCAGGTGCAGTGGGGTGCAACCGTTGTACATCTGGGCATCCACCTGGGCCCCCATTTCAAGGAGGTGCTTCACAGCCATCTCGTCATGGTTCTCCACTGCCATGTGCAGGGGCGTCTTTCCGCTTGTGCCATCCTGGGACCATGAAAGCAGGGTGTCAGATCAGCCACTTCAGTGAGCCTCTGAAACAGAATCTTAAAGGGATGGAACACCCTCTAAACCAGGGACAGCAAACCTGTGGTCCTCCAGATATTGTTGGACTCAACTCCCATCAGCCTCAGCCAACATGGTCAATAGTTTGGGATGATGGGAACTAGAGGGACATCTGTAAGGTCACAGGTCAGCCAACCCTGTCCTAGACTAGCACATTTCAAAGACTCATAGAAGTGTAGAGTTGAAAGGGACGCTGAGAATCATCTAGTCTAACTCCCTGCAATGCAGAAATATGCAGCTGTCCCGTACGTGGATCAAACCTGCAACCTTGGGATTATCAGCACTACGCCCTAACCAAATGAGCTATCCTGTGGCCAGGATTGGAAACTGGACCCTGCAGCATAGAGACACACTGTTCCTAAACCTCCTCACAAATGAACACAGGAACAGGTTCAAAACATAACATGGAGTTTAAAATCTTCCTGGGATTTTAAACATTTGGGGGATTCCAGGAACCTGCACAGATTCAGATGATCTTGGGTGGGGAATCACAAAGGTATGGAACTTATTACTTCCCCTAATCTGTGTCCTGTTCCTGCAGCTGCAACACTGTCCAAGGGTTATTCACTGTTAAAAATCTGCTCTGAATAAATCCAAATTATGTCCTGATAACAGATTTACTTTGCAACTTGTAACAAGTGATGTAGATCAAGCGGTTCTGCAAGCCTGCGTTTTTGCAAAGCTGCAGCTTGTTAGCTCCTGTTCAGTCACCTCTGCCCACCTTTTGATACTTCGCTAGGCACTTCCTACACGTTTTCAGTATTAATCTCCCCTGCCACAATGGACAAACTTTTTCGCTTTCTGTATCTAATTGCCAGATCTTCTTGCTCGGTCTGATCGCAAAAGTACAGAGCACGTGTGGCTCTAGTGAGGCTGCCCTTGCCATACCTGAACATCAATGTCGGCTCCACTCTTCACCAACAATGCCATCAGATGCAGGTTCCCTTTCAAGGTGCTGATGTGTAGGCAAGTCAAGCCTGGAGAAGAAGACATCCCAGGAAGTTGCTACGAGGCAAGTAGCCGAACGCTGGCCCCAGTGTGTCACCAGACACACACACCACCCTGATCAATCTTTACTACCTCACCTTGCCAGTTCTGGAGGTGCAAATCTTGGTGGCTTTTTCTAGCTTCCAAGGTCTTGTTGGAGATGATCCCCTGCAGCAGCAGCTGCACACACTCCAGACTCTGCTGCTCACAGGCCAAATGCAGGGCTGTGTTCCCATTGCGGTCTTGCAGCGCTGTGTTCACTCCTCTCAGGACTAGCGCTTGCACCACTCTGGACTGTTCCAGGTACACGGAGAGGTGAAGCGGGGTCTGTGAATAGGAAATGGAGAAGGTTATTGCAAGAGAGTGACACAGGCTTAATGGGGCTAGAGTAGAAAGGTGCAAGAGGCAGGGGCAAAACCGAGACTGGCTGTATATTGCAATTGCATCACAAAACACACACACAGGATTTAGGAATGGATGCGTAATTTAATATCTCAGCTGAAATCTCAGCTTTCATGGTGGGGGGGACGACACACACAAGCAACACCTAGTGATCCTTCAAGGGTAAGCTTCATAGAATTGTTAAAATTCATGGGACATCAGTACCCTGTGTATCTTCTCAACAGGATTGGCAGAAGTCAGAAATAAATCAATTAAAAGCAAACAGCTGTGTGAGTTTACTTCATTTATATAGCTTGCAGAATGCAGTCTTCTCTGGGCCAGAATTTGGATTACTCTGGTTCTTTAGATTTCTTTATAAAAATCTCAGATAGAATACACAACCTTTGGCAAAAATGAGAGGTAGATGCTAAATTAAGTTTAAAGCTTGCATGTTCTTTTCCTCAGAAAAGGTGCTCTTATTCAACTGGGGAAGCAGACTTCGGTGCACTCCTCCGATGCAGATATACATCTAAGTCCACACCCCAAAGATCATTTAGCCCCCAATAACTAATGGGGTCAAATGACTCATCCAGATGAAGGGATGTATTCCTACTCAGGGCACAAGTTGCTGCATGCAACTCAAATTGGACTGAGGCCATTGACAAGAAGAGTAACTAGAATGAGTATTACTCATTTAATGGATTTCTGTAACATCTTTTAATGTGTATATCCTTCCAAGGCAGGTTATAACAAAAATCTGTCGCTGAGAAGCAACTGTCACAAATTCTCAAGGAAAACTTCCAAGACTGTCACAATAGCTTAGCTGGTTAGAGCATGGTGCTGATAATGCCAAGGTTACAGGTTCAATCCCCATATGGGAGAGATGCATATCCCTGCATTGCAGGGGGTTGGACTATATGATCCTCAGGGTCCCTTCCAACTCTACAATTCTATGAAAAAGAAGCATAACAAATCTGCATATGCCTGTCCATCAGATCTAGAAACATGAGGCAAGGAGTAAGTACAGGGGGGAAAATATTATAGCCAGAGACAATTGTCACGAGCAAGACAGAATGACCCAGATTCCCAGTTGTTGTTTTCTTTATTCTAGCTAGAATGGGAAAAATACTGACCTTTCCCCACAGTCTATCACATACCTGGAATAAGTCATTCTGGATCTCTAAAACCTCCACTGGCAATTGGGCAATGAAGCAGAGTGCTATTGCAGGTACACAGTGAATGACTGCCAGGTGTAGCAACCTGAAAGAGAGAAGAGAGATATGAGTTTGTGGTGCAGGACCCAAGTCATACCAACCTAGAATCATGAACAACACACTCCCCTTTAAGCATGAAAAACATTTGGGAAGTTCCTTGCATGCTCTTCACACTTAGAACAGAAAACACGTACATGGGTTTACTGGACAACTGATTCAGTTAGACCTCCATGTATATACAGTAGTGATGACTCTTCCTGAACCACTTTACATGCTTACAACTTTTCACAGGGCAATGTACAGTTTTTCCACAGCAACTTCTTGCAATTTGTCAACCACGTATTTTCCTGGTGAACACCGTCATTTGAAGATGAAACATGTGCCTATTGATGCATGGCAGCCGCAGAACTCATTGTGGATTCCCAGCAAAGGTCCCACCAGTTTAATTCAGATTGTCAGTCGCTGACAAGGCAAATACAAGCCTACCAAGAACCAACCCTAGAATCCAAGACCGTTGAACCCAGGAAGACAACCGGCTCCCTGCTCCTGATTGCTTCTGCTGCCGCAGCCAAGCCTTCCAGCCGACCAATAGGGCCAGATGGTGGGCAGGGCTAGCCGCATTTAAACAGCCGCGGCAGCACTCAGCTCCCAGTCTATTCCTGCTGGGCCATCATCTACCCCTCCTCTTTTGGGTATTCCGTTAAAGGCATCCGGCGGTCGTGGATCCTGTCCGATGCCCTGCTGGTGGCTAGGGCCATGGCACAACCCCCGGTGTCATCATGGGGGAGCTTCCAGTTGTATTTGCATCAACAAGCTCCTCCCATTGGTTGTTAACCCTGACATGACTCCCAGCTGTGTGGGGTGGAGTCTAGTATTGCTGTTTCATCCAATGCCTAAGCCAATACTACTCACATGCTGTAGCCAATAAAAGTTGTGGCCTAATTTTGCCCATTGACCTAAAATAATGTGTCTGTGTGTCTTATTATACTCCTATGGGTCCTCGACTCACAACAATAGTTGTAGCACCAGCATTAACACAAATGGCCATGAATGAAGTCAGCAATCCAAGGACTGAGAACAGACTCATGCAGAGACTCACTCCATCAAAAGCACATTTTTTTTCTAGAAGCTTCCATATAGCTAGTTCTACCTACAGTGCAGAGACCACAGCTCAGATGGCTATATCACAGACAGGCTGCACTCATGACAGAAGTTTCACACTAGGCCTCATCAACTCCTCTCAAGTCTGAAGAGGAGTCTGATGGAAATTCTCAAAAAAAATTCTCCACACCAGCAGCTCTTATGCAACTCTACCTGTTGAATGTTTCTACCAGAATATAAATTCATGAATCACCTCACAGATTGAGCAGGCCTTAGAAGGTTGCTGCCACCCTGCACTATCCAACTACTCCTAGCTGTTCAAAGGTACAAAGCAGGAACTCCCACTACCCTGAAACTGAAAGTAGGGTTTTGAACGTGTTTGAAAATAAACACGGGATGCATGCACAAAACCTCATTCCAACAAAATGAAGAAGCAACTATTTCAATTAACAAGGCTACTAAATCCGTATCATAGTCACAACCTGACATCATTTATACATCCCTCCCCCCCCCCCCGCATAAGGAAGCTAGGATGCAAGAGATAAACTTAGTTATATAGATCAAGGACAGAAAAGTAGCTTTCTAGTTTTCACTGCTGTGAAGTAATTGTTAAACCTCATACAGCTGTACCTGGGTTCTCGAACAGAATGCGTTCGACTCCTGAACCGTTCAAAAACCAAGGTGTGGCTTCTGATTGGCTGTAGGAGCGTCCCGCAGCCAACCAGAAACTGCGGAAGCCACGCCAGACGTTCAACTTCTGAAAACTGTTCGAAAACCAGAACACTCACTTCTGGGTTTCGATCGTTTGGGAGCCAAGGTGTTTGAGATCCAAGGTACGACTGTATATTAAACTTGCACTGGATGCTTTTCTAAAAACGATTTAAACACCAAATGAGACAGTTTTTTAAAAATCAAGTGATTTCTCTTTTTAAAAAGTGGGTACTCATGCATTGCCCTGCCCACATTCAGAAATAATTCCAGAACAAATACAACGCATCAGAGTCTACCAGTTTTTTTAAAAAGGGATACACTTTCAGAAATGTGTTCCAGAGGGATAGTCTGCAGCAGCAAACACAGCAAAGTATCAAATGGCACTTTATTATGGCACAAGCTTTCATGGACTTTACTTCTTCAGAATGCCGCCTCCTCAACCTTGTGTGTGGAAACTCAGGACAACATCTGATGGACTGTAGTCCAGAAAAGCTTATGCTGGGGTGAGAAACTGCAACCCCTCCAGGTGCTGGGGCTGAAGTCCAGATGTTCAGATGATGGAGGTGGATAGCTCAGTCGGTTAGAGCGTGGTGCTGATAATGCCAAAGATTTAAGTTTGATCCCTGTGTGGGACAACTGCACATTCCTGCATTGCAGGGGGTTGGACTAGATGATCCTCAGGGTCCCTTGCAACACTACAATTCTATGAAACAAGCATTGCCAATGGTCAGGGATGATGGAAGCTGCAGTCCAACATCTGGAGGGCCACAGGTTCCCCGGCCTAGATTATACCATAATAAAGTTTGTTAATCTTTAAAAGGGGTCACAAGACACTGCTTTTGCATAAGTATGGAACTGATCAGCTTACAATGTATTTCCAAAATAAAAAAGTTCCTTCCAGTAGCACCTTAAAGACCAACTAAGTTAGTTCTTGGTATGAGCTTTCGTGTGCATGCACACTTCTTCAGATGCACACGAAAGCTCATACCAAGAACTAACTTAGTTGCTCTTTAAGGTGCTACTGGAAGGAACTTTTTTATTTTGACTATGGCAGACCAACACGGCTACCTATCTGTAAATGTATTTCCAGTAAGCCATCCGACCTATTCAAAGTCACCATGTGCTTTAAAACAAGTCTGCAATTAGAGAATCGTTTTTACTGTATTGTCGCGCAGCCCTTCTTGTTTCCAGAGCGTCTAACAAAGGGGATTTCCATAGAGGCAGAGAGAAGGGATATGGGAGGTGGTAGTGACAAGGTCATAGAGAAATCAGGAAATAAGGAGGGGGGAAAGGAAAGGAATCAGGCACCCGTCCAAGGTACCCAAAAGCCATCACAGCAGCCCTGGCTGGGGCTGCCTAGAGGAAACTGCCCAAGCACCATTTTACAAGGCTTCCATCTGACAAATGGACTCTTAAGCAGAGAGAACAGACAGTCTTTGCTCCCCAAGCCAAGCAGTATGTGGCTGAGGCACAGGCAAGGCCCCAGGGGAAGCCCAAGGTCACATGGGCATGGGGAATTTCCCTGCCCTTCCGGAGATGTGGCCACCCACAGTTGCCTCAGCAACAAGGGGAGGGGAGAGTTGAAGGAGGCTGTGCACAGCTGCTGTTGCCCATAGAGGGCTGAAGACACTGTGGGTCCTTCCGAAGATTTCTTTTCACATTCAGTTACTTTGGTTTTATAAGGCTGAAATTCAGACACAGCCAGAGAGAGTAAAAAAGGTTGCAGCTATATAGCTTCTAAGTAAAAGATGTTAGGACTGTTCTACAAGCCACCTGACGATTCTTTATTTCATATGCAAAGTTAAGTTTACATCGGTGCCCGTTTATTTCTATTTAGAGCACACCAGTAAAATTGCAGATGACCTATGCACAGGGAGGTTCTCTGGAAATACAGCAACAGAACAGGGAAGTTGTGTAGAAAAGGGGTAGCACGCTATGGGACAACGGCAGATACCTAATATTAGTCATACCTGGAATAGATGCAGTGAGATCTGTGGGCATGCAATTTCCATTTATTTCCATGGGTTCATTTCAAGTATGACTTAGCTGGATATCACTCCAAATTTCCATGGATGTACATCCTCTATTTTAGGCTCTTCCACGTCTTATAACACTGTTTTTCATTAATGTTAGCAAAAGTGGCTGACCAGAGTATGCATAGACCCCAAACATCCCACTCTCTGGGCTGATCCACTGACAAGTTGCACCTTCCATGTGGCTTCCTAAGCAAGGCAAAATTGCCCAAGACCTTACTTAAATCAGCTTTGTGATTATAAGACCACAAAAGCCTTTTAAATGGCCCACCTGCCTACACATTTCCGTAGTGTCATTTGATAGTGTGAAACAAAGGTGGGGGAGAAGGAGTTTCTTAAGTTTTACATAAACTTTCCTGACTAGCCTGGCTAAAACAAATTGCCCAAAAGCAAAGCATTTTAAACAAAAAAATCCCACAGCTCAGCATTCCCTGCACGATTTGCAACTGGCCTCCATATTCAGACTTTACAAGACAGTTGGATCTGAGTTATCTAGTCCCTCAGACTTGTTAAACTCCAAATTACAACCTTAACCACCTTAAACAGGCACCTAGATTAACACTGCAATAATTGAAGCCCCCAAACTGTTTATTCTTAAAGCAGGATGATATGAAGCACCTTAAATACAATTAGGAATATAGTGTAAAATATATGAGTGTTCCTGCATTTATTTTTCTTATGGCTAAAATCAATGTAAAATGGAGAGGAAGTGTCTGGGGGTTGGGGGGGGGGGTAAGAGGAAGAGGAAGAGGAAGTGACAAAGGCTGAAGCCAGGCAATAGTTTTGATAGGGGAATCTGGATTGAAGAGAGGCCTCTCTTTCCATGCCATACATGCCCCACCCCTACCTCTGGCTAAACAGGTCTGACAGGGTTTTGGAACAGTACAAAAACCTTTCAAAACCTGGCTTACCAAAGACAAAAGTAAGATATACTGAACAAGAGAGTATCATTTTAAAAGTAATTTTTTGAGTCTTAAAAACCCTAAAAGTATTGTAGCAGCATGAATTGTAGCAATGAATAACCTTGAATGGATAACAGTGCACTTCAGATGCATCTGATGAAGTGGTCTGTGGTCTGTGAAAGTTTATGCCATACTAGCTAGTCTTTAAGGTTCCACAAGACTGTTTTTGCTGGGACAGACCATCTCAGCTAGCTTCTGGTTTTGGTTCTACGATTATTTTTAGAACAAATTCCAAAGGGCTAGCTGAGTTGGTCTCTAGAAGGGGACCCAAGCACACAGCCTACCCACCCCCTCCAAAAAAACCCAAAACAACCCACACCTAATAATGATAGTAACCTCTGCTCACCATCCCATGGTACAAAGAGAACTGGAAGAGATAAGATCCTAATTTGAAGCAGAAAGAACTAAAGAAAGGTTAAATAATATATAAATGCACCATTTCATTTCAGTATTACTTGTACAGAAAATGCTGCTCAGAGGCTTTGAGAGTGTTATCAATAAAGAGACAGCAAAAATTAGCAAGAGAAGTTACAGTGATGGTTTGGAATCAGACAGGACCTAAAGTCAACTGCATTAGAATCTTCTCAATCAAACATCAGCCGAAACACTCTGCTAGATGGTACCTGTGCCTGAGTGATCTCAAACTGGAAACCAGCAAAAGACTCCATTGAAATTTGCTTCCACAAACTATGTCCTGTTTGGTGCCAGATTACGAATGTTTCATTCGCTCTTGTTTCCAAGGATATCTCTCTCTCTCTCTCTCTCTCTCTCTCTCTCTCTCTCTCACACACACACACACACACACACAGTCAGTTTATCCTTGCAGATCTTTTACATTTTGACTTTGTGTGGCTTGAAGTTTATCTTTCTTGCTTCCTAACAAGTATGTAGCAGATAAGAACTCTCAGGAACAGGGACTTTCCAACAAGGCAATCCGGGCTGAACTTTAACCATTGCTGCTTTTATCTGACAGACTGCACAGAATTCTCTGGGGCTATTTTAACCAAGCCACTTTCCCCAAGAATTCCTCACAACAGCCAGCAAGGACAGCCAAATTCCCATTCTAGGGGGAGGCTGGGCTACCATCACAAGATACCAAGCATCAGTATCTGCTTCAATAACACTAAACTGAAATATTTATCCAAAAGTTTGCTTTACTGTCTGGATCCAAATGTAATCTGTCCAGAACGGAAGGGCACTTCCACACCATCTGGCCCCAAGTTATTCAAGCAATGTATGAAAACAAAACCCCTTGCCATTGCACCTGTATCAATAGGTCCCCATTTCTTCATACTTTACAGCAGAAATGGGGGTGGGGCCCAAGCACATGGGTATATTATCAATTCCTTTAGGGCAGAAACCTGTCCAGCTTTGCCTCTGTAATTCTACAAGATGCCCGTTGGTGGGACAAAGCAGCAGCAGCAGCAGCTGCTTAACTGCAACAGAGGACATGGAGTCTGTGCTATAGAATGAAGGGGTAGAATGGCATATATCACTTCAGACTACAGACTAACAATAATATTGTTCAGTTAAAAACCTTGCACATAGAAAAATCAATACAACAGGGAGTGAGCTAAGCAAGAATCTCTCACCCCAGTGTGCTAAACTTTATTAGCAAACAGGTTTGTTTTGCAATACATAATCACTGAAACAGGGTACCCTTTGGCTTGAAATAGCAAGGTCCTGTCTACTACCTCATTTTTCTATGAGGGGAGAACAAACCTGAAAACGTGAGCGCGCTCTCTCTCTCTCTCTCTCTCTCTCTCTCTCTCTCTCTCACACACACACACACACATTAAATAACAATCTGTCAGCTACAAGCTACTTCAAATACTGTGGTACCTCGGTTTATGAACTTAATCCATTCCGGAAGTCCATTCTTAAACCAAGGCGCGCTTTCCCTAATGAGGCCTCCCGCCACCGGTGCCCTTCCACCATTCGGTTTCCGTTCTTAGACCGAGGTAAAGTTCGTAGACCGAGGTAAACTTCTGGTTTTGCGGAAGTTCGTAACCCGAATTGTTCGTAAACAGGGCTGTTCTTAAACCGAGGTACCACTGTATTGCCTTAGAAGTGAATGGACCACCAATATCAACAAACCAGCAAAACACAAGCAAGTCAACACAGAAAATGGAATAGAGATATACCATGGGAAGCATCACTTTTTCCAATTTCCTCCTTCAGCTCTATGTACTTTTCAATGGGGGGGAGACATAACCCCTCACTCCACCTTGTGACAAAGGGAGTCGTAAGCAGGGGGGCTCAGAGGCTTTGAGGGTCCCCAAGGACACTGTTGCCAACACAGCCTTAGAGAGGGGCTTCCCTCCTTCACTTTTTTTGTCCTTCTGCAAACCTAGCGGGGGTTCCCCCAAGTCTTCTACTATCTCCCTTATGAGCTCGGATGGTACTATTTAGGCTGCAGAAGGATCCATACTCATCTCTGAACTTTGTGACTGGGAGGAATGGTGTTTCTAGTCCCTACTGTCTGCAACAGTTGGCAGAATATCAAAGCCTGTTTGGGAGCAGGGAGGAGGAAATAGGGAGTGAGCAGGATCCCCCATGGTCAGGAATGTGGCTTGAGAATGAGAGCATACACAGCCCTGAGCATGATTCATGGAAGGATGGTGTCTACCTAGTCACAGTGAGACTAATGTGCACTTACAATAGAGGAGGAGTGGGGATATTTCAGTGTCAATGTGGGAAGTCCCTGATCATGAGGCAAGAAGGGGTGGGGGAAGGGAAGCTTCAGCTGCTGTTTACTTGGCCTGGATTTTATACAGTTCCCTCCCCACCTCACAGAACTATGATAGGGAATAGCCCTATTTTCAGGCCCAGGCTTTAAAGCTTTAATTATCCTCTCCCAAATGTGCTGCAGTTACTAGAGAAAAGCACACAGAGGAGGAGCCCAGTTCTAATATTGGAGCCTGTTTATTTATTGTGCAAGAGCTCCTTGCGCCGTTTCCTCCCTTCTTCCCATCCCCTCAGCTCGGCCTAGCAGTACACAACCCAGCTCTGACATGGTAAAAAAGCAAATACAAACCCGTCTAAACAAAACACACAAAGCACTTTGGCATTATCACCTCAGTAGCTCTCCTGCATCCTTTCTGTAAACCAGGTGCAATACTACCACTGTAATATTACAGATGGGAAACTGTGGCCCAGAGTACCATCAGCTGAATATATATTATGAGACTGGGACCAGGCCTTCCTGCATAACATGGTCCATGCATTCCTTTGGGTCCCTACCTATGCCTTTTAGCAAACCTCTAACACACAATCCTCAGCCTGGATAGCTCAGTTGGCTAGAGTGTGCTGCTGACAAGGCCAAGGTTGCAAGTTTGATTCCCATATGGAACAGCTGCATATCCCTGCATTGCAGGGGGTTGGACTACATGATCCTCAGGGTCCCTTCCAACTCTACAATTCTATGTCACTATTCACAGTTCAGAGCGACAAAGAAGATGCCTTTAAAACAGCTTCCCAGTGCTTCCCATTGAACAGCAGAGGACTCTGGGGGCAAAACTGGTCATTCCTTCTCCAAGCCAGTCAGGAGCCTTTGGGAGATCAATAGAAGGTCTGGGAATTAAAAGAACTGATTCAGGACCTATGTCCTCACTCTGTTTATAACCCAAGAAGCTACCACTTACCAAATCAGATTAGCTCAATATTGCATGTCTTCTCCTGGAGTAAGCTTCAGGTTTGTGGGATCTACTTCTTTTGTTCGCTTTAGTGTTAAAATAAAAACCTCCAAGAGCCACCAGCTTTGTACAAAAGACATGCACTTAGGGAATTCTGAGCCCAGGAATTTGCTTTGGGGAGCAGAAGTGAACAGAACTCAGTCTGCTCACACAAAAACCCATTCCTGCTTACCCCAAGTGTTTTTTTATTCCAGCACTATAATTTTAGGGTGCAGAGTCATTTTGTTGCTGCAGTTGAGAATCAGAAATCCTTGCTGATCTACTGCAAATCACCCAGAGATTTGCCTTCTACTTACCCCAAAACACCCCCAGGGTCTCGGGCAGAGGAGTAGCCTTTTCTCATCTTCTGAACTTTCTATGTGGAAATGCCAGGGACCTTCTGCATCCAACCCATATGCTCCACTGCTAAGCAACAGTCCCTCCTCAAATAAGTTCTGCTTTGTTGACTTAAGAGCATACGTTACAAACTTTTATAATAAGCAACAGAAACTGAATACAAGGAATGACACTATTCATCCATTACCACTTCGCTCTGGTGCTTCCTCCCCTTAGGAAGTAAGATGGGAAATGCATGCAACTAAACCATTTATCCAATAATAACTATGAAAGGGAAGGAAAAAAGGGGGCTAAGAAACTGAAACAAATATAAACACTGTTGATACCAAGAAGCCAATAGACTCTCCAGAAAAATAAAAGAGGGGAATTCCACACTTGTCCAGTGCATATTTTTTTAACTGTCTTAACTGACCTCTTTTACCAAGAAAAACTGTCCGACAGTAACCTTTTTACAATACTGTGGTATCAATACACACCTCTCTCTCTCTCTCCCCTAATCAACACTTTCCTCCCTGCTATTCCAGTTTCTCAGCCTCCTTGCAGTATTATATACCGGACTAATTAACTGTGCCTGGTGGCCTGATGTTACCAAGGTGGCAGCTGTAGATTTTAGAGCATGGGTATCCTAAAGGTGGGGAATGGGAGTTGCTCTTGCCCACAGGGACAAAGATCTGTTTTGGAAATATGCACCTTTCCTAAAAATGAACAAACACCAAACTGAGCTATTTCAACCCTCTGTATTTCAAACCTCTTTGGATTTCCATAACTGCTCCCACCAACCCTTTTCATATTGTGGAATTTTTCCATCAGTTTCAGGAAACAAAGGTCACATGAGAGACTCCTGCAGGAAGGATTATAAAGGATAAATACATAAAGGGACATTTGTGAAGAGTGCCCTGGGCCTTTGGGGGAAATCTATGAACAGAAGCCCTCCCTTACAAAGAGGAAGCCAAAGGCAACACCAGTGAAAATATAATGTCACATACTTCAGAGGCTTTTCAGTATTAAGACTGAAGCCACATCTTGTCTGCTGCTCTTTTTTTAAAGGAAGACCCATCTGGGATCATTTGTGAAAGCCGTCTTGTGTAATAAGCTCACATTGCTGTGTAATTTAAGATGCGCAGAGGTTAATTGAACTAAAAGTGCGCACACCAAATCTACAAAGGCAGCAAATTCAAAATTGAGGAATTTTGTGATAGTGTTGGGTCTCACTCAGTGGAATAGATCCTAAATTCTTCCAGGTGCTTGTTGTTGTTGTTTAGTCGTTCAGTCGTGTCCGACTCTTCGTGACCCCATGGACCAGAGCATGCCAGGCACTTCTGTCTTCCACTGCCTCCCGCAGTTTGGTCAAATTCATGCTGGTAGGTGCACTAGCTACTAATCCATGGTAAACAAAGTATTAAACAGTACAATTTTCCTCATTTAAGGAAAAATGGTATTGGCACCATATAAGCAGTAGGGAGTCTTCAGCACACAGGCAGAAGGTGTAGTTTTTCCTAAGCCATACTCTTTTGTCTATGTGGTCTTATGATGCATGTGACAGATAAACCTGAAGGGTGAAACTGAACAGAAATCATTCTTCTTTTCCACTCTCATGTAGAGCTCAGTGCTTGTCAAATTTGGCGCCTTTATCTGTTGCCCTGCACAAAAGAGCCTAATAGTGCACTCCCAATCTTTTCTTTGCGAATGAGTTCCTGCTCTCTCTTAGGAAATAAATAAAGCTTTAAGTTCCTGAACAAAGTGCAGGATATAAGAAGCTTTTATGTTTAAAATGACAGGATAAAAATGCAACTGATTTTAAAAATCATCATCATGATTTAATCATCTTTCCTTTGCAGATGACTATGGCCAATTGGGTTTCTTCCAATAAATGGCAAGTCCAATCACTGGAAAGGGAATGACAAATGTGCACATTTGAATATGAGGAAGAGCTAAAGTATTTGGATACAAGTCCTGCCAAGATTCCTCATTCACTCAGGTACCTTTTTCTACACAGGAAACAAGAGTGAAAGATGGCGACTTTCCCCAAGACTGACAAACTGGATCAGTGCCAGAGGTGGTACATAAATCTAGGCCTCCCAAGGTCTATCCAGGTAACTCAAGACTGCAGCACAGTGACTCTGTGTAGCTAGATAGCTGGAGAATTCACAGAATCCGTAACATTATGCATCCCTACGTGTTATTACTTGCCCCAGCATCTTACCTTGCATACATGCCAATTAGACTGGCACATTTTGGCTGGGCAAAGTTCCCATGAACTAGTGCCTCACTGGCATCGATTCATTTCCCAGATGTTTGGGAATGCCAAGTTGTTGAATGGTAACAGTTGTTAATGTTTGCTTTCTTCTATAGCAAGCCAAGGAGGTACTTGCAACAGAAGAATGCAAAATTGCTCCACCACAACCTGCTGGTCTAGTGGAAATAATGAAAAGTCATGATAGTTTATTCCACTGGCAGGAAGGCAGGGGGCACTAATAAAACTTTGTCATAGAAGTGACTGGAGGAAGGGGGAGATCGCATTTTCTAGCAAGTGCTGTCTTTGCAATAAAAACATTTCTAGATAACAGAACCAATTGCCCTTGGTCTCGGCTTATTTTTAAAATCCCGATCAGTTTAAGCCCTGGACATATTTGAGACCCACACCTAGAACTCCACCTATGAGATGCCAGCACTCAAAATACCTCAGGTAATCTGGAATTCCCATCTACCTGGAGTTAAGCGAGTGATCATTCATTTGCTGTAGCAGATTCTACCATGGAAGCTTGCTCTTCCCAACCCTCCATTACTCCCTTCTCACCATTGCAAACTGCTAGAAAATATTTTCTAGGCCTGGTCTACACATTAACAGAATAAGGTGGAAGTAAGGTGGTAGAATGGAATGTTTCACTTCAGGCTACAAATGGGAACCATAAATTTGAACCCTTCTGTATGGGAAAATCCCATGCAAAATAGAAAATTAACAAATCAGGGAAAGTACCTTCCTCCCTGTGCAAATTGCAAAGTGTCCCGCACCTGTATTGACTGTACCATTACAGGTTTCTACTGCCTGTATAGATCAGGCTTCATTTAAGTGCGTTTTAGAGATGTCATGATTAGTTTCCAGTCAGTATCTTCCCTTCTAAAATGTGTGCTTTAATATTTTATGGCACTGTTGGAATTACTGTAGTAAGTTACGGTATGTTTTGTAAAGCAAACTGAATATGAGTTGCCAATGGTGCTAAAAAAATAAGATTTGGATGGGCAGTAACATCTGATATCCACAGATGTCAGCTTCTGTGTATTGAGAACTCGACGCATGCTCCTTCCAGCTCAACTTCTAAAATCCATGGGTGACAGAAATGAAGCATGAACGCCCAATGTAATTTCCATTTAATTTAGCACAGTCAGTTCCAATGTGTACACATCCTAAAGCCAAAAATTGAGTCAACACATTAAAAAAACTAAAAAAGAACAGTCATCGTGAAATTCTTCACCTTGTGGTTTTTAGAGACATTTGTGTAAGTGATATCAGCCATGGTGCTAGAAGCATCTTTGGAATGAAAGCAGAAATTCAGAATGTCGCATTCACAGGACATGCACACTCACTGTGAACTAGAAATTGAGAGTCAAGATAGCGGAATGAAACATTAGCCCTTGCAAAATCTTATCAGACTATTCAGTCTGTATTACAGCGATTCTTACGCAATGGGAGTTTGGGTCCTCTTCTTCTAAAGGATCCAAGAAGATTTCTGGAAGTTTTCATCTTAAGAGAGTCCCTCTGCTTTAACATCTCTTTGCATAAATTAGATATTCATTACAAGTTTCCCCATTCCACTCCCTCCTCCAATCACAGAAGAGCCACACACTTGCATTAAGAATACTTGCGCAGCCTCCTGCATGGGCAATGAGCTAATTCAACTGTGCAAGAACTTCTGGGGGTGGGGGAATTCTTATGATCTCTCCATCCCTTCATGCATTAAAAGCATGTGCAAGGGGGTTGTGCTGCCCACCCTAATCAATACACAAGCTTGGCAGTTTCGCTTGTACTTGCACACGGCCTCTTCCGAGATCTGCATAAGGCTCCTCCACACGAGAGCATATCCAGATTGGCCCAAGAGTCTCTTCACACAAAGGCAGCCCAGGGGGCACGGCAGGTGGCAGAAGAGCTAGGCTAGCCAGCACAACTCCTTCATGCATGCTTTCCATTTGGAAGAGGGATAATGCAAACTTCCTTTATGTCTCTCATATATGCTAAGCCTCCAGCTGTCACCTGGTCTATGCCGAGTGCCTTCTAACTGCACCTATTACAAAACTCAGCATCTTTTTTTCCACTGAAAGATTACAAATTCTAAAACAACCCAACATCTGCATGGTAATCACTTCCACTTGTACCACGTAAGACTAATTTAGGATTAATGTGGAGAAGCACTGTGAATTCTCTGAAGATAATAACAATTCTCTCAAATCTAAACAAGTCACAGGGGAGCAAGTCTCTTTTTATTTATTTATTTATTCATTCATTCATTCCATATTACATCACAATGCAAATATACCAAAGCCTTCACCACATCATCCCCATCCCCACATATATTTATCATTTAAATCCTCAAACTTAATATTCTTTTGTCCCTCCCCCCGCTCCCACTCGATTTCCTCTACATTCTGAGATTACATTTATCTTTGCATTCTACAGACTTCTCAATTCATCTATGTATTTTTATTGTCCTTCCTTACTAACTTACATTCACTCAAATACTTTACATTTCTAATCTAGGCATATTAGCATATCTTTTTTTGAGCGATATTTTTCCATATATTCATCAAAACATTTCCACTCCTTTTTAAATTTTTGATTCGATTGATTTCTTATAATAGCTGTTAGTTTTGCCAAAGCTAAGTATTCATTTAATTTACAAATCCATTCCTCCCTTGAAGGTAGAGTTTGTGATTTCCATTTAGCAGCAATCACTACTCTAGTTGCTGTGCTTGCATATAAGAAGATCCCCCCCCCCCCCGTATCTCTTCCCCTATCAATTCAAGGAGATGTATCTCTGGTTTTTTAATTATTGATATTTTCAGCATCTTCTTTAATTCTTCATGTATTACTGTCCAGAATTTCTTAATTTCCTTACACCCCCACCACATATGTATTGTTGTTCCTATTTCTTTACCACATCTCCAACAAAGATTGGATTTCAATTTATATAAGTCATGTCAGACTAACCTGATCTTGTTTTTTGACAGAATTACAAGCCTGGTAGATGAAGGGAACGCAGTGGATGTAGCCTACCTTGATTTCAGCAAGGCATTTGACAAGGTGCCCCATGATATTCTTGTAAAGAAGCTGGTAAAATGCGGTCTTGACTATGCTACCACTCAGTGGATTTGTAACTGGCTGACTGACCGAACCCAAAGGGTGCTCATCAATGGTTCCTCTTCATCCTGGAGAAGAGTGACTAGTGGGGTGCCACAGGGTTCTGTCTTGGGCCCGGTCTTATTCAACATCTTTATCAACGACTTGGATGATGGACTCAAGGGCATCTTGATCAAATTTGCAGATGCCACCAAACTGGGAGGGGTGGCTAACACCCCAGAGGACAGGATCACACTTCAAAACAACCTTGACAGATTAGAGAACTGGGCCAAAACAAACAAGATGATCTTTAACAGGGAGAAATGTAAAGTATTGCACTTGGGCAAAAAAAATATGAGAGGCACAAATACAAGATGGGTGACACCTGGCTTGAGAGCAGTACATGTGAAAAGGATCTAGGAGTCTTGGTTGACCACAAACTTGACATGAGCCAACAGTGTGACGTGGCAGCTAAAAAAGCCAATGCAATTCTGGGCTGCATCAATAGGAGTATAGCATCTAGATCAAGGGAAGTAATAGTGCCACTGTATTCTGCTCTGGTCAGACCTCACCTGGAGTACTGTGTCCAGTTCTGGGCACCACAGTTCAAGAAGGACACTGACAAACTGGAACGTGTCCAGAGGAGGGCAACCAAAATGGTCAAAGGCCTGGAAACGATGCCTTATGAGGGGAGGGAGCTGGGCATGTTTAGCCTGGAGAAGAGGAGGTTAAGGGGTGATATGATAGCCATGTTCAAATATATAAAAGGATGTCATATGGAGGAGGGAGAAAGGTTGTTTTCTGCTGCTCCAGAGAAGCCGACACGGAGCAATGGATCCAAACTACAAGAAAGAAGATTCCACCTAAACATTAGGAAGAACTTCCTGACAGTAAGAGCTGTTCGACAGTGGAATTTGCTGCCAAGGAGTGTGGTGGAGTCTCCTTCTTTGGAGGTCTTTAAGCAGAGGCTTGACAACCATATGTCAGGAGTGCTCTGATGGTGTTTCCTGCTTGGCAGGGGGTTGGACTCAATGGCCCTTGTGGTCTATTCCAACTCTGATTCTATGATTCTATATCTTTGCCAACTTAGCTGGTATTGGATACCACCTGTGGAAAATCTTTTAAAAAAATTATTTGTGTCTGAGGCGGTAAATCAAATATCTTCCCGCCAGAGTTTTGGGGAGCAAGTCTCTTAACTGATGCTTCAGCAGTGCTACCGGTAGCTTGTTATCAGTTGATTAGGCCTGCCTTGTTTCTTGTTTATTTATTTATTCATACTTCATAAAGTTTATACGCTGCTTGAGTTAGGAAAACCTCAGAGCAGTTTACAAAAGATAAAACAGTAAAAAAAAAAAAAAAAAATCCCAGAATAAATCCCAACCATACTTTAAAACATACAAAAGTTAAAATACTAAAACAAACTAAAATCACCACATCTTTCCACGCTTGTCTAAACCAGAATGTTTTTTTGCAGGTGCCGAAACAGTTAAGACCAATTACCATAAGATCCTTCTTTTTGAGGATGCACATATATGGGATAGCTCAGCTGGTACTGCATGAGACACTTAATCTCAGGGTTGTTGGTTTGAGCCCCACATTGGACAAAAGATTGCTGCATTGCAGAGGGTTGGACTAGATGACCCTTGGGGTCCCTTCCAACTCTATGATTCTGTTGCAGCATGCACCTCTTAGAAGAGGCATTTCCTCCTGTGTGAAAGTGGAGGGGATGCATGCTATCTGCAAGATTTTTGTAAGTACTCATACTAAAAACAACGTAATTTTAAAAATAAAGTGCATTGCACAAATTATTCTGAGATGCCTCTTTGGTTGATTGACACAGCAGCTTTGATTAAGCCAATCTAGATCAGTAAAAGGCTACAGCTCTACTGCACAAAGCTATTGTCCTCCTTTGTTCAAAGCTAAATTTGAGCATCCCACAAGAGCCACATGTTCCAGGCCAGGCAGGAAAGCCTAAGCAGTTTTTTAAACTATCGCTTACCTACAGGCACCACCACATGAAGAGCAAACATCCCCAACCCCTATCAGGACAAGCTTTAAATATACTCAATGACCTTCCAAGTCTCTGTTCTACAAACCTCAGTCTAGAAGTCACCAACACGTGATTTCCCAACAGTCAGTAGAGAGTATGGTACTTAACCACATGCCACAGTTAGGCTTCCCTGCCGTCGCCTACTCCCACTAGAGACCACATGCATATTCGGTCCTACCAAAATAGATACAACTGTTTCCATACAGTAAAAAAAAGGTAGTTGTCGTCTCATTGCCACTCAGGTTGGGGAATCCTGTGCCTCACTAGACCAAGCAGCTACAAGGCAAAACAAAATGGCAGCCACACACAAATGAAATTGGTCAGTATTCCACTGCCAGATTAGAAGACTTCCTCACAGTGGAATTTCATTCCCTATCAGTGGGGCCTAGAGGTCACCATTATCTTTTTCACAGCAGTCTTTCTCCTCACACTGTGTAACTAAGCATCCTCTAGCAGTAGGGAGTGGGGAACCTTAGGCACTCCAGACTCTGTTAAGAATACAGTTCTCATCATCTTTGACCATGGGTCATGCTGGCTTTAGCTGACAGGAGTTGTAACCCAACAACTTGTGGGAGGGCCGTAGGTTTCCTATCCTGGTCTTGTGGACGTCTCACCTTGAGTCATGAGGATCTTCACTGCCTTGCACTTGCAAACAGAACTCTCCATGTATTAAGAGTCCTATCCAACACAAAAAGGGTTCTGTGCTGAACAAAAAAGAACGGAACCATTATCCTGCTTCAAGAATGTCTGGAGTAAGATTTTGAAGGTCTCAAGTTTTAGCCACTTAAAAGGAGTTTTAACTAGCTTTAGTAAACAACCAACATCCACTGGGGTGGCCTGGACTACAGCAGGAATATACTGTATTTTTCGCTCTATAACGCGCACCCGACCATAACATGCACATAGTTTTTAGAGGAGGGAAATCCGTAGGCATGCCACCCGTAGGAATTCCCTCCATAACACGCACAGACATTTCCCCTTACTTTTTAGGAGGAAAAAAGTGAGTGTTATGGTGCAAAAAATACGGTATATAAACCGCTTCAAGACTGATTCAATAGTTTCATTTCTAGGAAATGTGGATGAAATGGGCCCAGAAAACCCTCCAAGAATTCTGGATTCAGGAAAAAGAATAAGGTTGCCATACGTCCAGAATTTTCCGGACATACCTGGAATACTCCAGTCAGAAGCAGTGTTTGGGTGGAAATCGTCAAAATGCCTTGGAAAATCCGGACGTGTGGCAACCCATATCAGCACTGTCAACAACTTTTGTGTACAGATTTCCACTTGTTGAAATATGGCAACCCTATACAAAGATCCATTTAAGTCCCCTTTGCAGGTCTACTGTGGAATGTACTACAATTGCAGAATTCAGAACACCTGGAGAAAGAGGAGGAGAGAAGAAGAAAGAATGGGTGTGTGACTGGAGAGCAAACGTGTAGAAAAACTTGGAGAACAGCATGAAGACCTGGGTAAAATAAAGTAGCATAGGAGGGAAGGGGGGAGGACTTAACACACATAAATTAACGAACAAAAAATGCAAGAGAGTAGCTACATGTTGAATTTGAAGCTGAACAAATGCACATACTCCACTGAAAAGTGCTGTACAGGAGGAATAGGAAAATTCTATTCCATGATGGACAATTCACACGTGGAAGACATCACTTGATGTCCATGTGTAAACCAACACTGAGCATGTTGTTTTTGGTACAACAGACCAACATAGCTCCAACAAACACACATGCAATTTGGAATGATTAAAAAACACCAATCCAATTCAGAACCATCTCCATTCTCACTATGGCAGCTGTTAAAAAAAAAACAGGAAGCAGAAATCTGAAGCCACAAACTTCTGTTCTTTCATCACTAGAACTGTTACAAGGAAGTGATATTGTTCAGTGGAGATTGCTGAGAAACGGTGAATAAAGTAATTCCCACTCTGCCACTTAGGATGCTCTCAGCCAAAGGGAACATTGTTGGCCAGCTATTGCCCAGAGTGGTTCGGCAACCCAGTCAGATGGGAGGGGAATAAATAATGAAATTATCACTGTTGTTCTTCTTTTGAGTAAAACAAGGCAAGTTCAAATAGATCGTTCCATATGGCATCAGGTGTTGTCACTGCCTTGACTCCTGGAGGGGACACCTCTCACTGCTTCTACCCAAGCCTCCAAACTAGGAGAGGTGTGGAAGCACTTGCAAAATAAGATGCATCTTCTTGTTTCCCCATCCCCACTACAAACAATTGATTAGGTTAGAGACTTTCCCCACCATCTAATTTCAAACTTAGCATTTCCCCACTCCATAGCTATAGACTTATCTAGGAGGTAGGAGAACCGATCAACAATAACCAGGCAAGATGGCAGCAGGCCTATGTTTGAAAACTGCAGGTTCCTGACAAACGCAGAGCTGGAGTGGCTCCGGTGGCATGGCAGAAGCAGGAGGCCCCAGTAGCTAAAGTGGTGCTTCAGGTTAAGAACAGTTTCAGGTTAAGTACGGACCTCTGGAACGAATTAAGTACTTAACCCGAGGTACCACTGTACTTTTCATGTTGTGTCCAACATGAGAGAAAAAGGATGCATGGATGAGGGTTCAGCAGCTACTGCACCACTAGCAGCCACTCATTCTACACCAAGCTGTCGCCCATGCTGCCATTTTAATCTGTTCAACACACAGGTCACACTGCCATAGTGTCTATAGTTAGCCCAGCCATGCCAGAGTGGAAACTGGAAACATCCAGCTGGAAAAAGCAGAAACGGCTCGTCTCATCAGAGATGCAGGATCAGGAGGAAGTTAGGAGGCCACAGACGGTGTATTAGTTATGGTAAACCAAGAGCAGAGAGCCAAGCTTATTACTTGCTGCTTGATATGAAACCCCCGCTCTCCAAATGTACATACAGGATTACATTTTACCCGCACAAAGCCCCCAAGAGCGAACCTAAAAGCTCCGGAAAAGCATGTCTCAGATCAGAGCCCCAAGAGAAACTAGCACTACTACATCACAGAAGTCGTGTGGGCTTGAGATGTTTGCCTTTCACACTACTAAGTCATCAAACTTGCCTCTACTCTACAAAGGCAGCTATAAAAAGCATAAATGGCTTAGAGGTCATGGAAAACTTAATGGATGCCCCAATTTCACCACTTCTTTTTTTTAAAGGCAAGAACAACTTGCTTAGAAGGAGACTCCCAGCAAGCATCCCCATGCTAGGTTGGTTGTGCAATTGGAAATGTGAACTATTGCTTTCCAAAACTCCAGCCAGAGATCCAGGGTGATATGAGGGAGCTGGATTTGGAGTCAACACCCCCAACCTTCTAGACTGCCTTGACAACTCATTCTGAGCCTCTTGCTCTTTCCACATGCCCCCTCCACAGGTTTGTTGTGCAGATGAAGCCATAAAAGATCGGGGATCATTGCACCAATGATCACAGCAGAGTTTGTATGTTCAATCTATTTTCCAATGAACAAATAAGGAACGGAGCAACTCTCATGGAAAAATAAAACTGATATTAAAACTGCTGCCAAACATGTTTGCAGAAGGTTGTGAGGGAAGGAACAGAAAGAGGTGCCAAAATAACCCCCCTCCTCCCAACATCCATTCAACCCCAACTACGTCCCACACTACATTTAAGGAATTTCAGAGAAACCTTTGCCAACTGCCTTCATCATATGCTTATTGACAAAACACGCTTTTTGAAGCGATACAGCTGGATCTGAAGGGCTACCCCATATCTGCAGACAAGAAGGTCCCATATAAACAATGGGCTGCTTTTATTTCTGATAGCACTTTTTAGGCTGCGTCTAGACAGAGGCCGAATACTGCAAACTGGACGTTTACACCACGATTTTGTCCAGAAACGGAATGTATTGGCAGGTGAGGAGGATGAGAGAAATATGGTACATTATTTTGATTGCAGCAACGCTACATGTAAGCTGCAAAAAAAACCCAAAACCAAACTTGTATGCATGAAGATCAGCGATACCACAACACCCTTGTGTCGGGAAGCACCCTTAAGGTGTTCCTTGAGTTTGGAAATGTTGACTGATCTAGCAACGTCACCCCTCCACCCACACGCGACTCCCTCTAGTAGTTTCCCCGTATTCCCCAGAGTGCAGAAAGCACGCGCGCAGGTGTCTTGCCTCCGTGTGCACCCGCTCGTTCGCACTTTGTTTGATGTTCAGAATACGCCCCCACTCGCCCAACCTGCCCCACCCGCGCGCCGACTTTCAAGTCTCCTGTCTCCCACGGACTGAAACAAGCACGTGAGAACGAGCTGGGGCCACTCACGTGTCTCCGTCCTCCGAGACGAAAGCGAACGTCTCCAGCAGCAGCTGCTGCCGGACCCTTTCGGCCTCTTCCTCCTCGTCCTCTTCGCCAGGGTGCCGAGGGGTCTCTCCCAGCCCCGCCAAAGACTCGACGAGCGAGGAAGAGCCGTAGCTGGAATCGAGCCGCTCGTCCGGCTCCGACGCCGAACCCTCCTTGCCTGCGGCAGCGTCCGGGAAATCGGCAGCCTTGTCCGAGCGGACCCCTCGGGCTGCCGGCGACCGGGGCTCGCCTTCGGGCAGCTGGCCCTGCAGGGAGCGGATGGAGCCGAGGCCGGAGTCGCACTGCCCTTCTTCCAGGTAGACGCCGCCTTCCACCTGCACGTCCTTCTTGCCGTCGCAGCAGCTCCGGGTTTCCGACATGGTGGCGGCGGCGGCGGCGCAAGTAGCAGGAGGGGCGTCGAGGCGCGAGGCAAAGCGGAGCTCCGGGCCCTGGCGGCGCCTAAAGGCTGGAGCAGAGCCGCGTCCCAGGAAACCCCGGCGGGAGGAAGCGCGGAGGGCGCATAGCCGAGCAGGAGAAGGCGATGCGGCGCGCGTGAAAGAGCCGCGGGGCCAGCAGCCCCGACGCTTAACCAGCCTGACTCCGCCCACCTCCGCCGGAGCCAAGCCCGCCTCCGAGGGAACAGGCGCCGCCTAGCGGCAAGACGGTGAACATAAATACACCCTCCACACGCCCCGACGCGCACACAGCCAAGCGACGCACACGTGTCCGCGCATGTACGTGTGAAAGGAGCCCTGGGTAGACTTTGCACCGCCCGCATACTAAAGCAACGCCGAAGCCCCTATTCGGGATTTTGAACCCACGGACACTAGAAACGTGGAAGGAATAAGAGATCGCGCACATGGCCCCACCCCTGGTTGCCGGGGTTTTCTGTATCAGTTTGAAGGAGGGTGCTATGCAAATGAATAGGACCATATTATGCGGGAAGAGTCAGGGTATATAGATGCGAAAGAGGACTGACTTCTTGCACCTTTAGTAGCTTGGATTGAGTCAGACCAACGGTCTATCTAGCTGAGTATTGTTTCTACATTTGACTGGTGGCGGCTGTCTAAGGTCTCAGGCAAGCGGCGCCCCAGCCCTACTTGGTGATGCTGGGGATTGAACTCAGGACGTTCTGCATGCAAAGGAGATGCTCTAGTCTAGGGCTGAGCTTAGGCCTTCCGTCGCTACAGCAGGTGCAGCGTGCCATGCTAAAATCTCCTTTTCTGCACAACTATCAGAGCTGCAGGAGCCCCGTCCCCTTTTGTACCTGATCACCTTAGAAAGGAGAGGATTAATTGGGGTTCCCACCTTCAATGGAGTGAGACAGCCATTGGTGGGGTGGGGGTTGCTTGCCCCCTTCCTTGGAATCCTAAATAAATCCTATTTATTTTGAAGCACACAGGCACACTCACGGCCAGCTAGTCTCAAATTGAGACGGACTGCCAGACTCCAACTTTGCCTTTTTCTCAAGGAGAGCCTTCCTGGGCTAGCAGGCAGCTCAGCTGGACTCTGTTGGTTCTGATCAAATGCTGCTGCTTCTGTACAAGTTGCAAGATTAGGAAACCCTGGAAATGCAATGATAATATAAACAAAGGAGTTGTGTTGGCCTTTTGTGTTTAGGTGAGGAGCCTGGGGGTGCTGCTATATCCAGCTCTGCTTTTTTGACGGGCAGGTAGGCCAAGAATAGAAACCAAAAGTGCCGGCAAGGTTATCGGGAAATGAAAACCCAGTTCTTGGAAATCAGAGGAAGAGAGTGGTATTCAACTAAGTTTTGCTGAAAGTAGACACATTGAAATGGATTAACATGGCTAAGGTAGTCCCATTAATTTCCGCGGGTCGGCTCTGAGTAAAACTTAGTTGAATACCACCCTTTGTGCTACTGTTTCGATCGGTTAAAGGTTGGCATAAAGGCAGAAGGATTTTCGTAATGAGGTTGCTAGGAAGAGAAAGCAAATAATCATAAGAGTTCCACTGTAGAGTTGGAAAAGAATGCAAGGGTCATCTAGTCCAACTCCCTGCAATGCAGGAATCACAGCTAAAGAATCCCAGGCAGACTGAATCCCTCTTCAAAAACCTCTAATGAACCACCTTCTGAGGTAGTCTGTTCCACTGCTGAACGGTTCTTACCATCAGAGAGTTCTTCCTAATATTTAGTTGGAAGCTCCTAAAGAGGAGAAAAATATAAAATAAGTTATTTACCTTTTTAGTCAAGACCCTCAAGGACTTGACTATTTACAAAAACATTATAAGTTATATGAATGTTGAGAATTTGCTAAGCTTTTGAGAAAAACATGCTTCAGTATTGAGATTGGTTAATGATCGAAACTAAGTTATGATTTTGAAAAGTATAAATTACAGATTATATAACTTAATGAAAGTACAAAAACACACAAAAAAAGGTATCAATTTGCTGTTTATTTTTATTGTAAAGAAAGCAGGGGATGGAGGACGTGGGGAAGTCCAGTTGATTATGAAAATAGATTTGAAAAAGTGAATTTTCTTTTATAATTTTTTCTTCTTTTCTGTAAAATCGCTTTTGTTGTGTTATCGATGATGTATTCTGACCTTGGAAAAAAAGCAATAAAAATTATTATAAAAAAAAAAAGGACTTGACTTTTTGTGGAAAGAATGGTCCACTTTGTATTATATTTTCCTTTATGTTGTGGACAGACAAGCATTCACAAAAAAGTCTGACTGGTTTCAGATTCCTGCATTGCAGAGGTTTGGAGTAAATGACTCTTGAGATCCCTTCTAACTCTACAATTCTATGATTCTGTGAGGATCCTGAAGGACAGAAGTGGCCTAGCAAACTCCGTTCCCCTTCCTGATCTGTAAAAATGCAAATAATAAGGGCCGGCCTACCACACGTTTCCCTTTCTATTTTTAAGAATGAAAATGTTGCAATGAGCTTTAGACTAGAGAAGACTGCTGTAGACCAGCAGATGGCGCCTCATCCTAGAGCAAGAGACAAATTCACCCATATCTACACGTGTCGAAAACTGCTTGGTCTGTGTAAGTGGCTTCTCTGTTTGGCAGTAACTAGAACACACGGTATTAGCACCATAGTAAGCAATTGTGAATGTTTCAAACAACACAGCTGTTAAGATATTGCAATGCAGGGCAGTATGACCAAATCACCAAATGTGCTCATCATATACCACTGTAAGGAAAGATATAATGGGCGTTATTTTTTGTGCAAGGAGAATGACTTCTACTTGTGCAACAGGACTTCATCTTCCCACTCTCTTCCTTCCATGCATACTCTGCCATGCTCAAATCTGCTCTAAAGGGTTGGGGGAACCCTAGAACAAATTTAGGGGGGCTTCAGGGAGGGAAAAGAGAGGAGTAACATTCCATTGCGCAAGGAAAAATCCTTGTGCTGATGGAGGTTCGCATTAGTTCTGTATGGATGGAATGCAAATAATATAAACCGCAAAATACCACCAACATTATACTGCCAGGGTATCAGCTTCTGTTTAGCTGCCCCTGTTGTATGCTGAGAGTAGTAATCTTACTGAGAGTAAGTAATCTTTCTGGGAGAGAGGGGGGAAACAAACTCTCTGAGGTAGATTAATGTTCCACTAATCCATGTCTAGGTTTTTCCCCTTTTACTGTTCCTTCTGGGAACTGATGTGAGTTATTCAAGTGGGAAGGAAGTTATCTCCAGAATGTGCCTTAAGCAACCTGGAACCAGCATTTTACCTTTCGCTTACGCCCAGTGTCTTTGAACTACTTCACAATATGAAACACAGGCATCCTTTGGACATCACAGAACACTGGTGCACAAGTCCTGCAATATCTGTAGCAGTACTACCTGGGCTGCAAGTACACCTTGCCTGTGATGTCAGAAGGATGTCAGGAGATACCGACATTGGATTCTACACTGTTTCCTTGGCACCAGCCAGCAAGGGCCTTGGATCTCTGCTGTTGCAAGGGATCCTGGAGTGCGTCTTATGGCCCGTGTGACATGCTCAGCCTCTTATCAGCAAAGTGTTCCACAAAGCAAAAATCCCATGGAAGAACCAGCCACTGTAGTGAAGAAGTGGGCATGTCCCATGTCTACCCATGGGTGGGTTTGTATTTAGTAGCTCTGTCCCCTCTTTACCTACCAAGCCCAGATATCTCATATGGTTGGTTCTTCTCTAAAACCCATGGGAAGTTCTTAATATTTAGGTCTTTGTAAAGGGTCAAGAAATATAAGGGAAGCAGGGGGTACCGATCTCTGGAATGCAGAGGCTGCTTTAGTAAAGAAAGGTAGACACACCTGTTTCTTGAAAGAATAAACCAGATGAAAAGGAATGAGAAGCCGTGGATATAGCAGGCAGCTATCCCTGGAGGTAAAGGACTTGGCTAGGCCAAATCGCACCATGGCTCCATGAATAAATGATGCGCTGTGCTGGGTTACCCAGGTAACCAGCTGTTTCTGGCGCTAATGCCATTTAGAGGCCTTTCAGCATTGGTGTTTTTTCTCCAACATGTTTATTTTCTGCTGACCACATTTACTGCAGTGGTCCCATAGGGGGGTGGAAAGAGGCAAAGTGGTTGGGTAGATCCCATAGGCCAGATCTGCCTTTTGAGAACACAGGGTATTTATTTAATATTTTTTGCAGCTCAACAATGGGGATTCATGAACATTGTATTTTAGCTGGCCTGGCTAGTAAATTTGTTGATCACTCATTTAAGATCCATAGAGGTAGTGTTAACAAGTTGGGACCCAGCTCCCTTAAGAACTTCTCACTCCCATATGAGCTTGCCCCATAAATTTAAGAATCATGAATTATCCTTTTCCAGGTCCCAATTGCTGTCAGAGGTGAAGCAAGTGGTGGGCTGATATAGGGCCTTTTTTGGTTGTGGCACCTCAGCTTTGGAAATCTCTCCCTAGGAAGGATTAGACCAGGCATCGAATTTGATTTCATGATGCTCGCCACACTTCTCTGAGCAGGCAGACGTTCCAGTGTGAAAGTAGCTACCCAACAACAGCCAAGGTCCCTTGCTCTCACATCAGATCTTCAGGCTGACAGTGAGGACTCTAAGATACAGAGCCTAATCTTAGCTGAACTAGATGGGTCATTGCATGATTCACTCTAGGCTCTTATGTTCATAGCTAGGGTGATGTAGCAGGGTGGGGAGAGGCACATCTGGAAAGGAGCAGTCCCTCTGATGTCGGTGTTTGTGGGTAATTCTTTGTTACCTCCACAACCACCTATCCTTCTGTTGTTTTCCTGCTAGGCTCAAAAGCTAGTTTCAACCAGTAGCATCTGCTAATGGTGTTATTTCCCCATAGTTTTGATTGCATAGAGTTGATGTATAGAGATTTGATTGTATACGCTGCTTAGGAACTGGTAGCAATTCCTATACAGTAGGTGTGCCCTTAATCTGTAACACAAGGATCTGATAAGCTATTATAAGATTATTGCTACCAACAAAGAGCCCCATCTACAAAGCTCAGGGTCCAATTAGGTTTTGCATTTCTGTTTGCATAACAAATGGCCTCAAAGCTGGCAAGTATAGCTTGACAAGGAGTGAGATGCATCTATTAAAGCAAGTGCCAGAGCATATCGTCATGCAATTCGGCAAGAACATGTGTGAGAGTGTTACTAGGGAAACGATGGAACATATGAAACAGTATAAAACCTGTTTCATATTACAGCACATAAGACACAGATATTCAGGGCAGTTAACTGCTTTTTCTTTCTATATCAGTAAGGGGTCTGTATGAGGGGGTGGAATCATCATAAAGTCCTGTTCCTTCAGCATGGGCTCATATTTAGGATTGTGCTAACCATTCAAAGAGGGACGTGGGTGGCACTGTGGGTTAAACCACAGAGCCCAGGACTTGCTGATCAGAAGGTCGGCAGTTCAAATCCCCGCGACGGGGTGAGCTCCCGTTGCTAGGTCCCTGCTCCTGCAAACCTAGCAGTTTGAAAGCACGCCAAAGTGCAAGTAGATAAATAGGTACCACTCCAGCAGGAAGGTAAACGGTGTTTCCGTGCGCTGCTCTGGTTCGCCAGAAGCGGCTTAGTCATGCTGGCCACATGACCTGGAAGCTGTATGCCGGCTCCCTCGGCCAATAAAGCGAGATGAGCGCCGCAACCCCAGAGTCGGCCACGACTGGACCTAATGGTCAGGGGTCCCTTTACCTTTACCTAACCATTCAAAGTGCATTCAGGTGACCAGATTATGGTCCCCAGGCTAACTTTACACAGGATATTTGTCAGGGAGACACCAGTATGGCAGCTGGTTCCCACTGGGGCTGGTGAGGTAGAATGCAAGGTAGGCAACAGTAGGTGTAGGTGGAGCTAGAGCCAATGGCAGGCAGAGTCAATTAATTTTAGCTTTGTCCCCACCCTCCTCCTTCTGAGTTCTACACACCATATATTTAAAGCTCGTGGCTTCTCCCAAAGAACTGTAGTTTAAACCTCATAGAGCTAACAAACACAGAGCTGTTCCGATGTTGTTGGACTACAGTTCCAATCATCCCTGATCAATGTCCATGCTGTTTGGGGCTGATGGGAGTTGGAGTTCAACACCTTTTGGAGGATCACAGGTTCCCCACTTGTGGAGGGCACCTGTGAATGACAGGAAGGGACAGTGGCAAGGAGCAGGAAATTCGATATAAGGAGGGACAATGCCATCAAAGCACTTCAGAAATGTTAGTGCGATGGGTAATTGCAATGGCATTTCCACTTTCGCTGTGTTTTCAGACACAAAGCATGTTTCCCCAAGCCACCGAAACTGAAACAGTACAATATTTCAATAACAACAAATCCATTTTTTTAAAATGCACACAAACAAATGTGAATTATTTAAAATATGGAGATTCTAGGGAAGCATCTCATGCAGGCAGCTTAGCAAATGAACCCTGCCCAGCTGTCCTCATTTCTCAGTCTCAGTTTGTGCGCAAGTGATTTCATCTCAGGGTGCTTAAGGACAAAGCCTGTCCCTCTTTCTTGCAGAGGATCCAGGCTGCGTCTGCCTAGGTGAAGCAGAGCAGCTTTGTGGCAGGCTGTGAAATTCAGAATATGCTCCTCCAGCTTGCTACTGTTCCCATGGAAACGCTGGGAAGGCAGAGATGAAGGCAAGCCCCTCCTTCCTTATAATGGTGAGATTGCCTGTAAAGGGAACAAAAATGCAGGAGGTTATATTGGTTGATTTGAAGAAGAAATCCTTGTAATGACATTGTCATTACACTTTTAGTAAGAATCCTTTAAAAAAAAAAGATCCCAGTGAGCTAGCTTCTGAGTTTCACAGGACTCTATTCCTCCGGCTTCCTGTTAAAAAAAAAGTAGTACACAAGAGGGAGAGAGAGAAAAAGATATTGCTGGTGTAGGGCATGGCAGAAACCCTGCCTACCATCTGCAACAATCCTGAAATGATACTTCTGGAAGCTCTTGGCTGCATTTTGTTAGCTTGCAATCAGTGGAAAAGATCTCAGGTTGCTGTGGAGGAAGGAGAGAAGGAAAAAAACTCCTCCCTGTTGCTGGGTAACTGGATTGACACTCCCTCACATCGGGATTCACACCCCTTTTAAAAAGAATGCTGTGCAGAGGAACAGTATTTACATCCAGATGTGCCCTGGTCTCCCCCGCCGTCTCCGTCCCAGTCCCCTTGCAATGAGCTTCCTTTTTAACCAAAAGAGCCCCCTGACCGTTAGGTCCAGTTGTGGATGACTCTGGGGTTGCGGTGCTCATCTCGCTTTACTGGCCGAGGGAGCCGGCATACAGCTTCCAGGTCACGTGGCCAGCATGACTAAGCTGCTTCTGGCGAACCAGAGCAGCGCACAGAAATGCCGTTTACCTTCCCGCCGGAGCGGTACCTATTTATCTACTTGCACTGCATGCTTTCAAACTGCTAGGTTGGCAGGAGCAGGGACCGAGCAATGGGAGCTCAGCCCGTCGCGGGGATTCGAACTGCCGACCTTCTGATCGGCAAGCCCTAGGCTCTGTGGTTTAATCCACAGCACCACCCATGTCTCTTAGTGGCACCTTAGAGACCAACTAAGTTTGTTCTGGGTATAAGCTTTTGTGTGCATGCACACTTCTTCAGATACACTGAAACAGAAGTCACCAGACCCTTATATATAATGGGAGGATGGGGTTTTTCCTCAGGAGGATAGTAGGAGATGGGTGATTGATTCAGTGGGAATGGTAAACCTGTTGACGATTGTTAATGACTGCAATTAGTCCTACAGGAAAAAGTAAGGGATAGTATGCAGAGGATTAGTATATGTCATGAGACAGGAAGAAGAGCCCTGCCGCGGCTGCAACAACCAGCCAGATGCATACATGGGGAATTGCAAAATAGGGTGAGACTGGTTTCATTAGGGGTGGGGGTGAGGGATGTTCATGAAACAGAAACCACCACTACTCCACAGTACATCTTAAGTAACACTAGAGCAACTTCAGACATTACATGAGACCAGTGGTGCCATCATGGCAGAACTTGGGGGCACAAGTCCAGGGCTGCACTAGAGGGAATAAGTTGGAGGTCCCCAAATACAGAAGTGGAATCTGGCTTACCCCATTTTGGAGTAAGACTCATTCACCTTTAAAATAGGGAGACCCTTAAGACCGTTCCAAGCCTAAAATTGCCTAACTGCTTGATACATGGGAACATAATATGCAAGGAACCCACTCTTCCTATTGCTGTATGACGACTTACCACCAGAAACACAGCCTTTGCATCCTGCCAACTTGGGAGACGTTCAAGCTGGACAGGAAGTGCAGGAAATCTGCTTATCCACTTCCTCAATGCGGAGCTTACATTCTAAGCCACCGTAATAAAATTTCACGCTGATGTGCTTATGTCAAAGTAGCACTGGTTGAGTGGTGGCCATTGGGGCTGGCAGGGCAGAAGACAGGGAGCCCAACAGTAGGTGGAGCCAGAGCCAAGGACAGGCAGAGCCAACTAATTCTAGTTTTCTCCCCATCCTCTTCCCTGCTGAGGGCTACAAGGGCAATGCTGAAGCTAAGGAGGAAGCTGACAGCTGGCGCCACCCTGGACAGATGGTAGGTAAGAAGGCAGGCTGGTGGGAGCTGGCTGAAGGCAGGTGGTGGTGGGTGGACTAGCCCCCACTGCAGAGTAGTTGCTACAGCTCTACCACACATTAATGAGTAATATCCAAATAAATAGGATCCCAGGGCCTACTCAGCCCATAGAGGAAACTAAGCTTGTACTCTGCCTTTGAGAGAAAACTGCTGCCCACAGTTTTGGAGAAAATGCACAAAAGCATTTTAGAAGCTCATGGAGGGAGATGGGATTCCTTACATTCCAGGGGAGAACCTTTTGATGTCTACCAGCTGCTCAGGACACACCCCCCCCCAGTATATATATACTGGGGAAGAAGAAGGGGAAGGAAAGACATGGCAGACATAAAAAATGAAAGTAATATTACAGTCTTAATAATTCAATATGCTATTACTATGCTGTTCAGTATACAATAAAGCACAGCATTGTGGAGATAGGCTGCAAATTTTAAATTTGGCAGCAGAAAACAAACTTGAACTAGCCCTGGGCAGAAAAATACAATGAACTCAAGCAAAAGTAAAGCTGATATGATGTCTATGCCTGGGGTTTCCAGCATAGTGCAAATGGGAGCCAACCGTGCCCACAATTACTAACTTGGTAACTGCAAAGTGCCTGAGCTCCACTCCTGCCCCCTGCTTCCTTCTTGACTTCATCATGAAAACTGCATAGAACTGAAGGAGGGATTTTGAACACTGCCAAACATGGGTGTAGCCAAGGGGGGCAGGGAGGGACAGCTGCTCCCCAATCAATAAAAACACACAGCAAACTGAGATTCTGCCCCAACCCCAACGAAAGGTCTGTCTCCCCCCAACAAAAATCCTGGCTACACCCATGCTGCCAAGTGCAAGTTCCATTCAAACAAGCAACCAGGAGCACACTCTTAGCTATGCACTCACGATTGTTCCTTTGCAGCAGGGCTTGGGTATGGTGCTGTTGAAATTTGGCTTTCAGCAGGGATCAGCTCCACTCAGGAGAACCCAAGTTGATTCCAGTGGGGCTTGGATTTAAATTCAGCGCCAAATGCATTTGACAGAGATGGGCTCTACTCAGGAGTTCCTGTGAACTCCCAAGTGGAACCAGTCCCAACAGAGCTTGTATTGGGTGCCAAATTTAAAAGGTGCCAAATGCATAGTGCAAATAGGTGCAATTGTGCTCGCAGGGACTTGCTTGGTATCTGCTGGTTGAAAAGGGACAATCAGGAATGCACTCGAGTCCCAAATTGCTCCTTTGCAGCTGCAGATTTACCTCTTACACCATATGACATCAGGTGTGGGACAGGTGGGCATGGCTAGGAAAGATGGTCTCATGAGCCATTTGAGGAATTCTGGTGGTTTGGCTCATGGATTGGGGGTTCCTCATGTCCTGCCTTTTGGCTCCACCCAAAGAAGACAACATCCCTGCTTTCTGCCAGACATGAAAGGTGCCTCTGTATGTACAGCTGTATGCACACAGAGCTTCCATATGTCTAGTAACCCTGTGTGATGTAGAGGCATCACCAGCATGCCATTCCTTAGCTGGTGTATGCTGGGAATATTGCCCCGTGGATGCTGGAGAGTGGCTGTCAGAATTGTTACATTCTCTGTAGTTAGTAGTGCTGTCATTTTACACTCAACTTTTCTGCTGGGGGTACATAGTCTGCTGACATTATGCTTAGCTGGACCATTGGACTGATTGGCTATTAGGTTACTTAGAAACCTGCCAGGTTTGATAGATGGAAAGGGGACTATTTTGCGCTAAGGGCTCATGTGGCAGCGTAGTTACCTAGGTTCCTTCAAAGGAAATGAAAATGATATGATGGGGAGAATTTATCGATCTCACTCAGGGTTATAAAACATTCTGGTTGAAAAGGCAAGTGCTGAGCTTTTAGGTACAGCCTACCGAATTTTTGCTCCTTCAGTCTGTTACTGCAAATTCCTGCTCTTTCAGTGTCTACTTATGGACTGTACTAAGCCCCATAGGACTTCTACATAAGTGCAACCTGGGGCAAGTTGTCCCTAATTGTCCTCAACACTTTCTGGGTAGATCTACTACTTGTTGGACTGTGTTGGCCCAATGTGATCAAGTCCCAATGTGATCAAGGGGATTTATTTCTTAGTGCATAGGATTACAAAGACAAACAAACCCTTGGGGTTTTTTTTTGTTTTTTTGCATATCAGGCTGCTGCTAAACTCATAGGAACAGAGCCAGTAAAAAGAAAGCTGGCAGTTCAGCTGATGTCATGAAGTCTAGAAAGGTGCCTTAGGTTGTACATTTGCTGGGACAATAAGGCAAATGAGCATAAGCCAGGTCCTAACTTCAGCTTGGGAAAACTGGAACTCCTAGTGCTGATTTTAACTGGAATTAAACCTTCCTACCTCCTAACAAGCCGAATCTCAAACTGTTCCAAACAAGTTCATCAAAAATGCCGTATGTTTTTCTTTCCCCCTCCTAAAACAACCCTGTGATTTAGGTTAGACTGAGCGACAGCAGTTTGCAGAAGGTCACCAGCGAGCTTCATGGCTGTAGAAACTGGAACATGAGTCCTTGGAGTCCTGACTCAAAAAAGGAACAGGAACCTGTGGTCCTCCATGTTATCGGACTACAACTCCCATAACTCCTGACCACTGGCCATGCTGTCTGGAGAGCCGCAGGTTCCCCATTCCTGAAGTCTTAGCACACTTCCTTTTCTTTCAGCATTTTCCACCATCAGGTTCTTGAACATATCTCTGCAACTGTGACAACCACAAACTTTCTCTTTATTTTGAATAGAATATGAGGTTTTCTAATAAGCTACAACAGTAGTGGTTATACATGACCCACACATTACACTTTCATGTTTTACATGGGCAATGTACAGGACAAGTTACCGTAAATTGATCGCTTCCAGCATACAAATTGACCATTCTAGACCAAGGGAAAGTCCTTATAGCAGGATGCCTGCCTGGCCCGGACCACTTTCATTCATAACCACATATCTGAGAGGGAGACTTTGAAATGCTCTAGAGAAGGATGCCCAGCCACGAGCTTCTGATATCTGTGAAAAACATTTCCAAGTGCAGAAGCCCTAGTAACACGGAACAATTCGTTCCAAGTTTTCCTTCTAAGATATACTTTCTCCAGAACTTCTTCGACGTCCTCCTGTGGGGGCAGTTATTTACCCCCCCCCCCGCGATCATCCCGCACTAGTTCCATCTTGTACGTATTTACATCTGGGCACCATGATGGCTATTCATCTTGGCCACTAATGGAGCCTTCGAGACTCATCCTCTCATCCCGTTGACAGGCACGTTAATTGTCTGCCGCGAGCCGGAGACATTGATTTAGCATGCGAGCTAATTCTGCGGGACGAGACATGCTTCTGGCTTGCGTGGCTCGGCTGCCTCGCGCTTAGGACTTCTTCTTCTTCTTCTTGGGAAAGTCTAACCTGAATATTTGACAGGTGCAGCAGAGGGGGGCCGGCCGAGTTGCACCCAGAAATAAAAGACGGCCACGTTTGGAGCTCTCCCTTTATTGTCGCAGAAACAAGGCCTCTCTTCCCTCGCCTTCTCCCTTCCCAGGAGGCTTTGTGGTTTCGGAGGAGAAGCCTGGATCTTTCCCGCGCTGCTGCTGCTGCGGGAGCGAAGAGCACGTCTCTTTCTTTCTCGCGCGCCTGGAAGGGGGCTCCACTTTCCCGGTGGATCTGAATGCGGAGAGGGGGAGGCGGCGGCAGGAGGAGGAGGAGGAGGAGGAGGGCGCAGAGAGGAAGGGAGCGCGAGGGACTGGCTGCTGCCGCTTCTCCTCCTCCTCCTCGCCTACCGCGCACAGAGCCGGGCAGACAAAGGGGGGCGCGAGAGGGAGAGCGAGGGAGCTCCGCAGCCTCAAGGTCACTCGCTCCCCTCCCTGGCACAGCAGAGGGAAAAGAGGCGCGCGCGGGAACTAAGCTGCCCTCCTCCTACGCTGCCGCCGCCGAGCCCCCCATTCCCAGTGCTGCCCTCTCCTCCTCCTCCCCGCGCCCCTCGCCTTGCCAGCCTTCTCGGTTTCCCGCCCCTTTCCCCACCCTGCCCGTTCCCGCTCGCTGCGTGCGCGCCCGGCGGGCTGCGTGAGGTTTGCCGGGAGCCCTTCAGGCGCGAAGCCACCACCAGCTCCTCAGCCCGCCGTCGCCGGCACTTGGGCGGCAGCGGCAGCCCGCCGTGGAGGGTCCCCTCGCGGCGCTGCTCGGCTCTTTCCTCGCCCGCCAACCCCCTTTCCTCAGCCGGGGTGCTCCGGGCTTTTGGGGGACACCATGCCGGGGGCGCCGACGGCTCCCAGGTCCCCACCGCCGCCCGGCCACCGCCAGCCCCGGCGCGACCGCGCGGGGGGCGCTCGTCGGCTCTCGGTGGCGGGATAATGTGCCGTCTTCGCCGCCGCGCCTGCTGGTCGCCCACCCGAGAGGCCCCGAGTCGCCGCCATGTCCCCCCCAGCCTCGGCGGCCGCGGCCAGCAGCAGCGAGAGAGGCAGCAGCGCCTCGGTGCCTCCGGAGGAGGCGGAGGGGGCTCGAGAGGAGGTGAGGACAGAGCCGAGCTACCTGCCCTCGCCGGGCGGCCCTTTGCAAAACACGTTGTAACCGTCTGCATGTGACCGGCTTTGCATGGCACGCTCATTGCATCGCGATGAGGCTCCCTCCGCTCCGGCACGGGGCTTGGCTTGCACCCCGGCTCTAAGCGGGCCAGGGCGCTTTGCATACACAGGTACGCAATCTTTCGCTCGCACCGTCGCCTTCCCTGTCCGACGCCGCGCTCGGGGGTCCCTGGGAGCAGAGCAGGATGGCCCCCGTCGCCTTCCTTGCAAAACCCTAACGCCTGGGAGCGGGTGGGGGGGGGGTGTGGGACGGGCGGGTGTCTGGGTCGTTCTTTTCGCCTTGGCTCATTTGACTGTTTAGGATGAACTCATTTGGAACACTGTGCCCTTTCGGTCCTGCGCTGCCAGTTGCTAACAGTTCAGAATATACACTTTGTATGTTCCCTCCAACCTTTAGTAATCTCTGGGCGCAGATTTATATATTGCCTCTTGACACACTTTAGCCGCTGAAAGGGTGCATTTGTGCCACCTTTTCATGCCAGTGAGGGATTTGGGGGTTTTCATCCCCTAGTTGAGTCTTGAACCAATCAGAGGATGGTAACTGATGGTCTAGATACCGTTAAATTAACCTGGGATGATTTGTGTGTGAGTCTGCAAACGGCGAATTTATCTGCAAAAGGATAGCTGAAGTGTGTGAAGAAGGGACTAAACCTATCTGGAGTAGGCAACTCCTACTCGCTGTGAGGTGGTGATTGTGCTTCTTCTTGGTGAGAATTGCAGGACTGAGTTATCTAGGACTCTGGCTGCAAAGGAGTATAGAAGGAGGCATGGTTGCTCAGAGTGTGGAATGTTGCATGTGCTATTTGGTCACTTCCTTGCACTGTTCATGTAGAAATGTTAGTGATCTCCCACCCCCAGTGAATGCCTATTGCAGTGATCCAATCCTCACATATCTGTAAGCATGCTGGTGTGCTTTTAATATATGTATATAAATATGCAACAGGTTAATGGAAATGCATAAGAGAAACTGTGAACAGAGCCAGTTCAGGTGAAGCCAAGTGGATGCTGTAGAAATGGAGAGCTAGGAAGTAAGGGGTGTGGCTTTCCACATAAGTGTTTCAGGCAAATATTACGCTGACTTTCTCATCACATCATCTGTTACTGGATCTTTTTTTTTTTTTTAATTGGAGATGGCAAGGATTGGACCTGGGACATTCTGCATACAAGGCATAGGTTCTACCACTGAACAGACGCTTATCTCCCTAACTGTTCCTATGAACTTCGTGTTAAGATAGGTAGCAGGTACACCTCAGAGGCAGTGGGTGTTTTCTGTCATCCCTTGTACTATGGAGTCTATGCGTGGGAACAGCTGTCAATGGTGTATCTTGTCAGCATTCCTGCTTTCACTGGAACGAGGAGGAAAACCACACGTCTCCTTTGACCTCCTTTTCTTACATCTTTGCATGCATCACAGATAGTTGGCGGCAGCGCTTGTATGTGTAGATGTAGCTAATTAGTGCTATGGTTTCTATCCCCACATTTTATGTATCTTTGGTGGAGGGGGAGAGAAAAAAACTCAAGTATCAACAGCTCACCGAAGTTCAGGATTTCTGAATCATTCGCATTATCACTTAGCAGTCTTAGTTATGATACTCTAATTGCTTTGCCCTTCAAGATAGTTAAATGGATTCTTTCCTCCAGTTTTTTTAAAATAGGAAAGGTATCTTTACTGAGGGATGGTAGTTCTCATCTGCTTGAAGGATCATTGGAACACCCCAGGGTGATTAATCTATAATGATGATGATGATGAAAAGGTTTGATATAAGAATGCCAGGATTTTTGCCTGGGAATGAAGTCCCCAGGAAAGATGTGTGTGTCTGAAGCAGTGCAGTGAATATTGCTTTCCTACTGTAGTAGGAAGTATGTGTAAGGCCATAGCAGTTCTATGGACAGAGCTAGTAGCTGATGTTCCTAGTGAATTGACGCTACATAATATTTATAGTGAAGGTTTGATGTATTTGAGGAAATGTCTGTGACTGAGTTACTTTTTCTATCTAGTAGCTCCATTAATACATCTCTATACAAACTTCCTGTGTTAATGTAGACCTGTCCTTCATCATTCCCCATCACTCTTTAAATGTGTATTGATCAGTTGGTGTTGGACTTCACACAAGCAGTTCTCTTTCAGTGCACACATACACCTGTTTGCTATTTCATGCCTAGCACTGCCAGCCCCCTTCTCATCTAGCTCTGCCATTTGGATCCAGAATTGACCAGCATCTTCCCTCCAGTGCTGTTCCACTAGAGATTTTCTAGTAAGGCTTTCGACACATCTCCCAATTCTGATCAGGGTCAGTGGTGATGAGAGTCCCAACAACATCTGGAAGGCCCAATTTCCCCCCCCCCCAAACTCTGGCATAGCAAGACATATGGGAGAGTTGGCGGTTTGTTAAAGAGAGCAGGAGACTTTTGCAAAGCCAACTGTGGTAGAATTGGAGAGGTGAAGGTGACTGGCAAAGATGTAATGGCAGATAAGGGCATAAAGATCAGGTGGGACAGAGTCATTGTGACCTTTCTATGTAAGGCAAGGCAAATGTGCTGGATGCCCAAGGGGGCAGGAAACAGAGTAAGGATTAGAACATGGGCAGGTAAACTAAGGCCCGGGGGCCGGATCCGGCTCAATCACCTTCTAAATCTGGCCCGCGGACGGTCCAGGAATCAGCATGTTTTTACATGAGTAGAATGTGTCCTTTTATTGAAAATACATCTGGGTTATTTGTGGGGCATAGGAATTCATTCTTTTCTTTTTTCTTTCTCAAAATATAGTCCGCCCCCCCCCCACAAGGTCTGAGGGACAGTGGACCAACCCTCTGCTGAAAAAGTTTGCTGACCCCTGAATTAGAAGGAATGTCACACAGATTGAACAGTGGGAGAGATGAGTGATTTTGGCATTTTGGACAAAGATAAGAGGACGCAAGGTTTGAGTAGGGTAGAATTAGAGGAGTGAAGGGAAGGTGGCTGGTAAAAATATAATGGAAAATGAGGGTGGTTAAGGTCAGAGATGATCACTTGATAGTTAAACACTACTACTCAGCCTTGAGCCGTTCTACTCTTAACAGTGTGGTCAGAGTTAGGCATTCTTTAGCCCATTGAAATCTATTTTGTTTTGCCTAGTTTGAGTTGTAAGTCTTTCGCCTCTCCTGAAAAGGAACTGCTTTCCCCCCAGCTAAATTATGACATCATTTTGTAATGTAGGCTAATGCTTACTCTGGGACTGAGGCAAGAACTTGACCTCCTTTGACCTGAGCAGTATATGACACTGTAGGTCTGCAAAAGACAAAGTCACTCAGTGTGACTGCCTTAGGAGAAAGAAAGGAAAAAGATTTCTGGCTGAATTGTATTTACTATTCAGTTCTATTTTCAGATAAATGCAGTGGCTGGTGAAAAGGCTTTGGATTGAAAGCCAGCCTGTGGTTACTGAATAGGGACATGGTGCGCCAACTTTGCAGTTCTCTGTTAATGTGTTTTACAGTGCAGTCACACACACGACTACTCGGAAGTAAGTCCCATTGAGTTCAGTGAGACTTATTCCCAGGTATGTTTAATAGGATTGCAGTCTTTGATGGACTTTCTCAACATAGTCCAGCATTTTATTTTATTTTGCTGTGCTGGGATGGAGTTGAATTCAGGTCATGCAAAGGAGAGAGAGGAGGGCTTCTCAAAGGCATCACTGTCAGTTTTCTCAAGAAAAAAGGAAAGAGCATGAACCTGCTCAAATGTAACACAAAACAAGGAAAGATGGCTTAGGTGCTGGCTGGAGTTCCATGGTCCTTGAGACGTGAACTTGAGGAAGGTGCTTAAAATACTGGCCTGGAGTGGTTAGGAGGGGATTGGGGCTTTACTACTGAAAACTGTTCGGGAGTTCTGCCATTCCATTTGAGAAACATGGAGGTACAGAACAGTCCTTTGCTGGCATTAAATAATCATGCAGATATTCAAATCTGCTTTGCAGGGCATAAATCCCATTAACTTCAACACAAGACGCAAGATGCGCAGTATTGCTACCTAAATGTTATGAATAGTGAAGAAAACTCCCCCAAGTTGAGAAGTCCTTCCAGTGTTGCCTCTGTACAAGACAGTTCTGAGATGAAATGTTCCTCAGCACTCTCATTTCCTTTGGGCTTTGCAGGGAAAGCTGCTTGATTTGGTGCTTTAGTAACTAGGGCTGGAGTCCCTCATGGTCAAAGCCTACAGGGAGGCACTGAAAAATAACATTAGGAAGTTGGAAAATAGGAAAATGAAGCCGAGAGGGAGCTGCTGTGATGTCCTAGGAGGCACCTTGCATTTTCAACATCACCTAGCAAGACACTGCTTTTCATGAACTTTTTGAACAGTCCTCAGTGAGATTAATAGGATGTCTAAGCCATTGCATTGCCAGGCAAGATGTGATTCCAATGCATAGTTCACTTTTCCTTTTTACTGGCTAACAATGTGACACAGATACATAAGTGCTGATTCTGCACCTCAGTGCTCCTTTACGTAGGCTATTGAGGAGAAGCTTAGATTACTTCTCTCCCCCACACCCCGAAACACATTCTGCTGTTTCTGATAACAACCAGGACCAGATACCTGGAATGAGCTGTGGGTTTTCAAAACAGAAACATAGGAACTTCCTTTTACAGAGTTAGACCATTGGTCCATCTATCCCTGTACAGTGGTACCTTGGGTTACATATGCTTCAGGTTACATACGCTTCAGGTTACACACTCTGCTAACCCAGAAATACTGCTTCAGGTTAAGAACTTTGCTTCAGGATAAGAACAGAAATCGGGCTCCGGCAGCAGCAGGAGGCCCAGTTAGCTAAAGTGGTGCTTCAGGTTAAGAACAGTTTCAGGTTAAGAACGGACCTCCGGAACGAATTAAGTACTTAACCCGAGGTACCACTGTATTGTCTAATCAATTGGTAGCAACTCTCTGTAGTCTCAGACAGGAGCCTTCCCCAGCCTTATGTGTGGACAGAACCTGGAGCTTTTTGCCCGCAAAGTTCATGCCCTGAGCAACAGCCTTTCCCTTAAAAATCACATTAACATAAAATCCTTTTTGCACTGTTAATGCCAAAATTGCTTTGCCTGTCCTAACAATAACCATATGAAGTAGACCACCATTATTCCCATTTTACAGATGGGGAACTGAGGTCAATGCCAAAGGCCACAAGGAAATTTACGTCTAATTTAAATCCAGTTCCAATTGCTACGTCCAACACAACAGTCAATGAACCCCCTGCTTTGCATGCTGCCCCTTGGTTGTACTTTTATTTTCTTCTGTGCAAGGTGGGCCATGGATGGAACAAACAGTATCTGAATTAGAGTCATACCTCATCCCCAGCAGAAGCACAGCAGGTCATGCTTTATTTTCCTCCTGCACTTAGAAGCACCACTTTGCAATGAAGTAGGCATTACCTTTGGGGACCATTGATGTAATGCGATTTTCTTAGACAGAGCCTGGCTCTCACAACAGTTCCAGTGTTTACAAGCCTGCTGAAAGTGCAGAAATTTTCTAGAGGTGATTTAAGGAAAAGGTGAAGCTGTTGTGTGCCTAGTCTGACATTTCATTACTGAAGGGGAAGAACATGCCAGATTATGTCTTCCCCTTCACCAAATGAATTTGAAAGTAGAAGGACTGTAGTTTAGTGGAAGGTCCCATGGTTCAATTCCTAACAACTCCGGGCTGAGAAAGATTCTTGGCTAAAACCAATTAGTGTGAACCAGTGCTTCCCAACTGGTGGTCTGTGGACCCCAGGGGATCCATGACTTGGCTCTTGAAAAACAGGGGGTCTGCTAATTGGGAACCACTGGTGTAGACAGTTCTCATCTCAGAGGGACCAGTGATCTGACTTGGTATAAGGCAGCCCTCTGTGTAAATCAGAACCCTAGCAAGCACCAGTTGGTGCCTCTGAATCCAGTGCTTTGCTGGGAAGGACAAGCCCCTCTTAAGATGTGAATGCTCTGCAATGCCTCCATCTAGGTGCAGGTTGTATATATATGTAAATAAGGCATATATCAGGGACGCGGGTGGCGCTGTGGGTTAAACCACAGAGCCTAGGACTTGCCAATCAGAAGGTTGGCGGTTCGAATCCCCGCGACGGGGTGAGCTCCCGTTGCTTGGTTCCTGCTCCTGCCAACCTAGCAGTTCGAAAGCACGTCAAAGTGCAAGTAGATAAATAGGTACTGCTCCGGCACGAAGGTAAACGGCGTTTCTGTGCACTGCTCTGGTTTGCCAGAAGCGGCTTAGTCATGCTGGCCACATGACCCAGAAGCTGTACGCCGGCTCCCTCGGCCAATAAAGCGAGATGAGCGCCGCAACCCCAGAGTCGGTCACGACTGGACCTAATGGTCAGGGGTCCCTTTATCTTTACCTTTTTAAGGCATATATTATAAAGACATCATAGTCACTGATGCATCTCAAAAGTGAACACAGACCCTGCTAAGCACTCCTGATACCCCAGGAATCTTGCACTGCTCATGCAGATTGAGGTGGCGTGTAGCAATACTATACTAACTACCCACAGCTCTCCAGTGTTTAAGAGTCTTTCCCAGCCCTGCCTAGCGATACTGTACTAGGGATTGAAACTGGGGTCTTCTGCATGCAGATATATGCTGTACCACTGAGCTATGGTCCCTCCTACTTACCTACTTCATGATTTGTTAACTTCTCTGCTGGAGGTTTTAACTTTACCAAGCCTGTGCTTATTATGGGTGGGTTGGTGCATTGATCTGTTTCTGTGCTAAGAAATCGGGTGCAATTCTGAGCCAGGCAGACAAGGGTATCAGGGAATTTTTATTGTGGATCAGACCATTCTTTTTGTTATTATTATTATTACTTATTTATTACATTTATTTATATACCACCTTTCTCTTCCAAGGATCTCAAGGTGGGGGGTACATGGTTCTCCTTCCCAGTTTATCGTTACAACAACAACAACCCTGTGAGGCAGGTTTAGCTAAGAGATGGTGACTGGCCGAAGGTCACCCAGTGGCTAAGTGGGGATTCAAACCCCGCTCTCTCTCAGGTTCTAGTCCAACATTCTAACCACTACGCCACACTGACTCTTGCAACAACAACTTGCAACAAGGGTCTGAAAAAATGTGAATCTTCCAGTGAGAATGTACCAGCAGCTGTACTCTCCCAGTTGTGCTTCTCTTGGAATACAGATGGGAAACCCCAAACTGGGGACCGGTCGCTGCCCTCAGAAACACAGGAGCAGAAACATAGAATCAGGAAAGCCCAAAGAAGACAGTAGCAGTTTTGCTTGGCATCCAGTTGTGATTGAGAGGAGTAGCCAAACCTAGCTGTGTTTACTGTTCTAAATAGGCCGGCTAGATTTGGTACTGTAGGTGGACTGAGCCAGCCAGGAATGCTCAGCACAGATCTGCTGAGCCACTCGAACGAAGTGCTCTTTCGCCTTTTCCATCTGCTTCGTTCTCTCGGTGCTCTTTCTGGTGTGAAGAAAGTCCCCATCTGACACAGAGCCAACCACTTGCTTTCTGGGAGCAGGATGTTGCCTGGAGACATAATTAACTCAACCCAAGAGGCCGATCTTATTTTGTGTTGATATGGAGGGTTAATGATGGTCTCAACACCTGGCAATCCGGCTTGCTAAGAAGCACTAGATACTTTCCATTCTTAACAAACAAAAAATAAAAAACACAACTGAACAAAACTAGAAATTTGGAAACCCAGGGAAACAGAGTGTTTATGTTATTATTATTACTATTATTATTACTATTATTATTATTATTATTATTATTATTATTATTATTAGGTCTACTATCTTTCTGTTGGATAGAAGCATCACTTAAAATAATATTCCCAACAGATAGCCAAACATCAGAACTCCAGAGAGAGGCTCTTTCCTTGAACTTGCAGAGCATGGAAACTCATTTCTCTGTGTCTCACTTGAAAGCTGTTACGTGTCCTTCCATTGTTATCTAGATTACATCACTCTAAGGTACTGGGGAAGAAGACCTGCTTTTGCTCCATTCAAAAAGACTTAAAGAAAGTCCAGCTGTCAAGAGCAAACTGCCTAGTAAAAGGAACTAATATGAAACATTTATACTCAAATCTTGCCCCACTAACCCTCTCAGGTCTAACCCCCAGCCTTACAACAGTAGAACAGATGTTCTCAGCATTCCTCCAGCCACCTTACAGAGGCCCTTCTTGCTTAAACAAAATTATATAACCAAAGTACAAAATACATTGCAGTAAAAGAGATACATCCCCGCCCTTTGGTTTCACAATCATTTTTGGATTCACAGTACATATGGAAAAAATAAAAGAAAATGCTAGGCATTTCTGAGTCCAAGAGATGAAACGTACCATCATGTTGTGTGTTGTGATGTTCTCGGGTTTTTGTTATACTTCTGGGCAGATTTATAGTGCTTCAGGGAGGTCCAGCAGCTGTAGTTTCTCATAAGATGTCCCCATCCTTCAATCTCACCTATCAGACTTCCCACACTTTTCTCTGTGGTGAAGCCCCACCTCTTGGACTTTCACTCTTTGGAGGTACAGTTGATGCCAACACTCCATTTCAGTGCCAGCTTAAAACTCATTTATTTATTTGTTGTGGCTTTTGTTGGTTTCTGTTTAGGTAACTCTAGCCAGCCCTGTGCATTAATTTCCCGACCTCGTTCTGTGGGTGTAGAAATTGGTGTCTTAACTATTTTATTGGGATTGTTTGTGTATTTTCATGACATTATGCTTTTAGGGATGTACTCTGCCCTGAGACCATTTGATGAAGGTCAGTCTAAAAAGGCTTTAATGAACAAAAATGTCAAATACCATGGTGTGGTCCTAATTTCAAAAGCTCCTTACAAGCAAGCCGTCCAGACCTCTGAGAAGAGCTATTTGTCCCTTTCTCAGCAGCCAGCTAGGTGTGGGGGGGGGGGGGAAGATGGCCTGTGAGAAAGTGTATGAGAGAAACAGGGAGGTTCCACCCACTTCTGTGCCACTTACCTGCTGCCCCTTCCACATAGATTAGCCCCAGAGGAATGCAGACGTCCGCAGAAAAAAGGGTGGTCAGAGTCAGGGGTGTTCATTTGAATGGCTCAGTTTAAAATACTACAGTGAAAAATATATGGAGACATGCTTTTTGATGTCTGTCTCTCCCCTCCCACAGGAAATCAAGGGTATAAAAGCAGATTTATATTTTGTGTTTTGGAATGTTTCATCCTTTAATATAAATACGAACAGCTCCTTCTAGAGAAATCTGGCTAATAACCCTGAAGATGACAACACGGCCAATGAGAAGGCTGCTTCTTGCATCCTGTTAACATGGAAGATTTATACATCAGGGCTGGCTAGTCTAGAGTCACTCTCAGAAAATGTGAGATATACAAAAATAGAACAAGCAGCTTTGAAGCAGGAGAGAAACTGTGGTTTGTAAATGCATTTCCATTTCAGTCACCTGCAATTCTATAAGCAGTGCATGGATGGTGCTGAAAACAAATCAGTCTTCTTTTATTTGTAACCACATCTTTACTGTTTCACCCATCCAGGATTGAAGATGTGGTAGAAATGCAAGTGCAGGAATTTGACCTGTAGCATCAGGAATTATTTATACCACTGGAACATTGTGAGTTTAAAGGGCATGATTTGCGCCCATCTAAGGTACAAAGGTTGGGAGCTCTTTTGAGGGGACAGTACTCACCAGTATAAAGTACCATCACCTCTTTTTGATGCCCATGGTGGCCATTTTGTGCTGTTGCCAAATCACTTTTATCAAGATAGGAGTACCAGCATCTCATTTTTCTTCGAAAAAAAGTACTGGAGATATAATCCAAATGTTTTGGATTGCAACTCCCATCTTCCCTGACCATTGGCCATGCTGGCTGGGGCTCATGGGACGTATAGTCCAAATTTTCTGGAGGGTAACGCATTAGCTGACTCTGGAGAGAGTCTTCAGTTCATCTCTTCAGATATCCCCAGTACTAGAAAATAACATGGGGTTGTACTGGGCAGAAAAAAGGGCATGGATATAAACATTCTCAGCCTTCTTTCGCTTTCCAGCAACAGTGTAAACAGAGTTCCTGAAGCATTTGATTACAGGTCTCTCATCTCCTAGTGCACAGGGCATGCACCTCTTGCATTTGTGCATACAGAACATCCCTCTATACTTAGCAGGGGTTCCCAGTACCCTGAGTAGGGCAAAGGGGAGCTTCCCTTCCTGTCTCTGTACAGGAACATCAGGCACTGGAGAATGGTGGAACATTGCAAGCTATTATCTTCTCTTTAGTGTGAGATTCCAGGCCCTTTATTGTGTGCATGATCAAATGGATGAATGCATAAAGAAATGCTTTCAAAATGAATCCTAGACTGGAGGTATGTGTGAGTCCAAAAAGCTTGGTTATTTCCAGGTTGGCTATGTTGATTTTGCTTCTGTTGTAGGTGATACAGAAATATGTGTGCTTAATACTCACCTGACTGCCTTCCTCTCATAGAAGGGCAAGGAGCCATAACTAGGTCTGTCAGGTGAACATAATGGATCCCATCACCATTAATTTTTGTTACTGACTCTTGAGTAGATTTCACTGGACAAGGAGGTAGCTGGCTGGCCTGCACTTGCAGCAAAGAGTGGCAGTGGATTGCAAGCAGCATTCCCATTTTTCAAGAAAGACTTCAAATGATGGAAAATGTCTGGAGGGAGAGAGGGAGAAGAATGGGGCAATCTTTCCCATCCTTTGTTGTAGTATGAGTTAAATAATGGAACAGTCATCCAGCTGCTCCATTCAGATTCGAAAGAGAATCGTAGCTTCCAGACCAGGTTGACATGCCCCAAGGCCATATTTCATGAGCACTTTTGAGGGGGATGTGCAGTGGCAGCCCAAGGATGGCAAGAAGTGGGTACAGGTTTCTTATTACAACAACTGGAGGACATACTATATGGGTCCTAGGAAAAGATGACACATGAGGCAGGCCTCCTTCTCTCGCCTGCCAAATGAGAGGCGTTTATCCTGAGTAGCCTTTAAGTGAGATTTCATGCCTCTGGGGATGCCCATCTGTGACTTCTTCTCTAGCTGGTTAGTTGCCAATGCTAATCAAGGCGCCGGTGCAGCTCTGTGGCAATTCTTCTTTCCCTTCACTGTATAGTAATTTCTCTTTCTGTTCTCTCTTTTCCCCGCCCTGGAGAAGCAACGGCCTGTGAAGCAGTCGCTCAGCAAGTCGCTCTGTAGGGAGTCACACTGGAAGTGCCTGGTGCTCTCCCTCCTCATGTACGGCTGCATGGGAGCCATGACCTGGTGCCATGTGACGAAGGTGACCCGGCTGACCTTTGACAGCGCCTACAAGGGAAAGTCCATGATGTACCATGACAGCCCCTGCTCTAATGGCTACATCTACATCCCCTTGGCCTTCTTGGTGATGCTCTACGTTGTCTACCTGGTGGAATGCTGGCACTGCTACACCCGCAATGAGCTCCAGTACAAGGTGGATGTGGAGAGCGTTCACGAGCGCGTCCAGAGGATGCAGCAAGCCACCCCCTGCATCTGGTGGAAAGCCATCAGCTACCACTACGTCAGGAGGACTCGCCAAGTCACCCGCTACCGCAACGGGGACGCATATACCACCACCCAAGTGTACCACGAAAGGGTCAACACCCACGTGGCAGAAGCAGAGTTTGACTACTCCAATTGCGGGGTGAAGGACATCTCGAAGGACCTGATTGATCTGGAGAACTTCCCGGCCACCCGGCTCCGCTTCACCAAGTGCTTCAGCTTTGCCAACGTGGAATCTGAGAACTCCTATCTGACCCAGAGGGCCCGCTTCTTCACAGAGAACGAGGGACTGGATGACTATATGGAGGCAAGGGAAGGCATGCATCTTAAGAATGTGGACTTCAAAGAGTACATGGTGGCCTTCTCAGACCCAGACAACCTACCTTGGTACGTCTCCCACTATGTCTTCTGGGTTGCTGCTCTCTTGACTTTGTCTTGGCCCTTGCGGGTCTTGAATGAGTTCCGCACTTCCTACGTCCACTACCATGTAGAGAAACTCTTTGGGTTTGATTATGTGGCAGTAACACCGGCTGAAGAGCGCCCTTTCTGTCGGAGGATGCCCCGGGTCAACACGGTGGACAGCACTGAGCTGGAGTGGCATATCCGGTCCAACCAGCAGCTGGTGCCCAGCTACTCTGAGGCAGTCCTCATGGACTTGGTGGGACTGTCTAGCTGCACTACCTACTCCTCCTGCCGCTATGGGAGCTACAGACAGAACTGTGAGCAGTGCCACAGGACTATAAGCAGTTCTTCCATCTTCTCCCGCAGCGCCCTCAGCATCTGCAACGGCAGCCCCAGAATCCCCTTCAGCAGCAGCCGCTTCTCACTGAGCCGTCTCTACGGCTCACGGCGCAGCTGCCTTTGGCAGAGCCGGAGTGGGAGCCTGAACGAGCAGAGCTGCCCAACTGAACAGACCCGCCTGTCCAGCCAAGTAACTGTGGAGGAGGAAGACCCTCCTCCTTACCAGGACGCCCTCTACTTCCCCATCCTCATCGTGCACCGAAACGAGGGCTGCCTCAACCATGACCACCGCCATCTCCATCGGAATGGGTCCTGCGTGGAGACCTCGCTGTGAGGGCATGAAAAGTACCTACAGGAGAAGTGCCATGTGCCCAGATGTGGGGAGGTGGTTTTTTTTTGGGGGGGAGCAGATAAAAAGAGAGGTCCCAACACATCCCATGTGAATCAGAGAGAATGGCTCCCTCTTATCATCCCACAAAGGACTCAACAGCTCCTGAGCTCCGTTCTGGCTCTGTAATGGCTTTGATGTGAGGTGGGCAGCTAACACCACCATCAAAACTACTGCACAGAACTAAACACTGACAGCCACATGCAAAAAACAAAAAAATCTGAAGGGAAGGACAGTAACAGCCCAAGTATTGGGTGTGTGTGTCTTTCTTCCTAGCCTCTAGCTAACCAGGCCACCTTGACAATATCTGTCTAGCAGGAGCAGTCCCTGCCCCATAATTATGATTATTATTGTGGGGAGGGGACGTCATCCAATCTTTGTAGAGTCACACACTTTGGCAGTTGAATTCATGGCAGTGTAGCATGTTTCCTTCAGAAGCAAGGCAATTAACTGCACTGGTTTCCCAGGCAAAAGGAGCTGAGAAATAACAGAAGCAACTAGAAGCCAGGCCGCCTTCCTTTTTCTAAACCATGCTCCGACTGTTACGCTGTTCTCAGCTGCTGGGGATGCGAAATCTTAGGATGTCTCCTTGGAAAGCCTCGATGTTTCACATCTGAGAATCAGCATCCCATAGGTAAAGCTCAAAGCATTTAAAGTACTTACTTCATTATGGTAGCAGAAAGCAGAAACGAACAGGGAATTTGCAAAGGAAACCCCACACTTTTAATAGAATGCAGTCTTCTTTCCAAACCCAGAAGAAAGGCCAGTACACAAAGGAAAGCAGTTGAATTTGCTAGGCATCTGCTGGTGTTGGGAGAGATGTCATGGGGAGGTGAGGATGAACTGGGAAGCTGGGAGCTCTGAAGTGAATGAAAATGTGTTGTAATGAACGCAGGCAGGGAGGAAGTCTGGTATCAAGGGAGATTCTGAGAGGTTCAGCTGCAGTTTATCTACTCATACAGGAGAAGGTTGGTGTGTAAGGCAGAGGGGTGGTGTGCTTGTGCAAGGCTGAATTTTACTTAAAGTCAAGCTTGTCTGCTTGATGGTGTTCTCTGGAATGTGAAAGGAGGCAGTTATACAGAGCATAAAAGAGAAATTGTGTTTGAGAAAGTGTGTATATGTGAGAGTGCGAGAGATTCTTGAAACCCTCTTTCTTTCTGGTGGAAGAATGAGGCAATAGCAAGAGAAATAACTTGTTATAATTCATATCCCTTAAGACAGGAGGCTCCAAGGAGTTTTGAGCTCCTTTGTAATGGGAAGACACTTTCGTTACGGAGTGTCCCACCCTCCTAAATTAATGGACAGTATAAGGAACCACTAAATAGTTTTCTGAGGTTCCTGAAACCATCCAAACCCTTGACAATACAAACAACACAATCCTATGCACAGTACCTGGGACTAAGCCTCATTACAATCAATGGAACTTCCTTCTGGGTAGACACATACAGGATTGCAGTGTTAGTCAAAGAACAGAAACATGCAAATGGATCTTTTTGCATTCCAGTGAGATTAAGTCCTGTCTATAGTAGGGCATTAGCAAGCAGATCAATTCCTTCTTCACTGGAGGAGAACAACTGTTCCTTTCATTTTCTACTCTGACATTATTTAGCATAAGAAAGATAGGCACTGATCTCAGAACTCTATCATGCTGAACTTGCTTTTAAAAATAGAGTTTTGCTCACATTCTGGCTTATTTGCATTTTGTGTTACATTACTTCATCTAGCAAATAATGCCTCTGCACTTTTGAGTAATTTTGGTATAATATTGAAACACGTCACCCCAATTTCCACAAGCGGTGCAAGATTCCAGGGGTAGCAGACGTGCTTACTAGGGTCTGTGTTTCCTTTTGGACAAGGAGGTACAGCGGAGAATGTAGTGCCCGTAATATAGGATTAATTTGCACAAAACTTGAGTTTTCCGGAACTGTTATTCAAGCTGGATATTCAGTAAAATAGGAAAGGGAAGTGTGAGAGAAAACCGGCTGTTTTGAACACAGTTGCTTGCAGGGAAGTACACCTGTGTATCAAGCCTGGTGTCAGATGCAGGTCAACATGAAGAAGCAGAGTCAGTTGTCAGTCAAGTTAACTCTTTATTCAAGGAAATGGCATACAATTCAGCAACACTTCCCTGTAGGTCTTGCCCCCATAGAGCAGATGCCAGGACACTGAAGGTCCCTGCATTCTACCCTTTCTAAGACTTCTCCTTTCCCGTATGTTTCTCAAGCAGTCTCAAACTGTGCCTACCTACCTCTGGCCTCTGTTCTTGGAGACCAGCAGGGAGGGGAGCTTGTCACAGCAGGAGAGGGAGATTCCTGGGATTCTTCAGCAGCCTCTTGCCCCCTCTCCTCTGCTTCAGCCTCGGAGTCTGAACTGCTCTGTCACTGGCTCTTCCTGCTCACTAAACCCTGTTGCCCCTTCGGCATCCAGCCCCTCCTTCCAATCGTCTCCCTCTGACCTCTCCACCACCAATCCCCAGGCTCTGAGCCATCCTCCTCTGGAACTTCCCTTGGGGGTTCCTTGGCGGGTGCCTCTCACTACGCCTCATTGTCCAGCCAGTCCTTGACACTGTGATGTCGTTTAGGATCAGAATGCTAAAATACATGAATGTGGGATTTGAGGCTGAGCATGAAGATAACCTGTATCAAAGTCTATTGTCTGCATAAAGCAGCAGTTGTTATGTCTCTTGTGTGACCGTAAACATTTTTTGAAGAGTGTAGCATCTGGAATTGCCGGCCTCGCATTCATTCCACTTTAGAGTAATGTCTGATCTCCAGGTTATTTACGCCTGAGATGACAATTTATTTGGCAACAGGTTTGATGGCCTGATCTGCTCTTATAGTGACAGCCTGTTCCCTCATATGTAACCTGAGTTCTCTCAGCTGCGTCTTAATCTCATTATTTCTCATTCATTGACCAAATAGCACAATTGACCCTGCTCCTCTGTTTGGCTTCTGGGTCTGGCAGTGCACAACTTTTCCTTGTCTTTCTAGACTTTTTTCCCCACCATACTGTGTTGGACCATCCTGATCCAGAGGGTTACCAGCATTGGGAAGCTATTTAGGGGTCAGCAAACTTTTTCAGCAGGAGCCCAGTCCACTGTCCCTCAGACCTTTTGCTGGGCCGGACTATATTTTGAAAAAAAATATGAACATTCCTATGCCCCATGAATAACCCAGAGATGCATTTTAAATAAAAGCACATATTCTACTCATGTAAAAACACCAGGCAGGCCCCACAAATAACTGTCGGGTAGCCGATGTGGTGCTCTCCAGATGTGGTTGGACTGCAACTCCCATCAGCCCAATTCCGCATGACCAGCGGTGAGGGATGATGGAAGTTGTAGTCCAGCAACATCCAGTGGACATTTTGTTGACTGCCCCTCAGTGTAGTTGTCACGAGCACCACCCACCAATCTGGAAAAAAATGGACATTCAGAAGTTTGAATGTAGTCTTAGTTTTGTTGTTTAAAGAGGTGTGCATGCACGCACGTGTAAGAGAGAAGTATATTCTTTTAATTTTTGTTTTTCCTGTGCTGACTGCCTTGAATAATTTGTTGTTAGGGCACTGAATTATCTATTGAAATTGTACAACTTGTGAGATAATAACCTCCACTATTGCCACAAAAATGTGGCTTTTTCACAATGATGCAACTTTTTCAGTGTTCTTCACCTGATATCTTCGCAGCACCTGCTACTGCGTTGCTTCATGTTGCAGATCTTTGAAAAGCTTGCAGGACTGTCCTGAGTTCATGTTACCATGCCTAGTCCTAAATGCTGGTGCAGAATGCATATTTGCTCATTTTTCACATGTGTTGAAAGTGATCTTTCATTGCAAGAAAGAAATGTGCTGCTAGCATGGTTTTGTGACACAAAGAAGAACCCCTGTGAAACCAGGCCAGTTTTGTAATAATTTATTACAAAGGCACATACTATAGTATAAAAAGTGCAAAATAGTCTCTCCTTGCAATTAGAAGTGCCATGCAGCAAGCTTTTAATTGGTTACCATGTGTTTCCTGATGGTCTGTATCCTCTCCTATAGCCTGATCCTATGTATGCTTACTCAGAAGTAAGTACCACTGTGTTCAGTGGTGCCTACTCACAAGTAAGTGGACTTAGGGTTGCACCATTATTTATTTGTTTATTTCATAAAATTTATATATTGCTTGATTGTAGGGGGGAGGACTTCCCAAATGGTTTACAGAAAAGAATAGTTGCAAAAAGCAATAATATACGTTGGAGATGCAATAATCTAATTCATCCTTCTGTTCTGTTTTTCCTTCTCCCACAATGGAGTCTGTGACCACACTATATGAAGAAAGGAGGTGTGCTGTGCCCATGAATTTAATCTTCCCAGTGCCATCAGAAAGAATACAGTTCTGAAGGTTTGAGGCATCTCTGAAAGATAGGTCTTCCTAGCCAAGATGTGGCTTTGCCACAATCCAAGATCTGAAACAAGTCACTGTTTCTCATAGCTTTCTCTTCTCTTCTTCTGCTCACATTGCCTGTGGAGTTGCATCATTAAGGAGTCCCAGGGGGGGTCGGGGGTGGAATCTGCAATCAGTAACAGTTTCTTCTGACTAAATAACATTTAGCCACCTATACAACACTTCCAGGAACTGCTGAGGATCTGTGATCCCATGTTGCTTTCCGGTGGGTGCCACTTTTATCAAGCACATTTCTGTTGTAAGCACAACTTTCACATTTTTGCTTTGCCTGAAAAAGTTTGTTTTCTTTAATGTCCACCCTAAGCATACGAGTAGAAACGCTCTTTCTGAATCAAATCACACATTCTTGGGACTCTGGTAATTTTGTGGATCACCCACTGTGATTTTATTTTTGTATACTGGTTTGTAAAATGAAGGGGAAGGGGGAGGGAACCTACACGTACACTTGGAAAGTCATTTTTCATCAGTGCAAGATGTTTCTACCACAGTCATAGCTGCTCACTTAAGGGGTGTGTGTGGAGAATATAGGTAGAATGTGTCCAGATGATTTAGTATCCATATCACTTACACGATTCAAATAATCCCTAGCGGCCCTGTCAGCTGATGGCTAATGAGGCCTGATGTTGGACGGCATCCCATTAATCAATCAAGGTAAAAAATGCTTATTTATTTATTTTAAAAAGCTGGCCTAGACGCACAAATGAGTCTCCGGAGGCAAGAGAAGCATATTCATAGGACCAGGTGATAAAAGGTGCATTCTGTCCCCTTTCAAAATAATACGAGATGATTTAGTGTTTTGCTTTTCTCTCTTGCTAAGCAACAATATTTCCCTGGTGCTGTGGGGGGAAATGCACAATGAGGTGCATGTGAATTATATAAAAGCTTTTCCACATCAGCCTTTCATGGTTCCACAACCAAAAGAATTAGGCAGATTGCAAAAGCTGCAACAAAACCCTCATAAAATATTTTAAGTTTAATGGAAAACGGCATTTGGAATGTTTTGTCCAGCTCCACTGAATTTGCAAGGTGTCAACAAAGCATAGCAATTTAAATTTGTTGTCTTGGAGGCATTTCATATGGATGTTGCAATGCAAAGTAGACATGCATGGCTGACATTTATTTTAGGAATTTGCAGGGGATAAAATGTCCTCAGACACACTGGATTAAAAAAACAAAACAAAACATCTTCTGCCTTGGTGCGAGTTCTGAGCCACCTATTTCTTTTACTGCATCTATTTGTTCCTGTGAACGGAAATGCTGCCTGTTGTTTTTGCTAAAGGTGCTGTGAGATCATTACAGTTTGCACAAACAGAGGACGTTCTGCTGTTTTACTTTGACCACAAACTGGGACAGCGCCATAACCATGAAGATAAAATATGTTTTATACGTTAGAGATCTGTAATGCTCTGGAGTCTAAAATGGTAGAATAGTGTTTAACCTTCGCCAGAATCCAATACCAAAGCTTCCTTGCCGGATAAAATAATGTGCTCACTTATAGAAATTCAGTTTCTGGGTCATAATTCTAGAACAGCAACACAAATCATCAACCTGGTAGTAGAGGTCCAAACTAAAGAACTAGCTGCTAATCTGGTTTATTTGTTCTGATAACAGAATTTGGGTTTGTTTGTAGATTTGATGCAGGCTGCACACAGTTCTGATCATAACTACTCTTTCTGATTTAAATTGTCATCGCTATTGATTTCGTCTTTAACATCTCCATTAATTGTGTGTGTGTGTGTGTGTGTGTGTGTGTGTGTGTGTGTAACACATTTATATCCTGGTCTTTCTTCAAAGAGCCCAAGGTAGCAAAAATCAGCATACCCAATTTTGTCCTCACAACAACCCTGTTGTCCCACAGCCAAATGCAAAAATCTTTCTCTCTCAAAGAAATAACTCCTTTTCTTCCACTTCACCTTAATAACATTTCGTTCATTTTCTAATTCATTTAAATGCCGAAGCAGCTTCTCCTCACTTAAACTTGTTGCCATGGAAATGACTGGCAGGTCTTTGCTGTCTGTAGGTGAACAGACAAACATAACAGGACACTTGTCTTCCTCGCCTCCCTATGACTGCTATCCTGTGTTACCTCCCTCCCTAGCAGGCAAGGCGTACAGAAAGGTGGGTCAATGCACACATATTTCAGCAGCAAAAATGTGTCACACACAAGCACACACACACATACACACAGAGAGAGAGAGAGGTTGCAAGAAGCACCAGGACAGAATTGGAGGCCTCCCTTTATAATAAACAGAGTAGAGCAGCTAAGAGGAATAATAATTATGTGCAGAGCTTCTTAATGAAACCTCTCAGGCAAACTAACAGGTAGGATTGGATTAAAGTTGCTTAGTGCGCCTGGACTGGTGCTCATACAATATTTTATCCCTTGGTCACTGTATCTTAAACTACCTGTTGTTACTTGGAATATACCAGCTGTTAAATAATATGGGGACAAGAAAATGAGCCTAACATACTAGTATACAATTGGGAAATGGCCATAAAAACGTAATGCATCCAGAAACCCATTTAACATCACTAACTTTGAACCTCCCAAATCAGTGTCATTGCACTTAGAGAAAAAGCTAAGAGATAGAGCCATTGTGTGGGAAATGGCCCTTCTGTCATATGCATTCAGTTCAGAAAAGTGGAAGCCGAGTTTGTAATTTTATATGGAAACTACGTACATTTCAGACCACCTGAGTCATATGAAGACTTGCATTTTCTGGCCCATCTTCAGAGTTCAAAAGTCTGAAAAGGCTAACAAACAACTTTGTGAAGCTACACCTTGGAGACGAAGGATTGGCAGGTTGATAGTTCACCCTACCTTGGTTGCTTTGCTATACAGCACAGGTGGGCAATCACCTGAAGCCCCCTAAACCTTACTTTCTGTTGCTTCCAGTACTTCTTGAAGCTGCCCTATTCTGATTTGGAGTATCTTTCTACCTCTTTTTGTGTAGTTGCAGAACAATTGGAAGGAGTCATATCTGATAAAAAATGAAGTTAGGCAGTTTTGTTTCACTTTTTCATGGCTGTGTGGCTTGAGGAAAAGAATCCACCCTGGCTGCCTGAGAAATTGATTTCTGCCATGTGTGTGCAGTAGACTAAAATCAGAAAGGAATTACTCTTGTCCTCCAGAACAGTAGCTGTTGGGTGTTCTGGGTTAAAAAAATATAAATCCTCCACATACTTATTTGAGAATAACCCCGTCAGCCCCAAAGGAACACAGGGAATTTAGTCTGATGTAGCTGTGATGAAAATTGAAGCAGAAGAGTCTTTATTCTGGATTGGTTTATCCAGAACTCTTTTGTCTCTGGTTCCCCCAGTACTAGCATGTGACTCCAACAGATTACCTCCAAGGAGATGCCGTCTCCAACATTAACAAGATGACCCATCCCTGTTGTACACCATAAAATCAGTCTTGGCCAACTGGTGCCCTCCAGATGTTTTGAACTACAACTCCCACCAACTCCAGCCAGCACTGCGTGCTAGCTGTGACTAGTGGAAGTTGTAGTCCAAAACATCAGGAGAGCACCTGGTTGGCAAAGTCTGCCATGAACCATACATAGAGAAAATCTAAGTATTGGGAAGAAAAGGAAGAATACCCATTCTAGTTAGCAGCTGACAATTAACTCTGATTTGTAACGATCACCTGGCTAGTTGCCCTATGTTTTCAGCATTTCTTGAGACTCGCAACATCTCTTGGGATCAGAAAAGCTTCCCCAAGCCTGGGGGGGGGGGGGGGGCGGGGATATGCATGTGTCAGCCATTTTGTTTTTCTCTGTTTGTTATAGAGCAGCCATTTATAGATAATGCTGAATAAGCTGGGAACAACTCGTAGGGCAGCAGCTTACAGATGTTACAATACTGGCCTGTGACACCCCATCAGTGTTGAGCTAGAGATTCACCAGAGCATAAAGCTTAAGAATGTTTTGGAGGTGTTTTAAGGTTTATCTGTTTCAGTTGGCTCTCAGGAGTTAGCACAAAGATGAGAGCCTTTAGCAGTATTTACTGAATGTCATATTGAATTATATTGTGGGGTTTTTAAATTCTCTTTTAAAATTCTGTATGCTTTTAAATTGGTACTCAACCTGAGCCTTCAAGGCTATAAATCTAAAGTATTCACAGCAGCACTGTAAAGTAGTTTTTTATTATTCCCATTTTTCAGATAGAGAAGTTCGGGCAGATAATTATTTCATTTATGTCTGCTAATGACTCCGTAGCTGAATAGCCTGAGAAGTCTCAAGACCACCCTCCAGTCACAGGACAAGTTTGTTGGAGGGAATTTAGGGAATTCTTTTGGTTAGTTATGTTTAAGCACCCATATGGAGCACTAACCCATTCAGCCATGTGACCTTATCTAGCTCAGAACACCACCAGGACAATTCAACAAGCACTGCTTTTATTTGGCATTTGTTGCATGTTTTAGAGCAGGCACCCCCAAACTCGGTCCTCCAGATGTTTTGCGACTACAATTCCCATCATCCCTGACCACTGGTCCTGTTAGCTAGGGATGATGGGAGTTGTAGTCCCAAAACATCTGGAGGACCGAGTTTGGGGGTGCCTGTTTTAGAGTCACAATTAAGAGTCAATTTTACTTTATCTTCTCTGCACTCTGTGGAGGCAGGCTGCTTTGCAGACATCATACACATTCATTCTCAGATTAAAAACAACCCCAAAGAAACTGCTCTCCAATAGATTGCAAGAAGCTGTGCTTACCATGATTGACTGATTTGGGATCTTGGGCCTTTTCCTGAGTGACTAAAAAGATCTCTTAATTCAAGTGTGCAATTTAAGTAATAAATTATTTTGTAACTTCAACAAGCCAGCCTGCCTCAGGTCAAGAACTAGGTGGTCAGTGGCGAATATCTGATGTTCTAGGTATGTCTCAGGGGGATATTTTATAGTTGCTGCCATGGGCATATTTCTCATGCTGCTGCAACTCCCTGTGGTTTAAACCACTGGAGCAATCCACTCATGGATTAGGAAGGGGGGAAACACAAGCTTGTAAACACTATGGGGTGGTGTTGTTGACACCTCTAAGACAGCTGCTGCTGCTGCTACTGCCACCCAAGATAACCTCACACAAGTATCCTTTCTGATCTATTACGGCCAAAACATCAAGCAGCTAAAGCCCCTTTGGCCGAGGGGCACTGCAGGCAGCAGAGCCATGGATGGTGGACGTTTGTATCCATTGCCCACAATGAGCAACAGCGGAGATAAATCCAGTTCTGACAAAACTTCTGTGAGCACTGAGAACAGTTTTTACTTTTCAATATGTCCGTACGATCTAGTTCTGTTTGTCTCTATGTAAAACGGTATATCACAATGTTGCCTTTTTGTTGGAAATATCAAAAGTACAAAGATTGTAAACCAAATCGATGTAATAAAAGTTCCAGATGATTCACGATGTCCGATGTGTGCCTGGCTGACTTTCTTCATAGAGTTTGTAGAGACCCATCAAAAGAGAAGCCACTGTCTTCTGAAAGCCCACCCACCACATTCTGCTTACATATACTTAATCCTCTGCAGGGTTGATCTTGGGGGAGTCAATTGTGGACTGCATTGTGCAGCATGGATTAGCTAATACTGGTGACATCACACCCACCCTCTCCCTCCCCAGAACAGTTGAATTTTAAATATACCCGGTAAGCAGTTTTTTTAAACAAGGCAAGATTGAATACTTGGGAGAATTTTAGAAAAGGAAGGCATCAAGCACATTCCAGAGACATCAGTGAAAAAGCCCACCTATGTGCCAGCAAAAACACACTAATAATTATTAATTAGGCTGCATTTGTTGGTTGATCTTAATGTGCTCACCAGCAATGGTGGGGAAGTTGGTGTTTCATGTAACCTGACCCAGAGTTTAGGGTTTTATATGTAAATAATGATCTTAAAACTTCTTCATGTTAAGCCATGTTTTGGATTAGTGTTGCATGTGAATAAGTGATAGTTCAGTTCTTCATATATAGAATAATTAAAAATGTGACACCATTGTCATTATGACTGGGCTTCTGGGTTAGTTAACAGGGCAAGGAGATTTCAAAGGCAACTTTTGCAAGCTTAGCATTACCTAGTAAGTATGTTTAGAAAGTCACACAGGCCAATGGAATACAGGATTGTGCCTAACGTCTTGAATTTTAGCTATCCAAACAGCATTTCTGAGTTTATGAACAGCAACTGTGTTATGTAAAGCAACCCTAAAGAAGTGAGGAAAGACAAGATGTGTAGCAAGGAAAACCATTCTGATGCCAATTGTTACTTGTTACTAGGGAAATACTGAGACATAGCAAGAACCTCAGATTATATAAGCAATAAAGCACCTAGTGGAATTTTAAGTGACTTCACTGCTGTGTGCTAACCTGGGGCAATAGCTAGAGAAAGCCTTTCTGATCCTGTCTTCAGAGAGAAGCTTGAAAAAGCAGGAGACTTTGGAGGTCAGATCAGGGATGTACCCTTTGATGCTAAAAATGAGAGTCTTCCCATTGCACATGACTGTGACTTTGGAGGGTGTTGCCTGCCCTCCCCCTGGCAATCATCACTTGACCCTATTACTGAGAATCTCCTCAGGAGAAGGAAAATAAGATAACAACTGCAAGAGACATAACTGGGTCTTAGAAAGTTTGGATGGCTAAATCCCAAAGCAAATTGCACCCAGGAAGCCATTTAAGTCACAGCAGATTCTGTCACTGGCCTCACATCAACCCACACTTTAGCAACAGCTAGCAACAGTAAGGCACATGTACAGTCACAAGATTTAGATGAGTTGCCCATTGGCTTAGGATGATGTGTTAACAGGCCACAAATATTTATACTACGTAATTGAACAGATGGAAAAAAATACACTGCCCCTCCCCAGCATCTAAACTGGAACAAAACTCCAGAGGAACAATTACCAGTACACCTTGAGCACGGCTGTTTTGTGATACATCCACAATGTGCACACACCCTTTTGAAGTTTAGAAGTACAATTAATAGGTTTGCGTTCCTAATATACTCCTTGACCAATGGGGGAGGGGGACACTGATAATGTAGGCTGGTGTGTGCCCTGGGGTATAAACCAGAGGATTGCAGGATGTGATCCTGCAATAAGTTTTGAGGCTTCTGTCAGGATTCAGCACCATCAGTTGCAGGGTCAAATGGACAGCTCCCTGCTTTCCCATGTTAATACCACGGCTTGGCCAGGCTGAGAGCACCACTAGACCGTGATGGCAGCAGAAGGCTGAAGCTTAGTCATTTTTGGTCTGCTTGCTGTTTCTGCTATTGAGAAGGCTTTTGCTTTGGGATCAGAAGGGGGAAAGAGGGTTGATGGGGTGGCAAAGAGAGAGGAAAAGTTTCATTCAAAGATTTACAAAAAATTCAGTGAATTATTAAACAAGAATCTTGTACCTGATGGATTTTGTTAGATCTAGCTCACTTTCAACATACTCTGCCTTGCTTAACCTGCTTTTACAGTATTGTCATGTTCAGTTCCCAGAATGCCCTGTCAAAAATGATTTAAAAAGATTTAATCAATGATTAATAATCACCATAATCTAGCTCCATCAGGGTGTACTTTACAGAGTAGAAGTCCCTGCCTTTAGCAGCTTCCGATCTAAAATCTGACAAAGAGGAACAAGAGAGCAAGGGGAGGAAGGGGTAAACAGGGAAGCCACATGCTTTCCGTCGCCCCTGCTAGGGTTAGGCCCAGGCTCAGGTGCAATATGACATGGGACCAAGGGACTTGTGCCACAGGCTTTATGAGAAGGTGAAGAGAAAGGCAGGAGGAAAGGAAGCCATGGCCAGCCAAGATCAAACACAGCTAAGAAGGAACTTCTGAGCACAATGCGTAGCAGAAATAAAATAGGCATTTAATCTAACATGGTGAAGACAAAAACTCAGGAAATGTTAGCCTTGTTCGGGGTGTTTTTCTTCAACCGTATGTGGGACAGGTGCAGAGGGCGGGTGCTGCAGGCTTTTGAATCGGGCTAGTTCCTGGTTGGTCTTTATGGCCTGGTTAATGAGGTATTCACTCTCTTGGCCCACCTCTGCCAGCCTCAGGTCAAATTCTACCACTGTCTTGTTATCAGTCATGCCTTCCAGCAGCTGCTTCCCTCCATCCTGGAATCAATAAAAAGACTAGGCTGAAGGTCAAAAACACACATGCACACAAGCAACTCTTGGGTTTAAACCACATTGCCCCAAAGCACCTTGGCTGGTTTGCAACCAAGACCTAAAAATGCCTCGAGGAAGGGGCAAACATGCTTCCTTACATGCCATTTTTTATTTACAAAAAGAAAAGACAATGAAATCTCGTGGCGCCCGTAGACCAACAAAGTTATTATAGCATAAGTTTTCATGGGCTGAAGCCTATTTCATCAAACGTGTTAAGTGAAGTCTTAGTTGACAGGTATATAAAGGTATATTCAGAGGATGTTACTACTGGTGATTATAATGAAGTAGTGGCGGATTTATACTGGGCATCCACACATTATTCAACTTCAGTAGTTCTTCTGCAATGTTTGCCCAATATTATCACCTTATCACCATCTAGAGCGGCAAAAATCCCACCTGAACATTTGTGGTAGGAAAAGTTATCAGATTTTAGCAGGAAGCTATGGGATGTGGGCTGTTAGGCTGTTGAACAGAAAATAACATAGCAAAATTGACTTGCGAGGTGGTGTGTTGTTCAATAAGAGACTGAGTGTTTGGGGGGGAGGGAGGCTTGTTTAATTTCATTGTACTTCATTGTACACAGGTTGTCCTGTGACAATAAAGGTATTATTATTATTATTTTGCAAATGAATAAGTATGACCAGCCCAAAATCTTTGCAAGTACAAGTGGTATTGAAAGTGTGATCAGGTCTAACTGCTCCCATAATATCATAAGTACAAATTGTGAAGAACGCTCAATAAACAGCATGCCACTAGGAGGTCCTATAAACTGAAGAACTTTCAAAATAATAAATCATCCTGTACATAACATTTATTAAATGTATATACCACCCTTCATCCAAAGATTCAGAGCAACAAAACTGCTTCTGCCAGTGTGGAAACATTTCATATGCTGTGCACATATCAACAGTCCTCTAACGCTCTCTCCAGCACAGAGAATTGGCCAGCCTTTTATTAACCACTGCAAGACTCATAATAGCACAGCACTGGGAAACAAAGCTTGCAATTCCATTCTATAACTGGATTAATAATGTGTGGGAAGTGGTTAACTCAGATCTCACAAGATGAAGACCTGTGAAAGGGACAACCGATTTTGGTGACATACGACTTCCCTTTTTTGCTTATGTTAATAAGCAGGGGAAATATTTTTCTTCCCCCTCTCAAGAATGCCCATGGAGATGATATGTATCTTGATAACTATTGTGACCTATAAGCTGTATGACCTATAAACTGGGTGTAAATGTTCATACCAGAGTTCTTGTTTTTGATGGAATTGCTTCCTTGGGGTTGTTGTTTCATTGTCTAAAAGTTTAATAAAATTTCTATGGAGGGGGGCGGGAAAGAGTCCATCTTTTGAGCACTGAGTTACTGTAGCAGCTCCTACTCAAAAATAGGGAGTGCTTGTAGAAATATATTTTAAAAACATAAAAGAATTGTCCAGTAGCAGTGACCAACTAAGTTTGTTCTTGGTATGAGCTTTTGTGTGCATGCACACTACTGAAGATAGAGAATGCTTGTGCAGTTAAGCTAGAAATTACTGTTTGACTGACTGACACACACACACAAAGAGAGAGAGAGAGAGAGAGAGAGAGAGAGAGAGAGAGAGAGAGAGAGACTGTTGTTTCCAACATGCTCCTTCAATAACTACCAGTCTGAGTTCATCATGCATAGGCAGGAGAAAGGGATGGCTGGCAGGAGGACAAACAGGGACAATGACCCTGGGGATAGCAGGAGCTTATGCATGGGAACAGATCACAGTGTGTGTGTGTTAGAAGAGTCCAAGCATGAGGACAGGGATGAGTTCCTTGTGTGGAGGTTGCCTCTGAAACCCTGCTGTGCTGAGATTCCGAGGTGCTTAGAATGCGTTGCACCCTCCTTCCCAGTTCCAGGCACTTGTCCCTTTAGCCCGAAACTGTGCCTCTTGGAGTAGAGAGGGATGCTCACCAAAGCAAGCAGATTTGTCAACCTCTCCTGTCACCTATTCATCAAGCTACTGCTGCTTATTGCCAAATGCTCACAGAATGGATGGTGTGTCACGCTCCCCGTTATGAAAGTGTCATTATGACAGTGACATCTCCCTACCTCCTCATTACCATGTCAAGAGATGATAAAGTGTTTGCTTAGGCAATTCGGTAAGATTTTGGCATCCTGGGGGAAAGAGACAAGAAGTCATTAACTCCCTCAACCTCTGAGGCATCTAAAAAAGCATGTGACAGACTCACAGGGAACAGTATTGGCATGGCAAGAACTAAAAGCAGGTGATAGTATCGTGATACATGCACCAGACAGATCTTAAAAGCATGTGATAAAAAGTAGAGATTTCTGAGCTGCGACATGGGCTGACATGTCTCTGGAGTGGCGTTCTGTTCTGTATCCTCTTGCCCCTTCTGCCCTGCCCCGTCCCAGTCTGGATTTTAAGAAAAAGTCATCACTCAATTAGATGAAGGACCCTACACTTGCAGACACCCAGAATTTAGAATAATTTCTGGGGAAAACAATCATACCATCTTCAGAAATTGGAATATTGCCATTTCGTTTAAGCCCATTAGCTACCTGGAATCTGGTGGCCATGTTACTGCAGAAGATTGGAAAAGATACAGCAGACCAAGCAAAATCTGCCAATGAACATGCAAAAGCTGCTGGAGTTTTCAGAGCTTTTGCTTCCATTGGATCACAACTCTGAATATTAAGAGTTTGCACACTTTTATCCACATGAACTGATCCAGTAGAATATTTTGCTTCGTGAAAGATGGGACAAGAAAATCTAAAGCGTGCTTGGATAAACATAAAGCAAGCAACAAAGACTAATATATGTAGCTCTACCATGTAGAGAGTTGCCAACTTCTCAAACGACAGCCACTGAGGGTAGGATTCAAACCTTTGGTAAAATACAGGATTTCAGACAGTCCTGGGGCAAGTTATCCACTCTCTGCCTTTGTTGCAAGCACAAACTAGGAAAAGATGGCAAAGCAGCTGGTATGCTATTTTCTGCGGCAACATTATATAGAAATGAACAGAAATACATTCCTAACAGGTTGCATCAATCACCTGTTGCCACATTATCAAATTAAGAAAAGATGTGTAAAATGTAGGCACACATAATGCTGCAATGTAGAGTTCCTGAACACAATTTGAAACAGCCCATTCTGCAGCAGCTTTCTCTGTTGCTAAGCAGAGAAATAAGAACGTTCATCCTTCAGTGTAAGCCAGATATATATTCTGGGTCTATTGCTAGCAAACCACAGAAAGTATTTTAGGGGCCCCACAAGACATTATTGTACATTCATCACAATTTGTGCTCATCATACTATCAGGGTGGTTATATATGCAATCACACTTTCAATACCATTTGCACCTGCAAACGTTTAAGGGCGGTTATACTGCTTTGGCTGCAGTCAGTGTGAATCCTATAGCTTTCCTGCTAAAATCCCTTCATTTTTTATACTACAAATGTTCCTACACACACACACACACACACACACACACACACACACACACACTTTCAATTTGCTATAGTACAAAATCACATGGACTGTGCTACTTCGGTTTTGAGTTAAACACAAAACAAAAACCTGCAAATTAAAAACTAGCACAAGGAGGAGTGGATTAAGCTAGAAGCTCCCTGTGATGTGACCCTCTTCTGCTAGCAGGGAGTTTAATATTTTCAACCCCCACCTCATTCTCCTACACATGTAGGCCAGTCCAAGTCTATCCCAGCCAAAAATTCACTGTGGGATGACAAGCCACTATCTCCCAGCTTCAAAAGAAACATCATGTGACCTGCTTTACAAGGTTGTAAGGATTACTTAAGATAATGCATGTAAAGTGCTTTGAACATTCTATACAAGTGCTATGTGCCCATCCCCCTTGTAGGAAAAGAGATTGCGTACTAGCCCAATGTGGTTACAGGAGAGGTTGATGTGAGTCAGAGCCGTGTTCTGAGCAAGGACCTGAGAGAAAAGGGTGGCCGTTGGCTCCGACAACTCATTGCCACCCAAGTGAAGATTTGTCAGAGTCTCGTTAGCCAAGAGGGCGTGGCAAATGGCTTGGCCTCCCTCATCCTCAATGCAGTTGAGACGCAGATTGAGGGACGTCAGAACGGAATTCTTGGACAAGGCGTGAGCAATCGCCTGGGCTCCTTGAGCACGGATCCTGTTATCACAAAGGTTAAGGGTTACTATCTTGCTGCGGTTGATCAGTTTGCCAACAGCTCGTGCTCCCCGGTCTGCTATCAGATTGTGAGATAAGTTTAGTTCTGTTAGCGAGGGGTGGTCTAATAGTTCATGGATCAGCACACGAGATTTTTCGTCATCCACTTTGCTTCGGGACAGTTTGAAGACCTGCAGCAGAAGAATAAGGTTACATGTTTTGATAAAGAAAAATATTTCAGACAATTTTTATTTTATTTGTGCCTCAAACCACTCAGTTTTCACTGAAAGGCAAGGGATTTGGACAGTTCATTGCCTTAGCTGTTTTTTTAAAAAGTTCACATATCAGAAGCAATTAAGTGTAACCTATATTTCCCGTAAAAGGCTTTTAAACTGCTCTAACAATCTGGAACCACAAGGAGTTGTCTGAAAGGCTCCGTAGTTCAGACAGTAAGTCTGTGGTTAATTTTGCCTAATTTTCTCAGAAATATTGGAATTTAGAATCAAAGATTTCTCCATTGCCCCTAAGCAGGCTCAAGCCTTTATGTGATCTAAGCTGGCAGGTAGAGGGGTGGTTCAGTCATCAAGAGTGAGATACAACACAAGTCTTTCAAGTGTTGTAAGCCAATGGATAGCTTTTGTACACTACTGGGGGTGGTTTGAGGGTGCAGAGTTGAAAGGTCATTCCACCCATCCTCTTATTTTTTTTGAGGAACTGTAGGTCTCTAGCAACCAGTAGAGGCTATTGCTTACCTTGCTTCCTCATTTAACCCTCTTATGCAGATGTCTACATTATAAATATATTGGGGAGGAGCAGTTTGAAAAGGAACCTTAAGGCTGTTGTTTTAATGCAAGCCACATTAGGACCAAACTCAACAAGATGTGGGAGACCCACAATTGAATCTCTCTTCATTTGTTTTTTTCTCTCTTAAAGAGTTGCTAAAGAGGGCCACCCATGTTGGATTAGGCCTGTACCACAGGAAGAGGAAGACCTAACTCTTTCCCCCAAGTAATTTTCCTGATCTAGACTGCCACTTGAGGGAGGGATTTTGATCAGAGAAAGATGCTGAAATATGTGGTTAAATGCACCCTCTCCTGGCACTGTAGCTCCAGTCTGGAGGCTCTGTGGCTGCTTTTAAGTAAAATGGAAATGTCAAGAGATTAAATAGTGGGTCTCCCAAACCTTGCCTTATTTGGCCTTTTTGGGGGGAGGAGGGTTTCCAATTTAAATCCATGGGACTTGAAGTTGAGATTTAAGAGCTTATTTACCAAGGCTTCATCTCACTGCTTTAATGTTTAAAGCTTTAGTACCATGTCATACTGTCCAACTTTTTAATTTCAAAAAACAGTTCACACGTCTTCCGGACCACGCTCCGGGGCAAGTCGCATGACCCACACTACAATTCCACCCCCTAAAAGCACTTTTTTTCAGCGCAAGAGCGCTGCCCCCCCAAATGGCCACCGTGATCTCATACAAAAAAAGGATGTCCCATTTTTTCCAGGACACTTGTGCCAGGTAAGCAGGGTCAATCACATAGCTCCTTTGCACATCAATTTTGCACAGCTGCGGTCAGGTGGGAAGAATCCATGTAGCTGACCCCATCTACACCAGCTGAAGCTAAGGAAGAGTGGCTCCCATCACTCAGTTGTAATGGCATCTAACTTCAATATAAGAGTGTTTGAGATTAGTATACAAGTATGGTGCAAAGGGGGCTCTTTGTGGCCATGGAAGTACAGTAAGCCTGCACCTTATGTACATTTGTGTGCATTCAGCTTTCCGTGTTTAGCAAAAAAAAAAAAGGTTTAAAAAATTAAAAAATGAGTGGAAAGGGGGCAGGCATTTGGGGGGAAAAGACTTTGGCAATCCCACCCGCCATTGAACCTAATGTGCTTTGACTAAATGCAGTTTTGGCTTTAGGCACGATCCCCAGAATGTAACCTAAGTTGTGGGCCTACTGTACCAATGTCAGGTAATGATTTGGACAAAATTATTCACTAAAGGTTTAAAATTGTCCTCTGACCCTTGGGAACCATCATTTTAGGTTCAGGGTTTCTAAATATTATAGAACTATATATGGCAAGTTACTTTTAAAGTTGGACACTTCTTGACAGCATTGGCTAGGGAGCAGCAGTCCCGGTAGGTGAACTCAAAAAGATTCCACTCAAAATTCATGCCACAATCTTTAACGCCATAAGATAAGTGCAGCTCCTCTAGGTGACAGAGCGCTGGAGTGAGCATACTCATATCAAAATGGTCCATGGAAGGTTCATCCATTCCAGAATCACTTTCTGTATCAGAGGCTTCTTCGTCTTCCTTTTTCTGATCTATTTTCACAGGTGGAAGGAACTGGTCGATATCTAGCTTCTTCACATATTCCTTGCAGAGTGGGATGACATCCAGGACCTGGTTGGGGTTAGTAGTATCTGGAATGTAGAACTTCAAGATGTTCTCCAAGTGACGTTCAAAAAACATCCGCTTCCAGCTGTTTCCATAGCGGGACACGTCACAAACTGCCCATCTCGCAATGCAACATCGTTTCCAATAACCTTCATCACTAATCAGGTTGGCAGTCACAGTAAGGGGCAGACTTGTGGAGACCTTGTCCAGCACCTTCCTTTGGTGATCAGGAAGGAGGCTATTCAAAATAGGATTACCTGGTTGGAAAGAAGAGGAGTGAGCCTTTCGGAATGTGGTGTCTGTTTGCTGCTTTTTATAGCTTTTTATAGAAGATCTATTTGCTAGGTTTAGATAGATTATTTGTTTGTTTGTTTGTTTGATTTTTAAATTATCCTCCCCAAAGCAAGTTACAGTAACCAATAAAACAACAGAATACGCATCTCAATTATTACAAAAGAATAAGAAAAAACAGCAAGACTAAAAAACTCAAATAACAGCAGTAAATAAAATAAGCAGATAACCTTTTAGCATTAGAATAGCACCAGCAGATTAAACAATTATTCAGACATAGCATCATATGTTGAAAGCAACACACATTTGAGTTTGTACAAGTTTAGCAGTGCTTCCACTAAATAATCTTGAGAGGAGTAATTTGCTGAGGATGCTAAGAATTCCATTAGGAAGACCAAGCCCTACTCCCAGAACATTAGTTTCCAGGATTCCCTAGGAACAAATGAAAGTTTTGCGTTATACTGTAGACTACAATGCTTCAAAACAAGGCAAAAATAAAGGTATTGACTGGTTATCAAGAATCAGCAGCAGGAATGACTTGGTCTAGAGCAGCCAAAGTGGTACCCTCCAAAAGTTGTTTAGGACTACAGTTCCCATCAACTACATGGTCAGGAAGAAAGGGAGTTGTGATGGAGGGGACCACATTAGCTACCCTTGGTCTATGGAATAATTCCCTTGCATTTTTAAAGAGCTATTCCACTTAGTTTCATTTTTAAAAACTCAGTCCTCAACTGCATGTATAATTGCAACCTGTGATCTAAAGGTTCATTCTCAGCAAGAGAAACCAGAGGAGGAGAAATTACTTACTTTCAAAGTTGTTGATTATGTGCTGTATGCAGAGCTCTGTGAGCTGTGGCACTATAGCTAGACTCCACTCAGGATCCTCAGCTATAATCCGCCGCATTCGCCGAGGGTTAGCTGCTGGGTTTCTGGTACGGCTTGGGGGAGGGACTGCATTGGGGTCTGCAGCAACTGGCTCCTGCATCTTGAAGTGCTGGGGTAAAACCTCTCCCTCTCTCTCTCCTCTCTCTCTCTCTCTTAGAATGGTTTGAAAGTTCTGCGCAAACTGGAACACTAAAGTTCAGCAGCCATTCTTCCTAGAAAAATCCAGAAATCAGTACCACTCACTGATACTAATAAAATATTTGATTTGGTGCATTATACTACAAGTGTAGGGAGGAAGAAGTCCCTTACAACTGCATTATTTAAATCTTTGATGTAGTCCAATCAATTATTAGCTCCACCAATGCACATAACAAAACAAGGAAGGGAAACAGACTGTTTCACTGGACCAAGTTCTGAGAATATAAGAACATTTAATAACTGGAAGTTGTTTACATCAGAAGTTTGTTTCACCTTTTCCTGAGCTATTAAATGTCTCCTAAGATGAAGCAATTATATGAAGTGAGTCATACGCAAATTGGATTTATAAGCACACTGAAGTGGTGGTTTCACATCAAAATGCAGCAGGGTGTCAGTGCAGGGGGCTCACATGATGTAAAAATATATTTATACATTAAAAAAAAAACCAACCAAGCACAGAAAAGAATCTGGCAGTCTCATTCTCCTTTCTCTGAACTAGTCTAATTTCACACGCCAATCGCACCTGCAGTACCCATATTTCTTAAGGATCATGCAGACAACATATTTGCAGTTCATCCATTCCACATCCTAGGATTTGAAGTGCCAAAACAGAGGCACAACACAATAGCAAAGTATAGTCTGCACATTTTGACTGGAGGGGATAGCTCTGAAGCAAGGGGATAACTGTAACTTGCTCCCCCAACTCTCTTTTAAAAAATAAGACTAGAAATGCATGCCATCACAGAACAGAGCTCAGGGCCTCCAAAGAACTAGATCGGTGGTGGGGAACCTGTGGCCATCCAGATGTTGTTGGATTACAACTTGCCCCCGATCATTAGCTGTGCTAGCTGAGGCAGGTGGGAATTTTAGTCCAGAAACATCTGGAAGTCCAAATGTTTTCCCCTGCAGAGCTAAATAAGCTTACAATTATATTTTAACATGGAAACCATTATAGAAGTGGGCAATCCTGCAGGTCCTTACTGAGATTTTTCATTAAAATGCTGGGTGAATACTGTGGCATAATGGGGGAATGCCCAGCCTCTTAATCTCTTCAAGGTTTAAAAGTTGAGCGTTCTCTCATTTTACCAAAGTGCTCATCTAGGCTTTTAAAGAAAACATGTTAAAAAAGGCTGGAACTAAAAAAACCCCATACAATAAGCAGTAACAGTGCATCTCTACCCAGGAGTAAATCCCATTAAGCTCAATGAGGCTTACTTTAGACGGCACAGCAGTTGGATAGGGTGTGTGAATTGAGAGTGGAAAATGTTCATGTGCACAAGATGTCCTTATAACCTTCTACAAAGACACCTGCGGTTGTGTGGAAACTAGTGCCCCAATCCGGCACACTTCTGCTGAGAAGTGCTTTGATCTTATACACTACCTTCCCATTACAAAGAGAGAGAAGCCAGTGCCACGGCAGAGATCAAGCTCATTATTTCCTTCCTGTTCATGAAGCTGCTCCATTTTGCTTTCAAGCACACATAAGAAGCAGCCTTTGGTGTGCGAAAGCCCTGGTGCCTTTGAAACCTTTGCAATGGGCAATTTTTCAGCCCCCAAACTGTCTGGGGTAGTGCTGATAAAAACAACCTGCTAAATCACAAGAGCAGACCTCTACAAACCCTTTGAAGAATGCAAGGGGGCAAAGCCAAGTTATTCATGTTGTGTTACTGATAATGTGTCTGCAAAGGCTTCTCAGATGGTAGCAGCAAGCAGCAGGTGCCAGAGCAAAGCAAAGCACACTGAAATGAAGGGCAGGGAGAGGCCAGGTCAAATGGATATTTAGGTGTCTACAGAAATTGTGAGACAATGCTGCCCGAGGGCCAAATGACATGGAATAATATCCACTGGAGACCAGCTAATCCTAGTGGGGGTGGAAAATCAGCTATTGTGGAGCAATCACTGCACACTTGCAGGCAACTAAGATTCTTAACCCCAAAAGCCACACAGAAAACCAGGAGAATGCAACAGCCCTCATAACTGTGGTTTCTGCTCTCTGTGATTCTTCCTTCCTGCGTGAAGCCAGCCCAGCGCTGCTCCTCAGTCAGAGATCCGTAGGGCTTCTGCAGATCTGACTGCTGTGACCAGAACCATCTTGTCACTCCAATCTTCATCAAACCCAGAATATGGAAGAGAGAAAACAGTTGGCAATTGCAAGAACAACCCCCTGGGGTTACGAAGCACGAAAACTCAAAAGCTGTCTGCACTTCCCAAACAGTCCAGATATTACTGGACAATAGTAAAAGAACCACTGTGCAACTGTAGCTTCTTCCAAGAGGCAGGCATGGAAATGAGTTTATTTCTGTAAAACACCATGAACTGCATAAACGATTAATAATGAGCAGGATTCTAAAAAAAAAATTGGGAACAACTGTGAATTTAATTGTCAAAATATGCACATTCAAAATTGTATTTAAAAAATAAAACATCTCATGATTAAATATTCCATAAAGCAAGACAGCAGCTGTAGGTGAATTGCAACTAAATCTCTACTGACTTTTTAAAAAGGAGCCCGCAAGTGCAGAACAGTTCATTAAAACCTCTAATGTCAGTTGTAGCTCATAAAGCCTATGGCTTGAATCCAAAGAGCCACTTTATGCAGGAAAAGCATTTCCACACATGGTCAGGGAAGTATCATTTCTATTTCCGACTGTTCTGAGGAGTACTTCTGAAATTCCCCCGAGTTTTAGGAACAGCTTAAGGGCAGCATGGAGGGTTGCTTTTAAAAAGAGAGGCTCCATCCAAAAGAAGTTCTGCTCTGTAGGCAGTTTACCACACATCCCTTTAGTTCACATGTCCTGAAACTCTTCTAAACTCTGCAATTTTGTGATTATCTGCTGCGAAGTGTGATGCTTTGTTGCAAAATTCCCACAGAGTCTTATTGCTGGTGACCATATGGCAAGCTTTAGGATCCAGCAATCATTGTCAGATGTGATGGCGTCCAGATTTCTTCCCTTTTGTACACACAATTCCACTATTCTAGGGCTATCCAAAAACCACCAGTACCCTTGGTTTAGCTAAAATAAAGCCTGGGTTTAAGATTATTTACAATTCAAATCTCAATTAGAAGTGTGACACCACACCATGTTCTTATAATCCACATGATAGGCATGGCACATACACTTGTCCTAACCTACCGACAGTGGCACCACATCTCCTTACGGGAAAAGGGAGTCGTTCAATTTCCTCCTCATACAAATCAAATGGCATCAATTTAGCATCCAACTGTTTAGCATCAACCTGTGCTAGAAAACTGATTTGGTTGCAACAATTTCCAGTAGGGGAGCCATGTTAACCTGTCTTGTGGCACCTTAAAGACCCACAGATTTATTACGGCATGAGCTTTTGTGGACTACACTGAGTTGTGATTCTGCAGTTTCAACTGAGGCCTGCCTTTGAAAGGGCTGGGAGACTGAAATGTGAAACCACCAAATTACCATTAATCACATGTGGATTGAATACACTACAAACTGAAAAAAGCAAGTCTCCATAGCTTTGGCAGAAAGCAGGGCTCTTCCCATCCTACATACAGTAGTGCAAGCTCATTTGGTAGTCAGGATTAATAATGTTTTATACCTTGGGGGCTTGTTTTTATTTAGGTGGTTTTTTTGGAAAATTTTAATTGAATAATGCTGTTTGCAATTTCATTGTTTTATGTAAACCACGTAGAGATGTTTATTAAGTAGTATATCTGGTTTTATAGACACATAAATAAAATAGACTGCTTATAGTTCTAGTAAATAAATAAAACTTTTCTGACTCTACCTATAGCCAGTAATTTCTCCACTAGAAGCTGTTTTCTATTGTACTCATGAGCTGTGTACTCTGTATTATGAAGGGATTGCAATGTTCTAGGAAAATGAGGCAGAAACCTCAACACAGTGTTCAAACTTACTTTTTGCTTTTACAAAGCATGTGTGTTTCACTCACTCCACATTCAGTGTCATTACAAATATAGCAGAGCAAGGTTGCTATGGTGTGATGAAGATTCCACAAGGTGTCTGAATTAACTCTGTGATCAAATGCCTGGGGAGTTGTAAGGTGCTAGGTCTTGCAGTGAGTCATTTATCACACTGAATCAATTTACAGGATCTCCTGATGCAGCAATCACATATCACCATGGCTGTTCTATACTTCATTTTCTTATTTTGTCAGTACAGACATATATTCCCCTGTACTGCTTTGGGTTCACATTCATATATTCATGGATGATTAGATAACTTTCTACCAAGTTACCACATGTATGTGACCACTTAGTAAACAGATTATATTGCCCTGCCAAAGTACAGGTAGTTTATGCCCCCTCCTCCAGTTTTTTCAGCTTTCCACTACCAGTATGGAAATGTATAAAGTTCTCATTTTTTCACAGGACAATATAGATTACTAGCATACCAAGTGGTTATACGCTCACTGTGATATGCTATTATTTGATAAATAGCCTTTCTTATTCACTCATCATCTCAGATTCAATGAACATTGGCTGAAAACGTAACTGCTCCCATAAACGGCACACTGGCATATAATATATGTAGTCTCCTTTCTTTACATTTTGCATTAAACAGCATGTTAAGATGCAGTTAATTAGAAGATAGCATATAAATGTATATGTAACTTTCCACCCACGTTGTGCCTAAATCAAGTGCATTACAAAAGTACTGCTAAAAGAGAAGAAACAAAATGCCAAAATGTAGTCAATTTCCAATCTACACAATTTGCACAAGGATGTATAAGCCATAGATTTAATCACAGAAGAAAAAACATCACTGACTTTCTTCCATGTCCTTAAGTACTTCATTCAATTTCTTTATTTTAAGCTGCTTTTTAATAGTCAAGCCATTTCAATTCAACTTTCTTTTAATTTAAGAAATAAAACCTGCCTACTGGGAAAGATTTTCTGCTTTTAGATGCAACACGAATTCCACTGAAATGGAATTCGGTTCTACACAAGCCATGCTCCAATTACAGGAGAAGGTGCTCTATTTTTCATGATGTTTTTAGAAGCCTGGGAGGGGCTTGTCTTGTCTAAATTGGGGGGTAGTCCATGGGAGGTGTCTTGTCATTAAAAGCTCCCCATCTCTCTTTCCCCATAATTCAAGCACTAAATACAAATATTGTGAAAGAGAAAGGGATTAAAATCTACTAATCAATAGCTTTGCACCACTTGCTATTCTCCAAAAGCTCTCAGTATTTCTTCACACGTACACAGTCACTTTAGCCATATTTTAAATGTTTACTGAAAAGGCTCCCCCCACCCCTTTTGCATTCCCAATATGAATTCTAGTTTGCAGTCCTTAGAAACAACAGATCACTTGGAAATACTTTTAGTTACCCCTAAACCACCCCAAACTTCAAGGATGGCAAAAGGGTGAGCTTTCTCCTGGCCTCTCAGTGTGTGCCTGTGGAATGGATAAAGTGAGTGTTCCAAATTCACCGTAACTGTACAAAAAGGGAACCACCAGCCTTTGGCACCTAACCCAGAGTAATTAGAAGGCCAAGATCTCACATTTATGACAGCAGAACTGCCTGCCTCTTACTTTAAAGGAACCCTGTTCTTTCCTCAGTATTATAGCCTGGGAAAATACACACACACAGAGAGAGAGAGAGAATCATAGAATTATATAGTTGGAATATATATCAAAAGAGAGGTGGCAGCAGGAGTGCTGGGAAAAGGGCTTAGGGGTTGCCTTCATCCTCGTTCTTCCAATTGCTTTATGGGGTCCCCTACCTGCTGAGCTAGTGTGGCGTAGCCTGACTAGGACCTACGAGACCAGAGTTCAAATCCCCACTTAGGTAAGAAGCTCACTGGGTGACCTTGGGCCAGTCACTGCCTCTCAGCCTATAAGCTACCTCGCAGAGCTGTTGTGGGGATTCAGTGAGGAGGGGGAGTCATAGCAGCTTAGAATTGTAGAGCTGGAAGGGGGGACCCCAAGGGTCATTTAGCCATGCAGGGAGAAACATGCACACCACCTTGAGCTCCTTAGAGGGAAAAGGTGGTGCACAGATGCGATAAATCAATAAACAAACCAATAAATCTTCGACCTGTTGTTCCCCTTTCACGGATGGCCCCTCTGCACCCCGAGTGCTACCTTCACATTTTGCTAACCCGGAAGTCTCGAGTGTCCCTCTTCTCCCCTTTCCCGACTGGTCCCAGCACACGCCCGTCTCTCGGGCCGCGCTATCCCACTTGCCTGCTTAGTCCTCGGGGGTGGGGGGCGGTTGCTAGGGAAACGAAGCGTTGCCAAGGGCCGGCGCTAGACATGCAAGCTCAGCCCCGCCCCGCCTCCAATGAGCATGCGGGAGCCGCCCATTCCCAGGGGCGGGGCTTAGGACTGCGTTGTCCCCTTTGCGTTTGAAACAAAAATCGTCAGGGCGACGTACGTCCCTCCCCGCCCAAATAATGGGTACCTCCCGCCTTCAGAACTGGAGGCTGCGCTAAGGGGAGTGAGAGGCGCTGGTGAAAACAGCGCGCGCGGTTTTCGTGTGAAGAAGAAGAAGACGGGGCTCTTGCACCTTTAATAGCTGTGCCACTTGCAAGGTGCAGGAGCCCTTGGTCTCGCGTCTACCTTTTGAGAACCACCCATTCTTCGCCCAGATGGCATGGGCGTAGCCAGGGGGATGCAGGAGGAGCAGCTGTCCCCCCCACCAAGTAAATAAATAAAAATACTTAACTAATTAATTGCATCACAGATAACTCGGTTCTGCTCTCCTCCCCCCACCCCAACACGAAGCCTGCCGCCCTAAAAAATAATTCCTGCCTACGCCCATGCCAGGTGATTGTCGGTTTTAGATTAAAACATAACCATGTGCCTGACAGGCGTCCATTCATTGCGGACCACTATGACAAACCTAGACAGCATGTTAAAAAGCAGAGACATCACCTTGCCAACAAAGGTCTGTATAGTTAAAACGATGGTTTTCCCAGTAGTGATGTATGGAAGTGAGAGCTGGACCATAAAGAAGGCTGATCGCCAAAGAATTGATGCTTTTGAATTATGGTGCTGGAGGAGACTCTTGAGAGTCCCATGGACTGCAAGAAGATCAAACCTCTCCATTCTGAAGGAAATCAGCCCTGAGTGCTCACTGGAAGGACAGATCCTGAAGCTGAGACTCCAATACTTTGGCCACCTCATGAGAAGAGAAGACTCCCTGGAAAAGACCCTGATGTTGGGAAAGATGGAGGGCACATGGAGAAGGGGACAACAGAGGACGAGATGGTTGGACAGTGTTCTCGAAGCTACCAGCATGAGTTTGACCAAACTGCGGGAGGCAGTGGAAGACAGGAGTGCCTGGCGTGCTCTGGTCCATGGGGTCACGAAGAGTCGGACACAACTAAACAACAACAAATAGGAGCACTCCAGCGTTTTTGTGGGAGCAAACGTTAACGCACCTACTGGGTGGTAAGTCCCCAGTGGGGCAGGCTTTGCAGTAAACTTGCATAGGGTTGGCCTGGAGGAGGGTGCGCCGCCGTAAAAGGTGCTTTCGTCATCCTGGCGGCGGGCTCTGGCATGCCTTTGCCACAGTAAGTATGGGATGGGTGCCACCTTCCGAACAGGGGTACAACAGTACCACAGGGAGCTTTGCTGTGCACCCAGTCTGGAGAATACAGCCCTATGTGGTAGGAAACAGTCCTGGTGATGAACCAGGCTCATCTACAACAGACATGCTGTGGTGATCATTGTAGGAAGCCCATTGCAAATGAGAGGGAAGACATCGTGCAGAATTGTGAGCCCCATTCCCCTGGAGCGCTGGGAAGTCTCATGGCCAGGCAATCCTCTACCGGGCCGGTTATGAAGAGAATATACCGGAGGGTTCTGCAGTCCTTATGATGCAAATATGCACGGGGAGCAGCGAGAACGCACTTGGCCAGCGCTGATCTGGAAAGTAGCAGCGAGAAGCTTTCCCTTCTCCCCGGAAAGCCCATTCATTAGCAGCCAATGAAAGGCTGCTTTTACCAGCCCGCTGCAAAACTTAGACTTATTTATTTAAGTTTGTATACCGCCCTTCATCCGGAGATCTCAGGGCGGGTTCACAAACTTATTTCTCTTCTGACACTGGCTACATCCAGAATTGCCAAAGTCCCTCTCCCCCCCCCCCCCGCAAAGGTGGCATATATAACCCAGTAGCCCAGCTATTATCATGCTTGTTAAGTAAACATTTGCCTGTTAAGCAAACTACACGTTCCTGACTAGAAAGCCATTTAGCATATCCAAAACATGGCAAGTGAAATTACAGGGAAACAAGAAAGCCTTTTTGGTAGTGGTACCCACCTTATGGAACACCCTCCTGTCAGATGTCAAAGAGAAACAATTATATGACTTATTCGGAAGCTTTTAATGTCTGATGTTTTGTTCTGTTGGAAGCTGCCCAGAGTGGCTGGGGCAACCCACTCAGACGAACGGACTCAAAGAAATAGATATATTAATAAATTAACAAATTATTAATAATAATATTTTCTCTCTCAAATAATCTTAATTTATACCAGTCAAATAACCAGGATGCTGAAAACAGCAAGATACCCAGCAACATAGCAGTGGACTGTAGTGACAAAAATCATGCTACCTAAAGGCAATTTTGCCAAAACGAGCAGCTAGGCGCTTTTAATTACTTGGTTGTATAGTGAAAAAGAACTTCTAAGCAAGAGAGACACAAATGCCACAAGACATTCCTGAGCAAAAGAGAGCAATTGGAAGGTACGGAGGGTCATATTTCTGGCCTAATCCCTTTGACAAGCTCTCCTTTAAGCAAAAAGGCAGCATAAGTAACAGTCAGAAATGCAGCTCGAATAAGGAGACAGAACAACCTGATGTAATGTCATCTTGGGGAAACATCTGCATCATTTTGCTTGCATTCGTGTCCTCCATATGGCCTCCCCACAGGCATGTACTGTAGTTGGGCGACTATGCAAACAGGATGCTGGACTAGATGGGCCTTTGGCCTGATCCAGCAGGGTTCTCTCTAAGTTCTTATCTATTGCTGTTGCTTCTATGCTAAAGACAACAAGAAAGGGCAGTGGCGTAGCGTGGGTTGTCAGCACCCGGGGCAAGGCAAGTAATTTGCGCCCCCTAACCCGTGGATTTGCGCCCCCTAACCCTAACCCCCAGATGTTGTGCCCGGTGCGGCCGGCCCCCCTGCACCCCCCACGCTACGCCACTGAGAAAGGGCCATGAAATAGTTAATATCTCATAGGGTTGGTGCAATGGCCTAGGGCTATGGAGGCTGCATCACAATGTAGTCAGTGCAGGACTACATATAGGCCAATGTTCTGACACAGTACAAGGAAGCTTCCTACATAACTTAAAGCTACTATGTGTGCTCCAGCATGGTGTTAAAAGCAAAAATTGATGTCGCTTTTCTTCCCAGGGTTTCTTCCCTGCCAGCGTATGGGGGGAGCCTGGCCAGCTGATGCAGCCCTTGGTGGGTGGAGAGGAGCAGTGGGCCAAGCCACCCCTGGCTTTACTTCCTTTCAGAGACTTCCTTTGGAGCAAACAATAAATAAATATTGCAGGGAAGGAAGACTAGGGGTGCAGTGTTAAAACACTTCCTAGGAAGCAAGCCCCACTGAACGCACTAGATTTATTTCTGCGTAAACAATAAAGGCAACTTTATGCTACAGATAGAACAATAGAACAAAATCACAGTGGTACCTCGGGTTACAAACACCTCGGGTTACAAACACTTTGGGTTACAAACTCCGCTAACCCGGAAGTAGTACCTCGGGTTGAGAACTTTGCCCCAGGATGAGAACGGAAATCAAGCGGCGGCAGTGGGAGGCCCCATTAGCAAAAGTGCGTCTCAGGTTAAGAACGGTTTCGGGTTAAGAATGGATCTCTGGAACGAATTAAGTCCGTAACCCGAGATACCACTGTATTATAATAAGTGAGTCTGAATCAAATCTAAACCCTTGTTGTTGGGCTCCTCTTGGTCAGAAACATAAGGATCAGCGATCTTGTAGACGTATTTTTGAAACGGTCCCTTTCCACTAGCTCGGTTCTCTATTGCCAGGAGTGGGACTGAAGGGAAGGTGAGATTTGATGCCAGGAAGCTCTCATACATGGAGCAGCTCTTGTAGGAGAAGGATGGGAAGGATACAGCTATTCATGCTTCCTGGATCATGCCATTTGTGTTTACTTCTGAAATACCTTTTTTTTTTAATAGCAGAGCAGGTGTGAAATATTTTGCCACTAACACTCCTGTTGTAGCCATGTTTACGTGGAAGTAACATAGCCTCTGTGACTCCAATGAACTTGCTTGCTAGCTTAATGAGGCTATTTATATCCTACCCTCCTGTTTCAACAACATGGCTCAGGATGGCTCATTGTATATTAGGAAAAAAAACATCAAGTACATCATATTAATGCAACTTGAAGGCTGCAACCATTTACCTAGAAGTAAGCCTTGTCAAACTCAATGGGACTTGCTTTTAAATTGACATGCACAGGATTGTGCTGTAAAAACAGACAGACAAAGGCATGGGTTGGCAAGGTATATCTTGCCTGGGCCGGATTGGTCCCGCGGAGATAACTCCGTGGGCGTGAGTGTGCCCGCCAGCGATATTCATCGTCTGTGCGTGCACACCCGTGATTTTCGGCATCTGTGCGTGATTTCTGGCGCCGTGGAAGCGAGTCCCTGCGCCGCGTTGCACCAGTTTAGCGCAGTGCTCAAGCAGGTGGCTCAGTTCGGGGGTGGCTCATGGGCTGGTCAAATGAACTCCACGAGCTGCTTCCGACCCATGGGCCTTAGGTAGCTGACTCCTGGACAAGGGGCTCCTCAAAAACTCTTCTCAACCTGGCAGGCCAAATGCCTCCTGAAACAGAAAAGCAAACAGTGGAAATCTCCAGGAGACCTGGCCAAATAATCTGAGAGATGGAATTCCATAACATCAGTGGGGCCACTGAGAAGATTCTCTTCTGTATCCCAGTTGGTCTTACCTCTGCCCACTGGTTGGTAGGACAAGAAGAGCCTCTTGGAAGATCTTAACAAGAGGACAGGCCCACATATGGGAGGAGGAAGTCCTTTCCTTTCCTTTCTTCCATGTAAACCTAAACTCAGAGTTGGAAGGGACTTTAAAGCTCATCTAGTTCAGCACCCTGCCAATGCCGGAAACTCACTACTACAGCATCCCTGATAGGTGACCATCCACTCTCTTGTCTAAAAACCTAACATGAAGGAGAGTCCACCACCTTCCAAGGCAGTCTGTTCCACCATCAAACAGCTTGTACTGTCATCAAGTGCTTCCTAATGTTTAGTGTAAATCCTGTTTCTTGTATTTTGAGCCCACATGGGTTCAAGTCCCACCCCCTGGAGCTACAGAAAACAAATACACTCCATCATCCATGTTGCCATCATGGTGCTCATGGGTGCAATTAAATCATTGAGGTTTTCTCTGGGTGCCCAAGAAGCCTCTGAGGCTTCCGACTCACAGCTTCCTTGGTTATGAGATGGTAAAGTTATGTTTTTCACCCTTGAAAAGCACTGATCCAGGAGGGATAGAAGTGACCAGAGGGGACTGCAGTCCCTGAAAAATCCGTAACATGCCTACAGAGCGATAGCTCTCCAAATATGGGATCGCAGCCTGAATTTCATGTACTTTACAGTTCATTATGAACTAATTATGAACTGTACTTGGGGTGGCATAAAAAGTATGTTTAAAATATATAAAGATGTGTATGTTTGGTCTTATTCCCATTTTTAAAGTAGCATGAAATTAGTCAATTAAAAAAAAATGAGCTTAACATCCAGAAAATGTTCTTTACACACAACTCTGATGAATGCAAAACAGTTTGTCTCTAGAGAATGGGGAGAGCCCCATCACTTGGCATACTGGAAACTAGACAGGACACGGTCCTGGGAAAGACTGCCGGCAGGGCAGCATGTATAATGAGATCATGCAGCCACATAAATTGTCACAGAATGGCCTTTCTCATTGAATTTGCTGATTTACTGAGCAGCCGTTGAGCTCTGCTTTTTTAAAAATATTGTCCCTTTGGGTTGCAAAATAACTTTTTGAACATAACACTGATGGGAAATGATACCATCTTGTCTCTGTGTGTGTGTGCCTATGCCACTTAGACAACCTGAGGCCATCTTTGCTTGGGCACAAGGCTGGACTGACCTGCTGCCAGCCAACTTGAATCTTATTTCTGAAACCCTCACATTTCACAGCACTGTGACTGCTGCCAACTTTGGAATGACTTTGCTAGATTTCCCGTCCTGTAATTGAGAGGATGTGAAATCCAGCAAAAAAATTGAGGCTTATGATCCCCTCTTTTGAAAGGGGAAGCGATGGTGACTCCTCCCAGGAACAAATAACACACAACGCACCTCTCAGCCTATTCTTCCCCAAAAGAAAGGTGGGGTTCCTGCAGGCTGCAATGCTTTGATTCCCTGAAACGGTTAAATCCTTATAGGAATTTGTATTCTTCTGCTACTACCCCACATGATCCTATGAGACAATACCTGTTTGCATCAAACAATCTGGGAGTGAGCATCTCTTAAAAGGCCATAAAATCCTTTCTTTTTTTCTTTGCATCTTGAAAGAAAAAAGCAAAATCACCTGCACAAGTGCTGGGCTTGTGCCGGTACCAGCTGCAAGTTCCATCAGATGCAGGCATAGCTAGTGCTTTCCACTTTGCCTGGTTCCCAGCAGGTTCTGTGTGCCTGCTGATGACTATTAATAGATGGGAGGGAAAGTAGGGTTCTGTCTCCTACAGTCATCTCTGGGATGAATGGTAATTACCCTTTAATTAGATTGGATTTGGTTCCTCCTCCCTGCTTTTTAGCAAAGGAAGAGATGCTAGCGCAGGAATCATCCCATCTGCTCCTCTTAATTGTTCTGCACAGAATGGTGCTTAGCAGCCCAGGAAGAGGTTTATCTCATGGGGGCTCTCTTGCTGGCACTTGCCTGTGGCTTCTCATCGCACCAGGGGAGGTGGGGTTTACCAGCAGGCAAAGTGGCCTTTTAAAAAGTACAGCAGCAACAGGAGATGTGATGCACGCCAGCAAACAAGAATATGCTTTGGAAGCAGAGGCCTCAAGGTCAATTCATGCACCCGTCAACATCTTAAACAGTTGCCCCAGGAGCCTTCTCAATCACTACTGGGCATGTGGAGCCTGCAACAAAATGTTGCGGTGCAGTTGGAAAGCCCTTGCTTAGGTGCTCCATTCTATCCCCCCCCATTTTCTGCCTCCTCCTGCCAACAGTCAGTCAGCATTCCATGGCTGCTGAACATGCTCATTCCACATTGGGCAGTTCCCTCACCCCAAAGATGTTTTTGTACTTCTTCAAATCTCAGGTTCCCAATATCTCCCTCTTGTGTGTAGTTTTGGCTACATGTGCAAGAGGCACCACAGCCTGAATATTGAAAATTGTGGGGTGTTGGTGGTGACCATTTGATGCTGGAGAGGCTCATATGACCAAACGTGTAGACTCTGCAATGCTGAGCCCACATTTTGAAGGAAATCCCACTGAAATCTGTGGAAATTGCATACGAACAACTGTGGTTAAAAGGGTGTATTACTGGGGGGGGGGGGGAATCCATGCTGCTATTTTTTGCAGAGTGATCCTGCATGTGCTGACTTGGAGGCAAGGCCCACTTGAGTTTAATGGGACTTCCTCTCAAATAAGCGCATATAGAATTGCAAGTGTAAGGTGATAAGAGCATATCTGTCCATTGGTTTAAGAATCTAGTTAGTAATAATTTCCTATCGCTTTAGAGGTCAGACCCTTATTAGCAGCTTGCCTGAAGGAAGGAGCATGTTCTGTTTTATCGAAACAGCAATTAAAAAATGAAAGGAACATTTAGACGCACATTTATCCAAATGCACTGAAAATCCCAAAGAGATGGTGGGGAAATGGCTTCAAGCTGGCTTGGTGATTAACGTCTGGAGCAAATTTCAAGTCTAGAGTATGGGAGCGGGTGGGGTTAGGGAACACTTAAAAGAAACATAATAGGATCATTAGAGGTAACGAGCAGGCCTAATATCAATAGTGTTGTCAGGAAGAAGAGGCAACATGGAAATGGATTGCAATTTAATTAATCGTTGCACTAAATGGCTGCCTTCCATTTTTATCCCCACCCCACTCCATCCTGCTTCAGGCCTTTTCTCCAAGAACATGAAGGACAGAGAGAAATGTAAGGCTTTGGTATGAGGCTCAGGATAAACCAACTGGTGCCAAAGTTTCTCTTCTTGTCTTAGCTCTCAACAGAGGCACAAGGGACCATCATGGCAGGTGTTTGTTTCAACAATGTGGGGCACAGAGATCCTGGAGCATCAAGGTCCCTCAACATGGGCAGCTGAGCAGACAAAGTACCTCACTCTGCTGCCCTTTTATATTTTGCATGCTGGTTGCAGCATCTGGGCTTGATGAGACATGTGACCCTAACCTGCTCCAAGCCTACTCCACCTGAGGAATCACAGCCCTCCTCCCAGAGCTAGCGAGACCCACTTGGCCAGCTAGGGAGCTGGGCTGTGGGCCCTTGCCTGTCTCAGCCTCCTGGAGTGCCACTCCCACTGCTCCCTACGTCTCAGAGCACCCAAGGCAAGAAGTTATAGCTTGAACTGGGAAAGGAAGTAGACTGCTGAAGCAACAGGTAAGTAGGTGGCTTTGCTGCAGCATTGCTTCTTATACCTCTAACTTGCTCCCATGGCCAGAGTGAGGGGCTTCCCCATCAGTGATGATTCTACTTGAGAACTAGATATCAAGTTAAGCTCTGCCTGCTTCCTCCTTGCTGCTGTTAATAAGGGGACCAGCGTCACCAGAGGCTCCACAGCTGCTTCTATTTGCTTCAGGTGAGGAACCCTCATTCAGCAGGAAGCTCTTGCAGCCCTGAGTGGTCAGATAAAGCGTCTCACTGCATCCAGCCTGGCAAGGACTGTGCCAGTTAGGTTGGAGTGGTGAGGGCTGATGGGATACGACAGCCTGGGAGCTACCAGGGCTGCTGAGTTGACACTGTCCTTTGATGCTCTCTCCCTTGTATCCTCAGCCCCTTCCAATGGTAGCCACGAACGATGGCGGGCCCTTGAAGCCCGCAAGCTACACATCACTGTCCTGGCGAAGTGATTCCCTGTGACAGATCCGTCTCCTGCCGTTGCTTTAACCAGCTCTCTTATTATTCTCTCCGGGTCCCCCACGGAGCTAACAGGCAGTGCACAGCACGGCTGCAAGGGACTAAGATCTGGTAGGAACCCATCTTCCTTCTTGAGGATGGGAAGAATGGGAGAGAAAGCCCAAAGACAGAAATAGGAGTGCTGAAGAGTGTCTGCTTCTTGACAGCAACTGGGTAGAAAACTCAGTTGCATCTGCATCTCAGGCCTACTTTGCCACTTTCGGAACCGCAAGGAGACAATGCCAACCAGGTACTGTAATTTTCAGGATTAACAATCCAGCCTCTGAGCATAGCTAGATGGACTTCTTAAAGTACAGTTCCTGATTCAGGACAGAAATATGATGGCTTATGCCAGTGGTTCCCAAACTCTGCCCCTCCATGGAGCACTTGAAAATGGCTGAGGGTCTTGGTGGGCCACTTACTTATTTTTCTGCCTATTGTATCCCACTGCACTCTGCTAGGTGCTGAATGGTTTCTAACCAGTGCTAGATTACCAAATAGGCAGAGTAGACATGGCCTAGGGACCCTGTGTCTATTAGGGGTCCTGTGACAACGGGTCAAAATAATATTTATTTGATCTTGAAAGAAAATTACAGCCAAGCTTTCTTAGTTCAGTGTTATCCCACTAGAGTGTACACACAAGAGAGGAGGAGGAATTTTGACTGTCTGGGGCCTCCACAGGGTTTAATCCAGCACTGTTTCTAATTGCAATTTATAACTGGGTGGGTGGGCAGCGGCTACAGCAGGAGAGGAGGTGATAGGCAAGTGAGTGGTGGGTCGGGGTATGGGCCAGTTTGCTGACCATTTTCTCACCTTGCCTCATGATCAAGCTGGCCCTGCTGAACTAAGCCAAAGGGAATCCTCAATATATTCTGTTACTGTAGGGATCTTGAGACAGGTTGAACTTTTTACCTAGTCATCCCTAACTCAGGAGAAGGTGAGCTAAGGAGGCTGCTTTTGCTTTCCAATAAGGTGAAATGTGACTCCTTGGTTTGTTCCGGGCTGGTGATTCTGACATTCCTAACAAGGCAGAGGGAGGAAATTAAGCGCATAACTAACCAGAAGAGGCAGTTTGAAATAGGGAAATGTCAGGGGCCAAGAGGAGAGGTGCACATGCAGTCAGCCTCTCAATTATTGATAGTGCTTATAAATAAATGCAGGGGCAGAGAGGAGAAGGTTACAGAGCAGGGAGGGAGGCAGAGCATCTCCCAGCCAAGGAAGGGAACCCGAGCGCTTAGTTGTTCTAAAGGTCAGGCGGTTCTGCCTCTCCCCTCCCCTCATCTCTGTAAAACTCAGTGATATTTGAGTTGATGGATAGGCTTCCTTGTGTACCTGCCAGAATCCCGGGGGATTGGGCAGAGAGAAGTGAATTGGGGGTGGGGAATGCCTTTGGAAATGTGGGACAATGGACAATTGAGGAGACAACAAAATTAGTGGAGCAGCAAATTCCAAGCCGAGTGGAAATAATTCCCCTGCATGTGAAAATAAGATAGATGTGCCTTTAGCTTGGTCCCATCCTCCCAGCACTGGAAATTGAGCAAAGTGGGATGCTAAACACTACAGTCAGGCTGGCGGAGTCCAAAGAACTTCACTTGGTCGTTTATGATTGCATCCACATCCATACATTTAAAGCAGCCCCGAAGAATCCTGGGAATTATAGTTTACCCCTTGTGGAGCTACAGTTCCAAGCACCTTTAACAAACCACAGAACCCTGGATTATTTGGGGGAGGGCCAAAATCTTTAAATGGGGCAATGGGATGGAAAAGCCACAATGTTTGAATGTTGCAGATTGTGTGAGTAACACAGTGCAGGTGCTCTGTTGCTTGATGATGGATAATGGAATGTGAGGGACAAATTTCTGCACAGCACAGCCCATTTTTAAGAGCCCTCCCTCTCTCTCTCTCTCTCTCTCTCTCTCTCTCTCTCTCTCACACACACACACACACACACACACACACACACAGTTGGGTTGAGTGGCAGTCGCTATCTTCTGGTCCATCAGAGCATAGGTAGGTAAATGGGAAAGGCAGCTTTTGGAGATGTGAAGATGGCTGACCCCCACCCCAAGAGAATATGGCTTTTGTTGATGTAAATTGCCACTGTGATTTCTCAAACTTCCTGCCAGATAAAAGCTTTGCCTGGACTTGAGCATTCAGAAGCTGGTGAGCTTACATGCAGGTACCACTCAAGAAAAATGGAGGAGTGGGAAAACAGGCCTTTTGTCATTATTTTTTCAGAAGAGAAGGCCATAGCTCAAGTAGCAGAGCACCTGCTTTGTATATAGAAGATTCAATCCCCAGCATCTCCATGAGTGGCTGGAATAGACTTGCCCTGGAGAGCTTCTGCCAGTCATTGCAAACAATACTGAGCTAGATGGACCAGTGATTTGAATCAGTATGGCAGATTTTTAGCAGCAACCTCACTATTTGAGCATGGGTAAATTCCAGACTAATTTCAGTGTCTTGCTTTGAACATTGGTCTTCTCCATCTTTTTAACTTTGGGGGGGTGGGGGACGACAACAATCTGGTGTGCCCTTAGAATTAATGGCCAACATCCTATACCTACACCACAACCACACTTCTTTTCTCGGCTGTTGCTGAGCCTGCGGTGCCAGCCCGTCAGCTTGTTAGAAGGACTCTGCTCTGGGTAGGTGAGTGGGAGAGCAGCCCATCTGTTTCACATGGCAACATGACCAGAGAAGGCCATTGGAAATTCAGATGCTGAGAGAAACCTGCATCTTGGGAATAGGCAAGAACAGAGAGAGGCTTTTCCAGATGTAATAGGAATTGAGAGGACACATTTTCTCCTCTTGACAGCACAGCAAGTTTGGAGTTTGGAGCTACAGCAGTGGGGATAGAGCTTCGGGTTGAAGGTGGAGCTTCCTGCATTCTAGAGCCAAAAATTAAGCCCAGCCCAATATACCTTGTAGCATTTTCCCTCCAGTTCCTTCAGCAAGTCAAGGTAGTATGTAATATGCAAACCTGACCAAGTTATTTTGACACCTGAGGCAGAACATCCCACTATAATAACAACAATTTGCTACTCTGCTACCAAAAGCAACTGCCTGAGGATGCTACCTCACTCTGCCTAATGGTAGGGCCGGCTCTGTCAGGAAATATGGATAGTTGCTTCTTCCAGGCCAGGACTATATTCTTAGGCTTGCTCCACCCTCTTTGCACATTGATTATGTGTATATCCCCTCATAACTGCCCAAAGAAGTATTTTAAGAATTGAAGGCTCTAATACAGGGGCAGGATTGACAATTTGAGAACCTGTATGCAGGAACCTGCCCCACCTATTCATGTTTGGCATCGTTTGTGAAAGAGCCTATGTGTACACAAACTGTACTTGTGCAGATCTGATGAGTGTGACTGAGCACCCTGCTTTGGATGGGGTTCCTAATCACAAAGCTAGGTCCTACCCGAACAGTTTTATATGTATGTGGGCTGTTCTAAAAGTCATGGCAAATGCACAGAGAAGAAAACTCGGCGGACATTGACTGACTATTTGCACACAGAATATTCTGGCCCTACGTCACATATAAAAAAATGGTATATGCTTCCAGTAAGAATAAGAAATCAAGATAACAAACTTTTTATAAAAGAATGGAAATGGTTTATTGAATATTTACAGATAATTTGTAAACAGATAAGAACACTGGCAGGATTATTGTAATAATCTGCTGCTTGATAAGAGTATATATTTAAAGTAGATGAATAAATGAGCAAATTAAGTTAATTTGGATATGCAGAAGATATTAAAAATAAATTTAAGGAACTGCAGAAAGAGGGGGAAGGAAGGCAAGTTTTTGAAATGTTAAAATGATTGTTAAATTAGTGAAATGTATAAACCTGAAAAGCATAAATAATTTTTTTAAATAATTTTTTTATATGCTTTGCCCCCAGTGAAATAATTGGGGAAGTAGCTGTGTAGAACAGGGGTGAAGTGGGGAGCTACAGGCCCAGGGACTGAATATGGCCCTCCAGAACTCCTTACCTGGCCCTCAGAATTCTCCCCAGGCCATACCCTTCACTGGCCCTGCTTTGCAACTGGAGTGTCTTTGCCCAGTTGGAATGCAGCTTTGAATGTCAGCCTAACCTATCTCACAGTTGTTATGAGGATAAAATGGGAAGAACTATGTATGCCACTTTGAGGTCCTTGAAGGAAAGGTAGGCCATAATGGTACCAAACAAACAAACAAACAAACAAACAAACAAAAGCATTGATTACAGAAATTCTTCTTAACAGATAATACCAGAGATGGTATAACAACACAAGTGGTATTAGGTGTACGTGATATTACTTACTTACTTCCAACACAACATTCTCCTACAAACCTCAGTACTGATAACTGTTGTAATACCATTCTGAGTTGTGTTTGTATCTACTTTTGTGGAGAGCAGGGAACGGCACTTGTTTTGCATGTGGGGTTTCTCAATCAAACTGCAACTGTACTTTCTACAGCCAAAGGAAATACGTACTGGTATTTCCTTCTGCAGTCAGTTTGTTAGATCCCACCTGTGTGGGATTCTACAGGAAATTAATGGACGTCCTAGGAATTTTGAGTGTGAATCTTTTACTCTGGAAACTCCCAGAAGAAGATCCAGGATGAGTTAGAACTGATGCCAGTTCCTTCCTTTCACTTTGTTGTATTTAATACCAGTACCCTTTTGAACAGGTTTTGTCTGTAATAGGGCTTGGCACAAAGCTCACTGATCAAATGCATCTGGGCTGGTTTTGGGAACAAAGGCAGAAAGAAGCCTGTCTTGGCTTCTGTGTGAAATTGCCGGATCCTGTTTTACCTATTGAACTAGAACTCTTCCATGTTATCTGCCTTGGCTGAATGCCAATCATCAATGCTGATTTGCATTCTTCGGTTTTCTATGTCTGATTCTAATTTCTGTGTCCTTGTATAAATATTCATTGCTTGCTTTAAGTCCCCCTCTTATATTGCCTGTGGTTGTAAATGTGCTCTGTGTCTCTTCTAAGCTTTGAAATACTGCTGGTCTTTATAAATTTTATGAGCGTTCTCAAGGATGCTCTCAGGGCTCAAGGACGACAGATAGAAACACATCAGAGTAACCACCCTTGCTTGCAGCTTCAGCTTGTGTCTCCCTGTCTGGCTTAAAACTAAATAGCTTTAGGATTAGGACTTCATTCAGATCTGTTTTAATATAGGAGGAAAGAGAGGTTTCCCCAGTCTCATCAAAGGGAGACTTATACTTTCTCCATTTAACCATTTAACTAATGGGTTGGCTTCAAGTTATGGTGCAACAGAGTATGATTGGCACTCCTGAGCTGCCATCTCCTATAGTAAAAGCCCGGAAAATTATCTCCCAGAGGGTAAGTAATTTCTTTGGATGGCTTCCTTTAAACATCTCTACTAGTTATTATTGAATATCTCCTTGTTCTTAACAGGGATAAAAATATGGGTTTTTGTTCTCTAAATAAAAAGGTGACATTTAAAAGTGGGGGTGGAATCAGTGGGGCAATGTGATTACTTATGTCCCTCCTCAGGAAGAGTTCTCTAGGTCAGAAAGCAGCTGGAGGGATGCATTTCATTTGCTTACTCGACTTACTAAACCCTTGTGTGTGGGTTTGATACTGCCTTGATTGCATCCTAGTCTTACTAAATCCAAAGTTTTAAAAGAATGATTAACATTCAGGTGTTGTTTGAATTGCTGTGGAATGCTACATTCAGGGGATTGGGGAAGGGGAGAGAAAAAACATCCATTAAAACCCAACACTAATTAGGAGTTGGACCCTTAAAGTCCTCCCACATCCACCTTCCTGTCCACTTAGATCAGGTGGGGGGGAGCCCTTTCCCACTTTCCCCAGAGGTTCATCTGATGGCGACACAGGGAACGGTCTTCTCTGTGCTAGTGCCCAGTATGTGGAATCACCCACCTCATTGGCAGTGCTTACAGGCTGTCCAGACCATTTCAGTTTTAACAGGTGATCTGTGATCTGGCAGCCCAGCATTTAAAGGCAGCATAATCCTCCATTTTCTGTTGGTCTTGGATTTGTATAACTGCACTGTTGCTTTCCTTGTTACACTTTTTGTAGGGTGTGTGTGTGTGTGTTTAACATTATTGATTTGGGCTCCCCTGGGAGGATATAAAGTTAATGATGATGATGATGATGATGATAAAAAAGGTAGATTTTGAAAATTTTCTTTGTAAACCATTTTGGTTATCTTATGATAGAAGTGGAAAGCTGGATATAAATCTTTTAATTCATCATTATAATCTATGAGACACTGGTATTCCGGTTGAGTATTTGGAAAAGTTGTATTACCGAGTCAGGGAAAAACATGCTCAGATCGATAGTTTAATAAAAGTAATTACGTAGCTGTCAATGGTACATTATGTATTCACGATGGCTACTGTAAGAGAAAACCAGTGACTGAAGATTCAAGGCTGTCACCTACTGGTAAGTTTCAGAACTGATTACACCTAAGTATTGATTATGATAAATAGGGAGGCTTTTCTTGCTAATGAGTTGACCTATAGCTGGTGTAAATTTTATTGTTTCACCCTTTTCCCTTTTCGTACCCACTTGGCTAGGAAGTGTTCTGTCCATGCAAAATGCATAGAAAAAATATTGCCTTCTGTGGGCAAAGTATTTGGCGTGCTTTTTCTTCCCCTTTCTTGTCTTCTTCCTCCTCTGCTCTCACAGCTTTAAAAGGGGGGGGAGGGCAAATAGGAGTTTCTAAATATATTTTCTAGTTGATACTTTGTACAGTACAAGCTTGTTAGATATACTTGAATTGTCTCCACAATGGGGAACAGCATAGAAAATCTTAAAGATGCCCATTTAAAAACATGTGCCATGGTAACACATGGAAACCATGTACACCTGCATGATTTTTGGTAGCAGGATTATTTTAAGGTAGGGTGGGGAATCTCAAGCCCAGGAACTGAATGTTGGCCTCAGGACTCTCCCAAAGCCACATCCTCTGTCCCCAGGACACGCCTCTGCACTGCGCTCTTGAGAGCTTCTGCCTGGCTAGAATGTGCCAGTAAGCTGGTGACAATGCCCCTAGCTTGTGTCCAAGTTCATATGTGTAGAAGCTACTGGCTTTTGCGTGGCTGGAGTGCTCCTTCCACTTTTGCCTCTGGTTCCAGCCCCAACCACCGCCACCTAACCACAGCAAGGCTGGCCTTGAGAAAGTACAACCCCAGAGCTGGAAAGGAAGCTTCCCATACTGATCAGATAACATTGCCCGTTAGCAGCTTTTAAGCATTTTAACAAACCTAGACAGCATCTTAAAAAGCAGAGACATCACCTTGCCGACAAAGGTCCGTATAATTAAAACTATGGTTTTCCCAGTAGGGATGTATGGAAGTGAGAGCTGGACCATCAAGAAGGCTGATCGCCAAAGAATTGATGCTTTTGAATTATGGTGCTGGAGGAGACTCTTGAGAGTCCCACGGACTGCAAGAAGATCAAACCTCTCCATTCTTAAGGAAATCAGCCCTGAGTGCTCACTGGAAGGACAGATCCTGAAGCTGAAGCTCCAATACTTTGGCCACCTCATGAGAAGAGAAGACTCCCTGGAAAAGACCCTGATGTTGGGAAAGATTGAGGGCACAAGGAGAAGGGGACGGCAGAGGACGAGATGGTTGGACAGTGTTCTTGAAGCTACCAGCATGAGTTTGACCAAACTGTGGGAGGCAGTGGAAGACAGGAGTGCCTGGCGTGCTCTGGTCCATGGGATCACAAAGAGTCGGACACGACTAAACGACTAAACAACAACAACAGCTGCATGGAAGCAATCTTTGGCAGAATCTAAGGCTGTCATGTAATAGGAGGACAGAAACCAGTTTACGTGGATCCTTGGGATCAGCCCTTCATTCCCAAATAACTCAGTACAGTATATGTGGATGCAGCATTAATGCAGGAACCTCGGAGCAGCCAACTGGCTGTCACTTTATTGCTGCCATCTCAAGCAGTGTTTAAACGAGATGGAAACTACCCTTTGGTGTAGTTATATCATGGCCAGAAACTCAATAAAGTTATTATCTGGGTTGACAAGCCCTTGGCTGACACTGGAATTAAGCAGATCAGAGTACAAAAGCAAGTGAAGGATTTGAGAAGCTGTAACTTGCTTTGCCACCCAGTAAGTGTAGGGAAATCGCTCAGCTTAGCAACTGCTGTTTGACAGAGGGAGGTGCCTCAAGCCTCAGCTTAATGGGTTGAGGACTGCTCCGCACTTCACCTGTAAACCATCTGCAGAGCTGCCTCTGCTGGGGACAAACAGGTACTCTGAAAGATTGAGAAGCCTACCTTGCTCCACCCAGTGACTCAGTTGCCACCAACTGTAAATACTTCCCCTGTAAACAGAGCTTCAGTTGAGTGAAAGCAAACAGGAGAGGAGAGGAAAAGAAGTCTTCTCCACAATCACCCTAAAAATGCACGTAACAGAAGGGCCCAGAACCGAGACTCCAGGAACAGGTGAGTATAATTTCTTCTCGATAGGGATGCTGGAGAAGTCAATCAAATGGAAATGGGAGCACAAATCACCACTATTGGCACATTCATTTGAGGTCAGGAATGGAAATCATGTCCAGAAATTTATGTAAACCATTACATTTTTTTCTGCATTGTTTTTTATTTTTCCCTTCCATCGAAATGCATTGAAATTAATTGCACAATTGATTGCTTTGGTTTTGGCCTAGATGAATAATGTAGGTTTTAGCAGAAACTGAACTGTAGCAGAAGAGAAAGAGTGCTGATTGTGATAAGCACAGGACAGGGTGAAAATTGCTGCCTCCTTACATTCCTTACTGCTGAATAATGGTCTGATTCAGGGATAAGTGCATGAGTTGGAGGATGAGCCTTTTGAAATGAACTTCATCCTGGGGGGGATGGAGCTGGAATGAAGCTATAGCCATGTAATAGTTTCACAGAACGGCAAGCTTCCTTTTTGTGTGTGGCCATGTCATATATGTGCTTCTGCTCTGGCTTTTGCTCTTCCCAAAAGGGATGTCCCACTTGAAAACCATAGAGAGACATTCCAGGCAGCAGCAGTGAGTGGTTGCTAGGCAACCACATTCTAGAGAACAGTTTAGGGATGGGCAATGTAGCCAAGAAGTGGAAAAAGAGATCTGAGTTTTTCAGCTGCCTGAGAGGAGCCTGTGTTTGGGGGTATGCAGTTTAGAAAGAGATGAAGAAGTTCCAAAAAGATGTAGGATGTGAACTTAGAGGTCATCCAGTGAAACCAATTAACTACAGGTGTGAGACGGACCAAGGGAAGTACTTCTTTACACAACCTATCATTAACATATGGAACTCATAGCCACAAGATGTGGTGATGGACCAGTGGTTTTGATGGCTTCAAAAAGAGAGGATACATTCACAAGGAAAGGTCTATCAGTATGAAGCTTCCATGTTCAGAGACAGTTAAGCTTTTCATATGGTCATTCAGAGATAAGGCTTGTGCGTCCAAAGGTAACTTGATGAGCGTCTACTCTAAATCAAAGAGTCTAAGAGTGGAATGGAATGGCTGCAAGTTACTGAAGGTTGACTTTTAGACTCATTCAATTACTTATGTTTCTGTCTTCCTTTTCTGTTGTGATCCTTCTTTACATCTGGCTCCTTCCAACAAAACTCAAACTTTCCTCTCCCACCTGTTGCCTGTTGAAATGCAGGGAGAAAAAAGGGAAAGGTGCCACAGAAAAATTGAGGCCAAACTCAAGGAAAACATGCAGTTAAATACAATTATCAATCAAAATAATTTATTTCCATTTCTGCTTTACCATATGGTTAAAGATGCTTTGAAATTTAAGAGGAATATTTACCTTACTGTGTTTTTTTTTTTAAAAAAGAAATTTATTTGCATTTTCAAAAACGGGAACAGAGAGCATACCTTACTATGTACTAAATAGTCCCTGGATTGACCTTCATGTATTTTAAACTTTCATTTATAGCCCAACCCTCCCTGAAGCTCAGGCTGGCATGCATGATTTAATCCTCGCAATTATTATGTGAGGTAGGTTAACATAAGTAGTGATTGGCTGAAGGTCACCCAATGAGTTTCATGACTGGAAGTTTGAACCTGGGTCCTCCCAGTTTGATACTCTAACCATTACATCAGGGGGTTGCTATCATGTGCCATCCAGTACCTTCCCAGGTACCCTTGGGCATCCCCATTCAGCTGTAACAGTGTCTCCACGACATCTCCCCCAAGAGTCCCTGTCAAGGTTGACTAGAAGACTCTTGCTGGTTTTCAAATATTCTCAGGGACGGACTTTGGTAATCCTTCATAATATGGCACCCTGCATGAGGCCAAAATTTGGTGCCCCCAAATAGATCTTCTGAATTGTGGCTCTTCTCAATTTTGTGTCCCCCTCAGTTCGGTGCCCTGTCTGGGGGGCGGAACTGCCTGCACCACGCTAAATCCAGCGCTGCTATTCTGTTTGCTGTTACTCCACCCTTCGATATTTTCACTGCTATGGAATGTAGATATTAGTTCTGCTTATCTCATGCATTGCTGTGACATGCTCTATGGGGAGCTGGCTTCAGGCAACAGGCCAATTGGCAGACCAACTCTGCATTACGAAAACCTCTGCAAATGTGACATGGTGGCTGGCAACATCAACCCTGCCTTGTGGGAATCCCTTCCAGATGACCTCAGTGGCTGGAGACAGACAGTCATGTCGTGTATCCATAGCAGTGACCAGAGAAAGAATGACTGCTGGGAGGAGTGCAGAAAGAGCAAACACCATGGTGCATCTGCAGCAGCCCAACCAGACACCTACATCTTCCCCAGCTGCAACAAAACATGTCTCTCCTGTATCGGTCTCTACAGCCACAGCAGGCTCTGTAACCATCCAGCAATTTGACCCCCAAAGCCACACTCCTCCATTGTCTCCTGAAACAGATGGATACCAGCAGTGGCAACAAATGTTGTGGTGTTTTCTCACTATCTGGAACACTGTATTTTAAAGTAGGGTGTTGCTCTATCTTCACTTTCTGATTAAAGGTTTATACATACTGTTATAATGGTGTCCTTTCAAATGTTTCCTCTTCTTTTTGGAATCATAGAATTGTAGAGTTGGAACGGGCCCCCCAGGGTCATCTAGTCCAACGCCCTGCAATGCAGGAATCTCAACATGTGGTCCCTGCATTCAATTTGAAACCAGACCAGACCCTGCTTAGCTTTGCAAATGTGCTAGCAGTTTTATTCTGTTGCTTTTAAGTCTGCAAAGCCATATCTTGTGTGTAATATTGTGTGTGTGCAATATTAAATTATTCAGACCGGTTTTGTATGCATCCCCCAAGATAGTGTTCACATTACATCTGAAGCACAAGATTAAATACACACAAATCTCACACACCCTGCCCAGCCTTCTTTATTACACACATGGATGGGGTTGTGATATATGGAAAGAAATAAAAAGCCATCCTCAAAACACACCAAAACTTAAATGAGCATTAAAAAATTACCTCACAAGAATTGCAGGTATCCAAATCTTTCAAATCTGAAACCTGAAGAAAATACTGAGAGAGACAAGCCATTTCTCAATCTCAGCAGAATATCTTCCTCATTACGTATACACTTTCCAGAGTGGCCATTTTAGTCTCTTACAGGAAAAAACAACTCATTTTTATTGCACCCGAAAGACTAACCAAACTATTAAGATATAACTTCAGGTGCATCTGATGAAGTGAATTGTAGTCTAGAAACATTTATGCCATAATTTGTTAAGGTGCCACAAGACTCTGTTATTACATGATTTACTTGTGACTATGATATGATACCTCCAAAATGTAGTACTTCAGCATATTTTTTGTGGAGCCATTCTGTCTTAACTGAGATGTTCTGAGCTCTGGCTGCCATCAGCTCCTGTTAAAGTATCCATGAATGATTCCAGATGAGGCTTCCCTTATGCAAACCAATGATATCTTGCTCCTGGGTGTTGCAGAGGTCTGTGTAAGGCTTGTAGACCTCGGTGTCTTACATTGCTGCCTTGGTTTTTGATTTTGTTTCAGAGCACGAGCTTCTAGAGGAGCTGCTGACTTATGATGACCTCTTTCTGGAAACATTCAATGCTTTTCTGGCTATGCCTGTGAGTAGAGGTCACATCTTTCCCTGTTATCTGAACTCTGGGTTTTGGCTGGGTTAGAAGGATACTTTCACAGTTGTAACATGCTGTTCTTCTCAGAGAACAGTGCATTGGGGTTTGATTTTTTTTAATGTAAACAGCTGGTGGGTGGGGGATATTTGTGGGAAAGGGCTGCATGCAAAAGGTCCCAGGTTCAATCCCTGGTGTCTCCCAAGTGGGGATATGAAGTGTCTCTTCCTGAAATTCTAGAAAGCCACTGCTTAGTAGGTGTGGATAATACTGAGCTAGATGGACCAGTGGTTTGACTTGGTATAAAGAAGGTTTCTATAAGATCAGGACTGGGCAAGGAGAATTAATCCTTGCCCCACCTCACACTGTAACTCTGATGAATATATATGCAAATGGAGATTTCATTCCCAGGGTTAATAATGGCTCCAGGAAGGAATTTTCATTGGGATCACAGTGGATGCGGGGAGAAGGGCAAATAGCAGAGGTGGCCAGGATCCATTGGGACTGGTAGGTCAGAAAGCTGGGAGACCAACAGCAGGGGGAGCCAGAGCCCATGGAAGACAGAACCAAGTAATTCCATTTGTGTCCCCATCTTCCATTCCTGGCCTCTCACCTCCCATGACATATTTTAAAAAACATTTTATAAATGTGAGGCATGGCTGAAGATATGCATAAGCACATTTGCATTTTTTAAAACAAACAAACAGTTACTTGTTTGATGCAATGGAGTAAGGACAAGACGAAATGCTTGCTTAGTTGCCCTTCCAGCATTCCACTTTCTGGCATATATATTTGTAGCACCAGTTGCAAAGCTAGGTTTTAATAGCTGCTGAAGGACCTGTGGTGAGTGACTGCTCAGAAATACTCTGTGCTCATATTCTTCTTAGAACTAAAAGTGACCTCTGCAGACACTGTTCTACCGGCCTTTCAGGTGATGTGTCACTTTCCTGCCTAAAGGGATGCTTTTTCTCTTTCAAGTAGGCTTTCCCTCTTAGACTGCATTACGACCGGCTGACAGGACGACTGCAGGAGCTGGATGGCTTCCTCTTGCCAATTGGGTCCAATTCCCTTTGCTATGGAGCAACCGATACAGAGAGGGAAAGGGCCCTGAGCTGGTTAGCGCAGGAGCGCTTCCTCCCATTTCAAAGGTTGAGCACTGGATCTGTTTGCATTTTCCTATACAATGCTCTGCACTATTTCTTACCTTTCCGTTGACCTGTCACATTGCAGGTGTTTTCCATGCTTCAGATATGGGTTCAGGGTTTTGTTCCTGCTGCTGTGAATTCCTATGTGTCTATAACATGGTTGAAGTCATTTTAATCTTGCAAAGAGGGAAATGGACAGGAAACACGGAAGCCATTGAATGTCATGTAGTGTGTAATATGCCCATTCTACAGATCAGTGAGTCTCTGACATCCAGCAGTTTTATTTGTTTGGCCCAGTCATGATCACAGCTAGAACAACAGAACCAGTTCCTGTGCTTAATTTCATCCCATGTTATATTGGGCCCCTTAATTACTTTCAGAAGCGGCACTGAGCTCTGGGACATGACTCCTTCCATCCAGTATTGCATTAATCGCAGGCAACCAAAGAGGATAATTTGAGCATGTAATTTTCCTTCCCTCATAGGTAACAACAGCAAAGAGACTAAGGAGCTTGAATAGATATTCTCATGCTGTGTCCAAGCAAATCTGTCCCAGGTTGCAGTCACGTGGGATGAAGAACCATTGCCTACCATGGACTTCAGAATAAGGGTGCATATGATTGAGATGCAAATCAAGAAATAAACTACTTGAGCACCCACAAATGCAACCAAAGGCATTTCCCATGTTAGAAAACCTGCCAATACCTTGTGGTGCAGGGTTAGGGAACCTGTGGCCCTTCTGATTGTTGAACTCCAACTCCCATCAGTCCCAGCCAGCAGGGCTAAGGGTCAAGAATGATGGGAGCTGTAGTCCAGCAGCATCTAGAGATCCCCTCCAGTGCTAAAGATAGAACTAACCAGCCTAAAGCCCATGTTGCAATATAAGAACAAATTTACTGAAGAAGTGTGCATGCACACGAAAGCTCATACCAATAACAAACTTAGTTGGTCTCTAAGGTGCTACTGGAAGGAATTTTTTTCATTTTGTTTTGACTACGGCAGACCAACACGGCTACCTATCTGTAAACAAATTTTCTGTCACAGAAGTGTGTGCAAGTAGAGTTTCTGAAGGGTGTGTGTGTGTGTGTGTGAATCATGTTCCCCTTTTCCAATTTGTAAAAGTTAACAGTTTAACTGTGAATATGATGAATGTACCACCTAAAATAATTTTCTAAATGGTAAAGTGGGCTTAGAATAATGCTTTGCAGCCCTTCCTGTGGCCTGGTGCCCTGAGCTGTCGCTGTTTCTGAAGTGTTCATTTGCTGCCTGTTTCCTGCTAGGACTCTTTTTTACCTGGAGTATAAACTGGCAAAGCTGTTGCTGTGTCCTCTGGATGAGAAGTACCCAGAGAGTCGCTACGCAATTCGTGGGTTCAGTCGCCAGTCTGACAGCACTGCCATCTCCAGCATCCCCAGCCATTCATCAACAGAGCGGCAGCCCACTGGAGTCCCAAGCCATGTGCTGCTAAGACTTCCTAGCCAAACACGCAGTACTCCGGCCTGCCTAGGTGAGTCTCCCTCAGCTGCTGTCTTCTGCACCCTCAGGAGTGGATCTCCTCAGCCATATCTTGGTCCCTTTCCACTGCTGGAGAGATGCCTGTCAGTCTCTTCGCATGTTTAGCTCTCAGACTGGTTGGCTGGAAAGAAGACAAAACTATGGTGTGTGACTGCACTTGGAATACTGTGTATAGTTCTGGTTGCCTCACTTGAAAGGTATTTTAGAGATGGAAAATGTGCAGAAAATGGTAATGATCAAGTACCACCTCCTTTGTCCAGCAATAGCAACCTTTTTACGCAGCTGCCATCTCCTAATAGCCATTGATAGATTTGTTGTCAGTGAATTTGTGGCTAGTTCTTTTTAAAGTAATCAAAAGTAAAATTATTTATGTTGCCTTGACCATGTCAAAAGGGAGTTTGGAAAATGACTTAGATGGGGCAGGATCCAAGCCTTTCTACTGTCCCATGAACCCATTGCACTTGCTTCCATTCTACACCTAGGTGGGGAGCAAGCCTCGCCATCCATCAGCTCATCTGTAAACATTTTCTTTCTGATCCCTCTAACCTTCTGTCTCCATGCTTTCCTGCAGGACATTTTGTAAGATCATCTGGCCAAACCTCCACTGAGATATCTTTGGAGTTCCCAGGTATCTTGAGTTTAGCTCTATCTCCAGCCACAGAACATCTGAGCAGGCTCCAGCTCCAGAGACTCCTGTCTGACTCCAGCGTACGAAGAGCAACTGGTAGGAACCCTGCAGCTAGGTTGGGGAAATTGGAGGTTGGGTAAGAGCTAGCTGGAAAAGGGTGCATTCGTTGCCCTGGCCCCTGGAAGGAAGTGCTTTCGAAGGTCAGCTATTTGTGATTTTGCTTCTGATATGCATCCTCTTACAGGAAGGCTCAGAAGTGGCTGGACCAATGCAGGTGAGCCGGTGGTAACTCCAATTCATCTAAGCAGGGCTGCTCTCGCCTCCTCGCCTGATCAAGAATTCACTGAACTTCACATGGATGGGTAAGTCTGGCTGCTAAAAGTGCCATGACGAGAATACTAAATTATTTCTAACCAAGTTAATGTAATGTTTTCCTGCCAGATGAAATGGCCTTGTGAAACCTGAAATCTGTTGTCCAATGTGTACAGCACATCTCACTTTTCATGGTGACTATGAATTCAAGTTTTCCATGCTTGTGAGTTATCTAATGCAAAATGCTGTTGCCAGAATATTTACTGGATAAAGGTTATCAGAACAGAATTACATCCATATTGGTTGATCTACAATGGTGGCCAGTCCATTACTGTGTCCACTTTAAGGCAATTGTTTTAAGCTTTAAAAACCTAAAACCGCTTGGGACCTGAGTACTTTACAGACTGCTTTCTTCCATATGTTCCTCCCTGCATGCCTTGTTCATCTTATGAGAATATGATCCAGATTTCTTGGCTGCCTGAAGCACAGCAACACGGTGTTCTGCTTTATCAGTGGTGGCGCCCATTCTGTATATTGTACAGGCATGTTGTAATAGTATATTTCTTACATCAGACTAAATGAACTTTGATATCCCTTTGAACTATCTAATTCTGTTAATGCCCTAAGATTTGCCTGCAAAAAGCTGTCCCCATCAATTGTCTGGTTTTGACACACTGTTCCATCTGTTCCTTTCGAAGTTGTCGGAAGCCATTTTCAGGTTCTGGGAAGGTTTTGCAGTTTGACTTGAATGAGACAAGGAACTCCCAGGAAGGGGAAGGGGACACATTTATTTCGCCTTGCTTTGGAAGTGCCGCTCTGCAGCAGCTAAAAGAAGAGATCCTAGGGACTGTGAGTAATGTGGCATCCTGGTGAGAAACTTGGCTTGGAGGCATTCTCTCTATCCAGTTCATTTTCCCCACTTCCTGACTTATATGGATCCATCTATATAGCATAGCTCAGTCGGTTAGAGGGTGATGCTGTTAAATGCCAAGGTTGCAGGTTCGATTCCCATAAGGGACAGTTGCATATTCCTTCATTGCAGGGGTGTGGATTATATGATCCTCAGGGTCCTTCCCAAGTCTCTGATTCTATGATCTTGTATTGCGATGGTGACTACCAAAGGCACAGGAGAAAAGGTGGTTGTCTCACTCTGTTCAATGATGATGTGAACTGCAGTGTTAACAACAGTGGCCCTATTAGGGCATTCGGTCTCCATGCATGTAGAACCCCCCCCCCACTAGGTTTAGATCAGGGGTCTGCAACCTTTAAGACAAAAAGAGCCACTTGGACCCGTTTCCGAAGAAAAACAACAACTGGGAGCCGCAAAACTATTGCGACATTTAAAGCAAGCGCGCCGCTGCCCTCCGATCTGACAGCGGGCAGGAAGGTGACGTTGGGACGGTGCGTGACTAACGCACGCACCGCCCCAATGCGACGTCACAGCCAGTACAGCGCCCGCCACAGTGGGGAGTGTTGGGGCGCACAATGTGCCTCCTCCCCTCGCTAGTATCCGCCCCGGAGCTGCGGCAAAGGTGTAAAAGAGCCGCATGCGGCTCCGGAGCCGCGGGTTGCAGACCCCTGGTTTAGACTGATTAAAGTTATAGATTGCTTCCCACTTAGAAAAGTCCCAACACAGTTTACAACCAAAATAGAAATGTAATAATAATAATAAATTGCACAAACATGTTAAAGACATAGTAAAGAATACAGTGTCATGAAAGAATTAGTTCTCAAGGTAACCACCCAGAACATGACAAACAGTCAGTTGAAAGGAAAACACTTTGCCCGATGCTGAAACAATGGCAAAGTTGGTGTCAGGTGGACCTCCCTGAGGAGAGCATTCCATAGACAGGCATTCCATACTACAGAAAAGACCCATTCAGGGCTGTACTTGGCACGAGGGGCCTCCATGAGTAAATTGGGTAAAAATGGCATGTTAGTAAGGGCAGGGCTTCGAAGCACCATACCCCCCACTTCTCCCTGCATGTAACTTTCCCCATTTTTCCCTCTTGTGCAACGTAGCCATAGAATGGGCCCTCAGATGTATAGCTGTGGGTAGGCGGCATTCCCTTCTCCTCTCAGGTGCTTACAGCTCTACCAGCTATTTCCCCCCTCCCTCCCTCCCTCTTGTATTGCAGAGGGCTGGCATGGACAGCTTCAGGGAGTTCCTCCATGGCACACTGGGAATCCACCTCCTTGACTTCTGGATTGACTGTGAGGATATTATGGAGTACACCACACGCCTGGAGAAGGCCAGAACTGCATCCCAGGAGATCCAGCTGTTCTTTTTCAGCGCTCTTCGGTATGGATGCAAATGATTTTTTCAAACTAGATGTGGAGGAGAATGGCTATACAGATGTGACATGGGAGATCCCTGACTGGGTCTTTTATAAAGCACTTGTTGCAGTGCTGTAGCTACAGGGAGCAAGGGCCTAGCCATTATTATTATTATTATTATTATTATTATTATTATTATTATTATTATTACTACCCTGGGTGAAGCCGCCAGAGGGGTGCCATTGAGGCTTCCAGCCTGTGTGTGTACACAAATGCACACGGGGGTGTGTGTGAGCCAAATTGGGTCTTTGACCTGGATGAAATAAAGCCTAGTTATGCCCCTGCTTGTTAGCTGGCAGAAGATGCTTAACCCTTTCCTTCATGCTGTTTACCAAAACTGTATCACCTTCAAAGCTGCTATTAGCTCCACAGCATGGATAAAAATGCGGGCACCTATGAGATGACTGTGGGGCTAATATCGATGCTGGTGCCAGTGTGGTGTAGTGGTTAAGAGCGATAGACACGTAATCTGGGGAACCCACAGCCTCTCAGCCCCACTCACCTCACAGAGTGTTTGTTGTGGGGGAGGAAGGGAAAGGAGAATGTTAGCCGCTTTGAGACTCCTTAAAGGGAGTGAAAGGCGGGATATCAAATCCAAACTCTTCTTCTCTTCTTCTTCTTTGCACCACACGGTCACCACTTCAGTGTTTCTTAAACATCTGGGTGGTATCACACTAGAAGAGAGCCCCATGCAGGCTGACGCCATGATGTGTTAGCAACAAATTGGCTCTATGAGTTACGTGGCCCACCCACTTGCCCCACCAAATCTAAGTTTCTGGCTCGGCCAGCTTGCACTCAGCTCAGACTTTTCCTGCTCTAGCTTTTCCCTCCTCTTTTGTTGGCAGGAGCATTCAAGCCAAGTACAAGCTGATGCTTCCTCCTGCCTGTCGGGTGAGTAATGCTGCTTGGGGGGCAGGTGCCCCTGCGTTTTTCCAGGTCGCAGCTTTAAGAGAACCTTTGCTCTCCCCCGGGGAAACTGACAAATCTGCCAACTGCGTAGCTCAGCTGCTAGCCTGCATGGGGGTGGAAGCCCAGGGACAAATGTCTACCTCCTACCACCTCCTCTGTCAGGAAAATTCTTTGTTTCCTGAAGCTGTAGCCTGAATCTCATGATGGGTGGGGTGTGTGTGTGTGTGTGTGTGTGTGTGTGTGTTTTGTATCAGAGCAAGCTTCTGTTGCCTCTTTCTATCCTCTCTCTGTTGGCCTTTTTACCATTGTTTCCAACTTTGCATTGTGGGTGCTACCAGACATGGACTATTTTTGCAGCATTCAGTAACGGCTGTTCTGCTTTAAAAATAAAACCTCATTGCAGATTGATTCTGCAGCACCCCACTGTCTCCACACCTTCCCATTGTGGGTGGACCTATACCAAAACTGCAATCACCAGCTCTTTGTGTCTCGTTCAAATGACAGTCTTGTCCTTTTGTGTTCTTTGACAAAGACATCTGATTTGTTCCTCCTCCCTGGCTATGATAATCTCTGCCCATCACTTAAGCCTTTTTGGACCATCTTAAGACAAGTCAGCAGAACATGAGAGTTATCAACAGTCTTTTGCGAAGTCTTAAAAAGGCATCGCCTTAGAGCACCCACATGGGTAGTTCTATGTATAGAACTCAGGAAATCTATAAGAATGCGTGAATAATGAGAACAACTTATTTAAGCCTTACCACCTGTGAAAGAGCTTAGGCCCCATTTATATGAAGGGTATCTGGTGTGATTGTTGTTGCTTCTGTGGTAGTTTCCATTCCAATTGGCATATTCCACACCCTTTGAAGTACATCCCTTGCTTAACAAGCTGTTAAAACAGGGCTGGGAAATTTGTGGTCCTCCTGATATTGGTGAATCTAATTCCCATCAGCCCAAGCCAGTATGGCCAATGGGCAGGGATGATGGGAGTTGTAGTCCAATAACACCTTGGGAGCTGTCACACAGGTGACACATCCAGTGCCAGATTTACTTATAAGCTAAAGGAGCTATAGCTTAGGGCCCCACTCTCTTGGAGGACCCCCCCCCCCCAAAAAAATGAAGGAAAAAACAAATGGATGTACATTTCCAAAATATAAGATAAAAAAAAAACCTACATACAGCAACAATGTTTTTTGTTGTGCAGGCTCCTATTTGTTGTGTGCAAATGGCTTTAGAAACCTATTAGGTCCATAAATTACCATATAGCATATATTCAACACAAAAAACAGTGACAATTTGTTGTTGACTAGGACAGCTGGACATATAAAGGGCCCCATTACCTTCAGTAGCTTAGGCCTCATCAAACCTAAATCTGGCCCTAGACACATCCTTGGATTAGAGGAACTTTGCCTGGACCCAGCCAGTGTGAGAGCAATGAAGGAGGTGGTAGCAACTGCAAATGTCTAGAAGAAACATGACAAGTGGTTATTTAATTTCCATTTTATACAAATTGCATAATAACATTACTGCTTTCCTGACCCTCTGCTGGCAGCAGCAACGTGATGAAACTTCAAGCCCTGAGGAGACTGCTTTTGCTGCCTTGAGCAGAAACCAATACGATGCTTTGAGGCGCCTGCGCTCCTACTGGGTCCCCCGGTTTCTCATTCACCACCAGAGGACCAGGCAGCGCAGGTTTGTGTGTTGGAAGATCATGAAATGAACGGGAGTTTGGGGTGTGCGGAATGGGCTATTTTTTTCAGCTGCACCGGGCAGTAAAATGATATTTTTCTGTGTTATGTGCTAAGTTGAATAGGATCCAAAATGCAGCAGTCTGATTGGTCCTAGAACAATAGGATTCAGAATGCAGCAGTCTGATTGGCCCTAGAACAATAGCATCCAGAATTCAGCAGTCTGATTGGTCCACAGGAGCCACCCAATCCAGCTCCAGGTGAAAGTGAATCCGCAACCTGATTGGCCTACAGGTGAATCCCGGAATAAGCCAATCACGTGGGGCCCTTTGTGTAAATAATGTATTTAAAGCAGACATTCTGGGGAACTTCCATTCCTCTTCACCACAATGAGCTGAATAAAGAGCATGAAATCCACTCTTGACTCTGAGTATATTTCACTCTGGCAGCAAAATTCAATAACCAGAGAGGCCTTTGACAGGAAGATGAGGCAACGTCTTTTTCGCTTAGAGAAAAGGCGAGTAAGGGGTCACATGATAGAAGTTTATAACATTAGGAACAGCATGGAGCAAGTGGATAGAGAAAGGTTTTTCTCCTTCCCTTCTAAACACTAGAACTTGTGGGCATAAAATGAAGCTGAATGTTGGAAGATTCAGGGCAGATTAAAAAAAGTACTTCTTCATGCAGTTAAACCATGGAACCACTCCCACAGGGGGCAATGATGGCCACCAACTCAGATGGCTTTGGGATTAGACAAATTCATGGAGGATAATGGCTACTGATGGCTACTAGCCATGATGGTTATGCTCTGCCTAAATAGTCAGAGGCAGAAATGCTTCTGAATGCCAGAATTCGGAGGAGGAGATAGTGATGTTGTGCTCAGGTCCTGTTTGCAGGCACCTGGTTGGCCGCTGTGAGAACAGGATGCTGAAATAGATGGGCCATTGGCCTGATCCAGCAAGCTCTTCTTATGTTCTTATGAGAGATCTAGGGCAGGTAAACGGGAGCTTGGATTATTGCACAGAATCACTGAGTTGGAAGGGAGGCCAAAGGGGGATCTAATCCAGTCTCCGACCAATGCATGGAACACTAGAGCAGGGATGGGGAGCCTCAGGCCTCAGGGCCAAATGCAACCCTCCATGCTTCTCTGCCTGGCACTTGGGACTCTCCCAATGCCACACCTCTCACCAGCCTTGCTTTGCACCTTCCTTGGGTGCTCTTGCCAGGCTGCAATGTGCCCTTGAATTTGGCAATGCCTCTTGCTTGCCTAGTTGGAGGCCAGAGAGGGATGTGTGAAGAAACTGGCCTTCTGTACAGAAGGTAAAATTCACATTCGTTGTTACACATTAACAGCTGCTACATTGAACATTTAAAAGTGATCTTCATGTGGTGACTATAATGTGCAAATTGGCTCCTCAGGGCGCTTGCATTCTCTGTTGTCTTCCTCAAGCTGAGGAGTTTGCTGATGTCCTATCGTCTCCCTCTCTCTCTCAAATGGGGAAAGTGGAAGGCTGTTTGTTGGCTCAAAATAATGCCAGTCTATTTATGTTAACACTTCTGAATGCTTAGGCTCAGTTCAGGCTTCCCAGTCGACAAGGAGCTCTTCCCAAGTACTGACTTCCTGTCCTCTCTTAACATGGCGGCATTGCTTCCTGTTGTGGATGACCAAAGGGACACAATGAGAAATGAAGACTCGAGAATGGTGTGCGTACCAACCCTTTAAAATCACAGAATGCTTGGTTCTGTTTTATTTCTGACCTATACTGTTATCCTGTGATCATAAATAACTCTCTTGATGTAGTGGATTTCTCCCTGCTGCAACCCTCCTCCCTCCCCCAGCAGTTTGATCATCCTATGGTCTGTAATTGACTAAGTTAAGGTGACTTGGTATTAGGGACTTGTGGGAAACTCGCATGAGAATTTGGGGTGAGGTGGGGGAGGGCTGGCAGCCAGGTCACTTTAAAGCAGGGGGTGGGGAAGCTGTGCCCCCAGATGTTGTTGGACCACAACTCCCATCATTCCTGACCATTGGCCATGCCAGCTGGGATTGTTGGGAGCTAGGATTCAATCACATCTGGATAGCTGCAGATTCCCAGTACATGCTTCAAGGCTTTCACTGGTAGTTGTGGTGACAAGGTATGTATTTAGGGTAACTCAGCTTTATCAAATAAGCTGAGTTTCAGAATGGCCTTGGAGAATCTGGACACAGTTCTAGCCCTTGTTCCACTGCATCTAGCAGTGAGGCCCTGAAGGAACATTCGACTCTTTGCTACGGCTGTGATATCTGTCCATCTTTGCTTCAGCAATTTAGGGGGAACAGAAAAAGTCGAATTGGTCCAAGCAAGCAGTTGGACCTCGCAGAAGACCCCTCTGAAACACTGACCACCACCCGATTTCTCCAGGTACTGATGTGTGACATGGGGGATGGTGATGGCTTTCTTCACTACTTGACTCGGTGAGTTATGCTTTTCTTAGCAGCCTGAACATTTACTGTTCTTTGTCGGGGTGTGTGTGTGTGTGTGTGTGTGTGTGTGTGTGTGTGTGTGTTGCTTCCTATTTGTGACCCAAGGGAGGATATTCACTTGTGGGGAATGTTTTTGCAGCCTTGTGCAGACCAGCTGCCTCCTTATATTCCTGGTTTTATTGGCGGCATTTTTCCAGTTCTCTGTTAAGCTAAGGGAGGCAGCTTTCCTGGTTTACCCTTCAGGTTTGAGGATCCTCAGAAGACCCATAACCTGTTGCTGTGGAGGAAGCTGAAGCTCTATGAAGCTGCATGGGCGCAGGAGGCAAGCCAGTCAGAAATTCACCATATTGCTTGGCAGATTTTTCAGACATTTATGGCGTCTTATGCAGGATGCAACACAGGTGAGCTATCCATGAATGTGGAGCAGCATTTGTTACCTCTGCTCTGTCATATGCCTCTGAGATGGCAGGAACCTAGGTCTGTTAGGAGTGAGAACCCTTTGATCTGTTGAGGGCCACATTCCTTCAGGGTTTATCTCTTGGGGAACACATGCCAGGGATGGGAAAGACCACAGTCAAAATTGCACCTCTCTCTTCTCTCTCTCTCTCTCTCTCTCTCTCTCTCTCTCTCTCACACACACACACACACACACACACACAGGAATTTGAGAGGGGTGTTCCAGAGAGAGAAGTAGCAGGTCTGCAGCATACACACCAAATCCTTAAAGCAAAACACCTTTTCCCCAAATCCTGGGAATTGTAGTTTGTTAAGGGTGCTGGGAATTGTAGTACTGCATGGGGAAACTTGGTGTCTAAGTAATAGCTCGTCCAAAGAACTGTCATAGCAAGCCTGCACTTTGAAGATGGGGGTCTTAAGCCAACCTTGTGTTCTGCTTCTCCTTTCCTTGCAGGGCTTAGCGCCCTTATACTGGAATACATCCAGCATCTTGAGAGGATGCTTTCCTTTGGCAGTGAAGACCTGAAGCCTTCCACTTTTGAACCAGTGGTTCCCTATGTTCTGGCTGTTCTGGATGAGATGTGGCTCCATTATCTTCGCCATGAAGTCACAACTTTCCTTGAGTGAGTCCCAAGCTGTCCTACACTATTCCACCATGCAAGATGGTGTAGTCTGAGTTTAAACCCAGTTGTTGCTTTATTAACAAAATGGGTTTTGAGAGTCAATAAAGAAAACTTTAAATATCTTTTTCCCAGTCAGCCAGTGCTCTTTGCAAATAATTTTTAAGCTCTTTGATTGTAAAAGGGGGGAAATTGCCATCTAATTTTCTTTTTTGCAGATACTGTGTACCGGAATCTCATGACGATGACCAAAGTATCATGAGCGAAGGCGATAGAGTAAAACAGGAGGGAAATGAGAGGTAATACAGAATGCTGTGGAAACAAAGGGGCAACTTAGATGCTGAATTCTATTTAGTAGAGGCCTGGATTTACGAAGTTGCTGTTCTGTTAGCCTCTGTGCCCTTACAATATCCTAATTCATAATCTAATGAATGAAAAATAATATCTGGGAAGAAAAAGGTACTGAAATCTACTCAGAGTCGAGAGTGGATTTCATGCTCTTTATTCAGCTCATAGTGGTGAGGAGGGAATGAAAATCCCCTCCAAGTATCTGCTTTATATACATTATTTACACAATGGGCTGCACGTGATTGGCTAATTCCGGAATTCTCCTGTAGGCCAATCAGGTTGTGGATTCACTTCTATCTGGAGCTGGATTGGGTGGCTCCTGCCGACCAATCAGACTGCTGCATTCTGAATCCTATTGTTCTAGGACCAATCAGACTGCTGCAGTTTGGATCCTATTCAACTCAGTACATAACAGGTACCTAAAGTTTTTTGGGTACCAGCAAATGCCTGGCTTACTCCTGGGTCTGCTGATAACCTTTCCATTATGTGGAACTTAAAGTGTAGCAGAAGCTATTAACGGGGCGGTTTTCAACACAATCTAAAAGTATTTCGCTTATTGTGAATTCATTTTCAGTTTATATATTTGAGAGAGAGATTCTAGCCCTCATAGGTGTGAAGGAAAGTTTGAAAATACATGTGCAAAATCTGCAAATGGAGCTTGGTCAAGGCTAATGAAATGAAAGAGCAGGGTTTGCTTTCTCTGCCAAGCTCTTATCTCCCTGTCCAGATTGCTTTCTCAGGCCATCCCCACCCATCTTTTGACCTTTCCCACCTCACTCAGTGCCCAGATGAAACCCAAACTACTGCAGTCCCTTTACATTTTGCAAAAATAAAATAAAATGCATCATTCCTTGGTGATTTATTCTTAAAATGGAATTTGCATTTCATTGATACACCTCTGGAATATAGTTCTTCCCCACCAAGTCCTCTGAGTGATAAATATTTATGGGCTAATACTTTGCGAGCAGGGAGGCTTCATATCGAACGGTAACGTGAAGCTGTGATTCCCGAGCCCTGCAATGATCCTCATTTGTGTGGCCCTTCCTGCAGGATAAAGAAACAGAGGCAGAATGCCTGGCCACACCATGACCAAAAAGGCAGAGGGAGACACAGGAAAAGAATCAGGAAGAAGGCAGCCATGACGTCTCACTGCACAGGAAGTGCTGCTGAGCAAGAGACAACAGGAGAGAGGTCAACAAGCCCTCAAGATGCGCCCACCCCTCAAAATGCACCTGACCTGCTCAGCAACGCTGTTGTTTTGAATGTTTATAGGAAGGTGGCTCATAAAATTCAGGATGTGGCGCTGCAAAGGATTCTGGGGCTGCTCCAGGAAGTGGAGGCTTGCCAGGATGCTGCCCAGAGTGAAAAGCGCCTGGGTTGTGTGGCGAGGCTTCTAGAGATCTGGGACAAGCCAGGGCCTGTGGCATCAAGTGCCTGCTTCCCAGAAGAGCTGAAGATGAGGTTAAAGAAGGAGGTAGCCGGGGGAGGGATAAGTGACTCCAGCTGGAAGGAAATCCGGCTCTCTTTGCGTTCCTTTCTGGCCCCTGCTTTTGAGCAGTTCTGGGATGAAGTGAGTGAGGGGCTGAGGAAGCATGGGATGGAGTCCTCCGAGATCCCAGAGGAGCGCTGGGGGAAGCTGGAACCGTTCCTACACTCCATTGCCGCCAAAGTGGCACTCAGGCGTTTAAAGAGCCAGAAAGCTCGCGATGGATCAGCAGCCACAGCTCAACCTGTTAAGGGGGACAAGACCTCTTTCTGGCAGTCCCTACGGAAAGCCGCAGAGGGCTGGCCCACCATCGAGATTCTCCATTTCCTCAAACACCTCCAGGGGCATGGCCCCCCTGTGCTGGAGAGCGGCCTCCATTTTCTACTGGAGGTGCAGAAGTTCAAGAACGCCCACCACGCCTGGCCTGACATGGCTCTTCTGAAGAAGAAAGTCCATGTGATACGTGACTGTTTTCTCAACTCTCAGATTGAGCCCCGGCTGCAGGTACGAGACCTTTCCTGGGTAAGGGGCAGCAAATGTCACAGGGATACATCCTGCGCAAGGGGCAAAGGCTCCCTATTTTATACCTCCAAACAAGAGGCGTGGCAAGGGAGCAACACCTGCTGTATTCTTTTCTTCCTTGAGCCTGCTCCTAAAGGAGTAAATTTGGGAAGGGAGGTGCATTCAAAGAGCTGTTTGACAGTGGACCAGACTTCCTGGGGAGCAGTGGTTTTTATTACATATTTTGTGTTTTTATCTTGCATTTTTATGCCGTGAACTGCCCTGAGATCTACCGATGAAGGACAGTATACAAATTTAAATAAATAAATAAATAAAAGCTAGCAGCTTTGGCAAACCCGTTGTTGGTGTTGCCTGCAGATCAGTAATTCCAAAATAATTAAATGCTACTATCAGTCTCCTGCCAGCAGAATTAATCTCAGCTTCTCACAGTCCCTGACTCATTGCATCTGGGGAATGCCTTGCCTGAGCGCAGCTGCTGCCTCTCAGCATTCGGGCAGAGAAACCAGATTATACCCAAACAGAGGCCAGAGTAGTACGAAAATGGTGTGAGAGAGAGCACACACGCTTGACCGCAAATTAGTGCTTCTGCTTTACTCTGCTGTTGGAAGAGCCGTGGGCAGGGAGGATGTTTCCTGTGGGTTATCTTGGCATGCTCCCAAGTCCAGGATGCTGAATGTGTGCTTCCTGCCCTCCAGGTTGCAGTGGATACTCGGAGGCTGGGGAGAGCTATTCGGGCAGCTGAACAGGCCGTCCAGGAAGAGATTCCAGTGCCGCCTCCAAGCTTGTTTGATGAGTTGAAGGATTCAGTCTTTAATATTCTGCTGCCGTACTGGGCTGCTTTCCAAAAACACTGGCTCAAGCAGTCCCCTGCGAGTGCACAAAAAGCCCCAGGTGGGTTTATTTTCACTTGGAAAACAGAAGAAAGAAAATGGCAAATGTCCATGCAGAGATCCCGCCATTGGTGTGTGCGCGTGCACATTAACATAGGCAATCCCTGTGGCAAAACATGTTTTGCGCTCCTGGTTGATGTGTGAGGAAAGTTAAGTGCAATTGTGTAGTACTAATGCAAAATATACATAAAGTCCTAGGTTCAGTCTCTCCGCTGGAAGGATCTCACAAATGGGAATGCTGGAAAAGACCTCCAACAGAGGCAGCAGATGGCTGGCTACTGCCAGGGTAAATGGGCCTGGTCTCAGTAGCCCGCTAGTCTAATTCAATCTTAGAAAAATGCTTCGGCCTTCTGGCAGAAAGTCCACTTTCAAGACAGTAAAAGTGCAAGTCAGCTCTGGCCAATCTCTGACTTTGTCTTTGTCTTAGGGCATAGCGTGTTTCATGGAATAGGGAGTAAAGGTTGCACAGTAAAAGCTCTCCAGAGTACCGTAACACCCGTGTGTTTTACCAGTACATCACACTGAGAGAAGAAACAGCTTTGATAGGTCTTCCCTCTCTGCAGTGTTGAGAAATCAGCTCCTCCTCCAGAAGAGGCGGGCCATGCTTGAAAAGGTGCAAGGGCCACCAACGCAGCTTCTTCAACTGCCACCACTCCAGCGGCCCAGGGAAGTCCAGCAAAGCAGGGGTCAGGAGGGCTTTACTTACACTTTCTCCATCAGCAAAGGCCTCACGCTACAGGTCAGTATGCGGCATTGCACTCTTTACTGTTTCCTAGGATTCAGTGGCTTAGAATACTGGGAGAAGAGTGAAAGTACAAACCAATCTGGCAAGAGTGTTGGCTTTTCCCTGCTAAGTGATACAGGCTGATATTCCTGCAAGCTGCTTCTCATCTAAGAAAGTAGTTCCTCCTCTGCAGCAACTCAGAGCATCGCAAGACAAAGCTATCACAAAATTTGGTACAGCCAAGAATTGTGATAACAGCTCCTGGGTGTTGCACAAACAACCCTAACCAGCACGTTCTGTTGCTGTAGCTGAGAGTTATGCTGCCAACATAAGTCCCCCCCCCCCTTTTACACCCAGATGACTATGCCTGGGAGCCTGTTGCAAATGCAGTCTCTGGTTCGTTTCCACACTCAAAGGGTGCATACACATGCCAACAATAGATATAATAATGGTAGTATTTGTTGCCTTTGGAATTAAATAGAATGTAACAGAATAGCCAAAAATGTAAACAGTTCATGGCAGGCTTTATATGTGTTTGGCAGAATGGCATCAAAAGCAAGAAATTACAACAAGTAGTCTTGGAAGCAATGTATAGGACCACTTGCTGGAAAGCTTATCAGTGAATATGTCACTATTCAGGGAAGATTTTTAGTCCCATGAGCCTACACTAGAGAGCAGGAGCAGATGAATTGAGTTGATCATCTTTCAGAATGCCTACCCTCTGTTGCTATTTTTCATGGCCTCATAACCTGGTCTTTTTTACAACATTTTTACATATGCAATAGTAGTAATCTTTAATGGGTTGTAGTAGTTCTGCAGAAAATACCATGATCTGTAAATGACCCAACACTCAGCAAGTGTCTGAAAAATGTGGGATTCCTTGTTGTAGAGCAGGGATTATAGCAACATTTGCAGGGCCAAGGGTTACCCATCCAAGTTGCAGGGAGTTGAATTTTGGTGGTCTAAAAGTTTGTATGTGTCAACTGGGTATTGCCCTGCAGTTGTTGCAGAAACATTGATGGACTCCAGTGTCACTTTAGGCTAGAAAATGATAATACGCTAATACAGTAACTGCTTTTCTCCTTAGGGCATGAGCAAAGAACTCATGAGTCACAGCAAGACTAGCTCTTCTGGGATTCAAAACAGAAAGAGGTCAACTGGATTTCAGTTTCCCTCACTTCCCAATGTGCCGGTGCTCACTTGACCATGAAAGAAGGTACCGCCATTATTCAGATCCCAAGACTTTGCATGAATGCTGAGTGGCAGCCAGAAGCCACTATGGAGCATTTTAGAATGATTTCCCCCCAAAAAGCTAGCTTGATGTAACAGAGGGGCACCCAAGAGCAAGTTCACAGCCAAGATGTTGTGCAGATGAGAACATGTATGTGTTGCATGCACACATGTACTCCTTGCTGGTGGCCAGGAGGATATCACAGAAAATGTAACATATGGGGCAGTTGAAAATGGGACAAAATAAAGATTAAGTAGCAGCAATAGGCTTCATTTTAATTATGCAATTAACAGTTTGTTGGTCACAAAGCTTTTTTCCCTATTAGATGAAAAGGTTACTATGCATTCTGGGGAAATTATAATAAGATTCAGAGTCTCGAATATGACTTTTGATGGTGAAAGTTATCTAGGCAATATAGAAACAATGATTTATGTAAAGTAGATTTCCTTTGTATATTGACAGAATTTCCTGATCGAAAGATCTGCATAAATAAAACAGCACAGGGCTGAAACCTCTGTTGCTAGACTGCTGAACAAACATATATATGCACAATATGGTAGCCTTACACTATGTTGGAATCAGCTACATTGAACGTTTGGCCTTGGTCTCCTGGGAAAGAGAGTTCCCATCTTTCCTCATCCCAAAGTGAATCACGAGTGTGCCTCTCTGCTATTCATTATCATAATGGCAATACTATAGTTACTTTCCTCTCACCAGGGTGCCCTCAGCCTCATTGATGGTCAGATTCATTATGTCACTGTCTGCTACCTTTCTCTGCATTTATGGGACAGTCTTGCTCCTCTCACACCATTATCTGCAAATGCAATAATAATGTTTCATGAAGGACCAGATGGGCAAGTCCAGACTCTTCTGCCACCTCAATATTGCAAAAGAAGCTGCAGTCCAAGACAGATCTACTGTTCTGACTACAACAGGTACTGCTTAGCCACTGTAGACAGATCTTGTTAGCAATCGCAGCCAAGCAACTGTCCCATCTCGGTGTTCTTGCACAGACATGTTGACCTTGCAAGCAGGAATCAGAGTTTGCTCTTTGCATATTCCAGAGCTGCTGTCAGAACTCCTTGCAAGTCACTGGTTGTCCCGCTGCCCTTGGCTACAACTCCAGAACCACCTGACTTGCCTCCCATTTGAGTGCAGACAGCCAGGGCCCAGTCAGCAGCAGAAAACACCGGCAAGGAACTCTGGGGAAGAAGACCAAAGAATGGAAAAATTAGCTGAACTGCCAGGAATGGCCCAGTAGAGCAAATATGTAGGCAACTTGGTGTTAGTCATTCCAGTTCTGGACTTTTTTTTTTTTTTTAAATAAAATTTTTATTGGTTTTACAAAATTTTTAAGAAAAACAAACAAACACTTAAAATGACAAACATACACGTATAGTTTCAAACCTATTTTCATAGACCTCTTTTCTTGGACTTCCCCATACCCCCCCTCTCTGCATCCCAATGTCCATAATTCAACTAGCAACTCCCAATTGTTACTTTCCAATCTCTGTTATCTTAGTCCTCTTTTATATTCTAACCTTGTATCCCTGTACCCCTTTGTTTCTGGAAACCACAACATTTTAACATTCATTAAGTTTATAGTAGTCCTTAAGATAACTTTTAAATTTTCTCCATTCTTCTTCCACCGTCTCTTTTCGTTGGTCACGGATTCTGCCTGTCATCTCGGCCGATGTCATATAGTCCATCACTTTCATCTGCCATTCTTCCAGAGTGGGTAAATCTTGCGTCTTCCAATACTTTGCGATGAGTATTCTTGCTGCTGTTGTAGCATACATGAAAAAAGTTCTATCCTTCTTTGTCACCAATTGGCCGACGATGTCCAAGAGAAAGGCCTCTGGTTTTTTAGAAAAGGTACATTTGAGTACCTTTTTCATTTCATTATAGATCATTTCCCAGAAGGCCTTAATCTTCGGGCATGTCCACCAAAGGTGGTAAAAGGTACCTTCAGTCTCTTTACACTTCCAACATTTGTTATCGGGCAAATGATAAATTTTTGCCAGCTTGACTGGGGTCATGTACCACCTATAAACCATTTTCATGATGTTTTCCTTTAAGGCATTACATGCCGTAAACTTAATGCCGGTGTTCCATAACCATTCCCAGTCAGCTGACATAATGTTATGTCCAACATCCTGTGCCCACTTAATCATAGCCGATTTAACTGTTTCATCCTGTGTATTCCATTTCAGCAACAAGTTATACATTCTAGATAAATTCTTAGTGTTGGGTTCTAACAGTTCGGTTTCTAATTTTGATTTTTCCATCTGGAAACCGATTTTCCTGTCCTGTTTGAAAAATTCCACTATTTGACGATATTGAAACCAATTTTGTACTTTATGTTTCAATTTCTCATGACTTTGTAGTTTGAACTTATCTCCATCCTGTTCTAAAATTTCCCAATACTTCGGCCATCCGACCTCCATATTGAGTTTCTTCACTGCTTTAGCCTCCACTGGTGACACCCATCTAGGGGTTTTATTTTCCAATAGATCTTTATATCTTATCCAAACATTAAACAAAGCTTTTCTGACAATGTGATTTTTAAAGGTACTGTTAACTTTGTCGTACCAAAGATATGCATGCCAGCCAAAAGCATTATTAAAACCTTCCAGATCCAAGATGTCCGTGTTCTCGAGGAGCATCCATTCTTTCAGCCAGCAGAAAGCTGCTGCCTCATAGTACAATTTTAAGTCCGGCAGTGCAAAACCCCCTCTTTCTTTAACGTCTGTCAATATTTTAAATTTAATTCTGGGCTTTTTGCCCTGCCAGACAAATTTCGAAATGTCTTTCTGCCACCTCTTAAAACATTCCATCTTGTCAAGAATCTGCAAGGTCTGAAACAAAAATAGCATTCTAGGCAATACATTCATTTTGATCACAGCAATTCGGCCTAACATTGACAGTTTCATTCCAGTTCTGGACTTTTGTTACTCAAAGCTGATAGACTGGCAACATTACAGGTGCAAAACCTTACATTCACAGAATGTGCATATTATGCACTCTTAATGGATTCACTGCACACATGCAGAACCTGTATCTGATACAGAAATTTGCATGCAGAAACTTTAGATTTCCTTAAAGTTCAGAGCATGGGGTTTAAATGTCCTCTGCCATGGCTATGATTTCTTGCACCTCTATGGTTGTCTAATTCCAACCTCTATCCTCCTCTTTGCAATTTCTCCCTTTTAGGCTGAGTACAGAATTTGTCTTTCCTTGGTTGTGAAACCTTATCTAGACCCAGTCAAGGAAAGACCATCAAGCAGTGGGCTTTGTGTTTTCTATTTATTCAAACTGTTACGGCAATGACCATCTGCAATGGTTTTTCCACCACTTAATGAAAGCACAAGCGCCAAAATTCAAAACTTATGTTCTGCAATAGGAAACAGTTACAGTATGAGGCTCCTGCATTCCATGTTCCAGAGAACAGTGGCAGCTATTAGCCAAGGGGTAGGATCCTGCTTACCTTGGATACCTGGCAGGCGCAGAACACCTGTCCAGAAGCTTGTGGACTTAGCAACATCACTGAGGACCCTGGTACCTTGTCACATAACTGGTTGACCACTTTCATCAGGACCTAGAAAGAGCATAAGTTAAAATAAAATTCCTTCTGTTTGCTACACTTAAATGCTCCCTCAAAGACCTGCAATGTCCTGCCACAACAAGTTGGACTTGCTCACAGGTAGCTGATCCAGCTTAGCCCTTGTTGCCTGTTACCTTTGATTTCCAAAAGAAATGCACAACTGGTAGAAACTTACTGAGGGCGATTCAACAGGGATGGTATCTATGATGACTGGCTGGTTGGAATACTTGGCTAGCAGGTCATCTGCTTTCTCTGCAGCCTGGAAAAAAAGGGGGGGGATGCAGTCAGCAGTGCACTGTGTAGCAGACATAAAATTTGTGCCATAGGCGAGAAAATGCTTCCAAATGCACATCCACATCTCTGCCAAGCACCATTTTAAAAAATGATGCCCAGGGGACATGTTTGTTTTACCCACAGGAGCTATTCCTAGCAACAATTTTCCTAGGTATCTTAAGGGGGATGGGGCAGGAAAATTTAGCACCAATTTACACCTTGGCTTCTTTAATGAAGCTGCACTTATTTGACCAAAACCATTGCCAAGTTTGGTAAGGACTGCTCTTCTCTTTCAATACGGAGCTTATTTAGGAATCTTCCTAAAATTTTAATGTTGCTCCTTTTAATGAGTACTATCTAACTGTTCTGGCTGGGAAGTTAGATTTGAAACAGGCAGGCAGTATATGTAAGAAATTTCAGTGTCCAGGGGTTAGAGGAACCAACTCTGCTCTTTCTGCTTCAGGCTCATGGCACGCCCAGCTGTCATTTCACCACAGCTTTCTTTCCTCTCAAGAAAGCTAGCGTCCATTCTGAAAAAGCGCCAGATTTGGCAGAATCTCCAGTATCAGAAGAGATGTAAAACAGTCAACTTAAGCAAAAAATTTCAAGTTTATATAAATGTGGAAATTTTTTTTGCATAAATTTGTTTGCAAAAAAATTGAATTGAGTTTTCTTAGTGCAAATGTTAGGCTTTTTTGATACAAAAAAGTGAAGAGTACACAACAAGCAGCGTGCCAGACTCTCCATTCATTTCTCCCTGACACGCACACCCTGCCTCTCAACTGTGGCAAACGGAAGGCCAACCAGCTCTAGGAAGCTTCCTTCCTTCATGTATGCCAGAAAGAGCACTCGGTTCTTCAGAGCTTGAGGGGAACTGTGCTTGGAAGCCATTCATCAGGGAGTGGACTAAGCTTGCTTTAAAAGCAATTGATTAGATAACATTAGATAACAGAGCTGCTTAGAGTTCTTTTTCTCTACAGAAAAGTTTGGTAATAAATTCACTCCTTTGAAAAGGACAAGCTTCCCATACTTCTGTCATGCCTGCAGATTACAAGGCTGATCTGCTGCTGGATTCTTACCAGTCTGATTTCCAGTTTTCTAACTGCTGTGTTGGCTGTTCGCTGCAGAGTTTTAAGAGTGGCCTGCAGCTCTCTTTTCTGCCACTGAGGTATTGTGGTACTGTCCACGATCTGCAAAACAAATTGGCTCTGTTACCTGTACATGCTTGTGACTGCCGGGGGGGGGGGGGGATAAAAAGATGCTCCAGGGATGCAGCTGAAGAGAGGAATTTTGACTCCTATGACCAGAAGAATGAAGCCTGTCTCCTAGCAAAAGAGCCTCAATTACGACTAGCCCTTTGGATGTGATGGACATGCATACAAAGTATGAACCATGTAGTACATTGCAGTGCTATCAACTGAGAGCTCTCCAATACTGGAGCTGTGCTCCCGTTACTGGTCATTATTTTATTTAAAAATTAAGGGAAGGGAGGATAGGACAGTGGCAGAAGTCACTTAGACGGAAGAAGAGGAGACGAGGAGGTGGAAGAACAAAAGACCATGAAAGTTGCATGTGATTTTTAGGTAGCACTATATACTTCTGATTTTATCACATATTAACCCCAATATCTCCCCAAAATGCTGAAGCTATAAAAAACATAAGGGCACATTGGTGGTGAGAGTATTATTCAGTGGCAGCTATGGTGTACCTAGAAATTAAATTAAATTTAATATAACAAAACAAGATTATTATTTTTAACTACATTTATATAGCACCATTCTCATAGAATTGTTGAAAATTGACTAAAAATAAAAGTGCACTAGAGGATAAACAAAGATTCATACGCAACTACTTGGCAAAAATTATTTTGTATATAAATGATGGTAACAATGTTCGAATGACTCCTGTGAAATACGATACTGTTTGGAATCCTTACTAAGTTTTCAGCTTCAAGTGAGAATTTTGTAAGACCTTGAGGACAGTATTTTAATATACTTTTTTAAGCAAATCTTTTTTAAGAAAAAGAATGTTACCACCCTCCAGCATAAATAACTATTGTTTTTTTCCCACAGGGATAGTGAATGAAATGATCCAAATGTGTATTTTTTTGGGTGGTGGTGTATTTAGTTTTCATTCAATTGTGTGTGTGTGTGTTTTTTATGTCACTGCATTATATGCTTTTGATCAAATAAAAAGAAATACCATTTAAAAAAACAACAACCCAAAACCCAAAGTGGAGGATAGGCAGTGTTTTATTTCTATTGTGCAGGGCCACGCAGATGGGCTTTTGAGGGAGGGAGTTCATAAGACCTCAACATATTCTTCATTACAGGGCAGAGCACCCAGACACCTCACCCTCTATGCCATGAAACACAGGGCAGCCAGGCTGATACGGTCACTAGAAGGTGAAATAAAAGCCTCTTTCAGGGAAAGTTAGCCATTATTTCAACTTCAACAGGAATCCTAGAACGAGGAATGAGCAGGGAAACACGTCCTCAAGAAGCATTCGAAAACCTTTCTTGAGCCCTTGTTAGGGGGAGGGAGAAAGTACTCACAATGGTCAGCTGGCCAACTTCTTTGGAGAGTCTCTGGGCCTCGTTGATCACGGTTCCTCCCAGTTTCACTCGCACCGTGAGGGAGTCCACTTCCTTAGCCAAAGTCTGGCCAGCTTCCCGAGCCTAAGAGAGTAATAAAAATGTCTGACCCCTTTCGGCAGAAACCATACAAAGGGCAAGAGGTTGTGTTTGCAATTCAAAGGGCATAACCATTTTCAGTCACAAGCCTGTTGGGAGTTTATTTCTGGGGCTAGAGCCCTGGGCATTGTGCAATTACTAGATTAGGTTTATGTGACTGCTAATTAACTTTGTTGAGCTAGAGATAGTATCTCAAATTATGCTGGATATTTGTCACCACTAATACATGCTGGCTCAGAAACAAAGCAAAAAATAGGGAGACAGATTCTTTTCCGAAAGTGCTCAGTGACAGAGTGAAATTAGAGTTATTTCCCTCCACGCCAATTTGCCTTTGGGATTATTTGATATACCACACAGGGAGCACACAATCCCCTCAGAAATTGTAGCCTATGGCAAGAGAAAGAGAAGTCAGTCTACTGGTCCATCTAGCTCAGTACTGACTGACACTGACTGGCAGCAGCTCTTCAGGGTTTCAGACAGGGGTCTCCTCCAGCCCTACCTGGAAGGACCAGGGATTGAACCTGGGACCTTCTGCATGCAAGTGTGTACTCTGCTGCTGAGCTATGGACCTTTGTTGCTGAGACCCACCCTGAGAACATGGTTATAGGAAATATGTGGTTTTAGGGAGGACACAGCTATAGGGAGCCATAACACACACAGACACACACCCCTCCCTATCCAGGCAAGCAAGAGGGATGACTTCAGTTTAAGGACACTCCGGCTAGGCAAAAGCACTGAAGGAAGGGGTAGAGAGCAAGCGCAGTGAGGAGTCTGGTCTGGGAAGAGTCCCAAGGGCCAGAGAGACACATTAAGCCCCTGGGCCTGAGTTCCCTCAACTGTTTTAAACAAGTAGATAAATATTTGTGGCATTCATTCCACAAATTGTGGTTTTGCACAAAGATAAAAGGCACATGGGGTGGATTAAAAAAAGAGAGAGGAGCCCTGATGATTCTATTTGTTTTACTGATCTGCTCTTCATCTGATCGGTTCCTATCATAATGAGAAGCTGATCTCATTCCTTCTCGCCTGCTAGGCTCCATGCGACCGAAAGATGGAAGGGAGCCAATCCACTTTCTCCAGCTCTGAAGTAAGCTAGTATTTCAAAGACCTTGATGGTGCCACCAAATTAGAAAATCAGAGGACAAGAGAAAGTCAACCACTTCTAGACGAGGTTTCCGGTTATACAGTATGCCCATCGATGCTCCTCAGCAAAAAGCCAGGTCCTTTTTAAAAAATAAAAAAAGCTTGGGCTGTCACAAATTTCTGCCACACTTTTTATGGATACTCAAAGCAGAAGATCAAAAGAGTCCAGAATAACCAACTGTGTGAACAGGCCTAGCAGCTGCTGGAGCAGCTTCTTGCTGGAAACCATGGGAGGAGAGGGTGCATTTGTGCTCATGTTCTGCTTGCATCCGGCTGGCCACAGTGAGAACAGGATTCTGGATTCGATGGGCCATTGGCCTGATCCAGCACTCTTATGTCCTTACTTAGGAAGCACCCTAACAGCTTGGTCTTTACCACTCAACTATGCAGTACTGTTTTCTGCATGATTTGTGTGCTACATCTGGGACAGGGATGGGGAACCTGTGGCCCTCCAAATGCCGGGGGGGGGGGGGGAGACTCCATTTCTCATGAGCCTCAGCTCATGTCAGGGAAGATGGTCGTGTAATCCAGCAACACCTGGGGGCAAGGGGAGAAGAAGTTCCGCTCCCCTGACCTAGGAACAGTATGCAAATAGCATTCTACATCAAAGCGGTTGTCCGAATCTGCTTGGACCAACAGAAGAATTAAGCTCCAGTTGCAGGAAATCAGTAGCTGTAGGAGCAGAGCAAGCACATAACTGCCTACTCTGGCTTCTCGCTGCAAGATGTGCTTTGAGTTATCGCTGTAGCTGCTTCCATCTGCTTAGCAAACACAAGCCTGAATGAGAACAGCTCCCTTCAGAAATAAACATAAAAGGGAGCTGCAGGTGAACATGAACCACTGACACAAAGCTGCCTCGGGTCAGCGCTTTCAGTAATCTGCGCCAGCCTGCCCTGAAGCTTTCTCTCCTCCGTGGCAGGCTGAACCTTGTCAAAAATGTAACAGTGGAGGAGATGACTAGACAAGCAGCACAAGTGCCAGAGGAAAATACGACTCTCAGGAATAATGTAATCTTTTGCTGCCAACAGCCAAGGGGAGGGAAGACAATGCTGCTTGCCCACCTAGCAGGCACCTAAGTTCACGGGGCCTTTTTGCTCTGAAGCTGCCAGATGCAGTTAGTGATCCGCAAGAGCCAGAGCAAAATAGGAATGACCAGCAAAGTTTGAGGGGGTGGGGAAAGAGAGAGAAGAGGGGTCAAGGGAATCGAAATAAGAGAAGGAGCAGGAGCTGTTAGTCAAAAGCTAGCTAACGTGGAATGCTATGACCCTGTTTCAAAAAGGAAGTGGAGTACTACAAAAAGCAGCAGTAGAAAAGGATGTTGAAAGAGCTCTGTTTGTGTCTCACAATGTGCTTGCTCAGTCCTGGAAGACATCTCCTTAATGGTCAGAGCCAGAGAGAGACCTGTATGAAGCTTCCAGTAATCAGGCAGAGAAGCTTCTATGCCCTGCAGAGCTCCTTGTTTGCTTATACACACTCTCTGTGGTCTACCCTACTCGCCACCCATACAGAATGACCCCACTTGCTTTCACAATCACAGCCTCCGCCACAATGAATGATAACACAAATGAGGCGAACTTGCCCGATTGATTGATTCTGAGTTGCTGAATTTGGAGATGGCGAGGGTGAAGCAAGGGCACAAGGTTCTGGCATTCCTGCCGTGAGATCAGGGGTGAAGGCCAACCAGTGCATCTGCTTGTGAGCAGCAGAATAGAGGCAACTGGTGAAAAATAATTGCAAGTGTTTGTGATTGCGGCAGGCAGGCGGGTGAAGCACTCTAGGAGCCCTCTGAAGATCTTGCAGTGAAGCAGAGCAAAAGAGCAGCAGACAACCTGTGCACATCTGCAACATCAGACAAAAGCATTCCAGCCTTACTTGCTTGGCTTGCTCTCTGGTCACTGCAACAATATGGCTGATTCCTTTAACCAGCTGCCGCTCAGAAACGATAGTGAAGTCTTGTACATCTCCTGTCTGCAGAAGGTGCCTAGACAAGAGAAACAAATGGCAGGTGTCAGCATTGCCATCAAATTCCCCTTTTTATTTTGGAAAGGGGTTATAACTCAATGGAAGAGTACAAGTGTTGTGTACATAAAGATTTCAGAGTGAACCCCTACCATCTCTCCCATTAAAAAGAATTCCTGGCAACAGGTGGGAAAGACCTTCAGGAGACACTGTCAGTCAAGGAAGTCCGTAGTGTGCTGAAGAGAGAGCAGATCCTGGCATCTCACACCAGCTGTTTACTACATGCAATGTCACAATTGTGCTCTTTGGATTTCAAGTGCTTGCAAGAAACGTACATACTTTATGCTCTCTGATACTCAAGTAATTCATTTGCTGGAGATGATAAATAGCCAAGGTGAAAAGAAGAAAAAATATAATTCTGCATTTCAACAGCGCTTTTAAAAATCAGCCCCTTTGCCAATATAGCAAGAATGAATCACCTTCATGTTACTAACGAAGCTACAAAGAAATGGGAAGTGGCTGACCCACCAGAATGCATTTAGTAACTACTAGGTATGGGTCTTTTAATCAACAAACAATACTGGCTGCTTATAAGGTGGTCAGAAATCATATGTAAAACTGTATCAAAGCAATGATGCAGATGCTGGCCTTCCCCTTGGGCCTGAGGACAGCTATGATTAAGGAAGGGGAAAGAGAGCCAGTTCAGAGGCACCCAGTAAAGGGTTGCTAGAAAATGTTTCTCTTATCTGAGAGAAATTAAGAGGAAGAATGACACTTACGTTCCGCAGCAGAGCTCCACGGAGGTGGACGTGGCATCTTTAGACTCCGCAGCCAACACTCTTTCCACTGGAACCCCTATGGATACTACTCGCACCAGATCTGGGTACACCTGAAAGAGGGGAGGGCAGGAAGGAAGGAAGGCAGGATGGATTATCTGCAGAGTTATAAGGCTGTGGCAAACTAAACCAAAAGAAGCAGCTACATACTGCAGCCTGGTATGGTAGACAGAGGTGGCCAGGGTATAGCACGCAGGCTGGAAGAGGAAGGATGGAGTGTGCTGCCTCTCCTAACATAAGAAAAGTCTGCTAGAATCAGGCCAATGGCCCATCTAGCACAGCATCCTGCTCTCTCAGCAACCAACCAGATGCCTGTTGGATGTTCACAACCAGAAGCACGGGAGTGCTCTGCCAACCTGCAATTCAAAGCAAGTGGAGACAGAACATTGCCACTGTGACTACTAATGAGGAGGTACGGCTCGTAGTCACAGTGGCCATGTTCTATCTCCAGTTGCTTGGAATTGCAGGTGGACAGAGGACAGCTGTCGAATCCTCTTTTACAGCCATCCAAGTTGGCGGCCATCACTGTCTCCTATGGGAGCGGATTCCACAGTGAATGACGACTTCCTTTCACCTGTCCTGAATCTTCCAACCATTAACTTTGTAGGCTGTCCACAAGTTCTAGTGTTGGGACAGAGGGAGAAAACCTCCTCTCTGCCCACTTTCTCCATGGCATGCATCATTTCACGAACTTGGGGTGGCGCTTGGGGGGGAATTGTCATCACGCCACTCCTTGGTGTGTGGAGTGCCTCAGGGTGCAATTCTCTCCCCGATGCTTTTTAACATCTTTATGCGCCCCCTCGCCCAGCTTGTCCGGAGTTTTGGGCTGGGTTGCCATCAGTATGCTGATGACACCCAACTCTATCTGTTGATGGATGGCCATCCTGACTCGGCCCCAGACACGCTGACCAGATGTCTGGAAGCGGTGGCTGGATGGTTACGTGGGAGCCGGTTGAAGTTAAATCCTTCGAAGACAGAGGTCCTCTGGCTGGGGCGGGACGATATGGGATCGAGGGGGCAACTCCCATCTCTTGCGGGGGTGCAATTAGTGCCAGCACCGTCCGTTAAGAGTTTGGGTGTAATCTTCGATACCTCCCTCTCTATGGAGTCGCAGATTACAGCTATAACAAAGGCGGCATTTTTTCATCTCCGCCAAGCTAAGCAGTTGGCCCCTTATCTCTCTCGTCCTGACCTAGCCACTGTGATCCATGCGACGGTCACCTCCAGACTGGATTATTGTAACTCGCTCTACGTGGGGCTGCCCTTGAGACTGACCCAGAAACTCCAGCGGGTGCAGAATGCCGCGGCGAGACTCCTTATGGGGTCTTCGCTGCGAGAGCACATTCATCCGGTATTATACCAGCTGCACTGGCTCCCGGTGGAGTACAGGATCAGGTTTAAGGTGCTGGTTTTAACCTTTAAAGCCCTATACGGCCTAGGACCCTCGTACCTATGGGACCGCCTCTCCTGGTATGCCCCACAGAGAAACCTACGGTCTGCAAATAATAACATCCTCAAGGTCCCAGGCCTCAGAGAGGTTAGGCTGGCCTCAACTAGAGCCAGGGCCTTCTCGGCTGCGGCTCCAAACTGGTGGAATGCTCTGTCACAAGAGACTAGGGCCCTGCGGGACCTGACATCTTTCCGCAGGGCCTGCAAGACAGAGTTGTTCCGCCAGGCTTTTGGTCAGGGCGCAGCCTGACTCCCTCCTCTGGCAACCTGCACAGAATTTTGTTTAATCGGTTGCCATCAATTTGATTTTAACTAATTTTTATAATGAAATATTTTTAGAATGTGTTATTATTTGATTGTTTATTTGATTGTTGTTAGCCGCCCTGAGCCCGGCTTTGGCTGGGGAGGGCGGGATATAAATAAAAATTATTATTATTATTATTATTATTCTATCATGTCGCCTCTTACTCGCCTTTTCTCTAAACTCAAATGGTTGCAGTACTGCAACCTTTCCTCATAGGGGGATTTCTCCATCCCCTTGATCACTTGGGTTGTGCTTTTCTGAACCTTCTTCCAACCCTGCAGTATCCTTTTTGAGGAGAAGTGACCAGAATTGTACACAGTATCCTAAGCGTGGCTGCCCCGTAGATTTGTGTAACAGCATTATGATACTGGCAGTTTTATTTTCAGTCCCTTTCCTAATGACCCCTAGCGTGGAATTTGCCCTTTTCACAGCTGAAGCACACTGAGTCAAGCAGAGAAACCAAGTGGATTGTAGGAGGAGGGAAGCCCCTTCCACCAGCCTCCAGAAGTCTAATAAATCATTTTTGCAGGCTAGTTTGTAGGGTTATTTACAAGGCTAGGATACAGCACTGCAAAAGCTGCATAAAGGTTGTAAACTGATGCCAGATTGTGCTCTTATGTGAAGAAGTGCTTACGACTGGACCCCACTGCTGGGCAGTTTCCCTGGGTGACACCAATTGTCACCCCACCAGCTGCATGGTTGCCACTGGTCACTGTCCTCCCCGACTTACTTCATTTAGTTTCCGGAGTCCTTGCACAGCACTCGCCAGCTTGATGGGAGCTTCTCCGGTATAGACCACCTCATTCCTTTTGATCACCTCCTGGATCACACTTTCTACGTCTAGCAGCTGCTGCATCGTTATGGGAGCCTGGTGAAGCAGGTGATATTTTCATCAGAATGATGCAATGTTACGCGACATGAAGAATTAAGTACTGTAAGATGGCTAGAAGTCCAGAGGAATAGGTGTCTGGTCTCCAGGGTTCTATTTTGGGTCATACTTTTATGTTTCAATTTCCCCATCTACAAAATAAAGTTCTCAATGCTGATGTCCTGAACCACAGTTTTTTGAATACTCATAATCATCTTAGGCTAAGAAAAATATTGGAATTTAAATCAGTTCCTTTATTTGCTTTAGTAAAAGCACAGAGCTTCCATCTGAGCAGTTAAGGTTGGGCGAAGTCTACTTCTCTGTGGATAATCAGATATTGGATTATCGCATTCATTGAAGGCTGAGACCCTATTCTGCAGTTCCAGACTCTAAAATTAGATCCTGTGAACCACTCTTCCTCACTCTCTCCAGCTCTGTGGCTCACACAACAGTCTCTTCCACTTGCACTCACATGGAAACAGTCAAGCAAGCAAATGCAGTAACAAGCGCCTTTCTCCGTTTGTTAATTTACCACAAAGGGACACATGGGTCAGGATTACCAGCAGTTACATGTTCCCCCACCAAGGGAAGCACATTCTGGGCTGTCAGTAGTTTTAAAGGACCCTATTCACCATGGAGCTCTTCTGATAATTTTACCATAGCCAGGCTCAAAGTAGCCTGGGGCTCATGGAACACAGAGCAACAATCAGTCCAGTCCTAAAGCAGTAGTGGCCGGACTCCAGAGTTGCCAGAAGAAGAGAAGTAGTGCTGGGCTACTGCAGCCCAACTTCCCAGATGAGCCACCCCCCCCCCCTCACTGCTCTAATGTGAGCAATTTGGAGACCCCAGTAGTCACCTTGGTGCTGGTGGAGAATCGCAGATACTCAGCAGTCACATGGGACCCCTGCTGCTCCGTACCATCTCCCAAGACCTGGCGAAGCGCAAAATTTAGCAGGTGGGTGGCTGTGTGGTTTGTCATGCAGGCTAGCCTCTGGGCCTGAAAGCAAACAAAAACACAATGTTTGGGGTGAGAAAGGAGTACTGGTGGACATTGCCTGGTTTTCCTGGGCAGGGGAAGAAGAATAGGAAGATCCAGGGTTGGGGGATGGGGGAGAAAAGGAGGACACAATGAATGCATAGCACTAGCAGACTGAACTTACAAATTCATAAATCATGGTGCCTTATATTAAGTCAGACCTTGGCTATTCTGGCTGGCTCTTAGGCGAGGGTTTTCGCCAGTCCGAGTAGTTGAGATCGGTTGTAATTGGAGACGGCAGAGACTGAACCCAAGACCTCCTGCATGCACAGCATGTTGTCTGTCCATGAGCTGTGTGCCCATCTCCACCACCACCAAGATTTGACACAGCTGTATGCAAGGGGGCAGTGGCTGCACCTATAGTGAAGTCGCACCTGAGAACGAACTACTTTGCTGGCTATGGAAAGGTAGGGGAGGGAGAGAGTCAGTCTTCTAGCGTACAGCCAAAGAAAACCGAGTCCTTGTTATATCCGCAACACTTCTTTCCCAATAAATTCACTAGATAAGCAGCAATTAATTAAACCCCCTGATAGCCCAAACACCAGCCATCGCTGGTTTAACACCCCACCACCTGAGCTAAATAACAAAAGCAAGCTTGGCTTAAAACAGCCTAAAAGATTCTGCATTAACATATGGGAAATCCCCGATATGACATTTCACTTCTACTCCAGAGCTTATTCCTCAAAAGGGACTATAAATAGTAACCTCCCTCAAAGGAAACAAGGATCAAAACCACTTTACCTATTAGAAGTAAATGATTCATGAGAAGGATTTCATTGTTTTGGAAGAACTGAGTTACAGTACATTAAACTGCCCCCCCCCCCCGCTAGCAATCCAGCACACAAGCCCACTTTGAAGCATTTAACAGAACTGCTGGATTAATTAATAGTCCAGTTCCCATGCATGTTTGCTTCAGAGTAAAGTCCATCCAATTCTCCCTAGTAAATGTGCCTAGGATTGCTGCTGGAACTCTGGTGTCTATTGTGCTGGGAACAAGGAACACTTCCACTGAGAAATCCATTTTTGCATATCACCTATTTTAGTGGGTGATTCTTGGGGATCTTGATTCCTGGATTTCTTAGATACAAATCAAGCTGCAACATCTATGTTTGTTAAGAATTGTAAGAGAAAGTGTGATCAGAGGTAAAATTCTGTATCTTCTGTATCTTGGTCCCCAGAATCCTCTTTCGTGGTTACAAAACAGTATTTTCTTCACTACTTTCCTACGCAATATGATCTGCTTACATGGCATATGTGCCAGTCACGTTGCACAGCACAGAACCAGAAACTCTCTGCCATCTCCTGGCAACAACAATTACCTCATCCACAAAGAGCTGCACTTGGTCCCCGACCTTCAGGGTTTCAGAGACAATCACTTCATGTACCACATAGCCACCGGATACTTGTACAGACACCACAGGGAAAAGCATGTCCTCAAAAGGAGAAGCAAGACAAATGAGAGAGTTAGCACAAATTCTCGATTTTCTTCCCAGTATGGGTTTTCAAGGGGAATAAAGGGATTTCAGGTCACTCTGGCAAGCTTGTAAAAAATATAGCAGTCTCTTAGATTCACCTCCGGGACAAACACAAAACGAGCTGCAGAAGAGACAGGCTTGCCTGTGCTCAGCATTATTGCTACAACAACAGTCTGTGTGTCTCAAGTTCCTCGCCCCCCCCCCACCTCCCAAGGAGCTCACATGACCAATGAATTCTCTAGCATTTTTCCCAGCAGTGAGGATTTGCAGCAACCTCAAATGGCCCGTGCTCAAGAGTGATCTGCTCGGCTCACTCAGGGATCTCAATGAATGTGTAGGGGAATTCCAGTCAACCCTCCACGAGAGCAGGATCATCTACAACAAAGAGCTGGCTTAGGGAACAGAGGAAATAATTCACTCTGCTATTGAAGTGGTGACGGTGCATTAACCTAGCTACAAAGTAAGAGCATTGGAATTCCCTTAGAGCACTGCTATCAAACAATAGCTTAACCCTCTTCCTTTCCTAGAGCTCACACAGTGGCTGAGACACAGAGAAGAAAGCCTAGGCAAAAACAAGATGCTGCTCAGTGACTGGAGCCAGGGCAGAGAGTCCTCTTCAGGGAGGTCATGCCCAGCCTAACAGAACAGGCGGGAGGCTCAGGAGGTGCCTGTTTCAGTCCTGGCCAGTGAAGAGCCTTACCTGCTGTGCTGCATGCAGCATGTAGCCTTGGTCAGGTGCCTGGCCGCCCTGCTCAGCATAGAAGCAGGTTCTGTCTAGAAGGACCCCACACTGTTGCCCTCTGCCAACTTCCTTTTGGAAAGACCCATCTCTGTACAGCATCAGGACAGTGGCTTGACATGGATGGAAAACTGAAAAAAGTAAAGAAAATCACACCCCATTCTTCTCCTAGGTAGTCAATGTGCTTGGGCCACCTGGAACCCAAAACGGCCAGCCAATGCACTGCTCTTAATGTATTTATATATTCAACTGCAGAAAATGCAGGGAAGCTCCCAGTTTTTTTAGAGTCAGGTACTTCACTGTAGGAGGATAACAGAACACAGAGCCCCCAGGAGATATTCCTTGGAAACCCAAACTGCTATTCCACTAATCCGAATTCAGGATGGCTGAAGCTCATCCATGTTGTGCTACACAGGAATTCAGAACACAGCCTTAGTATGACTTATTATATTTGCTCATCTGCCTCAGGACTTACTATGAGTGGCAGGGGCCCTCGAGGGTCTGAGGCAAAGGTCTGTCACATCTCCTGTTACTCAGTCCTTTTGTACCCGAAACACCTTCAAAGTGCAGCATGATGGCAGAGACAATACCTTATTACTTTGCCCTCCACCCCAAAGCTTTGGCGGAGAGCTTTTAGGCTCATTTACATCATGTTATGCTTGGGAGACACTCTATGAGATTTGAGCAACTTTGAAACTCAATGTGCCCACCAGAAAAAGAACCTCACCCGTCTCCTATTGTGGGAGGACAATAGCAACCTCAAAACGGGTACATCCCTTATATAGGACAGTCAAAAACATTATTACAATAATCTGTAACAAGAAAGCCCTTAAATAAATATATTGGACTGTACAACTGCAGTCTCAGCAGCACTGAGAATGGCAGTTGTGGTCAACCTGACAGCCAATACTCTCATTTGTCTTTCCCCACAAACAGCCCTTGGCTGAGTTTTGAAACCACTGCCACAGATCAGTTGTTAAGGATCATTCTGCCTTAAGCCAAGCAATTATTTAACAATGAGAGGCAACAGCAATGAGACAAACGTAAATGGATTATGCAAACCCATTCAGCCTTTACTCTTCTGTGACAGTGACTTCTAAACCCACTTTGCGTTATGTATGAAACAGTGACACCTTGAGGCCTGCTGCAGTAATGTCAAACACCCAGCTGGCATCAACCAAAGCCGTTTTTGCCCCCTGCCAGAAAGAAACCTGCTTCAATTGCTGTCCGTCAATGGAAACAGATTGTCCAACAGATTTGTATCTAGCTCAGTTTGGCAGGAGTTTAACACTCAGATACAGCAACCTATTATCTAATAGCACTCCCTGACGTGCCGCTTTTGCTGCTATGGACACAAATCAAGCAGCAGCAGGATGGCCGCTTGGGTGTATATTTTAACCCTAATGGTCATGGCCACTGTTTGCTACTCCATGCATAAACTAAACCTAATACACACCTATCACCACGTTACACTATGCACTTTCCCCCTAAAGTGAGCTAGGAGTAGCCAACCAATGTGGTGCTCTCCAGACGTTGGACTACAACTCCCATTATCCCTTTTCACAGGCCTTGCTGTCTGGGGCTGATGGGAGTTGGGGTCCAACAACATCTGGAGGGTACTATGCTGGCTACCCCTGGACAAAAGTGTTGAACCACGACCTGGGACACCAGTGTTCAAATCCCCATTCAGCCATGAAGCTCACTGGGAAACCCTGGCAGCGGGATGCAAATGTACTCAATACAGTGCCCACAAATCTCCCTGCTGGAAAGTATGTGAAAACTGGCTTTTTCAGAGACTGGTTGCCACTTTGCTCTGCTTTCTAATAAGGGATCCTGGAGGACTAGAACACTTTAAACAACAGCTAACATTTACCCAACAGTCATAGATTTAGAATATTGTGTTCATACATTTTGATACTCAGGAAGAACAGACTTCAGCATCTTCACCATCCTTACCTTGATAATGTAATTTTTGCATATTTTCTTACTAGCATGTAAATTGCTTCCCTAACAGACAGGAAATGGCACAGAACACATATATGTTTGATACACATGAACCAGCAGCCTGCTAACTTTACAGCAGATTATGGGTATTACTTTGGTGAGCTGCGGGAGCCTAAGCAGTTTCTGTTTGGCCATAGGCAGAATTTATAAAGCAGACACAGTATGTTCTCCACATGACAAATTAACAAATATGCCTGACATATATAAGGTGAGATGTTTCTTGGATACAAATCTGAAACCCCCATTTCTCCAGAGTCCTTTTTCATACACCTTGTTCAAGCACGGTTAGACCTTACCATATCTGCCATCCTGCCCAAGTTCATAGGCAAACTTTGGAGAGTCGTCAGTAGCAGGCACCCCGTCCTGCCTCAACTTGGCCAATGAATGCAGGTCCAGGTGCATCCCAGCTCTCTGCTCCTGCTGCGGCTGAGATTTGCGCTGTGGGGAAAGAAAGGGTACAATTGGGAGACAGCTCAAGTGCACCATTTAAAACAGGCATAGGGAAACTCCGGCCCTCCAGATGTCTGGGACTACAATTCCCATCATCCCTAGCTAACAGGACCGGTGGTCAGGAATGATGGGGATTGTAGTCCCAAACGTCTGGAGGGCCGGAGTTTGCCTATGCCTGATTTAAAACAACAGCAAAAGCTGATGAGCAGAACTCTGAAGTCTTGGGGGATCCCACAAACCATTTGGCATTAGGTTCCCTATTTGGACTCCTGAGAGTCAATGGCCCTAAAAATCAGGTTTCCACATAATTCCCACTTCAGCTTCTCTTGCTGCTGTGCAGCCCTATGAGAGGAAATAAAAATCCAAATGAAACAGCCATTTCAAAGGACAGCCCAGAATAAGAAAGGCGGCTGGATATTTTGTACTGTTGGTCAAACTTCTTGTGAACACTGACTTTGGTTTGATCTTTGACAGAATTTAGATTTCTGAGGGTATTTTACAATTAATCTTATTTTGGACTATTACAACACACTGAGGGGCATCTTTAGAGGGCCTTATACAGCAGCCTCTATAAGCTGCTGGACCACAGCTCCCAGGCTCCTTGACCACCAGTCATGCTGCCTGGGATTGACGGGAGCCCAACAACATATGGGCGTCCACAGGTTTGCCAGCCCTGCCTTATAATTACTGAAAAGTATTATTATTATTTATTATCTATTGAATGTATATCCTGCCCTTCCTCCCCAAGGAGCCCAAGGTGGCAAAAAGATACACAATTTAACCACAAAAACATTCTAAGACAGAACAACAGCAATTAAAAACTTTTTAAAGCAGTTATTTTAAATTCACTTCCCCCCATACAATGGTCTTGAGGGTTGCCAGAAACAGTATTCTTCAGGCACTAAAGGCCTGTGAAAACAATTCCTCCTGAAAATTAATCAGGACCTAGACAGGTGCACCTCACTAGGGGGGGCCTTCCACCAACAGGGAACTACCACTGAAAATGAATGCCTTGAAGGACAGTAGTCAGAGGGAATGAAGTCTGAGGTAGTTTAATTTGACGCACAAAAGAAGAGAAATCTGGCCTTACCTCAGCATCTTCCCGAGCCAGATGGTCCAAAGCAGCAGCATCCAGCTGGACTCCCTTCTCCTTCAGCATCAAACCGACGAGATCCAGCGGGAAACCCAAATTGCTATGGAGAGACCAAGCAACCTCCGCTGCAGGCAGAAGTAAGATCAACGGAGGAGCGTTAGTTTATTTAAACTATTTGCAGGCCACCTTTAAGGATTGAACACACTCAAGGTGGCTTCCAGCATATAAATTCATTAGGAGAAACAAGCAATTATCTCTTCAAATACAGTGCGTTTGGGAGAGAAAGTGCACTGGTAGTAAAGAAACTGCAGTCAGTCAGAGAGCTATTGGCTGCTTGTCTGCCTGCCTTCAGAATGTAAAAAAGAAAAGTCTTGTCAGATGAAACAAAGCTCTGATGAAAATATCATCTTGCTCTTTGTATTCCCAACTGAACACTGCGCTGCAGGTACCGTCTCATCAGGAGGTCTGTTCTGACCAGGCAGGATGCAGGCCTTTCATGTGGCAGCACCTAACCTTTGGCGCTCCCTCCTGCTACATCTCAGGCAGGCCCCACTCTTGTTTTTTTCAGCACCTATTCACAACCTTCCCTTTTTTCAACAAGTCTTTTAAGTGGACATTCTTATCCCAGGTTCTACCAGTATAGAAACTGTTTTATTGTTTTGTTGTCTTGTTGCTAAGTTAGTTCCAGGTGTTGCACAGCATGTGATTCATAAATGAAATGAAATGAATGAATTATCCAGCCCAGCGTTCCATTTCCAGCAGTGGCATGGTAGATGCTTCTGGACATTTGCAAGCAGGGTTTGAAGAGCATCCCCCAATGTTTGTACCCAGCACATGTTATTTAGGTGGATACTGCCTCTCTCACTTAGCCAACATGGCCAACATCCATGTAGAGACCTATTCTTTTCAAGGGTGTGTGCCATAAAGCCACCTAAGCCAGTGGCTTAATAAAACCACTCCGGGGTGGAGGGGATGTATCAGTGACTCATAATGCTTAATACTTAACTGGGAGACAGAAAGGAACAAGTCTGGGACCTGAAGTTCAACCGAAAACAGTGGCAAAGTTCTATTGCTGAACAAGTAAGCTGTGCCTTCAGTTACAGACGGTATGTGTTTAATTGCAAGGACCAAAAAGGCAGGGCAACTCAAAAGCCAGGCAGCTTAAAAATGGGAACAGATTGCAAGTGATGCCTCCCTTGTGACTGCATTTTCTCTTCTCCTCTAGCCAACAAGACGAAGAAGAAAAAAATACTTGCCTGGAAAGACTTTGGAATGCTCCATCTGTTGGAGGGTTCTGTTTATAATGCGGCGCCCCCGCAGAAGGGAAGAGAGAAAGGCATCCTCATGCGCACTGATGATATTCATAATCTGTTGGGAGATCAGAGCCAGATTCAGGAGGCAGTTAAACCAATTATTCCAAAGAACTCCAAGAGATACGGAAGTGTTTAAAGGCAGTGGCGGGGACCCAAATCCAGCAGGTGATAAGCTATTAATGAGATTGGACATGAGACACCAAGGGCTCCTCCTATTGCTCTGAATATGTGGAGTAAAAGTGTCATTCATGGCTTTAGTGCAGTCGTGTCTCATTTGCTTAAACCACTGCCCTTTATGCAGCCCTGTGATGAGCCACTGGGGTGGGGGGTAAATGTAGGTAAAAAGGTGTATGCTATATCCATTCCGCCTCATTTAGTGGGGTCAGCTTTTGGAACAGGCCAGAAATCCAATTTACTGAATACTGTGTACATGTGGAAGGAACGCAATCTCTGCAGGTAGGGGAAAACAGCAAGGAAGTGCATTGTGTGTGTATGCCTGGGTTCAAACAGAAGGGGAAAGGCCGTAGGTTAGGGTTGGGGGACCAGTGCACAAGATGTTGTTGGACTCCAGTTCCCATCAGCCCATGCTAGCATGATCAACCATCAGGGATTATGAGGACTGTAGTCCAACATCATCAGGAGGGCCACAGGTTCCGCAACCTTACTGTAGGTTTTGCTTGGTTTTTTTGGTTTTTCTATAGCAAAACTGGTTGCTTGGAAATAGGTTTGAAATGTAGCTCTGCTAACTGTGCCTGTAAAATACTTCATTTCACCTATTTCTATGTACACTAGAATTTGCAACACTAGATTGGACGGTAGCAGAAAAAGCCTCTGCTCTGGAAGAAATAGCTGAATTGTACAGAATATTAAGAAAGTTTGGGCTTTTAGGTGCACCTGGTCAGCTTTAGTAAGCGTGGTCAGCTGTGGTAAGAAGAAAACTACAGAGCCTGCTTTCAGATTAATTACATGTGGGAATTATCAACCTGCACCTACTCAGTGTGTTACATTTATTCCTGCTCCCAGCTGCTCTCCTTTAGCTTCCTCCCAATGAGAAGGGGAGGGAAATCCCTTCTTTAATAGTGGAGGTTACTGTGCAGCAAATTCAACTGGAGAGAATTTGTGAGAAAACTTAGACAAGATGTTCCTGTACACCATCATCCAGTGAGAATAGTTCCTATACTTCGTGCAACCGGCAGCAATTACCAATTAGACACAAGTTTTGACCCACCAGTTCCAGTTGCTCACCGTGTCTGTATCCTTCCTTAGCTCCGGATAGGCATCTCCCTGCAAAGGAAGAAAGACGGACTCTCAGAAGCAGAGCTTCCAGCCCCAGCCCTCCTCCCCATGCACTACCAAGCACACAGCTTTGCTCCTTACATCAGTGGCAGGAACTATCCTGTATAAGCAGGGTATCCAAACTTGACAATTTAAGCTTTGATTTGCACAGCGATCACCCACGGCCTTTAAACTCACACACCTTTCAAGTCCTTTCTCCCCCACTTCTTAATAGGAGCGTGGCTGTCATTCAGTCAAAGAAACGGAACCCTGCAAACACAGCCCAAGTTTCTTCATTCTAAATGCCCTGACCAAAGCACCTCTCAGGCACACTTCTCTGGCATGAAGTGCTTTGTGGATTTTGCATTGAGACTATAAAGAGCAGGTGTTCCATGGTGCACCTAGGAGGACTGCTGCACCTGTTGATGTTTTCCCTAGTATGGAAGGTTGTATGGGAAATCCATGCAGAAGACAAAATGAGGAGTTAGGGATCTGACATGGTTATCCTTCCTGCCTCTGTTCCTTCCCCCTCCCTCGCCCTCGTTAAGTTTTTGATGGTGTGAGAACAGTCTTTGGTGTCCTAATCAGTTGGGAGGAGGTGAAGCCCCCCCCCCCCACAGCTGCCTTAATCAGCCTGGGAGGATAGTGCTGGAAACTTCCTTTGATGTTGGAAATTGTTGTGGGAAAGCGAGGCATTGGGAGGAGGTGGCTATCTATAAAATTGGATGGTGTGGGCAGTGTTTTTCAGAAGCTCTGATCGGCTGCAGGGCTGTGCAAACTGAAGCTACCTGAGGGAGTCACTTCGCTGCTTCTTGAGGGTTTCCAAATGGCAGATAGAAGTGCATGCTTGCTATGTACCGTATTTTTCGCTCTATAACACGCACCCGACCATAACACGCTCGTAGTTTTTAGAGAAGGAAAATCCGTAGGCATGCAACCTGTAGGCATTTCCTCCATAACACGCACAGACATTTCCCCTTACTTTCTAGGAGGAAAAAAGTGAGTGTTATGGTGCAAAAAATACGGTATATATTGCTTGCTGTTTAGAAATAAAATCATCTTCTTCTCCTCGCTCACTTGTGTTTTGTACTACTTCTGAATCTCTTTTAAAAGAACCACCTTGCATTTGGCAAAACAGAGGTCTCCCTTGGATAGCATCTGAGGAAGCTTTTGTCCTCACATACAACCCCCTCTGCTTTGTCACAACTCCAGCAACTCTATCTACAGCTGCAGTTATTGAAACATTAAGGAACACTCTTTGTAGCTCAGTAAGGTGTCATCAGCGTTTATCAGGACCTAAAGCAAACAGTTACCACTCCCCCACCCACCCACAATGTGAAATAAAGAAAGGAACTCATAGGTATTGGGCCTATCATTTCAAGAAACTAGGTTGCTTGTCCTGTTACTAGGTGTGCACTCTTGGTCTACACATGAACCAGGGAAATTGCTTTAACATTTGGATGGGAACCTGGCTGGAAACAAGTGCCTCTCCCCAGGAAAATTCTCGGTTACCAGAATTTCCACCACGACAGGAACCAAGCTGGCCAGGAACCCAGGTGGCGCATGGAGAACTTCAGAGCAAAACCGCACAGCCCTGCGCAAGATCTGGCGAAGGACAAGCCTGCAGGGAAAAGAAATTTCAAGAACAGCTAAGTGTTCTTGGTCAGAATGCTGTTCTTTTTCTAACCAGCCTCCCAACCAGGTAGTGCAGTTAGCCAGTTTTAGATACCAGACTTTAATATACCCTCACGCCATTCCTCTTTACATGGCAAATGAGTACTCCCTCACTTATCACAAAATGTAGTAAGCCAGCCAGGCTACCTTTAGGGACAACTTCTATTTTTGCTGAATGGCGTGTGGGTCTCCTGCCCCAAAGCCTTGCCCTGCTCCCAACGTTCAAACACCCCACCAATAAGATCCCATTAATATTTATCCTTCAGATTCCCCTTGACTCATCACCAATTATCCTCCTGCATGCATCTCACATCTGTCACATCGACAATCCATTTTTCTGCCTCTTCCACACCTGGCTTCCTGATGGCAGTCAAGAGTGTAGCTCTGTGCCAGGAATGGGGAACATGTAGCCCTCCAGATATTGTTGGACTCCAGTTCTCATCAGCTGCAGGCAGCATGCCTACAGTCAGGGATGATGCAGTCCAACAACATCTGGAGGGCCAGAGGTTCCTCTCCCCTGCTCCATGTCCATTTTAGACTCTGCTTCTTTACTCCAGAATCTCCTCCTCCTCCAAAAGCCCCCATCTTGCTCAAGTCTCCTTAAGTTCAGAGCCCTTTCTCTGCCCCAACCAACCCTTGTGATTGTGCTTCTTCCTTACTCGGCACCAGACATGCCTGGGTAAACACCATCGGCAATGCAGACGGACAAGGTGCGCACGTGATCTGCCACCACTCTGTAGGCCATGTCCACGCTCCCAGGGTCAGCTTCTCCAACCAAGCCTCGATAGCTGGGCCCACCACAGCCCTGCAAGACAAATATATTTTTAGGAAGCCTGAATAGGGGGGCTGCACAGAAGAAGAAGAAGAAGAAGAAGAAGAAGAAGAAGAAGAGGAGGAGGAGGAGGAGTTTGGATTTGATATCCCGCCTTTCACTCCCCTTCAGGAGTCTCAAAGCGGCTAACATTCTCCTTTCCCTTCCTCCCCCACAACAAGCACTCTGTGAGGTGAGTGGGGCTGAGAGACTTCAAAGAAGTGTGACTGGCCCAAGGTCACCCAGCAGCTGCATGTGGAGGAGCGGAGACTCGAACCCGGTTTCCCAGATTACTAGACTACCGCTCTTAACCACGACACCACACTGGCTCTCAGAAAGCTTCATAGCACTGAATACTGCAGATGTCTCCTTCAAATGATCATTGTTTTTCTGTAACATTTGTTTAAAGTCCTCTGAAAGTTCTTTAAAAGTACAAGATAGAAGCTACCATGCCAAACTAAGGCATAAGCCTCTCTATCAGTCTTGGGAATATAGTTGTAAAACCCGCCCACTCAATTCTCATCCTTGCTTCCTCTTTGTACACAGTTCCATTTGTCTCTCTGAAAATAACTCAGGGTGCTGGGCAGGAACTCTCATGGCTGTGTCTCTTGGCCCTTTACAGTTGCAGTCCTATTTTCACTTACCCAGGAGTAAGCCCCATTGAGCCCAGTGGGAATTATTTCCACGAAGGCATGTGTAAGAATGTGCTATACAGTGGTACCTCTAGTTTCAAACTTAATTTGTTCCAGAGGTCCATTCTTAACCTGAAACTGTTCATAACTAGAGGCGTGCTTTCTCTAATGGGACCTTTTGCTGCTGCTGCGCCGCCGGCACACTCTTCCAGGTTAGCGGAGTTTGTAACCTGAAGCGTTTGTAACGTGAGGTACCACTGTAAAGCATAAAGAGATAGTTGTAGCTCTGCTGTCAGAAGCAGGATGTCTCTGAATACCAGTCACTGCAAATCGGAAGTGGGCAGCATTGCTGTTTCACTCAGGCTTCCCACAGGCATCTGGCTGGCCACTGTGAGAACAGGATGCTGCACAAGATGGGCCCTTGGGCCTGATCCTGCAGCACTTTCTTCGCTGATTTAGTTAGGAAACTGCTAGGGAACTCATTTCCAGACTCAGAAGGAGGGCCAGGTGTTATTGCAACACTTTTTTAGCTCTCGAGAGCTGCACTTTTCCACCCAGGAAAGAAATGTCACATTGAAAGGGCTGGCAAACTGGTGTTGCCATCTCCCCCAGCCCTTTTAGGGTTTTGACCAAGAAGCAGCTGCAACTGCTGTTCTTTTCACCTTCGGAATGACTGCTCTGGTGTATCATAGCTGCTCAAACTATCTCTCCTAGTTCTAAAGAGCCGTGCAGCTAGGAGTGTCCCCCCCCCCCGCAACCAAATGAAAAACCACCAAGAGAACAAAAAACTGCCATCTCTCTGCTCACCCAGAAGCAGCTAATATTGCTAGGTATATAGCTTTTACATATAAACCCTCTGAAGTTTCAAGTCTGGCTTCCCCTGGCAACTGATCATCACCTTGTGAATGGCATCCAGGAGAGGAGTGAAGAGGTCGGTGTCGTAATTGGAGCGCTTGTTCTGGAGAATGGTCATCAACCTTTCCAGACCCATTCCTGTGTCCACATGATGCTCAGGCAGCTGCTGTAGACTCCCATCAGCCTCTCTGGCAATAGACCAGTCAGTAACCGGGGGGGGGGGGAGAGACAGATATAAGATAGAAGCAAAAGGCTTGATTATTCACCTAAAGCTATGGATGGGAAAAACCCCAGACAGTAAAGGAGATATCATAATTTGGAAATACGGTACTAGGGAAATGAATGAGAGGGGTAGCAGAAGCATTACCAGAATGCTGCAGCAGAGGATAGAAAGAGGATCAAACAGACTATGAAAGTGAGGCGTTACAAAAGTTCTTATATGGACTACATTATGAAGGGTGCTGGAAAGGCAGGTCAAATTACTCTAGAGCATTGGCAAGGAACCTCTGCCCTGCTCTTGAATGTTCCAGAACTCTTCTGAAATCAGCAGGGTGAAAGGTGCTACATTCAGAAGGAAGAATAACTCTGAATGCACTCCCAATTATTCCTTTGCAGCCACAGCTTTTCTTCAGTTTAAGGCTGCAAAGGAAAAACCTTTGGAGCCACAGCTTGAACGCAATGGGTCCTCCACTTAACATGTTATTTACTTGCACAATCATGACTGTAGGCGCACGGCTGAAAATAAATAGAGAGTGGGGGACACCTGCCATGGGGAGAGCTTTTCAAGTCTTCTAACTTGCTTAACAGCCTCAGGGAAGGAGATATGAGGGCTTTGGGACATTCCCAGGACCCTCACATGACCTCCCAGAGCCCAGGACACCCAGAGGCAGAGGGCATGGCCTGCTCTGGACTGGTAGGGATGGTCCCATGAGAGGCGGGAGGTTGGTTCTAGGGGTTTCCTGGCTTTAGATGATTTTGCCTTTGTGTGTGGACCACAAACCATGTGGAAGTGGCAGGTCCACTGTATTGTATTTAGAACTGCTTTGCATGCAGAATGTCCCAGGTTCAATCCCTGGCATCTCCAAGTACAGCTGCCAAAGAAAGACCCCTGTCTGAAGTTCTGGAGCACCACTGACAGTCAGTGTAGACAATACAGTACTGAGCTAAATGGACCAGTGGGTCTGACTTAGTCTTAGTGTAAGGCAGCTTCCTCTCTTCATAAGCCATAATAATAATAACTTATTATTTATACCCCGCCCATCTGGCTGAGTTTCCCCAGCCACTCTGGGCGGCTCCCAATCAAGTATTAAAAACAATACAGCGTTAAATGTTAAAAACTTCCCTGAACAGGGCTGCCTTCAGATGTCTTTTAAAGATAGGATAGCTACTTATTTCCTTCACATCTGAAGGGAGGGTGTTCCACAGGGTGGGCACCAACTACTGAGAAGGCCCTCTGTCTGGTTCCCTGTAACCTTACTTCTTGCAATGAGGGAACCGCCAGAAGGCCCTCGGCGCTGGATCTCAGTGTCCGGGCTGAACGATGGGGGTGGCCATGGCTGCAAAGGAAGAATATGGCTACTTCTGGATCCAGTCCGCCAGCCAGATCCAGTTCCCCAACCCTACTGTAGAGCAGCTTTGCTCTCCAGCTGTTTTGGAATACAAGTCCCATCAGCCCTGATCAGCAAGTTCAATGGTGAGGAATGGCAGGAGTTGCGGTCCAAAACATCAGGCTGGCAGAAGGCTACTGCAGACTCTTGTGATTGTTCCAATGGTATAGAAGCCTCCCACAAAGAAGTGAGACTCTGGCACAAAGCTCGGTACCCAAGCTGCTCCACCATTTCATACCTGCTATACTGCATGAAAACCAGATTCCAGATCTCCACCACTTCAGGGTTGCCCTGGTTCACCAGTGCTGCCGCATTCCTACCCCTGCCCACATGGTCATAATGGATTTCTGTGCAGGGTCCACAGGGACCAGTATCGCCCATCTCCCAGAAGTTATCTTTCAACTGAAAAGGAAGCACGTGGCTGGGAGGCACACTGGAAAGCAAGAAGAGAACAGCTTATGAACCTAGGGCAATAAAACCACACTCATTTTTCTTACCCAAAACCTGAGCCTTTGAACCTCACAATAAACAGGGCAGAAAACAGAAGAGGATAATTCTCTATGATGCCTGAGCAACTGCAGCACTACCATTAACTGAGTTATGATACTGCTCCTCTACAATGGCAGCCTCTTATCAGTAAAAACTAATAAGTAAAAACAAGAAGTACAGAAAAACTTGGCAAATACTTGGGCCTGGTCATATCTAATGTATGCTGGGATGCATCCATTCTTTGCACATTCTAACATATTTTCTGTACACTCTATCCCACCCCCATGTTACCACTTTGATTGCAAGCCTTTGGTCAATGTTTTTTTTAAAATATATATATTTGTGCAGTGCTTACTTTATTTTAAGATCAAAACATACAAACTCCCCATCAGGGCAGGGCTAACTGTGACAAGAAATTCAAGTTCTGTACAAAGAATAGACACAATCTGGATAGATGGAATTTTTGGCAAAGAGGGTGACAAGGTGCCAACAAGGATCCATGCACAGAAAAGATAAAGATTGCCAACTGTGCTTAGCAGAGGCTGTAACTGAAGTCCTTGTTAGTTACCAAGCTTTTTGGAGACATTTCCTGCACATTTTCAATAACTTATCCTGTAAAAACTAGAAACTTTTTTTTATGTGTTATTTTGGATGCTGAATTGGACGTCTGCATGCATACCATGTGATACAAGGCATGGCTACAAACAGCTTTGGACAACATCCAGATCAGACTTCTAGTACGGTGGTACCTTGGTTCCCAAACAGCTTGGCTCCCGAACAAATCGGCTCCTGAACGCCACAAACCCGGAAGTAAGTGTTCTGATTTGCGAACGTTTTTTGGAAGCCGAACATCTGTTTCGGCTGTTGGCATTGTTTCCGGGGCCAATCAGCCAATCAGAAGCCATGCCTTGGTTTGCGAGCGTTTTGGAATTCGAACAGACTTCCAGAATGGATTGAGTTCAAGAACCAAAGTACCACTGTATTTTCTCTTTTGGCATCTTTTTCATTTACTTACCCCAGGCTGAGCCAAATTTCCCTGCTCTCTTCATCTGCACTTAGACTAAGTGAGGCATCTCCTCCGAAATAGGTGACATACAGACGGTCCTTGGGGATTTCATAGACCTGTGTTAGGAGCTCCCATGCCATGCTACAAGCTTCCTCCTGAAGACAAGGAAAGTTGTCAAATGATGGTAAATAACAAGCCAATGTTTGGATAATAAGGAAGTTACTTAATTGCAAGGGGGATGGCTTCTATTTTAGTTTATCTTATTTTCAAGGACAGTGTTGCATAGTATACATAATGATAGATTTGAACCAAGGAAAGGGACCTACTCAGTCCCCTTGGGCAGGCTACCTCACAGGGCTGTTGTTGACTCCATGTATGATTTCCCAATGAGTTCAGGCTTAAGGCTTAAATACAAATACAGGTGACACCCCACTTGCATGGGGGTTATGTTCCAGGTCCCCACACACAAACGTGAAATGTGCATAAGTGGGGAGCACCCTGGAGAGTCCTCTTGGGTTGTGAGGAGACCCTCCCCAGAGCCCAAAGAGGATGGCGAAGAAACCGGAGGTGCAGAGGGGCTTTGTTTGTCCTCTTCGGGCCCTAGGGAGGGTCTCCTCACAACCCAAGAGGAATTTTCAGCACTTCTTGGTTCCCGGCGCCGCATGTGAGCGAGGCCGCACGTAATTGGGGAGTTGCATGTAGGCAGATAACAGACAAACAAGTTCATGAATGGCAGAGGACAACTCAGGAACTTCGTTTTTACTGTGTTCTCTCACATTGTCCAAAGCACTTAGGCTAAAAGTATGAGAAAGAAAAACTTGCTAAATTATGTTTGTAAACACAAACACAAACAAGATTAGTTTAGACAACATGCCATCAGGTTTCTCACAACTGATATTTTAATAGCAGCTAGTAACTTGTGCTCAGGAAAACCAAGGAAGCCTTGTATTTCTATGACGGGGTGTGTGTGTTGGTACCTACAAAAGCTTGTTCCCCAGTTACAATAAGAGATTTCCTTCTGCTCTGATGTTTGTAGTGCAAGCATGGGGAATTTGTGGCCCTCCAGATGTTCTGGACTACATCTCCCATCCTCCCCGACCACTGGCGACACTGCCTGGAGCTCATGGGAACTTAAGAGTTGAACAACATCTGAAGGGCTGCAGGGTTCCCACCACTGTTGTAGCTCAGAACAGCCTCTATCTCTGTTGGTCTGGCCTTGCTTTTGATTGTTTTTGTACTGGAGCCATAGGATAGAATGGAGGAAATTCTGAACAATGATTTGAAATGAAGAGTGCAAGAATTGCTCTCATCTTGTGGTACCGATATGCAAGAGTGGATAGACTGACAGTGATTAACAGGTCTTATGCTGCCAGCAAGACTAACTAATAATGATGAAAGAAGAAGAACCAGGTTCATTAAGAAGCATATGAGCTCAGACGCACTGGGCTTGTTAGCTTCCCAATTAAAAATGAAATAAAAGCACTATGCTCTGCTCTTGAATCAATGCAGAGCTGGAAACAGATGTTTTATAATTAGTCACAACCTCCTGCTTCACAATCTCCCGTGTTACCTTTCCAAGGTCTAAAATATCAAACATGCAGCAATACCATATGGCCCATTTCACCTGCATCTAGACCACTTCATGGTGTGTGGGAGGGGACTTATTTCATATGTGACTGTTCCCCCCACATCAAAATGCCCTGTCTGTGGAAAGCTGGGGACAAGGCTAGGTTGGACTAGATGATCCTGAGGGTCCCTTCAAACTCTACAATGTTATGATTCCCCATGCAAGCAGATTGTCCTTTACATAGGGAAACATACATTCCCCCACTTATTTCAGCCCAGATATCATATTATTGTTGTTGTTATTATTATTATTATTATTATTATTATTATTATTACTACTACTACTACTACTACTACCATATTTATGCAAATCTAATGTGCACCTCAATTTTCAAAACCTTGAAACCAAAGAAGTATTTGCTGGTGCCATCAAATCTAATGCACACCTTAATTTTCATCACGCAATTTGGTCAAAAAAGGTGTGCATTGCATTTGAGTAAATATGTTGTTGTTAATATACCGCCCTTCATCAAAAGACCTCAGGGCATTTCGACTTGCGTAAATCAGTTCTAAAGGCACTGTGGTTTAAAAACAAAACATCACCGCAAAAGTTTGTCTCTACCATACTGAAGCAGATTAAAAATATAAATGGAAACACCTAATGTGTTTTAAAATAAAGCATGGCCTCATCTCTTACTTTGAAATAATCACCGAAGGACCAGTTCCCCAGCATTTCAAAGAACGTGTGATGATAAACATCTCGACCCACATCCTCCAAATCGTTGTGCTTCCCACCTGCACGCACACATTTCTGGCTGTTCACCACCCGCCGGTAACTTGCTAGCTCACTCCGGGGATCTGCTGAGCCCAGGAAAATGGGCTTGAACTGGAAAGTGAAGGAGAAACACAAAGCAGTTTTCACATACAACAGATGCTGAAGCTGGGATCCAGGGGAAGGCATGCTATAAAGCTGTAATAGCCTGCTAGTGAACTACTGGGTCCAATTAAATGGCAAGGTTGGCCCTGCTCATGGTGCCTCCATCAAGATCAGACCACAAGGTGGTGACAAAAGGCAGCATCTTTTTGATGGCACAACCTCAGTTCTGGAACTCCCCCCCTGCTAGAGATCTGGTTGCCCTCCCCCAACTGTTTTCTTTCAAGTGAAAACATAAAAGTATCTCCTTCTCCAAGCCTATAGCTAAGAGCTGGTGTGGAGTCCTTATAACTCAATGATTGCTGCGGCAGCACTGTATTTTACTGGTGGATTGTATTTTATTGTATACTGAGTTATTATTGTTGTTAAAAATTCTATACTGTACCTCCCTTCAGCCAAGGATCACATAAAAACACAAAAATATGTAACACAGTAACAACAACAGTAACCCCCACAAAACAACATGGATTAATGTTGATTTTATTTGGTTACTGTTACCCACCCACCCTGGGTTTCTCCAAAAGGAAGTAACTTAAGTCTTTGATTTTAAAGGGTGTACTCAAGAGTATGATTTAGTTGGATATGACCCAATATATTGTCTTGATCTAGACATGATATGGGCAGAAAGGGGATGTTTTCTCCCAACAAGTGAAAATGGTAGTTTTTCTTAATAAAAACAAATTATTTGACTCCTGCGATACTGTTCCGCACAAGAAGACACAGGCCAATTTAACTGTGACTTACATCACTTGAATTCTTAATATATAGCACAGGCTCAAAATAAATCTTGCTATCAACTAACACGAGGGGCTTCCTCTTCCATACTGTCAGGATGTGGAGCTACCAAAATGTGTACATCCAGAAAGGCATTCTTGATGGCTGCCCAGGATTTTAGAAATTCACTTTTTGAAGCAATGAGCATCTTTTGAAAGTGTTGCAATACATCTTGAATTCCGGAATCCCCTCCCCACAAGGGTGCATCTGGCACATTCACTATAACTTTTGCAAATACTAAAGATGCACCTCTTTACCTTGGCCCTTTCACACTTGAGATGTATGCTTTCATGGTCCGCCTTATTCCTGTGACTGCAATTTGTTTTTAATGTTTTTAATTTAAAATTAGTATAACCCACCCTAGGGCCTGCTGCGATTTTCATTTTCATTTAAATTACTGACGGACTGAATGGGAATAATAGACTTTTATGCGTTAACCATCTTATCAATGCCAGGTAAAAGGTAAAGGGACCCCTGACCATTAGGTCCAGTCATGGCCGACTGGGGTTGCGGCGCTCATCTCGCTCTATAGGCCGAGGGAGCCAGCATTTGTCTGCAGACAGCTTCCGGGTCATGTGGCCAGCATGATCGGCAAGCCCTAGGCTCTGTGGTTTTGACCACAGCGCCACCCGCGTCCCCATATCAATGCCAGGGCATGCTATCAATTATGTTTCTTTGTGAATGCCCATCACTAATAATCCCTGCCTGTACTTATCTCCACTGCATTTCCTTCCAGCTTCACTGTTTACAATCTCATTTATGTGTCCCTGCAACTCAGATGTAGCAAACTGCAGTCTATCAAAGCTTATGCAACCATACTTTTCTTACTCTCTTAAGATGCCATAAGACTCTTTGCTGGTTTTGTTGCAAGAGGCGCAAGGCTATCGCTATGGAAATCATTTTAATTTTGCTTTCTTGTCCAAATGAAATATATTGTTTCCCCACTAATAACCTGTGGGATTTGGCCACCGGAAAACATCTACTCAAATACATTAAGCAAAATATTATTTCCATTTCACTTATAGGCACTGCTTTGATTTTAAAACTTCATCAGGGCGATTAAAGTTTTTCATAGAAAGCTTGTAAAGAAGGAATCCCAGACGAGTCCCATGAGGAAGATTCCCAGTGGAAATGCATTGGATTCCCTAAGTTACTTTACTTTATTTTGTTTTGTTTTAATTTCCCCTCAGCTTGAACCTGACACTTTCCCTTCTCTGCCGGAGCTCCTCCTTTTACAGGGCCTTTGCTTCGTCCGGCAGATAAGAGGGAGGGATAGCGGCGGAGTCGACTGGACCTTGAGGAAAAGGAATAACTTGTCCTATCCCAACCGGATCACACCGGGCACGCAAAGCAGCGGTAGGAACCATTCTCTGCAGGGCTGGTTCCTCCGCCGCGCCCTTTTTGAGGACGTACCTGGTTCATGCCCGCGTTCACGAACAGCAGCCCGGGATCCCCTCGCGGCCGCACCGGAGCCGACGGCACCACTTGGTGCCCGTGCCGCTCCTTGAAGAACTGGAGGAAAGCCTGGCGCACTCGCGCGGAGGACGGCGAAGCAACAGAACGAGTCCCCTGGCAGGAGCTGCAATACCAGCCAGGGGGCACCCGGAGAAGGCGCCTGACCGAGCCCTTGCCTGCTACCGCCGCCGCCATCTTAACTGAGGGCGGAATTACGGGAGTCGTGGCTTCAGGGTTACAATGGCTAGGGCGGATTTGTCTGAAGTCCGCCGTTGTAAGAATGCCTTCCTCCCTGCAGAGGATGGTGGGATTGTGACGGTCCGGTGGACCACCCTAATAGTTCCTAACCATCGGACTTGGAAATCCAGGCTGCACAGTTTTTTCTTATGTCCAGTCCAGTCCAGCTCAAAGGAGGGGTGGACATTTGTCTCGTATGCTCCAACGGCAGTGCAAGATTGGTTGAAAACTAAGGGCCATGATGCAAAAATCGGGGTTTGGCTTCTGCTGCCCAACTCCCCATGGGACTCTGAGTCCCCTAAGTCCATGATCAGTCAGAGATATTTATTCTATATATCTCAAGTGCCAAAATGTCTTGGGCAGATCCCCCTGAAAATTGAGTGACATCAACCGAAGTCTGTGTGAACTTCAAGTTTAAAAAGCCAGGCAGCGCCCGCGGGTCTCAAACCGCTGGAAGCGATTGGGGGATCAAAGCAATGCGTTGGTCGATGGAACCGCTGGGCTGAGCTGGCTCGGGAAAAGAACGTCGCTTGGAGCATATAAGAAGCTATTTACGGAGGGGAGCGGCCAGGCAAACACCAAACCACGTCTGTTTCCTCTAATACCTTCAATCTGGATAAGCTGAGCTGTAGATCCCGCCGCTGTAAGGCACACCAGCGGTGCAGAGGATGTAAAGTCCTTTTTAAAAAACAATCACCATTTGCAATAGAGCTGCGAATCCCAGCTGCAAAGAGCTTAACTTTGCAGATAAGGTTGAGTTTGGCTGAGTGGGAGGAGACGTTGTTTGCACTGTTAGCCACACCCCTTGCTTCATAGATTCTTGTATGTTTTAGCTGACCTTACTCCTCGGGCCGGCTTAGCCTAGCGGTTACTTCGACTCTACATTTGCAGAACCTCTAATTGCTTAACGGCAGTTTGATACCCCGCGGGCGCTGTCTGGCCTTTTGGTCTCTGCAATTTTACTTGATTTTATTTACATATCCAGGCTTCTTTACTGTTTGCAATACTACCTGAGCCCAAGAAGGCACCCTTGAAAAACGAGTAACAGCCACTGAAGTCTGTGTGAACTTCAAGTTCATTACAGTGCTGAATTTGGACCCGGTTTCGAATTCTGGATCAGGTCCTGTAGGTGAACAGGGAATGGAAAACACGTGATGCCATTTATCCCTCTACACCCATCCAGTGTGCCCAAAATTACAACAAACAGACTAGGTCACTTATAGTATCTGCATCCCAGGTGAAATGTGGCCAATCAAAAAATAAACTCATATCATTTCAGTGTGCAGTCTGTGCAGTTTGGCAATACAGTGCAGTTTGGCAAGTGCAGGGACAACGGGCAATTGCAGAAAATGATGCTGCGTGTCCCCATGACTTAATGAAAATGTGATGGATGGGCAAAGTCTTCTTGGGAGAAGGAGAGCATCCTCGTTCAGTGCAGGTCTTTTAAAAAGTCCTTCGCCTTGGGCAAGACAACGGAAGGTCAAGCACACGGAATCGCTGCTCACTCATTGCTGGACTCTGGTGGGACTGCAAAACCTGTAGCGGTTTTGCTATGTAAATATGTTGCCGTAGGTGTAATTTAGACATTGGCTTAGCTGAGAAGGCTAAAAAGCCAGGCAGCGCCCGCGGGTTTCAAACCGCTGTGAGCGATCGCAGGATCCAAGCTACGCGTTGGTCGATGGAGCCGCTGGGCTAAGCTGGCTCGAGAGAAGAAGGTCGCTTGGAGCATACAAGAGCGTGGGAGGGCGATGCTTTCTCTCCTGTTCTCATCAACAAGTGCTGTGTATACATGTCGTGAAATACAGTAATAATTTAAAAAATAAAAATGAAGACGCCACCCTGCAAACAACGAGTCACGTCTCCTCCCCTTCGCCAAGCCCCCTAGGTCTGTATCCATCCTTTCTCGCTTACGGAGCTGATTTTTATCCTGCCTTTGCTCTGAAAAACTTTAGGGCGCCCCCCCCCTTTCTTTTTGCTGCAGCTCATATGTTGATGGGACACTTTGCAGAAGAAAGACCGCAAAAGCTTCCTCTTTCATGGATTCAGGCAGAATTGCAGAGAATCGTGTAGAAGTCTGGCTTTGCAAATCTAAGCATGTTAGAAAAACTATTATAGTGGAAGGGAGTTTAAAAAGCCAGACAGCGCCCGCGGGTCTCAAACCTCTGTAAGCGATTAGGGGGTCTGTGCAATGCTTTGGTCGATGGAACCGCTGGGCTGAGCTGAGCTGGCTCGAGAGAAGAGGCTCACTTAAGGCATACAAGAAGCTATTCAGGGAGGGGGGCGGCCGGGCCACTTCTCTTTCCTGCAACACCTTCTGTCTGGCGAAGCTGACCCGTAGATACTGGCATCGAAGCAGAAAGACTGAAGGGCGGCGCCTACGAGTGTGAATAACTCGCTTGGCGTAAGGTTAGCAGACCTTTTAGCACACCAGTGGTGCAGAGGATGTAAAGTACTTTAAAAAACCACCATTTCCAATGGAGCTGCGAATGGCAGCTGCAAAGAGCTTCACTTTGCAGATACAGTAATGTCGAGTTTGGCTGAGTGGGTGGAGACTTGGTTCGTTGTTCGCAGTTAGCCACACCCCTTGCTTAATAGCCTCTTGTAGGTTTTAGCTGATGTTGTTTCTCGAGCTAGCTTAGCCTAGCGGTTACTTCAATCTTGCAGGATTCCTCAATCCTCGGTGCAGGGTTTGATACCCCGCGGGCGCTGTCTGGTTTTTTAGTTCTCGCAATTTAACCTGATTCATGAACACCTCCAAGTTTTATTTACATATCCAGGCTTCTACACTGATTGCAATACTACCTGAGCCCAAGAAAGCTCTCTTGAAAAAACAGCGACCAAAGTCTGGGGAAACTTCAAGTTCATTGCAGTGTTGGATTTGGACCCGGTTTCGAATTCTGGCTCAGGTCATGAAGGTGAACAGGGAGTGGAAATAAAAAATTTTCTTCCAGTAGCACCTTAAAGACCAACTGAGTTAGTTCTAGGTAGGAGCTTTCGTGTGCATGCACACTTCTTCAGATAACATCTGAAGAATCTGAAGAAGTGTGCATGCACACGAAAGCTCATACCTAGAACTAACTCAGTTGGTCTTTAAGGTGCTACTGGAAGAATTTTTTTTATTTTGACTATGGCAGACCAACATGGCTACCTATCTGTAACAGGGCGTGGAAAACACGTGATGATGATGACGATGATAATAATAATAATAATAATAATAATAATAATAATAATAATAATAATAATAATAATAATTATTACTTATACCCCATCCATCTGGCTGGGCCTCCCCAGCCACTCTGGGCGGCTTCCAACAGAATATTAAAAACACAATAAAACACCCCTCTACATCCATCCAGTGTGCCCAAAATTACTACAAACAGGCTAGGTCACTCAAAACCAATGCTTCCCAGGCAAAATGTGGCAATCAAAAATAAACTCATATATCATTTCAGTGTACACTCTGTGCAGCTTGGGGAAAAACAGGTCCTGTACCTACAAATAGGTCAGAGGGGTATATGGTGTATATTTCTCAGCAAATGGCATGTGTCTATACAGAGCAGGGGTCAGCAAAGTTTTTCAGCAGGGGGCCGCTCCACTGTCCCTCAGACCTTGTGGGGGGCTAGACTATATTTGGGGGGGGAATGAACAAATTCCTATGCCCCACAAATAACCCAGAGATGCATTTTAAATAAAAGGGCACATTCTACTCATGTAAAAACACACTGATTCCCGGACTGTCCGCAGACCGGATTTAGAAGGCAATTGTGACGGCCTGGCCCCCGGCCCCCCGGCCTTAGTTTGCCTACCCATGAGATACAGTAATAGCATGTGATACTGGATGACCCTTCTATATGAGCAGAGTAATTGCTGCTGTTCCAATTAACATCAAAAGTAAAGTTTATTTGAATAAACGAACTGTGTGCCCATCATGATTCCAAATGTGAAAACAAGACCGGTAAATTCACAGCTAAAATGTGAGCAAAAGAGAAAAAATGCACGCTTGTCTTCATCGTGGACGGAGTGAGTTCAAGGCTTCTCATCCTCATTCCCTTTCCCCAGAGTGGGTTTGCTGCCTAGTAGCTGAAAGACCACAAGGTATGACCAAGGATAAGAGAGGAAGGGCTATCTGAATAGTCCTGGCACCAGATTGATACACCACATTATTTTTATTGCTGATATTAAGAGTATGATTCATAGGTGACTTTACATGTAAAAGTCAATAGTGGAAATAAAATAGCAGAAGTAGTGGAATAGAAGTAACATCATCATCAGAAGAAGTGGTAATAGTGTAGAACAAATAACCTTTTTATTTTGGGAAGGAATGGGAATAGATTAGGGCACCCATAAATGTATGACCCTTGCCACAAATAAAGGACAGTAGGGAATGTTTATCTTGCATCATCTACATACAAAAGCACTTTCAAGATAGTCTCTATACACCCGCAACAATTTTTATTTACTGTTAATATATGGATAGGTTACAGGAGCTTAAAGGAAGCTAATTTGGACCTTGCTGAGGAATACTTAGTAAAAAACTTACAATTTGAAATGCATCTGAAAGCCAATGTATATTGGGAAATGGGTTCATGAAGTTAGTTGAGAGGGCTAAAAAGCCAGGCTGCACCTTCTGGTCTCAACTGCTATTTGAGGTAGATGGAACCACTGGTGGCTCTAAAAAAGTCAACTCTTGGTACATACAAAAGGCTATTAAGGAAAAGGATGTGACTGCAGAAACCCCACCATCTCTTTCCCCATAATTTTCTTTCTTACAAAGCTGATGTAGATCCTGGCAAAGATCTAGATGGAAAAAAACTTAACCGGCGCATGGGTTTGTTTTCGTTGTGACCTGAATGTTACACTTTGTAAGCAAGTCAACTGTTCACAAGGCCTCTGGGCTCTGGATCTGGGTGGGTGGGGCTTTTAGGAGGACATTCAAAGAGGGGTACTTTTACCTGCAAGCCCAGGCATCGTTTGCATAGAGATTTTTGCGCATGAAATTCTGCACCAAGCCCTGTTAGAAAATGATGGCAGAGAGGGAATAACTCGCCCCGCATTGCTTTAAAGTGCCTTTTAGTAACCCAGAGGTTCAAAGTAAATAGTGATTAAAAAAGAAATCCAAAATTTCTAAAAGAGAACGGTGAAGTGATATGCAGCAGCGGTCCTTGGTGAGGGGTGGGGAGCATAGCTGTCAACTTTTCCCTTTTCTTGAGAGGAATCCTTTTCGGAATAAGGGAATTTCCCTTAAAAAAGGGAAAACGTTGACAGCTATGGTGGGGAGCAACTAATCTTTCCCCTGCTTTTTTTGGAAGTGAGGATGCGTGGTAAATCATCTTCCACCCTCATCTGCTTTTTGATCCCCTGGGGAAAAATAGTGGGGTTTTCTGTAGGTGGAAAAAGTAGGGGGACTGGTGGAAACAACAATACGGACAACAGTCAGCACCAAACAGCCTGCAGGGAAAGGGAAATGAGCTGTGTTGAGCGGCCTGCTCTCCTTTCAGCAGTTGAAAAGCTGTATCTTGAGCTCACATCATACTGCTAGTGCTGGTGTGTATGAACTGCTTTGCTGGTTATTATGCTGCAATTCACAAAATAATGCCCCCACCCTGAAGTCCAAGGCTGGTGGAACCCCCAGAATAAAATGACATGTGAGAGTAGACAATTCTATATATGCTTTAAAAGCATTCCTTTCCTAGGTTAAACAAAGGTACACAACAATCAAAAAAAGTGAAATAAAGCTCCAAAGCTACAAGTTGCATCCTCCAGTTAAATAAAGAGGAAATGGCATTACTGTAGTGTAGGGAAATGGGCAATTGCAGCAAAATGATGCTGTGTGTCCTCATGCCCTAATGCAGGCACCCTGCAAACTTGGCCCTCCAGCTGTTTTGGGACTACAACTCCCATCATCCCTAACAGGACCAGTGATCAGGGATGATGGGAACTGTAGTCCCAAAACAGCTGGGGGGCCGAGTTTGGGGATGCCTGCTAATGGGAGTGTGATGCATGGGCAAAGTCATCTTGGGAGAAGGAGAGCATCCTCGTTCAGTGCAGGTCTTTTAAAAAGTCCTTCGCCTTGGGCAAGACAAGGGAAGGTCAAGCACACGGGATCGCTGCTCACTAATTGTTGGACTCAGATGGGATTGCAAAACCTGTAGAAGTTTTGCTATGTAAATACCGTACGTTGCCGCAGGTGTAATTTAGAGCTGTTCATCGGGTCAGCTGAGAAGGCTAAAAAGCCAAGCAGTGCCCGCAGGTTTCAAACCGCTGCCTGTGGGCGATTGCAGGATCCAAGCTACGCATTGATCGATGGAGCCGCTGGGCTAAGCTGGCTCGAGAGAAGAAGGTCGCTTGGAGCATACAAGAGCGTGGGAGGGCGATGCTTTCTCTCCTGTTCTCATCAACAAGTGCTGTATATACATGTCGTGAAATACAGTAATAATTTAAAAAATAAAAATGAAGACGCCACCCTGCAAACAACGAGTCACGTCTCCTCCCCTTCGCCAAGCCCCCTAGGTCTGTATCCATCCTTTCTCGCTTACGGAGCTGATTTTTATCCTGCCTTTGCTCTGAACAACTTTAGGACGCCCCCCCCCTTTTCTTTTTGCTGTAGCTCGGATGTTGATGGGACACTTTGCAGAAGCAAGACTGCAAAAGCTTCCTCTTTCATGGATTCAGGCAGAATTACAGAGATAGTCTTGGGCAGATCCCCCTGAAAATTGAGTGACATCAACCGAAGTCTGTGTGAACTTCAAGTTTAAAAAGCCAGGCAGCGCCCGCGGGTCTCAAACCGCTGGAAGTGATTGGGGGATCCAAGCAACGCGTTGGTCGATGGAACCGCTGGGCTGAGCTGGCTCGGGAAAAGAAGGTCGCTTGGAGCGTATGAGAAGCTATTTAGGGACCGAGGCACGTCTGTTTCCTCCCAACACCTTCTGTCTGGCGAAGCTGACCCGTAGATCCCGCCTCTGTAAGGCACGCCTGCGGTGCAAAGGATGTAAAGTACTTTAAAAAGGAGCTGCGAATCGCATTTGCAAAGAGCACGACATTATATGCCCAATTAGCCACACCCCTTGCTTAATGGCTCCTTATATGTTTTAGCTGGCAGTGTTCCCCGGGCCGGCTTAGCCTAGCGGTTACTTCGGATACTCTTTGCAGATTTACCAATTGCTTAACGGCGGTTCGATACTCCGCGGGCGCTGTCCGGCTTTTTTTATTCCTCGCAATTTAGCAATTTAACTTGATTTATTAACATCTCCAAATTTTATTTACATATCCAGGCTTCTACAGTACAGTGTTTGCAATACTACCGTCCTGAGCCCAAGAAGGAAGGAGCTGCGACTCAGTTTGTTTCACCCTTCCTTTCTTTTACCCAGTGCCAAAGATAGCAAATTGTAATCGTGCTACACATTGCTATAAATATAGTATATTTTGTAATAAACTAATACTTTACTAAAATTAAGAGACACATTTTCCGAACTTTTCTCACTCTTGGATCTGGTTAGCATAATAGTTGAGTGTCCATGAAAGGAGCCATATAGACTACACTCCTGCAGGAAGCTCTAGCACCTGGTGCTGGCTGGGAGCAACAAGGCCACATTAAGGTGAGGGGGGTGGCTTGGGGGCCTGGTTCATTTCCCAAAACAGACCCTCGCCCAGCTTCCTCCCTTAAAATGCACGAAGTAAGGTACCAGAAAATAAACATAGAGGCATTATAAAGACAAACACATACATTACTACATAAGCTGTCATGGATCACAAAAAGTACGCTGAATATGAGCAGTTTTCATAAGTATGAAACTGTACATGCTTAGTGCATTCTCTTGTAGTTTATAAAGGTAGCCCAAATGCTTTTCCTTTTTGTGCTTTGCTGAGAGTTGTGACGGCAGGCGATATTCCATCCTGCAGCTGCCCTCACCGTGCAATTCTCTACGTGTCTACTCAGAAGTAAATCTTATTGGCTTCACTTCAGTGTGAATCGCGCCCCCTCCTTAAGTCCTTCTGTACTCGGCGTGGGAGACCTTTCGAGCCCTCCGGATGTTGCTGAACTACAACTCCCAGCACTCCAGGGCCACTGACCTGCTTGCTGGGAGTGATGGGAGTTCTAGTTCAGCAACACCTGGCAGGCCAAAGGTTCCCGAAATCTGTTTTGCTTGGATTGCAGCCCCTGAAATATTGCCTGTTTCTAAGTAACACCCTTCCCCCCCCCAACAACATTGCTAAACCTGAGAGCAGCAGCAGCGGAAGCTATCTCCTTAAAACCAAATAAACTCAGACGAGAAAGAAAGTAAATGAATACACAGCAAACGAATTATTATTTAAATAGGCCGGCAGTTGGCAAGACCTCCTTCAAACGCCGCCCCCCCCCACTAACATTTGAAGCCTGTTTGTGATACAGCTCGCGAAAAAGCTAACGTAATAACAGCGGCTGTCTCTGGCATCGATTGATCTCGTCTGTTTACAGCAGTGGGCGGGGGATGTTTCCCGTTAAAGTGGCCATCTTTGTGAGGGGCAGATGAAGCCGCTCGTAGTTATTTATTTATTTTTTTAAAGGAAAGGGGGGGGGAAAGAAAAGAGCTAGGGCAGGCGGAGCCGATCTGTTCCTTCCGAGCCGAGCGATTGCTTCTGCCTGCAGCTCGCGCGGGCCGCGGAAGATGGCGGAGTGCGTTGGCGGCGACAGCAGGGTTTCTCTCCCCTCAGGGGGGCCGGGTCAAACTTGGTGCCTCAAGCGAGTGGGGATGAGCGAAGAGTGGCTGCTGCTGGAGGACGGCAGCGAGGTGAGAGAGAGCGCGGCGAGAGCTGCCCCACTCCTCGAGCGCCGGGGCTTTGAGGGGCGGCGGCGACGTGAGGGACCGTGTTGGGAAGGGAAAGGGAAAGAGAAAGGAAAGCTGCGCCTCCTGTTGCCCGCATTTGGAACCGCGCCCTCCTTTGCCTCGGAGGGGAGCGCGCGAATTGCCCTCCTCAGCTGAGGGGTCCGGGTCGGGGCTGTGGGATCAAAAAAGCAGCTGGGAGCCGGATATTAAGTTTCTCATTTGCCTCTTGTACCATATCCCTCTCAGCCCACTAACTGAAGCTTCTTCTTGCTCTTTCCCCACCCCATGGTTCCCCAAAGCCTCGGTCTGAGCAGAATTGTTGTTGTTGTTTAGTCGTGTCCGACTCTTCGTGACCCCATGGACCAGAGCACGCCAGGCACTTCTGTCTTCCACTGCCTCCCGCAGTTTGGTCAATCTCATGCTGGTAGCTTCGAGAACACTGTCCAAGCATCTCGTCCTCTGTCGTCCCCTTCTCCTTGTGCCCTCAATCTTTCCCAACATCAGGGTCTTTCAGGGAGTCTTCTCTTCTCATGAGGTGGCCAAAGTATTGGAGCCTCAGCTTCACGATCTGTCCTTCCAGTGAGCACTCAGGGCTGATTTCCTTAAGAATGGATAGGTTTGATCTTCTTGCAGTCCATGGGACTCTCAAGAGTCTCCTCCAGCACCATAATTCAAAAGCATCAATTCCTCGGCGATCAGCCTTCTTTATGGTCCAGATCAGAATTAGGTCAGCCCTAAAGGGCCAAAATTTAGAGCTGGGGCTGAATGGGTCATCTTCTTCTGTTTTCAAAGTGCTTGTCCCACCTTTCAGTTTAAACTTTTAGGGTAACATTCATTAAAACAATAAAGCCAATAAATACAATAAAAAAGCAGTGAACTGCAGAAATAAAACAGCAAAAAGCCCTCAACAGTCAGCATAGTGGGCCAAAACGTGGTTTGTTGCCCTATCCTGTGATTTCCATCCAGTATTATTATTTATTAAATTTCTATACTGTCCTTCATCCAGGGTGGTTTACAATATAAAAACACAGAAGTGCATAACATAGTAACAAACACATGCACACCCAGTTTAAAAGGCCATACAGTACATTGTTTAACTAGCCCAAAGGCTTGGGAGAAGAGGAGTGTTTATGCCTGACACCTAAAAATATGCAATGAAGGTGTCAGGCGAGCCTTCTTAGCGGGCGTATTCCATAAACAGGAAGCCACCACAGAAAAGACCCATTCTTGTGTTACCACCCTCATGATGATTGTGGGGTCCGGGTCAGTTCATATGTGTGCCCAAACATTGCTTCATTTCCTTCTAGAATCTAGATTAAACTGATGTAAGAATTTACAGGACCAACTGTAACAGGACCACCTTAAGCATCTTCACTCTGAGCTATATCTTAACTTAGTTAAATGGGACTTACTCTTCTGAATGTACTTAAGATTGTAGCCACAGAGGTGTCCATGCTGGCACATCTTCATCATTAAAGATTTGACCTTCAGTTTAAAAGAAACTTCCCCTGCCTAACTTAAAACGTGCCCATATGTTGAAATCTAGTGAACAGCTTTGCTGGTTATGACAATGTATCTAGCATAATCTAAAGTTAGCCTGCAAGCTTTTGACACCAAGCGAAATGCAGTTCACTATTCATAAATGAACAGCAGCCTGCAACAGCAGCAAAATAAGCCTTCTGATTTTGTTATCAGTATGGAATTGCAAAAGCAAAGGTGTTCTCAAGCCCATGGATACATTTTGACTTTGAGTCTCAGGCTCCGTAGGTCTGATTAAAATGTTGACCATAATTCTGGGAACAAATGCTGTGGAAGGTTTCAAGCTTTTATTGAAATTTATATCCTCCTTAGTGGCTCACAGTGCATAAAAATAAGCAACAAGAACCAATACAAGGTACTATAATGAAAGATATGACAGATCTTCAAAGGATGGTTGTTCATGTGCAGTTATTTTGGTAGAGAAGTGTGATAACCTTACAAGTGACAGGATGGAGAAAATTTGTGATTTGTCAGCTGTGTCTGTTACTTGGAGGCTCTGTACTTATGAACATGATAATCTCTGAAGCCATATGGTGAGATTGAACTGTGACGAGCCAGAAGGCAGGACAGAGTCTCCAAGAATCCCTGCTCATATAGAAGCCGTACAGCTTGAAAATATATTGAGAAACCTTCCCTCTTTTTAAGTCCCTGGAGATGCTTTGAAAGCCATGCATCAACTGCAGAGCTTTGGGGTGAAGGAGAAATGAAGCATTTAATGTCACCTGAAAGGGGCTTATCTACAATACTGTATATATTGACATCATAGTCCAGATTGTTAAGTATTACATTAATGTAATTTGAAGTTTGATCTTCATAGAAAAAAATGAATAAATGTCTAATTGCTTAATACAAGCCTAAAGCTGAATTAAATTGGATTTTGAAGAATTTATAATTGCAGTGGCATTCTCAGCTGTTATTGGCTGCTCAGACTTGTTTGTTAGGCTACTTTGGATTTGCCTGCTAGAGTAAATAGCTCTTTTTACAAATAAACAAATACTCATTTATGGAGAGCTAATGAACAACAACAACAATAGTTCACAGGTTTTAAAAATGTGTTGACTGGGATAACATGTTTAGGTTTAATTAATTAAGAGGTTAATGTTGTAGAGTAAACTTACTTGCCAGGCTTAGCTAGCTTAGCTCTCACCTTAAGGGGAAGGCAATCAGGCCTATTGTTGTACCTCAGTCTACTAGAGAAGCTCAGTGTGTGAAGACATTTTGAACTGCTTGCTGCAGCTCAGACCGCATGGCTTTTACAAGCCATTATTGTGTTACTATACCAATAATTTAGGAATTTTCACCAAGTTTTACCACCTGTGCAACTTTTTCTGAATGCTGTATGGAAAAGTACATGAACCTGAGCTTTGAAGAGTTTGTAAGTAAACCATTTTTAACTTCCCAAATGTGTGGTCATTTTCAATGTTAGAGGAAGAGGAGAACTTTGGGAAGAACTTAGAAGGGCATATTTTAAAGGTGTAACAGCATATATTTTCATGCTTTACTTTGCTGCATATTTTGTGATTTTAAATTTATGCTGGGGTTCTCTCACTAAGGAGTACTTGCCCCAAACTTGCATTTTGGCATCCAGGAAATCATCTTTTTATATGCCTGTATTTCATTGCAACCAACATTGACATATCAAGCAATCTTGGCACTGCAAGTAAAATAATGGAATACTTGTATGGTGGCTTAATGTATTCCCTTGAATTACTGTAAGAAACTAATGAAGTACCTATTTCACAGCATTGAAATCCAGAATAGATAAGTTGGAGATATTGGTAAAGTAGATTATTAATTGTTTGTTTGTTTGTTTGTTTGTTTAGGTAAGTATAGGTCGAGGAACTGGTGCTACTTACCAACTGATGTCAAAATCCTGTCCTTTGATGATCTCCCGGAACCACTGTGTTTTCCAGCAAAATACTGATGGGCAGTGGACAGTGATTGATAACAAGGTACGGAAAGTTACTAAAAATGAATTGACTTGAAAGATGCTGAATGTGGAATCCAGTTTGAAATTGTGATCAGGAAAGCTGGAGTGCCAGGCGAACCACATGAAAAGCTAATTTTGTATGCAGTTTGTGGAACAGTTTATGGCTGTGATAATGGATACCTGATTCTGTAAACTTTCTTTGTGAGAATTACCTCAATAATACAGTGCACCCTCTGGATACGAATTTAATTTGTTCCGGGGGTCTGTGTGCACCCCGAAAAAAAGTAACTAGAGGTCCCACTTCTGTGCATGCACACGCGTCAAACCTAGAAGAAGAAGAAGAGGAGTTTGGATTTGATATCCCGCCTTTCACTCCCCTTCAGGAGTCTCAAAGCGGCTAACATTCTCCTTTCCCTTCCTCCCCCACAACAAACACTCTGTGAGGTGAGTGGGGCTGAGAGACTTCAGAGAAGTGTGACTGGCCCAAGGTCACCCAGCAGCTGCATGTGGAGGAGCGGAGACGAGAACCCGGTTCCCCAGATTACAAGACTACCGCTCTCAACCACTACACCACACTGGCTCTCAAGTATACACTTCTGGGTTTGCTGCATTCGTAACCTGAAAGTTATGTAACCAGAGTGGTATATAACTGGGGGGTCCACTGTATAGGATTATTCTCTTTTATTTAGTACTTGGAATTTATCATCTAGACTAGAGACTAGATGAAGTAGCTATAATGAGTGGTATCCTAAGATTATGTGAGGGCAAGGTTTCTCTGTCCAATTTTGTGCAGTTTCTTCCTTCCACTGTCACCCCTTCCCACCAGTGAAACCAGCCACATTGTTGTTCAGGAAGGCCTACAGACTTATGGAAAGGTTTTTTGAGGGAGCTGCCATGGTAGCGGGGGCTGGTTGCCTGGGAAGCCTGTGGCACACAAAATAGTAGTACTTGTAGTAATAATAATAATAATCAGCAATCCTACAGCAGCACACATAGGATTTTAAAACAATATATAAAATATACAGTATATACATAAGAAATATGTAGTACAGTGGTGCCTCGCAAGACGAAAAGAATCCGTTCTGTGATTCTCTTCGTCTAGCGGTTTTTTCGTCTTGCGAAGCAAGCCCATTGATGGATTAGCGCTATTAGCGCTTTTAGCGGCTTTTAGCGGCTTATCTGCTGATCGGATCAGCTGATAAGCGGCTTAGCGGCTTAGAAAAGGGGGGGGGGAGGAAAAAAAACCCGCAGGAACTCGCAAGGCATTGTTGTCTTGCGAAGCAAGCCCATAGGAAATTTGTTTTGCGAAGCACCTCCAAAACGGAAAACTCTTTCGTCTAGTGAGTTTTCCGTCTTGCGAGGCATTCGTCTTGCAGGGCACCACTATACTTAACCAGTAAAACAAGTAAAAAATAATGCTCTGGCATTAATATTCTTCAAAAAACCTGAACAAACAGTCAAACTCCTAAAGTGAGATGGAAGTTCCAAATTCCATAGCTGGGATGCCATCACCAATAAGGTCCTGCAGTTACTGTATAATGAATTTCAGATGATTGTGGCACTTAATACTTAAAAGTACTACAGAAGTGTTAAAACATGCATTATCTACTTGTAATCCTTATAGCGGGTATGCCAGTGTTCTCTTTTTTGCTGATGGGGGCGGGTGGTAATGCTGAGAGAGAGTTTGAAAACGTGGCTTGCATTAGCCCACCTATTGAGTTTATGGCAGCCTTTTCTTTCAAGGAGCATTTGAGAGATACCCCTTTTCATCCACATAGCAACCCCGTGGGGTTGGCTAGGGGTGGCTGTGAGTGGCCATGCATTTGAACCCAGTAATCCCTGGTTCCAAACCCAGCACTCTTGTCCATTTTACCACACTGTGCCTCATATTTTGCTTTGGATGCTATTTTGTCTTGTTGTATGTGCTGTCCTTTTAAAGATAAAGCAAATATCCTTTCGATTATTCCCCCCCCCCACTTTTTTTGGGAAGAGTTTTGTGTAAAGCAGGGGTGGTGAGCCTGTGGTCCTCCAGTTGTTGCTGGTCTGCACCTCTAATCATTCCTGACTATGGGCAGTGCTTGCTGGGGCTGATGAGAGTTGGAGTCAACATCTGGAGGGGCACAGATTCGTGACCCCAGCTTAAAGTGTGGAGATCCCAAAGATTTTGGTTAGTTCAGCTGATGAAGGGAGACTTGTCACACTTCCAACATATAAATCATGTCTTGAGTGTCATGTGTACCAGGGGCTGTTGTTTTTAAATCTTGATTTATCTTCTCAGGGAGTTGTAATAAATTTCTTTGGGCTACAGTCCCACTTACCTGGGAGTAAGTCCAGGACTAACTTCTGATTAGATGTGCATAGGATTGCACTGCTAGTTTCTGGACAAATCACTTAATCAACATGGATACATAAAATATATAAAATACAAAATCTGCACAGGTGTTTCCTGTTGGAGTGGGAAGTACTTCTTTTGTCTCATGCTGGATTGCTGTTTTTTGTTTGTTTGCAGTATTATTTGAGGAGTGCCAGGTTTTCTTTGCTGGCTTGCTTTTCTGGTTTGTTTGTTTTATTTTTTGATGTGCAGAAAAACAAGCACCTTTCCTAGCTCTCTCTTATTATTTTTTATCTTTCCCAGAGTCTAAACGGTGTCTGGCTGAATTGTGAACGCATTGATCCATCACGGCCCTATCTCTTACACGAAGGCGACTATATCCAATTAGGAGTTCCTTTTAAAAACAGAGAAACAGCTGAGTATGAATATACACTAATAAGGGAAGATTGGAAGAAAGTCAGTCCATTTCTGGCGCTGAAAAATGACCAGCTGACAGAGAAAACGAAAGACATGAGGGCTAAGCGTAAAATTAGCTTGGAGGAATCTGAGGCATCTGGAGCGGAAGGGCCTTCCAATTCCAGAACCAAAAGAGACAGGGTGTCTTCAGAAAATGACTCTTTGGGGAAATGTGAGGGAGGCAGGACAGAGCTGTCCAGACAAACAACAGAAAACATGGAAACAGTGTTGGTTTCTCCAAGGCCCAGTAAAAAGGAGAAGAAGAAAAATCACTGTAGCACCATTCCGCCTGAGCATGGTTTAACTCTTCTTTCTAAGGACCATAAAGCCCCAAATTTGGCACAGTCTTGGAATGGTTTGGAACAAATAATGAAAACTCTAGCAGATATGACAAAGCTAAAAGCCAAGATGCAGGAGAAACAGACAGCTGTCCTGAATGTGAGGCAAATGAACAAGTGTGCTCCTGTAGAGATCCAGGTTTTGGAGCAGGAATTGCAGGAACTGAGGGAGCAGTTATGCACTGAGCAGGAGCAGCAACAGCAGCAAGTGGAGCAGTTGCAGAAGACCGTCTGTGAAGAATTGGAGGTAGGTGCCGCTGTGATACTTCACCCACCCACTCTCATGTACCATTTGAAAACTTGCAAGTGTTGAAGTTGTGCCTAAGCAAGAATTATTGGATGGGGGAAAGGTTAGCATTTTTAGCATTGCCATAGTCTCCCAAACCACCACACCTTCATTTTCAGCTCTGAGGTTTCTTAGTCCTCCATTTAGTGTGCCTAATGAGCTATTTTCAACAGTGTTGCAAACTTGTTTGAAACTATAGTTTAGCTGCTTAAAAATCCCAGCTGGTTTAGTTATTAGCACAGGGTAGATTAATTATGACATTTCTCCTACACTGAAATATCTGACGACAAGGAAAAAGCAGGTGCAACATCATGTACACAGTGTATTGCGGTAACTTATTTCAGGGCTCATACATTGATTAGGCTGCCCAGTCATGTACCATACCTTCTTTCAGACAAAAATTATCACATGTATAAAAATACTATGCATGAAGGAGTCAACACTTGGTCCAGTTTCACCGTAGAGTTTGTATTTTTTAAAATAAGCGCAGCATTTTAAAATTCACTGTAGTTGTTTTATGATGAGATTGGCAAAGAGAGGATTGTTTGCTCCCTGTCCTAATTTCCTCGAATTTCTTGTGTTGCAAAAAGCCCATTGATTAGTGAGACACATGAGTTGCATTTCTGCAGATGGTTCATCTTTTGGTGAGACTAGGCAAGATAGCAAGATCAGCAACAATGGACATGTTGCTCTCAGGATACTTGATGTGTTTTTAACATGGCTGCATCTACTGGCTTGTGAGCCACAGCTGACTGAGGTCCAGCACTGAGGGCCTTCTGGCGGTTCCCTCACTGCGAGAAGCCAAGTTACAGGGAACCAGGCAGAGGGCCTTCTCGGTAGTGGCGCCCGCCCTGTGGAACGCCCTCCCACCAGATGTCAAAGAGAACAACAACTACCAGACTTTTAGAAGACATCTGAAGGCAGCCCTGTTTAGGGAAGCTTTTAATGTTTGATGTATCAAAGTATTTTAATATTCTTTTGGAAGCCGCCCAGAGTGGCTGGGGAAACCCAGCCAGATGGGCGGGGTATAAATGATAAATAATAATAATAATAATAATAATAATAATAATAATAATAATAAATAATTAATTATTACTGTATTTGAATGATGGACACCAGAAGATCAGTACTGAAGTGCAAGGCCTCTCTCTCCTAGAGCTATGGGTTCAATAAAAAGATGTGAAGTCAATGGATTGTTGTTGTCTGATGGGCACAGTAGTTAGCAGAATATTGCTTCACTTCCTTACTAGTTGCTCAGTCACTTCAGTAGAGATTACAATACTGTTCTTTGCTTTGACCCTAAAATACTTCTAGTTCTTCCATCAGCAACTCTGCTTGAAATTCCTGCTGATGAAGTAGTAGCGCTAAGGAAAGTGTCTAGCAGTAAATGAACAATGGAAATACACTGTGTTTAATTATCTTTGTCCCTGTTTGATTCCTCATGGCGCCTGCTAGAGAAGGGATAAGAATAGGATGGGTGGCAAAACAGAACTTCCCCTTCTGTCTGTGAAAGAAAGCCAACGAGTTTTATCACAGCAGGGTATAAAACGGCTTCATTTGGTACAGTGGTACCTCAGGTTACATATGCTTCAGGTTACAGACTCCGCTAACCCAGAAATAGTGCTTCAGGTTAAGAACTTTGCTTCAGGATGAGAACAGAAATCATGCTCCGGCGGCACGGCAGCAGCAGGAGGTTCCATTAGCTAAAGTGGTGCTTCAGGTTAAGAACAGTTTCAGGTTAAGAACGGACCTCTGGAACGAATTAAGTACTTAACCCGAGGTACCACTGTAGTTTGTAACCACAGCGTAGGCTGTGCACACATTACCCCTTCTCTGGCTCCAGTGCGCTCCCACTGCTGGTCTTTGAACCTGAGTAGACATGAAGTTAGCCACACTCCATAGGGATCCTGGAGTCTTGTTTGCTGTTCTTCTGAACAGCCTCTATTGATTAAAAAATGAAAACCATGGTGAAGCTGAGGTCTGTAACTCTTAGGCAGCTCTCAGCGACAGCTTCAGTGAATTGGAGTTCAGTGTGGGTAAGCAAATTAGGTAACGGGCATCAGATGACGACATCCCCACTCCTCTGGCATGAACAACAACCTAAAAAAGCAACCTGAAACACTGCCGGAAAACCCCCCTCAATGTATTTCAAGGCACCAATGTGCATATAGCCTGAGTGTGCAATTAAATTGCTATATCATGGTTAATGCCCTAGCTATTATAACCATGGTGTTAGCCCAGCTCTTTATTTCATAGTTCAATAAACACATTCTCCATATCTGTAATACTTAATTTCCTCTTAATATATTGTAATTCTAACTCACTATGATCATATTAGAATTTTGTGATTTTTGAAAAATAAAGCAGTAAGCTTCACCAATACCAGTTGTTCACTAATTTGTCTTTAAAAATCTGTTTTACTTTGATTACCTTTTTTCATGTTTTTACACATATGATTCCAGCTCTTTATAGGTTTATAGTTCTATATGAACATATAACAAATTGTTTAGTTATCAAAGGAAGCTGTCTTTTAAATAATTTAATAAACATATGATGGGATCTCTAAGCGTGCTAAATTGCAAAAATATTTTTAATTACCTCCAGGACCATTCTCCAGTATTTTACTCACCTCTGCACATTCCCACTAAGTGTGAAAGAAATCTCTTTTCTGTTTTTGACAAAGCCAACTATTCCTTAGATTTGTGAGCTAAGAGAAACCTACAACTAATAAGGGTTGTCTGCTAAAACACAGTGATTCATGGCTGCTTCACACGTTACTTCAGTGAACAAGCATGTTATTGCTTGTGGCAGATGCTCACAAATGATTATGAATGGATAAGAAATGTGGCTTGCAATCTATTGTTTTTATTTACATCAAAATGTTTAATAGCTTTGTTCTATCACATTGTATCATCTGTATTGTATTGCGCTTGTGATGGTAAAACATCACCATTGATAGTGTATGCATGATGGTAGCTTAGGGGCAGTAGGTTTGCTGTGTGTCCTGTCTGTTCCTCTTAGCACCATTGGTGGGACAATCAAGGGGAGAACCATTACATTGACTTCCTGCCACACCCTCAGAACTTTGTCAGAGGTGCAGGAACAAGCTTGTTCTTGAAGAGGTAGAATTGAACTGGGCAGCTTCTTGGGTTGTGACTGTCACATACATTCTGCCATGCTGCCTCAGTCCTTACGGCAATCCTTTCAGGTATGGGGACTGCATTCATTCATTCGTTTGTTCTTTCATTCCCCACCTTTTTGCCTGACAGGGACTCAAGGCGGCTTACAGATAAAGTAAGAATAGCAAAAACAGGGAGTTCCAGAGTCTGGGAGCAGCCACTGAGAAGACCTCTCTGTGTCCCCAAGTCTGCCTATGAGGGTGGCAGGTTTGAGAGAAGTTTCTGCAGCTATTAAGGGCAGTGAAGACAGCTAAGCACACAGTACTGGTTGTGTGAGTGTGTGTTAGCAGCACACACCCCTAACTGTGGCCTAATGTTACACAATTTTTGCTAATTGGAAAGCTCCAATGAGTTTAGTAGAGCTCACCTTTATCATAGTAACCTGCACTTTAAATATTCAGAAACACTTTCTAAAAATGTTTAAACTCACCTTGTTAATGTCCATAAAGACTACACGTTACAGCCAGCAAGCAGGACTTTTAAAACTGCTCTTCCAACAATGTAGAGCAGCTATAACATCCACTGCCTGCAACAGTTATTGTAGGTGACTGCTTCTTCCACCAAGGAGAAAGCCATCAATGATTCACATTCTTGTGATAGCACATATTCTAGCAAGGAGGGAGCAAAGAAGACACTGCTCCGGCTATTTTCCTTCCCTGTTAGAAACATTGAGAGCTACTTTATGCTGATTTAGATCAATGGTCTATCTGTCTCAGTTTTGTCTACACTGGCTGGCAGAGGCTCACTAGGATTTCATATTAGGTTCTCTCCAAGCCCTACCTGGAGATGCCAAGGATTGAACCTGGGGTCTTCTGCACTTAAAGTAGATGCTTTACCACTGAGCTAGGGCCCTTCTCCCTTGCCTATACAACCACAGCAGAGAGAACAAAAAGTGAAGATACTCTCGGCATTACATGATTAGATAGTGCAGGGGTCTGCAACCCGAGGCTCCGGAGCCGCATGTGGCTCTTTTACACCTTTGCCGCGGCTCCGGGGCGGATACTAGCGAGGGGATGGGGCGCATTGTGCGCACCGACACTCCCCACTGTGACGGGCGCTGTACTGGCTGTGACGTCGCATGGGGGTGGTGTGTGCGTTAGTCATGCACAGTCCCAAAGTCACCTTCCTGCCCGCCCGCCCGCCCGCTACATTGTAAGGGGCATGGTCACTGTTTTGAAGGGGAGTGAAGAACACACACACACACAAAAAGGTAACTTGTTAATTTAACGTTTATTTCTATGAGGAGGAGTAATTCTGGGGGGTCAAACAAAGAAATAATAAAAAGTGACAAAAAAGTTATTTTTATAATGACGAGTTTTGCGGCTCCCAGTTTTTTTTTCTTCGGAAACGGGTCCAAGTGGCTCTTTTTGTCTTAAAGGTTGCAGACCCCTGAGATAGTGTATTGTATAGGGGTATGTGTCTCTGATTAGGAATACTGTAAAAATAATAATAATTGAAGATTTCCTTTTCAGGTTTCAGTTTTGTGTAGGCAGCAGCCATTTTATTGTTATTTTATAACTGCATGGAAGAAAACTTGTTTGACTCCTTTTAGCATATCTTTCCACTAGCTTCTGTTATCCTTCATGTTGTTGTTCTTAGTTCTATATGTCTTTCCTTTACTTGACTGACAGGCTCTTATTTATTGTTTAGGGAGCAAAAGAGGAAGAAGGAGAAGGGAGACTGAAGGAACAACTGACCCAGGTTCTAGTGCAGGTAATGTAGCACAGTGTTAGGTTATTTCCAATGTTTGTATCACTTGAGGATGTTCAAATGTTACCCCCACTGGCGAATTGCCAGGATGCTTAGCTCTGCCTCTTGCAGTGAGACATGCTTGATTGGCTGCAAGTAGCAAAAATAGTGGATGATTAGGAAGAACAGAAAAGACAGTATCAAAACCACAAGCAATCTGTAATGATGGCTTGTTGAATTTGATTTTTTCTTGGCTTGGTCCCATCATTTTGTAAGTTATTACTGTTCATCCCACTGCTGCAGCACATTCTCTTCCCTCTTGGCACACCTTCACAAAATGTTACCTGGGCCAGAGGGTCTTTTTCTATCATGAGGATCATTTAGGAAATGTGTGGTAAGCTCTTTGCTAGGAGTAGAAACCTGTTGCTATCCAGATGTTGTTAGACTCCTCCACCAATCCCAACCAGCATGGTCAGTGGCCAAGGATTGGAGTTGTAATTCAGCAACATGTGGAGGCCCACAGGTTCCCAAACTGGATGGTCGCTGCTTTTGTGACCAAAGGCAGACTTATTTCCAGGTGCTACAATCATGGGAATTACCGCTGGCCTATAAATGTTCATTCAGCTCCTGATGTTATAGTTATATGTATGAGTACATTCTTAGGGCCAATTCAAGGTGTTGGTATCAGTGAACAAAATGTTGAAGAGCTTAGGACCCAATACTTGAAGGCACACCTGCCCCAGAACCATCCAACCTGAGTTGTAAGGTTTGTGCACAAGACTCTGCTTGTGGTGTCCTCACTAAGAATAGGCTAGGGAGCCACTCCGTATAGAAGGGCCTCTCGGATGTGGCACCCTGTCTATAAAACCTGTAGTAGAAAGCCAGTTGTCTCCCATTTTATGGTCATTCAGGTGACAGCTTCCTATTTTTGCAAGTATTCAAAGCAGTGTCGGCATGGCCTTATCTGGTTAACTGGGTGTGATACACTGCTGTTAATTGTATTTTATGATTAATTTTATTTTAACTTTGTTTTGTATAGTTCACCTGGTTACCTTTGTACAGTTAGCAGCATCCTTACATACCTTTTGCCTATTCATTTTTCTAATCTAAATAAGTTTTAAGTATGTGTATGTTTTACGGATTATGTTTATTTAGAGGAAATGAGTTGTATTCATGCAGTGGGTTGACATATTTTCAGGATGCGAAGTAGAATCTGGCATGCCTAATTGGTATGTTAATGAGAATTTCTGTTTGGTATCTTATTTCTCAGCATCGTGCTTTGATGGAAGAACTGAGCCGTAGCAAGAAGGATTTTGAAGAGATCATTAAAGCCAAGGACAGGGAACTGAAAGAGACTAAGGTATGAACAGAAGAAAAATACACAACAGTCAAAGTTTAGACCTTGCTCCAAAGCCTCACACTTTGCAGCTTAAGGAAGTTGCTCTCTGCTTTTCCATAGGTTCCCACCACCTTGCTTTTATTTCTACACTGTGGTGAAGTGGAGGGTTTTAGCTGTATATAACTTTAGGGGCATTTTGTTTTGTGCAGATTTTTAAGTTTAATAAAGTTTTCACCTTTTGGAAAGTATGTCTCACGTGCCCAATACATTCTCATTCTTCTACCATTGTTTACCTGATGTTTTTGGGTTCGTTTTCTTCTGGGCTACAGGAAGAGAAGGAGAAGGCACGAGCACAAAAGGAAGAGGCCTTGAGCCACATGAATGATGTACTGGAGAATGAGCTGCAGTGTACTATTTGCTCTGAACACTTCATTGAGGTAAGATTTGAAAGAAAAAAACTTTTAAGAAGCAGTAGTAAGTATACATATATTTTAATCCCCTTTTATTGACACCAAATCAGTTTGAAAGTTGCTGAACCCAATTTTTATTCCTGGGATTTCTGTGGGTTGGATCCAATGATTCTGTGAGCAGAAGTCTGCTCATGAAACTTCCTGCTCATGGAAGGGATATGTGTGTGATATACACAATTTCCTTTAAAAGAATTAAATAAACATTTGATTTAATGAATAAACATTATACATGCTAAACAAACTCCAAAAGATAATACAGATATTAGAATATCATTTAATGCAACACATTCTATTATAAATACATCCTATGCCCTTTTAAAATGTGTTCTTTTGTGGGGGGCTATTGGGTTGTTGTTTTTATTAGGTATTTTGTGGTTTTATATCTTGATTTTATTCTGTAAACCGCCCTGAGACCCCTGGGTATAGGGCAGTATATATATTCAATAATAATAATACAGTAATAATAATAGTAATAATAAAAAATAATAATAAACCTTTTCAATAATCCTATAATATCTTACTAAAAGACCATTGGCATCACAATTATTACATTTTATCATACCTTTAAAATATGTTAAATATCAATCTACTTTTTAAAAATAAGTATACAGATTATTTCCAAAAATCTCAATTTCGAATAATTGCTTCCAAAAATGTACATGTCTAAGTTCATTTCCTTTATAGCGACAAATAAATAATACGTTATTCCTAGTTTTTATACACACACACAATATTACTGGTTTCCATTTATTCATTTCCTCTTTTATCCTTTTATGTGGATGTTTAATAGAATCATAGTTGGAAGGCACCCTGCGAATCATCTAGTCCAGCCCCTGCAGTGCAGGAATATGCAGCTGCCCCATACAGGGATTGAACCTGCAACCTTGGTGTTATCAGCATCATGTTCTAACCAGCCAAGCTATCCAGTTCTGACAGTTCATTTTCTTACATTGTTTTTAGTATTTTGAATTTTATTTTCCATTCTGAGCTTCCTGGAAGCTTCTGTAAATAAAGCGGGATAGAAATCCTAATCTAATGTGTTATATATAATATGAACTTTTCAGGCTGTCACTCTCAACTGTGCACACAGCTTCTGCTCCTATTGCATCAATGAATGGATGAAGCGTAAGCTGGAGTGTCCAATATGCAGGGGGACGATATTATCCAAGACACGATCGCTAGTTCTGGACAATTGTATTGATAGGATGGTGGAGAACCTGGATGATGAGACGAAGCATCGCCACCTTTCCCTCATCCAAGAGCGAAAAGGTGAGAGGTGGGTCCTCCATTCTGAAGGCATTTGAACATTCCTTGGCACCTGCGTAGCGTAGTGTTTAATTGGAAATATATTGATAGCAAACTACAGTTAGGTTTCTGTGCCTTGCTTTAGTTCTGTTCATGAATAAAGCTTTTTCAGTTTCAGGTGCTGTTTTGGAGACAGCATTTCAAAGCTAACAGCAAGGTTGTTGTACAGAGACGCACACACAGACACCTTAAGATACAAAAACTTAGAAAAATTTAGATAAAGCAATGTGGGTTAATCTTCTAATTCAGCCACCTTCTTCATTTCATGCTAGCATTACTTACATTATTTATTATATTTACATTCGATTTTCCGTCATGCAGCTGCTGAGAAGACACTGACTAGAATCTAGCTTTGCTCCTTTAAATTCCTGGGAGTTCACCTTAGTGAAGACCTCACTTGGAAAAACAATATAACTCAGGTGGTTAGGAAGGCCCAAAAGAGTCTTCATTCCTCAGGGTCTTGTGAAAGAACAATGTTAAACAACAATTTATGACCTCCTTCTACCGGACCACAATAGAAAGTGTCCTCTCATATTGTATCACAGTGTGGTACATTGGCTTGACAGCCACGGACAGAAAGTCTTTACAGAGGGTGGTGAACACAGTGCATGATATCATGGGCTGTCCCCCGAGGCAGCTAGATGACATCGCAAGGGATCGTTGCCTTAGGAGAGTGAGAAAAATTCTCAGGGACGATTCACATCCCAGCCAGCCCCTCTTTAATCTTCTACCCTCGGGCAGCAGATATAGAGGTCTAATCAGTCGTACCAACAGGCTAACAAACAGTTTCTATCCGTGGGCTGTTAGGCTGCTGAATGGAAAATAATATAGTGCAGCAGACTTTCGGGGTTGGTGTGTTGTGCGACAAGCACACAGAGTGCAATGGGATTGAGTGTTTGTGTTGGGGGGAGGGAGGCTCAGTTAATTTCATTGTACACAGGTTGTACATTGACAATAAAGGTATTATTATTATTATTATTATTATTATTATTATTATTATTATACAACTTCAGACTATGCTCTAGGACAGGGGATCCCAAATGGGGTCCGTGGACTACCTGGAAGCTTCATTCAGGTGGTCTGCAGTGGGTCTGTGGATTTGTGGTTGAAGATGGGAGAGAGTACATCTGTTATATGAAATATTCGTATTGATTTTTAATTGTATTTTTATTGCTCCTTTTGTTTATTATCTTGCATTGGGTTGTATTACAATTTGACTTCTATGGAATGCAAATTGTAATACAATTAAATAAAATGCAATATGTAAGAAATAAAAGAAGCAATAAAAACCCAATTAATATCATGTAGCCTCTAGCACAGCACATTATAATTGCAACAACTGGCAGAAAATACCATTTCAGGTGGTTTGGGGGTGGGAATTTGGGGACCACCTCCCTAGGAACAACTGATTAACTGTTATGTTGCAAGTGAGGATGGCATGTCTGCTACAAGCAGTCAAGCAGTCTAGAGATCAGCTTAGAGTCCCAGTGATGGCCAAACCTTGCCCTTCAGCTGTTTTGGGACTACAGTTCCCATCATCCCTGACCACTGGTCCTGTTAACTAGGGATGATGAGAGTTGTAGTCCCAAAACAGCTGGAGGGCCAAGTTTGGCCATCAGTGGCTTAGACAGAGACACCTTGCATTGCTCCACCTCTGTATTGATTTTATGTTGAGACATTGTGTCTCCTTTATTTCTCTTTCTTCCTCTTCTCTAACCCTCTCTGTGCTCTTAAGCATTGTCCTTGAGACAGTTGTGTACTTCCTTGAGAGAAGAGTGGGCACTGGTCCAAGGGAAGGGACAGTATTCAGTATGAAAGACCAGAGCAGTGCAGAATATAAAAGTTTTACCCCTGAGTACTGAAAGCAAAGCCCGCTCCCCCTTAGTCCTCATTACCCTTTGCCTTTTCTGTACTTTTAAATGTATTTTTCCTGCACCATTGAAAAACAAATATACTCCCAAACTTAAATCCTTTGGTTGGGTATTCCTGCACTTGCCTCAAATCACTTTTGGTTTTATTTTTTTTATCTGTGTATTTTAATTGCAGGGAAGCAGGTTGTTGCGGAGAACCCAGCGTCAGAAAGTGAGAGCAGTACTCTCAGCACGTCCTCAGACAGCGAGAGCAGTAGCATTACCTCAACATTAGACAGCGAGAGCAGTAGCCTTACATCTGTGCAGTCCATCATGTCATTAAGCAGCTTTGAAAGTGATGACTATGAGGGAGACTCTGACAGCCACCATGTTATCTGAAATGCCTGCACCGTACCCTTGCAGTTGTTTGAAGCCTGCTCTGGATGCTTTCTGGAAGAACGGATTGGACACTTGGAACAATGAAGAGACTGGAATTTGAATTGTGGATTAAAAGGGCTTGGCAGGGTCCTGTTCTTTTCTTAAGTGAATGTGCGATGTCCTCATCTCTGAAGAGTGCGATCGAAAACTGTTAGGCTCAAACCCATTTTTCATACTAGGTGACTAAACCCGTGTTTCTGTTCTTGCTATGAAATTCTTGGAGTTGACAATGTACCACCAAACTTAAATTTAACTGCTTCCCTCCTAATAGGTTGGAGAGTGCCAGCTCATCAGCTAAATAACTGCTTAATTAACTGCTTAACCTGATGTAGTACATATTTGCTTTTTGTGTCAGAAAGCTGTTTACACATGACTCATGGGTTCATAAAGAGAATAAGAATATTTACAGCTGCATAAGTCTGGAGAAATTGTCATGGTTAAATTTACCCTGCCGTAAGCCCCAAAGAGTTTGATACCAGCTTCCCAGAAAAGCATCTTAATCAATTTCTCTCAAGCTCTGTTGCCAAAATTGAGCAGACATAGTCAAAACTGTAGCAGCGCTTTTGCATTTCTCTCTGTGTATGTCTGTGTGTAGAGTGTGGTAGGAGGGCTTTGAGTGAAAAAGTTGCATTTCTGAATGAGCAGAAGGTGGCACTACATATTTATCAGTATTCACAGTATGTTGCTGGTATAGCACTATAAGTTTGCAGTAACTCAGGTTCCATTTCAGGGGCTTTGGCTTCAAATTAGCAGGCAAATTGGATTGGCATCTCTTTCTGTTTTTTTGTTTCCTTGATATGTCTTGTGGTGGTTATTTATTTCTTTGTTTAAAAGTTACAATTTATATAAAAGAACAAAAAACCTGTCATTTCTGTTCAAGTTGCTTTCATAAGCCAATATCCTTTCTTCATGTGTGGTACTCCCCATCTCTGTGTGTCTAGCCAATTGAGTCTGGCTACCTTATTTTTATTGATTCTAGCTTTAATGCTAATGAAGAATTTCACACTTTTATAACTGGATAAAGACACTTAACATTCCCCGTTGCAAGGAGTTCTGAGCCACCACAGTAGTTTACTATTGTCAATAAATTATTGCAAGTTCATAAATTCCATATTTTTTTGTTAAGGCTACTTCGCCCTGAAGATGTTGGTAGTGTAGTTTCAAACAAATGAAATAAGATGCAGGGGCACATAGGCCATAAAGCTATGTTAACGTTTGTTATAAATAAGAATGTGTGGTCCCCCTCCCCAATTCTAATAAAGTGGCAGTGTTTTCTTACCAAGAAATGCATGATCTGAAAGCACTTCCTCCCTCAAAACCACCTTGGCGCATGAGCACCAATTTGGGAATCAGCTGGAACAAGGTTATTGGAATGGGTTAAATGAGGCAAACTGCATTGGTATATCAACCTTGTTACACATGATGGTGCACCTAGTTTTCATTGATTTCTGTTATTTGGCAATTTTGGAAACACTCTCGTTTCAGAAGAGGGAAGCTACCTTTCTGGATGTTCTGCTCTGCTATCCCAGCTGCCGTCCCCTGCATGACATTTCATCTGCATAGTCATGTGTCAACTTCAAAGTGTCTGTTTCACAGGGTGTTCACTGTGTATGAATGCGCTTACTGGAGACATGCAGCAGTGTATATAGAATTGATATTTTTGAGGCAAACTGTAGTGGATGAAGCAACTCTTAAGAAGACCTTGCATCCGATCAAAGGCATCTCCCAGTTGACATGGGGATTATGTGTTTTAAGTGAAACACTATTGAAAATGCCTGCAAACACTCCATTCTGCCCCTGCCCCGTCCTCCCCCTTTTTTGGTGATGTTTTCAGGTCACTTCTGGGTTGGGGATGATGTGAACATGCACATTGGGCATGTCTAAAATGGTTGCTGCCTGTAGTAATTTGTTGGTAGAAAAAGCTCCTGGTCATATTTTTTAAAATACCACTCTCCTTATCACTTGTCTCTTGCTGTGGACAAGCCTATTCTTAAATGATTTCCTGGTGCATCAAGTATTTTAAAGTCATGGGTATACACAAGGGACGGGGAATCTCTGGCCTTCCCATCATACTCAGCCGCCATGGGCAAGGTATAGTGGGTGTTGTTGGACTACACAGGTTAGCTATCTCTGGTTTGCACCGATATGCCCATGTGAAGCTTGCTTGTAGTGTATGTATTTGTTTTGGACTGTTTGAAGGTGTTAACCATTCTGTCACCTACCTGGACTTTTCAGGGGAAAAGATGGAGGACAGAAATTGGAAAGACTTCATCTGTTACATATTTATGCATTCTGCACATCTCTCTTTTTTGGTTTAGGGGCATTCCATGTCAAGTGATCCAGTGACATTTACCTTACCATTTTATATTGCTTTCATTTTTCTGTTTCCTAAAAGTAGTATAAGAAAAGATCCCAGTAATTCAAAACTAAAAATACAAATCTCTTCAGAACTTCATGGGCTTTAATATGATATGGCACACGATGGACTTACTTTAAACTTTTAAGTTAAGTTACAAAAATTAATGTTTTGAAAATTTTTAAATAGTGATATAAAAATATCAATATGATTAAAGAATTCAAAAAAAAAAATATTTCATATTTTAAAGAGCTTCCTACAAAATTTCATCTTGGGATCTCAATGGGATCACATTAAAAACAAATACTTTGTGCATATATGTCTGCCTTATTGGGTTCTAATAAGGATAAATGGGTCTTGGGGGGAAATACGGTTTGAAGTCATGTTTATTCTCTTGTATCAGTTACTCCTTCCCTCCCAGGAGTGGAGGGGAAATAACATCAGACAGAGACCTCTCTACCAATTGTATTTCTATGGTCTGAGTATCTCCCTGAGCAATACAGCCCCGTAGACTTCTCCTTATGCTAATTAGCAAGGCTGCTGATCTTCCACAATATCCAACTAGTTACTAGGACATGGGTCTACTCTGAGCTATCCTTCACCTACGTGTGAAGCACGCAGACTATTCCAAGTGCGCTGCATTATTATTTACAGCACTTTAAAACGTCAAATTAAAGGGAACTTTAATTTGCACTTTAATCGTGCAAGGTGGGGAACAAGAAGCTTACCTTTTCGCTTAATACTCCCCTGTATGTACTACAGTATTCATTGCGCGAGGTGCAAGCTCTGAGATGCTTCCCGCTCCCTCAACACACTCTGCAGCCTCCCGCCACGAGGGGGCCCTGCGCCTCTCTAGGACTTCTTCTCGCCTCCCCATTGCGTCATTAGTTTGCGCCGCGCGCGAAGGAAGGGCCCCGTCCCAGTGCGGAGCTGCCGGGAAACGAAACTGAACTGTGGCGGAGAGGAGTTGGGGGGATCCGGCCTTCTTTCCTCCCTCTGTCTCTCGAGCCCAGGCGCGTGTCTGGAGGGGGCTGAGGCTCGGCCTTCGCGGTCTTCTCTGCCCTCATCTCCCGCTCCGGCCTAAGACAGAGCCTCCCCCTTCCCCTCGTGTGAGTGTAGCAAGGGCTCCCGGGAGGGTCGGGGAGAGCGAACGAGCCTCGGGGGCCCCGTTTTGCCCCTGCTTCTCTGCCCCCCGCCGCCCCTGTCACGCTGCTTTTCCGATTGTCTCCACTTGTTTGCAGCTCCCGAGAATACTCCAGGCTGGCCGCCCCTGTCTGCCCCTCTCCGTCCCCAGTTCCTGCCTCTCCCCGTTATGTCTCCTAGCCTAGCCGAGACCTTCCCTCCTGAGGGCATCGCTTGATAGGTTTCTGTCTCTCCTGTGTCCTGATACTCCCTCGCCTCCCTTTTCATCTCCATCTCCCGGTTTCCTCCTTTTACCAAGGCTGAGATGCTAAGCATGTTTCCCAGGAAATAAGTTCATTTGGACTTACTTCTGGGTAAGCCTGCTTGAAGTCAGATTGCAGCTCTCCACAGACTGTGGATTCTGCACAGAAACACACGCTCCTTTTAGCTTCCACCTGGAATCCCAACTTCTTCCCCTTACCTAAACCACCTCCATCCTTTGCTCTGGTGTTTTCCTCTGATTCTCTCCCCGCCCCCAGCCCTCAGTCCTCTTTGCAAATTAGTGTTGTTTTGTTGTGGTGGTGGCGGCTATATTAAGGCCATTTCTCCCACCCCCATAAGGTTTAGTAAATATACGTACACTAGCTGGCATCTGAATTAAAATATCATATTCCTAGTTGAGCACTTAATGGCTTCGTCATAGAAATGGGTTTTGTTATAAAACCAATCAACTGGATGAAATTGTGAAGAAACTATCTGTTACAATACTGTGCTTTACTTTCTGTTGGGTATTGAAGACTGTGTACATATTCAGAATAAAATTTGAGACTGTCCCCCAATGTATTGTGAGATCTTCTAGCATTGTGCAGTGTTCTTTTATATAATTCATTTATATTTCCAAGTTAATGTGACTCAGTGCTACTGTTCAGTAAAATCCCTCATTGCCCAGTGATGGATGGGCTCGAATCATATATCTACGTACCTCGAAGTAAGCCCCAGTGAACTGAATGGGATTTAAGTAGGCATGTATATGATTTGTGCTGTAAAATGTTGCCCATAGAAGAACTAAAATGAGAATCTTCCTGTTGATACTCCTTTTAACTAGCTGCTGTTTCTCGTGCTGATTGCAGGGAGACTGGAAGGGGATGGCTGCATCCTGGAAATTTTACTATGCCTATACAACTTTAAGCTTTCAACTCTTATGTTTAACATTCAATTTACTCAGTTTTATGATTTGTACAAATGAACAATGTTGTGTTCACCACCGTTAATAAGCATAACCACAGTGCTGTCCCTGTTGTTCCTCACTTGCCTCAAGAAAATTTGTACCACATAGTTGATGTTTCTTCTCCTAGTTTTAGTGATCCCAGGAGTGGTAAATTCAGTGGTGTGTTATTTAGCCCTATTATGCTGTGGTATCAGTGTATCTTCCATAACAAAAAATAATGCTTTTGATGTATTTATTAGCAACTACAGTACATTATTGCAATATATGAGAGCTCATATAAATAACATTATTTATAACCAGGTTTCTGAATGCTCTGGCATTAGAAACTGGTTCTTCACAAATTTGTTAACTCAGGACTACCTGCTAAACTGGTGGTATACTTTGGGCACCTTTTGTTATTTGTTTATGTACTGTGATAACTTAACAAGCTTAGGCTGCAGCCTCTTACCTAGAAGTAAGCTGGTGCTGACTCAGTAGAACCTTCTGAGTAGATATGTATAGGATTGCATGGTTACAGCTCCGTCCTGTTCATGCTTACTTATAAATTTGCCCCTCTGAGTTCAAAGGAGCATGCTGTACAGTCATGTGCATGGTTATTTGGCAGCATCTCCCACTCTCTTAATAGGGCTTACTCACTAGCAAGTGTGGTTAGGATTGCAATCTTAAGATGCAGTTGTATGTCAGTAACCTGGAAGTAAGGCTCAATGAGAATAGACAATAGGATTGTGCTGTTTTTTCTCTTGTGTGTTTATCAGTGAAACCTGAATTAGAACTGTGTTCTACTGGGATGTGTGTATGATGAAAGTGGTGGAATGAAAACATGCTATGAAAATGCCTATTCAGGTGTTTTCATTCTTTTTAAATTAATGGAGAGCAAATTGTTTGCTTTCCTGATTTCCCTCCTATTTTATATGAGCGGTCTTGAAAGTGCACAGAGGAAAGAGTTTTCTTAAGAGAATGTTTCTATATAAGGACTGAAAACCTGAATACTCCACTGCCCTAAAATTATGCCACACTTATGAATGTGTTTGAAACTATTCTGGCACATGGTGAAAACCTTCTTGTTTACTATGACTTTTTCTGACTATTACCACTAGCCATTCTGGGGTTTTAAGAATATTTTTACTGTCCACCAGATTGCACTGTAATCATTTTGATTGTATTTGTATTGTATTTCTTGGTATTGTTGTACACCACCTTGCGATGCCCCTATAATAGGCAATATAGAAATATTTTAATAACTAAATATTTTGTTTCCTCCTTGCAGAGAAAATGAAGCGACGAGCAGAACCTGAATATAGCAGTCCCCTAAAGAGGCAGAAGAAAAGGATCGAAGAGTTGGGTCTGACCCTCAGCTCCACATCAGATGATGAAACGCAACTTGGTAATCATGGAGCTCAAGGTAACTGTAGAGGTAACATCACATGGGCCTGTCCACATCTAAACTTGGTTGTGCTGCAATCAACCTTTCATTGGACATAGAATGGAGTCATGGACTAACTGGTATCATTAGAGCCCTTCTTGCTAATTTCCAGAGAAGAATAGTTAAACCATTGTGAGTACCATGTGAGGTCAGAGGCACTGGGGGCTATATAGGGTACAAACAAGTCAGTGGAATTTTCATTTGTTATTGCAGTCTATAAAACAACTTTTCTGACTCAGCTCCATGACTGATGGCCATCCAACTTCTACTTAAAAACCTCCAAGGAAGGAGAGTCCACCACCTCCTGAAGGAGTCCATTCTGCTTTCGAACAGAGCCAGTGTGGTGTAGTGGTTAAGAGCGGTAGTCTCGTATTCTGGGGAACCGGGTTCGCATCTCCGCTCCTCCACATGCAGCTGCTGGGTGACCTTGGGCCAGTCACACTTCTGTGAAGTCTCTCAGCCCCACTCACCTCACAGAGTGTTTGTTGTGGGGGAGGAAGGGAAAGGAGAATGTTAGCCGCTTTGAGACTCCTTTGGGTAGTGATAAAGCGGGATATCAAATCCAAACTCTTCTTCTTCTTCTCTTACTGCTAGAAAGTTTTTCTTGCTGTTTAATTGGAATCTCCTTCCTTGTCACATGAAGCCAGTGCAACGCTAAGGATTGTGTTTGAGGGATGTCTGCTTCCTACAGCACTTGGTGGCAGTTTAAAGAGATTTCCAGCAGTGAATTGAACTGTAAGGCTCAAGCACCATAGTTTAGTTTGACATGCAAACAGTGCCAGATTCATACCCCAGTATCTCCAGATAAGTCTGAAACCGTGGGGAGCTGCTGCCAGCCAGAGTAGACAGTACTGAGCTAGATAGATCAATGTTCTTCTCCATGAATAACTTGATTATGCTGTGGCATAGACGGAGCATTTCTTTCCTTTGTTTGGTTTTCAGAGTCTTCCACCACAAGCAGCAGCGAATCTGACGGCGAGATCAGTGAGAGGCGGCCTGTCCTTGGCTCTTTCAGCAATAAGTTCAGCGCAGACTCCCTTGTACAGGGCACATCCTCCCGATACTCCATGTATAACAGCGTGTCCCAGAAGCTCATGGTAGGTCAGAGCACCCTTGCAAACATCCTGTGGAAACTGAATCGGGGGAAATAAGCACTGTCAGTGGGATCCACTTGGTAGGATTCCCTTTCCCAACTATATTGGAACATGTCTGGGCCAAATATGTGTTCAGAGTGCTCTTTCAGTTAGTTAGGAAAGCTGGAAGGCTGCATAGTCGCAGTCACGTTGCAAACTACATAATTTGCCTTTAAGTTTCAAGTTGTACCATTTATTCTTAGGAGCTTATTTCTGGCTGTAGTTGGTGGTGGAGAAACTTTTAAAATTTGAACGCATATCTGGTTCAAAATCAAGGAATAGTAATCTGTTTTGAGTAGCACTTCAAAGCCACCATGTATGCTGAAACATATATGCTTGGCACTCCATGTTGTACTTACCTGCCCCGTCATACTTGTTGTCCTTAAATGTCTCCTTACCTGCTCTTTGCAAGTTTCTGGAAAGAGGCATTTCAGGGAAAGGTATGAACCAAAGTTCAGTTTAGAGAGGTGATTTCAGCACTCTTCTTTTGCTTTTAGTATTGCCATTTACAGCGTGAATTGGGACAGAGAAATCTGCATTATAAACCTTTTCACCCATGATTATTATATTTCCTTAGGAGCAAAAGCAAAACTTCTGTGCACCTGTGTTCTCAGACTACATCCAAACGTTCATACTCTGTAGCCCCTTCTTTTTATTTACTTCATGCTATCAGAATTTCAGATGGACTCCTAGCGCAATGAACCTTTAAAATAAATTAGATTCAAATGGAATTCCTTGTTTGGAGCACTGGAGTCATGTTGCTGTTTGGTACCATGTGAGTTCCTGTGTGTGCATAGTTTAAACAACTTTTTTGAAATATGGAATAGTTCATCCTAGGCAAGTGTGCACAACTTCAATGAAGTGTCATGCATGTTTTAGAGCTGACCTTCCAAATATTACAAAAAACTATCTTGCCTTTATAATAAAATGGTCCAATCTTCAGTATTTTAACAACAGCAGCTTTAAGTTGTACCTGATAAGCTTTCAAGGAACCCCAGAGTTCCCTGGAACACAAGTTTGAAAATCCTACTGTTGGCTGAAGGGTTGTGGCTAACTGAATCCCATCTGTTTACTGTTGTGAGGTTCACATGAACTGCTTTGGGCTTCTGACATGTGTGAGACAGAAAGAGAGAGACCATGATCACAACTGTAGTCTCATTACAGACTTTTCTGTCCAGAGTACTTACAGGTTTATAAACTTGACAAATGGCAAATAGCTATTGAGTTCTTCACAGGTTACTCATTTGTAGCAAGGCAGTTCATTTTTGTTGTTGTGTTTACATGTTTCATTCTGTTGATCTAGCTTCATCCTAATTAAGTTGAACACACTTGAAGGAGAGTGCAGAAGTTTTCTGTGAGATTCATTAAGTGCATTCAATACTTTTTAATCACAGGAGCCTAAGATGGTCTGATTTATTAATTTATTCTGCTAGTCCTCAGCCTAAGCACAGAAGGTAGTGCATAAATTTGTTGTTAGACGTTACTAAGGAGCTTATTCTGCATTGGCTTACAGGCCAAAATGGGTTTCCGAGAAGGTGAAGGTCTTGGAAAATATGGCCAGGGGAGACAAGAGATCGTTGAGGCCTCCAAACAGAAAGGAAGACGAGGTCTGGGGCTGACTCTGAAAGGATTTGATGGAGAAGTCAACATCAACTGGCAGGATGAGCCAGAGGTAATTATGTGCACATTTTGTTCCTTCCACATGTTTTTTTGTGCTTTCCACTTATCTGTTAGTCGTTGTGGAGAGGTCTTTTGGCCACTGGCTCAGGGGAAGTTTGTGGCACAGCAACCCCTGGTTTGAAGGCTTATATCTTGCAAATGGTGCTAACCTCTGGGCAGAATTCAGCCTTTTGCTCTTCTGATCGTTCCATCAGCACAATAATTTTAGGTTGCCAGATGGAATTATTCTCCCTTCTCTTACCCCTGTGTCAACCCCACCCCACCCCCCAGAGCCCGGAGTGGGGGGGAGAGAGGGGAGAAAGTCCTGATGTGCAAGTGGAAGTCCTTATTCAGGGCTTCCTCTGACAGGATTTGTTAAGTGAATCCTGTCCTCTGTCTGGTAATCTGTTTCAACTTCCTTAGTCTTATTTGTCACATAAACATTTTGCCTGCCCATGTGTTATGAAAACACTATGGTTCTTTTAAAGACATTATTTGAATTTCAGCCTTAAAAGATTGTGTTGAGCTTCTGGTTTACTTCCAAGTATAAAGGAGTTAAATTTTGCTGCAGCATACACAGTCTTCTTTTTTACTTACCTTCTCTATGTTCACAGGCTAGCGCTTATGAGCAAGTGGACTGGTTCCCAGAATGTACCACTGAAATTCCAGATGCTGAGGAAATGAAGGATTGGATGACTATAGGCAAGGTATGAAGCATGGGGAAGAGAGTTAAGGGCTAAGCCAATTAAGAATTCAGAGAGGCTGGGCACAAAGTCCAGAGGTGCCATTCTGCATGCAAATGTGTAATGCAGTTTGAGTGATGCCCTTTCCCTGACACAAACACATCAAGACCGGGTCAGAATAACCACAATATTGAGTAAACGCTTTAAAATATAATTAGATGATTTTGACTTTCTCAATATTTTTTTATTACAATTACAGATGAGCTCCAAACATTTTATTTTAGTGCATGGTCCACAATGAACTCCTATATAAATGAATTTCTATTTACTATTTACTATTTATTTATTGCATTTTTGTTTTGTCCTCCTCCAAAGAGTTGAGGGTGGGGTATATGGTTCCTCTTCTATTTTATTCTCATGTTGACCCTGTCAGGTAGTGTTAGACTTAAGAGAAAGTGACTGCCCATGTTCACCCAATGTTTTGGCTAACATTCACTTCCGAACTGTAATAGTTTTTGTAAGAATTTATTACTTATACCCCGCTCATCTGACTGGGTTGCCCCAGCCGCTCTGGGAGACTTTCAACAGAATATAAAGAACACACAATACATTGGACATTAAAAGCTTCCTGATACAGGGCTGCCTTCAGATGTCTACAGAATGTCATATTGTTGTTTATCTCTAATAATGATAATTTATTACTTGACTAACAACAACCATCTGTTGAGAAGGACCTGTAAACAGTCCGGCTCTTCTGTTTTCTTTACTAAAAATGTTTTGCTGGGTGATGTGGGCCTGGGTCCTAGGTCGGTGTGTTTACACTCATTATCTTGCCGAGCTCTGTGTTCTCAACCTGAGTCCATACTTCCATGTGAAGGGAGCAAATTAACATACTTGGGTATTCGGGGGCTACTCCCTCTGTTCTTCAGTATCAGATTGCAGTGCGAATAAGCTTCATCCTTGTAATTGCTGCATTTGTGAGAGCTTGAGTACCTTGACAAGCTGTTTAATCACAACAGCAGGAAGCCACATTTTCTGTAGTGATGCTCTCATTTTGTACAGTGTTCTCTGTCTGCCTGGCACAGAATATTGCTGCTCACCAGTGATATAGTTTGAAAGGCTGCAGCCTAGCCAGAAGTGTAAATAACAGCAGTGACAGAGTTTTTATTTTCCTTGGATACCAGCCGTTTTTATTAATGATATATAGTGGCAAGTGTTTGCTGTACCACAGTGATTCTTAAGGGTGTTTATACAAAGCCAGCTTCCCCACTTTTCTTCAGGCTGCAAAATGCCATGTTTATTAGTCTGCCTGGTGAGTATGTATCTAACTGTTCTTAGATTGAAAACTGAAGTAGAAATAGATGCATACTCCCAATATGTACTTGTATACTGTTTTCCTATTGCAGTGAAACAGACTGATCAGCCTTGCTTCTAACCCTTATAAAAAGTGCTAAGAGTGCATTGGGCTTGGACCTAAGCAACCAGGCTTTGATCTTAAATATCAAATAAATTCATTGGTAGTCTTGAGCACGTCACACCAAACCTGTTTTCTGTATGCAGCGTTTCATTAAGTTGCCTTCTTGCACAGTTTTTAAAAATTAAAACTGGGTGAATGTTTTCCATGCTCCCAATAGATTTCTCAGACCCCCCCAAATATTCTTCAGAAGCCCCCTTCCCAGCATTCCTTTTTTGCATCCCTTTCAGCAGCAGCTTTGGCAACAAGTACTTGCTTTTTGTTTTAAATAGCGAGTGGTTCTTGCAGGCTACATGAGCCTATGAAGCGCAGATCGTGTAGCCAGCATGTGATGATGGCACCTGGTTATCAAGTTTGGCTATCGGATGTCAACCCAAAAAGTCTGGAGTGGGTTCACACATAGCGATATTTGCTAAATGTCACCTCTCAGTGTTTTGATCCAAGTTTTTATTAGCATAGGTGATTTATTTTTAAAAAGCAAAGCTCTATAAGAAATTAGGCTCCTGTCTGAAGCCATTTCCATGTGCATCACTTGCTTGATCAGCAAGTATGGCCCCAAATCAGATAAGTATTCCATTTAGCCCATGATTCTTTAAACCATTTCTTTTTAGAGTTTGAAAAAGAATCACATGTGGGAAGCTGTTGATGAAGGCAGGTGTCTACAGTTCCAGTCCTTCAGTCCTATTTCTCATACTGAAAAGGTGATGTGTCTGTTATCTGGCACACAAGGAGTAGGTCAGAGTTCCCACCTGAGAGCAGATGCCCCAAACTATTTTCTTGTTATTAGATTTGCACGTTTTCGTGAAAGATGTCTTGCCACATTGTCTTAATAAAGAGGAGGATGTTCTCTTTGTTTATTCATTTCCCCCATATTTTATTCTCTAGAAAAAACTGGTGATTGATGATGAAACACATTTCTGTGGAGAAGAACTCCTACAGAATATGCTTCAGTGCAAGGTGAGTTTTGTCTGTTGGGGACAGAGCCACTCCGTGGAAGAGAACGGGTATATATCTAAGATCTGGAGGCTCTGCGAGTTGGTTGTTTTGAGACATTTGGGGTCAAGAGACCTTGACACTTCATCCATGCAATAAAAGGCGTTAATTTCGAGGCCAGAATTTAATTCTCAGACTCAGTGTTTTAAATCTCACTTGAGCAGGCCTTTGTTTCTTACTGGCTTCAAAAGGTTGTAATACCTCCAGCTTTGGAATTTTGAGCTCATTGCTATTCCCCTATAGCTAGGTTCCTGTAATTTGATATTACTTAACTATAATTTGACCTCCTTGTCAAATTAGACTTGTTCCTTCTTTTTCCAGAGTGTGTTTGATGAGCTGGATGGAGAGGAAATGCGCCGAGCTCGTACAAGGTCCAACCCCTATGAGATGATCCGTGGAGTCTTCTTCCTAAACAGGTCAATGGAGGATCTCAGATTTGCGGCCCTTCAGTTAGCAAGGGCAGACCCTTAACAAGTCTCCCTCTTGCATTTACAGAGCAGCAATGAAGATGGCAAACCTAGACTACGTCTTCGACCACATGTTTACAAACCCAAAGGATTCTCGAGGGGTAAAGGTTTCTCTATATCTGTAAATCTTCAGTGTCTTCTGTGGATGGGGGAATTGGGTGGAAAAATCCTTCAGAGTTTTACTAAAATAGTTGGGGGGGGGGTTGGGTTTTTACGTGCCCCGGCAGTCATGGATACAGTATGGCAATGCAGTTGTTGCTTTGGTTAGTCGGTTGCTTCTGTTGAGGTGCTTTGAGTCTCATCCCTTCTCCATCTTTACAGAAACCTCTGATCAGAGATCGTGATGCAGAGCTCCTGTACTTTGCCGATGTATGTGCTGGCCCTGGGGGCTTCTCAGAGTATGTCCTCTGGAGGAAGAAGTGGCATGCAAAAGGTTTTGGCATGACCTTAAAAGGACCAAATGATTTCAAATTGGAGGATTTCTTTGCTGCTTCTAGCGAGCTCTTCGAGCCTTACTATGGTATGTATAAGCATGTATTTATGGCAACCTTCTCCCCACCCCCTCATAGTTCATCTTCAGTTTTGAATGCACGTGCATTTTTAAATCTGAAACATTTTGGGGACAGCTCTGTCAGTACCTACAGAAGTTGTATATGTTTTGAAAATTGATTGCCATTTGATCTTAGAGACAGACAGGCAGGATACACAGATTGTTGCCACTGTGTCCCATTTTTTTAAACAAAGGATGTAATCAAGTGTGGAAACTACCAAGGATAGCAAGGAATACCAACATCACGAGAGGTGAGAGAAGTGGCGCTTCTTTTACAAAACTTCTCAGATGACTTCATGCGGAAGTGTAGTCATAAGTTTTTAAAATGAAATAATGAGAAATCTTTGGAAATGATTCTGTGGTATGTAATGACAATAATACACAGCAGACGAGAGAAATTCCTTGCTTTCCTTGCTCACAGGTGAAGAAGGAATTGAGGGAGATGGAGACATCACCCGTCCCGAGAACATCACTGCCTTCCAGAATTTTGTGCTGGACAATACAGATCGCAAGGGGGTACATTTCTTGATGGCTGATGGGGTATGTTCCTTCTCTTTTCCCTTTGTTCCCTGAGCTAAGAGAGGGACCTAGTTTTGTGCATTGTGATGTGACATTTAGCTTGTTATAAATGTGATGTGATGATTCAGAGAGCTTATACACACACACACACTGGATTACCTCTGGATATAGATAATGGATCACTTTTGTTTTGGGATTGGATTAATGGTTTCATTTCAGTACAAATAAAATCCACAAATACATGGTGTGGTGGTTCATAGAACATCACAACATAGATTTGTTGCTGATGTCCTTCGCCAGCATATCTGAGCACTCCGTGTACAGCATGAAAGCTGCTGCTACCCTCTGCGGGTGCATCCTTGTTCCTTCTAGTTGAAGAACACTGTGTGTGTGTGTGTACACTGTGTGACAGACAATGGCAGTGGCTCCTTGTGTGATGAGCGCTTCCTAGAACTGATAGGTGTGAAGAGAAGGATGATGCAGAGGAGGAACAGACTTTTTAATAAGGCACAGTGCCATGAAGATGACCCCCCACCCTCCTGAGTGTGGGACTGAGGAGGACTACTTCCATCAATTCTCTGCTCACTCCCCACTCCATCCTTACTGACTATTATCTCAGTTACCTCTTTACTGAAAGTGAGAAGCAAGCTTCCTCTTCCCTGACAGATTATGGAAAGGCAGAAGCCCAGGGAGGGAGAAGGCAGCATGCAGCTCAGTGGGCAGGTAGTGACTTGTCATGCTCTCCAAAGAGGGAAGGGTGAATTGAATTTAAGTTTTCCGTTTCATGAAATGTGATACTGGGTTTCAGTTACATAAAATGTGATTTGCATTAAGGTTTGCTGTTTGCTGTGTGTTTCAGGGTTTCTCTGTTGAGGGTCAGGAAAACATCCAAGAGATTCTAAGCAAGCAGCTGACTCTTTGCCAGTTCCTCACAGCACTCTCTGTCGTACGAACAGGTGCTTCTCCACATGCCCCCCCCCCCGTCTCTGTATTTCCCCTTCTGTCCCTTGTGGCTTTAGTGTTAACTATTCTAGACTCTCTTATCTCCACCCCCCACCTTGTGCAGTATTTTGTAAGAGACCAGACTCTTTGTTTTTGTAGGTGTTGGTCCTTCTGTTCCTCTTCTATAATTATGGATCACTGTTTTTAAAGTAAGATTTGGATTTGGAAAATCTTGGCATCTCCTCGTATTTGCAGAATATGAAATTCTCATAGCAAGGCAATGGAGAACTTTATGTTGGCCCTGGGAATTACCAGCTTACCATGGAAACGTTCTGAAGGCAGCAGGCAGAGGACTTTGCTGCAATCCCTTCTGTCCAATCTCTTCCCTTTTCGGGGAATTAGGGGAGAAGTGGTACATGGAGGTGAAAGGGTTGGATGACTTTTGAAAATGTGATTGTTAAGTACCCAAGAGAATATCCTGTGAGATTTCCACAACATGGTCCTCCATATCATCTATGGACAAGAATGGCTGCTGTCATAAACCATGTGTGCTGTAGACAGTGTGTGGGACAGATTGGGGAGGCACCCATCTAGACCTCGACTCAGCCATTATGTTCATTGTGTAGAAGGTACTGTTTTTCAGCCTAATCTCCCTCACAGGTTCATGTGAGGATAACATGTCATAACCCCACGTGCACCACCCTCAGTGCCTTGGAGGAAGGGTGGGATACAAATATGATTAATAATAAAGTAGTGTGTGTTTCTCCTTTCTCTTTGTAAGGTGTAGCTTCAATTTGCTTTTTCTGCTCCAGGAGGGCACTTTGTCTGCAAAACCTTTGATCTGTTCACGCCATTCAGCGTTGGCCTAGTATACTTGCTCTACTGCTGCTTTGAGCGCGTGTCAATCTTCAAACCTGTGACGAGTCGCCCAGCCAATTCTGAAAGGTGAGACCTGAGCATTGTGGAAGGTGGAAGGTGCCTGTCTCTTTGAACACTGTGGCTCTGATAAAAAAAAAGGTTTGAAGTAGCTGCAGCTTTGCTACAAACTCTATGAGAGTTTAGGTTCTGTATCACATTCAAATTGTTTTGCTAAATATTTGCTGGCACATCAAACTGCTAAATGGGAGGCAATTAAATTTTGTTATGAGAGGATCACTTGTAATCCTTCAAGTTTCTTTTTGCTTCCTACCTTTTTCAAATACTTTTGAAGTAAAATTTCATCAGACAGATAATGACCAGAAATTGCTTGTATACATACCTTCTTTTCAGTGAATTTGATGCCTCTGGGGCCATTGCCAAAAGAAGCCCAGATCACAATAAAATGTTTCTAAAGCACATTCCCAGTTAATTGCAGGATTGTGGCCTAAGGTACTGCAGCTCATCTGGGGCAAGTCAATATCTCTAATTTTCTTGTCCTTAAAATAGGAATAAAACAAGATGGAACTGGGAAAGTGTTTTGCACTAGTGGAAGTAATAAAATATATGATAACCAATAAAGGTTGTCATCACCTCTTGCAAAAGCAGAAAGGGTTTTCTGCAAGCTGTATTTATTTCATCTTACAGTTTGGCACAATGCATCAGAAGGTCATTATAGTTAATGAGCAAATAGTCTGTCTCACCCTGCAGGTATGTGGTATGCCGAGGATTGAAATCTGGAATTGATGACGTGAGAGACTATCTTTTCTCGGTGAACATCAAACTCAATCAGCTACGCAACACAGACCAGGATGTAAACCTCGTTGTCCCTTTGGAAGTAATCAATGGTGACCATGATTTCCATGATTACATAATCCGATCAAATGAAAGGTGAGTTGAAGGGCAGTGAGAAGAAATTGCAGGGTTCTGCTAGTCACTTTTCCTAAGCTGTCTGCTTCCAATAATGCTTCCTTTGCAAAGTCCATATGTTGTGGATTAGTTCACAAGACAAAGTAAATGACACACTGTATAACTCGTGTCCTGTCCTTTGTTTTCAAATGCCAGTTAGGCACCATTAATTGCAGATGCATGATTAATGGCACATCTAGATTTCCTACTCCTGCTTTGTATATTGTAGTCTCGTGGCTTTCTCTACTCTGCAGTGATAATATAAAACTGGTATTATCAGTTGATCATAAGAAATCTTGCTAATTTCTGTTTTTTAGTGTACTTTATTCACTTGTTGCATTTCTGTATTATCCTGACCAGTCATTATTCTCTTCTTTTTAACCTGAAAAGTAGCAATAATAATAAAACTTACTTTCTGCACAGATAAGAATAGTCATAGGTTAACATAAACAACAACAACACTCAAAACCCAACCTCCTTTTGTGAAGGAAGAGTGAAAATATTCCTCAATACCCTGGCAGTACCATTGCAGCATGGCCAGTTACTGTATTGTATTGAAATTGGTCATTCTGTCTGTTGGTTATTTTTCATGCGCATTCTGATTCACAAGACCTTCAGATAGCTACTTTGTCAATTTAGTAGATAACGCATTCTAAAGCTGGGACCTGCTTTCTCTTCCAGACTCTGCGCTGTTCAGATCAAAGCACTGGCCAAAATCCGTGCCTTTGTTCAAGACACGTAAGTATATTTATATTTAAAGGTGCTCTCGGGTGACGGCCGAACTGTAATTCAGGTTTGTTGTTTGTACTGTTTGAGATGTTACGGCCTTCATTTGGTGGTGGGGCATGGGAGAGACTTGCATGAAAGCGACTCCATTCCAGGGAATGTCATTCAAGTCAGTGAGTCAAGTTTGGGGTTTGCGGTATTCTTTTATAAATCTTCCAGGTGTAATTTCTGGGGTCTAGAGCAGCATTTCAGAAGTTTACTTGAGGGTCTTCTTCACCTTGTTTTTGTTCTCATGGTGCATAAATCACTATGTGAATTGAAAAGAAGAATCCATCTTTGGGGACAGGTGTGTGTGTTGGGAGGGGGGGGCAAGCTGAATTATCCTTTTTACTGGAAAATTCAGAAGAACCCTCACAAATTCTTCTAGGACCTTGAATGAACCACGACAGGCTGACATCCGAAAGGAATGCCTCCGACTCTGGGGGGTGAGTAAAACCACAGAACAGCAAACTATAGTTTTGTAGTTCTCCTTTTTTAATGTGTATAGAAGTCTCTGTATTCTCTGTTGAAGAGGATTATCTTCCCTTTAAAGGGCATGCTAGGGACTTTATATATTGTTTATATATAATTATGTGTATTTAGAGAGTGATGGTTGGAGAAAGAGATTTTTAAAAAATCATTTCCCAAAGGGTGGGATTTTCGCTAAACTAAAGATCTTCAGTGACAGAAAAATTAGTACTAAGTTAATTGTGAATGCGAGTATAACTTACTTGAGACATTCATGATGAATGCAAACTGCCTTCTATAGCATCTATATTTTAAATGCCTGTTCTTGACTTACACACCACAATAGGTCGTCTTGGACAGCAAGTCTCTTTGGCCTAGAACATGATTTCTGATCATTCTACTAAGTTGCATTGACCTGTTAAAGTAAATGACAAAGCTGCAGGCCATGCTTTTTACACTGAAAAATACAGTGGTCTCAGCACATACGGTCTCAGAATGAATTCTTTCTCTCTTGGCCACCCTACTTTTTTGGGTTAGAAGTGTGCAACTAATGAAGTTCAAACTTCCATCGCTTGGATTTTATTTCAAATTGATATTCCCGTGACATAAGATTTGCATGGTAAAATGAAATAAACAGATAGGCTTACACATAAAATTTTGCTTGTAAGCCGTTGGTTTGTATTTGGGTTTGATACATTGCAACAGGCAGTGGAGGCTCCTCAAGTCTGCTTCTTGATACGCAGGCTCTTAAGAAGTTGACTGCTGTTAAAAATAATTCTGCTGTAATTCTGCTATCAGGATGGAATAATTGTGTCTCTTCTCATACTTCATTGCACTTGTTATAAGCTGCCTGATCGATAGCTTCATGTTAAGGGGCAGCATAGAAATGTAATAAAACAAAATCCCCATATTTCATGAGATGATGCCACCAATTATTACATTTTTCTACTTGAAGAAGGTAAACCTTCTTTCTCCGTGTGTCTTTCTCTTAGTAACATGTGAATGGCTATTGGAGTAACAAGTTGGTGAAAAGAAAATAGCTGTTTAGCTGTAGACTTGTTAAATTTAATAAATCCATACCTGCTTTTAAAGAAAAGAATTCTCTCAAGTGTAGCCTTTGCAAATTCAATTTTAAAAGCATTGGAAGAACTCCTGCCATTCACAATTACCTAAAAACAAAAGCGTAGACTGAAACATAATGTATGATGAATCTTTAAGTAACAGCTCTTGCTTTTTAGTATGCATCCCATTCCTATTATCTGAGAAATATCTCTTTGGCTTAAAATGTTTAGAGGCTGAGGGAGTAAATGTCATCGTGTGTGTGGATGAAAAGGGAATGTCATACCCTAAGTAACCAAAAAGAGCAATGCCACTTAGTACTAGCCAGCTCTTAAGAGTGCTTCAATATCCCCTTTTGTAGTCACAGTCTGATCAGTTGATTGCACTTGTTAGTACATGCTTTAGGTATATTGTTCTAAATGAAGTTAGTGGTTGTGAGTAGGGAATCATGGTGCAGTGCTGGTTTTGGTTAATTGGTCCAAATAAGAAGTCGTATTTTGGCATGTGTATGAGTTGCTACTCAGGATACTCCATAGGACCCTAACATAAATAAACATTGATCCTTTTAGACAAGAGCAATTTCTCCCCAAACATAAAAAGGACCTCACTTTCAGCATTCATGGAAACTACTCTCTAGCAAATGGATGGAAAACTTCGGGTCCTCCAGGAGTTGTTGGACTATAGCTTCTATCCTGCCTGACCAATGATTGGGCCTGATGGGCAGTGGAGTCCAACAACAGCTGGAGGACCACAAGTTTCTCACCCTTGCTCTAGGTGGGGCCACTGGATAAACATATACTTCATCACTCAGAGCCGAGAAGAAGAAAACCAAACAGGAACACAGGAAGCTGCCTAATGCCAACTCAGACCATTGACCCATCTAACTCACTGATTGTCTGTGGCGCACCAGGATTTCAGACAGCGTGTCTTTCCCAGCCCTTCCCAGAGCTGCCAGGAATTGAAGCTGGGAATTTCTGCATGCCAGCAGGCTCCACTATGGAGCTCTGACTCTTCAGCTGCAACCTGTCATCCCTTAATGGAAGTTGGATTGTGGGGATTTTTATGGCAACGTTATTTTGTCGGCTAAATATCTATTGTGCGAAAGAGTACTTTTTTCTTTTTATTTGAAAAGGAACTGCTGCTCCCATTGAAATCAATTGCCAAAGTCTACTGGGCGTTTTGCAGGCATGTTGAAAAGCTGTAGAAGTAGTGTGTAGCAATACTTCAAAAACAATGCGTTGGGTCCTTCCATTCATGAGAGGCAGAGAGATTGTGAGTAAGAGGACAAAAATAGCCCGAGTACAAGTTAATTTTGATCCATCAGTAGCTCAGGGAAACTCAAGCTCTTCTGTCTTTTACAAAATAAGTTAATATTTTAATGAGCATCTGCCTTGGCTTTCTTTTTGCTTCTCCATACGTCCCCTTTATTCTATGCCTGATGAACAGCAAATAATTAGAAGCAATGATGGAATAAATGTAATGTGTGAACCAAATCCTTGTTGACTCATTGGCTCTTCGGTTGCTCTAGATTCCAGACCAGGCCCGAGTTGCTCCATCCTCTTCTGATCCCAAGTCCAAGTTCTTTGAGCTAATTCAGGTGAGACTTCCAATTGCTGTTTGTTCTGTATGCTCAGATTAAATTAATGCTATTTATCATGAGACAGCAGAAAGCAAAGATGGAGGAAACACTCCCTGTAAGGCTTCTTGTATTGGTTGCTGTTAACAGCAAAAGGTGAAGTCTATCGCCGTAAGTTTCGAGCTGGCTATTACGGAGAGGTATATCTGCTTTGACCCTTCCCTAAACATATGTATCTACTTATAAACTCTCTGGTTCAAACAATCAGTTTTGCAGACAGCATATTTGTGATCAGATGCAGCATTGTGCAGTTATTTTGACAACTGGCTGCTGGAGGCAGAAAATGGCACTACATCAGTAATAGTAATTTATTATTTGTATCCCTCCCACCTGAGTGGATTGCCCTAGCCAGTCTGGGCACAGAAAAATACAAGGAAACATCAGGTATTAAAAACTTCCCAATAATCTTCAAGTGTCTCCGGAAAGTTGTGTAGTTGTTTATCTCTTTGACATCTGGTGGGAGGGCGTTCCACAGGGTGGGTGCCACTACCAAGAAGGCCCTCTGCCTGGTTCCCTGTAACTTCACTTCTTGCAATGCGGGAACTGCCAGAAGGCCCTCGAAGCTGGACTCAGTGTCCAGGCTGGACAGTGGTGGAGATATGCAGTATATGGAGCATGGAAACGACTTCCTTAATTCCAGTCATTGTGATAGCCTTTTTGGGGATAACAATTCCCTCTTCTTTTTTGTTTTTAGGGTGCTGACATGGAGATCTTCAGTTACAAGCCAACACCTCTCAACTCAAAAACCTTGGAGAAAATCCGACCTGTGCTGGATTACAGGTGCATGGTGTCAGGAAGTGAGCAGAAGTTTCTTCTAGCACTAGGGGTAAGTGGTAATAATGAAATGTAACAATGAGTTTCAGCGGGAGAAAAAAACAACCCTGTGTATTTTAAGCAAGTTGGTGCTTGGTTTGCAATTTCATTCACCCATGCGTTGCTCCTGTTTATCTGCAGGAATGGTCTTGTTTTAGATCCTGGCTTAAATCGCCATGGTGGTTGTTTGGTCTGTGGATTACCTTTGCTAGTATCTCACTGATAACGTTACAAGCCAATTTTTATAGTAAGCTTTACCTTGTTTTCTAAATTCACCAACTACATGATCTTACCATGTTCTGATAGCATGATTTCTTAATTTCTTCAGTGAAATTAAGTCCCTCGCTTGTGAGGGCTAAAAGAAAAGCTTGCTAAACAACCTGAATAACTGTTTACTCATTTATTTATTTATTTATTTATTTATTTATTTATTTAATAAAATTTGTACACTGTTTGATTGTAAAAGACCTTAAAGCTATTTACAAAAGATAAAAAAGTAAAATCCAGAAAAAACTAAGAAATCGACTTTAAAACATACAAAAGTTAAAATACTAGAAGAGATAAAATTTAAGCTTTTCTTCTTCCGCTGACAACCTTTTTAGATGCTTCGTTATAAAATACATTCCACTGTGGCAATCTCTCTCTGCTGGCCTGGTACTAACTCCAAGAGACTGTGGCCTCCTCTGTGAACTCCTTTGGTCCCTAATCTTACTGCCTTCCTGTTTGTTTACATGCAGAAGTCTCAGATATACACTTGGGCTGGTCGCACATCAGATCGCTGGACCAAACTGGACTTGAAAACAGAATTACCACGGGACACTCTTCTGTCTGTGGAGATAGTTCACGAGCTGAAAGGAGAGGTAAGAGGCTGATTTTTCTTCTGAAGGGGCTAATTTTCTTCTACTAGCAATTTAAAACTCATATTACAAGGGGGAAAGGCCTGACTAGGGCTTTTGGTAAGGATAGTGGCATTTAAGGTCCTTTTGTGGCTTGCTCTTCTAAGGTAGGATCACTTGCACACATGCATATACTCCAGCCAAAGCTCTCCTCTCCAGAAGTGGATCTATCATTTTCTTACCAATTTACCAAGCTTGGAGAACAAATATTGCTGTGGGATTGTTATTATTTTTAGTCACTAATCACAAAGTTTAGAGAAGATAATTTATTCAAGGGATAAATGATTTTCTGCAGGGGATATTTGCGAATGAAAAAATGTAAGCATTCCTGAGACTAGTGCACAAGCAGCAAACAAAATTAAACTACCAGTAATTGGAACACCAATCCTTATAAAATAAGTTAAAAATTCAGTCTGGGTAAATCAAGGCATTGACACAATTTTTCCTATCAATCAATCAATCAATCAATCTCTCCTGCCCTTTCTCCCAGAGGACCCCCAAGGTGGCAAACAAGTGATAAAGCAATAAATCATACACAAAATGATAAAAATTGTCCAAATTAGTAAAATCAGTTTCATCTAATAAGAACAGGATAAAACAGTTCAAGAATAAAAACAATGTGCTGAAATTCTGACTTTTTATACTTAATAAAAGATGTGTTAGAAACAGTATGAAGTGCAAAATGAACTTCAGTGAATACGATCAACAGTAGAATCTGAACAATAAAAGAGAACAAAGCACTGTGGGTTACAACTACCGTGGGACCAAATTTCCCACTTCCATCAAGCTTGTTACAATTTATCCTAATAAAAATGCTAGTGTTTTCAATTCCATTATGCACTCTTTGACACTGTTTCGGAAAACCTAAAATAATGGAATTTTAATCTGCTTAAAGCCTAATTCACAGTTCAGGGTTCACCTAGTGAGACAGAGAAAGGGAGATTTACCTTGCTCAGCCACATATTCCCTTTGGCACAAAGCTACCTTCTCTTTGTAAGCTATTGCAATATGCTTGCTGTGCTCTTGTGTGATCTTTCCATAGCTTCTGACACAGTCCATTTGTTCAGATCCAGTCAGGCTTAGTTGAAGGAACATTTTGGGTGGTGGTTGGCTGTCACCAGCTTTGTTGGGTTTTATGTGTGTTCAACAGTTTTCAGACTTTTAGGGCGGGAGAACGTAAGAGACTTTGTAAAATAATGAATTGTTTAGAGAGAAATTGCCATCTCTGAAACACTCAAATCCAGATTCATGCTGTGGAATTGATTTAGCAATAGGATTGGGACAGCCAAAGGGCACTATTTCTTCACACGGTGCTTAAATTAAAGGATTTCCTACTGCAGGATGTGGTGCTGGCAACTTGTAGAGATGGCTTTTTAAAAGGATTAAATGAGTTAAATTGGAGATAGAGCTTTCCGTGACAGTTAAGAATGGAATTTCCATGTTCTGCCACAATATGTGCATGCTTACTTAACGCGGAGAACAAATGTAAGGGTGTTTTCTCCCATTACTCCCTGCTTGTGAGCTTTGCAAGGTTACCTGGCTAGCCACTGTTGGGAGTGCTGGCCTAGAAACACCCCTGATCTCCACCAGCTAAGCAGCTACTTCATTCTTTTGGAAGGTTGATTTGATCCATAGATTCCTGACTTTCCCCAACCCCCTAAGGCAGCATGCCAATGGGTTTTATCTGTCAACGGGTGAGCTATGAGTTCAAGATCCAGAAGCAACAGTCCCACAATCCATTGCCCTGGTTTGCTCTCCAGTTACTTCACCACAAAGTCACAACTTAGTGGTGTCTTACCCAGTATTTGGGAACAATTTTAAAACATCTTAGAAGTGAATTTTAACAGTATAGTCTTAAGCATGTGTGGTATCCTTTATGGAACTGTATATTGGGGGTGGGAGAACCTGGTAACAGCCCAGTGCACATGTCATGATAAGCCATAGTTTGAAATAAACTATGGTTTACCAGAAATGAGCCTGGAACCAGCACTCAGTTTGTTCTTGAAGCAAACCATAAGTGGAAGCCACCTTGGCTTACTGCTCATAGTTTGTTTGGGAGAAGCAAACCAAAAGTGCTTGTGGTTTGTTTCCTGGCTCAGGGTGGAGCAAAGCCAACATGGCGGAGCCGTGTGCCCTGGTTTCCTGTGGACTATAGTTTATTTCAAGCTTAACGTGACATGCAGCCAAAGAGGCATTTTTTTTTAGTATAACTTCTGAAGCAGTCAGTGAGGTGGGAAGCTGTTGCGCATGCAGATGGTATTCTTTGCAGCACACTCAGAATACAGCAGCACTTTGTGAGGTGCCGATTTTCCTCTCCCTAGGGAAAAGCACAGCGAAAAATTAATGCCATCCACATCCTGGATGCCCTGGTGATAAATGGTAGTGATGTCCGAGAACAACATTTCAATCAGCGGTAAGCAGAGTTCGGGAAATTACTTGTGTATATGGTTTGATGGGTGCAGGGGGGGTGAGAGAGGTGGGTTCTTAACCTAGAGTCTCGGCTGTTCAACAGAATAACCCCAAATAGACACTTGAGAAATTTTGAAAGAGCAAACTTCTGAATGCAGTATGCCTTTTCTTGATCTCCACTCAGTTAGCCAATGCAACCCTGTGGCAGAGAAGACTACTCCATTAGCAGCAAGCAAGCAAATCTTAGCATTTGGGAATATACTAGTACGGAAGCGATCCTTTTTCATGAGAAAAAGCCAACAGCCCTCAGATGCCTTCCTAGCCACATTTTACTCATAGTTTGTCCTATTTTGGGGCTTCCCGTAGGCATCTGGTTCTTAATGGGCCAAACTATTAAATCAGTCAATCTTTAGATTGGTTATGCTACTACCTTGAGTAGCCTCCCCATTGTATAAGACTTTAATCCATTTCTGAGGAAAGCTAAACTAAAGAAATCCTTATTTTTTGGTTGCAGAATTCAGCTAGCAGAGAAATTTGTAAAAGCCGTCTCTAAACCTAGCCGGCCAGATATGAACCCCATCCGGTGAGTGCGGCCTTTTGGATTCTTGCTGGCTTCTGGGGCTGTAATTAAAAATACTTTGTAGGTGGTTTGTGCCATGATGGATTTTCACATTAAGTTGTACGTTAGGAAGCCAGCAAGAGTGATTGTGGGAGGATGCTTTCCTATGAAAGACCATTTCAGATCAATTTGATATGTGAAGAGCTTATCCTTGAAATAAACTGGTTTAGCTCCTTGACAGAAGAATCAGAGACCAAACGATGTGGTTCTCTTTCTGGGTCTAGTTTGTAACTTATATGAAGACAGGAGGGGAGGGCAAAGAAATCAGGGCACAAGAGAGAGCAGCACCATGGATCATCTTGGAAACATGCACTTTACTAAAGCGTGGTTGTGCCTCTTCAGTTTTAATAATTTTGTTTTGGATAACGAATTTAACCTGCATAAAGCTTGCCAGTCAACAGCACCCTTTCAGAATCAAGTTTGTTGTATAGGACCTGTGTAATATTCATTCTGTGTTTTTCTGATGCTGAAACAAAATAGCAGGGTTACACCTCCTATTTCTCAAGCGAGTTGTCCAGCCATCTAAATTCAGCAAGAAGACTGGTGGTACTGCTGACATGAAGTGCTCAGATCAGTAGAGTTCTGTGATTAGAAGTCATGATCTTTGATAAGTTTTTTTTTTCATTATTACAGTATTCTACTTCTCGATCATGAGGGCTAGAAACTTCCTTTTATAGGAAGTCTAAGATTTTTAGGAGTCTTGATGAGAGCACCTGGGGAGTAAGTTTTTTTAAAAGCAGAGTCATCAGCAGTTTTGAAGAGCTTGTAGGAACTCAACCTACAGTTAGATGTTGTGGCCAGCATATTATTCCACTCATGGACTTTTCTCCACAGAGTGAAGGAGGTATACAGGCTAGAGGATATGGAAAAGATTTTTCTAAGGTAAGTCCTCAGAAATCCTGGATTTGCAGCCTTTATTTTGTTATTAATTGGACTTTCTCAGTTGTTTTTTAAAGAGAATATTGTTAATTCTGCATTACTGGGAGGATCTATCAGCCTATCCAAAAGCAACCTATGTTTATTGGTTAGCGGAAGGAAGTTAGTTAGGTTTTTTATGGCCAAGCCTCCAACACTGTGTTTTCCAGCCCTGCAGAGATCCATCCCATTTCTCCCTTGTGACATAGAAGAGGCTTGCTTGTGTGGCTGGCTGGTGGGAGAAATACCGGCTGCTTTTAAAGATCAGCACATTCATATATTGCACAATGGAATCCATAGATGGTGCTAAAACGACCAGATTTTAAGCCCTGAATCTATCCGTAGATTCTTTGCCTTAGTACTTTACAAAGCTCTCAGATGAACCTTCTAAACCATTTCTGTCTCTCTCTAATATTCAGAGTCCCTTGGTACCCTTTTAACAGGTTCCACAATTTTGTTCATCGTGAAAAGTGTTCAGCAGGCCTCTGGCGAGTGTGAGGAACCCCAGGCTTCCACCCATCTGTGGAGCTGCAGGGGGGAGAACTACCCTTTTCCCTTTGCATCCCCAAAGTTTGGAGGACACCTGGGGGTTGTTTAGAGTGTTGGGTGTTCAGAGCACTCAGCAAGGAGATGTCCCAGATGCATCTTTGATTTGGAGGCTCAGCATGAGATCACCAGCAAACCAGCTCCCCTTGGGGGCGGGGCATGATCCTGGCAACCACAATTTTTTTGTTGGCCGACAACCTTCTTCTTATCTTGTTCATCCTCACAACACCCCTCTAAATTATGTCACAATTATACTTTTAACAGAGAGAAGAATTTGTGTTGGTAACTTGACCACAAGTGGAGTTTATGCTTGGCTAGGGATTTGAACTGCACCTCCTGGACTAAGTCCCAGGGTCCAGCTGTTTGCCACATTGCTAAGACCTGTGCTTTGTGCATTTTTTGTTATTTTGGGTATGAACACCCTGTCTCCTGGTTGTTTGGTGGTGTAGGTTAGAGATGAAGATCATCAAGAGCTCAGGTGGAACCCCACGGCTGTCCTACACTGGCCGTGACGACAGACACTTTGTTCCCACAGGATTGTACATCGTTCGGACTGTCAGTGGTATGTCGTTCCCTGTTCAGGGACTCCTTGCTATGATGGCCAAAGTCAAGCTCTGAAATATGCATCTCTGCTTTGGTCAAAACAATTACATGGACCGTTTTTTGCTTTTAAAAAACAGAGAGAGTACATTCCTCTATTTTGTTAGTTGCCGCTCCCATTCTTTCTTGGATCCTGATTCTCCTAGCAGAGCGTAGCATTGTGCAGGGGAACGTTGGAAGCTGGGGAAGATCTTGAGGTATTATTTTTTTGCAGAAAAAGCAGTGCAAAATGCTTGCAGAAGATTGCTGAAGTAGTTTTCTCCTTCCATATGCCCCATGTGCTTTTCTTCCTTAAAAGCCATCCATGATAAATACTACAGAAGCAGCTTCTCTTCCCATGCACTGCTTTTCCTGCCACCACTCAGGATTGAAATGAGTAGGGTACCCAGTAACTGGATGAGAACTCAAGGGCAGGGCAACTACCTGTTCCCTTGTCCTCTGTCCATCACCTGGCGCATGAGGCTGCCTTTCCTGCCCCATCATTCCTACAGTGTATTCAGCTAATGAGTACCAGCAGGATTGTAGCTAAGCCAGGGTCGCTGAAAACCAAGTGGAAGGCATAAGCATTCTTGGGGGAATCCCAAGATTGGCAGAAGTACAAAAAATCTTGACCTGACTTGGACCCTACCTAGCTTCAGCAAGGTGGTAGCCTCATATGCCTCCAGGCCATATCCTGAATTTTCCAGATGTGCCTTAGAAATGAGGTGCCTTGGTGTACAAAAAAAAAGTTTATTGGCAAGTTTTTTCTTCTCATAAGGGTCTTTTAAGAACCTCTCGGACACTGCTGCCCCATAGACTTCACAAAGGTAGTAGAACTGATAGCAAAAACTCCTCTGCAGATTCAACACCTGGACAGGGCTATATGGGTGGAGGCATTTCATTTAGATCAGGGATAGACAAATTCAGCCCTCCAGATGTTTTGGGACTACAACTCCCATCATCCCTGACCACTGGTCCCATTAGCTAGGGATGATGGGAGTTGTAGTCCCAAAACATCTGGAGGGCCGAGTTTGCCTTTGCTTGATTTAGATATTGGGGCCCAAGTCATTTGGGGCTTTGTATGTCAACATGATCACCTTGACCTTGCCTTGGAAGCACAATGGCAACCAGTGCAGGTCTTTTAAGAATTGGTGTGCTATGTGCTTAGCCAGCAGAGCCCACCAGCACTCTGGCCACTGCATTCTGCACCACTTGCAGCTTCTGAACCATCTCTTAAGGACAGCCTCACATGCAATACTCTACAGTAGTCCAGTTATTCTTCTCTTTTTAATCTGATCTCGTCCCCCCCCCCCCACAGATCCGTGGACCATGGCAGTTAGCAAAAATTCTAATAGGAAATTTTTCTACAACAAGACAACACATAAATCAACGTATGAACTGCCTCAAGAATCTGTTGCACCATTTCAGTGAGTATCATCCAGAAAATACTGCCAGTTTATCTAGAAGCAATGAGGGGGAGCATAACAGCACATGTTGCTTTTGTAGTGCATAGATCTCTCTCCAGCATCATTAAACTCTGTAGTGTTGACCTGTAAATGTCCACAGAAGTTACCACTGCAGGCTTTGCTCTATTATCTAAGGAAACTTTGGGAGGGTTCTGGACCATGATTTACAAGTCATTGTACTCTTAATAGTTGGCTTTGGGAAGTGGCAAGGTAACCCAGCATGTATTAGACTGCATGCCACAGTTGGTATACTTGGCTGGGTCTGGAGTCTGTGTCAGGAATAGGTCTCCCTGAAAGCTTTTGATCTTCTGAATACAACAGAATTACAGAGGCCTGAAACTGCTTGATGTATCATAGTTTTCCCCAGACAACTCTGAGGATCTTTGAAAGGATGCTAAGATTTCTTGGTTTGATCTTGGGCCCCTTAATAGAACTACAACTTAAACTTTGTAATATGGAAACACTCTCACTTTAAAGGCTTTGAGATACACGAAGAAGCTGACTAGGAGACTTAAGAAAAGGCAGCACTGCACTAAGGCTTTTGAGGAAGTGGGGAACCATACATACCTGCACTTAATTCAAAACATACTCTTTGAGTATCTGTCACCAAAAGCAGAGATGTATGGGTCACCTACGCTTCTGTTCTGTGCCCTGTCAGGTTCTGAATTCTGGGCCCTCACAGCAGTCAGACAGAAGCAAGAATGAAATAACCCTTGCTTACTCCAGAATCTTGAATCTGCTGTAGCTGTCTTCTTCTCATTGGCATTCTTGTCTTCCACCTTCAGCCATTAGATGGTTACAAATTCTGCCGCTTGCTTCAGCCATGCTTCCCCTTTCTTCTGTTCTGTTTGCTTTTGTTTTGTTTTGTGGGTGTTTTTGGTATAAAATGTAGACCCCTCTTACTTTGAAGTTCTTTAATCTCTAGCTCTTTCATACTGCTTTCCTCTGTCTTTAAGGCTCTCCTTATTACTTTTACCAAGGCTTCAGGTGTTTGGATGGCTTTCTATCTAAGCCATTATATGCAGTTGCTAGTGAACCCCAAACCTTTCCCACTTCCTGCGGCGCATGCAGAGAACTTGGAAAAGAGGAGTATCTGCTTTGCAGCTGAGTTTCTGCAGGATGGGCAAGAAGGATGAGACCTGTGGGTATAGGGCAGTATACAAATTTACAAACAAACAAAGAAGGTGTCTTCTGCAGAAGCCTAGCAAGAAAGGACAGAAATTAGCAACCCCCCCAAGTCCTTTCTCCTGTGAACTCAGCTTGCACAAGAATGCTCACCAGAGGGCCAAAATGTCTGTCCATCTCTATTCCTTCTGCCTACCCTTTTGCTGCTCTGTATCTTTGTGATTCTTTCCCCCACCCCAAACACACACACACACACACAGACACACACACACACACACACACTTCTAAAAGCTTATTTCTTCTCTCGTTTTCTGGAATAAGTTTTCACCTTTACTCATCTTAGTATAGCAGCCCCCTTCGGTGCCCTGCCTGCCCCCTTAGTGTCCCATCTCGTTGATGTAAGCCTATTTCAGCCCTCCATAAACTGCATCCCCCCATTTATAAAGGAGGCTATAATCCTGCCCACAGGATTAGAAGTCCTTAGTTGTAAAGCTGAATCTATGATGTGTACTACATAGAAGAATTGTCGCTTATCCAAACAGAGTTAGCAGAAGCGCTTACAGCTTTTTAAACATGGACTATGTAGACAGTGGAGGGACGCGGGTGGCGCAGTGGGTTAAACCACAGAGCCTAGGACTTGCCGATCAGAAGGTCGGCGGTTCAAATCCCTGCGACGGGGTGAGCTCCCGTTGCTCAGTCCCTGTGCCTGCCAACCTAGCAATTAGAAAGCACGTCAAAGTGCAAGTAGATAAATAGGTACCACTCCAGCAGGAAGGTAAACGGTGTTTCCATGTGCTGCTCTGGTTTGCCAGAAGCGGCTTAGTCATGCTGGCCACATGACCTGGAAGCTGTACGCCGGCTCCCTCTGCCAGTAAAGTGAGATGAGCGTCGCAACCCCAGAGTCGGCCACGACTGGACCTAATGGTCAGGGGTCCCTTTACCTTTACCTATGTAGACAATGAGAGGCTCATTCTCAGGAGTTCTGTTTACCCTAAGAAAAAGCCAGCCTCGTTCTCGGGCCTGAGCGTGTCTGACCCCTGGGAACACCTGCTGAGTCGCTTCTAGTTTTCCACCTCTCTTGCACTGAATAGTTTTTGAGAAACTGTGGGAGCCCTTTGAACTTCTTTTTGTCAAATGCTAAGCAGGCAGTAAGCAGCATCTCACTTTCTTTCAGAAACTCAGGGATTCTTTCCTTTCCCTTCCTCATATTGCATATTTTCTGCAGAAAGCATAACTGTGGCTCTGAAAACAGTGGGAAGGAAGAGGCTTACGTGTGACTTTGATAATGGATGTTTTGCATTATCATTTGTGAACTCTAATACGGTTGTAATTAGGCACTGATATATTTTCTTGTCACAATGCTAATATCAGAACAGTGCAACTAAATAGGCTGTGAATATTAAATGCCAGTAATTGTTGGACTCGAAGGCCGCTTTGTCTGCGGCAATTAGCTATTTGCTTTTTCTCCAGTATGACAACACTGTTAAACAAGGAGGAGAACCTGAGCTCAGGCAGGAATAGAGACCTGATCAATGAGGCTGCTCCAAGAGGATTTTTTAAAAAGATAGAATGTACAAAACTTATTTATCTAAAATGTCAAGTTTTGCTGAGCAGTCAGAGTTGCTGCAGCTCCTGCGGTTTCCATTCTGGTTGCTGGACTCTTCAGAAGTCTCCTGTAAGTTCTTTTATAGATTCTGTTAAGGGTACTTCATTTTCCTCACCCACTCAGAAGTCTAAATTTTTTTTGGCTCTGTGTGTGTTGGGTTCCCCCGCTTTCAGACACCAAAGGCATTGATTTCCCCCTTCTAGTCAGTGCTTTGACTTGAGGCAAAAATAAGGCTGTTTCTGTTAAAACAACCTTTTGTACACCTGGCTGTGGTGTCTGTGTCTGCAGTCTGCAAGTCCTTTAATTGGTGGGTCCTGCAGAAATTATCGATTAGGCTTTCTCTTAAGGCATCAGAGTAGAGGGAGCAAACAGGGTTGTTGTTTTTTTTGGCCACATGACCAGCAGACAAGCTTTTGATACTTGGGGGCTGCATGTTCAGCTTGAGATTCATATTCCCACTTGAGAGCTGGCAAAATATCCCTCCTCTCTCTTGTGCTGATTCTGCTGTAATGCGAACATCATCAGCACAGACAGAACACGTATATGTGACCATTTTACACATGAAGTACCTTATCAGCCGTATCTATTCCGTGGAAGCTGAAGGTTAGACTTTGTGGGCTGTTGGAAGGTGGAATTCAGTGTTGTGCTCCTCCCATCATTTTGTCTGTGCAAGCATTCCAGTTTTCTGGGTAGAAAGACCCGCTCTCTGCTCCCCCTTTGTGCTGTTCGGGGGGGGGTGTTCCTCCTGACACTCCCCTCAAGCCAATTTAGGGGGCATGTAGCGGGAGGGGAGGGAAGCCCCATTGCACAAGTAGCCAAGATTGGCTGAAGATGTCGATATCAGGCTTCTAATAGGACTTCCAGAAGTGAAGGAAGTTACTGACCACACCTGTGGCTACTACTCATCATTCTGTTGTGCCCCCCACGTAAAAAAAACAAACCCCAAACACCCTACCCATCCCTTCTTTGGCACTGAATCCTCTGGCCAGGCAGGCTTAAGAGATGGGACTTCACCACCAGTTCCTCAGAATGGTTCTTGCCATTGAAGGTGAAGCAAACTCTTCTACACTGGGCTTACCTTATGTATGATCTCACACATAGGGAGGGAGGAAAGAGCTACAGTTCAGATGAACAGTTATTTTGCTACTTTCTCCCTTTTTCTTCACCCATACTTAACCCTCAGTTGTAGCAAAGGCACAATGCTTAGAGACCCAAATACAGGAAATTTTGCAAAAGAATGTAACAACTAGAAATTATGTTCTAATTTGTATAAAGCTGTGCACAGCATTTGAGCTCTTTTGCTATGCGGTCAGTCTGAAAAATCCCTGGAGATTATTTAGTACATAATCTGGGCTTCTTGGAGATCCTTCTGGTTTTCTTTTTAATGCACTCTGCTACATTCCTTTAAAAGGAGCCTTTTTGTGCCTTATGAAAGTGAATTGAAAGCACGGCCTTATTCTAAGTCCAGATCAGTTAACCTGGCAATTCTGTGTCTCAGCTTGCTGCCATTCCAGAGATACAAACAGAGGTCCTTGCCTGGAATCCAGGGCTCTTTTAACTAGAGTCAGAACTGAGGGTCTTCTATACGCAGCTGTTTGCAACTGCCTGGGTCCAACTCCCTGTGCTGATTTCTGCCTTCTTTGTCCACAGAATTTGCTACTTCAGTCGCCTCTTCTGGGAGTGGGGTGAAGGCGTCAGAGTGCACGACTCTCAAAAAAGGGACAATTCGGAGAAGCTATCCAAAGACGCTGTCTTATCCTTCATCAGACTCCACTCGCCCTACGACCAGCTCCTCACGCGATCCTGGGGGACAGGAAATGAGCCTGGGTTGGAATCTTCAGCAGCTGATTAGAATCAAGTTTCTTCCAGCTGCTTGCAGTGAGCCATGGAGGAAAACTATGGTCAAGGAAGCCTGGTCGGGCGGTAGGGGAATCAGTACAAAACAAATGGGAAATGGCTTCCGACTGCAAACTAACTCTGTACATAAATATCTGCTCCGGGCAGTTTATCCTGCAAGTACCACAGAGGTAAGATTCCTGGAGCAGAGGACATTCTTCCGGATTGATCCCCACCATCTCTTTCTAGGGCTTTCCCCACCTGTGCGACGACCACCTGGCCTCCACGTAGCAGATGGCACAGTGAGCAAGAGGATGCACACAGCTCCTCGGTCGTGCTTGTAAGAGTGGGAGACAATGTAGCTGGAGGGAAGAGCGGGTTTTTAAAGGCCTCAATTTGTCCTCTTTGGTGCCTCTCTGCTTTAGGAGCCTGGTGTGAATTCACTGGGAAGTTTGGCTCTTGCAGCACTTACTTCCTTGGGCTTGTGGCTCATGCCTAGGGAGTTCTGGATGCTCGAGGGGCGAAAACTGGGCAAATGGGAGGTATTGATTGTAATGGTTCAGGGGTAGTTACTGCCGACAGTGACTTGTGACTATGTTGAAAGCGGGATTTCATGCTTCTATGCAAAGTAAGTTTGTTGCGCTTTCCCACTCTCCACTTTCAGTAATGCAAATGGGTCACCCCAAGCAATTCCATTTTGAAATCCTTGAGGCATGCCTAGTGTTTTTCACTGAGTTCAGCGAGTTGGGAAGATTTGGAATTTAGAGGATTGGTGGCCTCCAAGAAGCATGTGGTTTGGTTGAACCATCTGGACTTGATCTTTCCAGGGTAACAGCCAGCCCTCTTCTAAATAGGTCACTTTCCCTTGGCCTTTTTAATTATTAAAATAAGCACCAGAAATCATTTTTACGTTTAGATCAAAAATTCCGTCTGTAATGAAGGCACAGAGGATCTTCTTTCTTTTCCTTTCCTGCAATGACAATGAAAAGTAACCTTTGCTTTTCTGGCCTGTATTTTGGCACTTAAGCTCTTGTGAGCTGAGAACAAAAGACCAGCTTGAAAGGGCACGATGGTGCTTCCCCGTGTTGCGACTTTGCTTGACATGGAAGGAAAACCCTTGCTGCGTTTTCTAATGGGAGCCAGTCATTAATACACTGCAAAAGACTATGGAGGCAGTGAAGGCACGGAAGTATTTGCACATGTTGGCAAGAAGGGACAGCGTCGACTTAAGGGGTGGCCTAGATTGTGCCTTAAGAAATCTGCGAAGCTTCCTGCAATTGAAGGCATCACCCGAGTCTCTGCCCTGATAGCAAAGCACCCAGAACAGGTCATTAACAAGGGACACCCAAGTCCGCTGTGGGGAGGTACTAGGCAAGGCACCACCACTCCACACAACCCTTTATAAACCTCCTTATAAGCAGAACCTAAATCTTGTGGCCGTTTTTGTGCTTTTATTAGGCATGGCCTTCAAGCCTGCTGTTCTTCAGTCACAAGGGTCACATACATTCATACTTTATTTATAGCAGTAGCTTAAGCAGTTGTCTAGCTTGATCAAGACTTTGCACCACTGGAACTTGTTTCGAGGTTCCTTTACTGGAATATGGCAACGGGAGTTGCAAGCTGTCCTCTTTGCACAGCGTTTGAAGTCTCTGTTGATCAGGCATGAGGAGGAGGCCACTCCATATACTGGAGGGATATCAGCTGGCGCCAAGGGGTGGTGCCAAACCAAGGTTCTGCTTTTTCAGGGCAATTGTGGCAGGAAAAGGGCAAATTTCAAATCAAAACTGCCTTCCTGATACGGATCATCCTCTGGGTAGAGCATAGGGCAGTGCTTGACCCATTTTGTTTCAAGTGGGAAGGGACAAAGGTGAATAAATAACCTCTGACTCCTCTAATTTGAACTTCATGGCGTTGGTTTCTGAAAGTACTTGTTTTGTAGAACAGCATGGTGTGTTTTGAGCTGCCTTCTCCCCTGCGCCTAATATGACACAGCAGACGAGCCTAATGAGACATGTAATTAACAGTGGGTATTCTAGCTCAGAACCTCCTTGCCTGCTGGCATAGAATATTTCAAAAAGATTTTATTATAAGACCTGGCTTCCTCTGATGCTAGTCTATATTATTTGAGGGCAATTGGTAGGGAAAGTATGAATACTGGGGTAGAATGATTTCAGAAATGTCTATCCTCACTTAATTCACCTGCGTTACAGCTAATTTCTGTTATCGTAGGGCTAGTAAATGGTGTTAATAAAAGATCCAATGGCCTCTTGTGGGGTCAAGATTCTTCCATTGCGAAGTACACTAGCTGGGGAGCCCAGCACTCCCAAGTCATTTCAAGATCTGTTAAAGGCTGCATGCCTGACACTAATGAACATTATAACAGCTTAATTCCAGTATTGGGGAATGGACTCTTGATAAGTTCAGATCATGGAGGGCTATTATCATTAGAAAGACTGGGCCTGGATAATGCAACCTGCTGTTGTTGCCTGTTCTCATACCAGCCCATGGGGGAAGGTGGTCAAAAATGTCTTGCTGAAAGGAATGTTTACACAATGTGTTCTGTGAAGCTGTGTACCATTTGTGTTTGTTCCTCTTCCCTTTTTGTCTGTGCATCGCCAATACAATCCTTCTAATTCAGAAATGTGCTGTGTTCTTGGCTTAGATGAATTTCCCAGAGCTCTGCTGTGTATACAAAGTGGCCTAAGGAAGGGAGGGTAAAACTGCTCTGGCTTGAACACTTTGTAAAGAAATAGTAAGAGAGAGACTCTTGAGTATTAATACAGCTTAACATAAGCCATGGACAATACACTGTTGGTTTCCATGAGACTGTAGCTCTTTTCAGCTCCGCCTGGCAACGTGCGCCCAACATACAGACAGTATCAGGATTTATTATCAAGCTCAGTGGAAGATGGGCCATTTCACCAGTCCCATTATTATAAACATAAAAACCAACACAGGCTTCATTCTTGGTGCAATTATTTCCTAGGCACAGCAAAGAGGCAGAAGCTAGATCCTCTTCCAAGCGGGAGGATGGTGTTTATTCAAATTGTGGAATTAGTTTTATTTGCCCTTTGCCAACCCCAGGAAATTCTTCTGCCCTGTACTATTCCCAGATGCTCCACCTATGCTGCTCAGTGGGAAAGGAAAGCGTTGAGGACCATGGAAATAGGAAGAGAGGGAGAGGCTTGGTGTCTATTGAACGCGGGGACTGGGAGAAAAGCTTTGCAGTGGCAAAAGTTTCATTTTCAAAATGCTTGAGCTACTGAAACAATCTGAGGGACCGATTACACACAGGTGGCTTCTTAAGAACAGGAAATGGCAGCATTACTGATTATTCACCACAGAATAACGGGCCGGCTCCAACCATACTTCAGCCTCTTCTCCAAAATTTTCCTCATACTTCAACAGCAGGGACTGCCGAGGCCATTATGATTTGGAGGTGTCTAGAGAGCACTGGCTTGGAAAGCTGATCACGCCTTCGAGACAGTCTGGTGAGGGAAAGAAGAGGTTATCACAGTCACGTCATGAGGGGATCTCGGCAGAATCTGCTACATCGTCCAGCAAGTGTAAATAACGACAAGCAGCAGCACGAGGGCCACTGAGAGGGCTGCATTCTTGCGGTTTTCATGGCGAAGCGCTTTCAGTTCTTTCTCTGAAAAGAGAAAAACACAGGTGCTACTTTCGTCACAAAATCACCCACAACCTCTGTTTGGGGGAAATCAAGCTTTCTTGCTCTAGTGTCTCGCCACATTAGCGAGCCTGATAAAAACTGGATTTTAGACCTCTCCCAAACAGCCGCTCATCTAAGACAGGCCTGTTCCATTTCTTTTAGTGCCTCTACTGTGGAACTGGCAGTGTTTAAGCCTTCTAATGTTCTTTAAGCTATTGCCTTAAACATTTATATATATTTTTTAGAATGTGGTTGCGTTTCTCCATTATAAGTAGATGTGCTCTCCCTCTCTCAGCTGCATGCCTTACTTGCAGGTGAATAACTCTTAGAAACAGAAGCAGTGTATTACAGGGCCTGACATAGAAGAACAGGAAGCCTGGGTGAGGGGCACGGCAGAGTCTAGAGGCCTTGTTATAAAGCACTGTCTGAGCTTTCATTTTATCTCTCTGCCTGAAGTTTTCGTAAATTATACAAAGGTGGAATAAAATAATCTCTCTTTTAGAGGGGGAAACTCAAGGTGTATAAAATATCCCTCAACCTGCTGCATCAACCTGACTTTCGCAATCAGCCTGTGGCTTTGGCTTAATCCTGTTACGGACAACTGGAGAGCAGAAAAAGGAAAGCAGTTCTTGCACAACCACCAAATGTGGTGCTCTCATTTAACCCATAGAATGATTGCAAAAGGAATTATGATGGCGGGATTGCTTTGGTTTGTGAGAATAAAAGTTATGTCTCAGCAGCATGCTCATTGAATTCAGATCCCAGATGGTTGAAATGTAGCTTTTTCTTAGTCCAGCTGCTTAGGAGGTAGGATAAGGAGCTTAAAGGATATTCAGAAATCTTTATATTCCTACTCAAGGTTCTTAAAGGAGATCCACAAATCTTTTTAGAGTCCGGCTTAAGGTTCTTATGAAGCCTTGAGTTTCAAGCCTAGTTTTCATAAACCTGCTTGCAGAAGAGCTCTGTGTAACTCTGTGTAACTCTGTGTAAGTCCTAAAACAATTACATGGCGACATATGAGCTGGTTTTACTGACATGTACAAACATTTTACTTCAATCCACCTCTGTGTCATTGAATGTACTGAGCCAGTGGAAACCTGCTGCTTCAAAAGGAATTACTGGTCGAGGCAGGAAAGTGCCTCTCTGCCTAACTATATGACTAGTTTGAATTATGGGATGAGAAACTGCGGTCTGAGGGACTGGATGCAACCCTCTCGATGTGGCTCTAGTCAGACTGTGCATCTTGCTGATCCTGCGCCAATGTCTTAGCTGGAATGCTGCCTGGATGGTGATGTGAATTTTGTGTGGCTAGAATGTAGCCTACTGTGCAAAGGCAGGAGTTGCATTCATTGCTTCTCCCAGTTTTGTCTCTGGCTTTGCCCATCTGTGGCCCCAGCTGTTTGGCTAAAGAAGGCGGAGGGTTCCAGGGGAATTTATGTTGCTTGCCAGCTTCTATGCAACTGTTCCCATCTTAGCCATTCCTAGACCTGAGGGTCCAGGCAATGTCTCAGCCTAGCACTGCCTCGTGGGGTGGTTGTGAAGATGAGGTATTCTGCCCTAAATTCCTTGGAGGAAAGGTGGGGTGTGAGTGTAACATAAAGAAAGCTAGCTCCAGTTTAATTGAGAGCCTACTCAATAGCTGTGCCGCAGCTGCCTTGCTACACCAACCTTGGGCTGCTACACAGCAATCAAGCCTCTTCAGAGGCAATTTCGGCGCTTTTGTAATTTCTGCGAGAGGTTAGACCATAGCGACTGCTTATTTGACAACAGAATCATTGTCGCTGACTGCAGCGGCGGCAGAGGTCAGAGCGCAGCTCGGCGTGCGACTGCCAGAGGAGTATAATTTTAATGGGAAGTTTCAGGTGTTAATACGACAGCTCAGGCGGATGTCCCTTTGTATTTGCTAGCTCCCCAGGGAGACAGCTTTAACTGAGACGAGCCCATTGCATTAAAATGGGGCGGAAAGGTCTTCAGCCCTTGACTGGAGGCTAGTTCTCACTGCACCTATGGTGCTGTTATGGGGCACTGCTCCCTTCACTGACCAACCGTGCATGCTGGCTATTTAGAAACATGATCAACTGCACCAGGAAGGCAGAGAAATATTTTAGATCAGACATTGGGAGGAATTTTCCAGTTGTGTTCTGTGGCAGGGAGGTGGTGAAATGTCTTTCCTCTGAGGTTTTCTAAGAGTCTCTCAGGAATCTATCATGGATAATAGTGGAACAACTTGGTCCTGGAAGCTGGGCCACATGATCTCATTGCGTCCTTTCTAACACCACAGACCCATTTCACCTGTTGATAAGGTTTCCATTAAAATATAAAAAGGGAATAACTGCAGCCAAGTACAGCTCCCTTAAAAAGTTTACTTGCATGCTACCATGTGCACGCATGCCCATTTCAACCTTTAGATGTACAACTTTGTGCAGTGCAATGTGTGAAGTGGCTTTCTGATAGACCTGGTCCTGAGGTTATTTTCAAATCCAGAGGGTGGGCGAGAGCTCTGGAGCAAATGAGATTTACAACAAGCCAGCAGGTGGCAGCACAACCTAAAGAGCGGAGGATAGATAGTGGGCTAATGAAGCAATTATCAGGGGCTTTCCTGACCACAAGCAGAGAGAGTGAGCTTGTATATCACCTGTATATCATTTTCATAATGTTCTCTCTTAAGGCATTACACGCCGTGAATTTCATACCTGTGGTCCACAACCTTTCCCAGTCAGCAAACAAAATATTGTGACCAATATCCTGTGCCCATTTAATCATTGCAGACTTAACCACTTCATCTTGTGTATTCCATTCCAACAGCAAGCTATACATTCTTGACAAATTCTTAGTGCTGGGTTCTAGCAACTGTGTCTCTAATTTTGATTTTTCCACCTGGAAGCCAATTTTTCTATCTGTTTTAAACACTTCCATTATTTGACAATACTGAAACCAATCTCTCACTTTCTCTTTTAGTTTTTCAAAGCTTTGCAATTTCCATCTATCTCCTTCTTGTTCCAAAATTTCTCCATATCTTGGCCATTTGGCCTCCATATTAACTTTTTTAAAAGCCTTTGCCTCCACCGGTGACAGCCACCTTGGAGTTTTACTTTCCAATAAATCTTTATATCTAGTCCAAACATTGTATAGTGCTTTCCTGACAATGTGGTTTTTAAACCCTTTATGCGCTTTAACCTTGTCGTACCAAAGATATGCATGCCACCCATACCTATTGTTGTACCCTTCCAAATCCAGAATGTCCGTATTCTCAAGAAGGAGCCATTCTTTCAACCAGCAAAAAGCTGCTGATTCATAGTAAAGTTTTAAGTCTGGCAGGGCAAATCCGCCCCTTTCTTTTATATCAGTTAGTATCTTAAATTTTATTCTTGGCTTTTTGCCCTGCCAGACAAATTTAGCAATATCTTTCTGCCACTTCTTGAAACAATCCATCTTGTCCAATATTTGCAAAGTTTGAAACAAAAACAACATTCTAGGTAACACATTCATCTTTATAACTGCTATTCGACCCAACAAGGAAAGCTTCATATTTGACCAAATTTCTAAATCTTTCTTGATTTCATTCCAACATTTATCATAATTATCTTTAAACAAATTCAAATTTCTTGAAGTCATGTTAACACCCAAATATTTCACTTTCTTAACCACAGTTAACCCTGTCTCATTCTGGAACCTTTCTTTTTCCAATGATGTTAGATTTTTTCCCAATACTTTCGTTTTTGATTTATTCAGCTTAAATCCTGCAACCTGACCAAAGTCTTGAATTAGCTCTAAAACTCTTTTTGTACTAGATTCAGGCTCTTGTAAAGTAAGTACTAGATCATCTGCAAATGCTTTCAGTTTATAATGTTTCGCTCCGACCTGTACACCTTTGACCAATTGGTCCTTCCTAATCATGTTCAACAGCACCTCCAGGACCGATATAAAAAGCAATGGAGAGATTGGGCACCCCTGACGTGTCCCTTTTTCTATCTTTAGTTCATCTGTAACCACGTTATTTACAATAAGTTTTGCTTTTTGTTCAGAATATATCGCACCTATACCGTTTTGAAACCCTTGACCTACCCCCATCCCCCGGAGATTCTTCATCATGAAATCCCAAGATATATTATCAAAGGCTTTCTCAGCATCCACAAATATCAGGACTGCTTTAGTATTAATGTTCAGTTCTAGCATTTCCAAGATATCTACTATGTTCCTTACATTGTCTGATAAGTGTCTTCTCGGTAGAAAGCCTGCCTGATCTCTATGAATCTCCTCCATCAAAACTATTTTCAACCTTTTTGCTAAAATGTCTGCAAAAATTTTGTAATCCACATTTAGTAGGGAAATAGGGCGGTAGTTTTTAAGTTGAGTCTTTTCCGTCTCTGTCTTTGGTATAAGTGTGATGAATGCCTCTTTCCACGTGTCAGGTGCCTTTTTTCCCTCCAAAATCTCATTACAAACTTCCATCAAAGGCTGTATTAATCCCTCCTTCAGAGTCTTATAATATCTGGAAGTAAGCCCGTCCGGTCCTGGAGATTTACCCAATGTCATCTTTTGAATGGCACCTTCTATTTCTTGTTCTGTTATTCTGTGATTCAGGATTTCTTTGTTTTCCTTTGAAATCTTTCTCAGTCCGTTTTTTTCCAAAAACAGTTCTATTTCTGCATCACTCTGAGGACCTTGTTTATACAGTTGACTAAAATATCTCTGGAAGCAATCTCTAATTTCTGTTGGTTTATAGATGATCCTTCCTTCCACTTCTAGATGTGTAACTGTATTTAGTTTTTGTCTCTTCTTTATTTGCCAAGCCAGCAGTTTCCCACATTTATCCGCTGATTCAAAAGTCTTTTGTCTCATTTGCTTAATTTTCCATTCTATTTCTTGATTTGTCAGCTCCATATATTGTGTCTGATATAATTTAATTTCTTTCAAAATATCCTGTGATTTTGGTTTTGATCTTAATTTCTTTTCTCCATCTCTTATTTTTTCCAGGATTCTTTCTTTCCTCTCATTCTGGCTTTTCTTTTTAATTACATTCTGTTGTATCAAAAATCCTCTCATGACTGCTTTACTTGCGTCCCAGATTATTCTTTTTTCTACATTGGTCCTCATGTTAATTTCAAAATAGTCCTTCAAAGTTTTCATAGCCTTCTTACAAAATTCCTCATCCCTAAACAAAGTGTCATTCATCCTCCATCTGAAGGTACCAGTTGTTGTTAAGTTCATTACCATCTTTACCGCGTTATGGTCGGAACAAGTTTTTGGGCAGATTTCCACTTTTTTTATCCTTGGCGCCGTTCCTCTAGTTATCCAAATTTGGTCAATTCGTGTCCAAGTCATTTTAGCTTCCGAAAAGAAGGTTCCCTCTCTTTCAAGTGGGTGTTTTATCCTCCAAATGTCCACTAAATCCATATTGTCAGTCATTTCAAAAAAGATTTTTGGTAGTCTTCCCTCTTTAGTAACTATCTGTCTTTGAGATTTGTCCATATTGGTTGAAACAACTCCATTCATGTCTCCCATCAAAATTAAATTTAAGTCCATAAAGTCCATCAAAGCCTCATGAAGTGTCTTAAAGAATTCCACTTTCCCCTCATTTGGTGCATAGATTCCCACAATCAAAAATTTTTCTCCTTGAACTTGAATTTCAACAGCTATATATCTTCCGTGGTCATCTTTGAAAATCAATTTCGGTTGCCATTTTTCCTTTACATAAATCACCACTCCTCTCTTCTTTACCTTATCTGAGGAGATAAATTCTTGACCCAGTCTTTTATTTATAAGTAATTTCCTGTGTGACCTCGTCACATGTGTCTCCTGTAAACATATCAAGTCCAATTGTTCTTTTTTCAAAATGTGGAAGACACTTTTTCTTTTCCGGGGGATGTTCAAACCGTTACAATTCCAGCTTAACAGTCGCAATGCCATGATGGGATTATTTATCTTCTCCTCCTACTGCCCCAAGTTGCTCTTCTTCCTCTGTTGGTGGTGTCCCTCTCAACCGTGGCTTGCCTTTGTCCAAAATTCCTCCTCCTGGGTAGTCTTGTCCTGATTCCGCCCCTTTATAGAGATCCTCTTCGTGTTGCTCTAGAAATTTATCTTTCTCCTCTACAGTCTTTATTTTCCTTTTTTTCCCTTTGTACTTAAAGGAAAGGCCTTGAGGGTATTCCCACCTGAAGGGCACGCTGTTCTTTTTCAGTAGTATCACTAAATCTTTGTATTGACTTCTTGCATCCAGAATATGTTTAGGGATATCTTTAAAAATTTCCACAAAGGAATCTTCAATTCGCAAAGTTCTTTGGTAGTGCAGATTCAAAATTTTATCTCTCTCTTCTCTAGATCTTAGCGTTACCAGACAGTCTCTTACTTTGTTCTTTCTTTGTCTTGCGCCCAATCTGAATGCACTCTCTATCTTAAATTCTTCTTGTTCCAGTTCCTGTTTCCAGAAATCGGAGAACTCTTTTGTTAGAAATTCCACTAAGTTATCTCCTTCACTCTCAGGTATTGCCCGGATCCTAAGATTCCTCTCCTTCCTCTGCATTTCAATCATGGACAATGCCAAATCATGTTCTCCCAATTTCCTAAAAACCGGGGAAAATTTTTCGTCAGTAGCCGTTGCAATTTCTTTGGCCTCTTCAGCAATCTTTCGAGTAGTTGATGCTTCCTCAAGTAATTTCCCAATTGATTCTGTGTTGGTGTTAACTTTATTTCCCAAATCAATTATACTTTTAGTATTTAAGTCTATTTTCCCTGATATCTCAGCAACAGTCTTATTTGTTTCAGCAACTTGTTTACTTGTTTCCGCTCCTTGCTTTTTTAACTGGTCCAAAGATTCATTGATTTTACTCAGTGCTTTCGAAAGTGCTTCCTCGGACATGACTTTTGTCTTTTCCTGTGGGTTAGCACTTGCTCCAGATGGCCCAGATGCAGAAGCCCTTCTTTTCATAAATGTGTCAATTTTGTATTGTCTGCCAGATCTCAGAGTTTTCTCCTGTGGCTCTCCTTTGTCTTGCTCATTTGCCATACCACTATCTTAGAGCCAAGGTCATTCCCACAGTCCGAATTCTCTTTCCCAGTAATTCAGCAGACTAAACTTCACTTGTTGCTGAAACCAACCAAATCTCCTCCAGGGGGCGAAAATATCTATTACTGTCCGTGCAGTTCTAATATGGAGGATTTTCTTTTAAAAAGAAAAGTCCCACAAGTTTCCAAGTCTTTGCAAAGGACCACAATGTTAGTTTCACCGGATTGAAACAAAGTCCACTTAATCCTCACAATTCCAGAGAAAGTGTATCTTCGTACTTAAAGAATGTCTCTCAATTTGAAACACCTCATTACTTTGTTGCCACAGTTCACAGCCGGCTTTCTTTCTCCGGCAGTCCGTTCCGGAGTCAAGATACTGCAATATATTGTCAATAGTTTTAACAAACAGGCAGGATTCCAACTCAATGTCTTTCTTTCCCCCCACTCCTGCCCGTGGGGGGAAGGTCTCAGTCTCTAACACGATGGATCTCTTATTCCAAAAAAAAAAAAAACTTCAAAGTTAAAGCTTAATAGTCCTCTGCTTTGATCTTGCTGCAGAGCGGGAAGGCAGACTTCCTTTTAATCCTTTCCCGTCTCAGTGTCCGAATTCAATTATTTAGCTCCGAATTCAAATTATATTGTCCTTCTCCTACTCACGGATAGTAGTCTCTTTTAGATCCAAATTGAAGGAAGAAGTCAGCGCTCTCCGTCAATGGCGACGCGGCTTCACTTCGCAGGCTGGGTACAAGCGACTCTCAGCACCGCGCCACACACCCGCTGCCGCTCCGGAGCCTTTAAAAAGGCTCTTTCGCAACTTCGGGGGGGGCGCAAAGGTGCCCGCCGAGTCTCCGGTTCACAGGCTTCGTGCCTGTAATTCTTAGGGGTCCCCGCTTCGCCGTAGCTGCGAGACCCGAACCCGCGAAGCAGATCTCCCTCAGGAGCACCGAGGGAAACCCGCCATTAGACGATGGCGCTAACCGGAAGTCTGCTTTCTTGTATTTTAAAAGGCCCTAGAAGTACGGTCAGAAACCCTCCATCTCTAGCCAAGAAGCTAGACATTTTTAAAAATCACATTGGAAAAAAAAACTATAGGAAGGAAGTATGTCACTCAGCCCCAGTGCTGATATGGCCCATAGCCACTCTTGCTGTCAACATGATATCATACATGCAGCAATTTCAATGTATGCACTACTTGAGGAAATGCAATCATGGAATACTAAGGACTGGGTGCTCAGGGAATTGAGTTTTCCTGATGTGGGGGCAAATAAGGGAATGAAGATACTTTGGTTCCTTTCCCAGCTACCAATAACCATATTCCTTGGTGCCAGGGCTTTTAAGTGGGGATGGCAATCTTTGTTTCTCACAATTAGACTGTTAACACAATTAGCCTTTCCTTGCAGCTATTCATGTCATTTCCTTTTTGCCCCAAGATGCTGGACCATGGGCCTACATGAGGCAGGGTTTACAACCACAGTCTGAAATGAACAGTCACTGTGCTGCTAAATGGCCAGAGCCTTCTTGACCAAAGGCCTTATCCAAACTCTGCCCCCCTGCCCCATCCCCCCCCCATTATTTCTGGTGCATGTACATTCCCACCCTTCTTCAGAAATCCCACAAAAGCGACTCCATAAGGGCCATCTTCTTATCAAGAGGCTACTCTGCATTTGATGCAGAACGTATTTAATGGGAGTGCAAGCAACCTTTATTTTTTCACCAGGGGGCACCCAGAACTTGTCTAGCAATTGCAAAATTGCTTCCTCTTTTGTACACCAAACAAATCAAGGCCTGAAGAATTACATCATATATCAGCCAAGGCAGCAAAATGGTTAACGAAGCTATCGGCTCTCTCAGTGAACAAGAGAAATGTCGCGATCTGACAAATTGTTTTGCATTCCTATTAGTAAAAAGCAGGATTTCTTTCAGGGTGTGTAGGATTTGGCCTTACTGTGTCTGAAAGAAGGTTAATTAATAACCTTGGCTTTATAAGGCTCCATTTCAGGGAAATTCTCTCTTTGAATGATGCAGATTTTTAAGTGTATTTGTGTGTGATACGTTCAGCAAATTCTAAAAATCAAAATCACCTTGGAAAAGAGGTTAAAATGCATTAGTGGCATTCAGTGAACAGTAGACACTAAAGTTAAGAGGAACAACACCTGCAAAAGGTCCAAGCTACACTTGAGTTTAGAGTAACTTTTCCCCCGGAGCAGTGTAGTGGGTTGGGAGTGTCTGAGCCGGGAGACAGGAAGTACCTGCTTCAAATCTAACCTCGGCCATGCATTTGCTAGGTAACCCTAGGCAAGCAAACATCATTTATCTGCAGCCATTCTCCACCTCAACCCCCCAAACGCAACCTGTTTTATGATCCACTTGCCCTGTTTTTATTTACCCATTGCTTTTCTGCTCTCATTTTACCTTTTCAAGCTGAAATAGTCAACATCCTTAAAATTTACACTGTTTAAATGGAAATGTATATTCTTGCAAAAATTAGGGGGTTTACTGCAGAATTCCAATACATAAATTCTGGCAAGGAGTGCTTGAACTCTGTTTCGGAAGGCATTTATGATCTCTGCATTAAAAAAACAGTTTTCCATGAGTGTATGGGCAGTTGAATGAATTACTTTAGTTTCACAACTCCTCCCTCTCATGAGCCTGTGAATTAATGGTATGTCTTTGGGGAAAGCAGTTTCTAAAGTTACTCATTCCTTACCATAATTTTCAGCTTTGGTTGCTAGCAGATTTCTCTCTCTTTCCAGTGACTTTCTGCAAATATGTGAGAATGATTATTAGATATTCTGAAAGTTGTGCAGTGAAATAAAATCTTCCCCACGGCTGGCTGAGAAGGTACTCTGGCACCTAGACTTTAAGGCCTCTGTGGTTATCACAAACTGTGTCTGGACTGTATCACTACAGGTGGGCACCACTCATATGATTATTTTTATTACATTTACATACCATGTTTTCTTCCAAGGGACTCAAAAGTGGTGTGCATGGTTCCCCACTCCACTCCTGTTCATCCTCACAGCAACCCTGTGAGGTAGGTTACGCTAAGAGATGGTGACTGGCCCAGGGTCACCCAGTGAGTTGAGGGCTGACTGGAGAGTCAAACCCTGCTCTCCCAGGTCATAGTCCAGCACTCTTAACCATTACACCGCACTGGCTCTCCATGCAAAAACTGACATGGCAGGGAGGAGGGCTCTAGCCTAGCCTGTTTTGTTTGTTTTAAATGCAGGGACTTCCATCATGTGACTCCCCCATCTGCAGGTCTCAAGTATATTCCGGGGTGGCCAGACTTCAGGCTTGTGGGATCTACTTTATTTCTGCTAGAACCTTTACGTGCCACTGGTAGCTTAGACAGGCAGGCTTACGCTAGGTATAAAGTACCTGGTCAGATCAGGAATTTGTGATCAGTAAAAGAAGGAAGCTCATAAATCCTTCTTGCTGACTGTTCTCCAATTGTTGTTTTTCAGCAATCAAATTCCAGTGGGAAAGCTTTTTAGGTTTTGCTACTGTTGAATCGTTGAGCGGCGGAAGCCCTTGCCACTCCGTGACAAATCACAAAGAGATCTGCCCTAGAAAAGATACCACTGGTTCTGCTAGCTAGGGATGATGGGAGTTGTAGTCCAACAACAGGGGGGACCCAACGTTGAGAAACACTGATCTACAGTATAGTGCAGATACTGGTTTACCTTATCTGCTGCCTGTGAGTTACCCTCAAGTCAGCTCCCTTCCACAGGCCTCTAACAAACTGGGGGAGGTTAAATCAGACTTTTGTAAATAACCCCACAAAAGTAACTAGCCTGCTGACAGTTGGCAGAGGAAGGACAGAGAGCTGCATTTCTGCACTGGATGCAGAATTTAGCCTCCCCACTTGTTTCCATGCCATTCCAGCTACTCAACAGCATGCAACTCCTGGTTGCCTCCCAAAAGAGTGCTTAAATACACACATTTCCTCATTAGAAAATAAATACATCCTCAGAGGAGGATCTCTCTCAAGGAAATATTATTGCCCTTTCTTTCCAAGTCTACTCATCTCAGTCAGAAATCCTGACTGCTTCATCCCAGATGAAGTTTCCAATCTGCCACTTCTGAGCAGAAAATTGCAGAGTCTTGCATGTTCAAGGGACATAAGCGCATCTGTTTCCCCACATTAGGTCATCTTGCCTGAATCTAGTAGAAGCCCTTACTGAACAGCTGCACTGCTTTTCCACAGCACATCTTCTAAGAAGGGGAACAAATCTACAGCTTTGCATTGTTAGCTGCACAACATGATTAATTAATCCATAGTTTAAAGCACAAGAACAAAACAAATTGCCTGAAAGTAGCACCTGCAGCAACAGTACGGTTCCAATAACAGCGGAGAAGACATGCAGCAACCACTGTGTGGCTAGAAATAAAGAGACACCAGCAAATTGGCTGCTGGTTCCGAGCAAGCCCTGTGGTGTAGTTGGGGAAGGCAGGGGGCCTAATAGGGTTTGTTTCCCCCAGAGAGTAAAGCATGAGACAGGGTGTAAATAGAGCCAAAGTAGACTGCAGAGCGAGTTAAGGGAAGAGCACAGAATGTGTTCATGTTGGGAAGGGCATGCGGAGAAGGACTCTTAGAAGTACGTCAAAGGAGGAAGAAAGAGAGACACCAGCCAGGGTGGGGAGAAATCTAGCCAATTCTAAAGCAGCTGTTGAATGGCTACTGTAGAAGACAAAAGGCTGGCAAAATTGCATTGAGGGCTTTGAGGATCAGAAAGAAATGGAGCCAACCTCTTAGCAATTTGTTCATAAGCATCCAAACTAGCCAGTCCCTCCTCTTGTTTGCTGCCATCCCCCTCCTTCTGGCCCAAGATTCTCTGGGTGGTCCAAAAAGAATTTATCAAGGAAAGGTGATAAATTAAGAGCATATTGAGGCTCAGAGTGCATCTGCACAGGCTACACCACAAACAAAAAGCAGCAAAGGGCAGGCTTCAGTTTGTTCAAAATTGTCTCCTTTTCAGAGCAAACTGTAGCTGGGGGATCTCATTAAATCTCTGCTCTGTCTCAGCAAACTTCGCCCACCAGTGGTTTGCATGAGCAACAGACACTTGCAGTTCCATGATGTATGAATGAGCTCTTTGAATTCCCACTAGTACCTTCCCTCAGGAGTCAGTTCTTCTCTCCGTAGCTTAAAATCCAACTCTTCCAAGTTCTCTCTGCACTGGGTCAGCTTCTCCTCCAGGGTATCTATCTGAAACACACATAAAACAACACCAAGAATGAATGACTAGACTCTTCACCAACCGCTCAAAATGCCCACCTTGGGTTTGCCTGGAGACTTGAAAAATGTTTCAGCTGTCCCACCCTCCAACAGAAAGAAGCAGGAGAGACAGCTGCAGATTGTATTCCCAGGCTGTTAAAGCAACAGGCAGAGCCTCTTGGTTGCTACTCGCCCCCTAAAAACACACATCTCTAGTGTCAAAAGCAGGGCAAAGAGGTTCACCTTCAGCATTCACCAAAAGCTGTATCTTGAAGGTGCTTTGTGGACACACCTTTGTGAGAAGAGAAAATTCCCCAACTTAGGGGCTGCTGCAGAGAATGAATGCCTTCTCCTGGGCTGCCACACCACCCACAGTGCCAAGCAGACACCCTCTGCCAATCTTGACACCCAAGAGGGTCTGTAGGGAAGGAAGTAGTCTTTTCAGGTATTTGAGCCTGAGTTGTTCAGGGCTTCCAATATAACGTAAGCTCCTTGAATTGGGCCTGGAATTGAACTGTGCAGCTGTTTTAAAATAGGTTGTATTAGATCTGAAGGGAACCTCAGCCAGCAATCTGGTGGTGAAGCTCTACTCAGCATCCCTTCCTGCAAATGGGCCTGCAATGAAGTTGGTTGCCGATCAGGGCTTTAGAGACACTAACTGGCACATGAGGTTAGTCTCCAGTAACAGGAACCGCAAAATCCTCCTTTTACAAATGTGGCAGAGAGACACTTAGGCAGAGGATACCTGAACAGCAGGGTAAGCTTGCTTTATGGTGGGTCTCCAGTACTGGGAAAAGTGCCCCCCCCCTTAGCAAAATATTCCAAAAATTGCAGTATCAAGGGACAGGTTCGCAAAAGGTCACTTAAGATGCCCAATTCCCAATAAAACTCAACCTGAGATTGGCATTAAAATGTCATCTGTAGCTTTTAAAAAAAAAGTTACACTAAGTGATGCTTTGTATTACACTGATAATTGCTCTGTAAGAAACACAGAAGACACCATTCCTTATCTAGCAAGAACAGATCCCAATCCAGCAAGGGGGAACAAGGCATAAAGAAGCAGGTTTGCACAAAGACAGAACTGATGGCGCTGAGGCTCCAATACTTCGGCCACCTCATGAGAAGAGAAGACTCCCTGGAAAAGACCCTGATGATGGGAAAGATGGAGGGCACAAGGAGAAGGGGACGACAGAGGACGAGATGGTTGGACAGTGTTCTCATAGCTACCAATGAGCCTGAGCAAACTGCAGGAGGCAGTGGAAGACGGGAGTGCCTGGCGTGCTCTGGTCCATGGGGTCACGAAGAGTCGGACACGACTAAATGACTAAACAACAAGAACTGATGGCAGTGCATATCTGGGTCTGCATTGGGATGATCGTCCAGGCTGGCCTGACGTTTGACATAAATGAGAAATAAACATTCTTTTCCATGGACCATGAGTTGTGTGTGACTAGAGCAGAATCAGGGCAAGAGTATTCATTTGCCACCAGTACAGATTGGGACACAAATGTCTGCTTCTCAAGTCATTTCTTTTTAGCAAAATAAGTACTCTCGTTGCACTTCAGAAGCAATCACACCCACACACCTGTATGGAGATCATAGAATTGTAGAGTTGGAAGGGACCCTGAGGGCCATCTAGTCCAACTCCCTGCAATGCAGGAATCTCAGCTAAAGCATCCAAGACAAATGGCCACCCAACCTCTGCTTAAAAACCTCCAAGGAAGGAGCTACTTAAAGAGCTACTTCCCATGTTAAGATTTAACATCACACCCACTGGCTTAAGATGAGCAAATGAACATTCATAGCCAACACTTAGGGGGGGAAAGGCAGCTGGAGCAAACCTTTGGAATGTAGATGTACAACTCCTTGAATTTTCTCCAGGAAATAAGGCACATTTGAGGCTATTTATATCTTAATGCAGCCATGTCTTCCAGAAAATGGAAAGTGGCCCAGTGACTTGCCCCAGGTGAGGCAAGCAGATTAACTTGGGCAATTCCGAGTCCCAAGCGGATACTTCTAACTGCCATGATCATCTTGCATTCAGCTGGAGTTGCGGCAGGAAGCAACTGCTGGCTGCTTAAGATAGTCATCTAATTAGTCTGCTAATTTATTTTCCAGTAAAGTGGAGAGACAAGAGAGGGAGAGGGAGCAGCTGAAGTGAAAGGGAACAGGTGATGAAGGACTTAGGAGTATGGGAAGAATGAGGTCTGAACAAAGGAGGCCCCTTAAGGGAAAAGTGCCTTGGGGAATCCCCCCCCCCCCCCGCATCTCATTCCGAGCCCAGGGGAAATCTGTTTTGCCACCCTACGGGTAAAGCATCAGGAAAGAGATTCCATTAGTATCTGGCAGAAACAATGTGCTCTTTGCGGAACATAGGAAGCAACTTTTCATGCTGTCAAACCAGGGGACCCATCTAAGCCAGTGCTGTCTACTCAGAATGGCAGCTGCTCCCCCAGGTCTCAGGCAACGAGGCCTTTCCCAGCCCTGAAGCCTGACATGTTTTAAATTGGAGTTGCCAGGGATTGAACAGGAGATGATCTGCATGCAAAGCCAGCTCTCCAAGCTATGGGCCCCTCCCCATACGGGGGAATTGCAAGGAGAGCTTGTACTGATGCTTGACATGGTTTTCCCATTAGCTTGTCAATCAGTACATGCTCCCTTCCCAATACCCCTTTCCAGTGCGCATGGTGTTGCGCACAAATAGTAGGAAGCCTGGCTAAGAGAAGCCATGTGCCCATCTGGAGCAGCCCTTCCCAGTAGCCCACTGAGATGTGCTCAATACAGAGGATGGGGAGACCTTCCCCAGTCCTGCACCAACTCTGGTTGCTCATCCCAGGGCGGGGAAAGAGGGAAAGGCGTTCCTTCGAAGAGTTGCACTGGGAAATCAATTCTACTGATCCCCTGATTAGCCACTTTATGGCTCAATTCTGGGCTAATTAGCAATCCTCACACTCTGCTCAAGGAAAGCAAGCAGCACCAGCCCCGGGCAAGGCAGAGGGAAGAAGGAAGGAATCGGGATGCTAGGGACCAATTTATGGCAGAAGAAGCAGACTGGTATGAGGAAAATAGTATTGGCCTGCCTTTCATATGTGTTATAAGGATTATTGACATTATCTATGGGAAGAACTTTGAAAAATTGAAGTGCAGTGTATTATTAGTCTGTCTACAGCAAAAGCACCTTAAAAACACAGCCCCCAAAACAGGTATGGGAAACCTTTGGCTTGCCAGGGGTTGCTGAACTACATCTCGCATCATTCCTGGTGACTGGCCATGTTTGCTGGAGCTGATGGGAGTTGTAGTTAGACAACATTTGGAGGGCCAAAGGATCCCCACACCTGCCCAGATAACATTACAAAAGCCCTGTAGGGTCAAACCAATGGTCCATGTAGCTCAGCATCCTACTATATGACTCTCACAAGCAGGGCTTGAGGGTAGTAGCTCCCTCCGTTGTTGCCTTCCAGCAACTAGTACTGAGTGTCAAACAGTCTCTGAAACTATGAAGCCAACATGGCTAATAATCTCAATTGGTCTATCCTCCTTGAATGTGTTCAATCACTCTTCTGCAGTTTTGCCTATTTTGAGAGCAGATGCATCCTGGGATATGTACCCCGTCTTTGGCCAAAATCAGAAACGGTTCACACAGAAGCAAGATGCGGCTCCCACCTCCTAGCAAAGCTGTCTCTCTCTCTCTCTCCTGGCAAATCAGCAGAAGAACAGGTTAAGCACCTCTCTTTATTTCAGCATTTCTATAGTGCTTTTTAGGCAAACCTCACACAAGAGTTTTCATTCAGTCGTTTGAAACAACATCCATCAATAAAAATGACACCTTTCAACAAAAAGACAATGAAAACAGAACTGCGGGAGGTTGTGAACCAGATAAAAACATCAGTTGAGACTAAGGCACACTAAGAAGCTGGAGTAAATTAAAATTTACCGTATTTTTCGCTCTATAACACGCACCAGACCATAACACGCAAGTAGTTTTTAGAGGAGGAAAACAAGGAAAAAATATTCTAAACGAAATAGTGGATATATGATTTTTGTGGTTCATGCTGTGGCCACAGACATGTGATCTGACAGTGAGTCTGGAGTAGCCCAATGCAAAAATCCTGAGGATCCATGTGGATCCATGCTTTGTAACCACGGAGGAGGGAAGGAAGGGGAACCATTGATCCTCTGCTCACGACTGCAGCAGATCCCCCCCGCCACCCGCAGGCATTCGCTCCATAACACGCACAGACATTTCCCCTTATTTTCTAGGAGGAAAAAAGTGAGTGTTATGGTGCAAAAAATACGGTATTTGCCTTGTGCTAAAAAGAAAGCAAAATCGGTGTCAGGCAAGTCTCTATATAGGGAGAGCATTTCAAAGATAATGTATTACAACAGAAAAGACCCTATAGCACAAGCCACCACCTACTTCTCTTCAAATGACCTGAAGAAGGACCCTCTGAGAAGAATATTAATATTCAGGAGGGTTCATAAGGCAAGAGACTCTACTTGAGGCATCTTGGTCTAGCACAATAATTTGGCCTCGAAATGGACCAGAAACCAATCCATCTGTTTTAAGACTGACAAGATCCAAATTGGTAGTCTACCCACCATATTGATTTTGTACAACCTCCAGCTACCAAATGGTCTTCAAGGGTAGCCTCGTGGACAATGCATTGCAATAATCCAAACAGGACATTGCCAGAGTGTCAATTATTGTGGGTAAGCTACTATCTTTTTGTCTTAGGAGAATTTGCAGATGATCCACTTGCAAACCAGATCTTTAAGAGCGAGTACAACATACCACATGTCATACTACCAATCAGCAGCATCTCCCATCTTGTCAGAATTGAGCTTCAGTTTATCCCAGCGCATTACCAATTCCACACACCCAGATCTTGTTCTAATGACAGGCCTTATAGAGTCCATGGAGGCTACAAACAGAACACCTTACTGTTTCAGCTGTGACAAAAAAAGGAAGAATGGGAACCACCATTGCAAATTTTATCCTGCACTTCAGATCCATTTTGGATTTTGAGATTTCTGAGGTGAGCAAGTTAGCTCAGGGACAGCCCACCTTTCAGCATTAAAGCTTTGTTGTCCAGATGACATACGGTAACTGAATATTTGTGCAGAAGAGAAGAATATGGGCAGATGCAACCCCAGAAGTGGCCTATACACGCTTTAGAGGTGCATGAGACTGATTGCTGAATACACGGCAATTCAAGGGCCTATTTCTTACTACAGTAGTAATACTCTTGCTGTAGATAAGGGGCAGCGGGAGAGTCAGGAGAGAGAGAAATGGACAGGGAGGGTTGGAGTAATCGGAGCATTTGGGCAAGAATTACCATTTATTCTCAGGGTTGCTGAGGATGGAACTTCCCAAGGATCTCATATCTGTACAAAAATCACAGACTTTGATAAACAGTAAGGCTTCTGCAAGATCCCCCAGAGGATGCTCTCCACAGAGTGCTCTTTGAAACTGCTGAACACATGAACCCTGGCGTAGATGGAAAGCATTTGCTCTCAGTAAGGAATGCTTAGAAAAGACAAGGCAGACTAGAAACGAGTGGAGGAACAGGAGGGGCAAGGAGGGGATCACGATAGATCATTCTTCCTGCAATATTCTTTTCCTGGCAGCTTCAGCCAGGAAACTATCCTATGCAAACCTACTCAGAGGAATTCACTCCATAGGGCTGTCTCCCAAGTAAGAGAGTGGAGGACTGTAGCATTAGTCCCTAAATGGGACATAAAGGAGAAGAATACGGAAAGTAGACATCATGATGATTCTCCCAAGCATTGGAGATGACCACCATTTTGGAGCAGGGTGAGAGATGAAAACAGATTTATGGGGGGGGGGAGGACTGCGTGTTGAGATTCCTGCACTAAATGGGGAGTTGCACTAGAAGACCCTCCGAGTCCCTTCCAACTCTGCAATTCTATGACTCTATGCTAACTTGTGTTCCTACCCTGCTTGCAATCTATTTTCCAGAAATCAAAAGGATTCTCCATTAACAAATGCTCAAGATAAGACCAGGCCTAGGGGTAATTATAGAAAAGCAAGCTATGATGCCTTTAGCTCTCCTTTAAGATGCCATAACTGATTAGAAAACATCCAGAAAAGGTCTTAGCACTCTTTCCTGGTACCTGGTGGGTTGGGATAAATAAGAAGGTGGAGAAGGATATTATTTGTAGGTCCCAGCTATTTGATATAATAGGTTTGAAAGAGACTTGGCCTCATGAACTTAACCCTCCCCCTCCCCCTTACAGGGTTTTAACTCTTTTAGACAGCCAGCTGTTAAGAAATTTAAAAAGGGACAATGACTTGGGGGCGTAAGTTCCTTTATATAACTTGATTTGGCAGGGCAAGTTTGGATAGCAGATTTTGGAATTCAAAATGATGCTATTTTGCCAATACAAATCAAACCTGAACCAGGAACCTTTCTTTTCAGCTACCTCCCCCCTAGTAATAGTCTGTCACTGACCACCAAAATTTGGTCAGATTTAACATCACTGCTGGAACAGATCAGTCATAAATTCCTCACAGCATTTACTTCTTTGTGGGGATTTTAATGCCCAAATTAGAGCTACTGCAGAGGATCTCTTGCTATCTTTAGGCTTAGACTTCATTATTCTTTGGCAAGAAATATAAGGCACAGGGCCTGAAATTGTTAGAATTTGTATCCCAACATAATTTATATATCCTTCATGGGAGTCCTGTAGACAATTTTAAGGGTGAGTATACTTATTTGAACAAATACGGTGGAAATGTTATCAACCACATTACAATCTCTTCTTCATTATTCACTTTTAACAATAGGAATTATCCACAAAACCACCATCTTGTTAAGCCATCTCATCAAAGCTATATGCACAGCATATCCTTCAGAAATTATCAGACTGATTACAAAGTAACAACATTACTCCTGAAAAACCAGCTGAGTTCAGAGGAGGACACAGTGTTTTACCCTGAACTGTATTTTAAGGATCACAGAATTTTAAGAGTTGGAAGGGACCCAAAGGTCATCTAGAACAGTGTTTCCCAACCACTGTTCCGCGGCACACTAGTGTGCCGCGAGATGTTGCCTGGTGTGCCGCGGGAAAAATTAAAAAATTCTAAAGATTTTTTTTTTTAATTCAAATTTTCGATTGGGGCGCCGTCACTAGATGACCCCTGGGGTTCCCTCCCTCCCTCCCGCTCTGCGCCTCCCTCCTCCTCCTCCTCCTCCTCCGGGGAGGCCCTTCCTGGCTCTTGGCCAAGGCTTGGCGGCTGCCACTCACTCACTCGCTCGCCCACCCGTCCCTCCATCCCTGCACCCGGCCTCTCCCCCTCCGTCCCTGGCGCGGGGGCTGCCGGGATCCGTAGTCCCCTCGCCCTTGGGTTCCGCGCCCGCGCGGGGTGCGCGAACTACGTTTCCCAGCGTGGCCTGGCGGGCCGGGCGTTTTGTTTGAAGCGCTCTTCTCCCGGCCATGGAATGAGCGCGGCGGTGGCGGCCGGGCGGGCAGGGGCTCTTCCGCACAGACCCCGCACAGCCTGCCTGCGCCCCCGCGGAGATCGGGCGGCAGGATGGAGCCCGGGGATCCCCGCGGAGGCGGAGCGGCGGAGGCGGAGGCTGCCCCCCAGGTAGGGCTGCGTCGGTGGGGTTTTATTTTTGCAATGCTGCATCCGTGCCGGAGGGGACGCATCGGACCGCGGGGAGACCCCTTGGCGGGCGTGCAAGGCAATGCATGCGTGCAGGCGTTGCATGGAGTGCAGTGCAATGCAATGGCAACGCGGCGCCCTGCATGCATGCATGCAACTTCCACCGGCGCTCCGGACTTGGCAGGTGAGGGGGGTCCCCAGTGGGTGGCAGAGAGAGCCGGGAGGGCGAAGGGGAGCTGGGGGGGGAGCAGCGCTGCTCCCCGAGCCGAGCCCGGGGGGAAACTTCGGCGTCGTTGCGCCGGGTGTTGGAAGCGGAGGCTGGCGGGGGCCCCTCACCTGCAAAACCTGGTCGCCTCTCATATATTTCGTGCATTGCATTCGTTGCCTGCTTTCTCCTCCAAGGAGCTCCCGGGGGCGCGCGTGGTTCTCCCCGTGTTATCCTCGCAACAACAGCCCTGCGAGGTGGGTCAGGCGAGTGGCTTAAGGGAGCACCCAGGGATTGTCCTGGCCAGGTGGGGTGATTTGAACCCTGCTCTCTGCCCGGTCTTCGTCCTCATTTAGCCCCCACATGTGCATGACTGTGGTTTTCCCCCCTCGTCTTGGCTATGGTGTGAGTCTGTGCTGTTAATTAATGGGGTTCTGCCTTCGGAGAAGATGAGCCAGCCCTCAAGGAGGTGATTATGTAATTTGCTAGCAATTCATGTCCCTCCCGGCGTGACGCTGCGCGCTGACGTCACGGGGCTGTAATGGTGGTGTGCCTCGAGATTTTTTTCATGAAACAAGTGTGCCTTTGCCCAAAAAAGGTTGGGAAACACTGATCTAGAAAACATACTAAGAACAATAAGAATAATATTCATGTGGCCTTTATTGATCTTTCTGCTACATTTGACTCTATTATCAGAAATAGATTGGGAGAAATTTCAAATTGCCAAAGTTGACTGCAGAGTTCTGCTACTGATCCAAGAACTATGCAGCAACACATAAATGAGGGTCAGAGTAGGTTTAAATGGTGGTATGACTCATGCTTTTAAAATGTCACGAGGAGTGAAGCAAGGTTGCATTCTGGCTCCCACTTTTTTCAACTTTTATATTGGCTATTTTGTGTCATATTTAGCCAATGAAAACTTCCCCCTCTACAGTAATTAGGAACAGAAATGTCTCAATCACGATGTATGCAGATGATTTTGTGCTACTCCGTTTCCCAATGGGGCCTTTCCATACAGACCCAAGAAATTTCTTTCTGAAACCTTTGTTCACACAAGCAAGCAGGTACACCCTGGCAGAAGTGGTTTGGTTTCCATTGAGTGACAATAATAGCTTCATAACACCCTCTGTGCACTGGCTGCAAAAATATTAAAATACAAACAAATAAAAACAGGGAAAGGGGATTAGATAAAATTGCTATAAATTGTTGTGATTTATTGATTTGAAATCAAGCTGGATTTGAGCTTGTGGATGTCTTTGGAAACCTCTCTCTTACATCATGGGTGTTGGCTCAAAATATGGATGTATGGTGTGCATTGTTTTATTGGTAACGTTGCTGTGGGTTTGTCATGGCCTTTGGCTAAAACAATAAACTTATATTGTATTGTAATACCCATTAAAAAAACATGCTCAGGAGCCCTGACTGGGCTACAGGCTTCCAATAAACATGCGCCACTGTTTAAGGATGCATGTTTGTCATTCAAAAGGCAATCTTTCTAAAAGGTGGGATTAAGAAAAATCAATTACTATTAAATAAAATAACATTCACAACATGTTCACAGCAAGAAATACTGGGATAACACCAATACATCTGCAGCAGACGCAATTGCCATATGAAGTGTGCAGCTAATCTAAAAATTCTTATAATCCCACAAAGGCTGGGACACAAGAAGGAATCCAATGGCATGGTATGTTGATTGTGCCATCAGGATAAGCATTTCAGCTTGCCTAATTATCAATCAATCAATCAATCAATCAATCAATTAGTATGCCACCCATCTGACTAGGTTCGCCCAGCCAATCTGGGCAGCTTCCAACACAACGTCAAACATTAAAAAATTCCTAGAACAAGGCTGCCTTCAGATGTCTTCTAAAAGTCAAATAATTGTTTATTTCCTTGACTTTTGATGGGACAGTGTTTGACAGGGCATGATGGAACAACCCCTCTCTCCTCCCCCTGCAGGCTATTCAGTGTGTTCTCCTGACACCCCACAGCCAATTTTGGGGGTGACAGGGGAGGGGGGAGCCCTGTTATGCTCATAGGATTCATTAGTTGAACCATAACCAGAGTTTCCTAAGACATATTTGATATCAAACACCACTCCAAAACAGTAAGGACTGTCCCCATAATCAACTCTGTTTTATGCCCTCTTACATTCCCCAGTTCAATGCTACAATATGCACTCTAAGGGAGGATGGGGAGCCCCTGCATACTTGACAAGCAATCTGCATAAAGTGCCAAAGCCAGAGGCATCCCCTCGTAGGAAGTACACCATCAGGCACAATGCCCACTTCTTCTGAAATTTGGAGACCTCCCAAAACACAGAGGCTTGGGGTTGGGAAATAGATGTCAATCCAAAGAGACACAGATGCTTATTACTGATATTTATTTATACTGTCTCCGGGTGCCTTAAAAACAGAAGGTTGGCGTTTTGATCTGGGCTGAATTTGCTGGTCTTTTTATTTTTATTTTTAACAAAATAAACCAATTTTGTAATGAGTTAATCAAACCCATCCCTCCTTGCTGGAAGGCTGCAAGCAGTTTTGAAGAAGTAGCATCCGGCCTCTATCTTTGTAAATTCCCTAATTAAGATCCTGGCACTCGGCCACATAACACACACACTGACATCCAATGGAGTAAGATAATGAGGCTTTACACCTCCTGACCCTCATTAAACAGATCAGAGCCAAACGAAAAGGGGGAGGGTGGCTTGTCAGAAAAAGACAAATGGAATCATCTTCCTGCTAAGCAGATTTATTTCAGTATTTGTAAGCCGCCTTTCGATATTAGCAAGGTGGCTCAAAACTTATTAAAAGATAAACTTTCATTATAAAACATTCCAAAATACAAAATAAAACCTACAAAATAAAAATAATAAACAATATAGCAATATTATAACAGCAACAGTGAAGCAATTATCAGAGGAATAAAACAGTGTATTTTACCAAAAAAAAAAAAAAAAGCAGAAAAACTAGAGAACCAAACTTTTTAAAAAAAAAAATCCAGTTTGATAAACACTGGCTATTTGTCATAACAGCTGTCATGAATCTCCAGGATCAGAGGCACCAGCCCACCGAAAACCAGTCACAGCCAGAGGGTTTTCATTCTCAATTTGTTTTGTGGGCTTCCTGGACGCAGCTAGGTTGGCCACTGTGAGAGGCAGGGTGGTTTTCTAGATGGACCTTTGGTTTGATTGACACAGCAGGTTATCAACTGTATTTACAGAAGATCGATAAATGGGGATACTTGTCCTATGTAACCTGCCAGCAGCTTTTCCCCTGCACAATGCATGCAGTATTTGTAAGATTCAAGAATTATAACAGGAGGCTAAAGATAAGTGTCAGAAAACAGCATCCAAAATGAGCACACTTTTTATTTCTCCATCTCCATCTTCAGGGCACAGTTCAGTATGGTGGTACCTTGGTTCTCAAACGTAATCTGTTCTGGAAGTCCGTTCGACTTCAGAAAAGTTCAAAAACCAAGGCATGGCTTCCGATTGGTGCAGACAAACCGGAAACAATAACCGACAGCTGCACCAGACACTCAGCTTCTGAAAAAAGTTTGCAAACTAAAGCATTTACTTCTGGGTTTGCTGCGTTCAGGTTGCGATTTGTTCGTCAACTAAGCCATTTGAGAACCAAGGTTCTGCTGTATTGATAAGGAGACCATCAGGGCTATCTGCTTGGGCAGTTCATTTAATTATGGAGACACTGTACATTTGAAGCACATATCCCTCAGCTGGGAACTGAAGGATAGACTATGGTTCCCAGGATTCTCTTTTGGGGTGGGGAGGGGAGATGTGCTTTAAATATATGGTGTGTACATAGCCTTTGTCTCCCTGAGTAATACATCCTTTTCCTATTCTACCATGCTGCCTCATAAAAATAGCTTTTGTTTCTGCTACTGGGATGAGAGATGTGCCGGAGTGAAAGAGCCACCTGCAAAATTCCAAGAAGTATTTGAAAATCTGGCTGCAACACTTGTCAGCGCTACTCCATTGTTCTTTTTTCGCAGCAGCCTAGATTTAAATTAGCCTGGTTCCTTAAATAGGGAAGGAAAAACGATCTACTGAAAACACAGCTGAGGATAGTGGAACATGCTGTCTTGGGAATTTGTAGAATTTTCATTACTGTAAACATCTATCAAGGCTATTAAGAGAGCCATTGGATCACAAAGAATAATGCCAACGTACCTCAACCAATCACCAGACTCTTGACAGGACTGACAGTTGCGAGGGCAAAGGGAGTCAAAGCCTGGAGGAAGAACGAACGATTTACCATTCTAATACTACTGAGTGCTAAAGACCTGGGATAATGTATGCAATATGGTGCTCTCTAGAGTACAATAGGGTAAGTCTCAGCCCCAAGACAAGTGGAGAAGGAGGAAGAGGAGTCCTGTTTCAAGTACTGAATCCCCCCTCCACCTTCCAGTTGTCTGTTCTTATTGAAACAATCCGCCCAGAAATGAGTGCTGTCTTCAAGGAAGCCCTAGCCAGAGCCAACTAGAGCAGAAAAGTACTACACACTCTGTTCCTGTTAGTGAATCTTAATACAATAATGTATTTTTGGTCACAATGCTTACATGGCCCACATGCGACAGCCTCAAAATCCTGCTGGCTGGTGCTCTTGGCTGGCCATACACGTTAATTTTTAAGTACTCGCTTATGATGCTGTCACTTCCTATTTCAACAGACTTATTTTTGTTTGACTGCCTTTTAAGAACACAGTAATTTTTAACCCCAAAGCGCCTTTAATCTGCAAGTATGAGGCGCAGTGTCTCCGCCGAATCCTAAACTGTTACGAAAAGGTTAACTCTAAACGTTAGTGCAATCTAGATTTTTTGGGGGGTCAATGCAAACATGCACCATCTATTGGTGTTAAAAGAGTGAGCTAAAGCCCTCAAACAGCAGGTGAATGCTGCTATTCTAAATTATCTGAGAATACCTATATGAATAAATTGTTGCTGGGGGAAAAAATCCATATTACCTTTCTCTGCATACCTCTTATTCCAGTGTGCAGAAAATGGACAGAGAAAGGTTTTCCTCTCTTTCTCAGAGCACTAGAAATATAAAAGATGCCAAGAGAATGAGATCAGAACAGTGCCTCCAATACCCATTTCAAGAGGATACCATGGTACCAAAAGCCAATGAGAGCTCTAGAAAGGGCAACAGGGTCCCTCTCCCAATAGAGGGCACCAGGGTGACCAAGGCAGATTCAGTTCCAAACCAGGGTCTGAACCCAGATTGAAATGGGTCAAGATAATCTGTTTCTTCCAGGAATGTCTACAGCATCACCACAACCCTCTTGAGTCCCTTGTTCCCCCCCCCCCAGGGGATATATGTATTAGCAGATTTGGGGGGCTTCAGCAGGCCAATACTCCCTTTCCCCCCACCCTCCAAACTGACATCTCAATATTTTGTACATATCGGAAGCTCACAGGTCCTTAACAGGCTATTGTTAATATTTTCATTAATTTACAAACTTATATTCTTCTGAATATGCAGAGGGTTCCCCAACTATGTAGAAATTTATCTTATTTTTGTGTGACCCAGTTTCACTACCAAACTGATAGACACTTGACCTCAAGTGCCATCAACCTACCAAGTGTGCACGGTTGGTGGAGGTGATGATTATAAGGACTACAGGATTGCTGTGATATTTAAGATACCATAGAATTGTAGAGTTGGAAGGGATGCCAAGGGTCATCTAGTCCAGCCCCCCGCAATGCAGGAAACCTGCCCACAGCCAGACACAGTGGCCCATTGTGCCACTGGGGGCTTCTGTATATATACTGCCACATGTTAGATGATAGTGGACATGAACCATTATTATGTTTATGTGTCTGACTACTCAGTGGGATTTGGCTATTCATGCTCTGTGCAGTTAGACCAAGCGACAATTAGGAGCCCATATTTCAAACAGTATTTGATATGTAATAAATTGTTTATTATATAGAGTCCACTCTACCAGCCAGCTTGAGCACATTGACACTAGAATTAAACTCAGATTTTAACCATTGTTTCTGGGTGATACAAGCAGAATATGCATTGAAGAAGGAAGCGATTCAGCTCACAGCAGGGCCCTCTGGCAGATTTCCATGCAAAGAAGGAAAGTGTTTGCCACTGAAGGTACAGCAGAACAGCCTGCGCCACTTAAGATTAGTGGAGCTTGAGGTCCTATATCCCAGGATTTCCCATTTGCCAACGTTTTGTTGCACTGCTCAGATCAGCAGATACTTTTGATTAAATCAACACATCATTGCCTCTGAACAGGGGGAGTTTTAATAAGCTCTAAATAACTGCAGAGACAGAGTTGAAGACTTTGCAACATGGGGAAACAACAGCAGTGAACAACTCTGGAGAGGGTAAGCAAAAGGGAGGAAGGGATGGGATGGAAACACTGAAAGGGCAGAACCAGCAAATTCTAGAAGTCATTTCTCATCCTGGCTTCTTAAGCTGGAGTTGGAGGGGGTGGGCAGGGAGGAAAGAGAGGGAATGGTGACTGAGCCAAGCAACATGGCGGCAGCGGGGGGAAACAGTGATGCCTAGTAACACTGGGGAAAAGTCCAAGGTGCCTTGTCACCCAAGCATTCAGATATTGACCCAGGCTCTTCACAACAAATGTTAGGAAATTTCAATATTTCTCCTCCACCCTTGGCTCAGTCATATGCAGTACTTTCCACATTATTCTCTCAAAATTATTTCACTACACAGGAAGCACATTGAACTGAAAGCCAAGGGACTAAACAGCAGAATAGGAAGGATGTGTAAGAAGTGAAGACATAACACCTCCAAGGCCAACTGCAAAGGCGGAGCAGATATGAACGGCAGCTAGCATGGCAAGCATCCTCAGAGATGGTACCAAGCCAGCTAGAAAAAGCTAGGGATCTGTATTCCAGTTGCACCATCCAACTAATACCACCACCTTTCCCAAAGAAGGTGAATTTTATACAAGGACACTGATAGCAAGCTAGGATAGTTATAGGTTTCTCCTTCACTCTTCTCCCACTAACAGGTGAGGGAAGGAGGGAGGGAAAGAGTTTATCAAATAAATTATTCTCCCCTTTTGCCAGTAATTCAGAATTAAAGTTCCAGCATGTCGGAACTAAGGTTCCAAAACCAGAAAACAGAAGTCAAATTATTTGCAGCAAAAACAGCAAAGGCTAAGATTTTACGTGGACTGCATCAGGTGCATGAAGTGCTATGCCGAGGAATAAATAAGGTGCAGAAGTGTTAAAGATCCTGTACTTGAGACACTGGTACAGTGATTAGACTGTCAGCCTAGGACTGGGAAGACCTGGTTTCAAATCCTCACTTAAACAGGAAGCTCGTTGTGTAATCTTGGCTTAGGCTACTTCACAGAGTTCTTATGTGGATAAAATGGGCGAGAGTGTGAGAAAACCATGTACATCACCCTGGGCTTCTACAGAAGGGCAACATAAAAGTGTAACAAGTAACCAATTTAGGATGCTAATTAGTATAATAGGCTGTAAAGGCCGTACCAATTAACTTTCTGCCTGCCACATTCTCACTACACCTTTTCAAGCTCTAGCCATACCAACCAGTGTTAGAATTAGCCAGGCGCCAGGCGCGTTTTGCAACTGGCATGTGTCCAATTGGGACTATGTGGAGATCTCTGGATGCCAGGGTGGCGACTGGGGAAAGCAAAATGTCACCTAGAGAAGGATCTGAATATTTTCCTTGAAGCTTGAATTCATTTTATTCTGGATTGTTTTATTTGATGTTTTGATGTGTTGTAAACAACCTTGAGATTTATTCTTAAAGAAAATAAATAAATAAATAAATAAATAAATTCAACTGCAGGTAAAAAATGGTGCCTAGACATTCCATTGTGGCATTTGATCAACACAATAACCCTGGAAGGCAAGCTAAGGCTAAGACATGACATGACAAGCTTACACCAATCCCTTTCTCCCCTTTTACACAACTATTCAAAGATGCAAGAGCTCTGCCGTTTCTTGCAGCTGGTCACCCTACCTGATATGTACCAGGTCCTAAGAATAAGAGATACAACACCTAATGTACAACAGCATACAGTGGTACCTCGGGTTATATACGCTTCAGGTTACACACTCCACTAAGCCAGAAATAGTGCTTCAGGTTAAGAACTTTGCTTCAGGATAAGAACAGAAATCGTGCTCTGGCAGCACGGCAGCAGCAAGAGGCCACATTAGCTAAAGTGGTACTTCAGGTTAAGAACAGTTTTAGGTTAAGTACGGACCTCTGGAACGAATTACCGTATTTTTTGCTCTATAAGACTCACTTTTTCTCTCCTAAAAAGTAAGGGGAAATGTGTGTGCGTCTTATGGAGCGAATGCAGGCTGCGCAGCTATCCCAGAGGCCAGAAGAGCAAGAGTGATTGTTGCTTTCACTGCGCAGCGATCCCTCTTGCTGTTCTGGCTTCTGAGATTCAGAATATTTTTTTTCTTGTTTTCCTCATCCAAAAACTAGGTGCGTCTTGTGGTCTGGTGCGTCTTATAGAGCGAAAAATACGGTAAGTACTTAACCCGAGGTACCACTGTAGTTAAAAGAGGCGTTTGCCACAGACACCCATCTGTGTCCGTTGCTTATTTGCTTACTTATTACATTTCGATGTTGTCTCTTCAGCTTTAAGTCGTAACATAGAGCTTGACCACTGAGCTAGGCATGCTCACAGGCACTTACAACAGTGTGGTTGGTTGAAGAGACGTGCTTTGGTCAACTATTCAGAGCAATCTAATATATCCACAATTATTTCCTGCAGACATCCCTCTCCACTCCTTACTTAGGGACTACACATCCAAGGACCTTAAGGCAGTGTGCGTGCTCCTCTTCCATTTTATCCTCACAACAACCCCACGGGGTAGGTTAGTGCAACACGCTTAGCCACTACCGCTCCCCATTCTAGCACCAATTTCTCTTCCCATCCTATATGCATCTCCCAAGGCTGACCCATTTGTAAAACCCGCTCCCGCTGCCCCGCCCCATTCACGCCCATCCCCTCTGCCATCCTTCACGGATTCTTGCCACGCCCTCAGTAAGGTGCTTCTCCCCCCCCAAAAAAAGCCCCCTTCTCCTCCTGGTTGCCCGGGCAACGTGCCGCTCTCCTCACCTCCTGAGCTACGCCCACGCGCTCTCCCTGCTTCTTAGGCATTTTCCCCCTCCACGTTGCACAGGTGGGCTGCACATGCGCACAGCTTTCCTCCTCCTCCGCCTCCCTCCTGAGTCAGGCGCGGGATGGCCACATAGGCTCTTCACTCAAGCAAGGGGGCGGGGATTCGAGTAGTCTCCTCAGCCATCTTTGCCCCGGGTATTCCGGTCCTTTCTCTCTCCCCTCTTTCCATCGCGCACGGGCACGCCGCCATGTTTGAGAAGGGCAAAGCAATTCTGGTTTAGTGGGAGACGTGGCTTAAGGAGAGGCTTTCTGTGTCTAAGGTTTCTGGCTGGCACAAGAACCGCCGAGTAAAAAGTTAGGGGTAGGGCTTTGAGATGTTACGCAGCGTTGCGTTTCGACGACTGATAGATGCTGCCGCAGTTAAATACCCCGAATAAGACGAATTCACTACTGGGGGAGGGAGGGCATGGCATGGATTGTTACCTTATTTCTGCCTGGCGATTGTGTTATCACCTACATCTTCCTACATCCCCCGCTATTAGTTTTATCTCATGAAACGAGAACGATTTTCATCTTTTAGCTGGCTCACTCCTTCATACAAAAAATAGCATCTATAATGTGTTACTAAATATGGTGTTGGGCTCATCTTTAACTCGGTAGCACAGTGTTATGTCCTATAATATGATCAATAAAGGGACTTTTCAGAAGTGGAATGTGATTGGAAGGATCTGCATACTAAAACTACCACAGTCTGCTTCCCGAGTATGATACACATCATGAGGGTTTGTGTCTCGAATATAAAGTTTTGCACCACAACTTGTTTTTTTTTTGGGGGGGGGGTCCACATTGGGAAGGGTGACTGATATTTGGAAGGTGCATTTCTGAGGGATAAGATTTGTATTTTAACGAGTATTAATTTTTGCACCATAAGGTGCTGAATCCAGGTTTAAAAAAAATGCTGTCAGAATGGAAAAATGCAAAATATTTTGAGGATGTGGTTGTGTCGTATCCATTTAAAAACATGCACATCCTTGTGCACAAGGTTTTTTGTGAGGTGTTGAGGGATGCTTTTATGGTCCCTGGTGGGGCAGATCCACACCATATATTTAAAATGCAATCAACGCACGTTTAAAGCACATGACTTCTCCCAAAAAAAATATGGGAAGTGTAGTTTTCTCACATATTTACCATTCCCAGTACCCTAAACATACTACAGTTCCCAGAATTCTTTGGGGAAAATCATAGTGTTATGAGTTTGTGGGTGCCAGACCTCTTTAATCCCTGGATCCAGCAAGAAGCCAATTAAGACAGCTAACTTCATCAATCCATTATTTTTAATCATGTAGCTGGAGAATAGTAGCATAGATATGGAGAGAGATGGTTGACATCATGTAGTGTTCAATTATTAATCATCAAGATGGATACCACTTTTACCAAGACCCATAACTGAAGTGGTTGCTGAACTGCCAATAATACTAGGTTCCTTAACAATAATTGCAGCAAGGTGAATGGAGCAAATAATAAAAAATGCTAATGACTAAAACTCCAGATGTTCTAAAAGCACAAGCTCACAAGACTGCATTAAAACTCTGATTTTAGCAGCTTCTTCTTCATCATCTTTTTTTTTGCTTCTGAGCCTTTAGTATGCACAGCATGCATCTTTCCCACCCCAAGTGCAAGGAAAGCAGAGTTCTAAACAGAATATTTTTTTACAAGAAAACCAAACTCCCCACCAACTTATAGCATATTTCTTATAATTTCAGGCAGCTAGAAAACCCCCAAAATTATGAGTCTTATAATTAAACTAGACAAGGAGGCACCTTTGGGTAAGGCTGTGAAATCTATCCAAAACAACACAAGCTGCTACTGAAATACAACCATTTTGTGTTCTTGGGCGGAACATAGTCATCTGCGTTATAGCGGAGGGTGGCAAAGCAACCTGAAAGGAAGATGAAGGCAACACAACTGCTTAGGGTACAGAAAATGAAGAGGTGTTTAGGCAAAGCGAATTGATAAGTGGCTTGAAATTTAACAAGGAGGGATGATACTGAAATGTAGTTCTTAAAAGAAGGTTGCACAAATCACTTTGCGGGCCACTTTTACCTGTTTATTAATTCAAAAGGGCCACAGTGCTATATCGCTACTGGGACAATGTCACATTTTCAACTAAGTGCTTAGGGGTTTTTTTAGTCCATTTTCTGTTAACTGAATTTTTCTCTGCACCAACATTTCTGTCAGCCTCCTTCATTCCTTTATTTTCTCCCTCTCTGTAGCCACAGTTCTGTGTGCTCTTCATCTGTTACTCCCTTTTACTCTTTCCCCAGTTCATAGGTCTCTCTACACCTTTTAAAATTTTCCCTTTTTCCTTTCTCTGTATTTCTGACTCCATTTCTCTGTTCATCCATAGTACTCTTTTCTCATCTCTACAGCATCACAGATCTCTCTACCTTGTATGTTACCCCACCTGCCTCTTCTCCGTTTCTCCACCTTACAGGGTCTCTTTGCCTCCCCCTAGGGCCAAACTAGGCAGGACTCAGGAGTTCACTTCAAAAATGCAAAACCATATCAGAGGAAACTGAAGGTGTTTAGCATTGCAGCAGGCAAGAAGTAGGAAGTTAACATCTTTCTCCTCTGCTGTGGTCCTGAGGAAAAGCCCTTTTCTAAAGGTGTGGCATTTGCAACAAGAGGGAATTCCCTATTGATGCGCTGGGGGGGGGGGTACTCCCTAAAGCCAACACTGCGTTTAGTAGAGGAATTTTCCTCAAAGGCTAGCAGGAAAACCCTATGCCTGTCGCAATCCCAATCATTATAATTCCTACCACCGCTACTGCAGCTTTTTGCATTTTTAAAAACCTGCATGTGAAATGGAACAATGCATTTAATGTCACATCTTATTTGAACCTTAGTCTCTCTTTTTGTTCTGTTTCTGTTCCCCTCTATAGATCTCTGCACTGAACAAGCAACAGCGAGCCACAGCACCAAATGTATTCTCTCCTACCAAAGCAGGACATTTTTTTAAACATATAAAATATGGGGAAATTTCCCCCAGCCCTCACAAATTCCACCCCGCCCATAAACGTAATATCAACCCACCCTTTTAATTCTGTTTGGATTTGGGGGGAAACAAATGCAGGTTTAAATGCAGCTCGCTTTCTCTTTGTCATTTAGGGCTTGCTGTTCTGCTTTAAGCAAAACCTGTACCTATGTAACCCCTATGGCTTAATTAGACCTGTTACTTTAAGGAGGTTCAATGCTTTCAAGCTCTTGTGTGCAGATGGGTGGGGAGGAATGGTGGCCTTTGGAAGCCATTTTGACTAAGAGCTGCAGGAAAGGGATTCAGGACAGGCCTGGCTTATCGAGTTATTTCAAAGGGTGAGTCCCCCTTACATTCTTGTTGTTATTATCTAGGGGGTCACTCAAATCCATAAGAAGAGAGGAGCATACTTAAAATAAATATGTGAGTGTTTTTAATTATTACAGTACTCTTGTTTCAAGAATATTCTAGAACTGAGAGCAAGGAGCTCCATTTCCCATCAGGCTGCACTGCTGGGGCTCTTCCTTTTCCACAGCAATTCTGCCTTTTGGGAGACTCTCTAGTTAGAGCTTTAAAAACCTGCATTGAATGATGTTTGAAACTTTGTTCCCACATAGACTTTTGTAAAGTCTAAGCCTAGGTGGCTGGAGGTGCAATCGTAGTGGCTGGGGAGAAAAAATATTGGGCCGGTTCTGGCTATTGTATCATCGCCATCCTTATAACAACCCTGTTAGGTGGGTATCGTTATCTTCATTTTGGGGGATGAGCCTGAGGAAGAGTGGCTTTCCTAAAGCCACCAGTAAATTCATGGCAGAGGCCAGATTTAAGGGGTTGGACAAGGAGTGTTCGTATTGAATCCCACCAGATGTTCAGTGAATGCATGGGGGGGGGCAGGATTTCCACCTTCTGTTCAGCATTAGTGAGAAAGGAGCTCAAGTAAACATTGATTGTGAGAGAGTGCTCATGTGAACACCCTCCTATGTGTGGGGCTTTGAACTCATATGTATTTTCCCTTACCAACCTGCCCATTTATTAAGATTTGAGGAAGAAGCTCTCCTGGTTATTCCCATGTTAAATGTGCTCACTAGAGGCTAACCTTTTTTGTGTTGGCTCCATGTCTGTGGAATGACCTCCCCACCAACTTTGCATTTTTTCAGACACCTGGTATAATAAACCCACCTTTTCCTGCTGGCTTTTGGTGGCAGATGGGTTAAGTTATTTGTACTGATTTTAAATTGTGCTATTTGTGTAGTTTATGAGAATTGTTTTGTTTAGTAGGTATTACGGTATGTTTTATTATCTTTTTTTTTTTTGTAAACCACCCCATTACCATTTTTTGTGAAGAACGGTATAGAAACCTCTAAATAAATGAACGACTAAGTCCAATTTTATTCAAGTCAGCAGCACCTGGAGGTCCTTGAACCAAAACCCCTGAATTTGGGTTGGCAGACAATAGTGGACTGTGGTGGTGGTGACAAGTGTAGTGTCTCAGTATGAGCAGTGAACCAAGTAGTCTTTGCTTCAAAGCTCACTTTAACCTTGAATTTGCTAGGTAGGCCTAGATCTGCCAGCTGTTCTCTTGGCCTCATCTCCCTATAAGCAGCATGGAAATCATAATATTACCTTATACTATAAGACTTATAGGGTTGTTGTAAGGGCTGCTAGGATGATGCACTCTGTGTACTTGAAATATGCTTGCTACATGAATGCTAGGTGCCACAGTATTCTTCTTGCATTATGTGTGCCATTTCATGTTATTTTTGCTGCCATGAACCTTTGCAACCTTGCCTGGGATTAAGGTCTGTCTGAACCAAGTTCATGATTTGAAGTATGATGTTTCTACAATCTGAAAGCAGCTGGAGGCTGTGGCCCTGTGCAAGCGTCCCTTGGAGTAAGTCCCATTAAATTCAGGAAGACTTCTGGCAACATGCATAAGATGGGGCTGAAAGATTGCAGAATAGTGGTAGAGGACTCACTACATGGAGCAGATCCAGGGTTTCCCATTTCTGATTTGTTTTTGGTTAATAAATAATGGGAAAATCTGTAGCATTTTCTCAATCTAGCAAAAGCTGGGCTAAAAGAAAATGCATTTTGGGGAACGCAGCAGGCTCAAAGCTAAAACCCAGCTGAGGCTCCCAGTGGTGTTTTTGAAGCATAGTATGCAGAGAGGGGCATAAAAAGAAATACAGTTTTGCTTCAGACACTATTCTTGTTTGTTTAGCTGAGTGTAAATGCAATTTAAAAATGCATAGAGGTTTGAATGCAGCCCATCTGTCATGGCTTTCGATAGGACGAAATATCCATCAATCCTGCAGAACAAAATTTCTGCCTTAGAAAAGTACATATTGATTCAAGGGTGACGGAGAACTCCCTTACCATCCCCTGTAAAACACACACACACACACACACACACACACACACACACACACACACTCTTTACAGTGCAATCCTATACATGTATGTTCCAAAGTAAACCCCAAGTTCAGTGGGACTTACTCATGTGTGTATAGGATTGCAGCCATTGTGTCCTATCTTGGGATGGGGTGGGAGTGAGAAGAGCAGGACTCTCTTGTACTTCCTGTGTTGCAACAATTCTAAAAGGGACTGCTTCTACAGCTGTAGAAATGATTAATGGTCTAATTTGGTTGTTTCTGTCACTGCCTCTTTAGGAGTCAGCAAACACTATGTTCATCTAGCCCAATTCTTTCCAGGTCAGCCCCAAAGTGGAACCTTTGCCCTTTGCCTGGGGATAACATGGCTCCTGTTGTTGAAATGTGTTTTTCAAAGTTATTCAAGTTACTGTTCATTCCATGACATACTAGTAAATAAATAGGTGGTGGAGGTATAGAGGTGATTATTGCTGTTTTGGTGCTGGGAAATACTTGCCTCTTTCTGTCTTGATTCTTGAATAATAGCTTGCAATTTTGTGGTGCGCAAGGACTTCAAATCCTGTATTTAAAAATGTATATATATACGACATGAAAAATGACTAAATATCCTCTGTGCGGTGGCAACAGCCTTCCAATGGCTGGTGTTTTAATACAGGTAGTGGAAGCTGTATAAATAGATCTGAGTGAGAAGAGGGGTGAGCAGAAGGATGTGTGATGGGATTGTTTTTATTGCCCTTTATATGGTTTTTTACAAAGCCAATATTCTGCCTGGTCTTCCCAGTGGTGTTGCTAGAGTTGGAACTTTGGCTCAAAGCCCTGGGCCTTAGAGTCTGGAGGCCCTCCAAATGACTACCCAGAGAACAGTAGTTTATGAGGGCAGCAGCAAACAGGTCTGACACCAGCACTGGGTCTGTCTGAGGCTTACTAGGACTGACACTGGTCACTGTAGAACCCTTTCTTCAATTCTAATCAGGGATCAGCTGGTCAGGAATGCACATTGTTACAGAAGTTTATTTTTTAATTTTTTTACCTTAAATACATATTGCCTTTTACTAATATAAAATGGTGCTGATTCCTAAGAGTTGTACTCAAGAGTACACACCTGTCAAAATTAATGGTCCTAAGTTAGTCATGTCTTATCATTTTTAGTGGATCTACTATTAAAATTGGGCCCAACCCAAAGTGAATGTGTTTAACATCAGGCCAGCTGAAGCAAACTTTATTTTTGTTTATTTCTGGAGTCATGATGATGCTATGATTTAAGTGAGCTTAAAACGTGAAATTACACATGCTCAGAGTGCCCCCTTTTTAAAAAAAATAAGGGCTGAGAAACTATTTTGTGGTGGTGTTTGTTTTTTTTTTAAAATTATTATTAAAATTTGTATACTGCCCTATACCCACAGGTCTCAGGACAGTTCATAGGATAAAATCACAATATAAAAACACAGAATACGTAATCAAAATACAGAACACGTAATCAAAATAAAAACAAGAACAATTATACCCACGTAGTGTAACACTAAAATGGTCTGCACATTCAAATTCCCTTTGGATCTGGTAGAAATGCACACAAAACTACAAAATTGTGAAGTTTGTTAAGAGTTAAACTGAAATAACAGGACGAATGGAGGGGGCAGAAGGTTGTTTCAAAAAAAATTAAAACAGTTTAGTCCGAGCCTATCTTTCCTCCTGCAGCTGCTTGCAATCAGCTTTGGGTCTTCCAGTGAGGTGGGGGACAAGGGATGGTATGGCAACAGTTCCCTTTTAAGAATTTCTGACCCAGGTGGGTCTTGATAGACAGCTGGCGTTGTCCAGGTAATCGCAATGCAGCCAGGTAGCTGGGAGAATGCCCAGGGGTCAGAGGCTGAAACGTTGAATGTGACAGAAGACTGGAGATGGGCCATCAAGAAAGAAATACGGCCATTCCTCAGCTCTTAGCTGTGACTCCTTCAGGAAGACCAAATGAAGAACAAAAGATACTGCCAATCTTCAAGTGGCAGGGGACCAAAAATGAGACCTGCGCCACAGGCAGGAGTGTGTGAATCCTTACCACCTAGCCAACAGGGTAGGTGAAGCATTTCAATCAGTTCAGGGCAGATGCTGTAATTATCTTTCTGCACTACAATCCCCTGTTCTTATAACTGTTTTGTGTTTGTGTTCTCTTCCGCTTCTGCTTTCTTCCTGTAATCTCGCCTGCGGCCAGCTAGCCCTAGCCATTTAGGTCCAGGAAAGAGTCTGATCACTGATTATTAAGTCTTGGGAGGCATTAACTCAAATACAGTTGCATTCCCAATATGGCTTGCCCAGGGCTATGCGCTTTCAGTGTGTCCAACGAGTATGGGAATGGCAGAAAACGCTATCAGAGTCCTGCAGGCTGGATAGCACTGCTCTTGATGTCCTCTCCAAGTGACATAAATATACAGAAGCCCCATGAACTCAGTCCCTGGTTTGTCTCTGTGTCACCTTCCATGCTTCCACCTTGACAGCTGTGCACAGATTTCCGAAACAGCTTGAGATTACAGAATTAATTAGAATTAAATTAATCAGTACACCCACCACAAGGCTGCCTGGTTCCACGAAATGAGCAATTCTCTTAAGACGTGTTTCCACAGCCAGGGCTGATGCTCATCACGCTTGTCAACACACACTTCTCATTTTGATGAGGTTTTGTCTCTTGCATGTTTGGAATGTGGTGAGCACTGAAAGCTTCTTAAAAAGATATACGGCAGGGATGGCCATCCTTGTATTTCAGTGGGGGTGGGACACACATCATGTTAGGAGGGGGACAATTAAAGGAATCAGAAGTATGGGCGTATGATGAATATGCATCTGTTTTTGTCTGGGACTCATCTGTGGGCGCTGCATATTCACTACAGATGCGCCTTCTGGAGGGAAGCCTCTGGATCCTCCAGAACAGATGAGTAACAACTTCACAAATGCCAAGGTTGCAGGTTCAATCCCCGTAAGGGACAGGTGCAAATCCCTGCATTGCAGGGGTTGGACTAGATGATCATCAGGATCCCTTCCAACCCCACAATTGTATGGATCCATAGGAAGAACCTTATGTCACCTCTGAACATTGTTCATGAGCCGCAGAGTACACACCATACACTGAAAGCACATGGTTTTCCCCAAAGAAATCTGGGAACTATACATGGAGGGTTCTGGAAATTGTAGTTCTGTGAGAGGTCAGCTACAGTTCCCAGAATTCTTTGGGGGATGTCACATATTTTAAAAGTATGGTATATATGCAGCATGGAAGAAAACCATTGCTGGTGTGGCATGTACGTTTTGTTCAGTGAGGGATTTTCATGTGAATTGCAAATGCGGGAAAATGTTTTTCTTAGGCTGCAATCTTCTGGACAATTAACTCTGAATAAACATGTTTAGGACTGAGCTGTTTGAATGACTTCGGCTATATACAAAAGTGCAGAAAATATACCTAATATATGTATAATATATACCAAATAGGATGAGGATGACCAGATAAGCAAGGGAGTTTCAATTTGCCAGTCTCAAGCCTTCCTTGCTTCATAGAAGCAAGGACAAATGGTCTGTCTAATAAAAGAAACAGCTCGGTGTCTGCAATCAAGTATGTGAATAAGGTAACCTATATTGGTATGTGATTAATTCTCCCACAAATGACCACTGGCACTGTCGTATTTTAAGTCAAATACTGAAGTAAAATCCACGAAAGCCACATAAAAGCTTCCACCCATCTCAGACTTTTGTGAATCAAATGGATGAACACGAAGCAGTGATCAGTTGTGCTTCTTCCTTGCCAGAAATCCAGCATAGCAACCCCTTGTCCAATTTATGCAAAAATAATCTCTCCATGCCAGGCCCTCTCATATGTGGATCCCATGAACAGCAAGTGATAAAACTGTTCCCGGACATTGCCGCTTTAGGCAGCAGGCTGGCTAAATGAATGCCCCTCCATATGAAATCTTGTTTATTATTAATATTCCCGTAGGTAGAAAAAACAGATGTCACAAAGAAAAGTTATAGGCTAGGCTTGTGCCTGATAACACTAGTTTTGGATATGTAGGTTTCCTCACCCCACCCCGGCTCCCCCACCAAGAAGCATTGAAATCTGAGGTTTGCGCTTGAAGTGATAGAGTCCAGGAATCACCGTGACACCTCCCCTACCTTTGGTGGAAGAAGCCTTGGTGTGGTGTGAGAGGAGTACGGCAAATTGGAGGACCAGAAGGGGCTTCTGTGCAAATGCAAAGTGACAGCTTTTTGCAAACCCAGGGTAGTTTTGTATTTCCTAAATGGGCCGAGTGATTACATCCTTCCAGGTCTCTTTGCTGAGCTCCATGGGAACGCATGGCTCGGCGCTTCCAGCTGCCTCTGATCAAGAAGTTAGTAGGGAGCCTGAAAATAGCATATTTCTCCTGATATCATTTCTCCAGCTCAGGATGACTACTACCAGAATGATCAACAGCGACAAACGTGCTGGAAAATGGGAACCTGGTGAAGAATGTTAATGCCCTCCAGTCCATGAAGCCATGGCAGGCTGAAATTTCACCTCCACCACCCACATGCACACTGACAGATCATTATCCATATGCCTGCTTGTGAAATTAATTGAGAAAATCCCCCAGCTAGCACCCTGCCAGAGCCCTAATGGAAAAACTCTCTTCTTAGTCAAGCCTGCAAATAATAGGAAATAATCTAGACAAACCTCCAGCCACTCTAGGCCCAGTCCTTATCTAACTAACTTGATTCTTGAGCAATTCTTCTTTCTATTATCTCTGTGCACTTACTAGAATAAGCTGCATGGGCATAAATAGATCAATACACTGGGAGATGATGGATATAGAATGTGCATTGTATGCTGTGTGGATCCTCCCTATCTCATCCTCTCACTTTATCCATAGGAGTATGCTAACTAAAAAACTATTTATCTGGCCCACCACCCATTTTCTGGGAGACAGCATGGTCTTGTGAATTTTTTATGGCTTCGCTTAGGTTGGAGACAATCCAAAGGTCAAACTCCACGCTATGCCTCCAGTCACCTTGCCAGTAAGCACAGATCATAGGGCTATGGTACTTTCTGAATCCCTGATCACCTACAGGGCACTAAATTACTGCTATTACGCTGCAATTTGCAGTACAATATTACTCTTTGATACACTACCTGCCTTTGTCTGTCTGCATAGCGGTGAGGACTGTATGCATTATTTACCAGGCTAAGCACACTGCTGCGGCTGCTGCAGCTTGCTACGGCACAAACGAGGAGAACTGGAAACTGGTTTTGAAAGCGTAAGGGAAAACAAGACATGGCGACTTGGCATCGCATCCTGTTCAAAAATAGTTTGCATCATTTCTGCAGCTGGCCTGTCCCGGCATGGGTGTGCCTGCTGGGACTTCTGGGAGTCATGGTGGCAAGCATCTGGAGGGCACCAGGTTAGCAAAGGCTGATAAATGGTGGGTGATAATCTTTCTCCTGGAGGAGTTTCCTTCCAAACCATTGGCTGCCCTTTGGGACAACCAAAGAAGACCCTGAATTCAATACAGAACACACTCAAGGCTTTGCTCATCTCCTGTACCCCACTGGGACCAAACTCGGGGAGTTCAGGCAAAGCCCAAAGAATGATTTAAAAGGCCTGCAGTGACTTATCTAGTGGGTAGGAGAGCTGGGAGGGGAAAAAAATATCACATCCGGCAACCAATGCACCCCTATTTCAGATAGTACATGGGTAGATAGGTTTTAAACACCTAGGACCCAAATTTTCATGCCCCCTCTAGCAACTATGGTAGCTCATTTAGCAGAAGTAATTTAGCATTACCCTGGAAGTGTATACTCGATTCTGACCAAACTTAGCCTCCAGAGTTCATGCTAAATGCATTAACACCCCCAAGATAGTCTTGCTTCTCTCAGCCACAGCCTTGGATTCAAACAGGGATCAGGCATGACTGTTTCTTCCAGGCTGCTTCCAGGTTTCAGATTCATGGTTGTCTATTGCTTGTTTTGCTGTTTTGTATTGCTCATTCATTGTTTTGTTATGCTTGCTTTGTTGGATGGTAGTAAACAGGCTTCTGCACTGGGCTGGCACCAGAGGTAGGGATTGCTGGGCCACCTCCCAAGGCCCACGCTTCTGCAAGGAAGCAATTGTCAGTCTCTGCTGCACCCTAGTCCTGCAGTTTTTTCTTCTTGCTATCGTCTGTTCACCTGCCCTCTCCAAGTAATTGCAGTGATAGAATGCTGCTCAGTTGACATTAATTAATTTAATAAAAGCATTTTTAATCCACTCTTCAGCAGAAAAGGCTCCCATTTTTTTTTAAAGGGGGGAAAGTTCCTTCCTGCTCCCAGGGTTGCAATCTAAAAGCCAAAACACAAAAAGAAAAAAAGATGGGGAGGGAGAGTTTAAAAAGCAGATTCAGGCAACAGTTCTAAAGATGCATAGTTCTTATAACAACCCACTGGGATGGAAACAGTTCAGTGAGAGGAGGAACTAAAAGGAGCTGGCAACTCAATATAGCCAATGGCGTGGCCCTGCTTCTCTTTTCCTGCTTCAGCCTGATGGAATTGCTGCCACTAGGTGATAGCAGCCTGCTGGAAACCTAGGCTGCAATCCTAACCCCATGTTCCTGTGAGTAAGCCCCATTAAATCCAACAGGACTTCTGAATTGACATAGGTAAAGGTGCATTGTAAGTAACCATCCTGGCTTTGCTGCCTGAACGAGTCTGCAAAAATGGGCTAGGGGACAGAGTTGTCAAGCCCCTGACAGGCCACAACAGCTAGTGAATTGCATTTGGCTCGAGTGAAAGAGGAGGTCACGAATTGTGCAAGTCTGTTTTTACCAGAGCAGCCTGTGGGTCCCAGTGTGCTAAAGGCATTTATTTGGATTCATTAAGTTCTCTCCACACATATACGGCAGCCAGACCTTATCAGTGCATACATAGACAAGGCCATTCTGGTATGTGCTTTTGATTCCTCGTGATGCTATTGCAATGCTAGAGCGTTCAAACGGCTCTGTACCAAACCAGTTAATCAGAGGGGAGCAAAGTAATATACAGAGACACAAGTACATAGAGTTCAGCGGGCTCCATCTACCGTGGTTTAGAATCCAGTTCACGGATAAGATAATGTTTCCTCACTAGCTGATTGTCAGGGGAGAGTAGAGTAGGAGGCAGAGTTGTTATTATTGTAGAGAGCCTGAGAGTGGAATTGGCTGGCACTTCAAGAGGCTGTACTGTTGTTTTCCCTGCTCCAGGCTGTGTTTGAGGGATTTGCTTGCTCTTTCTCCAACAGGATTCCTTGGCCCCATTATTGTTCCACCTCAGGAAGCAGATTGCTGGTTGCTTTTCCAGCTCATCCCCCAAAGCAGTCCTTAAAGGAGATGGGTTTCTGATTGAAATACTCCCCGTCAATTGCTGTAGAGATTCATCTGAAAGAGCATGAGCACCCTGCGGGTGAAATTGCCCCAAAAGAGGGGGGGTGGGCTTTCCCCAGGCCTCAGGCTTCCTCTGCCATCCACATGGCATCTGTGCAATGATGTATCTCCTCTGCGCTCACACCCTCTCTTCCATATGCTTTCTTGACTCACCCCTGAAAGCCTTCTCAGCAGTGGCCCCTTGCTTATGGAGTGCCAACCCAGGAGGGCTTCGTCTGGCGCTCACTTTAATGCCATTTAATGCTAACGCCTTTTTATTTAAAATTCCATGCTCCTAATGGCTGGTTTTATGATACGTGTTATTTTTTACTTTTTAATGTGATTGTTTTGTTAGTGCTGCTGTTTGTATCTGTGTGGAATTGTGATTTAATACTGTTTTTATTATGTCCGATCATCATTCAGAGAACAATTAGTATAGGGTAGCTATTATAAAGAGGACCTGAGCAATCCCAAAGTAGTGGTGGTGGAGGAACTGCCCCTTCCTAAGGCCTGCCAGCTCACTCAGCCAGGGTGAAAGGTGGCGCTGCTGAATAGATGCTGTAGCAGCCTGCTGGAAACGTAGGATGCAATCCTAAACCCACAGACCTGTGAGCAAGCCCCACTGAATTCAACAAGACTTAACTTCTGAGTGGAGCTGCAGATTTATGTTATCTGTATTAACATCCCTCTTTGGCAATGTCTCTTCAGTCACCTTGCTCAGCCTGTAGAAGCCTCAACTTATAAGGATAAGGGTGGGATGGGGTCCAAAACAAAAGCTGAAGTTCATCAAGGTGCCAAATGAAAAAAGAATGAGAGCTGGATCTTAGACCTAGGAGTTTCCAAACTCAGGAAATGCTTGGCGGGGAAGACCCACTGTTTGTGATTCTTGATATGTCCAAATGAGCCCAAGGGCACTTCCAGATGGCTGCTATTATCAGGTGGGATTCTATAACATACCGGAAAATTCAGGTTGTGCAATTAAAGTTGATCTGGAGGTCTTACACAACAAACCTGCTGCCCCCGAAAGATTGGCCACTTTGCAATAAAGAAAGTGATGGGGATATACATTAGAATACACTTGCTTGACACAGCATCGTGTAACATCCAGGCAAACAAATCAGAATGATGCTCACTAAACAAGTCATCTGTAAGCATCCCAATTTTCCACTGCTGGCTCAGGGACTGAGACCATCTAGGAGTCTGTATGGCACACATTTAGGCACAGATGCCTGTCCCTTATTGTTTCGGAGTGTCTTTTTCCAGTCAGGCCTTATGCTGCAAATGTGGCATAAGCAAACTACAGGGACACATTGGCATGGAAGGCAAGAGGTAGTGACAAAAGGTCCCTGTGTGAAAGGCACACATTTTATTTTCTAATTTGGGATTGAAGCTCTGAAAGGCACAAGCTAGTAGGGTTTGAATGCATCATAATGACATACAAATGAGCTCTCTTGTGCCAAAGCTTTGCAACCCAAAGAAAGGACAACAATGAGCCAGGCTAGTTAGCTTCAGCCTCCAATGGCCAGTCCTTGAAATGACATTAAGAGCCCTGCTGAGGTTGGGGGAGCTGTCAAGGCTTGGTGGCAAACAGAGCACAACAGCAGGGAAGCAGCACAGAAATGCGCAACAAGAGCATCAAGGCAGACCCAGCGGCTTTGTGTTCAGATCTGGATCCAGACTGATCGGGCCTGTCAGGGTTTCCTTGCCAAGCAGAAAGGAGCAAATGCTCTTCGGCTCTGTGGTGCCTGCATGCTGCGCTAGCATCTCCATCTTTCCCCATTCTGGTCATGTCTGAGCTGCCAGGTTCGTGCGTAGCTGTGGCTTCTCTTGCTGAACTGGCCAACAAGCCCACCTGCTTCCAAAGGCAATTCAGGCCCCAGCTTCCAAGGTGGCAACAGCGAATTCAAATTGGAAAGCTCTTGGGCTTGGAGCTCAAAACTCCGCTTTCAGGTTTCAATGTGCTGGAGGTTAATGAGAAAAAGCATAGCCAAAAATGAACAAATGTAGCAGTTGGCTGTTCCCAAACTGCTGAAGATGTGCAGAGGACTGAACATTTCCCAAAAGGATATCTGAATTCCACAGGATGTAAGGTGGAGGTGGAGAACCTTTTTCAGCCCAAGGCAGTGCAGGCTTCCCCATTTGGGCAAACATGGCTCTACCCTGCCAACCGCAGTCTGCCCTTGGTGGAACCGCAGTCTGCCTGCCTTCTTACTTGCATCCAGTCCAGGGTGTGGCACTCGAAATGTATGTGGCCTCTCTTTTTAAGAGACATGTGTGATGTGTAGTTGAAACTCCCCTCTCCTTTCTGCACATGGCTCCCTCCATAAGTCAGTAGGAACCTTAGTTTTGCCTTTGTAGCAGCTAGCAACTAACTTAGGTGTTGTGTTGCTGTTCATGCGTAAGAAAAACAACTACGTATTGAAGTTCCCCTGACTCTTGCTGCTGTTTGGGCAGACCCAATGCAAGATTTCCTCACACAGTGAGTACCTTTCCCAAACCTAAGGGATACTATAGCACTGGCTATTAGCTTCCTTCTCTGTAGTCTTAGAGTTGCCATTATCAGAACACAGTAGGGGGGTGGATGAGGGCCAGACTAGAATTAGTTGGCTCTGGTTCCCCATTCTGTTGGCCTCCTCTCTGCCTTGCACCCTATTAGACCTAATGGGCACCACCCAAATTGCCATTTGCTCCAACTGAGTTCTAAGAGCAGTTTTTCTTCAGGGAAAAGTAGCGGGACAAGGGGAAGTGTGGATAAGCCCTGTGTGTTTTGTGAAGAAGTACTTTTATTTTGTCTGTCCTGAATCGTCCAACATTCATCTTCGTTGCTTGGCCCTGAGATCTAATACTATGGGAAAGGGAGTAAAACTTCTCCCTATCCACTTTTTCCACACCGTGCATAATTTTTCATTCTACTGCCCATTCCTGAAAGCTCACGGTGGCATTCAGTTCCTGGTACAAAAGGCTTCCCAGCAAGAGTGCTTTGTGCGAAGCAGCTGAGTCTAGGACTGTTTGTTTAATTGCATGTGCTTAAGAAAGGATCCCCCTCCAACTCTGAATTTATTAAGCTGTAGAGCTGGCTTTTAAATTATTGAGAGCAATCTTTTTAATAGCTTCTGTTATAGCCCTTGAGTAGTTGCCAGCATCACAAGCAGCAGGGACACAAATATGCTGTTAGAACACCCTGCAGACGGACAATCTGGCAGCGGAGCAAGCTTGGAACAGCCATCAGTAGAAAACAAGCAAATGTCCCAGTGTCTGGAGACGTTTTGGTTTCCCTTGTTCCTTTCTCACCTTGCCTTAGCTAACGCCTGGGCACAAAATGAAGTACTCCCCTCCACTGCTCCACTTGGAGGAGGCAATAACCTGCCTCTGTATGCAGGATGTCACAATTGGGCAATTTTGGCTCTGGAAGCAAAGATCCCAGCTCCTTGCTAGCATCCCCTGCATTTAATGAACCAGAGAGGAAGGTATTACTACTAGGGAATGCACATCAACCCTTCAGCCTGAGGCTTGGGGTTTTCTAGCAGATGCCAGGAATCATGCTAGTTTTCTGCCGTGTAATCTCCTGGGTGTTAATAGTGTGCCTTTTTCTATGTGCCAGTTCATATTTCTCTCCTTTTAAAAAATCCATGTTGAAGCCAGTCTTGAGTTTCCAATTATCTTGTTATTCTTGTGCATTGTAGAGACCATGTGGATGTCTCACAGCACGCCTAAGTGACAACTCAGCTTTTCCTGGATCAGCAACCTTTTCCAAATATGTTTCTAGCATCATAAGTGGCTGCAACCCAATTGCAGAGCACAGACCTGGATTGTGTAAGGTTCTGTGTTCATCTCCTGACACCTCCTGTTAAAGGATCTCAAGGTTAGGAAAGAACCTTATCATAGTCAATGACCAGGGATGATGAGGATTTGTACACCTGAAAGGACACAGGTTCCCCCTCCTTGACAGTTCTGGGTTTGATAGTCAGACTCAATACAAGATATACTGAGAATATAAATATATATTTTGAAAGCATGGTTCTAGAACAGGGGTGTCTGACCTGTGGCTGTCCAGGTGTTGGACTCCAACTCCCATCAGCCCCAGCCAGCATAGCCAATGGTCAGGGAGGATGGGGATTGTAGTCCAGCAGCCCCTGGGAGGGGACACAGATTAGCCATCACTGTCCTGGCAGTGTCTCAGTGGATTAACTCTATATGTAGTAGCATACATTCATAGGATAACAGGTGCTTTTTAAATGTGAAGATGGTCATATTGCTTTTTAAAAAAGATTATTTCTTGACTAATTTCTTTCACAGCAGCCAAATTGTAAATAGCAGAAAATGAGAAAATATTAACAATTTGTACATGGAAAATAGTACAGTTCTCTAAACTAACTGAAGGTATGAGATTTAGGGACGGGAGACAATTAAAAGCTCAATTTGAGGAAGCGTGGCAACCTTTTATTGACTTTTTGAAGGTTGGCTATGAGATTAAAATTAATTACTTCTCTGTTGTATGATGACATAGTCGGTTGAATGGCAGGATATTACTGTATTAATTATTGCTACTGTTTATGCCTGCTTTGAGTCAATAGTTTGGAGTTTATTTAAAATAGGAATACGTAGGCTAGATTTAGGAACACAGGAACCTGCATTGTTGCAGTATTATTATCTGTGCAGATTGGCATTGGTTTTCCAAGGTTTCAGGCAGGGGACACTTCCAGCTGGAGATGCTGAGGATTAAACCAGGGACCTTCTGCATGTGGAGCAGATGCACTACTATTGATAGCTATGTTTCTTCCTTTATATTGTGTATTTATATTGATGTTGTGTATTTATATTTATGATTCTGTGTGTGTGTGTGTGTGTGTGTGTGTGTGTGTGTGTGAATTATAGTCCTTGTTTATTTGTATTGAATAAAAATGTACTCTTCCATTTTCTTCAACAATCCGTAGTAGGGCCTGTGTCATGGTATAGTAAAGGTAAATGGACCCCTGACCATTAGGTCCAGTCGTGGCCGACTCTGGGGTTGCAGCGCTCATCTTGCTTTATTGGCCGAGGGAGCTGGCGTACAGCCTCCGGGTCATATGGCCAGCATGACTAAGCCGCTTCTGGCGAACCAGAGCAGCGCATGGAAACGCTGTTTACCTTCCCGCAGGAGCGGTACCTATTTATCTACTTGCACTTTGACGTGCTTTCCAACTGCTAGGTTGGCAGGAGCAGGGACCAAGCAACGGGAGCTCACCCCGTCACGGGGATTCGAACCGCCGACCTTCTGATCGGCAAGTCCTAGGCTCTGTGGTTTAACCCACAGCGCCACCCACATCCCTGTGTCATGGTATAGAACTCACTAAATTAAAGATATTGAGCTGAATATAGAATACATAAACAAAACACACAACACAAAACACACGTTGCATTCCAGGATGTACATAATGCTTTAACAAAAGCTCTTCTGACCTTCCTTCAGTCAGTGCATGGCAGAGAGCATTGTCCCGCACACCCTGCAGTGGGGAAACAGCAAAATTCCATTAGTGACTCTGTTGTACCTACTTCTCTCTGTAGAATCACTCTCTTCCATTGCATTTGAATTAAACTCAGACTTTCTGCTTTTCCCGTTCCCCACAGGAGTAGTCTTCTTCTTCTTCTTTTTTTAAAGTAATTAATTTTACACACTTCAAACACGCCACACAACAGTAGACAAACAGCAGATAAAAAACCTGCAGTATGTGTCTAAGATACTAAATCCAAGAATACCTGAACTGTTGCTAGGACTCAGAACTTTGCATTCTCAAAGGACTGCACCAGCTCCTTGCATCTCCCAAATGTTGCAAAGGCTTCTTAATTTTCACAAGCCATACCTGAGGATAACAGTTCCATTTTGCAGAAGGGGGAAACTGATGAGAAGTACCGGTAGGTGTTTTACCCAAGCTATTGGAATGCAGGAATATGTGTCTCCTCCCCCAAGGGGTCAGATTTCAGTTCCTTTCAGAGTGCAAATTCAAAGATACCGAAACTATTGCAAAAGCAGAGGTGGCAAGAATAATGGACATAGGAAACAAAATCACACAGAGACACAAACAAATTGCTAGTTGTTATAAGTCATTTTGGTAACACGGGGGGGCTTCTTCAGTAGCAGCACTGGTGCTATGGAATGTGCTCCCTGCTGAAATACGCGGCATCTGCATTGGCCTATCACTGGCTTTTGAAGATATACTGTTTACCCAGGCACTTCTATATCTCTCAACTTTTCAGCTGCTGTATTGTTTTAATGTACTGTTTTATTGTGTATATTTCAATTATGGACATTTGTATTTCACTGCTTTGTATAATCTGGTTTTTACACATTGCAAACCTCTTGGAATTCTATTTTGGCATTGAGTGGTATATAAATAAAGAAAATTAAATGAAAATTAATAGATAGCTAACCTGTTCAGTATCATCCAGGACCTGCATGTCTTTGGTCTTGCAGAGTAACCCCTTTTTTTGAAGCAACCTGCTCCATGTCCACTTTCCCATCTTCCCAACATCCCTCTACATTTTTCAGTGCTCTCTGTTTTCCCTGGATCTTCTCCATCACTTTTTCCTTTTGTCTGAGCTGAGAGCAGTATTGCAAGTCCCAGGCCTTAAACAATTAACCAGTCTGCCTTCCTCTCTTGCAATCTTAAATTAGTCTTAACACTGAACAAAAGATACCAAGGGCACCATTTCTTTTCTTTTCTTTTTTTAGACTTCAGGTTATGTTGTTGTAATACTGTGCACTAAACCCCTCTACCAGCTGAAGAGCTATAAATTTGCTTTTAGACAAAGAGGATTTTGGTTTTTGGCATAACTGTTGCATAACTGTTTAGCTTAACACAAATCCAGAAAGATCCGACTTGAGATAAAGCCTTGCCCCCAAGAGCTGATATTTGGCATGTAAGCTATTTGTCTCTGTAAAGAAGATGACTGATATTATTATCTGATATAGTACACTCTTTATCTGAACACAGATTAGCATCTATCAGCATTGTAGAAACATGGTGACTGGTGAGAATGTGATCTGGGAGTCAAAAAGTCTTTGGATCAGACTAAACCTCAGCTACAAATTCAGTAGGCAAACTTGGCCAAAACACTATTCCTCAGCTGCCATCTGCAATATGAGGAAAATATTTGCCTACCTCTCAGGGTTGTTGTAAGGAATACTGTGAAATGTTCTGAACGCAAAAAGGATGTCATTGTTATTATATCTTCCCTTACCCTTTAGTGTCTAAATGTTAAAATAGGTCAAAGTGATTTTGCAGAACCTTAAAAGCTGGAAAGATGCAGGCCTTGGGAATCATAATGCTGTCAATAATTGCTTTATTCTTGGAACCAGATCCTGAATTATAGGGGCAGATGTCAGAGGGGGCTTGGTTTTATTTCCTTTTGGGATGGCATCTTTAGTGACTGTGATTGAAAGATTATTGGGGGAGGGTATTAAGGTTTTTCCTCTCATTCTCCACTGGACAATGCCTATGGACCTTGAAGGTACTGCTGTTGAAATTCCATGATATCACTGCTGAGAGAGTGCTTTTGCCCCAAATCACATACATGCTGTTTTCCAGGCTCACATATTTTCAATTTTCTCTTTCCCATTCAGCAATATTTAATGCCTGGGCAGACTTTACTGTGTTAAGCTGCAGGTACAAGGTCAGTCAAAAGGTGTCCAGGTGCCACTCTTTGAGCAAGCTGCCATCTGGCTTTGCACCAGCCATCTTGAAAACTTAATTGTTCCATACTGAAAACCATATCATTTAACACTGTTAATGTGTTGCCCATGCTATTTGATATCTATTTTGCACCAACGTCTGGGTTGTGTCAGACTGGGACGGGTGTCCCTGAAGCCCTACCGTAGCTGCATTACTGCTTCTACAAGGCATGATTAGGTCAGGACCAGCTTGTGCCCAAACCCGAAGAGGTCCCTGCAGAAGAGCAGCAGTGCCTCACTGCTAGATAAGGCCCAGATTGGGCTGCCACCTCCAAAGACTCTCCATAAAGGAGACTGTAGAATCAAAGGGCCTGTTGCTTTCAAGTGGGCACTCAACTCTGCTCCAGACCCTCCACTATCACTTCCAGGAGCAGAAATAATGGTGGGCCTGAGCCCAGACTAGAAGATACAGCACCCATTGGGGAGAACAGCATTTCCCTTTCCCTATGAAAGAGGAGGAGGAAAGAACTAGTATATATTCCAGATCAGGGCCCTGCTGATGCTCCAGGAAGAAGGGAGGCGGAGGCGGTCTGTCTGCTACCCATTAGTTGCTTGTGCAACATCACGTTGGATTCCTTGCTTCAGCAGCTCCAATCATTAGCTGGAAGCCGCAGAGTGGCATAGTGGAGCCACTGGCTGTTCAGCTCTTTCTCCATGAAGTTCTGCTGCACATCTCTGTGGTGGGCTTTGCGCACTGCAGATGACTATGTGCTTCACTCTGCAGCCCGTCTAATAAAGGGGTTAAACAGTAAATTAAATTCTGTTATAACTGCCTTGAGTAACACTTTCCTGAACGCAACAGCCTGACGACTTCCTGTATTCCCATACCTCTTTATACCTTTATCTCGACTTTTTAATTCCTGCTTTAAAATCTCTTTAATTAATACTGTCCCAGCAGGATATCGAAACTCTTCTGAGTTTAACCTATTACCCCTGTATATAATTGCCTATGGTAATCCACAACAAGCAGCACAGATACCTAGTTACTTGGGTAATAAACATCCTTCTTTAAGTTTCGCAAGAGGACTGTGTTTAGCTCCTCATTCCATTTTCACTGCACAAGCAAACAACCCCCTTGCTTTATCACCAGTTTCAGGGATGTACTATTCCCTGTGCACATGATATATTGCACTGGATTGTCTAGCCAGAGTTTGCCATTTTTTCCAGCAGTATAATTGCACTTCACAGAAAATAGCTTTTATTTGCGCCATATCCTGATCTAAGTTCTTCATGCTACTGTCCATTTTTCACATTGGGGATAGGGTTAATGACAGTGCATTATGATATAGCATCACTACCTATTTATGCGACATTTTACAGAGTTTGACAGGCAAAGACAAGTCCTTGTCCTGAGGCTCTTACAGTCTCCATTTGGATCACTAAGGCAAGGGAGGGAGGGAAGAAGGAAAGGTAATAAGCAAGAGACAGTGATGGGAAAGGGCAAAGCAGTTAGGAATGAATATGAATGAAGGCTGTAACCTAATGTTTTAGATACGTTTGAAGGACTAAGGAGACAGAAGAAAGACTTCATGGAAATGATGGGTTTAAGCAGTGCTTTTTTCTGGGGGGACACATGGGTATGCATACCCCTAAACATTTTGTGAATCTAAGTTTGGCCTCATTGAGGGGCAGTATTTCAATATGAGTAGGAAAATGAGAGTACCCTTAAACATTTTTTTTAAGAAAAAAAGCACTGGGTTTAAGGACTAATTGCAACAGGAGAGACATTTGGATCTCTCCACAGTATTCCAGCTAGATGAATGGAAATATCCAGTTGTGAGAATACAGGCTCACAGTTTGTATTGTGGTAAAAAAGGTAAAGGACCCCTGGACAGTTAAGTCCAGTCAAAGGCGACTATGGGGTGTGGTGCTCATCTCACTTTTCAGGCCGAGGGAGCTGTCCATAGACAGCTTTCCAGGTCATGTGGCCAGCATGACTAAACCGCTACTGGTGCACAGAGGACCGTGATGAGAGCGCGCGGAAACACCGTTTATCTTCCTGCTACAGCGGTACCTCTTTATTTACTTGTGCTGGTATGCTCTCAAACTGCTAGGTTGGCAGAAGCTGGGACAGAACAAAGGGAACTCGCCCTGTCACACGGATCTGAACCGCCGACCTTCTGATCAGCAAGCCCAAGAGGCTCAGTGGTTTAGACCACAGAACCACCTGTTCCCTTTTGTATTGTATTGTGGTATCTGTAGATGACAGGGACGTGGGTGGCACTGTGGGTTAAACCACAGAGCCTAGGACTTGCTGATCAGAACGTCGGCGGTTCGAATCCCCGCGACGGGGTGAGCTCCCGTTGTTCAGTCCCTGCTCCTGCCAACCTAGCAGTTCGAAAGCACGTCAAAGTGCAAGTAGATAAATAGGTGCCACTCCGGCGGGAAGGTAAACAGCGTTTCCGTGTGCTGTTCTGGTTCGCCAGAAGCGGCTTAGTCATGGTGGCCACATGACCCAGAAGCTGTACGCTGGCTCCCTCGGCCAGTAAAGCGAGATGAGCGCCGCAACCCCAGAGTCGGTGACGACTGGACCTAATGGTCAGGGGTCCCTTTACCTTTTTATCTGTAGATGACAGATTAGGATGGTTTCAGAGGCTGTGTTTATATCATGTTACTATTTTGTGTTCCCCTCTTTTTCCAGTGGTAGGATGATCCAGGAGACCTTGTGATGAGAGGCACCTGGTGTTGAGAGAGTAACAGAAATGTATGGCATCCTATATAAACTGTTCCAGTGGTATTCAATGCTAGTCCTACTAGTGAAGCTAATGGACATGACTAATTTAGGTGCATTGATTTTTAATGGTCTACTCTGAGTATGACGTAGCTGAATACAACCATTCATTTGCAAATGTACAGGATGAGCAGATGGGAAGCAAGTGCGCATGCACTCAGGCAGTCCTAATCTGAAAGTAGTCCAACGCCTTAGTATCCTAGATGCCACTTCAGCCAGCCAAAAATGTGTTAACAGTCTTCCCTAGCCAGCCCCAGACTTAAATTCAAGTCTTAACAACTCTGCTCTTCTATGTTCCACCCAGGCAGGTGGGATGTAATGGTATTTCCAGTAGTTTCAATTAGCCATTAGCTATCAAAGGCCATTAATCAGGACCTTATTGTTGTCTCTTGTCAAATGCTTCCCTATACAAAATCTGAGAGAAAGAGCCATTTTGTGTAAGCAAAGAGGATGTTAACAATACTCCTGTCTTCCAGGGATATTATCCATTTGTGCTTAGCACCTGACCAGATGTTCCTTTAATCTGCTTATAATACCAGTAGTAGTTTGCCAGTGAGTGCATTTCCAACCACATATGACAGTCCTGCATCTCCAGGGCTACAGCAAACAGAGCTGAACAAACCACATTTTGGCAGCTTAGTATGCTTCTGTGTCCCCACTTGCATGGCTGGAAATGACAAGAGTAGACAGATGGGTAAATCCTGTGGAGATGCACAGAAGGTTTGGCAAAGCCCCATGGTTCCACAGTACGTTCCACTTTTAGATGAGAAGAACAAGGAGTGTTGTATAGTAGGGGTGTCCAACATGGCACTCTCAAGCATTTTAGACTACTATGGTCAACATCTGTGACCATAGGACACACTGGGGCTGATGGGAATTGCAGTCCACAACATCTGGAGGGCTGTTTCTGTTGTATAGACTTCTTTGCACCAGGTCTGACTGTGGTTCAAAATCAAGAAGGCTAAAACATGGCACCACTTTCTTCAGATTAAGAGGGAGGTCAACACGGGGCATGGGAGAGCTGAGAATGGGAAGGAAACAATAGTTCCATCACTCCATTCTCTGCTCCAGCCAGATTGTCCCCACACTGGGCTAATTGAAACCATCTGCCCTGGGGGAAGGAAGGAAGGATTAAGGGGGAGCAGGCAACAACAACATCAGGACCTGCCCCAGTTAAATAGTTCTTTCCCAATCCCTCAGAGCCGATTTCCTATTTTATACCCTTTATTTGTTTTGCCATTTTAAAATGGTCTCTTTGGGTGCCTTGGAAGAAAGGTGATATGCAAATGAAATAAATAAATAACCATCTTTTAACCATTGGACAATGGTACAATTATAGGAATTATTACTAACGTTCGGCGCTGTGGTCACTTCCCTCTTTCTTAGGAAGCTGAACATGCAGGGAGATCTGGATTTGTTTTAGGCCTTCTCATAAGTCCCAGTCAGGTGTTTTTGAGATGAGAGAGAGTGGGGTTGAACAGGATAGCTCCATCCCTGTTTCTCTCCCTGTCACCCTCCATGAGCTGGAGAGGCAACTTCTGAAGCAGGGTTTCCTGGGTTTGAAACAGAGTGTGGGTGCTCCAGCTGAGCAGTCTCACTGCTGCAGAGGTTCGTTCCTTCTCCCTGTGGAGGGCGGTGGGAACAGTGACTTGAGGGAAGGTGGAAGGGATGGGGCGTGTCCCTGCTTGCATCCCTTCATCCAGTGGAAATGGAATTTGGCGGGAAGCCTGAAGAAGGCCAGAGACCTCCAGCATGGAACTAGACAAGAACTTGGGTGGGGGGAAGAAGAAAGAGATGATACAGCTTGTTCCCAACAAAGGCGAGCCTCATTGATATGAACAATGGTAATGTGTGATGAGATGTTCATGCAGAAGCTGCTTCATGGAGTGCAAAATGCTATCAAAATGTATCATTTAGTTTATGGTCTTAAAATTGGTTGGCACCAATGAGTTTAAGTGTGCGTTTTGTAACATTTCTGTAACCTTGACCTAACGAAATATGATAATGATGTCCATGCTAATGAGAAATTAACATGAATTATATTGGGCAGAGCCTTATTAAAGTCAATGGTCTGCTAAGCTAACTGGGAAGAGAGAAGAATGGCTGTAGCTCCTAGATATTGAACTCTCAATTGTTACATGAGGTTTATTAAAAAGTGACTATGCAAGGCACAGGTATATATTCTTGCCAATATGCCATTGTCCAGTCTAAAGCCACCCTAGTGCTGAGCCTGGAAATTCCAGTCTTAGGCCTGCTGTGTTGAGCACACAACCTCAGAGATGCGGAACCTGTGGTCTTCATAATGTTGTTTCTATCATCGCTGGCCATTAGTTGTACTGGCAGCAGCAGCAGCAACAACAACAACAATTTATTATTTGCACCCTGCCCATCTGGCTGGGTTTCCCCTGCCACTCTGGGCGACTTCCAACAAAGATTAAAAATACATTAAAATGTCACACATTAAAAACTTCCCTGAACAGGGCTGCCTTCAGATGTCTTCTAAATGTCAGGTAGTTGTTTATCTCTTTGACAGCTGATGGGAGGGCATTCCACAGGGCGGGCGCCACTACCGAGAAGGCCCTCTGCCTGATTCTTCCCTGTAGCTTTGCTTCTCACAGTGAGGGAACCACCAGAAGGCCCTCAGCGCTGGACCTCAGCATCCGGGCAGAACGATGGGGGTGGAGATGCTCCTTCAAGTATACTGGGCCGAGGCCGTTTAGGGCTTTAAAGGTCAACACCAACACTTTGAATTGTGCTTGGAAACGTAATGGGAGCCAATGTAGGTTTTTCAAGACCGGTGTTATGTGGTCTCGGCGGCTGCCCCCAGTCGCCAGTCTAGCTGCCGCATTCTGGATTAATTGTAGTTTCCAGGTCACCTTCAAACGTAGCCCCACATAGAGCACATTGCAGTAGTCCAAGGGGGAGATAACTAGAGCATGCACCACTCTGGCGAGACAGTCCACGGGCAGGTAGGATCTCAGCCTGCGTACCAGGTGGAGCTGGTAGACAGCTGCCCTGGATACAGAATTGACCTGCACCTCCATGAACAGCTGTGAGTCCAAAATGATTTCCAGGCTGCGCACCTGGTCCTTCAGGGGCACAGTTACCCTATTCAGGACCAGGGAGTCCTCCACACCAGCCCGCCCCTGTCCCCCAAGAAGAGTACTTCTGTCTTGTCAGGATTCAACCTGCGTCTGATGGAAGTTGGAGTCTAACAACCAGTGGAGGGCCACAGGTTGCCCATCCGTGCCCTACCTGATGTCCTCCATATATTTTGGACTACAACTTTGTTCAGCCCCAGCCAGCATGGCCAATGGTCAGGGATGATGGAAGCTGTAGTCTAAAACATCTGGAGGGCACCAAGTTGGAGAAGGCTGCTGTAGAGCACTTGCTTTGCATGCAGAAGATGCTGAGCTCACTCCCTGGTATGTCCAGGTAGGGCCAGGGAAGGCTGCTGCCTGAAACCTTGGAGAGCCATTGCAATGGAGACAATACTGAGCTAGCCACAAGGCAGCTATCTATATCCCATTTGTACATCAGCGTGATGATACTGAGGTGGAGCACTCCAGGGGCTATTGCCATAATTTATGAACAGATTATGCCATTGTTCTCACCGCCAGCCTTTGAGTGCTTTTGTAGCTGACCATTCCACTGGGGTAATCAGATAATCACAGAGCAGACTTCAGCGACACCAAATTGAAGGTTGAGTTCTGTTTTTAAAACACAGGCAGCAACAACAAAGAAGATAGCCTCAGTGACATTGCCGCATTTATCCAGTCATATTTGTGAAATAGTAGCTGCCTGTAATGATGACAGCCATACACTGTTGTTTTTGATGTGCCATTTGGAAACTGATCACTTGTTTCCCTTTAATTTGGGTTTAACAACTCAGCCTCTGAGAATGCTTCATCTTTATTGCCAGTAATGAACAGGTCTGAATACGGCATTTATTTCCCCCGAAAGCATCTTCTGTGCTGCAGGCTCGTGAAAAATTAGGCCATATTAATATGTTACAATTGACCACCTATAATAGCTCATGTGAGCGGCCTCCATAAGTAGCGCTGTGCAGAATGAGGGAACTGAGACAACAGCGCAGCAGCAACTTCTGCGAACAGAGGTTTTTATTTCCAAGTGCTCTGTGCTTAGACAAGACGTAGCTATGGTATTGTGAGAGCTCTTTCCTCTCACACTGTGGGGTAGCTCACAAGGCCACTTGCATGGACTGCTAAGTGTGCAAATAAGTGGCCACTTTCACTCTTATCCTTTCACCTGCTCTCCTTCTTCCTTAGCGATGCTACAAATTATCAACCAGCTTTTTGCTTCATATACCGGTACTTATTCAAGTCCACTGTGTATCCATATTGTGTATTCATTTATATGCTGTCTTTTTTCCAAGCTGCACAGGGCACTGTACATTGTTCTTCTCTCCCCCACCTGTATCTGTACAACAACTTGCCTATGAGAAAGTGTAGGAACCCAGTAGACTTCATTGCTGAGTGAGGAATCTGAACCCAAGACTCCCTAGTTCTCCTAGTCCAATGCTGTAACTATTGCACCACACTGACTCTGAACTGGATGGTGCAAATGAATGCCCTAGCCACACACTGATCACATAGCATATTCATACATTGTTGTCTGAGTACACTTGCTGTGCTACTTTCAGTTTACTGTGGCCAACCAAACTCAGACCCTTCTTCTGAGATTGCAGCGACACTGGACTCATCCACACGTCCGCTTGTGTCTTGCCTAGAAAGCATGGGTCTAAGTGGTTTTTGGCTTGGCCTGCGCTTTGTAGGCACGCTGGGCAGGCCCTTGACATTTTAGCACCTGAGGCAAACCATAGAATGGCACCCCCTCCCCACCAGGGAAGAAGAGGTGAGTGAAGATCTACATCAGGATCAAGGGGTGGGGAATGAAAATCTACACCAGGATCTGCTGCCCCTGTGGCGAGCATGTATCTCTTTTGGAATTGTCCCTACGTCCCCAAAGACGCCTTGAAACTGTGAAGGACCCTCTAGTAAGTTAAAAGACAATCTAGGATATCACCTCACCCCTGCCCTTGCCAAGTATTCTTCAGCAATTTTGCTGATTTATCCATGTAAGAACGACTTTTAAGGGCAATTTGTTCCCATTTGGTGCATGACAATTTATAATCTGTGTCCGCAGGCTGTTTAATCCTGCAGGTCTAATGTATGGTTCTTTATCATCAGTTAGAAGGCTCTATAAGTGAAATGATACATCTCTGTTCATTAAAATGGCGACTCCCGTTGCCCGTGATGAGTATGAATGTAAAACATTTTAGCAACCCATTTACTTTCCATTTTCTCATGCTCACTATCTGTCAAATGAAGCTTTAACCTTCTAACACTGAATCTTCTTGTGCACACCTTTTAATAACTTTCTTGATTCTTCGCAACCTCCCAAACGACAAATTCAAACACCTTCATTTCCGACTGCCTCATTTGAGATCCCTTGCCTTAATAAAGAAAATGTTAACTATGTCCCCATGATCCTGCAGGCGGGGGGTTATTGAGGAGGGTACCATAATAGTGTCATAACAGTATCACAGTGCTGTCATGTGCATCTGTGGTGCAGCCCCATTTGGAATACTGGGTAGTGTCCAAAAAAGGGTATCCTAGAGCTAGAAAAGGTGCAGGGGGGGGGGGAATTACCATGGGGTGGAAACAGCTTCTGCACAAAGAAAGGATTAAAGCATTGGTGGAGAATCTTTTCTTCTGTCAGGGACATATGCTGGTTGTCTGGTGGTGCTGAAGCCACACTCTTTTCTCTCTCTCTCTTTGCAACCTTTATCTCATCCTCTCTGTAACCACTTTTTGTCTCTCTCCCCCCCCTCTGCCCTTCTCTTCCTCCTGCTTCCTCGCCCTTCATGTCCAGCAGGCTGCTGGAGGAGGAGCAGAGTTCACTTGCCAGAGGTCTGAATTTTCCAGTTGCAGAAGACTTACCCTCCCCATCACTCTCCCTCCCCTGCCCTCTTGACTTCTTTCCTGAATCAAAACATTTGGTGTGTTTGTGTGTGTGTGTGTGTGTGTGTGTGTGTGTGTGTGTGTAAATACATGGATGATGACATGATAGAAGTTTTGTAAAATTATGCATTGATAGATGAATAGAAATTTCTCTCTCCTTTTCTATAATAGAATTGACTGGCAAAAACATTTGATGTATGCCAGGATTCACTGTAAAAAGCTGTGGTGATTGCCACTTTCTCCAGAGTCTCTGGAAAAGAATTAAGACAAATTCATAGCGGACGGGTCTATAGATGGCTATTAACCACGAAAGCAAAATGGAACTTCCAGACCCAGGCGCAGTATAGCACTGAATGCCTGTCCCTGGAAAGGAGCAAACAGAGGGATACCTGTTGCTTTCATGTCATACTCATGGGCTTCCTGAAAACATCTGGCTGGCCCCAACATGAAACAGGATGCTGGACTTAGAGAGGTTTTTTGTTTGATGCAGCAGGGCCCTTGTTATGACGCTCTGTTAACTTGCAACACAGAACACAAGCAAGCTCTACTGTCAAGGGCATCTCTGAATATAAAAGAGCCAGTCATGCTATTCTTGTCTTCGTTTCCTGGTTAAAGACGAAGCTGCCTTACAGACAAGGCTGGCCACTGATTTGTCTGGCCCAGAATTCGGCTGCATATTCTGCTCTGAATGGCATCAGCTCTCTATAGAGTCGCAGGTGGAGGACTTTGCCAGCCCTCTACTTGAGATACTTCAATCGAAGATAGCAGGGATTGAACCTAGGACCTCCTGCATGTGAAGGATGTGCTCTACTACTGAACTACAAGGAGCAAATGACGTTGCCTTATACTAACCACTGGTCCATCTAGCCCCCCCCCAATACTGGTTATTCCAACAGCTTCGTTTTTAAGTACAGATTTTTGTTGTTTTGTGTGTGTTCTGTTCCAAAACCCTGTGTGTGTCGGCTGAGCGCTCTGCCCCTTTCTACCCCTTTCCAGTACATCTTTATAATGTTTTGGGAATATTTCTGGGTTCGGCACTGTGCATGTGCGCGCGATCACACATCATTAAAGGTAAAGGGACCCCTGACCATTAGGTCCATTAGGTCCTGACCATTGCGGCGCTCATCTCACTTTATTGGCCGAGGGAGCCGGCATACAGCTTCCGGGTCATGTGGCCAGCATGACTAAGCCACTTCTGGCGAACCAGAGCAGTGCACGGAAACGCCATTTACCTTCCCACTGGAGCGGTACCTATTGATCTACTTGCACTTTGACGTGCTTTCGAACTGCTAGGTTGGCAGGAGCAGGGACCGAGCAACAGGAGCTCACCCCGTCGCGGGGATTTGAACCACCAACCTTCTGATCGGCAAGTACTAGGCTCTGTGGTTTAACCCGCAGTCCCACCCGTGTCCCTTACCACACATCATTAGGATGCGCCTAAACTAGGAGCTCCCTGTATGGAAATGCTGAAGATCAAGCTTTGGATTTCTGCATTCAAAGAATTTGCACTACAAGTGAGCTATGGCCTCGCTTTCTCCAAGCGGTGTGAGACTCCAGTGGTCCATGGTTCATGTTTCCTTTTGGAAATGAGGCACAGTGGAGACTGTGGTGTTGCTATGCAATATGGTTTATTTACACATATATATAACCTGAGTCTATGATGGAGTGGTTCCCAGCATTACACTCCAAGAGGGTCTCTCATAGGCGGAGCAGCCTTGGATCCAAAACAGAAATAAGCTGTGCATTCTGTCTCCTTTTTACAGCCTGTCACAGTTTTTGTCAGCAACTGCCACCCTAAAAACTCTGGCCTTTTGTCTCCTGCTAACTACCTCTATAGAGGAAGGAGGGGCTCAGACCCCTCTGCTGTCTGGCACAGAGTAACTCCTTTGTTTATCTCCCTGCCCCTTTATTTGCAAAAGGACTCAGCCATTCTTATGTTTTGTTCCCCTAGCGACCCACACTCAGCAAGCGATCACCAGGCTGGTCTGTCTTGTATTTTTAACCTAAGCACTGAATTCAGGGGTTCAATGTTTGGCACAGTTTAATTCCCCAAATATTGATTAATTATAACTTTTATTGAATCCAGGAATTTAGGGTGTCTCACACCCCACATACTCATAACAATATTCTTTTTACACCCCAAGTTGACTTTCTGCAGTGATATCAGAATGGGGAGCCAAATGCTCCCCCCTTTTTTTTGGTTATGTGGTCTAGTTGCAGACCAGCATGTTTTTGCAGGCTAGATCAATGTGTGTTGGCTGGCAATGTGACTACACATTAAACCATTCACATGACAAGCCGGGGAGTCTCTGTAGATGCCCACAACAAATTGATTGCAAAGATAGAATTTGCAATAGATAGAAATGTACCAATTCAGCCTATGAATGAGAGTAAAAGCAATGTTTAAAGAGAGATGTTATCACAGGAAGTCTTAAAGAGGGATTTTAAGCTTCATCAGGGAGTGAGCTCGCCTTGACAACTCCCTGTTCTCTTCCAAAGGGTAGCCTCTTTGCAGCTGCCATGTATGATGTGTATTCATGTTGCTGCAGCTGACCAAAATGCATCAAAGACCCCTGGCTGCGATAAGAACAAAGGTTATGAAGCAATGGCTTTGTGAGATTTGAGCTCCACTGGCTGGCCACTGTAAGAACAGGTTGCTGAACTAGATGTGCCATTGCCTTGGTTCAACAGACTCTTCTGATGTTACTAATCCTGAATGCATGGCTTCTGGGACTTCCAAGTTGTGCATCTGAACCATGGGGGACTACTAAGAGAGACTCCTCCAAAGATCTGAATGATTGGGTAGGGATATAAGGGATCAGGTGGTCCTTAAGGTATCCTGGACCCAAGCTGTTAAAGGCCTTGTAAAGAACATTCAGCCTGCCCGGTTAACATAGGGGCTGGCAGTGCAAGCTTCTAAGCAGTGGTATTTTGTGCTGGTGGTAGTCTATCCCCATCAACAGTCTAGCTGTAGCATTTTGAACCAGCTGGAGCTTCTGGATCAGGTGCAAGGGTAGCCCCATGTAGAGCACACTGCAGTAATCAAGTCTTGAGGTTACCTGTGCCTGAATCATCGTGGCCAGGCTACCCTATCTCTCCGTTTTTTTGTTTTTGTTTTTAAATGGGGAGAGTATGAATTTATGGATGAGTGAAAATGTACACATGGTAAGAAAAGTTGTGTAGCTCACCTGGAGCAAGGGGGCGGGGAGCATGTCTGATGCGGGAGCCAGCATTCAGGAGCGGTATCCTTCTGTCATGCAAACTGCGGAAGCATGAGGAAACCAGGCTCACACCTTGCGTAAAGAATCTGATGCAGCATCCCTTTTATAAATGACACCTGTCATCACCCTCATATTGAATTACTTTAAGATTCAGAGATGTGGGCTTTTTGGCAAGAACAATGCAACAAAAGGGCAGGGAAAGGGGATGCAATGTGTTTTAGGAGCCAGGAGCTGCGAGGAGAAAAAGATTAGAAGCAGTCTTGTGCTATTTGAAAAGAGAATGAAAGTCTGGAAAGGATCCATATCTTGCAGATGAAGGTCACAAAGGGATCAGTATATCTGACTCACTGACCTTCATAATACAGTCTATAGAGTTTTATAGAAGCCAGTCAGTTCCTTACTATTTTGATAACCTGATCTAAACCTGGAACTTATGGAGCTTTCTCAACATTAAGCAGCATCTGTCCCCCCCCATTTCATTTTAGGCCCCCCCCCCGACTTCAAACCCACATCAGAACAACATCTTTTCCTGTGGACTTTCCAAGCTATAAACTGGGAAAAGTGCAGCCCTGGCAGAGCTGTAATTCAATTGTCCCTGCTTCTGTAAGCTGCAGTTAACTTCTATTTCTGGGAAATTAAAAACATCACTATAATTGATCTGTGCTGTGTGGCCAGTATTGCCAACTTGCTGCTGGGTATTTGGGATAGAGTATACCTCCAAATGTTAGAAAGTTATCTATTTCTGCAATTTGGAGGATGATTGTTAATTAAGCTCTCTAGGAAAGCATATTGATTCAGCCAGTCCATGTCTCCACCAGGATCCATATGCAGTTGTGACTTGAGATTAATTCATCTGGGGGAGGAAAGGGGTGGCAGAGAGCCTTACTGGGGGTGTAAGGAATGTTCTACTTCAGATTCTTCTGCAATAAGATATTCAACATAATTGCTTGAAACAAAATGTATTAAAGGGAGAATGGACACCGAATTAATGCTGGTACAGAACTTTCCTACTGACCCAGTAATGTGCCCTATTTTATTGGAACTTAATGGTTAGTCTTGATGAATTTTCAGTGCTTGAATATCTTCTCTTGACACAGTTACAGATAGGTAGCCGTGTTGGTCTGCCATAGTCAAAATAAAAAATTCCTTCCAGTAGCACCTTAAAGACCAACTAAGTTAGTTCTTGGTATGAGCTTTCGTGTGCGTGCACACTTCTTCAGATACACAGATTCTCTTGACACATTCTAACATTCTGGTATACTCAGTGATAATTTGCCTCATTCCATCAAAACCTGTATTCTACTTATTTTTATTTAGAAATATACGTGTGTGTGTGTGTGTGTGTGTGTGTGAGAGAGAGAGAGAGAGAGAGAGAGAGATGGTGTTTATTTACTTAAGAGATTTTCTTACCTGCCCTTCACTGTAAGGTCGTAGGGCAAGTTACAACAATATAATCATACAATTATACAAGGAAAACAATTCCAAACAAAAGCAGCACAATATAGGTTAACCAAAATGGGAGAGGTGGGTCCCACAAAAATATCTTCACTGACAAAGCCAGGAAAAATAGGTACCTCTTCAGCATACAGTGGAAGCTATACAACAAAGATGCTAGACACACCTTTGTGCGGAGGACTCACCACAGTTTAAGGTTATACACATAAGGGGGCAGAGGGGCTAACAGGATTCCTTGGGTCCTGTGCACTGTGTGTGGATTGGGCCCCTGCATCCTCCAACCCCCACAATCTATTGGCAGGTACTACTGCTTATGTGCATCTATTGTTAGCCTAGACTACCTCATAGGGCTGATGCAAAAACAAAATGTGGTGAGTAGAGGATAATGTAAACAGCATTGAGTTCCTGGGAGGAAAAGCAAGATAAAAATATCCAGTGTTATTCAGCAATCAAGTAAATAAAATATGTGCAAAGTCAGGAAAAAAGCCCCTTGCCTTAACTGCTTTCATAATTCTGTAATTTACAGCTAAATACCAAAAAGTTTGTCAGCCCTGATAAATAACAACAGGTAAACAATACTCTTAAGTATGTGCAATTTAACAATTTTGGTGATTGAACTGCCAGCTCTCAGCCAAGTCTACCCCACAGGATTGTTGTGAATATAAAAAGGGAAGAGGGGAAGACAGTGTACCCAAGCTTTAACTCCTGAAAGGAAAAGCAAGGTATAACAAACAATAACAACAAACAACCTAAATGATCTAAGAATGTGCAGTTTCACAAATCTCAGCAAAACATATGCAAATAAAACCTTTTGCCAAGCTTGATAAACAAAAAAAGCAACCTACATGAATTTTAACTTGCTGCAGTTGAAGGATGCAACTTGTAATATTTTATGACTATATTTGCTTATTTTTGTTGTGTGGTTGCTGTATATTAGTAAATAACAGCCCACTGATGACTGACAGACTAGTGGGGACTGAATTAGGCATAGGAAATGGTGGGGAGGGCATTGATGTATCATCATTTTCTCTCAGTAGGAAGTCATTTATTTCATGGAAGTTACTTCTAAATAAAACAGACCAAAGGGAGCCAACTGTGTTTTATACTGTAAAGGCAGCATACTTGGAGAGCGGATGAAATAATATGGACATGGAGGAAAGTGCTTAAACAAACATATTCTAGCACAGAGTCAGACTATTCTCCTCTGCCCAGCATCAGTTTGACAGCAACAACAAAGAGTTTCTCCTCTTTTTCTGCTGTTCTGACAGTCCCACCTCCTGAGTCCCAGAAGGAGGTGGTCAGCATCCTTTCTCTGACTGCTAAGCAACAGTGATTAAGTGATTAAGCATCCCTGGCAACAGCAGCTTCTCTGTATCTGCCTCTAATGAGCCTTAGAACATTGCCTCCATGTTTTGCTTTCTAACTCTCTATATAACTGTCTGATTAACCTACCTTTAAAAAAAGGAAACCTAAGACACTAGAGCCTGTGCTGGCTTGAGACCTGGTACATGTGTACCCCCTGCAACCCTTGTTCGTGGCCTTACAACTAGGGAAGAAACCAGGCTTTTTTCTGGGATTCTTTTCAGTGCTAACTATATCCTGACCAACACATGCAGCAAAACAAAATGATAGGACCTGGAGGTGGTAGAGCAGTCTGTACCACTTCACACTGCAGGTGAAAGGGATGCTAGTGTTGAATACTTGCTCCTCCATGGTAAAACCTTCTTTTTTTTTTTTATAATAGTTTTTTTATTTGCTTTTTTTCCAGAGTAAAAATACAACATCAATAACACTACAAAAGCAGTTTTTACAGAAAAGAGAGAAAGTTATAAAAAGAAAAAAGAAGGAAAAAAAGAAAGAAAAAAGAGATTCACTTTTTCAAATCAATTTTCATAATCAACCAGACTTCCCCACATCCCCCATCCCCTGCTTTCTTTACAATAAAATAAACAGCAAATTAATACCTTATTTCAGTTGTTTTTGTGTTTTCATTTAGTTATATTATCCATGATTTATGCATTTCTAAATCTTAAACTTAAATTCTCTCATTTACCAATTTCAATACTGAGGCATATTTTTCCAAAGTACTTAGCAAACTGTCAACATTCATATAACTTATAGTGTTTTTGTAAATAGTCCTTAAATTTTTTCCAGTCCTCTTCCACTGCCTCTTCTCCCAGATCTCGGATTCTGCCTGTCATTTCGGCTAATTCCATGTAGTCGATCAGCTGCGAATGCCATTCTTCCAGCGTGGGTAACTCCTGTGCCTTCCAGTATTTGGCTATAAGGATTCTTGCTGCTGTGGTTGCATATAAAAAGAAAGTTCTATCTTTTTTTGGCACTCTCTGGCCCACAATGCCCAGGAGGAAGGCCTCTGGTTTCTTGTGAAAGGTGTATTTCAACACCTTTTTCAATTCGTTATAAATCATTTCCCAAAAAGCCTTCACCCTCGGGCATGTCCACCAGAGGTGAAAGAAAGTTCCTTCAACCTCCTTGCATTTCCAACATTTATTGTCAGACAAATGATATATCTTTGCAAGTTTGACTGGGGTCATGTACCACCTGTATACCATTTTCATAATGTTTTCCTTTAAGGCACTACATGCCGTAAATTTCATACTGGTGGTCCACAACCTTTCCCAGTCTTCAGACATAATGTTGTACCCTATGTCCTGTGCCCATTTTATCATTGCTGATTTAACTATCTCATCTTGGGTATTCCACTTAAGCAGCAAGTTATACATTCTTGAAAGCACTTTCGTCTTAGGTTCAAGTAATTCTGTTTCTAATTTTGATTTTTCCACCTGGAAACCAATTTTTTTATCTTTTTTGAAAGTCTCTAAGATTTGGGCGTAGTGAAACCAGTCTCGCACCTTTCCTTTCAATTTTTCAAAACTCTGCAACCTCCAGTTATCACCATCTCTTTCAATTATCTCACAATATTTCAACCAGCCACTCTCCATATTACGTAGTTTTATAGCCTTAGCCTCAACCGGTGATAACCACCTCGGGGTCTTACTTTCAAGTAAGTCCTTGTATTTAGTCCAGACAATAAGTAGAGCTTTCCTGACAATATGGTTTTTAAACAGTTTATGAGACTTTGCCTTGTCATACCAAAGATATGCATGCCACCCAAAAGCATTGCTAAACCCTTCCAGATCTAGGACATCAGTGTTTTCTAGCAGGAACCAATCTTTCATCCAGCAGAGAGATGCAGCTTCATAATACAGTCTTAGATCCGGCAGGGCAAACCCCCCTCTTTCTTTTGCATCTGTTAAAATCTTAAGTTTTATTCGGGGCTTTTTGCCCTGCCAGACAAACTTCGTAATATCTCTCTGCCACTTTCCAAAACATTCCACCCTGTCCACAAACCTTCATTGCAAATCTAAAATTGGCATTTTGAAAGAGAGAGAGCAGGGGGGCGGGTGGGTTCTATCCCAGCTCTCTCCCTGGTGTGCTAGTCTCACCCTTGCACTTAAAATTGTTCACACAGGGAAGCATTAAAAATATGACCCACTCCCTGCAGGTCTCGACCACCACATTCTGCTGCCTTGATTCCACTTAGGAACCAAAAGTAGTGGGCTGTGAAGGTGCACTTTGCAGCCAGGCCTGCAGGGGATGATTACCGGTACCTGGGAGAAATATTCTTCCTACACCCACTGAGGATTTCTGGAAGGTGAGTTAGTTCCCTCCCAGTTAGCTTCAATGGCTTGCACTAGTTGAGAAAAGGAAAGCAGGCAGCTATTTATTTATTTATTTATTTATTTAACATGTTTAATGATTTTCAGGCTCTTAACACTTAATTCAAACTTGGGCATTAATCTATCATGAGTGTTTGACAATTAATTTGCTATGATTCATGATGCTTTGATGTGCCAGAGTAGCAGGATGGGCAGGCGAAAATATTTTTGGAGAGGCACCTGTTACACCTTGCCTCCACTCCCCAGCATTCCCTACCTATATTAAGAAGAAATCTGACACACTTTCTCTGTGCATCTTATCTGTCAGTGTCACTATGCAGTCCCAGGAGTATGCCTTTTTCCAGTGTAAATATGATCTTAGATTGCCATTCCTCTTTATAACGCTATATAATTTTAACAGACCCTTTTTTCTTCGATGGAACTTTTTGACAGCCCTCGATGCCTTTTCTGTAACAAAAATGGAGAAATTTGAAATTCTAAAAATGATCTATTCTGAGTGGGTTCAAAGGGTATCTTTTACTGCACCCTTTTTATTTGACACAAATTGCCATATAGTGAACCATACTAACCCCATCAATTTCCAGGCTGGCAGATAGAGGGAGAGATAGTCCTTCAAGTATTTAGGATCCAATCGTTCATTTATATGTTCACATCAAAATCTCAGGTTGTGCCCAGTAGCACATTGGCAGCCAGTGCAGAATGGGTGTTGTCTTCCATGATAGCCCCATATTTACTTTTGAGTAAACATGCATAGGATTTTGTGGATAGTGCCGTTACATAGTTTAGTCACTAGATGGTACTGGTCTTAGTTGTATCAGGCTGGAGCTAGGAGTTTCCTTGTCTCATTTAAGAGAGAGAAATAAAGTTCTTGTCTAGCTTTCTGGTGGGTGTGTCCTCTAAGCTTTCTGTGACAGGATGGGCCATGTCTTTCTTGTCTAGGATTTCACAGAATCATAGATTTGTAGGGTTGGAAGGGGCCCTGAGGACCATCTAGTCCAACCACCTGCAGTGCAGGAATATGCAGCTGTCCCCTACAGGGATTGAACCTGCAACTTGGTGTGATCAGCATCGCACTCTAACCAACTGAGCTATCATTTCTTCCAAAGTTAGCAGATCAATGTGCAAAAGCACTAAACATGTCTGATACAGGAACAGAGGCAGACCAGGAAGCATCTTTCCTGAGCTCTAGACTAGTCGGCATTCATCATGCAGTACCTGTGCACATTGCTGCCTCCCTACCCTTTTTTCTCAGTCTGCAAATTTGTAAATAAATGGATTTTCACAGGCACCATAAGGCTGTGCTGCTCTTTCTCCCTGAAGGATCCTCTAAAGGCTGCCCTGCTTGGGAGTGGGGGTAGGAGAAAATGTCGGGTTCAATAAAGGATAACATCTTTCTAATCCTGTTGGACCAGCAGAGCAATTACATCCTCCAGTCTTCTGATTGAGACAGGCACAGTACGCCATGTAGGACCCAACATGATAATAAGATAATGCCCTTATAGTTGGGCTTACCACCTTGGTAGTGGCACAGCTCCTATTCAAGAGGTACAATGACAGGCCAAAACTCAACAGGTCAAGCTTGAATAATTCACACCTTTATTTTGGGGGAAGCTGCTAAGGGGACTGACTGCCTTTGACAAAATTTTCTGGAACTTCAAGAGTATTGCTGCTTGGCTGCTAGCTGGAATGAGCTCTAAGGTTGTAATTGGCTCAAGGTGACCCTGTTTTTATCTGAGAAATATTGGAGGGTATGTAGTTCGGTTAGTGCAAGCATTTCTGATCACCAGACTGAACAATCACCTTAGTGTAGCTCTGAATTCCACCCAACACCTATTTGTCTGTCTATCAAAATGTATTTGGTAGCAATCCTAAGAAATGTAGGCTGACAGTTCATGGTTTTGCAACATTTATGGATCAAGACATATGGCAAACTCTAAATATTCAAAGCTTATTGGAGCTGTCTAATTAGAAACGGGATCTCCTTTTGGCTGTTCATCTTAATGTGGCTTTCCTCTTAAACAGCTGATCCTGAGCACCAACCAAAGACAATATTTGACTGGGGTGACTTTATCCTGGTTCAGCCAACCCAGTATTCCCACAGAAAGCATCTACCGTAACATTTCTGCTAGGATCCAGGGGGCTGAAGTGTACATTTCAAATCTCCCTTTACAAACACACACACACACAACAACAACTCACTTGCTCAGTCTAACCCTCTGGTACATGGAATGCAGAAAACAAGCTCGAATCTCACCTTTTCTAATTACCGCTCTGTGCTTTTGAGCTTGTGATCTGTCTCTCACATTGCTGGCTGCCACAAAAAGGTGGTGATCTGAAACGGTGATGTATATTGAAAGGGTGTCACCCGGCCTCCTTGCCGTTGCTGCTGTCACTTCTGTTCATTAACAAGGCTGTAGTTCTCTCACGTTAGCAGTAGATGCTGCTGCATGCCTGCTGTCATGCGGTGACAATGATGGAGGCCTACGCTCCTGGCAATGCCATACCCAGAGTGAAACTACACTTTCAAGACAATCTCCTTCTCCTGTGCCTCTGAAAAGCAAGGATGCAGATGCTGGAGTCTTAGGAAGGTCTTATTGTCTACTTGTTGAGTCCATAAGGTTCATCTACCTCTAGAGTATCAGGGATGCTATCTGTTCATAATGTTTATTGATTGTTCTTATCTCAAGAATAAGTTGAAAACTTCTCATGGATGGACTTTTTTTGGACGTTTGTTAGCAGAAGTAAATTTTACAGTGATGACAAACTACATGGATGAAGGATAAGTTTGGGATCATTTGCACTTTCCAGAACAATACGCAAATTGAAGTGCAGGTAGCCTTTCATATTTAATAATGCAAGTCATGTATAATACAGGTTACAATGCAGTCATGACTATTCTGTTATTGCAGTCTCTTGATGTCCTACACATTTTGCCCCTTTCATAGATTGCTAAACTCAGGGAAGTTAACCCTATTGCAGTAGTGGATGGCAAAGTGGGCAGCTACTGCTCAGCTGATTTCCCATCAATTGTATCACTGCTGCTTGCCAGGAAGTAGAAGGGGAGGGAGGAAATGGTGACAAGATGAGCATGGTGCAAACACACCAGCAGAGTCAATCTGGGCCTCTGGCCAGTGTGTTTGCCCTGCACCAGTCTCCCTGCCACTTCACTCCTTCCCCTCTACCTTCTAGTAAGCAACAGCAATGCAACTGAGCAGAGGTGAGGTGAGCAGTGCTGCGCCATCGTTCTGTCCGCTATTGCCCTATTGGGTAAACAGCAGGGGGTAGGTACCTAAAGCTCACAACGATTACATCAGCATAGTCAGAAATGTCAGAAACAGGCACACACAGAATTAATGCACAGATCAAAGTTAGCCATCTGTACAGTGCATACATCTTTATATTTATTCCTGGGATGATGGTACTGTTATAACTCAGCCATAAGTACATTGAATGCTGCCTTATACCAATCAGACCACTGGTTCATCTAGCTCAGTATTGTCTATACTAACTGGCAGTAGCTCTCCCGAGGTTCAGAATGGGAGCTTTACCTGGAGATGCCACAGATTGAACCTGGGTCATTTTGCATGCATAGCAGGTTCTGTACCAGTGAACTGCAGCTCTTTCTTGATCTTCAGCAGGACCTAGACTTTTTCTTCCAGAGAGATAATGCGCCATGCCATAATCTCGAAAGCAGGGCTGCACTGGGTGTTCATCTCTTTCATTTCCTGAACTGAAAGTCGTGCTTTTGAATGGGAGGCAGAAGGCTTTGACTATGCAAATGTCCATCATTTTAAGAGGCCATTCTCTGCCAATTGTTTCTCATATCTGCTTTTGCTTTGGTCCCATCACCTCCCACAACTCCTTTGAGTGATCCCAGGCAATTGGAGATTGTGAAGTTAATAATTTTGTGCAATGATGTTGCTGTTCTATGTGAGCAATCAAATGTTGTCTCAACCTGAATGAGGACAAAGGCAATTTGGAGTGAAGGCAGTGCTTCCTGTACTGGTCATCTGGGTGATCCTAGCCATACAGTGACCATACAGTCAACATGGTGGCATCACAGTGTCACATAATGAATGAGATGGGGCACATGCAGAGGACACTGAAGGGAAGCTAAGTCTATTCAGAGTGAGGTCAGTACTTCCATCAAATATGAACACATCATCCCCTTTCACAGCAATCCCAGAAAGGGGCTGAAAAAATGGGTGGCTTTTGACAGTTTGCAAACAGTGCCACCCACTGCTGTGGAGCTTGGTTCAGCCCTATTCCAAATCTATAAATCTGTATCTATGGTCCACATGTAAAAACATTTCTGCTGTGTCTATTTCCACCAAGGGTTCTCAAATGTGACCAAAACTAGTCTTCAGATTCCCCCTCTAAGAAAACTCCTCACAAGTTAACATTTACTTCAGGGGGGCTGGATGAGCTTTGCTAACTAAAGTAAAAGGAAAGAAACCAAGATAAATGAAATTGAGTTTTCCCAGATGTGACAAACTGAAAGCACATCAATGCGCCATATTTGCTTAGTTGGAGGGAGATTGGAAGAAAAGGCTGGGAGCCTCCTCCCACCATGAGACCCCCAAGGACATTCACTAGTGTGCAAGAACAGGAGACTGGCCGATGATCCTTGCAGTCAATACAAAGTTTGATGCCCACGGTCTCTAGCTGTGGTGGCCACAGCTGGGAATTTATTTGCATAGGGATACTTAACATGTGTGCCTAAAATAATTATGTGGGAAAGAAGTAACTGAGTTAAAGCATACAGATGCCTGTAATTAACTTGTGTTCTCTGTGGAAACCATCCGAGCATCCCCACAGTCTCAGGAGTCCCCCTATCTTAGATTGTGTGATTACAGCACAAATACAAATGCAAATAGACAAATAATCAGAGCTCTGCATCAGAAAGAATAAGAAGAAATGTGCTTATGTAACTCAAATTCTGTACTGGGTAAAAACCAGATTCTCACAACTTGTATGAAGTTGGCGTGTTTGTCTCTGTGGGCTTGTTTTGCATCTTTGTTTTTCTGCTGCAGCTGATCATAGAAAGGGGACAAAAAACCATGTAGGGCACCAAAGCCTTTGCTCTTCAAACTGTACTGAAGCTTTGCCTAGGATCAAAGATCTCACCAGACATTGCCAACACACATTCAAGTTGTATTCTTGGCCATAAAGTCTAGAAACCTGTTCTCTTAAAAATAAATCCGGAGACTCTCAGGACACCAAATTCTGTGCCCATTGTATTTTTCTGCCCCTCTTCTGTACTAGCAAGTTTTAGACCACTGGTCTTCAACTGATGGGACAGGACCCACTAGTGAACCACAACCTGATCCAAAGATGGGTCACAACAGGAGCACTATCACCATGCAAATATATGGTAAAAGATTACGAAATGGGTTCCCAAATCCATGTTTGGGTTAGAAGTAGGTTCTGGTTCTGATACCTGGTTTAAACAATGGGTTATGTTCAGTCTAAGTCATACTCAGAGGAAATTCATTAACATTAATAGACAAAACTACGCTTGAGTCCTTAATTCTACTCTGAGTAAAACTTAGAATAATAGTATTGTAGAGTTGGAAGGGACCCAAAGGGTCATCTAGTCCAATCTCCTGCAATGCAGGAATCAAAGCTAATTTATTAGTTGACAAAGCTAATTTATTAGTTGACAATTTATTAGTTGACAATTAGTTGACAATTCAATGGATAATCATTAAGAGAGGAAGGCAGGGTTTAAAACAGAAGGCCTGTGGGATGCCCAATCTCATATAACCACGTGCTTAAGTCTAATTAATACATGAAGGGGTTAAGAACATATATAGTAAGCAGTCCTGCCAGGGAGGGACTACATAACCAAGACTTCGTTCCCCTTCCAATCTACATGAGAAACTCAGCATGTGAAGAGGCTAAGTTGGTTGTTCTAGCTTAGCCACATGGCTCTAGCAAGCCTCTTTTGATTTCCTATATCAATAATTCAGGAACATCACCACTGTAAGGAAGCCAAGTTTTACTGCCTGTGCAACTTTTTCTGAATGCTGTATGGAAAAGCACATGAATCTGACCTTTGGAGTGTTTGTAAGGAAACAATTTCTACCAAATGAGTGTTTTTTTTCTATATTAGGGGAAGAAGGGAACTTTGGAAGGAATTTAGAAGGGTATGTAATAAAGCCAGTATTTCCATGCTTTGCTGTGTATTTCGTGATTTTAAATCTCTGCTGGGGTTCTTTAACCAATGAGTACTTGCCACAAATTTGGATTTTGGCATCCAGGAATTCTCCTTTCTATATTTTATTTTTTCCTTGCACCAGCAAGGCCAAAATTTATTTGTCTTCCTTATTGTGGTGTCGCTATTGACTGTATGTTCTTGCTGATTGCTCACAGGTCCTTTATTATATGAATCGGCGCACATCCAATTGTTGCTGATGCTTGGATGTTACTCTCTCTGATCAGGTTACACATGCTTTTCTGAGCAGTCAACCCAACAGAAAACAAAAGCTATCAAACTGGCTTATCAAACAGTGTGCAGGATGAATGCACAGCTGTCTTGTCTGTCCCTCAAAAACTTGGGGGAGAAAAAACAACCCACTCCAAACCATCTCCATGGAAGGCTGGATTGAAGAAAAGGGAGATGTTGTAGAAAGATAGATGGCACAATCAGATCGATAAATACTGTCAACAGGATGAGAGAGAGAGAGCAGGAGGGAGAGGGAGAACTAGATAGACGGATGGATAAAACAAAGCGTTACAGATGCTGTATATATATTCCTTTGTGTCTGTAAGGAACAGATGCAACAATCTTCTTAAAAAAAAGCAAATCTTCCTTCTATTTCTTTTTCTTCACAAGTTGCTTTGTTCTCATTGTAGTGCTTGTGTTCTGATCTAGACTGAAATGTCATTTCTGTTGGAAAGATTCATAGCCTGCCAGTTTTTTTGACAATTCACAACCTAGAAATTTAAGCCAAGAAAGAAACTGAACCCCTTCTTGTTTTCATTACTTTACCAAGACAAGAAAGTTGGTGTAGATATTTCAACACCTTAATTTGTTTGGACTATTTTTCCTGAATGTATGTTGAAACCAAATGCTTCCTGTTTGCCATGTTTTGGGGTACACAGAAGAATGAAATATGGTTCTTCTCAGTCTGTAAATTCTAAGGAAAGGTTTCTGTGCACACCCAGATGCTGAAAATCGCACCTATTCAGAAGTGCTTTTTGGCGTCTGGACATGCGCAGAAGCAATTTCCGGTATCTGCACGTGCGCAGATGTGATTTTCGGCGCCACTCGGCGAGTCCCCACACCACACTGTGCCAGTTTAGTGCAGCATGTGGGGGACTCGCCAAGTGGACAGCCCGGTTCGTGGGTGGCTCGTGGGCCGGTAAAACGGTCTTTGTGGGCTGCATCTGGCCCATGGGCCGCATGTTGCCGACCCCTGTTCTAAGGGCAGAGGTGTAGTGGAGGAGGAATGCAAGAGAGCACAGCTTAGGGACCTTTTTCAGAACTGTGATTATTATGTCATCTGCTGGAGCTCCAGGACTCTCTTAGCTCTGGCAGGCTGATGAGGTGATAATGAGGCTTTCAAGTTTGCTTGTGAGAAATTATCATAGAGGAAGTCTGAGAATGAATGAAAATAATCAAGCAGAGATTGGATACTTATCTCATTTTCTTTGATGGGGTTCATACTTAATCTCAGCAGTTTAAAATGGCAGCAAGAGTGTTCTGATTAAAGATTAAAGGATGCATTTCAGGTAGTTGAAGATCTTTGGTTAAAGCTCTATGAGTTTTACATGTTGAACCAATGCAGTCAGAAGTAAGCGTCACCGAGTGCAATGATCTTTTACTAAGTTTTATTTACAGGATTTACCCTTGGATAGAGATGGGGGAGAAATTCGACTCAGTTTGCATTCAAAGACCAATCTATCAATTTCACGTTTTCTGAAACAAAATGACAACTAGAAAACAGCCATCCTTTGAAATTTACACTTATCCGAACCTTGCAATGCAGTTCTCCAACCAATATTTACAAAAATAAGTATGTTAGAGGAAAGTGTACATGGAAGTGCAAATAACATACAAAAATGCTTTATATTAGAGGAAACAGATTGCAGAAATGTGTACACTAGTCAAGCTTGTATACAAAACTGTTTGCATTAGGAGAAAATAACATTAAAATGATGATGAATCTTCATGAGGATTAAAAAAATCAAATTGCTGCAGGAATGTGGAGAACTGAATTTAACATTGGATAAATGAAAAACTGAAGCAACTTTCATTCCTACTATTGGATACTTAGAATATTAAAAAAAATGTTTTGTTTTTTTAAAAGAGCATTTGTTGTGGCTGGTTTTTAATACCTTAACTGTCGCAATGCAATAAGTAGAAGTCAAATAGTCACCCCCTTGGGGTTTTTTTGGCAGTGGTTTGTGCCGTTGAGTATACATGTCTTGTTCAAAGGCCCATTTGATTGTTGATAGCAATGGTCTTGCAGTGTGTAGAACCAGTGAGTTGGCCATAAACATTGACATTCCTGAGGAATCATGGATTTTGTGAGGCTGACAATTATAAATGCAACCTGCCCCTTTTCTCATTGTGACTAGTGAGGGCAAGGTGAAAACACACACACACACACACACACACACACACACACACACCCCTCTTCATGCTCTCTTTGACTATGCACGGGGATCACAGTTGCCCACACGCGTGTAGGCAGATGTTGCAGTTTTGTAGCAATTCTGTCAGAAGAACTGATAGGATAATCAGGTTCTGTATGCAGATAATGGGCAAGCCAGGCCTGAATACCAGTGCTCCGCGGAATGTCGCCTGCCAGTTGAAAGACAAGCTTGCGATAAGCCTATTCACCTCAAAACCACGGTGCCTTGTGTTCCCAGGGAGAGATAACATGGCTGTTTGACAGGCCTGAGGTGCCATCTGAAACGCTGCAGCTGGGCGAAGAGCCCTCACGTCCTATTTACCAGCCTGTGGCTTCGTGACATTGCGGATGCCTCCGGCTGATAGTGGATCTGTTTTGCTCCTCTCCCCCTAGAGCTGTCCTTTCAGTGATCGCCCTCTGTACAAAGGGAGGCTGCCTTCGCCTGCACACTTGAGCTGGCCTGGCCTTTAAGCAGCACAATCGACTCTTTCACTCATTCTCTCAACTGTCTTTTTCACCCACAGTACTTAAAAAAAAGGAGCAGGAGAAAGAACCGATAGGGGATATTTTGATCAGGATGTCTTTCTGGTATCCTTGAGTTCAGAAGCAACAGACAAAGGGTTTGGGGAAGGCATAAGTTCCTTCCCTCATTTTTTGATGTATATTTGGAAGCAGAATAAAGTCCTCAGCCCTTTCTTCAGTTGGCCCTACAGGGTTTTTTGTTTTTTTTACAGTTTAATATCATTAGGCAAATCGTTCCGCAAAAAAGAGGCACCATTGAAAGCAGGAAAGCTTCTGAATATCAGTTGCTGGGAATGGCAGGAGGGGAGAGTGCTGTCACTACTTGTTGGCTTGCCACAGGCATCTGGTTGGCCACTGTGAGAACAGGATGCTGGACAAGATAGGCCTCTGGGATGATTCAGCAGGGCTTGTCACATGTTTTTCCTGGACTGGGCTGTCTGTCAGTGGAAAGCTTTGCTGCAGCAGATAGCCAGGGCAACACTTAAAAAAAAAAGTTTGGAGCTGAGTTCTCAGTTGCAGGTGTAGGTTAGAAAAAGCAAGTGTACATTTACTTCTATGCATGTCAGGGTGTTAAAAATGTCAGGGAGTGGAAGAGGATGGGCCTGGTCGATGTTAATTCCTGAGCCCAATCCAAAAGCCCTGAATCAGTGTTAGGGATCACAGGTGCCAAATTGCACCCTACATTTTTTTTGGGGGGGGGAGTGATGTCACGTGCATGATGTGAAATGCACATTGCATGTATGATGACTGTCGCATCAGGAGAGACCAACCAGGCCTCCTCCCAATGTGACATTTGTACTCCAGGCTGGGCTGGTCCGTCTGGCATCGCCCAGTGATATGTGGCCCAGGACAACATCCAGCCAGGCCCCTTCCCTCTCAAGATGGGGGGGGGGGAGAGGCTGAGCCCCATCCCAGCAGGCATGGGGGGGTTGTAGAGGCCTCAACCCTGTAGAGTTGATGTGCCTGGTAGGGATCTTACAGCCCTTCAGATATTGTTGGACTCCAGATTCCACCATCTTTTTGAAAAGCATTTTTTTTCCAACACACACACACACACACACACACACACACACACACACACACACGGCTAAAGATGGCCAGCATGCAAACATTTTGGCATCTGGTTGGCTTAAACATGTTTATTTGCCCGGGCATTTTAAAATGTCATGTTTAGTTTGCTTTGTAGTTTCCAAATGTTATAGGGCTGCCTCTCATTTTACTAATTCATCATGAATGTAGATGTTTTGTTGTTTTATTTTATTTGGATCTGGTATGAATAGTTTTATTCATGCCCATTGTACACCACCTTGGAATGTGTTTGAATGAAGAATAATTTTTGGTAATTAAACAGTACAGAAATAATGTCAGATTTCATGGCATCATTTGTTCATGTCTTTATTTACAAGATTAATGTGCCATCCTCCATATAAATTCCAGGGCCATCTGCAGTTTCAAAATATGCAACTAAATATAACAATAAAGTTCAGATAAAGCACATCAAACAATAAACTATAATAAAATACAGCAGAACCACAAGAGGTCAGAATATTTCTTCAGCTGTCACCTTTGTGGTAAGGATGGACAAATCTGCCAGCAACATTTTCTCTGTTTCTTGGTTTTCCAGTCTTAAAGCTGAGTTTTCCACTTTTCCATATCAGTTTGCATTTTTTTCTAATTCCTCATGAAAATTCACCAACATTTTAGTATGCATTTCTCCCAGTTTACACATTTTGTATGCCATTCTGCCAAATATACACATTTTTATAAATACTTGTCCCATATATAATACATGTCTGTATGCTATTTTAGAAGGGACGCGGGTGGCGCTATGGGTTAAACCACAGAGCCTAGGACTTGCCGATCAGAAGGTTGGCGGTTCGAATCCCTGCAACAGGGTGAGCTCCCGTTGCTCAGTCCCTGCTCCTGTCAACCTAGCGGTTCGAAAGCATGCCAAAGTGCAAGTAGATAAATAGGTACCACTCCGGCGGGAAGGTTAACGGCATTTCCGTGCGCTGCTCTGGTTCGCCAGAAGCGGCTTAGTCATGCTGGCCACATGACCCGGAAGCTGTACGCAGGCTCCCTCGGCCAATAAAGCAAGATGAGCGCCGCAACCCCAGAGTCGGTCACGACTGGACCTAATGGTCAGGGGTCCCTTTACATTTACCTTTATGTTATTTTAACTAAAACATGGATTGTTGTGCACACTTTCTGCTAATATACACCTTTTATCACACCCTTTTTGGTTGAAAAATTCTATCACAAGATTCAGAGAATGGGAATTTCCAGCAACAGTTGTGTTTGTGCATTGTTTCAGGAAGTGGGTAGGTTTGCAATAAAATGTGAAGCAATTCAAATTTCTGCTCCACTCTTGCCTTATGGTAGGCTTTAAAACCATCCTTTCCCACTTTGCATTTAGCAACCTGAGTGCTGGAAAATGATTCTGATCCCACTCCTAAACCAGCACTCCCACTATAAAGCCTCAGAGTTCCCAGGCTAGAGAGGAAACTGTAGTTGCCTTTTCTCTTGCACAATCTCTAGAGGGCACAAGCCAGTGTGGTGTAGTGGTTAGCAGTGGCGTAGCGGGGGTGCAGGGGGGCCGGCCGCACCGGGCGCAACATCTGGGGGTTAGGGGGCGCAAATCCACGGGTTAGGGGGCGCAAATCCACGGGTTAGGGGGCGCAAATTACTTGCCTTGCCCCGGGTGCTGACAACCCACGCTACGCCACTGGTGGTTAGAATGTTGGACTAAGACCTGGGAGACCAAGGTTCAAATCCTCACTCAGCCATGAAATTTACTGGGTAGTGACCTTGGACCAGTCACAATCTCTCAGCCTCATCTACCTCGCTGGGTTGTTGTGGGGATTAAATGAAGAGGGGGAGAACCATGAATGCCATCTTGAGCTACTTGGAGAAAAAGGTGGGATGTAAATGCAACAAACAAACAAACATGGGAATCTTAAAATGAGAGAAATCTTTATTTGTGCACGAAGGCAATGCAAATAGGCTAGAGATGTTTTTGGTGTGATAAATCACAGTGATTTTCAATTTCAAGGCATGTGTGAAGATACTCAGCATAGGCTTACAGGCTCTCATCTTTATCTCAAACTCCACTCCATGCCTTGACCTCTGACTGATATGTTTTGTATCCTTTGCACTGAAAAGTACTAAATCTAGGTTACTAAGTATTTTGTCATTTGCATTCAGGTCACCTTCCTGTATGTATATCTAAAGCAAAAACTCTTCAAGACACCTTGCATGTTTGCAAGCTAAAGGCTAGATTTAAATATCTTTTGTTCTGCTCTGATAGTTCTTCTCTTAATTGACTGGGAAACAAACCCTTGCTTGCTTTTCCTAATTATTAACTCACAAAGGCATTCTCAGAAGGAGCTCTGATTCGTTCTAGTAGCTTGGCACTTTCGTGATAATCTTCGTCGTTAACATGCAGAGAAGCTGAGCTCTTGCAAAGTATTCTCTCTGGTTTGATTTAGGGTTGCCAGTGAGCAAGAGCAGAGTCACACTAAACTGACAACAGAACCTCACAATGGATCAGGAGAGGAGTAGAAGCTGGTGAATTGTGGCAGATCATTGGCAAAATCTTGTGGGTCGTCTTTTTGAGGTTGTGTTGTAAACAAAATCTGTCCTTATTCCCTTACGGGGTACACAAGAGTCCTTATAGAGTCCTTTGTAGATTCTCCATCGGTAGGAGAAAATAACAGAGGCCAACCAGAGAATATTGAGAAGCAAAGCAGCTAGTAAGCCTGATCTTTATTAAAGCTCCCCTCACACACAGGAGAGAGGAGGAGGACCCAGAACAAAGGTGTGCCTGCCCTTATATATCTGAATAAGTGTGCATGCATACAAAAGCTCATATCAGTAACAAACTTAGCTGGTGTCTAAGGTGCTACTGGAAGGAATTTTTTTATTTTGCCCTTATATAGACATTTTAAATTGCCCACCTTGGAGTCCAAGACCACCCCCAGAAACATCATACATACATCACAGAAGGGGTGTAGCCCAAGACCACCCCCCAGATACATCATACCTACATCACAGAAAAGGCAGTCTACAACAGAAATCTGAGTGCGTTGTTTATCTCCTGTCTGGCAAGTTACCTGATTGCCTTTTCTGGTAGTCTGGCCATTCCTTTGAGATGGTAATCACTTAATTCCTGAGACCATGGGAAGGTTCCCTCACCCCCTCCCTCCTTGCAGAGAAACATTTGGTCAGTTTGAGAGTCAAAATGGTTTCAGGACTGTCTTCCTTTGCTGCACCAGACATGTGGTTTATATATTTATGTACGTGTTTGCTTGGTACATTTATGAACATTTATTATATATATATAAGATAAGACCTCAAATTTTTTATTACACTTGGAATAATTCAGTGAGTTGTAGGTAGAGCCTTGTTGTGCTAATGACTATACCCCCAGATACACCACACCACAACCTCTTTTGGAGTGACTGAGTCAAATAACTACTGCTTGCCCAGATAAACATCACAGAATGCTTGAAGTCCCTACCATATATGGATGTTTTCAGGTGGCAATTATTTATATTGCTACTTGCTTGATATTTAGTACTGAACTGAAGAGTGCGGGGAATACAGAGGCTGAGAGCTGCTCGGGATTTTGTGGCACAATCCTTTTTTGGGGTTGTGTTGCCTGGGTGGTAGCAGCACTGGAAGGGGAAAGAGAGACATTCCAGGGTCAAATCAGAAACCAGGATTGCTTTCATAATTCTGGGACTGTCCCTGGAAAATTGGGACACTTGGAGGGCATGGAAGCCATTAACCATTGTTTCACAGTTCATATGTAACAAGAAATTATGGTTAAGCCACTGTCCTCACTCATACAGAGGGAGGGGCAAAGGGGCAGCATATGGATGCAGCTCATGCATACCCCAGCTTATTAAGTCAGGATTTGATTGTTCCAATCCAGCCAGTGTCTCAGATCAGATGTTATATCCACTAGAACACATAATCACACTCTGCTTTTCTCTACAAACTTTCAAAGATGATAACTGATCAGGACTGGGCTGACTGCACAAACAATTGCTTGGGTGAGGTGGCTTATGTTTGGGGCAGCACCCGGTTATGCTACAGGTAACTGGACCTGCCTCTTATAGGCAGAAAAAGCTAGATACAAATCTCTCTTTGCTGTGCTCTGCTAACTCTCTTAATTGGCTAGGAAACAACCTTTGCTTGTTTTCCTTAATTATTAACTCACAAAGGAGTTCCTGGGAAGAGCTCAGGTTTGTTTGATCTGGTATCTTGGTTCTTTCAAAGTAATTTTCTTAGTTAAGATGCAGAGGGTTAACAGGCTGAAGAAAGCCAATCCCTGCAAGATCTGAGAGGTGTACCCCAGGGGACCCCCGCGATTTTGTAAAGGAAGCTGAGATTCAAGCCTTAGATCATGTGCTCTTGTGGCTATAAGGTGAGATCTGAGACTTGAGTTCTGGATCCCTTGCGATTACGGCTGCAATGTTTAGTCAATTAACTGGTTCAATTAATAGATTAAAAACAATTTGATGTAGTCTCTGATTAATTGGGGAGCTGCTTTTTTGGGTATAATGGGTTAATTAAGTTAACTTTAAAAACTGTGGGTGGCAAAGAGATGGAAGATTTTCACATAGGATGGGGCAAATTAATGCCTCTTCTGTGATGGTACCTGCTGTGATGTGTGTGTGATCTAAAACACACACACACACACACACACACACACACTTGGTTTATACATTTCTATGCAAGTGTAATTGATGGATTCACATCCTTAATCAGCTAGGATCCTAATTGGCTAGGGTTCCTTTAAATGGGAGACAACCCAACTGACGGGCACAAGGGACATTGCTCTCAGGACAGGCTGAAGTTGTTTGGGAGAGCAAAATGTGGACCTGTCCTAGCTCTCTGCCCTGCATCCACAATAAAGAATCTGTGACAGACCATTGAAGTGCTATACATTTTTCTCAGCATACCAAATGGCAACTATCATGTGCCGACCAGAATGGAGGCTGCATCCACAGGTGCCAGAGCTGGTGTGGGGTGCCGCATTGCGAGTTCCATCCTAGATAAAGGCTGGTGGCTGACAACAAAGCTTGCGAAGATACGAATGAACTACCATTGGTCACATCCCCGTCACACATTTGAAGCACATTTATTATCATTATTATCATCATTATTAATTACCCACCCTTCACCATAAGGTCTGAGGATGGGTGACAACATTAAAGCACAAAACAGTTTGAAACAGTTGATTGCCATGTGAACAGACGAAGCTGTGTAGTGCTATGTCTGGGTGATGTATGCTTCTTTAATTAGGTTGTTCCTGATATATTTTTTAAAAAGAACCTGCCTTGAGTTTTTCCTGTAATCTTCTTGTTTGCCGCAATATGAGGTCTCAGAAACATAGTTTCAAGTTCCATAACGAGTGACCTTGCTGTTGGCAACTTTGTATTTCGGAGACTGACTAGACAGTTTGTGATACTTAAAAGCAAATGATTTAGGTTTTCCTTTTCTCGCTCGTGTACAGCTCTGGGCCCCCAACTGATAACAATCCAACTTTTGATATATTATTAATTTCAGGAGAAAGAGGGGAGCCGGAATGGTGACAGCTTATAGTTTTGCAAAGGGTCTTCAGAAGGCATGCTGTTCTGTAGATCTGAGACCTGGACTGGTAATTGATGGAAACAATGAATTGCACGAATCACCCCTTTGAAACGTGAGATTTCATCTAAGCCTAAGTTTAAGGTTCTGTTGTTGACATACAGTGCCCTGAACAGTTTAGGATCTGGGTACCTGAGGGAATGCCTACAGCCATGTAGACTAGCCTGCCTACTAAGATCTCGGAATGAGGCTTGTGCCACAGTCTGGAGAAACACATCTGGCAGTAGCCAGGAAAAACACCGAGTCATGCCCTGTATCTTCCTTTCTGGCTCTGCCTTTCTAGCATCTGGCTTGATCACCAGCCGTGTGATTACAAGAGTCCACCATCTTGCTCAGCTGCTGTGGGCCTACCCATCTAGATGCCAACCATTCAACCACAATGTGGGCAGCCTTTAAAACTCCTTTAAAGGACCTGAATCCAGTAGGTTGAGTGTCACAGTCTGCTTCTCCTGACTAGAGAAACTGCAGAAGTGTTCGTTCCACATCAAATTATGGCCGGGGATAATCTTTTTGGTTCTGCTATGCTCTGGGTTCTCCCTTCCAAAGCTTGTTTGTGCATAACTTTTCACCACTCAGGATAGTGCTTGTGATCTGTGTAGCATACCAGATGGGAGAGTTCCTATTTCAACCTTTTTGAGTTCCAGTCATGGAACTAGGGTGAGGTGCTCAGGGCATCTGTCTTGCATGCAAACTGGAGAGGGAGACAAAACAAACATCAAATATAATGCGCTAACAAGGTAAAGGGACCCCTGACCATTAGGTCCAGTCGTGACCGACTCTAGGGTTGCGGCGCTCATCTCGCTTTATTGGCCGAGGGAGCCGGCGTACAGCTTCCGGGTCATGTGGCCAGCATGACTAAGCTGCTTCTGGCGAACCAAAGCAGCGTACGGAAACGCTGTTTACATTCCCACCAGAGCGGTACCTATTTATCTACTTGCACTTTGACGTGCTTTCGAACTGCTAGGTTGGCAGATGCAGGGACCGGGCAACAGGAGCTCACCCCGTCGTGGGGATTCGAACCGCTGACCTTCCGATCGGCAAGACCTAGGCTCTGTGGTTTAACCCACAGTGCCACCCGCGTCCCTTATAATGTGCTATATAGTTATGCAATATTAAATTCTGTAGTGCTTTCCTCTCAACATGAAGAAATTAAATTTGTTTTCAGTATAGTAGATGAGCAGCCAGATTTTAGCTTCTTAAGAGGCTTAGCAATGGCAGCAGGTCAGGCACAGTGGAATCATTGCAGTTGCACATTGCCTGCCTGCAGCCTTACATAGCACATCACCTCCAGTAAATCCGCCTGCTAGTGGATTTAGAAGAAAAACAGAGACACATGACAGTGGTCAACAGCATGCATCATTTTTGTTTATGCTTTGGACAGTCCCTTCTGAAAAAGACCAGTCATCTAAGCAGGAAGCAAGATCAGCCTTATTTTAGCAGCAGTCACTTTCAGAGCTTAAAAATAATTCTTGGGAGAGGAAGGCAAAATTCCAAGCCTATAGCTGTGCATAGAAATACACAAGTAATTACGGCACAGGCAAATTTTGCAACCTCCTAAGTTTGCATGAAAGTATTCCAGCTTTTGAAGCTGCTGTTGCTGAGATCCAGAACTCCCAGCTCATTACAAGGCTGATGTGAGTAGCCACTCTGGAGAGTGAAGCAAGTAACTGAAAGAAGAACCATAGCTAAGTGGTGGAGCACTTGCTTGGCATGCAGTATGTCCCAAGCTCAAGCCTTATCAGCTCCAGGTAGGACTGGAAAAGAGCCTCTGTCATTCAGCATACACAATACCAAGCTAGGTGGAAGAATGGTATGACTGGGTATAAGGCAGCTATAAGCAGCCAAGTACAGTGTCTCAGATGGTCAGTGCGCTAATGAAAAGACCATTTCCCCCTCATCTCTTTGCTCATCACTTATCTGGTAAAGGTGTTTTCTCTTCTTGGCAATATGTCCATGAAACAGCCTTGACTTAATATAAAGCATCCAAACTCTGTTAGTCCTCTTTGGAAATTTCCAAGCCTCTGAAAAGCTGAAAACATTCTGTCCCTTCCCCACCCTGGTTAAGACATCCTTAGTGTCTTCCTATTAACCTCATGTCAAAAAAGGAATATCCTAAAGGATTTGATAAACTGCAAATGAAATTATATAAAATATTTTTTTCCCTAAGCGGTTGAGTCTTAGTGATTAAGAAAACACAATTTCCTGTAATTAAATCTTAACAAGAAATGTTATTAAAAACACTCTGTCCCAGCTTCTGTAATAATTGTCCGCTCCCCCAGAACAGTAAACAGAATTAGATTGTGCAACATACACTCTAATCCATGTGTCATTTTGATCAAATTTGCCTTAATAACTTTATCTTGAGAGAAAAGTTGAATCAACAGGAATCGCTCCGCAGCGAGCCTGACAAGGCCCTTGCTTGGTAGAAACGGCTGGGATTTATGATGATGTATTACCCTGCTGCGTGTGTGCAAGTGCCGCTGACAAACCACCAAACTTTTATCTCTTCCGCGCATGGGCTGCTGTGGGCTTTTAATGCAAGGGCTGCTGCCGTTACCCGTGCACATTAAAATGCCTTCTGTACTTTCTGGTCTCCTGAGAAAATGAGTGTGGGAAGGCAGGCAAGAGTCATAAACCATGATGTCTAAACCGCATCCATCCTCATCCGCCTTGCACCACACTAGACCACATCCCTGCCCTAATGGTGAGATGCTCCCTCTGTGGCTGGCTGCTGCTTTCTACTTTCCAGCTTAGATGCTGTTTGGTGTTCTCGTTAACAGATCTTCCAATAAGCCCTTTAGACTCCAAGCAACAAACTTCTCTCCTGCTGTCCAGCATGTTAGGAATTTTCGACTGCAGCGTAATTTGCTCTTCTTACATTTACAAACAATGGAGGTAACAGGTGGGAGGCAAACGCGAGGCAGAGAAACATTTGAGCAGGAGCCATTTTTATCTGACGAGGAGGCACATTTGTTTTGTTTTTGTTTATTTCCAAAGAGCGCCGCGAGGACTCCAGGCACGTAACAACCTTTCAAGTGCAATATTGCAAAGGGAAAGTATACATAATATTGCAACGTGAAAGATTGCTTCCAACATAAAAAGAAAGGATAAAATATCTCCAGAAAGTACATTGTATAAAATTTACTGCTAAAAATAAAGCCAGGCTGTTGAAGGCTTGCCAACATCCCTTCTCCTCCAGCTTTCCCTTTCCAGGCCTGCACAAACTTGCCTTGCTGCCTAATATAACCTCTGCTTTCAGGGTTCTTGGGTACTTCAGTCACTACTGATGCTGGTTTGTTGCCTGCTCATCAGATTGATGTGGCTTTCTTGGGCTACATGCACACAACCATTTCTTCCAGAATCAATGGGGATGGAGTCCTTGTTTTCCCCACATAGTGCCTCCCACAATCCAGATCGATTGCATCCCCTCCCCCAAACCTAATTGCAGACTGATTCTGAAAAATCCCTATGCTTTGTGCTCACCCATCACACTTATGAAAATGGGAAATCTTGGAACAGGACCTCATAAGTTGATGGAAATTTGAATAGTTCCTATGGCTTTTTATGTTGGTTTGCAATGTTGCCCTGAGCTTTTCCTCCTGACTATTGCTAAAGAAGGGAATCTGTCATTAGTTAACCTCTTTCTCCACTACCCATAGGAAATAATTGTCTTCTAAATGTTTTGACTTGAATTGTGATTGTTACTTGTGGGAAACCTGCGGGAAGTTGAGCTGCAACTTGGGGAGGAGAGATCATGTGTAGAAGCATCTGAAAAACCATCTCAACCAAACTATAGAGAAAAGTCCACTCCAACAGTGATGGGAATCTAGGGATTTGCAATCTGATGGGGCTGCTAAGAATTCCTTAAGCAGAAATCGCTTCTCCTCTACCCCAAACTACAACTCCCAGGCTGCCAGTTTAGATCTGTTGTACTGTAGGTTCACCCATAGCATAAGCCTGCTTACTTATTTTATTTTACTACATCCCACCCCGCACCCATGGTCCCAGAGTATATTATCCTGCTTTACCGTGGAAAAGGCATAGATTCCAATCATAACACAGGCCAGAAGGTAGGATGTTTTACCACAGGTGAGAAAGCACTGGAGAGAGATGACATCTTTTTCCATATTTGCTTTATTTCGAAATATAAAAGCAGAGTATAACTGGAGGTAGGCAGGCAGGCATCAGATCTCCAGAGAACAACCTGGGCAACCATCTGAAGGCTGCAGCCCAAGACCCAGTTAATTCAAAACTCCCATCCTTCAGTCTTCAGGTGACCTGTTTGCTGAGCATTCACCCTGATTTGTTTAAGCTAAGCTTGCTGAAAGGTGATAGGATATCTGCTCTTTATTGAGCATTCCTTCTTATTTGTTTGTGGGGAGGTTATTCAGCTTCTCATCCATTGTCATCCCACACTTTTGAGTGTGTTTCCTCATCACTTTGCTTACCATAAAATGTCTGGTTTTTAAAAAGCGAATTTGTTGCATCAGAGTGCCTCATAACTCTGTTATGTTGAACTCAGTGGGGTTGACTTCCCCGTAAATAATTTGTTCAGGACCAGGTGGTAAGTAGCAAGTGATGCTGTTTACTGGACTCTCTTCCACCGGTAAGAGTTTGCAAGCCTTCAAGCATAAGGAATAAAGGAACTCGGCTCCTTTTTAGTCGAAACTCTGGCTTATCCTTTCCAGCGGAGAATTGACTAAACAAGGGCTCTGTCAGCTGGCTGACAATTTTCCAGCCTAACCTGAAATCAGCCTGACAGTAGCTGGGCTGCCTGTTCACCTGGGGGCTAATTTTTAAAGCTGGTAATTGGCTCTCATCACTGTCATGTCAGATTACACTATTCATTCTCTGGCAAAGCCTAAAAAAAGAGTAGGGAAATAATGTTTGGTGGGAGGGAACGGGAGAGGAAGCCTCCTCCACACCTCTCTCCCTCTCTCTCATTCTGGCCAGTGTGGCTCAGCTTTGGCCGTGCAGGATCCTGATTAAAAGAGCTAAGATACCATGTGGGACTGGGACGATAACACGGCTGACAGCCGAGCCAGCCATGCCAAAGTTACATGATGTGTGTGAAAGCAAAGTTCTGTGCACGAGGAACCTGCTTTAAAGAAGCATCTGCGAGAAGTGCCAGAGGGTGGGGGTGAGTGGGGATAATCCCGCTGAGATGTCTTCATGCAACTGACAATTTGTAATTTGAAATGTGCAGTTTTTCAGTTGGTGTGAAACTGATGAAGCAAGCTCGGTTGCTGGACCGCAGTTAATTTCATTTAAAAAGCCATGTTTCCTTTCACAGAACAATGCCCTCCTTGTCTAAAGCTGTCCGGCGAGAGAAACATTAAGGGCACAGATGCTCCTCTGTAAGATGCTTCCACATACATGCAGTGTAATCCTATACATGCCTACTCAGAAGTCAGCTTTGTTGTTCCCCGTGTAAGTGTGTATAGGATCACAGTGTCAGAAGGGCAGTAACTTGTTTTCCTGGCAATCAGAGCCAAAATGAATTTGCATCCCAACGTTCTCCACTGAAACTGATGGTGTCAACTGTTCTTCAGATACACTTTGAATATTTGTCAAATACTTGCCAAATATTTGGCATCCAGTGACATTTGATATTGGGTGTGAGATAGTATTAAGTAGTTGGCAGCATTTTATAGATGAAACACAGTGGTATTTTTGCATTTGGCGGTCGGCAGTTGAGCTTATGAAATTTCATATTTCGGGCAGAGGGGAGGGAGTTTGGAGGGGAAGGTGTCAATCCAGAAATGTAAACAAGCTTAAAGTACTTGAATGTTGAAAGTACATTTTCAGTTCAAAAATGTCGCTGTCAAAAAATTAAGATGTCAACTGTTGAGATTTTGTCAAAATTAGAAAATTATAAACTTTTTAAAAGCTCAGCTGTGATGGTCATTATAAGGATTCACATACTTCAGGCTTGAGACCTAGGAGAATCCACTTAAGTGCTTAACATGTATGCTGTTACCTGCTCCCCACAGGTCTTGTGTTCTTCATCCCATCTGCTACCCACTGTCCCCTACATCCTCTGCTGGACCCAACCACTTTGCCTGTGGTCCCTTTACTTGGTACTTGCATCTCCTTCCACAACTCTTTTCACTATCTTTTACCTGCTATGCAATTTCTGCCTTCACTATAGGCATCAGGACAGATGTCTCTCCTGTCTGACTGATGGACTAGCCCTATAATAAATAACTCACCCGTGGTAATTGCTGGGGTATTCTAACATTATCCGCAAACCTGTGGAGGGGTTGGAAGTTTTTGATGCACCATTTGATATGTGATGGTGAGACTGTTTGTTTACCAGAGCCATCCTTCTCTCTCCTGGCTGCCTGCAACAGATGCTTTCCTCCTGACCAATGGATCTTTGCAAAAAAGCAGTGGATGGGATCCGATTGTAATTCTGCCCCAGCAAAAGCTATTAGCTGTTTCTGGAATTAGTCTCACATTATTTCAGGGAGGTGGCAGTGCAGCCTCTGCAGCCTACACACTCCGTCAACACACTTTGCTGGCCAATTTCTTATCTGTCGGATTCTAACATGCCTGCTGCCGACAGAGTGTTTGAACAAACTGCCAGATTCTCTCTCCATGTGACACTGCAGGCATCTGTTGCTTGTTTGGGGTGGGGGGAAGCACCCCACCCTCTAGCCGGCTGATATTGTCATGAGCCAGCCAAACACTCGTCATCCTAGATCAGGAAGACATGCCTTTTCTTTAAAATTGAAGGCCTGAGAAACGGGTTTGTATGCCAAGACAGTGGCAGCATTTGGGGGATTGTTCTTTACAGCAAACTGCGCCATTCGTGATATATGCTGGTTCCTACAGCAACTGATGGACCCAATTCATCTTCCATGTAGCTGTCTGCAAATTGGCAGCCAGGACACCGGCATTTTCAGTACCCTGGAAGGGAGAGGAGAAATAGACTTGTTCCTTCTTCCTTGTGACAGGATCAAAAGCTAAGGACTGAAAGCAGCTTGTCAAAGTCAGCTTTTTTTGGGGGGGGGGGCTGCTGCAGGAATGTAGAGATATATAAATGGCTGTAGAAAATAGGACTTACAGCGCAGATTTTAAACTAAGTACGTTTCAAAACGTCCGTCCAAAGCACAGCTGCAGGATTCTAGATCAGGCCTGCGCAATGTGTGCCCGATCGAACTGAACACAGCCCACCCTCTGGCCTGGGATCCTGCTAGGCACTTTTCAATGCACCTCCCACCTCAATGTTTTTTCAGTTCTAGGCAGGCAGCAAAAGCAAGACATTTCCTGAGCCTTTGATGACCAGCTGTACATGGCTACTGAGCTGTATTTGGTTTGATGGGATGGAAACTCTGCTGGACTGCTGTAGGAGAAGATCAGATTCTTAAAGAGCTCAAAAGCTGTCACTTGAAGACTCTCAGCAGATTCCTTCGGAGACTTGTAGGGATGAAGTGAATGTGGCGGCAGTCGAAGAGGAATCCAGCAGTGCAGTTTTAAGGCTACATTTGCAGATTTGGACAGTGTCATCCATGCACTGGGACACCTCCATCCTGGGACACCTCCTCCAGTTTACCAGAACCTGAAACGTAGGAGCCACTTTTACGTCAGATTTAAACCATACATTTAAAGCACACGGCTTCCCCCAAACAATCATAGGAACCGTAGTTTTCCCCTCACAGAGCTACAGCTCCTAGCAACTGTAACAAACTACAGTCCCCATGATTCTCTGGGAGAAGCCATGTGCTTTAAATGTATGCTATTGATGTGATTTGTACTATACAGATCTAGCCTTTCTCCTAGCATGCTTTTGGGAAAAGTGTGATTCATGTAGCATGTAGCTTGGCCCTTGCACTATTTTTGTTGTAGTTATGTCATCTCCAGGGGTGGGACTGACCTGTGAGTAATCATAACATTCTCTCCCTCTCTCACCATCTGGTGTCACTCAGTTTTTGCCTGTGTGTCTATGGAATTTACCACTGCAACTTGCGGGATAACCAGCCTCATATAACCAACATGCTTAAGTCTAGTCAATACACGAAGGGGTTAATACAATAGAGTAAGCTGTCCTGCCAGGCGTAGCTCACCTTGGGAGAGACTAGGTAATCAAGGCTTTGTTCCCTTCCAGTCTATCTGTTGAACTCAGTATGTTGCTCCATCTTAGATGCATAGTTCTCACAAGCCACAAGTTCCTATACCTGTAATTTAGAAACTTTCACCACCTTTTAACTAAGCCTATGCAGTTTTTCCTGACTGATGTATGGAAAAGCACATGAACCTGACCTTTCAAAAGTTTGTAAGTAAACCAATTTTTAACTTGCCAAACTTGTGGTCTTTTCCTATGCTGGGGGAAGAGGGAGAACTCACAAGGGCATATTTTAAAGGTCTAACAGACTATATTTCTATGCTTTACTTTACTAAATATTTTGTGATTTCAAATCTCTGCTGGGGTTCTCATACCAAAAAGTACTTGCTCCAGACTTGGATCTTGGTATCCAATGAATTCTTCATACATATATATATATATATATATATACCTTGAACTAATGCATCTGTGGTGTGACACCAGTGTACATCCCTATATTCAAGCAGTGTCATCATGACTGGACTTATTAGCAGCCCTATCCTCACCCAGCTGTCATGAAGAAATGATTTTGGTGTGTTAGACATCTTGGATAGATTTGGGCAGGTTGTAAAACTAGGCACAGCAGAAGGAATGACTCCCTGGTGCATATCAGTCGCCTCTCACTTTCCAGCATGGATTGTAAAATTAACACATTTATCCCAAACTGTCTAAATAAAGAGACCAATTTAGAACAACCCATATTTGCAAACATCTAATCTTGAAATAATCCAAACAAGCTGTTGCCTAGTCTTCTTCCATCTTGTGTCCCGAGAGAATAAACAATACCAAAGCACCCGACTTCTGTTCAGCTTTCTGTGCCTCCATGAAAGGCATAGCGTTTTGTGACTTTTGACTTCACAGGAAGCGCTGCTGGCTGGGTGACCAAGTCACTCTCTGTATCATCCATTGCCACCCTTAACCCTCTTGTCAAGAAGAGTCTTTGACTGTGTGCACACTATACCTTTAAAGCACATTTGAAGCACATTTCCCCCTCAAAGAATTCTGGGTATTGTAGTTTACCCCTCATAGAAATACAATTCCCAGCAACCCTTAATAGACTACAGTGCCCAGAATTCTTTGAGGGCGGAAACATGCTTTAAAGATATAATGCAGCCTTAATCCTAAAATGTGGATAAGGTTTATGTAACTTGGTACAGACTGCTATTGATAGAATCATAGAATGATAGTTGGAAGGGACCATGAGCATCATGTAGTCCAACCCCATGCAATGCAGGAATCTTTTGCCCAATGTGGGGTTTGAACCCTCAACCTGGATATTGAGGGTCTCATGCTCTCCTGAGCTATTCAAATGGGAAAACAACTTTTGAAAACAGAGCTTTTATGCCCTTTGGGCAGCTGCTTCCATCATTTCTTGCTCCTTTGTTCTTCTTCTGTTCACACTCTCAGTGGTGTAAGATCAAAGGCCATACAAGCTGCCACATTCAGATTTCATCAGTGTCACCCAATTTGCTTCCAGTTGTTTCAACAGACTCTCTCACTGTCTGCAAAGCTCTCCTCCAAAGTTAAGCTGCACCCCCCAGCAGAGACCCCTGGTATGGACCTTACAGGGGTGGAGGAGCCCAGGAGAAGCCAGGTGCCCTACTTCTTTGAAAAGCCTCTAGACACATCAGCAGACAAATTCATCATGTCCCACAGTTCTGACAGCATCAGACGACAGTGTCACCTTTCATCACAGTGAAGATGGATGATCTGAACAAAAGCAGGAAGGTTTGAATGCAAAGTAATGACTCAACATCTGCAGCAGGACAGAGAATGGACGGGAGTCTGAGGGTCTCCCCCAGAGACCATGTTTGTGTGAGTTGGACTTGTTTGAGGAGCTTGTGAAGATGGAGTTTTTGCTTGCCATTGCGTATGTCTGAATCCACAGGAGTGTCGTTTTACAACTGTGCACCCCTGATGTGGGGTGGGAGATTTGCCCAAACAGAGCATTTTCTGGATTTCTTCCCAGTGCTTTATTTGTCCTGCACAATGTTTTCTGTTCCATAAGTTTGAGAGTAACAACAAATTGATGCTAATTGCAAACTGAATGGAAATTCTCTCCCATCCCTAAACACTACACAAACACACATGTTTTTAAAAATGTGAGGGGCCACTTTTAGATACCTTGTGTGCTCAGCATCCATGCTGATTTGTCTGCAGGGAGGTTAGATGACGTCATGTCAAGCAAGTATAATTCCATACATTCCAGGGCATTTCTTCATCACTTTCCTTACCTGATCTTTTATGGGAGCAGATTTGTTTTGCAAGAGCTCCAAATCATTGAGTAGCCTGAATTTGTAGATATGTGATTGACTTCTGCCTGAAAATAGTAATAGTCTGGAAGTGCTCAAAATATTTTACCCTTCAATATTGCTCAAACTCTGCTTCATGGTAAGGCTGCATCTGGTCTTTATTTTCCCTACTGTTGCATTTCAAGCTATGAGGAAAGCTTTGGTACAGAACAATGAGAAAATACACCCTGGCTTTCTGTTCTTCCTTTCCCCTCAAGCAACCAGTGGGAGGAAGGGGTAATGACAGGACTTGCTGACATTTGTCAGGAATGAAGGGAAAACAAATGTTCCCCTTGGAACTTTGAATTTTTCAGGTGTTCAGTTTGAGTAAATGAGTATTCAAATTTGATGCGTAAATTTTAAAATAGCACTATTTGATTAATCTCCAGGGACGACTTTTTCATTCTATCCTTTGCTCCTTGGTTTTCATGCCAGAGCTAAATGCTTTTCTCTGGGGTGACAAATGGCAGCATCTCCAGGACACTCATTGGCTATGCAGAGAACTTCACATCTGAACAAGTAGGCGAATGAGCTGTGAAACGCATTTGATTTAACTTAGTTTCCTGCATGCCGTGAGCACTGGGACACCTGGAAAATGGGATGCAGGCAGGGACAGTAGAAAGGGGAGAAACTGAGATGGAGGGAAAACTAGGATGGTAGAGATGGGAGACGAGACAGATGTGGTGGTGCTGGACTGCAGTTTTTATTATTTCTGACAGCAGGCTAGGCAAAGGCATGAACCACAATGGAAAAAGAAGTGAGAAGAATCCCATTTCTTCCCGGAAGGTACAGTACCTATGGAAGCATCCTAGAAACAATGTGGTTTTAGGGATAGGCTGGTAGAACTGGGGCTGGACCTACCATTAGGCAGAATGTGGTGGCTGCCTCAGGCAGCTGTTTTTGGGTGTCAAGAAAGGATAGCCCATGTCTAGTCATTTCATTTATTGTATTTTCTGTTACCAGGGTGAGGTGCTCATGGGATTTCCTGGCTTAAATGCTGGAATAAGTTTCATTGCCTGAGTACTATGCAAAACGAAATGGAGAATGAGCTTCAGTGCTCACTGATGTAAAACTCTTAGTTGAAGCTTGAGCAACTTAAGCACCAGCTTGAAGAAAGCAATAGAGCAAAAGAAGAAGTAGAGCCCAAGGTTGACAAAACTGGTCTAAGGCAACATCATGCAACCTGATGTAGACCAGCTCTGCCTCAAGTGGCTTAATATCACTGTTCTAAGCAGTATGTCAAATAAGGAAGGATGTGTTCCCTCCTGTGCTATTCTGCCCCATCAACAGACTCTTTTCAGGCCATCCGTAGAACCTTGTCAGAGTGAGAACATTTTCCTGCTCTCCAGAGATGGAAGGTGCTGCTTGTTTGACGCAACCAAGTTTGAAAGGCTTAATAATTAATCAGCCATGGAACCTTAGCTGCACTTCGGGATCTCTCTTTTGGCAGCCCTTCATCATGTGTCACTTTCTCCAGCCAATTGGCACAAAAACTGACAAGTATGTCGTATTTTATTCCTGTGTAGCTATGCTGGAGAAATTTAAAGGGGTTCCTAGTCTGGAGGTAGCCCTCCCAGAAAAGGGGAGGATGCAGGCTCCAAGTGGAAAAATATGCCTTTATTGAAACACAGATGTGCATAGGGGCAGCCTCAAAAATAAGGAGGAGGCTGCAAAGACCCACATCCAAAGCAGAGTTTCTTATACACTTCCAGGTTACACACATGATTGCCAAACAACCAATCAAATGATTACAACTTTCCCATAGAAAGTACAACCCATAGATCCAATCAGAGATTCTTATGCTCGCATTATAATAATATGTGATCATGCATTGCCGCCCTTCATGGTCTAATTCAATTAATTTCTGATTCATTACTCTATTCTTTACATGTCTACAAACATCTATTTTTAATAATCCATGATGAATATATCCATTCTCTACATTAACTTAAATTCAGTGATACTGTTCTGCCTAGTCATATCTCCTTCTATGCATTCTCAACTTTTCATTCTTTCCCAGTAGAATACAGACTGTACTTGAAACATTCTCCTTTTTTTCTACTAGAAGGAGCTGGTGAGAATTCATACATGGATTGCTAAGCAGCGCTGCTAATATCACCTGTGGGGTTTTAACGAACAAAATGGAGAGAGATAAAGGGAGATAGGAAATTCTCGTTCCTTCAGTTGTGGGCAGGAATATGTTTCCAAAACCTAAAATTCTGTGCATTGTTTTCAGGTTTCATTTTATAGAATTCAAATAAGCAAATTCATTGTTTCCAGCCTTGGAACAGGTATTAAATGGTAAAGGATGCAAATTGCTTGAAAGAGAGAGAGAGAGAGACAATAAATCCGCACAGTTCTGCTACTGTGTGTGTGAGATAGAGAGAGCAAAGTACGTTTATGCACATTTGCCCACAATTATGCAAATATATGTGCAACACAGTCTATGGGGCTTTTTGTTCCTGAACTTTGGCAGGTACAACATTTTAATTTTTGATGTGGTGGGTTGACGTAGCTCCCTGAATAGTATTCAAGCTGAAGGTAATATGCGGATGAAAGAAGGGGAAAAGGAATTGCTTGGAATAGTTAAGAACTGTGCAAACATCAAATAGAGTTAGAGATCATGATTTAATGTTTTGAAAGTAGGTAACCATTTTAAAAAGTCTTCTATCCTGCCCTCTCTTCCAAAGAATTTCAGCTCCAAAGATGGACTGATATGGGATATCAGGGATATATCAGGGATATATATCAGGGATCTGATATGTTAGAAAGAGAGAATTTCCCTCTCTCTTTCCTCATAATGCTAGTACTCTGGGTCATCCACTTCAGTGGACTGGCATGAGATTCAGGACAGCCAAATGAAAATACTTTTTTTACATGCTACATAAATGAGTCATGAAATTCTTGGGCATAAGATATGGTGGTATAGGAGCAAAGGAATCTGCCTCATGCCTAGTCAGACCACTGGCCCAGCTAGCTCAGTGTTGTCTGCACTGACTGGCAGTGTCTCTCAAGGGTTTCAGGTAGGGGGATCTTCCCAATCCTACCTGGAGATGCCAGGGATTGAACCTGGGGCCTTCTGCATGCAGAGCAGATGCTTTGCCACTGAACCACGGTGCTGGGGTGGAATTCTAATGCAAGACAGGCCCCTACAGGTGATATCATAGGATCTTATGTGAAATGATGGCTCCACATGGAGCATCATTCAGGGTTAAGCACCCAGTCCAAGAAGCAAGCTAAACAAACATATGACCAAATAAAAAAGACCTCAGGCTGTCCTAGAGCCTGATATAGTAATAGTGTGTGTATGTATATACGGTATGTCTATACAGTGGTACTTTGGGTTATGTACATAATTCGTTCCGGAGGTCCGTACTTAACCTGAAACTGTTCTTAACCTGAAGCACCACTTTAGCTAATGGGGCCTCCTCCTGCTGCTGCTGCGCCGCCGGAGCCCAATTTCTTTCTTTTTTTAAAAGATATTTATTGAGATTTTCAAAAAAGTTACCAAATATAAAAGAAAAAAGAAAAAAACAGAAAAAATACAAAATAAAAATAGTTAAAAACAATTCAGTCTTTCCATCACATATTTTCATTTGCTTATTTCCCGGGCCTCCTCACGCCTCCCTTTTCTGTATTCCAATTCAAATTTTTAATTCAGCAAATCCCTCCCCTCTTCAATCATCTTAATCTTCAATTTTAAAATATTATAACATTAAGTTTTTACCTGTTAATAACCATTTTCTCGTATTCTCTTACAACATTACAGCTAAAGACCACTTAGTTTCTATCTAGCATCATTCTAACATTCATTAATTTTACAATATTTCTGAAAATAGTCTTTAAATTTCTTCCAATCTTCTTCCACCGACTCTTCTCCCTGGCCTCGGATTCTGCCAGTCATTTCCGCCAGTTCCATATAGTCCATCACCTTCATCTGCCATTCTTCCAGGGTGGGTAGATCTTGTGTTTTCCAATACTTTGCAATAAGTATTCTTGCTGCTGTTGTGGCATACATAAAAAAAGTTCTGTCTTTCTTTGGCACCAATTGGCCGACTATGCCCAGGAGAAAGGCCTCTGGTTTCTTCAAGAAGGTATATTTAGATACCTTTTTCAGTTCATTATATATCATCTCCCAGAAAGCCTTAATCCTTGGGCACGTCCACCAAAGGTGAAAGAATGTACCTTCAGTTTCTTTACATTTCCAACATTTATTATCGGGCAGATGATAGATTTTTGCAAGCTTGACTGGTGTCATGTACCACCTGTATATCATTTTCATAATATTCTCTCTTAGGGCATTACTTGCCGTAAATTTCATACCTGTGGTCCACAACTGTTCCCAGTCAGCAAACATAATGTTATGTCCAACATCTTGTGCCCATTTAATCATAGCAGATTTGACCATTTCATCCTGAGTATTATATTTCAACAGCAAGTTATACATCTTTGACAAAATCTTAGTTTTAGGTTCTAACAGTTCTGTTTCTAGTTTTGATTTTTCCACCTGGAAGCCAATTTTCTTGTCCAAGTTATATGCCTCCATTATCTGATAGTAATGTAGCCAGTCTCGCACTTTATCTTTTAATTTCTTAAAACTCTGCAATTTCAATTTGTCTCCTTCTTGTTCCAAAATTTCCCAATATTTTGGCCATTTAGCCTCCATATTAAGTTTTTTCTGAGCCTTCGCCTCCATTGGTGATAGCCACCTTGGGGTTTTGTTTTCAAGTAAGTCTTTATATCTTGTCCAAACATTAAACAATGCTCTTCTGACAATATGGTTTTTGAATGCTTTATGTGCTTTAACCTTGTCATACCACAACTATGCATGCCACCCAAAAACATTGTTAAAGCCTTCCAAAATGTCTGTGTTCTCAAGAACCGGAGCACAATTTCTGTTCTCATCCTGAAGCAAAGTTCTTAACCTGAAGCAATATTTCTGGGTTAGCGGAGTCTGTAACCTGAAGCATATGTAACCCGAGGTACCACTGTATTAAAATTTTAATATAGACATAAAAGGTAAAGGTACCCCTGCCCGTACGGGCCAGTCGTGACCAACTCTGAGGTTGCGCGCCCATCTCGCTTAAGAGGCCGGGGGCCAGCGCTGTCCAAGGACACTTCCGGGTCACGTGGCCAGCGTGACGAAGCTGCTCTGGCGAGCCGGCACCAGCGCAGCACACAGAAACGCCGTTTACCTTCCCGCTATAAAGTGGTACCTATTTATCTACTTGCACTTAAGGGTGCTTTCGAACTGCTAGGTGGGCAGGAGCTGGGACCGAACGATGGGAGCTCCGACCATATGATCGGCAAGTCCTAGGCGCTGAGGTTTTACCCACAGCGCCACCCGCATCCCAATATAGACATATATACATTCATTTTCTGACTTTTTAACTAACAGTACTATTAGTTTTCTATTAACCTACTACCAGTAAAAGATTAAATACTGAGACTGCAATATAATAATAAGTACGCCAGGACCATCTGCCTTCTTCCCCCTCCCTCTCTCCAGGTTCCACTCTAGGGTGATGTCCACTGGCTTAGATCTTTAAAAAAAAAGATCAGATAGCTTCATGGAGGATAGGTTTATCAGCGGTTTTCAAACATAATAGCTATATCATAGAGTTGGAAGGGACCCTGAGGGTCATCTAGTGAAACCCCCTGTGATGCAGTATCCATGACATTTGGCCATCCAATCTCTGCTTAAAAACCTCCAAGGAAGGAGAGCCCACCACTTGCCTTGGCAGTTTGTTCCACTGTTGAACAGCTCTTACTGTCAGAAAGTCGCCCCCGCCCCTGATGTTTAGTCAGAATCTCCTTTCTTGTAACTTTATTTCATTGGCTTGGGCCCTACCCTCCAAAGCAGCAGAAAACAAGCTCGCTCCATCTTCTATGTGGTAGCCTTTTAGATATTTGAAGATGGCTATCATATCTCCCATCAGACCCCTCTTTTCCAGAATAAACATACCCAACTCCCTCAACCGTTCCTCAGAAGGTTCGGTTTACAGAACCTTGATCATCTTGGTTGCCTTCTTCTGCACACTTTCCAGCTTGTCAAAACCTTCTTAAATTGTGGCGCCCATAATATATTACCAGACCCTACAAGGGTCCCTATTTTCCAGGGACATCCCTGATGGAGTTTTCTGACCCCTGAGCCATCTGAAGGCAATCCTGTATAGAGAAGGTTTTTTTAAAATGTTTAATGTTTTATTATATTTTTATATATGTTGGAAGCTGCCCCAGAGTGGCTGGGGCAACCCAGTAAGATGTGTGGGGTATAAATAGCAAAATTATCATTATGGAATGGGACGTCCCTATTTTCATCTGAGAAATGTTGGAGGTTATGTATTACATATGACCTAGTTGTTCAAAGGCAGTGCATCTCTGAATACCATATGCTAGGGACAAGCCATGGCTGGGGAGATTCAGCCAGATGGGCGGGGTATAAATAATTAATAATAATAATAATAATAATAATTTATTACTTATTATTATTATTATCAGGTGTGTTGGTGTGGTTGCGTGTTGATGCCGTCATGCATCTGCTTGGCTATAAACAGGATCCTCAACTAGACAGGTCCTTGGCCTGTTGCAGCCGGATTGATCTTATCTTACTCTGTCAGGGGAAATGTTTTCTCCCTTTACTTTTCACACTTCTTTTTCTTGACAAAGTTACAAGGTAAAAAGGTTGACTAAAAGCCGGCACAGCTGACTATGATGGAATACCTAAAAATATCCAAGTTGTCTCTCTTTTTTTCAAATAAAGGATGAAAAGAAAAATGAGATGCAGTGGGAAACAACAGAGAACCATGTAAATCAAACAGAGGTGGAATGGATGTGCCTTATCCAGGATTCAGCCACTAGCAATTACTTATTCAGATAACAGATTATTAGAGTAGAGAGAGAATCACTTCATATATATATATATATATATATATATATATATGTTTTCGTAGATTTTCACGGGTACAGGAATGCAGGTTTTGGTGTCCTCGGGTGTCTTCCCGTGTAAAAGTTGGGGTGTCTAGGCGACGTTTCGACGAGGTCTCACTCGTCATCTTCAGGCTGGTGCTTTCGGCTTCTTGTTACTGGAACAGAGCGGGATCTCAGTGTTTGAGTTCCTATAAATACTGTAGAGGGGTGTGGTGTATTGCCTCAAAAGTTCTGGGCAGAGGGGAAGTTCCCAGGCTAGTGTTCTTTTCTTCTTTTGTTCCTTAATTACTTGAGGGATATCTTGAGTGATTTCTTGAGTGATATAGATAGAGAAACACCCTCACAACATGAACAAGCGTGACGACACGTCCCGCCTGCCAGACATCTGGAAATTAGCCCTCCCCACAAAAACCGACACCAGATCCAGAGGCACACAGAACGCCACCACCAATCAACCACACCAGACCCAAACCCAGACCCTCTCCACAGATAAATTACAGACACCATCCAGTAACCAAACCATAGTGGCACCTCCGGATGCTGCACCCCCCTGCAATCCCTACACAGATCTGGCTGGCACAGGGCACAAAACCACAGCTCGCCCCTATACACGAAGCCAAGCCAAAGCACAACTAAGTGCAGTACAGCCATCTTCCCAGAAAAACTCTTCACAAATTCAAGAGGTCAAGACACGAAGGCTTTAGCAACTAATCCACACCTAATGACCCACCTAAGTGGTACTCAGAATATCACTCAAGAAATCACTCAAGATATCCCTCAAGTAATTAAGGAACAAAAGAAGAAAAGAACACTAGCCTGGGAACTTCCCCTCTGCCCAGAACTTTTGAGGCAATACACCACACCCCTCTACAGTATTTATAGGAACTCAAACACTGAGATCCCGCTCTGTTCCAGTAACAAGAAGCCGAAAGCACCAGCCTGAAGATGACGAGTGAGACCTCGTCGAAACGTCGCCTAGACACCCCAACTTTTACACGGGAAGACACCCGAGGACACCAAAACCTGCATATATATATATATATATATATATGCATGCCTGAGGAAATATATGGAAAGGCATCTGGCTCTGTGCACGGTGGAACTATTCCAGATGTTTCCATCTGGCACCATGCCGGTTGTTTGTCAATGCAAAAAATGGGAAATGTCAGAATCCCTGTTGAAAAATAAGAGTAATAGTTAAAGTCATGACTCCCTATGTTAACATGGTTTTGCATTCAAAGTGTGTAGAATAAACCATTATTGACAACTTAATATGTGGATATAGCACTATACTGTGTAAACACCAATGTCATATGTAAAGATTCTTTAGCTGTTTTTTCAGGGTTGATCTGCACAATCATTGGAAATGCATTTTGTATCCTTTAGGCACTCATCCTTCAAGTCCCATTTTGCAAACAAATGTGTGATCTCTTCGCTAAGGACAATACAGTATATGGATGGCAGAGTGAGACATGATTGCCTGTCGGTGAGGATGTTTAGGAGAGGGGTTGATGGGTTTGATCCCACTGCTAGGAATCAATCAATATTCATCTGGGGCTTGGAAATCCTTGCCAGGCATCCCACACCACTGCAGATTCACCAGGATCTGATGTAGCATTTGGGGCAGCACACAGTAAGCGTATTATGTTCCAGGAGAAGCATGTGCATCCCCGTATACATGCTCAGGAACAATATTGACTGTATATGGCCACAGAATGTTTAGTTATTTACTTACTTACTTACTTACTTACTTACTTACTTACTTACTTACTTACCGTACTTACTTACTATATTGCCCTTCATCCACAAGGTGGCTTACAATATAAAAACACAAAACCACATAACATAATAACAGATGAAAACAATAACCGGCCACTTTCCCACAGATATGCTGCACACATCAATGAAGCCCCCCCACATCATTTCTTGTAGCTGGGATAGGATGGATCTGTTAAGAATTTTTAAGAAGGCAAAACATAAACTAGAATAGTTGCATAAGTTACATGGTAATGCTATAAGAAGGAGTAGAAAAAAGAGAGTGAGGCTGGGGGTTTTTGGGGGGGTGTTTGTTGAACACATTTTCAATTGAAAAATAAAAACACAGAGCCTTCCTGCATTCATTTGACTCAGTAGGAAATGCATAGACAGCAGGAGAGTTGAAAACAGTGATGATGATGATGATTGTATTTTGGATTTAAAAAACATAGGGATACTGAAAAGAGGAGAGTTCTACCATTTGTCACCATTCATATCACAGGCACTATCTATCTATGCTAATGACCTTTTGCGGTAACATAGAAATAGTGTCCAACAGGCCCTATTCACTATTCATGATCTCCATTAGGAGGCCATGACACATGCAGAACCCACTCCAAATGACAAATGAAAAGCAATTAATGTGATATCTATGAGAAGAATAGCATTTTCCCATATGACTGATGCAACTCGTCCTGTGGGGGAAAAGGTACTTTCAACTGAAGCACCATCTCAAGGGAAGACATCTGACCGTAAGCAACAAATAGGCAATAACTAAATGTTTTGTTATAGAAACAGCTCGGCAAGGGAGGCTGCAAGTTTGAACCGATGTAAGCTAAGGAGGAAAACCATTGAATTTTGATGGGGGGGGGGGCGAATTTGGTTGAAGCCTCACCTCAGTCACAGCCTCATGGCAAGTCGTTTTGGGCCCTGGTTTTTCATTGGCGCAATGAGGAAAGCCTGACGTAGCTCACAGACTTGCACTGAAGACAGACACAATTTGCCTAACATTTGCAAATTAAAGTACACTTCATCACAGAAGGGGATATTTGCTGTGCATAGAAGGGAAGGAGGGATGTAGGCATTACAGAGATGTGGTGATCATGGTAGCATCGATATCAGCTGATAAAGGGTTCTAACACTGCCAGCAGGGGATGAGAGCTGGGTTTATCATTAGCACTATGCTGTGTGTCTTTTGCTAAGGGAAAGTGTGTGCGTGCGTGAGAGAGAGTGAGCACATGCAGCAAGAGAAATGATCAGAATAAATACAGAAAGGTAAACATGGAGCTACAATTAAGTCTGTAACAGTTACCATAGTTACCTAATATCAGGGCAAATAAGCCAGTTTAAGTGAGCAGTGCCTGTTCCATGGAGTCCTTGCTGTGAAGCTGGGATGTAGTGGAAAATAAGACATCCATGTTGGACTTAGTGGTCCTGGAATAAGGGCCATTCTGTTAACACCTGGAACACCTTGAGCTGCTCAAGCAGGCTAAAGAGAGACATGAGAAAACGTGCTATGTGATGTTTTTGCTTTAATTTACAGACCAGTTGGAGCCAAACAAGGCAATGGCAAAGTTGGAGTGTGCTATATGCCATTAAATTGGCAGGAACTAGTAGCAGCATGAAAGTAACCTGGTTCCACTCCAGTTTGCTCCACGTAGGACTTAGGATGGAATAAACGGACTTTATTTATTAACATCACTAAGATTCTCACATCCAGAACAGCAGTCAAAGATTTGTCACACTGGACGCAAATATTCTGCATGTACGGTCATGAAAGATTAGTGTAAAGAGGAGATGAGTTATACCTGATACCCGTATCCTCAACAGTGTGGTCCCACTTCTGCTAGATCTCTTCCCACCAGTATCTCCTGTGAAGACCATAAAAAGTCTCAGTAACTAGCCCTCTAAAACCCACAATAGTACGATACTATAGCCACAAGTATTGTGATGAAAATAATTGCAAATAAGTTTGTGTTTTCTTTCTTTAGTTCCATGAAATTATATATAAGACTATTACGTAGTCCTAATAAGAAAATTCGAAGTGGTTTATAAGACATTCAAAACTAATGAAACCAGTAACACAGGTTAAAATATTTTAAAACAGAGATGAAAGCCAACATGGTGCTCACCAGATGTTGTGGACTAGAGCTCCCATCAACCCTGACCATGCTTTATTATTTTACATGCAATTTCAATGCATACTATCTTTTTACTCTCAGAAATTTGAATTTAGCTGTGGTGCCCATATAATTATTATGCTATTTCACAAAGCTACTGATATAGCAAGTTTCAGGTTGTACTGTGCTAACCATTTTAGGTCACTACTGACTTGGGACATATTTGAAGTGACAATTTAGAGCTGAAATCTTCATGGCCCATCAGTATTTTGCCTTCCCAATGAGCTGTAGCCAATCTGTGACAAAATGAACTCTCTGTAGCTGTGCTACTATATGCTTCTTTATAGAGGGCAAATGGGTCTTTACCATTGGCCTTGGACAGGGGTGTGTTGGCTGAGTTGCGCAACCCTAAACTCTCCAGTTGCAAGTGTCATGAAACTCTTCCCGCACCCCCGCCCAAGAGCTTTTGTCAGAGATCAGTATGCTGTTCCCAAGGGATGACATGCTGTGCCGATTTAATGAAACAGTGCTCAAAATGCTTAATAATTAATCAGCCGCCAAATCATAGTTAACAGATTAGAAATAGTTCATAAAAGAGCATGGTTCAGAAGTTCCCAGCAGAAGGAACTCCTCTTAAGCGATGCGGGAAGTTGTTTGGGCAACTTGGGAAAGTTTTGTAGCTCTGGGTTTTAAGAGGTTAGACAATGTGGCTATCTAGTTTCTTTAAAGCCCTAGATGTTCAGATGGAGTTTGGAAGAGTGAAGGGAGGTAAGGCATATTTGAGGCCCCATCTGCACTAGATGCTTAAAGCAGCATCAAATCTCTTAAAAAAACCAAAACACTACTTCATCCAAATACTCTTGGGAGCTGTAGTTCATTAAAAGTGCTGAGGGTTGTTAGGAGGCCCCTATTCCCTTCACGGAAGAACCAGTTCCCAGAGTTTTCTGGGAAGAGGGATTGATTCATAGAATCATAGACTTGGACCCCAAGGGTCATCTAGTCCAACCCCCTGCAATGCAGGAATCACAACAAGGAAGGAGAGTCCACAACTTCCCAAGGGAGTCTGTTCTAGTTGAGCAGCTCTTACTGTCAGAAAGTCCTTCCTGATATTTAGTCAGAATCTCCTTCCTTGTAGCTTTAATTCATTAGTTTGGGTCCTACCCTCCAGGGCAGGAGAAAACAAGCTTGCACCATCTTACATGTGACAGGCCTTAAGATATTTGCAGATGGCTATCATATCTCCTGGGACGAGGGTGGCGCTGTGGGTTAAAGCCTAGGGCTTGCCGATCAGAAGGTTGGCGGTTAGAGTCTCCGTGACGGGGTGAGCACCTGTTGCTCGGTCCTTGCTCCTGCCAACCTAGCAGTTTGAAAGCACGAAGTGCAAGTAGATAAATAGGTACTGCTCCGGCGGGAAGGTAAACGGCGTTTCCATGTGCTGCTCTGGTTCACCAGAAGCGGCTTAGTCATGCTGTCCACATGACCCAGAAGCTGTACGCCGGCTCCCTTGGCCAGTAAAGCGAGATGAGTGCCACAACCCCAGTGTCGTCCACGACTGGACCTAACGGTCAGGGGTCCCTTTACCTTTACCTATCATATCTCCTATCACTCTCCTCTATTCCAGGCTATACATACTCAGCTCCTTCAACCATTCTTCATAAGGCTTTGTTTGCAGACCCTTGATCATCTTGGTTGCACTCCTCTGCACACATTCCAGCTTGTCAATATCCTTCATATACTGTGGTGCTTAGAACTGGACACAGTATTTCAGGTATTGCCTGACCAAGTGAGCAGGTCTGGGAATTGTAGCTCTGGGAGGGGAATAGAGATCTCCTAAACAAGTCTCAGCACTATTAATGACCTACAGCTCCCAAAATGTTCCAGAATAGTGATATTTAAAGAACACACACAAAGAATAAAGACACAGGCATTTAGAATTGTTCTTATCACAGCGGATTTTGCTAGATAGCAATAAATCTGATTGTTGCCTCTTTTAAATACTCAGATCCAAGGGCTTAATTCATACATGCAGCTTATGCTTACCCTGGTAGCTGCTTGAAAAGATAACTGCATTTTGCTGGTATAGTTAAAATCACCAGAACAGCATGGGAAACATCTTCACAGAAATGGCTTGCAGTGTAGAACTGCTTCCACAAAGTTGTATTTTTGAGTAGCTATTTTCATGCTGCTGATGGCATGTACGAATTAGGCCCCAGAATGGCTCCCAAGGAAGCAGGGCTGGGGTGTGTGTCTGAGAGAGTATTTCCAACTTACTCACTATAGTCATTGCACATTGGGGAGGCAGAATGGAATATACTTTACAGTTGACAGCACATAAGCTGCCACTGAAAATCCTTGGCGCTTCTTCTTGATATGGTCTGCTCACAGAGACTTATGGAACCTGATAGATTCCTGCAAGCTCTGGAGGATTTTCCAGCTGACATGACAGGCTCTCCTTTTGAGGCTATTATCACTCTATGGAATGGTGAGATGCACAGTGCCACTGACACAATCTCTCCTCAGTGCTCTTGCTGCCACTGTGGAACATGTAGGCCGAATTGGTACCCTAACGACCTGTGTGCAGTGAAACAGGAGGTGAGTTGCTAGAGTACAGGTGGCATAAATCTTGCTCTGAACTTGACGAAGCACAAGTGAGGCTGCATTCCGACGTCTATCATGTGGTGGTGAAACAAGCTCACTTCTCCACTTCCCATTCTGTTCACAGCAGCTGTCTGGCACAGCTTTTTCAAGTGGTGACTGGGCCATCTGGCCAAGGAAGTGTTGCTCCGACGCCGGCAGCAGACTGCTTTAACAAATCTGTGAGACACTTTAGGGAAGAATTGCTCAGCTTTGGACAGAGTTGTGTCCAAGGGATAAGTAATGCTTCACTGAAGGAAGGGGAGGCACCATTCACCCTGAAGGAGGCGGTAGCATGCCCCTTCCTTAAGAGGACCTCCCAGTATCCAGAAGTGTTAAACCACCATGAGTGGTGGACATCTCCTTTTGGGTCAAGGTGCTTGAGAAGATGGTGGCAACTCATCTTCAGGCATGTTTGGAGGAAGATAATTACGTACCTGGATCCTTTTAGTCCAACTTCAGATTCGGTCATGGTACTGAAACTGTCTTGGTCGCCCTGGCTGATAACATGTCAGAAAGCAAATAAAGTAGTGTGGCCCTGCTTATTTTCCTTGACCTCTCAATACTGTTGACCACGTATCCTTCTGGAGTGGCTCAGGGAGGTAGGGTAGGAGGCCCTGTACTTCAGTGGTTCTGCTTAAGAGCCATTTCCATCTTTGTCTTCCTGAGCTCCCCTCTTGCTTCTCCTGACTGAAATATTAATGTTCCCGGTAACAGTTGTATTATTCATTCTAACCAAAATTATTTTATTTATTAGCTTGACACTGATAAGTCATTAAGCCTGAAAATGTGTATGTGTGTGTGTTGTAAAAATTGATACTTACAAAGATTTATGTTAAATGTTCATGTATTGGAAAACAGAGACAACATTACTGCAATTTTATTTAATGGCAGGTGCCTCTGCTTAAGTATGGATGTCACAAAGAGCCTATTCAAAGTCAGGCATGGTTTTAAAACCATGAACAGAATTTTCATGAGTGAAAGGCAAGTTACTAAGATAAAGAAAGGGAAGGAACATATAGCATATTGTTGGCAAATGTCTGGCTCATGGTTGACAGCTGATAGATGCCACCATTCCATGCTTTGGAACGGCTTCTATATTCCTGGTTTGTTAGAGCAAACAAAAACAACAGTCGCCAACCTCAAAAAGTAATTAATTAATTCAGCGCATTGTCATTTTAAACTTATTTAAATTATTCCACGTAAGTCATTCCACCACCACAACTCCATACACATGTCCAGGGGTAGGCAACTTAAGGCCTGGGGGCCGTATGCGGCCCAGTCGCCTTCTCAATCCGGCCTGCAGATGGTCCAGGAATCAGCATGAGTAGAATGTGTCCTTTTATTTAAAATACATCTCTGGGTTATTTGTGGGGCATAGAAATTCGTTAATATTTTTTTTCAAAATATAGTCTGCCCCCCCACATGGTCTGAAGGACAGGGGACCGGCCCCCTGCTGAAAAAGGTTGCTGACCCCTGCACGTGTCTTGTCTTTTCAGGATTTACTCCATCCCACTCTTGGTTTGTATCTCCTTGATCTCCTTGTTTTTAACAAGTTCATAGAAATCAACAGGTGAGAGGGAAGGAATCAACAGCTTGGAGATGTAGTGATTGGAGAAGCTTAGTCTTTCTCTCAAAAGCTGTTGCCTCTCATGCAGATCTTAAAGGCCTAAATCAATAAATCAATAATTAAATATAGGTGGGGCGGAGATTGTAGTCTGATCACACGAAATGAGCCCATTGCTAATGAGAGATTTTGCTTCTCACGATCTCTCAAGTTTAAATGCAGGAAAATATATAGCAGAAGAGCAATGCCAGCTGGTTTGCCAGCACAGTGGCTGGCGCTTGCATGATGGCACAGCTCACAGGTTCAACACTATCAGGAGACTGTGGTTTTGCTGCTAGCATTGGCTAGCTTGGAACCGTAACCATGGCAGCAGCAGCAGCGGTAGCTTCTGCAGTGCAAGATGGCTTAAGGGAAAGATTTTATTATTATTATTAAAAAGAAATGATTAAAATTGTAATAATTATAGAGGAACAGCAGTCCCACTGTGAGCCTGATTTCCTTGGGGCTTTCCACCTGCAACAGGTGTTGGGTTGTTCTCCTGGGTGCCTGCTTGGGCTGCTGGCACAGAGAGAACATTACTAAGGCCAGCAGTCAGAGGGGAAAGGGCTTTGCAAGATGCCATTTCCCTTCATGGCAGCCTTTCCACACAGAGAGATGTAGGGCCCTAGGATCTGGCACTGGCTGTGGGGAGCAATCCATGTTTCTGCAACATTATCAGGATTTTTCATGTCACTAAAAAGAAGCCGGGTTGTGGGTGAGGAGGAAGCAAATGATTAAATTATTGCTTGGCGACATAGAGCTCCGCAGTCAATTTTTTAAAAATGGGTTCTTTTTCTAAGTCCCCTTACTAATCTCCAACTCTCGTGACATTTTCCTCCTCTGGGTTTTTGGTATCAAGTCGTCACCACTGCTGCGATTGGGGTGAGAGAAAAAGGGTTGGAGCATGACTGTTTTTTCAACCAGGAGCATATGAGACATGCTTGCGACCTATTTCAGGGACCATTGTGTATTACAGCCAGGTTAACCCAGTCATGCACTGCATAGTACTTTTATGGTTGCTAACTTGTAGCATATAAGAAACACTGTATGTAGCAGTGTCCGATGGGGAATGAAGCTGGGACGTGGAGAACCCTCAGTAGGACTGGGGCCCGGTTTAAGTGCCCTCCCATGGATCCTGTCTCCCATTAGTGTTGGGCAGAGATGCTCTGAGCAGCACCAAGATTCTGGGCCGAGCTGCCATTTTAAGTCCCCAATGGGGTGATGCACTGCGATGTGGGGAATTTAAGTTAGATTCAGTCACCTGGCATTGCTCAAAGCACCAGAAAAAGGGTACTACTGGGCCTAGGCATTATAGTAAGAGCATAACCACACCTCACACCTAGATCTCTACTCTCCATTGCTCTCCAGATGCCAAGCCTTCAACTCACAGTCCTTTGTGACCCTGACAGGGCTGCACAATGGCCTCCACCATCTGAGACGTTATGCCTCTGAATACCAATTGCTGGGAATCACAGGTGGGCAGAGTGCTGTTGCGCTCATGTTCAGCTTGCAGGCTTCCCACAGGCGTTGGCCACTCTGAGAGCAGGATGCTGGGCTAGAGGTCCATTGGCCTGATCCAGCAGGCTCATCTTATGTTCTTCAAACCTTGACGTAAATTTCCAGATCATAGATGCAGAATAATTCTTCCTATTCTTTTTTGACAACTTTCTTTCCAGCTCAGAGTTGGAGCCTTCTCCACTTTTAAAAATAAATATACTTTTCTTCTGTGCTAGGCACACAGTCCTGTGGTCCAGTTCCTAACTCCTAATAACTCAGCTCCCTACAAGTATACAAAAAGAACCCCCCTCTCATTTCTTTTATGAAGTGGTGTAGTAGACCAGCTGTGAATGCCAGCAGCTATGTGACAAGGTTGCATGCAGCTTGACTGGTTGATAGAATGTTTTGCCATCCACAAAAATGAACTGAGAACTCTTGTCAAGATCAAAGCTGACTCAACTACATGAGATGCAGAGTTTCACCATTCAGATCTCTTCTGTTGTTTCATTGTGTATTCAGTACCATATTGTGTTTGACTACCACTGCCTTGAGGGTCTCACAGTTGAAATCAGATAGACCATGACCAGCCCGCTAACACAAACAGCTAAACAACACAAACAAGACAACAACAACAACAGGCTTTACAAGAAAGACCACAAAACAATGTACAAACCTGTTGGCTACATGCATAATTCAATGAGGATATTTTGTTGCTTGATTTGTCACTTAGGATGTAGAGGAAAACTCTGTAAGAGACGAAAGCCAGGCTTTGGAGAACAATTATTACATTTTAGTACATTTGTATCTCATCTTTCCTTCAAGAATCAAAAGGTGGTATACATGGTCCCTCTTTTATCTTAACGATAACTGTGAAGTAGTTCAGGCTGAGAGATGGTGACTGGGCCAAGCAAGCTTCAGGGCTGAGTGGAGATTTGAATCTGGGTCTTCCACATCATAGTCTGGTGTACTTTTAAGTATTACGCCACAGTGTTTAGTCATGTACAGTATACGCTACACCTTTAAAGCACATCTGAAGCACATTCTTTCCCTTAAAGAATTCTGGGCACTGTAGTTTACCCCTCACAGAATTACAGTTCCCAGCAACCCTTAACAAACTACACCAGCCAGAATTCTTTAAGGGAAAGAGTGTGTTTCAAAGGTGCTTTAAATGACACTACCCAACCCTACAGTTTTTCAAAATGGGCAAGGCCTTTCGTGGGGTCAGGGACCCGTATTACAAGTTTGTACCAGGCCCAGAAAAATAACACTTGGGTGTTGCCCAGGAAAGAGAAAATTCATATGTTGCTGGGGGACTTGAGCACTTACTCTTGTGTCCAGATGGGTAAGCAGCTGTTTCTTTTGGATGTGAAGTTCCATGTGACCGAGGAAATATTGTCTTCTGGCAGGGTTTCCTTGGAGCTCCTGTGCTGCCTTTCTGGCTGTGAGGAGCCTGCCTGGATAAGGAGTGACATAAACCTCAAAATTCAATTTTAACCATGTCCCATGAAAGCTTGTTGAATTGGAGAAATTAACTTGAGGAAAAGAGCACAAGGAGGCTGGGGGCTGTCATATCGAATGAAAAGGCCTTCTCCCTCAACGGGTGTGCCTCCCAGCTGACACCATCTCGGATCCATCACTTTAGTTGTGGCCCATTAAAGATTAACCAAAAACATGTTCATCATTAACATGTGCCAGCTTCATTCCTGGAGCTCCTGATGCCCATTTGCAGGGCTTTTGTTATGCATTTTTCAGTACTTTGTCTCTTTAATTGTTCACTCTCCTCTGACATGAGGCTGGGCTGTGGCTTGGAAGTTGCTTGTCGACAGCAACTTCTATTAGGTAAAGGAAGTTAGAGAATGCAGAGGCCTAGTCAAGCCTAGCTCGTTGGCCTGTTTACCAGGATGGAGTCTAGTTCTTTGTATATCAAACTACAGGGAATTGTTGTTCTTTCTTTGAGGAAGACATGCACATGCAAGCTGTTTTCTTCTCCCTACCTTTCATTTTGCGCCTATGGATAGGTGGTTCCAAAGTGTGTGAACTGGGTTGTATATGAACTCTGAATGAGGTTGCATTTCCTTTGAAGGAGCAGGTACATTGTTTGGGGTTGCTCCTAGATGCATCCATCTCACCAGAAGTCAGGTGACCTCAGTAGCTTGGAGCACCCATTTCTATCTTTGCTTGGTATGCCAACTACAGCTATTCATGGACAGAGATAGCCTTGTGGTTCATACTTTGGTGACCTCATGATTAGAGGCACTGTTAATGTGCTGTATGTGGGGCTACCCTTGCAAGTGGTTTGAAAGCTGTAGCTAACATAAAGATAAAGTTGCTAAGTGCTTAGTAGGACACCCAGTATTACACTGGTGTTGAAAGATCAGTACTGGCTTCCTATTAGCTACTGAGTCGAGTTAGTTGTTGACATTTAAAGCCCTAAACAACTTGGTTCCAGGATATTTTGCAGATCACCTCACTTGGTACAGACCAAGGCAGTCTTTTCAGATATTCTGAGGAAAACTTGCTGGTCATTGCATGAACAGATTGTCACTTGGTGACAGCACAGAAGCAGGCCTTCTGTGGTTGCACCCACCATCTAAAATGCCCTCCCTTTGATAAATTTCAAAACAGAGACAGTAAGGACCTTTAAAAACCTATGAAAAACTTGTATGTCTACCCAAGCTTTCCTGGAATTGGGCAGCAGACAAGCAGAAGAGTAGGAGATGGAGGTGAGGGGTGGCATTTTCTCTGTTGCCTCAAGCAGCAAAACATCCTAGGCTGTCCCTTATACGTTATAAGCTGTTGCAGAAGTAGGAGTAGTGGTGCATGTGCAAAGGAAAGGGGTGTGTGTGCTTTGGGTGACTATAAGGTCTGGTAGGAATGGGGAGTAAGGAATTCCCTAATTCTTCTCCGGCTTGGATTTTGGATTTATACAAGCTAAAGAAAAATGTTGAAGTAGTAAAGTCCTCCAATTAACCTTGGAGAACTTTGCTTTTATCGCTAATACTAATACTCTTTTATGAAGTTTTGTGCCAATATGTTTACGTCTGTGGTGTTTGCAAGCTACTTGGTTCTACCCAGAAGTGATAACTTCTCTTGGTTTTCTGCCAAAGAGCACTGGGAAGATAGCCCATATTTTCTCGGGTTTTCTACAGATTGGCTAATCAATTAAAGCTAAAGGACACTTTAGTCTAAGAGATGGGTTTGTTTTTTTAAAAGAAAAGTTTATGTGGCAAGAGAAAGCCATCACTGCCTCTGGTATACACAACACTGCCTTTTGTCTACTCTTGCCTTTGGTCGAAAGGTTGTGTGTGCTTTCAAAGCACTACAAAAATCTGCCAAACCCTTTTGAACTGACATGACAGTGGGGCAGAAAAATAAACAAGATAATGAAAAACCATTCAACTAACTTGAAGCTGCTAATGGAAAAAAAACATGTGTGGGCTGAAGACTTATAAAAATACTAAGGGTCTGTACTGCACTTTATATTCAGGTTGTGAACCAATGGGTATGGGGAGAACACTGTTTTTCCACTTGATTTTTACTCAGTTATCAGAAAAGCAAGTACTATAGCAAGGTCTGTTGCTCAATGCTGTATTTTTAAAATCCCATGTTCAATTCCCAACATCTCCATGTAGGGCTGGGAAAGATTTCTGTGCTGGAGGCACTATGACTTGAAACAGCATTTGCTGAAATCCGAAGTGCTGCTGCGCTCACGTCCTGCTGATGGTCAGTCTTTCCATGGGCATCTGGTTGACCTTGGTGAGAATATGATACTATCCTTGGTCTGACACAGCCAGGCTCTTCTTATGCCCTATTCGAAGATCCTTGCAAGCCTTTGCTAGTCAGTGTTGAGTAGACGGTACTGAGACACATGATTCGGTATAGGCATCTTCTTGTGTTTCACTTCCAAGCATTGTCGAGGTATCATGATTTCTTTATTTCAAGAGTTGGTAAAGTGGCCACTTACCATCTCGCTCAAGAGGAGGAAATGCATAACCCAAGAAAAGAAGATATAGATTTGCATATGCAAATACTGGACTATCTTTAGAAAACTGGGGTGCATGATTGCCGTATATCTAAGAACCTTAGCACTTTCCTAACTCATCCCCCACAATACACACCCAACATTTGTGTGAATACTAACAGCCTTTATGTAGATAAGTCCTCACTGGTGCAGCTGGTGCATTATCAAGTAGCTTCTGTGTGTGCAATAGTTGTATGACTCAGCCCTAACTTAAAGCAGGGTCGCACCCACACTTAAAGTACATTTATGCCACTTTAACAGTCATGACTTCCCCCAAAGAATCCTGGTAGCTGTATCTTATCCTTCACATATGTACAGTTCCCAGCACCCTTAACAAACTACAGTTCCTCGGGTTCTGTGTCTGTGTGAGCCATAAGCGACAGTGACATAAAAATACCTTAAATGTATAGGGTGCATGTAGCTCCACTGTTAGGCTGCCCATTTGGGCATCATTCTGTGTTTTCTGTTGGGCTTTAGTGAAGCTTGCCAAGCATGCTGTACGCTTGTGACAGCCACACAGATCACACACTGCCATTTGCCAGGCTGCAGCAAGGATCACAACAGCTATGCCTGCCAGAGGGAGAAAACAAAAGCCAAGCCTGGTGATTAGTTTGACTTTTTAAATCAGCCGGGCCCCATGGGGTCTCTGTAAGCCAGCTAACATATGCTGGCATTTGATTTAATTTGGGTATATTGGTAACCAGATTAATTCTGGCATTCACCCTTTTTTTGTAATGCGGCTGCACGTGTATCCAAATTTTAATTGCTAAAAAATACCTGAGTAGCAAGCACTTTATGATCTTCCTGTTATATAAAGAGCCACCTACACAGGAATGTTTACCACTCAGTAACAGGAACAACCCGATCAGAAGGTTGGCGGTTCAAATCCCCGCGACGGGGTGAGTTCCCGTTGCTCGGTCCCTGCTCCTGCCAACTTAGCAGTTTGAAAGCACATCAAAGTGCAAGTAGATAAATAGGTACCACTCTGGCGGGGAGGTAAATGCTGTTTCCGTGTGCTGCTCTGGTTCGCCAGAAGCGGCTTAGTCATGCTGGCCACATGACCCGGAAGCTGTACGCCGGCTCCCTCGGCCAATAATGCCGCAACCCCAGAGTCGGTCACGACTGGACCTAATGGTCAGGGGTCCCTTTACCTTTACGCTAGAGGCAGCAGGTGGGTGTTGGTGCCCTCCCCTGTTTTCTGCTTTTCATGTTTTGTTTCAGGCCCAATTCAAAATATTGACCTGGGATTAGGATACCTGAAACATCATCTCTCTCTCCTTTGCTTGTTTGTGCTTTGAGAGCTTCATCAGAAGCCCTTCTCTGGGTTTAGCTGTCTGTGCTGGCAGGCAGCAACTCTGCAGGGTACCAGGCGGAGTTCATTCCCCACCTTATTAGCCACTATCTATTTTTTTAGTAGGAAAATGAACCTGAGATCAGCAGCATGCCCCTTTTGCTCTCATGTCCAGCTCAGCACTGGGAAAAATAGCATGAGCAATATGGCCAATAGGGAACGTAATGGCAGGAGTGCATTTCTCAGACTATTATGAGAAAACACCTCCCTCCCCCGTTAATGATTGTGGACGAAGGACCTGTACAGTGGTACCTTGGGTTACATACGCTTCAGGTTACATACGCTTCAGGTTACAGACTCCGCTAACCCAGAAATAGTACCTCGGGTTAAAAACTTTGCTTCAGGATGAGAACAGAAATCGTGCTCCGGCTGCAACAGGAGGCCCCATTAGCTAAAGTGGTGCTTCAGGTTAAGAACAGTTTCAGGTTAAGAACGGACCTCCGGAACGAATTAAGTACTTAACCCGAGGTACCACTGTATTATAAAGGCCTTCATAAGAAGCCATCACAGCAGTTAAGTGAGCTGCGAACGTGTTAATGCTGGCAAGTCAGTAGCAAAATGGGATTTGTGGAGTTAAAAGGCCCATGCAGACGCCTTGGAGGAGCTCTCGATGAAACGTAAATGTTGAGCAGATGCTTGTATGTATGTGCATGTTTGTACTTTTAATCATCTATCAGTGTGAAATAATAAGCCATTCAATAATTAATTGACCAGGCCCAAGCTCCATATTCCAGTGCTGTGGCTGAGGGTGGGCATTCAAGAGTTGCCGACAAATGGTGTGCAAAGTAATTGCCTGATGAAGAAAAGGAAGATATTAACATTAGATTTTCCAGGCTCCTCAGATGAATTCATCATGGTGGGTCTGAGGCTTTGGATAGGATTTACGCTGCTAATTCACCACTAATTAATGTTCTAAATTGGGCTGGATGTCGGAACAAGGGGAGGGGGCAGATTTAAGTATTTTTCAGCAAAGAACAAGGATAGAGATAAGACAGAAATGTTTTGCTTCCGTTTTAAGGGATACCTAGGGCTGTGAGAAGGCATTGTTTCCTGTTGCACCTGCAATTCGTTGCATGCATCAGAGTTCCTGTTCCGCTGTAGCCCCTCTTTTGTCAAAATCTACATTACCTGTAATTTCGTAACTTTTGTAATTAATTATGTAAATTACATAGGTTACATTTTCATTACGTTCTTCCAGCCCATTCATTTCAATGCAATGCAAAGGAAGCACAATGCAAATGTGTAAAAATGTAACCAATTGTGTATCATTTGGGGACTGAAAGCATCAATGACAGCAAATACCCACCATATTCACTGAATTTATTTCCAACCCGGACACAGAACAGATAAGTGAACACCAGCAATTTCCACTCCCATGTCTGTTTTTGTTGGAATTCCTCTACATCTCTAGGTGTGAACAAGTGGTTCTAACACAGGAGCTTCTAACCTGTGGCCCTCTAGATGTTGTTTGACTCCAACTCCCATCAGCCTCCACCAGCCTGGCCAGTAGTCAGGCATGGTGGGAGTTGTGGTATTCTTTTAGAGTGCTCTTGTCTGGCAGGCTGGCTGTGTCCTTGTACTATGATTGTGTCACTCACTTCCCTGGGTGGAGGGTGGAGAAGGCTGTGTGTGTTGGAACCTCTGACTTTTGTGTGCCTGGGTTTTAGCTTACTGCACAAAGGCACAAGTCACATCCATTACTCTGCCCATGTTTGCCTCTGGCGTTGCCTGCTGCTGGCATGTGTCCCTTGGAATGTTCCTGAGAATCTTTCAGGCTACAAAAAGGTTTCCTGTCCTTGGTGTAGATAATACTGAGCTAGATGGACTAGTGGTCTATCTTTTGCATAAGACCCCAGAGAACCACTGTCAGTATAAACGGTAGCACTTCTTCACAAGATTGTTTGCTTTTCTAATAAAAAAGAGCTTAAGGTTACATTTCAACCGACTGAAGATATTTTCGTAAAGCTCAGCGGGTTTTGCAAATTTAACCTATGCAGCCAGGACTAAGTGCCACTGAATTCAATGGTAACTGTGTTGGACTGCAGGAGGGCAACAGGGTTAGCCACCCCAGCCTTATAGAATCGATCCAGGTTAGCACTCTGCCTTTACTTAAATAAGAAACATTTATTGGCTAGAGTGCACAGGAGAACACACAAAAACAGTCTCACAAAGAAATAAAAGTAAAACGTTGATTTCTAGCTACATTAGAGAAGAGTCACAATGCAAAATCAGGCTGTGATCCTGTACCTATTTACCTAGGGACAAATCTCACTGCAATTGATGGCACTTACTTCTGAATAGATGCAGAAACCTTAGGATGCAGATCCTCTCTTTACATTGCTGCCAGAGAGGCAGTGGGAATTGCAGCATCCAACACTCATTCTGCCTACACTGCAGTTTGGTCTTCCCTTCATGGAAATCTTTACCTGGTCAACTTTAACTGGATCAAAGTGGTGCAGCAATAACAGTGCCAGCATATTTGCAAAGCTAAGCGGAGTCCGGTATGGTTTCACATTGGATGGGGGATCGTGGGTTGAGATTCCTGCATTACAGGAGACTGGATTAGATGACCCTTAGGATCCCTTCCATCTCTATCATTCTATGATTCTATAAACAAGAGACTTCTTAAACACCAGGTAAAAGGCAGGCTACCTCCTGGTTGCAAAGGAGAGCTGGAAATGGCCCACCTGAAGATATCTTTGTGCTACCATCTTGGGAAGATTTCTAGAGCTAGCCATGGTCGTATGCTGTAGCATCCATTTCATACATCTTGTTGTTGCTTTCAGGCACATAAATTGCCATGAAAGGGGAAACCAATTTCTGGAAGCCTATGTAGATGCAGTTTCTTCAGCAAGAAGAGTCTGCTTCAGAAGACGATTCCTGCCCATTTAGGCTGAAGTGAATTTGGGCTGCAGTGACGTCTCTCTGCCACACCCACCATCCACTTTACTTTCACAGATTAGAACCATCTGGTTTATACTCACTCTTCTTCCAGGTCCACAAAGGACGGCTGAATATGATACCTCCATCATTCCAGAGGAAGTTTCTGGTTGCCAGGTTCCTTTAAGGCTCACACTGAGTCACTAAGACATGGGTGAAGGTGGATGGAGAGAGATCCGCAAGTTCATTTCCTGCCTTTCCGGCAGAAGCCCTTAGAGGGATTTTCAAAAGATGTATTACTGACAGCTGGCAACTCTGTTATCCCCAATTTAAATTTATTAGCACCAAGGGCTGCTCTTCTGTCATTAGGCACCCTGTGCTTTGTGTTAATAAGTCTCTGGCTGGAAGTGGGATCTTTTGCACCAGACTGAAGGGATCAAGGCACTGTCCTTGGCGTCTCAGGAATGCAAAGAAATTCTTTGACTTTCCTGAGTGGGATAATGTCTTTGATACACAAACTGACAAAGGGCTTCTAAATGTATAATCATTCTGTATTTATAAGGCATGTGATTACTTCTCTGTACGCCTACAAAGGTTTGAAAAAGGCAAGGCAAATTGATCCCAAAGCATCCGTTTTACTGAGGACATGTCCATTCTGCTGAATAGATTATGTGCTCTGTGCTCTGTGTGTGCACACATATGTCTCTGCTGCACAACGTGTACTTGCAAATTGCATGCCTGTAAAAGAAAACGTAGAAACCGGTCTTAAAGCCAAGAAAGGGAAAAGGACTAATGTGATTCATTCTCCATTCCCTTTCAATATTGTAGTGCCATCATTCTTCATGCTCTCTTTCCTTCTCACTCTAGGTCTCCAGCTCTCCACAGAAAACAGGGGACTCAGCTTGGGTGTGTGTGTCCCCTCCCCCCATCAACCTTCCTCCAGACAGACCAAGGAGGACCGAGCATGCTCAGTTAGTACAGAAGGTGGGCTGACATTTGGTTAGCAAGGAGAAAGCTGATGGGGACAAGAGAATGGAATGGAGTGGCTAGGACTCTGCACAATGCAACACTTTGTTTCGGGTAGGGCACATGAACCAAGGAGTTGTGCCAAAGGCTTCTGGGAAAAGACCAGTTTACACTCTGCTAAGCTGAAACCATCAAACTCCGACAGTAATAAATTAAATTAAACTTACAGCTGTGCCATTGAAATATCAACCACGAATAGCAAGCATTGCCACTATTGATTGCACTTTCAGAGAAGTTGAACTCCACTCCCACCCTTGGCATAAAGAACCCCCGCTGTCACCAAAGTGACTGTCTTTCTGGAGGAGGAAACTTCTCCCTGCTAATGCAGTACGTTAATTCAGCGTTTGGGATGAAGAAGCCCCCCCCCCCGAAGAGAGGGTGTGGGAGAAGGTGAGCGAGGTGGGCGTTTAACAGAGAAAGTGTGATTATTGAAGCTTCCTAGCCGGTGCCAGCAGGTCTCTAACTCTCCTCCTCATAAAGATGCCTGCATTCGTTCATTCAGGCCACTTTGATAGGAAATCCAATGAGCATTTACAAGCTCCCAGCCCATTAACGAATGGGTTCATAAAGCAGGAACAAAAGATAATCGATACCCTCCTTGTGGGCAGGGAGGGAGAGCTGAAAGGCTTTGCTAATCACATACATGCTGCTGGCCTTACTTCACAAGCCTCCGCCGTGCAGGTTGCAGGAGAGTGCCACTCTGCTTGGCATCTGGCTCTGCAGCTCTCATCTTGTGGCATTGTGAGCGCGTCTTTCATTCTCCCTTGTAATGAGTCTTCTGTTGTCTTTCCCTTCTCTCCTCCACACAAGTGAAAGGAGGGGGGTGCCACTAATGGCGACTCGCTGCAGCGATCAATAGAAGAGAAGCATATTAAGCAGGCTCTCTGGGGAGAATATCTGTCAATAGGAGTGGTGGTTTTGAGTGAAGCTCAATTGCACAGCTGTGCCACTTCGTAAATATCAGTTTATAATGATCACCCAAGGGGCTGTGTGGAAGGCCCTTCTGGGGAGTTTATTATATTGATCACATTTGCATCGTGTCCTTCCTCCAACAGCGGCGTACATTTTTAGCCCCACACTGATCCTGTGAGGTAGACAAGTCAGTGAGAGCATGAGTGGCCCAAGGGCATTCGGTGAACTTTAGAATCCAGTGATTTGTACCAAGAAATCTCCGTTCAGTATCCAATCTAGCACTCTTTGCCGCCTTCTTGAGAGATGTGAAGTCCAAACTCTTGCCACAGGTTTAGTGAGGGCTGTTCATTCTGGTAACTCACAAAACCAGATCCTGGTGTGTTATCATATATACTTCTTAAAAGTGGCCTACAGATGACCAGTCTATAAGCCTGTAAGTGGATAGATGCTGTGGGTTTCTCCTGCGCCCTTCATGTGACTTTCTGGAGGCTCTCATTGCCCTAAAGATTCATCTTCTCGTTAAGACTTTGCATTTCGAATCTTCAAATTTGTTTTGTTTTTGTTTTTTCAAAAGGACTGGAGGAAACCTAATTAGCCCACCACAGTGAGCCTGATGGTCCTAGACAGTCAGGAATTGACAGCAAGTGTGTTGCTGGAATTGATACTCAACTCTTCCTCTGAAATAGATAGAAATTAATATCCCTATATATCATGGCTGCCAGATTGCAGCTGTCATCCTGCTACAATGCTTCGTGTTCAACAGTAATTGTCTGAGGCCTAATTTAAATGTGACATAGTCTGCTCTCAAGGTGTGCTCAAGACAGGAGCATTGTGGGAATGGTACATAACTATGCACTCTTATCGTGTGGTGCGGAAGCTTTATACCAGAGTAGCATGGGATTGCCACAACCAAATGGCTCAGGTAGTGCTTAGGTAAAGGTAAAGGTACCCCTGCCCGTACGGGCCAGTCGTGACCGACTCTAGGGTTGTGCGCTCATCTCACTCAAGAGGCCGGGAGCCGGTGCCGTCCGAAGACACTTCCGGGTCACGTGGCCAGCGTGACGAAGCTGCACTGGTGAACCAGCACCAGCGCAGCGCACGGAAACGCCGTTTACCTTCCCGCTAGAAAGCGGTCCCTATTTATCTACTTGCACTTAGGGGTGCTTTCGAACTGCTAGGTGGGCAGGAGCTGGGACCGAACGATGGGAGCTCACCCTGCCGCGGGGATTCGAACCGCCGACCTTATGATCAGCAAGCCCTAGGCACTGAGGTTTTACCCACAGCGCCACCCGTGTCCCAGGTAGTGCTTAAGTGGGGTCTAAATCATTAATGTGATATTGTGGCCACTTAGATACCAGAGCCCACTTGCTGAGGATGGGATGGGGCACTGTGGGGACTCTCTTCACCACATGTGGTCTTGGTATACTGAAAGGAAAGTCAGCTCCATTTTAGGAAATATTATTTGTGGCATCCGTATCCTTTGTAAGGAGTTGGTTTGCATATTCATTTAGCCTCAACAAACAGAGAGACTTTGGTCACCTTAAAGATGCCAAAGGTGCCAAACTATATTGAATCATAAGCTTTTGTGAGCCGGAACCCAGTTCATTAGATGCATCTGATGCAACAAAGAGAACTCTGACCCACTGCATTTTGCATACCTTCTTTCAACATGTGGGGGTGGGGCATGGGGAATCCTAAAATAGGGATGGGCAAATCTGTCCATTTCAGTTTCTTCTTTTCCCCGCCTTCAGTTTTCCACATTCATTTGGAATTATTTTACATCATCATGAAAAGTCACCAGCATTTTAGTGTGAATTTCTCCTAATAGACACATTTTTGTATGCAGTTTTGCCTAATAAATACAAAATTATGCATTATATTATATTCCTTTATGTATCCATTTATAGGTACACTTTACCATAGTACGGTATATGTGTTTGGTTCACCTTTAGATGAAAACTGAATTGAATTTCTCCCCATCCCTCCCCTGAAAAAGAATTCCTGATTGCACAGAGATGTGAACATACAGTTGCCAGCCCAAGGATTTTGTTTCAAATAAACACATGGAGGTCAGAAGCTGGGACAATGTTCAGTCTTTCCCTCCCACCTTTCAGGATGTCTGAAAAGGGTTAACGTATTCGGAAGTCTTTAATGAACCCCTAGACTCTTTTGTCATTTTTGCTGCAACAGACTAATGCAAATACCCCTCTGGCATTCAGTCTCAGGTGTGCAGATCTGATGTTTCTGTTCAGTGATGCTGCCAAAGCTTGTAATTACCCAGTTCATAATACAAAGTTGTTCTGCTCATAATGCTTGGCTGCATTGTGAGGCAAATAACACCCCCCCCCGGGATTCTTTTCTATAACACAGTGAATCTGAGCTGGAGTACTTGTGCTCCATCTCTCCCTGTTACTTATATCACATAAGTAAATAGGAAGGTGATAAAATTTGGCAGGTCTAGGAAGCTTACAGGTGGGTTTTGAGGAATAATTTAGGCATACTCCTGATGATGTCATCAGGAATACAACAGTATCCGAATGAAAAAGGCATCTTAAGAGGGGAAAAGAAGAATAACTTGGTATGCCCAGATCACTCATCAATTCTAGCCTTTTCAGAAAACAGTACAATCAGAGAGAAGCAGTGCCTATAATTCATAACCTTGCCACTCCCCTGCTCTAGCTCTTTTTTGCCACTAGCTGCAAAAACTCCCAACTGGCTACTTTCCAGCTTCAAAATTGTTTCCTTTCAACCCCTGCCCAGACTGTGGAGTGTGCTTTAGCAGCTAGTAGCCACCAGCCATCAAATGCCATCATGCTTACTTAAATACCTCTTATCCATCAGTGCTCACAAAAGCCATTTTAAAATTCTAACCATACAAAAAGTCCTCAAAAGGGGTCATATCCTGCTGGATGGCCACAACACTGTTAATCATATTTACGACCCCACCTCATTTTGTGGTACAGAGCAAGGAATGCCCCTTTAAAGGGAATGGGGGGGGGGCTGGCAAAAATGTATTTGCTTTGCAGTCCATGACTGAGCCCAGTAGAATGGGCTTATTTTGCAAGCTTATATTAGCAGCACTCTGAGAGATTGAATTGCACTCTAGGCTCTTATCCGGCACTGGGCACAGGGAGCTAGTGGAGGAAATTGCTTCCAGTCAATTGGCCCACAGCACAATCATGTAGAAATGCTTCTGGCAAAAGCTCCTGATAAGAGAGCTGGGAAAACAAAGATGCTTAATAAGAAACTATTTGTGATCAAGGTGAGGACACAGTGCAGCGGTCCTGTTTATGCATCGTCTTGATTGGTAGGAGCTACTGCTGCAGGGCTTGCTGAAATGAGCTGAAGGAGGAAGACCTGCTCCAAATAGTTGCTCCGGTATTATTAGCCTTGCTTGAGGTGCGCTCTCTCTCTCTCTCTCTCTCTCTCTCTCTCTCTGTATATATAAGGAGGCCCTTGCTGTTCTGTCGGACTTGAGAATAATATAATTCTAGAATTGGTAGGGACACCAACTCTAGATCAACCACCTGCTCAGTGCAGGCATCTTGAGAACATTAAAAATGTCCTGGTGGATCAGCTCATCTAGTCCAATATCCTGCTCCCACAATGGCCAACCAGATGTCCAAGGGAAGGCAGCGAGTAAGACATGGCCACAAAAGAACTCTCCCCATCTGCAACTCCCAGCAACTGGTATTCGAGGCATACTTTCTCCAATGGTGGAGGTCGAACGCAGCCATAGTAGAGGCAGAACATAGAATCTTGCACCCATAGCACTCCTGACAGATTGCTCTCCAGCTGCAGTGATGGAAAGACCACCACTTCCTGAGTGCTCCACTGTCAGATAGCTCCTACTATTAGGATAGTTCTCCTTATATTTGCAAAAAATAAAAATGGCTTCCTTGCCATTTCCACCCATTCGATCAAATTCTGCATGCTGGAGCAAGAAAGAACAAGTCTGTTTCAACTTCCACATGACAGTTCTTCAGGTATCTGAAGACAGCTGTCATGTCATGTCTCTCCTTAATCTTATAGTCTCCAGGCTTAACATATCCAGCTTTTTCATCTGAACGGCCTCAGTCCAGTATATCTGAAGGAGTGTCTCCACCCCCATCATTCTACCCGGACACTGAGGTCCAGCGCCGAGGGCCTTCTGGTGGTTCCCTTAGTGCGAGAAGCCATGTTACAGGGAACTAGGCAGAGGGCCTTCTCGGTAGTGACACCCGCCCTGTGGAACGCCCTCCAAGCAGATGTCAAAGAGAAAAACAACTACCAGACTTTTAGAAGACATCTGAAGGAAGCCCTATTTAGGGAAGCTTTTAATGTTTAATATACTATTGTATTTTAATATTTTGTTGGAAGCCGCCCAGAGTGGCTGGGGATGCCCAGCCAGATGGGTGGGTATAAATTATTATTATTATTATTATTATTATTATTATTATTATTATTATTATTATTTATTCATAGGACTTGCATTCTAAACTCTTCATGCTACTGTTCACTTTGTGCTGTTGTTCATCAGCATCCCTCATAAATGTGGTGCCCAGAACTGGACATGGTACTCCAGATGTGGCCATACCAGGGCACAAAAGAATGGAATAATAGAAGTGGGAAAAATTGTTCCAGAACCTCACTTTGCAGAAAAATGTCTGGAGGTGGCTAGCTTAAAATACTATTTCCTTTGGCTATATACCTGCAGCCCATCAGAAGCTGTGTTTTGATTTCTGAACATTTTGGAAGTCAAACGGACTTCCGGAACTAATTCCGTTCAACTTCCAAGGTACGACTGTACACATTTCAAATTGCATTTAATTGTAAAATACACATTTTTGAATGTATTTTTCAAGCTGAGATGTGCACCGTAAAATTCAGAGTGCAAAATCTTCAGGATGACTAGGTTCCAACCCAGACATTGGTCGCGGAGCACGTCAGTTTGTTTGCATATTCACAGAGAATGAATTCCTGAAGCATCCCCGTTCACAATGCTATATCCACCTAAGATGCCTTTGATGGCTGAACAAAATCCTCACATTATGGGAAATTTGCAGAGAAATGCATACCCCAAGGAGAAATAAATGTCTTCTGCTACAAAGTGAGAGAAATAGATAGCAAGGGCCTTTCAAATGTATGTGGCATTTGAACTTAGTCCCAATTGAGCATCAGTGGTGGCAAGATACCCTGCCTCAATGCAATGGATGAAGAGTGGGTGAGTTGCTGCATGCAAGCCTACCGTGCCTTTGCTTTTAAATTGGGTGTGTTGTATACTGCAGCGCTTGTGAGGAGGAGTACTGTATTCAAACAATTAACTAATTTAAAAGAGAAAACAAAAGGAAACAGAGCAAAGCACAGTGGGAAATTGTTACAGGGGGCAACTTGGCTGCTTTTTATCATTTGAAACATCTTTTATTAGCCTACAGCGGCAGCAGTACAATGTGGGAGTGCAATCTCAGAAGTTTGTGTGTGTGTGTGTGTGTGTGTGTGTGTGTGTGTGTGTGTGTATACACACACATTTTAAAAAAAACAAATGATGAAAATATTTAAGGCAGAAAGTGCAGTGGGAAAGCAGTTGTAGTTACTCCCACAGTCAAATGAAATCGCGGACAGGATTCGAGATAGGAGCTGTGGAATAAAAATGATGAAGTAATTGTAGTTGAGGGATTTCTGTCACAGATAAGAGTTTGGCATATAATGCAGCAAAAAAGGGTTTGAACAAAAATACTTTGGAGGTATGGGTGAGAAGTCAATACGCGAAACAACTTAACTATTTAATTTGAAATCAATTTGTGAAAAAATTGAAAATTCAATAAAAATTATATTAGGGGTTAAAAAAGGAAGTAGTCACTCCCAGCACTCAGGAAACCATGGTCCAGTCACCAGGCATCAGACATCTTTGCAATGCACACTGACTGGGAGCTTTCCTCCTGAGACTAGCGGTGTCTGGGGAGAGAGTATTTTCTTAGGAATTCAGAAGAAAGAAGGGGAAGGGTTTCAACACAAGCCCTGCACCACTGTCCCAGTGCTCCTCCACTGTGGCTATTTAAATAAATGTTATATGGCTTAATTGTCACCACTAAGTTTGGTCCTGGGCAATGAGAAAAAAAATAAAAATAGAAAAAGGCAGGTATTGTGTGTGCGGAGAGAGGTTGTGCCTAATTGGGGGGCGGGAAAGGCTTTCACTTGATTTATTCTACGTGCAACCGCATCTGCCAGTAGAAGAAGCCGAGCCATTCTAGACCAATATCAGCCGCCTCATTCTGGACTGGGCCATTCTGAGCTGCTGGCGTTCTCCCTTGCCTCTGCTCCAAGGCGCAGGATATGAAGTTCTTTGGTACAGATTCACTGGTGAGCTTGAGTCAAATTTAATTTTCTAAAAAAAACACACTTCTGCTACTAGCTTCTTGGCAAGCGGCCCAAACAAAGTAAAGATGGAATGACCTCGGGCATCCTCACTCAACCATGGTTGGGACCTGATAGAGCACATTAACACACAGCAGGCGGGGAGAATAACAAGCAAAGGAAAGAGAAAAATCCAAGCCAGGGGTTCAGTGTCTCTTTCCCACCCTAGGGAACATTTCCACTTGGACAAACCTTGGAACGTGATGGTTCAGTTGTCTTGTTTGCGGGGTTTGTGACTTGGTGTGGCTCTGTATTCTGCCTGCGTGTCTGCCTGCCTCTCTGTCTAATCTACTTTATCCACACAGTGTTGGAAGAGAAAAGAGAAGACACAGCTGAAGGGGTGCAGCGTGTATGACTGAAGGAAATACATAAAAACACATCACGGTGTCCATTTCTTTGTAAATTTGCCTCCCGCTCTTCCAGTTCCAATAAAAGTATTTAATATATTTGGAAAGACTTATAAACCATTTAATGAAAGAGATCTCTAAGTGGTGTGCATAATAAAACTGTAGGTGAAACGCAGCTGAAATCCACAGAACTAATATTCATAAAATGACGATCCTTAAATCACTGCTAAAATCAATAAACCAGCATGGCTAAAGTATGGAAACAAGCAGACAACATGTACAAAAAATGCAAACCTTCCCACCACCACCCCCCGAGTTACAAAGAGGTCAACATACGTAGGATGTACATTTTGTTGAGCGGAAATATGTTTTGAACTTCAGGTTGTGTACACATTGCACTTTTAAAGCTCATTTGATGCACATTCTCTCCTGCAAAGAATTCTGGGCACTATTGTTTATACAGAATTACAATTCCCAGCAGTCCTTAACAAACTACAGTTCTTAAAATTATTAGACAGAAAGAATGTGATTCGGATGTGCTTTAAAATAATAGCGTGTATACAGCCTTAATAGCTTTTTATCAGGGAAATATTACAATTGTAAGCAGCTCAGACATTTTAAAGCTGAGATGGAGAACCTGTGGCCTTCTAGCTGGATTATAGCTCACCATCTTTGTCCATTGGCTCCACTGGTTGGTGCTGATGGGAGCTTGGGCCCATCAGCATCTGAAGGACCAAAGATTCCTCATCTCTGATTTAAGGAAAGAGAAAGGAGACGTTAATGACCCTCCTCAAGTGATGGGTTACAAATGTTTGAAATGTGTGAGAGCCTGCAACCTTCTGCTCAGAAATGCATTGGGACCCTAGGGTTGCCATACGCCGGCAGCAGTGTCTGGGTGGAAATCTGGAGAATGTCCAGGAAAATCCTGGCATATGGCAGCCCATGTTGGCAGTGCCATTTCCCCATAAAAATAGCTAAAGAACGGTATTTTTAAAAGCGTTTTTGCCTCAAAAGTTCAACAACTTTGGCAAAAAAAAAAAAAGCTCAGCAACATTTGTGTCTGGATTTTTACTGTTTGAAATATGGCACCCCTATGTTACCCACCTCAGCTGTGGCCAAAGTTGATATTCAAATAAATGTTGAATTTATTTAATATGCACACATTAATCTGGAGAAAGAGTTTTGAGTTTTATGATTTATAAATTGGAATTAATTTCCCCAATAATGCAATGTGATCTGTTTTTATTTCAGCAGTTGAAGAGTGTTTCAGAGAACACTGAGTTTAAGATCAGCTCTACTAGGATAAGGAGAAGCTTGTATCAAAGTGCTTTGAATGTTTAAATATAAACTGGCTTAAACGATGCATGCCCAACGATGCTTGACTGTATTTATAGCTGTCCAAAGCTGCTTAAGCAAAACCTTGATGGTGTGCGGATGACCAAAATTGGAGGTTGGAGAGTTCCCTGGGCAGTTAGGTGGGCGAAGGTGTTGCAGTACCTCCATCTATTTATTCTCTCCCTCTGATTTGGAAGGCCTATAAAAGCTTACAGGGGAGGCTGGGACTTTGCTAGAGCAACAACAGCCTCCACTGTGTTTGTTGCTTGACTCCTAGCTTCTGATTCCTGATCCTTGACTCTCACTTATCAGAGAATAATTTGTGCAACACAGACTAACGTGTGTAAATTTGTTTCACATGCATGATTCATTTAGGTTACAAATGGGTCTTTCACATGTGTTCTAAGATTCTATGGTGTTGACAAAGGTTTTTGTTCTCTTCAGTGCAGACCAGAGGAAGCCAACGTGGCATCCATTAGTGCAACGGTGCCCTTGAGGTCTTCCCATGAAACTCATGAAGGCTCTGTGCCTCCATGGCCATGGGCTAGGTTAGGGCTTTTTCCTCCATTGAGAAGTATATAAAATTGAAGGAGGAAGTTGGAAGGCTTACTTTCTTCCCCACTTTCTCTCTGAGCTCTATGTGCTTCTCAAGGCTCTGATTCTATAAGATTTGATAAGAGCCTTGATAAGCCTTGAGAAGTGGCTTTATGGGGTGGGGTCCACAGCACTTGCTCAACAATTCAAATGTGGCCACAGGCTTAAAGCTCTACAAAGTTCAGCTTCTAGTGAATGCTGTGCTAGTTCCTGGGGGTTTCTTGGGGCTGTTTCATTAGTTATGCACTTTCTCTGCCTTTACATTTCCTTGCATGTGGTAGAATAACCAATTGTACCTCAAGCAGGAACCAGAAAATGCCGCCTTCTTCAGCTAAGCATCTGTCCTGTATTTCCCTCTTTCCACTACCACTTTATCTTGTTTTTTCTGCCTCTTTCCTTCTTCGCATCCTGTCTCTTGGGCTTTTGTTCCCCTCACTTTTTTATCTCCTATGCGTCACCACTTTTTAATGCCCCCCTCCTTTTTTCTTTAATCTTATCAACCTCCCAGGGCCTAGTTTATTCTTCAGCTGTGAGTGAAAGCAGCCTTTTGAGGGGAACCTGCCAGTAGAAGCATTAGCTGGAAGCAAAGCTTGAGGGCCTGCGAGCCTATAAACAAAGGGAGCCCGCAGCAGAGGGCAGCGAGTGGAGAATAGGTCTGCATTAAGTAGCTCTTTATCACTGTATAGTGCAGTGCCTGCGCATTACTTGCTGAACCATTTGCAGAATGGGTTCAGCCAGCCCTGTCTACATTCCCAAATAAAGATGGTGATGTGAGCCCTATTGGCTACCTTCTGTACAGGTTTCTTTTCATCCCCTTTATTAATAGTTGTTGTGCTAGCGATTCACAGTGCAAGCAATTCCTCCCTGCACCATCCTCCAAAGAATATCAGAAAGAAAGAAAAACCCCAAACAAATTTACAACCCCAAGGCTCATCAAGAGGCTGCACACACATATACCTGGAGCTACAGGTTACCTTGTACAGTGGTACCTCGGGTTAAGAACTTAATTAGTTATGGAGGTCCGTTCTTAACATGAAACTGTTCTTAACTTGAAGCACCACTTCAGCTAATGGGGCCTCCTGTGCCACTGCCGTGTGATTTCTGTTCTCATCCTGGGGCAAAGTTCTTAACCCGAGGTACTACTTCCGGGTTAGCAGGGTCTGTAACCTGAAGCGTCTGTAACCTGAAGCGTCTGTAACCTGAAGCGCCTGTAACCCGAGGTATCACTGTAATACCAATGTGGGCCAGAGGGCATTTTGAGAGAATTGATAGGTGGAAGGGAAGTGTTTAATCTCCCTACCTTCCAGCCATGTTCAATCGAATACACAAAAAAATTAAAAAATTGTCCACCCAACACTATGGTGCTGCGTGAAACCCTATTTCATGGCAGGGCAAGTTTAGAAACTACATGCAATGAGAGAGACAAGCCAAGATAAATCACAGAGTGTGCATGAGTCTCTAAAAGATGAGGAACCGAGGTACTAGCTACAGATTCGGCTTTAGCAAAGACCTGCAGTCAACTGAAAACAAGAAAGGCTTCAGGGCAGGAGTCCTGATTGCTCTGGCCAGTAATTAACAAGAGAGGCTTCTTAACCATAAATGGACCAACTGGAATATCTCTTAACTCCTTGAAGTGGTTCCCTGTTGCTTGGAAGTCCCAGGTATACCAGGTGACAATGAGTTGGGCAAAATAATAGGACATTTCTCACATTAAGTCTCAAGCCATACTGTAGTGCCTAGGATGAATCCTAGAATTTCAGTGTGTGGGTGGATTACTCTGGTTGTATCATTGGTTGCTGAACATTAAATAGTTACGGTAATATTCACTGTACATTAGTTCACACCACTCAGTAGGTTCTTAGTATGAAAATGAACTGTAAGCCCCATTGCATCAGAAAGGAAAATAGCTCTAACCCTGATGCCCCAAATCATTCATCCCACTAACCATTGTGTGATAAGCTCATGAGTGGTGAATACATCAATTAACATTACAAGTGGAACTATTAACCTTTGATTCATTAAACATCGGGATTCCACAGTGTAAGGCTAGTCTCCTAATTAACCTGCAGTGTAGAGGTGAATCCAAAACAAATTGTGAAACTGAGATCCCTTTCACTGTTAAACTATGCAAAGAATGAGTTGAAAGTAAAGAAAAGGGTGGACTAAAATGCACACAGCTTCCTGCTGCTAAGTTATGTCATTGGATCTTTTCCCAGGGAAAGGGGTAAAAACCTCCATATTTGGAATAGCTTTTATAGATACTGAGAAGCGAATAGCAATTGAAGTGGGCGGTGATAGGAGGTTTCCTTATACCATTTGTGTATGGATCTCAGTATTGTCTAGTCTGAATGGCAAGACTAAGGCAAAGGATATTTCATATCACCTCCTACCTAATCCTTTTAAACTGGAGATTAAATCTGTGGCCTTCTGCATGCAGAGCATGTGCTCTACGCTTGAGCTGTGGAATTTCTGGTTTTAGCTGCTGTGAACCAGTCCTGAATTTTGCATGCATTGAGACACAACCATCCTTTATTATAGGGTCTTTAAGAAGAGTCAAACAGAAGTTGGTGTCAGGGCTGGAGTCAGACGCAGGTCTGAAATAAAGGAAGCAGATCTCCGTTGTCAGTGAAGTTAACTTTGTTCAAGGAAATAAACATACAACTCAACCTAGCGGTCTTAGCCACACTTCCCAGTAGGTCTTGCCCCTATGGAGCAGTTGCCAGGACAGTCCCTGCCTTCCACCCTTTCTAAGGCTCTTCCTCTCTTGGATGTTTCCCAAACAGTCTCAAACTGTGTCTGCACATCTCTGACTTTTGTTCTGCTCTTCTCTTCTCTGTGAATTGTTGGAGACAGGGGGGGGGGGAGCTTGTCACAGCAGGAGAGGGAGATTCCTGGGATTCTTCAGCAGCCTCTTGCCCCCTCTCCTCTTCTTCAGCCTTGAAGTCTGAACTGCTCCCTGTCACAGGCTCTTCCTGCTCACTAGACCCTGTTGCTCCTTCAGCATCCAACCCCTCCTTCCAAACTTCTGCCTCTGACCTCTCCCCAGTGTCCCGCCACCAATCCCCGGGCTCTGAGCTTTCCCCCTCTGGGGGTTCCATTGGGGGTTCCCCGCCTGATGCCTTCCTCAACTCCTCTTTGTCCAGCCAGTCCCTGACATCTGGAAATCCTTCCCCAGCCATAATGTCCTTGACATCTCATCCAGTCTTTCTCCCCTAAGACTACTCTCATTGCAAGTCATTTAAGCACTGGAATCAGCCAGCCTCCTATTTGCAAACAGGGTAGGAGGGAAGCATATTCTTGATTGTACCTTGTAAGCTGGAGTGGGGAAGCTGTGCCTCTCTAAATATTGCTGGACTCCAGCGCTTGTCAGCCCTGACCACAGGCCATCCTGCCAGCGGCTGATGGGAGTTGGAAGTCCACAATATATGGAGGACCACAGGTTCCCCATCCTTGGCCTAAAGCAAATTTCTGGTGGCATCTCTAGCATCAATCTGCCAGGACAGAAACTTCACAGAATTAGTTCTATCCTGACACAGAGAAATCTGCAATTTTAACTCCTAGGATTTGTTGATTTCTGTGTATGTGTGCACACATATTTGCTCCAACAGAGGTGCTGGGTTTAGGAGGTGTGATGACAGGTCTTCTGACATGGCCCCCCTGGCATTGTATGTTAAGTATGTGTTACGTTTCAAAGTATGTGTCTGTGAGAAAGAGTAATTACTATACTGAGAGTTGTGAAAGGAATAAACTGCTCTTGCTACAACTCCTTTGTGCAGCCAGATTACTGCTCTATCTGTTTATTTAAAATATTTCTACTTCACATTATCATCAGCAAAACATTTATTTTTTGCAGCAAATATCATGAAAATACACAGAGGAATAATATGAACAATAATCTGTACAAGCAGCAACTAGAGCAAGACCTAAAGATGGCAAGAAAGGCTATAATTCTTAAAGACACTTATTAGGCAGTAAGTTCCAAAAGAAAGCAGTGAGTTTAAGACTGTTAATCCGAGCCCTGCTTACCTGAAAGTAAGCCCCACTCAATTCAGCACGATTGACTTTTGAGTAAAGATGGTTAAGATTCATTTGTTACTTTCGAGTAAACATGCACAGAATTTTACAAGGTGGCAGCAGATAAAAAACATTCATTGAAAAGAAAAAGTAAAACTTTGTAAGTAGCAGCCAACAACATATAATATACTGAATTACAGTGACTGGGCAGGTAAAAACATTTTAACCAGAAGTTGAAAAATCAGAACTGTGGGTGCAAAGTACACAGCCTTAGCCAACAGACAGGGAACAAGCCATGGGCACAGTGCCACAACAGAAAATGCTCATTCTTCCACAACCACAACCTGACCTCAGCAGGTGAGGAAACCTAGAAAAGAGCCTCTCCAGTGACCTCAGGTGATGGACAACTTTGTGTGGCAGTAGTACTAATTATACTACATACTATCATGTCCAGCTAGTTTTATCCATCGTCTTTCCCAAACTTTCTCTGATCAAGAATAAGTAGGGTTTGACTAAATCAAGCTATACCATGGGGGACCACTTTACATTGCATGGAAATATCTCTGGTGTGGATGGGTCAGAAATCCCACCAACTACACCCTGGAGGAAGGCTAGAATATAAATGTAATAAATAAAACACTGAGAATCCATGACAGGTGGACTGTAAGCTGAACCAGGACTCATTACTGTTGTGTGGGTGTAGACGGTGCAAGTCCACATTTTATGCATGCAAATTGGTTCTGAGTTGCATTCTGATAGAATAGGGGGGTAGTACATATGGCGCTGGCAGTGAACCAATGAGCACGTTGAGGGGCAAACCACATATTTCAGAGTGCATTTCCAATACTTCAGTGAAGGAATACTATAAATCTTCCTCGGTTATAAATGTGTGTTAATTAATTGAGCTTAATGCTTTTAAGCTTGTGCACGGCTTGCAAATGTGTTCAAATAACTAGTCACACATCTCCCATTAAATTTTTTAGCACATATTTGCCAACTCATGCAGAAAATCATGTCCTTTAATGATGTTGCCCCCCTGAACTGCCATGCTAAAGTGGAGTGGCTACGTCTGAAGCAGGTGGCTTGGATCACAGCTGCAGCTTGTATCTGCTTTGCGTACAGAAGGTCTCAGGTTCAATCCCTGGCATCTCCATGTAGGAACAGGAAAGACCCTGCTGTGAAATCCTGGAGAGCTGCTGATGTCCACTGCTGACATTAGTAAGCTAAAATAAAAAAGTGCATGCACACTTCTTCAGATACACTGAAACAGAAGTTGCCAGATCCTTCTGTTTCAGTGTATCTGAAGAAGTGTGCATGCACACGAAAGCTCATACCAAGAACTAACTTAGTTGGTCTTTAAGGTGCTACTAGAAGGAATTTTTTTATTTTGACTATGGCAGACCAACACGGCTACCTATCTGTAATTAGTAAGCTAGATAGATCTGGGGTCTGACACAGTATAAGGGGGCTTCCTATGGTGAAGCTCTCTCTGTATTTACCTTTGTAGGGTTACTTAGCAAGAATTTTGGAAAGGCCAGACCCAACCCCAAATTCCATGTGAACTGATATGTAGCATCTTTAAGAAGGAGCAAAGAAATATGCAGGAGGAGAGGCAGAGGATCGGTAAAGAGATTGAAGAAGACTGGTAGGCTCTTTGAGGAACAGAAATCTAGGGTCTGGTTCACATGGCATAGTTTAGGGGCACAATATTATATCAATTTTAAAAGCTAAGAGGGGAGGTTTTAACTGCTTAAGCCAAGGGTTAGCAAACTTTTTCAGCAGGGGGCCGGTCCACTGTCCCTCAGACCTTGTGGGGGGCCGGACTATATTTTTTGGGGGAAATGAACGAATTCCTATGCCCCACAAATAACCCAGAGATGCATTTTAAATAAAAGGGCACATTCTACTCATGTAAAAACATGCTGATTCCCGGACCGTCCACGGGCCAGATTTAGAAGGTGATTGGGCCGGATCTGGCCCCTGGGCCTTAGTTTGCCTACCCATGGCAAGCCCTCTGCTGAATGAAATCAAACTCTCATCCTAAATTCATTTAAGGGAGTGGTAACCTAACAAAACATACCTTTCCGTAGTCTAGCAAGGATTACATGTAGTGACCACATGGCCAAAACTGGACAGCTGGCCCAAAATGTGTGTGTCATTAAAAAGAAAAGAAAAAAATACAGGAGTTTGAGTCAAGGGCACCTATATGAATTTAGAATAGAGATCACAGAGCAGGCTGCTAGTTGCCCATCTGGGAAAAAGGCAGTGACAGTCCCATACAGTGCACCCTGTTGCCATTGCCTTTCTTTTGCTATAGCCCCTGGGTACAGTGTTTGGTACAGTTCTACCCATGGTACCCATTAATGATTAACCACTGCATAATTTTTTTAAAAATGTTCTTCAATTAGGATTATGGAGTAATGTTTAAGAAATTATGCAGCATTTGATCATTAATAGTTGCACTTAAAAGTTCATGAATGCATACCACTGAAATTCCAAACTATGAGGTGTGGGTCATGCCGTGTTTGAGGGGCCTGCAAGCAAGGTGCCCCCATCACCTGGTTCCCCCCGCACTGCATGCCATCCTGGTTTTACCCTTCCTCCTTGGCTCCCGCAACTGCAGCTTTGACTGGTGCTTTGCCATGTACCTATAACCTTTTTAGAAACTTTCCCTATGTGTATGTTTATTCAGTGGTTCTGCAGGGACTCACAACAAAGGATTGCTGCAAAGGCAGATGGTGCATCAAACAATAACTTTGCATATGTGTGTGTGTGTTTACATAAACACCTCAATAACTCGGGTTACATACGCTTCAGGTTACATACGCTTCAGGTTACAGACTCGGCTAACCCAGAAATAGTGCTTCACGTTAAGAACTTTGCTTCAGGATGAGAACAGAAATCGTGCTCCAGCGGTGCGGCAGCAGCAGAAGGCCCCATTCGCTAAAGTGGTGTTTCGGGTTAAGAACATTTTCAGGTTAAGTACGGACCTCTGGAACAAATTAAGTATTTAACCCGAGGTACCACTGTACTTTTAATGTTTTTTTCTTCCAGACTCTTGCCCCAGAATGATCTCCCATTCTATCGACAGACTCACTGAACAGTGGTGGCTACTTCCTGCTCCAGCTCACTACTGAGCATGTGGAGAAGTACCCTCCCTCCAGAATTCTTAAAGGAATATATGCAAATAGGTTATGCACCCACCATTTTAGCATTATTTTTTTTACAAAAAGGAAAACAAGGGGAAAAGGGGAAATCAGCAACTGGTGTCAGCCTCAGACTGCAGCATTTGACAATGGTGCTGACACTGAACCTGCTTTGAGGTTTAAACTGCTTGTTTGTGTTTGTTTTCACAGCAAACCCACCACAAGGAGATCTTACTACACCAGTTTCATGTGGCAGGTATGTTGGAATGCTCTTGTGTGCTGTGAATGGACATTTACTCATTCAAATGTTTGAAGAGATATTGCAGTTAACACTGAACACATTCCTTAGGCTTCCCGTGGTAATGCTCTGGGCCAGTAGCACCCTGCCAGAAGCTCCTCATCTCCCTATAGGAATGTGAGAATAACATAGCTGCATAACAGACCAAGTAACAATACCTCTGGTTGTGTTGTTCCCAGGCCCTAGATTAAAGGGCCGTTGAAATGTCCTCAGATTTACTTCTTCCTATTGCTTTGCCTTTCCAGATAATTTAAAAGCCGGCCCATTCTCCCAAGGAGCTGGTTTCTGCTGCTCCTTAGAGAATCACATAGCAGAAGGAAATCAAGGAGACAATAACATGGAGCTTCAATTAAAAAAGAATCACCGAACGCTAATGGGAAAGTAATTGAGCTAAATTGAAACATAATTGGGGGGAAAACGTGGCAAGCAGCAGCTTAATACATTTTGTTTTAATTTGAATGTAAGGTTTTATGGCTTCATGCTAGGATCTTTCCAACTGTCTGGATGCAGTGTTAATCCAATGGTACGGTTTTATCCTGGGGCTAGGAGGGACAACCAAAACTCATTTGATATTTGGAAGACTCCTTTGCCTCGATCTATATTCTGTTATGTGCCTCTATATCAATCGGTTGGTCAGAAGATAGGACTGGGGTGACAAGCAGTGCTATTTTTCTGGAAAAGGAGGTGCCGGAACTAACCCTTGTTCTCTTATAATGGCAATGGCAACCATCTGAGAGATGCCGGAACCAAGTTTTGTTGAGTTCCAGCTGGAAAAAAGCCCTAGTGAGAAGGATTTCCCAATTGTATAACAATGGTAGCAACCTTTCCTCTAAAATTAGGCTGCTGATAAGAAGAAAGCTTGGAGGGAAACCTGGAAGGAATTTAGAATCGCTGAATTGTAGAGTTCGAAGTGACGATGAGGGTCATCTGATCCAACACCCCGCAATGCAAGAACCTTTTACTCAATGTGGGACTCAAATCCATGACCCTGAGATTACGTTTCACACTCAAGCAACTGAGCTATTTTGTATGATAAGGACTGTAAGCTTGGTTCTGGTAATGAAAACAAATTCCTGTAAAGAACAGAGCACACTGGATTAGAATGTCAGCAGCCTGCTCCCTGCTATAAGCCACTGTTCTGCACTTGGCTCCAGCTGGTTAGCAAACTAGATGGGGCAGGCTTCAAGTCCGCCCGAGCCTACTCTATATAGCTCTGAATGTCTCACAACAAAAGAACAGTGCAAAGTACATACTCTTTGGTACATTAATGATGCGTAGTTCAAAGGCTGCTCTGTTGCAAAGGTAGATGAGTGGTGGATAAGGCAACAGATGAGGCAGGAGTGCCATTGTGTGGTGTAGTGAATAGAGTGTTGGACAGTGAGAATTCACATAATTCCATTCCCTGTTTGATCATGAAACTTGACTGGGTTAAGTCAAACAGGAGACTTGTTCACGTATTATACCCATCACAGGTACAAGTGTTTGTGTGGAAGAGCATACACTTGTTAATTTGTACAGCTCAGCTGTTGTGTACACAGACACTACATTCATTGAAGATTTCATAACTTTACAAATGTACAGCCCAGCTACCTGTGTACACAGAAACACAGACTGTACACTCACTGAATATAATGTGTGAATGCCTCTAGCGTCAGACTAAGATGATGACCATGAATACCTTTGCTCAAGATCATACTGGCATAGCTGTTCTTCTTCTCCACTAGGATTTTTTGAAAACCTCCCAGGCATATATTAAGATCTGCGGAGTAAAATAATAAGCATGCCCTAGCTAGTACCCCCAAAATCCACAATTAAAATAATATCTAAGATTTAAAAACATAATACCCAACCAAGCAGCCATAAATCTTTGCCTCAAAGGGCCACCATATTTCCCAGAAAGGGCTAGAATAATTTCTCCCTCCATCCTAAATAGGGTAGCCCTTCTGCCACCTCCAAAGTGCCTCCCTAAAAGTAACACTCTTCAGTTCCACACACTTTGGGTCACTACCAAGGGTGTCTCATCACTTATGGCAGCCTGATAAGTGATAGCATCCCTCCTAGCCAGATGTTGCAAGATGTGAGGAAGGGCTCTGCTGTCATGCAGCATGGCCAGGCTCTCTCTCTCCTCATACGGGGTTGTGGTATGCCAGCAACAAGGAGCAGGGGCCATGGGCAGCCACATAATTTTTTTCAGAATGGTGGTTGTCCAAAGTAAAGCGCTGAAAGGGAGCAGCAGCCTGGTTTTATCACAATAATAAAAGAATGAGATGGGTGCTGTCTGTACATTTTGCTTTATATCTCAGGTTCTACAAATGCTGGAAATGTACTAGTTTTTTTTTTTATTTAAATGAAAGCTGGGAATTGGAGCATTGTGGTTCATTTGACGTGAACTGCTCCTTTTGCCCCCACCCCCCTGCCAGGGGGCCAGATCTGCAAAACAAACTCACCTGTTCCTCTCTTCTGCTCTCTTGGCTGCTGCACTCATCATGCTGGTCTGGGTCTGCTGGATCTCAGAAGTAAGTTCCGTTGAGTTTGGTGGAACTTACTCAAAGGTTATCTGCAATGGATGCACTATGTTTATTTTCTTGCTTGAAAGCAAGGGTAAACTGGTTTCTCTGTTAGAATAGAAGGTAAGGCAATTGCATGAACGACTATCTGGACTTGGACTCATTAAGAGAAGATGAGGACTTCTTGGACACGGCACAGATGGGGTGGACTATGGTAAGAACAAAAACAAGAAGTGACAGGAAAGAAAATATGAACTGCAGCAGGAGGAAACTTTATGGAAGGCAGTGATTGTGAGAAGCAGTGAAATGGCAAGGCATTCTGAACCATTGGAATTCCAATTATTTGCAGTGATCTGTCAAAATGTTATATTCCAAAAATTCCCCTCCACCTCTGTCCTGATCCAGTAGAATATTTGCAGGTCAAGGTTCACTGAAGAGGTGCTTCAGAGGGAGGATCAACCTGTTACCCAGCATCCCACTTGACAAACCGTCATGGTTTCATGACTAATCCCACACAAGGTCCAGCCTGCTTTTGAAGCCCCACTAAGCCTTACTTCTGCACTGCTCTGTCTGCCTGAGTTTCAGCCTGGCATTTTCACAGATAGAAGGAAGGAAGGAAGGTGTAATCTGGCTAACCTGTGTGCACTTCAGCAGGCAGCTAATCCAAGCATGTCTGCAAGGTCTTCCGTTCCGTCGCTCTCTCTCTCTCATTGTAGCTTAACTATTTCTAGCTTTTTAATGTTTGACCTAACACCCCTGGGAGCTCCTTTGCACGATGCCATGTTTTATTCAGGCATACGTCAGCTGAGCTCTCCTCACACTGAGATGGCCAGCAAAGATTAGATAATTGCCTAGTTTGATTGTGCCATCCATTCAACCCACTGTCCTGCCTACATTAACCTTTCCTTTCCATTGCTTCCAATGCATGCCTTGTCTACCTTCATTTCCATTTGCTTTCTCCTCTCTTATCTGGGGAGACATCGTGGCTCATCTGGGCTTTCTGGGCCCTTTTCTTGCCATTTGATCTCTTGTCATAACAAAGTTTTCTTTGTCTGTTTTTATCCTTCAGCAAAGTCACTGTCTTTTGCCATAGGAAGGAGCCGATTATATTACAGATGCACTGGCTTCTCCAAGCAATGCAATGCACGGAGCTAGAATGTATTGTGGGTTTTACATTACCTGCACCCAAGAAACCAATTTAACCAGTTACTGGAAAGTGTTAAAATGATGTTGTGGAGGATGCTGTTCCAGCACCAATCCTCTGGGTCAGACTGCCATCAATGTGCCCACTGCCTCATTGCTATAGCCGCTCTGACCAGTCTCAATTGGAGCACGTGAAATCTTTGTGACTTGTACAGTATTTACCCAGGAATGAGGTGGTTGCAAGTTAAAATCCCCATCTGCAACCAGTCAAGCAACCTCAGCCCACCTTCCCCTCTTACCTGCCATTATTAACACAAACACTGTAGCTGAGGGATGGCTCACTCAGTAGAGCACCAGACTCTTAATCTCAGGGTCATGGGTTCAAGCCTCATGTTGGGTCAAAGATTCCTGCGTTGTAGGGGGTTGGACAAGATGATCCTCATGGTCCTTTCCAACTCAACAGTTCTAAGATTCATAACTCAGGTGGCCTGGGCAGTGTGGAGAGAACACTATTCTCCGGGTGCTTGGCAGGCCAGTGTGTAACTCTTGGGTCCTTGGGATATAAACGATACTTTGAGGGGACTAGTCTAAAAATAAAATAAATAAATTGTTGTCAAATAAAAGTTTCTAAGAAATTATTACGGTAAGCTTTTAGTCTTTGATCAGTTTTGGCAATTCTGCAAGCACTCAGCTTCCAGTCCTTGGCTGTCTGTTGCCTTTATTTCACTCTGCTTTATTTCTTCATGCCTGTTTTACTCATTTCGCTCTCTCTTTACCTCTCTATTTTTGTGTGTGTTTCTATGCTGCATTTCCACACACTACTCAAGAGTAGGTTAAAGACACTATACTATTACACAATAAAATCATCACTGGAATTGCACAGTGCCAGTTAAACCTTAGACTAAATAGACAAATAAATCTCAATATTACAGGCATTTGTAATACGCTGAGTTTGTTGTGTTAACTAGGTTTCAGGTAACTATAGGCTTTCAAGCCTAATCTTGAGTTTAAACTCATTTGTAAATTGACAAGTGTCACAAAAAGCCAGGTGCAAACAGGCTCCCCCCCTTAAAAAGGTTCCTTGCCTGGCCAGTCTCCATTCAAAAGTCCCCAAAGTCACAAAAACTGTCCCTGCTACAGTTGCAGGAGTTAAAAGCTCATCTTTGTCTTGAGATGGTAATAAGACAAGTCCCATATCTGTGTAGCTGTAGGATTCTAGAACTTTAGTTCCTCTGAAGTGTATGCGCCTTTAAGTCTTTGTTTCAACAATTTCCATGGTACCTTCCTTCAGCTAATTTAATCTGGATCAACCCTGATGGGAACAATCTGGTCCTAAGATCTGGGAGATATGTGGCTGTCTATCATCCTGCCACCCATGCTGTTCCAAACAAAGAATCAAGGAGAAAGAGGAAACTCACTCTGCAGTTCAAGCAGTTTCGACTGAACTGAATACAACTCCCTGACATTTCTGAGCTCCCGCTGTTTAATAGAGAGAAGCAGCCTGATAGTGAGAAAGGATGACCAACCACTTGTTAAAAATTGGAGCAGGTGATCACAGAGATTCTGAAAACAGTCTTGTCCTGTTCTGGCAGCAAACACCCCATGCAAACAACATCCCAGCCCAAAAGTCTGTTCAACAGCCTCAGCTTTTGTAGCTGGAGTCAGTCAGAGCCCTGATACCCCAGGCTTGGTGGAAAAAGGCCTGCAAGACAGGGAGCAGGTCTTCCAGGACTCAAGGCCAAGATGCCAGTTCTTCATTGTTTCCCATACATTAAGTATTGCTAATTGTGGAGTAAGAAGAACTGCCTGACAGGTTGCAGTATCAATTAGTTTAACTATCAAATTCCAATATGCAGCACATGCATCTTTTCGATTCAGTTCACTAGCCAGTTTCAAATTGCATCGCAACTTTGAGGCAAAACAAACATTTCTCTAACCCTACCATATAATACTGAGAGGAGGCCCTGGGATCTGGGCTATCGCATACTAGAGATGAACTGTGGAATGTATATATATTTATATATTCCATTGGGGTGGCCTGCTGCCCTAGGCAAAGTCGTCACCTACTCCGATTGCTTCCCAACATGAACGAGGGAGCCTGACCCCAAGAAAGTCCTCTGATCCCATGAGCTGCTAGCGGCAGGCTTCTTAGGGAGGCGAGTGATGAAGAGACAAACTTATGGAAATGCCAGGGTATGGAGCATGTCATCTCCAAAACATTTGCGGCATCCTGCAGGGTGAAGAATTCTCCTTGTCCATGTCATTAGGACACTGGGGTGATTCTTGCCCTTCTTCCTTCGCTGGTTCCTCATCATCACTCCTGCAGGGGATGCTGGAGGAGGAATTAGATTTTGCTCTGCCTGGCCTGGATGAAAAAGCTGTGTAAGCTGTCAGCCTAAAGCAAATTGGAAGAGCCTCCCCACTGCGTCCTGACTGTTGATTAAAGCAGCAGCACTTCTTATTGTCATTCCTAACAGATCAACACCAAATTTCCTCAGACTGCTGCTGCTGCAGATACTGTTCATTCAGCTGGTTAAAAATTATCTGATATTATTGTTGAAGGGGAGGGTAGTTTAGTTCCCCCGTGGGATTTGACCTCGCTCTTCAGGAAAGGCCTGGAATTATGTTCTGTGCTATCCCTGTGTGGATGACTAATGTTGCGGCCTCAAAACCCTGTTTTCCTAGTTATTACAAAAGCAGGTCATACCAATGCAGTGCATATTTTAAGGACTCCTCAGGTGAGAGCCTGTGTAGTAGCTGAAATGTTTGGATTAGGTTGGGATATCCTTGTTCAGTCCCTCACTCAGCAAAAAGGCTAATTGGGTGACTTCAGATGCTCCAATTGTCCCTGTCTTCCAGGAACACCCCTAATTTAGAGAAGCCACCACAGTTTCTGATTTGATCCTGGAATGTCCCACTTTTTCTTAGGACGTCCCTATTTTCATCAGAGAAATGTTGGAGGATATGGAGTTATGCAACCCCCCCCCCCCGAGGCATCTGAAGGCAATCTTGTATAGGGAAGTTTTTTAATGTTTACTGTTTTATTATGATTTTATATGTGTTGGAAGCTGCCCATAGTGGCTGGGGCAACCCAGTAAATTGTGTGGGGCATAAATAGTAAGATTATCATTATGCAATGGGATGTTCCTATTTTCATTGGAGAAATGTTGGAGGGTATGTGACATGCACATGCTGAAATCTTTCCCACTCTTTCCTCCCAATCCCTATACCTTTTGTGTTGTGTCTTATAGTTTGTAAGTCCGAGGGCAGGGACTGTCTTATCATTAACATTTGCAAGCCACTCTGTGAGCTCCTCCACCCTTGATTCTGAAGAGCAAGATTTTAAAAATAAATATACAAATAAATAAAATACTAGGAGACAAAAAGAACTCAAACAGAGATTAAGCCGGTTAACAAAAATCATTCCCATAAAGGCAGTTTTAGGATGTTGACACACACTGTATGCCAAGTCATGTATTGACAAGAAACATTAATATATAAGCAATAAGGTCTATCCTCATTTGGAGCCGCAGGATGGTATGAGGTGGATGTCCAGCTACATTTAGGAAAGCAAAACCGTGGACAGAAAACCAATCCAGGTATAAGAACTTGGGGAACATGTTGGGCAAGGCCATGGGCCAAAGGGTCAGTTTTCTGTCCCATAATAGCTTGTCAGTAAAATTCACTGACAGCTGAAAGCGCCACTGTTTCTGTGACCTCTTGTCCTTCCTAGTAAAAGCTCATAATCTTGTGTGCCCCAAATCACAGGCAGTAGCACCAGTTTCTGACTTTTTTATGCCAGATGCACAGAGAACTGCAAGGGCATCACGATCAGGAGCCGTGAAAAAGAACAAGAATAGCTCTTTGGCATTTATCATGTTGGCACCATCCATTCAAGGCCTGTATAGTTTTCTCCATTAAAAAAATAAGCAAACAAAAATCCCCCCCCCTCCATCTCAACAATTAGCATGAAATCTTAATTTTAACCTTCTTTCCTGGTTTCTTTTTAAGCTTGTTACTTCTCGAAATCAATTAGCATGCAGTCTGGGCATTCCACGCTGCCAGCCAAAGAATCCTTTTATATATTTTTCCTTTTGTTTGGGAGCTGTTGATAGAACGCTTTGTTCACATGAAAGGTAGACGGATTAGACATTGGAGGTGCATCCTTGTGTTTGTATTGTTCTTAGTCAGGCTGCCACAAAGGACAGTGGCGTCTGATTCACTAGCTGATTGCCACCCCTGATCAAGGCATGGAGCACTGTCAGAGCGTCTAAAGGGGGAAGGAGTTTAAAACTACAAAGTGGGGAAATGGGATTTTTGAATCCACTACAGTGGGTGTAAGGGAATGACACTCCCATGCAGGGGCGGAGGAAGGGGGTGCAGTGGGTGCAGTCCACCCCGGGTGTCACCACTGAGGGGGGTGACAAAATGCCGGGGGGCACGCATCGCAGGGCCTGCAGCGCTCGAGCCACACGTCTTGCAGTCCCTGCAATGTGTGCCACCCGGCATTTTCTCACCCCCCTCAGTGGTGACACCCAGGGCGGACCGCACCCTGAGAGAGACGCAGTGGCTTGGGCGCATGCAGGCTCTGTGCTGATCCAGTGGTCCATCCGCTGCCTCCCCACCAGCTGTAGGGTGGCTGAGTGGGAGGAGGCAGGCAGACTCTGGAGGCCCTGTGGTGTGCCCTGCCCCTATGGGCGGCTCACCCTGCCCTTGCCCCACCCCTGTGGGTGCCTCGCCCCACCCCTGAGCGCGCCACCCCAGGAGCTTGAGCGACTTCCTCCGCTGCTGCTCCCACATGCTGATAATGTAGGCGGATGGAGGGGCAGAAAATAGGATGTGATCACAGAGTGATTTGAAGTAGCTCAACAAGTATTTCTGATTCCCAGTTGTTTAACAGGCAAAACAAAATTGTTCCCTCATTAAATTCTGTGGCTGGTATAAAAAAATCTGCGGGTGAACAGAGGAACACAGGAAGCTACCTTATACTGAGTCAGAACCTGGATCTTCTACATTCAAAGCAGATGCTTTACTATGGTGATCCCCGCACCATGGGAGTGAAAAGTAGAGGATTTGAATGTGTGTAAGGGCAGTGAGCTCAGTTCAGTTAAAAATCATAGACTAATACTTTTTAAATTCTAAGCATTTGCCTTTTGTATATGGCTCTGGATAGGGACTCTGAGCTGACTAGTTTAAAGCCAAGTAGATTGTACAAACCAGAAGGCTGCTTACCCCTGAGGAGTGGTTTTCTCAGCTTAGGTGGGAGAGTGTTTCCTAATGGTTAGAGAGTGACAGGTAACTAGACCTTGTTGGCTTTGACAGGCTAGTATCTGTACTGCCTGAGCTGACTCTGTTGGTCTGTGTGGCATAGCATCAAAAGTAGAATTCTGACAAATTGATCACAGGTACCTGTTGTTCCGAACCAGAACACTGTTAGGGTGCATTGTGCTACGTTGAAAACCAGCCTTATTGTGACTTGTAGGTTTGAATGGTAATTGAAATCTAAACTGTTTATTTATTTCCAAAAATTATTTCTTTCCTTGCAGTCTTCAGCTAGAGTTTTAAGAAAACAGATGGAACTTTTAAGAAAAAGCTTGCATCTTAGATTTTTCTGTGGTCTGTTTTTATCTTTATTTGACTGGTTAGAGAGAAGTGAACTGTTCAGTTTTGCTCCTTCTCCAGGACATTGGAGTAATGTCCCACTGTCTTGTGCTGCAAGCTTCACGTTGACAGTTTGAACCTTGAAAGGTGACAGAGATCTTCAGGTGAACTCATGTAGCGGGAACATTTCCTTGACAGCAAGATCAGTTGGAGTCATCTCCCAAGGGAAGGCGGCTCAAATAAGCTGGAGCAAACTGTGGTGAGTGTTGCACAGATTGGGAGCAGTTGGGCACAGGCCCTTGGGAGAAGGTGTGATTGACATAATAGCTCCACTCTGTTTTTGCATTCTGGGAACACTAACTACAGCTAAATATTGTTGCTTTGGAATAGACCCTTTTCATCTCCCATTTGGATTGCTTTAATGTCTCCCCTATACAACACTTAAAACACTGCTTTGACCCTGCTGGCATATAAATCCACTCATCCAATGAAACCCAGCCATTGTTTTCTTCTTGAATGATATCATTCTTCATAATATTTGGTGGCTGCTCCCAGACTTTGGAACTCCCTTCCTAGAGAAGTTAGACTGGCTCCCTTGTTCTTTTGCCGGCACGCAAAGAGTTTCAAATTCTGACAGGCTTTTGAGAACTGTTTCTAAGGAAATAGCTGGTGCTGTGATTTTATTTAATTGTAATTATTTGTTTGTCTTAATTGTTGTTGTTTAGTCATTTAGTTGTATCCGACTCTTTGTGACCCCATGGACCAGAGCACGCCAGGCACTCCAGTCTTCCACTGCCTCCTGCAGTTTGGTCAAACTCATGTTTGTAGCTTCGAGAACACTGTCCAACCATCTCGTCCTCTGTTGTCCCCTTCTCCTTGTGCCCTCCATCTTTCCCAACATCAGGGTCTTTTCCAGGGAGTCTTCTCTTCTCATGAGGTGGCCAAAGTATTGGAGCCTCAGCTTCAGGATCTGTCCTTCCAGTGAGCACTCAGGGCTGATTTCCTTCAGAATGGATAGGTTTGATCTTCTTACAGTCCATGGGACTCAAGAGTCTCCTCCAGCACCATAATTGAAAAGCATCAATTCTTCAGCAATCAGCCTTCTTTATGGTCCAGCTCAAAATCTTATTCTAGTAATTTTTATTATATTAAAGTTGTTTTTTTAAAAAATGAATCCCCTCCTATGTTTTTTGCTGTTTCTATTTTACCTGTAAGCTGCCTTGGGTCCCCGTCAGGGGAAAAGGTGGGATATAAATAAATATAAACTTAAGAATAATCTTCACAGTCATAGATACATTACATACATACATACATACATACATACATTACATACATTATACTTTTTACCCTAATATATGTGTGCATTGCAACACTGAAGGTATTTTTAAAGGTTTGTATTTTAACATTTATTTACCCAACTCCACATCGGAGACAAAATGCAGAAGCAAGGTTCAACACACTTACCTTTTGCATGTTTTTTGGATATTGCACACACAGTTCCCCTCCTGATTTAGCAGCTAGAGTGGGGCTGCACCCAAAGATTCATCACAAGCCATGTAAGAAAACCAACAATTGCATCAATCTCTTGTTCAGAAAGGAGGAACAGGATTTAGTTTTCAGCTTCAGTTCATCTTGTTCTCCAGTCAATCTGTATGGTACATAGGGGGCACTGCAGGACAAATATGGGTGGTGGCGTATTCTTGTTATCAGTACAGTGTTATAATATGATATGATATTATGAAATTATATTATATTATATTAATTTTTTTTAAAAAAGTATTAGTATATTGTCCTTCATAATTCTTTTTTTAAATCCCATAGTGGTTTACAATACCATTTAAAACCAAACATAACAAGAAAAACATAAAATAAAATACAGCTGCATATAGGCTCCGGGTGCATTTCTAATGTGGGAGTAATGTGGACCAAATTAGAGGATATAAAAGCAAACCAAAAGCAGTGAACCAAGATGAAACTAAGTAATCAAACAGCAGTGAGTTAGAACCAGTTATGTCCTTACAGAGGGATGCTGTTGTGGTAATTAGCTTTTATTACTGTCATGCAAACCAAAGAGTCATTAGAAGCATACAGGGATCATGACAGCATGGGACTGGGAACGGCATTTGCTTCATCTGATGGTAAGCCAGGTAAAATGCAATTAAGAGAGTATTTTGCAGAGTTTACCTTACTTTTCCTATTGCCTAGCCCATAGTTGGAGAGGAATCTTTTGCTTATGTAAATCAGAATGAGAGCTTTTGTGCAGGAAAGCTAGTGTTTAAAGTGACAGCGGGTGATCTTCAAATTCCCATGTTGTTTGAAACATTTCATCCTGCATGATCAATGCAAGTAGAAACTGCCTTATTCCTACCAGGTCAAATTATTTGTCCTTTTAGCCCAGTCCTGTCTATGCTACCAGGGAGCAGCTCTCCAGCATCAGGTCAAGGTATTTCTGCTACTTGATCTTTTATGGAAAAACACAACTGAAGATGCCTGGGATTGAACTGGAGACCTTCTGTATGCAAGGCATGTGCTCTGAGTAGGCATGGGTGAATTTCAGTTTCTCTCTGGTTTTTCTTTCCCCCCCATCTTAAGTTCTGTTTTCCACATTTCCAAATCAGTCTGCAATTTAAAAAAAGTAATCGTGAAAATTCAGCAGCTTCTTAGTGCAAATTTATCATATATATATATATTTGTAAGCCATTCTCCCTCTGGAGTGCATCTTTGCATTATATATTTACCAATATATGCATTTTATGCAACTTTTGTGGACCATTGTAGGCATTATTTGGCTGGAGAACTCCACTGTGAAATTCAGAGAAGTGCATTTTTTTTAAAAAAAGGCTATGTTTCAGGTTGCTTATGGTTTTAGAAAGTGTGTGTTAGGTGGGGGGGGGGTCACCTTTATATGCAAACTGAATTTAATGTTTCCCTCATCCCTAGCTCTGCCTCAGAGCTTCTAATTTGATCTGTGGTTTGTTGGAGGAACTCCAGTGGGGCTTTTGTCTGCATAGAGCTGCATAAGACTGGGAACTCTAATCTGAGGTAGATGGCATCACCCATCATCAGCTTTGGTTCAGTCCACCACCACCACCATGCAACTCATAATAGAAGGAATCCTGAAAAGTTGCCAAGCCCACCCCTGTGGTACACCTCAAAAATAGGTGCTAGGGATGCACAGTGGAAAAGTGCTGTTACATTTATGCTTGCTTGTAAGTTTCCCAGCAGCGTTTGGCTGACCACTCTTGGACTTTAAAGTAGATAAACCTGACTATTTCAGTTTATCTCAGTTTCTAAATTCAGTTTCTACATCAGCGTATTTTTAAAAAAAATAAAAATTCTGCATTTTAGTGCAAATTTATTATAAAGACACAAATACACTTTTCCATAACATAAAGCATTCTTTGTATGCTATTTTCATGAATATATTCATTTTATGTGCATTTGACCCAATAAGTGTGTTTCATGCACACACTACTTAGAGAACTGCATCACAAAATTCAGATAAGTGCCAGTTTTGAAGGGTAGTTGTGTTTCAGTTCAAACATTGTTTCAGTAAGTACCAATTAGGTGGGTTCACATTAAAATGTGAACTGAATTGAATTTCTCCCTTATCCCTATCTGGACTTTATAGACTTTTGGTCTGACCCAGCAGGGTATTCATTTTGTTGTTGTTGTTGTTTATCTCCTGCCTCCTCAGCAATTTTTGCTGTTTATTAAAGGCCTACTTTTAAAAAAAGCAGGATTCTGGTCTACCCATCTAGGTTTATTTTCCTACCCTGTTGGTCTTTTAGCATGGATGGTGTCAGGAGTGCTTCGCAGGACTGGGGCTTTCCTAAGTTTGTTCTGAAGAGGCAAGGCGCGGCCACACAGGTGAGGCCGATTGGCAACTCACAGCACGTGGTGGCAAGAGCTGGGAAGGGATATAAGGTCAGCATTTCCCTTTGGCTCTTTGCCACAGCAACACGCTTCCTGTCTTGCTGCCTTTGGCTCCTTGACTCCTTGCTTCCTGACCCTTGGACCCTGGTTTCCTGACCCTCGGCTCCCTGACTCCTGGCTTCCAGAATCCTGTTCCTGCTCCCACCCCACAGTCTTGCCCCTGGTCCCAATGTCCTCGGCCGGGACTTCAACCGCCCGTAAACTGGACTGTGACAGATAGGAAGGGGCTGTTTCTAGTATGTGGCTGGTGGGAAACCATTTGACATGGGGGGACGGACCAGGCCTTTTCTCTAACCTTCAAAATTAATAGAAACAGATTTCATCACTGGACCAGGGGAACTAAATTGTTCCAGGCTAACCTTGTTTTCATTAAACACTTTGCTTGGGGCATATGTAGAGATGGAGCTACGCTGGAATTCTGGGCCTCTATAAACCTTGCAGAGTTCTATTTTTACACCCTGGGGGGGGGGGAATGTGTAACATGATGTGCCCAAAGGAAGCTTACTGATATGAGTATTCTGAGAATTTTTACATGGATCTCTGAACCTGCCTCAGGCTTTCCACAACAGTATTATTGTTACTTCAGCTTGAATATGTGAGTGTAGCTTCAAAATAAAATTAAAACAAATCTTCTCAGTAGGAAGGTATTTAAGTACTGTAACTTGTTATGCTTGTAACACAGGTCTGAGACACCAGTAATTTAAGTCGGGTGATGAAAAAAATAGGGGTATTAAAGCTCTCAAAAATAAAGGAAAGACACTCTTTAGCTTGAGCAGTTACTCATTTCTATATGCCAAAGGAGTGGTAGCACAGAGCAACAGCACTCACAATCAATAGAGAATAAGAGTATCAAATTTCCCTCTTTCTGCTTGAGAAGCCATTGCTTCATGCTCACTGAGCAGCTGCTAATTTTTCTCTTTTACCTTTGAAATAGAAAATCGGGATTTTGGCACAGCTGCTTGGAGTCGTATAGGGCTATGCTTTTTTTCCAGGCAATCGCCACGGAAAGTGTCTCAGCATCAAACCATGAGCTGGCTCAAAAACTAATAGGGCAAATGAAGAAGACAGAAAATGTTCTTTGGACAGAGTCAATACGCAGCATTTATGAGACATGATGAGTGCACCCGGCTACCCCAAACTTTATGCCTTGATGGTATAGATATGATATGAGACAGCCTGGTAGGTGTGCAGTAGAAAAAATCCAGAAGGGATGCTGGTGAAACAAAATACATGATTATTTTTTGATAATGACTGCAATGCTAAGTACACTTCCTAAGGAGCAGATCTCACCTAATAGGACTTGCTTCAAAGAAAAAACTGCCCAGGTTCTGAAACCTTTCTTTCTGGCAGTGCTGTATTTGTAGTCTTGACCTTTCTCTTTATGCTGTAGGGCACTACTAATGCGGTAACGTTTTTCCTTTAGGCTAACTAATAAGGATAAAATTGTTTAATTTGCTAGTGGAAGATTTTTCCTCCTATGTTCAAATAAATTTTAATATTTCCTTTAAATGTGATCAACATTGTTGCACATCATATACAAGTCCTTCCCATCTATGTACTGTATTTCCTGTCTTTCTGTTTAATCAGCTTGTTCAGTATAGACACTGAAGTTTGTACCAGTCTCTCCACTGTTTGGCTGACAATCTCTGACCCTAAAGTAGATGGAAGTTCTAATCATATAAATCAATTGGAAATAAACCATTGTACAACTCTACACTGTTCATCGCGGGCTATGCTACCAAAAGGAGTAATGCCTGCTCCCACATCACATCCTTCCAATCAGTTGTGTGCTTCATTGTCGCTGTCTTGGATGATTGTACTGAGAGATCGGTTAGGCAACATGTTACCTTTCTGGACTTCTCCCATCCCTGCGGAATTCAGTGCCTCAGAATGTTGCAATGCCAATTATCATGGAAGAATGAGAAAAGGACTAGACCAATAATAATAGTAATAGTTCACATGAACTGCCAGTAATTCAGATGTAGTGGCAACCAAAAGTTAGGGACAAACATTTAGGAATGGTCATCCCATCAAGCTCTCCTTGTGAGCTTCTCATCAGTATTTCGTAGCAGTGTGCATCAGCTTTGTGTGAGACCTGAAAAATGGGATTAAGGCTACGCAGTATGATTTGGAGGTCTCCCCTCTGAGTCGAAGCACAGTGTAAATACCCCCCCCCCCAGTTATACCAATGTCCCCACAAATCCACCGGGCGCTCCATTACTCTAGATTTGTTTTTGCCTTTTGGTATGGAATCACTTTATATGTTCATAGCTCTCTGAATTACTCTAGGTCTGTGGGCTTTGCAAGAAGTGAGGCTGTCAAAAATGTTTCCTGCAGAACACTGGATTTCTCCGCCCCTGCTTTTCTGCTAAATACAGAGGCAGATGATTTCTTTTAATGGCAAAAAACTTTATTTAAGGTGTGGTGTTGTTGTTGTTGTTTTATAAATAAACTACACTGTTCTCCTTTAACTAACTAATAATAATAATAATAATTAATGACTGAGCTCTTCAGAACACGGCAGGCAGCTTTCTAGGCAGCTTCACATTGAAAGGTGTATCTCAGGCCTAGGGCCTATTGGAAGACATAGGCAAGGCCGGTGAGATGCATAAATTGGGACAGCCTCACGTTGTAAGGCCTATCGGTGGACACCAGTGCCAGAAAGGAAAGGCCAGTTGGAAGCTTTAAAAAAAGGGACTTACAAGTAAGAATACACCCAACTCAGCAACCTACCTCTTTGTCATTTTAAGGTAAGAAAGAGTGGAGACAACTCCACTCCTCTAAATAGATTTTGGAGGAAAGTGAATCCCTTTTAATTTTCTCCACAAGAAGGCCTGGACCTATTTGCAATTTGGTATGCTTAATGCAGCCTGTAAATTTCACCCACTTTAAGGTTGTGCTCAGACACTATCCAGACACACCAGGGGAAGTAAGATTCAGCTGCCATTTGGGTTGGCTTTTGCACATGTGCGGGGTGTGGGCAACACATTGTCCTTTGGCTATTCAGAATAAAACCCTTTGAAAATAGTGAGCCTAAGTTGGTCATGCCAACATGTGCTTTAAATGCTTGGTGTTGGCTTTGTGGGGGCAGAAGTAATATGCTCAGATAGGTAGAGGACACAAAGGATTAGCAATTGGGTAGAAAGTGAAAGGTTTTCCATACAAGTGAGCATGTTAATGCCCACATTTATCACACGCCTCGGGACCACAGGGCACGTTCGAGGGGCTAGGAAGTATTCTCACCTTCCTGCCACCTCTTTGCTTCCCAGAAGCCTTCCGTTAGGCTTTAGGCAACTGAAATACTGTCAATGCATCCTGTGAGAAACACAGGTGCTACGTGAAGTTTATCCTTTTTTACCTGGCAATTTGATTCCTGGCAAGAAGGAAAGAAAGGCTGCTGGAATTTATGCTGAAGATGGATAAGGGAAATAAAGTTTGTGAGATAAATGCTTCTTTCCCATTCCCAATTCGTTCCTGGGTCTGTGCTCTCCTGATACCTGGCCTGTCACCCAGAATGCTCTAGGCCATGTTGTCCTCTTTTGAAAGCAGTGAGGGTGCTGGCAGAGAGGGCTGGGCGATAGCAGCCTGTTTGTAACCCTTGATAAACACTACAGTGCAGCCAGCGTGAAATGAAGAAATATTGCTCCCGGTAAATATTTATTTTATATCAGAAATTAGCATACCAAATGTAATTAAAAACAACTTTATGTGCACGTCCCTCCTCCCTTCAGTCTGTCAAATGACAACTCGAAATAACTAGTCATAAAGAAATGCGGCCTTAATTAGCAAGCATCTCAGCCTACTGTCGCCGTTTGATAATTACACTGCAATGAGCTTCTGAAATTAGGATTTATTTCCCCTTTACCTTTTCCTGGTAGAAGTCACTCCTGGCTGGTTTTTGTACCCCTCCTTTTCCTTTATTTTGAACACCTCTTTGAGAATGCATTATATGTGTGCCAGAGCAGTCATGCAGTAGTCTCAGATATGTTTTGCTTTGTTGATCATGTAAACTGTGAGTGGCACCTGTCAGCTGTTGCCAGTGAGGTTGAGTGGATGAGGACAGAAAAGAACTGTGCATCTTTTTAAGCTTCTCCAAGTTGCTGTGGCCTATTCAAGCCAGTTATGATAAGAGTCACCCCCACTTTTGTCACTTTTAGGCTGCAATCCTATAAGAACTTAGAGGGAAATAAGCTCCATAGAACTCAGTGGGTCTTATTTCTGAGTTAATAGGTAGCAGCTTGTGTTGTTAGTCGTAGTTGGATGTTTCCCATGTGCCAAATTTTAGATTGTAAGCTCCTCCAGACAGGGACTTTTTGCTCCTATATTCTGTATACCACTATGCACACTGATAACACAACAGATGCAAGTAGACTTTGATATGAATAAAGAAAATGATGATGATAAAAATTGTAAGTGAATGCTGTATTGTAAGGTAAATGCCTGAAGCGTCTTCGAAATGCTTCCAAAGATGAAAAAGAAAACAGTACTATGTACCAATCAAAAATGGAGTAAGCAAAACTGCTTATTTCAATCTTTTGCTAAGCAGTGCAATTTCTGCACTGGAAGAAAGTAAAAATTGCACATAAAAATTGGACAAGATACCTACCAAGTCCATTAGACATGGTACCTAAGGAAGAAATGGTGCTTTTCCTGCAGTAGGAAAGCTATCTCTCTGAATATATTTTGGTAACTAAAGCAGCTAAAATGCAAAACAAAACAAAACAAATCAGGTTTTCCCCCTGCAATGTCTTTTGTATCTGTTCATCAAACACATAAGAGATATGACAGTGCGTAGCTCCCCTGTATAAGGAAGCTTTTTAAGGTTTAACGTTTTACTATGTTTTTATATATGCTGGAAGCTGCCCAAAGTGGCTGGGGCAACCCAGTCAGATGGGAGCAGTCCTGCTACTACTATTACCAATACTACTATATTATTATTATTATTATTATTATTATTATTATTATTATTATTATTGTTAAGTTGTGGGTTGACATAGCAGCCGGCACAGCGATTTCTTCAAGTAGCTCCTTTATTCTGGTAAGCTGGAAATAAACTGACTGCGAACAGCTCAGCCGGCCTGTATTTATAGGCAGCCGGCTGTCAACATTGTAACCACCACAGCCCAGAGTTCCCGCCTAAAATAACTGCCGCGGACCTGAGTGAAAACTATCTACAGACCTGAGTGAAAACTATATACAATATCCCCCTGTTGGCCCAGGGTGAAACTACACTACATAACACCCCTCCCCACCGAGATAAGGCGTTAGTTACAATCGTAATGGTTTCCTTATATACAGCACTACGCGTAATGGTTCAATTAGGCACAAAAGCATATCGGTTACATTTCCCATACTTAGACCAACAGTGATACCTGTCCAACAACATAGTCCTTAAAATAAGTTGGGCGCTTGGAAACTCTGCCAGACCGCCGGGGACTGGTAGCCAAGTCCGGAGGGCCACACAGTTCTTGCTGAGGCTGTGGTGCGACCCTAGGTGGCGTTGGAACCAACTCCCCTGGATCCGCTGCTGTGGGTGGAGCCTCCGCAAGTGGAGTGGTCTGAGTCTGTTCTGAGACGGCTTGGTTCGGTTCCACGCTGGCAGTTTGCGAGGGAGGTGTAGGTGGGGCCTCGCCATCTGTACGTGTCTCTTCTGGAGCCGCAAGCGCAGTTGGGGGCACCTCGGTAGTGTCCAAGTCGCCAACCCTGCGCCTCAGCTGGTCTATGTGCCGTCGCCACAAACGTCCGTCTTCGAGTGCCACCTGGTACGAGCGAGGTCCAGTGACTCCCACTACTGTGGCTGGCACCCAAGGGATGTCCCCCACATAGTTCCGGGCAAAGACCTGGTTTCCTGGGACAAATGACCGTGGTGCGTTGGCACAGCCTGGGGGTTCAGCCACGGCAAAGTCTGGGTGTAGCCGGTCGAGCGGTGACCTGAGGCGGCGGCCCATAAGCAGTTCAGCAGGACTCCTCCCTGTGGCCGCATGAGGGGTGATGTGTTGCACGAACAAGTATTCGGCGACCCGCTCATGCCAGTCTCCCCGGTCCAGGCGCGCCAGTGCCTCTTTTGTCGAGCGCACCATTCTTTCCGCTTGCCCGTTGCTGGATGGATGAAAAGGTGCCGTTAGGGCATGGCGGATGCCCAGTCCCAAAAGATACCGCTCAAACGTGCCTGACGTGAACTGTGGTCCATTGTCAGAGACAAGGACATCAGGACACCCATGCGTTGCAAACAGGCCTCGCAGCACCCGGATGACAGCTTCGGTAGTGGTGGAGGGCATCAGGGCGACCTCCAGCCATTTGGAATAGGCGTCCACCACTACCATAAAGGTCCGGCCGTGAAAGGGGCCAGCCAGATCGATGTGCACCCTCGACCAGGGTGTCTTTGGCATCTCCCAGGTGTGTCCCTTAGCTGCCGGTGGTGCAGGCCTCGACTCTTGGCAAGCTTGACAGGCGGACACCCAGGCAGTGATGGCATCGTCCATATTAGGCCACCAGACGTAACACCGAGCCAACGCCTTCATTTTGACAATTCCCGGGTGGCCAACGTGCAGAGCCTCCAGGACGCGCTGACGGAGTCCCTGGGGAATCACGACGCGGTCTCCCCACAGCAGGCAGCCGCGATGAGCTGAGAGTTCATGTTGTCTGGTTGCGAAGGGCTGGAACTCCGATGCAAAAGGCCCTTGTGGCCACCCCCTCCACACCCAGTTGAGCACCCGGCTGATGGTGCGATCCTGGGCAGACGCGGAGGCCACAGTGGCAGCCGATACAGGCGCTGCCGGAAGATCCTCAATCAGAAGGAGCGATGAAGCTGGAGCCGGGTCTTCCACAAATGCTGGAAGAGGGCAACGGCTGAGGGCGTCGGCATGGCCCATCGATTTCCCCGGGCGATGGATGAGCCGGTAGTGGTAGGCAGCCAGGAAAATAGTCCATCGCAGCATGCGTGGTGAGAGGACCGGTGGAGTTGGACGATCACCGGCGAGGAGGCCCAGGAGTGGCTTGTGGTCAGTGATGAGGTCAAAGGTCCTGCCATAGAGGTATTCATGGAACCTCTTCACTCCAGCCACAAGTGCCAATGCCTCCTTGTCGAGCTGGCTGTAATTCCGTTCCGTCGGAGATAGTGTCCTGGAAAAGTAGGCGAGCGGTGCTTCTCTTCCATCTGGAAAACGGTGACTAAGGACAGCACCGATGCCAAAAGGTGAGGCGTCGCAGGCAAGGACCAGCGGCCTGGATTCACTGTACTGTACCAGCACACTGTCTGAAGAAAGGAGGGCCTTGACCGCGTTGAAGGCCGCCGTCTCTCGATGACCCCAGGCCCAAGGCGTCTTAGTGCTAAGGAGTCGGTGAAGAGGCTCAGCCACTGTGGCTTTGTGGGGCAGGAACATGTTATAAAAGTTCAGCAGCCCCAGGAATGCCTGCAACTCCGTTTTGTTCTTTGGGGTGGGGGCCTGCTGGATAGCGCGGATCTTGGATGTGGTTGGATGAAGGCCGGAGGCATCGATAAGATAGCCCAGGAACTCTACCTGTGGAACGGCAATCTGGCACTTCTCCCTCTTTACCTTGAGCCCGGCCTCCTGGAACCTGGTCAGCACGGCACGGAGGCGCTCGAACAGCTGCTGGTGTGAGTCTGCAGACACCAAGACGTCATCAAAATATGGTACCACGCCAGGAAGCCCTTGCAGGAGACGCTCCATAAGGCTTTGGAAGATGCCAGGAGCCACACTCACCCCGAACTGCAACCGGCGGCAACGGAATGCTCCCCGGTGGGTGACGATCGTCTGGGCTTCAGCAGTGGCATCATCGACTGGCAGTTGTTGATAGGCTTGGGCAAGGTCCAGCTTAGCGAAGACCTTACCCTCACCCAGGGAATGCAGCAGGTGTTGGACAACAGGAACCGGATAAGCGTGCTGCTGAAGTGCCTTGTTGATCGTGCACTTGTAGTCAGCGCAGATTCTCACCGACCCATCTGGCTTGACAGGCGTGACGATGGGGGTTTCCCACTTTGCGTGGTCAACCGGCTCCAAAACTCCTTGGGCGATCAGTTTGTCCAGTTGTTCGTCCACCTTAGCCTTGAGCGCAAAGGGAACCCGGCGTGGCTTTAGCTTGATGGGGGCGACTTGTGGATCAAGGCTAAAGGAGATGGGCGTACCTGTATATTGTCCCAAGGTGCCGTCAAAAACCTCGGCAAAGTCTTTGACCAGACCCTCAGTCTCTGCGTTAGAGATGCAGTTGATGCCGGTGACTTCCAGGCCGAGGGCATCAAACCAGTCTAGCCCTAGGAGGCTTGGCCGCTGACCTTCGACCACCACCAACCGGAGCAGGCCCGAAAAATCCTTGAAGGCGATCCGGAACCGGCCAACGCCTACCACGGGAACGTCGTTTCCCTGGTAGTCTCTCAGGTGTACGCGGTGAGAGTCGAGTTGCCTTTTGGACACTCTGGGTACCAGTCTTTTGATGGTGCTCCATGACACGATGGACAGGGCAGACCCGGTGTCGATCTCCATGTCACATGGAGCTCCTTCAATGAGCACCGTGACGTTCAGCTTGCGTCGCGTAGGCGAGTTGGTTTGGCCAATCGTGGTTCCAGACGGGCAGCGGCAGTTGGTGAGAGCGAAACAACTTTCCTTGGCAGACTGGAGTGAAGACTTGGACTTGCGAGTCGATGAAGGGGGGGTGTCAGACGGAGCCGATCGGCAGACCTTAGCGATGTGGCCCCTTCTGGAACACTTCCTACAGATGGCGTCTCTGAATCGACACTTGGCACGGGAATGGTTGCCTCCGCAGCCAGCACATTCCGGTTGGCCCTTGGAGTTCTGTTGGAACTTCCTGCGCTCCCGCTTTGTCTGGTGCACATCATCGTCTTCACTGGAGGATGCCTCATCACTGCTGGCCTCTTCATGATGCACCGGAACTGGCTCCCTAGCAAGACGCGGGCTGCTGGACTTGCGGATCTCCTGAGCAGAGCGTTCAGCAGCTTCTGAGGCCACAGCCTCCTCAATGGCTTTCTGCAGCGTGAGGTCTGGCTTGGCTAGGAGACGCCGTTGCAGATGGATGTCCCGGACCCCGCAGACGATTCGATCCATCAGGGCATCGTCTAAGTCTCGGAACTCACAGTGCATTGCAGCCTGTCGCAGGGCGGTGGTGTAGTTGTTGATTGACTCCCCCTCTGCCTGGTTCCGGTGGTAGAACGCATGGCGGGCAGCAATCTTGGACGGCTTTGGCGCGTAGTGGCTGCGGAGCTTCTCTTGGATCGTGTCCCATGGTGTTTCCTGGACTGCTTCAGGCGCAACCAATGCTCGGGCCGTCTCAAACACCTCAGGCCCACAGAGGCTGAGGAATAGGCCCCGCTTCCGATCCTTTGATACTGCTGTCAGCTCGTTGGCTTGGAGGTAGCAGTCGAACCGAGCGAGGTAGGAGTCCCATGATTCAGAGGCTGGCGCAAACGGCGGTAGAGGCACAAGTGAAGCCATGATTCCGATGCCGGCGTGAAGGGCGATGGATGGTCACAGTGCTCCAGCCAGAACAGTCAGCTCTGAATTGGTTCTGCCCAGTGATTTCGCTCAGTGATTTCGCTCTGTGATTCAGCTCAGTTCAGAGGCTGGCCGCATCTGGCTGTGCTCTGATGTCCATCTATCCCACCTTCGTCGCCAGTGTTAAGTTGTGGGTTGACATAGCAGCCGGCACAGCGATTTCTTCAAGTAGCTCCTTTATTCTGGTAAGCTGGAAATAAACTGACTGCGAACAGCTCAGCCGGCCTGTATTTATAGGCAGCCGGCTGTCAACATTGTAACCACCACAGCCCAGAGTTCCCGCCTAAAATAACTGCCGCGGACCTGAGTGAAAACTATCTACAGACCTGAGTGAAAACTATATACAATATCCCCCTGTTGGCCCAGGGTGAAACTACACTACATAACAATTATTATTATTATTATTATTATTATTATTATTCGTGTTTGAACAGAAAGAGCTCAGTTGCAGTCTAAACTCAGCCAATAACCAGACCAATGTCATATTTCAGCCTAATTGCTTCATAGTATTGTTGTGAAGATCACATGGGGTAACCCTGTGTTTGCTGTCCTGAGTTCTTTGGGATGTAGGTGGATCTAAATAAATCTGGATCAGGTCAAAGGGTCATCTAGGCCAGCACACTGCTTCCAACTGTCACATAGCTGGGGAAACCCAGCCAGATGGGTGGGGAAGAAGAAGAAGAAGTAGAAGGAGAAGAAGAGGAAGAAGAGGAAGAGGAAGAGGAAGAAGAGGAGGAGGAGGAGGAGGAAGAAGAAGAAGAAGAAGAAGAAGAAGAAGAATAAGAAAAAGAAGCAGCAGCAGCAGCAGCAGCAGCAGCAATGTTTAAATTACTACCACATAGGATTTCTTTTCAATATGGATTGGAACACAGGAATCTGCCTTACACCAAGTCAGACCTTTGGTCCACCGAGCTCCATGTTATCTACACTGACTGATAGCAGTTCCTCCAGGATTTCAGACAGGAGCCTATTCCAGCCATACCAGGAGATGCCAGGGACTAACCTGCATCTCTGTGCAAAGCAGTCGCTCTACCACTAAGCTGCAGTCCTCCTCCATTTCTGCATGTGTACCCCTTTCAGTCTTAGGGCACACACTGTGTGATAATGTGCTTTCAGTGCTGGATGCAGGTGTCTTTTTGGGGTGCTGTACACATGATGCCATCCTCATGTCGTCTCTGCCCCACACTGTTTGTCAACTGAAAGCAGATTCTGCTAGAATCCATTTTTGTGCCAAGAAATCATTTCTCAAGTGCTTCCTGCATATGCAGGGAGCACTTTCTCAGTTCACCTTCTGGACCTGCTGAAGTTGTAGAGCTGTGCCACTGTGCCTCACCATGTTTAACTTGTCTGTGAATAAAATAGGCAAAACAGGAAGCAGTGCAGTAACTTAGCCACCCCTGTGGACTAAGGTCTATGGCAACACCAATAGAGGGAGAAGGGACTAGAGAACACCATTGTGCACTAGTTTGAAAACATGCCCATCTGTATGTGCAGACGACAGTAGCTGCCATTTTAAGTTACTTTCTTGTGGGAAGGTGCGGACAATTGCAAACCATAACAAACTGTGAAAAAATTATCCCTGTGCATTTCAAAGCTTCTGCGTGCCCATGCTTTGCACTTAACTAGGGCTCTGCTAAAATGTTCGCTACACACCCATACCCAAAATTCCCACAGAGCAAGCATATTACACCAAAGGATATGGGATTATTTGGGCCTGGACATAGGCCGTGGATGCACCTCCCGACCCCCAGGAAGTTGTCTGTGCAAGCACTTCCTAGATGACTTTGTGCCCTCACAGTGGACCACTGATGTCTAAGAGAGTAATTTCACTCATATAACTGGGGAAGACTCTATGGAAGCCTGTTTGATTGAAAAGCATCAGCTGTGGTTAGGGATTGGTGGCAGAGATCAGTCCAGGATAGGAAGCCCCCACTGCCCTGGCCTGCTTGTTAGGCCACAGCACTGCTCCTCTGACAAGCTTTTCTGTGGAATTTCAATGAATCCTAATTGTCCATCAGGAGCCCATGACAGGAAAAGTCATACGGCCTGATTTGCATCTACTTTCCCTTATGACTCCCCTTGGCCTTTATTCTTAATGGCCCCTGCTCCTTTAAAAAGCATGCTGGCCATGGCTATTGCATTAAGTCTCTGTCAAAGGTGTCTTGACAACTTCCTTGAAACCTCTCTCCTATTGGCATAGGAGTCTGTGTGCAGTCTTGGGCCTTTGAGGCTAAGGATGAATGGCAATAGCAAAATGGGGGCACTTAAGGGCATACCCTCTAATTTGTGTCATTCCCCTTATTAGCTTTCTTTTTGCACTTAAAAAAATGTACGTCCTCCTAACCTGAAACAGAGAGCGAGAGAGATATTCATCAGGGGAAGGGCCATAGATATATCCACCGCTTTCAAGAAAAATCCTCTCCACCCCTGCTTTCCAAGGACAGAGAGAGAGAGAGAGAGAGAGAGAGAGAGAGAGAGAGAGGTCCCAGCACTGACTTCATTGAAGCAGAGTCCCCAATTAGAGGCTATCTAATTGATTTGAATATCTAGGCTCTTCAGGGAACCCTGCTAAGAGGTGTCAGGAAATAGAGAGGAATTTCATTTAAATTATTAGTAATATCCTTGGAGAGATAGAGGAGAGGCAAAGGTGGGTGGAAGGTAGGAAATTGGTGCTACTTGGGACAGGGGATGAGGAAAGAAAAAGTGAAAGATAGACTTTGGTAAGAAAAATGGTGGGATGGGGGACAGAATATGAATAATTAAACTCGTAAGTTTGTGAGAGATTGAGGAAGGGTCACAGAGTCACAATTTCTACTACTGTATAATAGGGACAAATGTGTCTAGACAGGAAGAACCAGATGCACAAATATAAGATGGGGACACCTGGCTTGCCAGAAGTACACTTGTAAAGGATCTTAGTAGACCACAAGCTTGACATGAGTCAACAGTGTTATGGCAGCAGCAATAAAAGATATTCAATGCTGCATAGTGTCCAGATCAAGGGGAGTAATACTGCTCTATTCTGCTTTAGTCAGACCACACCTGGAATACTGTGTCCAGTTTTGGACGCCAATTTAAGAAGGAGATTGACAAGGTAGAACATGTGCAGAGGAGGGTGACCAAGATGATCAAGTGTCTGGAAATCAAGTTGAGGGAATTGGGTATGTTTAGCCTGTTAAAGAGGGGGCTGAGAGGAGATAGGATAACCATCTTCAAATATTTAAAGGGCTGTTTTCACCTGCTCTGGAAGCTAGGACCCAAATCAATGGCTTCCAGTTACAAGAAAGGAGATTCCAGCTAAACATCAAGAAAAACTTTCTGACAAGTAAGAGCTCTTCGACAAACTGCTACAGCAAGTGGTGGACTCTCCTTCCTTGGAGGTTGGATGGCCATTTGTCACGTATGTTCTTGTTGAGATTCCTGCATTGCACGGCATTGAACTACAAGACCCTCGATACCCTTCCAGCTCTACAAGCCTGTGATTCTATTATTTTTTCCATACAAGTATGAGATATGTGTGTGTGTGTGTTTGAGAGAGAGAGAGAGAGAGAGCGCGAGAGCGAGCTCTGCATATGCTGTGTGCTGCTTGTGGTGAGTGTGTATGCATGGTATATATCTGTAGGTGTGTGTCTATGTGCAAAAGTAGGAACAACTTGTCACGGCTAAAATTCGCTGTTTCTTTAATGCGAATAAACCTGGGTCAGCATGACTCAGCGGTCTGCACCAAGTTGTATATATAAGTGAGAAATGTTAGTTTGTGCTGTGGCTGGTGTTTAGGTTGGTTGGTTGGTTGGTGCTGGTGTGTATAGTTATTCAATCGTGTTTTGCACAAAGACTTTTGAGAATAAAATTCTGCAAGGATATTCTCATGGACTCTTTTGTGCTGACAAGGGTCCAAGGACCAGGCTGAGGAGACAAAGGGAGGTCAGAACCCTTTCCTTCTTTTTTTTTTTCTTTTTACAAACACTGACACAACTACTCTGACTGTGGCCCTTTCCATGCACAAACTAGCATGTGGCCTTGGGAAGGTTGGCCAACCTTTAATGTGCCCTCTCAGGCAAAAGAAAAAAAGTTAACCTGTGCTATATACTGATGTAAATATTCTGTCTCTAGTTTGCGGTGACCTTCATATCACTGTAGGCATATGTGAACCCAAGAATAGGCACAAGCAAAACTTAATACAATCATGTGGGGGAAATTTAATGGCACCAACACTCATGTGACCCATCTCTACAATTCTGTAATAGCCAGATTAGTGACACTATAAATAGTAGATGGTTTTTCCCTGCTGGAATGCTAATATTGAGGATGAGTTCCCCTTATTTAATTAATTTACTAATGAATATATTCTTTTATTATTATCTATCCATCTATCTAAATCCTGTCTCCTTTCCTCTGAGGCAAAAGGAGATTGGTGAAACCATCTCTGCATGCTTCGGCCCATTTCCTTCAGAGGCTGGCAGCAGGAAGAGGCTTTATGCCCTCTGCTCCTCTACAGCTGCCCACTGTCTGGCATGGCCATGCCAGCTTTGCTGCCAAATGCACCGTTAGACATGTATTTTATTTCAATTTGTTACATCATTTAAGTCTTGGACCAACTGATGAGGGTAAAAGAAAAGGTCCTTTGCCTTCAATACCTTTTATTTCCAAATTCAGGTTGTTCAAAGTGTTCAAAGTTGATTCCAGTGATCCGCTGATTGGTGGAATCTCTCAGGCATTTTAAAGGTGCTGGAGCATGCCCACGTCTCTTAAATCCTTTATCCTCTTCATCTCAGCCAAGCAGATATTTGCAACCATGGCATTTCCTATTGGCAACTCCTTTTTCCAGGTTCTGCTTATCCGCTGGAATTGAGTGCTGCCTGTGTTCCAGTTTCCTAGTCTTCAGTCAACTGTATAGCAGGACTGGCTCCTGTTGAAAGTGCTTGTATTTCTTCAAACCATGGATCATAACACATTTGTAGTTTTCAGGTACAGAGTAAAACAGCATATGAATAGAGAATCAATTGTGGCCACAACAATTCACCTCTTGCACTGATTTAATGTTTTGATGTACTTGTGCTGCCACAATAGTGAAGGAAGCTACCTTTTCAGCCACCTTCCTGTCAGTAATAGCAAACAAAAATCTATTTTTTTGTTGGGTCAACCAGCAAGGAATGCTTGAAAAGAGATGTTCCTCAAAACTGCGCCTTGCTTCCTTACGAAGAGAGCAGCTCAACACAAACAAGGAGGATTATATTCAGCTATGTATCCCAACCCCTCTAATTTATAGAATGGTCTAAATTGACTGTGAAAAGACAGCCAAAGAAATCTTGTGAAACTGTAGCAGGGCAAAAGCTTTCGCAGATAGAAAACACAGCCCAATCTTATGAAAGCTTACTCAGATAAATGTGAATTGGATTGCAGCCTTGGACCTAAGTTTCATGGTTGTGATTATATTTAATTATAACCTTTGAAAGCATAGATAGGTCAGACTGCATCAGGCAGCCCTCTCACAAGTTGCAGTCCCTGTGCACACTTCCTTGGAAGTAAGCCGCATTGAACCGTGTGGGATTTGCTTCTGAGTAAACCTGGGATTGCACCCTCTATAGGTCACTATACACTGTGGTCACTATGGCGTCCTTTCCAACTGGTGTTTGTACTGAGGCCCTCTATTGTGGCATCTGAATATAGACTGCATTTTTAATCAAGGCATATATTGGCTTATATCGTGATCAGGTAAATGGGCTTAGACTTTCAAAAGTTTCATGCCATGCAGAAACCAGCTGGCTAAGTACTTTGGCAGTTGTTTATCTTCCTGCTCTCCTGAACAAGGGCCTCCCTGATTTATAGCAGTAGCAGGAGACAAGTTTCTCAAAGTTGTAAAAGCTGGAATTACAGGTTAAAGAGCAGGACATTGACCCTACATGTTACAGAAGATAACAAAGGCAGAGATAAATATAATTAGGAATGAGTAAACAGTAAAATAAAACCATGTGCCTTAAACTTGAGTCACAGGACAAAAGGTCAAGAGCACTTGGAAGAGACAAGCAACTGGCTGGAGAAGGGGGGGAGTATGAACAGGGGAACAGGCTTCTTTTAAAACGGTTTTTTACTGTGTTCCTTTTTACTGAGTTCTTTTTCTTCTTTACAAAGGCTTTATTCTTTAAAAAAGCTATCTATGATAATGTATGAAATATCCTGGCTTAAATGTAATTATGCAAAGGATTTAACAAATGCTAGAAGAGTTGTATTTATCCTGAAATTAAGTCAGCCAGCCCAGCCCCCCTGTCAGACAAGAAGACGCCATCCGAGCAATTCTGATATATAAGTTGTCAGATATTTGTTTACCATTTGTTTTAGAAGGCAAATAGGGCAAGGAGGGCAAGAGGTGAGCTGGTAATTAAGATTCCTTGTTGAGACGCATGTAAGATATATTAATACTTATTTGTCATTTATAGATGTAACAATATATAGCTCTTTGTGTTCCATATAAGGACAGTAGGATATGAGTGTATTTTTGTGATTGGTTATACCAATCAGCCAATAGGAATTTCAACCAGGCTGATGGGACAGAGGCAGCCATAGGAGGAGCAAAGGGGGCTGGATTAAGGAAATATAAGTGCTGGCCATAATGGCAGGAGGCCAGGCCAGAGCTTGGTAACCATATACCACTGTGCCTCTTATTTATTTGTCTGACAAATAAATTATTTTTTTAATTTCTCTGTTGCTGCGTTGAATATTTCATTCCAGCTAAGCGTTAACCACAAGCAGGATGCTACATTTTATGGTGCCTGCGACTCGGATCAGTGGTCTGCTGGAACGCAGCCCCTTCGCCTCACTGAGCGGGGTACAAGAGAGAGGACAACTGTGCCTACCCAGCGCGCACTGGAAAAATTTTTCCAGGGGAACGCAGCAGTCTCGTCTGTCTGATACCCTGCCCACTGACGGCGACGGACCGGGGGGGACCAGAGAAATAAACAGGGAACCAGCTAAGGGTAAGTGCACTAAGGGGTTTGGCCCTCCAATTAATTGGGAGGAAGAGAAGTCCTGATCAAACTTCTGCGTCTCAGTAAAGGGGAACTGAGTACGCTAGGTGGCTGGGTATATCAGATGGTGATCTGGTGTAGGGAAAAGGGAAGAATGGGAGGTAGTGTGTGGTGAAGTATCTGGCGCATTGCATGTGTGAGAAAGTACAATGTGTAGCTGACCTAAGTGTGGAGTGAGTACTACTTCGTTTCCCAGTAAGGTGTGTGTGTAAGTGACTGAGTGGATACTTCACAGGGCCATACAATGGGAGTTGGGGGTTCAAAGGGGGGAAATACACCTTTTGAATGTATGTTAAATAATTTTAAGAAAGCCTTCTCAGGGGCATATGGAGTCAAAATGACGCCAGAACGCTTGAGAACGTTATGTGAACTAGAGTGGCCGAAGCAAAATACTGAATGGCCATCTCAAGGAACCTTTGATATAAATTTAGTAAGCAAACCTTGGTCTAACATCGCCAAAGAAACTGAAGGGAGCCTAATTCAAACCCTCCACCAGTTGTAACCCCAAGGCAAGAAAGTGGAATGAATAATGGGGGTGGAGTCACAGAACTTGATTCCTTGATAGATTATGATAAATATCTTCAGGAGGCATTGGAGTCCTATAATGAAGCCCAAGCAGAAGTGGTTATTCCACCTGTGAGTCCCAGTAGAACTCCATCTACAGTCTCCTTTAGTGGAACAACTGATTGCCTACCCCAAACCCCTGTACATCCAAGTCCTAGAGAATTATTACAGAAGTTACAGGGAGACCTTAATCGGTCAGCAAGCAATACAGCCAGGCGTATAAAGCTGCTAAAAGAACGCCTTGGGACAAATACCATCCCCTATGATTTGAGGCCCCTAGAGCAAAGCGAAGAGAAAGATCACGTAGTAGCCCCTCTCAGAAGAGTATTTGATGCACTTGAGGAGCCTGTCCAGTACATTCCATTCACAACTACGGATCTGATGAATTGGAAAACACCCTATCTTTCGCAGAAAAACCTCAGGCTATGATGGACTTGGTGACTTCAATAGTAAATACTAACAGTCCTACTTGGACAGGTTGTCGCCAGCTCCTGAATACTCTCTTCACCACTGAGGAAAGGAGAGACAAAATTGAAAAGGCACAGATATATTTGCGTGAGCAGGCCAGAGTGGGAAATATTTATAATATTGACCGTCATCTCCAGGAAAACTTTCCCTTGGAAGATCCTAATTGGGATCCAAACAATGCAATTCACCTGGCCAGGCTTACCACCTATCGCCAGACGCTTGTGCAAGGTATCTGCAGGGCATGCCAGAAGCCCACTAATATGTCTAAAGTCTCAGGAGGGTAGACGTGTTACCCATAACACTGTTTCTGTTCGGTGCACACCCACAAAAGACTTAAGTTGTCACCTTTTGAGCTCCTGTATGGGAGGCCGCCCTCCTTTGTTCAGGATATTCCAACTGACCTCAAACAAATAGGAGAACATGTGACACAGGGACAAGTGCAATCTCTCTCCCGTGTTTTTGTCTCTCTCCCGTGTTTGTTTGTTTTGTTTTGTTTTTTTATCTTAACAGGTGGGCCCTCGAGCGCACGCCGTGCAGCATTGCCAAGCCGATTTATCAGCTCCAGGCTGGCATAGCATATGGGTGAAAGAGTGGAAACGTGATCCACTTGCACCTAAGTGGCGTGGACCTTACACCGTCCTGCTCTCTATTCCAACAGCGGTGAAGGTAGCTGAGGTGACCCCCTGGATTCATCACTCCCGTTTGAAGAAGTCCGAAGGCAGTTGGACGTGCAAAGGTGACCCCTCTAATCCTTTAAAACTGACTCTCTCCAAAAACCCCTGTATCTAGCCCTACGGGGAACGGGCTGGGTCACGGGCAACATTAGACGACCGGCCTGCTGCAGCCACAAACCTGGAAGCTGGCTGACCTGCGCACGCCTGAAGCTTGAGGAGCGTCTGAACCAGCGACTGTGAAAGGGAAGATTCTCTTATACAATTGATTGACTGCCCCCTTGTGGAACAATTATCAGAGATATTACACATTGGGGATCCTTGGGATATATGTTTTGGTCTTGGTGGTTCCCCATTCCTGTCACTGGGGGAATTATATTGGGACTAATATTTATGCTATCACAATAAGGTAATCTTTTGTGGAAGGAATGCATATGCTAGACATCAACATGATTTTATTATTAATCCTGATCCCTTGGGAAGGGAAGGGTCTTTGAATCTGACCAAATTTGCTAAATATGGATTCCGCTATGACCACAATATGTGGGTAGGTTTAGCTGAGATGGTAGCCAATGTGCAAATAGGACTAATTGCCTTGTTTGCTCTCTTGGGCCAGATGATTCAGAGGGAGGTATGCCCTTATTACCAATACCATTAAATGCCATTGGTATGGTAAGCGAAATGCCACACCAAGCAGAAGTACAGAATTTCCCCGGATGGAACTCAACTAAACATTACGAGTTATACCTGTACAAGGGGAATTCTGTGTACATAAATCATCAGATGCAGCTGATTCTACCATGGTAGGCTCTTCTCATTGTCACTATACTTGGGATTATATTAAGAATACCTGGGCACACGATACTACCTATCGAACTCGGAATACCTTGCCCTGTGCACCTCCTTTTATTCATGCATGGAAAGTGGTATGGAACATAACTGTGACAGAGAAAGGCAATCTAACATACTGCACTGTGAACTCTCTACCTCTTGTGATATTTCGCCTTATGCACTCCACATACCAAAAACCTCAGACCCGATGGTTGTGGTGGATATGTGGAGAATGGGCATACAAGAAACTCCCTTCCAAATGGAGTGGGACTTGTTTCCTGGGATGGGTATTACCACCAATGTGAATTATGCCCACTAAATTTGGCCAAGCGTACACGAAGAAACGCTGATATTTCTCATATAGCAGGAGGAAGTACCCAAAGTCGGAGCGGTACTGATGATTGGCCGCCAGGGCGCATTATAGCCTATTATAATCCTGCCTCCTGGAATCCTGGTGAACTCATACAAGGGGCACGGGATCCTATTTATAATCTAAACAGAATAATTCGATTGCAAGCAGTAGTGGAACTTGTAACCAATGCAACGGCCCAGAGTTTGAGACTTATTGCACAACAGTTGGATGAAAGTAGAGCCCCATTTTGCAGCTGAAAATGGGAATGGATTATGTACTTGCCAGGCAGGGAGGCCTGTGTGGAGTCTTGAACTTGACAGGGAATGCCTGTTGCTTTAACATTTCTGATAATGGTGAGGTAATCCGTGTGTTGGCCACAAAGATGGAGAGTATAGCACATGTCAAAGGGATATTATTGTCTTGCTTGTTTTTCTTGACAGTAGTGATGGTTTTATGTATGATGCCATGTATCATTTCATGTTTTAGAAGTACAATTAGCAAGATGATTTCAAATGAAACTCTACCTCATATCATGGCCCTATACAAAGCTTTAACTCAGGAAGATCAAGCTATCAAGGACGCTTGGTAGCAAGGTCCTTGAGCTTGAAAGGGGGGATTGTGGCATCTGAATATAGACTGCATTTTTAATCAAGGCATATATTGGCTTATATCGTGATCAGGTAAATGGGCTTAGACTTTCAAAAGTTTCATGCCATGCAGAAACCAGCTGGCTAAGTACTTTGGCAGTTGTTTATCTTCCTGCTCTCCTGAACAAGGGCCTCCCTGATTTATAGCAGTAGCAGGAGACAAGTTTCTCAAAGTTGTAAAAGCTGGAATTACAGGTTAAAGAGCAGGACATTGACCCTACATGTTACAGAAGATAACAAAGGCAGAGATAAATATAATTAGGAATGAGTAAACAGTAAAATAAAACCATGTGCCTTAAACTTGAGTCACAGGACAAAAGGTCAAGAGCACTTGGAAGAGACAAGCAACTGGCTGGAGAAGGGGGGGAGTATGAACAGGGGAACAGGCTTCTTTTAAAACGGTTTTTTACTGTGTTCCTTTTTACTGAGTTCTTTTTCTTCTTTACAAAGGCTTTATTCTTTAAAAAAGCTATCTATGATAATGTATGAAATATCCTGGCTTAAATGTAATTATGCAAAGGATTTAACAAATGCTAGAAGAGTTGTATTTATCCTGAAATTAAGTCAGCCAGCCCAGCCCCCCTGTCAGACAAGAAGACGCCATCCGAGCAATTCTGATATATAAGTTGTCAGATATTTGTTTACCATTTGTTTTAGAAGGCAAATAGGGCAAGGAGGGCAAGAGGTGAGCTGGTAATTAAGATTCCTTGTTGAGACGCATGTAAGATATATTAATACTTATTTGTCATTTATAGATGTAACAATATATAGCTCTTTGTGTTCCATATAAGGACAGTAGGATATGAGTGTATTTTTGTGATTGGTTATACCAATCAGCCAATAGGAATTTCAACCAGGCTGATGGGACAGAGGCAGCCATAGGAGGAGCAAAGGGGGCTGGATTAAGGAAATATAAGTGCTGGCCATAATGGCAGGAGGCCAGGCCAGAGCTTGGTAACCATATACCACTGTGCCTCTTATTTATTTGTCTGACAAATAAATTATTTTTTTAATTTCTCTGTTGCTGCGTTGAATATTTCATTCCAGCTAAGCGTTAACCACAAGCAGGATGCTACACTATCCCCTGAGCCTTTGCTTGGGAAACTGAAATCCTGAGGTTTGGTGTCAATTGCTTTCCAAATTGTTGCTGGGAGGTAATTGACATGAACTGTCAGTATTCTGAACTCGCCTCTTTCTCATCTTGGAAGCCCGCAGGACTGCTTCAAAGGGCATGCTCAGAATTCCAGATGTGTTCATTTCAATGCTTGGAAGTCCGAGCTGCAGAAACTATTTGTCCTGAATGGAGAATGTTTTGCCTTTGGTGGACCAAAAGGGTAAATATTGAACTGACACTTAATATTCTGTATTTCCACAGAGCATGCAGCTTCATTTAAGCCCTGAACCAAATCATGTTTTGGGCTTAAACTACTGTATTACTCTTCTGACCTTCTCCGAGATGTCAGATTGTGCTGCCTGTTTTTTTTTTTTTTAATGAAGTTCAGAATACAGTTTGGAGGCTTTTAATTAAACCTGTGTGGTGTCATTTTGCTACTGTAAAAACCTGAAAGTTGAATGTGTACAACAGCCCCATTCCTTGCCTACAAACTCTTTCTGCTTTGATTTGCTGTGTTGCCATTGTCCTTCTCCTTACTGACATTAGAGGGTGCTGTGGAGGCTGGATGAAAGCAGAGATGGAAGAAATTTCCTTGCAGTGGGGTTAGGAAGGTAGCGGTGCACAGCTTAATTGCTGGAACTTGGAACGCTTTCTGGAGTTCTGAAACGTGAACCTTAGTAAACGAGGGACAGATTCAACTTAATTGCTCTCCCAAGGCAGATTCACTTCTTAATTAGAAGATATTTTAAAGTCCCTCTCTTTTCCTGCCTCTGATCAAAATGCCCTGCGGTGTGAAACAGAAAACAGCATCATCTTCAGTTGTTTTAGTGTCTTCATTGGTACATAGCACAATGTTCTCTTGCAGCATATCCCAGCTCAAACTGCAGGCTAATGCAGCACCCCTCTTTTGTTATTCATGGGTGATTCCCCCCCCCCGTGAACCATGCCATATTTGTGCCACAACTACATATTCTCCAGTTGTATCGGTTTGTAGGCACAGTTACTACTTTTGGTTCCAAGAAGTAAAGCATGTTTTGGGGAGATAGTGGATTTTGTAGGTGGGGGAAGGAAGCTGATGTGATGGTGGAGATTTGCTTGCTGCTGCAGCAAAAGCAGTAGCTCTGGTACAAAAGTCATGAGCATCGCTACATAGTTAAAAGATTCAGGACACCGGCCCATTACACAATTCTGCATAGAATCATAGAATTGTAGAGTTGGAAGGGAACCCAAGGGTCATCTAGTCCAACCCCCTGCAATGCAGGAAGCTCAGCTAATGCATCCATGACAGATAGTGCATGTGAGCAAATCAAGAGGGTGGGTTGGTGGGGTCTCACCAGCACTGCACTTTGAAGCACACCCAGAGTTGTCCATATTGATTCCCATTAGAGATGACTGGCTGCACTAGTTCAGTGTAAATTCTGAGGAAGATTGGGGGTGGAGCCCTTGGAAACTGCCTGTGCCTCTGTATTTTCAACAAACTTTCCTTTATGGTGATGCCAGAAACTACAGTGGCTAATCAGTAAACATACAGTAGCCATTTCAGTGTCTGCATCTTACACCTCACAACCCTGTGACTGGTGAGTTATCTAGGCCACTTCCCCAGCCCTCCAACTCTCCCATGTCTGGCCACTTCTTCCAACTGGATGTCTTAAGTATCGTTTCTTCCAACATGAATCTTCCTGAATCCAGAGGCCAACCCTGGAAGACCTGCCCTGTGTCCTCCTGTAACTGAAGGTATGAAAAGCGGGCATAAGGGACAGAAAAGTCTCTTAGTTTGATGAGTTTTTGGAGCTTTGTAATGGATAGGGATGGGCAAATCTGTCCATTTTGGTTTCTCGTTTTTCAGAAAAGTTTGAATTTTGGCTAGTTTTTGGTTTGTTTATTGTTTCAGAAAGTGCAAATTAGGGAGGTTCACCTTTTAATAAAACCTGAATTGAATTTCTTGCCCATCTCCAGTAGTGGATTAAGCATTTTAATAATTGGTTTTGGTTTTGGTTTGGTTTGGTTTGGTTTTCATTGATGCCATATTATTTTATGTCTTCAGCTGACACAATTTTTCTGGGACAACAAAGATTTCAGAAATTGGATGGAGGAAAACCTCAACCTCTGACCCATCACAGTTTAAAAAGAAAAACCTCCCTCTCTCCCTTGCACCATATGAATGTGTAGACATCAGAAAGAAAATGCTTACCCACATTGCATATAAACTTCTGTATTTTTATATACTTTACCTTAATGAGATATTAAAAGCTTTAATTGTTAATCACATAAGTATATATCCTGAGTCAAGCAAAGGAAGTGTTGTTTCTTTTAAATGCAAATGCTGTTTTTTAAAAATGCAAATATTGACATTTCCTCCTCTGATATCTGACTGGGAGTACTACAGCCCATGGCAGCTTATGCTGTACCGTATCTATTAGACTTTAAAGGTGCCACAAGACTCTGTTTGCTTTTGCTGCCTGTAGCAGATGAACCCAGTGACTGCTTTGGAATTTTCCCTTGCCAAACTGACAACTTTCTTTCCTCCTCTCATGGAGGCTGTATAGCAAACATTCTAACAGCTTTGTTCACCAGTGCTTGAAATACTCCTGACCATTCTAGGCCCTTCTATGTAGATTTCATGGTTACCGTCAGCTCTGCCATTGCTCTTAGGACTGAGTTTAAAACTTCTGCCACTGTAGTTGGGCTTCCTTGTGCAATTACACAACATGCAAGCAACTATTAACCCAAGGGGCTCCTATATCTTCACAACGGCACTAGCCTTTGGATTGTGCCGAAAAGTGTCTGTAGAGCAATGGGGACGAATACAAAAATGAGGAGCTGTAGCAACTGAGTGGAATTCATACTGTAGAGGCAACTCTGACATCTTTTTTGCCTGGGTGCTTTAGGGGCAACGGGATTAAACATGAGGTATGCTAAAAAATGAAGGGGAAACTGATTCACTTTTCATGTTCCTGCCAGGTAAAAGTCTCTCTCTCACACTTTCCCTCTTGACTTGGCAACAACATTTACAAGATCCTTTCCATGGGAGCGCAAAGTGGATATAGCAGCTCAAGGCAGGCGATTGGCGGCAAAGGCCCCTCAGCTGCCTGTCTCTTTCTTCCACCCCCATACCTGCCTTTTCCCCTTACCCAGCCGTCATTTTCCACTCAGTGAGCTCTGCAAACATTTTAATTTCATGCCCGGTTGTCATTGCTGGTTTGTAAAACATCTGAATTATATTAGTGCCGTTGAAAAGTGTGACAGGCCGAGGAACTGCCACCTCCAGTGATTGCTTATTCCAGATGGTTAAGTGACAAATCTAGTTCTGATGTCTTAACTGGAGAAGTAATTGGGACTTAAGGAAAAGAACAAAAAAAACCCCAACAACCTCACGTTTGAACAAACATTATGCAGGGGCCTACTACCTCAAGCTGTGTGGGTAATGGGGGCATACATGAAGTTGAGAAGGAGGAAGTAAAGAGGAGTTTCCCAGACATGGAGTATGTCTTCCAGCATGGAGTTCTGCTGAAGAAGACACTGCTCTGTTGACTTGTGCACATTGCAGAACCTTCTGACTCTTGGGGTGTGCTGGGAAAGATTGCTTCCCCATCACAGCCGCTCATGTGGCATCTAATGTCAAACCCTGATGTAATATTTATTCACTTACTTTAAATATTTATCGCCCACTCTTCATCACAACTATATCAGAGCAGGGCACAGTAAAGTTACATTTAAATTATAATGATAATACAGTAAGTTAATAGAGCTGCTAAATATAACTCAACTGTATTAAAGTGCAGAGTAGATGCACTTTCAATCTAAGACTGGCCATTTGCTATATTTTGCAGGCGGCAGTCCTAATTTTTGAACAGGGTAGTCCTCTGTTTGAAGGTGTTCTCTGTATGGGGACTCCAAGTCTGGTTTCAAGTTAAAGGTCCATAAAAAAGGGGAGCAGAAGCATTGAATTTGCTCTTTAACACTTAGCAGCACCTGGTCAGCAGACTGAGCAGGCACAGATGTCACCTGGCCTGTTCCTCACTATGGTGAGGTGTACTGTACTTCTATTTAAATAACAGCCAATACTTCAAAAAATTTCATATAAATTACCATATTCAATTCTTATGGTCTTCTTTGGTCCTCTTTTTTGGTGCAGCATACTGTATTCTCTTTTCTAACCATGCATAATTGGCCAAATGAATAAATCTTAGGTGAATGCTAATAGCCAGCAAATGCATGAGGGGAAAACCCATTAAAAATAGCCACATTTTAATTTAGCTTGCTGTACCGCAGAAGGGAGGATATTCCATAAGCAGCACACCACCACATAGTGGGTCTTTAGAATTTAATCAAGAAAAAGTCACCTTACGTTTGTGCTATTGAAAGGTGCTGAAGGCAGGGCCCAGTGAATGCTCTGGGGCCCAGTTGTCTTTGAGGTCAGTTTTGTGGGATAGCTAGCCTCCTATAATCAACATGTTTAAGTCTAATTAATGCATGAAGGGGTTAAGACCATAGAGTAAGCTGTCCTGCCAGGCTTCTCTCCCTTGGGAGGGACCAAGTAATCAAGACTTTGTTCTCAGTCTATCAGAGAAGCTTGCCATGTGAAGAGGCTCAGCTGGTTGCTGCAGCTTAAACACATGGCTCTTACAAACTATGTTTGTGTTCCTGTACCAGTAATTTAGGAACTTTCACCACTGTACTAAGCCAAGTTTATTGCCTGTGTTTTCTGAATCTGAAACATGTGAATAGGGCATTGGGAGAGTTTGTAAACATTTTTAACTTCCCAAATGTGTGATCTTTTTCTATGATGGGGGAAGAGGGAAATTTTGGAAGGAACTTGGAATGGCACATGTTAAAGGTCAAATAGCTTATATTTCCATGTTTTACCTCGCTGCATATTTTGTGATTTTAAATCTCTGCTGGTGTTACCTCACCAAAGAGTACTTGCCCCAAACTTGGATCTTGGTATCCAAGATTTCTCCTTTTATAGACCAATTTTTTCCTTGCCATCCAACAAACTTGACTTCAGTTGGAGACTGAAGTGCAGCAAGAAGGTACTGTTTTATTAACCTGTAATTGGCACACAGTATGATGCCTCTGGGTTTTCCGGACCTTCATAGAAGTTGAGGCTTCTAGGCTTGTATTGCCCAGAGGTATATTACCTGCCAGTGCTGCTGCACACACCTATCCCCATTTTTGCCTGAAGAGAGGCCCAGGTCACCCAAAAGCCAAGGTATTTTTGCTGCCTGAAAAATCGTGCATCTGTTTAAATTATTTTTGCATGCAGTAGTGAATATAATAATGCAATATGAATATAATAATAAATATAATAATGGGAAATCAATTAACTAACAATTCTGTTTTATCACACCATAAATCAGCTGCATGAGGTGGCTGCCTCACTCTACTTCATGGTAGGGCTTGGCTGGCCCCAGCTAGTTCACTAGACTGTGTCTGCAAGCCAAACTAGACATTAATATCATGACTAGAAGCCCCAGCAGTGGATTTTTTTTTTTTTAAGAATCCTAGGCCCAAGGACCTTTGATTTTCACTGGGACCACAAAATGCAGAAAGGAAGGTTTAATCCTCATGGTAATAATAATAATAATAATAATAATAATAATAATAATAATAATAATTTATTATTTATACTCTGCCCATCTGGCTGAGTTTCCCCAGCCACTCTGGGCGGCTTCCAATCAAGTGTTAAAAACAATGTTAGCTTTAGGAAAAAATGGTAACTTGCTAGACCCATAGCTTTAGACCTTACTGTTCTCAGTTTAAACTGGGGACCTTGTCAGGTTTTGCTTGCAAGAAATCCCTTGGAACGTTAGTGTTCATGCCACTCATAAGGGAGGCTATATGTTTGTTTTTTGTGCTTGGGATCGATTCAAATGTAATAATGTATGAAGCATTCTTGAGAAAAATGGGTTATATACTTATTCTTTTTCTTTAGCTAATTGCTTGCACATTTGTAGCCGCTAGAGGAAAGACCTGTGATGCGAAGGGCCTGTTACAATATTTAAACCTCCATTTTAAAAAATGTTGCTAAAATGGGGGAGGGGGGGCGACTATTAGGCCAGCAGAGTTGCATACAGTTTTGTAATAAAGTAGAAGATGCAGTTGTGCTTCAAAAATGTCTGTGTTTAATTAGATGAGAGAAATGACGGTCCCGGGAGAAAGATAGAGATCAGGCTCATAAGATAAAATACTAGTCAATCAAGGAATATTGGTTATCATGTCTTATAAAGACAGCCTCCCCCTCCCCTTTTAAAGTACGGTAAACCTTCTAGTACACCACAACAAGCTTGAAAGGATTATTGAATGGGAAATAATTTCTCAGCATTTTGAAGTTTGAGCGAGCAAGAAGAACCCTTAGCACAACATGTTAAACTGAAAGGTGTTTGGTTTTTTTTGTCACCATGCATGTACATAGCACTTTACAAAGAGTGAGAGAACAGGTCTCTGTCCCTCTGTCCCAAAGGGCTTACTTGCAGACATGGGCTTACTTACAGAAAGGTATAGTGAGATGTGCCAAAGGCCTCAAGGGAATTTTTTTTTGGCGGGGGTGGGGGGGAGCTGCATGTAAATGGCAAGCTACCTTATGGGACTGTTGAAATACTTTGAAGTCTCCAAAGCAATATATAAGTGCTATCATTATTATACATGGCATGCTGAGTGAAGGAGCAGCAAGCTGTTTAAATGAGCATGACCCAGGCACAATTGACGGCTAATTAAAACTCAGATACCTTTTGTGTCCAACTTTGAAGGGCCAAATGACACGTTATGTGAAATGCATAGTGTGCTGTTACATCTATGGTTTTAAATTTAATTACAGTCATGGAGTGACTATTGTAATTAGGATTCAGCACTTGGGGTGGTTTAACCCCAGGGGTAAGGCTTACTTTGCCTGGGCCAGTTCACTGCTGTGGAGCCCCCTCCATGGGCTGGATCGCAGGCACATGTGAGCGTGCATGCGCGTGATTTCTGGTGTCTGCGTAGGCGCAGTTTTCGGCGCGAAAGCCGAGTCCCTGTGCTGCACTGCGCCAGTTTAGTGCAGCGCACGGGGACTCGCTGAGTGGGCGGCTCAGTTCGGGGGCGGCTTGTGGGCTGGTAAAACAACCCCTGTGGGCCGCTTGTGGCCCATGGGCCTTAGGTTGCCAACCCCTGGTTTAACCTTTTAATCTCTAGGTGTGATTTTGGTTGGCAGGGATTGTCAAGAGTTCTAGAGATGAGATGAAGTAACATATCATCTAGAGGTGTATATGTCACCACAAGCCAGCGGTACCCCTTCAGATTTTTACCGAGGACAAACCGGTCTGTCTTTGTGTAAGGAAATAAATTGACACATTTCTGACTTCCAGGACACTATGCTGCTGCCCTGAAACTTGCCATATTTTGACAAAAAAAGAGAAGCCTTTAAAGGGAGTGCTGAGCTATGAATGCATCAGTTCATTTCACTCTGTTCTGATCGGACACAACTGACTCTGTTGACTTCAGGTGTTAAATTAGCAGAGCAAGAAAAACATCATTCAGGGATGGATGGATCTGTCACTTTCAGTTTCTCAGTTTTTCAACCCTAATTTCAGTTCTCCAGATCTCTATTTTCAATTTTTTAAAAAAATCATCATGAAAATTCACCAGCATTTTACTACAAATTTCTCCTAATACAAACACTTCTCTGTGTAATTTTAGGTAATGTACATATTTTTGCAAAGCAATTTCCCCTAATATGTTTTTGTATATTACTTTCACTAATGGCACCATTTCATTTGGCACCCATATTTGCACATTTCCCCCCCTCTCTCTGTGTGTGTGTTTCTGCCAAGTGAGGGTAGCATCTCATGCATCTGATGTATTAACTTTAAGTCTTCGAGGTGACCCAATATTTTTTCTTGATACTTTTAAAACAAACTAACAGCACAATCGTATGCTGTTTTAAGTCAGAAATAATTTCCATTGAATTCAATGGAGCTCACTATGCTCAGGTGAGTGAATATAGGATTACACCCCAAGACAGTTATCCTTTAAAATCATCCATTGAGAGATGACTTATAGTCCAGTCTTATGCACGTTTACACAGAAGTAAGTCCTTCTGCTACTAGTGGGATTCAATCTTAAGGAAGTTTACACAGGAGTGCTGCCTAATGTTTCTTTTGTAAAATTAAAATTGGTAAACAACCATGTAAATGGGCAAAAAGATGGCTTCCTTTCTCCTGGAAAAGTATTGTGGATCTTTAAAGTTTGCAAATGCTTTCAAAAAGAAATTGATTCAAATGATGGCATTACTTTATTTGTATCTTAGATTCTAATAATGTAAGCCAAATTAATTGCTTGTCTGTAGCTTCCCTCAAACCACAGATTCTCTCCAATCACGTTATTAGGCTTTTAACCAGGTTGTTTACCACAGAGCCTCTTGGAAGTCCATGAAGTCACAGTTGCGGCCCCAATTTCCAGTTATCATAATCAGGAGATTAAATGTGAGCTTTGCACTGTTTACCTTATTATTATCTTTACTTCTGTCTTCTTCTGGGCCCAAAGGTTCTGTCAGCAAGATTCTTTTGGGAATGCCTGATAAGAAAGTTGTATTTCAGAGGAAGGTCTCACAGTTCCAGCATCCTTGGCTTTGAGAAGACTCAAATCATACATTGTTTCCAAAGCTCATGTGGGAGAGGCAGGAATTATATGATTGATAGAAAACAACTAGCACAGTATTACCATTAACACTTAGTAGCACCTTGCCAGCTGACTGAACAGGCACAGATGTCACCTGGCATCTTCCTCACTATGGTGAGGTGTACTGTAAAGTAAAGGTAAAGGGACCCCTGACCATTAGGTCCATTGTGGCCGACTCTGGGGTCTCGCTTTATTGGCCGAGGGAGCTGGCATACAGCTTCCGGGTCATGTGGCCAGCATGACTAAGCTGCTTCTGGCGAACCAGAGCAGTGCATGGAAACGCCGTTTACCTTCCCGCCGGAGCGGTACCTATTTATCTACCTGCACTTTGACGTGCTTTCGAACTGCTAGGTTGGCAGCAGCTGGCCCCGAGCAACGGGAGCTCAACTAGTCACGGGGATGCGAACCGCAGACCTTCTGATCGGCAAGTTCTAGGCTCTGTGGTTTAACCCGCAGAGCCACCCGCATCTCACACATCTATGTAGTGGTGTGTAAAAAAAAGCTGCTAAATTTTGGAAAAATTGGGATATGATTAATAGATATAAAGCAGAAATGGGCCAGTTCCAGGCTGACCATGATGCAAGGTGATGGGGTCACCTCAGGTGGCAGATCCAGCTTCTGCCACCGCTTGCCACCGCCTCCTCCACACCCACCTGCCCATTTGCAACTGTGCACCTCCTTCTCTGCATCTGCATGCCTCTGGCGGCAGGCAGGCACAGTGGTGGGGTTGGGGTGGAGGTGGCATTTTCTGTTATGCCTGGTAGTAATATTTTGTTAAATACAGTGGAAGATATTCTGCAAAAACTGAGTATGCAAGATTGTAGAAAAGTAGTCAAAGTCCCTCTAAGATGGACATGATATGGAGAATGATTCTGAAAATTAGGAAAAATCTAAATAGGTATGTTCTGGCAATTCAGTACATTAGACAAATTATTGGTTTTAGAGGTTTTATGCTAATATGAAACATTAGAGGAACAGACAAGAAGAGTAAAGTAGGTTGAAGTATGGACAGATGTGTTGGTTCCCTTATTCCCTTTCTCTCCTTATAATTTGATAATTCTTCACCTTTTATTGTTGTTGTTTAGTCGTTTAGTCGTGTCCGACTCTTTGTGACCCCATGGACCAGAGCACGCCAGACACTTCTGTCCTCCACTGCCTCCCGCAGTTTGATCAAACTCATGCTGGTAGCTTCAAGAACACTGTCCAACCATCTCGTCCTCTTGTCGTCTTCTTCTCCTTGTGCCCTCCATCTTTCCCCAACACCAGGGTCTTTTCCAGGGAGTCTTCTCTTCTCATGAGGTGGCCAAAGTATTGGAGCCTCAGCTTCACGATCTGTCCTTCCACCTTTTATTAGCAAGTTACTAAATAAACCAATGTTGTGCATTAAGAGGAACTAGCTTCTTGTGCATGGCGATACCTTTCTTAAATGCCTCTTTAATGTCACTAAATCTTTTTCAAATAAGTCTTACAAATCTTACTTAGTTAAAAGGGTTGTATCCTGCTAAGTTTTACTCAGAGTAAACCCACTGAAATTAGTGGGCCTAAGTTAGCTATCTCCATTCATTTCAATGGGGCTACTCTGACTACTGTTGGATATTTCATCTCCATTTAGCTGAATTTCCTTTTTCCTTTACGTATTCTTAATTCTTCATATCCACACTGTTAGTGTTCTTAGTGTTTCTCATTGTATTAATACCTAATCTATCTCAACACAATTTGGTAATCACTTTTAGACTGTAATAATGATGATGATGATGATGATGATGATGATGATGATAATAATAATAATAATAATAATAATAATAATAATAATAAAACCAGAACCTACATTGCACACTTTGTGGGCTCATAAACAGCAGTTTAGGGCTGGAGGCAAATGCTGAGCCTCTTGCTGATTTCAGTGGAGATGAGCATTTGGTGAACTATTAGGCACCTAGCAATTACCGTATTTTTCGCTCTATAACACGCACCCGACCATAACACGCATGTAGTTTTTAGAGGAGGAAAATCCGTAGGCATGCCACCCGTAGGCATTCCCTCCATAACACGCACAGACATTTCCCCTTACTTTTTAGGAGGAAAAAAGTGAGTGTTATGGTGCAAAAAATACGGTATTTTTTAATCAGCTATTAGGAAGACCAGGCAATGGGTAACTCAGGGTCTGTAATGTGAGTCTTCAACGCCCCAACAAAATAATTTACAGAGCTAGCTGATGCGTATCTACCCCAAAACAAGCCCTATAGTGTTCAATAGGAGTTAGTCTCAGAAAAAGGACAAACTAAATATCTCATTTTTAGTAAAGGGAGCACAGCAGGAGGTTTGGATCAGCCTCATTACAACACCCAGGGAAGGGTGATGTTTACATTCATGGTCTCTTGGGATCACATTTATTTAGTCTGTGGGGTGCTGCAAAATGTGGGGCTTTCACTGCAAATCTATTGCCAAACTTTGGCACTGGTTTGAAGTGATTTGGACTGTTTGATTTTTGAGTGTTAACCACGAACCCCGTGTTTGATGTATCAATTACTCAGTTTGTGGGGTGCTGCAAAATTCTGGGTTTTCACTGCAAAATGCTGCAAAACTTTGACACAGACTGGGAGGGGATCCCAAATTTTGGGGTTCATAGTTAATAAGCCTACCTACGCTAGACAAAACAGAAAACAAACTTGCCAACTCCAAAAGGTTCTGACCTGGATGTGGGAAAAAGCGGGAGCAGCAGCAATACCCTACAAACATCCTGTTCCCCATATGCTGTGTCTCCCGCTTTCTTTGTCCCATGTGCTCTGGGTACCTCCATGTGGAAAGCAGAATGCTTGCTTCATGTGCTGTAATTTTTTTATAATTAAACAGATTGTCACAAAGATACTAAGGTCCCCAGTCCTCTTTGCATCAAAGGTAACCAACATACGTATTATGTGCATACATACACATGCACAGGTTCCACAGCTGAGACAACAGGGAGCAAATAACAATGAGCTATTCCCTTAAGCCAAAGATGGGAGGAAAAGCAAACTAATAACATGAATTTGTGGTCTTGGGCAGTAACATTTTCCTTTATTAGGCAGGTGGATTGGGGAAATGAAGGACCGCCTATTGATTGATTTCAATATAATGCATTATATATATCATCTGGGTATTGACATATTAATAGTGCTATTCCATTAAGTAGAGAAACCATTTAATTCCCCAGAGGCTCCTGTAATTAGGAGCTACATGCTACAGGTGGCATTCAGCAGTAAATGCAATGAGGAAAGAGAGCATTATTTTTCTGACTTCCTCCATGCTGCAAAGAAAGTGGCAAATTAGGGGCTACCATCCCTGAATAAAAGACTTAGAAAGCACAGCATTTATCTGAATATTTGCTCTGTGTTAATCAGTGGAGTAATTTGTTCCCTGTCTTTTATGAAGCATTGGAGCACAGCTGTGGAGCACATGCTTTACATGTAAAGGGTCCCTGGTATATTCAGGTAGAGCTGGATATCTCCAGGTAGGGCATACACACACACTCCATACTCAAAACTGCATGCTTTTATTCTGGATAATTAAACTGGAATAATAGTCATCACCAGAATACAGGAATATATGAAAAGCCCTGCTGGGTCCGACCAAAGTTGTATCTAGTACAGCATCCTGTTTTCACAATGGCCAACCAGATGCTTATGGGAAGCCTGCGAGAAGGATATGTGCCCTCCCTCACTTGTTATTCCCTCTGATATGGAGGTAACACACAGTATATTCACACTGGTAGTCTTATCCTCCATGAATTTGTCTAACCCCCTTTTAAAGCAATCAGAGTTAGAAGACTGGGATAGCTCAGTTGGTAGAGCATGAGACTCTTAATCTCAGGGTTGTGGGTTTGAGCCCCATATTGGGCAAAAGATTCCAGCATTTCAGGGGGTTGGATTAGATGACCCTCATGGTAACGTACAATTCTATGATTCTATGAAAGTTGGCAGCTTTCACTGCATCTTGTAGTAATGAATTCCATAGCTGAACTATGTGCTGCGTGAAGAAGCATTTCCTTTTGTCAATCCTGAATCTTCCAACATTCTGCTTTGTTGGATGATCCCCAGGTTCTGGTATTATAAGAAAGAGGGGGGGGGGAGCTTCTATCATCTCTCTCTATTCATTAATCATGTCCTCCCTTTCTTGCCTTTTTTTCTAAACTAAAAAGGCCCAAATGTTGTAACCTTTTCTCATCGGGGAGTTTTTCCAAACCCTTGAGCATTCTGGTAGCTCTTCTCTTCATCCCTTGTTTCACATAGTCTCTTGACTTCCACACTTGATTTATCTTGAGTACCTTTGATTCTGAGTACAGTACCTATGATAACTCACAGTTCAATGCATGGACAGACCCTCCCACTGAAAAGCATTGCATTTAAGGTGATTAAAAAGTACCATTGGTGGAACAGGTTGTTACACATCAAATCCTCATTTGATGTTACAGTCATCAAGTTCTTAACCTGTATTTGGGGAACCAGCTCCCATCCTTCCTGTAATAACAAATCGAGTGTTGACAAGTAATTAATCTGAATAAAGTGATCTTGAGTATGCACCCAAGCAAATCTTTATACAGTGGTGCCCCGCAAGACGAAATTAATTCGTTCCGCAAGTTTTGTCGTCTAGCGAATTTTTCGTCTTGTGAATCACGAAATCCCATAGGAATGCATTGAAAATCAATTAATGCGTTCCTATGGCCAAAAAAAGTCCAAACAAAGCCAAATTTGGTACAACAAGAGTTTATTAACTGCTCTTTAAAGTCACACATACTGTAAAGAGCAGTTCAAAAATTGAAGGGAAAATAAATTAACTTTATAAACATGACAGAAAAACATTTAAAAATCAACAAAGTGTACAGTACATTTTCTAAGACTCTGGGGGACCACTCGAAGAAGGCTCCTCTTCCACTCTTTGCTTCTTGCTGAAGAACCCCCTCCTCAACTGTTCCCCCAGCCACCCACCACACAGAAATTCAAATCCAGATTTTTTTTAAAAAAACAGCAGAGTGGCCCAATGGTCACAGAAAATCATAAAAATTCCCCAAACAGCCCCACAAGCTCCCAGATTCCTGCAGAAACCTCTCCAGCTGTTCCCCCAGCCAGCCAGCACTCAGAAATTCAAACTCAGGGGAAAAAAACTGAAAAAAAACAAACTGGCCCAATGGTCACAGAAAATCATAAAAATTCCCAAAAAAGGCCCACAAGCTCCCAGATTATCGCAACCCCCCCCCCCCACAACACCAAGTCCTTGAATCCCAAACACCCCAACCCAAAATCCGAAACCCCCCAAAAAAGTTTTAAAAGTTTAACTTACCAAATGGATGCAAGAGAAGTTCTGGAAAAGTTTTGGAAAAGCTTCAAAAGTGAGCAAAGTCTGAGAAAAGGCTGCAAAACCACATGCTAACAGTTGCTCCTCGAAGTCAAGTTGCAACTGTAGCTGTTCAAGCTAAGCACCCTTTGTTTTAACAGTTTTAAGAAAAAGGAAACAAAGTCGCGAGACGTTTTCGTCTTGCGAAGCAAGCCCATAGGGAAATTCGTCTTGCGAGGCAAATCAAAAACAGAAAAACCTTTCGTCTAGCGAGTTTTTTGTCTTGCGAGGCATTCGTCTTGCGTGGTACCACTGTACCTGTTTCTGGTAAGTGGAGATTGGCAACCAGATAAAGTCTGCTAAATTTGCTTGTGACCCCTTGCTGCAATCGCCTGGAAGTTGTTAACCATTTGCTATAGAGCAAATGAGTTTGTATGTTTTATTTGGACCAACTAGGGTTCAAAACACAGTATGCAAGCTTTAGAGTTTTCCTTTGGGTAAAAAAAATATTGCTAAGTCTGGTCATTTTTATGTATTTGCATAGGATATGGATCTTTCGTGCCTTAAACAGAGCTTTTGCTTTGATTTATGCTCTATTAAGATAAGAAGTAGCTTGAATCTTTAAGTCTACTGACCCATTCGATAGAAGCTTGCCCTATGGAACTCCTTTCCCTAGGAAGGCGCATGGATGTTTTCAGACAATTCTGTGTGTATGTCCTGGTTGGGCTTACTTTTAAAGGATGTGGTGAAACAGATGTATTATTATTACAGTGGTACCTCGGGTTACATATGCTTCAGGTTACAGACGCTTCAGGTTAGAGACTCTGCTAACCCAGAAATAGTACCTCGGGTTAAGAACTTGGCTTCAGGATGAGAACAGAAATTGCGTGGCAGCGGCACAGCAGCAGCGGGAGGCCCCATTAGCTAAAGTGGTGTCTCAGGTTAAGAACAGTTTCAGGTTAAGAACGGACCTCTGGAACGAATTACCGTATTTTTCGCCCTATAGGACGCACTTTTCCCCCTCCAAAAATGAAGGGGAAATGTGTGTGCATCCTATGGGGCGAATGCAGGCTTTCGCTGAAGCCTGGAGAGCGAGAGGGGTTGGTGCGCACCAACCCCTCTTGCTCTCCAGGCTTCAGGAAGCTATCCGCAAGCCGTGGGAGAGCTGCACGACTTCGCGCAGCTCTCCCACGGCTTGCGGATAGCAGCCTGTTCTGGGGGCTGGGGTCAGGGGAAGCTTAGGCTTCCCCCACCCCAGCCCCGCGCCTGGGGGGGGGAAATAATTCCCTCCCTTTATTTCCCCCCTAAAAAACTAGGTGTGCCCTATGGGCCGGTGTGCCCTATGGGGCGAAAAATACGGTAAGTTCTTAACATGAGGTACCACTATATTCCGTATATATAGAGAGAGAGAGAGAAAGAGAGGGTTGGTTTGTTAGCTTGCTGATTTATTATATTACCTGGCTGGGATCTAAAGATGGGGCCAATCATGGTCATTTTCCTAGTTTAAAAAGTTGTCAAGGTCTATAGAAATAAAATGTTCTGTTCCTTGGAAGACTTTTGAAGCATTAAAAAGGTTATTTGTTTATTTATTTATTTTAAAAATTGTATGTTGTCAAAATGTCTAAGCAGTCTAAGCAGTATATAGCAAATATAAGATTGTAAGAAAAATACAAAAGCAGAAAACATAATAATAGCTGACCAGTCTATAGAATTCATCCAACTGTGAAGGCTCATCTTCAAGAGATGTCTAAAAATAGGAAGTGAGGATACTTGGTGGATTTCCATCAGGAGGGCATTCCACATTGCTTGACTGGCCACGCTAAATGCTCAATTTCTTGTCAATACCAAGTAGGCCTCATTGACACAGGAGACAGATAGCAACATTCTTCCAGTAGTGACTGAACCGGGATATAAGGGCTTAGGTAATCCTTTATGCTCCGTATTCCAATGCTCAGGTAAGTATTAAAAATCTAGAGCTAAAGTGGACAGCAATGAACTCAGTGAGCCAATAGGTAAGTTGGATTTTGAACCCAAATCAGCAGAGCCCATGCCCACTATAGTGGATTTAGAACTCTGAACTCTTGTTTACTAGTAAAAAAAAATGCCATTCAACAATTGACAAGAAGAATCTGGAATTTCCAAGTAGCCACCAAGTACTATGAATGCCTCTGGTTATCTGTAGTATTTGAAAGTTAATTTAATGTGCATGGGATAAAAAGCATTACTTGAATTGCATTGCAACAAGAACCCTTTCCTGAAATTTGATTCTGGCTTTCAATGTGACCTGACGTGTCCCTTATTCATCCTTTACAGCAGCACCTTGAGAACAAAGAAAATGGTGATGGCGAAATTAACAGAGGTTGTTTCAGAATTGATCAAAGGCAATAGCGCTTTACACAATCTGGTGTAGTCCCTTCAAGAGCTATTGGTCATGTCAATTACTTAATGATTCCTAATTTGATGTTTCCTAATTACACTTGTATTTACAGAAGTACTAAAGGTAATAGAGTTGTGGACTCCTGGTGTTGGCTGATCAAAGCTCTATCTCTCAGATGTCTCTGTGCTTATGCTCTTCATGGGGGCCTCCAGACGGTCACTATTTTGCAGAAGGGCTTCAAGCACACACTGGAACTTTAATTTTTTCATTTAAAGTGAATTACAGGGCTCTCACCCTAGTGCAACAAAACCACTTAAAAAGAGAATCAGACTTTTTCAGTCTGGAAAGTGACAGCAAATGTTTTGAAATGTGTGTGATAAAAGCAGCATGAGGTGGAAAGGGGAAGGTCTAATTGAAGAGGGGAGCTGCAGGGAGCTGCTGAGTGATGGGGAGTGGGCAGTTGGGTGAGATGTTTGTGTGGGTTTGATAAGCGGGTAAGTGGGGTTGTTGAGCAAAGTGAGCAGGGGTGAAGCCCTTAATAGACAAATAAAATACCACTTGATAGTGTTGAGATTTCCATTCCACCTTAAGGAGCAGACATGGAACTGTTGTGTGTCACATGCGGCCCCTCTGCATGCCAACAGATAGCACTGTCTTAGGGCCTCTCCAGGTGACCTCTTTACTGAGCATTCTCATTTGCTTGCACAAAGCTTACATGGAAGTTAGATGATATCCAGTTTTTATGGAGCATTTGTTCTGATTTGTTTGTGGGGTGGTTATATGTCAATGAGCATTCATCCTGATTTGCTTGCAGCTTATTTATATATCTTCCCATTAGTCAATCATCTGCTGCTACAGATCACAAAACTGCTGCCTGCATCAAGCAGGTCCCTCTGAGCATTATCAGAGTGCTCTTACTTGGAGGGAAGGAAAGGCTTGAAAGGCCTGAAGGAGTGACAGATGCCTCCTCACCCCTTAGACCTTCTCCCAGGCAAGCCATGGAGGAACCTCCAGCCATGAGCATCATGGGGATGCCTTGGCAGGGCTGGTCAGAAGGGAAGAAGAAATGGGATATAGAACCATATCCTAGGGAGGACCTCATGGTCCAGGAGGCACTGCTCTAGATGTTGAGGAGGGACCCAGAATCCTGCCTCAGTGTCATCAAATGCCCCAACTGCCATGGTAGAGTTGCTTGACTTGACTCTTGATGCCACCTTCCAGCACTGAAGTTCTCTCCACCCCCAGGGAAGTGCCTAAGACTAGATTGCAGCTTCAACAGGGCCATCAGGCACAACCTATTCATAGGAGTTCCTGATTGCTTGCCCAATCCCATACTTTGGGATGGCAATCACACAAATGACTGTGCTGCTCCTTCAAAACAGGAACTCAGGGTGGGGGTGGGAGTTATGTTTTGGGGCAACATCTTAGCTTACATACATCTTAGTGCTCTGTTGTGAACTTCAGAACTGTACAACCTGTTCTGATCTATGTTCAGGCACGGTAGTAAATTTGAGAATAAAGCCTTTAACAATAGCCAAGCCAAGTCAGAGTACTTTGCCAGTGAGTTGGGGCTAGGACATCCCCCACTTGTTTTAGACCTTTTCCCACAAGGAAGGGAGAGGCAGCAGGCAACCGAGGCAAGGTGTGTAGGAAGAGTCCTGTCAGGTTGGGGCAGCTTCTCAGCAACTGCTGCTCATGGGAGAAGGATGAAATAGTGGTGCCATTGAGGTGGGCAGCTATGGCAGTAGAGCAGGACAATTACCGTACTAAGCTGGCCCAGCCTCTTGTGACTGTTCTTCCACAGCTTGCCTGGGCTGCTCACTACTGCCTTCCAACACTGCTGTGAAAACTGTTGCCATGCTGAAGCTCTCAGCATCATGCAGCGTGAAGACACTCTTTACTTTTTATTACATAGTAAGATAGAAACATTTTATCAACTTGTTTCTCAACTTCTGGCAGTAGAGAAGGGTCTGGCATTCTTGGCTGGGGCAAAAAGAGGTAGGTGGGACAAAGGACCTGTGAATAACCCCTCCACTACCACCACTTTTCAGTTGTGGGGCAGAGGCCAGAGTTCCCAGACCCTTATAGTCCCTTTGTGCTTTACACAGCAGTTGTGTTTGCCATTGCCACGTGGATATTGCTTTTCCTTTCAGCAAACACATACAGTACAAGGGACTGACATGTGTTGGTGTGCAGAGGGGGTCACCAGTTGAGGAGACTTTATTGGTTGGATGACTGTCTTCCAAATGTCACTTCAGCAAAAACTGCTAGCTGAGAGCCTAGAAGGTCCAGGAACCTGGTGCTGCTAAGAAGGGGACAAGCGTTGCAGACCCCTATGGCTTAGCACTGCTGCAGTGATAACATAACTATTGTATGCTGAGGTCCTCTGGGATGAAAGGCGACTGTGACTGAGATGAAGCTGCAGACTGCAAGTTAATAGCAGTTCTCTTTCTCATTAGCTTACAAGTGGATCTCACCATGCACGATTCTCTGATGTTGCATGTCAAGGATTCTGGAGAAAGCAAAACAAATTGAACTGCTTTGTAGGCAGTGAGATGCATTATAAAGCCTTTGTAGACACTTTTGTTTGTGTTTTTCTCTTTCAGTTCCAAGTGGAAATTGGATAAAAAGGGAACGAAAAAGCTGCCTCAGATGTGGGAGATTGTTTTTGGTCTGAATAGCCTCCCCACACCCACAAGCTAGACCGTAGGAAATAATGGTGATGGGGGTGGGGAACAGGACAAGCATGGAAGAGAGGAAAGGTTTTTGTTTTGTTTTGCTTTGCTTTTTTTAAAAAAAGACTGAAACCTTTCTAATAAGGCATCATGCTAATGGTTTGAAAACTTGAGCTAGGGTGAAGGAAATAAAGGGAATTGAGAGATAATCTCAAAGAGAGCATCTCTAAATTCAGTCTGGAGTGATGGTACTGATCAGAGCAAGCCAGCTAGTTTGGACTATGGCAGTTGCATTGTGTACATCCAGATGATGGGGAGTTGCAATGTAACACTGTATATTTACCCTTTACCTTTGGATGTCCCTGTATTCTGTAGGGTTTACTCCCCAGTAGGTTTCTTTAGGATAACACCTTTAGACAACTTATCATTTCTTGATCTCTAGGGTTTACTTAGATCTAGGGCTCACCAAGATTTAGTCACAGAATCATAGAATTATAGAGTTGGAAAGGGACCCCAAGGGTCATGTAGTCCAAGCCCTTGCAATGCAGGTATCACAGCTGAAGAATCTCTGACAGGTGGCCACCCTGGAACTTATTTTCTATACTAGGGATCAGCTGTGTGAAGTAAAAGCATTCTTCTGAACATGTACAGAAAATATTTCTAGCATCATCACAACTGATGTGATGTAACCCTTCTCCTCTTGTAAGGGAACCACAGTGCTGCTGTTCATACAAAATAACACTAGTGTTATATCGGCTCCTGCAAGTGAGCCTTGACACAACCAGCATCTCTAGTTATTACTTGTGACAGATCTGGTCTCAGTTGCCCATTGTTCTTCACTGGCATATTTCTAATAAAGATAATAATTGCAGGATTACTATGAAAGCAAGAACAGAATAGAGATTATAAAGCACCTAGCGAATTACAATAGCTATATAGATTTAAAGCAGACACACATAAGTAGTAATAGTAGTTAATGCTGCTCTAGAAGGCCACCTGCACCAACGGTGCTACACAGACCCATTTTGTGAAGCATGATGAAGCTGAGTGCTAGCCACTTTGTCCTTGATTTTCCTTGACTTTGGTGAAGTGTTCTCTGATCTATACATGGAAAAGTGAGGCCAGTAATTAGGGATGGGAATAATACCCTCTTGATTTCTTTCAATGATAATCTGTATGCCTTGAAGCATGAGAGTCAATTATGCCTGTTGTAGCATATCACTAAAACATTACTTACTTGCCGTCCAATTTCTTTATTAAAAATCTACTCTGGAAACTCAGTTTGACAAGCACCGAACTCCCTTCTTTGAAACATTAACACTTAAGCCGCTAACTCCACCAAGGGCTCATCCACACTTCTGCTTGCCCCGTGCTTTCCAGGCATGGGTTTGAGAGGTTTTGCCTTTGCCACGCTGCTTTCCTCCAGAAAACCTGCTCTTTAGCTAAATCCAAACAAACGGCATTCTGTGGAAAACCTGATTGCTGTTTGTTCCAAGTCACCTCTAAATCACAGATTTTCTTGCGGGGGGATATGCGGGAAGTGTGGATGAGCCCCAAGTCTCACTCAGTCATCATCATGATCATTATTTTTTTGTGTGTGTGTGTGTGTAAAAGTAGGAATCTTATATCTTTCCTTTTTATTGGACTACTTAGCTACTGTAAAAATGCCTGCCTCTTCCCATCTTACTCCTGGTCCTAGAGGCAATTTTGCAGCTGTGATTCTAGCGTGCTGCAGTATCTCTGGCTTTGCACAACTGCATCTGCTCAAAGAATCTGTATGTCTCTTTCCAAAGGATTTCCCATCTCTTTAACAAAGGCTGTAGTCCTACCATCTAAAAGTGCAAATAGAAATGGACTGAACCTGGAGGGTGGATTCAGTCATTGACATGTAATGAAGGAAGATGTTTGATGGGAGTTTGGCCTTGACTAATGATGTCTGGACTCTGGAGTTCTTGAGGATGTAAAGAAACTTGTGCTGGAAATTGCAGGTTAGCAGCAAATGTGCAAATGTGCTGTAAGTTTGAAGGTTACACTGTGACAAGGCAATGAATTTAAGTGTACAGTCATACCTCGGGTTACAGCTGCTTTAGGTTGCGTTTTTTTGGGTTACGGACCGCCGAAACCCAGAAGTACCAGAACAGGTTACTTCCGGGTTTTGGCGGTCGCACAGGCACAGAAGCGCTAAGTTGCGGGTTGCACAATTTAGACGTGGGTTGCGAATGTTGCGGGTTGTGAACGTGCATCCCACACGGATCACATTCGCGACCCGAGCGTCCACTGTATTCCTTGTGAATATTTCTTGTGCATGTTGTATCTCATAATAACTATAACAATGTTACCAACATGACAAAGAGCAAAAGGGACTCCTGCTTCTGGCATTCTCATCTAATACTAAAAAATTGTCCAGTAGCACCTTAAGACCAACTAAGTTTGTTCTGGGTATAAGCTTTCGTGCGCATGCATACTTCTTCAGATACACTGAAACATAAGTCACTAGACCCTTATTAATAGTTGTTGTGCTAGCGATTCACAGTGCAAGCAATTCCTTTAGTCATTTTATCTAATGGGGCTTCCCACTGCCACTGCGCTGCCGCTGTGCGATTTCTGTTCTCATCCTGGGGCAAAGTTCTTAACCCGAGGTACTACTTCTGGGTTAGCAGAGTTTGAAACTTGAAGTGTTTGTAACCCGAGGTACCACTGTATAAGGGTCTGGTGACTTCTGTTTCAGTGTATCTGAAGAAGTGTGCATGCACACAAAAGCTTATACCCAGAACAAACTTAGTTGGACTCTAAGGTGCTACTGGACAATTTTTTAATTTATTTTGACAGTGTCAGACCAACACGGCTATCTACCTCATCTAATACTGTCCACCAACAGCTCAGCTGGTTAGAGCCTGGGTTGCAGATTTGATCCTTGTAAGGGGCAGCTGCATATTCCTGCATTGCAGGGGGTTGGACTAGATGACCCTCAGGGTCCCTTCCAGCTCTACAGTTCTACAATTCTTTATCAATAGCAGCACACACACACACTGCTATTACTACTACAGAAACTCAATGTGCATCCCTACACTGCAATTACCGGGATTATTATTAATTGCTTCTTGCTAGAGAACCATGAGAATTTTAGCGTTGTGAAGTAGGGCAGAGATCTTTCTTTATTAGTACTTATTTACAATTTTTCAGTTTCTTACAAATCAATGGACATAAACAACAAAATAAACTTAAAGACAAACATATTAAACAAGGTCTGAATTTATAATAAGAAGATAAAAGTCCCATAAAAGCCCCTATACTATTGATCATATTATACTGATGGGAAAGCTGGTGAGAAAAATCAGACAGGGAAGAGTTGGTTTCTGAACTACTGTATGTCTGTTTGCATTTACACTTGCAGTTCTTTCCAGATGGGTGTTTGTTGTGTAATCAGAGAATCAGAATCGTACAGTTGGAAGGGACCACAATCCTGCATGCAAGTTTTTTTGCAGCATTCAGAGCCAGCCCATATTTTCCCCCATTTAATCTGGATTTAAACCTTTCCGCAACAAATCTCTTTTAAAAAAACAACACACCTGTTGACAACGACCCATTTGTGATATTAAGCCTCCATCTGGAAGTATCTTCTATATAGGGGGAGGCTGCAGAAAGATGGCACAATGAATTCTAGAAAGAGATACCAAATCTTAGAAAAACTTGCTAGACTTTGTCTCTTATGGGATTATTGGAATTGATGGGTAATTCTTCCATCGCACAAAACACCTCAGAACCTAGAGGTGTGCTGAAGTGTAGTGGGAAGCTGTGCTCTATTTCATATCCTTGAAAAGTCCACCATTGCAGCTATCAACAAAAATAAATCAGATCCTTTATGTAAGCTGCTTGTTTTCCACAACGTTTGAAAGGAAAATTAAGGGTTGATTTGGATATCCCAGAACGACTGTATTAATAAGCATTCCCACCAAACATTGGATTCCTCAAAGCTCTATATCCTTTCCTAAACCGTTTCCCCATGATATGTTTTAAATTAATTAATGTGGGCACCATTTGAAGTGCAATATAGGTGTTTGGATCTGCATTCCACAAACACTTCCAGGCTTCTCATCCATGTCCGCTTCTCAGGACTTAAAAGTTCATTGGTGAATGAGGCAATGATGCCTCCAGTGGTGATATCTATCTATCTATCTATCTATCTATCTATCTATCTATCTATCAGCAGGGATGACAGAAAAAATCAGTTCAGTTCACATTTAAAGGTGAAGCCACCTAATCTGCACTTTGCAAAACAGTATGCGAACCAAAGCATAGTTGAAATTCACACTTCTTCAAATTTTGCAATCCAGTTCTTCAGCCAAGTAATGTGTACAAACATGAATATATTAATGGAAAAATAACATGCAAAAACATTTCATATTAGTAAGAGGTGCTTTGCAAAACAATGTATGTTAGACAAACTGCGTACAAAATGTGCATATAAGGAGAAATATGTGCTAAAATACCAATGAAATGTCATTAAGACTTAACATTTTTAAAATATTTCTTTTTGGAAACTGATGTGGAAATGTGGAGAACTAAATTTAGGATTGGGGGGAAAACTTTGAGAATACTACTACTACTACTACTACTACTACTACTACTACAACTAATAACTGAAATTGACAGATTTGCCCATCCTTACCTTACACAAGGTTTGTATATAGTACAATGCAATTTTCATCTCTCTTCTACATAGGCCAAACTTCCTAGACTGTAGGAAGCAGCTATAAAGTACTGCAGTGTATGTTGGAGACATCTCAAGTGCAGAAGCAGTGTGTAGGAAGGAGGTGGGGGCCTCATTTTTCCACCCTTTTTTTAAAAATAAAATATTTATTAAGAGTTTTAAACAATTTACACAATACAACGCCCTTCCCATTCACAATCCAGAAAGAAAAAAAAGAAAAACACCATACAAAGCATACAGAAAAGACGTTCAAAAAAGACATAAAAAAGAAAACCGTAAAAAAAGAAAAATAATTCAATTTCTTAAATATTATTTCCATAACCCTCTTTCATGACTCCCTCACATCTCCCTTTTCTGTGTTCCTGTTTACAAAATTATGTTCAGCAATACTTTACCTTCTCTCAAGAATAGTTTTAGATTGTACATTTCAACTATTATGTCTCCAATTTTACCCTTTGTTATCAAATATTTAAATATTTAAGCTTGACATAATATTATTCAAATTTCATCTTTGTTCTTATAGTTCAATTATTTTCATATTCCTTTCCGCTAGGTTACTAATGCCATGTTGTCTTTATATCCTGCATCATTCTAGCATTCATACAATTTACAATATTTTTGCAAATAGTCCTTAAATTTTTTCCAGTCCTCTTCCATTGTCTCTTCTCCCAGGTCTCGGATTCTGCCAGTCATTTCTGCCAATTCCATATAGTCTATCAGTTGCATCTGCCATTCTTCCAGGGTGGGTAAATCTTGAGTCTTCCAGTACTTTGCGATGAGTATTCTTGCTGCTGTTGTCGCATACATAAAGAAAGTTCGGTCTTTCTTTGGCACCATTTGGCCGACAATGCCCAAAAGGAAGGCCTCTGGTTTCTTAAGGAAGGTATATTTGAATACCCTTTTTAATTCATTATAGATCATTTCCCAGAAAGCCTTAACTTTTGGGCACGTCCACCAAAGGTGAAAGAATGTTCCTTCAGTTTCCTTACATTTCCAACACTTATTGTCTGACAAATGGTATATTTTTGCAAGCTTGACTGGGGTCATGTACCACCTATATATCATTTTCATAATATTTTCTTTCAAGGCATTACATGCCATGAATTTCACACCGGTGGTCCATAACCGTTCCCAGTCTGCAAACATAATATTATAACCAATGTCTTGCGCCCATTTTATCATAGCTGATTTAACCGTTTCATCCTGAGTGTTCCATTTTAACAGCAAGTTATACATTTTTGAAAGTACCTTTGTTTTTGGTTCTAACAATTCTGTTTCTAGTTTCAATTTTTCCACCTGGAAGCCTGTTTTTTTGTCCATATTAAAGGCCTCCCTGATCTGGGCATAATGTAACCAGTCTCGCACTTTGTCCTTTAGTTTCTCGAAACTCTGCAATCTCCATGTATCTCCATCTTTTTCTATTATTTCCCAATATTTTGGCCAGTTGGCCTCCATATTGAGTCTTTTCTGAGCCTTAGCTTCCATTGGTGACAACCACCTTGGGGTCTTACATTTTTCCACCCTTCAAGTCATTTTTGTCTGATCGGGATTGTTTCAAGACTGGGATTAAAATGGGCTTCCAGCTGGGCAAAAAAGTGCTTGAGGGAGTGTTTGTGGGGGGAAAGTGGTGGGTGGTGCAAGGGTTTGGCACTTCCCTTCCACCTGCTACTTCTCCACTTGAAACCACCTCGCTTGGCATAAACCTCCATTTAAGAGAAGGGACTATAGTGCTGCCATAATGCACAGACCTAAGTTTGTAGTGAATATATTTTGAGCTTTGAACAAATTGCTGACTGTCAGCCGCTATTCCCTACCTGTAACTCAGGAAAACCAGTGACTTGCTTTATAGGATTGTGAGGAGAAATACTTCTTAGGATCCTAAACTGTTCTGCAAATTGAGCGTGCCACCTAGCAGCAGCAGCAGCAGCAGCAGCAGCAGCAGCAGCAGCAGCTCCTTGTGGATTTCAATGTATTAATCTGATCATCTCATTGCTGACACATTTCAGTGTTGTGTTATCAGTGGCTCTGACTCTGAAGCCAGGATTTCAGTGTCACCAAGTGACTCAGCCCTTATCTGTCCTTGCCCTTCTCGTTCTGCCCGGAGGCAAGAAATGGCAGAGAAAGAATGAAGAGGCCTGCCGGGAACCGGAGGAGGGCAGCATTAACATAACCTCGGCAGGAGTAAATGAAATGCTTGGCAGAGTTCCCAAGATGGGCAGGAGGAGCTTCACTGTGGAGGCTCCTTAAGGGCTTCGTCTTAATACTTGTCAACAGCTGACTGGCAACAAATCAAAGTTGCTGCACTTGTCAAAGGCTTTGCAATGTTTTCTTCTAACAAAGAGGCAGAGAGAGAGGAGCTGAGCGATCGAGCCAGACAATGCCAGTCAGAAAAAGGGCAAAGAGCCACCAGAGGAACAGTGCAGGCTGCTCTGGGTGCTGGATAATAGAAGCCTAATCCTCTTAATGAAGATCTCTGCGCAAATCATTAAGCTGCTTATTGATGCCGACTCTGGTTGTTTGTTGACTTTTCTGATCCTGAGCATTGTGCTCATTCCAAGTTGACATTTTGTAGGAGACATCAAGAAAAAAAATTCCCGCTGGAGCATTCACTGCAGCCCACAGAAGTTTTGCACAGAAGGGGGACTCGTTCTGCTCTGTTCTGGGGCAGGTTGGAGTGTGTGTAGTTCATTGCAATGGAAGGACTCCTTTTTTTACAGGCTAATACCCCCCTAGGAATAGATGGATGAGTGTATTTTTAGTCCACATCAGTTTTGCATGTATATATTGATATGTTCGTCTCATCTTGTGCTCACATCATTCTATACTTCTTTAAAAATGCATTAAAACAAAAATATGGATTTTTGTACTTTTTTCTTTTCAGCTGTGAACAGTACTGCAAAGCCAGAGAAATGGGATTATTTTATTATGTATTTGTGATATTTATATCCCACCTTTCTTCTAAGGAGTTCAAGGCAGCATATATGGTCCTCTGCTTCCTCTATTTTGTCTTCAGAACAGCTTTTTGAGGTCAGTTTGGCTGAGACAGATAGTGACTGGCCAAAGGCCACCCAGTGACGATCATGGCCAAATTTGAACTTGGTCTCCTCTGCCCTGCTGCATCACACTGGTACATTGTTTACTGTTCCACTTTGCATATTAGTCCAGGAAGTGTCAATCAGGTTGGTTTGCTTAGAAATGTGGACCAGTCCTCAAGCATCCGTAGCCTTCCACCCCCACCCCACCCATTCTGCTCTGCTTTGTAAGCTGAATGTTGGCGGTAAGCCTGCCCTGACCCTGGGATCAAAGCACAGCCAAGCTTTTGAAGAGAGTGAATAATGAATAAACAGAACCACCTACCTCTCATTAGAGAATTCCCCTTGTTTGGCATTGCAAATGGTAATTAATGGATAGAGCCTTTTGTCACTGAGGCATTGGAAGAACCTCGATGGAGAAAGCACCCTTTTCCTGAGTCAGACTTGCTGCAATGGAGAGCTGCCTCCCTCTTTGGCCTTCTGCTGGTGAAACAGAGGCCTACAATTCCCACCTCCAGATGATTTCAAATACTGGGTGCTTCACATGCACAAGGCTTAAATTGTTCTTGTCACGCTTCTTTTGTGCTAGTTATGTTATTTTTCATGTGGAAGAAAAATAGGAAAGGCATTTGTACTGCAGACGAGTGTGCTGCCTGATGCAGGCTTAACATTGGAGCTGCTGAAACCCAGCTGAAAGTAAAGCCACTTTAACTATCTTATGTGAAAAAGTGCCCACAGTCTTGGAGATCATTTGCCCAGGACTCCATAAATTTCTTATTACAATCTCTTTACAATGTCTGCATGACTTAAAGCATCCTTTCCATAATTTAAAACATCCTGAGATTTCTGTTGATAGTGAATTCTCTACGGCCCCATAATATATGCCCTAGAGGCATTTCTAGGGTTGAAAGTCTGTAGAACCTTACAGCCATGCTTTCTTGTCCAGTGATGTAGATTTGAACCTAAAGCACAGTATCCGGCCTAGTGCAACTTTGTCCTCCTGTGGCTGCTGAAAAAGATAATTGTCCCAAGACATAGGGCAAAAAGAGGGCAGCGACTCAGATCAGCTGCATACACATTAGAGAGAAGAATAGGCTGGTTATTACCCACAGGAAATTATGTAAGGCAGGGTAAGGAGGCGATTGATCTCAGTTGCACCCTTTCCCCTCTTCCTTGGCTCTTTGTGCATGGATGGGCATGCAAAGTAATAACGAACCATTACTTGTTCTGAGCATCCACACAGGGACACACATGCTTGGGAGATTTCTTACATGCTTGCATACATGTATCTCAGAGAAATGTGGTCAACAGACAACAGGCATGTAAGATGCCTTTTTTCAGCTCAGAAACCCATTTCTTACATCTGTGAATCAAATGCAATTGCTAAAAAGGTGGGGGACACTTCCTGCTTCTCAAAAAGATTTTCTCTTTCTCCCTTGCTGTCTTAGATGCTTGGAACAGCCTTCCAGAACACCTATGTGTTACCTCCTTCAGAACCCTTCCCCCCAAAATACCCCCTGCTTCCCATGCCCTACTGTACCCCTGATCACACTTTCCTTCCTTGAACTTCACCTATGTCAAATATTAGATTGTGTTGTGGCCCCAGAGTCAAGGAGCAGTCAAGACCTGGAGCCAGAGGCTGTAGAGTCAGACCAGGCCTCTGATCCTGCTGCTGGAGATCAGGACATAACTGAGGCTGAGGAACATGGCATTGGGAACAGGTTGGTATCATGCCACACCCAGCAGCATAACTGCCAGGGTGTTGAGAGATAATCACCCAATGCTGTTCTCTGAAACTGACCCTGGAGATAGGATTGCAGCAAGTGACTCCATTACCTATCTCACCAAGTCAGTTAAGGAGGATTTCATGGTCAGTGGTATCAAAAGCCGTTAAGAGATTAAGTAAGAATAACAGGGTTGTTCCTATCCTGTCAGAGCCAGTATGGTGTAGTGGTTAAGAGCGGTAGTCTTGTTATCTGGGGAACTGGGTTCGCGTCTCCGCTCCTCCACAAGCAGCTGCTGGGTGACCTTGGGCCAGTCACACTTCTTTGAAGTTTCTCAGCCCCACTCACCTCACAGAGTGTTTGTTGTGGGGAAGGAAGGGAAAGGAGAATGTTAGCCGCTTTGAGACTCCTTAAAAGGGAGTGAAAGGCGGGATATCAAATCCAAACTCTTCTTCTTCTTCTTCTTCTTCATCTCAATAAAGCAAACTCTCCAAATGTCCTTATTTTCCAGGGATGTCTCTGATTTAGAGAAGCCCTCCCAGTTTCTGATTTGATCCCATAATGTCCTGCTTTTCTTTAGGATGTCCCTATTTTCATTGGAGAAATGTTGGAGGGTATGGAGTTATTCAACTCCTGAGCCACCTGAAGGCAATCCTGTATAGGGAAGTTTTTGTTTTTTTTCAAATGTTTAATGTTTTATAATGTTTTTATATATATTGGAAGCTGCCCAGAGTTCTAGGGCAACTCAATGAGATAGGTGGGGTATAAATAGTAAAATTATAATTATGGAATGGGTTGTCCCTATTTTCATCAGATAAATGTTGGAGGGTATGAATAAAGGTTACCCACCATGGTGACCAAAGCTGATTTAGTTCCATAACCAGGCCTGAAGGCAGATTGAAATGGGTCAAGATAATTGGTTTCATCCAAGAGTGCCTGCTGTCGTCCAAGGGATCTAGAGGAAACCACATGGGATGAGGTGGGCAGAGGGAGACTGGATTAAATGTACATTTGATTTAAATGTGTATTTTCCCTGCTTTCCATAGGCTATTAATATTCAGAAGTGGTGCATTACAAACTGTGTGTGTGCGCACCTGTGTCCATAGCTTCATGTCACTTGTGGAAGATGCACAGTACCTTCCTTTCTCTTGCACACTCTTTTGCAAAGGTGCCTTTTCCGCAATGTGGGGGAAATTTGCCTCCCAGTTGCCAACTTTGTAGAGAACACAAGGTGGCATTTCACTTCTTCACTGCCAATCTAACACTTTTCATTAGAAGTCAGCTCCCCTTCAGCAAGGATAACAGAAATTATTTTTAAATTGGAGGAAATTGTTTTAAAGCTACAGCTGACATTAGTACTGCTTAGAAAGTGCACAGTTTTTCAAATAATAGGTAGAAATAGTACCCTAGCTGTACTAGCCTAATTAACTGTACTTTCTCTTCAAAGGCACAATTCAAATGTTCTCGTCTTGCCGCAATTAAAAAAGCATTTACCACACATGTGAACTTTTAATTAGAGCTAATAAAATTAGAGTAAACGAAACAAATATTTTCTCCATTGGTGAAGAGTTTGTAACTTGCTTTTGGAGGCGTCAGATTTCAAATAATAATCAGTCAGAGTTTTCAATGGCCTGATGGGAGACTTTATTGTGAAGTGTGGTTGGGACCAAACTGTTTGGAGGAGTAAACCTCTCTAAATGTTCTTTTGTTTTTGCTTTGTTTGAGAATAAGCAGGAGACCTGGCTACATGAAGTGACTGGCTTAATGTACAATTTGCAGTAAAACTGCAACAACTCCTGCATTTTAAGGAACGTTCTTCATCTGAAAGCTTTTTACCTGTGCTGCCTTCACACATAATGGCTGCGTCTTGCTTCACTGCCTCTGCTCGACAGCACTCTATAGATAATGTGTGTATTATCTTTATTATATTTCTAGTCCACCTTTCTTCCATGAAACTGAAAGCTGTATACAGGGATCCCATTTAATGCTCACCCATTTAATCCTCATAACAATCCTGGGAAGTTCAGCTGAGGGGTAATGATTAGACCAGGGATGGCAAAAACGTAAGCATGCTATTGGATTCCAACTCCCATCGTTAGGGCTGATGGGAATCTTAGCCCAACAGCATCTAGAGGACCACTGGCTTGCCACTCTTGGAGTAGACCACAGATACCCAGTAAGCTTCATGGCTAACAGTGTGTGTGTGTTCGGGTGGGGTTGAACTGAAGTTTCCCCAGTCCCAGTCTGACACTCTAATCATACTACACCAAAATAAGAATTCCTGCACTTTGGTATGTTGACTTTGTGTCCATGTTGTAAAACATTTGCTGCTTCACCAATCTCAATGTGTACAAGGTCAAGTCCTAACTTGTCGCTGTTGAATAGTTCCACTTTAAATTAGATTTTTGGCTCAAATAGGTGAAACTGGACAGAGTCAGAAGTTGGGATAAGGATGCAAAAAGCTGGTTTGTCCAGAAGATAGAATGCTAGAGGAAGTTCAAAGTTCAAATCTCTGTTAGTCTTGGATGTAGTGATGGCATTGGGCCTCTCTGTTTCCCAACTTGCAGCTGTAAAATGGGAATAGTGAGTTATCTCATATAGTGAGTGTGGACTGTCTCTTCTTCCTCTTCCTCTGTGTGTGCGCGCGCGAACACACACACACACAATATATATATATATGGAATACAGTGGTACCTCGGGTTACAGACGCTTCAGGTTACAGACACTTCAGGTTACAGACTAACCCAGAAATAATACCTCAGGTTAAGAACTTTGCTTCAGGATGAGTACAGAAATTGTGCGGCAGCAGCAGAGGGAAGCCCCATTAGCTAAAGTGGTACCTCAGGTTAAGAACAGTTTCAGGTTAAGAACAGACCTCCAGAACGAATTAAGTTCTTAACCTGAGGTACCACTGTAATAAAAATATCTTCAGCAATACAGATATTTGTCCTTTTTGAGTCAGTAACAGTTATTGCAAAGGTTGATGAATGCAACATAGGACTGTCGCTTTAATAGACATATCTGGTCTGTAATAGAAACGCCCCTCCCCTTTCTGGGTATGGTTCCTTCCATAGTTAAATGGGAACTGATTGGAACCTTCACCTTGCTTTTGTAACAGGCCACAGCTGCTATGTTGAGTGTTAATCTGTTGAAGTTCCCCTGGCTCCTGATGCTTCCTGGAATTGGAGCAGAACCCTTGCAAGGTTTCCGCACACAGTGAGTACCCTCTCCAAACCCACAGGATACTATATCTCAGAAGGTGGTTGTGCGAAGAGTGTGACCAGGTTCTTTTGCATATAGCATACCAGTACCAGCACTTGAAGGTAGGAATGGTTAATTTTGCTTTTTCTCAACTCCTTTTTTTTGGTCTTAAGTTCAGCTTGTTCCATGACCACATCAGGGTTGTCCCCCCCCCCCCCTGTTTTTTAAGTCTGCACAAAAATTCAATCACTTCATTGGCATTTCTTCTAAGATACTTGTTTTTGTATGCAGTGCATGTACTCCAAGCAATTTCCTGTAATGTATTTTTCTATTTTATTTTCATCAAAACATGCGTTTTTGTGTGCCCTTTCCCCTAATTTCCCTCTCTTTTTGTGCACATATTTTGGTTGAAGAACTGCATTAGAAAATCCACAGAAGTGCATTTTTTTGAGAAGTAACTGGGCTTCGGTTTGCATAATAATTCAAGAATTGTCACTTGGGTGGGTTTGCATTAAGATGTGAACTGAATGCGTTTCTACCCATCCCCACTTAAGGGCCCTCCTTTCACATATTTTGTATGTAGATAATTTGTAAATGGATCATTTGTTTCTATTTATGTGAGAACAAATTTAAGCGCTAAGCACTGCGAGACAATGCATAACAATCTGCCCAAAATTGCAAGAGCAATCTTTGGGAAAGCTCTGGAGTCCCACGTCAAGAGACTTAATTCATCTCAGGCATTGTCCATACTTTTGCCCCACACTTTCCAGGCACAGACCTGCGTTTTAAAGCTCTGTGTCTGAGCGCTCTTCTTTCTGCCCCAGAACTTCCCTGCAAAAATCAGCTCTTTAAGGCTGAAGCACAACCAACAGCAACTTGGGTATACCATGGATTGCCATTTGCTCTGATTCAGCAGTAAAGAGTGGGTTTTCACATGAAAGCGCCTCTGTTCCTTTTGTATTGCTACCATCACCATTGTGATGGGAGCACTGCAAGTGAGAGCTGAATGCAACAACTTTAGCAAAGGATTGTTGAGACATGGCTGCTGGGAATTAGAGGGATAGGCCAGCATCCAAGGCTCTTTACCTGCTGTTTGTTGCTCATGGTACAAAGTCAGGCAGGCAGACATATTCCTCTGGTTAGTGTAAGGCTCAGGCAGCGCCTGTGATTGAGCTGAGAGTTATTGCTTTGGCATTCATTGGGCATGTTCCTGAGAATCAATATCTCACCATAATTATCTCATTTGGCTGCATTTCGAATTGGATAACAAGGTTGAATCCTTGACCATGCCATCCTTCATTCGTTTATCCCTTCCCCGTCTCTAGCAGGGGAGGGGCAGCCCTTTGCCTCTTAAATAGCGGAGAGAAAAGAGACTGTATAATGAAACCCTCTAGCATCCTATAACATGGCCTTACCCATCTTGCGGGGGCAGGAATAGACTATCTTGTTGCCCTTTTCAGCTCCCCCAGTTTTGTAAGAAGCTGCACAGAGCTACAGAGTGATGGAGCACAGGAGGATGAGATCACAGGCTAAGTTGATGATAACAGTCGTCATGAAATTACTCTTGATGTTGTTACTGAGTCAAGCTGTTAGCTGTGTAGAGCATGCCAGTTGCTGTGGCTGATGGGTACCAGATGGGTACCTTTTTGAAGGGCAAGTGTATAACCTTTCCAATGGTTTATTCATACAAATAGGTTTAAATATTATGAATCTTTGTTTTGAAAGGCTGAGAGACAGGTTCACACATGCACTTCGCTTGATTGTCAACACCTGATAATTTGCAGCAGAACTTGCAAAACGTCTTGGGTGGAATTCAATGTTGTGCTTTTGCAACAATTCACTCTGCACAAGCATTGCCTCTTGCTAGCTGGAAAGATACCCCCTCCTCTCTTCCCCATGCTGTTCTAGGGGTTCCTCCGACACCCCTGAGCCAATTTTTTGGGGGGGTTGCAGAGGCACACAGAGGGAGCAGAGGGCAGGTGGAAGTCCTTCTGCTGATGTGGCTGGTTAGGTGAATTCTGCCCTTTATGCCTGAGGTGGTGGGAGGTTCTTTCTGTGGAGTTTGACCTGTGGTGGTTTGTGCACACATTCACTTGAAAATGATGGGCATGAATGCGCCCTTTTTGTGTTGGTGGAATGAAAAATAAGCATATAAACAGGAGAATTCATGGATGCCAAGACCCAGGTTTGGGGCAAGTACTCTTTATTGAGAAAACCCTAGCAGAGATTTAAAATCACAAAATATGCAGTAAAGTTAGTGTGGACATGTTTTGCTTCCAAGTTTAAGTTAAAAAATGGTTTACTTACAAACTCCAAAGGTCAGATTCATGCACTGCAGAAAATTGCACAGGCAATAGAACTTGGCTTAGTTACATAATCCTTCCCAAGGTGAGGGAAAGTGGACATAACTAAACCTGGCAGGACAGCCTACTCTATGGTATTAACCCCTTTGTGCATTAGACATGAGCATGTCAGTTATACGAGGCTGGTTATCCCACATTCTGTACACATAAACAGGCAGGACTGTTCTCCGAGACACACTTAAGTCGCAAATGTAATGTGTGTACTAGCCAATTACAGATATAGTCTACAGCAATTTTTGTAATTGCCGTGGCCGCTTTTGCCTGTTACTGCAATCAAGGGAATGGCTGTGGATGATAGTTTTGATCTAGAGAAAGTTAGTTGTGCTTAACTCTGATGAAAACAAAGGCCACACAGTTTTAAAGAGTCATAAAATACCATCCATGAATTTATTGTGCTCAGTTTAAAAACTAATAAAATGTTTTAGCTCTTGTGGCTGTTCTAGGGAGATTATTCTGAAAATTCACTCTAACAGTTAGACATTTCCTTCTAATCGCCAGCCTAAATTAATGGGCACTTTATATCCATTGTTCCTGTTCCAATGTTCTCTGTTAATCTAAGTAACTCTTTCACATTCTGCTGTATTAATGTTGTATTCGTAAAGTGCAGTTATCTCTCAGCCTGCATAGTAAAATAATTTCCCCTTGTTCTGAATCTCGCCTTCTCTAGGAGTCAATGCAGTAACAAAATCCAGCATTATTTTCCATTATATTACACAAAATATTGCTTTCCAAATGCACACTTTATAATTCAGTAATAGTGTTCAAACAAAACTGAGAGGGCCAGTAGCCAGCCAATATTATATGGACCAGTAGGAGCTGCTAGAATACATGTCTGTGACCTTGACAGGGATTCACTTGGGCAGGATTATTTTGGGGAACTGAGATAGACTAGACAAACAGGAAACTTTATGGTGGCATCTGCAGTGAGGCCAAGAGTGGGTGTCTGGGGCTTCATATATAGCTTCGATCATGTTTAACCAATGTGATACCTTCCAAATATAGTTGAACTACAGCTCCCAGAATCCCTGATTTTTGGCCATGTTGACTGGAGCTTATGGGAGTTGGAATTCAACAGCATCTGGAAGATCACAGTTTCCCCACCCTTGATTTAGGTATAAGCATGTTAGGCTGAATCAGAAAAAGGCCCTTCCAGTCCCAAGGCTTTTCCCTCTGACTGGCATTAGCTTTCCAAGAAGTTAAGCTGAGGTTTTTCCCCAGCCCTTCTTCCTGATATCCTTTTATGGGGCTTGCAGGACCTTCTTTGTGGCATAACAATGTACTCTGCTGTGGAGATATATGCCCCCTCTGTAAATGTGCAAGTCTATAAGTATATATGAAAAGCTATTATTGCAGACTGTTCTCTCACCAAATCACCAAGAGCATAGCATAGGGGTACCTAGCATTTTGCCTGGAGTCCAAAAAATCGGAAGGATACCATATTGGTTATTCCTGGATAATATGGAGGATGATAATAAAAACTGGTTTCCCCAATAGTGATGATGAACTCTGGCAAGCAAGTCTCATGCACATTAAACCCTCAACAGGGGACAGAGAAGAGGTGGCGATGGTGCCTTCTTACAACCCTAATTCTATGAGGGTTGACTCATTATAGGTTTTTATGTACACCAATGTGCTGTGGGAGAAAGAGGGGGCTGACACTGTCATTGGCTGGCAATTGTTCATTGTCATAAAATCAGTTTGACCTAGTACAGGTACCACAGTGTTCTTAATCTGTGTTTTAGTGTGTCTTTTCGATATTGTATTGATACTGCATATTGTTTAATATGGTTTTATTATATTTTATTATATTTTATTTTTATTTATGCATTTTCCAGTTGCTATTAATACATCACACATTTTCCATCATACATTGTTTCTATACAGACCTCCCAACCCATCTCTCCATAGAGTACATACACCGTAAATAGCTTTGAAACTTTTCAAGTATATATAAAAATCTAATAAATCAAATAATATCTGTATCCCTTTGTGAATAAATAGTGAATGATCATCTGCTTCTGTACTAGATGGAATTCATCTCAGAGTCTCTTGGTTCATGTACCATCATTTTATGGAAGTACTGACTGATCTCTGCATCTTGAACCATTTGCCTATCTTGCCATAGATTATGTCCGTTGGTATGTGGTCATCTTCCATGCTGTGCACATGCCCATGTCAACCCAACATTCTCTGAGAAGATAAAGACGGCTTGCTGTAGTAGCCTATAGGCACCATCTCTTGTTCAGAAGTGTCAATGCAAACAATGGAGATGGAAGCAACTAGAGTGATCCAAGTCAGCTGCTGCTGCAATAATAATAATAATAATAATAATAATAATAATAATAATAATAATAATTTATACTCTGCTCATCTTCCCCAGCCACTCTTGGCGGCTCCCAACAGAACACCAATAACAATAATAAAACAACAAAATCAAATATTAAAAATTTCCCTAAACAGATGCCTTCAGATGCCTTCTAAAAGTCAGATAGTTGTTTATTTCCTTGACATCTGATGGGAGGGCGCCACTACCAAGAAGGCCCTCTGCCTGGTTCCCTGTAACCTCACTTCTTGAAGGGAGAGAACCATCAGAAGGCCCTTGGTGATGGACCTCAGTGTCCAGGCTGTATGATGGGGGTGGAGATGCTCCTTCAGGTATACTGGGCCAAGGCCATTTAGGGCTTTAAAGGTCACCACCAACACTTTGAATTGTGCTCGGAAACGTACCGAGGGCCAATGTAGGTCTTTCAGGACTGGTGTTATGTAGTCAGGTGCCAAGAAGGGGGGCCTGGTGGATCAGCATCTTTGCCCTGATAACTACTTTCGTAACTCAGGACATTCCTGATATGAGTGTTTAGTTCTTCCTCAAGTTGACAGTCACTGTGGATGCAAAATTTACAACCTTAGTACCAGCTCTGTCAATGATTATTATAGGATGTTGTAGAATTACTTTACAGTGGTGCCTCGCAAGACGAAAATAATCCGTTCCGCGAGTCTCTTCGTCTAGCGGTTTTTTCGTCTTGCGAAGCAACCCTATTAGCGGATTAGCGCTATTAGCGGTTTAGCGGATTAGCGGCTATTAAAGGCTTAGCGGCTTAGCGGCTAAAAGGCTATTAGCGGCTTAGAAAAAGGGGGGGAAAGCGAAAAAAATCGCAAGACTCGCAAGACGTTTTCGTCTTGCGAAGCAACCCCATAGGGAAATTCGTCTTGCGAAGCGCATCGAAAAACGGAAAACCCTTTCGTCTAGCGGGTTTTCCGTCTTGCGAGGCATTCGTCTTGCGGGGCACCACTGTACTGTTTTCTTAATGCAGGTCTTGAAGGAAGAATATGTCAACAGGACAAGGACACAACTCACTAGAGCATGAATTCACAAATTTGGTGCAGTACTAAACATATTGCCATATTGGGAGCGGCAATACTTTTTGGAGCTTATACAAGTCCTAACCAAACCAATGCTTTAGTATAATCAATTAAGGGGAGGTCAGGTGACTAATACTGTGCCTTATATTTATCTGGCATTCCAATTTGCTACTGTCAAGTATACACAACTGGACAAATGAATGCCTAACATATTGTCTATTCTCTTGCACAGAACTAACATGTTTGGTCAAGTAGGAAGGAGAGTGCTGCTCGTGTTGAATTCATTCCTTAAACTGCTGTTCCCATTACATTCCCACTAGCAAAACAAGTTACCTGCACTTGATAGTGAGGCAAAATTATACTTTCTTCATATCTTTAGTGAACTGAAGGGAAGAACATTGGAGAGTATTAGTGCTATTCAACTTCTGAATTGAGAGTGTATCCATCTCTGAATGTAGCCAAGAAGTGATTGGATCTCTCCACAAATATACCATCCTTCACTCATGTGCCACCAAAGATCCACATACCAGGACTATTAAGATGTAAAGCATCTCCCAAAATGTCTCTTGAGACAGCCTCCTTGTGGGGAACGAGGTGGGGATAGGGACCTGTCCTGCAGCAGAGCTCCACTTGTACCACACTGGCGTGTGCTACACGATGTGAGCGGCTGGTTATGAGCCCCAGGGGTCTGGCTAGATTCAGGCTGGGTTATTAACACCATAAATCATGAAGACAGTCCTGAGGAAGGCTGACGAGGCTGGTGCAGGCTGCAAGAAGCATTGAGAGGGAGGGGTGGTGGCCAATGAAGTTGCTCAATGCTGCATGTTATTTTAAGAATCTTTCATTTTTATAACTATGCTGTCAGCTCCTGCAAGGGGAAAGAGAAGAGAGAGAGATTCAGCCAGCTTGATTCCTGAAATTGGAGACTTCTGAGAAAAAGTTGTTTGAACATGTAGGACATTGGCCGGACTAGAAGAACGACACGGTTAGAATTGGGATGAGAACCGAGGAAAATCTGATTCCAGAAGGACAGCAGGGACGGCCCTATCCTTAGGCAGAGTGAGGCAGCTGCCTCAGGTGGCAGAGGTTAGGGAAGCGTCAGTGAGGTGATGGAGGATGGAGCTGTCTATGCCGGATGGCCCACCTGTTTTCCTCCGCTAGCCTCTTGCCTTCAGACATCGTGGAGGACATTGCCTCATCTCCACTGTTGGGTCACATCCACACTATGCATTTAAAGAACTCTTAGACCAACAGTCATGACTTACTCCAAGGCGTCCTGGGAACTGTAGTTCATTGCTGAGAATTGTTAAAAGAAACCTCAGTGCTGCATTTCCCAGCGCCTTTAGCAATTGCCACTGCTGTTAAAGTGGTATAAGAGTGCTTTAACTATATGTTGTGGCTGTGACCCTGAGGTGCCAGTCTGGTGGATTTCTGTATATGAAGTGGAGAGGTGCCACCTTGTCCTTTGCCTCAGACAGGAAAATTTCCTGAGCCAGCCCTGAGGGACAACCGTGGAAAGTGCCATTAAGAGCAATGTACATGCTGGCAGTGCTTTGTATGGAAAACGTCCATGCAAGCAGGTAAGTGCAGGGGTTCTGTGGGAGACTCATAGGACACTAAGAACAATGATACGTGTAAGGGAGGGTGAATTCCAACTTCCTGCTTTGTCTTGACTCTGATCAAGAGCATCAAGGCACCTTTACTAAAAAGGATAGTGTGTCAAGAAAGCTGCAGAAATCAATGAGCCAGGCAAACGTATCTGCATCTTAAAGACGTTGTGCCCAATAGATACAGCTTCTGTAGCTGAACACCCCCCGCCCCCAGCCTGTACCTCAGGCCGCTTGGCACAGGAATGCTGGTCATTATTATGAGGTAGTCTTTGGGTGCTCTTTGATGCACAGTCCACATGGCTGAGGGATGCATGCAGAGGTGCTAGCTTCCGAAGGAGAATGGGGGTGCGGATGTCATATCTGTGATGTCAGGACATTGGGGGAGCAAGGGGTGGAGCCAAACATGGCAGCAGCCTCCTTAACACATTACAGTTCCCAGGAGTCTTTGTTGGAAGCAATGACTGTTTAAAGCAACGTCATAGTGCTTTAAATGTATGGGGTGTGTGACCTTAATTCTGAGCGAGAATTACAAATGTCCTCCCTTTTGGACTGTTGTAGTAATCAGGGTGTTGGAATATTTTGGAAAATGACTATATTAATATGTTGGCAGGTTAGGGGTGATTAATAGGGTAGCCAGGTTTGCTGATGATGTCAAATTGTTCGAGGTGGTTAAAACAAAGAGGGAGTATGAGTCGCTCCAAAATAACCTCTCCAAATTGCTTAGAGATCAAGGCTTTCCCCTGGCTAACCCAAAGGGTTTGTGATTTAAGCCAGAGTCTTTCTAATTCATGTCTTATGCTCTTAGCCATGATGTTTTGCTGCTTATCTTAAGACAGGAATTCATATGTGAGGTGTGTGAAACAAGGATCTGTTGTGGTGCAGGAGTATATTTATTGCCAGGCAGTTCTTGCCTTGTTTTGGGTGTTTTTTTTTGCTCCTTCACTGCCTCACTTGCCAAGATCAGATGTTGAGCCACAGATGTAGCATAAATATTAATGGTGACACTGTGAGACATTCCAAGCTTCTTCCTTGGGAAATGTCAGCGAGTGCCTGAGACATGTGGAATTCTTGCTGTGATTGCAATTGGCATCTATCTACGGAGCACAAAAACACTCACAGGCTGCTACTAGCTGATGTGGGCTAATCGATCTTTGTAAGGTAGGAAGCCAAGCCCGTTCTGGCAGAGATCTTTTCTGGAGCTGGCAAGGGAGCAACAGGCTGCACCTGTATGCCAAACACGATTGGGCGAAAGGGACTCATCCAGGAGGTGGCGTGGAAGAAGCAGCAAACCACAGAGGTTGAGTGCTCAATTAAAATGGGATCAGCACATTAAGAGTCCAACTTGAAGGCACAGGGCTATGTTGATGTGGCACAAAGGGAAAAGTATTCTTGCATTAGAGCTGGAGAACTGTTGGTAGTTATATAGTGGTAACATTATAGCTGTCTTAAACTGAATTCCTAGACCCAGGAAGGAGATTTTACACTTTGTCAGGCTGACAACATAGCAGGCAAAGAATAACTATTTGCTTTGTGTTTAAGAACATGAGGAGGTGGTGTTGGAAGGGGACTGGGTCTAGGGCTGTACAGGGGAGAACCAGTTGTTGCTAGTTTGCAAGTCCCATCATACCAACCATTCCTACAACACCAGCAAGTTTTCCTGAAATGTAAACTTGCCCTTTTGTAGCACTGCAAACCGAACATGGTATGTCCACCCACCAAAAGCAGAGGCTTGGAATCTGTTAGGAGCAGTGCTGTTTGCCAGGGGTTGATAGCTCTCCAGATGTTTGGACTACAATTCCCATCAGCTCCAGACAGCACAGTCATTGGGGATAATGGGAGTTGTAGTCCACAAGATTTGGAGGGCTCCACATTACTATGCCTCTCTAAACATTCCCAACCCTTGGCTTATTCAGAAAACCCACTCATACAGCATCCCTGGTTGGCAGCCATCCAGCCTCCCATAAAAAACCTCTGACAAAGGAGGAACCACCACATTTCAAGGCAGCCTGTCAAACAACTTGCACCACCACCAAGTGTTTCCTCATATTTAATCTTAAACCCTTTCCCTCGACAATTGTGTAGGCCAGCAGGGGGTGGCTTTTTCCACCTACCTTGTCCACCCTCCAGCCCTTCATGAGGGAGTTGATTAATGCATACTTTGACTTGGCCTATTGGTAAGCTGTATGTTTACTCAAAAGTTTATCTGTGTTAAAGGAACTGTTGATTGTTGGTTTTCTAGTGTTACTCTGCACAGATTTTGTATGTCTTATTAGGTATTGTTATTGTATTGCTGCAATTATTCTTTGATTTTTGTGTGAGCTACTTTGAGCGCAGCTTTCCTTGTAGAAAATCCAATGTACAGTGGTACCTCGGGTTAAGTACTTAATTCGTTCCAGAGGTCTGTTCTTAACCTGAAACTGTTCTTAACCTGAAGCACCACTTTAGCTAATGGGGCCTCCTCCTGCCGCTGTGCCGCCAGAGCACGATTTCTGTTCTCATCCTGAAGCAAAGTTCTTAACCCGAGGTACTATTTCTGGGTTAGCGGAGTCTGTAACTTGAAGCATCTGTAACCTGAAGCGTGTGTAACCCGAGGTACCACTGTATAAATAAATTGACAATGATAACCCATTAGCAGGAGCCTACGCTCTGGGTTCCATAGTGAAAGAAAACAAGTGTTCTTCATCATATATGTGACAGCCCTTCAGACGTTTGCAGGGACTTCTTCATTGTCTCAGTCTCCAGTCTCAACATACCCAACGTTTTCAACCTTCCTTATAGGACTCGGTCTCTGGGCCCCTCATCAACTTTACTGCCCTCCTTTGGACACATTCCAGTTTGTTGTTGTGTTGATACCCTCCTTGAACTGTGGTGGGGCTGTTTCAGGGCCCCCTCCCCCTCTTCTCAGGTGCTGCATCAGTCTTTGCATTCAGTTTATTTTGTGTATATATATATATATATATATATATATATATATATATATATATATCTCAGACAAGGCATGCTCTGAGCTGCTGAGGTGGTTGTTGTGTGCCGAGTTTCAAGAGAGAAACCTCATTTCCCCCAGTTTTCTGTTGTTTTAGCTTTTGAGTTAAAAATGCCATCGATGAGCATTTGCCGCAGAGACCTCCTTTTATTGATCTCCCCAAGGCAAGCGTCTGTGGTGCGTTGCCATCTTGGTCACCCTTTGTGTGCCCTCCTTCATTTGGTTGGCTTTTCTCTCCCAGTCAAGTGCGTCTTTGGTTCCCTGAGGCCTGGCACTTTTTGACAACTCTGCCCAGTCATGGTGCTATGGGGAAATGGTGCTGCCGTCCTCCTTGTGGAGAATCTGAGGCTGCTACTCTGGAAAACAATGAAAGCTGTGCATGTGGAATACTCTCAGATAGGGCTGGTTTACACATCAGATGCCTTGCTTGCGAATATCTATTTTGTGAGATTCACTCATCAGAGCACATTCTCCATGGAGTGGTTTTTGATATTGTGAATTTGTAGTGATGGAACATGTGTGAGCTGTTCATGGCTCCTCTTTTCATGAAGTGCGAGCTGCACGTTTTTGAAACTTGCACATCTCACTATGGAGGAGATGCATGATGGTATGAAAAAACATGTTTTTCTCTGTCAAGATCAGTCTTGGATTTCAAGGGGAGCAGAGCCATTCTCTTGTCTGCTCCAGAAGTCAGAGCAGCTGACAGTAATGGCCACTAATGTGGATGGCTTTAGAAGACTATTTGACAAATTTGTGGAGAAGTCTATCAGTTGCTATGCTCTACTTGCAGGGTTGGTGCCAGTAATGCTTCTGAATACCAGTTGCTGGAAATCACAGGAGGACAAAGTGCTCTTGTGCTCAACTCCTGCTTGAAGGTTTCCCTCAGGCATCTGGTCAGCCACTGTGAGAACAGGATGCTGGACTAGACGGGCCTTTGGCCTGAGCCAGCAGGCTCTTCTTATGTTATGTTCATCTAAGGGCACCATGTTGAGTACCCCTGCCATCCATATTGTGTAGTTGGAGGGGATTCTGGGAAAATATAATGGTGACTGCCAGGTGCAGCTACCAAAATCACTTTGGCAACAGCAATAAAGAGCCAAAGAAAGTAAGGCAACAACAACACAACAAATACAAATGTAACACAAAAGAATTGCAATTTTAATGAATAAATAATGAAAAGAAAATGAAAACTAATGGAGCAATAAAATGGTTTCTCTCCCCGCCCCTCTTTGTAATTCCCTACTGGAAATAGAAATAGGAAATAGGAAATAGAAATGAGCCTATTAACTCAGTTGCATGAGTTAAATTTCTCAAGGGCTATTAGAACAAGGAGACGGGAATCTATCCCTCTTGTGTGCTCCACAAAAATAATGGCTGTGGTCTCCTCAGCAGGCTTTGCTGAGCTGATGTCCTCCAGATGCAGGGTGCGGGCCTGGTGAAAGTTACCCTACAATTTCTCTGGAGATCCAGGATTCTTGATCAAAGCTTGTCAGACAAACTCTAAAGCAGCATTTCCCATTTCATGCCTCATTAGGCCTCTGGCCACCTCTCACCATGTATATAAACTGCACCAGTCCGCCTTTCCCTTTATAGGATGATGGATGACTCTATGTTTCCCTATAGGCTTTGGATGCTTACTGATGGCTACTTTGACTGCTGTTAAAAGGGAACTGGGCTGGAGCACATTGGAGAGAGCGCCTGGGGCGTTGCAGGATCTGGAAGGCAGAAGAACATGAGGGGATTTAGAGGGGAATCTCATGGATCCCACCAGGGCCAGTTCTAGATTAGATAGCAGAGTGTTCTCTGGTGGGCTTTCTTCTCCACTGGTGCCTCCTGGCAGACTTAACTTTTGGCTGCAGGCAGCAGCGTCACCATCTGCATGCGGTGGCTGTGTTCTTCTGCCCACCGTGTTAATTGCCTACAATGCTCCTGATTTTTTTTGTTTGTTTGTTTGCAGTATTTTTAGTCATTTTTTGTGCTACGTTCTCACAGTGTAGCAAACACACATAATAATTAAATTGCTTTGGAATGCTGAAGCTAAGCACAGTATCTGGAGAAACCTGGAGAGCCTCTGCCGGTCCGTGTAGACAATACTGAGCTAGATTGATCAGTTGTCTGATTTGTTACTAAGAAGCTTCGGGTGTTCTATGTGTGTGATATCACTTGCAGTGAACAGCACAACTGCCTTTCTGCATCATTTTAAGAGTATTTACAAATATTTTGTGGAGGCTTGGTGCTCCAGGATGGATGCATTCCATCTGGGGTACATGACCCCAGTCAAGCTTGCAAAAGTATACCATTTGCATGACAATAAATGTTGGAAATGTAAGGAGACTGAAGGAACATTCTTTCACCTTTGGTGGACTTGCCCGAGGGTTAAGACCGTCTGGGAAATGATTTATAATGAGTTAAAAAAGGTATTTAAGTATACCTTTCCTAAGAAACCAGAGGCCTTCCTTTTGGGCATTGTTGGCCAGAGGGTGTTAAAGAAGGATCGAACCTTTTTTATGCATGCAACAACAGCAGCAAGAATACTCATTGCAAAACATTGGAAGACACAAGATTTGCCCACGCTGGAAGAATGGCAGACGCAATTGATAGACTACATGGAGTTGGCTGAAATGACTGGCAGAATTCGAGACTTGGGAGAAGAAACAGTGGAAGAGGATTGGAAAAAGTTTAAGGACTATTTACAAAAACACTATAAGTTGTATGAATGTTAAGAAAATGCATGATACAAACCAACACGGCATCAGCAATTTTAGTTGAAAGATATTATGAGAATAAGTGATGTTTAAGTAAAAGACGAATTTTGAAATAATAATATGTTTAAAAGAAGCAGTTAAGCACATGATAAAGATATTTAAAGTTTGAGACATAATATTTGAGAAGTACAAAATAAGAATTGAAACAAGGTAATAAATTGCTGTTTATAACTTTATTATCGAGAATGCAGGAAAGGGAGACGTGAGGAAGTCCAAAAGCTGTGGAAATATGATTTATGGATAGTGGTTTTTGTTGTATCTTTCTATTCTATGTTTATCTCTTTGTTTGTTCTGTTTTCTTTTGATTGTTATTTTTTGGTGATGGCATTCTATATGTTTGGTGATTTCTTTTTTGTTAAAAATTTGCAATAAATATCTTTATAAAAAAAAAATAGGATGGATGCATTCATCTGGGCTTCTAACAATAACCACAAGGCAAACACTAGGAAGGCATCGATTTTCTGGAGTTGCCTCTTCGTCTCCTCTTAATAAATTGAGTTCCTTGAAGGCATTGCACTTCACTCCTCCAGTCTACATCTTCCCTCATTTTAAGCGAGAACAGTATGGCTTCCTCCTACAAGAAAGTTCCTCTCCTCTGCTGCATAAGGACCTCATGCATAAGAGCAAGTGTGAAAGATGCATGGGGTTTGTCAGCCAGAAAGGCTGTAGGCATCCCCTGTGTCTCTTCTCAGGCCAGTCAAAGATGGCTTATCCAAACGGAGACATGCAACATATTCATAGCAGAATCCCCATAAGGAGCAACCACATGTCTTTCATGCCTCTTGATAAACTACCGGAGTATGAGCATTCTTCTGTGTGAGAAAGAGTGTGTAAGTGTGAGCGTAACTGGTGAAGGGAGGCATAGTTTAGCAGAGGCATCTACATCCCTAGCATGTACATAATAACATAACATTTACTGCTGCACTCCAAGCCTTATCAGGAGGCGATATCTCAGTGAGCCTGACATGCCAGCTCCTCCTGGTTTCAACATGTGGGGCACTGAGGTTTGGGAGCAGAAACAGCCAAGACCCATTAGTCCTCTTCTGCTCATAAGGGGCTGAATCCACATGCCACACGTATAAATCTTTGCAGGGTGTTTTTTTTTAGGTCACTTTATTCTGACTCTACAAATCCCAGTGCTATCTCACACCTCATAAATCTTCCCCATGTCTCCAAGTCACTTAGTTTTCCTCTCTTGGGCTTGTTAAGCAAAAAGGGTCAGAGTGTTTGAAATCTAGGTTGGTTTTATTTTCAGAGATTGATTTTTCCTCACCACACTTTCTTTTAAATTGAGCTCAGAAGATTCTAAGGAGAGCTTGGAGTTTTGGAAAACCAAAGGGACCTTTTCACATGGGCATTTGCTAGCCATTACTTGACTTGCTGACAATTGCATTGTGGCAGTGTAGCAGTTTCTAATCTGATAATATCATCTCATATTTGCAAAGAATTGTCTCAACGCTGCCCATCCCTTAAGATTTTCTACAAAGATCCTGTTCTTTGTTTGCCCTGTTCTTTCTGCTGGGCCAGAAGTGCTGCGGGTTGGTGTGACAGGGACTTTTCTGTGGTAGCCCTGAAACAATGGAATGTCCTGCAAAAAGAAATGGCCTAATCCCTCCCTTTGGGTTGCAGTGTGAAGTGGACCTATTTAGGTTTCCAACCAGCTAACCATGATTTCCATCCTACAGTATACGCCATTCCACCCCCTTCCTTCTGGTTTGGCACCCCATCCCACAACTGTCAATCAGAATTCTGGGCCCAGTAAGCAGGCTCAGTTTTCATTCTGGTTCATCTTTGTTTTTTGCTTTAAATATATATCACTCCTGCTAACCTTGGAATTCCCCCTAGTCTGCTGATGCTTCCCTTCTGTTCATAGATGCTGGCACACGGATCAACGCTCAAAGAATGAGATTGCTATTGTTAAACAAGACAGAGCAAACATGATTTCTTTCCTTTCTAATAATAATGGGATTATATAGGATAGGATTTTTTAAAAATTATGTTTTTATTGATATATTGTTTTAATTTTCCTGTGACTGTTTCCAACTTTGTAGATACATTTTTACAGCGAGACTGAAAATTGCTAAATATGCTGTTTGGCAGGAAGAAAGTCAGATCAGTGTTGCTGTTCATTTGGAGGAAGGAACTGAAAAAAATTGCAGCATCCAGAACGTGGCATAAAGGGCCAGTTCAAACCTTTATTTATAGGTAGAACAGAATTAGTAGAACAAGCAAAATTTATATTTTGCTTGTTCTACTAATTTGCCTGTCACCTAGGGACAGGTGATGATAAAATGTAAAGAATAAATAGAATATGGTGACTTAGTACAAGCTTAGAACAAGCTGATCACTGCAATGCTGAATGGGTAACTCAGGCCACCGCAAAACTGGAACTAGCCTAGGACAACCTTTTCTTGCAGCTCCCACATGCCCAGTGGTTGAGTGAATTGGCCTTGTTTCTTCCTGAAGGGACCCAGGAACTCATTGTGTCCCTTCCTCGCTCTTCCTAATGGCAGCCGCTTCTCCTTGCTCTTCCCTTCCCATTTGTAGACAAGAACAGCAGAGAGATCCGGGAACAGTTGGGACTGGATCTTCCTGGCTCCCTCCAATAAGAAAAACAGTAACTGTAAGTTGTTGTGTAGTAGTAACAAATCAAGCTCTCCAAAGGCTCTTGTAATGCTTCTTGGAATTAAAGGCAACTACAAGTACCTGAAGGCTTCTGTAGCTATGGTGACTCTTTAACAGCATCATCCTATGCATGTCTACTCAGAAGTAAGCCCCACATTGTTCAATTTGTGTGAGAACCTTTAGTGTCTGGAAGCAGTTTTGTAAGAGATGTGCAAATAGTGCCCCCCCACCCCGGGCTATATTATTTAATTCATGCAGTTTTGTGTTGTGGCAGTAATGATTCATCCCACTAACATCTGAGAGGGGCTGAGGTGTACATTGGCCTTGGTTGGGGCACCTGAGATCTGGAGCCTCCTCCTCTATGAAGACTACCTTGCTCCTGCCCTCCCAGTCTTTGGAAAGGTGGAAGGCACCATACCATTTTTTTGTTACACTTCACATCTTGCCTGACACTCAGAGTTGACTGTTTCAGGGCACTGTTCTTCTTGAGTAATTGTGGTTATTGGTTTGATTAGCATTTTCATGGTTGTTTTAATCACTTTTATGTGAGTCATTTGGTGGCGCTAAAAGCACATAGAAACATAGAAATATTTCTATAAATAAGCAAATAACACCATCATTAGGCTGGAAGCTCAGTGTCAGTAATCAAACTTAAAAAAAACAAAACAGCATTTGAACAGTAGTGTCATAATAAATCAGAACGTTTAGCTAGCAAGTGGCTGGGCCAGGCCCCAAAATTATTCCTACCCACCCCATTCAGTCAGGGGCTTGCTGAGTCATTTTGGGCCTAGTCTGGCATCTGTAAAGGCTCTTCTGTCAGTCGAGACATGTGGCAAGCAGGCTCTCCTTTCCTTGGGTATAGAGCAGGAGCGGGGAATCTCAGGCACAAGGCCCAAATGCGGCCCTCTGGCCCTTAGAACTCACCCCAAGTCATGCCCTCACGGGGCCTGCTTTGTACCCCAAATGTTTTCGTCTGGTTAGAACAGAGCTTTCCAGACTTTTCATGATGGTGACACACTTTTTAGACATGCACCATTTTGCAGCATAGTAATTCGATTTTACTAGCAATCTGGAGGTTAAACTAACCCCTTTCCAGCCTTGGGAGGAATGTGGGGAGCATTTGTGTGACACACCTACGCACTGCAGCAGACGCAGTTTGGAATGCATGCATTTAGAACTGTGATAATGCCTCATTTGTCTGCATGGAGGATAGAGGGGGGGTGCTATTTGTGTGTAGAAACTAGCCTATTGTACAAAAGTAAGACCCACATTCTTTACTCTACCTGCTTTTGCCTCTTCCTACCACAGGCATGTGGCCCTCAGAGGTCTGCCCAGAAGGGAATCTGGCCCTTGGGCTGAGAAAGGTTCCCTACCTCTGATCTAGAGAAAGGCGATGGGTTATAGAACTAGAAGTGTGAGAAGGGCAGGTGGAGATGGCTTTCAAAGTCACGGCCAGTTCTGTAGGAAGAGGAATCGTTTCCAAGCTCTTGTCCAGTCCCTCTTGGGAAAGTCTTGCATGGAGGGAGGAAGGAGAGCCTGCCTAGTGCTTAGCAACAGCAGCGAGCTCTGCGGCTTCTAGCCAAGGGAAGAGAATGAGGGCTGATGTTCAGAGACATAGCCACATAGTAATAGATGAGCTAATAATCCACAAAGGATGTTATGAGCAGAGGCAAAGTACTGGGGGGAAACGAGAGCCCACATGAGTTTGCAGTGGCTTCCTTGGGGATTGCAGCAGTTTCCCAGCAATATTTCTAGGCCTCCCATGTGCCCTGTCCCCCTACAACCTTCTAATTGGTTTGCTTCATGGTATTAAACCGCAGCTCTGAACAGAACAGATTGAAACACACCATGACACACACACACACACTTTCTCTCTTGTTTTTGTTTTTTTTTTAATACTGCAGCTTTATTTGAATGAAACAGTCCATGTTGAGATTCTATAGGGAACACTGTTGTAGTGGATGGAGTGGGTGGGGAAGGTTTATAAAACATCTCACCCTGTTTCAAAGGTCCCTTGGGTCCCTTGTGTTTTGTGCTTTTAGGGTTCTCCTCCCCCCAAATGTTAGATACTTGCCGGAAAGGGTTGACGCCGTCCCCTTGCTCTGCGTGGTGATGGAAATGCTTCATGAGGGAGCAGAGGATGAGCATACAGTGAAGGTGAAACTGAAGGCAGGGAATGGCGCCAGATTCCCAGACGAGTGTCTCAGAATCCCAGGGAAGAGAGTGACAAACAATGAAGGACCACTTCGCACAATCCATTGACCCGGAGTCCCTTTGTTAACTGTTCCGGCAGTTCACATGATTCATTAGCCCATTTGGCTTCGGAGCAAAAAGGCTGACGGACTCCAGGAACGCTGCTAATGGTTGGCTTGAGCTGCTTCTCCCTTTAGCACTTTTTCCTAACGTGGAGGATTTAGTTATCATTCCTCTTTGCAGGCTACTGTACAAAACTGCATCATACTGATCTAGGAACGGAGCAGTTACCAATTGCAAACTCGAGCATGTGAAATGCGGCCTCAAGGCAGGTCCCAAATTTCTCTTCCTTCCAGTTCTGAGGTGCCACTGTCAATTAGGTGCGGGACGTTGGCTTCTTGACCTTGTATAACTTGGTAGCTGGAGTTTCTATGTGAAGAGTGATTTTGCACAGAACAATTACCTGTGCTTGTAAGGGTGGCTGGGGAAACCCAGCCAGATGGGCAGGGTATAAATAATAAAATTATAATTATAATTATTATAATCATCATCATCATCATTATCATCATCTCTGTTACCTTGGCTAAACGCAGCTTGTGGCAAAGGTGGAAGCTCAAACTAGGCACAATGCAAAAGAACCATCATTTTTCTAATTAGTGGCCCCATGAGGTCGATATGAAAATCAGGAAAGCGGTGCTCTGGGAGAGGGTGACTTACTACTCTTGCTCTCTGTCCTATTTTTCTCAATATAAAGCCTCAAAGTTGCCATTAGCACTCTCTGTGTGGAGGGTGTGTGTGTTACATCTCTCAGTTTAGCCCCAAGAATTCAGAAATGGTTCACCTGTATGTAGTTCCCAGCTAGGGAACCTTGGAAATGTAATGATATAGAAATGTATCATGGTGGTTTCTTGAACTTGAAACCAGAGGAATGAAGATCTAGTGAAGAGAAGATACAAAGTTTTCTAATGTGTTAACATAGTGCATGTGTTACCACTTCTCCATCTATATAGTTGCAAAAGTCAAGCAGTCAGACCTATTTGGCTATCCAAATTCAACTATGGAACATAGGGAGACGTGCTCTTGATTTTGTAAGTGGCAAACCAGCCTTCTGATGTCTGATTTTTTTCTCTGCTTCCAGAGTCCTAACTCCCAGTACTTAGAGCCATAGAATTGTAGAGTTGGGACCCCAGGGATCATCTAGTCCAACCCCCTGCAATGCAGGAATCCTGGCTCAGGACTTCCCAGGGTGGGCTCGAGCCACCAACCTTCTGGTTAACAGCCAGATGCTATTTGCATGTCCCAATTGATAACCTTCAGCCCTTCCATTCCAAATCCACCCACCGCCAGTCTCCTAGTGTTGGTGTGGACTGTATATGCTCAAGTTTTGAAATATCACAGCCATCCTCAAAGTCCTTGCACCTCAAGGATGTAGGAAACTAACTCCGCTTGTCCTTGAACCACATGGGTGGGCTGGCCCATATCCTGCAACAGAGCTCTCAATTGGCCTCCCCTTGTGCTCTTAAAAGATGCACTCACTGGAGTACCTTCTCTGTGTTGTTCCATATCAGAGGAGCACAGGTGCAAGGCATCTGGAAATACAATAGCTTTTTCAAAGACCCACTATGGGAGCCCAGATCAGAAGACGCAACACACTTTGATGCTGAGCCCTGCAGGGGATCAGACATTTTACAAGCAACCCACATTGAGGGGAAAATATAGCCTGATTTGCAGATTGTGTCACTGCTTCATTCATGCTTTGTGATTTAAACGGGCCATGGGGTAAAGCCTTTGTCCATTCAACATCCACCATGAAGAGGTGTCAGAATGAGAGCAAGACGCTGCAGACAGAGCATAGGTGAATGGATTGCCTGCTATTTTGGTTATTTATTTAAAAATATCCCTAAACCACCAGGGCCAGTACAGTAAATGAATCTAACATATGCACACATAAAACAACAGCAGCAGGGCAGGTAAGACAATGAGTCAGCAGTAGATCAAGTACCAACCTAAGCAACAGAAGCCTAGGTGAGAATATGTGCCTTCCCTTGGCACCAAAAGTGTAAGGAAGTTTGTGCCAGCCGTATCTGGGATGGAAGAGCACTCCAAAGATGGGGCACTGCTACTGAGAAAGCCCTCTCCCAGGCTTCCCGATAACAGAAATTAAAAGGTAAAGCACCCCCTAGACGGTTAAGTCCAGTCAAAGGCGACTATGGGGTTGTGGTGCTTATCTCGCTTTACTGGCCAAGGGAGCCGGCGTTTGCCCACAGACAGCTTTCTGGGTCATGTGGCCAGCATGACTAAACCGCTTCTGGTGCAATGGAACACCGTGACAGAAACCAGAGCGCACGGAAACACTGTTTACCTTCTCGCCACAGCGGTACCTATTTATCTACTTGCACTAGCGTGCTTTCAAACTGCTAGGTTGGCAGGAGCTGGGACAGAACAGCAGGAACTCACCTCATTGCAGGGATTCAAACCGCCAACCTTCTGATCAGCAAGCCCAAGAGGCTAGTGATTCCCACGTCCCATAACAGAAATTATTCAACTGACTAACTTTAGAACCTCAAAGCAATGAGCTCCTTTTTACAGGCCTGATACCGGCATGCTACATCCTTGGGCAGCTGTCTGGGTCCCAGCAGCACCCTCTGCCAATGGCTGCCCTGGGATCTCCAACTGGCATCAGGCAGTGAGCGCCCGTTGACATTTTTCAGTTTCCCCAATATAGCATCTCTCAAGGGCTTGTTATGCAGTTCTGCCTACATGAAATGCTAAAATTAAACTATTGATTTTTTTGCTGAATTGTAGGTTATTCTGAGGAGGATGAATAAGCTTAACAATTTGTTTGTAGTCCCCCCCCCCAAAGAGAAATCACTAATTTAGTATTTGTGTGCATGGTCTGGCTGTGATAACTCAAGAGCTAATTGACATATTCAAAACAAATTTGGGACTCTTGTTTGCACAAGGAAAAACAGATGCTTTTGACTTGCAAGTTGCAACTGGAAGTGTGGGAAAGGAACTTTATTGGGTAGGTTGGCAAAAAGTGTCAGTTTTTTTTGCTGTGTGTGTGCAGTTAAAATGCCTCTTCGGCCAGCACTGACTGGATCACTACTATGATTGCCACCATAGTAGTGCAAGGCAACCTGGGTACCTTCACTGTGGAAGGAGAGTCACTTTGCCTGAAGCCGCCTTAACCCTGGAGTTGCCCCTGCCTGCCAAGTACAAATGTTGGGTAAAATTTCCTAAAAGTCAGCATTAAGTGGAGCTCATTTTAGGGAGAAGTGGATAGGGGGCAAGCTTTTCCCTTCTGCAGCTACCCAGTCCCTTAGCCTCTTCCCCACTGGGTTCTAGACCATATTTATCCTTGTGTTAGCAAACAGTTTTGTTTAATGTATCAGTTTGGCCTCTTCTGCTTACCCCTTTCCTTGCTATTAGCTTTCTGGGTGAGAATCCAGGCTGTCTTGCCATTTAAGCTGGCCTTTTTGCAGCCTCAGATTCAGGTAGCTAAAGCAGAGGAGACCTGAGTGCTAGACACTGCACTGAGGGGATCTGCGAGGAAGATGGGGGCGGGAATTTCCTAATTTATAATTGTGTGGATCTTCCCATTAGCTCCTACTATAGCTCTTTTACTGACCCACAGATTTTCAGCCTCATTATTGTCTGCACCATTCAGAAAATGAACACAATAAAAGAAAGCAGGGTTAAAGAGAGAGCTTCTCTGTCCAGAATCTAAAGCTCTGAATCCCTTTTTAGTTATAATAAGTCATGGTGATGAAGTTCATAATTACTTGGTTCAATATATTAATTTGTCCAGCTCATAATGCTTGGCTCTATTTTGAATCGAGTGCCACTTCCCTCTGAAGTTCTTCTGCGGCTCAGAATGTTAAACAAGATACTTTGTGTGTGTGATCAGCATTCAGCCCAAAGCCAGATGCTTTGTGGGTGTATGCACAGAAAGTATTTAATGTTAATCCCTCACTCTCAACAAAACTCTCACAGATTGCTGTGAAATTCCCTGAACTTCTAAACCGTACATGTAATTTACAAAATATCATGCTGCCAGCAAACAGTCACTAAAGGATAGCATCCACAATGGTATAACTGCAGCCATGCAGGTAGTACCAAATGAAAGTAATTGTGCCAAATTCTCAGGGCACAATAAAGTAATGCATATGCTTGCAGTACCACTCATGTGCATGTACCAAAAATATGAGCCACAGGAGAGCTCCTGGAAAGACAGCTTTTTTTCCCATGAATGCTCAGCAAGGAAGTTCCCATTCTGAATTGAGCCACATATTGTTTAATTGTCACAGGCCTCTCACTGGTACAGTCTGTGTGGATGATACTCTTACTCCCTATCAAAATCCTTGGGGGCAGAGTAGCAACTGAGATAGTCTCACCCACTTTTCATTATTTCTGTCAGGATTGCCTGAATCTGTCCTGAAGTTGCAGTTGGCTCCTTCTGCTTGTAAAGGGCAGACCATGCATGTCTTGCTTAGTGCTGTAAAGATGTGGGTCAGTCCTGGTCCCAGTGGAGTCAGTAGCCAGAAGAGTGCGCAAGAAATATTGGTGCCTGAGGTGAAAAATTTAAATGCCACCCCCAGTGGTGGAGAAAATAAAGAAATGTAAATTTGCTATTTTTGAGCAGTGCCCCTAAACACTGCCTTGAGAAGATCACCTCACCCTGTCTAATGACAGGTGCATCTGAAAGGTTACACATACTTATTTGCCTTTTGTAAAAACTTACATTTTGGAAGCCCCTTTAAAAAAACATTCCTTCTGGGGGTTGGTTCCCCCAATTGTCTTGGAGAACATTAGTCTCAGAGAGCATCATCTCCAAAGCTCTGCACAGTGAAATGCCACTCTGCAAGACAGTATCTAAGAGAGCATTCATAAACTGTATGACAATGTATAGATTTGTGTTTATAGTACAATTTAATTTATTGGAGTTTGATATAGTACACACTTGGGGAATTTATTTGGCTGGATACTAGCGAAGTGGGTTGTGTCGTCATAAAAAGTTCAGCTCGTGGCCACACCAATAACACTGTCCAATGTGCTCCACCAGGCATTATCTGCAACCTGTTCGTGTGGTGCCTGAGATATTTGTAACACTGGTTCTGCAGGCAGAGCTGCAATCTAAAAGAGAATGCTATTGTCCTACAGACATGTATATGCAGCAATGTAGTCAGGGATGCCATTCTATGCAACAGGTGACTACATCACTTGGTGCCTGGAGGTGGGGAGAAATGAAGACGAAAGCAGGAAAAGCTGGTGTCTGGATAACTTTTGAAAGTGTAAAATCCCTCCTCCCTCAGTTGGAGCTCCATCTGAGACACTAGTTATAGCATTGCTTAGCAATGAAGCAAATGGATGTTGGCTGAATGAAGTCAAGTTCTTATCAAGTTATCTGTTAAATGATTTTCTCTCTTGCTTATTATTCTCCCTCTTGTAAAAGATTCTTTGATAAGGACAGGAAAGTCAAACTGAGGTCTGATGTGATCCTCTGTTTGCAGTCTAAAGTGGTATAGTCTGTTCTACTATCTCAGGTTTCCACCACCTAATTTCCATCTCGTTCTGTTGCGCATATAGACCAGGCATCAGAGAACAAGAAGGCAATGCCGTCCACATTCTCACATGTAGGGTGGGCTGCTTCCTCCTGATTCTGCTATTGTCACACAGAGGGCAGGTTATCACCAGTCTGCCACAGTTCTCTGCTTGGGGTAAAACTCAGAAGCACTCAAACTACCCATGCCTCCTCCTTCAGCTGCAAAGCAGGCTAAGGTTGTAAGCTTCCTGCGATAACCATGGTCTCTAGACTGCAGTTTATTACCATGGAGTGTAAATTGGTCCTCGTTAAAATGCAATTTTCAAAGGCACTATGGGAGATCTTCCTCTGTAAATGTCTTGCTCATTTATTAAACATCATCCAAGGCCAATCAGGGCAAATGAAAAACATTGGGACATGAAGAAGACAGCGCTCCAAAAACTGGCAGCTCTCATGCAAAGAATGCCAGTCCTCCCGTTGGCTTGCCGGCTGGTGGCTAAAGCCGCCTCTATAGATCTGAGAGAAATGTAGCAAGCTTTGTGAAAGGCTACAAGGGGAAGAAGCGTTCAACTGCTTGGAGCCTGGTCTCAGAAGAGAAAAGCACCTGGTGGAGGCAAAAGACTGCTCCGTGACAAGGCTCTAATATTTTCCTTCTTCCAGCAGAAAAGGGATCTCTGCCTCAGCCTGTCTCCTTGTGAGGCCTGAACAATATTAGGCTAGCCCACACCCTGTACAAGTAACATTTTCATCTGCAGGCTGCAAACTTTTCTTACTTGCATTTAAATGCGTTTTCTAAGGACTGATTAAGTAAAATCATTTTTACAAGGTGCATTTGAACTCCTGTTGCTTTATATCAAGACCCAAGGCTAAACTCAGTTTGCACTGCATATTTAGGCACATCCTCTAACATAACATGGGCCACTTGGCATGGGACTGCAGTTGCAATCCTTCACATCTCACATAAAGTTTACTAACCTGGCCCAATGCCAGTAATAACTGCCAAAAGTACAGGAAATTAGTTTTGTACAACAGCCAGAGAGATACAGCCATACAAATCCATAATCTTTCATAGATGACCCCCTTTTTCTTTTGACTAATAATGAATCCTAAGCAACAGGCAAGCTAATAATCTAAAATCATTTCCCCATGCCCCACCTGTTTAATTCAGTCCTTTCTTCAAACATTCTGCAGTAACTCACTGTGACCCTTCTCCAGTGGCGAGATAAATCACATAATACAATATCTGTTCCTTGATTGGCTTTGTGAAGCTACCTCTTCAGTATAAAAGGGACACTCACCTGGCAGGAATACTAGCCCTAGTTTGACTATGTAGACATGGAAGGTTTTAAGTCAGCAGCAACTGATGTTCAGAATGCAATGGCTGCACAGCATTGAAAAGCAAAGGCTCTCCTGCATCCAATAAGAAGATATGCTGCTTCTGTTCCAGGCTTCTCCTCAACTGACCAACCAGATTCCCCTGGAATGCTCCCAAGCAGAAACAAGAGGACAATGGCCACCCTCTATTGCTTGTCCATAGCACCTGGCAACTAGAAGTATACTTCCTCTGAATATGGAGGTTATAATTATCTGGCATGGCTAAGAGAGACCAGTGGACTTACTGATGGCAAATACACCCCCATCTCATATGCACACACATAACCTAAATATTTAATTGGTTCACATTCATGTCTTTACTTTATTCTCTCCCCCCGCCAAAAAAAAGCCTCCATGAATATAATACTGCATCTCAGATTTTTGTAGTACCTTCCATGATGGACTGGTTTGCAGCTCACAGTTCTTTACACACACATTGCCGTTATGCAGCAATGAAACTCACCTGTTGGATGAACGAAATGCCTCATGCAATAGCTGCATCGTAACACACAAGCTTAATTAATTAATACATCCAGTTGAATTAATACATCCAGTTGAAATTGCAGGTCTCCTTTAAGATGGCAGAATATTTATAAAATCTTGTGTGTCTAGGGTATTGGGTTCTAAGCTTCTTGTACTCATAAAAAGTACCACTTGAATAGAGCAGAACAATAATTTTATATGTACTTTAAATAACAGCACAGCTGACATCCATTAGGCTATAAGTAGCTGCTGATTCCTAAGTGACTATAACACTCCTCTGGAAGCACCTGACATTTACTTGGAGGTCTAAATGTTCAAGTACTAATGCAACCCAACTCTGCTTCACTTGCAAGTGTTTATGTTTCCAGTATTAACAACTGCGGTTCCAGGTCTAGGGTTTAAGCAGCTGCACTGTCCATGCTACTGTAAAAACATTCTATATTTCCTCTTAACAACAATTTGTACAATGACATGAAACCTGTTGTTTCAGTCTTCATGCTTCTGATGAGCCAAGGCACTTGAGGTAGCAATTTCCCCAGGGAAACCTGGTATTTCTAAGCCAAAGAAAGGAAAGAGAATGAAAAGAAGGAGGAGGGATCAGTAAATGAGGCTCCCTGAGACTTATATGATGATTAAAATGCAGATTTATCACTGGTAAGATACCTGAACCAATGACAACTAAATACATGATTAGTTCCTACAAGCAAGTCATATCCCCTATGAATAGATAGGCACCATTGGTCCTTACTTACACATTCTCATATATATGTATGCTCAAATCATAAAGGTGACACACTGAAAAAGGGACAGAAAGGACGGTACCAGCCCAGGATATGTATTTTGTCCCCCGTCCCTCTCTACATGGCCAATCCCACACGCCTGTTCTTCCAAATATCACAATGCCTATTTGCAATAAAACTCTCCAAATTTCCAAGGTAGCTCACAACTCTTTCTACCCATAGACTACTAAGTCTCAAAGACAATATGGCCTCCAGGATTAGGGGTTGAGGACTCAGTTGGTATTTAAAGGCAAACCTACCTAATCCACACTTTCTGAAACAATACATGAACAATACATGAATACAGCCATCCCCTGAAATTCATACTTCTCCCAATTTTGCAATGCAGTTCTCCAGCCAAGTAATCTGCCACAAAATACATATACTAGGGTAAAGTGTGCATAAAAGTGTGTGTGTGTGTGTGTGTGTGTGTGTGTGTGTGTGCGCATGCATATGCTTATGCTTATGCTTATGCTTATGCTTATGCTTTTGCTGATAGTTGGGAAAGGTTAATTCTCAATGGCTTCAAATATAAGGAGGAAATCTACAGATTTTACCTATCCAATGGCTCTAAGAACTGTAAAATCAGAAGGAAAGGGTAATGCAGACTCCATTCTTTTAAAAGGGGGGCAATTAAGGCCAGTCATGGAGGCTTTTAGAAATTTTGAGACCCTACCACCTTTCTCTTCAACAACAACAATCTCCTTTGTGTAAGAGATAACTAGGGTAGGATTCTTTATCAGAGCCACTAGGAAATGATGGACAGCAAACAATTCTGAATGTTACCTCTGTGCGGCTGTGAAAATGAAGAAAGCACTTGGGACATCTGGGAGGAAAAATATATATAATCCAATCCAGATTAAACAATATGAAGTCGGTATGCTTAATGAATTTCTCAGATGCCATAAACTTTGTTTCCCCTCTGCCAGCATTCACACTTGCAGCCAAACCTATACAACTATCACCATATGAAAGAGCATCTATGCCATATGCTCTCCTCAGATCTCCTGCAGCAGTGATAATATTTGCTCAGGGTACCAAAAATCTCTGCAGACCTATACATAGTTTATCTGGGAGTAAACCCCATGGAGCTAAATGGGACATGTGTAGAATTGTGCTTTAAATCTTCCTACATAAGGGAATGTGGCCATTCCATCCCCTTTCACATTTAGATTATTACAAGCACCAGTATACTTTGACCTGCAAGGAGTTTTGGAAGGAGCAGAATCAGCATATTCAGAACCATCAAGGTGATTCAGGCACAACTTGGCAGTTAAACTGGCTGGGATCCTACTCTGTAGCTACCTTACAAATCTAGCCCTGCAAAAACCAATTTAGGAAACTATTCCTTCCATGTGTGGGATAAAGCTAGGCTGAATCAACAGAAGTATAGTGTCCTGATCAAGGGAAGTAATACTGCTGGCATCAGTCCATCTTGGGAGACAATGGAAGAGTGTCCCTTGAGGGGAGAAGTAAAACTGCTGGAGAGTTACAGCGCCTGCTGTGGCTGAAGTGACTGATATGGGAGAGACATGTTTTGTTGCAGCTGGGGCAGAGAAAGGCATCTGGTTGTGCTGATGCAGGTGTACCATGGTGTTTCTTCTTTCTGCACTCCTCTCAGTGGTCATTCCTCCTCTGGTCACTGCTGTGGATACATGCCCTGACTGTTTCCAGAGAAGTAATAGTACTGCCCTATTCTGCCTTGGCCAAACGAAACCTGGACTACTGTGTCCAGTTCCGGGCGCCACAATTTAAGAAGGATATTGACAAGGTGGAACAGTTGAGGGAATTGGGCATGTTTAGCTTGAATAAGAGGAGACTGAGAGGAATTATGATAGCCATCTTTAAATATCTAAAGGCCTGTCACATGGAAGATAGAGCAAACTTGTTTTCTCCTGCCCCAGAGGGTAGGACTCAAACCAATGGTTTCAGGTTACAAGAAAGGAGATCCCGACTAAACATCAGGAAGGACTTTCCGGCAGCAAGAGCTGTTTGACAGTGGAACAGACTTCCTCGTAAGGTGGTGGACTCTCCTTCACTGGAAGTTTTTAAGCAGAGGCTGGATAGCCATCTCTCATGGATGTTTTAGTTGAGATTCTTGCATTGCAGGCAGCTAGACTAAGTAACTGTCAGTGCCCTTCCAACTCTACAAGTCTATGAAAGCATTGGGTACTGGGGAAACCAAAACCATTACTAGCTCCTAAATTACTTTAACCTTCCTTCAAATATATAGATTTTGGATTCAAAAAGGCCCTGACTTGCCAAGACAGCACTGAAGGTGGAGGAAGGTGAGATGGGGGTGGGTGGGCATTTCTACACCCAAGGTATTCCTTGAATACGAATGCAGTTCACAAGCTCAAAGTAATGGGTGCACTGGTGCAGAGTGAAACTTTGTACTGAAAACTCCCCTCTGCGAGCTGCTTATGGAAGTAGGGGCAACAGGGTAACATTTATCCAAAGCACCCTACTCAGAAGACCACCTCCTCCTGACTTCATAATGTATAGTTTAACATACTGATTTAGAAGGGTTAATGCTGCCCAGCTCAAGTTGGGAGCAACAAGCTTGCTTTCCTGAGATCACTTGGTCTCGTATAGTGGTTGTGTGGCATCTCTGAAAACAGAAGTCTGCAATCTAATTCCCTTTAAGCTTCCCCACCCTTGTGCATCCACCTGCCCCAACTCCTGTGGGGTTGGTCTGTTCCTTTTCCTGCTTCCTCTGCTCATCACCCGGCTTGAGGGCTCCACCTGTCTCCCAGCTTCATCATGCAAACTGAATTAGAGCAGTCTCATCCTTGAGTGGTAAATCAAGCACCATGATATCAGCACCCTGCGATTAGTACTGAGCCACACGTAGGTACTACAATTAACAAACAACTATTGCAAATTCAGGTGTCATAAGGGCTTAGGAGAAGATGAAAGGTAGTATATGAAAATGTTTTTGGTGGGATAATTATGGAAAAAATGGAATGGGAGACAGTTATTAAATAATTTGTCTCAGAGGAGATCCTTGCTTTAAGGCTTCTGCAGCTCATGCTTTTGACGCTGCCAAGTGCAGCACCACAATTCAGTCACCTTGCCAAAGAGGCCCCTGACCAAAAAGCCTCTTTCATTCCCTATGCTAGATTGACAATCTACCTCCATGGTGGTGGAAAGAACAAGTTCAAAGGGAGGGAGAGCTGAGCAGCTTGAGAAGGGGGAAAACAGGGAGGGGGCAGAGGAGGTCATCAGCTGATCCTGCAGCTTACGTCTGCCCCAGATTTTTTCCATCCATCTCCACCGTCCGCAACGAGTCTGTTTCTCTGCTTTGCCGAGCGAAAGTTGGGGGGCACAAAGGTGTGAAGGATGGGTCAAAAGCAAATTGCACATGGACAAGTAAATACATGAGAGTCTTGAAAATGCATATGGAGACTCTGAAGCACATGCAGCGGGGGCGAGATTCCGTGGTCACCGGCACGCAGGGAGGAGCAGCCCCCAATGGAGACAAGTGGGATGCTCTTTCGGAAAGGTGAGGTGGTGCTGCAGCAGACAGATGATGGTAGGCAGAGCCAGCCAGGGAAAGGTCATAACACAGAGATCCAGAAGGGGGCGCTGTGCTAGACTGTCTCCTAAACTGAGGCTCTGTGGTAAAGAAGGTAACAGTTCTTGTAGAAATTTGTGCTTTAATATATTTTGTTTTTGTTTAAAACAAAAGTTCCCACTTCCCTGAGGAAGTCCTGTCCACTATTCCCAAGGAAATGTGGCTTTCCCCCGCTTTCATTCATCCTTTTAAATAGCTTTGTCATTCTCATCTTTGCCTTTCGTTCCATTGTTTCCATCTCTTCTTTCCATTCCTTCCTCCCTCTTTCTGTTGTGGTTTTTTTTTTTTAATAATCAAGATTTGTTTTTCTTTTAGACATTATGACTTCCTCCAGGAATCCTTCCATGTTCTGAGCTGGATCCCCTTTGCGTCGTCATGCTTATCAGTCTTTGGTATGGACACTTTGGTGTGCCAGTGAGGAGGGGGAGGAAGAGGAGCAGAGGTGACCAAGTAGGAAAGGAGGAGGAAAGTCTCAGAAGACGGACGTACTCGCTTGCTATCATCTGAGCAGGACAAAAAGGAAGAAAAGTAACGGTCCACAGAGGGGAAATTTGTCTTGGGTGATGGCACCGTTTTCTGGAAGGACAACTGCTGCAGGGCAAGAAAGGAAGAAAGAAAGAAAGAAAGAAGAAGGGTTAGTTAAGGTAAGTGTTCCTGCTTTTGTAGTATAAACAACAACAATGTGATGCCACAGAAAAAGCTCATGCTCTTCAAGGCTGCATCAACAAAAGTATAGTATCCTGATCAAGAGAAGTAACAGGACCACTTAGTCAGACCACACCTGGAGTATGGTGTCCAGTTCAAGGATCTTGACGAGCTGGTATGTGTGCAGAGGGGGGCAACGGAGATGATTAAGGGTTCTAAAGAACAACTTTGGTTAACAAACATGGCAAAGGTTATGAGGATCAATAAACCATTTGCAACTACATATGGAAAATTGGTTAAGCATCGGGTGATTGTGTAGCATGTTTCCCAGTTCTTGTTCCACCAGAAATCTCATCTGTGCCATTGACTCCACTTTGGAACACCGAAGTAATTCAAGTGAGGCAGGTACACGCACCTTAATCAATAATGGACTGCTATAAGCAAATATGCAAAACAGTCAAGTCAACATGCAGAATTCTCCCAACCTTTACTTTTGATTTGGGATATTCAAACACTATTCGAACACTATGCCAAATATAAGCCATTACCTTTGTCTGGGACAACAGGCTTCCTTGGACAATCTCCCTTTTTTAGAGTGACGTCATCAATGGCAATATCTCCCTCTGAGCCTGTGCCACGGACGCCTTCAAAGATGATCTGCAGGCAGAGCACATCAGAGTTGGAAAGGATCTCAGGTAGCAGGCCAGGGACCCAACCCCTTAAACTCTCACATGCCCATTTTCTGTTTGTTTTTTAAAAGGAAGAAAAACGCCCAAATTCTCTTCGGGTCATTTTGTGTTTACCACGCCCTATCCTAAACGTAGGGACCAACTGAGAATCCACTTGTAGGCTTATCAGCAGGTTCCAATAGCAGATGACTCAGAAAATAACCAGGACATAGACAAGAGGGGAAATAGAGCAGCGCTTACGAAGATTAAATCAAATGAGGAGTGTGAGAAGAGGTATGGTTTAGGAAAAGGAAGGAAGCTCATCTGTTGGTGCTGAGTAATGGAACAGTGCAATCCTATGCATGTCTACTCAGAAGTAAATACCACCATGCCCAATGGTGCTTACTCTCAACAGTTACACTCTTAATAGGATTACACACTTAATTGGAAATCAATCCAGTGATGCTTATTTCTGAGGAATTATGGGATTGTGTGGTAAATGTGCTGGAGAAGCAATCACATGAGTACAACATTACATTTCAACCAGAACCTTTTCCTGTCTCATCACATCTTTGCTATCCTTTACCTCACCCCCTTAGCACGAGTCCTCTTTTACTGAATGCACCTGCCCCCAAGCTTGAACATCTTTCAGAGGCAACGTAAAACACTGCAGTTTTTTGTGTCAGTGGTTTACAACTGGAAAGTAGTTGTAGATACTTAAGTATGCATATACTCTTGTATGTCCTCCTCATTTTAATGGGTCATCCTTGTTTCGGTATCTGCCCCAGGCCTTAGGATAGGAGGTGAGTCCCCAAAAGCAACCAGCTAAGGAGGGAACGAGACAAGCTGCATCTTCCTTTGTTTGAGGCAGGATTCATGCTTGCTCTGGTGCTAAAATATCTCAAAACCCACCACTGTGAAGGCCACAACTTTGTTCCTGCCTCTGTCCTGCTTACTCTGGAATCACAGGGGGCTCCTTCATTCTTGAGGCCTGGCAGTTACAGCTTCATTAGCCCATGCCATGTGTGCTGTTCCTATGGTTACAAGGCTTTACGGGAAGCTTAGGGCAAAGGCTCAGTCGCTTCCCATTCCCTAAGGTGCAAAGCCAACCTCTGTGTTCATATCCTATTATGCAAGAGATGGCTGCAACTCAAGCCTGCCACGAGCAATGTCCATGTATTCAGAAGAAAATATTCGTCTCTACTACGTTCCTTACCTCCCACTTGCTGCAATTTAAAGGATAAAGTCTGAAGGGATGTGTCTCTCTCTGAGATTTTACCTCCCCTTGTGTCAAGCTACACCTGCTGATACTGCCTCTCCTACACAACCATTAAAGAAAGATGCAAGAGCCCTTTCCTCTTTCACCATACTTCACAGTAAAACTATTCCTCCATCTAGCTACCTATTATGTACAAACTCAAGCTTTAGTATAGCTGCTGAAAAGTCAGCTGGGAGACTGATGCAGTAGCTCAAATGCCTATGAAGGACACCTGATGCGGTCATTTGGAAATGCCCCAGGTTCATCACCAGTTCTTGAGGGCCCAGCCAAAACCCCCAGATGAGCCAGATAGAATAAAAATAGTAATGTTGCCTTCATAAGCCTTGTGGCATATGACCAAATGACAATGTTACTGTGTGCCTAGAAATCTGGGTTCATGAGTGTTGCTATTTATGCTCCCATCCCTGTCAAGTGTTAATGGTCCAGAAACATTATAACAGAAATGAGAGTCAAAGCAGCCTATGAATTAAACCAACGTATGCTGGAGCAGGCTCATAAGCAACTGAATGATAACAAATTAGTTGCCCATCCCCATTGTCATTAAGCACACAGCAATAAGCGAGCTACAAGCCATAAACAGCACACTTGCAAGTAACAAGATTATTGTTTTATGGCACCCCAAAGCATGATATGCACTTCAGAGCTAAGTAAAACAAAGCAAATACACAGACATGCATTCATAAGGAATCATTCCCTGAACAAAGAAAATAAAGATGCAGGGCATAACAATCACAATGAACTCTCCAGGAACAAACACCTGTGGGTTGCCCCTCACAAGAAGCAGCAGCAGCTCAAAATAATAAATAATACCCTTTCAGACCACAGGACCTATTTACACTACAAATTAACACCCTTTTTTTATCTATTCAACACTTACGGCTTTCCACAAATATTCCTGAGGATTGTGGTCCACCATGGGGTGCTAATAATATTCACAATAATGTGTCCCTGCCCCTGATCTACAGTTACCTGCCCCTGATCTACAGTTTCCAGGATTCCTTGGGGATGGAGAATGTCTCTTAAGCATGCAGTAAAAATGTATATGTCAAAAAAAATCACAAAACAGCAGAGTTGGAAGTTGGAGCTGCCTCTACATTGAGGGACTTAAAAGTATGCTTCCAATGTCCAGGTTGCAAGAAATAGGTTGCAATCCAAATAAGATTGAAGCACTGATAGTGAGTGGCTTCCTAGAGCAGATTGATGGGTGATTGCCTGCTCTTGATAGGTTTACATTCCCTCTGAAAGAGCAAGTACATAGCTTGGGGGTACTTTCTGAATCCATTGCACAAGTGCCTTCCATCAGCTTTGGACAGCGATAAGCTACCGTATTTTTCGCCCTATAGGACGCACTTTTCCCCCCTCCAAAAATGAAGGGGAAATCTGTGTGCGTCCTATGGGGTGAATACAGGCTTTCGCTGAAGCTTGGAGAGCGAGAGGGGTCGGTGCTCACCGACCCCTCTCACTCTCCAGGCTTCAGGAAGCTATCAGCAAGCCTGGGGAGCCCGCGGGAGTTCCCGCAGGGCTCTCCACTCTGTGGATAGCAGCCTGCCGCCCAGCGCACAGGGCGCCCTGAAGCAGAGCGACCCTCGCGCCAGGCAGACATCCGCAGCATGGGGAGCCCTGCGGGAACTCCAGCGGGGCTCCCCACGCTGCGGATAGCAGCCTGCCGCCCGGCGCGCAGGGCGCCCTGAAGCAGAGCGGATAGCAGCCTGCCGCCCGGCGCGTGAGTTGCCCTGAAGCAGAGCTCCCCTCGCGCCGGGCAGACATCGGCCAGCCCCACAAGCTCGGGGGACAGCGGGGGGGCGGGGCGGGTGGAGCGCCGCCATACCGCTGTTCCCCGACCTGGTTTTGGGGGGGGGAAATAAAGGGGGGGGAATTCCTTTATTTCCCCCCCAAAAAACTAGGTGCGTCCTATGGGATGGAGCGTCCTATGGGACGAAAAATACGGTAACTACTGTTGTCTATGCTCTGATAACCTGTACCTTAGATTACTGCAACATGCTACACATGGGGCTGCCTTTGAAGACAGTTTGGAAACTTCAGCCAGTGCAGAACTTGGCAGTCAGGTTGCTCACCAGGGCAAGACAGTTTGAGCATATTACACCAATCCTGGCCCAACTGCACTGGCTGCCAGTTATTTTCCAGGCACAATTCAAAGTGTGATTTTTGACCTATAAAGCCTTAAGTGGCTCAAGACTGCAATACCTCAAGGACCACCTCTCTCAGTATTAACCAACCCAGAAGCTGTGATCATCACCTGAGGCCCTTCTTCATGTGCCCCCTCCATGAGAGGTCTTGGAGGGTGACAACATGAGAATGAGCCTTTTCTGTGGTGGCTCCCCTTTTGTGGAATGCTCTCCACAGAGAGGCTCACCTAACACCTTTGTTACATATCTTTAGGCACCAGGCAAAAACATCCCTCCTCCCCTAGGCCTTTTGCTCATGGAACAATCTGGCCTTTTAAACTGTGAGGTTTATTATTATTGTACATTATTGTGTTTTTATATTGTAAACTACGCTGTGAGCTTTGGATAAAGGATGGTGTAGAAATTTAATAAAATATAGAATTTAGTAACAAAATAAAATAGTACATCAAAATAAAGAAATACACACAAAACCTTAGTTATATCCTAAGCACAAGCAAAACCAGTTGCTGAATCACTGCAAGCAAATGTCATTGAGTATAGCTTTGCATTGCTACAGCATCCTGTCTCAATTTGGGCTAGTTACAGAGGAAAGGTGTGGGAGGGGCCTTTCCTAATCCCAACTCTAAACTTAAAGAGCATCATATAATTCACAAGAGAACCTTTATAAACTTGTTTGGCTCTTGAAATTAAACCTAAACGCAGTTTATCCATTATGTATCATATCTTCAGAAATAAAGTGTATGTGAAATAATAAAGATACCTAGAGATGGATGAATACAATAAAGATACCTAGAGATGGATGAATACAATAAAGATACCTAGAGATGGATGAATACAAGGACAGCTGCAAGATGACAGCTGTCCTTGTATTCACATTCACTACAAATTACAAGGCTGCAAACCTCTCCCTAGTCTCAGCACACAGCCATAGAAAACCCAGTGGTGGCTCATGAAGTGCAGCGATGGAAGCAGGAGTGTCCTCATGGCACCACCACACTTTAAGAACATAAGAAGAGTCCTGCTGGATCAGGCCAGTGGCCCATTCTTGTCCAGCACCCTAGAGTTGGAAGGGACCACAAGGGTCATCGAGTCCAACCAGCAGCATGTTTTTGCAAATTTTTTCTTCCCATGGATCTCAACAGGAGGAAAAACTTCCCCTGCCTAAATTGCTGCATGTTAAAGTGCTTGTTAAAGACACAGGGTCAGTAAAAAAAATAAATGATGACAGCCTCTAAAAACTTGTGCAAAGTAAACAATGCTTAGAGCAAATGTGTGAGCTTACTCCTATATACCCAATTATAGATAACAAGAGTAATACTGTGCCTGGCTCAAAGGCCACAAGAAACATTCTGCTAACATGGATAGTCCCAGTGCTGGAATACACATTATATGAAATATGTAGTTGCCACCAAAAATTAGTGGTCCAGAGTTTCATCCTCCTTTCTCTCTGACAACATCCAGAAATAAAACTGAATAACATGGTATCGCTGTGCTATGCTTTAGCTGCTGCACTGCATTGTAGGGTTACCGGTAGCAGTCACACATCTCCCATAACATTTAATTCTACCCACAGTCACACATAAAAATGTAATAAGAGCCAGGGGCCACCTAGTACCACTTCCTGTTCTCACAGTGACCAACCAGATGCCTGTTAGAAACCCTTCAGCAGTATCTGAGCACAAGAGCACTCTTCTCTCCTGTGGTCTCCAGCGACTGATATTCGGAGGCAGAGCACAGCCATCAGGGCTAGCAGCTATTGATAGCCTTCTCCTCCATGAATCTGCCCAATCCTCTTTTCAAAGCCATGTAAATTGGTGGCCATCATTGCATTCTGTGGGAGTGAGTTTTGCAGTCAAACTGCATGCTGCATAAAGAAGTATTTTCTTTTATCTGTCCAGAATCTCCCAACATTCAGCTTCACTGGATTTCTACCGTTTCTAGTGTCATGTAGGCTTGCCATACATCAGGAAAGTTCCTGACATGTCCTGGTTTCTGGGTGTAAAAATGGCGTTGGGAGAATTTTGCCGATTGGCAAAATATCAGGGGAAACCCAGATGGGGAAAGCAGTGGAAACAGCTCCAAAAGCTTTAAATCACTATTTTTGGTTGAGTTTCCCCCCAAAAAGCCGAACAAGTTGAATTGGTTCCCCAAAAAGATCTCAACAATTTTGGTGGGTTTCTTTAAAAAGCTAAGCAATTTTGGGATCTTCCTAAAAAAAATAAAATCTCAGGAGTTTTACTTCTTGAAATACTGCAACCCTAGTGTCATGGCAGAGGAATAAAAACTTTTCTCTACCCACTTTCTTCATGATATGCATAATTTTATAAACTTCCGTGTCACCTTGTATTTGGCAATAACAAGGCAGTTGGCACACAACAGCTGCTCAAGCCATGTATTAGCAGACAAATGCATAAGTATCATCATGAATTGCCACAGATGGGGAATAAAGGCATGTCTGGGTCTCACAAACTGCCCTATAATTAGGAGGCCAATAGCAGATTCATTGCTCTTGACTCAAGCATCAGTTACAAGTAGTAGCCTGGTGCTAAGGATGTCAGAGAAATCTGGTTGAACAAGCAATTTTCCTTCAGTCTGCTCATTCAGCCCCCATTGCATCACAGACTCTTGCTGTGAAGGATATCTCCCTTAGTTCTCCACAATTAACTTTTTAAAAAACATGCACATGTCGTTTGCTATTTACATATTCGTTACATATTCAAGCACCTCTCTGCTTTCTGAAGTATTTGTTGCCAAAGGCAGTCTGTATGCACTAACTGTGTAATCCTAACTATGTCTACTCATAAGTAAATCCTATTGTGTTCAGTGGTAGTCAGCTTCCTACTGTGAAATTTTAAAACCCATGGCATGCAAAGCTCATCATATGATATGGAAATAAGTAATCTCTTTAGTCAAACTTACTTCCAAGTAGGCATGGTTAGGGTCGCAGCCATAGATGGCTTTGTGATGGGCCATTAGCCACTTCATTAACTTTGTATTTAAGATGTAACAAGGCTGTTTGTTGTTTTTGCTGCAAAAGACTAACAGGGCTACTTTGCCTATGGAAGCTAATTAACTTTGAAAAGGATTGGGCAGGAAAGGTAACTGATTTGTAAATATCTGTTGATGGCTGAGACATGCTTATCTATCGTGCGTTATGTGAAAAACAACAACATTTTTCTTTATTAGCAGATGACAAGATAGATGCACAGACTTGTGCAAAATAAACCAATTGCAGCAGACTGGAAAATACCGGATGAAAGTGTGAATTAATTTTGGGACAGATTGAGGCATGTGCTTACATGGCTACCTGCTGCTCAAGCAACAATACTAGCTGACCATTCATGGAGAGAAGTAGGTTGTTAATAAGCTCACGGGGCCCTTTGACTCTGACTTCTTTTCTACAACCACAGCAACTAAGAGTAAACAAATTTTCTGGCTATTTTGCTGCTAGCCCATCTATGTGAGTTGGCATTTGTTGCCTCAGCCCCCAAGGATCTGCTTACCTGGAAAGGTCCTGCAGGGTTGATAGGTACATGTGCTTGTTGCCAGGCATTTCCTTTGTCCCCTTTGAGTGACAAGGCTTGAGTGGGCTGCTTATTCTTCACGTGAACCAAGAGGTTTAAGGAGCCTGTAAGAGAGCGGCAACCAGACACTGGAGTCACACTTCTTCTCCACAGCAACCTCTTCCTTTCTCTTAGGGGCCATTCTATGCCTGCATCTAAACTAGGTCTTGCACGCTAGTTCTCCCAGTGAATTAAATGCATCAGAACGGCAGCTATTCAGAAATCAACACACAGTTTGCCACGCCAATTCAAAAGTTTTCCTGCCCTATGGTTTGTTCCCCCCCTCAGAATCCCCCCTGGAACCCAGTTAATTCCCAGTCAATCTGAGTCCACTGCAGTACCAACTAGACATAATGTAGATTTGGGAACATAAGAAGAGTCCGTTACATCAGGCCAGTGGCCCATCTAGTCAGGCATCCTGTTCTCACAGTGGGAAACACAGAAGTAGGACTTGGGTACGACAACACTCTCCCCTCTTGCAGTTTCCAGCAACTGGTAGGAAAGCTAAGCATTATTCTTCTGAATTACATGTGAACCAAACTGAAACCATTTAAAGAGGGAGAGTTGGTACATTCCAGTTCCTACATGCTGGATGTGACAAATAAAAATGTGAATTTAGACTCAATTCTCCTTCTTTGTACAACCCCTTTCCTTGAATCAAGCTGCGCCCAGGCCAGCTAATGATGCACTAAGGCAGAGAAGGGGAGTGCCTGCCGCGCTCCAGAAATTAAAGTTCCACTCCCATCAGCCCTAGCCAGCATGGTGAGTGTTCAGGGACGAGGGGAATTGTGACCCAACAACCTCAGGGTGGGTGCATAAGGGTGCCTCCTCATCCTAGCATAAAGGCCAGAAACAGTACATGTCTTCTGAGAAGTAAGCCTTATTGAACACACTAGGACTTAAAGGCCTGTTCATCTTGTTCTCATGGGAAATGTGCTACGATTGGCCAAAAGTCATGAGAGATGGAAAAATTCAGCAATCTCAATTTGTCAGGTAGTGAATGCATTGACTTGAGTGATCCCTGTGGCATGTTTGACTATACTGCTGTGTAGCTAAATAAGGCTGTTTTGAAAATGGACTCGCAGTTGTTGTTGGGTTATGGTTGAATGTATTGCAGGTGTTAGGTTGCGGCCTAGGATCCCTGGAGAGGCCCAGGTTCAAACTTCCACTCAAGCGCCAGAATTCACTAGTGACCTTAGTCTAGTCATCATCTGCCAGCCTAACCTGCCTCACATTCATTGTGAAGATAAGGGAGGGGAATGTGTACGTGCAAGCCCATTTGAGTTCTGTGGAGAAGCAGTGGTATAAAAATACATTTATTTATGAGACACTTCTTTCAAAATATAGCTATCTGCACAAAGCAGCTTGCCAGTATAAAATAAAAACGTTTAAAAACAGACGTCAGTATTACAATTTAAATACTAAAGAAAAGGAAAGGGGGGAAGCCATACAAACCAATTAGTTTTCAGCCCTTATGTATATGCCTGGGCTGCGTTTTACCCGGAAATCTGTTTTTCTCCCTCTCAACCCCCCCCCATGTTTTATATGCTTTCTGACTTGCCTCAAATAAATGTTTCTCATTAATGGTTCTGGCTTGGTTCAATACAGGACCTTTGCCTCGAAAAACACAAACACCTTAACATTTGAGGTGTGTTTAGGCATTTGCACATGCAAACCCCAACCCAATATCCTCGCATCCCCTCAGTTACCAACAGGGAAGATCTTCAAGGGGTTCTACTCAGGTCTGCTTGATTGCTAGTAATTAATTAATTAATTGCTAGTAATTAATTCTTGCTTATACCCCACCCATCTGGCCAGGCCTCCCCAGCCACTCTGGGCAGTTTCCAACAGGATATTAAAAACACAATAAAACATCAAACATTAAAAACTTCCCTAAACAGGGCTGCCTTCAGATGTCTTCTAAAAGTCAGATAGTTGTTTATTTCCTTGACATCTGGTGGGCGGGCGTTCCACAGTGCAGGCGCCACTACCGAGAAGGCCCTCTGCCTAGTAGAACTGTCCATTGCTCCAACACACTTTAAATCTGAAGCTATTGAGAAATAATAATGGTTAGGGAATGTGGACAGTGAGTCTGAAAATATGCATCAGACCCAGTTTACTCCTGTTTGGCAGTTTCCAGGTATTTGCTACCTAAGTGTGGGAGGCAGGGTGAGGGGTAGGCATTCTCTACCTGAGTTTTGGTAATGGCATTGCTTGCTTGTTGACCAAGGTGGTAGTATTAAAATGGATGGACCTAGTCCAGCTTCGTCCACCTCAGTACAGTACTGTGAATGAGGGAGGAAGTGAAGGTAACATACCATAATAGAGCTGCCCCTGGCTCTGTGACATTGGGGAGAAGCCTAACAAAGCCCGTCAGACTAGTTTAGTCATTTTGCATTACAGATAGGCTGACTTTTCCTTAAATGGAAAACTTGATTAAAATTAATGCTTTGAACCAGGCCTTTCTGGCTTGGAGATTTAAATCGTTCCACACTGGAACCAATTGCTGTCTCTATCAGCTAAGCAAGTGAAAGATTCGTTTGACAAGGCATTATCCACAGAGCCTCTACTTAGAACTGGCAGATAAGCAACAAGAACATGTTAGGCCGATTCCTTTTGTGATGGTGATGATGATGATGATGATATGGCTGGGCACTGCCTTTTCTTGGCTCCTCCCTCTGTCATAAGCTCCACATCCCAATACTGCAGGTGTTTGATTTTACCAGTGAAGACCTTAAATCTATGAAAAGAGGATGTCTCTGTAGAAGGTTGTGCTACAGCAAAATCCCATTCCCAATATTTTTCGTTCTGCTATGCTATGAAAGTAGTAACCTTTTGGCAGCTGCTATTTGCACTTGCATTTCATTTCTTGCTGCTGGGGTGGTTCATCGCAAAATAAATTGTGATGACATGGAGCAATATTTGACGGGTTCCCAGTCTCCATATGTACGTACCTTCAGTGCCATGGAGGGTGGCTCTTGCAGGTAAGGCAGGAGGGAAGGTCATTTTAAATTAGGGTTAAGAGGCAAAGACACTATTTTGGTGCTTTATTATAATGAATGTATTTAAAATATTTTGAGTGGGATTCGGCTAATTAGTCCTGTCAATGGAGTTCCACTTGTATAATGGGGTGTTCTCCACCCACCTACATGTCACCTGAATTTTGCTTTGTAGAGGGGGACCCCCAGAACAGCACACAGGAGGGTGGGGCTTGTTCCACCTGGATAGCCAATATGCTTGCGCTGATCGAATGATTGACACACCGAGACACTGAATAACTCCCCATATTACAAACATGTTTTGCAAACATTTTGTATATCTTAAAGAGATGTAAGCACATATTGGATGTATTTCAATTTGGGAAATTTTAACATTTTAATTAGGCTTTTATTATTCACAGCAGCAGGTATTTATCCTTTCTTGTACCATTCGGCCCTCCCCTTTCCCCATCTTATCTTAAAAATCTCGACCATGCTGAGAAATGCTTTGGATGATCTCTGGTGAAGTGCTGGCTTGGAATTACACATACTGTATGTCACTGTTAAATGTGGTGGCTCTTCACTGATGGCTCTTCCACTTAAATAACACCACCAGTGGATTTCTTTAACTAGTGTATGGGAAATTTACCTAAATCATCTCTACCCCCCCCCCCTTAGGTGTGTTAGCTATAGGAAGCAACAGAGCACACAAATAGAAAACTTTTAGGACTGGGCAAATAATCACATGGAAAATATCAAAATGAGTTGTATTCTTAAAAAGGGCGTATGCATCCCTCCACAATTCTGGAAGAAGTCCATTTGGACACTGGACGCTGTTCTGGCTGCTTTGCTGTCAGAAGACTAGATAAACTGGAAGAAGTTCAAAGGTGTCCAGTAAAGATGATGCATGTGTTGGCTCTGGGTGGATAAGCCAGAATGAACTGTAGAAAATTGTAGAAAAGCAAGAAATCTCTGCAAGTTGGCCAATAAATGCCAATGGTCATTGCCTAAATATATACTCCCAAGGTTATAACATTAATGAGCGAGAGCGAGAAACAGAAATAAAGATGTATAGATGTGAGAGAGAAAGAGAGAGAGAGAGAGAGAGAGAGAGAGAGAGAGAGAGAGAGAGAGGAAAGGAATAGTGCATAGTACAATGCCACATCTCTGATGTGTACTTGATTTGCACTGGGCGCTGCATTCATCTACACCACTGTCAGCTTTGAGCATGGCATAAATATAGGCCATGCCTGTATTTGTCAAAGACATGAGGCTGGTGCAGGATTGCTCCACATCCTGTAGTTCCTATTTAAAGATTTGAATATCTTGTCATGCTCATCTCATGCTCCTGCTTCATCAACAAGTGGAAGCACAGATTTGCAAAACAGGCAATATCCTCTTTGACTCTTGTCTATGTTACTGCTAGGTGTCAGCAATGCTGGTTTTACAAGGCCAGAATTGGTCGTGTTCCCCTGCCCCCCTCCCCCCCCGCATTGCTACCAAATTGTAAGTAAACCCCATCACACAGCATAGAGCAGGGTCAGCCAACTTTTTCAGCAAGGGGCCAGTCCACTGTCCCTCAGACCTTGTGAGGGGCTGGACTATTTTTTTTTTGGGGGGGGGGGAGGGATGAACGAATTGCTATGCCCCGCAAATAACCCAGAAATGCATTTTAAATAAAAGGACACATTCTACTCATGTAAAAACACACTATTCCCAGACCGTCCGCGTGCCAGATTTAGAAGGCGATTGGGCTGGATCCGGCCCTTAGTTTGCCTACCCATGGCATAGAGCTACGTTTTGCTCAAAATGTTATTACCGGTCCCCACCTGAGGAGGGGGGTGTTACTGTTTGGCATTGTCATAAACCAGTGTTTTAAAAAACATTTTAAACTTCCAGAAAGTGTGCACTTCAGCCATACTGAAGCAGTGTAATTGCACAAATTTATACCTGTATCTTTGCACAATTACATAAGGAACTATCGGAAACACCAGCCAGTGGAAGGAGATCAGACTGACTTAGCCACAGCATGGCTACCATAAGGATTGGTCAGAGGCTAGTTTTGCTTCACTAAGTTTTAGCAGGGACATTTATGCCTCCAGAAATCAGTCTGATCTGATTTGTGGCAATACACTTTTAACAATACCTTACTTTGATTCTCAGATGGTTTCACTGTAGACACTATCCGACAGTTATTGGACAAATCAGCAACCCTGTTGTACTGCACTGGCCCTGAGGAAATATAACAGAAACCTGGAGGAAATCATTTACATGAAGCCAGAAGCCTTGACATCTTCAACACTTTCAGGAAGAAAGTGCCAGCGGGTAAGTTCAAAATCCAGCTACACAGTGTTTTGAAGGGTTGTAGCTCTGTTGTAGAGCATCTGCTTTGCATGCAGAAGGTCCCAGGTTCAACCTCTGGCATCTCCAGGTAGAACTGGGAGACCTCAGTTTGAAAACCCAGAAAGCCTCGGCCAGTCAGGGTAGAGAATCCTGACACAGTACAATGAAGAATCCTATGTTAGCACACTCTGGTTAGAACCCTCTAGGCAAGGAACATAGCTGCACAGACAGAAGTGGGTCAAATTATCCAGAAAATGAACTCTGGCACCTGCAGGAAGGAGGAGAAGGCAAAGTAAAGAAGGAAATGAAGCAGTATCAGAAAAGCAAAAGTGATCCAGCTTTGAACTCCCGGCTATTAAGCAAACCAATATACCTGTGCAGAAAGTTTCAGCTCTGCCACAAAACAGAGGGAAGGAGCAAGAGCCAACAAAGTGTCAAATACCTCCACATGGCCTCCGCTGGAGGTGCAGAGAGCACTTTGCAAATAGCAATTAAGGCTGGCGAGTGTCTCTGGAAAGCAGATTAATCTCATTGCTCCTTCTGTTTTCCAGAGGAAGAAACTGACCTGCACAAGGAGGAGGCAAGTGTGTAAATTGGGGAAGTGACCCAGCTGTTCTGTTGATTAGGCTGATTAATTAATGCTTTTTGAATATTGTGCAGCCTCATTCATCTGAATAGCAGGGGGTTACCTAAAACATTTGGATAACAATATATTCTCTGTACTATGTACATAGTTTTACTATGGCTAGCGGCCATACTGAAGAGACATGCTGGTTTGGAGGTCAGCTCTTATGTCTGGCGGTTGGATCATTTGTGCATTGCAACCAGATATCTTGTGGAAGAGGTTCTACTGCTAAACCAAGCTATGGTGGAGTGCCTTCCACCTAATGAGAACAGCTGGTCCTACCAGTAAACAGGGTGAAGTAGCTCATTCCTGAATGATATTAGGTTGTTTTTGTTGCATTGAAAACTATGGAATACTGCTAGTGGTGAAACCCTCACCAAATAGTGGGAAAGTGTGGGCTATGCAGGATATTCTCAGCATATTCAAATATAGTAATTCAGAAGAATGAAGGTGGCAAGATTTGCTCTTCTGGCTGCTACTGTCACAACTGTAAACATGCATTTTGAGAGCATTTCCATGACTGTTTTTCCCCTCTAGGGATGGAGCATTAGCGTACTCTAAGGCTCCACCCCTTAGAAATCTCACAGCTTTCCTAGAAGCAGTGTATTACATTTCCCTCCTTCTCAGCTTTCTGATGACTCTTCTACCTTCATTGATAAAAGCAGTTCAGAAGGAAGAAGCAGAGGAATGAGCTTACTCACTCGCAAACATCTGGAATGTTATTACCAAGGCGCTGATTCCTCAGTGGCCTGATGGTGGACAGGAATCTAAGGTATGTTTCCTAAACGTTAATGTAAGAACTGTAAGGAAGTGGAAATAGCTGTCCTTCAGCCCCATCACTTATGAAGCAATTGAAACACAGGAGATGCTGAGTCAGCTATTGATTGCTGCCTTGGGCTCCTTTGGGAGGAAGGATGAGATATTAATTCAATGAAAGAATGAATAATTGCAATCATGCAATTTCCTTTTCAAGATCTTACCTCCTCACTGGCAATTTTTATTTTCTCCTCCTCTTTGGCCACTTTCCCCCCACCTGATTTGCGCTTGGCTTTTCTTGGGTGCAACTGCTCACAATGCACATGCAAGTGGTTGGTTGCCAGAGGGCAGTTGCCAGCTCCTTGCAAAATATCAAAGCTCACCATGGGAGAGGAACGGTAGTTAGGCCTAAGGGCCTTGGTATTTCCACCCACATTTGCATTTGTTATTTGTCTGGTTCTTACAACTAAATTGTGGAATTCCTTCTCCACAGAGGTGTGTCTGGCACCATCGCTGTACGGCTCTCAGCTTCACCCAGGCCTTTGACACCTGAGTGTGTTTTTAGGACCCACCCTATTGCTGTGACTGTAATCTGTTTTAATTGTTTCTAATGCTGATTTTAAAATTGCAATAACCCACCCTGTGAGCTGCTGCCTGAAGGGTGGGTAATAAATTTAACAAACAAACAACAACAACAACTGTTATTAATCAGAAAATGAAATAAAGGCTCATAACAAATGTGAGGAAACAATCAATATATGAGTGAGCAGTGGCTGCTTCTGGCTCTTTTTAAAGTCCAGAGCTGGCATTTAGAAGAGTGCCTGGTACACAGAAGTGCACCAGCTGTGATACTAGATACAGTAACCCAGGGGGATGCATTTAAATGCTAGAGGTTTCTGGATGAAAAGGTCTGATTTCAGTTTCCACTCAATATAAATCTCACTTAGTTAGCCTGGCCAGTAACAATGGTGAGCAGCAGCTGATCATACAGGCAAAGGGGAACATGCTTAAAGCCTGCTGTAGGTGGCTGAATGACATTTAGGATAGCAAAGCAGGAATAGAGATAGCTCACTATTTTCACTCTTCAGTCACCTACTGCATAATAATCAGGGTGCCTTCCACACTGAAGCCCCTTGCATTTGGAAGTTCTCACTGAGCTGGGGTGTTGTTGTTTTTGCAAATGCAGTGGCTGCTCATGGGACACCCTGCATGGAACACAACTTGGGATGCCAGAGAATTCTGTCAGAAACAGAAATGGGAGTGGAAATTCCTGCAATTCACATGTTCACCAGAGCTCAGGAATGGAACTCATGCAAATGAATACGAGTGGTATTAACTCTTTTTTTTTTTTGTCTGCAAGTAGTATGTAAAGAATTATGTTATATACACAGGTCCTGCTATTCAACTGCTTGTTATGTGAAAATTCAGGTATCCAAACACAAAGAATTGGTACCCAAACTTTGCTATACACACCACAGATTCAGATATTCGAACAGCCAGAGTTTGCCCACATCCTTCCTTGTTTGTGTTTGCTGGTCAGCAGAAACCAGGCAGGCAGGCAGGGAGTAGGGTAGATAGGATATATCAGAGAGCTGGAGAAAATGGACAAATCAGGGAGCAAGAAAGACAAATAATGTATATGTATATATATATTTTATATATTTGCTTTCGTAGATTTTCACGGGTATAGGAATGCAGGTTTTGGTGTCTTCGGGTGTCTTCCCGTGTAAGAGTTGGGGTGTCTAGGCGACGTTTCGGCGAGGTCTCACTCGTCATCTTCAGGCTGGTGCTTTCGGCTTCTTGTTACTGGAACAGAGCAGGATCTCAGTGTTTGAGTTCCTATAAATACTGTTGAGGGGGTGTGGTGTGTAGCCTCCAACGTTCTGGGCAGAGAGGAAGTTCCCAGGTTAGTGTGCCTTTTCTTCTTTTGTTCCTTAATTACTTGAGGGATATCTTGAGTGATTACTTGAGTGATATTCTGAGTACCACTTAGGTGGGTCATTAAGTGTGGATTAGTTGCTAAAGCTTTCGTGTCTTGACCTCTTGAGCTTGTGAAGAGTTTTTCTGAGAAGATGGCTGTACTGCACTTAGTTGTGCTCTGGCTTGGCTTCGTGTATAGGGGCGAGCTGTGGTTTTGTGCCCTGTGCCCGCCAGATCTGTGTCGGGATTGCAGGGGGGTGCAGCATCTGGAGGTGCCACTATGGTTTGGCTACTGGATGGTGTCTGTAATTTATCTGTGGAGAGGGTCTGGGTTTGGGTCTGGTGTGGTTGATTGGTGATGGCGTTCTGTGTGCCTCTGGTTCTGGTGTCGGTTTTTGTGGGGAGGGCTAATTTCCAGATGTCTGGCAGGCGGGACGTGTCGTCACGCTTGTTCATGTTGTGAGGGTGTTTCTCTATCTCGATGGCTTCCATGATTATTCTCTTGTGGTGATGTTCCATGTTAAAGAGCAATTTGGAACTTCCTCCAATTTGGGAACTTCCTCTCTGCCCAGAACGTTGGAGGCTACACACCACACCCCCTCAACAGTATTTATAGGAACTCAAACACTGAGATCCTGCTCTGTTCCAGTAACAAGAAGCCGAAAGCACCAGCCTGAAGATGACGAGTGAGACCTCGTCGAAACGTCGCCTAGACACCCCAACTCTTACACGGGAAGACACCCGAAGACACCAAAACCTGCATATTTATATATATATATATATATATATATATATATATATATATATATATATATATTTCTGGTTGGCTGCAGCCATTTCAGGAAGAAACCAGGAAGGGAGCAGGGGAGAGAGACTGGACAAACTATAGATTTGAAATATTTCCATAAGAATCTGTGGAGATTGTGGACTTGTTATGTGAACACTTGCCTAACAAACAATTTCCAGGCAACGCATTGTGTTCGGTAAGCGGGACTTGCATATATACTGCATTTTTAAAAACTTTCCCATTCCACTGAAATGTAAATAATTATGCAAATTTCAGCCAAAGGGGATAACAAGATGAAAAACCTAGCTATAGTGGAAACTGAATCCTAGTGGGAAGCAGTGCTGATTGCAACGAACCCAGGATGGGACAGAAGCCTCTTTACACCACAATGTATCTTCCTAAAAACAGTCTGTGTCACATGCCACTGTGAAGTACAATAAAAATTGAGAAGGTTTTAAGTCCTGTGTCATCTTTCTTTTTCCTTTCCTATACAGGTGCACACAGGCACACCTCTGCAGGCAGTTAAGGCAGGTTAAGGGAGCAATCCCTCCATTCACCTTGCACTGGGAGAAAGAGGGGAGTAGGCTTCTTTCCCCACATAGCCTTTTTCAGGGATCCCTGAATGCATGAGATGGGAAAAGTGCAGCACCTGTGTGAAATCTGTCATCACCACAAGGACCATGTCATCCCAAAGGGATGTGGCAAGAGAGGCCTCTCCCACCCCAGCCATTTTTGGGGAATAAGCCTATTGCCCCCCTCCCCATCCATTTAAAATTTTATTTATTGTAAAATATTTATAACCTGCTCACATGACAATTCACTTTCCAAATAACATGCATGGGAGGAAGGAAAGAACAACTCCCACTTCCAGGAATGGCTGGTAATGGGGAAATCTCACTCCCCACAAGGACCCTGTTACTTCCCTGGTGTGTTCCTGCTTAGCGGTAGGACTAACTCTAGTAGTATGACTCAACGTAAGGCATCCTCCGTGACTTGGTCTTGCTACAATTCTCTTGCGTATGATGTCTGAATGCAATGCACAGATCACTTAAATCCAAGTTAGCTTCAGCGAGTGAAATTTATGGGAAGAAATGAGCTGCAGACTGCAGCGTCAGTCTCTCATGGCAGAAGTCACACAAGATTGGCATTTCACAGGAAGACAATTAAAAGAGGCTTTGGCATAGGAAGGCTGAAAGAAGAGACAGATGATCAGCTCTATAAGTTACTCCAGAAATTCTAAATTAGATCTAGCAGGCCAGGGATGCTGACTTGGGCCTCAGGATATGGGTGCTCAATGGCGCCCGTGACATAAAGTCATGACGTCACACAGCAGCAGCAGCGAAGCGGTACTTCCGAGGTCTGACAGAGGTTAGGTCTGAGGCCTTGCAAAGCCTCTGACATGACTTCCGGTAGAAACATTTAGTACTTTTCTGTTAGCCCAATAGAGAGGCTGAGGTGCCCAATACCTATATATGCAAACCTGTATCGGAGAGTTCCCATGTCTGTCTCTGGGAGATTCCATGCAGGTGTTTATTGTGGGATTGGGTCTTCCTCATAGACACAAGCTGTTTTGCAGCATCCACACAACAGTGTAGGAATCAAAATGCCAGCCTGCATTCCTCCCCTCCCAACTTAATCTGGATTTACCCTTTATAGGGAAAATCCAATCAGTAAAAACCAAACAAACCAACAAACCCTGTTGTCAGTGATCCATTTGCAATATCTCAGCTACCTGTTTACAGATGCATCCTCCCTCCCATTCTTTCAAAAGCACCTTCTGTGTGCATGTGAGCACACACAATAAGTGAAGAAGCAGTGCGGAATGTGTTTGCTCAATCCTTTTCCCGTCCCATAGGCTTCTTGCCCAACTTGCCTCCCCAATTATCTTTACCTCTGCAGGATTCAAACAGGTGCTGTGATGGCAAACATGGAGGATTTAAAATAGAGAATTGTGGGCAGGGAAAACATACCGCTCAATCTTGCTTCTCCAACTTCCTCCCTGCTGAAGCTAGCTTTTATTTTATTTCATATAAAAAAGTTAACAGAACTGGGTCTCGCTAACATGAAATGTGCAATGGGTCCCAGAAAGCCAAAAATGTCCCCAGAAAAGCAAAAATATGTGTTCTAACCACCGTTTACCTTTCATATAAATATTCTGCAAACTCCTGTTCAAAGACAACATCACTATGCTCAGTCTATAACAGAGAAGTCTATGGGAGAACAGCTGCAAGGGACCGTCTCTCAGCAAAAAGCAAAAGTCTATGCAATAGCAAAGCGAGCAAGCAGTGGGATGTGCTGATACTTTCTTTCTGCAGGTGAGGTTGCAAATTAAAGGCAGAGGTTCAGGGCTGGGCAAAAAGCTTGCAAGCTTAATCTTAGATGAAGCGTGTCTTGACATTTATGTGAGAGGTGGGATAGACATTCGTATAAAAGGACAACAAATATAAATAAACATGTTCCTGTTAATTCTGAGGTGCGGTTTTCTATTGTGTTGTTCTGCCCATAATTCTTTCTAAATGCAATGTTCCTTTCCTAAAGTGTTTCAGGAGAAAGCTGTGGATAGCCTTTCCACTTCTTCCTAACACCATTACACAATCTAATGACATACGTAACACCATTACGCAACCTCCACAAAGCACCTCCTTATCCTGCTTTTCAGACAATAGAAGAAACTTTCATACTGATACTGTCTACAGATGATGGCACTTAGGTGGGGAGAAGCATAATGGGAAATTAGAGAAGACTTGAACCCCCCACTTGACATCCTAGTCATTAAGACAAGAGAGGTGATACAAAGGGAGAGGTTAACACATGCTCACATCTCTCTCTCATTCTCCCTTCAGTGAGAACGTGGCATGACAGCGATTTCAAAATATATGCCGTTGTTCAGGAAGAGAACTCCTGAAGCACACAGAGCCTATTGCTTATTTATTATCCTGCCATTCTTCCCAAAGGAACACCAAGCATTACCAAAGGGGTCTTCAACTCTCCAATCCAGCCAAAAGTGATTATTTCCTTTTTATTTTGCTTCAGCCAGTCACATTCTTGGACTTGGGTTGAGACCAGTATTAGTGTTAAAATCAAAATGCACTCAAATATATGTGAAAATACTAAAGCACTGTGTGTGTGTGTGTGTGTGTGTGTGTGTGTGTGTGTGTGAGAGAGAGAGAGAGAGAGAGAGAGAGAGAGAGAGAGAGAGAGAGAAACAATTATTCACTTGACCCCAACCATTAAGAGTCAAATTAGATAGGGACTAAACAGATAGCTGCTTCAGAAAGCAACATTCATTAATGTAAACGAATGGTGAATCCCTAGTTTGGGGGCCTGATTTGCGCCCTCAGCAACATTTCTGAAAAGCAAGATCTGAAAAACAAGAATGAATCCAGCCGTCTCCCCAACTGGATATGATAAAAAGCACTCCTGGCCTCCTCAGCAACCTGACTTTCTAGGTGTAATCCAGAACCCAGAAGCATCCGAGTCTCCTCTGGGAGGCCAAACAGCATCTCTTGTGGATGCTTCCCCCTTCCTGTTTGTTGCACTTGTTGCCCTGATTGCATCTCCCAGAAAGCTTATTGTAATGTAACTGGTGATGAAGCACGAGTCCAAGGCTCACTGCAGGAAAATCCCAGGAGTAAGCTAAAGCCCTCAAAAAGAATCTATTACTGTTCATAATCCCGAGAACAAATATGGGCTGCTTTTTCCTCTCGTTTAAATGAATGATAATGAAAAGCAATCAGCAGCAAGCTTGTGTTCTTAATTATGGTTCTGTAATAATGGCAAGTTACCGCTCTGAAAGGGGGAAAGCAAACGAGCGAGAACAGCGAAAACCCAGCCCTGCTGGCGCTAGAGGAAGAAAAATATCAAGCTGCTCCAAGCTTAAATTTTTAGCAATGTAATTTGTTTCTATGCCACGATAAGATGTATTTACTATTCTCTCGTCTCTAATGATCCTTTGAAAAGCAACATGTGCTTAATAAGCACAATTGCAGGTTCTCAGCTGCCTCCCAATGCCACCAACTCAGTGCTTTGTTTTGCTGACTCCTAATAGCTGGTATTCCGCCTGGACTCCTCAGATGCAAGTCCTGCCTGCCAGTTCAGTCACATAGCATTTCCCACCAGCACCAGAGACATTTCCCACCAGTACAACTCAGGTCCCATTTTCTAAGTGGTCTTGCTTGGTGATCTGATGGATGCTGGTAAGTCAGTCCACTGGCAACATGCACCAGTATGGCAACCCCATGACGGTACAGAATATAATAAAGTGTCCTCTTGGCATCTGCTTGAAACATGATCTTAAAGTTTTTTTGTGAGTTAAGGCTGCATAATTAAGAGAAGCTCAGTTAACTAGCAGGTAGCAATTAAGAAAGAGGTTTTAACACCAGGTAAAGCTATTTAGGATAAAATGTACCTATCCTATATTGGGACACATATTGCATATCTATGTTTGTGCCTGCGTTTTCGAATGCAGCTCAGTGGCAAATTCAAAACTGCCACTATACCATTCTGTGATGGGGGGAAATGTCTTGCTTGAATCATGCAGAATGCAAAATGCAGCATGAATGCAATTGTGTGGATTTAGGAGAGATTTAAGCTTGTTTCACATTACGCCCTAACAGGGCTCGAACATGTAGCAAAGTGGTCATTGATTACTATTCGTGTGACCAGAATGGTTTTCAGTACACAAAGAGGTGATTTTTTCCACTCATCTCATTGTGCAATGACAATTGATCTGGGTCCAAGATGAAGCAATTATGTGATTGCTTCCCTTCCACAGCCAACTGTGGATTCGCTGCACATTGGATTCACTGCACACCTAGGGTTGATTTGGGGGTCACAGGAATCAATCTTCTGCAATCACTGATCTGAATATGTTATTTTACAGGGTGCTTTCCATATATCCTCTAGTTATCTGAAGACAGCTGCAGCACTAATATTTCTGGCTCCTTAATTTCAGGCATGCAGAATGCAAGTTTTAAACTTGATTATGTTACAACCACTATTATGGACAATGTATTCAATTTGGGCCACTATATATACTTTGTAATGTGATGATTGCCATGTGAGATGTGGCTTGAAAGGTCCTCAATTAAAACTTCTGTTGTTGTTTCTCTAGACTGCATTTTTTTTTGATATATTACAGTGAAAGGGGTGGCCATTGCTAGGTAGACAGCAAATATTGGTGTTTCCATATACATTCTGTGTCAATGACACATTTGACAGACAAGGTACTATTGCTCTGGATAAGTCACCCTTAAGTTTGTCATATGGGATAAAGCTTATAGAAGTTTCTGCTTGTTCTGTTCCATGTAGCTGCCTTAAGCATGTGAATATCACCCACTAGCGGAATCACCCAAGCTGTGCAGAGAATTTCCTTGGCATCTCTGTTAATTTCACCGTACTCACACCATTCACTGACCATGAATGAATGACATATATCTCAGGTGTTGTATGAAATAATTCCAAGGTCCAAAGTAGACCAGAACCCATTCATGCACCTAGCAATTGAGTGACTGGCTTTTAAAAACCAAATTACAGGTGTGTGGGTGTGACTCTTTCTAGATTGGGAACTTGTCATGGGAGGAAAGGTTGGCTTTTTGCCAGCTGCTATGGTCCAATGTGGGATTTTTCCTCAATGTAAATAGCAAGGGCACGTTCCACAATCCAGACTTGGGAGTGCAGCAATGGGAAACATATAAAGCCTGCCTACCCCTATGATAGAATCAGAATCTGGATCAGCTCCATCCCTGGCTTTTTGCCCCCACAAGCTGTTCACACGATTGCTAATTGCATGAATGAATGTAATCATGACTAGTTTGGCACCTAGTTTGCAAACTCCAGGGCTACTCCACATGGCGTTTGGAAGAGCATAGCAATGGCAGCATAAAATATGTCTCAAGGAAAGGCTCGGGTGCCCTGGAAGGAAGGATTCCAGTGACTGTGCAGAACTCTTTACTTCCCTCCTTCCCAAAATGAAGATCTTTCCCTTATGGCTATACCAATGGTGATATAGAACAGTCATCTACTATTTGGACTGGAGAGAGATTAAGGGAAATTCCAGCATGGAAGAAAGAGATAGACAGAGAAGCTATTTGGGAGCCATTTGTGAGGGAGCCTTAATTCTATTTGGGAAATAAGGAGTAGAAAGAAGGGAACAACCTCAATTCATTCTGGGTCCCATTTACATGGAATGAGGAAGAGGAGAGAGCTTTGTTTTCAAGCCCTGTTTGAATAAGCAAGCATGAAAAAAGGAAAGGCATTGTGCCATTTTGCTGCCAAATATCTCTATGATATTCCTGGATGATTTTCTAAACTGCACTTAACAGTAGTGGCTAGTTCTCAGTGCCTGGAGAACTGGGATTGGCATGTGATGAAACCAGGGCTTGCTTTGCCATGTAGCAAAGTGGTGCTTCAAATGGCACCATTGGGTGGCAAGTGATACAACTGAGGCAGAAATTGGTCTCTTAAAGGTACGTCAAGATATTTCGAAATGTTCATCCTAATAGTGGGACTAGTGGGGAAAACAAAATGTATTGTACCAGTGCTGGGTCAAACTGAGCGTAAGAGGAAAAAAAGGTACTGTACACACATTTGCAGTTATCGTGCATTTTGCAATGTGAATTCTCCTTGATGATTTTTTTTTTTAAGACAAGGAAAAAAAGGGAGCTGGGAGGAAAACATCACAAAAACAGACCACCGTATGGAGCCTTGGCTGTAAAACAGCAAGTCCACATATCATTTGGCTGCAGACATAAAAGTACACAGTGTCAGTGACAAGCCCAACAAAGCACCACCACACAGGTTTGCACTGCGGAAGGCTGGAGCGTAGACATGCCCTAGGTCTGTAAGTCTCTTCTGAACACCCCACATCCCTAACAGACATATGGAAAGCAAATGATGAGAATGGCTGCCTCCCCCACCCCGCCAAATCTCTCAGCTGGATGTGTGTTTATTGAGAATCCTGCAGTGAGGAAAACAAACAGTGGTTTGAATTAAGCAAATTTGCAAACAGCTGCAATCCACAGAGCCTTTCCTCCTCCTGTGATGAAAGGCTGAGAAGCTATGTATCACAGCTCTGCTTGTCCTTGCAGAGATGGCACACACACTTTTGAAACCAGCTCCGTGTGATACAAACTTTTTGCCAACAGCCAGAAGTATGCTCCTCTATGCTAAAGGAAAGTAGGGATGGGAAACCAATGCTGTTCAACTCTCATCAGCCTCAGCCAGCATGGCCACTGGTCAGCGATCATGGAAATTGTAGTCCCCAAAACTGGGACTACTCAGTAATTTTGTCTTGTATGTCTGCTGCCTCCATTTCCATAACTTGCAAGTTTGGGGTGTCAGTAATCAAATTACTGGATTCTCATGTCTTGATTGGGAATCTCGGGGTGGGGTGGGGGTAAGAGTTCCTCCCTTTGTTTACCCGCACCCAAAGGCATCGGGGTGGGGAAAGGAGTACAGTACAGAAATCTGTTACAGTAGCCTTTTGAACCATTCAACCCATGCCTGCTATCTTCCTTCCCTTTGAAGAGCTATTTTGGATGAGATCTGAAGAACGACTTCACAGCATAAGCTTGTATTCCACAAGAACAAATGTGACTGCTTTGATTGTTAAGAGGGCTGCAGTGAACCAAAATCGGTGGAAGCAGCAATCCCGCTCACAGCTCTGCATGCACCAAAGACAATCTACAGCTGGTTTGTATGAGAACAAAAAGACCACAGAAGAGAAGGCAGGGAATTTATACATGATGCATCCATAGAGTATCTTGCGATGTTTGGTCTATGCCAGACTTTTAGCACGCAATACCCAGTAATATACTTATTTCCATTACATTAATAAATGTTCTGATGTTTTCCATCTGCCTGGCAGCAATGGGTGACTGGCAGGTCGCAACACAAGGCTGCAAGGTTGGGCCAGGATGTTGCCAAGCTGAAGTTTAATATTTTCAATTCCCACACAAATTAGAGAAACTACTTCAAAAATACAAAGTGCCTCTCTGGGAATAGCCAGCCAAGCAAGGAGGAGGGCACAGAGACAATGGAAGGAGCTTAATCTCTTTAATGATAATGCCAGGAAGATGGCTTGTCCCAGGATATTTTACCCTACACATGGAAGAGAAGGAAAGCATGCAATGTCACACATGAAAATTACACTGATTAGAAGCCTCCACCCTCGTACAAGACTAGGCCCTGTCTTTTTATCTGCAGCTAACTCCAGGTGGCAATTTTTCCCTTCTGACTCAGGAACTCTTAAGACACAGTATGAAAGTGAAAACGAGCAGCTGAGTTCTCCCTCCCTCTTTTTTCTTTCTTTCTCTTTCTCTCTGTGTGCCTTGCTCCTTTGAACCTTACTGTAGGCCTGTGAAGCAGACTCCTAGTTCAGTCTGACAGACACAGAGTTGAGTGCAAGGCTCTTGCATGCAGAGGTGGGGATATGAATGGCAGCTGGCCTCTGCTCCGACTGTCTCCTGCGGCGGAGATGAAAGCCATCAAGGCAGAGGAGAACGGTGGGGCAAAGAAAGGGCTCAATGTTGAAGGGTACCAGTGAGAGGGAATTCTTTGGGCAGGAGAAAAGCATGCTGGAGAACTGACACTGGGCGTAAGGAAGGGATGTCAGGATGTGTCCAGTATTGCTAGCCAAGTATATTTCCCCACCTTCAGCTTTTGTCAGAAACTCATCTGGTCATGCAAAGCGCCTCAGTCTATATCCAGAGAGGATACAGTGGTACCTCAGGTTAAGTATTTAATTCGTTCCAGACGTCCGTTCTTAACCTGAAACTGTTCTTAACCTGAAGCATCACTTTAGCTAATGGGGCCTCCTGCTGCTGCTGCGCCGCCAGAGCACGATTTCTGTTCTCAACCTGAAGCAAAGTTCTTAACCCGAGGTAATATTTCTGGGTTAGCAGAGTCTGTAACCTGAAGCTTATGTAACCTGAAGCGTATGTAACCCGAGGTAACACTGTAAATCTACCATTAAGTTCAAAGTGGGATTCGATTATGACAATGCATTATACAAAGATCTTTGTTCGAAGACTCCTTGGAAACTGCAGATAGTTCAAAATACAGCAGCCAAGCAGCTGACTGGGACCAGCTTCAAGAAACACCTCATGCTGGTGTTAAAATAATTTTGCTGGCTGCCTCTCCATTTTTCGATGCACAGTTGAAAGTGGTGGTGCTTGCATTTAATATCCTAACCCAGAGCTTTGCAAACAGTGGTCTGCAAGCCTCTGGTAGTTCATGAGCTCTATTCAGGTGGTACACAGAAAGGATGTAGAACCATCAAGTTGGAGTCCAGTAGCATCTGTAGGGCACCAGGTTGGGGAAGACTGTACTGATAGCTGCACCAACACTGGAGTGGCTAGTTGAAAAAGAGGACAAGGTTCCTGCACCTTTTACAACTGCGTAGAAGAGTGAATTCCAGGAGGAGGAGTTCGTAGTGTAAGCCACAGCTGCAGAAATTTCCTCTTCTGAACAACTATTGAAGATGCAGAATCCCTGCATCTTCTCCCACCTTGCCACCCTAGGCAGCGGTGTCTCGATTCTAACTAAGAAAGGGAGCTCTCAATATGACTTAGTAGTCTTGGACCCTTAGGCGTTTTAGGGCAGTGTTGCTGTTTTTTCCAGTTCTCAGTGGATGTGAAACGCCTTTGAAATGTTAGCAAAATCACTTCATCTAGGCATTTCATGCTTCACAACCAGCTAATTCACCTGCCTTTTTGGTTTACTCCACAGCTGGATGGTAATTTCTGTTTGCTTGTTTAAAAATAACCCCTCCCCCCTTGCACGACTTGAACGTGTGGCTGGCACGCTGTCCAGGTGTGCTGTGCATCTTGAAATTCGTTTCTTAAGCTTGGTGGGCAATTATAATTTGCACATAGTGAAACAAATTAAACTAAGCAGAGATGCAGTGGTCAGGCTTCTGTTTTCTGGGATGAGGCAGCAAGCTTGGGAGATACAAAGGAGATGCCCGTATGGCTGTTCAAGCCATTAGTACACTGCACAGAAGACTACAAGGTGTCTTAGAAACACTGGAAGGGAAAGTGGACATGCAATTAGAACTCCAATTTTCCTCTTTATATCTCCTAAAGTGCCTAATAAGTTTTCCATCCAGAGATTTCAAGGACTGAATAAGTAATGAAATGCCTCGAGCCCTGGGGGGCAACCAGGCAGCAGTTATTAAGTCTTGCAGTTCTTCAACCTCCTGAAAAAGCAGCTGCCGTCTCTGGAAGGGACCACTCTCTCTGTCAGCACAGCCACTACTCATTGCTGCTGCACATTCAATTTAGGGGAGGGGGTTGCTCCAGAGTGGCTGGAGCTGCCCAGAGTGGCTGGGGAAACCCGGCCAGATGGGTGGGGTACAAATAATAAATTATTATTATTATTATTATTATTATTATTATTATTATTATTATTATTAATTGTTTATGTGATTTTTAATGGATTTTTTGTGTGTGAACAGCCTTGGGAGGGCTGTGCCCTGAAAGGCGGGCTAGAGGTTATTTGAATAAGTAAATAAATGATAATACTCTGGGACTAGGGTTGGGGGAGAAATGCGATCCAATTTGCATTCTGAAGACCAGCTTACCTAATTCACACACTTGCTGAAACAACTCATGAACTGAGCCTCAGCCCTCCTTTGACATTCACAGTTGCCCAATTTTTGCAGTGCAGTTCTCCAGTCAAGTAATGTGAATAAAAATGCATATACCGGGGTAATGCATGCCTATAAATGTGAAGATAACATACAAATGTTCATAATATTTTGCAAAATTAACATTCTATGAACTTTCAAATGTGTTTGTGGGAGGGAGAGTTGTTTGTGTTGTTCTTGTTTGTGTTGTTCTTGTTTTGAATAACATTTTGTGGTTTTTATGCTGTGAATTGCCCTGAGATCTTTGGGTGAAGGGCAGTATAAATATTTAATAAATAAATAAAATAAATAAATAACAACCACCTTGCAAAATTTTGTATATTGGGAGAAATCTTCACTAAAATCCTGGTGAATTTTCGTGAGGACTTTTTTCTCTTTTAATGCAAACTGATGTGGAAACGTTGAAAATTCAAGACTGGGGAAAAAGAGAAACTGAGAGAATCTGAAATTGACATATTTGTCTACCTCTGACTCAGTTTTAAAACTCTGCATGAACACGAGTCACAGTGCAATAGTATGCATGTCTACACAGAAACAGGCTTCACTGAGTTCAATGAGACTTGTGCCAATTCACAGGCCAACCTCAGCAGATAGAGATTTTCCTCCTCTGAGATAGAAGTGGGTGAGCCAAGCCAAATATGACTTCTGTTTTTATTTCAAGCAACTCCCCACTTATGTAGGGGTTACATTTCAGTGAAAATCATGTTAACAAGGGACATCCCCTAAACACCCTTTAAATGCCCTACCTCCTTCTCTCTCTCTAAAATAGTGCTCTTCAAAAATCAAAAATACTGTACCAAATATATCCACAACAGGAACTGAAGCTCTGGGGCCAGCAGGAGGCTGGAGGATGCGTGAGGCTGGAGGTCGTCTGTATTTTAAAATACTGTGTAGTAATCTTGTGCATATTTACTCAGCAGTAAGTTCCACTATGTTCAATGGGTCTTACTCCCACGTACCTGTGTATAGAATTTAAGCCTAGCAGCACAATTTATACATGCCTACTCAGAAGTAAGTCTCACTGAATATGATGGAGCTCATTCCCGGGTAAATGGGTATAGAACCACAGCCATAATCACCTTTTTATCTAAAAAGACTCTGCAGATAATATGCAACAAATCATCAACTGATAAACAGTAATAAAAAGTAATAAAATAAGCAAAAGATAACAGACCAACTATAAATATGTCTACTATCAGTGAAAAAATGCTACTTTAAAATGCCTAAATATATAAGAAGAGGTTTTTTAGCAGCATGCCTAAAGATCAGCAAAGATGTTGCCCTGTTCATACTGCATACTGTTAGCACGGGATAAGGATGGAGGAAGGCAGGAATGGCAATTAAGGAGAGATGGCCTGATGGTAGCAAACGAAGATTAAAGGATTGGTTTGACTGAGTGAACGTGGCATGCAGGCAGCAACAACTAAATCCCTTTCACTGGCCTGTTCACATGCTCTGCCTTCCACACTGGTTGCTTCTTGTACGCCAGCTTAACTGGCTCCTTTGCTTTCCAAAGCAAGACTGAAATAGTCCTGCTTTGGCATCGTCCTGCCTAAGATCTTGGCCAGGACTGTTGGGGATATCAGAGGTTTCAGACACACATTGGCAAGCCATATACAAAAGCATCAACAAATTTAGATCACGGGGCAAAACACAGGTACCATTCAGGAAACAAAGGTGGGTTTTTAAAATTTCAATAACTGATACCTGCATTTGCTTATTAAACTACAATATCCTAGTATAGCCTACATAATATCCTAAAAAAATAAAAAAAGCATCTCTTGAGATTCCGGTGACTGAGGTTTGGGTGATACGTCACCCTAAATCCCTTGGTATGTTACTCAAAATGAACACACACAGCAGATGACAGAAAGAGGTTCTGGTGGCATTTCCAGTAGCTTCTAAAGCAGGGGAGGCTTCACTGCCCTGGCATTGCTCTCTGCCCTTCCCCGTGAGCAGCAGAAGACACATCAATTATGCAAATATATGCCAAATTACAATGCTTTCTTAGTATCGAGCAGAGAATCCAAAGCTTTGCATAGATTGCTGTGATGCATCGGTGCCTTTCTGGATGAATACTTCTGAGGGTTGGGCAGATTATCAGGCACTGAAGAAGCAAAAGGACAGGCCTAGAGAAGCAGGAGGAGATGTTTTGTTTTCATAGTTAAAATAAGCTTACTTTGCATTCTAAAAAATGTCGTTATATTTTTTTTTGCAGTGCACATTCCACTACATATTGTCCGGAAAGGAGGAGTTTCAACATTAAAAATTAAAACCTGTTCAACGTAGGGAAAAGCATTCCTATCCCATTAAATCCAAGCTATCATTGTTTTATAATCTCAGTTGCCATAAAATGCTACATTCCAGAAAATTCAGTGTTCCGTGCTGGGAAGTAAAGCAAATGGGATGCCAGTGGCAGGCAGTGGGTTATCGCCATGTGTGACAGATATTGCCTCCCAAGTGCCCTGTGATAAGAAGTGCACTAAAAACAAAGATAATGCTAAGTACTAACAAACACACACCACCCAACACTGAAAGCAGGCCAAGCAGCACAGTGGAGGATAATGGCTACCATTGTTTAAATGAATGAGCTGTTGGAAGCCCCGGAGGTGGGACTCCCTGAAAAGGAGAGAAGCGTGGCAGAGTCTGACAAATTGTCCAGAAAGAGGCTGTTTCAGCATTTTAAACACTCTGAAATCCTCACTCCTCTGACCCCTGAAGGGAGCAGCTGGGCTATTTGATTCAGCTGCCACTGGCCATCAGTCCCTGCTGAAGAGGAAGAGCCAGGGGAGAAGAGGACGAAAAAGAGTGACTGAGAGGAGGAATGGTGGAGGAGGGGGATCCTTGTGTATGTGAGGGTGTATGTTTACTTGTGTGGGTGTTTGTGTGGCCGGAGGAGAATCTGTGTGCTGTGGAGTGTTTGTGACCCCTGTCGTGCTCTGTGGGTGCATAAACTAAAATGGCAAAATGTAAGTTGGCAATGGGCACAATACAAACTAAACTCAACAAATTATACCTCCTCACATCTAAAAGTCTGATGGAAGAGGTAATTATTCACCTGTCTCCTAAACGAGTATAATATTGAGGCTAGAGGTACCTCAGTGGTCAAGTTGTTCTGAAGTTCTGGAGCAGCCACTGAGAAAGCCCTACTATGGGCCCCTGCACTGCCAACCTCATCCCTCACTGGGGCCACCAGATAGGCCTCTTGAGTTGACCTGAAAGACCAGGCAGGTTGGTGTGGGAAAATATTAATGGCAGCTTGCCCCAAATCCCTGAGCAGACTCATATAGATGTTAAATAGGATGGGTGACAAGATCAAACCATGTGGTTTGATTTCTGATGGCATCCAAGGCTGAGGGTATGAGAGAAGCAAGACCTTCTTGAGATGTTAATGCTGTGAGCTGCTCCACTGTAGGCTCAGGTTGTATATATGTATAAATAAATCATATATATATATATCATAAAGACTGCACAGTCTCCACTGCCCTTTATTTCAAGGAAACTGAAGCCTGGAACCCCTTGAATATCACACCACTTGGCGACTGGGGTGCAACACTTATTCCATTCCATTCTATTCATTCTGCTTTTCAGCCCTCCAATATCTCATCGTTCAGCTTCTGAATCTATTGCGCTGGACTTTCTGGGATAGTTAATAATAATATTTATTATGTATAAAGTGCCTCAAGGACTGGGCGCTGTATTATAATTACATAAAAAAGGAACAAATCTTGCCTGCAGGTTTATAACCTAAAGAAAGTGGAAATGCCTCTGAAAAGCTACATATTTGGAAACATGAATATTTGCAAAAGAATCGCTTCGTGGGTGTACGATGTACAAATTTCAAGTATCAGTGACAAGGCATAGATATCATGTGTTGTTCTTGGAGATGCATTATATATTGTTTCTTTGTGCCTGTGTTCAACAACTTCAGCTTCTGTTTCATTGTTTTCTTGGTCTTTGCTCATCCATACCCACTAAACTAGCTCAGTAATTCTAGGGTGAGTGGCAATGTTGTATGAAAAGGTTGGATCTATGAAAGATGACACAATAACTGTTCCTTCCCCCAGAACCATTCACTATTCTCAAATCAGTTGCATTCCCTATTCCTCTCAATGAAGCTTGTGTCAGAGAATTATAGCAGCATGGTAGGTGATATTCCCTAATGCTGCGAAGCAGATTTGAGGGGGGTATAGGAGGTTGCGGGGGCTAGAGAAGGAGAAGGACTGTTGCACAAGTTGTTTTGCTGCTGGGCAGACACAATTGGATGTTATCCGCTGTGTGCATCCTTTTTTATCATTATTTTACACTATTAGAAATACAACCCAGCATTACCTCAATACAAAAACATCTACTGTTTCAAAATAATGACTGTGCCCATGACCATTATCGTTTATGATAAATGCAAAGCTCACTTAAAGCTATGGAAATGTTGTTACTGTTCTTCACAGTCTTTTGGCTGCCTTTTTAAGAGCCGTGCAGACTGCTTCGCAAGCTAGTTAAGCTGGAGGCATTAAATTCAACACTCTCCCAGATTTACTTGTTTATAAAGCTTTGTACAAAAAGGATAGACTTACAATCAGCATTCTTCATTGCAGTTAGCGGTGTGTGTGTGTGTGTGTGTGTGTGTGTGTGTGTTTATGTGTGTGTAATGTGCAAGTCACTATCCCAGCTGCTAAAGTCAATGAAATACCCAGGAGGGAACAATCACTTATATGATGATTACTAATTTTAAAAAGAAGAAAGGAAAATCCTATCAATGTATTAAGAGGTAGTTGGAGCAGAAAAAAAATTAAATGCAAGAAATTACTCAGTGTTTGTGGTTCATCCATTTCCAAACCAGCTAATGCAAAGACTTTAGACTGATAGGAATCATGACACGTGAACAACTCACATAGCATGTTACTGTTCTGAGAGAAATGAAAATGGATAAGAGGAGAACTTCAGAGCACAACACCTGACATTTTGTCACATATGCCAGACTTCCCCAAGCTGATGCCCTCCAAATGTTTTGTTCTACAACTCCCATCAGTGCCAGCCAGCTGGCTGAGAGTGATGGGAGTTGTGGTCCAAAATGTCTGAAGGACCCCAAGTTCAGGAGGACTGAGGAAGATCCTATTTGTGGCCATTTCTGGAAGATAACTAATGTGGTCCACTTTCTGAGACAATAAAATTACATCACTATGAGATGAGTGTGACTACATTTAATTATTCTCTCTAATCAATGAAGTAAAGAGTTTTGTTGTGCCATAACAGCTCTGCTAATTGCTAGCTTTACCTAAACCTATACTGCCTACTGACCCAACCCTGTTTCACCTTATATCAGCTGCTTATTGGTCAGTCCCTTGCATTCTCCATCCATCTTCTTTCTGACCTGTCCAATGGACTAGTGCAGGCATCCTCAACCTTCGGCCCTCCATATGTTTTGGACTACAATTCCCATCATCCCTGACCACTGGTCCTGTTAGCTAGGGATCATGGGAGTTATAGGCCAAAACATCTGGAGGGCTGCAGGTTGGGGATGCTTGGACTAGTGAATGAATGAAAGCATTTTTATCCCACCATGCAATTTTTCTAAGAAGTTCAAGGCAGCTCCCATCAATCAAAACAGCATAAATAAATAAAACACTAGGAGCAATCAATTAAAACATATTACAAGCTACAGAAAAGAGGAAAGAGAGAAAATACCTCTACTGGCAGCATAAATCCACCCAACATTAAAAACCTGAGCAAACAGAAAATTCTTACTCCCGGGATGCTTAAAGCCAGGAAAACTTTGTGACAGGCAAGTGGCCTTTGGAAGAACACCTATTTTATTTATTTAGAAAATTTATAGACCGTTTAATCAGAAAACTCCCTTAGCAGTGTACACTCCAAGATTCAGACACCATGACAGAAATGGCTGTTTTCCTGGTTGCCACCCTCCCAACTTTTGATGGCGGGCATACTTGGAGAAGGACCTCAGCTGATGATCCCAACAGATGGGCAAGATCATGTTTGACTTTGAGTGTCCAAGTTCCAAGCCACATAAAGCTTTCAAGGTTGAAGCCAACACCTTGAATTGTGCTTGCAAATGGATGGGAAGCCAGTGATTGAAAACATTTTCTGGACTTCCACTGCTACGCACTGAGCTCACCAAATGCATGTTGAGTGGCAGTAGTTGATGTGCCCTTCAGAAGTTGACTAACTTTGGATTTATTACAAATTCCGTTCTCGTTCAGTAAACAAGTTGCCCTCAGTAGCTGCCGCTCTGTGGTACAGACTCCGAGATTCTAAGAAGCCTCCACTTAAGTTTCTTGTTATTTCAATTCCTCTGTGGATCACCAGCAAAGGGGAAAGTCTTAATTCAAAGATGGCAAGAGATGCCGAAAAGACGAGCAGAAACACCCAAAAGACAATGTGTGTGTGTGTGTGTGTGTGTGTGTGTGTGAGAGAGAGAGAGAGAGAGAGAGAGAGAGAGAGAGAGAGAATGAACAGCAGCCAAATAAATTAAAAGGAATGGGAATGGCCTCTAGAGAGCTCCCCTCCACCCGGCTGTCCGCTCAGCTGAGAGATATTCAACATCACCCTAGTCTGTTAGTTACTGAATATTTTATACTCTGGCTACAAACGCTCCATTTGTATTCTGTTTCTCTCTTTCGTCATATCTATTATAAACGAGCAGTGTCTGGGAACTCTCCCAGGGAAGATTTGCCTGGATGGCTATGGATATGTTATAGTCAAATTGTGGAGAGTAAACTAGCTTTTTGAGTCGTGCAGCAAAGAATGGGAAAGGAAAAAAGATAATAAGCGGGTTATTAAAAAATAAATACATGTCAAATTGTATGTAGTTTCATTCCACAGTGTAATAAGACTCATCCACACTGTATTAGTGGTGTGTGTGTGTGTGTGTGTGTGTGTGTGTGTGAGAGAGAGAGAGAGAGAGAGAGAGAGAGAGAGAGAGAGAGAGAGAACACATCATGGCCTGCCTGATACACTAGCCATGGCATACAACTGTAAATGAATACAAGGCATTTGGGTTGTGGGTCCATATAACTCTGCTTATGATGAGCCTGCAATGGTGGTGTGTGTGGTAACATACCACACAACATTTAAGTCGCTAATGAAATGTGGGACTTGCTCATCTAAAAGCCACAGCTTGATCCACAGTAGCAAGATCCACGAGGATACTTACGTTAATATGAAATTCAACTCTTTCAGGTGGCAACTTCATCCTGTCCACATTACCTGCCATCACTAGAGTTCCATTGAACAGGCTGAAGCAAAAGGATCTCTCGGAAGCCCCAGGAGGCTCTATGCAGCGTGACTTCTCTCTATGATCATATCATGGAGCTTTTAGCCAGTGATTTTCCTTGGGTTAATTTGGATGGGATGTTTTTCCTCCCCAGAAAAAATACATCCCCATAAAACACAGTATGATAGGGTGCACAATCTATGTGAATCTATGTGGACCTTGCTTCTGTAAGCAGAAGCAAGCAGGACACTAGTTTCCTACTCATAGCTCTTCCCTGCAACAGTCATGGCACATTCTGACAGGTAGCATCAAGCAGGGATGTGATGCAGGTGATAAGAGGGGAATCTGAACAGGCCAATGTATGCTTTGGTTCAAAACATGAGACAAAACTGGCCCCATCACTGTAAATAAATTTTGCAGCGAGGCTTTCTGTGATGTGCAGGACTTCTGCATCAGCAGCACACTGAAGAATCCTCATGGTAGTATATAATGCATCTCTGTATGCCTCTCTCCCTCCCCATATGTGTGTAGGGACATGTAAGAGGGAGATTGAGATGCTTCTGTATCTGGAACAGAGTCAAAGAATGAATGAACTGCCTGGTATTGCCTGACCATTCCTTTTTTATGAAATATTCCCTGCTATGTTACATGTCTTTCCAGTGCTCCAGTCAGGTCACCTGAGCTGTTTTCTGAAGCTGAATGTTCAGGACAGAAAAAAACAAGTACTTCTTCACAGCACATAGTTAAACCATGGAATTTGTTCTCACAAGATGTAGTGATGACCACCTACTTGGAGGACTTTATTAAAAGAGGATTAGACCAATTCATAGAGGATAAGGCTCCCTGTGGCTAGTAGCCAATATGGCTATGCTCTACCTCTACTGATGGAAAAAGTACACCTCTGAATGCCAGCTGCTGGGACTCATACATGAGGAGAGTGTTGTTGTGCTCAGGTCGTGCTTGCTGACTTCCCATCTAATCCAGCAGGGCCTTTCTGGTCCAGCTTTCCCTTTACATATGGTCCAGCCAAACCCACATTTCAATATACAGTTGGACGAAAATACACAGGGCCATCAGCTTTGTCCCTTTGTTATGTAGAAATTAAATATTTGAGTGACAGAAGGATTGGTGAAGTAGGAAACACATTTGAAAGCATCACACTTCTCTGCCTGTTTGTTTGTGTGATCGCAACGCTATCCTGGCAATTTAAGGAAGAGTTGGCTATTTTTAATTTAAACTGATAGGCTGCTAGTTGTCAGGATGACTAGCTGATTCCTTTAAGAATGAATGAGGAGGATATTTTTTGAATGGAAAACCTGCTGGCAGAGTGGGGTCTGAGACTGCATAAGCAAGAAGCAAATTTGCAGGAAGCAATAGAGGGAAGCTGTGAGTTTTTAAGGAGGACTGTGAGTTGAAGACTGTGGTGGGTTCACACTGTTGCTTTGGGAACCTGAGGCATGATGAGCAGTAGTGCTGTCTGCTTCAGGAGTCTGCTTGCTTCCAAAATGCTCTGCTTCTGTATTTGTAAATATATTTTTCAAAGAGACCATAAAGAGCAATACAAGGAAACAGACCCTGTAAGAGATGTATCTCAGTAACCTCCTGCTGCACAGGAAAGTGAAATGAGATGACCAAGCACCTTCTTGTTAACACCACATGTGTTCTAAGCTAAATGTGCTGACTGATTCACACAGCGTGTGTTACTATACTAGTTAAATCCAACGAAGTCTCGTTCTCAAATAATTCTTGCCTTTACTATATGAGGCTGCCCTATCACTTTCCTTTGGGAGTGTTAACAAGGAAATGAACAAGTAGTTTGAAGCTAGGGAACAAAAGCTATCAGTGCCAGTGCCAGATACCCAGGGCTGTACTGGTACATTGCCTTGTCCTCCTTCCAAGGAAGTTTGCAGAATTCATCCACTGGAAACTCCTTTTGACCCTTCCAGTTTCAAGTACAGTACCCCTTAAAAGCTCCCTTAGCAAGTGTGATTTCTTGATGGGAGAATCACTGATGATGAACAGTGAGAATCTCTAGGCAGTGGTAATCAGCAACAACACACTAAATGAGTGCTAGAAAATGCTACCTTTGAACATGTGTCAGTCAGATGCCTGAGGGAAAGAAAGAATAAGGACAGAGCTTAATAATGACCATCCCTCCCACCTACAACACAGAACCATATTTATTGGCGTAAGATAATATAAAAAATATTATCTCTTACTATACCATAAGAAGAGTTAGCATGAATCATGTTTATCTCATGATAATTGAAGCCATTACTTGAGCAAGTGAAACTGCTATCACAAATCTATCTCTTATCACCTCAGGCAATTATCGAACAAGAGACAAGCTGAGAAGTGATCAAGGCAAGCTATCACATGTTTGTGCCATCTCACTCAGTTCATGGGGCATCCTGGCTTATTAGGAACATCCTGGCTTTGGTCCAGATACACTCACAAAATAAATGGAAGCAAAAATGATTAGAAACAGAAATGATGAATGCCATAGCACAACACAAAACAGAGAGAGAGAGAGAGAGAGAGAGAGAGAGAGAGAGAGAGAGAGAAGAAAGGAATGAAGGATCGAAGGAAATGAATTTAGATATTAGGATTGACCCAATTGACCCAATACTGCCAGTTGTGTTACAAGCTTAATTTTTAACGGGCTGATAAAAATCTCTCAATTTTCTTCATCTCTGACTGTACACTGTGTCTGGTTTCTAAATAATTCAAAATATATTTATGCTTCCCTTAGTGCACACCCTGGGAAACTCAAAACAACATTAAAGTAAAGCCAAAAGAATGCAGTCACCTTGCACGAAAACAGACTCTCGGTATTGCTACATGGAAGCAGAAAATAGAGAAATCTACCTAAAATCACAATGGAGAATCAAGACATTGTAAAGGGGGGCATGATGATGGCGAACGTGGAAGAGGAGAAAAGGTGGATTTTGTGGGGTCAGAGGCGGTTCCACTGGGTTTCTTAGTAGTTGAAGTCAAAGCTAAACAGACTGCCAGCCCCAAACTGTCCCCAGCAGTGTCCATGCCATAATAATTTCAACGTTCAACACCTCTGAGAAATCTCTGAACCATTGATGGCAGCAGTGGTGGCAAATGGCATACTACCTTAATGGTTTCTTATGATATTCTCTTATGTGACGTCACAACTCTGATAAGAAATGTAGAAACAGCTCTCTTTTTCTGCAGCATTGCATATTAGCCAATCTTTTCCAGTACAAGAAATACTATACATAAAAATCCCTTCCACAATGGCTGGAGGAACTGTTTGCTCAATGGATAGTTTAAGGATTGGCCAAGGAAAAGCCAAAATTAGCCAGATGTGAACAGGATGGTAGCCATACACAATACAAAGCCCTGGTTCAAACCTTTATCAAACAAACCTAGAAGACAACCATGATATCATGTAAAGTCAGAGTAACACAAACATCTGTCTCTGACGCTGGACAGAATGAGCCACCTATCAACCGGGCAGACATGGGTGGTCAGGTTAGTCACCAAAACATCAACTATGTAACTTCAGTAATGAGAACAATTATCATATTGACATGGGAACCTGACTTATCCAGTCAGATCACAGGTACCTCTGGTTCTGAATAGTCTGCAGCAGGGGTCGTTAACTTGTGGACCTCCAGAGGTTGTTGGGATCCATCTCCCCTAAGTCCCTTCCAGCATGGCCAAAGGTCAGGGATGTTGAGAGTTACAGTCCAGGAGCACCTGGAGGGACACACATTAGCCACCCCTGGTGTGCGCTGACTGGCACCAGTTCTCTGGGATTTCAGATGTGGTCTCCCCCAGCTGTAACAGGAGATGTTGGGGATTAAACCTGGGCCTTTTTGCATTTAAAGCAAGTGTTCTGCAGCTGAGCCATGGCTCCATCACTAGAGGCATGCACAGCTTGCTGGAAAGCAGCTTACACTGAAATAATTACTTATCTAGAGCAGGTGTGGGGAAACCGTTGGTCCTTCCGATGTTGCCAGACTACAGCTCCAATCATCCCTGGTCATTGCCCACACCTGCTAGGGCAGATGGGAGTTGTAGTTGAGTCACACCTGGAAGGCCAAAAATCCCCCACATCTGATTTAGAGAGCTTACTGGACCCTGCATCTGAGGACAATTCTCATCTCTTCCCTGTGAGAGGAGAACCAGCGCTTAATGAAATTTCATGTGCTCAGACAGAGGAAAATGTTAATTAACTCACTTTAGCGGCCCCGTTTACCAACAGGCAGACATACTCCTCCTGACTGGGTTCCGATTTCTCAGTCAGGCTCCAGTCCAGCAGGTGATTAATAACTTAGTGGGCTTTCAGAAAGACTGCATTTATTATTCAAATTAATGAAATTATAATCAAGAGGTGACAAATTAGCAATTGCTCCTTGACTGAATGTGGAAACTCATTAGGCACTTCTGTGGCATACGCCAAGTGCTACAGCTTCATCTTGGTGGCTGGAGACAGGAGGTGAAACAAGAGAAAGAGAAACAGCAGGCGGGAGGCTGCCCTTCAAAATGACTTTGCCCCATAAAACCAATTGCTTTTTTCACATTATTTTTGCCATTTTCCTGCGTCTCTTATTTACCCTCCTTAAATTAAAATAGCAACCAGGGAGTCCCTACTGATGCAACAACTGCCCTTTCTTAAACATTCCGTCTAAGCTCTTTCCAAACCACACCCCACAGTTATTTTCATAAATCAGTTTCTACCTACATCATATTCTAAAGTTTCAATAAAAGAGGTAGCAATGAAAAAGGATTCCCTGTACTATCTTAAGGAAAGACCATAAATAAATAAATATGTGTGCAAGATTAGAGGATAACAGGAATTAATTTCATCAAAATCACGGCTCCGGTGCAGAAAACAACAGCTGTCACAATCTTGGCAAACATGACTTCTCCCTTTAAAAAACTCAAATCATAATCAGTTTTCTAGCACTAGTGATGCAGATACATGCCTGGAAATGTGAAGGATGTTCTTGCAAAACAGGTGTGGGGAACCTCTGGCCCTTCAGACTTTCTGAACTACAGCTTGCATCCGTCTCGGGAGGCTTGGCCAATGTTCAGAGATGATGAGAGTTGTAGCCCAGCAACACCTGGGGGCCAAAGATTCCCCACACCTGTTCTAAATGCTTAGAAACGAGGAGTGATCTGCACAGCTGGCTGCCCATGTTCCATATTGTGGTGTCACAGGGAATGGTTACCTGCCTTCCCAGAACACTTTACCCAATCTCAACTGTGCACTACAGCATAAAACTAGGAAAGGGTGTGTCAGGGTGAGGGGCGTAGACATATCCTAGGAGAGAGGCTGAGCTCCAACTCTGCTTTCCAAACAGCAAAATGAAAAGTGTTATTTGCCAAAACCGAACTTCAGTGCCAGGAAGCAAGAGCCATTAAGCACCAGCAGAAACCAGGTCTGGCATACCTTAGAGGAGGATTGTTTCCCCATAATATTCAGTAAGCCCTTCTTCTCAAAGCATCCTTTCCCCCATCCTAGCCAAGAAGATCACTCACCAATGTGCTTCCCATACATGTGATAATAGAAGGAGACACAGAATCTGGCAGTCATGTTGTACATGGGGCTGATCAGCCTAGCCTTGTCGTTCTTCACCCGGGGTGCAGATGCCTCGATGAACATGTAGTAGCCTGAAGAGCAAGGAAACAAAGGTGGTGGGGAATGCAATGCATCATCACACCTCTCTCCAGGCCAACAAGGTAAGGAAAAGTATGCTCAAAAGGATTTAGAAAGGAAAACCAGCTACCTTTGGGGAGCTGAGTGAGAGCCAGCCACATACTCTCCACCAATACTTCCCCACCAATGTGCAATGGCAAAAGACACTTCACTGTTGGATGCAGCCTAGATAGCACTCTCTATTCACTCTGGGCAACAGCAAGGCCCCAAAGACTGGGTGAGTGTAAGAGGCTACAGGAGGCCAGCAGCTGTCCAGCTAAGAATCTTCTCATGGCCACAGTCCCTCCTGCTTTCTAGCCTGCTTGTGGTGGCCTTCTTGGTGCCCTTGTTCCCACCTTTGATTTTCTCTATCTTATTGTACACAGGTAGCCAGAGATGGGATGCTTACAGCAGCCCCAAACAGAATGTGCGCAGGATGGGAGATGGCCTCTGAGGTGGCAGGTTTAAAAGGTGGCTTGACTCAACCCATCTCCTCCAAATGATAATTGAGTGACACTGTTTTTAACATTGTAATCTCTTCTCAGGGGTGACATGGATTGCGTCCCAGAAGTACCTGGCCCCAGGAGTTGGAGATTTCAGTGGACTCCTGCTGCAGAAACCAGCCTGAACACTTCTGAGTGTTTAAACATGTCTCCCTCTCCACTTGCTTTTCTCCTCTGTGACTTCAAAGCAACTATCAATGGAACAAGGACATTTGGCAGCAGGCAATTAGCCAGTAACAAGGACTAATGCTCTCCTGATTCCCCTAAACAAAGCTGTGGGAGTTTTAATTGGGTATTTAATGCGAATAAGAAACATGCAAATTAACTGCCTGCTCCCCATGCCCAATGCAGAGCAGATGTGTGTGTGTGTGTAGAAAACCAATCTATTTTGTCCTCAGGTTCCAAGGCGGAGTATGATACTGAGAGCTAAATCTGTCTTGTAGAGGACTTGGCAAAAGCTAGAGGCAACAATCCTTTCTATATTCTACAAAATTCCCAGAACAGTTCTTGTCACGTAGAGACCTCTGCTATGTGAGAATCTGAGGGTGCCAGTCGGGGGGGGGGGGATGGACTAGAGGGAGGGGTGAACAAAGGATTGCATTGTAGGGTGTTAGGACTTAACAGATGCTGCAATGTTTCTAGCTCCCAGCATGAAAATGAGAGGAAGAAGTACTTAGATACGTGAGAGATGAAAACCTGGACAGGATTATTTCTGAGGAAGTAAATAAAAAGGGAGTGGAAGAAAATATAGACTGCTGATGGCTAGAGCCCCCTCCCTCTTTCCTAGTTCAGCACGGAATGGTAAATATACAAGGGACTTTAAGGTTTCCACACTCTCTCCCCACTAGAAATCTCATTGAGAAGGAGCCAGGATTGGGGGAGTGGATGGGATACAACTTTGCAAAGGAAGCTGGAAGTTCCATTACCTTCTGGTGTCCCACTGAAATCCATGGTTGGGCCTGTGTTGGCAGAGCGCTTGGGGTCGTGGGTCAGACCACTCTGACGAATCCAGTCAAAGTTGTCAGTTGTGTCTTGTGTATATCCACAGATCTTCTCATCCTCAAAGTGACAGGTGTTCCCTGTAGTAGTAACAACAACAACAACAACTTTATTATTATATACCTCACCCATCTGGCTGGGTTTCCCTAGCCACTCTGGGCAGCTCACAGCATATATCAGAACATACTAAAACATTAAACATAAAAAAACTTCCCAATACAGGACTGCCTTCAGATGTCTTCTAAAAATCAGACAGTTGTTTATCTCCTTGACTTCTGAAGGGAGGGTATTCCACAGGGAAGGCATCACTACCAAAAAGACCCTTCAGTGGACCTTCTGAAGGAAGGGAGGTTAACCAGAATGCCATATGCTAAAATATGAAAAAAGCAAGCAAACAAACATATAGAGCCCCTGCCTTGTAATAGTTATGGTTCTGCAGTGACGTGATAATAAAGCACAAACAGCATATTCATCACAAGGACGAATGCCTCGCAAGACGAAAAACGCGCAAGACGAAAGAGTTTTCCGTTTTTTGAGTCGTTCCGCAAGACGAATTTCCCTATGGGCTTGCTTCGCAAGACGAAACGTCTTGCGAGTTCTTGCGAGTTTGTTTCCTTTTTCTTAAAGCCGCTAATAGCCGCTAAGCCGCTAATAGCCGTGCTTCGCAAGACGAAAAAACCGCAAGACGAAGAGACTCGCGGAATGGATTAATTTCGTCTTGCGAGGCACCACTGTAAGAAATGCCCTGCTGGCTCAGACCAAAGGCCCACACAGTCTAGTGTTCTCTTTCTCAGTGTGGCCAACCTGTTGCCTCTTGTGAAGTCTGCAGGTAGGGCATGAGCACAATAGCCTTCTCATGCTCATGTCCCAGAGCAACAGGTATTTGGACTTCTGATCCTGGAGATGATATGCACCCATCCACGTAACCTGACCTGACCTTCCACAAGATAGTGACCAGGAAGAACGTACACAAATGAACTGAATGATCCCTTCTTTCCGTTTAAATCAATGGGTAAATGTGGGAGAGAGTAAAATCTCTATACCAACAAGAAACTCCCTGCTTGTGTACAGATGTGCTGATAGAACACTTTGTGATCACATTCGTATGACTGATGTATCCAATTAAAGCAGGTAACATTTGTGTTTCAGAAATGCTTTTTGACATTTCCCCAGATGACTACAGACAACCCCCCCCTCCCGCCCACCCAACATCCCTTGCTCTCTGTGATGAAGCAATCTGTATATGGCATAATAATAACAATAATAATAATAATAATAATAATAATAATAATAATAATAATAATATTTCATCATTTTAAGGATCGGAGAACTAGAGTCCAAGTGGACCCCAAAGGGGGTTTATTCTTTGGTTTGCCAACAGTGAAGCTATGGATACACTCAGCGCATTGAAATATAGAAGTGCCAGAGCTTGATACCAAATGGGTACATGTGTTCACATGGGGCTCCAACCCACAACCCTGAGATTAAGAGTCCACTGACTGAGCTATCTCAGAATACATGGCTAAAAATATTGGAGGTGACCATCCTTGGTCTGGCTTTTCAGTGCTTCAGGCACACATACAATTCAAATCCTGGCTCTTCCAGTTTTCTTTGGACTCCATAACGCCAGGTTAAACATGTGCATGTGTGAAAGCCTTCATGGAAAACATATACGTTTCCAGCTTTCTCCTTTCTCTCTCTTTTGGGTACTTCAGCCACATAGTGTTGAAGGGTACAGGCCAGATTCCACATTAGGGTTTCCAAAGTAGGATGTGTGCCTAGCATATTTTTTTTAAAAAAAAGTCTATAGATTTTGTATGAGGAGTCTAGCCTGTGCCCACCCAGAGATGCTCTGTACCTGAAGGAATGGTTTGTAGCAGCTCTGGGCTGAAAGGTTGCCCCTGGTGAAGCTCTGCCGACTGCTGAAGCACGGAGGGCCCCATGGAAACTCGGCTAGAGAGCTCCTGCAAGTGAACACAGCCAAAGGGAGCTTGGCTGGCCACTTAACTGCTAATTAACCCTGACTAAGTGCTCTCTACTCGGTCCATTCATTTCTAATTAGCATCCTAATCCAAATTAGCCACCGTTTGTAATACTGAGTGCCGGGGACTGCCCAGCATCTGGAGCTAGAGGAGAAAAGGAGGCAGGAGATCTGAGACTCTGGGATTCGCAATAACAGTCTCTGTGGTTTATTTGATCTGTTCTGTGTCCAGATCTGAAAGGCAGGAGCTGAGGCGCGACGGCAGCTGCTTAGCAGCTCTTCCAAGGCGTTATGTGAATGAGATGGCTGAGCTCCAGTTCTAGCAGTGCCGATCAAGTCACACATGGGAGTCCTGCAGCATAGAAAAGGCTGTTGCACAAGGCTTGGTCATTTCAGCAAGCTACTTAACTCTGGCCAGAGGTTGTTGCACTTGGCTTCCAGATCTAAGCCACAATTCTAGCAAACTCAAAAGAAACCCCTATAATCATAGAGTACCATGCCTTTGAAGGCCATCTAATTCAAACAACTTACACTCTGCCCATCTCCAGCAAGCTAGCACTCAATGCAAATTAATTCCCTGTCCTCCACACCAGTTTCACAGATTTCAATTCAAATTAAAGCAAATTAAAACAAATAGGAAAGTTGAGGTTAATGCAGAGCAGAACTGAAGCGACCTATCTCCAGTCAAATTTTTGAATATATTATCATTGGAGAACCTTTGACAAGGCATGATGACCTCATTTGACCACACCACACATTAAGCCACCCTCAGTACGGACCAGAGACTGCATGGGCAAAACAGTGCTCTTAGCACTGGACCAGGAACCTTGGACACAGCACCGAACAGATGGTGAACCATGCAAGCAAAGGGACCACCAATATCAAGGGACCAAATCTTCTTTATGATTTGGAAAGGGAAGAAGTTCTAATTTGGTCCCACTCTTCTCAAACAAGTTGCCAGAACTGTTCAAAGCTGATAGTTCCCACTGTCTGTTGCTTGGCTAGAGGAGCAGAGACACATCCCAACAGCCCATTGTTGTATCTTTGAACTGAGCATTTATGCACTTCATACAGCCAGCTGTTTCATTGTGATCTGCATCTTAGGGCAGAGGTCTGCTGTGTATCTTCAGAGGATGACATTAAACAAAGTTATTGGGCTAGCTGAAGGATTAGTACTAGCACAACAGGTTTTTCTCTTGCGGGACCAGTGAGTCCGGGTCATTGGGGGATGGAGTGCGCAAAGGAGTACTAAGGACAAGACAAAATAGCTTGGGGATCAAATGGCCATGACTTTATCGATTACAGATGTCAGTAGGTTCTGGCATAGGCATTGGGTGTGTATCCTGAATCACCCAGCTCATGTGCTGGGTGATTATTCCTTCAGGGTTGATCCTGGGTTTTAGGATCATCCTATGGTGTGAATCAATTCCAGGAAATTTTGCCATCTTAGGGTGTTATATAGCCCATTAGCCCCTGTTTCGGCATTTGTACAAAATACGTCCCCCTGGACCTCTTGGACAGGGAATCCTGAAAATCTCACCGATGTACTGGAGGTGCTATTATGAGCCACCACATCTGCCAGACTAAGGAACCAACCCAATGCTTACTGTGCTGCTGAGTGTGAGCCTTTATTGGTCAGAGAGGAGAATGTTGCATTGCACAAGGAGAAATCCTTGCACTGATGGAACATTCATCTTAGCACTGTGTTGCACTCAACCCATCATCTTTGCTTTACAGCACATGGTCTTGAATTAGCCGAACTGCAAGAAAGAAGACGGGTGCAATTTACAAATCCCTTCACTTGAACCTTCTGGGCCATAACATAGCATCTGTTTAGCAACACACAGGAACAACTCATTAAAATTGCGGAAGGGGAAAATTAAGGAGGCAGAATGTAATCAACAGGACTGGAATATGGTCAGGTTATTAGCGCAGGGCATTCTGAATCCATTTACTAGTTGAAAGAAAGATAAATAAGTGAATTCTGGGAACTTTGTTAGGGATCCTAACAGTCAAACAGGGAGTAATTTCTGAGAATTAGATTTTGTTTTGTTCTGGTCAGGCTTGGGGATGTATAATCTCAAGGGGCCTGTGAAATAAGTGTTCTCCCCACTACCCTGTCTCAGTCTCTTTGGGTAGATGATACCCAATGCCTAGCTCTTTACTCACTCCACGTACTTGCCCTAACAACATTAAGCATGAACATCGTATTAACCAAAGAGAAAATGGATGAAGAAATAATTACATTAAGCGATTCTCTGAGCCTGTAAATTAATCAACATTATGTACCCCTTGATCAGGCTGCCATGGACATTAATCATATAATCTTTGCCTTTCATTCAAGAGTGCGAGACATCCACACCTAAGATTTTATGTAGGCAACCATGTGTAATGGTTCTTTCACTCTAATAAGCCCACCTCCCAAATTCGCCAGGAAGAGCAGTTGTGGAATTCAGTGTGGGAGGAGAAAGAGACAGCTGATAGGTAGGGCATTCAGCTGACTGCTAAAAGGCTCACATGCTAGCTGAAGATGGCACATATCATTCATGGCTTCCTTTTGCTTTTAAAACAGACACAAGAGAAATGAGCCCACTTCATGGCACCAGAATGGCCAAAGAGCACTGGGTTGATATATAGCTGCCTCCACATAGGGCTCTTGCCAGTTTGGGTGTACTAACAGATTGAGAGGCCTTGTGTCTTAATCTTAGGGAGGCTCAGCTCCAAATACACTGAACGGGGGGGGGGGGGAACCTGTGCATGTGCGCGCGCACGCGCACACGCACACACACACACACACACATATGTACACATATATGCATTCAATTTGGGGGCAGGATTTTAACTAGAATTCCTCCCCTCCTCCCTCCTCTGAAATTAGCAGTCTCCTGAGGCTGTTTTTGGTAAATGTGGAGAATGGGAAAAGAAAAGCAATGTGGGTGGTCAGCTAGGGCTTTAAAATGCACCTCCTGGGAAGGAGGGAAGGAGGGATTTTCTCCTGGGAAGTCTGATTTTACATGTGGACATTTTAAATACACTGAAACGGGGCAGCTTGTTTGAAAAAGAACATCACCAAAGCAGCACGAGGGACTCTGGGATATTCCAGAGTATGATCTCAGTGCTGGCTTGCTTATTTACCGTATTTTTCGCTCTATAACACGCAGATTTTTTCTCCTAAAAAGGAAGGGGAAATGTCTGTGCGTGTTATGCAGCGAATGTGTGGTCCCTGGAGCCGAAAAATAAGGCAAAAATCAAACCGCGCTTCAGGGAGAAGGGAGCTCCGTGAGAGAGAAAGCTGTTGTTTTCCTGCATTCTGCCTCAGGGTCTTACTGCCCACCCTGCTCTGTTTCGTTGCTGTGTTTGCTCAAACGGAACAAAGAGCAGGGAAAGCCCCTCCCCTCCAGGCAAGTAGAGAGGAAAGCAGAGCGTCGCTCTATCCTGTCCCTGCTCCGGAGGGAACAATGTTTGTGAAGGGAAGAGAGATTACAGGTTCGGCTTAAAATTCTGATTTGACTTCCTGCTTTTTGTTTTTGGAGACACACAGCATTCAAATATGCTTTCTTCCATTTAAAAGGATGAAATCCTTAAACAGTGGCTGGCTTGTGTGGGTGGGTGGGGGGAAACTTTTGCCTTCCTTTCCTCACGTTATAGCCCTCTCCTGCATTCTTAGCCTTCTGTGTTTTTCCTTCCCTCCCCACTTAAAATGTTGTTACAAAGCATGGATCCACATGGATCCTCAGGATCTTTGCATTGGGTCACCCCAAATTCACCATCAGAGCACACAGCATGTCCATGGCTACAGCCTGCCCCCCCCAAAATCACACACCCATTGTTGCCTGGGGCTGCAATGGTGCAAAAACGTGGTTACAAAGCATGGATCCACATGGATCCTCAGGATCTTTGCATTGGGTCAGCCAAAATTCACCATCAGAGCACATAGCATGTCCATGGCTACAGCCTGTCCCCCCCAAAAAAAATCACGCACCCACTGTTGCCTGGGGCTGCAATGGTGCAAAAACGTGGTTACAAAGCATGGATCCACAGGGATTCTCAGGATTTTTGCATTGGGTCACCCCAAATTCACCATCAGATCACATGTCTGTGGCCACAGCATGAAGCACAAAAATGATACATCCACTGTTTCATTCAGAATATTTTTTCCCTTGTTTTCCTCCTCTAAAAACGATGTGCGTGTTATGGTCAGGTGCGTGTTATAGAGCGAAAAATACGGTATTTATTATTAAATAATATTATAAATGGGGATGCGGGTGGCACTGTGGGTAAAACCTCAGCGCCCAGGACTTGCCGATCACATGGTTGGCAGTTCGAATCCCCGCGGCGGGGTGCGCTCCCGTTGCTCGGTCCCAGCGCCTGCCAACCTAGCAGTTCGAAAGCACCCCCGGGTGCAAGTAGATAAATAGGGACCGATTACTGGCGGGAAGGTAAACGGCGTTTCCGTGTGCTGCGCTGGCCACGTGACCCGGAAGTGTCTGCGGACAGCGCTGGCTCCCGGCCTCTAGAGTGAGATGAGCGCACAACCCTAGAGTCTGTCAAGACTGGCCCGTACGGGCAGGGGTACCTTTACCTTCACCTAATATTATAAATAATAGCCAGATAGGCTTTCAGGACAGTTTCACAACAATAAAATCAATGTGATATACAAAAATCACGGTGCACATGGTACATCACGGCTATGCACAATGTCTGGTTGGGAGGCTGGCTGCCGGCTCCATGTATGCTGCCCTGAGCTCATCACAGGATACAAATGTAACAGATACATAACTAATTGTGAGGGGCATCTCACATTTGGCAAGAATCGTCTCTGCTTTGCAAGCGTGGTGTGGCTGAAATGTGTGAATAGACGAGCCTTTGCCAAGTCAATTAAGAAAAGAAAAGCTGTTGCAGACGCTCAAAGATACAAAATATTCCTCATAATGAAAGAGGTTAGGTATGTGTTTTCAAGCTGCTGGTTTCTTGGGGTTGGCATGTGTTTTCTTAACAGAGGATAGTCCTCTTATTTGAAGGACTGCCTAGTCCAAGTTCAGCTTAAAGATAAAGAACTGCAAGAAGGGAAGATCTTGAAGATACCCATTGATGGTGAGCACCTGGAGAGCAGACTGAGCACACACACCTGTCTCCAGTGGCCACCAGTGATTTCCCTTACTCTAGTAAGATGCACCGTTGAGGCAATTATTTCCAAATCATATCCATACATATGCATGCTTTTTTGATGACACGTTTCCTTTTCGTGTGTGAAGATACTCAAGCAGCCACCTTAAGGTTTCTAGATAAATACATGGTAATGAATACCAAACATATTACATAGTAAAATAAACTGAAAGTAAAATGCAACTTACTAAACTGATCTGTGGGGTCCCCCAAAAAATCTTTTCGCAGCATGATGGAGAGTCTACAATCAAGCTGCCAATAGCTCTTGCACCTCACAACCTAAACTCTGGAAATCAAGGAATCCAAGGCAGGACCTTCTGTGCTGGGCTCAGCAGTCACAGAGGGCTCAATGGCATAAGGCAGCTTGCAAGATATGCAGGATCCAATCATGCTGAGGTTTACAGGAAAATTGGACCAAACAAACCCACCTGCTTTTGCAGGACCCCTTGCTCAGTAACTTAAGAGGATGCAAAATTCAAAAGCTGCACCATATTCCCAGTTCTTTATACAGTCCTGGTTTACTTTTTTCTGAATAAAGAAGTACTAACTTTATCTATATGGCACAATTCTATGGCTAAACTCAGCACAGCTTCCTGCAACTGTCCTAAATAATCTTCTTCTGTTAGCATCACACTGTTCATCTTGCACACCTGGGATCTGATATTTTGAAGATAATGTGAGCTTATTATAGTTCAACAAAAGTCAATATGAACATTAAGAATAGAGTCTCTAACATTAAGTACCTGGGCCAAATCTTGAGAAACTTGGCCTCTAGCTCAGGTGGCCTCAATGGATGATAAGTCAATGTCTATTATTCTTCATATCTATTACAACGGCTAACAAAAGTAAATGCCACACTTCTGAATATTCCATCTTGGCTACAGCAACCTTTGATCCACATCAGAACAACAGGGGAAGGTGGTCGGCAAAACATTTTGCTTTAGGGCTTCAATAGCTCTTTTTTTGTTAGTCGCTGTAATAAATATAATCGCATTGTTCTAGCATCCAAAGCAAATTTGTCCAAAGTGCTGTTTGACAATTTCGTCCCTTGCCTCTTTTTCTCTCTCAAGTTGCTTAAATTGTGAGCCTGAAGGCAATGACCTGGTTTGTTTATTTGTGCACAGTGCCTAGCATGTATTAGGGACTTTATTAATATTAAATGTTAATGGTGAAGGTGATGAAAACGGAGCCTCCAAAATCCCGTGAATCTAAAATTATTTGCCCTGTATACTGTCTCTGTGCATGGTAAGCAACTATAGATGGCTATATGGGTTATGAAATTCCTTAAAGGATTTGCTTCTAGATTTCATCAATATGCAGGTAGTGTTAGGATATTTCCGTTCCACCTTAAAAGGGAGCAGGATGTTTGTGTCACAGCCTGTGTATTTCCTGTTCACAGGATGTTTATGTTTTGCTATTGCTTTCGTTTCTCTCTCTGTCGGAGACACTGACGCAGAACAGTCATGTCTTTCTTTGTTCTGATCAACGCTGAATAAAGCCTGTAAATAATACTCTCCTGAGTGCGACTTTTGGCTGTGCATTATCTGCTGATAGAGTGTGCACGAGCCCTGGAATGTGGCAAGGTATTTCCAGGGAACTCGTGTTGCTAATTGCTGAAACTGCGTGACTACGGGAGATCGATGATGGACGTCCGGCACACGGCTTGGGGCCATGATGGACTTTATCTCCCTGGCAGTATGCCAACAGGTAGCACTCAGTTCTATTTTTCCATATAGCCTAATTCAGAGACCAGTGTCTGGAGGCAATAATGGCTTGAATGAGGGCCAATAAACTGAATATGAGTCCTGATAACAAAAGGTACTGTTGATTGGTGGTTACTAGTGTTCTCCTTGATTCCACATATATGTGGCCTGGCAGTGGTGACTCAGGGGTGAGAAACAGTCACCTGGACGGCCAGGAAACAAATACTTCACCAGACAAGCGCCAAATACAAGTAAGAGAATGTAAGAAAGAATGCAGTGTGGGAGTAGTGATGCAATTTTCTGAAAATTTCGATGTTGAGCTTAACTGCAGATTTTCTCCTTCATCTCAACAAACATTTCTAACATATTAAATGCATTATTATACAAGTTTCTGTATGTAACCAACATACGAAGAATTATATAAAATAATGCATATAACTGTATATAAAATAATTGTGTGTTAATGCAGGGTACCATATTACAGATGTAAGTATTTTTTGTGTACGTGTTTGTTGATAAATAGTTGGATTTAAAAGGAAAAGAAAAATTGGCAATGCATGAGGTGCTTGATGCAAGAGGTGGTCCGATTTGGACAAAGTGCATTGGGCTGGATACGCCAAATTCCATGCATAAATCCATTTAAAATTGATTCCTCCTCCATCCCTATGAGGAAGACACAGTTTCCATGGTCAGACACAAACGTTTGAAATAAATTTGTGGTCCAATTAAGCCTTGGCTCAGGTCAAGTGCTGATGCTAATTTTTCTACATTCCTGTGGCAGTTATTAAAATTGCTTAGACGGGTCAGCCATATAATTTCTGCATGGCATTCCTGTTTCCCATATAAGTTTAACTTTTGTGTGTGTGCCTCTCTTTCCTATTGCCTGGGGCAATGAAGAAACAGAATTAAAAACTCAGTTTTGTGTTATGTGGCATATTATTGGCTCAAATTAAGACAAGGCTGCATATTGGCCTCTTCCTAGGTTAATGAAGGATTCAGAGATTCAGTAATGCACACTGGTCTAGCTCCTGAATGGGCAGGGACTATGATTCAGTGGTATAGCGCCTGCATTGCATTCAGAAGTTCCCAGATTCAGTCTCTGGAATGTTCCATTCAAACGATCAGGCTGCAAGTAATAGGAAACTCTTCTTCCTGAGACCCTGAATTACGACTGCTAGTCAGAGTAGACAATACAGTGGTACCTCAGGTTACAGACGCTTCAGGTTACAGAAATAGTACCTTGGGTTAAGAACTTTGCTTCAGGATGAGAACAGAAATTGCATGGCGGCAGCTCAGCAGGCCCCATTAGCTAAAGTGGTACCTCAGGTTAAGAACAGTTTCAGAACGGACCTTCAGAATGAATTAAGTTCTTAACCCGAGGTAACACTGTACTGGGTTAGATGGACTAATATTCTAACCTGGTATAAGGCAGTTCTGTGTTCTGCATTCAAATGATCACTCCAAGCACCCTAGTCCTGGGTCTTTGATGCCTTCCTCTTATCTTTGGGCACCATCCAAGGCACTATATTTCATCTCTTAAACCTTAAACAGCTTAGGCAATGCATATTTTATAGACCAGCTCCTTCTATATGCCAGGGATTCTATGGTATTTGTGCCAGCTGAACCCTTGCTTGTATCTGCCTTTAGATCTATTATAGGCATTCTCAGCGGTTGCTACCTATCTATGGCTGCTTCCAGACTGCTGCCATTTTACAGGTGGGAATCCATTGCATGCTGGCAAATTCGGGTTGTGCAATAAAAAATGGGTTTGGCTCTGTGGTACATGAAACCTGCTTCAGAAAGAAAGAAAGGAAGAGAGAAAGGAAGAGAGAAAGGAAGAGAGAAAGAGAGAAAGAGAGAAAGAGAGAAAGAGAGAAAGAGAGAAAGAGAGAAAGAAAGAAAGAAAGAAAGAAAGAAAGAAAGAAAGAAAGAAAGAAAGATTGGGGCAAGGAAAGTGATGAGAAAATGCACTAGAAAGTGTGGGATTAACAACTGCTTGGCGTAATGTCATATAGCTACAATAAATGTGTCAATGGTGCATAACCTTCCTGAAAACTTTGTGCGAACAAATCAGGATGAGTGCTGAATAAACAGGCAATCTGGAAGCAATCTCTGAATGCCTCTTTTGCAACTCTGCCAAAGTTCCTATCTGAACATTAGCTGTAGGAAATGCAAGGGGGTCAAAAACCTAAGAAGTCATTGAGAAGTTTGTGATGAATGATGGATTATCTTAGCTTTCTTATATGCATTCTTGCATTTATTTCAGCTAAATATTTAAGGCACTTTCAGCATGTTTGATTTCCCTTTATTTTTTTAAAACCCCCACTTATCTGAAAAACATTTTTTGAATTTTAATACTTTTGGGTCTAAAGATTAGATCAGCAGTAGGCAACATGGTGTCCTCCTGATGATGTCGTACTCAAACACCCATTAGTCAGCATGGCCAAAAATTAGGGATGAAGGGAGCTATAGACTAAAAACAGCTGGAGGACACCATGTTGGCTGTCCTTGGATTAGATATACAAAAAGGGTAGATAAAGTTTGGGTCATTGACACTTACCTACTGGGTTGGGGTAGCTGATTGCTGAGAAAGGAAACAGAAAGGGTTGTTTAGATTTTAATTAGATGTATAAGATCATATACAAATACAAATACTCATTGGAAGAAAATGTTTGAACTGTTCCCAACATATCTGATTAGTACTCATGCCCCTTAGCATTCTGTTACTCTTGACTAGCCTTTCTCCCTATACACTGATGGACTACAACTCCCATCATCCCTGACTTCTGGCCCTTCTCACTAGGGATGATGGGAGTGGTAGTCCAACATCATCTGGAGACCCAAGTTTCAGAAAGGCTTCAGAAAGAGGGAAGTTGTTTTACTATATCTCATTCGTGGAGCCTTATGGGAACCAAGAAAGCTCAAGAGAATAGGCACAACCAGTTGGGAGGGAAAAACAGTGGCAGCTGATATTATAAGGTTAAATCCCAATGTGAAACAGGATTTATAAAGAGAACTGTATTGAACTGTGACTTAGCTTCCTGTGAGAGAAAACCATGTATCAAATGGAGGATTTGAATCTGAGGCCCTGTGCATAGCACCAAAATTGTGGGTGGTAGAAAAACGCAAAAGTGGGGACTGTTTTATGATTCATGGCAAGGAACCAGAAGCTCATATGTGAGTGGAAAGGACTTTGATGCTCCATTGAAGCTGAAGCTCACCAAATATTTTGCACTTGGGACCCCACTGAAAATCTGCCTATGTATCCTCATATCAGCAAAGGATTCATGGATACAAACAGTCCGAATAATCTGATGGCAGTGGATGAGTTGGACGGCACATATTGCAGATCTACTGCTTTTGCTAAGGAGGCCTGACTCTGAGCTCTGCCTGAATGTAAAATGGCCTGGGAACCACACAGAGATTACTAAGCTCTCTAGAAGAAGAACAGTGTGTCAAGTGGAACAAGGAAACAACCCAATCTGATGGTGGTATGTGTATGGCCTCCCAAGCCCTTCAAAGTTATTCTGAAAAATGGCTGACAGGACTAAGGTTCTCTCTGGAGAAATACACCCCTTCAGGGCCGTGATACTGCTGTAAAGGGGCTGGTCACTCAGTAAGGTAAGAGAGCAAGAAACTTACGTTCTATATAGTGGATGGTGCGGGTAGCCATGTCCCCAGACCCAAAGCGGGTTAGGGGTGTGAGGCGAACTTCATAGCTCAGAGGCACCTTCAGGTCAGTCAGGAGGTATTCTTGCAGCATGCCCTTTTCCACCTTCCGCACAGAAATGGATTTGGGGGGCAGGTCCCTGTGATTCATCTGAAGAGGCATAAACCAGGTTTTGGTTAGACAAAGAAAAGGGTTTTGAAATCCGAATACTGAAAACAATGAGCTATCTAGTCTGGGTGTTCTGTCTTCTCTCTTCTTGCTGATTATTAACTATAACATAGGCTACTACAGGTGCTCTATGCATTCCTGTATGAATTTTTGTTGTTTAGTCGTGTCTGACTCTTCGTGACATCATGAACCAGAGCACGCCAGGCACTCCTGTCTTCCACTGCCTCCCACAGTTTGGTCAAACTCATGTCAGTAGCTTCAAGAACACTGTCCAACCATCTCGTCCTCTGTCACCCCTTCTTCTTGTGGCATGGTGCTAAAACTTAAAATATGGAGCAGGATTCTGCATCCTCAACAGTTTTTTTAAAAAACAAAACAGCCTTCATTTCTAAAATATGGAATGCTAAAGACTCCAAGTGCATCTGAGTCATGGTTCCAGTGGAAAGAATATGAGAATTTTGTGTTTGGGGCAGCAGAACCATTTCCCAGATTACAGAGCAAGTAAGCCACTGTGTAATGTTCAACAGGGTTCTGCAGTTAATACTGCCTTTGCGGGACTCACCTTTCAAACATATGTTTGCTACATTCACAATTTACATTTATAGGTATATATCATGTAAGCATAATTGTGCATATGGAATGAACATGCATGTGCAGTGGATCTGCTCAGGCGCTTTAATGAGCACTCATCGGTCATGAGCAGAGACTGCTGGCTGCAATTCCCCCTTGACCCGGCACATTCACTCTATATTAACAGCTGAAAAGGGCATTAAGATTGAATCAAAACTAGCTACTTGGCTTTAGTTTCATTGTTCTATTTTGATAATGAGCTCCTGCCAGCTGCTTCAAAATATGCCCACTTAGAAATATATTACTGCTATTTCATGCTGAAGGTTGAGGGTGTGACAGCTGGCAAGTTCTGGGCCAAAACTTGTGGCCTTCTCCCTCACCCTTTCCCCTCTAGTTCCACCAAGCCATTCTGGAGCATGTCGAAGTTTTGTCACACTGCCTGTAAATGTGCAGGGAGATGACGAGGAGGGAGGTCTGTGCATTATGATGGTGGAGGCAGAAAGAGACCAGTGCATACGGACAAGGAAGCAGGATGTGCATCCTTGTCACCTGACCTACTTCAAGCAGTGAAGAGGAAACAGACGAGAATTGTTGGGAAGCGCTGCATGGACCTGCTATTAAGTGTTAGCCAAAGCCCACAGATGACCCTAATCTGGTCAATAGCTGACCTGCAGTTCAGACGTATAATTCCCAGATGGAAAATTACTACTTCTGGATGAATCTGTGAATTTTGGTTTCTTTCCAGTTGTCATTTTCCCTGCCTTAAGTTCTGTTGTCCACATTTCTGCATCAGTTTCCTTTTTATCTTAAAGACATCCTCATGAAAGTTTCTCAGCATTTTCCTGCAAATGTATCAAAATCTACACAGTTTTTATATGCGATTTCCCCTGATATATTGTTATTTTCACTAATGTGTATTTCAATGCATACTTTCTCCCGATACATTATTGGGTTAGAGAACAGCACCACAAATTCAGAGAAGTGCGAATTTTGAAGGTTAGCTGAGCTTCGGTTCACATATTGTTTCAGAAAGTTCGAATAAAGTAGGTTTCCATTAAAATTCAAACTGAACCAAATTTATGCCCCATCAATACTACCACTTAACTATTGTTTCTTAAACAAGCTGTTTAAACTCCAGGTATGTCCAGGTTGTCTTCCATGCATCTTCAAGTAGAACACTGTCTTGTTTGAGGGCCCATCCAGACTTTTGCTTGTCCTACTGCTTCCTACAGGAAAATCCAATGTTTATCACTGAATTGGAGCAAACATCTGTTGGGTATTCTGAAGACTGATGCTTGCTAAAATTCACTGCTAAAGAGTGGGTTCGACGTGGCAAACAGAACCGCTCAGGCTCAGTGGCGTAGCGTGGGGGGTGCCAGGGGTGCGGGCCGCACCGGGCGCAACATCTGGGGGGGCGCGAGTCCAGAGGGAAGGGACAAGTTCCTTCCTCCGCCGGGCTCCCCGCCGCCACCGCCAGCCTTGCACCCTAGCGCGTGCGTGCCCCCCGCCGCCGCTGCGGCTGCGCTCCACTCACTGCTCGCAGGAGGAGCAGCCGCTGCAGCAGCGCCGCCGCCGCCACCGACGCCTGGCCGGGCACGGGCAGCCTCCGCACCCCGCCGCCGCCGCCATCCCCTCGGCCCAGCCACAGGCGGTGGCTGCTTCTGCCGACTGGGAGGGAGGAGAGCTCCGAGGGGCCTTGCCGCGCCCTGCGCTCCCCAAAACCCTCCGAGAGGAAGCCGGCGGGCGGGCGAGGGTCTCCCGGCAGAAGGGGGCGCCGCTGGCTCCGGCTCTCAGCGCAAGTCTCAGCCGCGGGGGGGGGGGGGCGAGGACGGAGCATGGCTGGAAGCCCCCGGACCCGGCCAGGAGGAGAAGAGGCGCTCGCCAAGCCCGGATCTGGAGCTCCACCTACAGCCCAAGGAAAGGAGGGGGCGGGGAGGCGCCCGAGGGGAGGGGGCTTCGGCTGCCTCGGCCCGTGGGGGCTCCGCAAATAATAAATTTAATAAATTCCTGCTGAGCCTTTGGGGGGGTCCTTGGCTCCTTCGCTCGCCCCCAGCCCCAGTGGCGTAGCGTGGGGGGTGCAGGGGGGCCGGGCGCAACATCTGGGGGGGGCGCGCTCGCACTCGAGTGCTAAAATCCACGGGTTAGGGGGCGCAAATTACTTGCCTTGCCCCGGGTGCTGACAACCCACGCTACGCCACTGCTCAGGCTTGTGCCTAGAAAGCAGAAAGCTGCTCAGACAAGTGGACGTGTGGACAAACCCTCCCCTACACTCTTCTTGTAAGTTTTTGTAAGTGGAGATTCCTGCTTGGCAGGGGGTTGGACTCGATGGCCCTTGTGGTCTCTTCCAACTCTATGATTCTATGATTCTATGAGATGGTACGACTGAGACCTAGGACAGAGGCAGATTCTCAGAGAATGAGCCAAATAAAATGAAAATCATATTGTTTCTGGAATCCAGCCAGGATCCATTTTTAATCAGTGTGTGCCTCATCTGCAAATATCCACAATGGATACAGATTTGAACAGCACCCCTATAGATGAGTCGTTCTGTTTGCCAGCTTTCTCACAGTCTCAGCCAAGCAAGACAATATCCTACTTCCAGGGGCAAATCCCTTCATATATTTCGGCATGCAACACACTATTTCCTGGAAACAATGTAAAGTGTGATAGCAGAATCAAGAAGAAGTCTGATAGCAGGAAAGGAAGGCTATTTTGCAATTATGAGCCAGGATTTTTGATGGTGAGGCAGCTATCCCAAGGTTAGGGAGAACTGTTCCATTATGTCCAGCACACACCAAGCCATCTCGGGGAAAACCCACATAACGTAACTAGTACACATGGAATGGCTCCTGTAATATTTTCAACTCCCTCTTGGCTTGCTCTGTTTGCAAATGCACTGTACAAAGGGCCCGTATAGTTGGAATTTACTTTCTAGTAATCATGTGATCTCCAACAGTTCAGGGTCTTGTAGGGGAGCAAACTGCATGCATGAGATAGGCCTCTGATTTATCTGTATCCATCTATCAAACCCATGGAAGGTGTCTGGCATCAAGATATCAATAAATGATTAATATCTAGGATATTCCTCCAGATAACCCAAAATGTATCTTCAGAGGCAGAGCTAGCTGCTCCGGCACCCGACGCGGTACACATGCTGTGCACCCGGGTGCAGGGCTAGCTACCTGCGGAGGTGGGGCTGGCGTCCCAGGGGGGTGCCACCCACCCGTCCCAATATTGGCCACCATTTTCTTTCATATGGTGGGATGTAAAATTGAAGAGAACCATTAATATGAAAGAAAATGGTAACCAATATTGGGACGGGTGGGGAAAGAACGGGTAACCTAAAGTCAGTTTTTAAATTGACATTATTTTTCAAAAAGCCCTCTCTCCCTACTAGCCTGCCCCCCGTCCCCAGTATGCATCTGCCATGAGCTGATGCTGTTCTTTATAATTAGAAGAGGGAGAGAGAAACGCTAGTTCAGAAGGAGACTCAATATTGCCAAGTACAGTAGCATTTAAACACTGGAAAAACATATGCCCTGCATTTCTCTGCCACTGTCTTTTGGACTCATCTACCTCATGGGATTGCTGTGAGGATAAAATGGGGAGAAGAAGTATATATCCCATTTTGAGCTCCCTCGAAAAAACATTAAGATATAGATGGAATAATAAATAAATAAAAAGTTTCCTGCTAAAGCCCCCTATGTCTCTCATTCATTTTGTCACCTAAACAAAATTTATTTAAGAGCAAAAAGCTACATATAGAAGAGGCAACATTAGCAGCCAAGACATAATGGGTTGGATTCAGACTAAGTTAATCTCACTCACCCAAGACTTAAAATAAGCCATGACCACCTTTCCACACTGATTTTAATGAGAACTAATGTAGCCTGGATCCAAGCCATTTTGTGAATGTGTATACTCATGCACATAAATATAAAATAATATCATTCAATATATCAGAGCTTTCAAAACTGTGCATCGCGACATGTTAGTGTGTAGGCTGCAGTGTGTAGGTGTGTTGCGCGAATGCTGCCCACGCTCCTCCCAGGGCTGGAAAGGAGTTAGTTTAACCTCTGGTTTGCTAGTAAAATGGAATTACTGAGTCGCAAAATGATGCAGAACTGAATTACTGTGCCGCGGAATGATGCATATCTAAAAAGTGTGTCACCAACATGAAGTTTGGAAAGCTTATATATATATATATAATATAATATATAAGCTTTTATATATATATATATATATATATATATATATATATATATATATATATATATATGGTAGTAGGAAATATGCCATCTAAAAACCTCACCAGTCTTCTCCCTTTAACGGTAAGGATATGGGCCTCCATAACAGTCCCACTGTATACTGATCTCACAGTCTGTCCATAGCTAACCTCCTTTGCATCCCAAACTCCATTTCCACCCCCCAAAAAAAACCCCTGCCCAAGGTAAGTCTTCTATATGATTTCTAAGCACCAGAGACCTGAAGCCACACAACGCTCCAGAATAAGCATAGACAGGAGCTCCAAAGACGAGCAACAAATTATTTGTGTAATATGAAAAGGAGGAGAAGCAAGGACAGGGGATCATTCTCTGTTTGTCTTTTGGCTGCCATTTAATCCACAAGGACTCTAGATGTGGTTTTTTTTACCCAGTGGGATATTGCAAAAACATTCAGGCTGAAATTTGGCTCCAGCTGCAGGATCCTTAAACACGTTTCCCCCCTCATGATTGATGATGCTAGCTTCACAATGGAGCAATACCACTGAAGGTCTCAATTTGGGAGATTTTTCATCATACAGGCCCCTTGACACCACCTCTGATCTTGCCCCCTTGTTGTGTGTGTTTTGTGCGGCTCTGCCTCGATTGAAACACCCTTTCCCTTCCTGGCCAGGCTGGCCCCAGAGCTGCGGTCTGATATTACTCTGGTACAGTTAATAAAGCACACATAGGCACCTACACAGGGGGAAATGCAGGCTGCCTTATTAGAGATTCTGAATCCTCGGCGGAGGAGCTTGTACAGGACCCAGCAATGAGCTCATTCATCACTGGGTGCAGTTAGCTGCCAGCGGGGCTGGAGCAGAAGCACAGCATAGCTCTCAGTCTCATCCCTTTGCCTTTACCTCCTTCCATTTCCGAATAATGAGAGCAGGGGTGGGAGGTGGAAAGCACTCTGTTTTCCACATCTGCAAATGGTTTGCAGCAGACACCACACGTGCCACTCTAGGAAAAGGAGAAAGCCAGCCTTACCCAAGCTGATGCCTTCTGGACATTGTTAGACTGTAGCTCCCATCAGCTCCAGCCAGCATGTGGTTGGCAAAGACTGGCCTAATAAATCACCCCAAAGGCAAGCTGAGAGAACCACAGGAGGGAGCAAAGATTACTTCACACTGCCTCTTCTAACTTACAGCTTCACCCTCCAAGTCTGAAGCCAGCAGAGGCTGGTCCATTAAGGCAAATGGGGGCACTGCCCCAACAACCTCAGTCTGCCCTCAGCTGGATCCCCTTTGCCTGTCTTCTTACTTACATCCAATCCATGGGGTAGCACTAGCTGTCAGCTTCCTCCTCTTTAGCCTTAGTGTTGCTTCTGTATAACTTAACAAGGAGGACAGGGACAGAATTAGAATGAATTGGCTCTGCCTCTGGCTCCACCTACTGTTGGCCTCCTTGCCTTCTGCTCTACCAGTCCCAATGGGCACCAGCTGAATTGTTTCCTTTTACCTCAACCAACTCCTTAAACAGACTTCATAATTAATGTCAGAACCCTACCCTGGTCCTTCATGATGTCGAAAGATCTCTTAGGCTCCCTTACTCTGCCTGTTCTCTCTCTCTGCAGCCAGTCAACTGTAACCCCCACAAAGTATTCACAACTAAGGATGTTTCAGGGAATCACAGTTTGCAAATTCCAGGATAAATGGATGTGATCAGCACTTACCGGGGTAATACAACCATCTACACTTCCCAAATGTTGCGACACACATTTTAAGCTAAAAAAGGGTATCCAAATGCATTTCAAAATGCATACTTTGAAAGTCGATACACTTTAAAATGCATTTTTACATGTAAAAAACAATAAACCTTTTGGCACTTCTAAGACTAATACATTTATTATGGCATAAGCTTTCATGGATTACAGTCTGCTTCATCAAGTACATGGTGAATTGAAAGACTCCTCAGCCTGCTCCATGTAAATCTGGGGGCAGTTTTCATTTGCAACTGGTTGGGCTATCAAAAAGGTATGTAGAAAGGGAATTCTCTATCACAGCCAAGTCATGCTTCATGTGGAAAACAAACAGCTGGGAACAGCTAGGCATGGGGGAGAATTTCAGTCTATTTTTAATTCTCATCTTTCAAACTAATATATGGACTGCAACATAATTATCCTCCACACTGTGCATTTCTCTGGATTTCGTGATACAGCAGCCCTCATCTAAAAAACCCAAAACCAACCCACACCAAAATGTGTGAAAATAAAATGAAATGATTTTAGGGCAAAATATGTTTAAAATTGCACAGTTGTGTCTGTGTTCAAATATGTTATTAAAATACAATTTTTGTACAGTTTTTTTAATAAAAAAATGCAGATTAATGAGGAAATGTAGTGGATCAACACATTGACACTGACTGGAAATAGGCTGATCCATCTATCCCTAGGGGCAGCTTGTGCCATACTTTGTGAAGAAGCTTTGGACTATGGGCACCAGCCTTCTGAAATCATAGATGCATATACAAGAATTAAATAGCACACCATTTGTTATTGAAGGATGTCAGGTATCTTAGAGGGTTTCTCAGTCACATTTCCTACAATGTGAAGTTTTGAGGAAGTACCTTTGGAAATTAACTGTGATGTTAATCAGTTAATTGGATTAACAACTATGCCATTGCAACAGAGAGAGCTTCCATTTATACATGAAGTCCTAGAAGATATTTATCCCAAAAAGCATATCACATTCCTTAACTGAGGACCACCAAAATCAGTTCATTAAACAACATAACCAGTTAGTTGTACTCAGTGGCGTAGCGTGGGGGGTGCAGGGGGGCCGGCCGCACCGGGCGCAACATCTGGGGGTTAGGGTTAGGGGGCGCAAATCCACAGGTTAGGGGGCGCAAATTACTTGCCTTGCCCCGGGTGCTGACAACCCACGCTACGCCACTGGTTGTACTCCATATGCTATTTCCACAGTTCTGGATCAGGTCCTGAAGTTTTATTGTAGTTTATAAAATAAGCTTAGATGTTTATGCTACATGCTGATTGCCAAGAAGAAGAAATAAAACACAGCAAAGCCCAAGGTAATTTTCAGAGAGGCATGCTTCAGAGTAAAGCAATGAAAGAATAGCAATGAATGTGACATATCATCACATCTAGGCTTCTAAGTAGCATGCCTTAAAATTTCGTCAGAAAAGCTTGGTTTCTTCCAATCTATAAATCAATAGAATAGAAAAAAACCAACTCAAGAGTTAAAACCCACCTTTAGAGAGAAATAAGAGTCAGCCACAGTTTTTCAACATTTGAGTATGAGTGTGTTTACTCAAATGTAGTAAGGAGAATAAAAAAAACTAGATGTATTACTCACAAACAGCACTTTAAAAATGCGAAACCCTTTGCAGGCATCCTGACATCACCTATCCACACAACAATCTTGCAATATTGCTTCTTTCTGTTTCACGGGCATGGGACTGCTGCAGAAGTTCCAGATTATTAAAAAAGAAATATCTGGAGATAGAAACTTAGCATGTTCTGGTTGTCAAGTCATAAAAAAAGTTCCATAGCTAGCCAGATCCAATGTAACATTTGCACATATTTGCTTCTGCAATTTTCAAGCAATGGTCCCAATAAACTACAGTGGGGATTTATTTGTACCGAGGATGCTTGGGGTGGGGTGGGGGAGATGATGGACCCAACAGGGAGCAAATAAATAAGCATATGTTCTCAACGTCAAGTAAGCATATGTTGTTCCTGTAAATGCCAATTCCCCTTCTGCCAAAAGGGAAATCAATGCAGTAACTCACTGAAGTACATGCCTCCAGTAATCCTGCTCTGCTCTGATTTGCTCTTCGAGTTTTGATGTGAGTGTTTGACCATGCTTTCTTGTTAACTATGTTAGCATAGAGTTCATATGATTTTTAGAGTTTCTGTGGTTTGAACAAGATAAGTGTGATGCTAATCATCAAATCTAGTAGAAACTAAAGCTGTAGTTGAGGAAGTTTGGTTAGAGAAAAGTTTGCACACCAAACAGTAGACTTTTCCTTTCATGGGAGAGTACACTAGCCATTTCCGAGGGTAGGTTTCTCCATTTACTTTAGTGGAATAAATTAATTTTTTTGAGCAGAACTGAGATTGGCTTTTGGATGTTCGCTTCAAAGTGGTAGAAGGTCCACCCCAGTGCCAACATTCCGACGGACCTTTCTCAACCAAGAATGTTATTTCCTTGTTATTCAATGAGGTCCATAAAGCTACATCATTATGGACTCTGAAATCACAAGTAGCATGAACAGTTGGTATTTTGTGTCTGTTATGCTGGGGTTTTTGCTGAGATCATTTGCTTTGTTTTCCAATTTTTTTAGAGGCTAAAGAGCATGAACTGTTTCTTTTGTTGTAACTATCTCGTGGCATGTTCCCTCAGTGTCTTGTGTTAATTCTTTGGCTGCAGATCCTGTCACTTCATTGTTACTTTTTCCAGAGGTTTCTGTATTTGTAGTGGTAGTTACTGACAACAGTTCTTGTATTGGGAACCTGCGTTCTGAATCTAAACTGATTGTTCTTCAGTCTGCTCAGACTGTTCAGCGTAGTCTACTTGATTTCTTCTGTTTGTAAACACGAATGTTCTGCAGCTGAGGGATCATGTAGGGCTGCTTCTGCCTGCTGTACAAAGCCATATGACATGATTGGCTTTAAATGTTTTGAGTATTTCCTTCTGTTCTTTTTGTCACTTTCGTTTACTAGCACCACTTTCATATCACTTACTCATTATTTTCACAAAAAGTTGAAATTAAATATTATTGTGATTCACAATGACATGAAAGAATCCTCACTTGTTTTGAAAATGCATGCTATAATGATAGACAGGGATCTGAACACTTGCATCGTTTTAACATTTGATTCTGAGTAGCTTTAAAGCCCCCATGAACTTTACTAAACAGTAGGTATGCACTTGTGTAACTGTTATACAGGCACAGATTCGTACGTCACATATTTAATGTTACTAAACAACTGGTCCTAGATAGTAAAATATACCTGTGTTTTTGTTTCCTTGTTTTTTTAATGGCAAGAAGCTGAGGTTCCCCTCGATTATGAGGTCCTAGGCTGCAGCCTGTTTGACCTGTATGTAAATCTGGCACTGCCTGCAACATGTGGAGGACCACATTTCTCCATCCTTGACCTGGGCTAGTTGAAAGACTGGATGCAGCCAAAGTGGTTAAAAAGCAGAACTCTTTCCTAAGGTGTATACTAACTGCAGTTATCAAAGGCAAAGAAGAGGGGTAGTATCTCAGTCACAGAGCACATGTATCTGTCCCAAGTTCAATTTCCAGCATCTCCAGGTATGGCTGGGAAAAGACTCCTGTCTGGAACCCTGGGGAGCTGTTTCCAGTCAGTATAGACCAGGCATAGGCAAACTTGGCCCTCCAGATGTTTTTGGACTACAGTTCCCATCATCACTGACCACTGGTCCTGTTAGCTAGCGAACATGGGAGTTGTAGTCCAAAAACTACATAGGCTGAGTTTGCCTATGTCTGGTATAAACAATATTGAGATAGATCGATTGATGGTCTGGTGCAGTATAAGGCAGCTTCATATTTTCCTAACAACAGGCAGAACTGATGGATTCAAGGTTGCACTGATTTGTCAACAAATGATGCTTCCGTTTGCCAAAAACTCTAGAGTGGATTGTAATTTTTTTTGAAAAATAATGGCTACAAATGGCGCACACAGGCAGCATCAATCCTCTTGACATACAGAGACCTCAATGGGTGTATTAAAAGGGTTAGCTTGGCCTAGAGATATTGCCCTTACTTGGCTGCAGATGTGTGCTCCAATGTCTGTAACATTTCAAGGAATCAATGTCCTCTTCAGCCCTGAGATAGATAAAAAGCCTTTGGGAAGGTATGGGGGCCTAGGAAGACCTGGGACCCAGCAGCCATTGCAGCCATCCTGCTGCAGAGATGCTGGCTAATCAGCAGTTTGAAAGAATGAGTTGAGTCACCCACGCTACCTCGCCTAAACTTCTTCCTGCGCACCACAGTTTCAGAACAAGGGACATGATGAAACTCTAACGACAAGAATAGACTCTAATTGGGATGCAGGTTTCTTACAGGGATGTCAAAAGCTTTGCAAGTGGATTCTGGGCTAAGGAAATAATGTTCAATAGTGATGACTGCCCATACGACAGGCTGGCTAAACAGCAACCAATTAAACGGTGTCTAAAAAAGATGGGATTCAACCAAGCAGCCTGCTTATAAAGCACAACCAAAGGGTGAACAGGGAGAAGCACTACCAATGATGGCTTTCACTATGAAATTACGGCAAGAGGTAGCAATTACATTTGAACCTTCTAAGAAAAAAACACCCAGCAAGACATGAGGTAACACTAGCTGTGTATAGTAATTACAGTTTTTCCTAGACTAGAAAGCAGTAAGACAGAGTCATTATTGCTTACAATATGCTTATATATTGTTGATGTCTTGTATAGTCTCTTGTCAAATTTGCAAAACTTTGCTTGACCAGACCACACCAAGACCCCCCACCCAAAAAATTAAGTGGGGTAGGAAGGAATTTTTGCACTAAGGGCAACAGCATACGTTAGTTATGTAACAAAGTCTAGAAATATTATGATCTATATACATCCTTGAATAAAGAGAGATTCAGTTCCTCTCAGGTTGCCCAGTGTACAAATGAGTAAATCCATCTGCTGACAGTCTACGTTACTTTCATATGTATTCACCTATAAGGCTATCCCATCCCTGTATTAATCTGTGAATTCTTAAAAAATAAAACCCTGCATGAATACTGATGTATTTTTTAATGTATATTCTCTCAACCAATGTATTTACAAACTTTTCTCACAAAATGTATTTTATAGGTAGACTATTTGTCTGTCTAACCCAATGCAATAGGGAAGGGGAAACCTGTGTCCTTCCAGATGTAGATGGACTATGACTCCCATCATTCCTAGCCGTTAGCTGTTCTAGCTGGGGCTGATGGGAACTGGAGTCCAAAATCATCCAAAGAGCCAAATGGTCCTTAGCCCTCCCTGCCCTACTGACTACTTTGACCAGCAGCGTTTCTCAAGGGCCTCAGGCAGAGATCCTTCACATACCTGCTGCCTGATCCTTTAAAATAGAGCTGCTGGGGATTGAACCTGGGACTTTTTGCAAAGCATGTGCTCTACCACTGCACTTGGACTTTTTTTTTTTAACCATAACAAGGGCTTAGCAAATGTCAGCTGTGCTGAGCACTCACCAGCTGATGGTGCAGCAAGTTGGCACGTGTAATATGAAAGGAAGAGAAAACCGCAAGTAACACCAGCACTTTAAATATCCCTGCAAGACATTTAAACACAAACAGCCTCCTGGCCAATCTAGGGCAATTTTACAAATATCATTTCATATAAAACTTGGAACCACTATTTGCTCAAGGGCAAATAAACATGGGTTGTTTCATATGTCACAAGCAGCCAAATGCACTTTGACAATGTACAGCCTTCCTCAGTGGTTAACTAAGGTCTTAATGATCCCATGCAGATGAAGCAATAGGCAGAGCACTATCAAGAATTGTACTTGCAGGAAAACATGGTCTCTGACAAAACAATTTACAGTATCCAGACTATGCCTGCCTTGGAAGAGCCGGATGTCTGTCCCTCCCTTGGCGAGCTAAAAAATGCCATCAATTCTCAGTCATGAGGTAAAGCCCCAGGACAGGACGGAATCCCAACAGAAGTGCTGAAAGCTGGCCTCAATTCCTCCCTCATGACACACCTCCATGGCCTTCTCTTGAAGTGTTAGAAGCATCCATGCCACCATATGTGCATCGTGACCCTCTATAATAACAAAGGTGGCCGCCATGATTATAACAACTACCATGGAATCTCTCTGCTGAGTACTGTGGGGAAAGCCTTCACCCGAATAGTTCTCAACAGTTTACAGCCACTCGCTGACACGTCTATCCCAAGTCACATTGCAGCTTTAGAGATCATAGGTCAACAGTCAACATGATTTTCTCACTGTGCCAGCTGCAGAAGAAATGCTGAGAGCAGAGGTGCCTTCATGGACCTGATGAAGGTCATTGACCCCTTCAGCCCAAAAGGACTTTTCACATAGCTCAACAAGATAGGATGCCCAACAAAGCTCCACAATGTGATCGGGTAAGGTGGTGGTCTCTCCCTCCTTAGAGGTTTTTAAACAGAGGATGGGTGGTAATCTGCCAGGGATTGTTTAGCTGTGATTCCTTCATTGCAGAGTTTGGAACAGGTGAGAGTTGGGTCCCTTCCAACTCTACAATTCTATGAGCATGCTGCCCTCAAATGCACACCACCACAGACACAAATTCCATACACACTGACATAAGATGTTTTCCATTTTTGAATGTTACCTATCCCAACTTGCTGGTTGTTTCTTTATGGTAGGTATGGGGAACCTGTTGCCCATCAAATCTTGTTGGACCAACTCCCATCAGCCTCAACCAGCACGCCAATGGTCAGTGATGATAGGAGTTACTAGCAGTGCAAACTCCCCCAACTTGAGTCGATACCTTTGCTTTCAGGTATTATTTCATGAACTAGCAATTGAGCACTATCAACCACTGGGAGAAGCTGCTATCTGGGTTCAACTTAAGAATGAAAGAAAATTAGGCATTGTCTTATTTTCCTTTTGCACTTTAAGATGAATTGGCAGGAAGGAGAATGTTAAGAGATAAGCAGGAACATGGCTTGGCACACTTGCAAATAGAGTAAAGAACAGAGTCCTGATCTGGGATGGGGCCTTGTCAGTTCTATGATTTTACTTGTTCAAATTCTATTTCAGTTAGTTTATTTTGCTTCTGATATGAGTTTACCAAAGCATGTTATGCTGAAAGCAGATTTCAATCCCTAGCGCTAGCAGGCAAGCGGAAGGGTATGCTCTCTGCCTACTATTGACACTGAGGTCTTTCTCATCTGATTTATTCATGGCAAGTAAGCAGGAAAGAGAATCAGGCCTTGTGGGGTTTCAGAAGACATGGTTCTGGCGATGGAGGAACAGCTTCTCACTGCTTTAGAAAGTTCTTCCAACGCTTGGCACTTTCTTTTCACGAGGGACAGCCCATGTCTTTCTCTGTTGCCATATACCCTTAGCAGCTTCAGCTCTTCATGTTTCACAGACCTAAATGCATTTATAAAATGCAGACAGGAGCCAGATTTAATGGCTGCCAGAACTAGAAATCTGTGCGTTTATGTGAATTGTTCTTTCTCATGCTGATTCGGGCATCCAAAAGCACTGAAGGCACAGATGAGACATTATTTATGTGCAGGCTGTTTTGTGCAAAATGTGACTCACACAAAGCTGCATTGCAAGTCAGTGGCAAAGCAGCGGCTAGCTAGATTTCAGACCAGGAGAGATTACATTGCTGATGTACACAGGGAAACTGATTGTGTAGAACATTCAGTCATTCAAATCAAGACTTGCACTATGTGTATCAGCTGCTGATGTGTAATTTGTTATTACATTAACCACGTGGAGATATTTTTAAAACAAAGCAATCTGTAAGTTTTGTTAAACAGAAATCAATAAATTTGTGATGTTTGCTTTAACACCACAACACTTTCCTGGCATCTATAAACCCATGTACTGAAAACAAAGGTATTTGGGATCTGGATTTAACATACTGGGAAATTTTATTGAAGGGTTGGATAGATAGATATAAATTAATAAACATTTTCTAGGCAAATGGGAAATGTACATTTTTTGAAATTTAGATTCCTAATAAACCAATCCAAAGTATGTGTCAAAGATCACAACTTAAAACTCTTTCAAGGGGCATAATGTAGGGATGTGAGAAACTTTCCCTATGATTTCTATAGATACTTATATGTTCCCAAAGTGACATGAGTTTGGAGGCATTTATGGACAAAAGTAGATTTGTAAGCGCCCTCTCCAGTCAAGTACAGTTTACATGCTAGTTTGTACTGTATTATTTATCGCCTGTTTTTTATTCCAAGTGCTGGCCAGCATGCTATTGTAAAAACTGAAAGGCTTTTTTCTTCAAAAGGTGATTGTGCTTTTGTTCTTCATTTTACGCAATTACACTAATTGCATAACATCTCATGCAACACTGTTTTTTGTTTGCTTTGCATTTCTCCCATTGCTCTACTATAACTGTTGAGAAACCAATAGCTTTAGATAGCTTTAAATCCATAGCCACAAATATGTAATTTGTTTTCTGGAAGTGTAAACCCCCCACAGATATTTGTTGTGTACATTCTCTGGACCCCATGGAAGTGACTTGTTCAGCGTGCTTTTTTGTAACCTTGATATTATGAGTTACAGTGGTGCCTCGCAAGACGAAATTAATTCGTTTCGCAAGTTTTTTCTTCTTGCGAGTTTTTCGTCTTGCGATGCACGGTTTCCCATAGGAATGCATTGAAAATCAATTAATGCGTTCCTATGGAAACCGCCTTCAGACCAGGTCCGGGGACAGTCTGTCCCCCGACCTCTTCTGAAGGCTGGGGGGGGGGACAAGGGCTTTTCTTCCCACCCCCAGCATTTTAAAAAATCCCGGGACAGCGGAGGACTTCTCCGCTGTCCGGGGCAATCTTAAAATGCTGGCGGGCGGCATTTTAAAATCGCCCGGGACAGCGGAGGACTTCTCCGCTGTCCGGGGCGATGTAAAAGCCCCTGGGAAGGCAGGCAGGGGGGACAAAGACTTTTGCCCCCCGCCCGCCTTCAGAAGAGGTCCTGGACAGCTTCTCCCCGCCGCCCCTTGCTTCAAAAGAGGTCTGGGGACAGCGGGGAAGACGCGCTGCGCTTCCCGCTGTCCCCGGACCTGGGGCTGCGGGGAGAAGATCGCTTCTCCCTGCCGCCCCTTGCTTCAAAAGAGGTCCGGGGACAGCGGGGAAGAAGCGCTGCGCTTCCCGCTGTCCCCGGACCTCTTTTGAAGCAAGGGGCGGTGGGGAGAAGCGATCTCCCCGCAGCCCCTTGCTTCAAGAGAGGTCCGGGGGACAGCGGGAAGTGCTTCCCACTGTCCCCGGACCTGGGGCTGCGGGGAGAAGATCGCTTCTCCCCGCTGCCCCTTGCTTCAAAAGAGGTCCGGGGACAGCGGGAAACGCTTCCCGCTGTCCCCGGACCTGGGGCTGTGGGGAGAAGATCGCTTCTCCCCGCTGCCCCTTGCTTCAAAAGAGGTCCGGGGACAGCGGGAAACGCTTCCCGCTGTCCCCGGACCTGGGGCTGCGGGGAGAAGATCGCTTCTCCCCGCTGCCCCTTGCTTCAAAAGAGGTCCGGGGAAAGCGGGAAACGCTTCCCGCTGTCCCCGGACCTGGGGCTGCGGGGAGAAGATCGCTTCTCCCCGCCGCCCCTTGCTTCAAAAGAGGTCCGGGGACATCGGGGAAGACCCGCTGTCCCCGGAGCTTGCGGGGCAAGCTTCGTTTTGCGAAGCAAGCCCATAGGGAAATTCGTCTTGCGAGGCAACTCGAAAACGAAAAAACCTTTCGTTTTGCGAGTTTTTCGTCTCGCGAGGCGTTCGTCTTGCGGGGTACCACTGTACTCTCATACGTCAGTGCGCTTATTTTCACCTGGCAAATATTGTTTGCATATTGAATTTGAAATGCAAACCACTGAGCATGGGGGAAAGAGGTTGAATCAATACAACATTCTGAGAGATGGTGACGAGTTTGCTCAGTTGAATTGGGAACAGGAAGCAAATATGGGGTTCAGTAGGAGAATCCTGGGGTCAGGAATGACAACTGTGGACACTGTAGTAATAACTTCTCTTTTACAGAGATCAGCTAGGAACAATTGGTGTTCAGAATCAGTTTGTCAATTTTCTTTTGCTTAGGATACCCTAGAGAAAAGAAAATCCTTTGAAAGATGAGCTTTCTCTTAAAGTAAGGGACCATTGTGCGGATACCTTGCCATAAGCTGAACTATTTCCATACTTCCTACTGTGGATTTTGCAGTGCCCTCATTCAAAAGGGAAACAACAGCAGCAAAGCAAAACCCTCCCTTCAATGGACTAGATTTGAATGGCTGAATCTCTGTTCCCCTAGGCCCCACTGTTAATGGAGCGAACATGATAGGGGCACCAGAGAAAAGTTCATCTCCAAAATGCTGCCTACGTAAAGCTTTGATCTGATTTCTTTGCAAGCTGCCAAACAAACCTCCCTCTCCCAGCCTCTGATCACAGTGCAGTTTTGTGAGAAGAAAAACATTCGCTCTGTGATGGAAACCTCCCTGGGGTTGACGAAGAAGCTTGATTTGCTAGCCTGAAATTGTGCCACACTGAAGGCTTCTGTACAGAGTTTATTGTTTCCTCTGGGCTTCATGTGAGGTCTAATCTGGGAAAGGAATCCAGAAGGACATGCCCAGTGGCCAGGGATGGCTGATTTGGCTTAGATATGAAACCAGCTTCTCTGGGATGCTTCGCAGAGAGTTCTGATCTAACTCCTCATATCCACAAAGGTGGGCGGTGAAGCCTCTCACAAACAACCCTGCATTTTTCGCTGCATGCTCACGGTCTCAGGATGAGATATGTCAGGAGATAATGACTGTGGGTTTTAATGAAATGTTCTGTCCAATTATGTACCCTCTCATCCACTGGAAGAGGATGATTAATGACAAGTTTCCAGGGTGAACAGCCTCACTTGCAAATATAAAATCTGCTTACTGTGGCCAGGCACACAGGTGAGCTTGAAATTCATGTGCTCGCATTCTACAAACTCTAGTGGTAGCAAAAATGTGATGATCTTTATTTCATTTATTTGTTTATTACAAGTGAGGCATATTCTCCTGTTCAACGGCTACTCCCTGAACATTTGTGTGGGCTTTATTTTCCAGGAATACATTGTTATTGTTAATATTAAAGGATTTTCCTTACAGAGGAGAAGGAAACTCCCATTTCCTTTGGCCGGGCAGTCAGGACATTCTAGCACATTCTTGGCCACAGAGAAGTCGCTTTTTCTCTCACCCACCTCACAGACACACAAAATCAGCTGCCCATCCTCATTAGGCTCAGGGAACAGCAGTTTATAGCTTCTCCGAGAAGCCAAATTGGTGCTGTCATGAATTACTGTAACTGCTTGTTCTACACACTTCAATAATGTCTTTCATTAGGGGATGATAAGAAAGCAGTATGTATTATATTAGCATATGTTTCCCCCATGTAAGAGAAGACCAGGCCTAATCTTCAGTTTGTCAAGAAGGAAGTGCAAGTGAATATTTGCCAGAAGGCCATCTGAGCCCCAAGATGCAGAAGGAGAGCAGGAGATAACTCATGTGCTCTTGAAGCAAGGCAGAGTACTGAAAGTGCACACATACCATTTAAATGGCAAAGCCCATCAACTTGGGAGAGGGGTTGGCCCCCTCAAATATTTAATGGGAGGGGGCGAAGGGACCTAGGCCCCTTGGAGTTGGCTCCTATGCCTGATGTCATAATGAGGTCAGGTGATTTACAGGTGGACATGCTTCATACCTGTCCAAGGTGGTCTGTGGCTAGTGGGAGAGGTAAGAATCTCGTCTGCCATCTCGGCTTTGTTTGTTTTCTACCTCTGTCGTACTACCATTAACACCAGAGTGGGGTAACAGAGGAGCAGAAAGGACACATCACAGTGGGCAGGGAGAATCTCTTGTGACTGACAGGTTAAGCTTGTAATCAGAAGGAATGATTTTACCCAGAAGTGAATCCCTTTGACTTCTTCTCACTACAAAATAAACTTTAAATATGACCAGTGCAAAAGCCTCTGGACCTATTTGCCTGCAATTTGGCATGTTTCTTACCCTGGGGCACATCTTTTATGTCTGCAATTTTCAGACCAACTGCCCACAAAACACTAAGGAATATTAAGCTGTTTCTTTTTTACCCACTGTAAAACTGTAACGTCTGTCCTTGTAAGAAAAACACTGCAGCTATCTTGAGGACTCACTTCCTCAGAATGGGCAACCTTTGCTCTCAAATGTCATTCAATCCCTCTCACGCAAAAAGGTCATAGACATTTTCTTATTCTTCCTTTTCTCCTTTAAAAATCAAACATTAAAGTCACCCTGAAAAAAAGCTGCTGGGACTATTTGCCTGTAATTTGGAAGTCTTTATGCACTCTGAAGTGGCCAGTATGACTGCAAATTTCATCCACTTCTGTCAAAAGGGCTTAACAGATCAGCAGTTAGAGCGAGTCCCCTTTCAGTATAATCAGCTTCTTGGAATGCCAAATTATAGGGTGGGCTACAGTCAAGACTGCCCATATATTTTACTTTCTTGCTGAAGCTCTGCAACTGACTTACACCCCAAAGTGTAGGTCCTACTGACAACTGATAATAAGCAGATTGTTACTTGTGGGCATCAAGCAACATTTTAGAGCCCTGCCCATTTTACTGCTGCTGAAATATTCCTTGTTTTATGCACTTCAGCTAGAAATTTACACTGAAAGAAACAGTAACATATTTGGAGATATTTCAAACCTGGGTAATCTGGTAACATTCATGTAGACTGCCAGATAGCCCTCATTTTAAGAGAGTCCCCCTGTATTAAAGGCTTGTCTTCATTCCCGTATGTCACAATCCTATCAAACATAATAGATGCTTTCAATTTCCATACTTCACATTTCGATAAACCACCGTGGCCAATCCTGTTTCCATATATTCTGATACCTAAGTTCCTCTACTCTTGAAATATTGAACTGACAACACTATGATCATGAGATGCACAGGATTTATTTGCATGCCATCTCAGAGTGGCCAGGGGGTGCGGGGAGGGATCCAATTCTATTCATTTTGACCAAGGTAGCTCCTTCAAGTACAGTGGTACCTTGGGTTAAGTACTTAATTCGTTCCTGAGGTCCGTACTTAACCTGAAACTGTTCTTAACCTGAAGCACCACTTTAGCTAATGGGGCCTTCTGCTACTGCCGCGCTGCCGGAGCACGATTTCTGTTCTCATCCTGAAGCAAAGTTCTTAACCTGAGGTAATATTTCTGGGTTAGCGGAGTCTGTAACCTGAAGCGTATGTAACCCGAGGTACCACTGTAATGAGATTTGGTGTTTGTACCATAGGAGTTTATTAGGGCTACTTCATATGTTATCTAGATCTATGATAATCAGGACTTGTGCTTATGAAGAGGGCCAGCCTGGAAGGTTTTGCCGCCTGAGGCAAAACGGAAAATGCCACTTCTCAGTACCAGTAGCTCCTCATTCACAGCCCCCCTCCAACTTGGCTCCAGCTGCCTCCACATCCCTCTCAGCAGCACATTGCTTGCATTCTGGTCTCAGCTCATCTGGGCCTTCCAGCACTGTCTTCCTATAATTTACTTTATAACGGCACAAGCATTGTGACATTTGTGATGCTTTGAGCTGGCCACCATAGAGCTGGTGCGCTTGAGTATGGTTGTGGCAGGGGGGGCTGTGGAGGAGGCAGTAGATTTGGCCACACTGCCACTGCCCTACTGTCCCTGTTGATCCTGCTGCCTGAGGCAGGCAGGCCATGCTTGCGAAGGACATACAACGGTTGTCTCATTCTGTACAGAACCAGACTAGAGGAACTTGGGAGTGATCTTCGGCCTTAAAACCTCTGAAAATCCCAGTTATCTGCCAGTAAAGTCTAGCTCAATATGAGCACAAGCAATGAACCTCAAAATAACTCTGTTATGGACACAGGTCTGTCATAGCAGTCCCATGTGGTGCTGTTTCCTTGGTGATCATGGAGTCATGCAGACAGCATGTAATCCCCTTGAGCTGACAAAATGTTAACCTATTTGTTTGCAAAGCAAATTCAATCACCTGAGTCTTTCCCAAGGAGCATTTCAGGTTTTTCATTGCCCTCAGGCAAAAAACTAAAAAAACTAAACAAAAAACCCCACCACCTTGGCTTCAGTGGCAGCAATTTCCACAGTTTTTTTGCCTGAAGCTATGTCTGTGTTGGGAGAAAATATGGGGGACTGATTCATTTTCCTGCTTGGAGAGCCAAAAACTCCTACTTCAGGCAGATTCACACGCCCCACTCTGAGAAGCTTTCCCATCTTCTGTGGGTTTATAGTAAAAAAAAATTTTTAGTAATTCCTGGTATATCAAGGCATATAAAAATAACCTCTCAATGAAAACAGTGTGTCTTCTATTTCTAAGCATTGAGCCATCTAAGCATGAACTCTAGCTCACACACTTGACTTTTTGATTCTTGTAGATATTGATGAAAGAACTTGTAGATATGGATGAAAGAATCTGTCATTTTGAGTTCTCTCGGTTTCTCATTTTTCCAATTTTAAATTCAGTTCTCCACAATTCAGCAGCAATTTGCATTCTTTTTAAAAAAGAAATATCCTCATGAACATCCTTCAACATTGTAATGCGAATTTTTCCTACTAAGTACATTTTATATATCAATATTTATATATTTATGGAAGAGCCACAACTCAGTGGCAGTGCACATGCTTTGAAAGTAAATGGTCCCAGCTTTAATCCCTGACATCTTTCAGTTTGGCCAAATAAGACATCTGTCTGAAACTCTGGAAAGCCAGTAACAGTCAATGCAGACAGTTAAATGGACCAGTAAAAGGCAGCTTATTATGTTCATCTATGTTCCAAAATATAGGTCCACTTGTTTCAAATGAAGTGGGGAAGAGGGAAAACAACACAACTAGTTTGGTGCATTTCAGTTATGTGGACTTATTTTTTGGAACAGCGATGGCTGCTCTGTTAGGATAAAGGGGGCATTGCCACCCCAACATCAGGTTGCCTTCAGCCAGCCTTCACCTGCACACTTGTGTACTTGCAACTAGTCCATGGGGTGGCACTTTCTGTCAGCTTCCTTCTCCTCCACTTCAGTATTGCCCTTGTATGACTCAGTCAGAGGAAGAGGGAGATAAGACTGGATTAAGTTGGTTCTGCCTGCGACTGTCATTGGCTCTCTGCCTTCTGCCCTACCACTCACAATGGGAACCAGCCATCACCAACCATGAAATATGGTTAAATGATATCATTTTCCCATAGACCAGAGGCAGATGCTGTTGGACTGTTTATTGTTTCTTCAATTTATATTCTGCCCTTTCCCCACCAGGAGCCCAGGACTCCAGCTCCCATCATTCCTGGTCTGGCCAACAACATGTGCAGGGCACCACATTGACTACCCCTGCCATTGACATTCAGATTAAATGGCAATGAGGGAGAACAAAGCTGAGGAATATCAAAGGAAACAAGGAAGAGAAAAGAAGACTCTTAAAAACAGCAGGAGAGCAAAAGGGCGTTAGAAAACTTGCAGTGTTTTGACATGGACAGTGGCTTTTCCATAATTGAATATGTCACTATTAAAGCAATGTACAATATTAGTGAATATTCAATATTATTCAAGGCAGCCAATCCACAGTCCACAATATGGTGCCACATAAGCCACTTTCATAGGGTGTTGCTGCATGCCACAAAATATTTATGAATGTTAACTTCAAAATATGTTCCCTTACAATCTTTTTCACACTGACATGTACATATTTTCTGTTGGACTCAGGCAATGTCTCACTTCCAAAAGACTTTAGGGAACAGATAGGGCATGCTTACAAAGTTGGGCTGACATGGGCAAGCTGTACTGTAGCATTCAAAAACACAGGGCTTGTTATTTATTTATTTCTAATATTTATGTGCAAAGCCCTCCCAAGGTGACTCACACAAACAATTAAAAACATAAAATGCAATTAAAGCAATCCAAAAGTGATTACGACACTAAAAGCAGCACCCTAAAAACGATACGCAGCACAGCACAGCAATTCAGATAAAACCAATTAAAAACAAAAACAGGAACAGTTTAACCAATTCAATATCCATCCCAACATCTTGGTTAAAAGAAGATTGAAACACATAAGTTTTTATGGTCTGTTTAAAATCTAATATGGATTGGAGCTGGGCTAGACACATATGCCTTGCAGGGCAGTTTCACAGATACGTAGGGGTGCTGGAGAAATTTGATTTTCCTGAATCTGGATGTAAACATACCTGATCTGCACCCACTAAAGGAAAATGCAGATCAGAACATAATTATGCACATCATGGAATTTTGCAATTAAGTTATTGGCTCAAAATTTACAACAAAATGTCTTAAAAATCCATACTTTAGGATAAAACATATTTAGAAATGCATACACAGATGAAATGGGTAAATACTGTAAACATTTTCATGTTGATTTTTTTAACACGATGATGATGATGATAAATAATAATAATAACAATAATTTATTTTATTTATACCCCGCTCTCCCTGGCCAAAACCAGGCTCAGAGCGGCTAACATCCTGTGGAAGCAGAACGGAACAGTTGAACAAACACATGCAAAATTGACATGGACTGGAAAGAAACTGTGCCATCCATCCTTGCAAATGTGGGACCATCACAGAAAAGGCCCCATCTCTAGTGCTTGCTAACCTAATAGAACTTGATGGCAGACGGTAAGCAGGGCCTCCAAGGCCAATCTTAACAGGCCCAATCAGGTTTCTACGGAAACAGGAAGCCCTTCAAATAACCTATTCACAAATGATTAAAGTACTAGCACTTTAAACTGGGTGTAGAAACAAACTGGCCCTATAGAAGTGAGCCCACAAGCTTTGTGGAGGTCACACTCTGTGTAAGTTGAAGTTTCTGAGCCATCTTTAAAAGGCAGCCCCACACAGAGTGCATGTAAACATAAGCAACACATTCAATCCAGAATAGCACCCTATATGCACAGTTTGAAAACAAGGAGTATAAACCTATTATATACACATTAATGTCCCTTTCAAAATAAACACAGGGAAAATTTTGACCAATATGAAAGAATACATTTTAATGTCTTTCACTGGCCACTCAGCCACTGCACTAATTATCGCGGTACATCTCTGTTGACGCTACCCTTGTCCCACGCAAGTCCCAACAGCTCTGTTGTCTCACACCTCCCTATGTGGCCAGCCTGGACCCCCACTGTCTCAGGCCTCATTAACGCTAGACTGTTTGTCTGATGAGGCAAACAGCAGCCAGCATCAGACCCCCAGACCTGTTTTGTAGGCAGCAGGGAATGTTTATCAAATATGGAGGGGATGAAACGGCAAAAGCAAAGTGAATCGCTCGCCTCCCTCCTGCTCCCAAAATCACTCTGGTGTCTCTCTCATTAAAGACACACCAGGTCGTCTAGTAGAAATTAATCTGAAATGGCAATCTGGTTCAGCGAGGGACCCCCCAAATGGAGACATTTCTAGTTTTAATAAAATGGAGATATTCAGTTTATACTCGAGCCTGGTGTGGCTCTGAGGGACATCTTAATGGGATAAACAGAATCCTTGCCAACTTGGGAGGCACATCAGGAATGCATATATCCAGCTTTACCACAGTTCTAGTACCTTTTGCTACCTTTTCCTGCCACAGCCTCAGGTCACAGATGGGTTCTGTCTCATTGAATGTACAGTGATTCTGCCCTGTCCCTTCCATTGCAACAGCCAGCTTAGCTTGCTCTTTATTCACTTTGCCTCGACCTGAAAACAGCAGAAAGCTTTCCATTTCCTTTTCAAACAGATCTCCAGCAAGGCATAGCACCCTCAGAGAGAAAGAAGTGTCTCAAAAGCTTATTCGGGTTTTTCCCTCCCCCTTTTATTTTAAGCATTGTATTTTCAATCAAGGTTTGGTTTTATTGGGATATTCAGAATCAGAGGCCTTTAAGAATTCTGCCAAGCGCTTTTTCTATGCTGAAGAGAACAAATGCAAATACCCCATGACCTGCGAAGCGCCAAAGAAAACCCCAAACCACCCAATGGCTGCAAGTCATGAGCTCTCACAAGCTAACAAGCATGGCCAGAATTTGGGCAAGATATTTCAAAGCAGGATGCTGCAGGGGTTTAGCAGTTCTTCAGTGGAGTATGTTCTTCCCCCTCAATCAATACTGATCCCAGTGTGTGGTGAAAAAGGGCACACCATCATTTAGATTAGACATAATGCTTGAGGCTTTTCAAGGAGCTTGAACAACTACTTCAACCAGAGTGTTATTTGTTTAATGCCCCTAGCTGTCAAAGTTGGCCTGTACATTCACCCAAGAAGGGGGATGGAAAAATCAACATTCAAGCCAATAACTGAGCTACCTGAAGAATTTGGACCAGCTAAATATTAAACAGATTAAATCCTTAGCTGTGACTAGTATATCAAAAGATGGAGTGGAGTACTGCCAAGCCTACATGGAACAGACATTATGTATGAGGGCACATAATGCAGGATAATGAAAGAGAGGGCAATCCTAACCCTCAATGCTGATGGCAGTGGAGGGGCCAGAATGACACACTGACAAATCTTCGCTGGCCTCTGTCCGTGGAGAGGAGCACAGCTGGTTGGAGGCTCTGCCACCCAGCTGTGCCCTAGCAGGCAGAGAGCTCCTGTTGGCAGCTCGATTCCTGGTGGTAACACGCAGAAAACCCCAAACAGGTGTTTCAGGGGCATTTTGTGGGTGGAGTGCTGGCGGCTTCGGATCTGGTGAATCCAAAGCCACATTGATCCATTGACATGGTCAAGAGCTGTGACAGCAAGGAGGCAGAAGATGCCACCACCTTCTGTCCTACCCTAGCTAACATGAGAAGGAGGAGGAGGAGAGGAGGAGGAGGAGTTTGGATTTGATATTCTGCCTTATCACTACCCGAAGGAGTTTCAAAGCGGCTAACATTCTCCTTTCCCTTTCTCCCCACTCACCTCTGTGAGGTGAGTGGGGCTGAGAGACTTCAAAGAAGTGTGACTGGCCCAAGGTCACCCAGCAGCTGCATGTGGAGGAACAGATTACGAGTCTACCGCTCTTAACCACTACATCACACTGGCTCTCCATGAGTTGGGATGTGCTGTGCATTCGCTGCTCCACTCCTCCCCATCCCTAAGTTAGGACAGCTCTGTTCACACTCCTTTTGTGGTGTAGTGGTTAAGAGCGGTGGACTCGTAATCTGGTGAACCGGGTCCGTGCCTCCGCTCCGACACATGCAGCTGTTGGGTGACCTTGGGCTAGTCACACTTCTCTGAAGTCTCTCAGCCCCACTCACCTCACAGTGTTTGTTGTGTGGGAGGAAGGGAAAGGAGAATGTTAGCCGCTTTGAGACTCCTTCGGGTAATGGTAAAGCGGGATATCAAATCCAAACTCTTCTTCTCTTCTTCTTGTACCCACATTTAGGCTAGTAAAGAGGTTGCTATATTTCAAAGTGCATGCAGACAGTTTGAGTCAGACAGCTTTAATCATGTGGATCAGTCATTTGTAGTAAAGAGTGAAACATTATGTATATGGTCTAAGAGAATCTTATGTCATGACATGTCTAGACGCCACAGAATACCTGCTAAACTGTTCCATGGAAGGACCACCTACCGCCAGCTGGAGGGAAGCAGTGGTTGAAGTCCAGCATGGTTGCAGCAGTACTAGGTGGTCTTCCAGACTCAGTGAGCTGGAGGAGGAAGTCACTTCCTCCTCCACTGGCTGCTGGAGATCACCCATGGTTGCAGCTAAGCATGGGCAAGCTAGGGTGGATGGTTTGGGAAGCAGACCAGAGGGAAAACTTCTTCCCTCTGGTCTGCTATCTGGCTATAAAAGCCAGTCAGGTCCCAGGTTGTAGATATGAGTGGTTTGGTGGCGAATCGGCGGGGGGGCTTAACCTTAGTTAACCCTGCCAAATAATAAAACAAGCAGACAGGTTGAATTGATACTGGATATACACCCAATGCCTGTGGCAAAACTTTCTGACACCTGTAATCAATAAAGTTGTGGGCTGTTTAATCCCAAAATGGTTGTACTGTGTTTACTGCAACTCCACATGACTTGGCCCCACTGCCTGCAGCTTCACTGAACCTGGCCCCACAAAGTGTAAAGGGGGCAAAAGCACGCCACAAAATGTAACAATACAACTCTTATCACACACAGAGTTGCCACAGCTGACGGTGGAATCTTCAGTTTAGGATACCTGACAGCATATATGACAAGAAGTTTTAATTTAAGGAGTGAAATGAATCCTAGAAATGTTCACAAGATAGGTTCTCAATTTACTGCAATTCCAGATTAGCAGAGTAAGTTTTCAACTGTTTCCCCTTAAAACAGCTTTCTCCTTTTATCTACAAAATATCAATGTAGTGACCCATAGTTATCTAGTTTTTAATTTTTATTGGTGTAAGGCCATCTCCAATAAAGAGAATAAATGATCTATGATTGTTTTATGGTTGCATGTTCTACTATGGCTATGGCAATGGCAGCTTATGCCTACCTGAAGTAGAGGTTTGAAGCTATTCTAGTCACTGGCAATAATCATCCACATACCAACACACACTTGTCATTTACCCAGACAAATCTTCTATGTAAGCATTCTTCGAACTTTTTTTGTGCTTTTCCCAGTTGGATTCTCAAGCATCCTTATGTTCTTCCAGAAGAGAGGCACTCAGGGGATAAATAAAAACCGAGATCATGAAGAGGCAGTTTGTTACCTTACCACAAGAAAAAGAGAAATGAAACATAGAGAGTTCAAGGACTATGTTACAAGCACCTGCAACATGAAAGATGGTTATACTTTGAGAAATGGAAAGGGTTTCGTTCAGAAGGAAAAGGTCAGTAGTTCTGTTTTGGCCTTGTTGAGCTCATGGTGAGAGACCAGAGATGAAATGGAATGAAAAGAGCTATATTAGGAACAGTAAGGATTCACCAGTACCCAATACAGAATTACATTAATTTAGAAAATATACTACCTTCCTGCATCCCGCCCTATCACTTGTGCTATCAAAGAATTCAGCAACATTACCTAGAAGCATCCCTTTTGGGATCAGTTTAAGACAGGAGTAGCCAACATGGTAGGCCCTAGCTTGTTTTGGGGCTATAACTCCTCTCAGCCCAGCTAGCATGGCCGATGGTCAGAGACAATGAAAGTTATCACCCAACAACATCTGGAGGGCACTACATTGACTACCCTGACCTAAGAAATGGCTTTTAATATCAGGCAGAAATAGAGAAATTTTCATCTGAATGACGGACTACAGGGCTTGATTTCCAAGGTGTAATCCATTAAGGTCCCATGAAGCAAATCAAAAAGCTTTACAGTTTCATAATGACGTCACCACAAAACATTTAAATCTCTTGACAGCTCACTGCAAGAAAAAGGTTGGGTTTTTTTTAATGCTGAACAATGGATTTTCCAGACAATTAAGGCCGCAATCCAAAACAGACTTACTAGGGAGAAAACGCCATTGAACAGAGTGGTAAACCACTGCAATACTGGTGAGGAAGAGTGTATAAAGTGGCCGGAGTGTTAGAAATACAAATTTATCTTGTAAGAGATGAAGCAGCCGAAGGAATGTTGTCTGGCTTATGCAGAGCAGATAAAATATTATTGTAGCCTTGCAAATATGCATGACAAAAATCTAAAAAATTAAAAATAGCATAGTGGGACAAAGAGCAAGCAATATTAACAAGAAGGAGGATATGGACAAGCTGGAAGGTGTGCTGAGAAGGGCAACCAAGACGATCAAGGGTCTGGAAACCAAGTTTTATGAGGAACAGTTGAGGGAGCTGGGTATGTTTAGCCTGGAAAAGAGGAGACAGGATAGACATCTTGAAATATCTAAAGAGCTGCCACGTGGAAGATGGAGCAAGCTTGCTTTCTCTTGCTCCAGAGGCTAGGACTCAAACCAATGGATTCAAGTTACAAGAAAGGAGATTCTGACTAAACACCAGGAAGAACCTTCTGAAAGTAAGAACTGTTCAACAGCGGAATGGACTTCCCCCAGAAGGTGATGGACTCTCCCTTCCAACTCTACCATTCTATGATTCTATAAAGCACCTTTCTTACAATATGATAATTTACTGAAGAACTTTGGAATGTACCAGAAAGCTTTGTATTGTCAAGCGTGGAGATAGAAGACTAAATTAGAGCAAGAATAAACTGTGATTCCGCCAAAGAAATAGGAATCATTGGAGGTTTTGCTGTAGAATAAGGTGCAGATAGAACACAAAGCAATATTTGGCCCAGCTATGGGTGAGAAAATGGAATTACATTTATGTTATTCACTACATCTATCCTGAATACTACCTCTTAGCTCCCTAAGTGGGATGGACTCTTTCTCAGCAAGAGGACTGCATCAAGATGTTGAACTTCATTTGTCTGGAGTCCCAATTCCAAGCTGCCCCAGTAAGGATGCAATCTTCTTTTATCTTCACACATTGTTAGTTGGAAATTGCAACAGCGAATTTCAACATATAGCAAAAGATGCTCTTTGACAAAGCACCTTCATTATAAGAGGCTCCCTTGTGTACTGTACTGCTAAAATTGTTATTATTTGTTAAGTACTGATGATGTGCTCTGCGCTGTATGAGAAACTAATATAGAGGCAGACCCTTCCCGGGAGACCAAGCTATTGGAAGAAAGGCACAAAGGATGATATTCTGTGTGAACCAGTGAATAGACATGCTCTGATCTTCTGAAATGGTTCTGCCTTGTACATATAGTAAATAATACTGTATTTCACTTCCAAGCATCAGCTTAACCTATTAAATGTCATGATGTGCTCTGGCTCCTTTAAAAGCACCAGCCTTAAAATCCATGCTTTAGTGAAGTTTTCATGATCCCCAGTAAATAAGGAAAAAAGAAAGGGAAAAAAAGAAGGCTCTTTTTAGGGTGCCTAGGGCAGGGGGGACTTCTCAAACCCCCCATGAAATACCAGGAAAAAACATTGGAGAGGAATACTCAAGGATTTTATGTCTACACACTAATGTACAGAGAACAGGGGTGATGGTGGAACAAGATGAGCTTGAACTCCTAGCAGAAGATAACTGACACTTGACAGGTATAACTGACACGTGACTAGCCAACTTCTAGGGACCAGAAAGTAACAATTGGAATATATTTACTTGCTCAAAGAAAGTAGATGCAACTAAAGGGGAAGTGGTGTTATATGCTAAAAAATCCATACAAGAGAAAGTTAAACAAGGTAGCCCTGTGGAGCCTACCTGGTTAAAAATAAACAGAAATAAATAAAAACAACACTGTGGTCAGAATACTACCGAGTGACGAAATATGGGGATGATGCTTTTCTGTAACAAATTACAGATGTTTAAGAAAAAACAAGAGTTAGTAGGAGTGAATAGTGATGTGCTGACACTAGAAAGATGGGATTGTATTTTATATAATAAATAACGGGGGAGTTCAAGCTACCCTGATTATTTCCTAGAAGATGAACTCTGATAAACATGGAATCTCCAACAAATGCCTAACATGTCATGGTGACAACTCTCTCTTTCAGGAGGTGAAGGAAGGAATAGGTTCAGTTACAGATAGGTAGCTGTGTTGGTCTGCCATAGTCAAAACAAAAAAATTCCTTCCAGTAGCACCTTAAAGACCAACTAAGTTAGTTCTTGGTATGAGCTTTCGTGTGCAAGCACACTTCTTCAGATACACTGAAACAGAAGTTGCCAGATCCTTCTATATAGTGAGAAGGTGGGGAGGGGTATTACTCAGAAGGGTGGTGGGAATGGGTGATTGGCAGATAGCTGAGATGAGCCTGTTGACGACTCTTAACGACTGCAATAGGTCTTACAGGAAAAAGCAAGGGGTGAGGAATAGGTTGTCCTTGACTTGATCTTAACAACATGGAAGTACCCAAACCTTTGCGGGAAAGTGACTATGTAATGTTGGAAGTGAAGATTTTTTGAAAAGCCAAAGGCAAGGGAAGCCAAAAGTGTACCTTGGATTTCAGGAAGGCTCATTTTGATATTGTTATTTAACTATCTGAAGGGCTGTCACATAGAAGAGGGCAAAGACTTGTTTTCTGCTGTCACAGAGGGCAAGGCTTACATTGCAGGAGGGAACATTAAGATAAAGTGTTTGACCCAGCAATTCAGCAATGAGAGCAATTAACTAGAAGGGAGGTGGTTTTCTCTTACTGTACTGTCTTCAAACAGAGGCTGAGCAGCCATCTATGGAGATGCTCTACTTCTGGATTTTGTGCACTGAGCAGTAGGTTGCACTAGATTATTTGCAAGGCGCCCCTCCATGATGCTAAGACTATAAGTAGGATTCCAATGGTGTCACACTGTAAATTTCCAATTTAGTATCAATCCACCTGCAATACAACCCAACCTAACATCTCACAGCATAGCTCCAAGAACATAAAGTTGCCCAATGCACCTGCTACCTTCGGTGATCAGTAACCCAGTTCTAGATGTCACACTTCCATAGGATGCTGTCCCTGCAGTTGTGGGCTCCAGCATATTTGATCATTGTATTTGCTGTGCTTATATGTCAGTGGGGGCCTATCTTGTTTCACCACCTGAGACAAAACGGGAAAGTGCCATCCTTCTGCCAATGAAACCCCCTGCCCCCCTCCAATGAAGACCCCCTTTACCTAGGTCATACGGCAAGGTCCTAGGAGATCTCACAAGATTTCCATGACATTTCACTGGAAGCCACTGCTGCTGCTTCTCCACCACCAGTGGAGGAGATGGGGCTCCACAACCCAAGGCAGCTGCTGTCACATGTACATACTTTAGGATACATGGCAGCTAGGAATATGTTACTAATAGTTTTCTGATGTCTAGGTCCAAAGTATATACCAAAAAACCTGGTCTCAAGAAGGAATTACGAAGAACTTCGGCTTGTTTGCATTTTAATGCAAAACTAAGGGATTGTCCAGACTTCCGCTTATTTCATGCCTAGAAAGCATGGGTCTGAGAGGTGTTCCATTTGTCCTCTACTTTCTAGGCACACGTCCAAATGGTCTACCATTTGTCCCGCTGCTTTCCCTGGTGAAACCCACTCTTTACTACTAAATCGGAGCAAACACCAATCTACATAAAATCCAACTGACCTCCAAAAGAGAGCGTTTTCCTGGGAGAAAGTGGCAGGGTAACTAATTCACTCTTCCCAAAACAATGCATGAATGGAAGTGCAGCTATCCTTCAAAATTCTCTGAATTTTGGGATGACGTTCTTCAGCCCAACGAGGTGTACAAAAATGTATATAGTAGAGGAAAGTGAGCATAAAAATGCATATGTTAATGAAAATAACGTACACAAACCCATTGTTTTAGGGGAAATTGCTTGCAAAAATGAATATATTAGAAACATGCACTCTAAAATGCTGTTAAGTTCTCACAAGGACTGGCATACTAATGCAGAAATGTGGAGAACTGGGTTGGAAAAATGAGAAACTGAAGTTGACACATCCATCCATCCCTAGCCACAGGTATTGCAACATGTCAGTCAATAATCCCAAAACGATCAATTTATTTTTTACTAAAATTCTAAGGATGCCAATAGCAATATCAGAATAAGCCTTAAAGGTCCAATGATTTCTTATAAATAGAAGTGTAGTATACGGTGAGATTGATTAAGTTCAAATGGTCAAAGGCAGACAAGTATAATGTGAAATATATGAATCCAATAGCTAGAAAATATCTTAATGAAAGTTGCTATAACTTATGCTAGCAATTACCAGATAAGAATTTAGAAGTTAAATTTGAATTAATATGAACGAGGTTCCTAATTTAAAGATAAAGACTAAAACATATCCTACTTTGGTTTCATCAGACCCAAGACCAAATACAATTAGAATGCAATGACTGGTTCCAATATTCAGATTTTAGCTGTATTTCTTCTTTGCCAGGGAGTCAATTCATAGGCAAACCCCTACATTTTCGCATATTAAAGGCTAAACCACAAAACCTGTCCTAAATAAGCTGGGACTGGTTTCAGAAGCATGTCGCAGCAGCTCCTGAGGCAACTTATAACAGAGAGGTGAAAAACATTTCTAACATTAGTCATCAAAAGTAGCCCTGTCTTTACCCTTTGCGCAACCAGTGCAATTTTGCATGTACAGCTGTATGTGTGAAAGCTCTGCCAGTACAGACAGCAACACTGCTTCTGTGAAGACTAAGGGGTGGAGCTACGTTATATGTCCCTGTTCCAATGTTATATAGCATGGGAGCATTCATACCAGAAGAGCACTGTGAACTTGGTGACATCCGTTTCTACCCTCATCTTGGAACTGGTCATATCTGAACTTACATGTGGTCTTTATGAACACAGGTCAAACACCACTCCCTTTGAGGGCAAGTTAACTTGTCCAACAACAAAACTTAAAATAAGTACAGAATTATCTCCACTGACAAAGCCAAAGGCACAACCCCCAAACATAGATAACTCTTCTGAATTCTAAGATGGCTGTCTCACTGAGGCAAGAAATGCAATCCCAGTGACCACAAGGAGCAGTAAGGTATGTAGACAGCAGGCTCTGGTCCAGAGAGGCCCAGGCCACTTCCAAATTTTTAGGTTCCTAGCAGTGATAAAAATGAAATATGACGATACATGAAAATTTAAAAAAGGCTTTTCCCAGATCATGTCTCTTCTTTGCTTAAATTTGTATCTCTAAACTGAAACTGTGTGTCACATTTTGGACTGATGCATCAAATGCCAAAATAAAATAAAATAAAATAAATGCCTGGATGTCTTTTTTTTTATAGCAAATATGAAACAATCCAATTAAGCCCAGTTTCTTATATTTTACCCAAAGTCATTTCATTGGCTTTTATGGGTAGCAACTGTCTTATAGCCAAGAACTTTAGCTTGACTGAAAACAGAGATGATTCCCTGATTCACAAATCCATTCTTAGAATGCAACCCTCCCGGCACAAAACACTTTTCTATAGCTACAACGTATGGTACCATTTTCCCTCTCCTGGTAGTATCCTTTATTATTCCCTTTTATGCTCAATAGCCTTTTTGTTCCACACCTTGCTCCAGCAGAGTTTAATAACATTCCAGTATTATTATGACAACTTGATGAAGGCCTTTGTGAAATATGAACAGTCAATGACTTCCCCCTGCAATTCCAGCCTGGAGAGCCCTCCAATTTACAATCCTTTATTTGTTCAAAGTGAAGAGTCTGAAATTCCACTCATCTGAATTGTTAGCCTATGAAATCTACAGTGCTGGCTAACAACTACAAAATTTTCTTCCTATCAGAGCCATGTTCAAAGCACTGTGTCTGAGAATTCCAAGCAGACTTATTTTTTAAGCTCTCTATCATTTACAGCATCTATCTCGAAATTGAGGGCCAAACCACACACCTGTCTTCTCTGCTCTGTAAAATGGGGAAAGAAGAGCCATGCCCTCAGTTCCAGTTTGTTTTGCAAACAGCAGTTCCCACTCTTTAAGTGAGGTGGTGCACTGATGTACTCTCAAACTAAAAAGAATAGAAATGGATTTTGGCACTTAAGATGGTGGTCTTACCTGACGGACATCTAGCCGGTAACTAAGGATGGGGTCAACAGCATCAGGCTCCTTCTGTGTCCACTGCAAAACATAGGAGTAGTTCTTGGATTGCTTTCTGGTAGGATTAGGGGTATCATAATAAAACTCGGGATTGTAAGCTTTAGCTGAGAAGTGGAAAGGGAGAAAAGGGAGAGAGAAAATGGGGAGGAAACTTGTTATAAAACTATGCAGTGAGGATCACAAGAATCCATGTTCCTAACTTATCAAATGTTCTGATATTCCATAGTCACGTGTGACCACACTGAGCTGGCTCTTATTTGCCTTAATTTCAACCATGTGAACTTCTGGGTGGTTGACATGGACTTGAACAAGGCAGCACCAAAGGACAATGAATCTCTCAAGAATGTGTGTAGAACTATGGTTGAACCAGCTTTGATCTCTCTGCTGCTTACAACAATGAGTGAGACAAGACTAAAATGGTAGTGACTTTGTCATTACCTTTGCCTCCCATGTGGCATACTGTTCATTTTAGGTTAAAACTGTCCTTTGCAACATAACAATTTATCTCCATTATACGCAACACAGAAGAATCTGGCTTTGCATTACAAAATAAATAGCAGAAAGGGAAGAGGAAGAAGCCAGTGAAGAGGAGCCATACAATCCTTACATTCAAAGAAATACCCGTATCTTAGAACTGCTCCTTGTGGTGGAAGCTGAAATGATGTTGCTGGAAATCACCCAAAGCATGCACTTTGGGCATGTCTTTGTGTACTTGATGCTTAGCAAAGAACCCACTTCTCACAGCATTAGTTATGATAGAAGCATAAATGATGCTGTCTTTAATCATGTGTGTGTATCTATCTATATAGAGAGGAAAGTGCATCAAATAATAGCAACATTTTGGAATGGAAGTTTCCCATTGAAGAGAATGTGGTGGAAGAAGTTGGGGTAGTCAGGAGGATGGAACTCAATTTTCAAATGTACAAAAGAGGAGTAGGACAAATTGTTCATAAAGTACAAGACAGGAGCATGCAGAGGCAGTATATAGTGAAGGTATACAGAAGGGGCATTGACTATCAGAGAAGAGGATGCCATTTGCAATTAATGTTGAGCAATGGAATGTGCTACTATCAGATACTGGAATATTTTTTATTGCTGGTTTTAAGGAGAATCTGAAAGAACATGCCCATAATTATTTTGGTTTTGTGATTCTTGTTAAGGTAGTGGTTGCACCTGGCATTGATAAAAGTTGTTTACAGTTCTACAAATTTAATCCCCCCCAAAAGTCTATTGAATTACCGTATTTTTCGCTCTATAAGACGCACCAGACCACAAATCGCACCTAGTTTTTGGAGGAGGAAAACAAGAAAAAAAATATTCTGAATCTCAGAAGCCAGAACAGCAAGAGGGATCACTGAGCAGTGAAAGCAGCAATCCCTCTTGCTGTTCTGGCTTCTGTGATAGCTGCACAGCCTGCATTCGTCCCATAAGACGCACACACATTTCCCCTTACTTTTTAGGAGGGGAAAAGTGAGTCCTATAGAGCAAAAAATACGGTATATAGCTCCTGTTCCAAACAACTGCCTTCAGTAATGTAGGCTACATTTAATAAACCTGCTCAAACCAGATAAGCCAAAAGATGTAGCATTAAATAAATACACAGCCACTTTCAGATTAGAAGAAATTAAGGGTACATAATGTAGACATCTTTAGACCTATAAGTCCATGGTATGTCACTGTACTGAAATATTTCCATCGATAGATGTCCTTGATTACATGCTGTTGTCATTTCCTAGGATTTGCCCAACCAAAAGCCACAGAAGCTGTATTACTGGAAAGAGTCCAAGATACCCAATATTCCCCACTGCCATTCCTCATTTCCAAAGTGCCATCTTTTTCCATTCTATTACATCCCACTCCAATCAGAATGGCTCAGCTATTCTTCTCTGCTATAATTAAATGGAAATGATTCAATGCTTATTTTTATTAACTTACAATGGTAATATTGATGTTTACTTCTGAGCCCCTTTTTCTTATTATTTTTATTGACACAATTTTTTTGTGTATGCCAGAGATTCAGAGCCACCTTGGAGACTAATTGTTGCTTATTCAACTTGTATTGACTGTGAAGTCAAGTCTCATAACAGATTCAGAAATGAAATTAGAATGGATGATAATCACTAACTTGCATAATATCCATTTTTTAAAAAAAATAATTGATTCCCAAAATGGAAGATCCAGTGATTTAATAATCAAGTACACCACTGGGTCCTTTGCGATTTTCTACCTGTCACCAATGGAGTGTGTTTGCAGCTATTTGGGGGCACAGAAAGAAATGACTGATTGCTCATCTATGCTTCTTCCATCTCCATGCACCAGCTCTAGTGTCTATGTGGGGCAATATGTTAAAATGGTCCTTGTGAGGACTGCATCTGTGTGAAAACAGCCATTGCTTTCCATGGATGATGGAAAGGAGTGGCATATATAGTCTGAGTATTAAATGCACACACATTTTTATTATAAAAGGGCAGACATGTAGGTGCTTTGTAACTAGCTGGTTTTTTAAGCATGCAAGTCATACACAAACACCCAGGACAGATCCACACCATATATTTAAATCAAATCCACAAGACTTCCTCCCTCAAAGAATCCTGGGAACTGTAGTTTGTTAAGGATGCCGGGAAATGTTATGTGAGGAGAAAGCTACACTTTCCAAGATTATTTGAGGGGCATGATGTGCTTTCAGTGTACATGGGAAGTGATTTAAATGTGTGGTGTGGGTCTGTCCAAAGATTCAGGACCAAAAGGGCTTTCCTTGTCTAACATAGTGACAACATGACAGACAGCCATCAAGTAGAGAGATTGGCTGAGATACTCAATTTGGCAAATGGCAGATAGATCTGAAGGTTTATCAGCACAAAGCCGAGAAAAAACAACAGAAATGGATGGTTTTTCTTCCAGTGAGAACAAGCCCAAGAGCTAGTGTCAGACCTGGACTTGGGAAGACCAGGGTTGAAATCACCACAAAGCAAAAAGCTCACCTTGGCCCAGCCTCTAGCTCTCAGCCTAAACTACCTCAGAGGACTGTTGTAAGGATAAAATGAAAGTGGGTGGAAAGAACAATGTGTGCTGCCTTCACGTCCATGGAGGAAAAGCAAGATATAAACATTGCATGCATAGATAGATGATAGATAGATAGATAGATAGATAGATAGATAGATAGATAGATAGATAGGACCAAACAGGGATTCTCGATTCATGGCCTGTGATTTCCCGAATCAACTCTTACAGGGGAAAAAATACAAGAAAATAAGAATGCTGTGTTCATGTATATTCTGAGTTTCTAACAGCTTACATGCTATGGTAGACTCAAGAAGCACAACCCAATACAGAGGTAAGCATATCGTTTTCAATAGGATTGGGCATGTTTATTTCCATGCTGTATTGTAGCTTGATCGGACAAATGGTTTGTTTTCTGTTAGTCCATCTGATTGATGAAGCCTAGGAGACCTGTGCCTGCAGCACAAAACTGAATGTGCCAGTATGGAGTATGGCACATTTGTTGGGCTGATGTTTAAAGCACAGTGGGTGACACGATCATCTAATATGAGCTGGATTCAAGGATTCATCTTAGATGGAGGTTTCTAATACAAATGGAATTGTATGGGTGCCATGGAATGCAGGAAGCCATCTGTGAGAAGTGGCTCCCTATAAGGGTTGAAAACGTTCCAGTTGCAATCCCATTTTCCAGGCATTGCATTATGGCTGATGTCACCAGAGCAACACGGAGGATAATGGCTTCCTGTGCAGTTCCCTTTGTGATGGCACCTCACACAGCAAAAGCAGGCACAGGAATTGGGCCTGGGTTGTGCACCATGAAGAGAATGGCATTCATGGAGCGTGGTACAGCACAGGACAAGTAGGTCCAACTACAATAACAGGCCTCTTAGGCATGGTGACTTCTCTCACCTCCTTTTGCAAGCTATTCGCCAATTCCAACCACATTGAAATCTACTAAAAAGGAAAGAAGTTGGCTGATCTTTGCAGGACTTACCAGACACCTGGAAGAGGCAGGTTGCCACCCCGACATCATTGGAGATGCTACATTCGTAGTTGCCACTCGTCTCCCGGCTCACACTGTCCACCTTGTACTCGGAGAAGTCCTGCTGCTCCGTCGGAGGCACTGTCAGGAGACTCCCATTGAATCGCCAGACAGCTGTAGCCACTTTCATGGGGCTTCCCTTGAGCATGGTGCAGCGAAGGGTGACACTGCGCCCTATAGCCTGCCGGATATCCTGGAAAATGGGCTCCACTACTGGAGGGACTAGAGGACAAATGACAAAACAAAAACTTTCAATTAGAATAACAGCACCAAACGCAAGCCTCAGTGATGACGAAAGCATTTATTACTTCCTTTGAACAGCCCACCCTGTTCTGTGGATTTGGAGTAGTCAACAGTTATTTTTTTCCCAAAGATGGATCCATAGTGACCCACAAAGGGCTTGCAATGTAATGAGTGTAGAAGAAGCTTTAAGAGAAACTAAATAGGACAGAATAATAAAAAAGTGAAACAACCTTCCTTTCCACCCAAACATTTCCTTACTCCTGTAGCTTCCTTTTGTGTCAAATACAGCTCTCATATGCAACACATTTGAGGAAATGTCATTTATTGTCTGCTCTGATCTTCAGACTATAAATAGAAATATAGAGTAATAATATACCTGAAAGTTACCTTGACCCATGACTTTTTCTTTTTTTTAAATTGTACGTTTAGCCCCTTAATAAGACTGCTATGAGAGGGACTCCAATTCTAGCTGATAAAATAGAAACATATAGAGGTACAATATTCTGACGAGAAATACAAACATACAGAGGAATCATGTTGGACACTGAAGGTCCAGACCCTGCAGAAGTCCATTCGCTCAATTGTAATGATGAGTAAAATTCCAGGAGGAGGTCCTGAAAGAACAGTCTGCAGTAATGTGGCGAGATAGGCATCCTCAGACTTATGTGAGGGTTACGCTCCAGGCCCCTGCGTGCATAAGCTCAAATTGCGTAAGTGGGGAGCACCCTCTAAACACCTGTTTCCCCCCTGCTTCCCAGCCCCCTGTCCCACTGTTCCCACACAACTCTGAAGCTCCGGAGCCAGCAGGAGGATGTACTGTATGGGAAAGCAGCAGGTGTTGATGCTTCACTACTCTGCGCATCTGCCGTTAGGTAGTGGGGCTAAGCAGCATAAACAAAGCCCCTCTGTGCAACAGGTCTCTTTGGGGCTTCCTCCACCTTCACATAGGTCCTTTTCAGGCTCCAGGGTCTCCTTGCGAGCCATGAGGACTCTCAAGCTTCTCCCCACCATTACCTAGTGTGAATCTATTTATTTCCCAGTATTGCATACATACCTAGCTAGCCTCATGCGAGTCAATCATACATATATGGTGTGGGGGGGGGATGCCTGTACATTGTTTGTGTATTGTTTCTAGATATCATAACAGGACGAAATCTGAAAACTAGTCATTTGGCACAAACCATAGAATTACAGGGGTTGGAGGGCATTTGTTTTAGCTGGAGAGATGTACTAAATCAGAGTTTCATTATACAGTACTCAGATACCAATCAAATTAGACTGTGTCATATACAAGAATTGGAAGGTACCAAGGGGTACCATACTATTATTTTGTTATTCATTTAGAAAATAATTTGTGTGCTGGCCTTCTCAGCATAGGTGGCCCAGAGCAGTTCACAGCATCAGAAAACAGTTCATATAAAAAATACAACAAACAACAGTGTTAACAATTCTTTAGAAACCTAAACCATTTTTAAAAAGTTTACAAACACAGATATAAATTACCACCCAACTCGAAAAACTATGCTTAGTAAAATAACCCATTTTTAAGAGAAAGATTTCTTTCCGTTGAGCTTTAAATGCTATTAAACTGTTCATGCTAGTTTTCAGGCAGGATGTTGAAGTGACTGATATTTAAGGTTTTAACTGAACTTTGTGTGAACCGTCCTGAGGATTTTGTTGATTTGGTGGTCAAGAAATGCTCTGAGTAAAGAAGGAAACCTGGGGGTTGGAACACCTGTTTCTGGAAAGACCTTTTAAAAAGAAATGACAAGGCGTGCTAAAAATACACTTGTGCAATTGTACCTGCACTTGTTGCTAAACCAAGAGCAGAGGAAGACACTCACGCTCCCCTTAAATGTAAGGAAACCTCTTAAGTGTGATAAATGCACTGCCGGTATTCCTGTGCCATGGATTCCCAAGGACAGAGGAAGCGGCTGCAAAACTTTCTGGGTATTCAGCAAACAACAGGTGCCTTTGCTGAAGGCTCTTTCCTTGCAAAGATATTAATCAAAAGAAACGGAAAGGTGAAAATCAATTCTATCCTCCTAACCTGCTTTGGACTCTTTAAAAAGGAGGCACTTTTGAGGGAGCTGACCTTCAGGCTCTTCATCTTAGCATATGACTCAACAGCTTCATTAACTGAGTCCCAAGAACAAAAGGTTGGCTAAACAAATTGACCAGCACCACCCCTCCCTCGCCCCCCAGTCAGTGCTCACTTCAACAGGCTCAGAATAGGGCAATCCTTCAAAAGTAGACCTTAAAAAGGGGTTGGCATTAAGAACTAGTAACCTGTATGCAGAGAGGCTTTTTCCTGTTTTAATGCCATTTCATAAAGTTGTCAACTGACTAGAACTGGCTATTCTTCTGCCTTTAACAGAAGCTTGACATGGAAGGATTAGTACGTGGGTAGGCAGACTAAAGTCCAGGGGCCAGATCCGGCCCAATCGCCTTCTAAATCCGGCCTGCGGATGGTCCAGGAATCAGCGTGTTTTTACATGAGTAGAAAGTGTCCTTTTATTTAAAATGCATCTCTGGGTTATTCGTGGGGCATAGGGATTCGTTCATTATTATTATTTTTCAAAATATAGTCCGCCCCCCCACAAGGTCTGAGGGACAGTGGACTGGCCCCCTGCTGAAAAAGTTTGCTGATCCCTGGATTAGTAGGTCAAGCTTTTCACAACAACAGAGGCGAGCAGGGGTAGGCTAGGATGTTTTGCTGCTGTAGGCAAAACGCCCCCCACACCTGTGGGCCCTTTCCTACCCCCATTGTTGCTACCCTGTCACTGCACCCTCGCCAGCACCCACACTTTCACAACAACATAGTTGTCAAGGGTGCAGCATTAGCGGTGGGGGCAAGGGCGCTGTGGCAGCAGGGTCAATGCCCTAGAGTGCTCAATGGTCAAGGATGAAGGGAGATGGACTCCAGCAATATCTGGAGGGCCACAGGTTCCCCACCCCCTGCTTTAGCGCAACACCCATTTGGCCTCTGAAAACGAAGAGCAGCCCCTGTCGCTGTCCCAGACTCAGCAAGAAACGCTCAGCTACAAAAACTTCCCAATTGCTCTTGGCAGCTTCCAAGATAAAGGGCCCATCAGAAATTACACAATCCTTCCGCCTGCTTGTTTTCCATTTCCCACAAATAATGTGCCACAATATGCAAATATCGCAGCCTGGGTATTGTGAAGCTCAGATATGGGACCCCACACGCAAGCCTTGAACTATTCAAGTGTCAGTGGCTCTTCTCGCTTGTCTTCCCTCGTTCAAAAATTAAACCGCAAAAGCAGCTAATGTGGTGAGTGGTAATATGAAAGGGGTGAAGAGGCCAGAGCATCAGCCAGCAGCCCGTAAGCCGTGCTTCTTCCTCAGACTTGTTAATATTCTGCTACTCCAAAAACAAAGGGCAGCAAAACAACTTTGCAATAACACAAACCGTAATAATCCTCCTGCTCTTCGGGAATGAATAAAAAGATGAACGAAACTGATGTGGCCTGCTCAGTCTTGCCCAGGAACCAGAGTGCCTTGATTTACACATCACCCTGACTAGAGAAGGACCCAGAACTTTGCAACACGAAAAAACACACCAGCTCTAGGTTCAGGAAAATATGGAGCATGTGGCAATGAGGGGCAAGCGCCAAGCAAACAAGGGCAGGATTTGTCAAGTGTGAGACATGTATCGCTGTGCCTCAAATAACCTTTCACTTTCCCACTTTTACAAGATTAGCAAGTTCTGGATTTATTCTTCAGCAGGAATGAGGCTCCGAAACATAAGGGTCACTGGAGCATGACCGAGTTCTAAAACCCATTTTAAAAATCTATTTTTACTTTTGCTTCAGGGAAAGGAGAAGTCTTGCTTTGCACCAAGCAGACAGACTCCTGCATGGAGATATACCAAAGCTAGTGATGTGGGGTGGGAATTTCCCTGCAAAAGATTTTCTGGAAATTTTCCCAATGCTTTCTTTTCTGTGAAAAATAAATAAATGGGTTTCATAAGTTCATTAGTAACAATGAATGGGTGCCAATTCCAAACGAAGTATTAGACAACCCAGGCAATTTGAAAGTTTTGAGCTTTGTTTTCTGAACGCAAGTAAAATAAATTACATTGCACTGTAGGCCAGGGAACCTCAGGCCTGGAAGCTGAATGTGGCCTTCTAGAATTTTCTATCATGTCCCTGGACCTCTCTCCAGTCTACAACTCCTTCCTAGCTACACACCCCTCCCTGCAGACCACATTATCAGCCCTGCTTTGCACTCTCCTTGGCTGAGATGTTTATGTGAACTCTGACAATGCTCTTGCTTGTCTGGATGGAGAACAGAGAGGGTTGTGTAAGTCTGTGTAGAAACCAGTCCACTGTACAAAGGTAAAATTTACACCTGCTGATCCACTCACCTTTCTTTCTGGCTCAGTCCATGACTGGCATTTGGCTCCTCCCAAAGTTTTAGAATTTTGTACTACTTTATTGTTGTTAGCCGCCCTGAGCCCGGCTTCGGCTGGGGAGGGCAGGATATAAATAAAATTTATTATTATTATTATTATTATCTCAGAAAACCTGAGTGCCTGGTTGCCCAAGCACCTAAAAATTGGATGCCAGGGCTTCTGCGCCATCTGCAGAAGTGAGTGGCTACCAGAGACAAGGCTTTCTAGATGGTGGCTTCAAGGTGGCCAGCTGAAAAAGAGGCTGGGGCTCCTATCCCTTTAATAGTTCTGTAGAAAAGGGAATTTCCTAATGTGTAGCCCACCATGACTATCATACAATGCCAGAAGCCCTGTCTTCTTCATGTATTTGGCCACCACAGGTGACTCTCTAGCTCTGAGATACCCTCTCCTGAAAAGTTCACTTGGCACCTGCCTCATTACCCTTTCGATTCCAGACAAAGGCCTTTTTTATTATCTTGAGCTTTTTAGATGCTATTTTAATCCAGCCGATTGTTTTTCTGTGACTTCCGTGATTTTGTGGCTTTTAGTATATTAAGTTGTTTATATGTTTTAATAGTTTTCTTCTTTTCTTCTTTTTGTAAACCATTCTGGCAATATGATTTAAGGGCAGTATAAAAACACTGACGAGGATAAATCAAAAACAGTTTTACAGTCTTCTGTTGGGCAAGCATCGAGAAATCTGTCTCCTAAATAATGGGAATTTTATTTATAGATAGATATACATACTCATTCACTTGAGTTTTCTTAATTAACTTGGTGCAGATTGCAAGCTAATGTTTTTTGCATGTGGGGGACATATTCAGAGAGGGATTCTGCAGCATAGCAAAATGATGTTCTTAGAGGTCACACCTGAAACCCATTCATTCCTAGTCATCCAGAAGAAACAGGTTCCCAGCCATGTTGACTTTTGCATGACCTCGAATGAACCCGTGTTCCAAAAGTAGCTTTTAAGAATGTTGTGCTGACATATCACAGGAGTTCTTTCTAAGAGGCTCTGGATATCTAAAGCGTTATGTTACAGCTTGTCCCAACTTGATTCAGATGCAAACGAAAGAACCATGAAATAAAGGAACGGTCCAACAACTGATAGCAGTCTGTCAAGTCTGTGCAATTCTGCTTCACACAATCAGCTGAGGGTTTTCTAGACCCTGGAAAAAGTCTACAAGCCATCCTACAATGGGTCTACTTGAAAATGGCACACTTTTTCTCTTCCTGGTCATTGCTCCTTCCCTCTTCATTCATTGTCAGAGGTTGAAAAAAAGGGGTGAGTTTGTCCCACAATACCAAGGCACGTATTTAAATAGTAGGAGACAACTTGCTAATTTTACCCGTTCATTTCTTCTAACTGAAGCAGAAACTTTACACACGCAGCAGATTAGCTGTAGGGCCAAAGAAGCACAGGTGTAATTGCACAAATTCAGTGATTATTAACGAGCTCATTTCCAGAAAGAAGAAAAGGGGAAATGGCCTTTCTGGGACAGCAAGGGACAAAAAGGAATGTAACGATTTGAGGGCTAGGGGTGGGAGAGAAACTTGATTCAGTTCACACTGAAAGCTGAGTCTAGCATAGGGCTTGTCTACACTTCTGTTTGTCCCATGCCTAGAAAGTATGCTTCTTTCCCAGGGAAACCTGCTATTTAGTGCTAAATCGGAGCAAATGTCAATCTAGAGAAAACCCCAAATGGCCATTTGGTCAGATGGAGCACTAAAGAGGAGTTTTCCCTGGGGAAAAGCAGCGGGATAAGAGGAAGGGTGGATGAGCCCTTCGTTTCACTTTCTGAAACAATGTGAGACCAAAACACAGCCATCCTTCAAAATTCACACTTCTCTGAATTTTGCGTTGCAATTTTCCAGCCAATGTTTACAAAAATGCCTAGATCAGGGGGAAGTGTGCATTACCATTAATATACCAGTGAAGTAACATATATAATGCCTTTTATATTAGGAGAATTGGTTGCAAAAATGTGTAGTCAAAACTTCATTCACACATGTTTCTTAGGGGAAATTCTCACTAAAATGCTGGTGGATTTTCACATGGACCTTTTAAAACAGAATTTGCAAACTGCTACAAAATGTGGAGAGCTGAATTTAAGATTGGAAAAATGAGAAACCAAGAGAACCGAAACTCACAGATCTTTCCATTGCCAGTGATGGCATGGGTCAGACACACTCTCACTCTGTAGCAGCAAAAATATAATAACGACTCTTGCCTTTCATATAACAGAAATGTACAGTGTGTTCCTGTGCATGTTGACCAGAAGCAAGTTGCATCAAGTTCAGTGGGACTTATTCCTATTAACTTTTTTTACCGAGGCAGGAGATTTCACAGGCAACCTGATTTCCTGACATTTCATATGCAGAATGTGTTAACGTTGAGATTATCATTCATTTCATTTCTATCCTGCCTTTCCTCTAAGGAACTCAAGGCAGCATGCTATGGTTTTTCACCCACCCCTTTATTGCCACAACAATCTTATGGGAAAGGTTAGGTTGAAAGTGCTGGTCTTAAAGTCACCCAGTGATCTTCATGGCTGGGTGGAGGTTAGAACCTAGATTCCCCCAATCCAACCATTCTACCTCTAAACCATTAAGGCACACTGGCTTTACTGCAGTAAAGGGGGCTTAAGGGACTTTGGGGACAATCCTGTCAAAGTTAAACACATTTTAAGTCCTTGTTTTTTAAACTACAGAGTTGAGCTGGTGCTTGAGGCTCCAATTAGGAGTTAATGGCAAGGAACTAGAAAACAGTCGCCACAGCCCCTCTTCACAATAGCTTCAAGCAGGTAAAAGGTAGGACGTGCCATCATTATGGTTTCAATTTCCCCCTTCCACTCCACTCCACTGGCTGCCACATAAAAAGCTCCAGGAAAATCTAAGGCAGGGATGGGGAAACTATTGCCCTCCGGATGTTGGATAGCAATCCGCCATCAGCCTCAGCTAGCACAGCCAATGATGATGGGAGTTGTAGTTAAGCAATATCTGGAGGGCTACAGGTTGCCCAAACCAGGACTAAAGCAATGACATCATGTAGCATATTTTTAAATGAGAGGAGAGGAGAACAATCATAACAGACGACTACTTTCAGTGGCAGCCCCAGGCCTCTTATAAGCCTATTGAACCAACCAAGGTATTCTGTACTTGGGATCAGTCACTGTATCAAGCTACATCCTTCTGTCATTGAAATTAATGAGACTTGAAGCATTTCAATTTGGCTCTGGATTGTGTTCATCAAGGGGGGGGGGCGAGTTTGACACCAAAAATTATAAGTTACGAAACAGAGACTGTTCAGTGGGTCTCTCTAAGGTCAGCACAGAATTGTGCATGTGTGTATTTTGAGTTTCACAGAAAAAGATCCAAGCCTCAATTTAATTAGCCTTTTCCAGAGAAGTGACTGAGGATGGTGAACAGCCCTTGACTTTAGAGCTCAGTTCCCTTACACCCGCCTGAGCCAATTAACACAACTAGCCAAATCTTCTTCAAGAAAGAAGGTTAGAGGCACTCAGTGATTTCCTGCGGACGGTTAATATATCACACTACAGTTTCTGCTTCACAACTGTTGGAAGATATTTCACCCTGGGTGGGATTATGCTGACCTCTGTGCCCCTCTCCCCCGATCACCTCTCCTCGAAGCAGCTGAGAGCTAGGCATGCTGAATCTCACGCTTAGACTCCATGCCCAATTAAAGCATGCTTACAAGGCACTACAAAGAGAAATACTCCCTTGCAGCTAAAGCATTCCTATGGCTCAGCACCCTTGAAGTCTTGGGTTTCTGAACACCATTTCATTAACTGAAAAGGATGTGTTGGGGAGGGGGAAATGGAACACGTACAGAGGAAGACAAAATAAGTGAAGTCAAACAAGACCCTCCTACCCATCCTTTGATGAGTGCTGTTTCCCCCCTAGTAAGACAAAGTGCATAGCACCCAAGACTGGTCACGTATTTTTGGCACACGAGGAAGAAAAAACCACAAATCACCTCTCGCTGATAGCAAAAACACAACAGTAAGTTCAATAACCAACAATCTGCTGCCATTTTATGACACCCAGAATCTACTGCCTGAAGTGGTTGCCTCACTCTGCCAAGCGGTAGGGCTGGATCTGCAGGGAGTCATTGTACCATATGTATTAGGCATAACTGGGTGAGGCATAGAGCCTTGCTGCAGAGAATCAGCAGAATTACTTGCTATCAGCTGAGGGTCAGAACGACAGAGCAGTAAATCGTGTGACCTCCTGCATAGGCAGGAGGAGGACCCTCTTTGTTTATTTTGGTGTGGTACCAATTTCTCTCTGATAGCACACTACTGACCTGGTTCACATGACATGGTAAGCCACACAATGGTTCACCAAGACTGTGTGAGTGTATCCAAGGTTTGTTTTATCTACAGCTCATGGTTAGTGAGGAGAGAGCTTAAGCGTGAATCCTGGTTCAGAGGGCATGTTAAGCCAAACTTTGCCCTAGCTTGGCAGGGGATGGACAAGGGAGGAGCAGGGTGGATGCAAGCTATGGTTATAAAATCTTTTGTAAAAAGCAGCTGTAGGCTCCTCTCTGTGAACCCACACATTCATGTAGTCTCAGCTGAGCCATAGTTTGGTTTACTGTATCATGTGAACCAGATCACGGTGTCTGAGCATGCTGTTTGGCAATTATTGGGCTAGGAAAGGAATGTACAGACTCCTGTATCAAACCCTGCAGTTTAAGATTGTGTAGCTTAAGTAATGCATGTTATTTCCCTGCCCTCTTCTTCCTCTACTGTCTTCCTATGTAGAACTTTGACCAGTAAAGCACCATGCATGCTGGTGGTACAAATAAAAAAAGAGAGGGGGGAATGTGTGTAACTACACTTGGACTGGGGGGTAAATCCAATTCAGTTTGCATCTAAAGGCAAATTTATTTAATTTGGCACTTTCCAAAACAATCTGCGAACCAAAACACAGACATTCTTTGTAATTCACAATTCTCCAGTTTTTGAAATGCAATTCTCTGGTCAAGCATTGTGTACAAAAATGCATATTGTGGGGTAAACTGTGTATAATATGCGTATATTCATGAACATAACATACAAAAATGTACTGTATTCAGGGAAATGGTTTTACAAAAATATATACATTAAGCAAAATTGTAAACAAAATTGTGTATAATAGGAGAAATTTGCAATAAAATGTTAATGAATTTTCAGAAGGAATCTTTTTTCAAAAAATAGCACCATGATGTGGAAATTTGGAGAACGAAAGACTGGGAGAATGAGAAAATGAGAGGGAGGAATTTAGTGTCATGCTAAGGCAATTGTTCTGTCAGGCCAAGCATTTTGGCTTGCCAGACAGAATGATCACCTTTCTTCCTACTAGACAGAAAAAAATCCCACCCATGCACAGTTGCCACCAAAAATGGCTGCTCCATACCTTGTTCCCATCTCCTCTCTTCAACATCTGCTAATACTTACCTACCTTTGTCTGAGATAATTGTTTGTGTATATTCCCCCACTTCTTGTGGCAGACAATATACCAGATCAGGGGTGGGGAAATGCAAGTTGTATCAGATGTTCCAGAGGTGAAACTAGGTGTGTGGCTGTCATTTTTGGCATTAGCCAAGTATATAATGCAATATCTAGGTTTGGCCTTAAGATAACCTACAGTGCACAACATTCCTTCAGAAATACCTGCACATCACAAACAAGCGAACATTCTGAAATTTTTTTTAACGTCTGAGCCTCGCTAGTCAACACCCAAGTGAATTCACACCTCTCCATTTTACCACGGGCAAAACTAAACTAGCAGGTAATGTTACGCCAATGGAAAGCAAGTAGCTCTTCTGCATTAACAAGAAGTACAAAAGGAGCTTTAGGCCACATTTCACTCTCTAAAGAAGCCCTTGACAAGATCACACTGGCATTTATTCTAGCTCTTAACATTTCCCATTCCTGTCTTCTTTCTCTGATCTTAAGCACCCAAGAGTACAACGTTTTATTTTGCATTTAGGTTTAATTTCCTCTGGGGAGAAATGGTGCCTCAGGTTCTAAATGCCAGCAGAGTCACACACAATCAAAACTGCATCCTTGGCTCTTATCACTTATCCCAAGCAACATAGATGGGGCTGAAGAAAGACCAGGTCACAAAGGCAGGAGGTTGGTGGTGGAGGTATACAAAAGAACCAAACAACCGGACTATTTTATTCACTGTGTCTGAATTTCATGCAGAATTTTAAAAGGAGCTAGAATCTATGTGTGAACTTTTGCTGTGTACACGTTATACCCTTAAAGCACATTTGAAGTGCATTCTTCCCCTTCTAATAATTCTGAGCAATGCAGTTTGTTCAGGATTGCTGGGAATCGTAACTATGTGAAGCGTCAACTACAGTCCCCAGAATTCTTTGAGGGGGAAATGTGTTTTGAATGTGCTTCCAAAATATATTGTGTATGCAGCCTTTACTAATGTCAGACCAAGTAGCCCCATTTCAGCTTACAATACATGTGGAATCGTCATAAAGAGTGCTAAATGAAAGGAAGTATCACATGTATTCACTTATTTTACACAACTGTGTTCCATCCTTCCCACAGTGTACATGGGATGAAGCATACTCTGGCCTCTGCCATTGGCTAGGGATTGTGTCCCCTTGCCTCACAAGACAAACATCAAGTAAAGGCCACCCTGTAAATGATATATAAAATATAATACAACTAGTAAGAATGATAAAACTGTGACCCCACCCTGCACTCAGCTCCCACCTCCTAGAAGGTGTCAAGATGTGACAGCGACCATACTCTGGGAAAGGCTTTGACTGGCCAGCTAAAACAGGTGAGCATAGCTAATGGGTATCAAACCCTCAGTGAGATAGGGGCTTCCTCTGCATGCAAAGACAGACTCCAGTGGCCTGAGTGGATGAGACCATTAGTAGCTTCAATGATCAAGAACACGGTTACTGAATGCGCTGTAGAGGGAAGTGAGGGGCAGATAGGGCTCATCAACCTAGAAAGGTAGCCGATCTAGGAGAAGGAAAACTCTGATCCTAAACCTCTGCTGCCTTGCAGGACACCTTCAGGTAAAGAAAAGGTGAAGGAGCAAACCTTACACACATCCTGAGTAGAGTCCCTAAGATGGTTGGATGCACCTTGTATGCCTCCTTCCAGCATCTCTGGCAGCCAAGCTGGTGCCAAACAGATTGCTCTGCTTTCCTTTAGACCATATCAGTGAGGCCGTGTGTGTGTGTGTGTGTGTGTGTGTGTGTGTGTGTGTGTGTGTTGTCATCTGGGCAGCCCAGGACCTCCATACACACTGCCCAGACTTGTGCTCTGGGAAGGTCACTTAAGTGCTGCTAATGCAGCAGTTTGATTTCACCCTCGGAGGGGCCCTCCAGTGTCTCTCAAGCCAGATGGATACCAATAGCAGGAATGATGCCAGGAGACAAAATTAGAAAAGGAATCTAGCAATACAATCACAGAAGGGAGGCACTGGCAAGGAAAGATTAGCCTGGCATGCAGTGGATGTAAATGCCCACTAATACCTCACCAGGGCTGGCATCATGTGTTGGCATGGTTGGATCTGCCCCATACCTTTAACACAGCTCCCCTCAACAATAATTGAGGGTGGTAGGGAATAGACTGAGGCCCTGGCATCACAACCCTGCTGATAAGTAGGTCTGAGTGCCCGGGAGGGAGCCAGAAATGAGGGGATCGGTGCTGCTCAAACTAGGGATTCTTCATAGACATAAATGAAGTGGCCCTGACTGAAGGTAACTTGGGATCCAATGAACATAACAGATGCTTCCTGTACAGTAAACTACTTGTGCACATAAGCCCTTGATCACCATGCATTTTAAAGATTAATTGTTGTTGCCAACAAATAATGAATGCAATTGTTGACTATGACTAATGCAAGTCATATGGAGTCCAACTGGGGCGCTCTGGTTTCATAAATAATCATCAATAAATGCTATTGTTCCTTGCCGTTTAATATTGCAGAATAGTCTCTTCTGCACAATTCTTCCTCACCTTCTTCTTGACACTACACTGCAAATGATTCGGAAGGGCTCAGAAGATGGATGGTGGCATAGGTACTTGTGCAAGATGAGCCAAATTACAAAACCTGTCTGCCCAGACTGCCCCCAAAGTGCCGTTTCTGCCTTTGATCTCTGCAAGGCACACCGCTGCCCAATAAGGAATTGCACACAGACCTTTGCTCCCTGAGCACTCATTTTCACACATTCCACTGAACAGCCATCCACTTGGAATGACTTTCGGTCATTACGGCACTGGCTGGAATTCAAAGAAACATTCGGAAGAAGAAAGACTTTGTAGCTGGCTACCTACCAGCTGTCTGAGCAATCCAGTCGCTGCCTGTACAGTTGCTTCTCTTTTCATACAGTAATTGAAAGTTAAAAGCAGCTAATGCTGCAGGTAAAGTGAGGCTGAAGACAGCAGAGCCCTTCGGAGGGGAGGAGGAGATGCTCAGCTGTGTGACACAATGATCAGCAGAGCCACAGGTGGCCAGGGCCTTCTGTCTTGCAGCTGGGCTGGAGAGTTACCTTGCCGTCTGTTTCCAGCTCGAAGGCTAAATTAGGAGCACTAGGCATTCCCTTCACAGATGCTTCCCTAATAGATGGGGGAAGGAAGGCCTACAGCCAGAGGCTGACACAACTACTGTGCTAGCAACAGAGGTTGCATCAAATTAAAAAGAAGAACCAGGTGCATGTGGGAGAGGCCCCACTGAGATGACACTCGGGGGGGGGAGGGTACATACGTTTTGTGTAAAATTGTGACACCATTTATCACATCAAGGGAGTAACTCAAGTGTCAACTACCAGGCAGGATGAATGAAAACAATATAATTCACTATTATTAAAAGAACAACTACTACTGCTATTGTGGTCCCCCCCCCATTCACATTGTTATACATACCACTACTATTAAGTATTTTGCTTAGGGAATAGGGGTAGATTTATCAGTCTATTCCCAGTCTATGCCAGGGTCACATGTGTTCATTCATAAATCCCTTATTTCCCATTTCTGCTTCAACCCACAGGTGTTTTTTTTTTTAAAGCATAAATTTGTGTTATTTTTGAACTTATTTCTCATCCAATATGCATTTTGAATGAATTTTGCCAAGGCACGCTTTTTGGTATGCATTCTGTTCTAACATTTGCTCAGGGAAATCATTCTCCTGAACTGCTAGGCTCCCTTCTACAGCAGAGGGGATGAGGAAAGAGGCCAGAGACTAGACTGGCATCCATTCAAGCTCTGCAGTCTGCTACTCCTGCCTGGCCCCGCCTTCCACAGCTGCCCCACCTGGACAACCTGGTCCCTGTTCTATCTGGACTCTCATCCAGAGAGAGGGATTTATGATCTCGCCCACACGGCAGATAAGCATATTCTGACATTTGATGTCTCGGGCTCCTTTGGCGACAGACTTCAATCAGACCGGCTGGCATCAAAGGAGCCTCTCAGAGCAGCCAAGTCCACTTATCGCAGACACAGCAGCACCTCGCACCTTCACCCTTTTAATGTCAAGTGGGGAAGATTTTATCTGCAGAAGAGGGGGCCATTTTAGGCCAGTGGCAGGAAACACAATTCCCAGCAGCAAATTGGAGCACCTCCTTTTTCTCCCCGAAGTCTTCCCTAGCCCATAGACATTGAAAGGTCTTTTGACTAGGAGACAACACAGGGGTTAACGTGGATGTAGGTAAGGGTCCATGATGCTGGACTGCATAGTTGGCCCTCCAACCCCTCCCCTCTCTCTTTGCATTCTTAACTATACTTACTCTGAAGCAAGGTTCGCCATTCAAGGCGAACCAGTGAGAGAGCCAGTGTGGTGTAGTGGTTAAGAGTGGTAGTCACGTAATCTGGGAAACTGGGTTCGTGTCTCCGCTCCTCCACATGCAGTTGCTGGGTGACCTTGGGCCAGTCACACTTCTGTGAAGTCTCTCAGCCCCACTCACCTCACAGAGTGTTTGTTGTGGGGGAGGAAGGGAAAGGAGAATGTTAGCCGCTTTGAGACTCCTGAAGGGGAGTGAAAGGCGGGCTATCAAATCCAAACTCTTCTTCTTCTTCTAATGCCTGAAGCGACAACAACATAAATTTAAAGCATATTGAAAGCACTTGACTTTCCCTGCAAAGAACCCAGGGAACTGTCAATTTACCCCTCACAGAGCTACAATTCCCAGCATCCTTAGCAAACTGCAGTTCCCAGGATTCTTGAGGGAAACCACATGCTTTAAACGTATGGTTTGGATCCAAAATGTGTTAGTTTTAACCACAGCGAAGGCCCATGTGTGAAAAGCTCAGAGATTCTGCCTCGGATAAGAGAAGGTTTGGTGTGGTGGGGAGAAAACAAGATCCCAGGATTTGCTGCCTTCCGGAACAGCTTGACCAGGGAGTGATGTCTTGAATAAATGATTTAAAAATTTCACTCAGCTTTATTTTTAAAGCTAGCTCTTCTGTTGCACAGAGAACTGATGTGGCTGTTGCTAAGGAAGCAGATTAAATCACAAGATTGCTTACCCCAAGGTATAAATCTCAGGTTTTGCATACATAAAGGTATGCATACAAGAAATGGGGGGGAGGGGGAGGTGAGTGATATAGTTATCAGTGCAAACCTGCTGAAAACTTTGCCTCAAGATGTCATCCTTTTCTTTAGAGCCAATTAGTGGCTGCGATTTTTCATCTTTCCCCCAGTTCTTGCGCATTTCTCTCCAGCAATGTCTTCTACAATGAATGCATCTTCCCCCAAAGCCCCAGTCTCCCATTTCACGGCACAGCAAGCAATTGGCCAGGAGGTCGTGTATTATGCATATGCTATGAACTGTTAAAGGAAATCCCAGCAGAATTGTTCCCATTAAATCCATCTATATTGCATTAAACTCTTATTAGCTGCTATATTCTGGCTCACAATTAAGCTGGCCAAATACATCTTCATTATAAATGTCCAATATGGAATTTCCTAATCAGCACAAATGTGATTTTCATTTACTGTCCCATGACTTGGCCTTCAACTGTGGTTATGGCTGTATTGGTGGTCAGAAGACTACCTCTGACTGGAGCCAAAATGAGTACATGTTTGGAAAGTACAAGATATATTGGCTTTGCCTAGCTCTAAAGTGTTCTGTAGAAGCAGCATTTTCTCTAGAGGATTAAGAGAAATTCCTTTACATTTCCTGCCAATACGATTCCACCTTGGATTATCATAGAACAAGGTCAGGGAACGCTTTGAGGGATAATTGTGCTGGGGCTGGTCCTACCATTAGGCAGAGTGAGGCAGATGCCTCAGGTGGTGATTGCTGGAGGGTGGCAGCAGATCCCCTGTTGGCGGTTCCTCCTGAGCCACTCTTTCCTGGCCATTCCCAACCCCTTGAACTGGAGCCCTGGCAGTGGTGATGCTTGCTCATTGCTCACCAGGGCTGGCTAGCTGTCTCACCTTGTTGCCTTTCCTCAAAATGTTGCACACGGAGCCATTGAGAAAGGTCTCTAACCAAAGCGCTGGCTGAGAGATGGCCAAGCCAAGATAACACATGCCAGCACTGCCACTGTTGCATTTGTCTGAGTGGGCATTAGAGCAGGCACCAAAGTGGGAAATCAAGCAGTGGCAAGGTGTTGAGACACAGTCTGCCCTGCACCTGCTAAGTTAGCCTGCTGACTTCATGTGCATTACTGGAAACTATCCTATCACTGGTGCTGAAGTAAGATTCAACTGCCAAGTCAATCAGCTTCTGTACATAGAAGGAAGAAGGGGCACCATCTTGTTCTTCACTCCACGCAGAAAATGCCCTGTGCTGGCCATTAATTCAAGCTGATGCAAAGTGTGGAGGAGAAGAAAGAGAAGGAAGATAACGTCCGAGGAGAAGGGCTTGGAACTGAGGTGCTAAAGATCAAATCCTAATTCTGCCATGGATTTCTTGGGCAAGGAACTATATCTCAGCTGTCACTACAATATGGGAGAAAATAGTGCTGTGAGACTGTATCAAGACACCTTGCAAACTAAATGTGCGATTTCAAAGATAACCTTGATGATGATGAGGTGGTCTTGGATTCAGACCTCGTGGTCTCTCAAACCCCTCTTTCACCCCCAACTCACTAATCTTTATCTCCATGACCTTCAGTAAATTGGGGCTGCCTTCAATTCAGCCTCAAGTCCACAGGGCTCCTTAGCAATCAATTTGTTTCCTCTTTCTACCATATAGTGTCACTTGCTCAGTCTTATTTTGCTGCCGCCACGCCACACCCCCAGCTGCTGTCCCTGAACAAACTAAAGTGCAGTTCAGATGGAAAAACCAGGCTACTCTCTGCAGCAAAAGTGTTTGGCCTTAGCAGAAGCCTAAATTTCCCTAGTGATCAGGCTCAGCTAAATGGTTCCCTCTGCAGAGGAACGAGGTGTTCCCATGACACAGTCCAAACAATTTAGGAGGGAAGAAGGCCAACCTGGAACAGGAAATTCCAGCAGGAAATGGTCTCAACTTAAGAGCTCAGTCTGACAGATCTCAGCTAGACAAATTATATATATTCACAATCACATTGGAATCCATATAAAATATAACAGGTTCCCTTATAAATATGAAGTTCTCTGTAATGATTGATGGTAGTGAGTCCCCTGACTGGATTGATGGCCTTGCAGCAAAAATAATATGCAAGATGAAGATTTGCATAATTCTGAGGAAGAACCTTGTTGCTTTCCTGGGTATTAGAAGGATCCTTCTTTTGTCCAAAGTTGTCTAAGCAAAGTTAGGGGAGAGGGAATGTTTTTGAAGAACGTCATATGTCATATGCCCACAAATGACTTATGAGTGATAAAAGGCACAGGGAGGAGTTTTCTTTCCAAATCTTTAGACAATTTGAATATTCTCCATTTATCGTATTTTTTGCCCTATAGGACACACTGGCCCATAGGACGCACCTCGTTTCTTTGGGGGGAAATGAATTAAAAAAAATTCTTCCCCCCCCCCCAGCCGCGGGGCTGGGGCGGGGGAAGCCCGAGCTTCCCCCGACCCCAGCCCCCAGAACAGGCTGCTGCCCGCAAGCCTTGCGAGCCCGCGGGAACTCCCCCTGAGCGCGCAAGGCTTTCGGATAGCTTCCTGAAGCCTGGAGAGTGAGAGGGGTCGGTGCGCACCGACGCCTCTCGCTCTCCAGGCTTCAGCAAAAGCCTGCATTCACCCCATAGGACGCACACACATTTCCCCTTCATTTTTGGAGGGGGAAAAGTGTGTTCTATAGGGCGAAAAATACGGTAACTTCCTGAAATGAGTAAAATATCAATTTTTTCCTCATGTGCACCAGTTCCTGGTATGTCTTATTAAACATTTGGTGTGTATCCTCCAGGTGTTAGGAAGGCCAATTTTCACATCTTGCTGCTTTGATATTACTAAAAATCATAATACGCAACAAGTAGATTTCTATGATACCTTTGCAAATAGGCAAATTTATGGTGTGTGTGTGTGTGTGTGTGTGTGTGTGTGTGTGTTTTCAGAACAGGATCCATCTTTCATAGAGACAGTGCATATGGAAATACTCTCATAGGGTTCAGGAGAGACCACTGTCTATTTCTCCACTCCCCTGCTCCCCCTGGGCTCATACACAAGGTCTGGCCATGTGATAGACTGTGCTGGGGATCAGAGAACATCTATGTTGGCTCTCACATTTCTATTCAGCTCTCCCACCACTCAGCTGTGCAAGCTCCAGAGGGAAAGGGGAAATTATGTGAACTTTATCAAGGGGTGGTAGTGCTGGATAGCTGGGGGGAGGGACATGTGGTAAGCATGCCTAGGGAAAGATGGGGTGAAGAAAGAGGGGCCCCTTGAGCTCTATATTGATCCCTCAGCATCTGCATGGAGGTGTTGCCTTGCAATGGAAAAGCTCATATCCATGTGCATTTATTGGAAGAAAGAGGAAAGTCTTCTTTGAAGTTAAGGTTTCTATTATTTCTCTGATGTGGAAGGTCAGGCCCAAAGAAAATAGAAGTAGATCAACACAGTGGGATGTCCAGCTAGTTTGCTAGTGGCTCACTGCACAACTTATTTGACATTTCTCTGTGTTGATGAAGTGCTTTCTTATTTAATGCAAAGCGAACACATAACTGTGGCTGTTTCCTTTAGTTCTTGTTTTCAGTTTTAGCATAAAACAAAGACATGTGAAGAAAGACATGATAAAAGATTTCAGAGTGGATACAGAGATGTGATTTCTCTTTTAAAGTATTAAGATCCAGGGCTGGTCTACACATGGAACATTACGAGGTGGCAGATTGGAGAGGCATTGGAATTTTACTCCAACCCTGTGAGTACTTGAGAACAGCAAGCTAACATAGGAGGCAGAGGGCTGGGTGTGTGGGGCACACAGCTCTGTCTACCAACAAACTGCAGCTGTTCCCTGCCTCTCCCTACAGCATCTGCCCCATAAACTAAGGTAACGCCCCCTGTGGTATCTGTCTAATGGTGCAGCTTGCCCTGAGACAGAATCCTGGAAGGATATACTTGATATACTTGAATGTACCTATTTTTACACAAGTAATAGGAAGAACGTGGTTAAGGTGATTCCCCTGTCTCAAACTACCTACAGCTGAAAAGAATGGAATGCAAGTGGTTAATGCATTTTGGAATATTAGAGTTACAGAGTATTGCAATCAAGAGTAAAACAATTTTGCAGTGTCCTCTACCCTTTTACTGTTGGAATAATCTGGAGGCATGCTACAGACCTAGAGCCTCAGACCTTGTCACAAACAGAAAACTATACCCGCCCTCACAAAAAAATTATATGCCCATCATTCAATGTGGACACCAGTGCATCCCAACAATATGAAAGGAGGAGAAGAATTTGCATGCAAAAGAGGGCAAACGGGTATCCAGTCAACAAATCAGATAATATAATTGGAACATTTTCAATGGTAGCCCATTCATGGCAGAAAACAAGCAAAGAAGTTCAACGGGTGTCAATATTTATAGACATAGACACACACACACACACACACACACACACACACACACACACACACCATCAAAGGAAAAGTACTGCCTGCCTTTCAAAATGGAACTTGAAAGGAACTCCTATAAACTTTTCTAAGTTGGGTTCTCTGAGAACAGCTGAAATTCTTAGCTTCCTCGCACAATAGCCAGGACTCAGAGGAGAGAGACTCAGAATATTATACATGTAAGAGAATCCATAAACATTCTGCAATATAATTCTTATGCAAACAATCTCCCTTTGGGCAACAGTAATTGGTGAAGCTCCAGAACTGTGGGTCACAAGCGGTCATGGCTCATTAGAATTCAAAAATAACTCTGCATTTGTAGCTTCCTATTAGGGTTTCTGTTCATCACAAGGATTGTCCCAAGAGGTGTTTCCCTGAATAAAATCTCATCATGTATACCCTTCCAATAATTTTCGTTAATATTCTAAAGACGTATCTTGGAGGTAGGTGTGAGTCATTATGGGGGTTATCTGAAGGAAAGGGCTTCTGTGACACTGCCCCCTTCTCTAAGAGGAAAAAAGGCAGTTCTGGAATCCCGCCAGAACTTGTTGAGAATTCATGAGCCCTGTCAAACCGAGCCGAGTTTGGAGGAGGTGGAGGAATTGTAGAAGTTCAAGGTATGGAACCAGGGAAAATAAAGGTGGAGATGTGTGCCAGACTTTGGTAGGAATGTGAGCATTTGCATAGCTTCTTTGTACAGCCTCCACTGCTGCATATTATGTGGTGTAAGCCACATATATAGAAAAATCTGTTCTAAAAATTTAAACTCAATTAAAATAGCTTTGGTGTGGTAAAATGCATTGTGATGAGCAGCTACGCACAAATAGCTTGCCAGATGGAACAGCCTATACACGAATTGGATTTCAAGCAGCTACTATGAGTTAACTTGTTTTGGTGAATTTGGTCCCACACTGTTCTCAGTGAGAGTCATAGTTACAAAACTAAACCACAAACTGCTTTGCTTATGTTTCCATCCATGTAAGTGGGTGGTGAATTAGCCCTTGTGGGCTGCGACCTCTGGCTGCACCTTGATCCATTATCACACTAAGAACATGTGTATACACACACACACACACACACACACACACACACACACACACACACTACAGTTTTCCAGGGTTTTGAAAGGAAACAGTTAACAAATTTTTAATTATATAAGCTGGAACATACACCTTCTGCTTTAAAATGGGCACAATGTAATTACTAGAAATACGCAGAAATGAGGTGTATTTTAAGGTGGCCATCACTTGTGGCCTATTATGGGGGTGCTTTTAGGCCCTTGGGAACCAGTGTTCCTAAGGAACAAAGACTTGAAGAAAAGAACAGAAAGAAAGTGTTTCATTACACTCCCAGCGACAGATTAATGAGCCTAATGACCCAGTTCCAAACCACAGTATAAGATGTAATCCTGTCATCTCAAGAGTCATATTCTGCTTATAGATTCACAATTGTCTGTGAAAAACATTCCGTTTTTCATGATGGGCAAGCAGTATATTCAAATTCCCCGTAGTCCCTTGCCTTATAGGGAGGGAATGACCACCAATTTCTTGGGAGATTTTAAACGAGTCCACCGTAGCTAGCAAAATGAGCCTATCCACTATGCTAGAGAGCGCCCAAATCATTTCTTTCTCGCGGGGGATCCATTGTACAGCTGACTTTCTCTGATGGCTAAATCAAGCCCTGCCACACATCTCCTGCATGGATTCAAATAACCGTCAGTCACAGAGAAGACACTTGAAAGTGCATAGCCTGCTTCCCTGTGCCGTTAACAGCGCCAGTGGCCTGCAGTTCTCATTACCACTCCATTCAGCATTACTACCCTTTTACTTACCTAATTTGCGAGTGTCTGTAGAAGATAATACTGGGCTACAGACAATCCCCTTCCCGTGCAGACAGTTATTAAGCAGCTAGCTACTTGTGCAACTCCCGATTTTCTGAATCTATCCTTAATAGCCCAAGGAAGGGAGACAAGATGAAAATAAATATCTACCCATCTATCTAAATTCCTCCCAAGTCTAAATTTTTAAGCCCCCTGGTCCAAACGCTCCCTTTGCTATGACTAGTGAGCAAAAGGAGCCACCGCTGCACTGGATATATGGCTCAACTGTTCGGCACTCACAGTATACCCCGGAGCACAGCAGTGGTCTCCTTCCTCCTGAACTAGCATCAATAAAAGTTTGGAATTTCCCAGGCAGCGTCAACTTAAGTGTTGTGGCAAGGCTCTCTGCCAGAAAGACTCATGAGAATATTAACAGAGCAATTAATAGCTACACTCTTGCTTTCAAAAGAGACAGAGCACCCGTAAAACTCCGGCAGCTGAGAGATGGCTTCAATTGCAAGCCAAAGCAGAATTTAGTGCATTTCCATTTCCAGTGATGTAGATCCACTGATCCGTCATGCTTATTTACTGTCCCTTCCACATACGCCATTCCTGGTCTTATGTTTGCTGCACAGATAACAGGTTAAATTGATGGAGACTATTATTTGCCTGACGTACAACACTGCAAACTGCTCAGCCAGATACCAAAGGAGATTAAACATTTGTTCGCAAGCCAGAATAACATTTGCAGAGGAATGGTCTTCTAAAGAGACTTATCTGCTGCAAAGGAAGATCAACCTTCATGCACTAGTGACCTACAGCAGGGATGGCCAAAGCCTTTAAGCCATGAAGGCACCTACCAAAAACGTTTCGTATGCCAAGAGCCAGGCAGACATGCATTGCTTTCTTTTTTTAACAGATACAGACACCACTGATCTCCACCTGTTGCTTCTTCTGGGCCTTACTATTTCTCCTCCAGTCCTTTGACTTCTTCCTTTCCGACACATATTACTGTGATCACTCCCCCAAACAGTTTTATCTACAGAAAAAGACTGGAAACAGAGCAAATATTTGTTTTAAGCAAATGCATGATTTTGATATGTATTTACAGTGGTTCCTCGGGTTACATACGCTTCAGATTACAGACTCTGCTAACCCAGAAATAGTACCTCGGGTTAAGAACTTTGCTTCAGGATGAGAACAGAAATCGTGTTCCGGTGGCGCAGCAGCAGCAGGAGGCCCCATTAGCTAAAGTGGTGCTTCAGGTTGAGAACAGTTTCAGGTTAAGTACGGACCTCCGGAATGAATTAAGTACTTAACCCGAGGTACCACTGTATATGTTTTAAATTGTCCTTTGATTTTTTTTTTAATAAAAAAGTCCCCAAGGAAGGATAATTTGGGCTGAAACATGTTGGAAATTGATAAAAAGTGAATGACTCTTCAGCATTTTTGAGACTGATCTTCTTTTTGCCATTTTCATTGGATGCTTACTGTTTCTCATGTGTGTGGTTTTACTGCCCCATGAACCATAACTATATAATAATAATAATAATTTATTATTTATACCCTGCTCATTTGGCTGGGTTTCCCCAGCCACTCTAGGCCGCTCCCAATTGAATATTAAAAACACAATACAGCATTAAACATTTAAAAATTCCCTAAACACAGCTGCCTTCAGATGTCTTCTAAAAGTAAAATAGTTGCTTATTGCCTTGACATCTGCTGGGAGGGCGTTCCACAGGGCAGGCGCCACTACTGAGAAGACCCTCTGCCTGGTTCCCTGTAACCTCACTTCTTGCAGTGAGGGAACCGCCTGAAGGCCCTCGGCGATGGACCTCAGTGTCCAGGCAGAATGATGGGGATGGAGATGCTCCTTCAGGTATACTGGACAGAGGCCGTTTAAGGCTTTAAAGGTCAGCACCAACACTTTGAATTGTGCTTGGAAATGTACTGGGAGCCAATGCAGATGTCTCAGGACCAGTGTTATATGGTCACCTTCAAAGGTAGCACCACGTAGAGCGCATTGCCGTAGTCCAAGTGGGAGATAACTAGAGCATGCACCACTCTGGCAAGACAGTCGGCGGGCAGGTAGGGTCTCAGCCTGCGTACAAGATGGAGGTGGTAGACAGCTGCCCTGGACACAGAATTAACCTGTGCCTCCATGGACAGCTGTGAGTCCAAAATTACTCCCAGGCTGTGCACCTGGTCCTTCAGGGGCACAGTTACCCCATTCAGGACCAGGGAATCCTCCACACCAGCCCACCCCCTGTCCCCCAAGAACAATACTTCTGTCTTGTCAGGATTCAACCTCAATCCGTTAGCTGCCATTCATCCTCCAACCGCCTCCAGACACTCACACAGGACCTTCACCGCCTACCTCTGATTTGAAAGAGAGGTAGAGCTGGGTATCATCCACATACTGATGAACACCCAGCCCAAACCCCCTGATGATCTCTCCCAGCAGCTTCATGTAGATGTTAAAGAGCACGGGGGGAGAGGACGGAACCCTTAGGCCCCCACAAGTGGGAGCCCAGGGGTCTGAACACTCATTCCCCTGCACCACTTTCTGGACACGGCCCAGCGTGACCAAGGCAGTTTCAGTCCCATAGTGAGGCCTGAATCCCGATTGGAAGGGATCCAAATGGTCTGCTCCAGGCATGCTTGGAGTTGAAAAACACCACAACCTATGATGTCAGAACTGGATGCCTTCCTCTCACATCATCGTCCCATGTGATATCATCTGCTAGCAATGCTCCTCTGCAGAGGAGGAAATAGGTGAACCTCTATGCAAAAGGATAAATAGGCACGAAACTGGCATCAGAATTGATTCCGATGACATTTGCATCACAGTGCTGCACCATAATTCAGGTATGGGGTGAAATCTTCTTTACTTATGATGCAATCACTCTCTCAAAAGTTCATAGATATAAATCACTCTTTCTCCTTACCAGTTCCTGTAAGGCCTCTTCCTATGCAGCTTTGAGGGACCTTGGAATAAAAATAGAGGAAGGTCTGTTTTGGCACTGAGGTGACAGACCAGAGTTTACTTCATTTCTGAAAAACCAGCAGTGTTTTCACCTCAGCAATGCCAGAGCCATAATGTGAACCTTTTATTAGGGGTTTGAAAAAGCTTTCTGGACACACACTGCTGCTCCTGTGGAGGAGTGCATATCTAGCCTTTTCCTTCCCAAAAATGCAAGCAGCATCATGTCAGTTTCCTCTGGGTAGAAGGCTATTCGCCTCTGCTGTGATATGGGCTATCATGCTGTTGTCACTGGGGGGAAAATGCATAATGGCTAAAATGAAATTGTAGTATGCTGTCAGAGGTTATGCGAAAAAGTCTTCAAAGTTTAACTAGTGTGGTCACATATTTGGAATTGTAAAGCATTCACTGGCTGAGAAAGAGACTTTCAATTTGTTAGTACAGTACAATTATTTAACTACGCAAAGCTATTTAACATTTGTTTTGCAGATGAATAGGGGTGGGGAAACCCTTGTGAAGTCAGTATTTTTCTCAACTTTTTCTGCAATAAGTGCAGGCTTAAATTATCTGGGTGTGTATTTATCAAACATATCCTATAACAAGCAACTGCCACTAGCATGAGGTACCTTGCTTTTGCTCTCTGTTTCTGACACACAGTTAAGTACAGAGGTGGAATAAATTGGAGGACTCAATGTGATGCCCTTGGGCTACAACTCCCATCATCTGTGCCACTTGCTATAGTGGCTGGGGCTGATGGGAATTATAGTCCAGCAACATCCAGTGGGGAACCACGTTGTCATACTTGGAATAAATGATCTCTAGGCTGTTTGCGGCTCTACAGTTCTATGGATCTTTGAAGAATTTGGCCGTTCTCAGATAATGTATTTGTGTCCAATAAGGGAAGTAGCTATTTTTAAATTCAGATGATAGCTGCTTCTGCAACAGTGGTCTAGATCTTCAAAACTTTCTTTATTAAGTCACCAATTGGTATATTTTGGCTCAGGATTACACAGCACTCTGATTGCAACCCCCCCCCCAATGGAATATGTCCTTGGCTGCATTATGGTGTTTCCTGCTTGGCAGGGGGTTGGACTCGATGGCCCTTGTGGTCTCTTCCAACTCTATGATTCTATGAGATCATGGACATGGCAACCTGAACATTCCAACTAGCTGTATATGAAGGAGAAATGAAACCACGAGCCAGCACTTCTTTAACTAGGACCAGCTGCCATTTGGATTCTCCCCATAATCACCATTCCATAATCACCTCAAAAGGAGAGGCGTGAGAGCTAGATCCCCTCTCCGCTTCTGCTTGGCTAGGACCAAAAGCCCTCTGGCTCCTCCCTTTCTCAACCTGTCTCATGCAATGGTCACAATACCCAAATCTGTTTGTTTTCCTCTCCTGCCTTGCTTTTCTGTTTTGTATCATTTAAATTAAATTGCAAGACGTTATTTCACAGCCACCTTGAGTGCCTTGGCAGAAAGGCGGTATATAAGCGAATTGTTCAAATAAACGGACAAACACATTAACATCTGACCATGTATAATGCATACTGGAATTACGTTACTGTGCAATTGTGAGCCGTTTTTGCAGAAGTGGCCCTGCAGGAGCTCAGCAACTCGAACAATGGATGCCAGACAGGGATGCTGTTCGCAGTTAGTATCTCATGGGCTATAAAATGAACTGCATAGACTAGTCCAGATCCTGTTTATCTGCCATCTGTCGGCCTCTCGCCTCCTTCCATGGGGATGATTTCCAGTACTGAAACGTTGCAGGCTGGCCTCAAAAACCTTTCTAATCTCACCTGCCTGCCACAAGTTTTAATATGCATCATGGTGGCTGATGCGTTTAATTTCACTTGTGACTCCATGACCTGAGGCGTCTGGTAGATGGTGTTTATAATAATAATAAACCTTGCCTCATCTAGTGTGCCTTTTATTAAAGGATTTCAAAGTGCTCTGAAACCACTAATTAAGTCTCAGAAACCTCTGGTGGGAAGGGTCAGACTTATCTCCACTTTAAAGATGGGGAAATTATAGCACAGGGAGTGCAATGCATCTTCAAGCATATCAAGCTGGGTTCAACATTCACAGGTCTTTCCTTGTTCAGCTACTTGTTATTATCCATCCCCTCCTTCATTTAAGCAATAGAAGAAAGAGACCACAGTACTTCTCTGATGCCTTTTCTGCTGTAAGTTGTATTTATTTATTGTATTTACAGTATGTCCTACCTTTCCCTCCAAGGACCTCAAGTAGGCATACCTAGTTTTCTTCCCCCGCCCAACACAATAACAACCTTGGGTTGGGCTGGAGAAGCCCAAAGTCATCCCCTGAGCTTCGTGGCTGAGTGGGGATTTGAACATAGATCTCTCCCCAGTCCTACTTTGACACTAACCACTCCACTTTTCTCCTAGGACCCCAGAGAACAGCATATACTAAGGTTACCAGACGCCCCCGTTTCCCGGAGACAGTCTCCGGATTTACAGCTTTCTCAGCATTCACATGTATGTAGCGAACAATAAGTGTCCCCAAATTCATTGAAAAAAACCTGGTAACCTTAGCATATGCAGCTGTAGAGATATTTGTCAGACTGCACAAATGTTCACTCAAAGATAAGAGAATGCCATCTCGCATACACACCCCAAGCCATCTTGTTAATCTTACCAAGCCCCCTCCCCACAACTGGTGTTTTATTGTGGGTGTTTTTTGCACCATGTTCTTGATGATAGCGCATTGTTGGTAGATTTATGCTGCTTTGTTTTGTTCTGGGGTGTTTCCCTGATGCTACTACTGTATTGCTGTCCGGAGGAGCTATAGCACAAGAAAAGCAGAACAAATGTAAAGCAGAACATATGTGGTGTGAAAAGTTGCAGGATTTCAATAGGAATTTACAGGATATGCACTGGTTGGAAATGAAGCAGTATGACCGCCCCCCAAACTTTGCAGGCACAAGCAGAAAGTGGGATCATATGTCACTGCCCCAATAACATCATGAGCACAAATAATTATGAATGTGCAATACAAAGGATGTCTGACGACGCCCTTTAATTCTTTTAACTTCTCTCAAAACTCCTACAGATGTTTTGACATAAGAGAAATTTCAATTTTGCCTAATGTTTGGTTTCAGCTTCTTCTCACCCTGACTGCTGTTATAAGTTAGAAAGTGGGGAGAAGACGACTGCTCTGATCCAGGAACTTAGAAGAGACTGGCTGTATGCAACTCCCTGTCTCAATGCAGGGAGGAAATGCTTTAGATTGGAAGATTTGCTACTCTGTTTTTGGTCAAGATGCTGACTCAGGCATGTCATCTCAGAGGCCTACACTCAAGCTGAATCTATAGAGCAATTTCATGTATTGCTGATGATTGTGTGATCTACTGTGTAAAGGAAATTACAGAAAACTGTATAGCAGAGAAAGACAGACAGACAGACAGACAGACAGACAAGGGAGGGTATGGGGTTGCCCTGGATTTTGCCTCCCTCCACCCAGTTGTTTGTAGTTTGTGAGACACAAAGCAGCAAAGTAGGTTAAATTTAAAATGAGGATTAAAATGTGGATTGAGACTTTTCTTTCCCTCCAACTGTAAATTGCTTTGCGCTTTTTTTATACACTTAAAAAAAAAAGAAGTAGTAAAAACTTGAACTAGAATAATCTTATGACGTTTAATCAGTGAAGTGGGAATCAGTGGGTTTTCCAGTGCATAATTATTTCGCATAAAAGTTCCCAAAGCTTCATTGGTAACAATGAATGGATGCCAACTGCAAAGAAATATTAGGCAAGTTTCGCAATTTCAATGTTTTCAGCAGCTTCCTTAATACAAGAAAAATACACATGCTAAGTTGGATCACTTTCTAAGACATCTGAAAAATTTCTGATACAAACTGAAAATTACCTTCCGTAAATTACCCTAATTTGCATGGGAATTCTCCCCCCTCCCCAGTTTCCCCTTCAGAAAACCAATATCACTGAGTTTAATGAATTCCAAATAAATAAAAGAGAGTCATAGCACATTCCTGTATCTGTTTGTTCAGAGGTGAATCCTGTTGTACAATAGGTCTTACTCCCAGGTAAGTGTGTTATTGGATTGCAGCCTTAAAAAGTTATTAAAATTAACTAGCGGATTAAGAGGATTGGATGAGAACCAAACTAAGTTAGTTGTACTTGCCTTCCACTAAAATAAATGTAACTTAAATTAAGTCATGACTCATCCCACTGATTTCAACAGGACGTCAGTTCAACTAATTTAGTCTGGATCCACCCAATACCCTATAACAACTTATACCCCTTTCCTTAAAGTTTTATAGCAGGTACAAAAATCAGGGGGGGAAAGTAATCCAAATAAGTTATTCTCAAATGAAGGAAAATGCATCCCAAACTAATGGCAACAGTTTTCAATACCACCACCCATGGAGTTGTGTATATATTATGAAGAATAAAGGAAACAACATTATATATTTAATTTGGATTGTGATAGCCATGCTGATCCCAACTTATCATTAGGATTGGAGGATTGGGGAGGACCTTTTCCTCTGTGTGGTTTGCAGATGTTGGGTGCTCTGAGCCAGCACCATGAAATTCAGGAAATCTTTTATCTGAGAGTCCCCGAGGCAAGCCAGGATGGAAAGAAGCATGCTTTTGAAAGAGGCATGGTGTTGCTATAGGGGAAGAGCTTTTCTGGAGTTGGGAATCCGAGCTGCAAAATGCAGGCATCAGAAACCTACCCTAAAGAAAGAACCTGTCTACTTAAAAGGATCACCTTATGCCTACAGTGGTACCTCGGGTTACAGATGCTTCAGGTTACAGATGCTTCAGGTTACAGACTCCGCTAGCCCTGAAACAGTACCTCGGATTAAGAACTTTGCTTCAGGATGAGAACAGAAATTGTGCAGCGGTGGTGCGGCAGCAGCAGGAGGCCCTATTAGCTAAAGTGGTACCTCAGGTTAAGAACAGTTTCAGGTTAAGAATGGACCTCCAGAACGAATTAAGTTCTTAACCCGAGGTACCACTGTATTATAATTATAATCATAATTTTTATTATTGAATTTTTATACTGCCCTATACCCAGAACAAAATCAAAATATCAAACCACAAAATATATAATCAAAATGAAAACAACAACCCAATAGCACCCCTCCAAACCCCCCCCCCCACTTTTTAAAAGGGCAAAGGATGTCAATCAAAGCCACTAAAGGCATGGTTAAAAAGGAACTGTTTTTTGCCTGGCACTCCTCTCCTCCCAGGCACATCCCACATAATGCCCTTACAACTCATTTAAAAACTGTTAAAACACTTTAAAAAAAAGAATTTAAAAGGATATAAAAAACAATTTAAAAGAAGAAGCCCTCTCTGCTGAGCAGCAGCAGCAGTTCTTATAAAACTTGTCAGGCCCTGCCCTGGGTCAGCTGGTTAGAGGCAGGAGCAGGGCCTGTAGAGTTAGAAGGGATCCCAAGGGTCATCTAGTCCAGTTTCCTGCAATGCAGGAATCGCAACTAAAGCATCCCTGACAGAGCACCATCCAACCTCTGTTTAAAAGCTTCAAAAACAACTTTCTGAGGTAATTCATTCCACGGCTGAACAGCTTTTACTGTCAGAAAGTTCTTCCTTCTCTCTCTCTCTCTCTCTCTCTCTCTCTCTCTCTCTCTCTCTGTAATTTGAATCCATTGGTTTGGTCCTACCCTCCAGAGCAGCAGAAAACAAACTTGCTCCATCTTCCTTGTGACAGGCTTTCAGAAATTTGAAGGTGGCTATCACATCACATCCCAGTATTTTCTTTTCCAGGGTAAATATATCCAACTCTCTTAATCATTCCTCATTATATCTCTGATGAATACAAGAATATTTAAAAATACTTGGAATCACGTTTGCCCCATTTGGATTTTCCACTGTTAGGTAGACACATTAAAATAAAAATTCCTAGATGTGCACCTAAAACCCCCCACCATAACTAAAGTCTGAACATTTTACCATTGGCTCATTCCTGTAAGTAGTGTGCAGTGATTTATTCCTATTTTCAAAACACATGGATGACAAATAACCATCTCCAAGAGATTAGAAGTTTGTAAGCCTCTGCCCCGCTCCCCCCCCCCACTTCCCAGTGTAGCAGTATCGCTAGCAAAGCTAATTTCAGAGCTTTGTGTGCCACGATACAAAACTATATATTGGTGGGTGGAAAGGAAAAGGAAAAGAAGAAGAAAAAACAAACAGAGAAACAGGTTCTGACATCTAATCAGATCTGCCGTATTGATTTTCCCCCCTCTTTTTTTTTTTTTTTTGCAACTTTAGCTTTGGAACAAATCAGCAAAACAACCAAATTATCACCCAGAATTCACTTTCCCCCAAGAGAGCCAGTTCAAAAGCAAGTCACAAGCGTGCACAGGCACAAATATATACCTATAACACACACTCATCATCAGAGCAGATTCTCAGTTGGAAAGAACAAGTGGAGGAAAAATTTGCGCTCTCATCAGAGAGCCTTCAGCAACCACACGATTCCCATTTCCGACAAGATTAGAATTCCAGGGCAAGTCATAAAGCTAATGAGCTGCTCGTGCTGGAGAGCAGTGGCTCAATTAAGTGGAGCACATGCACGCACCCGTCTATAATGCCTCACTCCCCACATGAGAAGGAGAGGGACCAGCAACGAGGGCACGGAGGTGACCCCGAGTGTTGCGGCGCTTTCCAAATAATGAGGCTCTCTTTTAAAGATCAGAAAGATTCGGAAAATGATCCAGCAGATGGTCCTAAAGAAGGAACTCCAAGGTCTCTTGACCAAGACTGTGCAGGGGTACGATGGCTTGCCCTTCCCTGAAATGACCAAAATCTGCATGCGAGTTCATACAGCCATTTCAGTTCGTTTGCAATGCAATGAGATCAAAGGTATGGCAAACCTATCCTGGGATTCTTTCAATAAATACATCTTTGAATCACAACTCGCCACGAGATCCCTGGAAACTTTCTGGAGCAAGTTTTGAGTAGGGGTATAATAAGCCGCAGTTCAAAGGCCCATTGAAAACACCGCACTGTACAATCCACTCATGAGCTGATAAATTCTGTTTGCGATAGTTCCACCAAAATGAACCTTAAAATGATAATTTGAACCATCCCTTATTAAGGGTGCCTCGATTCTGTGATCTGGTAGAAACACAACGCTGGTTTCCCTGTTTGTAGATTGGAAGCCAGCCTTGAGAACACACTCCTTTCATCTTTCCTCTTTGTACAATGTGTGACAGCTTTGAAATCCCATCCTAGGGGTTGTAAATAAGACTGCTGATATCGTAATGCTACCATGCAAGTCTATGTTGCAACCACATTTGGAATGCTGTGTACAGTCCTGGTCACCTGACCTCAAAAAGGACACTGTAGAGTTGGAAGAGTTTCAGAAAAGGTCAATCAAGGGGATCAAGGGGACAGAGCAACTGCCCTATGAGGAAAGTTTGCAGCATTTGGGACTTTTCAGTTTAAATAAAAGGTGCGAAAGAAGTGGCATAATTTAAGTTAATAAATTTACGAATGGCATGGGCAAAGTTCCCTTGTGGAACTCATGGACACCCAATGAAGCACCCAAGGCAGTGATGACCACCAGCTTGGGTGGCTTTTAAGGAGGATTATACAAATTCACGGAGGATAAGGCAATCAGTGGCTGCCCCTCCAGTTGCTGAGAAATGAAGGACAGAGTGCTCTTGTTGTGCTTGGGTCCTGCTTGTGGGGTTTCCTGGTTGGCCACTGTGAGAACAGGATGCTGGACTAGATGGGCCATTGGCCTGATCCAGCAGGCTCTTCTTCTGCTCTTGATGTGAAACCATGCTTAACAACAGGAAGCAAGTATCACATGAAAGAGAGGAGAAGGGAAGGGGAACAGCGGCCTGTTTTCAAAGGCTGGGTCCTGAGTTGAAAAGCATGGCTTGCAGGGAGCAAGGGTTATGCTAGCTCAAGGCCTGTGTTGCATTTCGTGTATGTTTTCTTCTTCTTCTTCTTGATTCACTTGGGTAATATTATATTTGTATATGGAGGGTGGGGGTGGAGATCTGTTCATCAGGATCCAATTGTAATTTGAACCTAGCATCTTTAAACTGCACCTCGAGTTGTTTGCTCTGTGATATTGCTTTTCAGGGAGATTTAGACAACAAAATTGAGGGCATTTGCTTGGCTCTGTCCAGGTTTTCAGTACAGATTTCTTTATTTCTGCAGGAGAAAGGGGGGAGTGCATAGAAAGAACGGCTGGTTTCTAATAAGCGATGCTGTGTGTGCTGTAAGCATGCTATTTGGTGACAGCAGCCCAGGGATGGTGCCTGATGGTGCAAATTAACATTCTCTCTCTTAATCCCACACCTGCCAGCTTCTCATTCCCAAAGCCACCTACATTCCACAGGAAATATGGTCCTGAAATTCTCCTGATGGGAGGCTACCTTTGCAAAAAGAGTTATCACCACATGCCTTCAATTCACCACTCCCATTAATAACATCAAGCAATGACTTCATCCCAGACCTGGAGAGTGAAAGAGCCAAATTGCTTTCATCCTGTCTCAGGTATTAAAAATTCTGCCCGGTTCAGCATTTGATCACCTGCAAAGAGCGCATTATTCACATATGCTATCAAGAAAGCTGCTACACTATGAACGCTAGGGAAAGATCCATCCTTAAAATACACACACACCAAACATACTGCTTTGCTACAGCTGTGACTGATCCATGTCCGATGTGAGTTGGTTCTGGGCCAGCCAGAAGGCAACATATTTGGAATCACATTGCCTTCTGGCTGACTCCCAAATAACTTGGGTCATCCAAGGTCATAGAGAGTAACTGAGTGGCATCTTTCCAGAGCACAGAGATTAAATATCTCCTCTCATCATGGGCAAACTGGCCTTACACTGTATCTGACCAGACTCCAATAAACGCCTTTCAGACTCTGTCATTGACCCAACATTGGAATGCTGCTAAAATTATGCTCCCAGATGAGAGTCTAAGTTATCTGCTTGCTGCCTCATAATATACCAAAATATAAAAGGAAGTCTTATTTTTGAAACAGTCCTGAAATTAAAACATCCATGACTTGTGAATGTAAACAGAGCACATGGTTTGCAGTTTGTCATGTTCACTGTAGTGTGAAGATGGGCATGAGAAGGACCACAGAAACAGGGTTAACCCAACTTCTTATCTGGGTTTACAAAATACAATGAATTCATATGTTCTCCCTATTTAAGTGAAGTACAGCAAAACTTCACCTAGGTAGTCATGGTTTTCAAGGGTTTCTGTTTAGAATCTTATTATGGAACAAGAGGGCATCACAAGGCCAACAAGAAAAAAGTCAGAGTTGCACATCCAATTGCAAATAAGTCATAGCAATCCTAGCCAACAATACTAATAATAAAAGCCACCTGCTCACATCTAATGCTTAAGTCAGTCATTTGTGACACACCGATGAACCCAAGGAGTAAAAAAAGAAATGGAGGTGGGAAGAGACAGCAATTCTTTCTTGTCAAAAGAGTCCAAGCAAGGAGATTGGAAGTGGCAGACAGCTTCAGTTCCGGAAGAGTTAATTCAATCATTGGTGAAATGATGGAAAGCCCATCATTTCACCATACTGAGGTTTTTTCAAATACAGTGGTGCCCCGCAAGACGAATGCCTCGCAAGACGAAAAACTCGCTAGACAAAAGGGTTTTGCGTTTTTTTAATCGTTCCGCAAGACGAATTTCCCTATGGGCTTGCTTCGCAAGACGAAACGTCTTGCGAGTTCTTGCGAGTTTGTTTCCTTTTTCTTAAAGCCGCTAAGCCGTTAATAGCCACTAAGCCGCTAATAGCCGTGCTTCGCAAGACGAAAAAACCGCAAGACGAAGAGACTCGCAGAACGGATTAATTTCGTCTTGCGAGGCACCACTGTATGTAGGTTCTTTCAAGTTGTAGTATCTCAATTGCACTCTTCATGCATGTGGATTTTGTTATTCCAAGGGAAAACAGAGAACAACTAGGTCCAACAAGAGATGCTCTTCCTAGAGGCATGCACTTTCACCTCTGAAGCAACTAGAACACTGATGCATAGAAGCAAAGAGCAATGAAATTCTACAGCTGTACTCACACTGTACATTGAGCTGCACCAGGGCTTCCCGGGGTCTAATGTTGAAGCCATTGTACCTGGCTGTCTGGCACTTGTAAGTCCCACTCAGTTCTCGGGTGACTTTCTCCAAATGCAGCTTCCCGTCGCTTGTCTCCACTGTCATGGCACCTGAGGGCATAGGAGCCTCCTTATCTACTCTGGACCAAAGGATGGGAGGCTTGGGCTTTCCCCGGACTTCGCACTGCAACTCTGCCCTAGAGCCTTCGCGCACAGTGATGGTGGACTGACCTTTGGGCACCATGATGGATGGAGGCACTAATGGGAGAAGACGACAAGAAAGGACCATTCACACACTGTGCTGCACCTCGCTTGCTTAGCACAACAAAAATACTTAGGAGTTGGTTAAATGGGTGCATTGCAATAAGGTGGTGGTGATAAAAAATAAAATCCAAATCCTTTGTTAAGGGTTGCTGAAGTCTGAGCTCCCAGAGGAGTAGAGGTTAAATACTTTAACCTGACTAAATTATCTAGTAAATGCACACAATTCCTTATTTTGCAAATATCTGGCTTTTGCCAGTCATAGGGAGGAGCTTCCTTTTTCTGCTAGGTTTTACTCAGAATCCACCTTAGTTTGGAAATGTTCTTAAAAATCAGTACTTGCTGTACTTATATACTGCTTTCACAGAATCGCAGTGTTTGAAGGAACCTTGGAGGTTCCAGATGTTGTTGGACATCAACTGCCATCAGCAGTAGCCAGCATGGCCCAAGGTCAGGGTTAGTGGGACAGGTAGTCCAGCAATATTTGGGGGTGGGGTGGGGTGGTGGGGCTACAGATTTCTGACCCCTGCCATCAAGATGAAACTTGGGATTCATCTCTGTTGCCTGAGTCCTCTACCTCTGTAAAAGCCAAGTTTTGCCAAGCCCAGGGATGGAACACCTGAAGATCACAGAAAGAAATGTCTCCTCCTTCTCTAAAATTTCCTTCCTCCAGCTGCCTCTGTTGTTTCCATATGCAGTACACTGATGCTTTCATGTGCCAGAGGGCTTGTATTATTCCTCCTTAGATGAAACTCAGAAGTCCTGAAGTCATTTTAACCTGCACTGCCCAGTGATGGCTCAGTGTGACCCACGTATATTAGGGCAAGGGAGAGTGTGATTATTTTAATAGCACACAAAAGGAGTACATAGCTGCCTTAAGAGTATATTTAGGCTGGCTCCAGCCGCCAGTATCTCCAGCGGCAACTTTGCCAGGCAATAAGGAGGTGAATTTTCAATTTGCAGGTCTCCCGTGGGTTGAGGAATCTCATCAGATCCTCTTCTCTACGGTGCGAAGACGGAGCTGCACCCTTCCAGCTCAGCACCGCTGGCACACGCTCACCTGGCAGGAGACAATTTTCTCCAAGGGGAAAACGTGTAAATTACATTTGTGGAGTTTTTAATTAAAGCTGTCTCTCCAGGGCCTCCTACTGTGGATGGCCATCTTGCTAAGCTGTGGCCTCACTTGTGGGATGAAGCCAGAGAGACAGGGAACACAGAACTGCTTCCCTCTTCCTAGCCCACCATTGTGGTCCACTGGCCATGAGAGGAAAGAGCTGCCGTTCAATGCAATCATTCAACATTTCTTAAAGATCACATAAAGGAGAATTTAAGACCACCTCTTCGTTTCCCTGTGTTAGAGAGTAGGAAAGGACTGCCAAGGATCCTGATGTGGAAATTCTCTCTGGAGCATGCAGCTCTAATTTCCATAATGTGCAAATGATGGCCTTGGTAGTAAAGATGCTTCAAAATGCCCTGGACTCCAGCTGCCCAAATGCTTTGCCTCTCTCAGCTACAACATTGAGAGATATAACCCCGAGGAAGAATGTAATCAGATTCTCTCTTTTTAGGTCTCTCAGAGCCAATCTGCATAGCAAAATCTAGCCTAGTCTAAGTCTTCTCCTTGAAATGTTATTGTTCTATAAGCAGACTTAAAAAAAACCAACTCAAAACACGGGGAAGCATCCAGACAGGTGGTACCTCACTTTTTATTTGAAGAAGTACAATCCCACAAGTGAGGCCACAATTTACCAAGATCATCTTATATGTACTGCACACATGCTTATTCCACAATGGTTTCACTCAGAAATATGAAGTGGCTAGACCCACCTGCTACCTTTGGACACAGACTGGGTGGAAAGCCTTCTTTAAGGACCTTTTTAATCAAATTTGGAAAGGGGAGGAAGAACTTCACTGTGGTGCACTTATCTAGCTCCTCCAATGGAAGATATATTCATTTGTTTCTGTGTGCCTATGCATGTGCCATGCGATTAAAGCAAATGTACCAGTTTGATTGATTAAACTTTGCACTCCTATTCTTGGGCTGCTTTTTCAAAATTTCCCACAAAGATTTTGCTGAGGTATATGAAGTTCTTTAACTTAATTCAACCTCCTCAATAGTCCAAGAAGAAGGCCCATGCGGAAGGCTCACCTGTTTCTGAAGAAATGTTCACCTCAACACTGAGGTCAGGAATGGGTGCTCCTTGAAAAGAAGCAACGCACAGGTACGTGCCATAGTCAGTGAAGCGTAGGTCAATTATCTCCAGGCTGCTAGTCACCGGAGGAAGTTCTGGATCATTCCTGATGACAACTAGCCGGTCTGAGATCTTGGCCAGCTTCCCATTTTTGTACCAGAAGTAGAAAACCTTCTCTTGGGGGACAGCATCCACATGGCATGAGAGCTTCAGGTCCTGCCCTAGCTGGATGGTCTCGCTCTCTTTGATCACGTCAGGAGTGATCTGGAATGTAACATTCCTCATGGCTGTAAGAGACACAAATGCCAAGCTGGTGAATAGTCACTTAATGCAACGGCACTATGTACCTTCTAAGGCAGGGGTGGGGAACTGGATCCAGCCCATGAACCAGACCATAATTCTCACATACCTGTGGGCCAGCTGCCAAAGCTCAAAGGGTTCAATTTAAGTGCTCGGCAGCTGAGCCCCTGAGAAGTCTGGTTGCAGGCACGATTTACATTCAACCTGCACCTGAAAAAGGACATAGAGTAGGAAAAGGACATAGCGGGGTTTGCTGACTATACTGTCCAACCTGATTCCCAATAGGGGACCTCCTTAGTGCAGCTGATTCTAGTGGGGCTCATTGTTAGTAAGCTCCACTTGGAAAGGAACAACTGGGAGCTCACTTTAAGCTGCAGATTGTTCATTACTCGCCATGTCCTTATTTATCCACACCTGACATCACATATGACACGAGGTGAGGGGGAAGTGGGCATGGTTTGGTGGGGGGAAACAGCTTTGTGGGCAAGTTGGAATATGTGCTGGGCCTAATTGCTTTTAATATTGAACATTAAATTGGTGAAGGGCAGACAATAAATTGAAATAGAATAATATATTTAATATTATTCTCTAGCCCACAGTGCTAGTATTATGTTTAGAAAGCTGAGGTAATTTTAATATGATTTAGTATTTTAACTTTTGCAAGATTTTAAGTGTGGTTGTGAATTTTTCTTGATTTTCTTGTTTTATCTTTTTGTAACCATTTTGCGGTTTATTTGTTTTTACAATCAAGCAGTATGTGCGTGTGTGTGTTTGCGTGCACTGGGCGTGCACTACAGCCAGTCTTCAGCTAAGCCCGCTGAAACACGTACATCGCACCAAAAGGTTCACTGTCTTCTTGGCTGGATTCCCCACGTTGTTGATGGCCGTGCAGTTGTAATACCCTGAATCTTCTGCACGGATGCTCCAGATGGTGAGGTTTCCCCCTTGGATAAGGCTGTTGCGGGGCATAGGGCCAGGTGAGTGGGACCAGACGACCTGGGGCAAAGGGTCCCCACCAGTCAACAGACACTGAATGGTGACATTATCTCCCGGGTTCACCACCAAGGTCTCATTGACAGACAACTTCAGGGCTGGTGGAGCTGGAAGTGAGAGAGAGAGAGGCGAAGGTTAATTGTGCCGGTGTAGTTTGCTTTATTTACCAAAGGAGGACACTTGGGTTTTTTTCTCTTTCATTTATAGGGAAAATCTGGGCTAAAGATGACATGTCAGAAGGCAGTATTTCTCAAATATGTGATTCTAAGAATGCAGTTCCATCTTATCTGGATTAAATATGAAGGTATATCTCATCCCAAAAGATTCAATTATATTTATGCAATCAATTTCCAGAACAGGCAGATCACCCTCTTGTAACTGCAGGACAGCTTCCAGCTTCTCTTGTCTCTCCTTAGTAACGTAAGAGGCTGCTGCATCAGGTTAATTGTCCATCTGGGCCAGAATCCTGTTATCACCGGAGGCCTATAGGAATTCCACAAGCAGGACTTGAGCACAACAGCACTATTCCCGCTTGTGATTTCCAACAACTGGCATTCAGAGGCATTCTTGGAAAGGGCTAGCTGCCGTTCATTGCCTTATCCTCCATGAATTTATCTAATCCTCTTTTAAATGCAGCCAGGTTAGTAGTCATCACTACATCTCAAGGCTACAACTTCAGGATGGGACCATGGTGCTTTCTAGGCACTGGTGTAGCTTCTACGATTTTCCCTGGGGCACTGTTGGTTTGCTCCAGGATGCTGGACAAGTTCACCCAAGCAAAGTTTGGGGGCTTGGAAAGCCTGCTGAGCTGGAGAAGAATGTCCCCTGCCCACCTCCTAGAAACACTCCTTGCTGGTTAAATCTATCTGTGGGAAGCCCCAGAAATCTCACCCGACACTATTCCTTAATACAGAATTCCACTGTAGAATTCACACCAATCCAGCAGTAGTTCAGTGTTAAATTACTGCTAGAATATCCAACAATAATTCACTGCTGGCTTCTCGGGGATGTATGACAGAGACAGTGCAAATGGTTTGTCGAGTAAAGTAGCAGTTCTTTTCTGATGGACAGACAAAGGCCGCACATGCTAAACCATGGCTGCCTCTGCTGTCATGCTTTTGCCCTCTCTGGGTGAAGGGAGGACATTAGAAGCATCCGATCACATTTTGTGGCAAAACGGTCTTTTCCAAATCCCCACATCTCATTTTATTTCTCAAAGCAGACTCCTGATGTCAAAAGATTTTTCCTTATGGTTTTAATTCCCACAAGCTCAGGCCTTAACAACAAAAGAGTAAAACTCCTTTAGTTTGTTAATGCCACCCCTAGCAATTGGTGCTAACCCATTTCCTTGCCCTGTGTACATATCAAACACTCAACTCTAACCTCATTCACAAATCCTTGAGCCTTCTCCTTTATGCAAGGAGTCACATTATGAATGGGCAGCTCCTCTCCTTTAGAATGCTTAACCTCGACCCTTCTGATTAATTCCCCCCTCCCACATCCCCAGAGACAGATCCAAAAGGCATTTCTCTATGTTTTTTCTGTCTAATCTCTCAAAGGCCCTTTAAAGCCCCTTTAAAGCTTGTCAGCACCATCAGAGACTCCAAACAGAGCTCAGAAAGCACCAGTCAGAGGTACAAAGGCTGAGAGCATGTTTTAAGTAACAATCGTAATAATGCAAAATAAGATGTTGTTACATATTCATAAAGCTTGATTTAACGACATCATTATTTCTGCCATCTCTTCTCCTTGGACCCTGTGTTAATGAGCTGTGCTGAGACTGCCTTGAATTTCTGAGTTACAGCTCACGCAAACAGAAAGTGAGAGGGTTGTTCTCTCAATAAAAGGGCAGCAACATATATATTTCAGAGCTGCTCTCTTTTTCCACATCCAGACTGATTGTTCTACCTCAGTGCTTCAGAAAGCAGTGCTCCCCATTTACTGGCCAAATATGCAGATTCACTCAAGTGAAGTGCCCCCAATTTCTTTCAACTCACTTAGTATTCAAGGCATTATATTAAAACTGGATGTACCTAGTAGTGAGACAAATGTTATCATTTGAGAACCACTCCAAGCTGAGCTCCAGTGGGGCCCTGATATATCTGGAGAGTGATGTGAAATGTACATGCACTCACCACCACTGAGACTCCACTCCCAACAGCCAATTTATTGGAGGAAAGGAGGGAGGGGAATTATGGCTTCCATTCAGTGGCAACCGAGAGGCGCTCCAGGAACAAGCACATGCAAATTCTTCCCTCTGTGTAAATTTGCAGAGATGCCTCTTATTTTGTTGCTCAGAAGTGGGGGAGCAAAATGGGGTGGGGATTTGCTCACTCCTAGATGTACTCAAATCTAGGATGGGGATGTGTGTGAAGCTAGAAGCAGGAGAAGGCTCAAGTCCAAAACACAGAAGGCACTACTTTGTAAACGGTTCGCTAATTATTTTGCTTTTAGGTAATTGCCATTGAAGCTGTTCTTTTTGCATTTTGTTTTACTCTGACCCTACTCTTGTACATTTTCCCACTACCAGGTGTATAAAAGCCTGCCAATTTACTATTACCATGTATCTGATGAAGTGGACTTTGGTCTACAAAAGGTTATGCCATATCCAATTTGTTCATCTTTGATGGGGCCATAAGAGTCTTAGTTTCCTCTGTTGAGGAGGCTCTTGATATTTATCAGGGAACTTCATACTCTCTTCTACTTACAAAGGTCCCTATTCCTTTCTACACAAGAAGAGGGCGGCTTCCAAAAAAATATTAAAATAATTTAATATTAAATATTAAAATAGTTAAATATTAAAAATATTAAAATAATCTTAGGTAGCAGCAGCATTTCTCAGGAAGATTTAGGGATTATTGTGGATAACAAACTGGACATGAAGCAACCATGTGGCCTTGCAGTTTGAAAGGCCAACATCACTTTATGTTGTATTAACACAATACTTATGTCAAAGAATAAATAAGTTATGGTGCCACTCTGCACCATAGCTGAGGTGTTGTGCTTAATTCTTTTGTTTTCCAATCCTGTTAAAGTTTTTAGATTTTAAAAGATGGTGTGAATCCATATGTCATTGGTCCATGCAATGACAAAGACGTCCTCAAATCAGCACCACAGAGATAGACCTGGATGACCCTAGGAGAGCTTCAAGAATGCTAAAGAGTCTAGAAAGAAAATTCTAAGAGAAGAAGCTGAATGAACAGGATCTGTTTTGGTTGTGGAAAAGAATGTGGTTATAATGGGGCTTTGAACACATCTGTACCTCATTTGAAATTATGGATGGTTTTTGTTAGGTGTGGTACACAGCACCGTTTCTACGAACTCCTGTTCAGATATGACTTTTCTGAATAGTGATCAGAGGATAATGGACCACTTAGAAGAGGCTCACAGATTTATCTTTCAGCTGTGCATTGATTTTACATGTAAACGAAAATGCCCTTCATTTATCAATTTGTATGACACTGAACAACCAGTACCATCTGTATCTTTGCGTATGGCAGATGGACATTTGACGCAACCCTGGAATGTGAGAATATAACTGGTGAGTTACTAATATTTTCTAAAAGCCTTCATAAAGTATAGGGAGAATATCTACCCAAATTCATGACCAAATGATGGCATCTTAAACCGAGGATTTTCTCTTCTCGTTGGCCCTCAGCATCTTTTCATTTTGTATTTTTATGTTGTGAGTTTCCTTGCGATCTTTGGATGAAGGTTGGGATACAAATTGAACAAATAATTAAATAATAAATAACCTGTAATAATCACAAGTGTGGGATTTCTCCTGCTTTTCGCTGAATTTATAGTTCTCTTATTTTCCTCACTGCAAATAAAATAATTCTTTCACACCTATGGGCTACAGATAGTCTTCATTTCTGAAAACCAACATGGATCAATCAGGATGCAGTTCATCCTATAGGAAAAGATGTAAGTTGTTGCCCTTGAAGAGGCTCCAAGTAGCATTTTTCTCAACATAACGTGCCCTGCAATGGAGTGGGGGGGGGGTCTCTGAAGCTCTGGTTTAGACAACAATTCAAAATTATACTTTTTATTTTATGTCGGTTTCTCAGCCTTAATAGCTAAAATCCTGCTGAGCAACAACATTTTATTTTATCTTTCTCGGTAATGTCAGAAAATGTGACCTGATGGTACCGGCGGTGCCTTGGGGCAGCTTGTTTATATGTATGACTGGGAGGGAAAGTGCCTGTAAAACTGCCACCTGCACCTTGTAAAAGTGCCAGCAGCACCTCTTCAGGCAAAAGAGCTCTGGCTAGACAGCGCAAAATCCAAAACCAGCTTTGGGGCCCACCTCCATTCACATCCTTCCCTTGCTAGCGGATGGAGGCTAACAATATGCAGTCATTGTTATGCAGCAGATGAATCTCATTTATTTGTAACCTGTGGCGATTCCTTTTGTTCTCGGCTCAGAAAACTTGCTGGCGAAGTCTGTCGTGGAAAGGGAGGGGGGCAACACAAGCAAGAGTCACTTTCAATTCCCTTTGAAGTCCAATTTGCTGCAGTCTAACTGCGGGAGAATTCACTAGCTGTGCTGCTTATCCTATCTGAAATCAAGGGGGGGGGGAGACACACACAGCACCCTTAATTTCCTCCACCCGCAGCAATGGTACCTAAAATGCAGGGTTCTGGGCTGACAACAGTCCTGTAGCTGGCCCTTGATGCCTCATAATTGTAAAGCCATTAATAAAAGAATACAAGGGGGAAGGATGAAGGGGCAAACTTCTTTTAGAGCTCAGTCAACCCTTAAGACTCTCTTTCGTATTCCCAAGCAGGGCAATAACAGGTGATTTCCACGTCTCTCTCCCCCACCCCCCACCCCAGGTTATGGAGGCAACACTGATTCTAATGGTTTAGTGAGTGAAAGTACAGAACAAAAAGGTGGTGGTTTCTCTAGATAAATGTATGCTATGAAAAGGAGTCCTGTAGCCTTGAAGTTACAACGTCTGGCCAAGCTTAGCTTGACCCCTTTGAGGAAGAAACTTCCCAGGCGGCTCATTCCCCAGCGAAGTACTCTTACAGCTAGGAAGATCTTTCTAATGTTCAGCTATTAGAGTTGCCTAGGAAGTGCCAGGTTCACAGTTCAATCTCTTAGCCATTACTCTGCACTAGCTTTCCTGGCTTGCTTTCTAAGTATCTCTCCTGCTTTTCCACTCCCCATCTATGAATCCTTTACTTTCTGTTAACACTCTTCTGGACAAAAAGACTTGGGAGGGAACATGATGCATTGGCGGGGGGTGTCTAACCGTTACTGGGCAGAGTAGTATCGTGACTACCATCTATGTCTTAAATAGGATGCCTTAAAAATATATACATGCTGGAATTAGGCTTTTCAACTCTTTGGCTAAATCATTGTCTCGTTAAGTCATGCACAATTTGTTATCTAGTATTGCTCCTAAAATCTTGCTAGCTGTCCTAAAGCCTTATGCTATTAATTTATTCCTCAAGGGTCACAGTTCACTGGTAGAACACATGTTTTGTATACATAAGATCATCCCACAGATAGGGATGGCCAAATATGTCCATTTTGGTTTCTTATATTTCTCTTCTTAATGTAAAGAGACCCAAGGTATTATTGGGCTCAGGCTTGGATTGGCAGGCTGTGACAAACAAGGGGGGGGGGACAAAGAAGAGGATGAAATTGGGGGGGGGGGCTGAGACCAGAGAACAGAGGCTGCAGAAGGCAAGTACTCCCTTCTCCCAGAATCTGCAGCTCTGGATGGAGAGGTGGGAATCTTGCCTTCCCTCTTCTTCCCTCCTGGGGAAGGGACAGCATCAATGGGGTCCAGGGCATCGGACGGGCACAGCCTGGTCATCCAGAACCACTACTAGTAATAGACCCATCATCCTTGATGCAGTGCACATGTGCACACTTGACATTTCCTCAAGACACAGGAGTATCCCAAGGAAGCTTACCTCACCTTTGAAACTTGGCAGGTGAGTGTGTCAATCTATTTAAACAACTTGGTTGCTTCTATGCAGTTCTTAACTCCTTGCCCTGATTTTGGACTCCTTCAAAATGTGCTTCTTCTTCTAGCCCAGCTAGTCATGCTGTTCCCATTTCCTAGTCCAAGTTTTGAGGCTGCTGTGACTCTTTGCCTGTTAAATCAGCCTCAGTAAAGTTCTCTTCCTTAATATCAAGTAAGAACATCTGTCATCATGGTCTGAGTGACAACCATGACACTCAAAGTCAGTACTCCACACCACTTTGCAAATTGTTTTTGAAAAAGTCCTCATAAAAAGTCACCAGCTTTTTTGTGCGAATTTTTCTTAATGTACATGTTTGCATGTGATTTTCCCAATAAAAAGTTTTTTTCTAAGGCAATTTCCTGTAATATAATGCGCTTTTGTATGTTATTTTCACTATTATGTGAATTTAGAAGCACCCTTAATCCCAGTAGATGCATATATATATTTTTACACATAACTTCACTGGAGAAGTAGACATTGCAAAATTCGGAGAAGTGGGAATTTCAAAAGATGACCATGTTTTGGTTTGTGTATTGTTTCGGAAAGCACAAATTACTGGTAGGTACGTTTGCCTTTCAATGTGAACTGAATTTATTTTTTCTCCCTGGCCCCTACTCACAGGTCATAGGCACCATTACAAAATTCATGAGGGGAAAGATTCCGTGAGGACAAAAGGACCTTTCCTGAATGCAGTCATGTGAAATTGCAGTGGTGGTAGAAGTGGGGGAAGTAGATATTTAAAGACAATTTTTTGTGGTGTTTTTACATTTACTTCTTAAGAATAATAGCAATGTTCAAGTCAAACAGGATTCTCTCTGTTTCAAATCAAAGGCATGTGTGCCTTTGGAGTTGCACTGCCTATTCTCCATTCTCCAGTCAGACATCCTTGCAAAAGGGACTGAAGGCTCTAACATTAAGAAAGACCTCAATGACAGCGACAGAACCTTTAGTCATACACCAAACATATATAGAGCAGCAGCAGGATGGTTGGGCTTTAAAAGCAAAAGTGTTGGACAAGTGGGAAGGAGAAGTTGGCCCAAAGTATTATCTCCCTGCAAAGCTTATTTCCCTGCAATCCCCCAGCACTTTCCTCCCAAACAGACTCATTTCCCATATTGGAGTAGAGCTGAAGGAAAAGCAATATCGTGTATGATTTGATCTGTCCCACAGCCCCTTCTGGTGTAACATTTTGTCTCATAAACACACTTTAAAGAAGTCTTATAAGGGCAAACATGTGGAAATGTGAACTTAGAATCAGTTGTAGGAAGATTCCCAATAATCAGTTGTAGGAAGATTCCCCCAATTCACAGTAAAAAAGTAAGTTCCTGCTCAAATATCCCTCCTTCCCTCCTGCCAGCAAAGCCTCTGCTGCTGATCTTAATGGGTGGGACTCATATGCTGACACATTTCCTACTGACATTACCCATTGGAGGTCTCTCACTTACCTGTTGTGTTCGTAAGTTCAAAGGTGATTGACTTGTCAGGAATGCCACAAACATTTCTAACAGACACCTGACATGTGTAACTGGCATAGTCTTGGGGTCGCAGATTTTTCAGCTTCAGGACTTTGGTTTCTCCCTGGATTTGGAGGGAAACAGGAAGAGGGAGGGGAAGAGGGAGGGAGAGAGGGAGGGAAGATTGTCAGACTTTAATATGACCCAGACTGTTTCCATCAAAGAATGTTAGGATTGGTTTGTACATGCAAACAGTCCTGTCCAATTTCCTCTATGCCTAAGCGCAACACAGGAGAAGATTATTTTTGAGGCTGAGGGGAGAATTACAACACACAGAGTGGCAACATTTAACCCTTCCTTCCTTCTTCAGTTCTAAAAACAAACCTCCCAATTTCACCAATGGAAATCCCCCAAACCCTTCCCCCCCACACACCGTAACTGCTGGGCCATAAACCTACAAAGTACAGGGCACAGTTTGTAGATGTGTGATGCCATAACATCGCTGCAACTTATGCAACTTTGATTCTGGTCAGGGCATGGCCAAGAGGGAAATCACATGGGAATCCTACGTACACTACATTGAGTGCCACAAAAGGAAGATGGGATGGCAATATTATGAATCAATACATCTCCTGCAACTCTCTTTCCCAAAACAATTGATCTTATATGCAGAATATCATTGACAGATGTGTGTCCAGTCTTCCAGGGAAGGAGATTTCACTCTCCAGGCAGCTTGTTCCGAATGCTCAGCTGCCCTGTAGTTTAAATATCAGTGCTTCTTGTCCTTTATTCACCAGCTAGGGCAAACAGCTGTTCCTCTCATTTTCCTGGAATGCCTTTGAATATTTGGAAATGGCCAGCATATTCTGCCTTTTGAACTTACACTCTAAAAGGTTTCCAAAATGTTTCATTCACATATTTGATAATCCATTACTTCAACAAACCTTGAATATGCAAATAGTAGGAGTGTGCATTAGCTCAGCGTACTTCACAAATTACTAGGTGAACAGGAGTTATTCTCCTGAGGTCTTCACATTGTATCAGGGATTCCCTTAATGCTCCGAATCATTCTGTGGATTCAGGGGCACCAAAAATGCTGCATTTAAAAACAATCCTATTTTTCTCCCCTGATCAAAGCAACTATTGCATTTTTTTTTAAAGTGAAACCAAGCTGACTAGGGAAACACCTTGAGTTCTCTCCAATCACAGTGATTTGGAAGAATGTTGAGGTGAATATTACAAACGGTTTTTTATGTAGATCTGTGTCTTCCCCTAGGCAGTCAGTTGAAGCAATTCTCTTCCAGAGAGAATAGGTTGTGTCCCTCAAAATCCCCGGTGTGTGTGTGTGGCAAAAGCCAACTCCCTATCAATGACCCTTTGGGAAACAGGATCCTTGCTGGGGAGGGATAACATTCCCCCCCACCAGTCTTTACCAGGAAACTATTCTGATCTGGTGGGTAAACCCCCCCCCCCCACAAACCAGCAGTTTGAGGTGGGTCCACAGGTGAAGCCCAGAACAAAATTGGAATCCTATATATGTGTGCTCCGAAGTAAGTCTAACTGAGTGCAATGGAACTTATTCCTAGAAAAGCGGATACAGAATTCTAGGATGATTCATTTAGGACATAACAGCTTTAAATAGGGCCTTTGACAGGGCTGGGGGGGAACAGACTTTCCCTTTTGCTTTAAGCAGAAAACTGAACAAGGCTATCTTTTTCTTCATGTCACTTGACAGCTGAGGGACAATAAACTATATTGCTAAGGTCCACCTATATCATATGAAATGAATTTCATTAGTCTACAAAATGAGTTCCTTATTTCTTGCACTTACTCTTCTGCACCACCAATAGAGTCCTTCTTAATAATCTGCACTTAGTGCTATCTTGCCAAAGTTTCCATTTTGATTTTTGGATCATTAAAAAAATGCCCCACTAGTTTATGATGATTCTTTCTTTCTTTCTTTCCTCCTGCAATGTATGGTTTTCCATAACTTATCAGTCCTCTTGACCTCCTGTTTCCATTTAGAAGATCTTTCCAAAGGACTTTCCAGACTAACTTTTTGAGGCTGCCATGCCAAGATAGGAATGCAGCATTGGATATGTCAACATTTTGGTCAAGCAGCATACTAATTGGGAGCTCTCAGCAACGTTGCACTGCTTGTGTTAGGGTCCACTTGCCTTTTTGCTTCAAGAAATTCTGTTTTAGAGAATGTCTTTCATGAGACCGATCACATATAAAGCCACTTTGGATAGCTCAGTTGGTAAGAGGATGAGACTCTTGATCTCAGGGTCATTGGATTGAGCCCCACACTAGGCAAAAGATTCCTGCATTGCAGAAGGTTGGACTAGATGTTCTATGATTCTACTACAAATTCACTAGAGCTGACTATACAGCTCAGAACATGATGTTCACATAACAGTATGCAATGGAATGTGTAATATATGAACTGGATGAGTAAAATAAATACCTAGGAGACCAATACCCCTGTGAAAAACACCTCCCTGGAGAATGGTTGCTAAGCGGCATGAACAATGGCATTTACAGCCTGCCTGTCAACAAGTGATTTATGCAGGGTTCGTATGCGTCCGATTTATTGATCAGTAAACGTTGAGTAAATGTGTAGAACCAGGGACTGTAAAGCCTAAACTATTAAGTCTACAATTCACTTTACTCCACTTGTTAATGTAACCAACTGTCTAAGCTTCATTTTAAAGACTCGTTTGCAGTCACGAAGCTGAGATGGCAGAAGGCATACAGATGAGTGTGACATTGTGCACACAAACTTTTCTGTCTCATCTTAGCCATACAATAGTATAAACTTAACACAGTGTTTGTATTTCCTAGTTACCTGATCCTATGAAACTGCTGGTTCAGATATGCTCCTGTCATAGGTCATCAAACTTGGCTAGTCAATGGAATGTGATAGTTGCTATCCTATCATACAGTTATTTATAGTGGTTATGTGAAATAAGGTTTCTAGGACAGGAACTAACCAGAAGATCATCCGGACTTCCTCTTGTTGCAAATAGGATCAATGAATCCATCCTTCTATTCTATGAACTGTTTTGAGCAAGGTAGAGTGTACTATAATTTCTGGAAGCAGAAAGGACTAAGCAGAATTTATTTTTGTAAAAGGTGGTGGAAGCAACAGATTTAATTGTGTACGGTATCCAGATGCCCATTTGTGAGTCGCTGTAAAGAGAAATATGTCCAAACAAGATAACTGTAATTAATAATATGCAAAAAGGTTTGTAGGAATCATCCTATACATTCTTGGGGTGTAGCTACAAGAGAAAATACCTGTAAATTGTTGTACTTATTGTATTTTGCACCTTTGAGATTACAAACAAAATGAATACATTATCAAATGCATCAGTGCTCTTTTTCTAGAAAAAGAGGTGCCAGAAATCACCATGAACACCTTCCTTGTTCTCTTATAATGGCAATGGCACCCACCAGAACTGAGCCAGAAATGAGTTCCAGCAAGTTCCAGCTGCAAAAGCCCTGGGTATCATGTTGGGCAAGATGGCCACATCTGCTCCATACATTTACATCACAATTATACCACTTTAACAGTCATGATTTCCCCTAAAGAGTCCTGAAAAAAATGTAGTTTTTAAGAGTGGTGAGAGTTTTAGGATACTCCTATTCCCCTCACCAAGCTACAAGTCCCAGAGTTCCTTAGGAAAAAGGAATTGACTGTTCAAATATTCTGGGAATGGTAGCTCTGTGAGGGGAATGGGGGTCTCCTAACAACCCTCAACAGCCTTAACGAACTACATTTTCCCGAACTCTTTGGCAGAATCATGACTTATAAAGTGGTAGAATAATGGTTCAAATGCATGGTGAGGATGGGGTTGTCAAGACTTTGCAGGCTTTTGACGTATTTGGTGGTTGTGCAAATATATTAAAAAATTGGTCAGTTATAACTATTTAGAATATAAGTGGGTATAAGGTAACTATGAGCCAATGATTCTTCAGTTGGCAAAACTGGAAGTTTCGGTATGAAGTTTTAAAGGAGAAAAATATTGCCAACATCAATTTTAATGGATAAAATATGGAAGGAAAAAATTATAATTACCATCTGTAAAAGAATGTGAAAGTAATACCTGGCATAGAACAGTGACGTTAAAGAGTTCCTGTTTTAAAATATTTTGGGAAGGATGGATTATGCAAAAATGAGTCACTGGAACAGTGGGATAAGTTTTGTTCAATATTGGAAGTGCAAAAAATAACTATTATGGTATAAGCAAGCAGGTGTTAGAGGCTATATGATAAAGCAGAGAGATGAGTTGTTATGAGCCTATTATATTGATTTGTTGGAAGCCACCCAGAGTGGCTGGGGCAACTCAGTCAGTTGGGTGGGGTATTATTATTATTATTATTATTATTATTATTATTATTGATGAGAGACTGTTGATTGATTCATGTTATAAATGGATTAATCTCTGGTTTAGTTTGTGGTTTTCCTGATGGTTGTTTTTTGTTCTAACAGCTCCAGGCTGGCACAGCAAAAAGCCCTCTTCTGAGAATGGCTGAGGATCTGGGAGTTCCAGTGCTAAACCTGCTCCACCCCTACCCTGCCCTTTTAACACCCTATTATAGGGGCTTGGGCTGACTAATGCTGGCAGGAATCCCACCACTGGTAACTTCACAACTGCCTGAGCTTCCAGTGGCCACAGCAGTGGAAGACCCAACACCATCACTGGCAGAGGGAAACCTCCATCCAATCCTTACTCTCTCCAGGAACAGAGATTGGGGGCTACAGTTGCTCCCTTATATGCAGTTATAACTGTTATGTTCGATTTGGCTATGTAAGCTACACCATGGAATGGGAATATGGATTTTATATATGTATGCACAGTGCTTTTTTGTTGACAGTACAGAGAACAGTCAGCTCTTTTTAAAATTTTGTGTTGGTATCCATGGCACTTTTACAAAGATATGACTAAAGGTACCTCAGGGTGAAAGAAGGAAGGAAAGAAAGAAAGAAAGAAAGAAAGAAAGAAAGAAAGAATTGTGTACGTATGTGTGCATATCTATATCCATACTAATACTTCTTTTTTGTCTATTTGGATGAAAATAGCAATTTAAAAACAAACACTCTCTCTCTCCAGCAGCCATATTACCAAGTCTTCCAAGTCCACAATATGCCTTACGAAGAAACAGATGAAGGGCAAGGAAGTGTTTACAGAGCAAGCAAGTGAGCCAAGTTTCAAGTAACAGCCAGAAGATAGCATAGGGGAGAACAACTCCCGGGTGTCCCATTTTGAGCATCAGTATAATCCATGCTCAGAGCCACCTAAAAAAACACACCTTTAAAACTTTTTTTAGACCAGTGCAAGTGGAATCACCAAGAAATGAGTGTACGAAAAGAATAACGGCACATCACTGTCCTTCTAGTTTGTGGTTCCTTTACTAAAATGGCCCACCTCCCCCAGAAGTTTTTTGTTTCTTGTTTAATCCAACAACAGAATCATTGCCAAGAGTTTGATGATCCAAACAGAGGAGCTTCACATTATTTATTATTATTATTTATTGAATTGATATACCGCTCTATACCTGGAGGTCTTCACATGACGAGCTAGTCAGTCTCTGAGCACATTTAAGAACAACCAGCCCTGATATGAAGGTCCCACACTCAACGCACACACACAAGAAATGATATTATATTTTAATGACTTGTTTTCTTACCAAACACTGCCATGGTCTCTTATTCAGAACACCAGTACTCACCCACAGCATATTTTTTATCTACCAGAATAGATCAACAGAGTTGTCTGCATAGGGTATCTTCAGATTTCATAGGGCAAATGTGAGAATGGATGTGTGTTTTGCACATCTATTTCCCTTGCTTCCTGTGTAGCAACTGCAAAGAACTTGTGCGTGTCCCCTAAGATTCACATCTGAGGCACACATATCTCACTGCAAGGTCTGGTGTAAGCCTTCCCTGTCTGGATACTGTGCTGGAAGTATATTTTTAAAAAATCATAGGCATGAATCCATTGTGCATCCATTCTTCCTGACATCCAAAGGCATGCAAGTCTCTCTTTCATCTAGCTGCCTGCTTCCTCTGCATGCAAGGAAGGAGTGTTTTAATAAGCCATGTACTGGGCTATATTAACTGAGAAGCTGCCTGGGGCACACCAGAAAAATCAAACTCAGCCAGAATCCACACAAGAGTCCAGCCTGAGGTTGGCAGATAGATGTGTGGGATGAAGCTTTCCCAAAAGAACTGCCCTTTCCTTTCTCCCTTCTAGGTTATTTTCCTTGTGCTTCTTACGTCGTTTCCCCGGCAGAAGCTCTGAAATTAACTATAGTAGTGCATACAAAGGAAAGGCTGGAGGCACCATTTCCCAGACTGCTTTCGGCAGCCCAGCCACAGCTCCCTAAAACTATCCAGGAATTCAGAGGAAGAGAGAACCACTAATAAATGATTTAAGGAAAGAACGCACACAGGAAATCTCGAGAGTTTTGATCCTTTCTTTGTTGAGCACGAAAGAAACACCACATTCACCCTGCAAACTCTTCTCAAATTGTACTTCCTCACCAGATGTTTCAGCATTTTCAAGCAACAACAAACATTTTAAAAAACAAAAGAGGCAGTGCATTCACGAAGCACAGGCAACCTAGGAAAAAGAAGCTTGCTGCTTTATGGTGCTATAGGTCTCATAACATGGTCTGATCACTTGCAAACCAAGTGCTTTTTCAGTCCTCAGCAAGATTTGCCCTTCTTCATGGAGCTCTTAACTTTCCAGGTGGAAATAGGAACTTCTTATCATCATCATCATCATCATCATCATCACAATCATTTACACAGAGATAGGTTTCTATCTCCTTCTGAGCTTCTTATCATCCAGCGGGGCAGGGAAGTAAGCCTGCTGTTTCCCCCAGGATGTACCACAATGTCTGTGTCACTCTTGTTTGAGAGAAAAGGTGAAGATGTCAACTGCAAGTGGGAGGCCAGGCCCAAAGGACAGCAGAAGCAGTATACTTTCTTCTGGTATCTCCAAACTTGACCAAAAGTCGCCAGAAGAAGGGAAGCAGCACTTTACAAGCAACAGAAGCCCCACACGTTTCTCTCATGAAAGGTGGCAGCACCTTCTAAGCACAGAAACACATCTAGGATTTGAGTATTGTATGTGCCAGGATTATTATGCTGTAGACTGACTCTCAGTGTTCCCCAAAATTTCCAGTTTCTTGGAAAAATTGTAAACAAGTCCTTGGGGGGGAGGGAGATGAGGGGAACACTACTCCCCCCCCCAGTCTTCATATTTATAGTCACTATCTCTGGTACACTTTCCTGTCTCTACTACACTTTCACCACCCTTCAGATGAAAGAAGAGAACAACATGGCAAGACCTTTTTCTCTCTGTGGTGTCAACAGTTGTCCGCTGAGGAGCTAGAAGTGGGAGAGAGGCCTGGGAGTATAATAAAACCTCTCCTCCTCTCAGGCTCTAGGCTGGCAGCCCAAAGCAAATAATAATAATAATAATAATAATAATAATAATAATAATAATAATAATAATAATAATAATTTATTTATACCCCCCCATCTGGCTGAGTTTCTCCAGCCACTCTGGGCGGCTCCCAATCAGTGTTAAAAACAGTACAGCGTTACATATTAAAAAATTCCCTGAACAGGGCTGCCTTAAGATGTCTTCTGAATGTCAGGTAATTATTTATCTCTTTGACATCTGATGGGAGGGCGTTCCACAGGGCGGGCGCCACTACCGAGAAGGCCCCCTGTCTGGTTCCCTGTAGCAAACAGAAGTCTCAACAAGAACACAAAGTGTTGTTGTTTTTAACAGGTAGCATCCCTCTCACCTGTGTATATAACGGCTCATAGATATCCACTCCGTTATCCTGGCTGTGGGAAAGGGTCTCGGAGCCCCGCCTCCAGATGAAGCGAGCAGGTGGGTTGGAGTTGACTGTGCAGCGAAGGAAGACTGTTTTCTCCTGATAGAAACTGCCGCGTACGTCACTGATGGTCTGGTGAACAGTGAGGATGGGCTCGTCCAAATCTGCAAGGAAGGGAAGGAGCCCACAGCAGCTATTAGCGCAGCTTAGGCCAGGATGCACCAAGGTTTGCTGGTCAGCCAGAACTCCAAGAAGGAAGGGCAGGACAAAGGAAAGGCCTGTAGAGCCCCACCACAATTCACTCCAATAACAACAACAGCTGGTAGGCTTCCAGGTGCTCCTACAGAAGATTGTCCTGATAGGTACCTGAAGGCAGGTACACCAGTGACTCATCACTCAATGCTACTACACTGGGGACGGACAGACAAGGAATAAGATTAACCATTTATGTGGCAAATATAAAGGCTTCCCATCATCATAACAGATCCCAGGGCAGGTTACAATACAAAAAAAATACCACTTAGAGCTTTTATTGCAACCAAGCGGTATATAAATAACAATCCACCTAATACTAGAGACAATCCAGTTTACCAGTGGTAAGGAGAAGCACATGTGACCTGATAAGAATGGACTAGCCTCCCTCATCACAGGATACCTGGGATTCTCAAATTAGCGCCCTCCCTAAGGAGGCTTAGGTATCTGCTTTACAACTATGTAGCACCTAAAAATGCCGATTTCAGGAATGGGATAAGCTTAAAGAGTGGGCGGGAAGAAGGAGGGAGAGACAGAGAAAGAGAAGAATAAACTGCTGAGATGGAGAGTCATTTTACAGGCAGAAAAGAGGAACGTGATACAATATTGATCATGTAAAATATGAGAAGCAAAACATAAGGAAGCACACAAATTGCCTGCCTTCTGCTCCTCTTTCTTGTTCCCCGTTAAATAGTTTTTTGCCCCACTCATTAAACTTACGGGCCAATTTTTAAATTTAGGATTTGAAAGATTCATATATAGACACAGAACATTTTGCAATGAATGGCATTTTTATTTTTCTGCGCTTAACCTGCCTTCCCTGGAAAAATAAACTTAAGGCAACAACGCTTCATTTCTTCCTTAACTGTATCTTCCCATCCCTGCCTGTCCAGTGTCTTCTCTAAAGGGGACAAAGACCACTCCCCGCAGCTCCATGTGGCCAGGTTTGCTCACATTTTCTCTCTCTCCTGCCATTCCACCAGCACCTCTCTAATCCCCCCCCTTCCTCTGATAGTGCCTCCCATTCAGATTAGGGCTCCTCCTTCTGTTCTCTAGATTGTCTCCTTTTTTCCACCTGCGCATGGCAGATTGATCATTAATTAATACAAGACAACCTGGCCCCAGTAAGCTGGAAGGGGGGGTGGGACATGCCACACAAACCCCTTAAATAAATTTTGCATTATGCTTCCTCACTGTTAACAAACCATATGGCAAAAGAAACCTGCAGATGTAACATTTTTAACTGTGTTCTGATATTTTAAGCACCATACCTATACTTGTGCCAGTTGACAGAATTTAAGTAGCTTGTAGTTCAACTGCAGGTAGGGAATTAAATTTCTAAATGACCTCCCAATTTCTTTCTTTTTTCTTTCTTTTTTAAAAAACCTTCTTACATCCGAAAATCAGAGAAGAGTTTAGGAGCAAGATCCTTTCTCCTTGATGTGTTAGTTTTCTACATGCATAAGATTTCTGGGGAAATCATTGCGGGGAAAACATTCAAAATTGCAACCCTGCCCACTTTTACTGTGAAATGGTACCATGCAGGAAGAACTCTACAATGTGATACCACTAAAGGCACTGGTTTGTTTAATGAGCCTCCTTCTTCCAAGGTATCTCCAAGATCAAGCAGGCAGAGAACCAAGGAGCCCTTGAATCAAACACCATCATTCTTACCATCCATCTATGTTACTGCTCCATTTAATGATCTACTAATATGGAGAGACAGGGCTAAATCAGATTAATGAAACTTGTCATCATGTTTCATATGCTGTTTCTCCCAGACAGTTGGAAACGCCGATGGGGGAAGGGGATAGCCATTGAACTCAGTTGGTGGATCCCAGTCTTACATTGATGTGGACCAAAATCAGTCCCTTTGTTTTAAAGTGAAGGATCTACAAAATTAAACTAGTTAGAAAAAAATTGCTTGCATAATGGAGTTTGGTTCCTACGGAACCTATTAAAGGAGAGCCTGCTTTTCCTTCCCCCCGCCCCTACCATTTCCACCAAGCTCTTTTACGCTACTGGGTTTCAAAGAAATTGATTTAGATATATACAAGCCTGGAAAATCTGGTTTCAAGGGGAGAGATGACTTTCTGCTAAAAGCAGACATTTCCCATCAAGACACTTGCTTGGACCAGCCTATTTGCATATTTTAATGAGGCGCGTGTTTTGAAGAGACAGTGTTTGTAATGGAGGCTGAGATTCGTTAGCCTGATAATATGGGTCTGCAGTTCAGACACACGGACGGAGTTGTTAGCTGGGTGGCAACAGAGACAGAGAGAGGAGAGGAGAGACACAAAGAGATGTACAGCCAGATTAAAGCCCCTTCTGAAACACTTGGTTAGGAGATTTGCCCGATGTGTGCTAACTCTCCGCACTGCCCCAATTCCTTATTCTGTGCCAAACCCTTTAATATCGCTCTCCTATTTTCGTTCTAAGTGCCAAGGCTCCCTCTTCCCTCTACAAATCTTTTTGTGAGAACCTGTTGTGACCCCAGATATAGGCGGCAGACTCATTTGGAAAGATGATTAAATTCCCCAGAATGGTTATGGCTCAGAACTACACATTCCCTACAATGTGCAGAGGGACTCTCATTTATATTAATGGGAGAACGAGACCTTTGTGCAGTAGCTAAACTTTCAGTTATTTTATTTTCCCCGTGCCTTGAGATCATATCCACCATTCAAGTGAGAAAATATGCTTCCCATTGGACTCATCACTATTTCTGTCCCTGAGCAGCCTCTGCATTTTGCTCTTTCTATTCCCTTCCTCGCTGCATTTCCTACTCGGATGGGGCTTCGGGGCCTGCCCTCTTCCTTGTTCCACGAGCTAAAATATAAAAATAAGAATCAGCGACAATGAAACAGCTGAAATAGCATTACTGGGCTTCAAGAGACGATAACGCAAATTGGGCTACAGTATAACTCACCTGATGTAAATCTCAATTATCTCCAGGCCTGATTCCCTCATTCATTTTTTTGACATGATAAAGTAGCTATAACAAGGTGACTTTTCCTTCCCAATTTTGCCAGGCAAGTTTTTCTTCCAAATGCTCCGTAGTGTGGCGAGTCCTCATCTTTATCCGCTGCTGGAGAATCTGAATTCTCTATCAGTCTCCAGGATGTGAAAACTATCATCTCTGGCCATGCTGGGGAGCATTCAGGAAAGACCTTGCTGTGCCAAAGTGGCAGAGGAAAGTATAGCTGTAGTGGCTCAATCGTGTCAAAAATAAAAGTAAGAAATGAGCATGAATCTCCCATTTATCCAAATTCACGTCTTTGTGATTCAATGGGCTGGTTTGAAATTAAGAGGGCTTTGTGGGCTCTATCCTTGGATAAAGCAGTTAACATTACCCTATGATGATGTAATGGTGGGCCAAACATTTTTTGTTGGGGGGGGGGAATCTTGCCTTGTGCACTGATGGGTTTGTAACAAAAATGCCCCTGAAAGGGCAGGAGAATTCCAATTTGCTTGAGTCAACAATGGTCTTGCCAGCATCAAGCAATGAAAGAGCTCTGGGAGTGGAGCTGTTTCAGTGTAATGTAGGGAGGGAGGTGGCTACATGGGTTTGGGTATCAGGAGAATCTGGCAGCCACATGAACTGAGCTGCAAGTGGCATGGTGGGGTCAGTGTGGGCGGGGCACAAAAGGATGAGGTCATACTAAAGATGGGCCAAAAACCATTCCCCACTTTCTTGGCTCCTTTCATCTTCCATTAAATTGGGGAGTGATTTCCTATAGCTTTTTTTTTTTAAGGGGACAGGAGAACTGAAAATCCCACCATAATTTCCTGTTCCTCAACTTGTCTGTAGGAAGATGCTTGGAGCCCCAGGAAGTTTGTGTGCACCCTGAAATCTGGCACCACAAACTCTTCTTGCTTCTCTGCAAGACTCCATTCCACTCCAGCTAAGCCTCGACATCTCCCTACAATAGGTAGAATAATCCAAAGGCTCAAATCTTAGCAAAGATAAGAAATATTACTGACAACTAACGTTTACATAGCGCTTTTGAGAGTTCAAGGCACTTCACAACAGCTCCCTACTAAAATGGCCTACCTAGTAGAATAAAGATTTCATCTAAGCTATGTTACAAATTAATTCAACTCACGGGTTGGTGACTTGCCAATTGATACAACCATGTGGGATGTTTCAATACCAACATAACTTTTAAATGTCCCTTCCTTCCATCTGGCTTCCCTTTTTCTTTCTCCCAACATGGAAAGGCTCCAAGCAGCAGCTTCCCTGATTAATGCTGATAACTGGGGACTTTGTGCTAGTGACAGCAGTTTCCTACATCCCCAGCACACCTGCCTGGCTGGCATTAATTGAAACACAGCAGCAGGCCGCCTGGCTTTCTCCTGCAGGGATTTATGGGAAGCTTTGAAAACAGATCTGGGTGGGGAAATGGCAACACATGACCTAATGCTCTCCTGCAAACTGAGAGCTGCTTTGGAATTCAGTCTACAAACAACTTTGGCTCTTCTGGAAGGGCACCATCTTCTGAACAAGGATGGTCAACAAGCAAGACGATGCTCACGGCTGGTGCCATTGCTATTACTTCAGTGGAGCCACCTTAGGAATCTGTGGCTTGTTGTCTACTTGTGTTTTAGTCTTTCTTTGCTAGCAGTGATTTGGTCTCAGTCCCAAGTTGGGACAGGAGTGAAATTTGGTACAATTCACATCTGAGACCTAATTTGTACTTTCAGAAACAACAGACAACTGAAACGCTGACATCCTTTGAAACCTGAACTTCTCTGAATTTTCCAGTGCAGTTCTCTAGCCAAGCAACGTGTACAAAAATGCATATACTTGGCTAAAGTGTGCATACAAATGCATGTGAAAATCACATGCAACAATGCATTAGATTATAGAGCATATGTTTGCCAAAAATGTTTATATTAGGAGAAAATTTCAATAAAATACTGATGAACTTTCAGGAGGACTTGCAAAAACAATTAATGGACTGAGGTGGAAATGTGGAGAACCAAACTTAAACTGAAAGAAACTGAAACGGACAGATTTGGCCATGTCAAAGTGAGAGACACACACTACTGTCATCTCAATTCTGGCTAAACAGAATCGATGCCCAGCGTCTATCTCCAGGATCAGGGGCACCATGAATCTGAATACCAATTGCTGGGGAACAACAGTGGGTAAAGGCTCATGTCCTACTTGTGAGTTTGCTAAAGGCATCTGGTGGGTCACTGGGGGAAACAGGATGCTGGAAAAGACAGGTCTTCAGTATGATCCCACACTCATCTTATATTCTCATTTGCTGGCAGTGGGGTCATGTTCTACAAGGTAATCTGCAGGGTCCTTCTCCAGCTCAACAGTATAAAAATGGATCTCTGTGCTTTTGTGCTACATTACACTATGTGGTTCAGAAGACACCGTATGTTAGCCTTGCGTCTGGCCACTAACAGCTGAAAATCTACAATCAAGAGTTACACGCTAATGGTAGGAGGGAAAGACATTGTGCCAAACAGTTGAACATGCAGTTAAAGGTCATCTATGTAAAGGATTAACTGGGACCTTCCCAGTCCTCCCATTCATGCATCTATGAAGCACTCATAAAATACAGACTCTTCTGCAGGGCAGGAAAAGAAAAAGTAGTAGAAAGGAGGCAGCATATTACCAAGTCCATCTGCGGAGTAGATGTTAGTATCAGAAAGCCCTTGGCCACCCAATTTACCCCATAGCTCTAAAGGTCAGAGATGCATGAAGAACAGCAGGAGTCTGCATCAGCTTAGATCCAAACAGCATCCTAGAAGCAAAGGGAAACCCCACAAGGATAAAGCCCCACTTTAGTTCTCAACTAAAGTGCCCGGCATGAGTTATCAAGTTCAGATAAGCAAGGAGAAGCACAGAGGAGAGGAGGGGAGAGCCTAACCTTTCTAAGAGAAGCTCATGAATTTCCAAGAAGGACCACAGCTGGCGTCTATTGGGATTCTGTCACCCCATCTATGGGGGCAACAACAGCAAAATGGATCACTTGAATGTTGGAGACACATCTGTTTTGAAACGTCATGATCAGGGCTAATGAAAGCAAGCCCTGCCATAGGACAGAAAAGATTCTGGAAGAGGAGGGCAGATAAACAACTCTGAATGGGGTCCTACGTGCTACCAGTGGGACCCCATGAGAAACTCACTGAATCAAATTTGGGTGTGTACAGTGCAGCTGATTTGAGTGCTGGATAAGACAAAGCTGTAGGCAGCCTGAGAAAGCTCCATCAGACTTTGATGCCTGTCCATAAATCCTAGAGTTAGAGACTAGGGTGATGGCATATCAGCAGGCTCCAGGAATTCTCTTTGGTACAGGATTCGGGTGTGTGTGATATGTGTGCTTGTTTGGGCCCTGAGTGAGAACTGGAGTGGACCAAGTAAGAGCTGGGAGGTGTTGAGTAAAGAAGTATCTATCAATATATAAATACCGATATAAACTCTGAATGATATTGAGGGTTTTAATTGCTTATTTTTGTAACACTTGTTAGTTTGCCACCCATCATTTATAGATTTTTTAAATAGATTAAGCAGTATAGAAATTGCCTAAATGAAATAAATAGGGCTCAGGTGGACTTCTAGGAGGGGCAAGGGGGAAGTGGATTTTGAAGTGAAATGTGGGGTTTTAAATAATTTTCCTATCTAACATATTTTGAAACCTAGCAAGTTACAACATTGTTTTTCAAAACCTGCTCTGAGGCTGATTGGCTGGGAGGAGGCAGCAGTGGCTTTTAGAGCCCTATAAAATTCCCCTCCCAGGCTGCTGTGATTGCCACTAGGCACCTACAAAAGGAAGCAATAAGTATTTGTAGACCAAATAAAAGCATTGCATCCCATGCAGATGGGATCAATCACCACTAAAAGCACGTGAGGAGGAGACTATACCAAACATCCCCTCAAAGCATCAACTTGTAGGGATATAAAAATGGGGAGGCGAGGGTGTGTTGAATAACAAGTCTGAAATATGAGGCACCCAAGCTAAGAAGCCAGAGGCTTTGAAAATATCAGAATGGAGGGTCCTTTTAAATTAAAGGGATAGTGAGCTTCCTTCTTATTGTAGTCTTACATTTATTATGTTATTTATTTGTCACATTTGTGTGACTATGTGAGTTGAGGGTGATAAACATGTGAAGTGGGTTAGGCTGAAATAGGGCAATACAAGATTATTGTTTTTTTAATCATGGTGGCCTCATACAGTGATTAGGCTGGCATACGGTGTCCTGTTTCAGGCGTAATGCTAAACCATGGTTTGGCATGACATGAATGAGCCAAGCCAAGTGTCAGGTTCATATACTCTCCATCATACAGCCATGAGGAAGGGATCTGAAGCATCCAATCACTGGTTTAAGTTAAGCATTACATCCGAACTCGGGGAACGTTGGGTAGTTTAAACAGTTAAGTACACCCATGTAGGACAGGATCATAAACTATGGTTTGATCTTTGCTTCATTCAATAAAACATAGTCTAAACTAATGAGAGTTTCCTCCATTCAGACATAAGCTGGTTAATCTTTTCCTTGTGCTCATGAAGGGATAGGATGGAAGCATATGAGCCTGAGATTCACTTCTCTTAATTCATGTCACATCAAACCATGGTTTAGCATTCTTCTTCAAGGACACCCAAACCTACCTGATCCAAGTCCAGCACTCCACTCAAGACACCATTCTCTTTCTCATTCATATAGTCATTCATAAATAATTTAGTCCCCAGTTAACCACATTAAAAAAATGGTCCGGTATTCCAAGATCAGCACCTTCAGGTAAGTAAGTGTGGCAGTAGCAGGGCCTGTCCCTTTGCCTCTGAGGTATGAGGATGCTTCTAGGTCAATGCAGAATTTCACTAGCCAAGCGATCAGATACCGGCACGCAGTAGAACTGTGGGAAGCTTTGGATGGCCACAAAATGACTTACACTGCACATCTACTCGAATGGACTTGATGGCAGGGACCCCAACCCCATTCTCTGCTTTACAATAATAGCGACCCCCCTGCAGCCTCTGGATCTTCTCAATCCGAAGGGTCTCATTAAACACCGATGTCTCTTGGAATTTGTCCGAGGCGCTGCCAGCAGTTTTGGTCCACCTCACCTAAAAGAGGGAATGAGAAAGACAGAGAAAGAGAGAAAGCACAGCTATAGGACACAGACAAACTTAGCATTGGGGCCTAACACAGCAAATCATTACCAGCTCTCACATCTTGTGCTTGCTATCTATCTATCTATCTATCTATCTATCTATCTATCTATCTATCTATCTATCTATCATCATCTATCGAAAATATGTGCCTGCTTTGACCCAGGCACCACAAGAAAACAAAATTCTCTGCAGAGGGTCTTTCAAACTAAAACTCATCTCTTTAAAACTTTGCAGCAGCTCTGAATGCAGCTTATTTCCCATCTGTTAGTGCTCTAACCGAAGCCTGAGCATGTCTTTTTCACATGCAGTTTCACTGGTGGAATGCTCTGCTGCAAGAGACCAGGGCCCTGCAGGATTTGACATCTTTCTGCAGGGCCTGCAAGATGGAGCTGTTCGCTGTGCCTTTGGTTGGGGCCCAGTCTGACCCCCCTCCTTTTATAAGATCCTGCATGTAAGTGGCCTCCCTAACTCTTCCCACCGGCCCATATAAGACTAACACAAATAGTTGGCCCTGGTGAGCACTTAATGTCCCCAACACTTATAGTTATAATTTGTGGGTTGTCATCTGATTTTATTTTGATCTTAATCTGATTTTAAGCTGTATTTTAATTGATTGTTTGACTTTATGTTTTTAACGTATTATATATTTTGATGTTAGCCGCCCTGAGCCCAGTCCTAGCCATGGAGGGCGAGGTATAAACAAAATTATTTATTATTGTTGTTGTTATTGTTGTTGCTATTATTATTATTATTATTATTATTATTAGGCGGCTGCTGGTGAGAAGCCGAATCACATGGCTTCCTGGACATATGAAGGACCATGGCTTGTATGAAGCTCTGTAGCTCAGTGACAAAGTATAAGCTTTGCAAGCAGAAGGCCCCAGGTTCAATCCTGAACATCTTCTGGCAGGGCTGCGCAAGACTCCAGTCTGTCTAAAATGCTTAAAAGCCACAGCCAAAGTAGACAGAACTGAGATAGATGGATCAATTGTCTAACTCAGCATAAGGTAGCTTACTATGTTCTGAGCAGGTGGTTTAGCCAACAACAGCCATACCTTCACCCCAGATACCTGCAGGCTTCACCAGCAAGGTTATGGCTAGTGTGAACTATGTGAGCAGGCTAGATAAATTCAACTACCCACACAGCTGTGCGAACAATGCTTTGGGTTCCTTGTGGAGACCATGCCACCCAGGCTGGCATATGAACCAAGCCAGGAAGGTGAGGGGGAAAGAAGTAGGCGGGAAGACTCAGGAAAACAATACTGTAACATCTTCATGCATTTCCACAAAAATACGTAACCCATAATATTTGGGAAATTCTGGAAGAAAACATTGCAAACATTTGTGTGTGAGAGTGGAGGGGGAAGCCATTTCTACCTCAGGCTATAATTGCTTATCACTTGTTCTTTCTTAGTAGAATAACACTGAGAGCTAGGGCACAATTATCCCCATTTTGCAGAGGATGAAGCAAAGATCAAACGTAGTGATTTGCTAAGGGCCACACGAAGCCTAAGAAGGGTGGTGGAGAAATGAGCGTGGGTTCATACTGTATACTATGAAGGAGAACAACAATATCAATAGCAGCCCACAGTCCTGACTTTGATCCGACTCCCCTCCTTTTCTACAGACCTATGTACTAGGGAAATCCAGCTTGCAGATGATAGGGTTCTATGGCCTCCACCCAGCACCCCACATTGTTCAGTGTTTCTCTGCTAATGGGTGCCCATGAGGGATTTATTTAGCCTTTGTCCTCTCATTAGAGGCCTGAAGCCTCTCAAAGTGCATTCTGTTTGCTTGGCTGCTTCAGTCAGTTCTTTAATCTTTCCTCAGCTTTTTTCATTTCAGCCTCATTTATTTAGTTTGACCACATTTTGGAGCTTTAATGACTAACTGAGAAAAGAGAAAGGAGAGGATAAAACAAAGGTTAAGAAAAAGAAAGCTTTGATTGGGAAATGAAGGGGGTGTCAACAGAGAGAGTGAATGAGGGGAAGCGGGCGGCTGTTCCATTCACAGTGGTCATTGACCATTTGCTTATGTTAATTCATTTAAATGTATGCAGATTTTAAAATTGCCGGCTGGCTTGTGTGGAGGAAACCAGATGAGTAAAGTGAGAGAGGTGTATGGGGGGGGGGGGGAATAAAAGAGAGTAGAAGGCAGGAATTGGTGGCAAACATACTCATGTTCAAAAATTCAAAAGTCAAGTGTGTAAATCATTCTTCTGCGGATATGCCAAGTTGTTTATTTATACGTTAAGCATCCCACATTCTGCAATACCCAGATTCCTCCTGAATCTTCAGTTTCTCTCTGCTCTTCTATAATAAATGGAATTGTTCATATTTCTAAGCTCTCTGCCTTGATGGTATCTAGGTCTGGTAAACCATGCTCTAAGCAGAATGTAGGTGTTAACTCTGTATAGCTGTGATTCTCATGTAATCTTTATAATCCTTATTTGTGTCTACAGAAAGAAAATAGTCTGCATAATCATCCATATTTGTTACTATAGATCAACTGCCCTCTGCAATGGCTATAGCTAAGGATTGATTCACACGGTGAAATCTTTCAAGCACCACTTTCCCACGCACTCAGGCTAAAGTCATCTGGTGCTGTTGTCTTTTGAAGCTGCATTTGTGGTTACAAGGAACAAGGCTTTCTCTGTAGTGGTGTTTCCCCAGGAAGGTCCACTTGTAGTTCAAAATGATTTCTACCTTCCCTCCCCGCCACCACAGTGGGATTATAAACTACCTTTTGAGTCTGTTTTGAGTCTAATGCAAACAGGTGGGATTCTAATCTTTTATCATTTTTGTGACAACAGAACATGGAGAGGATATTAATCCCAGATTAGTAAGGAATCAGAAAGACACATCTTAAGAACACCATACAGGGCTGGTCCAAGGCATTTTGCTGCCTGAGATGAAGTACATTCCACATTAAATGCTGGAGATAGAGCAGCTTTCTCCATAATGCTTGAGGGCAGCAGGCTAGCTTAGGGGGTGCAGGTCAGGCCATGTGCCACAGCACTGCTTCTTTCCTCACTTTGCCTAATAGTAGGGCCGTTCCTGAGGGAAATGGGTGCTTGCCCAGTGAATAGCTCTCCCAGCTTGAATTCTATTAAGTTTGCCCTCTTAGGTGCATTGTGTCCTACATCCTATTTTGCAAATAGCTACTTGCTTGTGAATCCACAGAGAAGATGACTGGCAGTCACAGCGATTCAGCTTCTGTGACTAGTAAGGCTATGCAAGAGCAGGAGGGAAGTGCTGTGATTTCTTCTGCTCTTAATGTACCTTACTCCCTGGAGGCCCCTATCCAATTCATGTCATGTTCTCCCGGGTCCATTTAGGCAAGCACTGGCTGGCTTTTAGTGATGGTGTCCCTAGGATGAGAGTCTTGTCTGCACACATCATTGTCTACTATGTTGGGAGCGTCTCTCACCCTCGTACCATGGGACTCCAGTAAAGGTCAGTAACACTTCAAAATCATATCCCTCTGGGAAATGAGTTGACTTAGCATGGTCAAGTATCTGAGTCAGCAATCGCCAAATACAAATGGGCAGAGGTGGGCTCAGAATTTCTACAAAAGGGAATGCTTGAACTGAAGATGGAACACTACAATATCCAGCTGTGGCAGCAGAACAATGATTTCTGCAAAGCATTTCATTAATCAGGACATTGGCTATTTCTGAGCTCCTTACACACAGATGTTCTACAGAACATCTACACTAACATAGAGGGGAATCCCTGGCATTTGGCAAAACAGCAGATAAAGAGTGAAAGTGATGCAGGCGGCAAAAGGGACAGAAAGGTTACCTGTGGCCGTGGGTGCCCTGTAACCAAACACTGCAGAACAAGGGTGTCACCCTCCCGAATCGTGTACACTCGTTCACTGATGTTATCTTCTTTTACAACGCATGCTTGCCCAGCATGGATGATTTGGGCCTGAGCAGGAGCTATGAAGAAAAAGAAAGAATTAGGGATGCTAATATCCAGTGTAACCCATGCCCACTCAATGAAGCTCTATTGATGCATTACTAACATATGGGGCATATCCATGTTGATGTGGAGCAGGGCTATACTTTCAGCCCCTAGCCCCCACAGCCAGATCTTCTTTCTGCAGCACCTGTGGCTATATGGACTTCTCTGCAAACATGGGAGCCCATACTCATGGTTATGGGCTCCGTGCAATTGGAAAACTAACACAACCATGTTTCCTCATCATGCAGAGCTCCCGCTTGTGAGTAGGTGTTCGTGTTGAACTACTCGGCAAATGGATGAGCATTCTGCTGTTGTAGCATTTAACTTAAGTGAGAGACTGCTACAGTGGCTAAGCTATCTGGCCCTGGGCTTTTATTGCAAACACTGCAAAGGCTATAGCAATCTCTAAAAGAAAAGAACACCAGACTGCACAGCACAAATAGCTGCAAGAACCACCACAGCTCAAACCTGCTCAACCACCACTGCTATTTCTAAGTTTGCTCCCTTTTGTATGCATTTTAAAACACACAAAAAGCAAATCTCCATAGGTATTTGTTCCTTTGTTTAGAGATATTAAATTTCCAAGGGTACGAACATTCATGCTACTTTGCAACACATGAACCCACCTTCTATGAGTCAGACAGTTGTAACTAGAGCTGTCTAGCTGTCCAAGCTCTTGAGAAGAAATGTCCCCTGACCTGAGATCCTTTAGCCAACCTGGGACCTTGTGAATGAAAAGCATCTACTCTGTCGCTAGCAAGTTGCTGCATTATTGCAATAACGCAAGCAACCACCACCAATGGATGCAAAATACCTTGAATGAATAATGTATTATCACTTTTGTGGTAGCAGAACAACAGTGCAAATGGTGGATTAGTGTTTAATCTGGACAAGCTACCTTTCCACTTTAAACTAGTGGCCATGGTGACCAATGGTCACAATTAAATGCAATCTAAACAATCAATATTAACTACTTCATTATTTTAAAATTGCTAAAAGGATTAATTACAGACAGGACAGAAAATTTTAAAAAATTAAATATCAACCAAATAGCAGTCAAATAGACAAATTAAATGCCTGCTTGAATAAAAATGTATTGAAGAAGTATCAAAAAGACAGTGAAGAAGTCAAACGGATTTCTCTGGGCAGAGTTTCGTAACCTGGTTGCAACCACAGATAAAGCCCCCCGCCAGATGAACCTCAGATGCAAAGCTTCCCTGGGTGAGCAGGATTATAGAGTCCTTAGATACTCTGGTTCTAAACCATTTACAGCTTTAAAGGTAGTACCCGACACTTTGAACTGAGCCTGGAATAGACTAGAATAGTCAGTACAACTGGCTCACTGAAGGGATTCAGAGGACCAGCCTTAGGTAACCAAAATATAGCTGCAAGTGTAACTAGGTACTCTTTACTTCACACTGGTTGTGGGAAAGAATGATGGGGTTGACACAACTATTGACATCCACGATTCACTGTTATAAAGATTATGCATTTATGGTGTGAGTCAACTACCAGCACCTGGAGACAAAATGAGCGATAATCATCTTCAAGAGTGTTTGTTTGGAAGAATTCTTATCTACATCACATTCCAAACATCTACTGCAGACTTTGCTTTCTTAATATGGTGTGGCATCTGTTTGTTAATGAAACAAAGTAAATCCAGAAGGAAAACAGAAGGATAAATGTCTCAGGGGGCCTGGTGACAAGACTACAAAGAGATGACTATGATGAAATCTTGTAAGTGTGATGTATGGCAGAAACCTCTAAGGCTGCTGGAAAGATACAATACTCATATTTCCAAATAAGCAAATGCAGCAAGCACAGTCTCATATAATAGCTCCAAGGCATTCAGAATCTTGAATAAAATTAAGGTAACCTTAACATGAATGACATATGGTAAGTTCAGATGATTTTGGATTATGGTGTGGATACTGGAAGATTCATTACACACGTGATGCAGGAGCCTCTGACTAAAATTATAGTGCCAGAATAGAGACTCAGCTCCAGGCCTGCCATGAATGATTTCAGTATGATTGGAGCTTAGCCCTCTTCATCTTCCATGGGCGAAGGCATAGGAGGACCACGTTTAGATACAGTTGCTGGTTTCATTCAGAAACAAGGTACTCAAGAGTTGAGTCCTTCTGTGCTCCTTGAAAAGGTGTGCTTAGTTTCCAGTACCATGTACAGGCCGGAAGATGGTGGGTGATTTCCCACTAACTACTTGCACATCATATAAGTGTTGGAATTCTGCCTGGGTCAGAGGAATGTGCCACAGCGTAGGCACCGGCAGATATTCCTGTCGACCTCCCCGCGTCTCCACTCTTCTGATAAGCAGGCGAGGTCTCGGCGATTCTTCTCAGATGTGTGAGAGGAACACACCGTTCATCATCTCTCCCCTTTGGTGTCCCCCAGGAGGTGAAAGAAGCAGACAGAAAACTATTTACATCTTTTATTTCTGTCTCTCATATCAGTACAGAGAAACATGTCTGCACTCGACAACAGCAAGAAGAAACTCCACCCATGTACTTCCAGTACGGGTCATATGACACACACACTGAGCTAACATCCGGTGCTCAGTACAGAATGAACTGCCCCTTTGTTTCCATGGCAACAGTCACAAACATCCTGTCTGGCTTTCCAGCCACAAGCAGCTGACTGAGCTGCTGGAGCCTTTGCTTGCTGCAGCATTGGTGCTTTATGGTAACAATAAGTACTCTCTCTTAGTTTCCTCTAAGCCCTGACTCAAGAAGAGCTGGTCCTATGATTGCAGCACAAATGAAAAGCTGGGAATTGAACTTATACCATACTTTTCTTCCAACACATGCATTTCTTCTCCCACCTACATAAACAAATTTCAATTTCAGAGTGGGGGAGAGGCTTTGTAACTGAAAAGAATGCTATTTTTTCATCACACCAGGATGCAAATTGGGAATGCCAGTTCTACGCCTGGATTGGGGCCAACTGAGTCACACTTTGAGAACAGACATTAGATCTATATAAGCTACCCACCCACTGTATGAAATGTGCTAACAAGCTCTTCAAAAATAGACTGGATCAATTGCAAACCCTGGTATCTGTCAGATGACAAATGAAACCTGCGTGGCATTTTAACTGCTAGTAAACTTGTTGTGAATTAACTTGTTCTAACTGGTGGATATTTATGAATGGATAGCAGTTCTCTATGGATCACCACCACAATTGCTACACAGGAGCTCTCTTCCCTCCCTCTTCTCCTCTGTTTCTCTTTCCAGATGACTGGTGATTTATTGGCAGGATTATTCCACAAGTACTATCCAAACAATTGTGGATTAATAGATTCAATGTGTTTACTAGAACGCCTTTACAGCAAATACGCTGGAGCTCATAGCTGCCCCTCCTTTCCCTGCCTTCAACATCTGCAGAGACCTCCTGCTATTATGCTCACAAGAACCTCGGCTGTCATTAAAAAACAAACATGCCCAAGACAGAATGCAAAGCTGAGCAGATGGGAGGCCTGCCCTTCCCAGGAGGACGAGGGATTAATGTTTACTAAGTACACCAGTATTGCGAGGATGAAACATTTATATAAACCTAGAAAGGGGGATTTGGGGCTTGTGAGAATAAAACTACAAGGCAAAAAAGTCAAAAGGACACTATAAAATAGCTCCACGACAAAGCTGCCACATCATTCCACCTTCAGGCTCTATGGGATCAAAGTTAAATAAATCAGTGGCTGCTTCCTTGCTAGCATCCAGCTTGTTGGTGGCAAGGAAAAAGAATATGCATATAGAAAGGAGAGTTCCCTGGATACCAAGATCCAGGTTTGGGGCAAGGACTCTTTGGTGAGAGAACCCCAGCAATTTTTTATCAATATTTTCATAGTTAACAGATGTGGAATTATCCTTTCTTAAACTCCACTAGGTTAATAATCAGCCATTTTCTTAGTTAAGCATTTACCAATTATTTTATTTAATAGTTTGTACATATGCAACAAGAGGCTTATCAGCTGATAATTCCCAATTTTTCTTTTGCTTATTTCCTTTTTTGAACACTATTACGTCCTTGGAATTATTCCATACATTTGGGGCCTTACCTTGCTGCAGGCATTCATTTAATAAGTTTTGCCAATATCTCAGCTATCTCCTCTTTCGTTTCTAACTTCTTGCATTACCTTTTGTCGGGGGGTTCTGTTCATGGTCATTCTCTTCTGTAGCTTGGGATTCATAGCACACCTGCATAGACTCCTTCCACAGTCTCTAACATTTGCTCTCTACTTGTTATCATTTCTCCATATTTATTCATCAGCGCACATTCACAAGATATCTGACAGTTCAAGAGACTGGTATCGCAGCCCTAGTCTAAGAGGCTTGTGGCTACTGCTACTGATTCTCACAACTTTTTACATACATGCTATGGGATACAGGGGATTGTACTGTACAGAGGCTGCTGCCTGAAGCATTAGTAAACAAACTCATCAGATGACTGGCCAATGTCACTGTATGGGGATCTGGTGTATTTTTTTTTAAATGAAAATAAAATTAAGAAATAATCAGCTTAAAGCTAAGAGCAGCTCACAGAGAATCTGACTAGCTTAGCTTAGAGCAAAGTGATTTTAAAATAAATCTACTCTGAACTGGTCTTGGCTGAGAGGCAAGTAGACTTGTGGCAACTCAAAACAAGGGGCTTATGCATGCAATAGACTCCTACTTTTCCAGTTTTGTGCTTCAGCGTACAACAGAACATATGGAAGGCAGAGAAACAAATACAGTATGGTATGAGACTTTTGTGCACCAACAGCTCTCCATGTGTGCGTTCTTTGACATGTGCCCAGCCCACAACTCCCCATATTGGCTATGTGAATTGAAGACTCAACTCTCTTTAAGAACATACTCACACACCAGACACTGCATGAATCCCTCAAAATCCCTCTGTGCAGTGGGAGGTAATGTAGTTGTAACTCCTCCTGTCCATTCTCTCTCCTGTTCTGTTTGTCTCCTCCCTTAAGTGTTGTGCAGCAGATCTGCTGGCCAGAGCAGGTACAGGAAAGGGTGGCTGATGGGAGAAGGGAAGGAACAGCAGGGAAGAGCTGCGGTTGTCCGTCCCCCCCCCCCCCCGCTGCACTGAGAGATTTAAAGAGAAGTCGTTGGTATCCGGGCTGCAAGATGACCATTTCCACTGGGCTATGTCACCCAGGATGTAGCTCAGTAATAAGTGAACACTAAATAGTTGTGAGGTTGGTTTGTTGCTGTTGTTTTTTTGGTACCACCCAAGCTCCTTTCTACGCCATTAATCCTGGATTTCCCTCTCTGCTTTACTTTAATCAGGAAAGTGCCTGCATTCTGATGGCCCGTTATTGCATTTAGTCCGGCTGTTATGTTGAACTGAATGTTTTAATTCTAACTTATAATAGTTAAAATGTTGGCTTGATCATTGCCAAAAAAGCACTTCTTTCCCCAATGCTGCTTTTTATGAACATGACCATCCTTTCAGTAGCAGAAGTCTCATAAACCTCACATATTACGGCAATAATAGTATTGTACAGTACATTGCTTTAGGCATAAAGGTATTTTATTCGCTTCAGTTTCCTTTCATTTTAATGTATATATACATCAAAGGAAAGGCTTGTTAGAAACCTCACTGTGGAGGTCAAGTGCATGTGATGGCCAGGCATCTCCTATGCTGGCTTAGCAGAAGCAAAAAGCTGGGACGTAATAGAATGTTTGGAACCTTGAAAGGCTTTATGTTTCCTTAAAAGCTGTACCTCCACATATTGGCAACTCATACTTTTGCTTCCAACATTTTTACTTTGTTTAACACAGCCTTCCCCAGCAGCCAGCATAGCTGATGGTCTGAGAGCCAGTGTGGTGTAGTGGTTAAGAGCGGTAGTCACGTAATCTGGGAAACCGGGTTCGTGTCTCCGCTCCTCCACATGCAGCTGCTGGGTGACCTTGGGCCAGTCACACTTCTGTGAAGTCTCTCAGCCTCACTCACCTCACAGAGTGTTTGTTGTGGGGGAGGAAGGGAAAGGAGAATGTTAGCCGCTTTGAGACTCCTGAAGGGGAGTGAAAGGCGGGATATCAAATCCAAACTCTTCTTCTTCTTCTAAATATAGACCAAAACATCTGGAGGGTGGTGGCACCTCTGTGTTTCTTTAAATAACTGTTATTCCATTTTAAGTCATTGTTTTCCTCCACCAAAGAATCTTGGAAACAGTAGTTAAGTAAGCTGAGAGTTTTTAGGAGATGCTTAACAGATCACATTTCCCAGGATTCTTTGGGGGGAACTGTAGGGGAACTAAGGGTGCTGGGAATTATAGCTCTCTATGAAGGGGTAAACTACAAATCCCAGGATTCTTTGGAGAAAGCCATGACTGTTAAAATGGTACAAGGGTACTTTAAACATACAGCAGGGATGTGAGCTTCTAGTATTGTCCATTATTCAAAACATACAATGTACTAATTCCCTCACTGTGGTCCATTTTTATATTTTATTATAACTATATAAAAATATTGCTTATTTGTTCTAATTTGTTATGTGCTTTCCGCAAATTTTTCTTTCTGTGTGGCTGCTGCCTCTGTAGCTTTTTATCCCTGACCACTTTTGATCTAAGCAGCCTGCAATCACTTCCTGCCTCAAACGAGTTTAGTACTGTAGCATTTTGAATAATGTGTTTATGATTGGTTAGGAATCACAATGATGCTAAAGCAACCATAGAAAGTAAATTAGAAGTACTACAAATTCACGAACAACTTCCTATAAACATAGAACAAATTAATGAACAAGTAACAACAGTAATAATGGAAAGTATTAAAGAATTAAGTGAAAATATAAACATAAGAAACCTGAAACTGATTAACAGAAAAGCAAAGAACATTAAACAACATAAAAAGGGATGCTTGAAAATGTAGATAATAATATTAATGGAATACAGAAAAAAGCAAAATGAGATAATAATAAAAGAAACAATAAAGGAAAATAAAAACATAAAATGTTTGAGACCTAATCTGGGACAAAAACAAATACACGCTCTGTTGAATTACCTTCCTTTTGTTCTCCATGATGGCTCTTCTCCCAGGCAATTTCCTGAGCATGGAAAAACTGGTTTGGTCTGCATTTTGACCCTGCTAAATTCAGCATTTGGCAGCCCATCTCAATACTGCAACCATATTGCTTAAACTCCAACACCCACTAGACCCAAGAATTTAGTGGAGTCAAGGCACTCACAAATCCATAACAACATCTTACTGCTCTACATTATCCAGAAGCATAGGTAGAAATGAGATACTCAAGGAGGTATTCAACTTCTGCTAACACTGGTGCAATAACATGTAAACTGTCAAAAAATCACTTCTGAGATACAGAGCTTGTTCACACTGTGAGATATTCCTGTGGAATAGCACTAGAGTGAAATTCAATGACTATGCTCATAACATCTGGTAGTCAGATGTAGGCACTAACAGATGTTCCTTTTACAATATTCAAGTTGTTGTGCTTTCAGGAGGAACAAATGTTCCTGCTAAAACTTAATCGGAAAAAACAACAGCAAAGGAAGTAATCTAACACAGCCCCATGCTTGACTGTCATGGTTGCTTTGTGCTAAGTAAGAAGATCAGCAGTCTGGTTGCGTTCATATGTCATGCTAAAGCATGACAACAAGCCTGATACATGGGCACTCCCTACAAGGGAGTAAAGCCACAAGACGTTTGGGAGCTTTCACTTCTTTTTTCCCATTAACCACTGTTTAGTGTTTCAGCTGAACCTTAAACTGTGGTTAATGTTAACAATGGTCTGTTAAAACAAGCCAGTTTTAGAAGCATAGTAAACAGCAACCAAGATTGAGGGCACAAGGAGAAGGGGACAACAGAGGACGAGATGGTTGGACAGTGTTCTTGAAGCTACCAACATGAGTTTGACCAAACTGCAGGAGGCAGTGGAAGACAGGAGTGCCTGGCGTGCTCTGGTCCATGAGGTCACGAAGAGTTGGACACGATTAAATGACTAAACAACAACAACAACAAAACAGCCACCACAGATTGTCAATTCGCACAACACAAAAAGCTATAGCTAATGGGAAATGGAAGCAAAAGATTCCTAAGTATGCCTCATGGCCACTCCAGAGACAGGTGTGGGAGAGCTCATGTACCTTGAGGTTCACTGTGGTCTGTTCTCACTCTGGGCATTTTGGTCAAGAACAGCCATAGTACTCTTGGTCCCATTAGCACCACCTGTTGCAATTTCTAGCTTCTTGCACACCATATCGTCTTTGCTAAGAACTTAAGAAGAGCCTGCTGGATCAGGCCAAAGGCCCATCTAGTCCAGCATCCTGTTCTCACAGTGGCTGACCAGATGCCTGTGGGAAACCAGCAAACCAAGATTCGAGCACAAGAGCACTCTCCTCAAGCAACTGGTGTTCAGAAACATTGCTGCCTTCAACAATGCAGAGCACAGCCATTGTGGCTACTAGCTATCGATAGATAGAAGCATAGAATCACACAATTGTGGAGCTGGAAGGGAACCAGAGGAGCATCCAGTCTAATGCCCTGCAATCTCAACTAAAGCATCCATGACATTTGGTCACCCAGTCTCTGCTTAAACACCTCCAATGAAGCAGAGTCCACAACCTCCCGAGGGAGTCTGTCAAACCAGAAAGGTCTTCCTGATGATTAGTTGGAATCTACTTTCTTATAACTTGAAGCCATTGGTTTGAGTCCTAGCCTCTGGAGCAGGAGAAAACAAGCTTCCATGTGACAGCCCTTGAGATATTTCAAGATGGCTATCATATCTCCTCTCAGTCTCCTCTTTTCCAGACTAAACATACCCAATTCCTCAGCCGTTCCTCATAAGTTTGGGTTTCCAGACCCTTCGTCATCTTGGTTGGCCTCCTCTGCACACATTCTAGCTTGTCAATATCCATATTAAATTGTTAAACTGTCTTGTCAGTATCCTTCTTAAATTGTGTATATGCTGTTCCTTGCCCTTCCTAGAGTATGTATCAAGAACGGTCCTCTCCATTCCATTATACCTACTATATTTACTCTCTCCTTTAATAAGCAGCACTCCTGCTGGCCTGTCTTGGCTCGGAGGCTTCTTGCATTAGCATGTAAGCATCTATACACAATTTCTCTCTCCAGAGCTGCACTCCCCCTGTTCCTGCTCCACCACCCCACTGGCTAGGCCAGGTGAGCCCAGTCTAAATGAAGGCTCTTCTCTTCCCTTTCATCCTACTGCCCTTATCCATTCCAGCTGGCAAACTCCAGGGAAGTCTATTCTTCATGCTGTTAATGGAACGGAGGAGCAAAGGGGGCTGTTTTGTACAAGTGCTCATTCTTCTGCAAGAGTTCTCTGTAAGTTTCTTGCAAATGCGCACATTTTTTAAAAAAGGTAGTAGTAGTACAATCTACCAAGGGAACAGACAAGCAAGGCAGCTGCCAGCAGTCTCGAAGAAATGACAAAGCTTAGTAGGACATCCTTATTTCAAGGCTAAGCCTGTTGCTGCGCAAACGCAGGATTCACTTTATAATTTGGCAGCTTTTGAAAGAATAGCCAAATAACAAAGACTCAGAATGCCATGCCATACAAGTCTGAGCGGCAGGGCCCCGTGGTGCAGACAAGCCCAGTGAGCATTGCAAAGAAGAGAGTGAACCTGCCGCACCGGCTGTACTGGAACCATCTGCTCAGGCCCTCAAGACTTTGCCTGCTGGTTCTCCTACAGCTCTGATCTGAAGCAAGAGGCGGCCAGTGCACAAGCTTTGCACCTGGCACCAGGAAAGGAGTAAATCCTAAAGCCTGGGGATTTTGGCATTTCATAATAAATCCATTCCATTTCCTCCCACCCCGAGTTGCTATTTTAGGCTGCTTTCAGGTGTCTTGTAATCTCACAGCAAAGTAGTAATAAATCATAACCTGGTAGCAGTTCCCCAGCATTCCATATGCATGTGCTTGTTATTGGGTTGGTAATATGAAGGTAACTCATGGGGGTATGTCTCTGCCATCAAAAAGATTCCTGAGCCACATTCCATAATGTGCCATAAAAGGCCTCTACTGTCTCCCAAGGAATATAAACAAGTAGGCTCTGTATCGAGTTTGCCATTTTCCAAAAATTGAAAGAAGTGGGTAAAAAAAATCAATCAATGCAGATAGGCTTGTAACTATGGTTACCATGGTTTTGAATAGCTGGCCTGTGGCCTAATCTGAACCCCCACCCCTCAAAAAAATTATGCCCCTTGAAGACGCCACTATTTTGAGGCAAAAACAAAAATGAATACAGTGGTACCTCGGGTTACATACGCTTCAGGTTACATACGCTTCAGGTTACAGACTCCGCTAACCCAGAAATAGTACCTTGGGTTAAGAACTTTTCTTCAGAATGAGAACAGAAATTGTGCTCCGGCGGCGCGGCAGCAGCAGGAGGCCCCATTAGCTAAAGTGGTGCTTCAGGTTAAGAACAGTTTCAGGTTAAGAACGGACCTCCAGAATGAATTAAGTACTTAACCCGACGTTCCACTGTAAAGTAGATTTAGCATTGGGGTGAGCACAGAGGTTTATACCTCTGTGTCTAGCCCAGTGCCCTCTAAGGAATGCAAATGCTTGTCATCAGATTGATCATTTGATGAGTAAGGAAAGGAGGTAACCTCCCGCCTCAGCTAAGCAGCATGGATCAGCTGTGTGTGTGAGGGAGAGCAAGAGTGGTGACACCCATCTCTAGCATCCTTTCAGATGTTTCATGGGGTGGCCACATCCATCGCTCACATGCAGCCCTGGATGATCTGACAAGGGTAAATGCAGGCCTTGGGCTGAAAGAGATTAGCCCTGGATTAGAAGAATAAGGAATTACCATAGATGAGAAGGAAATGTGGGAGGCCCATTTATCATTTTGCGGGGAGCACATCATTATGTCAAGAAGATGAACAGAAATTTGGTAACACGTTGAAACAGCTGTAGCTGTGGTAGATCAGACATTTTGTATGTAGAAGGCGGCACGTTTGTTTGGTGGCATTCTAAACAAAAGGATTCCCAAGAACAGGGTTGGGGGAGGACCTCTGAATGATATTTGGTAGAGCCACTGCCAAGTTACACTGGAAAATACTTGTCCCAATGGCTCAGTTGTTTCAGTGTACAATAGCTTCATCTTTTCATATGCTATCTCTTTTTTGTGTTATGCTGTAATCTCCCATAGCCTAAAACACCTGGGAAAATATGCAAAGCAACTAGCAGAAGGAGTTTCCATTTTAGTGGGCAAACTACGCCTCCAGGGAAATCTGTAAGAAACTCAAAACAGCAGGTCCCTGATCTCTGGTATTAGTTCGAAATGGTTGCTGAGTGCTTTGTGTAAATGGTACCATTAGCAACTTACGTTTCGTACAATGTGACACAGAAATGTTTTATTTTGCTTGCTGAAAGGACTACAAGAGTTTTCAAGGGAAGTATGGTTCTTTAGTCTAGGACACAGGACAGCTGTTTCAGGAGGGGCCGTCACTCAAGGGATAGCTATAGCTGAGGTGCAGAGCGCATGCTTTGCGCACACAAGGTCTCAAGTTCAATCTCTTGGCACCTTCAGTTAAGAAGGACCTCAGTTCACAGAGTTCTCTTCCAAGGACTTTTACCTAATACCCTAGTGAGCTGATGCCATTGAGGGTAGACAGAACTGGGCTAGATCCATGAATGTCTTGTTTCAGCCTAAATAGTAAGTTAATTCAGTTTGCATTTTAAATGTGAGCTTTCCTAATTTATACTTTCCAAAACAATACAGGAATCAAAACACAGTCATCCTTCAAAATTCAGGCTTCTCCAAATTTTGCAGTGCATTTCTCCACACAACTAACATCTACAAAAATGTAAATACTGAGGTAAAGTTTGCGTAGAAATGCATGTATTGGAGAAATTAGTAAATAAGAAGGCATTATAATGGGGTAAATGTTGGACAAAAACTGTGTATATTAGAAGAAATTTACACAAAAGCACTGCTGATGAATTTTCATGAGGATTTTAAAAAAAGAATTCTGCAGACTGATGTGGAAATGTGGAGAACTAAAGATTAGTAAAATGAGAAACTGAGAGAAACTGAAATTGACAGATTCACTCATCCCTATGGATAAAGCAGCTTCATGCTTTTATAGGCTACAAACAAACAACAGTTCTTAAAAGATCTGAAAAGAGCCACCATTGCCTGTGGTGTACAAACTCACATTATTATTATTATTATTATTATTATTATTATTATTATTATTATTATTATATCACCACACTTCATCCAAAGATCACAAAAGATACAAAAGAATGGGGGTTGCAAACATTTTAGTCAGCAATAAGCAGTCCCTTCAGTTTGGCAATTTAGCCATATCAGGTTGGTCATGTGGTATCACGCTGTTGTGACTGGCTAGGACCACTTTAGGGAGGAGACAGAAATCATGATCAGAATTTTTAAAAGGGCAAACATTTGCTGCAGTCCTATTAGTCCCATTACTGTCTATAGTCAAATGATATATATGTTTGCAAAGCACTACAGAACCTTCTAATACCTGTTGGCCAAAGATGATAGACAAGTGTACATATCATGGGGAATGATGGCTTTGTGGGGATACTTATAAAAGTCTGTCTCCACTCTAAATTTTCTTGACCTGTCACATACTGCCTCTAGTCAGACTATATACATTCATTGTTTTCAATAGAACTTGCTTTGACATTAAGTGTGTTATGCATCCTGGAAATTTTCTTTCTCAATCTTACATGAGGTAACACACTAACCTCAGACACCAAAGTATAATGGGCTAATAGAGTGAAGATGCATCTCTGTTACAAAGGGAGCAGTTTTGCATAGTGACTTTTTCTGACTGCCTAAAGATGACATAGTTAATTTCTTTCTAGGAAAGGTTGGTGGCTGCATCTCTAAGGAGATCTTCTTTCATTATTCCACTGGTGACATTCATTACCCTATCAAGGATGAAGGCTGCAGGCACCACCGAAATTTTAAACAAAAACAAATAATCAGGTTTCTTTCCCTTCAGCCTTGGAAAGCCAAGCACAATATTGATGGAGCATTTGCAATGGGAAACTCACTCCGGCTTCAGGCTGATTATGGAAATAATAATACACGATCAGTGTCCATTAACTCCATCATGAGGGGTGGGGATCAATAATGTATTAATGGCTGAAGAAAGACCATTCTGTGCCCATCAATACAGTTAACACCACAACACAAATAGGGGAAGAGGGAGGAGGCAACAGGCAGCATGTAAATGACCAAGACTGCTGATATTTTGATACTGACAGGCCATACTGTTTATCATCATTATGCACAATTTTCAGAATGAGTCCTGGCATTTGGTGCTTCTGGAATCTCAGTTCAGTCAACTCAATACATTTTTAGTTGAGGGAGGCTGAGAGAGGGAGGCTGAGGCAGACATTACGAAGAAGAGCAACGCTGAAGCCAAATAACCATACGTAGGGGACGTGGGGCCATGTACAACAGCTGTGTCCCCAACATCCTCTACAACACAGAGACAGGGGCAGAGGCAGGTGCACTGGGGTGGGGGTCCCACAACCCCCTACTCATGTTGCAATTCCCAGTAGTCATGTGCCAATTGTTTAGAATGGGAGGCAGTCACTATACTTGTAAGAGTCCAGTGTGTGTCAAACTGGGGCTGTCAGCAGCCAAGCTCCAGTGGGTTATCCTCCTGTGATCCTAGAGTTGTGTTTCTGACTTAAGCCTTGCGACCACATAGGCTGCAGCGCCAAGTCCCACCACCCATCGGAGCCCTGTGTCAGTTGCTATGACAAATACATCACTTTCCACCAGGCAGAGGTGGATTTAGGGGAGCACGACTGGTTTGGTCACACTGGGCATGGAGAGTAAGAGGCGCCCAGTTTTGGCATTGCTCAGGGTGCTGCTGAAATTTGAGACCGCAAGGTCTGCCACTGCACCAGGCCCTATGAAGCTGCAGCCTCCATGTTTGCTCCTTGATTCTGAGCAACCTGCCATAATGGATTGCAGTCTTTGGAATTGGCCTCCTGCCTGCCCTGAATTGCTCTATTTGCCTCTGGCTCTTATGGTCTTAAGCTGCTGCTTTTGAGCACTGGCTTCCTGCCTGACTTTAGACTATGTTACCAGCTTCTGGACCTTCTGGCCAGGCAGTCGATGCTCAATGAATTTGACCCTTGGCTCCCTTGCATTACACTCCCTGCCTCTGGCCTCACAGAATAACAGCTGGACCCAAACACTGAAACTTGCCTATTTGAGGCCCAATCCTGCTTGGACCATATCAGCACCTTACTTAAGTTATTCTCTACAATCACTTCATTAAAATGACTGCCACCTTCCTCATAATCTCCAGTTGTTTTAGAACAAAGAATGTAGCAGGATGGCTGATTTGTGTGCATATGTATTTAACAGCTTTCTGCTACATGTGAATGAGGCCTATATGTACCTTAGGCATATGCAGTATCTATTTCAAATGTATTTTACCACATTGCCTTTGCTTTTCCATGCATGCTTACACACGCAAGACATTTCAATGTCCTGACAATTAAGGCTTCTTGAATCAGAATACAGTGGTACCTCTGGTTGCGAACAGGAGGTCCGGCCGCATCCTGAGGAATTTGTAACCGGAGTGCCGCTTCTGTGCATGCGCGTGGCACAATTTAGCACGTCTGCAAATGCCTGCATGGTGAAAGCCAGAAAAATACTTCCGGGTTTGCTGCGTTCACATCCCAAAGTTTACGTATCCAGAGGGATACGTAAGCAGAGGTACAACTGTATTTTGCATCCCCGCCTGGCACACACTCCCAAGAAAGTCGAAACTGCATTAAATCTCTGGGAATTTTCAAAATCCTATCATGAGTATTCTCTAAAAAGAATCAGTCCAATATTCTGAGCAGCAGTTTCTACAAAGGGGTGGGCCACAAGGCTGAAGCTCACTGGAGATAACTATGCTAAAGATTGCAAAAACAATGCATATGTAATACAACAGCAATCCTTTCTCAAGACATACTCCTTTTAAATGGAGGGCATTACATTAATAGTGGTCAAACAGTACCAACACAACACAAGGGTGAGTGTGTCATGCAGCAAATGTTAGTTCTCTCTACTACAGTCTCTCATCTGTAAAAACAGGGATGAAATGACACTCTGTTTATGAAATTTTCATTCCTGTCCTTTCCCTATATTTCATGGCTAGGTTATATATATATGCATGTAGCTCGATCTACAAATGTTGTAAAGAGATATTAATCTGACTAAATTAAAAATCCAAGCCATATCCCTTACCCTCCCAGCACTAGCTCATCCTTATGTGAGTCTCTGATACAGATGTTGCAAAGATAAATGCATTATGCAGTTATCAAGTGTTCATATATTAAGAGGATTGCAGCGGGGTAAGAGATGGGGTGGGAGAGGGAGAGAATCTCACAGATACGGAAAAGATATTGGGATTTCTGACAGCTGCATAGAGACTTCTAGCTGTTCTTTTCCTTGGATTTCTGGACAGCACACACATTGTAAATCCAATGCTAGCTGCTCAAACTGGCTACTTATTGGAAAAGTTCACCGGTTGCTAATAACCTTTTTATAAGCAAACATTTTTACTGCCTCTGTCCCATGTGCTTTGTCACTCAGTCTCGTCTCATGCCTCTGCCTGAGATCAGATAATTCCCAAGGTCAATGTTGGCACCGTTTGTTTTATTTCCCCTTTTTCTTTTTTACTTCCTTTGGCGCAGCAAACAGTGACTCCTCCTCCCCTTCTACAAAGATGTTTGTGTCTATGGATCCAGCAACAGGAGCGCTTTGAAACTCAGCTGCTGTCTTATTGCAGGACTATTCCACAGAGGACATGAAAGAGGAGCCCAGACACTCTGGCTTTATCCTTTCAAAAGGGAAAGGGAAATGTCAGTTTGCTAATCATCTGTCAGCTGGATTAGTTGCAAAGGTACATATGTGTTCCCTGATCAATGAGGGCCGGCGAGGCCGTTTCCCCCCCAAATCAAAAGTCATTGGGCAACAGCTGTGGCTTCTGTGCTGGAAAAGAGACACAAAAGGCAGAGCGAGGAGTGCCATACGGCAGTCCCTGGCAGGCAGGACAGAAAACATTCAGGACTTTGCTAAAGATAAACAAAAGCTTCAGCATCAAAATTAAAAGCTAGCTACTCTGTTGTATCGTCCAACATTTGCCAGCTGCAGGTATTAAGGTTGAAATCCTATCTATATTTACTTGGAAGTAAGTCCCTTGACTTCTGAGTAAACATGCAAAGGACTGGGCTAAGAGAAAGCAGAGTACATACGGAATAATCTGCTTCTGCTGCACACACTTTCACACCCTCCTTAAAGCAGGAACAGCTATCCTCTGTTGGCCTGTGGCCCCCATTCACCCTTGGCCAACCGTCTGAAGGCCACATGCCAGCAATGAGGGCGTAACCACTACCCCCCACTCTGGCACACAAATGCACAGAGGACATTTCACAGCTCTCCTCTTCAGCTGATGCATGCAGGTAAGTTGAGAAGAAGGGTTATCAAATGATCAATCCAATGACCAAGAAGGGGGAAATTGTATCCCAGTCAGGGCACTGAGGGTTTAGATCACCCCAGCTCTGTGTCTACTCCCTCCGCTTTTAGCTGCCATTTCCAAAACTAGTGGAGTTGGAGGACAAAAATGTATAGTTCAACACAGGCCCCATGCAGAGCTTGTCTGGGGTGGCAGTCTTGTTGGTGCACAGGAACACAGGTCCTGATTTCACTTTCAAAGCCTTGCAGTGCATATGGACACGCATGGGCGTTTCATCGATGACCATTTTTCCCATGAAGTCCCTGGTCAGATAAGAGGCAGGGGGCATTCCTGGCATGACAGTTTAAGTCCAACAGGTCTCTGGCAGCCCCCACCACTGGCTTAGGCCTCCAAGACTCAGGGCAAATGTACTTGGCTGCCCCACCCCTCCACAGGCCTGGTCCAACACCTGTCTCCAAGAAATCCCAATCACCTACCACCAGCAAATCAACTTAAGCAATGCAGAACCCACAGGCTGAAAACTACACAGAGGTCCCTGGGGCTGTCTTCCATTTCCCCGAATGCAGGGAATACCAGTAGGTAGCTGATGAGAAACAGAATCCAATATGCTGCTGACTTCAGAACTAGCTAGCCCCATTCTCTGAGCAAGTTGCTCCAATAGCAAACCAGCTGCTGCCCACCTAATCTGCAGGTGTCCCTCCCAGTGGGAAAATGGATGATCACCCTGAGCCATCTGTAATGACATCTCAGGTGACCTCCCCTTTCTCAACAGTCCTCTACTGGAGCATAAAACCTAAGAGCAGCTTTTGGTCCAGCCAGCACTGCTTCTCAGGTGAATGTGGAGGTGGTGCTATAAAGCCCAAAGCAATGCAAAGTAATGGTTTCCCCCCTTGGCCGGTGCCCCATTGTAGTAGGCTATGATTGTGTCTCTCATCTGCCTGCTAGGAGGGATGTCTGCTAAGGGAGAAGCAGCCCCTAATATGGTATAATGATGGGTGCAGGATGTGCCTTGTGGGCGACTAATTAGCCATTATCTGAATTAGACAGGTAATTGAAAAAACATTTAAAAATATTAAAGCACAACGGTATTTTAAAAAAGAAGATAGGCAGTCAGAGGACTGGGCAAAGGGGCACATGAAAATATATTCATTCATAGACTGTACTGAGAGGTCAAAGAGAGAAAAATGGGTAAAGAACCTATAATTTCCATTGCGTGAGGATGGGTATTACCTAAAATACTTGGCACATTAAGTCTCAGTGAGAAAATCTCAATGAACAGAAATATTTCACTGCTCTTGTACTATAAAATGCTTTGGCAGAAAGCCAAGCTTATCTTCAGTGCAGTGGGAGAAGGATGGAAGGAACAATTCTTCCGTGAATTCATGTATTCAAAGTGGGCTTTCATGATTTCCTTACCACGTGTGACAAAGAAACAATGTTAATGTATATTTGATGTTTGCAATGGAATGAAGCGGAACTTGTTCCTATGGGCTTTATGGCAGAAGACTGAGACCCAACCCAATAGCATGAGGAAGGGGGCTGCCAAACATAGTGGGGCTACCTTAGCAAACTGCAAAGTACGTTAAATAATACAGAGAAGGGGCCCTGTAACATTCAAAGCCTAAATTAGCAATTACTCAACTGCCTGCATGAAATGAATTAGATTGTCTCATATTAACTTTTAGAGCACATAGATGGCTTGCAAATGATCTAGTCTTTCCACTGTCAGATTTCAGCAGGAATTTCAAGGCTGAAATAACCTTCTGTTCTAACGTGAGCTTGTGACTTTTAGGTGTCCAGATAGCTCCAGAATTTCAAAATCTGTATCCCAGAAGTTCCAGAATTCCAAGTGGCCTCCTCTCTGTAACAGGCTTGTTTTCATAAGAAGCATATAAGCAGCTGATGGACTCCAGTCACCAAACAGTTCATGTTTCAATGCCTTGCACTTAAGCTCCTAATACAGTCTGTCATAGAATCCCTAGAATGCACTACTCTCAGAGGGACAGAACATCCCAGGGTGATAAGGTACCACACAGATCAGCATTCTTTTTGAACGCATGGGATTAAGCAGATTCAAGGATGAAGTGTGTGTGTGTGTGTGTAGGGGCGAGTGGATTGGAGACATATTTGGTTGCAAACAAATAGATTATGGAACAATTCTCAGTCTGCTGTAGCTAGAAATACAGCTCATTGCAAAGCGGTATTCCTTTGCCTGACAAGACATGGATACTGGTGGTTGTGCCAAAACCTTTTAGCATTCAGACTTGTGGGCATCATTTGATTTCTCAAGTGTCTGATGAAAAAGGGATCTAGGTGTAGTCAAAGGGGTAGATATGAATGCCAGAGTTAGACAAATCTGTCAGTTTTGGCTTCTTCATTTTTCCAATCTTAACTTCAATTTGCTACATTTCAACATGTGTATGCATTTTTTATTTAAAAAAAGTCTGCATATAAAATTGTATGCATTTTTGTGAGCATTTCTCTTAATATACACATTTGTGTACACAGTTTTGCAGAATATATGAATTTTTTGAAAGCAATTTCCCTAATATAATGCATTTTTATACTTTTATTTCCTACTCAATTACAGTTGTCCATTGTGAATGCTGCCTTTTGTTGCTTAAGCTGTTTGGAGAGTAATTAAAAACAATGGACACGATCCAGCCAAAGTAAAGATAATTTTTAAGCCCTACTTTTTTGAGGGAAAGAGTTCCATTGATCATATCTCTCATAACACTCAGATACAGACATAAACATGAAAACATGTACCATTCAAAATAATCCAAATTCTAAACTTATGGAACTTGAGTGACGGCTGCTATCATATTCTAATGGCCCTCTTTTATTAGCGCTTAAGGACTGTTCAATCCAGAGCTCAGTTCATGCTCACAAAATGGGGAAACGTGCCTGTGGATTTTCAGATTATCAAACAAACAAGCAAACAAACAAACACTGATTGTCTCTGGATTTCTGCTGCTTTCCTCTGCAGTACAGTTAAACCTAAAGAGCCAGCAGCGTCTGGCAGCTTGGGAAACTGGCAAAGTCAAATATCCCAGCCGAGTTTCATCAGCCAAGCTGTGTTTGAAATATAACACAGGAAAAAGGAGGAGGGAGAGAGATGTAGAATATCAGGAGTGGCTGAAGATAGCTCATGCTTTGCACCTCTGCATATTCCGCCAAATAATGTTCATCTTCACATCATCCCTTTAAAGATCCTAAAAAACCTCTGGAGTGAAGAAGGCCCGTGCAGTATCCCATTCCTTTACTCTCACTTGCCAGAATTTAAATAACCATGGCCAGGAAAGCAGGGAAAGAAAGATTCCTTCTCCCACCAATAAGAGGAGCTGACACCTCCCTAACCCTGGCCATCTTCATTGTTTTATTCTCTTTATGTTTATTGATCCTTTTATGCACATAATGCAAATTGACATTTAATAATTCAGCCAAGTTAATGGTGCTTAAATATTAAAGGGCTTTTCTCTTTTAATTAGCTGCAGCAAAAGAGGCAACAAAGGAATGCAAGGCAGCTATTTGCTCAAAGGGGCTGTCTCCAGAATCCTGTTGCGGCTTTCGTCCAAGGGGATTCTGCTGAAGGCAAAAACCAGAGCCTGGCTCAGTACTAAGCCGCTGAACAGAATGAAACCTTTCCAAGGGCTGTTGGCCTCGTTGAATGGATTCATTTTTGTCAACTCTTTTGTTTTCTTTGTCGAAAAATAAGTTGTTCTTTAAAATCAAAAGGGAAGCGGAGTTAGGGGCTCACACAGTTTTTTTGTGCAGGGTCTAAACCTGCCTTCTAGGCAAACAGGTAGAATCTATTTTCCTGATGTAATTGATTCTACAACACAACATTGGAATATCTATATCCCAAAAGAAACACACACACACACACACACACACACACACACACACACACACAGACAGTGCCCTTTCTGTTATTATTAGAAGGATGAGGAAAGCTTTTTTCTGTCCATTGCCTTTTCAGAGGAAACTGCCGGAGAGTTCAAATATGTTTGTGGGGGTTTTTTGCCTTTGTTTTTAGGGTTTCCTTAGAACAGACATGTTTTTGCTATGAAAAGGTACCATTTACCGAAAACACCCACAGATCCATCTAGTCCACTCTCAAGCCCTTTTTCTTTGTTGAACTTGATGGATCAGTTTTTGAAATATCTCTCTCAGTTCATTTGGAGGTTTTGGCAGAAGAGAACAGTAAGAACTTCATACGAGGCTGTTGTTAACCTCTGTTTATTTACCTGCTTCCAGGATGTAAAGGTATAATAAATAGAAGGCAGCAAAGAGTGCAGTCCCAAGCACTGATTGTTCCAAGAATCCAATAAACATTGAACACACACAGCTGCCTTTCCAAAGCTCAGTTTTCAGCATTTAACATGGCCAGCTGAAAAATAAACATGCTGTTCCCACCTGTAGCACTGGGTGTCTTCCAGGAAAGCCTTACATGTTTTATGTAGCAAAGAAAAGCAAAAGTGATTGTCAAGGGCACATAGATTGAACTAAAATGGCCACTTGAACTATTCCCATTACCAGAACGGTTCCACTCTACATAGATTTACTTCTGGGGAAAGGGACTTACATGTGAAACATCAAGCAGAACTGTGACAATATGTTTCTTCAAGCTTTACAGAGCAATCTGAAGTCTATGAAGCTAGGCAAGCTGAGCTGAGGATCTCGCTCATCCCAATGGATCTTAAGCTTGGACTGTCCTCTTAGTCATTCAGTCAGCTTTTTGATCCTAACTCCAGCTTACAGGTATAAGAAGGCACTAATTTCTGTTCCAACCCATGTTATCTGACAAGCACTAGCAGTCTGTATGTACATCTTTAAGCACCGGGGAGATATGATCAATACAATAAATTCCAGTCAACAACCTAGCTGCTGTGTCTGTTCCGCTGCAGGTCAGCTTCTGTCAAAAACTACATGATTTCTCTTGCTGTCTGCTGTGGGATAATGTTACGTAATTATGTAATTAATCAATTACATAATTGATTCATAATTCATAATTAATCAATTACATAATTCATTTCAATGCAAAGGAAACACAATGTAAATGGGGGGGGGGAGAAATGTCATCAATTGTATATTGTTTACAGACTGAACTCCCTAGATTGATTTTTGTTCGATACGATACGATATGATACGATAATCTTTATTGTCATTGTCCCATACAGAACAACGAAATTGAAAAAAAAAAACACTACATAAGACATTCAAAACCAACAAGCCTGATATCCCAGTTATCCCAACCTGGTTAGCTCCCTAAAAACTCTGATACCCCATTTTTAAAATACAATATACTCCAATAGAGACTCTTACACTGCATTTAAAACCAAAATCGCATTTGGATAGAACCTGCTTCTCAGGCAGCTAGTCCTAGTCTTTATAACCCTGTACCTTCTTCCAGAAGGCAGAAGCTGAAAAAGATCATTTCCGGGGTGTGCACTATCCTGTGCTATCTCTGCAGCTTTCTTATAGCACCTGGAAGCATAGATTTGATCCAAGGAGGGAAGAGTGCACCCAATTATTCTCTCCGCAGTCTTTACAACCCGGGACAGTTCGGATTCATTGTGTGGCTCATGTTTCAGTCAGAATTCTCCTGCATTCCTACTCTAGCTTGCCCTTTGTTCCTGGTCTTTACTCCTTATTTGACCTTGGCTTTGACATCTGGTACTTTGCCCATCACTCTGATGTCTGATACTTTGCCCTTTGGTTCTGGTTTCTCTTTGTCTCACTGCTCTGGCTCCTACCTTCTCCCTTAGCTCTAAACCCCACTTGCTTTTTAGCATCAAACTCAGTTTGCTTCTTAGTTCCAATTGCTGTTGGCTTCTTGGTCCCATCTCCCTTTCTTAGTCTGTGGCTTCTGACACAGGTCCAAATGGTGTTTCCAGCAGCAATGAGAAGAGGCTTCAAAGGACAGCTTGATGCCTCTAAGATCATGGCAATGACATAGTTTGCCAAAGAGTAAATTCCACAAATGGGACACCATCACCAAAAAGGCTCTCTCACTGATGCTCACCTACCACCTTTGAAGGGAACCTTTCTCAGCATCATGGGCAACCTTTTAGGAGCAGCATGCCAGTGGTACACAGAGCCAAAGGAAAAAAAGTGGATGGGACAATGTATGTGACTCCTACTTTTGTATGTACAGTATAGACTATATTCCTGCCACACAATAGCCAGAGGTTTCAACACACACCAGCTTCATCCTCAATCCAGGTGAGCAAGAAGTTTTTATCACCTTTCAAGGAGACATTCTTGTCAAGCAAAAGCACTTGAGTGGGGCATGCAGCAGGGTCAAAGAAAAGCGTGGCCTAGGGAGATGAGGTGCCATGCGGGAAGGAAACTGGCCTGGGAAGAGCCCCAAGGCCTTATGGGGTACATTTCAGCCCCAAGACATGAGCTTCTCACCCCAGGTCTAGCACCTTGGGCTGTTCTTTGGCACAAACTAGTAGTCAGTACATACATCTTTAAGCACTGGAGAGATAGGATCAATACAATAAATGCCAGTCAACAACTTAGCTGCTGTGTTCTTGAACAAGCTGAAGTTCCTGAGGCTTTTCAGAGAGGCAACATCAACACCAGCAATTGAGCCTGGATGATACCAAAGTATGGATAATTGTGGCAAAATAAATTCTTCCCACTTAACTCAGAAAAGCTCTGCTACACAATTGGTTTAGTTTCATTATTATTTTTACTATTTACTATGACTATTACTATTGTTATCATTATGATATGAACATGCCAGCTAGGATATTTCTGGGGTGGCATTCAGCTAAGTTTTTCTCAGGGAAGGCCACTGAAATTAATTAACATGACTGAGTTTCATTGCCATATTTATCCGTCTATAAGACACCCCCATGTATAAGACACCCCCTATTTGGGGGGACTCAATTTTAAGAAAATGAGGGGAGATGGACCAAGGTTGTTGAGCTTCTCCCTCACACCCACCCCATGCAGCTGCAGGCAGGTTTTCCTGCTCACAGCGGCATTGGGGGGAGTTGCGCTCCCACCAACCGGCTGGTGGGTGGGCGCGCCACTTCTCTCCCCCCCCCCATGCCACTATCCATGTATCGGACGACCCCAGTTTTTTGACACAATTTTTGAGTCAAAAAACCTCATCTAATACATGGAAAAATACGGTAATGGATCTACTCTAAGTAAAACTTAGTTAAATACCACACCCCGTTTATTTTTTACCTCAGTAACAAATTTCTTAGGTGACTTTTGGAAAACTACTATTCTCTCCCACTCAGCCCTCTAATCTGAAATATGGGGTTGGATTGTTGGAGGAATTACCAAGATAACATATATGCCGTACCTTGAGCACTTGCAGTGCACTATATAAATGCTAAATGTTATCATTTAACCAAGACTGGAAGCAAGGTAGGAAGTTGCCTAGTATTCCTGTAAACAAGCCCTGAGTTATGAGTCACAGCTATTTCTGAGACAATCTTCACATAGAATATTTCACTCTACATGTAAACACTCCTGGAAAACAACGTTCAAACATTTTGCATTTGTATTTCAATTTACACTTGCAATGAAACCTTTGCAGATCCTTCCTTGAAGAATAATGGTGATTGCTTGTATACAAAAGTTGCTCACTTGAAATGCTGCAAGCCAACTAATCATTTACTGTCTGTCAGTTACCAAACCCCATAATAATAATAATAATAATAATAATAATAATAATTTATTATTTATACCCCGCCCATCTGGCTGGGCCTCCCCAGCCACTCTGGGCGGCTTCCATAAAAACCAAAAATACAGTAAAATATCACACGTTAAAAACTTCCCTGAACAGGGCTGCCTTAAGATGTCTTCTGAATGTCAGGTAGTTGTTTATCGCTTTGACATCTGCTGGAAGGGCGTTCCACAGGGCGGGCGCCACTACCGAGAAGGCCCTCTGCCTGGTTCCCTGTAGCTTTGCTTCTCGCAATGAGGGAACCGCCAGAAGGCCCTCGGCGCTGGACCTCAGCGTCCGGGCAGAATGATGGGGGTGGAGACGCTCCTTCAGGTATACTGGACCGAGGCCGTTTAGGGCTTTAAAGGTCAGCACCAACACTTTGAATTGTGCTCGGAAACGTACTGGGTTACTAGGACTTGCGTAAGGGAACTCTGATGCTTCACCCTGACCCCTGGAAAAAGCTGCTTCTGAAGGGGGCAGTTCTGGGCAGAGAAGAGGGGCAGGGTATGGGATGCCTAACCCTGTCCCTGCCCATGGCTACTCCAAGTAACCCCTTTGAGTCCTCCTATGACTATTCAATTTTAACAGATGCCTAAGAACAGATATGGGAAATCTTCCTTTGCTGGAGCCATCTTGTTTTACCTGACTGGGTTTTGGAGATAGCTACAGTGCAAACCCATAAACTGCATTTTAAGGTTATGTGTATATGCATCAGTTCCAACCATCTCTTGTTCTTTAGGCACTGTGATGGTGAACCAGACATCCTGTTGGATCTGATGGGGTTTGCAGCTAAGGGGTATAAATTCAGGTGGCTTTTTTCAAAGAAGGAAGATAATCATCTGCTGTGGTCCACAGCCAGTTGGAGCATCAACCCATCCTGCTCCCATATCTGCCCATATTGCAAATGGCGGCCATGATGAGATCAGAGTACCCGGTAAGGCAAGACTTGCGCTAAAAGCCTGCAAAGAAAGAAAGAAATTATGCCCATTCCCCTCCGGAAAGTTTTGCTTTTTATGTTTCCAGTGTGCATTCCAAACTGAAAGCAAGAATTTATCTCAATAGCGATATAATGACATGTACTGAAAGTGGCTCTTGGGGGTCCAGTTTCCAAATGGGAGTTCAGAAGCATAAGAACAGAAGATCTGCTGGATCAGATCAAAGGTCCATCTAGTCGAGCATCCTGTTCTCACACTGGTCAAGCAGATGCCTATGGGAAGCCAACCACAACAACTTCTTATTTATACTTAAGCAATTAGGGCTTAAGTGTAACAGCACTCTCCCTACTTGAAATTCTCAGCAATTCGTACAGATGCAGACTACTTATGACAATGGAAGAAGAACACAGCCATCGTGATTGCCTGAATTTTTCTTCCAGGAAAGAGGCAGATAACTTTTCTCCCATGAAAGGTGGACTATGGGACTCATGGAAGTCTAGCTCTATGGACTGAGCAGCTCACACTGAGCCTGCCATAGGCTTCAGCTCCCTGCCCATGTGTTCTGAGGTAGCTGGATACTTTGGAACGATGCATCTGATCCCCTAAATGAGGGCTGCCTAGTTGGATACTAAAAAGGTCTATGGCACTGACACTTATCACGTGAAAATCATCTGTTGCATTTTGTTCCACTCACGATAATGCTACATGCAAACAAGCCAACGCGTTAAAAGTCTGAACCAATCATTCTGAAGTGGCACAAAAGATCCAAAAAGCAAAGTTGACATTCCTGCATAAAACTCCCATATCCTGTACCACAGCATTATCGGCTGCATGATCATGCAACAAAACATTCTCAGCACCATAACAGTTTGCATTGTGTCCCATTAATAGATTTTTCCATATGCTCCTCCAGCTGTGCAGGACAGCTGGCCAAGCTGCAATAACTGTGCAAATGCGAGTCATTCTTGTATTCCTGCTTGTCAACATTCAACCCCCAAAGAGAGCGCAATACCCTGTGGGTAAGCAGCTCTTCTAAGAGATGTCAGAAGCAACGGCCAGCTTGCAATTTCTTAAATATCTGTTTATCAGAATTGGTCTTCTGCCGTCATTACCTGTACCTAGGGCTAGTGCTTGGTGCAACTGGACCTGCTGACTGAGTATATACCATTAACCATCAAAACACTGTAGTATCTATTTTGTAACTGGAAATTGCTTTGGGCCATTCCCTGATGTGACAGACTTGCTCCACACAGCATTTCCAGCTGCTGCATTCTGCAGCCCACAAAACAAGCAGCAAGCAGAGCAGAGTTAGGTATGTTGGTCAGGATATCAAGAGTGATCAGAGAAGCTCGAAAGATTCGGCTGTCTCTTAACAGAAAATGACATATCAACCAAAGAGGAAATATTTCTGATGTGAACTGAGTAAAAGGGAATTGGGGGTGGGGGGTGGGAATGACTCACAATGAAATCAAATCTAGCACAGTTCTGATGCTTACATAGGCAAATACTGCAGAGACCCTCACATAAGCAAGATTTCTATACAAAGGGAGGAGAGTGTTTGGTGCTATTTATACTAGGCTTACTGGTATTGTTTAAAGACTGGAAACTTCAACAGGAAGCTGGAGAAGTTTTAGGTGGAGAAAGGCAGGGAAAGAAGATATAAATAGGAAGGTATTTCTCACATAACTTACTGAATGAAGAAAGAGGCCACAGATTAACACTTGCCCCAAGACATTTCGCTTCTGCAAACATTATTGTCAAGACTCTCACAACAAATGGGACTAAGGGACTAAGTTAGCTCCATCCAGTGTGTGTTTGACAGGTGTGCAAAGAAAGGAAGTTTATCACTGTCTGACACCAAGGAAACGGAGCTCTAAGATCCTGAAGTGCAGACTAGCACATGTATTTAAGAAACATCTTTACATATGTAGATATTTCACACACACCCTAATTTTGTAAGCAGAAGAGGGTTCTCCTTATTAAGAAACTTGGATAGAAATGGATGAAATTTTTAGGCAGAGGTCTTTCCCATCACCTGCTCTTTAACCCTCCTACTGGCGATGCCAGGGATTAATTTAGAAACCTGTTGCATGCAAAGCACATGCTCTCGCACTGAGCTATGGTCCCTCTCCGCAGGAAAGCCACAACTGGTCTCCAAAGGACAATAACAAGCAAAGAGAAGAAAAGCAAAATAGTACCAAAGCCACAACAGAACTAAATTCTTCACCCAGTAAAAAAGGTAATTGGAAACACTCTGTGAGGGGGAGAAACAGTGAAACTGAGTTTTGCAATAATCTGGAATGCCCACACATGCATACATGGTCTGGAAGTACTTACTCTGAATGCACCTTCTACTCCTGCCCTGACCTCTGTGAGCTCATTGTGAACAGAACCTACACATATACAACTAATATGCACTTTGCACGTTTCCTGCTTCCACAAGCAGACCCTAAGCACATGCAACTTGTACATGCACAGACTCTGTTCACACACACAAAACAACAACATGTAAATGGAGGCTGGAAAAGGAACAGTGGGCATAATCTCTCTCTCCTTCCACACATCCAGCATATATGTAACAAGAACAAATTAAGTCAGCCATGGATTAAAGCCACAGGTTTCATTGGAGATCTGCAGAGTTCCATTTCCAGTTGTTGTCGTCTTCAATTTCCATCCTTGGGCAAACCTTTTCCACTCCTTTACTTCTCAGTTTCCCCAGGTGAGTCATGGGAAATAATAGCACTACCCCTCTCTCTCATTTTATATTTAAAAGCTCATTGCTGGAATGGCTTTTGTTGAACATGCAAAGTGTTGTATAAATTGCTCTGTATTATTGCTGTTATTAACTTCCTCACAAGGGGATTATGCAGCTTCATAATTAATGTTTGTAAAACAATCCCAGATCATCAAATGGAATGGGCTGGAGAAGTGCAAAGGATTAAAAGCCTTCTGTAATCCGATGTGGGCTTTAATTCTCTGTGCAACACTTAATTGAAAAGGGGGGAAATGAAAAGCAAATCTGAGATGGTGGCCTCCACAACAAAAAAGAGAGAGGGGGTGGACTAGTGCATAGACTTCACTAAGAGGGATACCACCCTTCTCCAAAACCACAGCAGAGTGATTTCTGGCTTCAGGCAATGAAGGTGCAGCAACGTTAATGTCATTTGAGGCATCTAAGTTTCCCCAAAAGAAGCTGTCTAAAATTAAGACAGGGTGAAACGGTCCTGCTCCCTCCCCCCCTTCCCATCACGTGAGGTTTAGAGGCCTGGAAAGGGCTTCCAAGACAATGGAAGCTGCTAACAACATTTTTGTTTACACAGGCCTATCAAGGTATGTAGGATGTTTACATGTATTTTAATCTGCTTTTATCTTTTTCCTGATTGCAATTATTCTTTGAATGTTTTTCATAGCATTTTTTTTATGATACTGCTTTTTTCTTTTTGTAAACCACTTTGAGGGTTCCCCCTGCCCAGTCAAATTGCATATAAATAGTACGGATTAAATAAGCAAACCACATTGTGCCACAACCACTACCTGAGGTTTTGAGCTGGAGGTAACTCTCAGCTATTAACACTCTCAAACAAAGATGGTTTCAGAGCATCCTGACTTTTAGCTATCGTTCAAGGCCCCAATTTCAAGCTAGTGAACTATGAAAGTAGAGCAGCTTTAGGGGTAACACAAGGTGCAAGGTCAGGTCTCTAGAGCAATATAAATTTAACAGTCCTGGAGCCTGGCACCCTCCATTTCTTTTCCTTTTCCATTTAGTAGAACATGCTACAAGGCCAATGTGACTAAATGTCAGCTGAGGACATATGATCGGCTCAAAAGGATTTTGGGATCTGCTTCAGATCTAACATGCTGCTGGTCAATTTAGGAGATTGGGATATATGAGAATATGTTTTTTGTTTAACACACCAAGACTGTAGACAATCCTTATTGGAGGGGGAGAAGAAAGAAATTTTTTTCCAGGTCTAGTTGGCCGGCAAATATGGGTATCACTTTCTTCCCATATAGCGAGTGGTGCAATTGGGTAATTGAAGACTCTGAATGTCATGATCTTACTGGGAGGCGGGGATAGTATTGTGCGTTGTATCACTTACTTTAAAATACCGCAGGCTCGCCCTCCTGCATTTGGGGGCCCTCCTTCTCATTCTGGCAAGTGGTGTCCTGGAAATCTCCCCTCAAATTGTGCCTTATGGCACCAGTGCATATAGGAATGGTTGGAGGATATGGCAGTCAGGAAAACACACACGGCTATTCTACAGACCGGAGTCATTTTTCATATAAGCTGACTGTAAACCCATCAAGTCCCTCAAAGCAGCTCACAATATGTTTCAGTTAATTTTCACGGCGTTATCTGTCAGCGTGCACATTAATAAATGGTTGGACGCAAGGAAGCCTCCCATGCTACTATTCATTCCAGAGGGACTTGCCCACAGAATATTTGGTAGTAGATGGAACCCAGCCACTCTTTTTTATGACCAGTCTAGCAGTATTCTAATTTTGTTTGCTACTGAGAACTTCAGCCCTTTCGATGACAACCACCATCCGTCTGCATTAAAGAGCATTGTAAGCAGTTCTCACCCTTTCCACCTAAACTCCCCAATGAATGAATCATAGAGCTCCAGGCATGTTGGAGCTCCATGCTGTCAAGTTCTTAGCCTATCAGTTAATGCAAGCCTGCCAGGAATATCTCAGCTGGACAATGGGAAGTCTTTAAATAAACTTATTGGCTTACAAGTGTTTCTGAAGTTAGTACCCTCCTCTTGACATTCCTTCTCTCTGTTATAAAGCAAGCCTTTTTCAGACAATCCAATTGCATAGATTGAATACATGAGTGGAAGGTTGGGGCCTGTGGGTGGGGAGGGAAAACCAGGATTGCAGCTCCAAACTCTTCTGCTCCTGACTACACACCTTCACTTGAAAGTCAGAATAGATCTGAGGACCGTGAAATACACAAGGCTCTCTCCATATGATCAGGGACAAGACATGTGATTGCCACCATGGGCTCCTTTGGGAAGAGGAGGACGGGGGTAATATTAAATAAACAAATGAATAAATACTCCATCCCATGCATGCTGATTGAACGCCTGAAAGGGGCAAGTGTCTGTTCCATTTTAGAGTTTGTTTCATAGGTGTTAGGCACCAGGGAGAGCTGGTTCTCACTGCATGAGTTAAAACAGATGACTTTCCCATACAGCAGGGATGGGAAACCTGTGGCTCTCCAGATAATGTTGGCTCCCAAGGGATCAGGGATGATGGAAGCAGGAATCCAGCAACATCCAGAGGGCCAAAGAGCTAAAGTGACATTGTAGTTGGATTACAGTTTGAATTCTTGAATAAAAAATTTAAGAACGTCATACTTATCCGTCTCTCCAGGTGCCATAAGCACAAGTTGGTAATGTAGCCTTCATACCAGCTATTAAAAGTTTTTAAGAAAGCAATTGCTGTTGCATTCTAACTGTAAAATATTGACCACTACAGAGTACCAACTGATAGCCTTGATCAAATATTAAATGTTGAACTGTAATATAATCAGACGTGAAATACCAACAAGGAGGAAGAAGCACTATGTTTACAATGCACACAGATAAACTGCTCCCACAGGATAGTGGGTTGCCACCTACTTGGACAACTTTAAAGGGTCAAATGGATTCATGGCGGGGAAATGCTATCACTGGCTGCTAGAACCAAGAGGAGTATGCCTCTCCATACTGCTTACTGAGGAGCGAGGGAGTGGGTGGCGTTGTGGTCTAAACCACTGAGCCTCTTGGGCTTGTCGATCGGAAGGTCGGCAGTTCAAAGCCTCACAACAGGGTGAGCTCCCGTTGCTCTGTCCCAGCTCCTGCCAACCTATCAGTTTGAAAGCATACCAGTGTGAGTAGATAAATAGGTGCCACTGTGGTGGGAAGGCAAATGGCGTTTCTGTGAGCTCTGGCTTCCGTTATGGTGTCCTGTTGCGCCAGAAGCAGTTTAGTCATGCCGGACACATTACCTAGAAAGCTGTTCACAGACAAACACGAGCTCCCTCAGCCTGAAAAATGAAGATGAATGCCACAGCCCCATAGTCGCCTTTGACTGGACTAAACCATCCAGGGGTTCTTTACCCTTTTACATTTACTGGGGAGCACAAGTGGGGAAGAGAGGTGTTGCACTCAGGTCCACTGTTGACACCTACAACGAGAGGGAGATGGACTATATGGGCCTTTGGTCAGATCCAGCAGGGTTCTTCTTATGTACTGAATTGCAAAAGCCATGGGTGTCTGAGGTTAGGCTACAGAAGCAATAGCATGCAGGTGACAGCATCTGTCTTTCTGCTGAGGTTTTGTGATGGGGAGCGGGCAAATGTTGGGCCTCCAACCCACAACTTAAGAGCAGTGGATTGATGGGTACAACTGGGGCTGGGTTGTTAGGCAGAGTTTCGGTGAACCCAGGTTGGGGCACTGGTCACTGCTGCATGTAGCTGAAAGGTAGCTAAAAAAACATGCCAGACAGGAAAGCTGGGGGAAGGAGCGAGAGAGATGAGAAGGGGGAGGGAGTGGAGGTGTAGGAGGGCAAAGCCATTGGCAGGCTCTAAGAGAATTATTCTTATCAGAGAAAGGAAATCACTGGCAATTCCATTAGCTACTCAAGTACCAGCTGCCTCCCCCCACACACATGGCAGATGCTGCAAAGCTGAACAATCTCACAGCACACACTAAACAAAATAGCCCTCTGGACGCGTAATGCCACGAATCATCAATAACACCCTCCGTGCTCACCGGGGAAGGAGATACAGAATGTGTCGTACCAAGTCTGCATTTCAAGAAGCCGTCATGATGAATCCTAGTTATATAGCCACACATCAACAGGTCATCTAAATGATAGCAGAGTTCCAAAACCTATTACAAAACATGAGTTGCTTTGCTCTTGCTGTGCCTGCTCATAATTCCTTTTGGTGCCAACCCTTCCTGGCAGGCTGCCGAGGAGACAGAGACAAGGCTGTGGCAGGTTTGGTTTGCTGAGGACAATCTGCTTCTCGAGGCATTCGGCATGAACAGGAGCTGATGTTTTGCACTCCACCTTCTAAAAGGTGTTTCTAGAGGAGGATTCCAAAGCCCACAGTCATCAGCATGGAATTGCTGCATATTTCAGTCAGAAGCCTGAATGCCCAATCAACATCCAGGCAGTGCCACAAATAAGCTGACAAAAGTTACTAGCCCTCAAGAATGTTCCCTAGTGCATCTGCCTGCACATTACAGCGCAGCCCTTTAAAGGCATGCTGACAGCCTTATGAGAGAGCCAACCATCTAGCAGCTGTCAGAAACGTCCCTGCGTAGTCGCCTGAAGGCACTTCTTATTATTCACCACAGGGGAATAGGCTAGTGCACCTCCTCCCAAACCTGGAGCCATCCAGATGTTGTTGTTAATAGTTAATTTATTTAATTATTAATATCCCACTCCACTGTACAGTAAAATAAAAAACGTAAAACGCAAATGAGGTTAAACTACAGATCATAAATCCCACTTACCACATATACAGATGGGTAATACTAAAACCAGTGTGTGCAGAGGTAAAATAGTTATTCCTGGGTTTAAAAACACACACGCGTCTTTCTTGTGCACCACAATGTATACAGATTTGGTGTTTGCCTTATGCACACAGGAATGGGGGTCCATAAAATGGTGGCTCAGCTGAAGGCTCAATACTGTGTTACATCCTACTGGGCGGTGGCTGCACATCATGTCTGCAACAAGGATTCCTAGGCTGAACGTAGTGACTGGGCAGGGGAGAGGCGCTCTGGTTGCACTACAGCTTCTATTAGACCCAGGCAGCATGTCAAGGACAGTGAACGTTGGAATCCAAAGCATCTGGAGGGCACCAAGTTGGGGAAGGCTGGTCTAGTGATCATTCACAATTTGGATTCAATTGCCATCACCAAATCAGACTTTCCCCCATCACACCTAATTTTTTTACTTGTTTCTATGCTTTATTATTAATCATAGGAGCGTCTCCACCCCCATCGTTCTACCTGGACACTGAGGTCCAGCGCCGAGGGCCTTCTGGCGGTTCCCTCACTGCGAGAAGCCAAGTTACAGGGAACCAGGCAGAGGGCCTTCTCGGTAGTGGCGCCCACCCTGTGGAACGCCCTCTCACCAGATGTCAAAGAGAACAACTACCAGACTTTAAGAAGACATCTGAAGGCAGCCCTGTTGAGGGAAATGTTTAATGTTTGATGTATTACAGTATTTTAATATTTTGTTGGAAGCTGCCCAGAGTGGCTGGGGAAGCCCAGCCAGATGGGCGGGGTATAAATAATAAATTATTATATTATTATAAATTATTATAGCAGCTCAATATAGGAGAGGAGTCAGAATCCTTGCTGTTCCACTGCAAATCACCCAGAGATCTAACAGCAGGTCCTGACTTACCCACCCCAGTTGTACCCATCAATCCACCGCTCTAAGGTGGACCGATGCTAAGCTAAGGAGGGCAGGACCTCTGTACCCTTAAGGGTGGTGCAGATAAGGGCATTTCCAAAAGAGCTGCTTTTCTCAGCCTTGCATGGCAAGCTGTACCTGCCAGAAACCCTTCCTCTGCACCACTGCTATCCTGTGTAGCTACAGCTCTCCTTTCCTCACCTCGGCAGCCTTCCCCATTCCATTCTAGCAGCACAGGCAGCGTAACATCCTAATAAAATAAGGCAGGGAGTCAGAGGAACTGTTGTGGGGTGGGGAACCAAAGAATCCTTCTGGAATGAAGCCTCTTTAAATCATCCTGCTTTCTGCGCCACTGGACCGCTTCCAGATTATTTGGTGTCACACACAATTGGGGGCAGACGAAAGCAGCACTATGGGCACAATCTCAGCTATGATTGTAGCATATTTGAGAAAGAAATTTAAGCAAAGCATAGTCCTATGGCTGTCACCGAGGCTATCTGTGTGTCGAAAGATACAGTACCCACGTGTTTAAGTAACCTGGCCGAACGGAAGCCTGAAAGAGCATTTGGATTGAAAATCCCATCTGAACAGAAGGGATTATAAACAGAATAAAGGCTGGGGGATGGAGAAGCCCTGATGATATTATTCAATACAGATTATTTGCTGAGCTGTACTTGATAATAGCTTTGCTGATACGGAATGTAGCTGACGAGAAGCAATTGAAAGATTGTTAATAGGACCCAGAGAGCGCTCCCACTTGGAGATTCCTTAAAAATGCTCTTTGCCGTAATGCAATCTTTCACAACACAAAAGCAAAACAAAACAGACTATTTAGGTATATTTTAAAGAGTCACAGGGATGCTGTATTAGCAGAAATACATTGGATTGTGGGGAGGCTACACTTGACAGCAGGCACCCCCGCTTGCTTCAGAGATTAGTGGGAGTTTTTCCAAGGCGCTCTCAATGAGAAAATAGCAATTTCTACAGGATTGCATAGAATGAAATGAATCAAACTCTGCTTACATCCAAGTGGTTTAACAATCAAACCATCTTCCCAGGGAACATTGGGGTACTGTTTAGGGGGGGTTGTTGCTGTTGTTTATGCTAATTTTTTGTATTTTTTATTTGGGGTATTATGATTTATGTGGAAATTGTTCAGTCTGGTGGTGTGCTTTTTGATATTTTATCTATGACTTGCTCTTGCTATGTTTATAGTTATGCAATTGTTTATATATTGTAAGCCTCCTTGAACATGTTTTTAACTTTGCTTGGAAAGGTGGCATACAAATAAAATGACTGATTGATTAAAGTAGTATGATATGGCTTCAAATGTATAGTGGCCTCTGTCCTGAGTTAGATCTCAGCAGGCCCACAGCAGGAAATGAGCCTGGGTGGGGGATAAGTCTAGGGTACAGGAATCATGATGTCTAGGTGTGGAGTGCGAGCAACTTCTGCAAAAACCAGACACAGGGAGAAGGTGACAGCCACAGAGGTGGCAAGTCAGGAAGTTGGCTACCCTACCCCTCCCATCATTAAATCAATGCATAGAGTTAAAGTGCTGTTCATTATTTCAGAAATGTGTTCACAACCCACATTAATAAACCTCTCCCCAGTTTTACTGCTTTCCCACAAATGATGAGTTAACATATTTTGGCATCAAAATCACCATCCCTGTTGTCCCCAACCCACTCCAAATAATAAACATCCTTCAGAAATGCTTCTTATCAAAATAACTCACAATTTACACATAAGGGAAATAAACACGTACAATTACCTATTTATATTACTAGAGGATTTACAGATTGTGCCACAGAACGAAAGGAAGGAAGGAAGGAAGAAGGAAGGAAGGAAGGAAGGAAGGAAGGAAGGAAGGAAGGAAGGAAGGAAAAGAAGGGCTCTCCACTTTTCAGCAGAGCAAACAAAAACCTGTGTTAGCAAGGGATGTGCATATACGTATTCAAAGTCTCCATCAAAGGAACCAAACACTTGAATTCACATGACTCACAAGTTTGGAAAGCACCATTTGTGACAACTGCTATTGCCTCCCAGCGTGAGTGAGGAAAGGAAATAGGAGGCACAAGCAGCAAAGGGGAGTGGGCTGCTGCAGAACAGGCTCAGTCATGCTGCTAAGCATCCTTTACAGCGAGGGAGGCCTCCGGGCAGGAAGCAGGCCAGGAATTCTAAGGATGAATTAAGAGCATTTGAGCGAGATTCTGCATATAATTCATGTCCCTCCTTACAGGGCCCGAATCTCCATTCTCTTCTCCCCAGAGAGTGCTGAGTGAATGTTATTGCATTCAATTCAGCGTCCCTCCTCTGCTGACTAACAGTAACTCAATATCACTGGGCCCTGCGGACTCGCATGATGCATTGTTCTCACTGCGCGGAGATTACATTGTTTAGTGGACATGTTAGCCAAACAGCATAATTTTATTAGCTGTCAGCAATGATGACGGTAGACTATCAAGAGGAAAAAAATAAAGGAGAGAGCGAGAGAGAAGAAGGGAAAAAGAAAGAGAGAGAGAGAAAAGGAGAGTTTCAAAGAGCAGGCCGATCTGTCTTCCTGGAAGGGCATCCAGCAGAGGTACCCAAGTGGAAAAAAAGAGTCTTGCATGACCTTGGCACATGCACAGAGTCATAGCCTTTCCCACTCATGAAGACTGAAAATTACCAGCCTTGTTCCACTTCTCAGTCCCTGACACTGTTGAACAACACACTCCATCCACTGCACTGGGGGAGAAATGGTAAAGTCTCATTGTTTTATCCAGCTTTAGCCACCTTCTGTTATTACGGAAAACGTTATAGCAGAAAGACAAGTTATGGGGCATTAAGGGGTGATCATGCGTTAATCCAACCTGCATTGGATGATCCAGACTATGTGCAATTAGGGAGCAAGATTAATCTTCCCTTCCAGTCCAAAATTCCCATCTGTTCTTGTTCACTGCCTGAGTCTCATTTGCTTTCTCTTTAATGTGGGTCTGTAATTGTGAGCCGACAGAATACCTTTTGAAATGTAAAGATATCTGCTTCCTTGTGAAGAAAGGGCCCTGATCTAGTCCCATTCTCCTGTAGCTCTATTCAAGCATTCAGCATCACTGGCAGTCTGAAGGGGGGCTGCTTCATTGTGCACAGGATTTCATCCCACAAGGAAACCCTGACTGGCCCTTGGATGCAATCTTATGCGGATAGAAGCAGCCTCCTTCAGATCACAGATCAATGGCAAGGGGGCTAGGCTAGTACACACACACACACACACACACACACACACACACACACACGTATTCACATGTTGGGTTCTCACAGGTATTGAACACTTGGGTAGTGTTAATGTAAGGAACAAAATGAGAACTAAAAGGTCCTTTTGTCCTGAATGTTTAGGGTAGTCATTTCAAGTGGTAAAAGGGAAAGCCAATCTGAAAGGGGCATTGCTTTCACATACTCATACTAATTCGGCATCAGAAGCAGCAATCTGGCACACCACCACACAACAGCCAGCATGGTGTAGCTTGGCATGTCCAACTAGGACCTGGAAGGCCAGGGTTCAAATCACCATTCAGCCACAAAGCTCACAGAGTGACCTTGGGCTCAGTTGCTGCTTCTCAGCCTAACCTACCTCACAAGGTAGAGATATAAATGCAGTAAATAAATAAGCTGTGCTGCTGTGCATCACTTTATCCATACTGCTGCTTTTTGCACATATGTGCTTTAAACACACAAGGAGATGCAAAAGAACAAATCAGGGACAAGTAAGATCAAAGTAGGGACACACACAGATCAAATTGCAACAAAACAAGCTCTCCAGAGGGGCCTTGATTCAAATCTTTCCTAAAAGCAGATTGGGAAATGACTAGGAGACGTCCCACTGCAACGTAGACCATTTATCTTATCACAGACTGTGTACATTGGTTCGCAATAGTGCATAAAATACTGCTAAGAGAAAGATGCTAGGTACTATTTTTCATCCCGAACTTCCCTGATAGATGATGCAACCTAAGAACCAAAAGACAAGAGACAGGCAAGAGTGAGGAAAGTGTCATTAATACAGACAGAGTCTTGTAGCAATCACATACTGAGAATCCTTGGTGGCATTCTTCGTATAACAAGGAACCTTCACAAAAGCAATTCAGCCTTTCAAGAAAAGAACCGACACCTTATTAGATCACACAAGCTGTGGGTGACTTGTCTCCAGAAGAGCTTCTGAATGTACTGACAGCTCCTCTTGCACTAACTCCAGCTGTGGGCCTTTCACTTGCAGCCCATTTTGCTGAAAAGACATTTTAGCACCAGTGAACCCAACTGCGTCATGAATCTGCCTTGCCTTAGCCTTGCCCTTCTCTAGTCCTCCATCATGTCCAAGCAACGGTTATGTCTCCTCTCCAAGACACATGCTGCAGAAATCTTGCAATCTAGCAGGAAAGCTGTAATTAATGCTGTAGAAGCCCTATCTCCTGGCTTCCAAAACTACCGGTATGTTAACAGTACCTTCCTGGCTATGTCTAGCCTCTCTGATAGGCTGCTTGGAGCCACCTGTCAATCAGATTCCACCTGGGTCAAAAGCCACTATAATTGGAATAATGCCAACACTCCTTTATCCATCAACCTGCAACCAACAAAAAAGTAAAGTATTGCTATGTTAGCTTGCCTAGCACAGGATCAGCTAAGTCCAATAATCTGGTTTTGTGTTTATTTCATTTTTGTTTGTGCATACTCCCCCTCTCTCCATATTTTTATACTCCTCTTAAATAAACTGCTTTTAACTGGATTCCATGACTGTCCTGGTTCCTGGAGAAACTCAAAGACTTGGGAGTCCCCTCCCCCCCCCAATATATATTGAATATATATATTTACCAGAATAGGTTTCCAAATTTCTGCTTACAAAACTGCATTTGGGGTGGAAAGTGGGAATCAGACAGAACAATGCAGATTAGAGACACATATAAATCAGTATAGCTCCTTGATGGCAAGTAGGGTTATTTGTGGTGAGAAAACAATTGCAGTCATTTTTAGCTTTTAATGGAAGATTTTAATGTTTGATGTATCACAGTATTTTAATATTCTTTTGGAAGCCGCCCAGAGTGGCTGGGGAAACCCAGCCAGATGGGCGGGGTATAATAATAATAATAATAATAATAATAATAATAATAATAATAATAATAATATCTTTATTGTCATTGCCCCCTCTCGGGGACAACGAAATTGCTTGGCTGCTCCATCCACCCAGGTAGGGCACTCCACACAAAATCAAAACAACTATAAAAACACTAATTAAAACAATACAGTATAATACAGCAAGGAAGATTAGATGACTTTCAAAGTCCAGGCTTCCCATTCAGGGCCGAGATCGCTCTGGGGAAGAAGCTGTTCTTAAGACGGCTCGTTCTTGTCTTCATCGTCCTGTATCTCCGTCCCGACGGCAGGAGCTCGAAGAGACAGTGACCAGGATGCGATGGATCTTTTACTATGTCCAGTGCCTTCCTATGGCACCTTGTGGCATAAATCTGCTCTAAGGTGGAGAGTGGGCAGCCAACAATGCTCTCTGCTGCCTTAACAACTCTGCACAACCCCAACCTGTCCCGGGTAGTACAGCTTCCGTACCACACACATAAGCCATAAGTGAGCACGCTCTCAATGGCACAGTGATAGAAGGCAAGCAGCAGTTTCTGCGGAAGATGGTTTTTCCTTAGAATTCTCAAAAAGTACAGTCTCTGCTGCGCCTTCTTCACAAGCCCCCTTGTGTTGACACTCCAGGACAGATCCTCTTGTAATTCAATGCCCAAAAATCTGAACGTTGTTACCCTCTCCACACAGACCCCATCAATCAAAAGTGGCTGGACATTGCTCTTCTGTCTCCTGAAGTCCACCACAAGCTCCTTTGTCTTCCTTGTATTTATGAGCAAGTTGTTAGCTCTGCACCACTCTGTCAGCTGCTCCACCTCATCTCTATAGTCCGTTTCACCCTCCCTTTCAGAGATGAGCCCAATTATTATTATTATTATAGCTGCATGGTGGAAATCTTTCATAACTGAGCACAATATAGATGGGAAGAGAAGGCAGAGCAGGAAGGTGAGGGCACACAGAACTGGGAAGAGCACAAAGTTCTTGACAGTGGTGAGCCAGAGAGCCTATTCAGCAAGGATAAGGACTGAACAGAAGGGCTTCTCTCTGCTTATAACTTCAGAATCTGCCTCAAGGTGTTTCTTTGGCTTAAGCTCATTAAAAAGCAGCTTACTTTCCTAGCTTGCCTCTCAAACCTCTTGGTAACTGTAGCTGCACACATAATAAAAGTCACAGTTCAGAGAGCAGACAAACATGTAGTCTTAGCACTTCATTTTCTTCTGGCCAAAAACGACCCTGGGGCAGAGGATCAGATCAGTCAAGAATTGCTCTGGCCTGAATACTCCTAACTGGCTATGGACCTCCAAGTTTTCTTGTTGACCTTACAAAGAAAATGAAGACACAATTTGTTTGCGTGTGTTTGTGCTAAAGTGAATAAAAAGGTTTCAGAGGCTAACCAGGGTTGTAATTTTGATTCTCCTGATTAGTGTCTCCCAGGCATTCCTAATTCATACTCATTTCAACTGAAACAAGGGGGCCAATTCACAAGTGGCGTTCTATGATCTAATTGCCAGAACAGAGTATCGTGTGAGTCAGAAGCTCCAGGGTAACAGTCACAGCAACATTTCCAACAATGTACCTCTTAGATTATGAAAGTTGCCTTGGTTTACATCCATGAACTTGAATAGACTATTACCATGAATTAAAGCAAAGAAAGTCAACATAGAGATATTATTCTTGGATTCTAATCCCCATCAGTCCCAACCAACATGACCAACCAAGAGGGATGATGGGAGAAGTAATCCAACAACTTCTGAAGGGAGCTGCACATTAAAGTAATGGATGACTTGATCCTCAGAACTTTTGCATAGATAACATGTATTTATTAACTTTCTAAGGTTCCTTATAGTTTGAATGGGACCCTCAATAAGGTGCACAGTAAACAACTAAAAATCACAAAACACCATGCAGACAAAACTCCCTTACCTTCCCCTACCTGGTATTTCAGGATAGCTACAAGAATGAGGCGGGACGCGGGTGGTGCTGTGGGTAAAACCTCAGTGCCTAGGACTTGCCGATTGTATGGTCGGCAGTTCGAATCCCCACGGGGGGGGGGGGTTAGCTCCCGTCTTTTGGTCCCAGCTCCTGCCCACCTAGCAGTTCGAAAGCACCCCTAAGTGCAAATAGATAAATAGGTACCGCTTTTTAGCGGGAAGGTAAATGGTGTTTCCGTGTGCTGCGCTGGTGCTGGCTTGCCAGAGCAGCTTCGTCATGCTGGCCACGTGACCCGGAGTGTCTTCGGACAGTGCTGGCTCCCGGCCTCTTAAGTGAGATGAGCGCACAACCCTAGAGTCGGACACGACTGTCCCGTGCGGGCAGGGGTACCTTTACCTTTACAAGAATGAGCTCTCTATCCAGCAGTTCCCATGGAGAGCAAAAACCCAATTGATGGAAACAATGAAGCTTTAAAAAAAATAATAATTAAAGAAACACTGTCCATGGTCCTAAATTGACTTGAGTGCAATAGGCATGTTCAGTGGGGATGTGGGAGAGGGCCTTCTCTGTGGCTGCTCCCAGACTTTGGAACTCTCTCCCTAGAGAAGCTAGACTGGCTCCCTCTTTGCTGTCCTCACTCCAGCAGGTGAAAACATTATTGTTCCAGTAGTGTTTTGAGAATCGAACTGCTTTTAATTAAAGGGCTGGTGTCACACTGTTTTTATTGTAATTGCTGATATGTTTTAAACAGATTTTATATATGTATATTGTTTCAGTTCTATCAATTTTTAATTGTATTTTAATGGTTGTCTGTTCTATGTTTTTAGCAATTCTTCTTTTCAATCTATAAGCAGCCTTGAGTCATGTCAGGAGAAAAGGTGGGGTATGTATGTATGTATGTATGTATGTATGTATAAATAAATAAAAAAAATGATAAGCCTACAGATGATGGAATAACTTCTATACTGCCTTACTATGTTGTTGTTTTCCCTTTAAAAAAATGTCTTCACTTGAACATAAAATTATTCATGAGGGTTTTGGTAGTTTTGTTGTGCAGAACGTGAGAGCAGCCCTGCTGGGTCAGAACTAAGGCCCATCTATATATTGTAAACCATCCTGTGATACTCAGATGAAGGGCGGTATAGAAATTTAATCATCATCATCATCAATATCTAGTACATCATTCAGCTCCCACACTGACCAACCAGATGCCAATGGAAAGCCCATAAGTAAGACAGTAGCATAACAGTATTGTCCCACTCGTTCTCATAAACTGGTATTCAGTGACATACTGCCTCTGATCCTTTAAGTACTACAGTGGTACCTCGGGTTAAGTACTTAATTAGTTCCGGAGGTCCGTTCTTAACCTGAAACTGTTCTTAAGCTGAAGCACCACTTTAGCTAATGGGGCCTCCTGCTGCTGCTGCGCCACCGGAGCACGATTTCTGTTCTCATCCTGAAGCAAAGTTCTTAACCCGAGGCACTATTTCTGGATTAGCGGAGTCTGTAACCTGAAGCGTATGCAATCTGAAGCGTATGTAACCCGAGGTACCACTGTATAGCCATCATGACTAGAAGACAATGACAGCCTTATCCTCAATGAATTTGCTTGACCCCCCCTTTAAAGCCATGCAAGCTGGTCGATGCTACAACATCTTGGGATAATGAATTCCATAACTTCCATGTGCTGCCTGAAGTAGTACTTTCTTCTGTGTGTCCTGAATCTCCCCAACATGTGGTGGGTGGTTGAAGTGTTGGACTAGAACCTGGGAGATGGGGGTTCAAATCCCCACTCAGCCATGAAGCTCCCTGGGTGACCTTGTCACAGTCACAGTCACAGTCTCTCAGACTAACCTATGGCACACAGTTATTGCAAGGATAAAATGGGGGAGAACGATGTACACCACCCTGAATGCCCTGGAAGAAAGGTGGGGTTAAATGCAATGAATGAATGAATGAATGAATGATGAACAACAAACAAACAAACAAACAAACAAACAAACAATGTATGGCCCCCCAAATGTTGTTGGACTCCCATCACCTTGGCTAAGGGTTAGGATTGATGGGAGATGAAATCCAGCAACATCTAGAGGGTCACAGGTTCCCTATCCCTGGCCTGGAACTATGGAATAATGTGAATGCCATTGTATGTTGTCAAGCAACAATAACCTTCTCTAGCTTTGTGTTTAGATATTAACGGGGAGGGGTCTTGGAGTTTATGTTTTGCTTCCAAAAAATCCTCAGGTTCAATTCCTAGCATTTCCAGTAATTATAGTTACGATTTGATATTTTTCTTCTTCAAAAAATGAATTCAAAGCAACTTACAAAAACAAAGATTAAAAATAGAACAAAAACAACCTACAATAGTCACAGTAAAGTACATAAAACCGCAAATCCAACCCAATCCCCCCCCCACAAAAAAATTGCAGAGAATTAAACCCCAAAGCCTGGATGAATAAAAATGGTTTTACCTGGCACCTAAAAACAGATAGCAGGGTCACCAGGCAGGCCCTCCTGGGCAGAGCATTCCACAACCAAGGAGCTGTCACTGAGATGTCACTGAGATGCCTGTTCTTGTGGCACCACTCTTCTCACCTCCTTCAGAGGTGGCATACAGAAATCCAGGTTGATGGTCCTCAAAGTACTGATGTTCTGAGCCACATAAGGTTTTATACGCCAGAAACAGCACTTTGAACTTGGCCCAGAAGCTAACTGGTAGCCAATGCAGCTGCACCAGAATTGGTGTCATATGTTCACTTAAGAGGCAGGTGCCTAAGACTCCAGAGGGATGCTGCCAGTCAGAATAGACAATACTAGTCTAGATGAACAGCTAGTCTGACATGGCATAAAATAGCTTACTATGTCCCTAAACGGCTAAAAGATGCTTGCTCAATGTCTTGAGATTGGTTCAAGAGCAACCCAGCTTCCTTGGATTAGTGCAGGAGAAAAACAGTTGGTAGATCGAACTTAGTGATATAGTTATTTAGCCAGCAAAGGAGACAGCTGGCTGAGTTTTGCAGCTGGCTGGGGTCTCTGAGCATATGCCATTCGCTTTGTAGGGGAGTTGATGCTTTCCTGAAGACTAGTACTGTCTCACAAGGTGCATGCCTGTTCCCCATACGCCTATCTTGTATATTTGCAAATGAACATATATTTCAAAACCACAATTCTCCACTGCAAGGAAAACGAGCCTGTAAAAATCCACCCCCAGAACATCCTACAACTTGGGGAAGCAGGGAGCCACAAACAATAGCTGCCTTTCTGAATGCTGATGGATTCATGTTTTCTAGTCAGGAATCGGACTATTAAGAAACGAGAAGGGAGAGTTTAGTCCTCCCTCCCAGCATAGAAATAAAGAAAGTGCTTTCAAATGACAGCAGAAATGGAATACAAAGATGGCTTGATACCTTTGTTCTCTATTGCGGCTCTTAAGTCATTCTAGTCCCCATTAAAACTTTAGGGACTGGTCATTCTCAAAGCAAGATTCTAAGAGTTATTGGATCAATTACGTGGCGAGCAATGCATAAGCTTGTACTCCTGGTGGGATGTAATCAATGGCACTTACAAAGCAAGTATCAACTTGGAGTTTCATTGTTCCCTATTGCTTTCAGAGTACCAAGTCTACGTTGCAGTTATGCCATATTCCCCAAACTGTGTGAGTGAGCAAAAAAAATGAAGAGAAAAATCTATCTCCTCGGTATCCAGCCGTGTAACATCCCTTCTGGCTGAGCAGAGGGAATGCAGCTTCTCTTGGCAATCTACCTTTTCCAGCTTTTTCAAATACACCCACCCACACCTTCAGTGACCTATAAAATCAGCAGCAGCACAATCCCCAGACCTGACACTGTTAAATACTTCCCTTAAATATTACAAAATGTCAGCTCTCCCACTACTCTCCTCACATCGGCCCCTGTAGGGACCTCTGTTTGACTGCTTTAAAACCTCGTAAACTCACACACTCTTTCCTGAAGTAGAGTTACAGCTCTCCCTGGAATTCAGGCCGGTTCCCTGGAAGTTATGGCTAAGTCAAAAATATAAACTTGTTATTTAAAAAACTGAATGGACTTAGGATTTAAGGTTCTTATTTATTTCCCCTCCCCTTGCTGTGGCAATCCTTCTTTCTCTCGTCGCAGGTCCAGTTGCCATGAGGATCAAAGCAAAACTAAAGCCAAGTGCTATGGGCAAGGCAATACTCTTCTTCCCTTATCGCAGGAATTACTGGTGTCTACCTGCCCCTTCCCATATTTCCCAAACACATTCTGTTCTCTTCCATCATAACTTTTCTCTTGTTTTGCACATGCAAGTGGGGACATTTTGGTAACACGCATTGGAATGCCACCTCGCTGAAATACAAGCTCTACAGCTGGACCCGGTTTAGCATGATGGCTGAGAGCATGACTGGAATGGTTAAAATCCCACAGCCTTCATCACGGCCATGTGCTTTCACTGCTCTCCTTCCAACACACTTCCCTGTGAGTGCTTCTTTGAGCTCCAGCAAAACTCACAAAACACTCTGGCATTAGCATCTTTCTCATGTTCTTCAGAGCAGAGCATGATCAAACATGCATTAGCAGAGCTTGGTCAGATCTGAAGAAACCTGGCAGTCAGCTAGTGAAGTCTCTTTTTTTGTCCTGAGAGGTTTAGCTCTTGACAAACACACAAAAGCCTGTGTTTCTATTGATTTATTTTTTTTAAAACAACAACAACTAGGAGAGGAAGTGCCACCAAGGTCAGAACACTGTTGTCCCTCCTCTATCATGTCTGCCCCTTACAAACCTGTCTTTTCTACAACCAGGCAATGCCGTCTGTAAGCTGGAATGTGTCTCAGCGTTCTCCTGTGGCATTTCTCCTGCAGGGCTGGCAAACCTTGGCAGCCAGGGCTGTAAAAATAAATTGACATCTGTCAAGCTGGCAACTTACACCAGCACAAAAACCAGGGAAAGGGTGTGCATCATTAAAAGACACTACCAGGCTTTTTTGGTTTTTTTAGATGAATGAGTTCTCTGCAGTGTCACCTCACTTGGCAGATTGAATAGAGATAATGCTTTATACCTTCCCACGGCCAGCTCAGGGCCAAGAGTTTTGATGTTTTGCTGGGAGATAACGGGCTTTCGGATGCAGAGGCCCGGTAATTAAGAGGGATGAATAGAGGGTGCAAAGCTCCGAGTATTAACTGGGCTTTGTTCAGCTGGTTTACCTGGCTCAAGCATGACGAGCATCACCCAGCATAAACCCCATCAAATGCCCCCACTGAACATGGTGCAAATTGGAATACAAATCAGAGGAAAAAGCTTTCCCCTGTTTGAACAAATTGCTATAGATTCACCCCCGTCTCAGGTCAGAGCCCCCGATGGGAAATATTTTCACTGGCTGACTGCTAATAGACTCTGGAGCAGCCATTGGATCAATAGCTGAATAAGAAAATTAGCCAAAGCACACAATCTGATTTCGCCTTGCTTTAAATTACAGCAGCTTGGTGGGCCTATTTCATTCTCTCCCTTTCTTTCCAGCTCCTCTCCCTCCTTGCTCCCTGTGCACCTATCTTTCAAACGGAGTCAGATTTGTGGGAGCATAATAAAAAAATACACACCAGAAGATGTAATGCCTTTTGAAAAATGTTTACATGCATTAATATTTCCTGGCGAAGAGGCAGGGTTGCCATTTCCCCAAGGAGCAGAGAGAGACCCGGGATTTGCCACACATATCTGCATTGCCCCCGAGCAGCTAGACATAAAGTCAGTGTGCAGAGGCAGTTATCCATACGGCAACGGAAGGAAAATAGCTTGCCTTTTCTCTCTTTCCTCAAAGAACACCATAGAAGCAAGAAGTATTTCGATTATTATAAAACAAAGGAGACCATTATGGCAGAGACGTGGCCATATCACAAAAGGACTCATTAGTAAGGCACAAGGAGAGAAACTTCAGATGGAAGCTGAATTATAACTAAACCAGCAGCCTCGCATCCGACATTGCTCAGGAATTCTAGGAAACAAAAAAAAAAATCCAGTTTTGAAATCAGTGATTAGTGGTCACGTGAATCAGTGATCACATGATTTCCCATGAAATCAGTGATTACATGAAATTGGTGTTTTGAAAGATTCAATCTCCCATCTTGATTCAAAGGCAGTTGCCCAATCTTGGTTAAAGTGCAGTTTTGAAAGGTTTAATCTCCCATCTTGATTTAGAACAACGTCCAGTTGTAACCAAAGACAGACAAAAAATTGCTATGGGGTCTCAGGAACCATCATGCAAAGTTTGATTAAAATATCATAGCTCAAATGCATAGCAAATAGACAAACCATTTTTGTGAAATTTATAGATGACATATGTGAATACATAGACATCCAGCTGAATCTCGAAACAGGTATATGCTAAGACTAAAACCTGTTCAGAAATTGTGGGCTCTGTCCAAGATGCCCTATACTTTAGTTGAGGTATAGAATAGATTTTCAACATCCCATTAATGTTAGAACTTTCTTCCATTTTAAAAATAATCTAATTTGGTCTGAATAGTATCATAAACATGAGCCAAAAATTCTGGCAGTCATTCTGAAATTTGCCATGTTTTTGATAAATCTGCTTGTGAGTCATGCTTACATGAATTAGAATCATGTCTCTGCATTGTCTTGACATTTTCAACTCTTTGCACCAAACCATTTTTCATCCTTACAATATTTAACTCTTTCACATGTCTAATGTGAAAAGGTTTTACAGTTTCATAATATGTAAAAGAAATCTTTATTCTTATGTGTAAAATAAGCATGTACAACAGTAAACAGTACAATATCTTACACAGCCTCAATACCACAAACCCCATGATGCAGTACAGCTATAAACAAAGCAACCTAAGGGGGTGGGGAATTGACACAGCTGTACTTAACCCCTCCCTGTATTTTCATTCTCCAATTATAAATCACATTCTAACCTCTAGATGTTGTTGAACTTCCACTTGTAGAGGCAGTGTGCGTGCACACACACACACACACACACAACCCTTAGGAACAGGAAAGAAGGAAAGAAGGAAAGGAGACTTCCGGGGTGGCACCTCTGGTGATGGCGGACTCCCTCTGAACTGGAGGGACAAGCTCCGCATGAAACGGGTCTTTTCCGCTGCAGAATAGCGGGGACCCTTCTGAAAATCACAGGCGGATGAAGCCTGTGACCGTGGGACTCAGCGGGCACCTTTAGCGCCCCCCCAACCCACTAAGGAACCCAGAAACGGGCTCCGAAGTGAAGAGGGGGAAGTGGCGCGGTGCTGTGAGTCGATTGCTTTTTCTGCGGAGCGAAGCCGCACAGCCGTTGCCGGAGAGCGCTGCCTTTTTCCTGGGACAATTTGGCATTGAAAATAACTAACCGTGAGTACTGGAATGTTAAATACCTGGATTTTAAACAAGAATTGGCGAAATAAAAGGAACCTGGACTCTAAAATTTACCCTAATTTTGTACTGAAACGGAAAGGGCTAAACAGGAAGTCACCCTTCCGTTTTCTTGTAGTTACAACAAAGCAAAGACAACATAAACTAGAGCCTTAAAAATCACTCTTAAAGGATCGTCTTTCATCATTCAAAGTTGTGGAACCCCCCCTTCGGAAACAGGAGAAGAAGGGGGACTTTTATTGAGTTGTTTAAACCTGCGGAAATAAAGTTAAAGTAAAGTAACTTTCCACTGTCCTGACCCTGGAGCGGGGTGTCAGATTTGACGATTGAAGCTCATTGACCAGAAATAAATGCTTTGACAGATAGTTAAAGAGGGAAATATTGTGATTCCATTGTTTCCTTTCGCTTTTTACAAAGAACAAATATGGACAAAATATCTTAAAGAAGAAACTCTGTTGCTATTGTTTTCAAGGAAAAGAACAATCAGAAATCTTTCCCCCTAGAGGGGAGCTATGAAATTGTAACTAAATCCTGGGAACTTGCAGCTGTTACTGATTACAACTGTGGGAAAGAGTTTTGTGACCTTGCAGGACAATGCCTTCAGAAGCACTGTTGGGTGCTTTCTGTAAAATAAATGCCCTATTGGATCAGTTAAGTCAGAAGATGGTTTTTATGACTAATGCTGCCAGAACCTTTGATCAGGTAGTGGAAAAGTTGGAACCCATTCAGGAATTAAAACAGGAGCGTGCCATGACAGAACAACAGAAAGAAGAGGATCTTGCTGAATCTGGGACGCCAGAGATGGAGGGACTTTTGGCCCAGCAGGAAAATGAGCCTTTGGACTTGATAAATGAAGTTGGAAAAAACCAGATTTGGAAAGATAAAGCTTGGATCGAACTGGAAATGGGGCGTTGGACTGACCCCCCTTTGCAGGGATATTTGGACTTTCCGAGTCTGGCAATGGGCCGTCAGAGGTTTGGAGCTGTTGGGACTTCCAATCTTGGAGGGAATTTGAAATATGTTTTTAAACATCACATGGAGTTTAGTCTGGACTATGAGAAAAGGGCTGATTTGCTGAAAAGGGTCAAAAACACTACTAAGCTGGAGTTCCCGTGAGTGAAAGGAAAATATGAAGAAGAGCTGCGAAAGGGACATGGAAGAGATTTGAAGGCCTCGGATAGAAGGGCACCAGGTTAATGTGCTAGACGAATGGGGAAAAAAGACTGACAATCCTGGGACCGGGGGGAGGGGACGCTGGAAGAAGATTGGATTGCTTTTATTTTATTGTGCTTTTTTGTATTATTATTACTAGAAATGTTTTATGAATGTTGGGAAAATGTTGAAATGAAATTACTTGGCTTTGGTTAAAATGTTTAAAGAATTTGGCAAAAAGGTAATGGTTATGAGAAGTGGGTAAAAAAGATTTAAGTTTCAAGCTCTAAGGACGTTCTTATAAGACAAAATGAGAATAGAGTAAGGTAACGTAATGATAAAATATTATGAATTATGGAAAGGATTTGCTGTGACAACTACTAATCAAGATACAAGAGATGGGAGGAGGAGGAGGTCATGGAAAGAAGGTAATGGAAATTTGAGAATTTGAAAGGGATGGTTTTATTTTTTATTTTTTTCTGATGCTTCTGTTTTTCTTCTTTTTTGTAATTTTGTCTTTTTTTCCTGTGTAATTCTAAAAAATTCTTTTGTTTCAATAAATATCATTTTAAAAAAAAGAAGGAAAGAAGGAAAGAAAGAAAGAAACTGGACTAATGCAACTGCTAATAGTGAACCCCAGCTCCTAGAATAACTTCTCCTCTGCCTGAAGAAATGAAATGAAATGTTTTCCCCAGTTTCTCTCCTGAAAAATAGAGTGGAGAATTTCAAAAAGAAAACCTGAGCAAGCACTAGTTTCTTTGCAAGCACCGGAGGTTATTTCAAATGAAATGTTAAGGCCCAACTGGTCAATCCTAGGAATTGATGCCTCGGCGCAGCAGTTGTTTTACTTACTTATTTACATCAGTACGCTGCATTTTGACCTAACATCACCTAAAGTGGCTAATGGTCATCAATATAAATACATAAATAACAATCAAAATGATTTAAATCAAATATGATAACTACAGTAAATCAGCAGGAGATAAGATAGCATGAATTCAAGAAAATTCCCAGAGGGGTAGGACTGCACAAGGTCATCACAGAAAGGGCACTGCATGTAGCAAATGACAATCATAATTCTGACGATAGTAGTGTCGGAAATGCAGCAGTAGAGGCCATTCAGTTAGCAGCCTAAATGTTAATTCTGTTTACAGCTGGTCAGACAAGTGGGGTGGTGGGGATGCCCAGCAACCAGAGCGGCATGATGCTTACAGAGGTAACTTGGGCTCTGATTCACTGTGTTGCTCTGCAGACACCTTTCTGCCTGTATATGCAGTTATTAAATGTCTCCCTGCTGTCTCAACAAGGCCTGAAGAAGCATTTCTATGTTTATTCCTTTAAATATTATGTGTATGTCATGTTTGGTTCTGATACCTGAAGGAGCGTCTCCACCCCCATTGTTCAGCCTGGACACTGAGGTCCAGCTCCAAGGGCCTTCTGGCAGTGCCCTCATTGCCAGAAGTGAAATTACAGGGGACTAGGCAGGGGGCCTTCTTGGTAGTGGCACCCACCCTGTGAAACACCCTCCCATCAGATGTCAAGGAGATAAACAACTAGAAAACTTTCCGAAGACATCTGAAAGCAACACTGTATCAGGAAGTTTTTTAACGTTTGACATTTGCTTTGTTTTTTATGTTGCAAGCCGCCCAGAGTGGCTAGGGCAACCCAGTAAGATGTGTGTGGTATTAGTAAGTAGTAGTAGTAGTAGTAGTAGTAGTAGTAGTAATAATAATAATAATAATAATAATAATAATAATAATAATAATGTGCTGTTTTTTATTCATTTCACCCAGTAAGGTATTGTTAGCTTCTTTCTCTTATTCAAAGTTATCTTACTAGGGCTATTAAAAAAAAGTGTGTGGGGGGGAGAAGTGCTGGAACTCACCATGAATTCCTCCCTTGTTCTTTTATAATGGCAATGGCACCCACCTGAGAGGTGCCAGAACTCAGTTCCGGCAAGTTCCGGCTGAAAATAAAATCCCTGGTGGCACCTGTATGCCCTCAATTCATGTGTGCGTATGTTCATTAATACAGGAGGTTTTCCATCACATCCCAGAACAAGGCTATTTAGAGCCAAACATGGGGGGGGGGGGGCTCTCTTGTGCCAGTGGCATCTCTTTGGCTCCAATGCAATCTGACCCAGAGAAGATAATACATGGCAGTGTGTGCCTTGCCCTTGAAAATCTGAGAAGGCCTTCAGTTCTGAAGAGAAATCTCTGATCTTCTTGACATAACACAGCATTTCCAAGACATTTATTATTCATCTTGCTGGAATAAGTGCCTCAAAGGCAGAAGTGATATTAAGACCCTCCAAAACAGGTCCTTTGTCTCCTTATTAGCCAGGAAGATTAATTGTCTCACAAATTTTCAAGATATCAATAGCAATTATAAGAACACCGTTTCCAATCTGTCATATTTTGCCACAAGATGCAAGTGAGCTGCAAATCAGTATGACATGCAAAGCAGGTTTATGGTGTGATATCAAAGTAATGATCCATTTATAAGTTTACTGGTTATATTGTAAAAATAACAACACAGATCCTTTTGAGGTCTAATGCACTAGGTACTAAAAGAGAGCTTTAAGGAGGGAATGGGCTATCACATATGATCAAATATAGTTGCACTGTAACATCTTAGTAATGACTCACATGAATGAAAATGCTGTTTTTGTTGACTCCTCTGCTACTGTTAGACATAGAAATGAAACTTTTCCTCACCCTCAACACTTCATTGCTTGTCTCTTCTCCAATACTAATGGCAGCTTTACACATTAACTGCTGTGGGAAACAGGCGTTTCTCCAGAGACACATTATTATGCTGGATCAAGTGGGGTCACACACAGTTACGTGGACCCATCTCTTTAAAAGAAATATGTGAGAAATTTGAGCCTTATTCAGAAGTTTCTCACTTTTAGCCCCATCTCCATCACCATGAGGCTCCTCCCATTTGCCCAGGTGGTCTGGTGTAACTTCTGCTGTGAGGAGGAAGCTTTTTCTAAATATGATAGGGTCTCCATATATACCGGAAAATTCCGGTAATGTCTGGGGGTGGGTGGGGGCTAACTTGGCACCTGGGGGGGGGGTTAAATTTAATGGTAATGCTCAACAACTTTTTGAGCAACTGTGTCCAGATTTGTACTTCTTGAAATATGACAACCCTAAAATATAATTCCTGAGATCAAGCAGCAGATTTTTGTCTATGTTTGGACACCATTTTGAATCATGTTGGAAGACTTTCATAAGTGAACTGATTTTAATCACTGATTTTAAAATTGCACTGATTTTGTTTTTGTTTCTTACACCTCCCAAGCAATGCTACATACGAGGCTGCTAGTGTTTAACAAAATATATATCTTACCATGGATCTGATTGCAGAACAGTTGCAATTGAAAATCGTTTTCATCAACCTCTCTCTCTCTCTCCCTCTTTCTCTCAATAAATGGAAAGGAAGCAGTGTGGTGGCATTTTGGATTCATGTGGACCCATTTAGAGGCATGTGCAGTAAAGGGGAAATGCCTTTGCCCTCTACTCATATATTTTATTAAGAGAGCATGGATGGGGTGGGGGCTGAAACCTGCAGAACAGCAACTTAAATCAACAGGGTATTTAATAAGACATCTCCATAACGCTCTCCAAAAGACAAAATAGGGGCAAGGATTTACCAGGGGCAGGGAAAGGAAAATAGGATCTGTCCCTGATAAATAGAAGCAGTGCAACTGCATGGAGATATACAGTATTTTAGTCACATGGAGCCCAAGAAAATGTTTCAACAGAGGTTTCTCTCTTGCCTATCCATCTGAAGTAGCCTTCTTCAACCCGGTGCCCTCCAGATGTTTTGACTACAACTCCCATCAGCCATTGGTCAGATGTTGCTGACTCTTGCTTTCAGGTGCTCCATGAAGTTTTTTTTTTAATGTCACCAGGCATATGCAGTTATTTAAAATTTTATTGAGTCATTTAATGTATTGTATTGCTTTTAAAGGCTTTATTGGAATGCTTTTAAAGGCTTTTTAAAATCTTGCTGTACTCCCCCATCTGATGTTTCACGAGAGGACAGTATATCATTTTATACATAAATATATAAGTTGCAGTCCAACAGCAGCTGGAGGAGACCGAGGGTGGGGGGAGGTTGATCTAAAAGATATAGCACTACAGAAATGTACAACTGGACTCTCAATGAAGGCACGAGTGCATACAGATGTACATTCAAAGAATTTCTAACCAGGACACAGGCAAAATACAGCATATACTGGTACTTGACATTTGTAGAGCACGTCCAAATGTTCAAAGCACTTCACATTATTGCAACACTTTACAATAGTCCTTTAAGGCAAGTCAATATTATCTCCCATATTGCAGAATGGGGGGAGGGGGTTTAAAAGCACAAATTTACCGCCAGACAAAGGAAAAAAGAGGGGGGAGCCGAACGAATACAAAGCATGTTTTGCTCCTTGTCTACACCCTGCATTAGTAGCTGCTTCTGGATAGGAGTAAGTAGATCTGGAGACCAGGCTGGAAGGAAATAGCTTAAAACAGAGTGCAGCAAGGCAAGGCAATTAGAGGTTTCACTCCCGTCCCCCACATGCTCTGGTTTGACCCCAAAACAAAATATGCTCCAAGGCTCAAACCTGTTGAATTCTACTTCCAATGAACATGGTTCCATTTACGTCTCATTTGGCAGTCCACTATACTAATGGATTGTACTATGTGTTTATTACAGTTATCTTTATCCTGCCTTTACCATACGAAAACCCTTCTAAGGCAGCTTACACATAACCAAAAATAAATAAAATAAATGACAATAGCCATATTAAAATATAACAGTTCAGTTCTGTGCCCTTCCCACAAGACAAATGGTGGTTGATGACTTGAGTTGCCGGGGGGGAAGCAGCTGGAGAGGAAAAGTCCAGGTGGAGCAGCCTCTTTGAGGTGGTGTTCACCACTCTTGAGTGGTTAAATGGAATAAGAGTGGATTTTGCCTTTAGGCCTTTTACATGGAAGCACTATCACAGCATCCACAAGTGACTTATTTGACCCCACATCCTGTGCAGCCTCTGAAAGGTACATACTCACACAACTCCCATAGAGAGATGAATCCCACATAAATCTGGTGGCACAAGTTTTCCCAACCACCTCCCTATCGGTCTTACACAGACCAAGGAATCCTCACAGTACAATGCTATACACGTCTTCTCAGAGGTTATGTCCCAATGCGTTCAATGCATAATAATAATAAGAAGAAGAAGAAGAAGAAGAATCCCAAGTGAGCTAGTATAGGACTGAAGACTGCATTACTCAAGCTTCAGTGCAACATTCGGAACTGCTCCAGGACTTGTTAACTCAGTTTATCCTCCTGCAAAGTTCAACCTCATTGTACATATACCTAACCTACTCCCTTCTCAATCTACTTCAAGTGTCGGAAGAATTTGCCATTGCCTTCAAAAACTTGCACCTAATGAATGAGTTATTCTCTAAAGGTGCCACAGAAGTCTTCTCTCTCTCTTTCCTATAAACAAGGCAGCTCTTTTTTCTGGAATCTGTTTCTTGGATATGGATATGTATGTGTGTGTGTGTGTGTGTGTGTATATATATATATATATATAGCATTCATTTGTGCAAACTCAAGCCAGGATCTGATCGGAACACCTAACCATTCTTCCTGCCCGTGCCATCATCTCCTGTCACATAGTCAGGATGAAGCTGCTGCTTTCCTTGTTGATGGCCAATCTAGCAGTCACCAGCTCACTCTGCAATAGCTATTTCAGCTCCTGCAGGGCTAATGAGAATAATAATAAAAAATGTTTCAAAGAACTTGTTTGTGTCAGTTAAAGTGAGCAGGTGCAACTTCAAGACTTGCAAGTAGCAAGCCATTATATCTTGGGAAATCCAATAAGTCAAATATGCCTTGCAAACTAATTAGAGCAACCTTAATTGGATCAGAACAAAAGAGAGCAGAATAAGACGAGTTAGCACAGTAAGGGGGTTGAAATCTATAGTCCCCCGACCCCCTCTCTCCCTTCCTGAGTTCAGCTTCCTGCCTCAAGGTTTGTCGGTGAGCACTGCTTATAAATGTGCAGATTTTAAAACTCACCCACGAAGAACGGTACAGCCCCTTAAAAAACATACTGGCATCGCATCTGGCCTTCAGAGTTCCCATATACCACACTCCTCCCATGTCATTTTTAAAGTTACAGATGAATCTGTGTGTGGGCCTGGAATTGTTTTGGTGAAACATTCCTGCCAAGAAGAATACTTGCTGCTCCGTTCCTTAATTTTCAAATTCATTTTCCACCGTAACACTGTCATGGATATCACTACTCAGCTCGTAAAAAGGATAAACATCCTCTCGCGGTAATTACACCGTCGCCATCAATTCCTTCTTTATTTTTCCAGGCCGCTGTCTAATAGCAACAGCCAGATGATATTCCTTCATCATTTTGCAGTTTTACCTCTCTAGGTGTGTCATTGGCCCAAGCACTTGTCTGAAAAGCAGTTTCTCAGAGAGGCTTCCTCACCTGCAATTAACTGGTTTGGTCTAAGCGCTGAAAACATTGCATACAATCTGTATCATATCTATCTTTTGTTTTTGCCCCTCAACGCAGCCTAGCCCCACTACTCATTTTGCTAAGCAAGGTTGAAAATCAACCCTTTCCCATAAGCCATAATCTTTTGGCCTCAGTAGCCAGAATGTTTCCTTCACCTAGCCAGGGATAGGGAATCTCAGCCTCCCTTCCAGCTTCTCCACCTGGCCTCAGGGCTTCTTCCAGGCCATGCCTTCAGCCCAGGGCACACCCCTTCCTGGACCTCCTTGAACATTTCTGCCTAGCTGGAGTGTGCCCTTCAGTTCTTGCTTGTCTGGATGTAGACGTGTGAGTGTGCACATGGAAAGTGTGCAAAAAGTACATTTCACAATTGTTTCGTCCACTTTCTCCTCTGGAAGCCAGGTGGTTGCCCAGAAGGGAATGTCCCCCTTGGCCACACAGACACCATAAATCTAAAGCACTAGGATACCACTTTAAACTGTCTTGGCTTCCCCAAAAGGATTCTGGGAGTTCCAGTTTGTTAAGGGAGCTGTGAGTTGTTAAGAGACCCCATTTCTTCTCACCGAGCTACAATTCCCAGACTGATTTAACAATCAAGCCCCTCTTTCCAAGGGAACTCGTGGGAATTGTAGTCAAATCTGGAGGGCGACAGGTTCCCCACCTCTGCAACAGAATGTTGAGAACTGGTTTAAATCGAGAGATGAACACATTTGTATTGTTCCATGATGGAACTAGGATATATATTGTTCCTGTTCAGGGTGTATGACATTTTCAGTTCAGAATTCAGGAACATTGGTCAAAGGTCTTCAAAAAAATATGCCATAAATGTTAGTATAGAGTACGGCCTGTTACCTCTACTTCACTTTCCCTGTAGCATTGTAGCTTCTGCAAAAACCTTTCTGTGGCCCTATGTTAAGTAGAGATAAGCAACTGATGCAATATGTTTTCCTTATCCTAAGCAATCTCTTAAGCAAAGGCATATGCTGTGGACAGAGTCTGCAATGCCTCAGCAACATGAGCAAGTCAAGTGTTCAGCTATATATCACTGCTGGCCACCTGGAATAAGGAATGAAGAAAATAAAGTACATATTTTAAGGGTTTGATGCAAAATCAGTGTGCTGCCATGGCCTATGCTCAATAACCAATGGCTGCACATTTTAATAAACTACTATAGAGCTCACAATGACTAAATGATCCATCTCATCTCAACAAAACTCTACCCATTTAAAAACCATTTAAAAACTGGCTTCTAATAATTACTATTCTTGTTAATGGTCATTTAGTTGATCTCATGTTTTGTACATAAAAGGATCTCTGGTTTCACTATAGATTTTGTCACCGATAGTCACTGTTACTATCAAATCCACAAGGCTCCTACCAGGAACAAGAACAAAACTTTGGGCCTTCTATACATTGTGATTAGCCAAAAGCAAGACCTGATGTTACTCAGCCTTGAGAGAAATTATTCATTTCTGCATTTCTCTTTCAAGCAACAGAGTGAGAATCCCCAGATTCTGTTTCCAGTTGCACATTTTCCTTTTACACTCTATTTGGATAGCAAATTAGTATTGCCACCTGCCATTAAAGCTGGTACACGAAATGACAATGATTTGGGGATCTGAAAATCACTTGCGAACACCGCTAAATTTAGCAGTGGGTGGTCTCCTCTCAGCTCTATCCAATTTGGAATTGATCTGTTAAAAATGGATTAATTTAAGGGGACATCCACTGGACAGCTGAAATTAATTGGTGTTGTTTTTCTTTTAATAGATCTGTTCCAAGCCAGCGAGGCACGTGCATCCTGATAGATTCCAGATGACATCATTGAGAAGATGGTGAGGACTAGATGCTTCTGAACCTGTCCTGTCTGAACCTCCCTTTGCAGATTTGGCCCTCCCTGTTGCATTGCCACCCAAGGGCAAGGGTGTGTGGAGAGAATACCCCAAGTTCTTGAATTAAGGGTGTGATACATATATTACACAGGTGGCGCTGTGGGTTAAACCACAGAGCCTAGGACTTGCTGATCAGAAGGTTGGCGGTTCGAATCCCCATGGCAGGGTGAGCTCCCATTGCTTGGTCCCTGCTCCTGCCAACCTAGCAGTTCGAAAGCATGTCAAAGTGCAAGTAGATAAATAGGTACCGCTCCGGTGGGAAGCTAAACGGTGTTTCCGTGCGCTGCTCTGGTTCGCCAGAAGTGGCTTAGTCATGCTGGCCACATGACCTGGAAGCTGTACGCCGGCTCCCTCGGCCAATAAAGCGAGATGAGCGCCACAACCCCAGAGTCAGCCGTGACTGGACCTAATGGTCAGGGGTCCCTTTACCATTACATATATTACCTTAAAGGGATTACCTCGAAGCCTCAAACACTAGGACTTTGTCTTTCCCATAGCAGTTGCTGTTTCCTTCTTCCTCAGTGACCCTACGCTATTCCTTCTCAAACATAAAGATCCCACAGACTGGACAGCTGCTATTGTTGCTACAACTGTCACTTTCCTTCCCAGATTCTGTTTTCTGCTTCCTAAATTTCTTTGCAGAAGCTTATGAAAAGCTTGGCCTGTCACTCAACATCCAAAAAACCAAAGTGCTGCACCAACATGCACAAAACAACCCCTCTGCAGCACCACAAATCCAACTCAATGGTGTAACCTTCTAAAGTGTCTTTCACTTCGCCTACCTGGGCAGTTATCTTTCCACAAGGGAATGTGGAATGACATTGATGCCAAAATCCAGCATCGCCTGAGCTTGGTGAGCGCAGCTTTCTCCCAATTGAAGCACAATGTGTCTGAGGACCGGGACATTCACAGGGAAACCAAAATGCTTGTGCTATCAACCTTACTGTATGCTTGTGAAACATGGACCACTTATACGCGCCATCTCCAACTCCTCTAAAGATTCCATGAACGGTGTCCCCGGAAAAAAATAATACATATCACTTGGGAAGACAGGCGAACTAATGTCAGTGCACTCGAAGAAACAAAGATCACTAGTGTCAAAGTAATGATTCTTCAACATCAACTTTGTTGGACTGGTGATGTTGTTCGGATGCCTGTTTATCGTCTTCCAAAGCTACTATTCCGAACTTAAAAATGGAAAGTGTAATGCTGGCTGTCAACAAAAGAGGTTTAAAGACTAACTCAGGGCAAATCTTTAAAAATGTAGTATAAATACCGACAATTGGGAAACACTGGCCTCCAAGCATTCCAATTGGAGAACAGCCTTCACCAAAGGTGTCATGGACTTTGAAGACACTCAAACTCAGAACTAAAAGGATAAACGTGCTAAGAGGAAGGTATGCTTGGCAAACCCTCACCATGATCAACCTCCACCCAGACTCCCTATTTACACACATTTCGCTTGTGGGGGGGGGGGCGGAACACAGCCCCCACATAAGTGGGGAGTTGCCTGCACATTCTTAAGCCATAGGGCACTATCCAGCTAACAAGTTCTGAGTGTCCAAGAATCTCCACTTGTCCACTCGAACACTTCCCCTCCTCCCCATGTGCCCCTTGCAGCTTCCCTAAATCTGCTCTGTAGGATTGGAGGAAGCCTCAAAATAGATTTAAGGATTTGAGGGGAAGAAAGCAGAGGAAGTTCCATTGTAATTAAGTTCCATTTTTAAGTTCCATTGTGCAAGCAGAAATCCTTGTGCTGACAGAGTGTGTTTCTTGGTGCTAGATTGGATGCAGCCCATACTTTGGACCACCATCACCACCACCACCATGTAACCCACCCACCTTTGTTCCAGTGACATCCTTTGCTTGAATTCAGTGAGCATTCATTTCTCCTGTCCCACACGACATCAAATCTCAGTAATGCTTCTCTTTTGTGTTTTTCGCCCTCCCTTCTTACTTGAAAGCTTTGAGAGTTCAAGCAACCCTCCTTCCGTTTATAAAGCTGGCTCTTCAAACTAGAGCTTGGCACTCCTGATCAGTTTGGATCTACTGCAAAAGAGTTAACATCGCTGCTTGCATGTCAGCCAAGGCCCTGCCCCACTTCGTAGTATTTATTTCTCTTGGAATTAGTTTTTAGAGCAGCGGCGGCAGCAACAGCAGATCCAAGCAGATGCTGCTGCTTCAACTCACAGCCTTAGATAATAAAGACTTGCTTTGTTGTGTTGTAAATGAAATCTTAAAAGGTTTGCAATACAATGTTCAAAAATAGAGAAAAGGGGGGAAAGAAGCATCTATTCACCAAGCTCCTGTGCATCAAACTAGTTTTATTATATAATTGCCATCCTGCCAATCTTAACAGCTCAAGGCAGTGTTTACACTTATTAAAGAAGGCGAGCTGGGAATGAAGCCCTGTGTCTTAGAACAGCTTACCTAAAAATATGCTCCTCAAATAAACATTCTAGGATGCTGAGAGATCCTTAATTTCAGGTAAGGCATACTTTATCTACCATTTTTATTATTTGTACTCTTTCCCAGCCCAAGGGCCACATTTCCTCATGGGCAAGCTTTCAGGAGCTGCATAGTACAGTGGTACCTCGGGTTACATACGCTTCAGGTTACATAAGCTTCAGGTTACAGACTCCGCTAACCCAGAAATAGTACCTTGGGTTACAAACTTTGCTTCAGGATGAGAACAGAAATCGTGCAGCGGCTGCGCAGTGGCAGCAGGAGGCCCCATTAGCTAAAGTGGTGCTTCAGGTTAAGAACAGTTTCAAGTTAAGAACAGACCTCTGGAACGAATTAAATACTTAACCTGAGGTACCACTGTATAGAATTGAATGGGACTCCCAGAGTCATCTATTCCAACCCCCTGCAATGCAGGAATCTTAACAGCACTGTATTCAAAACACAACGATCAAAGTTATTAGTCACTGAACAAAACTGAGTGCTTAATAATACAGAACACAGTGTGGGTCACCAAGGTGGAACAGATGTTATCACTTTCTATGGTTGCATGATTTAAGTATTTCATTTCCATGAAAATAACAGAGGATTCCTTTAATGCAGGCTTCCTCAAACTTGGCCCTCCAGATGTTTTTGGCCTACAACTCCCATGATCCCTAGCTAGCAGGACCAGTAGTCAGGGATGAAGAGAATTGTAGTTTCAAAAACATCTGTAGGGCTCAATCAATCAAAATGTTTATTCGGCTTTACGCCCATCATAGAACACCACACAACAAAACAAATCAAATAAAACAGCGGACTCGTACAAGCCACAAGTAATATAACACAATTCACAGCTCACAAGGACAGATATTAGCAATTCAAAAGAAAAATATAAGATTGAGATTAAAATTTAGGCACTACGCTAAAATCAATGCCTGTCGTCATTATAGAAAATATCTGTAGGGCTGAGTTTGGGGAAGCCTGCTTTAATGGAAGCCATTTAAAAGGAAGAAGTTTGATTTGGGATTTTTTAGCTGCTGGAGCAGCGTGGTCCATGTAACCAGAAGTAATAGGAAGTCCAAGCTTGTGAGCCTGAAGTCAGAAAAATTCATAAAGTCTTGTTCCAGCCTTTGCTTCACTTGTATTGTGTGGGTTAAATACTCAAAGGAGTTTGAAAGCATCCGTTCAAGGATCTGAAAAGGAACAAAGGCAAGAGCAGGTGGGGCCAGAGGCAAAAGTAAGCCAAATATGAGAGCCAGTGTGGTGTAGTGGTTAAGAGCAGTAGACTTGTAATCCGGTGAACCGGGTTCGCTTCCCTGCTCCTCCACATGCAGCTGCTAGGTGATCTTGGGCTACTCACATTTCTTTAAATTTCTCAGCCTCACTTACCTCACAGAGTGTTTGTTGTGGGGGAGGAAGGGAAAGGAGGAAGTTAGCCGCTTTGAGACTCCTTCGGGTAGTGATAAAGCAGGATATCAAATCCAAACTCCTCCTCCTCCTCCTCCTCCTCCTCCTCCTCCTCCTCCTCCTCCTCCTCTTCTTCTTCTTCTTCTTCTTCTTCTTAACTTTGCAGGGTAGACTATACTTCACACACACACAAGTCAGAGGTTTCTACACCCCTACACAGCTCTCTGTCCTCCATCCAGGCAAGCACAAGTCATTAGCTCAATTCAGAGACACATTCCAGCCAGGTAACAGTATGTGCGGAGCCAGTCTGCTGATGGACAAGGTTGGGAGGGAGTCCCAAAGGCCAGACAGCTGCACATAGCCTCTGGGCCCAAGTCTCCCCACCCCCCAATTGAACAGCAAACAATATATATGCCACTTGGTAGAGCACCATATACAAGTGAGTCCCATAGCCGAAGTGCTCACCATCTATACGTGCCATGCACACAGAAGTAATTAAAAAGAAACATTTTTCTTTCATGGTTTCAATACTAGAGTGATGTACAGTGGTACCTCTGGTTATGTACTTAATTCGTTCCGGAGGTCCGGTGCTTAACCTGAAACTGTTCTTAACCTGAAGCACCACTTCAGCTAATGGGGCCTCCCACTGCTGCCGCGCCGCCGCCTCACAATTTCTGTTCTCATCCTGAAGCAAAGTTCTTTACCTGAGGTACTATTTCTGGGTTAGCGGAGTCTGTAACCTGAAGCGTATGTAACCTGAAGCGTATGTAACCCGAAGTACCACTGTAATGCTTTTAGACTCTGTTAAGGTGTCTCTATACTGTAGTTTATTCTAGGAACTTTTAAACTAGCATACAAAATCCAGAGACTAGGAAGCTACCCTAAATATTTCTTTGAGCATACACCTACAGCCAAGAGTTCCCTTTGGCCCCACAGGCTTCTAATGTTATGAACACTCATACTTCCTGCATTCCATTCATTAAGCTCTCCACAGAGAATTTTACCGTGTCTTCATTGTGATTTCTGTGCCTTTTTTGCTTAAGAGACACAGAATGGATTTTAAGAAAACATGGAATGGCATTTTGAGTAAAAGTCATTTTTGCAGTTCACTGAACTCATGTCTACAGTGGAAACAGATTTGTGTTTCGCTTTACATTTCCTCAACACTTCCCAAAAAAATGATGTCCAATACTCCAATCCAAATTTATCTTGTTAAGTCAATTTCTGCCAATTAGTGAAGGACCATTTCCTTCTGTAACAATGAACAGTGACAGCAAACTGCTACCTTTGCATTCTGCCTTCATCTGCAAACATCCCAAGACCTTCATCCTGCATCTTCTTGACTATAATTTTCAATATTACATCAATTTCTGTTAACGTAACATCAGCAACTTTTCCTTCCCGAAATTGCAGGGACTGCTGCTGCTGGGGCAATTTCCATTTCAGTATGGAACTACTTTAAGGGGGATTTGGTTGTGATCAATATATTTAGGTTCCTAATTTTGAACCATTTGCCTGTGTGGCTTTAATCTGCAGTAGGATGGTGTTGTTTGTTGCTATAATATTGCTGCATGCCGCCCCAGTCTCTGAGCAGTGCAAGATTCCAGGAGTTCTAGGCGATTACCCAGGGTTCATGTTTCCTTCTTGGACTCGGGCACAGTGGAGACTGAGGTTCTTTATGACATAGGATTTATTTACACATCTACACAACCTGAGCCGGCAATGGAGGGGTTCACAGCATCAGCACCGCAAAAAGGTCTTCTTTCTCCCACAGCCGCAGCCTTGGATTCAAACAGAAATCAAACATTGCTCTCAGCCATTGCTCTGACTCTCTCTCCAGATTGCGGCTTTACTGTTAGGTCACATCACTCCTAAACTCTCAACCCTGGCTTTTTTGTCCTTCTCACCAGGTACGTACAGAGGGGGCAGGGATAGGCAGGTACACTTGCCACAGGCCTTGGAGGGCTAAGCCAGCAGGGCTCCTGCCAGAGACAAGCTGCTTTCCCCCCTTTAGTTTATACCTTTTAGTTTATAACAAGCTCTACATGCGAGTTGAGGAAGGAGCCCACCCATTTGTCATCTCCCACAGAGCCCCTTCCTTTGTTCTCCTGACACCTCACCAGGAGGCTAGTCTGTCTATTCCAAGAATTAGAAGCCTTGATTAGATTTTAGCACTTGCTGGATCCAGGTATTAGAAGGGTCTGGCATACAATTTAACTAACACACACAAACACACGCAAAAAAAGAAACTCATAGCATTGCCAAACACTGGCGCACTCCATAAACAAACACATTCAATGTACTGATGAAAGTACTGGGATTCTCCATTCTCGGCACTTAGCCTCCCAACCTCCGTAGAGATCAGGAAATCCTGCTGCGCTTATGTAACACAGCAGAACACTGATGAAAAGGTTTCAGAAGGGCAGTAAAGGGATGGGGAAGCAGAGGAGCCAGATATGGGAAGGAAAACACTTTATTCAAAGCCTCCTTGGCAAAAGGAGCTGAAGGAGAAAAATGTATTTTTATATCTCCTGCCAGCTTTTGGCAGCGGAAAAATCTCTTTATGAGGTCTGAAGTTTAAGGTGTGTGCTAATGTAAGGATTATTCCCTCCCCAATCAAGCGTGTGTACATATAAATAGAAGACAGGGCCCTGCTCCATTTTCCATGCAGTACAGGCACGCAGGTCGACCCACCAGGGCTGCCCTCCATGCTCATGTGGGCTTCTGCAGTGGGGACAACAACTATGTCTGAAATTGGTCCTCAGGAGAAATTATGGGGCTCACCATGTCAGGGACAAAGCCAGCATTCCTTGCTTCCCTCTGCCATAAAACACAGTACAGTCTAGCATTTTTCGAATAGTGGGGTTTTAGGCACACTGAACTGTATCCAGGCTCTGCCTGCCTTGGAAGAGCTGAGTGTCCCTTCCTCCTTCAGTGAGCTGAAGAATGCCATCAACTCTCAGGAATGTGGTAAAGCCCCAGGACAGGATGGAATCCCAAGAGACGTGATGAAAGCTGGCTTCAGTTCTTCTCTCGTGACACACCTCCACTGCCTCCTCTTGCAGTGTTGGGAAAAAGGTTCCATGCCACAAGACATGCATGACGCCAGGATTGTGACCCTCTACAAGGACAAAGGTGACCTCCAAGACTGCAACAACTACCGTGCGATCTCCCCGCGAATACCGTGGGGAAAGCTTTCACAACAGCAGCACCTGCTGTGGTTGTAGAGACCGATATGGAAGAGCCATGCTTTGTTGCAGCTGAGGCAGATGAAGGCGTCTGGTTGTTCTGCTGCAAATGCACCAGGGTGTTTCTTCTCTCTGCACTGCTCCATTGTCCACCAAGGCAGACAGATGACAACCATTGTGTCCAGTGGTGGCCTGGCACTGGCATAATACACTTCCTTTCAGGGCATCCCAGTTTCCCTTGCATCTCCTGAAAAGCAACTCCTGAGTGATGGGAACAGTATGGGATATGGCACAAAGGGATACAGTAGGATGTAGAGATGTGAAAGCCCGGGGGAGAAATGAGCAGGAAGCAGGTTCCCCATCCCACAAAAAATCCATTTCCCCCGCCACCTGGCCTTCATGTATCTAGTAAGGCTTTCAGGTCTCTAGTATGCTTTCCAATAGTGCAAAGACACCACTGTATGCAACCCATTCTTCCCAGTATCAAACTGAGGTGTCATAGTTGCACACAGAGCTCTTACCTTGTCCAAAATGTGTGAGACACTAACCCTCATCCTGAACTACACATTCAATTGTGCTTCTCAAGGGTGAAAGACGGGGTCTTAATGCCTTTAAATAAACAAGTGTCTCTCCTTGGGGTAATTGTCTTCTAGCCACCCCACCCTACCAGAACATGGCTCCCTCCTGCACAACATCAAGGGCCCAGAGCCCACGTGGGAGTTGATCATGTTACAACTCATTCTCCAGTAATGGTTGGGAAATTTACCTTCTGATAAATGGGGCGATGTGGGCATGGCCCAATACCTGATCTTCATGTTATGGGAAGAATCCTTGTTGCAGCAACTTCCTTGCTGCCAACATGACATGGGACAGGGGAAGCTTGCTGCTGTCTCATTTACCTTACAGCAGAAGGTGGAAAGCAATTCTTGCTGCTCCAAGGAGAACGCCTATTTGATCTGAAGCCCTTGCTTGTTGGTCATTGACCGTATTAAAGATATTTGATTTGATCTGAAGCCCCTCTCCAGTATCCTGTAAGCCTGGCAGTAATATGGTTTGCCACCAAAGCTCCTTCTAATCACAAGAAGAATCCCCAGCAAGATGAGCAGACAGCAAGCCAACCGTCCTCATCTCTCTGTTTTCATGGGAACCTAAGTGCTCAGCACTGCACCCTCAGATTACAACCACTGACAGCTCAACATCCGCGAGCCGGCAGAGCACTCCATATATCAGGGGTGCCTCAACATGGTGCCCTCCAAACGCTGCCGGAATGCAGTTCCAGTCATCCCGAAACATTTGATCATACTGCCTAAGGCTGACAGGAAGCGGCATCCAACATCTGCCTACCCCTGCCGTAAAGAACGATCCAAATACAGGAAACAGCTAGGATTCTCCACTGTACCCATGAAACTTTGGACCATGTCAAAAAAGGGGCACAAGCTCCATCACTGAAGACTGCCATCCTATCTACCTGCCAGGCTGTTGAAGCACCAGTGAATTTAGGGTAGTTCCCCAGCCCAGGGCACAAAGCCAATGGGGTGCAATATTATTACTATGATTATAATCATCATTATTACCACCTATATTTATGCAGGTACCTACTCAAAGTTAAGGTAAAAAAGGTAAAAAGGTAAAGGACCACTAGATGGTAAAGTCTAGTCAAAGGCAACTATGGGGTGCGGCGCTCATCTCGCTTTTCAAGCCAAGAGAGCCAGTGTTTAGGCCCAGGTCAGACAGGCAATTGAATTGCTGCAACTATGACATAGTGCCCTTGAGCGCATGCACAAAGCAAAAGATGAGAGAGGGGAGGGCAACAAATTTTGTCCTCACTCAGGGTGCCATATTACCCCAGTCTGCCCCTGGTTGCAGCTTTCTTGGCCCAAAAGTCTGCCTACATCCACTGTGCCTTTTCCCTAAGGTACGACATTGGGCCTCTCCTGAGTTGAGATTCCAACACTTGGAGGAATAGAGTCATACACTGGTACCTGAGATGGAACATATGAGGGGGTTCCTAATACATTATTAAAGAGAAGGCTGAAAGTAATTTAATACTGTCTTTAATGAAAACCCATTAGTTTGAGTATGTTTTTATTTCTCTGGCAATAGGCATAAGTGCGATTTCAAGTACACATAAAAGTTGATTTGAAAATTAGACTAGCTTTAAATAAAACATCCGCTCCTAATCACAACCAAATTGCATAATCCAGCAGTATATTCCAGTGACCAAAGTGAATGTGGAGAAGAATGGCAGCCCTGCAAACACCAGCTTGAAAACCCCAGGAGACAGAATCATAGAATTATAGAGTAGGAAGGGACCACAAGGGCCATCTAGTCCAACCCCCTGCGTTGCAGGAATCATTTGCCCAACATGGGGCTCGAACTCACAACCCTGAGATTAAGAGTCTCATGCTGAGCATGGAAGGACAACTCTGGATTCAACCTCCAGAATGTTCAAAGTGCTCTTTGGCCACTGGCCCAGGCGCATCTAAACTAATCCTCTTTGCTCTCACAAACGGCAGTTCTCTATGATCTTAGACAGGGGATCTTCCTCAGCTTTTGCTCTTTTAGATCCTGTTTCACTGGTGGTGCCAGGAATTGAACCTGGGATCTTCTGCATGCAAAGCATGTGCTTTGTTGCTGAGCTTCAGTAAGTAAGTAAGTAAGTAAGTAAGTAAGTAAGTAAGTAAGTAAAGTAAGTAAATAAATAAATAAATAATACCTCATCCATCTGACTGGGTTGCCCTCTGGGCAGCTTCCAACATAGTATAAAACAACTATGCCTCAAATATTAAAAACTTCCCTAAACAGGGCAGCCCTCAGATGTCTTCTAAAAGATGTTTATTTCCTTGACATCTTGATGGGCACCACTGCCGAGAAGGCCCTCTGCCTGGTTCCCTTCACTTCTCAAAGTGAGGGAACTCCCAGAAGAGGCCCTCAGAACTGGACCTCAGTATCTGGGCTCAACCCTTCAAATATTGCCCCAACCTTATTTCTTGATATCCCTTCTTTCCCACTGCCATGCACCCTTCAAAGTTCTGGCATGGCTTTGCAATGGCAGTACTTCCCTATCTTCTCCTAGAAAGGATTTCTCGGCCCTGAAAGCAAAAGAACAGAATGACTAAACTATATAGGTTGCCACTGCTTCTCCAGAGAGAATGTTTTTCCTTTGGTTTTTGGTCCGTTTTGTACTGTGTGGTCTATAACCACCATCACATCCCGCGACTTCGTTGACAGTTCCTTGAAACAATATAATTATGATGCACGTGCATGCTTGTGCAGAAGCGTTATTTGTGGGAGTTTAAATCCAGAAGCATGCAAATTAAGTTCAAGGTGAGTCAAACAGAAGGCAGCACCGGAGACCGACATGGCTGCCTGTTGGAAGGTGGCCTTTTAGTGACTTAGCTGGCCTCCAGAATTCAATAGAAGAATTCACTGAAGAATAAGATGGACAGGCGCTCCCCCTGCTGGCCAGAGTACGGGCAGCATGTCCAACTCCACGTCCACGTGTGCAGCACGTCCACCTGTGGACAGCAAAGCACTTTGAAAGCATAGCAGCAGAGCACGTCAGGCACTCAGAAGGGTTGCAGAAGCTGGCTCCAGACCAGGTGCTCAAACCCGGTGGTGCGACAGGTCTGTCGTTCACCTACTTCATGCATGAGGTGGTGGCGGTGGCATCAGGGGAACTGCAACAGGTGCAGAACAAAAACCCACTTTTCAATGCAAAGTCAAGAAACTTGATGCAGCTGGAGCTGGTGGAACTACAGCAGTGTGAAAGTGGAAGGAATGAGTGATGCAAACCAGGTGATTTGTATCATCACCACCTGTGCATTTTCTGGTCTTTGCCTCAGAACTAGACTTGCAAGAACAAGAGCAATTTCCACGAGCTCGGGACATCTGTGTCTGAACTATACCACTTCAGATAACAAATGAAGATTCATGGGTTTGCATGCGCCTCTCCGCAGAAAACAAGCATGCCAAGGAGAAGGCTGGCACTAGAACCCTTATCTTTGGCATGCTAGTTTTGTACGCAAAGGGGAAGAGATTTAATGTTCCTACAGAAGAGCAATGGCAATTGTGTGAACTCCCATTCGCTGCTTGATGTTGTGCAGTCGAGACACCAGTGTGCCAAGGACTTGCCCTAAGCCCTATAAGTCTCCCAATCTATTGCTCTTTCGGTAGCTTTCCTTCCATAGTTTTAAGTATTATTAGAATGGCATCAACTTCTGCTCTGGGTTCCTCCTCCTCTGCTCCAGCTATTGATTCCCTTCATAACTCATTTCAAATGTGATTTTGATATGATCTCTGCAGAGCAACACATACAGTAACTAAAATGAAAATCTCCACTATGCTAATTTTCTGCTTGGGAGAAACAAACATCTGCAAGAATCTTCAATAAAAGGAGGACTAAAGCAGGTCTTTTTCTGGATCCTTAATAGTTCATTCTAATTAAACTTTGCTAAATGTTACATTGTACTCGTAAGCACTCTCACACCCCTGGATCTTGGAGCAAAGATGGAGGCTTTCCTGATGTGGCTCCCATGAATCACAGCCCGCATGGCCAATGGTCCCATCAATGGATGACAGGAGCCGAAGTCCAGCAATACTCAGAGGATCCTGCTGGGTACATGACCTGCTTCAAGACTCCAGTTCTATATACTCCCAGCACAATCATCATTATAATAAGATTTCTGCCAGTCACCACTTGAGCAAATGGGAGTTTTCTCTTGCAGCTCTCCAGTGCACAGCTTCATAGGTCCCTCTGTGAAACATGATCCATCATGAGTGCCGAGTGCTGCCGAATGCAGACAAATGTCAAATGCAGACATGCAATTCCAGAGGCAGTCGAGTGACTGGATCTCTGCTTTTAATAACCGCTGTGCTGTTTTGCATCAGGACAGAGGAGCACTTTACAAAACAGATACACCACTGCAGCTACCTTGAGACAGTGGCTGCGGGGGGGGGGGGGAGTGGCGGCCTGGATGAGACAAACATTGAGAGAGAAATTTAAACAGGAACATTTAAAACCTGGAGAAGTGACAATTAAGAGGCAGCAGCCGTCGTCTAGTATTTGAAGAGCTGCCACATAGGCGATGGAGCAAAGTTGTTCTCCTTTGGTCCAGTCAGCAGGACCAAGGGGGGTCCAAACAACAAGGTGGGGGGATCTGGAAGAAACCTTAGGAAGGGCTTTGGGGGGGGGGTACTAGCAGTTGGGGAAGGGCTGTAGCTCAATGGCAAAGCATCTGCTTTGCATGCAGAAGGTCCCAGGTTCAATCCCCAGCGTCTCCAGGTATGGTTGCGAGAGAACCCTGCCTCAAATCCACAAGAGCAGCTGGCCAGCAGTGTGAACAATGCTAAGAAAGAACTAATATTCTAACTCAGTGAAAGGCAGCTTCCTATGTTCCAGTTCGACACTGACACAGGCTGTTTCACAAGATGCTGGGGTTTCCTCTTTAGCTGCTTTTGAACAGAAGCCAGGTGGTCACCTATCAAGGACACAGTAGAAGGGGATTTCCTACACTGGCAGGAGGTTAGACTAGAGGTCCTTTGGGATCCCAATTCTATTAAAGTTCAGCATTGCTTTCTGATGTCATCTTTAGAAACTAGGCACTGTGTGTGCAGCGATTGCCATTTGCGCATGTGCAGAAGCAGCGATCACCATTCACATATGCGCAGAAGCGGGCAATTGTCACTCACGCCTGCGTACAACAGCACCTCTCCCAGAGACTCGTTTCAACTTCCGGGCGGGCCTCCGGAAAAGATTGTGGTTGTGAGTAGAGGTTCCACTGTATTGTTCAGCTACTCAGGAATTTCTGGCAAAAGGTTCGACAAACCACGAGCCATTCAACAAAACAAGTAAACAAGCCACAACTTGCTTCGTCAAAATTTGGTTGGTTTTCCAGCTGCTCTTGCCTTGCATCTTTGTAGCTTGGCAAATGTTTGTGGTGGGCTGGTAGAACGGAATTGTTCAATTCAGACATAATGCTAACAAACCATGGTTAGTCTGCTTGGCTAAAGGGACTACAGAAGACCAGTTTGTACATGTTTAAGGCACGTGTAACTGGGCACACGTGTGCCATGTTCAGACCTGGGAGAGGGTGTAATGGAGGCATAACGGGACGGGCTTACGTGTGCTCTGCCATCACATGTGATGACCCAGAATGCAACCCCAAAATAAACAGGTGTTGCCTGTACAGCTTAGTACTTTGTGTGAACCAGGCCTATTCTACAGGAAGCTTGGGGGGGGGGGGAATCTTAGCAGCAGCCAATGAGACTCACCTAAATTCCTTCCCAATTTCATCTATGGTGATTTCGTATAGCCCAAGGATGAAAGCAAACTCCATTCTCAGACCATCATTCTAACATCCCATTCTGATGATATGTAAGCAAGGGAGAAATACTTTGTCCAAAAGATCACTGCTAACATTTCACATTAAAACTCATACAAAATCCACAGATTTATCTAACTTGGTTTTCTAGTTATTGAAGCTCCTGGCTCAAGGCAGACCATCTCAGAGTTTAAGCTCCAGCCCAAATTTGTTCTTACTCCCATACCATAATTCCAACTACTTCCCTAGGATCTTTTTTTTCTATTTTATTATTTTTATGCATTTTTGCTTCATCAGTGGTTATCTGAAGGCAACTTATCTCACAAGCAGTAATCGTCTGTCACCATTTATTCAGTTCCCAAATTGGATTCTAGTAATATCACACTGATATGACAACTGAGTTTATTCATCTTCAGCATGTTTAATAATATGCTTCGAGAGGATGCCATCAAGTAGCTTGTGTGGAATGCCACAAAACTAATGAGGTGCTTGAAGCATGAACATGTTCTTTATCAGGGCTTGAGGTTGAACTATGACTTGCAGCTCAGGTTCCAATGAAGAATAGCATAGGCATTTGCCACATTATCAACACTCTCTGAAGTTGCTGTCACTCACCTACCCATGCCCTGTTTCATTTGATGTGCAACAAATGGCTTCCTACGAGCTCCTCTATACAAATAGTTTTTGTTTTGCTTTGTTTGCTTTGCTTTGTTTTCTTAAACCAACGTCTGAACTCACTTCGGTTTCAGATTTGTTTTTCCAGCTAAGGAGTTATAGGCTGGAAGAGAGATCAACCACCTCTGCATCATATGGGGGCTCTTGCATTTGTCTCAGGATAAGTGACCATTCAAACAGCAGTATGGACATTATCTTTAGGTATGCAAGTAGAACAGGCAACTTAGCACAAGCACACCATGATCCAAGAGTGAGCTGAAATAGTAAGCAGGAGGTCGCAGGTGAGGCACCGAGGAACACCCTGAAGCAACCTCCAAAATGCCATAGCAATTTTCAGTTGTCTAAACATGTCCTAAACTCCATCTGGAGAAGCTATATATAAAGACTACTTGTGGGAAAGAGCATCCTTTCTGAACTGCCCAAGCTGCTAGCTGCAAACTTACAAGTTTTTCTTTGGTACTACTCCTCTCTCTCTCTCTCTCTCTCTCTCTCTCTCTCTCTCTCTCTCTCTCACACACACACACACACACACACACACACACACACACTACCCTCACTCACTCTGCCTTTTCAAGTTGTGTGAAATATGCATTTCCTCAAAAACCTGACAAAAACCTGACACGGTGATAATTTTCTAAGCTATGTTGCTCATGTCAAATTATTCAACATCTGTCTTCATGCTCACAAAAATTAGCATAAGATAGTGGTTTCTGATGACACCTCTAGTGAAATATTTTGACTTGTACCAGTAAGTTGCAAACAACCTGTCGGGTGGATAATGTCAGCTTCCAAGTACTGCATACTGTATTAAAAGATGGCTCTGCGGGTTGTTTGGGGTTTTTCAGAGCGAAACCCAACTGACCTAATGCTGGGTTTGGGCTATACAAAGGGCATAGGTGATTAGGCTGTACAACAACACCACAAACAGGCAGGAGAAGGCAATACTACACAAGCTAAAATCCATGTTTGATGCTGAGCATGTTTGGTGCATAGAAAATGAAAATCTGATTGAAAAGAGGAAAGAAGATCTTGGGGGAGAATTATACATTTATGCAGCACTGAGCATTCCTGCTGTAAGATAAGGATGGCATCCCTAGAACAGGCATAACCAAAATCAAACAGACAAAGAAGGCTGACTGAACACAGGAATAAGGAAAGTTATATATTACCACAAGGAGTATTATACGTATTTGACTACTTAGTAGACTCCAAAACCTAGCCATGAGATTTCTCTAGGCTAAAAAAATTGATTCTATCGGCTAGGATGAAAATGGAAGAAAGATCTATGAGGGATGCAATAAACAGTTTGCTTGTTGTGATTTTTAAACTGCCCTACATCACAAGCAATTCCGGGATAGTGTGTAAAACAATTAAATTTAAAACCACAAATATGCCAGAACTGCAAAACAAACACCACAGTGAGGAATCTAATTCCACTGACCATGAACTGGTGAAACTGTTCCAAGGCCCTGAAGAAATAGGTATGTCTTGAGACAACACCTGAAACATAACAGTGAGGAAGACAAGCAGACTTCAAGAGAGGGGAGTCCATAATAAATGGGTGCCACAACCAAGTAGGCCCTACCTCACATCACCACACAGCAAGCTGAGTTTGTCAGTGAGATTGTAAGAAGGACCTTTCCTGCAGATCGTAAGGCCTCAGCTAACAGATATACACTTCTGGAATACACATTTTGATCTTGTTTCACAGCTGGTGGGACATCTGAACAATGGAAAAGGAGTTTAGATCACCAGATTTGGGAATGCTATTCACTCTGGGCATGTGCACATCGTAGGAAACCCACACAGTGTACTTTTTTACATATAGGACTCACTGGGTCTCACTAAAGCAGGGCTCTCAACTGCCAGAAAAAATGGTCTGGCCCTGCCTGCTTTTGTGCCTTCAACTTCAGCTTAGCTTATCAGTGGCGGAGCTAGGGGCTTTGGCACCTTGAGCAGGGACGTGGCACAACTGCGCGAGCATCCCAATAGGGGTGCCGCCTGCGGCGATGTCAACCCCCCTCAGGGATGAAACCTGTGGCAGACTGCCCCCTGCCCCCCTTCCTACACCACTGTGTATACTGGATTTAGCAAGTGAAGCTTTCCATGGCATAAACAGAAGTGGGGAATCTGTGGCCTTCCAGATGTTGCTCCCACCACCCCTAACTGGGCCATACTGACTCTGGCGGGAGTCCAACATCTGGAGAGCTACACAGGGTCTAGAGATAAGTATTGTCATCTACTAATGTACGCACATCAATCTACTATTAAAAGGTACAGGAAATAAGCTAGCAAAAAGACTACGGCAAAAACAAACCTAGCCTAGCACATGTTCCCCTATGCTACTCACAAGGCAGTAATATACAGGCAGATTATTCCACTAGGCACCCTGCCAGCATCAGAAATATAGAGTTGACCCCATAATCTTAGAAAATGGGAAATCATTCACTCAGCCAGATCCTTTTTTATTTCTTTTTTTTTTTGTCGTGAGGGAAGAATTGCTCCTTCCTGTGCATATTCTGTCTACTTTTCCTTGTCTCTGGTGATGGAGATCTCCCCACAACATTTCTGTCCGATTGCACATGAAGGATATTTTCCCTGATGCTCAGCCTATGTACTCCTTTGAAGCTCATCGCTTCACCTTCCATCTCCCACCCTGGAATGTTTCCTTGAAGGTGTTGATTTGTTTTCTGCAAGCAGACAATGATGAGGGGCTGCCAACTCACAGGGCCTTTTCCTCAGCAAGGGAAGAGAAAGTTGGGCTGTCAGCTGCTCCATGTTAGCAATAAAACACTCCTATCAAGGCTTGTTAAATCCTGTTTCTAAAGTAAACAAAGCAGGAGCCCAGTTTCCACTGGCCAAAACAAAGCCACTCAAAAAAGCCTGCTCTCAAAAGACTGTAGACTTTATAAGATGGGCTTTAAAATAAGTATTGAAAAACAAAAAACAAAACTCCCCCGTCTTTCTCTGTATACAGTACATACTTAAAGAGAGAGAAAATATTTGCCACAAACTATTTGTAGAGGAAAAGAGACAAACCCATTTCTTTTTCTCAATGACTATCTCCTTTCCACCCACCTCTAATGTATTTTTCACCCTATTTGAGACATTTGTTGCTAAATGCTTTATTAAAACAGTGTTTCCCTTAGGAAACCTACGAGATTGCACTATAGACACTTTCTAGGCCCAGAAGCTGTGGCTGCATTCACATGAACAAAAGCATACAACCAGGGAATTATTTAGGCTAGTTCTTTTTTATCATTTTCACAATGTAGAGCAGTACAGCCTGACAAGGAGGAATTAGAATTGTCAACCAGTTGTTGTCTTATTTGCACACCCAATACAACCGTGTTTGACCAGGCAAACATAACAATGGCATGAAAATTCAATGGCCACCTTATCTAATTTTTTCACCATGGACTTTACAACAGGTTCCACCAAGTTCTTCCCTGATCCTGTCATTTGTCTGGTTTGCACAAAACTGACTTAGTTTTGTTTGTTTAGCCAGAGTGTGGCATGTTTGAATGTCCAAGCTCAGTTCAGCAGACTAACTAAGGCTTGTTTTCCGGTGACAAGTCATGACATGAAGCCATGTTGACTTACAAACCATGACTTGTTTTAACTAAGGTATGGTGTTTGGACATAACCCAACTTGCTTAACCATGTCTTTTATGGCCTCCCCACTCAAGAAACCTGCCAAGCAACAGCGGCACAAAGCAAGAGCTGCTGAAAAACTTTGGAGAAACAACATGTGGCTTTTTTGCTTGGGGCTTGCTGAACAGACCATGGTTAAAACAAAACCATGGCTTGGCATTGTTTGTGAAGAGTCAGTGTCTACCTCAAACAACCCTAGGAGATAATGCTCAGTGAAAACAATCTAGAATTCTCATCTGCCCTACTTGTGGTGGGAATAAGTTTTATAAGAGTCTTTTCCGACTAGTTCAAGAGTAGAAAGGTCAGACTGCTGCTCTTATCTCATTTCAACTTCTCTTCCAGGACCCATTTATATATTACAACCTCCACCATGGTTGGCCAAGGTATTTTGTTACCCGAGGCACAATAACATATGGCATTCTCCCCATCCCCTTGCCCCCAAGTACAAAGTACCCAAGGCTGGACAAGTTACTTTGACACCAGAGAAAGAAAACTCCACACAAGCGCCACACCCTGAGATTAAAAAGACAATAAAAATAAATCTTGTCATATGCAAGTGGCTATGGTATGACAAGCCATTCATACAGCGTACTTCACTATGGGGTTCAGGGTGATTTCCTTTATGGCAGCACAAATCTCTCTTTGGAGACACGGCAGCAATCCCCCTTTCCACACGCAGCAATTTTCGGTGGCCTCCACAAAGTATAAACCAGCTCACAATGAGAAATGCGTAGTAGGAGTCAGAGCATATGAAAGGATGGTTAAAGGGAGAGGAAACTGGCTTTCTATAGATGTGTGAACGTGGTCAAAGTCAGCACAGGGATTCTGTTGCATCACCAGCAGCTCATGTAAGATTTGACATTTGCCAGCCCTTCTTTAAACAGCTATACAGCTTTTAATAGGAGAGGGGTGTGCACACATGCAATTTTCTGTGGCCAGCTTAAGCTGAATGGAAGGAATCAGATAACGAGGGAAAGGAAGATTATTGGGACTCAGACACCCTTCAGTCATCGTATCAAACACCAATTTGTGTAACAAGCCTCTTCAGGCAGCAAGCAAGCTAGATGTACTTTGGACTCCCAATTATTCCATGTCTCTACTCCAAGTGTCTCCCTGTAACATATATTTTATTTATTCCATCCTTTGCAATAAACCTTGGCAGAGGCCTTTCAGGAAGGCCCACGTGGCCTATTATTTAAAGGGTACGTCAAATGGATATTTTATCTGGTTTAATCGGATTTAAACTTACTACATTCAGATTGATAGAATGTATTTATAGCCTTCATACCAGCGCATGTGACCCCCCCCCTCACCGTCTGCCTTCCTTGCCTCTCTAACATTCAAGGGTGTGTGTGTGTGTGTGTGTGTGTGTAAGCATACTGAAATACAACATTTGAATTCCCAACCCTTCCACATTTAGTGCCACAAGAGGCAAACATTCAGAACATGAAATACTCCAACTATATATAGCTTGAGGCTCCAGCTCAAGACCAGCATTTAGGGCAAAGGGAAGGAGGATTGTGGGGTAGGCAAGGGGTTGCAGAGTCTCTAATCCTGCTTTAAGTTTCTTTGCAAGTGTAACAGCTTTGATACAGCACCGCCAAAGCGCCATTAATAGCTGGTGCTTCACCTTCTAAACAAGCAGCTGTGATCGGAGAAAGCTCCTGGAAAGGAAAGGCTTGTGAAAAGACAAAATACTGAAAGTTTGCAGTGTGCCGATAGAATAGCCTGAGCCATACACACAGAAAATTCTGTTCTATATTAAAACCAGCATTCACTCAGTAGATAGTTGAAAGAGGGAGAGAGAAAGCTGATAGATTTTTGTTCGTGTTTGTACAACCAGGGTTTGGGGGAGCCAGAGAAACCCTGCAGAATAAATGAAAGTCTTGTGTACAGTGCAAGCTTTAAAGAATGCCTCCATTACAGCGAAGCTTGTTTCCCCCCACCCTGCATTCTCTTTCTCCCTAAAAAATACCATCAGGATGTTGATTTAAACATGGAGAGGGTTGAAAGAAAGAAGGAATCAACTAGAAAAGAAAGAAGCCTGAGTCTGAGGAGTGAAACCCAGGGTCTAATATTAAAAAGAAGCCAGAGGTGTAGGAAGATTGACAATCTTAAAGGGCCTGAAGAGGCCTTTGAAAGCAAGCCCACCAGTAGTTCTGCTTGGACTGCAGCAGCCAGGCTAATTAAAAATAAAAAGTTTGCCTGGGAGCATATAAAACACCCATGGGGATGTAAAAACCTGCGCACACAATGGTTCTCTCGCCACAAAGACATTATACACCCCGTCTCACTGCTCTCGGGTGCTTCTCCTAATTTCCCTCTGGACCTTAAATCCCCCCATTCTCCCTTCCCCTTGACAGACACAGAGATACAGGGGCTGAGGAGGAAGCTGGAGCAAAACAGCATCTATTTAAAGCAGTTATTTCACAAAACAGAACTAGACTCCAGCTAACAACCCCAGCCCTAAGGGAGGAGAATAAATTCCCTTTTTTTTAAAAAAAAGAAAAGCATAATTAAAGTGACCTACAAAGACTTTTAGCTGCAGTGGGGAATAGGCTGCACCGAACTCAGCTTTAATGGTATTTACACATAGGTAAGTTCCAGCTAAATGCTGGTTCAGCTGTTATTGTTTTAACTCTCCCTCTCCCCTGTGGGGATATGAGAGACACGCTTCTTCTGAAGGGTGACTTTATTACGATGAAGTGGTAAGGCAAAACAGGGCTTTGATAAGTCTGGCAAGTTCTTCTTTTTAAAAACAACAACACACAAAACCCATAAGCAACAAATATAGTAAAATAGGAGTTTCTGAGATGCAGAAGCCGGGGCAGCGTGAGCGCACCTGCACACGCAAGCGTTGGCGGAAGCGCCGCATCCCTTGCGCCGGATAAGTCCCTCACTTGCCGGCCCTACATGAGGCCGACAGGCAACGACTCTTGCGCTTGTTTGGGACCACGGCGGTGCGCGCCGGCTGCCCGGCCAAGTGCACGTGTGAGCGCGCGCGCGAGTGCATCCATTTGCAAACGGGGGGCGTCAGCTGTAGTGGGATCGTGGAAAAGGGGCTGGGAACGCTTCTTTCACAAAATAAATAAGAGCCGGGGAGGCAGTGGAGAGAGGAAGGCGATCGAAGCCGCCACCCGAACGACCCCCCGCCCCACTCTTTTTTTTTATAAGCCCACGGAGCCAGTCAAGGAGTGGCTGGCGGATGGAAGGGGCGCGCTTTCTCTTACCCCCACGGCCCTCGCCGCCTTGCGCAGCGAGCATCCATCTCCACACCGGCTCCCCAAACGTCCCTCGCAACTCCCGAGGGGCTCTCCCAACAGCAACAGCGGCCGTGCATGCGCGTTGCCGCTTTGCAGAGCCCGCTCGCATCCCGCTTCATTTCAAAATCGCGGGAGCTCCATGGCGACTGGGTCGGGCTGCCTTCCCTTCTGGCGATCCGGCCTCCACGAAAGAGCTGGAGGGGAATCGGGCCCCTGAATATACTTCCCCGGCCGCCCTCGCCCCCCCTCCCCCAGACAAGAAAGGGAGCGGGGTGCGTGGGTGGGATTCCCCTTCCCCGGGCGCCGTGGGTGCCGGCAGAGCGCGCGAGAGAAGTCGCTGGGGGTTGTCTAGAAGCATAAACCGGATTGCAACCATATTAGACTTTGGCAATGTGGTTCTAATAACCGTTTAGAAAAGCCCGTCTGGCGGCCGGTCTCCAACAGCAGCAGCGGCGGCGGCACTTCAGGCCCGCGCTTGGCTTGCAACCCCGCTTCTGTGCGGGCACAGCGTCAACAAGTAACCGAAGCGGGAGGGAGGGCGCAACAGCTCGCACCGGCGGCGGCGGCAGCGGGTGCTTCGCCCGAGGGGAATGGGCGACTCAAAGCGGGAGGAGGAGGGCAATATTGAGCAGCCCAACGAAATGGAAAGCAGCTTCGTCTCCCAAGAGGAGGAGGAGGAGGACATAGTTTTGTACACATTACGCACGCAAACCGAAAAGTGCATCTCTCTCTTTACCAACAACAAGTTGAAGGGAGCCGAGCCATGTGGGCACGGGTATCCTTGTGCCATCCCCGACCCACCGCCTCCCCTGTTTTGCCCAGGACGAAGCTCTGAAAGGGTTAATCGGCGGCGTCTCTCTCGCCTCGTAAATCTGGAAAAGGGAGCGGGGGGAGAGAGGCGGCGGCGGCGACAGCAACAGCACACAGGCAAGGAATTACGAAGTCGCGAACCGGGCTGGTGGGGGAACCTATTGCTACATCCATCCTCTCGCTCCTTCCTGCGCTCTGTGGGCACCATTTACTTTCTCTTGCTGCTGCAGGTGCTTTTGGGGAGGAAAAAAAAAACTTTGATCCGAGCCTAGCTAAGCCCCCTCCCTGCACGCCCCCAAAGCAGGAAATCGTGCAACACACACACCGACCCCGCGTCACTTACCGTAGACCCCTTGTCCCCTGGTGTACACCGGGACCAGAGAGAGGAATAAAACCCAAATAGTCTCCATCTTCAAGGCAGAAGCTTCATAGCCTGCGAAGAAGAACAGCCCAAGCACCACCTCCAAAAAAAGCCCAGACAGCATCAGGCGGTGGATTCGAGAGAGGCAGGCGAGGAGGCTTTTCCTGAGCCGGCTCTGCTGTTTTGCGCTTTTGTAGATATATAGATATACTGTATATTTAAAATGCCCACCACTTCCTGGGGCTCGAAGCAGGAAGCGATGGATCCAGCGAAAGGAAGGGAGCCTTGGCCGGGCACGGGGCGCCTCAGCCCGGCTTAGCCAAGTCAACTCCAGCCAGTGCTGCTCGGGAAGCTCGCGATCTCCTCCACGCACGCACACACAACAGAGCGAGGGAGCGAGTCAATTTGAACGAAGAGAAATATCCGCCCTCCCCAAACGGGGAGCAGTAATTGCAAGTGTAAAAGGTGCGAGGAAGGGAGGAGAGGAAAAGCCAGCGAGGGATCTGGTTTCTTCCCCCCCTCTCCTCCCCCCTCTCGTCGCTCCCCGTCTTGCCTTTCGCCGGATCCCGGAGTCCTCCCAGAATAAAACAACAGAACTTCACGCCCAGACGTGGAACGGCGACGAAATAACAAGGCGATTCAAAACCAGAAGGCACAAGACGAAGCGATCCAGTGGCGACGCAAAATCCACAGAGAACTTCCGCGGGTTTCCCCCCCTTTCTGGCTGTGCTCCGATTCCTTTCAAGCAGAGGGAGTCGTATTTGTTGGGGGGGGGAGGGAGAGAGACGTCAAGTGCTTTCTGAACTCCCCAGCTTCCCAAACTCAATCGCCTGCCAACTGGGGCCAACTTGAGAGATGCAACGACGACGGAGAGCGAGGGAAACACACGGAGTCCTCGCCCTCCCTCCTACTAATGAGCCTCTGGCTGCAACCCCAGGAGCGAACAAGGGGGCGCGAGGAGGGAGGGGAGGCGGGTGCGCGCGTGTGTGAGAGATGGGGAGGGAGGTGCGGAGAAGGAAACCGAGAGGCAGCTGCTGGGGCAATAGGTAATCCTCTTCTTCCCTCCAGCTGTTTTCTCTCCCTTTCCCTCCGATTTTGGAATTAATTAAATGCAGGGATGACTTTTGCTGCCTGTGGTGGTTTTGTGTGTGCTGTTTTCCCCCCTCCAAAGAAGCATCTCTCGTTCCCAGCTCCTTCAAAGCTGCCGAGCTCCGCTCTCTCCAGGCTGAAGTTGCTCAGTTGCAGTGCATCGCATGCCGGCCTGATAGTGGAGGAGGAGGAACGAGGGCCAGACACAACACTCGCTCCGCTTGTCGCGCTTTCCCTCCCTTCCTTCGACCTCTCTGCCCCCTTGCTCTCGTTTTTGCCCGAATCAGCGGGTCAGATTTATCAAAAGTTTTAGCGCATTGGACTGACGTTTTGGCAGCTGGAAAGTTCCCTCCCTCTTCCCTCTCCTTTTGCAATTTATAAAATATCTTTTTTCCTAATGTGTTGTTGTCTCTTTGTTCTCTACAGATGGGAGACAGAAACGTTCCATCTTGGATATAACTTCTGAAAGAGGGGAGGTGAGTGAATAGGGCAAGAGGACTGCGAAACTTGCAGAAAGCGGCTTTTCACTGCAAAGGACGGTCTGTAATAGGGGCGTGGCAAGCCTTGGCTCCTCCCCCTTCCTAGAAGAACGTGTATATATACATAGCAAGCGCACAACTACAATACATACTGCACCCCCAGTTCTGTTCCGCTTATAGAAGAAGGCTCTGCGCGGTGTAACTCAATACCTGCTTCGCCCTGATCTGCTTTAGAAGGCAGTTCAGCCTTCCAGAAACTTACGGGTCGCTCGGCCGGGAGAACTCGCTCTCTTCTCGTACTAGCAGTCACCTTTCCCCCAGATCGCCAAGATGACTCGGGAGGAAAGTCCGATCTCCTGAGCCTTTTGCTCAGCTCGAGCGCGAAGCAGGCGCCCTCTTCTAATCGCAGTCCCTACCCTGAAGTAAGCCTGCAATCCTCCAGGATCTGCCTGTTAACCCGGCTGCCTCCCTCCGTCTACCCTCCCCACCCCTCCACTTTTGCTCGTTCTCCCATCTTCACGAGTCCCTTCTAGTTTTGAAAAAGAAAGGGAGCCAATTAAATCAGCTCTGCTCCAGCGGAGTCCTGCCTCCTACCCAATTCTCCCGGCCTCCCCCAGGGCCAATTAGAGAAAACAAAACAAGGCTGACAGAAAACGGATCTATCTGGTTATATCCCCCCCCCCACCTCCCCGCTTTTTCATTCCTTTCCCCTTCTGCAAGGAAATGCCAGGAATCGGCCGAGGTTTCAGCCGTCCACGCTAAAACGCACAACGCGGTCGGGTGCACCTCTTCGGCGCCCGGCCTCGTTCTCTGGAAGAGCGTCGCCGGCGGAGAGTCAGGCCGGAGGAACAGACCGCGGCGGCGGCGACTGTGGGCGTCTGGGCTCCCCAGCCACCGCGATCTATAGGTTTGTCTTGCAGGGGGTGTCGCGAGGGGCACGCGGATCCCGCCGGGGAGGAAGGATCCGCACGGTGCGCTCTGCACATTCCCCTTGCGCGCGCTTGCTTGCTTGCACCTGTTGTGTGGCTGCTCATTGCGCGCTGCGAGAGCGCGGAGGCTCGCCGCGTTTGCGAGCCCATCAGCGATGCAAGGGGCGTCTGTAACCCGCTTGCGCTGCTGCTGCTGCTGTACTGGTGCACGTTCGTCCACTCCGCTTTGTACGTGTCTGTGTGTCTGCGCGTTACGCCGCTCTAGCGCTCCTGCGAGGCTTTTGCGCCCGGGGGAGACGCCTGGCCCGTGATTCCTGCATGCATGCATGCACCCTCGGCTTACGTGCTGGAGAATCCCAAGCAGCGGTGCCGGTGTGTCTGCTTTTTTTTTTTCTTTTTTTTTTCCCCACCCCCACTCCACTTTGCTGCAAATCTTTCTCCACAGGCGAAGATCCGAGGCGACCATTTCGCCGTTCGAGGCCGTCGGGGGAGGACGTCTCTCAGTAGGCAATTCTGGCAATGGAGCAAGTCCATTGCAGGTGGGCGTCTGGGCAGGATTATGCAAGATGTCGTGTCCCGGGTGAACAGAGCAGAGCAAAACTCCTGGAACGCCGTCTGGCTGGTCCCTTCCTTCAGACTCTCTAGGTTTGGTTTCCATTTTTCAGGATTTTATTTTGCAACTTTCCTGCTTCCAGCGATTCCCCCTTCGCCTGTTCATTAGGTCAAGAGGATTCTCCTCCCCACAATCCTATTTTAATCTTTTTACAAATGAACGTTTTTATATTCCACATCCGAGATGAGGGAAGTGTTAAATCAAAATTTCCTCAAGGAACAAACCCTTAATTTTCAAATTACACCAAGATCCCATTTTAAATGATCCCATTTTAGAATGATGGGGTGAAGATGTGCAGACAATGTAAGCGAGGCTGTTAAAATATTAATCAAGAAGTGCCTACTTGCTTTATAGAAACTGATGATGCAGAAATAGTTCCGTTAAGTTTTACTCTCTACCCAGCCCAAATACATTTCCTGAAATAATTGAACTCCCATCAGCCAGTCCCTGTCTTAAAATAGCGCTGTAAAGCATTATTTTCTCCCATCACAATAAACGGATTTGAGCTACCTGCAAGTAATGGGGAATATATATTTCAGCATGAGACCTTGTGATGGTGAGGAAATGGGGCTGTTATTGCGAACGTTTATTCTTTCTACTGAACTCCTAGCAGTGAGGAAATAGATATTTTTGATCATTGTGCAACTGAGTATCTGGAGGTGTGTTATAGATACACTGATTATTTTCCACTTTTTCTGTAACAAGCAGCATCAGTCCACCTGGGTTTGTTGTTCTTGTTTTTTGCACAAATAAATAAGTCACAAGACATCTGGGGTTGAGAAGGAGGGAGTGTGTGCTTCTTGATTCCCCCCCCCCCAATATGTTTGTCTCTGTTTCATTTTTACCTATCTAATGCAATCTCATCTGTAGTGAGATCTGTTGGTTGGGGATCCAAATAAGGGGCCCCTGCAGACTTGTCATTGATGTAATAGTAATAGTGCATTCATGCTGGATTTATATTGAACCATCCACACATCATCCTACTTTATTGTTGTTCTGCAGTGCTAATGTTAACACTTAATTGCCGTCTGTAGGAGCACTCTTACTCCGTAGAGCAGAACAAAAAACAACCAGGAAATTTGTGGTATGGAAAGCTACAGGATTTTAGCAGATGTCTGCACCTCTTGCAAACAAAGCTGCATGACCGCCCAAAAACATTTGCTGTCAAAAATAGCACTGAAAGTCAAGGCCCTGTGTAACTGCCCTGGTAACCTCATGAGCACAACTCATTATGAATGTACGACGAAAAGGATGTCTGGAGGGCCTGAAGCAGCATTCAGCCCAGCCTCTTGTTTGTCTTCAGTTTCACTTTTGCCAAGAATCCCAACTTCCACAGCTGAATTCCTAATAATCTTTTCTCATTCCACGAGGAAGAAGTGCAGCTGCCAGGACATGTGAACACAAGCAAGCTGGTTGGAACCAACAGTAGCTGAACACTGGGGTTTTCCAAAGCGGCAAGCCCTGCGGGTCACATGCAGCAGTTATCGGGCACCATTGAAAGGGATCAAATTTCCAGGTGCCCAGTGCGTTTTTGGATTTTCTGCCTCAGGCATCAAAAGCTTTTGAGCAGGCCTGCAGGATAGTGCATCTCTACACTCTAAGCACTCTGTGGGACGCGGGTGGCGCTGTGGGTTAAACCACAGAGCCTAGGATTTGCCGATCAGAAGGTCAGTGGTTCGAATCCCCGCGACGGGGTGAGCTCCCCTTGCTCAGTCCCTGCTCCTGCCAACCTAGCAGTTCAAAAGCACATCACAGTGCAAGTAGATAAATAAGCACCGCTCTGGCGAGAAGGTAAATGGCACGTCCGTGTGCTGCTCTGGTTCTCCAGAAGCGGCTTAGTCATGCTGGCCCCATGACCCGGAAGCTGTCTCCGGACAAACGCCGGCTCCCTTGGCAAATAAAGCGAGATGAGCGCCACAACCCCAGATTCGGCCACGACTGGACCTAATGGTCAGGGGTCCCCTTTACCTTACACTCTAAGCACTTGAGTGTCAGCAAAACATTGGCTTTCAGTGAAGCCCAACAGATTTATTTCACCAAAGACTATTTCTGATTTCATGTAAGAGACTCAAGACACACTTTTTACTCATTTGTATGGCAGTTTGAATTTAGTTCTTGATTTCATTTATAGCTGTCTTCTGTGGAACTCACGCCATGAGGTTCCTAAGACTATGTAGTCCCAAATGCATCCACTGACCAGACTCAGAGCTGCTTAGCAAACACACAGAGCCAGATGTCTCATTAGGCAGACTCCATCAGATGGTGGAGGTGGCAAGGCATCAGAAAATGGAGCTGAATGTGCCATGTGGTCTGCCCTCCACCCCATCACCCAGTCTGCTGCTTTCATCTGGTCATTTACTGCATGTGGAATGAGGAGGCAGGGGTGGCACAGTTTATTTGTATGCTGCCATTCCTTAGTCAAACCATACTCAAGGCAGCATACAAGATCAAAAGATTTTATGTATTTCCAGAAATATAACAGAAGTTAAGTAATCAGAAGCAATACATGGAAACTTGTCAGTAAGTATATGGTAAAATTAAACAATCCACACATAATTCATAGTAAGATCTATCAGTAAATATGCAAATATAACGACTAAGAACATAAAAAAGGATCTTCCTAAAGTAAATCTTGACCCCAACAAAAAACACCTAAGCAATACTCTACCCCAGGAGTCTATAGGCATCTTGAGAAGCAGAGCTCACAGGGAAGCAGCTTTTGCAGCTGGAGTCAGACAGGGCCCTGCCCTTCCAAATCTGGTGGAAATAGGCCAGAAGAGCTGGTCTTGTAGGAGTTGCAGCAAAGAGAGGAGCAGGACTAGAGCAAATGTGGTCTCTGGGCCAGATCTAGGAAGCAAAGTGTCTGCATCATGTAATGCCAGAACATGCCCAATTTTTTACAGCCTTCGACTTACCTGTTTGCAAGGACGCAATATTACTGTGCCCTCAGCCACTTGGTAAGTAACTGGCTATCCAAGCTCAGCACACTGCCCATTGGACCATACCACATTAGGTTGCCTTATCAGTTACAGAAATTGGAAATAACATCTTGGCATCCGTCATGTTAAGTGCCACTGGGTACCCCTCAGTGACTAATTCATCTATGGTCTACACAGAGCAGCAGCACCTATACCAGTGATGACCAAACTTGGCCCTCCAGCTGTTTTGGGACTACAATTCCCATCATCCTTAGCTAACAGGACCAGTGGTCAGGGGTGATGGGAATTGTAGTCCCAAAACATCACTGACCTATACTATACATATACATATACATATACATATATATATATATATATATATATATATATATATGTTTTCGTAGATTTTCACGGGTACAGGAATGCAGGTTTTGGTGTCCTCGGGTGTCTTCCCGTGTAAAAGTTGGGGTGTCTAGGCGACGTTTCGACGAGGTCTCACTCGTCATCTTCAGGCTGGTGCTTTCGGCTTCTTGTTACTGGAACAGAGCGGGATCTCAGTGTTTGAGTTCCTATAAATACTGTAGAGGGGTGTGGTGTATTGCCTCAAAAGTTCTGGGCAGAGGGGAAGTTCCCAGGCTAGTGTTCTTTTCTTCTTTTGTTCCTTAATTACTTGAGGGATATCTTGAGTGATTTCTTGAGTGATATTCTGAGTACCACTTAGGTGGGTCATTAGGTGTGGATTAGTTGCTAAAGCCTTCGTGTCTTGACCTCTTGAATTTGTGAAGAGTTTTTCTGGGAAGATGGCTGTACTGCACTTAGTTGTGCTTTGGCTTGGCTTCGTGTATAGGGGCGAGCTGTGGTTTTGTGCCCTGTGCCAGCCAGATCTGTGTAGGGATTGCAGGGGGGTGCAGCATCCGGAGGTGCCACTATGGTTTGGTTACTGGATGGTGTCTGTAATTTATCTGTGGAGAGGGTCTGGGTTTGGGTCTGGTGTGGTTGATTGGTGGTGGCGTTCTGTGTGCCTCTGGATCTGGTGTCGGTTTTTGTGGGGAGGGCTAATTTCCAGATGTCTGGCAGGCGGGACGTGTCGTCACGCTTGTTCATGTTGTGAGGGTGTTTCTCTATCTCGATGGCTTCCATGATTATTCTCTTGTGGTGATGTTCCATGTTAAAGAGCAATTTGGAATCTGCAAAATTAATTTCGTGTCCTGTTTCTTTCATGTGTTGGAAAAGAGAGGAAGATTTTTCTTCTTTTTTGACGGCATTCTTGTGTTCTGCGATACGTGCATTTATTCGTCTGTTTGTTTGTCCAATGTACGTGGCTGGGCAGACTTTGCAGGGTATTTCATAGACCCCTTGGTTTTCCAACTGGATTTTATCTTTGGGGTTTCTGAGGATATTGGCTATTTTTTGGTTGGTGCAAAAGGCTGTTTTGATATTGTGTTTATGGAGGATTTTGCTAATTTTATCTGTAGTGCCCTTGATATAAGGAAGGAGGGCCATGCCATTGTTTTCTTCCGTGTCTTGGTTTTTGGGGGGTGTTTCTTTTTGGATTAGCTTCTTAACCCTGTTTTGCTGGTATCCATTGGCGATTAACACATTTGAGAGATTCTGTAACTCAGTTGTCAAGTGGTCTTTGTCAGCCAGGCGTTTGGTTCTGGAGATGAGGGTCTTGGCTACGGAGTTTATTTGTGCAGGGTGGTGGTGTGATTGAGCATGTAAGTAGCGGTTGGTGTGTGTTTTTTTCCGGTAGATAGTGTGTCCTAGGGAGCCATCAGGTTTTTTGTAGATTAGGACGTCAAGGAAGGGAAGCTGGTTGTTGGCTTCTATTTCCATAGTGAATTGTATTTTGGGGTGTAGGCTGTTGAGATGTGTGAGGAAGCTATCTAGTTTTTCTTTCCCGTGTGGCCAAATTTTTTCTTTTTTCTTTTTTTCTTTCCCGTGTGGCCAAATTACAAAGGTGTCGTCAACATATCTGAGCCAAAGTTTGGGTTTGTGTTCTGACTTGTCTAAAGCATTGGTTTCAAAGTGTTCCATGTACAGATTTGCGATGACCGGTGAGAGGGGTGATCCCATAGGTGCTCCTTCTATCTGTTTGTATCTTTGTCCATTGTGGATGAAGTACGTGTTGGTTAGGCAGTGGTTGGTCAGGTCCAGGATGTATTCGGGGGGATTGTATTTGTTTTGAATGGCTGTCAAGGCTTATATATATATATATATATATATATAAGCTTTGCAATATATATATATATATATATATATATATATATATAAGCTTTGCAATATATCTGTGGCAAAGGTAGCTCTCTCAACAATCACACCCATTAATACATCACTGTGCACAGTGGACCATCCGCTACGAGGTGTCGCCACCATCACTCTGCTTCGTCTCGCTGGAATAAGAAAGCATGCTGCAAAAGAGATGTGATGCCCTGGGGGGGGTGTATTTGTAAAAGGTAGGCTGGCAGGTATTGATTTACTCTATGAACCAGAATTATTCCCAGGGTTATGGAGCGTTATAGCCCAGCCAAAGGCTGGTTACTAATTCATGCTCTAACAAATAAGCAGTTAACAGATATAGCTGCTAATTAGTAAGCAGTTATTTCTATTATAAATGGCATTCAGTCGTGGAAAGGAGCAGTTAGCTTGCATCAGCAACGGGCGAGCAAGAGTTGACTGAATAGCTCTCACAAAATGACCAATTTCCATTCAATGGAGGAGGTGGAGCACATAGGACTTGTAGCTGAGACCGCTTTCTTTCTTCAAGCTGACAGAAGGCTTAAATGATTTGCAAAAGCCCACATCTTAAATATTTTAATGCACTACACTTACAGGTACTGCTTGATAAAGGGTGGGGGGGGTTGCACAGGAGGGGGGTGGATTTAAATTCTAATGTACTTCTAAAATCCCTTTTTGCCTTTGCAGTCTGCGATATGCAAACCAACTCCTGTGGTTGTTTCCAAGGTTTGTTGTTGGATTACCAGTCATGACTTCTGTGAAGAAAACAAACCATGAATGCTGGTTCATGCAGCACAGTGAACCAAGGCTTGTGGCTTGTTGCGCCTGGTTCCAGAAAGAAGAGGAACAGAATAGAATAGGAGAAATTTAGTAGTGTGCACTAGTACACAGCTTGTGATACAAGAATGGGTCCATTGTGTTTGCCTAAAACAGCAAAATAATACAGTAGCATGTTTGATAATAGTGATAGGCATTCCACATTGTAACTAGAAGGTTTTGAAAGGACATGCGCAAAAAGGGCAGCCATAATGATCAAGAGGCAACACCCTTACAAGGAAATTTAGTTTAGCAAAAAAGAGAAGGGGAGACACCTGCTGAGAGTCTAAGGGTCCTGCTCCAGCCTTTCTCCACCAGGCCTAGCGGGGAGGACTGCTGCTACCCAGCAGAGAGTACTGTTTACATCAGGCATAGGCAAACTCGGCCCTCCAGATGTTTTGGGACTACAACTCCCAATATCCCTGACCACTGGTCCTGTTAGGGATGATGGGAGTTGTAGTCCCAAAACTTCTGGACTCTGGAGGACCGAGTTTGCCTATGCCTGGTTTACATTCTTTTAAACTGCTTTTTAATTGTGTGGTTTTTTTTTTTTTTAAAAGATAAAATTGTTTTTGATGGTTTTTATGTGTTTGTGTTTTTTTGGGGGGGTGGCATTTGACTTCTTTCTATTTTGATTCCCATATTTACTTGAATCTAATGCTCACCTTTTTGGGCCAAATTACGTTGCAAAAATTAAGGTGCACATTAGATTCGATGGCACATTTACATTTGCCATTATGTTTTTGGTTTCAAGGTTCTGAAAATTGAGGTGCGCATTAGATTTGATGGTGCATCAGACTCAAGCAAATACGGTTTGTATTTTGTGTTTTGTCTTGTGAATACCAGAACACAGACTCATCCCATGAAACTTAAAAGTGGGAGATTCAGGACACAAAACAGAAAGGACTTCTTCATACAGCACATGGTTATAACTATGAAATTCACTTCTGCAATATATGGCAATGGTCACCAGTTTGGATGGTGTGTTTTTTTTATAAAAATTTTTATTGGTTTTACAAAATTTTAATAAACAATACAAACAAATAAAAAAACAAAACAAACATGTATAATTTCATCTCCTTTTTTCATAAACCTCACTTCTCTGACTCCCCCAAACCTCCCCTTTCTACATCCCAATTTCCAAAAAATTTTCAGCAAATCCTAAACTTAATTTTATCAAATTTGTCCCTTAATTGTTCTTTTCTTTTACTTAATCTTTGGTCGCTGTAATCTCCTTTTCTTACTAAAAACCTCAACATTTTAGCATTCATTAATTTTATAATATTTCTTAAGATAAGTTTTAAATTTCTTCCAATCTTCATCCGCCATCTCTTTCCCCTGTTCACGGATTCTGTCGGTCATTTCAGCCAATGCCATATAGTCCATCACCTTCATCTGCCATTCTTCCAGAGTGGGTAGATCTTGAGTCTTCCAATGCTTTGCGATAAGTATTCTTGCTGCTGTAGTAGCGTACATAAAAAAAATCTATCTTTCTTCGACACCAATTGGTTAGCAATGCCCAAGAGGATTGGATGGTTTTTAAAGGGAATTTATTTCCTGCCCTTCACCTTAAAAACAACTTACAATAAAAAAATAAGCTGGTTTTAAAACACATACACCTTGAGTATTTTAAAAGTCAGGGTCAAATGGAGGGTCTTCAGCATTCTCTGGTAGCTGTATAATGAAGGTGCCAGAGGCACAGCCCACAGCTTAGGGCCCTCCACAGATAATGCCCTTTGCCAGGCTGCTGCCCCATAGCCTCGAAGGACAGAAGGATGGATAACAGGATCAGAGGCACTGAATTCCACAGTGGTGGTGGTGGGGAGCTGTTAGCCTCGTGCCCTGCTTGTGAGTTCCCCATGAGTGTCTGGTTGGCCTCAGAGAGAGACAAGATGCTGAATTAGAAAGGCTCTTATGTTTAGAATAGCTATATGCTAAGCAGAAAAGGACAGAAGGAAGGAACGGAAAGTGAAACAACATGTCCACAAAACTTACTGAAGTGGGGAAGTGGCACAAAGCATTGGAATCCCCCTTTCTATCCAAAAACAGGCACTCGGTGTTTGACTGTTTTCTAAGGAGTAGGGTGGCAGGTATTAATTTGCTATATGCAATGTGATAACCAATAACATGGGAATTAATTTTCATGATGCTTGCTGGATAGATTTTGCCATAGAAACTATTGCTTTGGTCTTCAATACTTACCTGTGGATTGGCTGCTAGTAACAAGCTTACTAACCAGGGTGAATAATAGAAAAAGGTGGAGGGGATGCACCAGTATTAACTGAAGTGTTTTAAAAGTAATTTGTTTTGACAGCATTTGTACATAACTTCATGACTATCTACATGTTTTGGTTTCAAGGACAAAAATGACAGCAGAAAAGAAATTTAAAGGCTATACACACTTGCAGCAACCAACCCATTATATTCAATCACATGAATATTTGTGTGAGAAGTATCTGTGTAGTCACCCAGAAAGGAAATGGAAATATCATGTGGACTTACGTTTCTTTATTACTCAACTGTGTCTTGTAAAAAGCAGACTGGGAGTGCACTGTTCATAATCCACCTGTAAGTTTCAACAAAACATTAATGGAATGATAAAACATGTAGAGGGCTCTGGTCTGTTTGCAGATATTCTGGGAGGTGTAAAAATGACTACATTTGCTGGTAAGTTATGAATTATTTGCTCTGGTCTATCACTTTGTAGCACTTGTTAAATATTATCTTTCAGTATTCCAATTGCAAAGTGAGACATTTCTTATAATTTTTCTTACACGTTTATAAAGAAAACCGTTATCATGCCAGTTTCCACATGTTATAAACTAAAAAAAGGAAGGTTGTTGCTTTTTCTGCTGCTAATTTATATACAAAGAACATAGTCAAGCCAACCTCTGGTTGGGAACAAGTGCTTACTTGTGCTTACTTTGGTTTAAACCCAAACCCGTTTCGCAAGTTTAAAGCCACTTCTTTATTTTAAATATTTATAATTACTTTTCAGCACATTTTTGCATGCTGTTGTTACAGCCTCTGGAACAGATGTGGTGTTCAAAGGGGAAATCGTTCATAGATATTTCACAGTGTCACTGTGGGAAAGACGACTGATGAACTGGGAGATGCCAAGGTCCAGTTACTATACTATTAATTTTCTTGTGCTGATGTTTCCAAGCTATAACCAAGGGCACTCCATCACTCTCTTTTCTTTCTCGGTGACAGTTGGATGAAGCTGCTATCTATGTGCCCCAGCCATCTCTTCATCTGACATTTCCATCACCTGCCTCTAGTATATTTCGCTCTCAGCATAATTCCCAAGATTCTATCAAATGGCTCTTAAATCTGATTTCTTTTGCAAGAACCCAAACACAGTTCGAAACAAAATCAGAAGCACTTAACCAAGCATCAGAGGGACATGTATTGAGTCCGCACACTAGGGAGAGGACGGGGAAAGAGTGTCTATATATGTGCTCCTAGAATGCTGCAGCACAGCTCTGAACTAAGGTGCCAGTAATGTGTGAGAATTCTGAAAGGTCACAGAATAGTTGAGGAAAGAGAAAAGCAGAAAGCTCATCCTGAACTAGAGGCACCAAGGAAGCAAAATGCACTGGGAAGATTCACCAACCAAGTCCTTGAAGCGCAGGACTAACCAGGACCATGGTTTGCTTTTTGTCCTTCAGCACTCTGTTCCATATACGTCTTCCAGTGAAAGACTGATAATAATAGGCCGATAATAGTAGTGTACCGTTCTGAAGTGCTGGAATCAGCAACTGTTGTCAAATGAATACATAAATCAAGCTGAATTCCTCCTGTTTCTCCATGAAGTGACATCAGAGTACTGGGATATCTCGCTCTCTGCTGAGCGAGAGCACATTGGGTGTTAGCCCTTTAGCACTCCCCATGTTTTTCCTAGCGAAGGGCAGCAGTGGAATATTAAGACTGAGAGCTAGATTTGTCTCACAGGTTCTCACCTTGCTGTCTTGGGAAAATGCCTTGCATCTGTTTCTGTAACTTTTGCAAATGCATTTTACAGCATCATCTGTGTTTCATCTGTATTTTCTGCCTCTGGTTAATGCTTCTTCAGTACACAGAGTGTTTGCTTTGGAAATAACCTAAGAAGAATGAGCCTGCTTCATCACCCTACCCTACATTGTTCGCTCCTCATATTCTCATTGCTTATTACCTCTCAGTGAGAGGGGGAGCTTTCCAGCTGACCCTCCCCCCAAAGAAAAACCCCTGGATTTTTGTTTTTAGCACTACATACGTGCAAAAACCAGTCCACCATCTATAGTGCCGTATCCCATCTGCATGTCATAAAGTCCTGACCCAGTTAAAGTGAGTTGTGACTAAGTTCGGTTCCACAGAAAGCAGTGGGAGTTAGTCATGACAAACTTGTTCTGACAGTTTGAATGGGTTTTAGTCACAATTAACTAGCGAGATCAGAACCTGAAGTGTGTGGCGCAGGGATGTAGCCATGCTGAAAAGGAGAGAGCCATTTTTGTTTTTCAGTTCTTAGTAACTAGCTTAATGCTGCAGTGCTGTTTACGTTCCATCATGGAAGGCAGGTAGCTCAAAATAAATATTGTTTTTTATTATTTCCAGTTAAAAGCTGTTTAGTTTTTATAGAATACTGTACCAATATTAATATTAATATTGATACTAAAAATGAGTATTCCAAATATGAAGTGTAGAATGTGGTTGAAGAAGCCACTTTTTGCCTTGACTTCTCGCAAGAACGGTGGTTCTGAAATACATAATTACTTTGTAATGCAAACCTGTCCTGCACATAATACTTGGTGACATTCCAAGATGGCTACCATTGTCTGTAAAAGTTCTTCTCTGGATTGGATTGCAATCTAAGCTGTGCTTTCACCTTTGGCACTGTCAGGAACTGGAGTCAGGCCTATGTTAGCAATAAAACAATAAAGTGCTCGATTCTCGTGAAGTTAATTCTTTATTCAAAGAAATAAAACAGCTCAGTTCTGGTGGTCACAGCAACACTTCCCAGTCTTGCTAGAATGAAGCAGTTGTTGAAAGTCCCCACCTTCCCACCACTCTTTAAGGCTCCACCCCTGGTTCCTTCCCCAACAGACTAAGGCTCGGCCATCTTGTCTCTCTTTGCTCTGCCCCCTTCATTTCTCTGCATGTTCAGGGGGAGAGGGGAGCTGGTCAAAGCAGGAGGGAGAGACTCTCTGGATTCTTTAGCAGCCTGTCTCATCTCTGTAACCCCCCCTCCTCACCTTCCCCTGAGTTTGGACTGCTCTCTGCCACATCCTCTTCTTGCTCACTAAACCCTGTTGTGTCTTCAGCTTCCAACACCACCTCCTCCCAGTCTGCCCCCTCTTCTACTCTGACCACTCATCGTCATCCCACCACCAATTCCCTGGCTATGAGCCTTCTTTCCTTGGGGGTTCCCTTGGGGGTTCCCCAGCTGCTCTCTCCCACCTTTCCTGTGCATTCAGCCAGTCTATGACAGGCACCTTGCACACTTCAGGACCCTGAGTAAAGATGTCATGCACCTGGAAACTACATTTCACTGGCCTCTCTTGTACCTTGGATGTTGCTGAGCAGGAATCAAATCGCTAGCATGATTTCCAGTGATCTCATTAGTTTCTGGGATTCTTTGGGGGTAAGGCTTGACAGTTGAACTGCTGCAAAATTAATTGGGATGAAACCAACACTATCCACCCGTCAGCAGACTAGACACTTTGGCTGGATATATTTTCCCTCACCCTTGTATCTCCTTGCTCCTTCACAACTCCAAAATCTGATCCAGTGTAAAGGATAAAAGTAAATGACCCCATGATGGTCAATTCTAGTCAAAGGCGGCTGGGGGGTTGCAGCGCTCATCTCACTTCAGGCCAAGGGAGCCAGCGTTTGTCCACAGACAGCTTTCCGGGTCATGTGGCCAGCATAACTAAATTGCTTCCGGCGCAGCGGAACACTATCACGGAAGCCAGAGCTCACGGAAACCCTGTTTACCTTCCCACCTATTTACTTGCACTGGTATGCTTTCTAACTGCTAGGTTGGCAGGAGCTGGGACAGAGTAATGGGAGCTCACCCCATCACACAGATTTGAACTGCCAACCTTCTGATCAGTAAGCCCAAAAGGCTCAGTTTTTTAGGCCACAGCACCACCCACGTCCCTTTGCAAATGGGGGGGGGGACAGGGATGCAGAGGGAGGAAAGAAAGATACTCCCCAAAAATGTAGAGATAGAATGTGGGGCATGGGGGTGTCTGTCTGGGCCCTTTCAATTATTCCCAACAGCGGCTTTTGCACTCAAAATCAAACCTTATGAATATTTGGCACACCACTAATTCAAATCCCTCCTTCCTCTTTTTGTCTGTTTTAGATGTGTGGCCTACATTGTCTCGAGGACTGAGAGAAGATAATAATAGTAATTTTTCACCAACAGGGATATTTTTGTTGTGACACTGGAAAGTGAGCCTTATAGATTGGTGGTGCTCCTGATCTATACAGACCTTGATTCTTTGCTCCTTTCCCAGCCCTGCAACAGTCAGCAGATGGCACGTCAGTTGCAATGCTGTTCAATGTGTGCTGAATGATCAGAGCCCCCAGCGTGCTGCCTTGTTGGGGAGCACAGAGCAGAGCTGCCTCCTGAAGCAGATGGCTTCAGCCCGAGCTACAAGCTCTGATGCCGGCATCACTGTAAGAAGTCTGCACAGTTTGAGCTGCGTCTGGTAAGGCATCCGGAATCCACCTCACAACAGGAAACAGGTGGCAAAGACTAGTGCAAAGACCACCGGTGGAGAACAGTGCGGTGCCGACTGTTCAAGTCTGGCCCGATAAAGGAGATCCTTGAGACTCACATTATAAAGCCACTTCTAAGTGGGAGGGGGGTGTCCTAATACTATGTGCAGCGAGAATAAGAATCAGTAGGATCAACAGGTGCACAATGGATATTTTCAAGGGAGACTGGTAGTGCCGCCACCCATGCATTCTGAATGTATATTCCTGGGAAGGGAAGGGCATCTTTTGCAGTGAAGGCTGATGCCCACTGGGGCTGGCAGTGCAGAAAACAGAGAGGACAACTGGAAGGGGAGCCAGCTGATTCTAATTTTGACCCTCATCTTCCTTGCTGAGTTCTGCCCTGGCAACATTGAGGCTGGGGAAGAGGAAGCTGTCAGTCAATGCTGGACAGGTTGCGAGTTACAAGGCGGGCTGGCTGAGGGCAAACTGAGCTTGGGTGGGGAAGTGCCTCATTCAGCCTAATGGGTCAGCCTCCACTGATCTTTATTTTATTTTATATTATTTTTGAATCACTTTTAAGGGTACAAACCCTCTCAAGATAACTTACTGAATAAAATAAAGTAGAACCACCCCTACAATTAGTGAAATCCCAATCAAAGAAAACCCCTGGCTCAAAAATGCCAAAATCAAATACATAAATGCAACTAGCAGCTATAAGATAAATGCAACTCGAAGCACTAAGATAAAGCCAAAGAAATCAAATGCCCCCCCCCATGGAGATAGAGGAAAAATCCAATTCTGTACACAGTTAAAGCAGAATCTTATCAAATTGACACATTCAAAAACAAAGTGTAAACTGCAACACCGCTATCCTTCAAAATTCACACTTACCTGAACTGCGCAGTGAAGTTCTCCAACCAACCGATGCTTACAGAAATGCTTGACTAGGGGAAAGTGTGCATTAAAAATGAAGATATTATTGAAAACAATATACAAAAATGCATTAGATTAGGGAAAATTACTTTGCAAAAAATGTGTGCATGAGGCAAACTTGGATACAAAAATTTGTTTATTAAGAGAAATCCGCACTAAAACACTGATGAATTTCCTTGAGGATTTTGCTGCAAAACATTGAGACCTGAATTTAAGATTGGAAAAATGAGAAGTGGAAAGAACTAAGATCGACAGGTCTTTCCACCCCAACCCGCCCTGTCTGCAAGCTTGTAAGCCCAACAGACTCAGGTGGTAATGCATTCCAAAGGCTTGTGGAAGCTGCATGCTAAAGATGGGCAGCCGTGATCAGAGGCCCTGTTGTGCCTTGGGGGGAAAGGCAACTAGAATAAAAGTGCTGGACCAGATAGCTGATTCTCATGTTCTTATAAGAACATAGTCTGATTCTCATGTTCTTATAAGAAGCACTCAGTGCAGCTAGTGCACAGAAGCGCACCTGTGTAACTGGAATACAAATTGGTTGGCTGAGCAGCTATCTTGATGAGAGAAAATAAAGAGCCAAGAAAAAAAAGGTGTTGGGCAGAAGGAAAGAAATGCAGGTCGTGCTGCAGGGTGGGACCGTTGGAGAAGGTTGCTGCCTTGAAGTCCTTTTACATATCTGCTTTATGTGGGCGCTCCCAGGGTTAATTTCTTAAGTGCAAAATTAGTAGCATGGTAATGATTAGCGGGTTAGCAGCTAAAGTGTATATTTGTCTGCTATGCAAGCAGAGACATCTAGTTGTCTACCACCCAAGTCTCATCCTGACTCCTGAGATCTTCTTGATTTCATGCAAGAACTTGCAGGAGAAGCTCCTCCACAGACCCCAGTGGCCTCCTGGGCATGTAAGCAGTAAGGCAGTTTCTCAAGTCCCCTTGTCCTGAGATGCATAGGGCCATATATTTTAGCCCCAACACCTTGAACTTGACCTGGTAGCAGATTGGCAGCCAATGCACATTCTGCAAGCAAGGTGTTATCTGCTCTTGGTAGTTTGCTCCCACAAGCAACTTAGCCACCACATTCTGCACCAGTTGTAGTCTCTAGGCCAACCACAAGGGTGTCCCCATGTACAACACACTGCAGTAGTCCAGCCTTGAGGTCATTAATGCATGGACAATGATGACCAAGTTTTCCTGATCTGGGAATAGGCATAGTATTAGTATTAGTATTAGTATTAGTATTAGTATTAGTATTAGTAAGAGCCAGTGTGGTGTAGTGGTTAAGAGTGGTAGTCACGTAATCTGGGTAACCAGGTTCGCGTCTCCGCTCCTCCACATGCAGCTGCTGGGTGACCTTGGGCCAGTCACACTTCTTTGAAGTCTCTCAGCCCCACTCACCTCACAGAGTGTTTGTTGTGGGGGAGGAAGGGAAAGGAGAATGTTAGCCACTTTGAGACTCCTGAAGGGGAGTGAAAGGCGGGATATCAAATCCAAACTCCTCCTCCTCCTCTTCTTCTTCTTCTTCTTCTTCTTCTTCTTCTTCTAGTATTAGTATTATTAGTATTATTATTAGTATTATACTGTCCTTCATCCACGGATCTCAGAGCGGTTCACAACATAAACTTACAATATAAAAACCACAAAATGCATAGCAAAAATAAGAACAACTAACCAACGAGGCCTCCTCCCACAACATATTTAAAAGGGCATTGGATGTTAATCAGCCTGGTTGAAGAGGAATGTTTTGCCTGGCGCCTAAAGATATATAATGAAAGGGGCAGCCAAAGCTCTCTGGGGAGAGCATCTCACAAATAGGGAGCCACCTCAGAAAAGGCCCATTCTCGTGTTGCCACCCTCCGGACCACTCATGAAGGAGGCACACAAAGAAGGGCCTCAGATGATAGCTGCATGTTCTGGGGCGGTTCATATGGAGAGAGGTGGTTCTTGAGGCATTGCGGTCCTGAGCTGTAACCAACCAAATTTGGTAAAAGGTAGTCTTAGCCGCTAAGGACACTTGCACCTCCCATAACAGTGCTGGATCCAAGGGTACAAAACTTTGCAACTGCCCCATGTGTGGGGTGTGACCTTATCCACAGCGAGGACCTGCTTTTAATTCCTTGTAGTTGTAGCATCAGTGGCTCCCCTCCCCTCAAGAATGTGCATTTTCTCCTCTGTTCCAGTTGTTCTTGACATCCTATTGTTCACATAGCAGAGGCTTGTTTTCCTTGGTAGGCAATTACTTTCCGTCTATACACAATGGAGCTGTCTCCTTGGGTGGTAGTCCTGTGAGACACGGTTACAAGCTATTTAACAATATTTATAATGCACTCATAATAGTGGTGTAGATTGTTTCAGAACACAGTCTCCCAGTGGGAGCAATGAGGGTATCCCACATAGTTTTCCATGTGGGAGATCACATTGCTCCAGCCCTACAAGTCTGTAGTGGCTAAGGTCTCTTTTAATGCACATACGATCCCACATTAAATCACTAAGCTTTATTCCTGCACATTTTTATGCTATTGCCCTATTATGCCCTAAGGGGAACCAAAACCTTTGAAGACGGATACAGTTCTTATTACAATACGCTAAGAGAGAGAGAGAAAGAGAGAGAGAGAGAGAGAAGGAAAATCCCACCTCCACCATGCATTCATTTTCAAAATGATTTCCAATTTCTGATTGACAACGAACATTAGTAATCTGTCAGACCACACATAAAATTCAAGTTCTATAATGCACAGATATTAATAGTCAAGGATGTGACGGATTTCACACTCCCTACATACCATCCCAATTATCCCCAGCAAGTTTAATAAAGTAATGCATATTTCATCACAACAACTCACCGTCCTCCACTCTATAAGAATGTTATTCATTTTTGGGGGGTGGGGTGGGGGGAGGTAATGGTTTAGATGGTTATGCTGTGGTTAAATATACAAGGAAGTATAATGAAGATGTGCACTTTTAGCCAGGCCTTGTGCAAGGACACCAGCTGTCACAGCAACTGGGGCCGGCCCTACCATTAAGTGGAGGGAGCCTGCTGCCTCAGGAGGAAGATGCTGAGGGCAGGGAGAGGAGCAGGCAGAGCTATCTATGCCAAGCATCCCACTCTAGGTTACATCCACAGTATAATTTAAAACACTCTCATACCACTTTAACAGGCATGGCTTCCCCCAAGGAAGCCTGAAGTGGAATTCAGCTAAATTTTACTCAGAAATTAATGGGCCTTAATTTCAGTGGGTCAACTCTGAGTAAATCTTACTTGAATACAAGCCCAGGAACTGTAGTTTGTTGAAGGTGCTGGGAATTGTAGTTCTATATGGGGGTGTCCTCAGCATACTTTTTTTTTAAAAAAAATTAGATTTTCAGATTTACAAACAAATAAAGCAATTTCTATAAATTCCTTTGGACTTCCCTCCTCCCCTTTTGTGGGTCCTTATGTTAACTTTTTCTCCTGCATCTTCTCTGTTAATCCAATTCTATTAAATCTCCAATAAAACCATAGATCAACTTTTAACTAACTACAGGCGTCATTCCAATCCTACTAATAATTTTAATTATTTACGATGATTTTTTAAAATAAATTATATATTTCCCCCATTCCTTATTGAAATTTTGGTCTTCCTGATTCCTAATTCTTCCTGTGAGTTTTGCCATTTCTGCATAGTTCATCAGTTTAATCTGCCATTCTTCTCTGGTAGGGGTTGTGCCTTCTCCTCCTCAGCATCCTGAACTAACTACAGTTCCAAGGATTTTTGGGGGGGAAGTCATGGTTGTTAACAGTGACATAAAAGTGCTTTAAATGTATATGAATTTCCCATTTTTGAACAATGGGAAGAAATCCCTACATAACCTTGAAATGCAAAAGAGCACTCTGTTAATGCTTCAAGACAAACTATTTCACAGCCATTCTCATAGGTATCTGATGGAGTGAACTTGGGTGGATAAAAGTTTGTGCCACAGTTAAGTCTTCACAATGCCACAAGCCTGTTCATTGCTGCAGTGTACTAACACAACCACTCCTCTTCTGGATGGGAAAACAGCTAGGGGACTGGAAAGCAGGCCAAGAGGAAAAGGAGTATTCAACCCTTCCCCTACTCTTCCTTTGCTCTGAAAGCCGCTTATTGGTTTAAAAAGATGTTTAGGAAAAGATGCACATGATATGTCTTTGGACCAGTGAAAGTGGCCCATTAGTTCATCAGTATTGTCCCACTGGCCACTGCTTTTAAGCCAGGATTTCAATCTGTTCCAGGCAGTCCTAGTGGAGATGCGAGGGTTGGAATCTGGGACCTTCTACATGCAGAGCAAATTCTCTATGACTGAGCCACTGAGCCAGGAGAGTAGCTGGATAAGGTGAAACAACCTGTATGGTGTTCCTTTGGCCTCGGTGGGACCCTGATGCAGAAATAGAAGCTGTGCTGTTAGCCTTAGAAATCAGCTCCCATAGTGATCTGTCTTTATGGTGCCTGACAAGCTGATATTACAAAGCCACTATACAAAGTATTGGACACGGGTGGCGCTGTGGTCTAAACCACAGAGCCTAGGGCTTGCCGATCAGAAGGTTGGTGGTTCAAATCTCCACGATGGGGTGAGCTCCCGTTGCTCGGTCCCTGCTCCTGTCAACCTAGCAGTTCGAAAGCACATCAAAGTGCAAGTAGATAAATAGGTACCACTCCGGCAGGAAGGTAAACAGTGTTTCCGTGCACTGCTCTGGTTCTCCAGAAGTCACTTAGTCATGCTGGCTACATGACCTGGAAGCTGTACGCCGGCTCCCTTGGCCAATAAAGCGAGATGAGCACCGCAACCCCAGAGTTGTTCACGACTGGACCTAACAGTCAGGGGTCCCTTTACCTTTATACAAAGTATGCAGGGTTCGCTTTCATCAAAAGCAAACTAACTTTTGTAGCAGTTCCCTGGAACTTGCTGCTCAAGGAAGCGGGGAGCACATTTCTAGGCAGGTGCCATGGAAACTTCCACCTCCCCAATTTAGGGACTGGTAAGTGCAATACCCCCCTTCCTGTGCTTTCAACTCTTCCCTGTTCCCAGCATCTGCTACTCTGAGGTACGCTGTTCTTAACATGGAGGCTCTGCTTAGCTATCAGCCTAGTGAAAGAACAGTTCTCTTGGAGCTTAAGACAAATTAACCTAAGGAAGTTCAGGCAAGAAAACGTTCTTATTTCCTCCTTTCCTCTGCAACCATTGTGCCCTATAAAAAGCCTCTCTGGCTAGTAAGGGGTCCCTCCTGGACAATGTCAGATGGGGCACAACAAGGAGACTGGTGGAGGAAAACCTAAGAAAGTTCACAGAAGGAAAGTTTCGCTTCCTCCCCACTGCAGCCCCACGGCACAAGATTCAGAAGGGAACCCCTGAGCCACCAACAGGATTTTTAGGATCCAAGTCTGTGAATTACATGAATTCACCTAACTCATAGATCTGGTTACTGCATTCGCTTGGGTGACTTGAAAAGGGATGAGATGCTCTTTAAAAGTCATCCAAGCTAATGCTGTAAACAGAACGCATGGCAATGAAGTATCGAAGTTGATTACGGTCCTGTGAAAAAAGGAGTACCATTTGTTCCTGCTGTTCAGAACCCAGTTTTATTGGATGACCTTGAAATCTATTGTTTTAGAGAGAGAGTTCCATTCTCTCTTCTCTCTTTTTCTTTCCACACTACGCATAATTTTATAAACCTCTGTCATGTTCCCACTCAGATGTTCTTCTCAAAGTGAAAATTCTCCAGCCCCTTCAACCTTTCTTTATCTGGTGTTCCAAACCCTTTGTTCATTTTAGCTGCCCCTTTTTATACATATATATCTTTTCCAACTCCACAGTATCCTTTTAAAGAGGGAATAAACAGAAACGAGCACAATATTGTAAATGCAGACGCATGATAGATTTATAGAACGGCATTACAATGTTCCCCATTTCATTTCCAGTTCTCTTCCTAGTAATTCCTAACACTGAATGTGCCTTTCCCCCCTTTCCGCTTCACCGCATCGAACTGACATTTCAAATGAGTTTTCTATTATGATCCCCATATCTCCTTCTTGAGTAATTACTTCTAATTTAAACCCTGTTGGGACAAGTATATAAAGTCAGACGTAGGTATCTTTTGTCCCAATGCGCATCACTTAACTGTGAATTTCATCTGCTGTTCTGTTACCTAGTCGCTCAGTTTGAAGGTATTTATTTGCGGCTTTCCATAGGATTAGCATTTTATCAGTCCAAATAATGAGATGTCCTCGCCACTTGACTACCTCACTGTTAATACTGACTGCAAATCACTCATGGCGGAATTTAACAACTACTGGTCTCAGTACAGCCCTTTTCAGCAGACTCCACTGTATACTTTTTACCACTGTGGAAACGGTAAATAAACTTCCTTTGTTCAGACATCAGCTTTAACTCAGTTCCAAAGACCCTGCATGCCAATGAAATGTGTAGTTGTTACAAGTCCAGCAAAACAGTATATTTGACCATACTGGGTTGGTCTAATTTCAACAGTGATCTGGTCCGATAACTGGCATGATAACACTGGTCAACAACAAATTTGTTGTCTGTGTTTTTTCAGTTGATTTAGGACGAATCTGATGCGCTGAATCAAAAAATCACATTGGTTTTGCTCAATCAGGTCAAGTTTTTGAGCTATGGCCACATATCTTTTTTTACGTTTTTGTTCACACGTACGCTTGTGTGGAGCATTTTACAAGAAGTTGGTGGGGGTAAAATGCCATGTCGAATAATTGTTTTGATTGGAAATGATTATTTTAATGACAAGAAGTATTCAGGTCCGATAGTTCTGGGTGATTATGTTGAAAAGGGATCAGTTTGAAGCCATAAAACCTCAAAATCTTCCATAAATTGGTGCAGCAAAGCATAAAGTTGCTTACCATGCTTATTTTGGTATTAAACTTGGTGACCAGGATAAAGCTTGGGCGCCACACATGGTGTGCAAGGCATGCACCGAGACTCTACGTGGGTGGACCAATGGCAAGAGGAGTCTGAACTTTGGAATTCCCATGGTTTGCAGGGAGCCGACAAACCATGTCACTGACTGCTACTTCTGCGCTCTTGATGTGACTGGGATCAACAGAAACAACCGGAGCAGCCTCAAGTATCCTGATCTTCAATCAGCACGTCGTCCTGTAGCTCATTGTGATGAAATTCCAGTGCCTCTCTTTGGAGAACTTCCTGACATTAGTGACAAAGATGCCTCCAGTGTTGAAGGACATGAAGAAAAAGAAGTGGTTCTTGAAGATGATGCTCTACATCCATTTTCCCAAAAGGAGTTGAATGATCTAGTTCGCGACCTCAGCTTGTCAAAGGACTCTGCCGAACTGTTGGCATCCAGATTGAAGGGGGAAAAAACCTCCTCTCTGACAGTGCTTGCATCAGCTTCTTCTGCAACAGACATCAAGAGTACCTCCGTTTTTTCTCAGAAGAGAAGGACTTGGTGTACTGTGCAGATATTGCGCAGCTTCTGCTCAAGCTTGGAGTGCCACAGTACGAACCCAAAGATTGGAGACTGTTCATTGACAGCAGCAAGCGATCACTGAAATGTGTTCTGCTACACAACGGCAACCAGTTTGCCTCTATACCCCTGGCTCACTCGACTACACTGAAGGAGAACTATGAAGTGGTGAAGTATGTGCTGGAGAAAATTGGTTATGATCAGCATAAGTGGTTTATTTGTGTTGACCTGAAGATGGTGAACTTTTTGTTGGGACAACAGTCTGGCTTCACCAAGTACCCATGTTTTCTGTGCATGTGGGATAGTAGGGACCGTGCTCAGCATTACATGAAGAAGGACTGGCCTGTGCGGGAGGAATTGGTGCCTTGCAAAGAAAGGAACGTCATCAACGACCCTCTGGTGGACAGAGACAGAATACTCTTCCCACCACTGCACATCAAGCTCGGCTTAATCAAGCAGTTCACCAAGGCTCTGGACAAGGATGGTGACTGCTTCACTTACTTGTGCCAGGCTTTTTCAGGATTGACCATGGAGAAGTTGAAAGCTGGCATCTTTGACGGTCCTCAGATCTGTCAGCTCATCAGAGATCCAGAGTTCGGAAACTCAATGAACGAAGTGGAACTGGAAGCATGGAAAGCATTTGTTCTGGTAGTGAAGAACTTTCTTGGCAACAATAAGGCCAGAAACTACGCAGAACTTGTCAACAACATGCTGACTGCTTTCAGAAACATGGGCTGCAACATGAGCGTCAAGATGCACTACCTATTTTCACATATGGACCAGTTTCCTGAGAACCTGGGTTCAATGAGTGACGAGCAGGGGGAGAGATTCCATCAGGACATGAAAGAGATGGAGACCAGGTATCAGGGTCGCTGGGACGCAGTCATGATGTCTGACTACTGTTGGAGTCTGAAGAGAGACCTCCCTGCCGCTGAGCATTCCAGGAGTTTCAAGAAACGGAAGTTCAAGCCCTGAAGTTTGAAAAATGCTGAAGCAACATGCAATTTACGTGTACTTACCTTTATCAATGCCCACCATTCAGTTTACAGAAATTGATGTTTCTATCAGGTAATCAATATATGTTGTTGGAAAAACATTTTTTTCTCTTAAAAACATATTTAGGATGATATGTGTTGACAAAAATCAGCTGATAATGCCACAAAAATGTAATTGATTTTGTCACAAGATCTGATTTTTTTCAAATCAACATAGCACAAAAACCTGACCTGATGGAGAGAAACGGATGCCATTTCCTGATTCAGCAGTGCAAAAATACCCTAAATCAGTTGTAGAAATCTAGACAACATTCAAAAAGTAAAAAATTGTTGCCCAGTGTAATCTGACAGCAGTCTACTAGGCAGGGGCAAAGGATAGAGATGAAGAGAGGTGGGGAGGCAGGGATGGCCATGCCCACTGTTAACTCTGGCTCCACCCACTATTGGCATTGACCACGCCCCCTACCAGCATGATCCCTCCCCCATGGATTACCCTTTCTACAGAAAAAAAGGTTGCTGATCTTACCCTGCTCCCTGCCTATACAGTGGTACCTTGGGTTACAGACGCTTCAGGTTACAGACGCTTCAGGTTACAGACTCCGCTAACCCAGAAATAGTACCTCAGGTTAAGAACTTTGCTTCAGGATGAAAACAGAAATCATGTGGCGGTGGCACGGCAGCGGCAGGAGGCCCCATTAGCTAAAGTGGTATCTCAGGTTAAGAACAGTTTCAGGTTAAGAATGGACCTCCAGAACGAATAAGTTCTTAACCCGAGGTACCACTGTAATAAATGATGTGATGTCTTGTGCACAAATTTTTGGGTCACATAGCAAATAGCATAAATGTCTTCAGAGTCTTCTTGTTTACTCCTATTTTTATGCCTTAAATAGTAATAAATAAATAAATAAATGCCCACAAACTAAACGGATTGTATTTATTTTCATTGAACAGGCAGGAAGACACAAAAGAAACACTAGACACTTTGCCAACATTTTGAAAAGGAGACCATTAAAATTATTTTAATTTCAAAACATGCCTACGCAATTTATTCAGAAGTGTCAGGAAATGTTCTGTTGTCAATGAGATGCAACTAGCAAGATGTTTACATGCTGGATAGGTTTGAAGAAATGTGAGGCAGAATTCTAAGCAGCAGGAGTTGTTTTGGTTGGTCTGCGTGTTTTTTTTACACGGAGCTGTAACAGAAAAACAATGTTTAAAGCTTCTCCATAAACTTTGTATGGGGTGTGTGGGGTGTTAGGGCAGGGGTAGTACTTCTGGTGGTGGACACAGTGTGCTCCTTCTGGGGTTGTCTGTCCACCCCTGGTCCCCACCCTGCACTCAGCTCTCACCTGTGGCTCCTAGAAGCTGTCAGCATAAGACTGTGGCATGTGCTATAGAGGGACGTGAGGGACAGACAGGGCTCGTCAACCTGGGAAGGTAGCCCATCCAGGTGAAGGAAAACTCTGATCCTAAACCTCTGCTGCCTTTTGGCTATACTCATTTATGAGAAAGTCTTCAGGAGTAAACCCCAACGAACAATCCATACCCACTACCTTGCGGGACAGTTTCGGGAGAAGAAAGGGCTAAGGCGTAACCCCTATATTGTGGCTAGCAGCTTTGTCCTTCATGAGTTTGTCTAATATTTTAAAGCCATCACTGTGAGAATAAGTTCCATAGTAACTATGATCTTCATGGGAAAGCACTTTCATCTGTCTTGAATCTTCCAGCTTTCAGCTTCACTGAATGTAGAGAGAAAAACGTTTCTCTATCCACTTTGCAGAACAGATCAACCTGGCACATTTGTTAGGTAGGCTAGACTTGAGAGCAGGAGCAGACAGCCCAGAAGGGCACTGATGTGGACCTGGCCTCCATTAGCAGCATTACTGCTCTGTGCCTAGATGGAGCTTGGGTAGAGTGGGGCAGGAGAGCTGCAAGGCTGGGGTAGTACAGGTGCTCCAATGGAGCTACCTCAAGCAGGTCACGTCTTCCTGCCCTGCTTACTACAGCAGGCCCTAATTTCAGATTATGTGGTCCTCAAATGCCCTGACACCTGCCATCTATGCATCTACCGCCATTGCATATTCATGTATTTAATCTGAGGGAAAGGAAGAGATAAATCATTCAGATCAGCAGGTGCCAAGTAAATCATAGTGATGTACAGAAAGATCCACCTAGGCTATGTGAAAATAAATTTGGGTAGTCCTGGTTTAAACTGTATAGGCACCAGGTTACAGACATTGGATTTTACAAGGGAAACAAACAAGGCAAGTTCCCTAGAGAGCAGGATCTTTGTATTTAGTCTATCCTAAGGTTCCTTATAGCACCAAGAATATCTTCCACGATATGTAATAAATACACATGAATATATGCACTATATTTAACTGCATATTTCGTTCTGCTTGGCTGACGGAAAATACTGTAAGGAGATTTGTTGTATGAAAGTAAAATAGAAAGGGGGTTGCCATGCCCCGGGCAGGTTTTTGCCAAATGTAATCACTGCTGATCTGAAAAATAATGAAAGGGGTCAGGAGGCATCACTGTGGATTGTATTTATCCCATAATATGTAATAATATAAACCTATATGAGAAACCACATCATAAAGTGTGCTGACAAGGAGCCTGCTTTGGCCTGCTTTTATGTTACAAGCAAGCACATTACTTTGTAAGGATAGGAACCTTGCAATTCTTCCTCTACTCTTTCCAAAAATCTTTTGAGACCATCAACCACTGGCCAAAGGGAAATGCTGTGCTAAAGTTCTATGACCCTCTTCCTCCAGAAACTACAGTGTTCCTTTGCTGTGTACATTAATGTCTTCTGGACAACAGTAATACCCCCTGTGGACCAGGTCTCTCTCTCATGTGGCTTCCACAAGGTCACATGAATGAATCACTTTTCATGGAACAAAGTGGATGGGAAGGGAGGGGAGAGAAAGGGAGTCAAGTCTTTGTAGACCACAGTTGTATTTGAGTCAGATCTGTTAGAAATACAGTGGTACCTCAGGTTAAGAACTTAATTCGTTCTGGAGGTCCCTACTTAACCTGAAACTGATCTTAACCTGAGGTACCACTTTAGCTAATGGGGCCTCCCGTGGCTGCCGCGCAGCCACTGGGTGATTTCTCTCATCCTGAAGCGAAGTTCTTAACCCGAGGTACTATTTCTGGGTTAGCGGAGTCTGTAACCTGAAGCGTCTGCAACCCGAGGTACCACTGTAAAGCAGCACTCAGAGAATAAAACCAGGGCATTTTTATTTTTTATTTATTGGCCAGGGGAAATAACAAGCTGTGGACCATGATTAGAGAGAACCAGATGGTAGTGTGTAAAGAGGACACAGGCTGCTTCTCTGCTGCCGCCATTCTGTCCTCTGCTGCCATAACCGCTGTAACTCTGCTCCCTCTGCATCTGACAGCAGCAGGGTCTCCGTCTGTGCCAGGAGAGATGAGTCAGTTTCACATGCATTGCTTCCATGCCTAGGGAGAAGCCCAGTTGCTTCTTTTACTTACTTCATGCCAGGTTCAAAGTGAGCAGATTTCCACCTTTGATTCAAGCATTCCTTTGCTCTTTCCATACCCTTTAAAGAACTCGAGTTGCAGACAGAAATAAGTGTTATCATGTTGTTTGGGAATGTGTTATGGCAATGCTGACCCAACAAGGTGAACTACACATTTGGAACATGCCAACAGTAATATATGCTTGCACGGCGACATCACAGTGTAGTGCGAACCTGAGATCTGATAGGCAGAAGTGTGATGTGTTAGGGACAAGACTGGCATGAGTGGTGAAGCCATACTGTGCCACTTCTCAGTGCCTTGGGAGGGGGCACGGTTGAACCGGTTGCCCTCCAGATATTACTGGACTACAACATCCATCATGCCTGGTCATTGGCTATGCTGGCTAGGGCTGATGGAAGCTGGAGTCCAACAACAAATACTCAAACAGCATAATTCTCTGAGAAGTAAGTAACTGATCCTGCAAAAATGTGCCCTTAATGTCTTAGTTTTGGGGGGAGTGTGAGTGTGAATATGACAATGACTGGCTGGATGCAGAAGAGTGGTGGGAAGCACCAGCTGGGGAACGCTCAAGGGAAGAAGGCTCAGAGCCAGGGAATTGGTGGTGGGATGACAATAAGCGGTCAGAGGGAGAAGGGGGGCAGACTGGGAGGAGTAGGTGTTGGCAGCTGAAGAGGCAACAGGGTTTAATGAGCAGGAAGAGCCTGTGACAGAGAGCAGTCCAGGCTCAGAAGTAGAAGAGGAGGCTGGAGAGGAGAGGGCCCAAGAGGTAGAGATGAGGCAGGCTGCTGAAGAATCTAGGGAGTCTCCCCCTCCTGCTGTGACCAGCTCCCCTCCATGCTGGTCTCCCAGAACACATAGAGGTATGAAGAGAGTAGAGCAATGAGATACAAGGTGACAGAGCTTAGGCTGCTAGGGGAGGAACTGGGAAACGAGCCTTAGAGAGCGGTGAGAAGGCAGGGACCTTTAGTCCTCACAACTGCCTTATTGGGGCAAGACCTACCGGGAAGAGTTGCTGTGATCACTAGGCCTGTGCTGTTTTGGTTTCTTTGAATAAAGAGTTAACTTCACAGACAAAGGTGTTTTTTTATTGCTGACCTACTCCTGACAATTCATGGCTCAGAGAGTTGCTGGCAAATGACTACAGGCTCAAAGCAGCTCAACCGACAAAGGAGCAAACTATGAAGGCACTGGATTGCACCATCTTCTATCTTGAACCAAGAGTAGATAGGTAGCCGTGTTGGTCTGCCATAGTCAAAATAAAAAAATTCCTTCCAGTAGCACCTTAAAGACCAACTAAGTTAGTTCTTGGTATGAGCTTTCGTGTGCATGCACACTTCTTCAGATACCAGTATCTGAAGAAGTGTGCATGCACACGAAAGCTCATACCAAGAACTAACTTAGTTGGTCTTTAAGGTGCTACTGGAAGGAATTTTTTTATCTTGAACCAAGAGACACTGTGTTGTATAAGGAGATTTGTTTTACGTAGGAAGCTGCTGTTTTACTGAGTCAGACGGTTGGTCCATCGAGCTCAGTGCTGTCTATACTGGCAGGGGCTCTCTGGGGTTCCAGACAGGAAGTCTCCCCCAGCCCAACCTGAAGATACCATGGGATCTTCTGCATGCAAAGGCTCCACCCCTCAGCCATGGCCCTTCCCCTCGTGTGGTACAGTCTCAGTGAGGTGCAATTCTACATTGAAAATTATTGTTGGTACAGCAGCTGCAGTCTGAGAGAGTATTGGGGGAAAGCCAGGAGAAACTGTGGCCTGATTTTCCTTAAGGCATGGTGCCAAATTAGGTGTGATGTTAATCATGTGGCTGGTCTTTGCCTGTTTGCTTTCTGCTCACTAAATAGCAGCTGCACACCATCCACCCCTGAATTCATGATTGTGATGCAGGGGAAAAAATACTTTTTCCTTTTACCTTATGAGGCAGGGAAAAACAATATCCATTCCAACCTAAGTGATTCTGTGTCTCATACCTCCTCCTCCTCATTTGCCAGAAATAAAAACTTTTCAACCAGTGGAGAGAGGAGGAAGAGAGGGGCATGTGAGAGGCAAGAGAGAGAGAGAGCCAGGAATGATGGGGAAGGCCTCCTCATAGGCTTGGTTTGTGGCCCCCAGATTCTCTTGCTTTCTTTGTCTTGCTTGAAAGGCAGAAACAGAGCAGCAGGTCGCGAGGCATGCCCAAACAACTATCTCTTAATTTAGGGGGGCACTGAGTGTTCATTGAAAGAAAAATGCTTCTAAACAGGTAGGCACAGTGGAATTAATTGCCGATGACCACTCACTAGAGAACTTTGGGCAGGCTCTGAGGTGGAGCTAAACACTGTCAAAGGAAACCTTTCACAACTCACGAAACTGGCCCTGGAAGTCCGGGTCCTGGGTCAATCCAGAGCTGAATTTATGATTTGTAAAAATGTCAAAACCCAAGCCTATACTAAGAAAACAGCATGCACTTTTCACCTTACAGGATGACTTTTTATTATTGTTATTTGCCACAGGGTGGAGAGGGAAAAGTGCAATCTTTATTTGTTTTTCTTTTTATCATACAGAAGTCCCCATCTCAGAATACACACACACACACACACACACACACACACACACACACACACACACACACATTGCTTGTTCTCCTATATTATGTCATTTCTCTTCCTTCTTGGCCGTGCCATTTCTGGGTTGACAAGGCAACAGTGTGCATTGTGTAAATAAAGTTTGTTCTTCTTTTGAAGTATTTGGGAAGGCTTTGAAAATCTGGCTGCAGCTGTTCCCAATAATCTCAACTTTCTGCTCTATTTCTCTGGTTAACCTTGCTGACTCAAAACAACAATAACAAAAAACAAAAAATGTAGCCTGAAGGAAACAGTGCTAGCTGCTTTCTTCACTTTCCTGTGGCATATTTACTGGAGATTTTCTGTACAGATCTTTGATGTCCGTTGCTCTTTCTCTGCAAGGATTCCCATAGAGACAGGGAAGAGCTCACACAAGTGAGTTTCCACAGACAGAAAGGTGGGAAGCCTGACGGCCTCCTCCACATTCAAACCATCAGAGAAGCAGTGGCAAGCGGCTAATAATATGCCAAAAGATATTCCTCCTCCCCCCCCCCTCTCTCTCTCTCTGTGTGTGTATTTATGAAGATCTGGCTACATTTCTTCTATGAACGAAAGCAGCATCAATACAGTGTTACTTCTGCATTCAATCTAAAATGTTATGGCTGCAATCTAACCTGGGAGAAACTCATTGAACTGAATAGGTATTAGTATGTCTGAGTGGTCATGCATGGGATTGTACTGTAGATCCCATTTAGGATCATCATTAGTTTGACCTTAAATTCAATAAATTCAGGTCAAATCTAGGTTTGTAAATGGCAAAAAATAGCCTCCAATTTTCTTCACTGCTGCAAGTCTGAGATCAGCGTTGGTGGTGGTGACTGGAAATGCTCTTTACTCTTAGTTGGTTTCATCATTTGCTTTTGGAAAGTATTGCTTGAGAATTTGAAGAAACCAAAACAATCAGTGCAGTTCTGAGATCATCAGATAAAAACAGTGCAGCTTAGAAAGTCCACTATCATGATTCAAAGTGGCATCCAATTGTACCCAGATGTAGACAAAAACCTGCCCATTGATCTCAAAAACCACCATGCAAAATTTGGTTACAACATCTTAAGTGTTGTCGAAGTGCATAGAGAACAGATAAACAACTTTCCAAAATATAAAGTAGATTTTAAAGTTGATTTGCAGTCAAGTTACATAGGCCACAGGGACGCGGGTGGCACTGTGGGTTAAACCACAAAGCCTAGGACTTGCCGATCAGAAGGTCAGTGGTTTGAATCCCGCGACGGGGTGAGATCCTGTTGCTCGGTCCCTGCTTCTGCCAACCTAGCAGTTCGAAAGCACGTCAAAGTGCAAGTAGATAAATAGGTACCGCTCTGGCGGGAAGGTAAATGGCATTTCCGTGCGCTGCTCTGGTTCACCAGAAGCAGCTTAGTCATGCTGGCCACATGACCTGGAAGCTGTACGCCGGCTCCCTCAGCCAATAAAGCGAGATGAGCACCGCAACCCCAGAGTCGGCCACGACTGGACCTAATGGTCAGGGGTCCCTTTACCTTTACATAGGCCACATAGGAAATAAAGAAGCCACCTTCTACTGAGTCCATCTGGCTCAGTAATGTCTACACTGACTGGCAGCGGCTCTCCAAGATTTTAGACAGGGAATATTTCCCAGCCCTACCTAGAGAAACCAGGGATTGAACATGATGTGTTTTGCACACAAAGCAGATGCTTCATGTGTCCATTCCAAGAGAAATGCTGGGGGTTGCTCTGTAGGGCAGGATAGTCCCAGCAGCAGCAGCAGCAGCACCCTGTTGACTTTTAAGTGGCTGGCTAAGGCAGGGTTTCTCTGTCATATCTGTAGATTTGTATAGTGCTCTAGTTAGAGTCATATCCATTGCTGATGGAAGTTTCTTTTTTTGTTTCATGCATTTCTTCTGGTTTCTACTTTGCCATTTGAATATGCAGGTTTAATTTTTTCACTTGCATGTTAATGATTGCTAGCTGTGTGCAATATATAGATACTAATATAATGAAGACGTGAGTTCTGACTGTTTAAAAAAACATCAAGGCCAGCAAAACTCTATGGACTCCTGAATATGCTATTGAAAACCAACCAGCCAAATGAATCTCTCTCTCTCTCCTTCATAGAAAGACTACTGCCACCCAATTTAGCATAAATTGTAGCTTGTTTGGAGAAGGGCAAAATATCTTCTTGAGAATCATATCTGGGCATAGATTTATCCCACCTTATTGGTACATTAAACTTAGTATGCTCACTGTGAAACAAAGAAAGAACATTTCCCACTGTGTAAAATAACATTAATGCTGTGACAAGGAGGACAGGTTTTGGGAATGAAAATGTTCCCAGAATTAATGTCCTGGCTTCCATGCAATTACCAGTATCCCACAAAGCATTCAAACCGAAACCTGCATTATAGCAGGAAACAGTTATACTGAGGTTCAAGCTTATCTAGAAATGCCCCCCCTCCTCCTTCTGATCTGGAAACTTTCCCCCTTACTCCACACTGCCTCACAGTCACTTTTCCAGCTCCATGACAACACTAACCTAGGGAAATGGCCTCTTGAACTTAGGGGGACTTCCATAGCACTGGGCTCCGAAACATGTTTTTTCTTGGTGGGGGGGATTGCAACCGTCATCTGTGGCCTTCTCTGTGTACGCTTTCCATGAGAGGTCCTGGCAACACAAGAATGAGCCTTTTCAGTGGTGGCTCCCCACTCGAGGAATGCTCTCCTCAGGGAAGCTCCTCTAGCACCATCATTGCTTGTCTTTAGACACCAGGCAAAAACATTTATTTTCCACCAGGCCCTTTGGCTTTTAAATACCTGTGGCATCTTTCTGTAGGTGGGATGTTTCAGTCCTGTCTTTTAAAAATATGAAAGCGTTTTAGATCCCTTCCCCACAGTTCTGTTTTTTATGCTGGTTTTAATGTGTGTGTTGTTTATTTATGTTTGTAAATCACTTTTGTAAAAAAAAAAGACTAATCAATACTGTAATTTAAATACTAAATAGTTGAAGATAAAGAATTGTACCCTCATCTAAATTCCAGGTCCAACCAGTCATCCATCCTCAACCCAAATAGAGCTAAGGTGCAGAGGAGACCAGAATTAACTGCGGCAGAAATACTTTCTGTGATGTTTTTTGTGTGTGGTGTTTTTTGGTGGATGGAACCCTACACAACGGCAACCCACATTCCTTGAAGCATAACACAACATGTACAGACAGCATCAACAAGTGACCTTATGAGAAAAAGAAAATTAGCAGCAAGAGGAGAACAAATTCAAACCTCCCTCAGAGGCTGAAAGTGATTGAAAAGCTTTGATTTGAAATTCTCTCTCTTTCGGTCCTTTTACTCAACTTTAACAGAACGGAAGACAAAGACAAATGTTGTATTGCTGTTTAAAGCGAGTTCATTCCTGTGTTCTCAAAGATGCCCCAAATCTATGTAAGGAACGGCAGGTTCTCAGAAGGAAAGTGACGATATATACAGCAGCAGTGGGGAATGGGAGGCAGGCAGTGGGCTGGATCATTGTCTCCCTCCTGCTCACAAGCCAACTTTAACAGGTAGAAAAGGCCACACACCTGCCAGTCACCTAAAATCATAATGGTATCAATTATATACCCCCCTTAAAATAATAATAATATTTGATTGATTCTCAGATATATCAAAAGTAAGGAAAAAAGGTTGCCCATTTTTGCCTGCAGCGTTTTAAATCAGGCCAATAAGCAGAGCTGTGTGCCATCAGAATATTGCTGACAACATACTCCAGATGACCCCACTCAGTGGTTTCACTCAACAAATTAGATCCCGATGAAAATTCTCCCATCCTCATGCCTGGTTTGTTTGTTTTTAATGATATAATAACAACCAACACATGGTTTGGTGTTGAGGTGATTTACTCACTTTCGTGAGCATAAAAAAATACGTTGGATTGCATTTTTGGGGTGGCAAGGTAGGGTGGAGAGAGACCAGGGCAGCGAGTATCTTGATATTTCCCCCGCCCTCCCTATGTAGCTTCCCTTCTCTTTATATGCCCCCTGTCCCTTCACTGCATCCTCACCAAACCGAGAGAAGCAACCGTTCAAGCAGGTTCTTCTTTGGAAGCGATTGCTGAATGAAAACCTAATTTGGCTTGTCTTTGTAATGGGCCAGGGCTGGGCACCAGGCTTATGCAACAGATAAAGATGAGTAACTACATAATGAGGTTAAAATATTCATTAAGCTAATTGCACGTTAATTAAGTAAAGTACGCTATTAGGGATCCATTGAGCTCCATCTGTGTGGGCAAACAGGAGTGAGAATAATCACACCAGAAGAAAACCAAGGGAGAGACAGGCAATGGCACGGCTAGAGGGGCTGCATCACGGGAAGCGTTAGAGCTGAGGTCATCAGCATGAAGCTCTCTGAGCTGAGTCCATGTTCCCTTCCCACCAACACCAGATCATAGCTGTCAACCTTCCCTTTTTTGGTGGGAAATTCCCTTATTCCAGCGCCGTTTCTGCTGCTTCCCGCTGCTATCCCAGATTGTTAGATATCCCGTAGACTGTCCCCGGGACAGGTGAGGCTGCTGATCCCTTATTTTCAAATCTGAAAGTTGACAGCTATGCACCAGATAGTAAAATCTCCACCTGCCTAAACCGTCCCACTTTGGACTGCCACGGAGAGGAAAACAGGGGCTCACTTGATGAGAATGTTTCTCCACAAAATAAATTGCCAGCATATCAAAAGCAATTATGTTAAGGCAAAGGTTGGACTAAGACCTTTTCCTTCCTCTCTTCCTCTCTCTCTGTTATATATAATATTAAATTTTCTGTTTTACAATTGAGAATATTCATTTAGACAACCTTAAAATACCAATGACTTTGCTTCTTCTCTTTCTATGGTTCATTTTGCATAGCATAAATCCCTGCATATTTTATATAAACTAAACCATTCAATATTCCATTATTACTTCCATCAAAACTTATTTACACTGTAGAATTTATCTTAATGCTGCCAACGTTTTCAAGTGTACACAATTTCCCCTCATATATTCAATAAACATTTTCCAATCTTCTTTAAACAAATGTTCTTCTTGTTCTCTTGTTCTATAAGTTAGATCTGCAAGCTGCGCATATTCCATCAGTTTAAGTTGCCATTCATCTTTGGTAGAGACCTCGCTCGTTTTCCATTTTTGGGCTAACAAAACATGGGACTAGGACCCTTTTCCTACAGCAAGTACTCTTGACAGTTTAAAAGCAGAACAGGGTTAAAACTTTTGGGAATTATAGGGACAGAACTACCCAAACTGTATAGAAATTTATTCATGTATGCTACTACAGCAGCAAGAATGTTACTTACCCAAAAATGGAAAGAAGCAGAAGTCCCAACAAAAGAAGAATGGATACAAAAACTTACGGAATATGCATAAATGGTGATACTTACTGGGAAAATAAGAAATCAAGATAAACTTTTTATAAAAGAATGGAAATGGCTTATGGAATATTTACAAACAAACTGTAAACAGATAAAAACACTGGCAGAATTATTGTAATAACCTGCGGTTTATTTAAAGCAGATGAATAAATGAGCAGATTAAGTTAATTTGGATACGGAGAAAATATTAAAAATGAACTTAAGGAAAGAGAGGGAAGGAAGTCAAGTTTTGAAATGTTAAAATGATTGTAAAATGATTGAAATGTATAAAACTGAAAATCATAAAATGAATGAATGAATAAAAACTTCACAGCTTAATACTTGCTGGTACTGGGGCAAAACAGCAGCAATGCAGGTATTCTCCATGGGCACCTCATCTACAATGCCCCACTCTGGAAGGATCCTTGCAAGATGGTAGTTTCCCAGGCCCTAGAGATGCTCACCCCACCTGCACTGCTGCCACCTAAGCAGTGGCAAAATCCAAAGATGGAGGAAGAGGCGGCAGCGTGTGAGCCAGCCACTCTGTCTCAGGTCGTGAAATGTCTTGCCTCAGCTGTGAAGCACAGTTCCCCTTTGAGCATGCTCGGTTTCAAATGGGTGCTTTTTCTGACTCCACAAATATTTCCAAGTGGCAATGCTCACAGTCTCCAGCTGCAAATGTTCGACAGCTCTGCATAGCCAGGGTGAGGTGTTACATGCACTTCCTGGGCTTTGTACAGCTGTCTACTGTACTCTTTGGATAGCGAGGAAAGAGAGTAACTTTGGGAAAGGGGGAACTGGCAGGTAAGATGGGCAGCATCAGTTTTCTGTTACTCCAGAGGGTTCAAGCAATCATTGGACCCAAGGGATTTAATGTACAAGAAGAAGAATTTAAACTAAACATTCGGAAGAAATTCCAGATGGTACAACCCATTTGGCAGTGGAACTGGCTGAACTGGACGGTGGTGGGCGCTCCCTTATTAGAGGTCTTTCAGCAGAGGCTGGATGGCTACCCAGCAAGATTGATGTATTAGTGAGTTTCTTGCATCATGAGTTGGACTAGATTATATTTGAGGTACCTTTCAATTCTACGGTTTTCTGAATTAATTTTTGAGCTGAGCAAGTGGGGAGTCATCAAAGTGTATGTGTGGAAGGTGTGTGTGTGTGTGTGTGTGTGTGTGAGAGAGAGAGAGAATTTCTCAAAACCTGGAATATCGAAAGAGCTCCAGGAAAAATAGAACAGATTGCTGCTCCATTTAAAGCACAATCCAGGGCACATCTACTCAGAAGTAAATCAAACTGAGTTAAACTGGGCTCATTCCAGGTAAGTGAGCATAGGATTGCAGCTTTAAACGTCTTGTGTCAGGGCCACAGAGGACAGATTTGTTAATAAATACCTCTTCAAAAAAGAAGAAAATTTGATCTGACATAATTACGACCAAGGCTCCAAAAGGCAGAACAGGGGAAGAGTCTAAATATTTCATGATAAAATTCATTAATAATGGAACATAAGAACTAAATTACATAACTGCCACCTTAAGTTAAATAATATTTTTTTCCATAGAGGGAGAAGCAGATGGGATGAGTCCCACAGCCAATACTTTTAGTTCAATATATGAATAATTCTGGCAAACAAAAATATTAAGATTTACAGAAAGCGGGGGTGGGGTGGATTCTATCAAGAAAGAGGATTTGGAGAAGGAAAAATTAGTGCTGCCACCAGTGATTGGGCATGGGGAAAGTAACTGGAATATTGTGCCCTTAATCTTGCAACTTGTCTGTATTCAGAGAAACTGTATTCAGAGAAACTGAATACAGTCTCTTTCCGTTTGTTGGTTTCTCATCATAGAAATGACGCCACTTCTTGTTATTTTTAATTATTGTTCTGCAGAATTGAAGCTGGCACAGCTTGTGACAAAGGCCTGTGACCTCCAGATGGATTTCTGAAGGACTCAAGTATCATACTGTAAATGTCCAGCGCCTGAAATTTGGGTGAGATCTTTCAACAAGCTCACATAATTGAGTTCCCCAAGTTCCTAAGCCTGATAATTCAGGCTTGTTATCCTGAGTTAACCTCACTCACAATTAATTTACATGAAGCAAAGTTGCTAGGTAAGATCCCTGGAGCCTCAGTGCTCTAAACTTGAATATCATTCGGAACCCCTCTATCCTTCATTAAAGATTTTAATCCAGTGCACATTTATCTGGAAGCAAATCCAACTGCTTTCAATTAGAATGACTTCTGGGTAAACATGCATAAGCTTAGGCCACAAGCTGCTTGTACGCAAGGGCCTTGCTTTGTTGTTAAATTGGTTTAAAAGCTAACAAACATTCTGCTATGTGTACCCCAGTCTTTGAGCAATGAGATGCTTTAGGGGAGCCAGCACATACTTCATGTTGGGATTCCTCGGAATGAAGGTTGCCAGAGACTGTGGTGTCTTTGTGATAGATGGTTTTATTTACATATATAGAACAACCTGAGCATAGAATGGAAGGGCTCACAACATTGACACTTCAATGGATCTTACTGCCCCATTAGATTTCCTAGTCGTTTCTCCCCACCAACTACAAGCCTTACTTTTGGTTTGGCACAGAGAGCAAGTCAAACCTCTCTGTCTTCCTAGCTTCAGGCAATACCAGGCAATACTAACCCCTGGCCTGTTGTTCTCCCACCCCTAGGAAGCACCACTAGCTAGTTGTTTCTACGGCAACACACCTGTACTTGAATAACTCTTTAGTCATGTAAAAAGGATGCCTAAGAGACTTAGCTAGGGACATTAAATGGTTTAGCCACTTCAGCAGTGACCTTCTACTACAGAATCCCATCTTACAGCTATAAAAGCACAGACCTGGATGGACTTCAAAGATGGCATCCAAAGTAGCCCCCATCCTATAACAATACTAAGCATGGGAAGCTGTCTTACCCTAGGTCCGAGTCTGAGCTCCACGTCTTTCCCATTGCTTACTGCCTGATTCTTTCTAAATGAAAATGCAAGGCATGTGCTCTTCCCCTCCTTGAAATGGGGGAAGGATCATGGATGAGTGGTAGAACGTATTTGTTGAGTATTAGATGTCCCAGTTTGGTCCTAGGAATTGCCAGTGCAATGGAACTTAGGTATAAGGCTGGCCCAAGGACATTGGGGGTGGAATTCCACTAATGAGTCCCATCAGTGCAAGGACCTCCACTTCCATGACAGGGCTCCCCACCTTCACCCTACACCCTCTAATTGCTTGGGGTGGGGTTAGGAGAACTCCCAGAGCAGCGTGCAGGTGGAGGAGAGAATGGATCACCCCCCCCCCCGGCAAGCCAAAATGCTTGCCCTGATGGAACAATAGCCTTAGTGTGACTTTGAATTCCTCCCTTTGCTGCCTGAACTGAGGGACAAGGATACTAGATCTCCTCCAGATGACCTATTTCAATCTGCAAAAAACAACAACAAATCGGTGTTTCCTCTGATTAAGCACTAAAGAGTGGGTTTACACAGGGAAAGCTCCAGGCAAAAAATAAAAATGTTTTAATGCTCAGACCCAGAGTGCGGGCCTGTGCCTGGAAAGAGTGGGGCAAAAGCCCATCTTCATTGAGCATTTATTCGGATTTATTTGCAGGGCACAACTAACTTTCCAGCATGGATTTGAATTCCTTCTACTAAATAGTGACAGTCTGGCGATACCCCTTACTTCAGACCATGATGGAACAGTGTCCACCTTGACGCATAAGAGAACCAGGCTGGCTTAGGGGCAACTGTGTCTTACAACAGAAGATAAGGACTAGGAGGCTCAAAAGGTACAGATGGAGCTGTCACCACCACTACCACAAAACACACACACACACACTGCTGCATCTTGCACCTCAGGCACCTGCTTCTCTCTGCTTCCTTTTAAGGTTTTGATCCTGCCAGGCAGCAGAGCCAGGAAAGACATTTGCCAGGGGCCTTGGATTGCTGAATTTGCCACTCAGAGTTGACAACACTGGGCTAAATAAACCAAATGGTCTCTAACTCTGCTTCCAAAATGTACATATGCTCAGACTCCGGCAAATTTGCAAGGAAATAAAGTGAAGATGCTCACTTTTCCACTGGCCATTGCTTCTCTCTCTTTATCAGCACCAGTGGTTTTACAGGCATTAGCAGGCGAAGCATGGAGACAAACATTATCCCCTGCTAATATCTAAAGATGAACCTGCTGTTATGTGTACAGTGCTGGGGCTGGCATGAAGTCACTGGCAATCCTACAGTAGTTGGAGGTCTATAATGAGGGTGGCCAGATACTGCTGAAAGTCCCCCATCTGCACAACTATTCAAGGTGCAAAGCCCTGTCCTCTTTTGCCATCCTATTGATAGCTGCTTTTTCTGGGGGTACGCAGGGGTACGCGTACCCCTAAACATTTTGTGACTCTAACAGGAGAAGAAACTAATAATAATAATAATAATAATAATAATAATAATAATAATAATAATAATTTCTTCTCTAGCATGGTGAATCATCAGTTCCATCGCTACCCCCGGTGGCGGCCTCATTTCCTGTCACAGTGTTTCCTGAGTCTCAGACAGAAGCAAGCGTTTAATGTGTGAAGTAGGAGTTGGAATCTAGAACAGTGATTGGTCAGTTTCTTTGTTACCAACTCTGATGGTAACTTCCTTTCCTTTCCTTGTGTTTCCTGAGTTTCAGACAGAACCCAACCTCATGCCAATATGGAGGTTACTGTGAGCTGTCAGCTGTGTAATATGAGGTAATGCATGTTCTTTGTACTTTTGTCCATTTACTGTATTTATTTTTCCCGATTGGAGCTATGAAATGGTGATGTTCTTGAGTCAAAATGAGAGTACCCCTAAACTTTTTAAAAAGAAAAAAGAAGAAGCACTGGGTCTAATCATCCGGACATTTACAGCACAATGCTATACATGTTCCCACTATGGGACTTAATCCCAGGTGACTGTATATAGCAGGGGTGGGTAACCCCAGTCCCAGGGGCCGGATATGTTCCACCCACAAAGCGTGTTCTCCCTAACAGAGAGCACGTGTTGCGTTTGGGGAACAGGCCGCCCAGCCATGACTAGGCAAATTAATCTGCAACCCTGGCCTTTAGGGTTAATCGGGTTGCTGGGGGAATATGATTGTTACCAATTTGGAGGAGGAGTCAGAAGCTTTAAATAGAAGGGCCAGACGTAGGGACGTCCTCTTGGCCGTTTTGCATCGGATCACCCGCCCTCCCTCCCTTTAATAGGGGTTTTTTTTATTTAAGCTGATCGCTTGACCTTGCTATGCCTGTCATGGTGTCGTTCGCCTTGGTGTGGGGGCACGGTAGGAATTTTGCCATCTGGCTGATTGGCTGGTGCCATTTGGTTTTTGCCTACTGTGTAGCAAATCGTCACAACTTGTAAGGTTGGCGGTTAGGCATTGGTTAATTGGTGCTTGGAGGGGTAAGTGCCTACCCCTCCAAATGATGCGGAAAGGGAATTCCGTTAAAGGAATCCAGGGGCTTGCCATTCTTTTGTCCTTGTCCGTGGAGCCGGACTTGGGCCGTGCAAGCCCCACCGGAACATGAGGGTCAGAAGTGAGGGCCTGTTTCCCGGCCTCCCTTCTATCCAATACTTGTTTCCCACACTGGCTTCCGGTGGAGTCCGGAAGGGCCAGCTCTGTCCTTGAGGGCCAGGACAGATAGTCATAACCAATGCCTAAGCAATCACTCACAATTTTTTGTATTTTGAATAAAGTTGTGGCCAAAATTATGCCAAAAACCTTAAACAAAATTGATGTGTGAAGTGTGTAATTATTTGGGGGGTGGCACTGTGGAACTCAACACGCAAGTGATTCCTCCCCCTCCAAGACCCCACCAATGTTGCACCGTTCAGACACCAGATACTTCCTTCATATAGTGCAGCCACCACCATTATGGTGTTTCCTCTGGCAGGACTTCCCCAACTGCATGGCAGAGCCAGCCAGAAGAGGAATTTCCCTCCCACACTGATCCAGACTGTGTATATGCTACACTGTTAAAGGACATTCCAAGGACATTCTTTCTCTTAAAGAATTCTGGGCACTGTAGCTTGCCCCTCGCAGAGTTACGGTTCCCAATAACCCTTAACAAACGGCAATGCCCAGGATCCCATGAGGTAAAGAATGTGCTTCAATGTGCATTAAAGGTATAGCAGGTGCACAACCCCTGGATTGGTAATTGGCACATGGATTCCCACATACCTCAGAGATTCAAAGTTGCTGGAAATTTTGAAACCATATTCTCCTTCTTTAAGTTGGGAACAGCGGTGCTTCTCCACTTGGGCGGTGCCATTCTGCTCCCTGAAGTAGTGGCCTCATTTGCATCATGGCTGGGCCAGCTCTGAGTAGCACAAAATAGGTAGCGCAAGGAGGGCCTGGAGATCATGCCACACCATAGTTGCATCCCCATTTGCAATGTTCCAAGGCGTTGAGGCTTCTAGGCAAGACCAGCACTGCCCATAAGCCTATTCTCAATGTCTTTTGCATTGGACCCTGAACTGGCTGGAGTCTGGTCCAAGATGCATTGCTGATGGTGGACTCCCCAAAACCCAGTATTTTGCAGCAGCTGCTTGCAACCTCAAGTGACCATGTTAACCAACCTGAAAGTGTCAGTTATCAAGTTTCATGGTATCCCGTCTGCTCCAGGGATGGCCAGCAACAGAACCCAATGGGATAGGAGGTCTTATTTTGTTTTCATTTTATAATTTGGCAGCAAGAGTTGAGCATTAAGCAAAGTTATCAGAGGAGCTCATTGCACACTGTGTGCAGGGGTGTGGGTTCTATTAAAAATCCATTTGGGGAAGAATTTGCCGAGCACGCCAAGCGGGAGAGTGAATGCAAGCAAAATAAAATTGTTTACAAATTCAAACAATTATTCATGAAAGGTTATTTTGCTGTATTAGCTCAGCTGTACAGACAGTGTGGGGGTTAAGAAAAGAATCTATTAATAGCTCAATAAGAGAAGTGACAGCTGTGCCATTTTCTTTAGGTTCTCTGTAGCCAGCGGTAAAACCCACATCTTTTATAGTGTTATTAAGCATATTTTCAGATGGATGGAACACTCTCAAGAGCACATCTCCACAAAGCCGATTTATTTATTTAAAAAACCACTGTAGCCTTCTTTTCTTTGTAAAATAAACAGCTTGCAAGCACCTCCCTCCAGTAAAATGCACTGAAATAGTTCAAATTACAAGACAGTTCAAGTTACTAAAATCAGATTCATATATTAAAACTAAGAGCAAGGCAAAACAATTCAGTATAAAACAGGGAAACAGACCTTTAAACCAGAAGCTCTGCAAATAAAAAGGTGTTAGTACCTATATTGAAGCTTAAAAGGTAGAGGATGTGGTTCAACTAAGCTTTGCTCAGAATAGATCCATTGATGTTAATGGACCTAACTTATCCATGCTTACCTTTTGCCTTGTGCTTTCTGGGCATAGGTCCACACTTTAAAGTTCAGTGTTTGAGCGCCAGGGCTTTTTTCAGCCAGAACTTGCCGGAACTCAGTTCTGGCACCTCTCAGGTGGGCGCCATTGCCATTATAAGAGAACAAGGACAGTGTTCATGGTGAATTCCAGCACTTCTTTTTCTAGAAAAATAGCACTGCTGAGAGCCCTCCCCCTTTTTTTAGCCCTGGAGCTTTCCCCGCAAAAACCTGCTCTTTAAAGCTGAAACACAACAAATGGCAAATCAGGTTTTCTGGGAATTGCCATTTGCTTTGAATCAATGGTAAAGAGTGGGTTTTTGTGGAGAAAGTGTCAGAGAAGAAGAAGAAGAAGAAGAAGAAGAAGAAGAAGAAGAAGAAGAAGAACAACAACAACAACAACAACAACAACAACAACAACAACAACACAGAGCTTTAAAGTGTGGACCATGCCTGGAAATCCAGGAGGAAAGGTAAGTGTGAATAAGCCCTTAGCCATGTTCGTTAGTTTCAGTGGATCTTAGTTGAAAGCAACCAACCCTGAGAGGAAGTTCCACAACCTGAGTGAAACAACAGAAAATCCCCTTTCTCTCATCCCAATCAATTATACTTCTAAAAAGTGATGGGTTACATAGAAATCAGGCAGGAGGACACAACATATATCAAGTACTGTCACCTTCTGCATTCTGGAAGTAAGACACATGGACATCCTAATTTAATTTTGTAAGTAAATACAAATTGCATTGTAAGCCTTCTTAGGAGAGTTTAACTATGGAAAGGTGGCATGCAAATAAATGATGCTGAGGATAGCGATTGTGAGCTGAAGGGGAGCATTACAAGCCACTGGGAATCGCATTCTGAATCAAGGAATCGCAAACTTCAGTGACATCACCATGGGAAAGTGGTTTTTACCTACAATCCTAGAGGGCAGGGGTGGGGAAATTGTGGTCCTCCAGTTGTTGTTGGCCACCAACTCCCATCATCCCTGCTCAGTGAACATACTGACTACAGCTGGAGTCCAACAAGCTCCCCACTCTGGTTGATGGCTGCTGACAGAGGATGCACTATTTAACTGGACTAGACAGGCCAATGATCTGACTCAGTAAAAGTCTGTTTCACATGTTCATATATGCTTGAGCTGGCTTCATAATCCATTTTATTTCTTTATTCAAGCAGAGTTATAGTCCGCCTTTTTATTGCATCCATGATTCTCAGGGAGGCTAATAACAAACATTAAACAACTATAAAATCCATGCATAAAACATAATAAATACAAAACAGCAAAGGCATGAAAAGGATGCAGCACATAAAAGCAGCTGAAAACAGAGAGGTCAGCTGGATAACGATCTCTGTATCTAGACATCTATGCACTAGTCAGATCACATACAGTGCACTGTGTTCCATTCTGGGCACCACAGTTTCAGAAGGATGCAGGCAAACTGGAATAGGTTCAGAGGGGGGCAATGAAGGTGGCTTGCAGTATGGAAAACAAGTGAAAGAAGCTGAGTATGTTTAGCCTGGTGAAGAGAATGAGAACATGTTAGTATTCTGCAGATACCTGACAGACTGCCACAATGAAGAAGGTAAAGATCTGTTCTCTACTGCCCCAAACAAGAGGACTAGATCTAGTGGGCTCACGCTGCAGGCTAAACTTTGGGAGAAAGTTATTGACAGTAAGAGCAGGTCAACAACATGAAACCAGCTTCATAGAGTGGCTTTCTCCCATTGGAAATCTTCAGACAGAAAGTGAGCAGCCATCTACTGGGGATTCTTTATTCCAGGGATTGGACTAGATCATGGAATCACAGAATTGTAGAGTTGGAAGAGACCTTGAGGGTCATCTAGTTCAGTTTCCTGAAATGCAGGAACCTCAACTAAAGCATCCATGACAGATAACCATCCAACCTCTGCTTAAAAGTCCATTACCTTTCAAGGGAGAGCATTCCACTGTCAAACAGCTTTTAACATCAGAAAATTCTTCCTGGTGTTTGGTCAGAATCTCGTTTCTTGTAGCTTGAAGCCGTTGGTTTAGGTTCTACCTTCTGGAGCAGGAGAAAACAAACTAATCTCCAAGACCCCTTCCAGCTTAGAATTCTATGATTCTACCACTTTCTGTGCTGCATAATGACTTCTTGCACTGCTGCTGTGCCAGCCCTGTTGATGGTAGATAGCACCTCCAGTCCATCAGTGTTCCCATGTGATTACAATATTTGGACTCAGCCAACATTGATGGAAGACCATCGTGACTTGTGACATCCTGTGAAAGTTCCAGTGCACTGCTGATCCCATGCTCATGCTGAGGCGGTAAAAGGAAGTCAAGTCCACATAACATTCACATTCCTGGGGGTTGGAGGAAGGGTATATAATTTAAAATATTTAATGTGGGTTGGGCGGGGGGAGCAAAAAGTTATTTTAACCAAAGCAGTTTATGGGCAGGATGACCTAATATGTCTTTTCCATTTCCAAAGTCTCTCAACCTACCCTAAGTTTACCATTAAGGAATCACATGCAAATTTAATTAAGTATTTAACGTTTTCCTTCCTGTAGCTCTCCGCCTCATCAACTCTTCATCTCATTTCAAATCTCAGCTGACTCTCTCTTTTCTCTCTGACTCATGTTTCACTCCCCCTGTGCTATTATCCCAGTAATTGTATGATTTAATTCTCTCAAATGTTTTGGGTTTTCTCTTTATGGGGAAGTTGTAATGCTGCATATTAGCCTTGCTAATGCTTGGTTTTTAGCCTGCACACAAGGCAATTTGGTGCCGGGTCCTTTGACCTCTGGAGACCTTCGTTCAGATTAGGGCAACAATAAGAATGAATGTGGTCGATTTATTCTTCTGTAGGGAAAAGCGTATTTTAGAGTCAGTCATGGTTTATTCATATGAATTCCAAGACACTGAGTGCTGCAGCATCAGCCTGAGAGTCACAATGGTACTACTTGGAGAGCCAAATCCAAACACTTACCTAGCCAGAATTGACAGCTTGTTTTACATGCCGGCAACTCTAGGTGGCTGCCTAGAGCAGTATGTTGAGCAGTATGTTTTTGCTGCTGCAAGGGATGGAAAGGACTCCTATCCCTTTTCAGTCAGTGGTTGCACTGATGAAATATAGTGAGGAAGACAGTTAGGAAGCAGGTTAGGAACATACCCGCCATACACTCTTTCAGGCCATTGGTCCATCTTGCTCAGTGTTGTCTGCATTTACTGGCAGTTGCTCTCCAGGAGCTCAGACAAGGGTTTCTTCTAATCTTACCTAAAGATACCCGGGGTTGGACCTGGGACCTTCTGCAAGCAGAGGAAGAGGTCTACCACTGAGCTACAGCGCATCCTTCAGGTTCTGAGTGGGCAGGCCTGTTTTGCACACTCAAAGTATTGACAATCTTTGGTAAACAATGGGCCCCTGTGACTTTCATCCTCACATGTGCAATGGGAACTTACTCTCGGCTTATTTTCATTCTGTGGTGGCCCCATAAATAGATGTCAATATGTATGAGCCTAAAGCTATGGTTTTCCCAGTAGTGATGTATGGAAGTGAGAGCTGGACCATAAAGAAGGCTGATTGCCGAAGAATTGATGCTTTTGAATTGTGGTGCTGGAGGAGACTCTTGAGAGTCCCATGGACTGCAAGAAGATCAAACCTATCCATTCTTAAGGAAATCAGCCCTGAGTGCTCACTGGAAGGACAGATCGTGAAGCTGAGGCTCCAATACTTTGGCCACCTCATAAGAAGAGAAGACTCCCTGGAAAAGACCCTGATGTTGGGAAAGATTGAGGGCACAAGGAGAAGGGGACGACAGAGGACGAGATGGTTGGACAGTGTTCTCGAAGCTAACAAAATGAGTTTGATCAAACTGCAGGAGGCAGTGGAAGACAGGAGTGCCTGGCATGCTCTGGTCCAGGGGGTCACGAAGAGTCAGACACGACTAAACGACTAAACAACAACAACAAAGGCTCGCCAGCCCTTACTCTCTCTAAATGTAAAAGGTCATTTCCACAGACTAGACAAGCTGTCCCAGACAGAGCTCTTAAGATCTATGATTCATGGGCTACTAAGGAAACATGAGAACCACATTCACACAGCTCATCCTCAATACAGTGGTACCTCGGTTTACAAACACTTCAGGTTACAGACTCCACTAACCCGGAAGTAGTACCTTGGGTTAAGAACTTTACCTCAGGATGAGAACGGAAATGGCATGGCGGCAATGGGAGGCCCCATTCGCTAAAGTGGTACCTCAGGTTAAGAATGATTACAGGTTAAGAACGGACCTCCGGAATGAATTAAGTTCATAACCAGAGGTACCACTGTACAAGGCCCCTTGTGAAAACAGGATGCTGGACTAGATGGGCCTTTGACCTGCTCCAGAAAGGGGTCTTCTAGCGTTCTCATGCAGTATGCATTACGTGCACCTAAAATGCAACGTGTAAACGTGCCAAATAAGTGTTTGAAAACGTCTCACACAGGAACACTCTTCAGAGAAACGGGATCACTTGCAGTTCCCTCTTGAGTGTACAGTTGATGGCAATGGTTGGTTTGGAGCTGTGCAATCTATTTACTTCATGTGCCAACAGGCAACAGGTATGGCAAAGCAAGTGGAAGCAAGAGAAAAATATCTCTGACCAAATCCGACCTACCTGTATCGGCATATAGGTGGTAGTAGCTGTCCTGATATGCAAAGCAGGAACAAGATGCTAGCAAGGATCCAGGAGCAAAGCTAAGCTAAGTGCATAATTATATGGTACTTGGGGTAATTTTCCTTTTCCTCTGAAAATGCACATTGGCTCTGATTTTCCTATCTGCAGATTGTAAGCTCATAATTAGCAGCAAATTACTCACACAAGTGACAATTTTTGTGCTTTCAAGTAAACAGACAAAATACCCGCAGTTCTCAAATTGCCTCTTGGTGCTGCAGACACCTGGCTCTTTCCGGCCTCATCCAGTCCACATATGGGGAAAGTGGGGGGAAATGAGATGGGGGGGAGGGATAAGGAGGAAACGTCTTTTCTCAAGTAGCTTAGAGAAGAGTGCTTCAAATATAACTTCAAGGGAAACAGCCGTGACTTCCTTAAAACCACACTGGGGGTGTGTCATGGCAGTTGTCCCTTGAGAAACAGCGGCTGGAATTGTTTTTGCTGCCGAGTCACAGCATGCCAGTGAAACGGGGCGGGGGGGGCAGCCTAACACCGCCCCCCAGTTGCTACATGAAATGAAATCCACAGAGAAACAGACTGCAGGGAATGTGTGCCTGGTTTGACTGGGGAGTAAAATGGATGTGAAGTTCTCTTTCATCTCCAAGTTCTACCTAACTTGAGATCTCTGGAGAAAGCTTGTTTTCATACATGAGACAGAGAGGGAATGAGCAAGTGAGGGAGGGAGGGGCTGAGCATAAACTGAAGCTAGAATTCAGCAATGTAACAGCTTCACTGTAGCAAAAGGACTAAGGCCTGTCTAAGGCGGCCATCCTTCACTGTATGTCCACTCCTGTGTAGCTACTCACAGCTTTTTCTCAACCTTCTTAACGTACTTGATAAAGTTGCCAGTTGCTGAAGACACTCAGCTCTATTTCTAAATAATAACTGAAACAGATGCTCTACCATTGAACTACAACTCTTCCCACTTGATAATTGTGTAAGGTATTCGGAGGAGGCTGTGTGTGTGTGTGTGTGTGTGTGTGTGTGTGTATCTGTGTCAGACTCAGCACATGCAACTGGAGCATTTATAAAAGGGATGAGTTCACAGTGGGTATGTCTTCAGGTCCTCACACTCCACTCCCAGGATCAGAAGCACTTCATGATGGCATCTAATCCAAACAATTTGTATGTGGCTTGATCTGAATCCCCGCTGGTTCCTTGCTCAGCTACACTTCATTGCCAGAGCAAGATACATCAGAACAGGGGATCATCTGGTCTGCTGACAGAAGGGCAAGCTATGCACTCAGCCGTTTGCCAATCCTAAGAAGCCTGCCTGCTGCACAAACAAAGCAGTAAGGATGGCAAAGCGCCGTTGCAGTTTCAGCGCTGCTGGAAATTTCAGGAATGAACAAGCCCAATACCCTAATCTGTTTGGCAAGTGGCAAAGTACCAATGAGGTAAGGGGAAAACAAGATTATGGGCAGATGGCCTGGCGCTGCCATCTTTTGCTTTACTTAATATTAATATGCATGCCATGCTTGCAAGGGAAAAAGGCAGGATGAAACAATTAATCTGGAGCATCCAGCCAAAGAAAGGCAATAGGAGTCGCAATCTGCATGCAATTCAATTACTTGCTTTTTATACCCACCCACCCACCCCCTGCCTTAACCAAAATGATAAAGTTAAATTTTCAGATAGGTTTGTCAGTTTCTGATCTAAAGTTTGTTTCTGGGAGTTAATAGTGCCAGTGCTGGACAAATCTTCACGCTCCGCCCCTGATTTGAACTCTCAGCTCAGAAGGAGAGGATACTGTAGCTTCTATGGCTCATACTTAGAGGAGAGCATGGATAGCAGCTGGAAAAAAATTATGTGGGACCAACAATGGAGCCCACTTATCTTTTTCTCTGGTTTAAACCAGAGAAATAAACCAATGTATTTATGTGGCATTCTGGTTCAGTCAGGTGCTTCCTAAATAATCAAATAACACGATTTCCTGGTTGCCGCATCTTCTAGAAAGTTTGGAAGAAATAGAAATAGTTCAACAACTCCTCCTAAAGAGGCCTTTTCAGACATATGAAACAACCAGGCAATTCTAGACTTAGATGGTTCCTTTCATTGTGTTAATATAGCCTGTCCCAACCTTGTGCCCAAGACCAATATACTGATACTTGGGAGCTAATGTGAATTCTGAGGAGAATGAACAAACCTTGCCAGATGTGGAAGCAGAGTCCCTGGACTCCACACCTGTATATGGTGAGATACATGCCAGAACATGTAACCTATGCAAAACTATTAAACCAGCTGGTCCTTCAGGAATCTGGAGTCATTCCCCCCCCCCTTTGGTGTTGAAATTTATTGCTTATTCCTATACATTCTTTTTTTCTGCTTCTAAATAGTTCTAAGATCTTGGCCAATACACAGATGCATAATTTATGGAAATAAATATGCATTTTAAAAAGCCCCTATGGCTGTACTAAAATAAATCCAGGAATGCAGATTTAATAAGTCCACGGATAATAAACATACTATCAACCTATTAACACAGCCTTCCTCAACCACGTAACTTCCTGATTACCTGGACCTTACTGTGGGTGTCTGCTGTAGACCTCCACGACAGATTGAAGAATTGGTTGATGCCTTCCCACAACAGATTACCAAACATTTGAAAAGAAGAGATATAGTAGTCATGAGCGATTTCAACTACCTGATATTTGTTGGAACTCAAACTCTGTCAAGCATGTAAGGTTCAACAGATTACGCCATTGCCTCACTGACAATTTCATTTCCCAGAAGGTAGAAGAAGCAACAAGGGGGTCATCTTTCTATCCCTGGTTCTCACCAACAGGGAGGAACTGATTGACAAAGTGGAAGTTCTGGGAACCTTGGAAGAAAGTGATCATGTCCTCTTGGGTTTCATGATACATGATACAGTAGTCGGACATGCACTGTGGACTTTAAGAAGACTGATTTCAAAAAGCTTAAGGAACTACTGAGTGAGATCCCATGGTCAGAAATACTCACTGAGTCCAAGATAGATGGGAGTTTCTTATGCAGACAATTCCAACAAGAAAGAGAATTGGGAGGCATCTAAAGAAACTGGTGTGGCTGCATAAGGAGCATACAAATGAGCTGAGATATAAGAAGGGCATGTATAAGAAATGGAAGAGGAAATCACAAAGGAAGAGTATACACGAGTAGCCAACTGTCGCAGGGAGAAGGTCAGGTGGGCCAAAGCTCAGAATGTGCTCAGGTTTCCAAGAAAGGTTAAAAATAATAATGAATGGTTGCTTCAGCTGTGTTTGAAGCAAGAGGAAGAATAAGCAAGTAGTGGGTTCTCTGTGTGGAGGAGAAGAAATGCTGTTGGGTGACAGAGAGAAAGCAGAAGTGCTCAACACCTACTGTGCCCAACCTGGTGATGCAAGGAGGGAGCTGCAGCCCAAGATCAGACTTTAAATAAATTCAGTTCTCCAGGGACTGGTGAGCTGCACTAGAATCATAGAATAGAATCATAGAATCATAGAGTTGGAAGAGACCACAAGGGCCATCGAGTCCAACCCCCTGCCAAGCAGGAAACACCATCAGAGCACTCCTGACATATGGTTGTCAAGCCTCTGCTTAAAGACCTCCAAAGTAGGAGACTCCACCACACTCCTTGGCAGCAAATTCCACTGTCGAACAGCTCTTACTGTCAGGAAGTTCTTCCTAATGTTTAGCTGGAATCTTCTTTCTTGTAGTTTGGATCCATTGCTCCATGTCCACTTCTCTGGAGCAGCAGAAAACAACCTTTCTCCCTCCTCTATGTGACATCCTTTTATATATTTGAACATGGCTATCATATCACCCCTTAACCTCCTCTTCTCCAGGCTAAACATGCCCAGCTCCCTTAGCCTAAAGGAGCTTGTGGATGTAATCTCAGAGCTTCTGTCTAGAATCTTTAAGAAGTCTTGGAGAACATGTAAGGTCCCAGCAGGCTGGAGGTAGGGAAATGTTGTCTTCAAAAAAGGGGAGAAAGAAGACCCAGGTAACTACTGACTGGTCAGCTTGATGTTGATACCTGGAAAGGTCTTAAGACAGATAATTTAAAAGTCAGACTGTGAGCACCTAGAAAAGGATACTGTGATTACTAAGACCCGGCAAGGGTTTCTCAAAAACAAGTTATGCCAGACAAATCTCATTTCTTTTTTTGATGGAGTTTCTTTGTCAGCTATATGTAGAAAATTAGTCAAAACATCCACTCCAAGATAATACCCAATAATTCTGTTTTCTATAAACCAATATTTTATTCAGTCCTCAAACCCAAATATTGTAAGTTCATTTACTTTTTCAAACAAAAAGTCTATAGGGAGTTTCCAATATTTAGTAAATATTGACAATGATTTTTCTCTGATTAAACACATCAACTTTGCCATTTCAGCTAAGTCCAATGATTTTAACAACCATTCCTTCATGGTAAGTAATGATGAATCTTTCCATGATTGTGCATATAAAAGTCTCATCCTCGTGATCATGTATTGAAATAATGTTCTATAGTCTTTTTCTAATTGTATATCCATTTTTCCTAGTAGGAAAAGTTCTGGCTTCAACGGAATGTTAAACTTCAAAATCTTCTGCATCGGTGTATGTATTGGTATCCAAAATTTATTGGCTTTTTTACAAGTCCACCAAGCATGATAAAATGCCCCTTCATATTTTTCACACTTCCAGCAAATATTTGGAACATTTTTATACATTCTAAATAATTTTACCACAGTTAGACGCCATCAATGCATCATTTTATTAAAAAAAATTAAGATCATAGCACAATGTAAATTTTATCCCTTTAATCTATATATGTTCCCACTGTTCCATCTGTATATTATAACCAGGTTCTTTGCCAATATAATCATGCATTCTTTAAATTGTTCTTGAATTTCAGATTTCAACAAAAGTTTATACATTTTCACAATAACATGTTCATCATCATACAAAACTATATTTCAAAATTTGGCCTTCTTTGTTCTATACCAAAAGTCTTTTTATCCATCTTGAATCCCTCTGTTAGTTGAAAATGAGAAAACCACTGGAAGCTATAACCTTCTACTATTAACTGTTCCCTTGTTTTAATTTTACAATCTTCTTGACTCTGCTCTAATAGCTCTTGATAGGTCAACCATTTCTCTTTGCCTTTCTCCTCTTTTGTATAAAAAGCTTATTGTGGTGAAATCCACAAGGGAGTCTTTATACATAACCTAGCTTTATATCTATTCCAAATTCTTAATATGGCACATCTAATAAAGTGATTTTTGAAATCCACATTAATTTTGATGTCGTACCACAAATATCCATGCCACCCAAATTTTAAATCATGTTCAAGTGTCATTTTTTGGAGAGAGTATGGTTGGAACTGGGTTACCTGAAAGACTGTCTCATCCCCTTATATAGCCAATTGATTAATGCACTCTGGAGAGGAGGGCCTCCTGCAGATATAATCTTATCGGGAAGTCCATTCCACACAATGCCAGAATTGGGTATTTTGTATTTTACACCTGCTCTTTGGAATTCCCTCCCCTTGAATATTAAGTATGAATAATCTCTGTTGCTTTTTTGGCACCTACTGAAGACCTTCTGTTTTCAACAAAACCTTTAGGTTGAGATCTTTCTCAGTCTGCATCCTTACTGGAATTAATTTTAAGAAGCTGTCCTGGGCTCCATTGGAAGGAGAGGTGGGATATAAGTCTAATAAATAAATAAATGTGTCTTATAAATGTCCAGCCGAATGAATGAATAAATACAGGGGATTTTTTTTTTTTTAGTAAGCACTCAAGTCTCAGAGAATATAATACAATGATCATTGTGCCACGATGGGTGGCTCAATAGATACCTAAACAAATAAAAAGCTAGGGTGAGTTGGAAATTGGAACAGATAACAGGTAACATTAAAGCATTAAGCACCTCTTAGTTGAATCAATGTTGTATTTCCATCTAGTGAAGTGTGTTTAGTTCCCGATTTCTTTGCTTCAAACAAAAATATATTAGAACTACAGAGGCTCTAGAGACAGTTGACAAAAATTATTAGAGACATGAAAAGCCTATTGTGTAAGGGGAGAGTGAAACACTGGGACCATTTGCTTTACAAAGTAGATGAATGAAAGTAGACGTGATGAAGGAGCACAATTAATGGTATAGAAAAGTAAACTAAGAACTCCAACTTAATATATTTGGTAATCCCGGCATGAAGGGGCAGTCAGTGGAATGAGAGAAGTGATGATCAAAGGACAGCTTTTTATTATTATTTTTAAACACAATACATAATTAACTCTTGGGACTCCCTGTCACAAAATATCACTGAAACCAGAAACTTTGAATAATTTCTTATTTAATTTTTTTTAAAAAAAATTCCAGGGATATAGAAAACATCCATGTTCAGCTGAGGCAGGAAACATACGAAGAGGTATGAAATGTAGAAAACTTGAGCAAGACACCAAATGGACAAAAGATGTACATAACAAATTTAAACTGTGAAAGATGGGGTGTGATCTAAGTAAAGCACATTTGAGCCCCATTTATTTCAATTGGAAAATGAAGCACTGTGAGATCCCAGAAGTGAGTTCATACCTGGAGCTCAGCTGAACCTATCCTCTTTGAAAATCCACCAGTAGCTTTACTGACTTGTTCCAGCTCTCCCCACTGTGACTGGCCAAGGCCTTTTCATGACCCTATACAAATTTCCAATTCTTGTTCACAGACTTGATGCAAAAAGGGGCCAAACTAGACAGTACTTTAAACGTGCAACTGCATTTGCATACCTTTACAATTAGCTAAGGGACCCGGGTGGCACTGTGGTCTAAACCACTGAGCCTAGGGCTTCTCGATCAGAAGGTTGGCGGTTCGAAACCCCGCAACGGGGTGAGCTCCTGTTGCTTGGTCCCAGCTCCTGCCAACCTAGCAGTTCGAAAGCACACCAGTGCAAGTAGATAAATAGGTGCCGCTCCGGCAGGAAGGTAAATGGTGTTTCTGTGCGCTGCTCTGGTTTTGCCAGAAAAACTGTCTGCGGACAAACATCGGCTCCCTTGGTCAGTAAAGCGAGATGAGTGCCGCAACCCCAGGGTCGTTCGCGACTGGACTTAACTGTCAGGGGTCCTTTACCTTTTAACAATTAGTTAGTTGGTTGGTTAGTTTTAGGAATAACAGCCACAAGAGTCCCCTGATCTAATGTTTCCCCTCTCCATGTGCTGCGAATGCACCTATGCTTATTTTTGTGTAAAGGGCATATATACTTGTGTAACTGCAGACTACATATTAAGTCTTTTGGCTGTGTTCACATGTTCCTGACTTACTGTGGTTTAATGAGCAAGTTCAGGGGCGATCCACGTTGGTGGCAGCACTCCTACAGGCACATGATTCTGCCAGGAGGCCATGTTCTCTGTGCCTTCACCTTCATGAACTACTGCTGATTAGAAAGAGGAAGTCTGAGAATGAAGAAAATAATCAAACTGTCTTCATAACTCTTGCCTCTTTCTTGATGGGGTTCCTACTTCACATTCACAGCTTAGGTATTATCACTTCTTTGCAAGATTGTTTACATTTCTGAATAAAAGCTAAAGGTTGCATTTTGCTGGCTTGAAGAGCTTTTGTTAAAACTCTGTATGTTTCGCAAGCTGACCAAAGCAGTCAGAGGTAAGCACCACTGAGTTATATGGAGCATATTCCCAGGTAACTCTGCATAGGGTGTGTGGGTGTGTAATTAATGGCACTCTATACATAGAGATATAATAGACTGAAACACTTGCATGACTTTCCTTTGGGAGCATGGTTCTGAAGGCTGTCATGCTAAGCTCCTGCATCTGTATCTAAATGTATATGGTTTTATTAGTTTTTCAAAGAAACACGAGAACAAAACCCCTTTAACAAACATTCCCTTGCCCGCTCCCACAAAACACAGAATCCTATGGGAAAACATTATTCAAAAGTTTCAAATGTGAAAATGTGAGTCCTGTGGATATCACTGTATTTGATGTTCTATTGAGTATATGATAAAAGGATACCATGTCTCTATATAATCTACCCTCGTCTCTCTTTCCAGCTAAGGTTTTAACTTCCTAGTCAGTTTCCCCCCCTGAAAGTGCTATGGGCCAAACTTTCTGCTTCCATTGTGATATTTGCAAATTCTAAAGATTTCCAGTTTGGGGCAACAAGTTGTTGAGCTGCTACTTTTAAAAAAAAACACCAACTCATTTCTTTGTATCTCAATTTGACCTTTTTTAAAAAAAGATTGTTAACAATACTAAAGTTGGGGAACAAATGACATTTTTTTCTGATCAAACTTATTTCATCAACAACATTCTCCCCAAATAGTTGTAAGTTGTCACATGTCCACCACATATGTTCAGTGATTCCAACCTCTTCACACACTTTCCAGCAAAGAGGAGAAATTGTTGGGATACTGCCAGGGAGATATAGTCCATCATGGCCCCAAGCCGGCTGCCGGATGATCCATCGATCCCTGTAGTCATGCAGCTTCTAGCGACACGAGTTTAATGGAAATACCTTGCCACATTCCAGGGCTCATGCACACTTTTTATCAGCAGATAATGCACACAGCAGAAGATGCACAGCAGGAGAGCATATTTACAGACTTTATTCAGCGTTGATCAGAACAAAGGAAAAACATGACCGTTCTGAGTCAGTGTCTCCGACAGACTGAGAAACGAAAGCAATAGCAAAACATAAACATCCTGTGAACAGGAAATACGCAGGCTGTGACACAAAATCCTGCTCCCTTTTAAGGTGGAACGGAAATATCCTAACAGAAATAGCCTTGTTACAGATAGGTAGCCGTGTTGGTCTGCCATAGTCAAAATAAAAAATAAAAATAAAATAAATTCCTTCCACTAGCACCTTAAAGACCAACTAAGTTAGTTCTTGGTATGAGCTTTCGTGTGCATGCACACTTCTTCAGATACACCGAAACAGAAGTTGCCAGACCCTTCTATATAGTGAGAAGGTGGGGAGGGGTATTAGTCAGAAGGGTGGTGGGAATGGGAGATTGGCAGATAGCTGAGATGAGCCTGTTGACGACTCTTAACAAGAAATAGCCTTGTTAATATGACTGCAGTTGAAGGGTATTAAATGCCACCTGTGTAGAAGCTTAAGAGTATTTTTTTTATTTTAAAAATTATCTTTAAGAGCTACTTGGCCTACAAGCTCTCCCAATCTACCACCTCAATCACTGTCTCTGGATCTGATTCCCAAGTATGTTTTATCAAATTTGTTTGGCCTAATTGCATGACACTTGCAATCAAATTTTCAAATGGTGTGCAATGTCTAGAAGTGTGGGCAAAACATTCTGGATTTGTTAGCATCTATATCTATGTAAAGAAATGCAACCCAGTAGTGAATGGCATGGTGGATAGCAGTGCTCACGTGACCTCCTGACAGCTGAGTCACTGCTGCTTTCCGGGGGCGGGAGAGGGCAAGGAGGCAAGGAGGTTGGACGCGTGCAAATGCACCAGTGGAGCCAATCTGGTGCGCCTGCTGATACATTTGTACTGTGCCAACCTCCCCTCTGCCTTGCTTCTCCCCCTTCTGATAAGCAGCAGTGACTTAGCTGTCAGGAGGTCAGGTGAGTGCAATTGCCCCATAGCTGCTGAGTCAATAAAATTCTGAAGTGCCAGTGCTTTATTACAAGCACTGGCACTTCAGAATTTCTCCCTATACCATTGGGGTCTCCTGTATGTTCTGCGTGCACCTCCAGTCCGTGCCAAAGCGAAGAGAATTTCTGGGCTGGCCCACAAGAAGATATTGGGTTGGCTCTTACATGGCCATGATCTTGCCATTTTTATTAGCCAATTTCTCCCACACCTACATTGATTGACACCACCAATGAAGGACTGTGCATTTTTGTCAGCAGTTTCTTGCTTCTGTTCAAGCATCCACTTTTGAGTTGCCCAGCGGGAACAGTCCTGCTAAGTACGAATTGCCCGTGTTACAGTTTTGAGAGTGCCAAAGCTGCAGCTCAGATGGAAGTTTTAATGATGTTAATGACAAAAAGTGAAAGCAATGCAGCTTTTTCACCTGAAGAGTTAAAAGTGCATATTTAATTATTTGCCAACCTGCCTCTTGGCTTCTTTCTACTTGCCCCAGGCAATCACTTAACTGAAGTTTTTGTCTTTCATGAAGATTATTTTTGAGACAATTTTCTGCCGGGAAAAGGCCTTGGATTGACAGCTCTGTCACAAAATAGAATGTTTCAGTCTACAGATGTGGAAAAAAATCGTTAAGAGTTTTTATTGGGTGGCATAGTTCATGGCACTGACAATGCAAGAAATTCTGCTGTTACATATCTTCAGCAAATTTTCTTGCACATTTAAATGCTAGTTCTTATATATAGATTCCTAGAGTCTTTCCCCTCTTTGTTATGCTATTCATCCCTATTTCTTCTCATTACAAGCCGGAAAGGTATGTGGGTGTGATTTAGTGGATATGCCTACTTGCCTGCCCCAATATCTCACACACACACACACACACACACACACACACACACACACACACACACACTATGCAACAGTATATGTCTCATCTGTTCTGATGTCATAGTGAGTTTGGGTAGCTGAGAGATAAGGAGGACTTTGAAGGTCTTAGAATTTAATGTCCTGGAGTAATTTTCTGTTAATTTAAACTATCAGATGATTATTACCAATAGCTGTGGGCTTTCCAATGACACCTGGGGAATGCAAATTGTTTGAATGGCTTTCAGACCCTCTTGAGGAAACTGATGGTCACAAATATACAATATTAATGGCTTAGGACATGTGATTGTGGGTGTGATACAGAAAATGGGTATAACACAATGTGTCTGAGTTCACCACTGAAATGAATACGGTTAAAGCACACAGTGAAACCTTTAGATGTAACTCTACAGGAATGGGCAACGTGGGCTGGAAATGGGAATGGACTCCAACTCCCACCAGGGTCCAACATTACTTGGAGGGCCACAAGCTACTCATCCCTGATGTAAAGGATGTTATTCTTTCGTGAAGTGCTGCACTTACTTAAAAACGTGTAAGGTGTTGGACATAAATGGGGGTGTTTGGTGGGTTTTTTTGCCAGTCTCCAATTTCTTCTACTTCTTTAAATTGAATGCTTTAATAAATAACTTTAATTAGAAGCCTAGAGTTGAGTAATGAATTTTACCTCAATACTTCACTTATCCATGAGCCTTGTTCCTCAGGCTATCAAGTTGCTTGGCGAATGTTAGAAGGTGTGACACACACACACACCCCGTCTCAAGAACACGGCCACTTTGGGATCTACATGTCCAGATTTCAAATATAATTAAAGCAAAGGTAGCAGCTGCTGTTTATGAAAGAGAGAGATGCAAGAGGGTGGGAGCAGGAGGCCCTTTGCATCACCCGCTTTCACGCAAACAAAAATTGTCAGGAAGGTGAAAAGGTGAATTCACTGCCTTCAGCTGACCCCGGCAAATGGAAAGAGAAACACTGCTCAAGTAGCTTCTTCCAGTGACTTCATTTTATTTTTATTTTTATTGCAAGTCATGAGCGTGACTGCTGACAAAGTGACATGAGATTTACAGTGTGTGCATTTCTCCTTCGGGGAGAGCATCTTTGAACATACTGAAGCTGCTGTATACCTTGCCGTATACAGAGCTTTCCTTCAAGCCAAAGGACCGTGTCTGTGTGTGTATTAGCCCATCTAAGAATGTTCCTACATCACAATAAGCGAGCATGCTCTCCTGAGAGGGCTTCTCAACAGGAGAAGCAGCTCTGATGAAGTCATGAGGAGAAACTGTGTTTGAAACCAAGAGTTTGATAGTCGTGTCGAAATACCTGAGATTCCAGAAAATAATCACCAACTGTGTCAGGTGGGGCAGCACAAGCTATGCCACATGGCCTCCTTCTGTCCAATTTTGTTATTTTCTGATTAGCAGAACAGGCCTTGGCTAGCCATGCAAAAGCACCCTAAACCTGCTGTAACTGCAAATATAAACCCTGGGCTTCTTTCTCTCGGCATATTAAACAGAAGGACGAGGACACGAATTGGGGGGAGCCATCTTGTCCCTTTCCCCTACCACTCTTTGGCACATCTCATTCCCACACCATCTCCAAGCAAACTGTTTCTTGTGAAGTGTCACCATAGGTCTTTTATGTGTAAATATTTCATTTTCCAATAGAGCTTTTTTTTTTTTTGGCGGGGGTGGTGGTGATTATGAATTCTAGATGTGCTGAGGGGCCTTGCTATGCATGAGATGCAGAGGAACAGCAAGGACTTAGCAAGGAGGAAAGGCATCCAAGAATAAGAAATAAGACAGTATGAAGCAAACTACTGATAAAAAGGAAGTGGAGTGAGAATGTTGCTGCCTTTCCATCCATCCTCTTGGGTGATTTTTACAGCCTTGCTTTGGACCCTGATAGGGTCTGACAAGTACACATATAAATCAGCTTTGGACAGAAATGAATGTGGATATCTTTCTCTCTTTGAGCTCCTGTGGGCAGAGGTAACAAATGAACAGGAGGAGTGACTAAAGGAAGCCTTTGGGATGCGAAGCAACACAACCTCCCACTTGCTCACACAAGTGAGTTCAGCACAGTTCTTTCCTGTCCAGTATCATCAAGCAGACCTAACCCTATCACATTGCTCGGGGGGGGGGGGCATGTGTTATGTGCTGAGTTGAATAGGATCCAAACTGCAACAGTCTGATTGGTCCTAGAACAATAGGATTCAGGATGCAGCAGTCTGATTGGTCCTAGAACAATGCAGCAGTATGATTGGTCCACAGGAGCCACCCAATCCAGCTCCAGATAGAAGTGAATCCACAACCTGACTGGCCTACAGGAGAATTCTGGAATTAGCCAATCACATACAGCCAATTGTGTAAATAATGTATATAAAGCAGATAGTTTGAGGGGACTTTCATTCCCTCCTCACCACTATGAGTTGAATAAAGAGCATGAAATCACTTTGCGACTCTGAGTATATTTCAGCATGCATATCCAGCTTTCACAATTAATGTGGATTTTTAAACAGTTTAAAAACCAGAGATTTTGCAGTAAGGAAAGTGCAGGGGAATAGCACTGGAAAGAGTGGAATAACAAATGATTGATAAGACGCAATATAACCGAAATGCAAACATATCAGGAAGCATGCTTAATAAACAGATTCTCTGGAAGATGACCCTGTGGTCATTGCTTGCCCCGTGGCAATCCCCACCCCACACCCCGCTGAAAACCTGCACCCATTTTGTTGTTCTTCAAGACACCCTTTCCAAAATGGCTTCTCTGTGTTTGTACTAGTTGCCAGGCACATCTTCATTGCTTCTGAGATCACCTCGATGGCAACCCTGTACAATTTCTTCCAGTCTTTTGCTCAGATCCCCGTCCTTGCCCTAGATGGGAGATCACAGCTCTAACACCGCCTTTGTTTCTACATGTGCTTCATGGCTTTCCAAGAAAAAAAAAGAGGAATTTGTGCTACGGTTGTGCTGATGAGAAGCTGAGCACGGGAATCAGATAACAGAAGTCGCGGCTTTTATTTATCTAAAGATTCGGTGACATACAATTTTCTTTTGAAGCATGCTTCTACCAGCCAGCAGCGACTAAACAAAAAGAAAGACCTATTCTGCAATGTACTGTGCCCAATTAATTTTTTCATACAGCGCTGCACAAGAGGCAATTTAAAAAAAACATTTTTTTGGTTAAAAAAATAAAATTGCACGTATAATATTACTTAATAATAATAAAGGTAAACAAAGGACTCACAGATGTGATAATTCTGATAGTACAACAATCCTAGCCCAGATTCGGGGCTCACTCACACTTCCACTTGTCCCCTGCCTAGAAAGCGGCAAATGGGGTAAAGTGGTGGGGCAAATGGAAGTATGGATGAGGCCTAGGCCTGCCTGGTGGGACAGGGCCACTCCTGAATTCCACCCTGCTTGTGAAACCTGCACTAAATGCCATACCCCTCAAGCATCCTATTTTAAGCAGGAAATCCCAGAATTACAGAAGCTATTGCAGCTTCTGATTAGATACTGAAATGTCCTTTTTTTGGTCTTGGGCTGTTCCGCAAGTCTGCTGGCTCCCACGAGAGATTGAGACCAAAAAACAAGCGTCCCTGTTTTGATCAGTGGGATATTGGAGGGTACGAAATGCTAATGAATTTTCAAGGTGTTTTTTTTTATATAAAAAAAAATCATCATCACTGTGGGGAAACATGGAGAACTGATCTTACAACTGGAAAAACGAGATACTGAGGGAAACCACAATTGACAGATTCACCCACCCCAAAGTCAGATCCCTGGTCTGCTTAGTTCACTATTGTCTACACTGACTGTCAGTGGCTCTGCAAGATTCCAGGCAATAGCCCATGGGTAGGCAAACTAATGGGTAGGCCGGATCCGGCCCAATCACCATCTAAATCCAGCCTGCAGACTGTCTGGGAATTAGTGTGTTTTTACATGAGTAGAATGTGTCCTTTTATTTAAAATGCATCTCTGGGTTATTTGTGGGGCATAGGAATTCATTCATCCCCCCCCAAAAAAAAATATAGTCCAGCCCCAGACAAGGTCTGAGGAACAGTGGACTGGCCCCCTGCTGAAAAAGTTTGCTGACCCCTGCAATAGCCTTTCCCAGCCCTACCTAGCAATGCCTGGAGTCAAACTTGGGATGTTTTACATACAAACCATGTGCGGTACCACTGAGTCACACCCCTTCCCTCTGAGGAAGCCCTGGCAATTTCCCCAGAAAAGGTGCTAAAATACCTTAGGCTGTCATATCTGACAGCATTTGATGGTTGTTGTGCAACCGTCTTTAACATTTGATAGTTGGCATGTAATATTTTAAAAAGAAAAGAAATAAAGATTTGATATATCACATACAACAGTAATTAATATTTGACACTGACAGCTCATGAAATTTGTAACTGAAGCCTGCCAAAAACAAGCTTATTGAAATATTTTGGGGTAAAAATATCATATGCAAAATGAGATCCCACCCCCATCCCCAGATTAGAATTCTCTCGTTCAAAAACGAAAGAACCAGAAAAGAAAAGTGTGGCAACTTTAAAAATTGTACATTTTAAACGTTTGAAAATATTTCTTTCTACCTCTGTAGAATACATAAAGGCAGTTACCTGCACAATCTTATGCATGTCTATTCAGAATTGAGCTCCACTCAGTTAAGTGTGTTTTATTCCAAGGTAAGTGTGTATTGGCTAGGTTTTTGGGTGTAAAAATGGCAGCAGGGGTGAATTTTGCCTACTCGGCAAAATGTCAGGAAAAATGTATGTCAATGCGATGGAAAAAGCAGCGGAAACAGCTCCAAAAGCTTAAAATCACTATTTTGGGGTTAGGTTTCACCAAAGAAGCTCAACAATTTCTCCAAAAAGCTGAACAATTTTGGGGTCTTCCTAAAAAACCCTCAAAAGCTTCGTGTGTGTCAGGAATTTTACTTTTTGAAATACAGTGGTACCTCAGTTTATGAACTTAATCTGTTCCGGAAGTCTGTTTTTAAACTGAAACCGTTCTTAAACCAAGGCGCGCTTTCCCTAATGAGGCCTCCCACTGCCGGCGCCCTTCCACTGTTTGGATTCCCTTCTTAGACTGATGTGAAGTTCTCAAAGTGGGACACTAGTTTTGCAGAGTTCATAAACCAAATCGTTCTTAAACCGGACCTTTCTTAAACCGAGGTACCATACAGTGGTACCTACACTTAATTACCTGGAAATTAGCCCCATTGAACTTAGCAAAGAATACTTCTGAATAGACATGTACAGAACTACACTCTAAGGAATTTATTTCATGGAACTGCAAGTTATGGGCACACTTGTGGTATTGTTGTTTTCGAGTTATGTTGGTTCTGATGTGTTGCACTGATTGTCACGATAGAAAATATTAAACATGGCCTTCTCATCTACTATGTACTAACAGCTTTTGCTGAAGTCTAAATTATCTCACACTTCCTATAGTGTTGCAATAGGAATCTTTACAAAGGTTTTGGCAATATGCAAATTTATTTAAAATTGCTCAATTAATGGACGTAGATAGATCTAAAATGTCTTAAATCTATTGACAGCCCAGATTAATGGCCCCCTAAGACAGCTTCCAAACAGCTTTGTACTTGAGAATTCAATGTCTTCTAACTCTAACCTCTAATTCTGCTCATGTATTCCTTGCCAAAGAGTATTTCCAGCTTCATATACAACATTAGACATAATTTGACAAGCTCTTTAGCAATCAGGCTCCCCTGGGTATTTGACCGCCCACCGACCTCTCAAACTCCAAAGCAACTCGTGCAGCAGGTCTCTAAGAGATCGGATATGCTCCGACTCCTCCCAACACTAAACGGAAAGACTTCTTTAAAAGACTCCCAGTATTAAATGAAAAAAGAAGGGGGATTTAATAACAAAGGGGGATTAGGGAATTTATTTGGGCTGGGTGCCATATGCTTCAGTCTGCTTGAAGCTCAGGAGCAGCATTCTGCTTAAGTTCTCATTTTCACTCCAGTTCCTTCACCTACAAAGCCTCACTTGTAAATTCTCCTCCATGACAATAATAATAATAATAGTAGTAGTAGTAATAATAATTTATTATTTATTATTTATACCCTGCCCATCTGGCTGGGCTTCCCCAGCCACTCTGGGTGGCTTCCAAAAAAATATTAAAATACTGTAATACATCAAACTGTAATACAGGCAAAGGAAGCAATACAGAACAGGATATAGGGAGTGGCGGGGATAGAATTGTTTCTCTTCCTAATAAGTATAGCTCAGTGAGAGCTATACCTTTGAAAAACGCTTTCCCTAGTTCTTCTGCAATGTTTGCCCATCTCCAAGGAAGGGGTCACCGATTTGCATAAAATTTGAACATTTGTGCTAATTTATGTTCATAGATACAGATGTAGAAATAAATACTGTAATTTAAACAGAAATAGAATACATATAGGGACGCGGGTGGTGCTGTGGGTTAAACCACAGAGCCTAGGACTTGCTGATCAGAAGGTTGTTGGTTCGAATCGCTGCAATGGTGTGAGCTCCCGTTGCTCGGTCTCTGCTCCTGCCAACCCAGCAGTTCGAAAGCACGTCAAAGTGCAAGCAGTTAAATAGGTACCTCTCCGACGGGAAGGTAAACGACGTTTTTGTGTGCTGCTCTGGTTCACCAGAAGTGGCTTAGTCATGCTGGCCACATGACCTGGAAGCTGTACGCCGGCTCCCTCGGCCTATAAAGCGGGATGAGCACCGCAACCCCAGAGTCTTCTGCGACTGGACCTAATGGTCAGGGGTCCCTTTACCTTTACCTTTACCTTTACAATACATATTGTTACAGTGGGGAAGGCTGTAAGCAGCTGTTCTGTGTTCAGTCAGCTGTCCATCCAGGTGATAATTGTTGCTGGGCAACTTCAAAGTCAGCCCTTCAAATAATTATGTTTATTTATTTATTTGTTGCATTTATATCCCACCCTTTTCTCCATGGAGCTCAAGGTGGTTACATAGAGGACTGCCTTCTGGGGCAGTAGCTCAGGGGTAGTGCATCTGTTTTGCATGCAGAAGGTATCACATTCAGACCTCAGCATCTCCAGGTAGGAGATGCTGGGAATGTGCCTGGGCTGGAAACCTGGATAGCTGCTACCAGTTGGTGTAAGCAGTACTGAGCTAGATGGAAGAATGGTCTGACTCAGAATAAGGCAGCTTCCTATGTCCCTGTCACCCACATACACCTGTACTGTTCCCATTAATTTCACTGTGGTTTCCACAGAACCTCCCAGTGAATTATGCCTTTTGTGTCTATAGTAGTAGTAGTAGTAGTAGTAGCAGCAGCAGCAGCAGCAATCAACTGTATACTGCCCTTCATCCATAGATCTCAGGGTGGTTCACAATAGGGATCAGCAGGAAGGCAGTGAATGTAAAGATCAGCTGATCCCAAAGACGTTTTAGAAAAGCCAGCTTTTTGCCTGAGACCTGAAGGTACTCAGTGTTGGGGTTTGATGGGTTTCCCTGGAGAGCTCATGTCATAAGGCACCAGCCTCTGCTGAGAATGCCTGGTTCTTAGAACATACCTGCCACACTTCAGCTGGTAGGGGCAAATGGAGCAGGAGCTCAGATACAGAACAGATTTCATATACAGGAGGAGACAATGCTCAAGGCATGCCCATAGGCTGAGTGTTTGTATTTGTTGGTCTGAAGTATCTTTGCCCTACCTTTCTATTTAAAAGAAATGCTCAAGACACTCTACTATCTAAACAGCATGTTAAATCCAAAAATAAAATACGCAGTGAACCACAACGAACATGTCAGGGAGATTAAAATTAACAGTTCAGGAAGCCAAATGTCAGCTTGGAAAATAAAAGTCTTGGTACAGTGGTGGAACCAGAATCGGTGTTCAGCATCAGCATCATTTTATTTGCATGCCGCTTTTCTAAAGAAAAAAATAAATAAAATCATGCCCAAAGCAGTCTACAATAAAGGAAACAGAAATGCACTTCAAAATCAAACACTGTCGAAAAAAATCATAATAACATACTAAAACAACAACACAACAGCAACACACAAACAAACAAACAAACAAACAAACAAACAAACAAACATACAAAACAACAACATTTCAGTACTATCAATGTTGGACTAGATAATCCTCAAGGATCTTTAACAAGTTTACATTAACAACTTTGAACAGTAAAAATAACAAGGGAGCTTGGCAGATCCACCTTGCTCCCCTTCACGGTCTCGCTCCCTGTCCCTCTCTTGCAGCAGCTTCTCACAAGGTTTGAAAAGGCAAGGGGTGGGAAACACCACTCCCATAATGTTGCTCATGTTCTTCATCCACCAAGAACCAGGACAGTGACATTGCCATGTGCTTAACGCTCACCTATTTTCAGTGTCAACTAGAGGAAGTGATCGAGAGTGAACACATGCTTGTTGCAGATCAAGCCTACAAGGAGATTTCACGCTGTGTTGACTCGAGGGTTGGTAGATGTGTATTGATACGAGTATGTGGGTGCAAGACACCCTAGATTCCAGATCAAGCTTGTGTTAGAATTGAATGAAGGCTTAGTGTGTCAAAACTGTGTGTCAGACTTCCATGAGTTAGAATCAAATCTAGACCCGTGTGTATTAAGCTGTGTGTCAGAAACCCCTTTAATCCTACAGAATCAACAAGTACGGCTAACTAAATAAGTCAGGCTACTTTCCTTTGAGGTGATAGCCTGGAGATGAGCCAACAAGACAAAGGCCAAATCTCATTTGCAAAGGAGTGGGCTGCCTCCCTCAACTGAGAGTTAGTTTAAAACACAATGCCAGCATTTTCATTTTGAGTTTTAGGATGGCAGTTAGGAGTTATGCAACAGAGATAATGAGCAAGAGGCTGGAGCGAGAGTCAGAGAGCAACAATTGAGAGCCATGGTCGGGGACTGCTTAAATCCAAGGCCGTAGTGGGTATGGAAGAAGCCAGAACCTCTTAGGGTGTGAATGCTGTGAACGCTGCCATCGTAGGTTCAGGTTGCCTATATGTGCAAATAAACCATATATCATAAAATGCCACAGTCTCCACTGTTCTTTCATTTTCCAAAAGGAAACACAGACCCCAGTTAAGTACCTGGAACCCCAGAAATCTCATACCACTCAGAGACTGGAGTGGCATGCAACAGTAGGTTACCTATGTTGCATCATCTGGCTATGGACAAGTCAAGAAAACCTGACCCTGATAAGTCAGCATGAGTCAGCTAAGACTGCCAGACCCTTGTAAAGGAACCTGGGCCACACTTCCTGGCTGGCTGGAACCATTAAGAGACCTCCTCTGGCTGTCAGAAGACTTCACTTGCCCACCCACAATCCCTACCCAACCTTGAACTGCAACTGCACTGGCAGAGGCTCTCATAAACCACTAAGTAACCATTCCTTGCACTGCAGTTTTAGCAGCAGATTTCTGGTGAACATGCCTGTGTGGATTCCAAGTATACTTGCTGAACCCCCAGCATCAGACACTTTGAAAATTAAGCACAGGAGGCAGCCTTAGCTCTGAACTGAATGTCTGAGCTTTTAAATATTTGTCTCAGTCTCTCTCTTTTCCAGCCCCCCAACCCAGCTGGCAGAACGTGATGGAGGTCAGAGAGGCCACATGTTTAGTTGTTTCGGGCTGGAACAACCAGATTAACCCTGGAGAAGCTGATTAGTTGAAGAAACAAATTTCATCTGTCTCTGTGGGTTTATTTTGGATCTGTCTTTTCTTCCTAGGCTAAGTGCGATGCCTTCCCCTATTCTCTCTCCCCCCTCCCATGCCCCTGGTGTCTCCCCTCTTAGCCTTTCTTGTCTGCGTTCATTTCATTGAGGGTCTGTCACTGCAATGAGGCTCGGGAATGGGTAATTCAAATTCCCACTCCTCTAGTGTTCTCTCATTTTCCCACTCACCCTTATCTAATCGGCAGAAGATCCAGACTTTGTGCTTGAGTTAATCTCTCATTTACTCATACAGCGCTTTAGCTGCCTTCATGCCCCCCCCCGCTTTTGTTTCATCTTGCTTTAGTGTTTGATGTATTACAGTATTTTAATATTTTTTTGGAAGCCGCCCAGAGTGGCTGGGGAAGCCCAGCCAGATGGGCGGGGTATTTAATAATAATCATAATAATCACAGTTCTATGTGTGCAAACTTACTTATTAACCTAGTATTTTGGCACATGAGGGGGCGGGGAAGAGGCATACATTTGTACTGCGCCTGTCATCACATTCTCCCGGCTTTCCCAAGATATTGGAAAGTGTCCAGGATAGATAGATGATATGGTTAGATGGATATCACAGAGTGGACATTGATATAACGTTGTATATAATGCAATGCAACAGATATTCCACCTATACCAAATGACTATGGAATCTCAGCAGGGCTATGCTTGCCCAGCAAAATCAAGTAAGGTGTTTACAGGCATAGTGCTGCTGTCCTCTAGTTTGGAATTTGCCTTTCAAGTGTGCACAGCTGCCACACATGCAACAGCAAGTGGTCATGGCATGCCAGAGACCATTAAACATAAAGTTTGACCATTTGGGGTGAGGGGAGGTTACAGCACTCCTGAAATGAAAATATATATATATGGTAAACCCTCCTTCCACTGTAGCACTTCAGAATGCAAGTAGGGGTTTGAATGCTTGAATGATGCTACCCCATAGAAATCATTTTCTATAGGTGAGAAGTTCTTGCATCAGGAAGAAAACAAACCTCAGCCTAGCCTTCTTCCTGATATTCTTCTCTTGCTATGCAGAGACAATTAAAACACAAAATCTACTACCTGCTATGCAAAGTGGTGTAGTCTAAAAATCAAAAAGGGCTGTACAACATGGCTTTTCTTGGAGATATAAGATTAGGTTTGGGACAAACTAACATACAGATCATTCCAGTTTCCAAGACAGCAGGTTGGCAGAGAGATCTACAGTGATTTATAATTTTTTATGTATGTGATTTGGCCCAGCCCCAGCAATTACTTTCTAAGAGAATTCAGTGAAACTACTCTTCACCCTAGGGGGCACGGGTGGTGCTGTGGTCTAAACCACTGAGCCTAGGGCTTGCCGATTGGAAGGTCGGCTGTTCGAATCCCCGCAATGGGGTGAGCTTCCATTGTTTGGTCCCAGCTCCTGCCAACCTAGCAGTTCGAAAGCACTTCAAAGTGCAAGTAGATAAATAGGTACTGCTCCAGCGGGAAGGAAAATGACCTCAGAGTCGTTCGCGACTGGACTTAACTGACAGGGGTCCTTTACCTTTACCTTTTTTACTCTTCACCCTGGCTTTTCACACACCCACACCCACGCCCCCCACCCACACCCCATCTTATTTCTTATTTAACTTGTTTTGAACTATTGTTAATATTGTGTTTTAATTGTTGTAACCTGCCCTAAAACCTTAGAGGGGAGGACAGGTTAATAACAAAAATAATAAAAGTCAGTGATGGCGATAATCATAATACCACCACATAAACACCATTTTATTGCCCATTATGGTGGTCTGCTGCAGATCTTTTCCACATCCTTCTTCAGTTCCTTTGGATACTGCATGATTGCCTTAGAGCATGACCTTATCTCTGTTGCCCTTACAGTGAAAATGTTACCGGAGACATGGCTTGCAATTTATTATTAGTACCGACTACCCACAAAAATAGCAGGAAATGTGACACTGATGTGCTGTGAAGTCAAATGCTCACATGTTTGGAAATGCTAAATGCATATGAATTCATGGAGTATTAGCTCTGTTCCCAGGTGCATCCTCCGAGTAGATCGCACACCTTAGCCAGAGCCCACTGAAGTCTATGTGCACAGTCCTTTGGGGACACTGAATGGACAAGTCTTGTTTATTTCAACATTCCTTGTACAGAATAATTTCCCTTTGAATTGTACCTCAAGAACAACAACAAGAAAACCTCATAATTTCAGAGGAGCTAAAAGAGGCAAGGACTCAGCTGGGGGGGTAAAGCGACTAATTCTAGAGGCTTAAAATAAAAATTGGTAAGAAGCTAATATTATGTTAAATGATTTTTCAGAATCCTGAATGCAATATGAATCTCTTTCTCACCAAACACTGCATTTTGAATTTGAAACAGCAATTAGCATTTACAGTCTTTTTAAAAAACTAAACCTTCCTGGGTAGAAAATCTACGTCAATTTAAAATGCAATTATTCAACCATTATCTGTCAGAAATCATGGGGAAAATAAAAATAAAATACCTCTTTCCCCCTTCATTATTTATACGGGAGCCTGGGACATTATTTATATGTGAACTGTCCCATTAACTATTATTCAGGAATTCATGCATCAACAAATATGTCTCTTGAATGACTTCACAATAGGTTTGATAGCACCTATACATGCCACCTCCATGTCACATGTCTGGTTACATAACAGGTGATTGCTGGGACGAATCTTGAACTTAACAGGTAGTCTTAAGGAAGCACCCCACCCCACCCTCTCAGACTCAGCCTTCCATCTATAATATGGGGCTGATAATACTGCTCTACTTTATGCAGTTACAAGAAAATAATATATGTTTAGAACTTCAAACACCCTAAAGCAGGAGTTCTCACACTTTCTACCCCAGGGTCCACTTGAGAGGACTGAAAATTACATTCACAAAATGGTGGTGCTGGGGAAAGCTGGTAACAAAATGGCAGCAGATGGAGTGTGTGTGTGTGTCTAAAAGACGGGCCAAAAGACACAGGTTCCTTTCTTTCTATTGGCTCCTTCCCTTTCCTCGCCCCCAACTTTGCATGCTAGAGCATCACCCTTGCTTTGCTCTCTGAACAATTCCTGCTGTCATATGTGCCCACACACTGCACATGTGGGGAACAACAAGGCAACAGTGTGGTGCTGAGCAGCCCAAGACATTTTTGTGCCTCAGATGAACCACAAAAGGTGCCTCCCTCCCCATCAGGGAAGAAGGAGTGAGTGAAGATCTACACCAGGAGCAAGCGGGCAATAACTCTGTACAGCAGGATCTGCTGCCCCTGTAGATCCTGCCACTTGAGGCTGTCACCTCACTTTGCCTCATGGTGGGTGGGCTGACCCTGATGTTCACTGGGGATCCCTGACCCACAGTTTTAAAAAGCACATAATCATCACCACCCACACCACGTCTTCCTCCTCCTCCTCCTCCTCCTCCTCCTCCTCCTCCTCCTCCTCCTCCTCCTCTTCTTCTTCTTCTTCTTCTTCTTCAACTTATTACCAATCCCAAGTGCCCTGAAATGATAACACATTCCTTCCCTGCTTATTCCTCCACAACCTCCTTTTCTTCTATCCTTAGTATTGATGTTCAACTTGAAAGACCCTCTCCTCTCATATGTGCAAAGCACCATGAACATTTGGGATGCTCAAGGAGGAGAAGCAGAAGAAGGTGGTAACGGAGGAATAACTAACCCCTGCAAAGTTAACATGATCCACGGTGGCCAAAACTACTCCTTTCCCCAATCTTTGACTCTCATCTGGGCATCTGCACTCCAGCTCACTTGTGGCAAATAAGCCTTTCCTGGTGAATCCATAGAACAGAAAAGCAACTCTGTACAAACTCCATTTGTCTCTTCCCCCTTGCTCCCCAGTTGCTCCACCAACGCAGCCACTCCCAAAAGTCTTAGCAGGGAGAGGCATATGTTTGTGCAAAGTGGAGAGCTGGTAAAGCTGCCCCAAACATATAGTCCTAAGTGGCATTATTGAATCTGTAATTTGCTACCATTAGCAAAGGTCACTGTGTGCTGCTTACTGCCACTTTATGAATTGCTCCTGTTCTAGCCTATCATTTCATTAAACAGTGTTGTACTGAGGGGTCGGGAAAAAAACCAACCAAGGGACTTCAGTGCAAGGAGAACATCCTCAGGTGTTTTTTTTTAAAGGAACCTCCATCTCCCACTCCTGTTTGAGGATCTCCTCAAATCAAGGTACACCTTGTCAGTTCTCTCTTCTGTTATACGTTTTCCGCTTGTGTTCCCTCCCCATCCTTCTCCCCATGCCGTATCCACTGTTCCAAAGAGCAGAGAGAATATTTGATTGCAGTAATTAGCTAATCAGTAACAGGCATAATTTCCCACTGATTAATGCTTTGAATAATCATTATAGTCCTAACTGTAGGCAGTTCTCTTATCAGAGTCACTTTGAAAACAGCTTTGAAAAAGATAGAGCTGCACCTTCGCAGATAAAATTAGAGAGGTCAGGTGCTCTGCCCTCTGGAATGATGGCAGGGAAGGGAAGCATGGAGACCTGAAGGGTCCTCTTCCAACCCACTTCCCTCCTCTTTCTCTCTACCCACAATAGATGCCATGATGCGGGGAGTGCGGAGGGGAAGAAAAAGAAGAAACTAGGGCAAGGATGCTATCCGCAAGTGCTGCTTTCAGCCCACAAGAGAACTGCTAAGCAAGAACGTTGCAGCATTCTTATGCAGCAGCAAAGGGGAAAGAGGAAAAAGTTTGCCTGTGAAATTAAGGGCTTATCCACACTTTCCCTAACCCCGTTGCCATTGCTCCTATTGAAGCAAAGGAGAGGGTTTTGTTCTGTGCAAATGCTTATGTGGGACCCCCCCCCCAATCCAAATCAAGATCATAGCAAAGAGCCAATCCCCTCCCCACCCCACATGTCAGGGTCCAAATATAGATGAAGTCACACATACTGGCGACTGGTGTTCAATTTCATGAACTTAAAAACTAACATAGATTTTCAAGGGAACTCCGTTGCCAGTTTGTGGCAGGCTAAACACTCCTGGCAATTCAGCCCATGCCAGGAGACACTGTTATCCACACTTCCTCTTGTTCCTCTGCTTCCCCCCAGGGATAACAGTTCTTTAAAATGGCAATTTGGATTGTCTCTGGATTAATGTTTGCTCCTATTTAGAGCTGAAGGGAGGGTTTTCCCTGTGAAAGGAGCCGGGCAAGCGGAAAACCACTCAGACCCGGGCCTAGAAGGCACGGTTAAAGCAGAAAACAGCTTGGACCTATGCTTACTAAATAAGGGACAAATGGACGTGTGGATGGGGTCTGTTGCTTGGATGCTGAATCCTTTGGTTAGAAGCCCATTCAAAGAGGAAAAACAGCAACAGAATCAAGCCGTATCTTAAATTCCTGACTTGTTTAAGCACCAATCTGGGGTTGTTGTTTTTTTAATGATACTTTGACCTAAGTTACATAGCGAATTTGAGTTCAGTGGTATAATGGTCAGCTATACAATCAGAATGATAGCATGCAGAACCTTGGAACAGAACAGCAACTGTATCTGGAGCCAGGCCCTGCAACATTTGGCAATTGCACATTGCTTAGGTGTGGTGTTGAAATGGATGCAGTTCAAGAGAAGTCTAGACAAGACAGGGCTTTGGATAGGAATAGAAATATCCACCATGGATGGATTTCATCTCCTTCAGGTCATTTGCTGTGGCTCTGCAGTTGTGACATGAAGCTGAAAAGCGGATGCGCAAGTGACTTGCTCAGTAACCTTTCATCCAACATTGTGTCACCTTCAAAGAAAACTCACACATCTCCCTGCAGGAGAGAGACGTGGCTTTCTTTTTTAGTGAGACAAGCAAACAGCATAAGGGTGATTCCCTTGCACATCCACTGCCTTGCTTTGTAAGATGTGAAAGTAATATGGTCCGCACATTCATACATGAGCAGAACGGAAAGAGAAATAGCCACAGAGCGATGGCTCCCACCCATTTGCAATAACTAATGAACTGGTCCAATCTCCTCCTTTAAATCAGGGTAGCCAAAGTTGTGCCCACCAGATGTTTTGGACTACAACTCCCATCAGCTCGATCAGCATGGCCAATAGTCAGGAATGTTGGGAATTGTAGTCCATAACATCTGGAAGGCATCGCATTGACTATCCCTGCAGTAGAGGAGGAGATTAGACCAGTTTGTATGTTACTGAAAATGGGAGTGATCCATTTCCCATTCTAGATGAGAAGTGTCCTCATTTTTTATACCATTCCAACAACCTTTGTAGCTTCTGCCTGGTTATTTCTGTTCCTCCAGACTGTTTTTCCATGCCCTTTATGTTTCATGAAAGTGGTGTCCCTGCTGTTTGGATAGTGATTTCTGCCCATTCATTGGCTGTTGAGTCATTATTGGAATTCACTCAGCATGCGTGAGCTTTAATTTTCTTAATGAGCTGTAGGCATATAGGGTTACCAGTTGGTTCCTTTTTTGACTGTACAGGGCTGCTCAGACAAAACTCAGATAGCAAAAGAAAAGAAAAACAAGTCGGTCTCATTTGCATGTTGCAAAAAGCTACAGTTTGTATTGAACAAAGGGGGAAGTGGAAGAGTACAGAAGGAAGTCGCTCTCTTTCCACGTGGGTCCTTGCACAAGTTATCTTGCCCCCCCCCCACATGACCCAAACAAACCACACTGTGATCTGTCATATCATCTGAACCTGAACCATGGTCTGTTTTAAATAAACCAAGAGTAGTAAGCTAGAAATAAATCAAGAAATTAACATCCATGGCATCATCCATGTTTAGGTGACATTGCAAACCATAGCATGGCTTCTTGGAGCTGTGAAAACACTGTTGGGCCACAAAGGAACCCGCTCAGCAATGCAGAAGCATGTTCACGGTTAAACAGTGGTTTAAAACCAACTGTGACCATCACAATGAGTGAACAAGGCCATTGTGTTTGGCCATGTGACACAGCAGATCCAGAGTGATTCTTCATGTTGCAAATGAGAAGGCAGTAGAATTAAGTCTCCTAATACAGATCTAGAAATAGGTATGTTTTCAAGCTAGTTGCTCATTATAAATGAGATGAGGATTTCCCTTATTGGTTTGTAGGGCATGCCTACTGAGCATTTAAAGGCTGATTACTCTAAGTAATGAAGGAGCAAGCATATTGTAAGAGACCCTCAAGCTGCCCTTCGCCTCTGTGTACATGGGAAACTGGGGCACATGGGCAGCGAAGTCAGTAATGAGACAAAAGATGATGACGTATTGGCAACTTTCATTTGTACTCGCATGCTTTCCCAAACAAGCCTTGTCATTAAAAAAATGTTTCTGCCTTGGTGATTTCTTGTATATATTCAAGCTATGGAAAATAAGCCAGGGGTGTCAGAAGAAGGGTTTATCAGTGTAGCCTCCTAGGGTACAAATACATCAGGAGAAAGGAATAACATGCATGCACCTCCTAGACTGTGATCCTAGGACTCACTTGATTTCTGTAAGAAAAATCAACAGTGTTGTCATGCAACAATGGGCAATTATAGTCATCTTGCTCTTTGTTAATACGTATAGAGGAATAGAAATTCCATGCACAGATCTTGGAAATAATGACCCAATAACTTAAAATAAGACGCCTAGTTTCCCTACAACAAATAAGTAATAAAACCCCCACACTTGGGGCACAACTACACAACAGACTTCAAATGGTTCAACGCTGCAGTTATTTCTTCTCCCCAGGGAACTCTGGAAACTGATGAAGTTATCTCTGGCAGATGGATCTCAGTGTCCTCACAAAACTATAATTTTCAGGATACTTTGAGAGAATCCGCGCCAGTTAAACATGTATAAAACCAATGTGAGGCTTTTTTTAGTGTAGATAGATCGATGAACGTGGAAGGGCAAAGAAAATGTTACATCCAAAGAGTTGTGATTTTCTTGCCGTTTCTAGCTTCACACATTTTTGCATATTTATTCTCTATTATTTGACCCCAGAGACTGTCTATGCTACCCAAGCAGGAGAGATAACAGGATGTGGGAAGGGTGGAGGGTGGAGGGGAGAAAAAAGGGAAGGAACAGGGAAGGAAATGGTTTGTAAAAGAAAATGTAAGTGTACTGTGTTCTACTTGTGAAAAATAGGCAATAAGAACATTAGCCTTTGAATCTTTGAATCTTTTCTTTTTAATCACCAAGTTCTTCTGCAGGTTTTTCCTGGCTTTGGAAGGTCCTTCATAAACCAGACATCTTATTAGGAGACATCTAGGTGCCGGCATGCACTAATGGCATCATTGGTCCATGTTGGCTCTGATAGACATCTGCCATTTTGGAAATTCTGTGGTAAAGCTTTCCTACTATCATTGCATTCACGAAATCATTGGTCTTCAACTGGTAGATCAGTGCCCACTACTGGATCATAGCGTGATCTAATGTGAGTCGCAACAACAGTACCAGCACCATACAATTTAGGTTGATGCACCAGCCGCTACTATTCCCGAGGAAGTCAGAACTGGCTGTGGTAATGCACACCTTTACTAATATCAAGACTGGATTATTGCAATGTGATCTACATGCAGCTAACTTTTAAGAGGTTTGAAAGCTTCAGCTGTTTTAGATTGCAGTAGCTCACCCCTGGGAGCTAATTCTTTTTTTCTTTTTCTTTTGTAAATAAATATTTATTGTTTTTCACAATTAAATTCCACATTAACATTGGTAAGTTAAAAAAGAAAGCAAAAAACATTTTCACCTCCCAATCCCCATATATTACAATATCCTTTTTGAACCTTTTTTGAGATTCCATGAATCTCCGGACTTCCCCACCATCCCCTCTTCTGGTTCTATAAATGAACAAAATCCTCTTACATTTCCATACCCATTTGCCCAATTTTCTAACCGGTATACTTAGTTAATCAAAACTTACTAATGCTTCAAATCATTTATAACATTTGCACAGATATGTTAATTATTGAAACAATTTTCTCCATTATACATTTCACATCTATGATTTATTATTATTATTTTTTTCCTCTTATCCCCATTTCAACTAGTTGCAAGCATTTAATCCAGGCCTGCTAATGTACCAACTTATCTACAGTAATTAACTCGGGTCCGTCAGCAGATTGGACCTGCACTCACTGCCACCACTAGTAAAAACCAGAAGTCCTTGCTCTCAGGCACTATTCAACATGCTAGTGGTTACCTTTAAAGCCTTCTGTGTGTTAGGTCCAAGATTCCTACTTCTTCCCTAACAACCTACCCAATCCTTAAGATCAGGTGGAAAGGACCATTTAGAGGGGAGGCATCGTTGATCATGACAAGGAATAGGGCCTTGTTGGTGGCTGCACCATTATTGTGGAAACATTTGCTTGATGAGCCTTAAAAAGGTAAAGGTAAAGGACCCCTGACAGTTAAGACCAGTCGCGAACGACTCTGGGGTTGCGGCGCTCATCTCGCTTTATTGGCCGAGGGAGCCGACGTTTGTCCGCAGACAGTTTTTCCAGGTCATGTGGCCAGCATGACTAAGCCGCTTCTGGCGAAACCAGAGCAGCACACAGAAACGCCGTTTACCTTCCCGCCGGAGCGGTACCTATTTATTTACTTGCACTTTGACGTGCTTTCGAACTGCTAGGTTGGCAGGAGCTGCGACCAAACAATGGAAGCTCACCCCGTGGCGGAGATTCGAACTGCTGACCTTCCGATGGGCAAGCCCTAGGCTCAGTGGTTTAGACCACAGCGCCACAGCCTTAGGTAGCCCCAATTCTAGCTGTCTTCTGTTATACTATGAATACTTTTGTTATTATTCTGAGCAGACTTATGCCTTGCGAGGAAGATGATACATTTAGTATTGATTGTATTTTATCTGTTGTAACAGTCTCCTTTGTATTAACGTTGAAAGTATTGTTTTATAATGTATTGTGATTTTAAGTGCTGTAAGACGCTGTAAGTAAAGCTTTGACATTGGAAGGACAGAGAAGGAGATGATAGATAGATAGAAAGGTAAATATTTCAGAGGGGGGAATTTATCCACCAAATATCTGTTTCACCCAAACTTAAGTCTTAAGCTGTGCTGGCAGATTTACAGGCCAGAACTACAGCAGAGACCTACTCTCTCACTACCTGCTTACAAGCAACCACTTTTCCAAGAAAATATCCCCAGACTGTCGCTCTGCCCTTTCAGTTACAATCAGTATTCAAGGCACGCCAAACTTTTAAATTTTATTTATTGAGGGACTGATTTGCACAGCAGGGCTCTGCTTTGTTTATTCAGTGCTATTATTGTTACCTTTAATGAAGACAATGAAGAATTTAAAATAATAATTAAAAATATTCCCCTCAGTTACCGTGGCAACGAGCTGCAATGTTTCTAATGGCGCAAAAAACCCATCTGTTTCTTTATTTGACAGGACGAAAAACACTTCCTCCCCTTCTTCCATTACAGGAGGTTTAGTCCTTGAGTCCTCAGGCAGCCCTGAACATGGAGCAGTCCCTTCTCCAGGTTTTGGAGGAGTTCTCAAGGGGCCCTATCCACTCAGCTAGCCACTTCTTCTCCCTCCTCTTCTTTATACATTTGGACAAACAGCTAGAAGGTGAACAAAGCTTCCTTCTCACCTTCCCTGCTGCTTCTGAACTTCCGGGCCCAGCAATAAGGTCCTGTAGCTAAGTTGTAGAGCATCTGATTTGCATGAAGAAGGTATTGGGCCCAACATCCTGCATCTCCAGGTAGCCTGAAATCCCAAAGAGCTGCTGCCATTCAGTGTAGGCAATACAAAACTAAATGGGCTGACTCAAAATACGGAAGCTTCCTGTTCTCTCAACTTCTTTTACCTTTTGCTCGTACCTATGTGTATATATACCTGGCAACTGTATTCCATGCAGTGGTTCATGAAATAAAGTTTGTTAGACAATAGTGAGCCAGATGGAGCAATGATCTGGCTCAGTCTGAAGAGAGAAGAGCAAAAAAGTGGCTGAACAGTTGGCATAGCAAAAACCTGATGGCAGAAAGCAGCAGGCAGTGGGAAGCTGAGAGTCCTGGGGCCTCGGGGCCTGTCCAGTAATGCCAACCTCTGTGCTTGGCAGGGAGGTGTGGGTTGAGTCTAGCAACAAGGACACACTACAGACCAGACAAGCAGAGGTGCCTTTTGAACATGAAGAGGCCAGCAGAGGTCACATGGTGAAGGTAAACCTTATGAAAGCATCTACTCTGTGGCCTAATCTGTGAGAGGACTGTGTTGCATGCTCTCTGACTCTCATCTTTCCATACCAGACTCAGCTTTGCTTCATGCTCAGGAACTTGCAGAAGGTGAGAGAGGCAGAGCTTCAGCTATCCAGCTCAAAAGCATGTGAAACATCAACCAAATCGACAGAGGGGGAAGGTGTCCCTCTTAAGTCCTGAAACAACTGGAATGTGATAGCATAAATCTAGAGTTTCTTCCCTGCTTGCACACCAGACTTATCTGGTAACATTTGATGCCACAACTTCCTTGAAGCTAAGCAGACATGTTGTTGTTTAGTCGTGTCCGACTCTTTCTGACCACATGGACCAGAGCACGCCAGGCACTTCTGTCTTCCACTGCCTCCCGCAGTTTGGTCAAACTCATGCTGTTAGCTTCGAGAACACTGTCCAACCATCTCGTCCTCTGTTGTCCCCTTCTCCTTGTGCCCTCCATCTTTCCCAGCATCAGGGTCTTTTACAAGGAGTCTTCTCTTCTCATGAGATGGCCAAAGTATTGGAGCCTCAGCTTCACGATCTGTCCTTCCAGTGAGCACTCAGGGCTGATTTCCTTAAGAATGGATAGGTTTGATCTTCTTGCAGTCCATGGGATTCTCAAGAGTCTCCTCCAGCACCAGAATTCAAAAGCATCAATTCTTCGGTGATCAGCCTTCTTTATGGTCCAGCTTTCACTTCCATACATCACTACTGGGGAAACCATGGCTTTAACTATACGGACCTTTGTTGGCAAAGTGATGTCTCTGCTTTTTAAGATGATGTCTAGGTTTATCATTGCTTTTCTCCCAAGAAGCAGGCGTCTTTTAATTTCGTGACTGCTGTCACCATCTGCAGTGATCATGGAGCCCAAGAAAGTAAAATCTCTCACTGCCTCCATTTCTCCCCCTTCTATTTGCCAGGAGGTGATGGGCCCAGTGGCCATGATCTTCCTTTTTTTGATGTTGAGCTTCAGACCATATTTTGCTCACTCCTCTTTCACCCTCATTAAAAGGTTCTTTAATTCCTCCTTCATGGATCACCGTCTTGCCGTGGCGAAGGGGCTTGAATAACTCAAAGAAGCTAAGAGCTATGCCATGCAGGGCCCCCCAAAATGGACAGGTCATAGTGAAGAGTTTTGACCAAACGTGATCCACCTGGAGCAGGAACTGGCAAGCCACTCCAGTATCCCTGCCAAGAAAACTCCATGGACAAAGACAACAAGCAGACACGGCCTGGTCTCAATGCCTAGATGGGAGACTCCCTGGAAGTTATGTGTTGAGTCACACTGAGCTTTCAAACGTAAGAGTTTGAATTAAAGTGAATGAATGAATGAATGAATGAAATACTGATCTCAAGAGCAATTTGATGTACACATTAAAATGACTGCCAGTTTCATCTCTGTCCACCCGGTGGTCAAAATACCCAAGAAAGTGTTGAAAAAGCTTAGAATTTGAATGGAATTCATATATTACACACAGGTGCATTTTGGAAGACCAAGAATGAAGTTTGAGAAGAAAAGCTGTTGGAAAATGTTTCCAAGCTCATTTCAGAGTGGGGAGAAAGGAGTCATTGTATACAAGCTGAATGTCTCTAAAAGCCTGGGCCTGAAATCTACAATGCCAACAAATGAGTGCTGAGGGTCTCTTGTTACTCCTCAACTACATCAAAACCAGCTGGAAGGCCCCATCATCACAAGGTATTCCTGGCTGCCACGTGAGTGCCACATGCAAAATCAATGCCACTAGTTCAAGAACAGCTACTAACAGCAGATGTGGCATAGCAGCATTGCACAAAGTTGTTTCCATTGCACAAAACTGCACAGCAAAGAGTATGGTGCAAGAAAATTGCAAGATAACCTTATAAACATAATCGAGGCATGTTGTTACCCTTTATTTATTTAAATTATAAATGGCTTCCCATAAAATATCCCAAAAGTGATCTAACAATAAAAAACATGCATTTTAAAAAAGCAAGCCCAATACAGACGGAGATTAAAATCCCCACTCAAAAGGCTTGTTGAAAAAGGAAGGCCTTTGATGGGGGTCAAAAAACTGGAGTCAGTGCCTGTCTGATATGTAAAGGGCAAGAATTCAAGAGGATAGGTTTTGCCACCCTGTAGGTCTGATTCCTATGTAACACGGAATGGAACTCTTGATGAGAGATCTGCAGATCCCCTTCTACAGAAGGTGGTGAGGAGGGGTGGGATGACCTTTTGCCTTCTAGAAAGCTTCAGCACCAACCCATGAGCCTGATGTACTGATTGGGAGTCTTAGTACTCAGACAAGGATTCACTATACCTTTCCTACCACATTTTCCCTCAAGAACAGAGAGGGGGGAGGGGGGATCCCTCTGCTGTTATTACCGTTATCTCTCTGTATAAAACAGGTTCCTTCTTGTTCTTCTCTTACTCTGTTTCCTAGTTAATTCTGAATAATATACTACTCTACTCAACATACACTCCTGTATCTGAGATCAGAATGTAGCACAGGATGTGCTCTTTGGCCTGGCGGTCTATAATATCAGTGAAAGATGGGCTAGCAGAGATCAATAATTTATGCTGAGACGGAAGGCAAAAACTCAATCAAGTGCCTCGTCAATTATGTAGTGATTATATCTACGGGGAAAGAGAAGGAATGGCTTCCTTCTATCATGTGGTGCCACACACTGCTCCAATCTAATCTTTTACTCCCAACAATAGTAGCCATCTGCCAACTTCACACTTGGACACAAAAACGCTCTTCGTTCCCGTTTGTAGTGGCCATTGTTTGTAGTGGCCATTGTTAGGTATGTCCAGCCTTACATTGGGGACATTGCTCCAGTTCATGCAGCTGCCAGCTTCTAGAAGTTATTCTAGTTAGAGGACCTTGTTCCCAGCCATTAAGCTCTTAGCTAGTGACCCAGGCATTAATAATAGTAATAATTTTAATAATGATAGTTTTGTTATTTACCCATCTGGCTGGGTTGGCCTAGTCAACCTGGGCAGCTTCCAACATATATAAAAACACAACAAAACATCAAACATTTTTTTAAAAACCCTCTCATAACCCTATATGTATTTGAATATTCCCAAAGCTGACATCTGAACCAAAGGTTTCCAGCTCATAAGAACATAAGAAAAGCCCAGTTAGATCAGACCTATCTAGTTCAGGGTATTCCAGGTGTGGTTGCACCAGAGATATGTAGAAAGGACTTATCCACTCTTACTGTTTGCTCCTCTTTCCAGGCAGAGATCTACGCTTAAGAGCTCAGTGTCTGAGCATGTCTTATTTTAATTTTGCCTTGAAGCTTTCCCCATGAAAACCCACTCTTTAGCACTCAGTCAAAGCAAGCATCAATTTGTGCTTTCCACGGATAGCCGTTTGCTCCAATTGAGCTTCAAAGAGTGGGTTCTCACAGGGGAAACTCTGGAGAAAAGAAAAGAGGCTGCTAGGACACAGAGATTTAAACCATGGGCCATGCCTGGAAAGAACAGAGGAAAAGTAAGTGCAGATGAGCCCAAATGCAATGAATATGATATTGGTGCTTTTATTTCGGATCCCTTTCCTAATTTCATTTCATTTCACTTTTAATTTGTGTACTGCCTTTCAATATTGCTGTACACACGTAGGTTTACGAGCCGAGGAAACTTCAAAATATACAACACACCACTTATATCAATCCAACGCAATGCAGAAAATAGCAATAAAAATATGACTTTAAAATAACCTATATCAAATAAAGTAATATTCAATACTCCCTTAGAATATAATAGTACACAATAAAAACTCTCAAAATATCAGCAAATATCAGAGAAATTCACTCTCAACTAATAATCCCTAGTATGGAATTCATCTTCTTCACAGCTTTCACACATTGGCTTGATATTTTTAGTAAACTATGCCAGGACTCTTGGTCAGTCATTGCCAGCTCAAATCCTAATTAGTGTGCATGTGAAATTACCATGTATTTATATATTTTTGCCTCAATGTGCATTACTTTATGCTTACTTACACTGAACCACATTTGCTATTTTACTACCAATTCACCCAGTCTGGAAGATCATTCCAGAGCTCAGGCCTGCTTTTTCTGAATCCACTTGTTCTCAAGGAAGTCAGGTCTCTCCCATTCTTCTATCTCAACTCCTTCACCTCCTTCATTTCAATCATTGATAAACTCTCAGCTTTTGATCTTGGCTTTTCTCTGTACTATGAACTAGAAGCCTTCTGCCTATTTGCTTATTTGACCTTTCTATGAACTTGCCCTCCAGCTTTGATCCTGTCAACAATCCTCTTCTCTGAATGGGCCTCATTCTGCGTAAATGTACAGTACTTTGAGTAGGGATGGATGTATTTGTCCATTTCAGTTATTCTTAGTTTCTCAGTTTTAAGTTCAGTTCTCTACATTTCCTCATTATTTTGAATTTTTTTAAAAAAAAAAATCTCATGAAAATTCATTAGCATTTTAATGCAAATTTTCCCTAATATACACATTTTTTGCAAAGCCTTTCCCCCCATTATAATGCTGTTTTATATGCTATCTTTAATTAACTTACGCATTTTAATGTATGCTTTACCCTAGTATATACATTTATCTTAGTGGAGAACAGCATTGTGAAATTTGTAGATGTGCAAGTTTCAAAGGATGGTTTTGTTTCAGTTTGCATATTGCTTGGGAAAGTGAAAATTAGATAGGTTCATCATTAAATGGTAAGTGAACCAAGCTTTTCCCTCATCCCTAGCATTCAGAGACTGACTAGAGGATCCGTAGCTAGAAGCAATTCAAGAATTAAGTCTGAAACTTGTTGCTTACTATAATCTTTTCTGGCTATCTGCCCCACACCACAACAGAAGCAACTACACAGACATGCAGTGACAATTCAGCTGAACTATCAAGTATCCTCTTAATGTTGGCTTTCTTGCTGTATCCCACCATCCCTGGAGATTTGTCAGTGCAGCAGGGTTGCCACTTCAATAAATGATTAGTTTGTGTTTTTTCTACCTCACAGGAGTATTTATTTTCACTTCCATTCGTCTTCTGGTTTGATCAAGCTCCCTGGATTCCGCCCCAACCTTTTTCACAAATAAGCTCCTTGCTCTTTGATGCTTTGCCTGTAATCATGCAGGAGGTTTGCTTCCGTCCTCTGATGTAGTTGGTAGCAAGCTCTGTGAGGGAAAAAGTGTGATGCCCTCCTGCAAAGATTTTAAGAGTTCACATGGCAACAGGGCACGGAAACGGATATGATGGCAGAGTGCTTGGGACGTTGTATGTTCACCTCTAAATTCTTTTAAGTCACCATGGATTGAAGTACTGGTGATATTCTCCACAGCAGTGAAGACCAGGACTGGAACGAAAGGATTCAGGGATTCTGTCAACACGACTGTTGAAATTACTTTGTAAGTGAGGGCAATGACTCAAGAGATCAGTGGCTACAGGGGCCATCGGTGGTAGAGACAGGAAGTAGTAGAGGTCAATCAAAGTACAGAGTCTTGCTAAGGCAAGGAGGAAACATTCACAAGGCATAGTTCAGTCTGTGCCAGGATTTAACCACTGGTGTCACTGCAGAATTTTTATAACAATTTCATAATGAAAAATGGAAGGGAAATGGCTGAGTGATTTCAGCTGCGTTCCCTAACCTACCAAGTTTCAGATTCCATCAGTCTCCAGGTTCCAACAGCCCCAGTAAACTGATGATCAGGGATTATGGGAATTGCACTATTTTATTGTTGTTAGCCGCCCTAAGCCCGGCTTTGGCTGGGGAGGGCAGGATATAAATAAAATTTGTTGTTGTTGTTGTTGTTGTTGTTGTTGTTGTTGTTGTCGTCTAGAAACATCTTTTCTAGAGGGAATCATGTTAGGGAAGACTGGACAGGAGTGTTAACTGAGGATATCTAGGTTCATCTCACTACCACAGGTGTCAAATATAGCCAGACCCCTACCTGTTGCCAGCAGACTGACAAAGTCACTTTCAAGCATCCACTGTATGCTACAAAATGGATCCCTGCTTATTGTCTGGATTGGCCATTGTCCAGTCATGATGTGGGTCTGTTGTCAAAGCTTCAGATTTTACCTATTTGCACTGTGTGCAAATAGTAGCCATATAGTACATTAGTAGTCATAAAATGCATTAAGGTAGCCATATAGTATGTGATCACAAAAACAGGTCTAGAACAGACCTAACTATAAATAGGCCGGTTCAATATGTTTGCCAATCACACCCTACAGGCCTCGATTATAAACTGGAGGCTTCCTTCAATGGGTCATCTTTTTATAAGACTTTTATAAGACATTTGGGGCAACTTTTCCTTTTAGAGTGGGGGTGGCCAACTCTATTCCCTCTAGATGTTGCTGGACTACAACTATTGAACTAGCCCCTGCCAATATGGTCAGTGGTCAGGGATGATGGAAGCTGCAGCTCAGCAACAGCTGGAGGGCACCACGTTGGCCAACCCAGCTTTAGTAGTGACTTCTGCATGAGGGAAAGCAGTGCTCTGTCTTCTCACACACCCCACTTTCAAAATAATTCAATATGAGCCAAGAACAAAAGGCCAACACTAACTAAATGGCTTTGTGAATTATCTGAGAATCACATAACATAAAGGTTCACAGATTGCACATCAGATTCATCCGGATGCTTGGTCCCCACTCACTTGTTCATGCCACCGCTATGTCAGCCCTGCTGGCATCCAGGTGCAGAGAAAGTGTTGGAAGGGAGCTCAGGATTTTCCTCTTGTGAGTAAGAACTGCACGCCTCCAAACTATCTGGTGTGCAGGAGTTAAGATACGGCATTTCCATCCCCACTCCTGAACGCAGACTTTGGCTGGTCCCCCTGCTCTTGTTATGCTGGATGGTTGTAGAGCGTAGGAAATCTTGCTGTTTAAGACCCTGCCATTTTTAGTAATGACTCTGCAGTGGCACCGGACAGAGACATATGGTTTACAGTAGAATATCCATCTCACTAGATCTGTTTTCCATGGTTATTTATCACATTTGTCCTTCTCTAACGGCACAACCATCGGTTATACAGAATGTAAAAAGGGGAAAGCAATAAAGCTGCCGGGATATTGTACACCAGTGTTCTTGTCTCTTACACAGAAACTGCCAATAGCTGATCTAGCTCAGGATTCTGCCTCCCACAGTGGTTACAATTGTCGGATGCTTCAGAGTAAGCTTGCAGGCTCCCCTTTGTACTATAACTTGCATATGCAGGAATGGAGGGCTATTCTGGCATAGAAGAAACTATATTCCTGCTCATCAAGTGGTATCCTCGAATGAAGAATTCTAATAATAAAGGTAAGTCACAGTGTAAACTACTGCAGTTTTTAATTACACCGAGACAGACTTGTCAGGGCCCAAGCTCCCAAACCTATTTGGCTTTCGGATATCCCGTATCTAAACATGTGGCATAGAATATTGAGCCACTATTATTAATATGCTTACCAGAAAGTAAATTTCAGTGAATGCAGTCGGACTTAGATCTCTATTTGTTTTGCGTACGATTGCACTGTTGGCCTACGATTGGAGTCTGATCTTGTTTTACAATGAGATGTGTGCCTGAAAGTTGGAGGTTGTACACACAGAAGAGAATTTTGCTAGCTGATTGCACCCATTAGTGTATAACTTAAAGCTCATTGACAATGATATGTTCAGGTCAATCCCAAATATTCAACATTAGGCATGAAATGGAAGAACTGTGTGCTTATGTTGGTTTGAGATAAGAGTGACTTTGAGCATGTAAAGAATGTTCTTCCTACATCCCTGAGTCACTTCAGTCACTTCTGTACTTTGTCAATAAGGGGCAGAGGACGTGACCTCCATGCAATGCCAGCTTTATCCAGAGAGAGTGTGTCTAGTTTGCCTGCCCTGCTATATCTCAGCCCGAAACAAGCACAACTGAAACAATGGCACATTCCTTACCTGTTTTCTTCTGTCTCACTTCCCTTCCTTTATGGATTCCCCTGTGTTGCATTGTCAACTGTGTGTTCCTTGGGGCAGGGACCTGTCTTCCTGTTTCTGTACATACAGCATACACACCAATGGAAACATCAGGTTCACGTGTATTTCCCACCCCCTCTTTCTTTGCAACCAGTAGGCTGGGGGGACGGGTCAAACTGTTCTTGCAAGGCCTGAACTGTGTATTTGCTTGCTATTTTCCGGCCTCCAGGTTCCATTTCTCTGTTTAACAAATGTTTTAAAAATGAGCTGCAGTTCAAAGAGGGGGGTGGATCAGGAGTTGTATCGTTTTGACAAGCCATTACCACTGTAGGTGGTACAAAAATGCCCAAGTCAGCACAGTTTCCGTGAAGGCATGAAGCCTTCCTTTTGTAAACCAGCACTTGAAGAAGGGAAAGGAGGGGAGGTAAGAACATAGCATAAGAACATATGAAGAGCCATGCTGAATCACACCAGAGACCCATCAAGTTCAGCATCCCTTTCAACATGGGTGACTATTATATTGAAAACACACTTTCAATGGCTATTGTGCACGATAGCTAAAAAGAGCACCCATGCTCAGAAGCAGCCTGTCTCTTGAGTTTCAGATGCTAGAGACAAAGTGGAGGAGGGATGAACCTTCATGTCCTGCTTTTAGGCATCCTAGAGGCATCTGCCTGATCCTTGTTATAATACAGAATGCTGGACTAGAATGCCCTTTGGTCGGATGCAGCAAGGCTGCTATGGCTCTTATGTACATGGAGGTGGTGAAGTCATTGAAACAGTTCCCAAGGAAGCTCCTTAAATCCAGACTTACCCACAATGAGCAATGGCAACATGGCTATTAACCCATCTGCTACTGCTAGAGCTAGAGCTATATTCCTTTATGCTTGCTTTATAAGTTTCAGGGATGAAAGGTTGACTCATCTAGTTCACGATGCATTGATTGGCAACCTGAAACTACTATGTACCTTTCTGCAGTTGATCAGTTCAGTTCAGTTCAGTTGCCAAGCAGATGCCACCCCTATGGGAAGCAACAGAACTCTCCCCACTTGAGATGTCTAGAAACTGCTATTCAGAGGCATAATGCCTCTACTACAGGAGGCAGTACATAATCATAAAAACTAGTAGCCATAGACAGCTTTATCCTCCTTGAATTTGTCTCAACCCTATTTAAAGCCATCCAAGTTAGTGGCCATCACTACATCTTGTAATGTAGCACGTGAAAGTTAGTGGTTTTGGCTAGGTGCAAAATAAGGATCAAACAGACTCAGCAATGGAGAATAAGAAGGTGAAGTTTATTGCCAGGCAATAAGGACCCAGTTTGGAATCTCTTCCAAAAGGAACTGGGACCCCGATTGACAGAAATCCAGAGGTCTTTATACCTGAGCAAATCACAGCAAATCATAGATCATGAGACAACCATGAGGGACTCACAATATTGTCAGCAAGAATCAGCCAATCAGCAAGCTGTTGTCACGCTACCAGCTCCTGGTCAAGCACTGGTCAAGCACAGGGTTCCAGTTCTGCTTTCCGATGCTTCCAGTGACGCTCAGTCTAACCTTTCCCCCAGTTATGACAGGACAGGGAGTTTTGGAGTTTTTGTGATTTTGCTCTTCCTGTTCTGTAGATTAATTTAGCCTGTATCTGAGGGGAATTTGTACCAGAATCTCTGATTCACGTCTTCCCCTTGTAAGGGTACACGGATGTTTGTAGGGGAAAGGTCGGTTCCTAACTTTGCTGTTCCAAGCAGTTTGCAGTTAGCTAAAGCACAGCTTCCCTTTGATTCAAAATGGATTATAAGTACTGTAATCCTTGATTCGTGTAAGCATATATGAATATATATTGAATATATTGATTACTGATAACTGATTATATGGATAGCGTAGGGGTAGCCCTTCTTCCTTGCCTCAGTAGGAGTGAATTCCATAATTTCACCATGTATTACATGAAGAAATGCTTTCTTTTGTCTATTCTGAATCTCCAGCATTCAGCACCACTGAATGATCCCAGCTTCTAGTACAGTGGTACCTCGGGTTACATATGCTTCAGGTTACATACGCTTCAGGTTACAGACTCCGCTAACTCAGAAATAGTGCTTCAGGTTAAGAACTTTGCTTCAGGATGAGAACAGAAATTGGGCTCCGGCGGCACGGCAGCAGCAGGAGGCCCCATTAGCTAAAGTAGTGCTTCAGGTTAAGAACAGTTTCAGGTTAAGTACGGACCTCTGGAACGAATTAAGTACTTAACCCGAGGTACCACTGTATTATGAGAGAAGGCAAAAACAGGCTTTGCCACTGGTAGTCTTCATGTTTTTAGCAAAAATGTGTTCCTTTTTTGCATCCCTTATTGCCTGCTTGCATGTCTTTTGCGAAAGTCTGTGTTTCTCTTTGTTCTCCACATTTGAACAAGACCTCCAATTTCTGAAGGAATCCTTCTTGACCGTAATGGCTTCCTCAACTCTGCTTGTTAACCACATTGGCATTCTGTTGGCCTTCATGATCAATGATATGCATTCTAGCTGAACTTTTATTATTGTGGTTTTGAACAATCCCAAAGAACTGTGCAGAGATTATGGTACTTTTAACAGTACCTGAACATTTTTCTCTTGTGATTTAAATAGCAGCTATGGGGGTGCTGAACATTTTAGCTAGCACTGCAGCTAATGCCCCAGTCCAAGTTGGGCCCTATCCCCATGTCTACTTTTTATTTTTTATTTTTTAAAAAGTGTCATAGATCTGATAACGGATCTCCCATCTAGTTTGGCCTTGTGTGCTTCAGGTTACACATCTGATGCCCATGAAGCAACTTTGTATTGTGCAAACAAAATGTGTGGTTGACAACATGACTTTTTTGTTGAAGCTGGGTGGTTCTTCCCCACTCTGTGAGTCTGAGTGCTCTCTGAGCATTGAATTGTTTTGCCTGATTTTTGCAGAAAAAATCATGGAATCCCCACCTAGATGTTGTGCAAAGCAGTCAGAGCTTTCATTTTTCTAGGTTTGAATACTTGGGAGGCTTTCTTATTCAGCCCAGTTTCAAGCAGATCAGAGTCTCACCAGCAGGAGCTGAGGTGACTTGATTGCCCCACTTCAGCAATCCCTCATTCAATGATTCCTAAACATAGGAAGCTGCCTTATACTGAGTCAGAGCAATGGTCCATCTGGCTCACTATTGCATGCACTGATTAGCAACAGCTGTATAGGGTTCCAGGCAAGAGTCTCTGCCCTACTTGGAAACATCAAGGTTTGAACCTGGGACCTTCCGCATGCAAGGCAGAGATATTCTACTGCTGTGTTATGGTCTTCTCTCATAAAAAGATAGCATGGCATGGTCTTTTCTCATAAAAAGTAGCTAAGCCAGAACTCTTCTTCTTGACATTTATTTTTCTTTGCTCAGGGATTATGATTGTGATATTATGTTGTTGTTATTGTTAGAATCAAAGCATCCTATAATGTCAATTCCCATCTCCTGCAGCCTGAAGTGGTCCAGTCCACATCCAGTCCACAACGTCCAGTCCACAACGTGGCCTCTATATGACAGAAGAGAAAGAACAGGCTTTGCCAAGGAGCTGTCAAAAACTCATGCTAGATTAAGCAGCCGTTTGACTGCCAAGTGCTATTAGTGCAGCTTTTTCCCTATGATCTGGATGGAAAGGTCACTGTCTCATCACCTTCTTCTTTTTGGCACTTGAATAGAACTGCATTAGTGGTCCCTGGCACCTGGCCATCTCACTGATTAACAAACTGGAAATCAATGGAAAATAGGAGATGCTTCGTGTGTGGTGCTTAGTTAGAAGGATCATGAAAGATAGTGCTGTTTGTTCTTAGGACCAGACAATCATCCGGTCCATTAACCTGCCCCTAAGAAATGCCACCTACCACCACCACTGGGAGCAGCAGCTTCCTTGTAGAACAGTCTACATAAGCCAGCAAAGGCTGCTACAGTAGGGCAAACGCAGGACTGCTCCACTACTCGGCCATTCTACTTACCACCAGTCAGGGTGGCCCTGCCTGTCAATGGCTCTGGCTCCATCCCTTGCTAGTCTACTGGCCTTCCATCCCACCAGTCCCAATAGGCACCACCCATCACTGCAGACCACAATATACCACTACCAGCTATTGCGATGTCAGTTAGGTGCTCAGAGTGACCATTGACATCATTCCTTATTGAAGGAAGTTAGGACCACCCAAGGAATTTGGCTATTTTCACTCTAATGGAAAAACTTTATTGCTCCTACTTTTTAATCCCAAAACAATTGCATCTGTTGCTGCATACATTGTGGGATTGTATAGTAAACACTGAAAATTACTGCTGGGTCTGGGCCCTCCAGTCTAGGCCCTACCAGATTCTCCATGTCGATTGTCTAAAGCTCTGTTCCAGAGCTACATCCCTCAAGAGAGCTGCTGACATGGAGATTGGTTTATCACACAGTTTGGCCTATTCCCTTGGGGACCCAGCTCCACAGCTCGCAACATCTGGGTAGATCCCCCTCTTCTGGAGACATTTTCCAGGAAACACATAGGCACCAGCCCACCGGTTTCCATAATAGCTACTTTGCCTCTGATTTATTTGGGGTCGGTTTGAATATTTTCCATTTGCTCCTCTGCTTTTGATAGCCAATCTTCACTGATGGACAGATTAAAGAATATTGGGCTCCTGGATCAAATGATATTCAGAGGGCCAACATCCAGATGTTATTGAACCACATCTCTTTTCATGGTGAGCTGGGGCTGATAGAAATTGGATACCAGCAACAAATAAAGTTGTTTTTATTACAACCAATGACCAGTATCAAGAGACCAGCAACATCTGGGAGGACCATAAGCTCCTCATCTCCATCTAGACATATGGAGTTGGATACAAGTAAGCTCTAGCACAGGCATCCCCAAACTCGGCCCTCCAGATGTTTTGGGACTACAACTCCCATCATCCCTAGCTAACAGGACCAGTGGTCAGGGATGATGGGAATTATAGTCCCAAAACATCTGGAGGGCCGAGTTTGGGGATGCCTGCTCTAGCAGAAGCCAGTGCAAGGGCTCCTGCTAGTACAAGAGGACTTTCCCCCCTCTCCTGTCCCTGTGTGCCCTGTGCACCCCCAAAATCCACTTTGGAGGTTCTGGAGAAGCCCCAAAATAGCATGTGTGGGGAGGAGAGGGGAGATAATTCCATCTGGTCACCACAAATGCTTGCGCTGATGGAACAATCATCATAATCTGACACTGAATTCCACCTGTGGTCTCCATTCAAGCACAAAAAGGATATCTCTTCATTTGGCAACTATCTTCTCCTTCCATATCTAGATAGAAAGTTCAGGACAGCATCTGCAGACTCAGCTGCATATGTAGGGGAATGACTTGGGGACATACAGTGTCTATAGGGAAGGAATGGTGCTGGGGCAACAGCAGGAAGCATAAGGAATGTTAGTCCTTGAGCCAAAGCAATGCAGACCTCAAGCATCAAGAAAGCACTGCCAAGCTTCTCCATCGATTAGCTAACCCAGCAAGTTCAATAAAACTCACTTTTCCTCCAGGCCCAGCCAGCAGCCCCTCCCTGTCTATGATTTCTCAGAGAGCCATATACATTCAGTATGGCTGGCTGGCCAAACAAGTTGAAGGCCACCTTGCTACTGTGAAATAGTGACTTGGCTCAAATGTCTGCCATTAATCAGAGGGTCCTCTCGTTCCTAAACAGCTAAAGCTCCAAAAATGAAGGTAGTTTACTGCAGTGTTTTTTAAGGCCAGTGCATATATGAAAGATGGGGCTCTCTGCCCTGTCCTCTGACCCTTCACTGCACGCCAAATAAACACCTTCACTCCTCTGTCTTGAGTTTCCAAAAGAAGAGCTAATAATGGTGCCAGGAACAAATAGAAATAATTGCAGAATAAACAAGAAATTAATACATACCTAATTATGTGTATAATTAAATTTCATGTTTATTTCTCAATTAAACCTCATCACTGCTGTCAGGCCACAACTGTTCCAACAGGAAGAAAGTGTGCTACATCCATAGAAAATATGATCCACAATCACAGATAATTAGCAGAAATGACAATAAGAAAATAGAAAGAGCTTTCCTCACTACTACTAATTCTTAACAAGTACTGCCATAGGGCTAGTTCAGATGTTCTAACAGCTGCTTTTTTTCCTCCGTGCACAGCTCCCTCGCCTAGTATATGAATGTGTGCATAAATGCTTGTGTGAACCAGGCACTCCTTGACTACAGCATGCAGTAACAGGGACACATTTCTGCCACCAAGCAGGGATAAGCATAGGAACATATGAAGAGTCTGCTGGATCCAGCCAATGGCCCATCTAGTCCAGCTTCCTGTGCAACCATATGCCTTCTTGGTTGTTGTCTGGCAGGGATCTTTAAGAACATAAGAGTCCTGCTTGATTGGGCCAATGGCCTATCTAGCATCTTGTTCTCAGTGGCCAACCAGATGTCTATGGGAACCCAAAACAAAAACCCAAGTGCAATAGCACTCTGACCACTTGTAATTCCCAGCATCTGGCATTTAGAGTCAGGCTGCCTCCAACAGTGGAGGTTGAAAATAGCCTGCATGGCTGCTTTCATGGAGAGATAAAATATGTGGCTATTGGAACAGTGAACTAACCCATAGGACTATAAGGAGGTGGCTAACCACCCAACAAGGGATGCGGGTGGCGCTGTGGGTTAAACCACAGAGCCTAGGACTTGCCAATCAGAAGGTTGGCGGTTCAAATCCCCGCGACGGGGTGAGCTCCCTTTGCTCGGTCCCTGCTCCTGCCAACCTAGCAGTTCGAAAGCATGTCAAAGGGCAAGTAGATAGATAGGTACCGCTCCGGCGGGAAGGTAAACGGCGTTTCCGTGCGCTGCTCTGGTTCGCCAGAAGCGGCTTAGTAATGCTGGCCACATCACCCGGAAGCTGTATGCTGGCTCCCTCAGCCAATAAAGCGAGATGAGCGCCACAACCCCAGAGTCGGCCACGATTGGACCTAATGGTCAGGGGTCCCTTTACCTCTAACCACCCAACAGGTGCAGGCAACCCCACATCAGATGACTCCAAGTTGATTCCACCAGTCACACTTGTTTATTTGTCTGCTTGGGTTGGTTCAAACATGCATGCAGCTCATTTGATTGTTCCACATAGACGTTGGTTCCCATATGCATGTTCGTTATTTGATGACTGCAACACCAGCTCATGACTTGCACTTTAGAAATGGATTGTCGCAGTTGTTTTTATTTTCAAAAAGCACAGCTAAACTTTTCACAGCAGCATATTGCTGCTCATGAAATGTGTTCTCACATTCATCAAGGGTACCATAATAAGCAAGCATGGGAAAACCAGGTGTTTCTCCGCAAAATTCCTAGGACTTTGTCTGCCCCCACCCTGCCCAAGAAAAGCAGAAACCTATCTTCTCCTTTTGTTGGAATGAATAGAACAATGAAAGTGAAGGGTGATTCCCTCCCCACCATAACTTTAAATTGCTACAAGTTCCATGGGTTGCCAAGGTGAGCACAAATTGCCCATTCTTTTCTCGGTGGGTGGGGCGGGGCGATGGAGGATGGGGAAGAGTATATCCATGGCTGCTGAAATATTTAGTTCTTTTGCAGCCCAAGAGAGAGTCAGATATTCAGCTGACGCAAGCAACTGTTGTACGATGAGGAGTAATATAATATTGCTAAAATGGCTGCTGCTGCTGCTGCTGTAAGGAGAGATCCACTTCTGAATTCCCAAGTCAGCTAATCAGGTTCTTCCACTAGGACCTGCAACATCAGGCCTACTGCTTTTATAATGAAGAAGCCCCTAAATTGGCCTGTTATTACGTGCTTTGTTCTTCATGGTCACACTGGTGCCTTTCTTCTTCTGCCAGAACCCCAGAGAGGTTTACAGGCGAACACTGAAAAGAATAAGCACTTGCTTCTCTTTGCTAAAGCAGGAGTAAGTAGCAGGTAGAACTCTTAAATGCATTTAACACATTAAGGTGTGTGCCCCCCCCCCCCGCCTTTTTAATCCTCTCTCCCACTTAGGAGCAGCTCCATCCAGGCCTTGCAATTTAATCTTAGTAGCAGCCTTGACTGCTTCCACTGCTATTGGATATATAAACCCTCTTGTCCCAATCTGCCAGTTCCTTAAGAACACAGGAGTTCTGATGCAGAGATAGTGAATAGGGCAGGTCTACATGATGGAAGAGGTTTGCACAGAGTGAAATCTCTGCTGAATTGAATAAGGATACCTGTCCGTGCAGGTGAGCCACTCGGAGGAGGCACACAAAAGGAGAGGGCAGACATTTACTTTCTCTGGTGCATTTGGGTTTTGTTTTCCAGCACGCCAAGCAGATGTAAAAAAAGAAGCAGCATGCTATTGTCAGGCTGAAGATAGTGCAGACCTAAAGGGCTCTTTTTTGGGGTTGATTCATCAAAACACAAGGCGTTTCCACCCAGTGGAGGATGGGTCCCATAGTGCGAATGAGCCATTGCACTACCAACTTCAGTCTGCCCTCAGTCGGTTCCTACCTGCCTGCCTTCTTACTTACAACCAGTCCAGAGGATGGCACTGCTTGATCGTTCCTCCTTAGCCAAGGTGTTGCACTCCTAGAGAGAAAGAGGGGGGGATTAATTGAGTGCTACCTGCCATTGGCTCTAGCTCCACCTGCTGTTGGCCTCCTGCTTTGTACCCTAACTTACCAAAACATAGCTATCCTTTGGAATTTGCGCTTATCCAAATTTCGTGATGCAATTCTCCAGCCAAATAATTTCTACAAAAATGCATGTAGGGGAAAAAATTGCATAAAAATGAATACATTTGTGAAAATAACATAAAAAATGCAGCATATAAGGGGAAATAGCTTACAAAAATATGTGTGTTAGTTAAAGCAAGATACAGAGATGTGTTTATTAGGAGAAATTTGCACTGACGTGATGGTTTGTTTATGAGGATTAAAACAAAAAAAATCACAAATTGCTGTAGAAATGTGGTGATCTGAATTTAAGAGATAGGAAAAATGAGACATTGAGAGGCCCCAAACTGACAGATCCTTCCACCCTGAAGGAATAATTTTTTAAAAACCACCTTGCACAGAGCTTGGAAAAAAGATTCTCTTCCACAGATGTGTGTACGAAAGGGCAAGTTGGAAGCACAGTGAGCCCTCAGGAAGCTATTTTGCATTGAGTCAGGAAAGATCAATGAGAGGGTTGCAGTGAGGGAGAGGTGGCGGGGAAGCAGTGGGAAATGACAGAGAAAACAGCCAAAATGGAGAAGAAGGGGGAGAAGCAGCTGAAATGACGTGATGAGTGAGTCTTGCATGATGTGGGGTGGGGAAGAATGAACAACTTGCATTTATCATGGGGAGAAAGGCTCTGGCTTGCATGGCGCTGCTGGTGGGGGCACAGGACAAAGATATGGAGAAAGGGGGTTAAAAAGAGAAAAATTGTGGATGGACAAAACCATGGAGCGAGGGTGTGGAAAAACTATTTTAATCTGTCCACAACTGAATGCAGGACAGTTTGCACATGAGAGTTGGTAGCTCTGAGACTGGCAGGTCTGTCCCACCCAACAGCTTAATTAATCCATTCAAAAGCAGCCTAGAATGGGAATGCAAACATTATTTTGCAGCAGGATACGTGCGCCAGTAAGGCATCCTTGATGCAGACGCGGACCCCTTTGCCCTTGTTACTTAGAAACCTCAAGCACTTTGCATTTTCCCTACCATTTGGAATATATACATCAGCTATAAAGTGATATGCTTAAAGAATCCCTGCACTTTGTACAAATGGCTATTTATGATGTGCCGTCAATACTACTCTGCGGAGAGGAGAGCGTGGGGGATTGATGGAGTGCTGAGCCTAATCCATCAGTCACTTCACTACAAACTCTAAACAGATTTTAATTGTAAGGCCAGATTTACTCCAGCCCATCTGCATAGCAAACATGTCTCCTCCATGAAATAGAGAGATACTTTATTCCAGATGCTCTTTTGCAACGTGTATATTGTGTCCCTGCTGATAAAATATTTGCCACAGAGCAAATGTAAGCCTGCCTCCTAAATAACACAAGACTTCTCTGAAAATGCAGGGTTACAAAATTTAGCACCGACTAAACTCCTCAATTTAAAAATGCAATGAAAGGAGCTGTGGAAGAGTTACCAAGTTAAAAGCAAAGGACCCTCTGTCATGGCCCCAGCCTTGGAGTTGCAGGCAGGGGATGGCCTAGGTTATTCAGAGGCTAGAGTGACACTGGCTGGAGAGCTGGACCACATTCCTGGCTGATGTTTGGGAGCCCAGTGAACCCAAAGCTGGCAAACAGTGCGTCAGGGCCCATATAACCAGAGACAGATACTTGAAGGCACCTTCCTTTGAGTGCCTCTCATGCTACCTCACTAGTCCAGTGATGAAGAATGTCTATAGAGTGATGGGCACCCATTTTCAGGCCAAAGGATTGACCCTTTGCCATTCTCCAGCCAAGGGGCACATGTAGACTGGAGGCACAGGCTCATAAGTCCCCAATTCAACTCCAGCCCTTGCTGGAGGAAGTCTTTCCATCAAAGCTATCTGCAACCAGCCCTCTGCCCTACTGCCTCGGGCCTTGTGGGTTCCACATCAGGACCAGGACAGGGCATCTTCCTCCAAAGTTCAACCACTTTTATTACTGGAAGGAGACTTGTTGAATCCTAGGCGAATAAGGACACCAGACTTCTTTGGCTCTGTCTAAATACACATGAATATGTGCACATTGCCAATGAGCTGTAGACCAAGGTCCTAAAATGTTTTAGGAGTATTTCCACATTCTTCAGAGATGTCATTCTGAAGTAAGTGGTGATGTTGGCAGCCTTAATCTTCAGATCAGAACCATCTCCTGGGCCAAGTTCATTCCCTTCCATCCTAAGCACCTGGGCTGTGAAAGCCAACGTGGGAGCCAATTAGAGCTAGTCATGATAGCGTCTTGACAGTATTGCTGCCTGTGGACTGAGAACCATCAACCTATTTCAAACCGTCCCCTAAACAACCATCTGACAGAATCCATCACCACTTTTGCCTAGCTTAGGTGGTTTGGATTAGAATTATCCTGAGCTGGTTAGTCTGCACCGACTCACACAAAATCATATCCTTATTGTGTCTTTTCACTGACAACAGAATTGCTGGAATGGTAGAACCTCAGGAAAATGGACATGCTTGGGAATTTGAAGAGGGAAATGTTTTTTGCAACTTTGAAATACCTGTAACCGTGAAAGATCACCCCATTTAGATCTCTTCCTCACTGCTTTTAGACCATAAGTAATCACTTCCTTGGTGGCAGGAAAAAAGTGTCCTGAGAGGCTGTGGCAAGGGAAATATTCAGGCAAATTTACAAATGCTTTGGAAGAGAGAAGTTGCTACAGCTCCATGCTTTAGTACTATGTTGTAGTAACTCCCCTTCTATTAACAAGGTGGAGGAGACAGAGACAAAATATTGTCCTTCTCATGTGGTGTCTGCATAACTAGGGGATTAAGCTGCCAGGGTGTTTTAAAGTTTCATGACACATATCTACAAAACGAAAGACAAATACACGTCAAGATAGCAATTATTTGATGGATTAATGGAGGTGATCACACTGCTCATGCATACCCATCCAACACTTGATTGCCAATGTCACTCTCACTTGTTACTTGATTAGTGAATACACATGAAAGAAAATTATCCTCATGACACTTCCAAATTGGGTCAACACAAGAACATTTTGCATTGTGAAATTACCTTAGTTTAAAGGACTGGTAGACTGTATGGCTTGCCATACAGCAAAAGTAGAAAGAAAACAATCCTATTTATTTATTTTTTGCTGGCAGCAATTTTTTTTTTGCCAGTGAAATGGAATGAACAGTGTTTGCTTTGCTCAAGGGTGATTCACATCTCCATTCTGACATTGCGATGGGACTGTGGGTTGACTTTTTTATAGGGTGATCAGTCTTACGAAGACTCCACCTGTCTTCAGACACATATCAAGACCACAGTTCTTCTCTGCAAACTTGTGGCTCAACTTATGAGTGGCACACTGTATAAGACAAAATTAGTCAATATATGGTTTTCCCATGTCACCATCAAAAAACTAATCTGATCTTAGTTTTGAAGAATTTCCTTTTTCAGCAATAGCTATTCCTTAATGCTAGAACATCAGAGCCAGCCTTTCACTCAAAATAAAAGACAGCATGGTTTCCTAACCACAGGGGTAGCAAGTGTGGTACCATTCAGATGTTGTTGGACTACAACTCCCTTCAGCCCCAGCCAACACAACTCATTTTCATTAATGGTAGGAGTTTTAATCTAACAGTGTCTAGAGGGCATTGGGTTGCCTTACCACCAGCATGTTGCTGAAGAAGTAGACTAGCCTCTCAATCAATGCAAGAGGATTTTCATGAAGACCCAGAATCCTGGAAAGCCTCCATTTCCCCTGGAGATATCCCTGTCCTCAGACCCTGGAACCCAAGGTTGGGACGCCACCACTAGAGAAGTGAGAAATAGTGGTGGTGGCTTCCTGATTCCAACAAGAACTTGCAAGAAGTGGCTGCTTCTCCTTGCTACCCTGGTGCCATGGTGGGCATCCCCCACCCCACTGGAGAAGTGAGAAGCAGCTGTGTCTTCTGGGTTTCACTGAGATATCACTGGAAGCCACTGCTGCTGCTTCTTTTCGTAAGGACCAATGGCTGCAGCAGTGGCTTCTGGATCCTAGCAAGATCTTGCAGGGCTATTGTGAGATCTTACTGGAACCCAGAAACCACAGCTGGGCAATATCGTAAGCTGAGGCTTCAGCAGGGGCGGTAACAGCTGGGGGCAGCACCTTCTCATTTTGCCTCAGGCTGTGAAATGGGACACTGTCCCTCGAGCTAGCACTGAAACAGAACAGAACTTTTAACCAAGGGAGTCAGTGTTTTGGTTGTGTGTGTGTGTGTGTACACACACACACACACACACACACACACACTTATTTTATGATGCAAGAATTGCTGGAAGCTATTCTCCAGTTGGGACGTGGGTGGCACTGTGGGTAAAACCTCAGCACCTAGGACTTGCTGATCGTCAGGTCGGTGGTTCAAATCCCCGCAGTGGGGTGCGCTCCCGTTGCTTGGGCCCAGCACCTGCCAACCTAGCAGTTCGAAAGCACCCCCGGGTGCAAGTAGATAAATAGGGACCGCTTACTAGTGGGAAGGTAAACAGCGTTTCCGTGTGCTGCGCTGGCTCGCCAGATGCAGCTTGTCACGCTGGCCACGTGACCCGGAATTCGGACAGCGCTGGCCCCCCGGCCTCTTAAGTGAGATGGGCACGCAACCCCAGAGTCGGACACGACAGGCCCGTACGGGCAGGGGTACCTTTACCTTTATTCTCCAGTTGATGGGAAGCTGGAGAAGACTTCATGAACGTAAAGATAAATGACATCAGGAAAGGAGATCAAAGGTGGGCAGTTAAATTTGCCACTATATGCACCTAGATGAGTTCTAGAGGTCCAGAAACACATTGCACATAAATATAGCTAGGAATATGAAAGCAAAGCAGAAATTGATCTTGATTAGCCTCCAAACACCAGGAAGTAGCCTAATGGCTCTGCCACACAATTCCAGCAAATTTGCTGGTGGTATATAGATTTATTATCACAATACTGTGAGGTTGATCAGGCTGAGAGATGGTGAACTTGCCCAAGGTCATCAAATCACCCAGTGGTTTGGACTTAGGTCTCCCATGTCCATTCTGAAAATCCCATACTGCATCTGCATATCATATTAAAATGCATAATGGACTCAAAACAATGATGGGGGGACTGGTTCTGAAGGAATCTGTTTTAATTAGATTGTACATCTAATTAAGAGAAACATTTGTATTGCTTGTAGAACTTTACTTTATTGATGGATTTATTTGCCTGGCAAAACCTTTTGAGACAACAGGACAGCATAAATGTAAAGAGAAGTGATCTCAAGGAATGGAAACTGGAAATGGGCCATTAAACAAGGACATCAGAAGCTGCCTTGTTGTGAGCCAGAGCATTGGTCCCTCCTTCACCTTAGTATTGTCTGCCTGTGAGCAGCTCTCCAGAGTTTCAGACTAGGGGCATTCCCAGCCATATGTGGAGATGCTGGGGACTGAACCTGGGACCTTGTGCATGCAAAATAGATGCTTTAGCATTGAACTATGGCCCTTCCTCTGAATTTGCCATTATGTGCACCCAAATGTATTCTAGAGGCACTGTAAATACACTCACTAAACATAGCTGGTAATGTGAAAGCAAAGCAGAAATATGGCTTTGATTTGCTTCTGGGTGTTTTATTGCTCTGCCCTGAGCACTGTAAAACAGATGGAAAATCTGCAAGCAAGTTTGAGCATTATACGGCGGCATGGCTCAATCGGTAAAAGTCTTGCAACAGGCTAGGGAGGTTTTGCTTTCCCTTCACTCATTACCAAAGCTATAGTGTAGCACTAAAAGGAAACACTTCCTTTTCAATGAGGTATTATTATTTATGATTTCTTTAGCTTTATATCCTTTCCTCTGGGTGGGTTGTGCAAACGTTTGCAGGCTAACGATAAAAAGCGGGTAAGGAAACAAACTGGATCTCGTTCCTTCTATGCATGGAATACTATGGACAGAGAAGAGACGTATCTATGGTTTTCAAACAACAACATTCATTTACAAATTATACCCAAAGCTGCCAAGAGCATTCCTTGAATCAGCCATTATGAACCTTTGTCATCTTTGATAAGGAGCATCCTCCTGAGTCACTTGGCATTAATGTGTCTTGGGCAGTCATGGGGTATGAGACCTCACAGGTATTCAGTCTCCTCTGGGGATCAGCCTAAATTTGGTCCACATCAATTTCACATGTGACCAGCAGTTAACATGTTCCATTTCATTTCTACATGTTTGTGCAGATTATTTTTTAAACCACATGAAATTCTAGAACAGGAGTGGGGAAACATTTGGCCCTTCTAATGTTACTGATTTATAACTCCCATCATCACTGGCCATTGCCCATGCTAGCTAGGGCTGATGGGTGTTTTGAGTCAACAACATCTGAATAGCCAAAGGCTCCCCACTCCTGTTCTAGAAGAAGAAAAGTATTTACAATTTTATGAGGTGATCTAAAGGCTGCTTTTTATTCCTACACCCCCCTGTATATTTACAGATTATAGCTACTTGGAGCAAAAAAGGGGGTACCTTTGGCTTTGTCCAGAGGCTCCAGCTGGCATAAACGAGTGAAGTGGACTAACTATTGCCAGCACATAACACCTGTGCTTAAACACTTGAAGTGGCTGCTCATTGGTTACCAGGCCAGGTCCAAGGTTCTTGTGTTCATTTACAAGGCGCTTAACGACTCGCGCCCAAAGTATCTTAAGGATTGCCTGATCCCTTATAATACTGAATGATCTCTGAAATCTTTGGGGATGTCTCTGTTGGTGGAGACGCCATGGCTCAGATGAATGAATCCTAACTACGGGAAGCTGTGCATTCAGTTTTGTGGGCCCAAGCCTGCCACAACTGAGATTAGATAAGCACCCTCCCTGCTGAACTTCAGGTGCTTGTCAAATACATTTTGAGTAAGTTGTACTATGCTTATTCATTGAACTCAAGCCTTTTTTGTGTGTATGTGTGTTAAACGCCTTATAATTTTGATGGATGGTTTTATTGATGGTTGTGTAAATGACTTTATGACCATCTGTGGTGAAAAGCAGTCCATAAGTACTGGAAATGAATAAATACATGGGACAGTCATCTTTTCCTTCATATACTGTCCCCGGGAGCAACAGCATTTCATTGTATGCATCATCACATTCTCAGCTGCGGTTTCAAGGCACATGGCAGCTTCTGCCCTCTTGTGCTGCACGAAACAGCTATAAGCTGTAAAAAAAACCCACACACAACAGCAACAGGCAGAGAGCCCACAGATAATCTTGTAAAATTTGTTTGGAGCATAGATTCCAAAGCAGTACGCATTTCGGACCACACATTACTTCAGGAGCGGCAGAGCTGGTGAGTTTGCTTTAGAATATGGACTCCCTGAATTCTTCAAATCTTAATCTCCTCTTCCATATCAAACCCTCTTCAAATAAATTTCGTGTTTTTTAAGGGTTCAACCCAATAGCAACTTATATTTTGCTGCAAATCATATCTCATAATTGAGATACCATTTTTTAACTTTTGCCCACAGACAGCTTTCTGGGTCATGTGGCCAGCATGACGAAACCACTTCTGGTGCAACGGAACACTGTGACGGAAGCCAGAGTGCACAGAAACGCTATTTACCTTCCCACCACAGCAGTACCTATTTATCTTTCGAACTGCTAGGTTGGCAGAAGCTGAGACAGAGCAAGTTGCCTTTGACTGCATTTAACCATCCAGGGTTCATCTACCTTTTACCTTTACGTACCATTTTCTAGCAAAAATAATGGCTTACATTTCCTTACAGTTTCCAGTGAATTATAGTCCCCAGTAAATCAATCAGCTAATTGGGGAAACTGGAGGATGAGAAATATGTCATTTTTCTTCCTTTCAAGCAATGCAAGATCAAGCTACAGAATAAATACCAAGATGACTTTCCTTTGGCACCCAGCAAACGGTGCATAATGCCAATTAGAAACATAATGACTGCACACAGCTAAAACAAAAACAAAAACCCAAGCCTACAAATCTATTCAAGATCTATGAAGATGTCAATGAAATTGTGGATAAAGAAGGGGGAAAGATTGTGTGGGAGGATTGTCACTCACTAGAAACTATAAGGAAAAGTAAGCTATCATAAAGAAAACAAGGTTGTTAATCAAAAATTGGCTTGCAAGAAAAGGGTAAGAAATAATCAATCGTCCTCTGGACAAGCTCAAAATGAACCAAGTCCAGTTCTGGGATCTTGGATTAATGAATGAATATATTAATCAGCCTTGTAGAGAAGAGAATGGGGAGCTGTTTGGCATTTGTCTGCGTATGTGTTTTAAAAACAATTGTGGAGATTATAAGTGACTGCTTGATGAAAGTGTAGCCTGCTATTTTATGTTTAATTGTTTTTATTTATTTCAAAGGGATCTGCATAACACACTTTGTCTTGGATCCTGGAGACACAAATAAATACAATCCTCTTCATCCATCCATCCATTGGAATTTCCCTTTAGTTCAATACCTTTGGGGCTTTATGCTGTCTTAGAAATCTTGACCTTACATTATGAGAGCAAGTTTACATTCATGTATGTCCAGGGTTCATCAATGCCAGGGCTCACAAGGGATGGTCTATTACAGCTGTTTTCAGTGCAAGGGCACACCTCTGGTTATATGATGCACTAAGGACTACAGAACCATTGAGCATGCACAGAAGGCTCCGCAATCACTGATGAGTACCCTTATCTCCAGATGGTTAGGGTTTGAAGAGAAGATGCAGGATGTACCTTTATACAGGTTAGACCACAGAACCTTTCTTCCTTATAAAATGACAATTGTATGAGCTTCAAACACTTGTTGATAGGTATCTTTGTACTACATTAAGTTTTCCATGCATTCATTAAAGGCCACATTGCAGTCAATTTGGTCAGCTTTTAAAAGAGACTGCAGTGTGCCAATATTGGCCTTTTGCTTGCAAACTCTTTGACTTACCTACTCACTCAATTTCTTCAATACGGTGTGTATATTTAGTGTGATAAAGATATACTTGGTGGGATTGCTAATCCTTCCAGAACCATGTCTTCTTTATTTTATGTCTTGCAGCTTCAAAGATCATGGGTTCTTTCAGATACACTCATGCCAAGCTTATCATGTGCTTTTTGTTTTGTTTTAATGTCTTTTGATATGAGTTCTCAGTTCCCAAGATGCCAATGTGATCCAAAAGTCAACTCCATTCCCAGAAGCTGGCATCAAGAAGGAGAACCTGGGCATATCTGTGCATCATTTGCTAGCTGTCAAACCTGGCCCCAGGTTTGACTGCTGTTCTGCAAAATAATTAACGCTCCGTTTTGGAATCTACACAGAGTGGATGACAAATGCTCCCTGACCTCCAATGAATATTTCATTGCAGGAAACAGGGAGCTGACAATTAAACCTCTTTGCTGAGGCCCCTGAAGGACTTTGCTTCCTTTCCTAGGACTTAAATCCACATTCCTGTAAGAAGAAATTAAAACATTGTCCAGGCTATGGAAAGAACATACTGCATCATAGTGCCTCCTGGCCAATAGCTAAGAAGTAGCTAAGAAGTAGCCTAACAGGCTAAGACTTGGTGACTGGTCCAAGGTAATTTAAGTGAGCATCATGGCTGAGTGAGGATTTGAACCCAGGTTTCCCCAGTCCTAGTCCTAACTGCTATACCCGGGAGCAGTAAATGGTGAGGAGCTGGCCTCCCATCAGCAACACTGCAATATTGAACATTGCAACACTCAGCAGGAAGAAGAAGGAGAGAGGTGAGGCAGCAGGGAGGTCAGGGTGGTGTGAATGCAGCGGTGGGGGTGCTGAATTGGCTCCGCCGCTGCATTCACACCGACTGCAGTTGCAGCAGCCCCCCTCCCCACTTGCCACTCCTGGCTACATCCCACCGGCTCTTTGCATAAAATAACTGCATAGATGGAGTGGTGGATGCCTTAACTTACACTTTCCATGCTTTCTGTGGTATGAATGAATTAGCAAATGCCTTAACTCTTGCTGGAAACAAAGGGCTTCTCTCTCTCTCTCTCTTAACTCTTTCTTTCTAGCATCTTGTTCTCATAGTGGCCAACCAGATGTCCGCAGGAAGCTTGCCAGCAGGAACGGAGCGCAACAACACGCTCCACACTTGTGATTCCCCAAAACCAGTGCTATTCTTCTAGAAAAAGAGGTGCAGGAACTCACAATGAATGCCTCCCTTGTTCTCTTATAATGGCAATGGTGCCCACCTGAGAGGTGCCGGAACTGAGTTCTTCTGGTGAGTTCTGGCTGAAAAAAAAGCCCTGCCAGCAACTGGTATTCAGTGCCTTGCTGCCCCTGAGTTTGGGTGGAGAACATATATGTGATGGCTAGTACTAACTCATAGTGTAATCTCACTGGATACAAGTTGTACAAGTGACAATAAAGTACCGTATTTTTTGCACCATAACACTCACTTTTTTCCTCCTAGAAAGTAAGGGGAAATGTCTGTGTGTGTTATGGAGGGAATGCCTACGGGTGGCATGCCTACGGATTTTCCTCCTCTAAAAACTATGTGCGTGTTATGGTCGGGTGCGTGTTATAGAGCAAAAAATACGGTATTTCGTATTTTGTAAACTTATCCTCCAGAGGATAGTGTAATCCTATTTTAAAGTGATCCAGACTGGTGGCCATCCTGTGGGAGCAATTTCTGAAATCCAAGTGTGTCCTTACGTTTGTTCTCAGAGTCTCTGGAATTACAAACCATGAAGTTCCCAAGTCCACAACATGTAGAAGCAAGCAGCCATGCCAGCCTCTTTCCCGCTCTGAATTCCCAGTGGAATAGGACTCAATGTTCCCAATGATGACGATGAAGAAGAAGCACCACGGAAACCAGCAGTACGCAAGGCTGGTAAGAACAGCTTGAGCTATCCCCTGACTTCAGATTGTCCACTCCTCCCCACCCCCACCCCCCAAAGCCTCCAGCAGTAATGCAGAGAAGATTGACAGGGCTGGGGAAGCTGAACAGGAGAGATTCTTTCACCAGAAAACTGGGGTGGGGGGAGTTTAGAGTCAGGCAGGCTGACACTGGCCCATCAATCTCCTTCCCTGCTAGCGCCAGGAACAGCAGCGATGGGCTGGCTGTGGAATGACACCTCAGAAGCAAGATGGATATTTGGGGCCTGTGCTAGATGACAAACTGTCAACAGGATTGAAATACAGCACAAAAGAATGGCCAAGTGGGCATGGCAGTGGGACAGAGACGTACTGATTGATGTCGTTGTGCACTCAAGGCTGGGAAAAGCAAACAACTGCCCTCATCACTTCAGCAGTGAGGGATGGCAGAGGGAAGCGGACTACTCCCTCCTTCCTATTACTTCTCATGTAAACTGTCCCTGCTTTAGGGAGAGGTCAATGCTTCCAAACTATTAGGAGGCCTGGTTAGTTGAGATGCTCAGGGAGTGCCATCCTTGCTATTTTAAAGGAACCAGCTAAAAACAGGGATGAAGAAAGTTTATTTCCAGTAACCAGAGTCTGACTCACAGCATGCATTTAAATCACTCTGGTACCACTTTAAAAAGTCATGGCTTTCCCCAGAGAAATCTGGGAGCCATAGTTTGAGTGCTGAGAGTTGTGAGGAGACCTCTGTTTCCCTCACAGAGTTACAGTTCCCAGAATTCGCCATGAGACCAGTAAGTGCAGAGGAAGCCGTGCGTTTTAACTTCTAACCAGAATGGAGTTTGGGGTGGGGTAGCTGCACTCACATGACCTCTTAACACTTGAATTGCTGCTGCTTGCCAGGAATGAGAGAGTGAGGGGCAAAGTGGAGGGGAGGTTGGCATGGTGCATGGAGGGGAGGTTGGCATGGCATGGAGGTTTGGCTGACTGACCGAACCCAAAGGGTGCTCATCAATGGTTCCTCTTCATGCTGGAGAAGAGTGACTAGTGGGGTGCCACAGGGTTCTGTCTTGGGCCCGGTCTTATTCAACATCTTTATCAACGACTTGGATGATGGAATCAAGGGCATCCTGATCAAATTTGCAGATGACACCAAACTGGGAGGGGTGGCTAACACCCCAGAGGACAGGATCACACTTCAAAATGACCTTGACAGATTAGAGAACTGGGCTAAAACAAACAAGATGAATTTTAACAGGGAGAAATGTAAAGCATTGCACTTGGGCAAAAAAAAAAAAAAATAAAAAAAATGAGAGGCACAAATACAAGATGGGTGACACCTGGCTCAAGCTCTCAAGAGCAGTACATGTGAAAAGGATCTAGGAGTCTTGGTTGACCACAAACTTGACACGAGCCAACAGTGTGACGCGGCAGCTAAAAAAGCCAATGCAATTCTGGGCTGCATCAATAGGAGTATAGCATCTAGATCAAGGGAAGTAATAGTGCCACTGTATTCTGCTCTGGTCAGACCTCACCTGGAGTACTGTGTCCAGTTCTGGGCACCACAGTTCAAGAAGGACACTGACAAACTGGAACGTGTCCAGAGGAGGGCAACCAAAATGGTCAAAGGCCTGGAAACGATGCCTTATGAGGAACGGCTAAGGGAGCTGGGCATGTTTAGCCTGGAGAAGAGGAGGTTAAGGGGTGATATGATAGCCATGTTCAAATATATAAAAGGATGTCACATAGAGGAGGGAGAAAGGTTGTTTTCTGCTGCTCCAGAGAAGCGGACACGGAGCAATGGATCCAAACTACAAGAAAGAAGATTCCACCTAAACATTGGGAAGAACTTCCTGACAGTAAGAGCTGTTCGACAGTGGAATTTGCTGCCCAGGAGTGTGGTGGAGTCTCCTTCTTTGGAGGTCTTTAAGCAGAGGCTTGACAACCATATGTCAGGAGTGCTCTGATGGTGTTTCCTGCTTGGCAGGGGGTTGGACTCGATGGCCCTTGTGGTCTCTTCCAACTCTATGGTTCTATGATTCTATAATTTAACATACTGGCAGAACCAACCTGGCATCTGCCCCACACTGACCGCCCCTCTGCCTCATCCCCCACATACCCCTTCCCGGTAAGCAGCACTGACTCAGCTGCGGGAGGTTGAGCTCCACCGTGCTGTCTGCTACTGCTATTAACTTCAGAGTCTAATGTTACCTAACTGACCAGAAGAAAGGCTTTTGTGGCCTTTAAGGATGAGTCAGCAGCCAAACTGCCTCCTGTAACTCGAGCCCTGAATTTGGAAAAAATACAGATGGTGTAATACGGTCAAATTAAGCACTTTTAAATACTGTGAATTTCAATGACCTTATGCATTGTCACAAAGCTGGGGTTTCTCTTATTATATAAATGAGGGGTGAGGGGCTCTGTATCTGGCCACACGTCCTCTCCGCCCACCCCTGGCAATACTCCTCACAGGCCCTGCTTTGCACCCCAAATGTTTTTGCCTGGCTTCAAAACTCTGATAATGTCTCTTGCTTGCCTGGATGAGGGATAAAGAGAGAAGTATGTTTATTAGAAACTAGCCTACTGTTAAAAAAAGAACTTTTGGGGGGTACTGCCACTTTTGCCTTTGGCCAAGACCACCACTGGCATGTGGCCCTCAGAAGGTTGTCCAGGACAGAATGCTGCCCTCAGACACCCTAACCCTAGCTCACTTCTTTCCCCCTCAGTGTCTGTGTGTGAGGGCAACCTCTGTACCTGCTGTGCGCCGAAATGCATACCGCCATGTGTCAGTACACACTGATGGGTGCTAATAACATGCCCTCTGAGAGCACCTCAGCTGCACTTCCAGGTGGCAGATCACTGGGGTCCAACCCTGTATAATGTACAACTTATGCAATGTGCACATCACTGTCTCATATTTTCAGTGGAGAGGGGAGGGAAGCAGGCAGGGGTGATTCTTAGCTGTAGTTCTGCAAGAGCTTGGAGAGAATATAAGCTTGCAGTAAGATATCCATTGCAAGTGGAGTGTGGAGGCGCACAGGTGCCTCCTGGGCCTTCTTAACCACAAATCAGGATTAGGATCACAGTTACTAATTGCTTGGGATTACACTTTGATTATATCCCCTTTAAAACACATTAAATACAACCCTTTTACCTCCAACACAATTCCCTTCTTATGATTAAAAGGATGTGTGCTTTCAGATGATTACATCTATTTATATATATATATCTCCATTTGCAATTCTTTCTTTCTATTCTCAGCCCAGTCTGGGAAGGGATGTAGCCAGCTGCTCCAACAGCTGACCATCCACATCTGATGGAGGCTGCCCTGCAGTCAGACTTCTTCCCCTGCCCCACCTCCATGCACCAAGCAAAGTACAACATAATTTCACATGTGTCACTTCACAAGCTCCTTCCCAGCCACCCTGATTTGTGATTTCTATTTCAGGAGCTCTGCAAAGGAGCGATGCTGATTAATTCCCCCTCTGGAAACTAAAAGTAGCTCTAATCTCTGGGTGCAGAGAAGAAGAGGGAAGGAACCTCGAGCATCCACCATGTAGCCAGCATTAATTCTGGCATGGAAACAGCACTTAGGCTGCCTGAAGAATGACTTAATTTGTTTCCTAATGGACACAATGCTTTGTTGATAAAAGCCCTAAAGTGCATTTGTTTAAAAAAATTTAAAAAATTGTTGTTCCTTCATTGCCCCCCAGAGGAATCCTTTGTAAGCTTTACACTCCAATCTGGTTTTCTCGGAGGAGAAAGGCAGAGGTACAGTGGAAACCAAGAGACTAAGCATTACTTGTGTAAACAATTTGTTAAGTCCTGTGTGTTTTTTTATAGACCTGGTTTGCACAACACGGTAAACCATTGTTTAAATAATAATTATTTAGTTAATATGCCATGGCTTAGTGTAATGTCTTAAGGCCATACAGTGCCTTAACTGTGATTTATTAACCATGGTTTGTTTGCAAAAACAAGCCATGGCTTGTTGTTGTCATATGGACCTTAACTATGGCTTAGTGCTATGTGCAAATGCGGGCACCTCTTTAACTATGGTTTAAGATGGTTTGTTTCCACCCAAATCACCCACCAAGCAATGGAGATACTAGGCACAAGCAGCTGGAATATAAAGCCACTTTCAGCTCCTCTCAGTTGTACTTTCCCCAAAGCTAACAGGATCCTTTTTGCTACCCAATCCCACCCCACCTCCCCTTCACTTCACAGCTGATGCTCAAGCTGGAGCTGAAGAGAGAATTTCTCTGAACTATTGTGTTGAAAGGTAAAGGCATGGAGGTGGTAAAGGTGACAAATGTACTTTCTCCAAGTAGATAGAGCTCACAGTAGCAGCAGCTATATGCCTTAATATAGATTCAGAGATGAAACATGGAAGCAGAAGAGTGGGTGTTGAGGAAGGGGTGGGGGTTCAAAATGGAGTTCCAGTCATTACAACTTAGAGGAAACTACTTAAATGTGCATTAGTAAAAGCAGTATTTCAAACCCAGAGCAACAGAGGGTTAAGGAAGAGATAGGAGGTCGGGCCAGCATAGGTGAGGTAAACTAAACCCAAAGCATAACTCCATGGTAATCACTGATTACTGGATGAGGAAGGAAAAATAAAAAGCTCAGCTGCAGAGTGGACAAGTAGAAGCAAAGTGTTAAAAAGATGACAAGTTGCCCAAGAGGATGATTGGTGGTTTTTTGTTTTGTTTTGGGGTTTGTTTTTTGTTGTTTTTTTTGGAAGGGACAGAAGGAGAAGGTGGCTGTTTGATGACAGCTTCTGAAGATTGCTGAGAAGGTTGTCACACCCTCACCTTCACCACCGCCCAATGGAAGGGGAACTGACCATTTTTCACAGGGTTGTCTCACTACATTTTAAAGTTGGTGATGCAATACACACTACCATCTAATGAGGGGGAGGGGGTGGAGGAATGATAATTTGAAATAATTGAAATGATACACATTACCCTCTAAAGAGCAGGGCCATTTAAGACCATTAAGTCCAGATTGGGGGCGGAAAGCCATTAAGTCTAGAGCCTAAAATTACCTAACTGCACCATAGATGTTCCACTTCGGAATGTAAGGTGGGTGGATTACATGATTCCTTCATGTCTAAACTCCCTGCCTATGGAAACTACTTTTAAAAAACACAGCCAGTGCATTTAGGGCAAAAGTTGTTTCCCTGAAATGAGTAGCTATCTATATGCAAGGACATTTGAAGCGTATTCCTTTGATGTTTTTGCTTACTGCAGCTAGGATTAGAAATCTCACACTTAGGCACCATAAACTGTGCACATTCATGCCATTTATGCGGACAAGGAATCATAATTCTGCAGCAAAAGCAGAGATTACAGGGATGTGCAAAAAAAAAACAAAAAAACTTTACAGAAGGAATAGCCTGTTTTGGACTACAGTTCCCATTTGCCTCAACCAGTGTGGCCAATTTTCAGGGGTGATGGAAGTTGCAATCCAAAACATCTGGTGGAACCATGTTCTCGACTCCTGCTTTGCAAATATGCTCCCACATCTGGAGAATGTGATTCGGATTAGGTCAAAATCTCTGCTGTTCAACAACGCAGATTCTTGTAGAAAATTATATCTGCACTTATCACAATGAATCCATCTCTTGACCCAAACCTCAAATTCAGCAATGCCTCGAATGTGAGGTCCTTGGCTGCCGCAAACAGTGTTTTAATTGTCAGATTAGAAGAATTGTAAAGACTATGTTAGGAGAGGCTTTGAGGCTGCTCTCTCCACATATAGTTTAGAACCAGACATCCTCACTCCACCTTCGACTTCTTTGTCATCCGATTTAGGTCAGGCCAAGCTCGCAAACTGAGGCCTCTGCTCATCCCTTCATCCACCTTGCCAAGCTGCAGCCTAGCCACTCACATGATGACATTCTTTCATCATTGTTCACAGTGGGTGCCCTTGCTCCTTTCTTTGAAGCGTACAGTACTGACCACTGCCAGGCAAGGGATGCTAAACTAAATGAAGAACTCCTCTGATACGAGATGACAGGTCCTGTGTTCCATAATACTCAGCGAAGTCCAGGAGACTGTGTGGCTGCTGTCCAGGCTGAGTGCCCATTCCATGGTGCCTGGAGGGATCAAACACTGCTGCCCACACACAGAGCCACAAGCTCTATTAGCCCAGAGTAGCTGGGCAGCTGCCAACTAGCCAGTATCTCTGTAGCTGGCAGCAGCTTTGAAACATACATTTTTCAAGGGCTCTGTCTCTGAGGTTTTGTTGTCTTGGTTTTGCTTGTGCTTAAGTATTTCTGTCCAAGGCTATCAGAGCACTTTCTTCTGCCTTTCCGTATTTTAAAATTCATGATTTATTCTGCCTCCATCCCCACACACACACCGCACGATCCTTTGCTGGAGATTTTATTTATCCTGGCCTTTGCAACACAGCAAAACATCAATGGAGGCGTGTTTCCTGCTACTTTCTGTCTTTCTCTTGCCACAAATGATGAGAGAGACTGAGAGAGAAAATAAGAGGAGCAGGAAATGGAAATTAAGAGGCCTCGATAACATATTGTGGTGGAAGTCAAATAATGCAAGTGATCGACATAAGTAAGTAAGTAAATAAATAAATAAACATCTCACCCTAGTTTGAAAATAGAAACACCTGGAGCATATTCTGCATTAGAGTAAAAAAACATCTAAATAAATAAGCTAAGGGCATTTCTAGACACCGGGCCAGCCCTGCCATTAGGCAGAGTGAGGTGACCTCCTCAAGCATCTGATTTTCGGTATCACGAAAGGACAGCAAATTGCTATTTAAAATGCAGCTCTATGTTTCCCCATTCAGTATAACAGAAAATCTTAAAATGGCCCCTCTAGTATAGATTAAGCCCATCAAATTGCAGACAAATAGGTCCAGGGCTTTTTGTGCTGGGAGTAAAAGGAATTCACTTCCCTCAACAGTCTCATGCTGGGAGGGAGTTTGTCTCTTGCTCTTTTTATTGCCTTAAAATAATTAAAAGTTGGTCAAGGAGTATGTATTTTTGCATGCAATTTTTAAAAAAACTTTGCAGCTTCACAAAACCCTTTTCTTTCTGGTACTGATGTCCTGCGACAGGTGTTACAGGCCTCTCATTACAGGCCTTACAACATGAGGTTGTCAAAAATGTTGCCTGTATAATTCTGAAGAGCTCTGGTTTGTTTTTTGTTGCTAACACAGAGGAATAATGTAGTTTAAAACTTTTTTAAAAAAAAATCTTCCACAGCTGCATTTTAACAAATAATAGCCCAGTGCTCTGAAGGCAACATTCTTGACAGCCTCACTTCTTCCAAAGCCCATAGACCTGGAGAAACACAGAGATATGGGAAAATATAGAGCAATATAGGGAGGCAAAGTACAAAATACAAAGTGTAATAATAATAATAATAATAATAATAATAATAATAATAATAATAATAATAAATTTTATTTATACCGCGCCCTCCCCAGCCAAGGCCAGGCTCAGGGCTACTAACACCAAATATTTAATACATTAAAAACACAAAATCAAACGATTGATTAAAACACAGCTCAAAATCACAGTAAAATCAAAATAAAATTAAGTGGCAACCTACAAATCACAGCCATGAGGGTAGGAATATGAGGCTTTGTGAGGGCTCTGATCCAATTCAGTAGAACGGTTAATTCATACCATGCTCCCAAATCACCCTATTCACGGTCAGCCCCCCCCCCCCAATGAGTCATTGCACATCCTTAGTGTTTCGTGTGTTTTGAGTTTTATAATTCCTGTAAACTACTTATGGGTTTTTGCCAAAAATGTTAAGCAGTAGTTAAACTAACAAACAAGACTAGGGGCACCAGCTCCTGGGGGCTGAGCCCTTTTGGGGCTCCTCTATATTTGGGGGATAGGGGCTAGCCCCCCATGTTCAAAAAGCACAGGGGTGAGGTGCAGAGCTGAGCATGGTGCGGCTCCAGTGGCTGGATTCTCCTCCTCCAGTCACAGAGGGGAAGGAGGGTTGAAGCAGCCTCCCACCAGTGACAGACACAATGTCAAGACATTGCAATGTCACACACGCACGATGTTGCCCACCCCAATCACCCTCGCAAGCTGGAGTCTTTGAATGAGACCCAGAGCAACTGCTGTGATGTGTGTGCTAGCCCTACCCCATCATAGTTCCTGTTGCACTTTATGAACTGGGGGTGAAACCAAAGTTGTAAAACCAAAGCTGTAAAACACATTCAGACCCTTCATGAATACCCAAGGTCACCCTCTAACTTGTGGCAGGCTACAAGAATGACAATTTGGGGTGGGGGAAACGGTAGCAGAGAAGTGGTACACTTGCCCCCCCCCCCAGCAATGTATTCACTGAAGAAGCTGGTGCAACACCTAAAGAGGTCTTCCCTGTATGTAGATGCACACCACATTTTCCACCTCTAAACCCATTTCCTAACTTTGGTTTTGAAATTTCCATGCACCTTGAGGAGACCAATGGCACTTTTTGCTAAAGCAGGCAGCAGGGAGCTTGGAGTGAGTTCCCATATCTATTGCCTCAAACAATAAATAATGTTTACGTTTGTACATGACAGACACTGAATCTCGGTTACTGACACCTAACTCATCCTCTCTCCCCAATCTATCTCCGTAACAAAATGCCCAGACTGGCTGAACTGAAAGGTAGCAACTGCAGTGCTGAAAGACCCCTGCTGTTTTCAACATCCTCCTTTACTACATCCTCACTCTGTCATTGCCCATGATATGTCCAGAATTTAGAGTGAGGCTTTTCGCCTTGAGCTTTGGTAGCTTTAAGCTGGCAGACTTAGCATCCATATGCACCCACTTAAGTGCAGACAATTGGGTTAAGGGGGAATGGGAAATATTGTACTTCTCTCCTTCGTCATGCTGATTCTCTGGCAGGATGAGAAATGATGTCTATTAATTTGTGGATGAGGCTGATATCTAGTAATTGATGCCTCATAATTCGCTGATACAGGAAGTCTTAATATGATTACAAGGGCTGGTCCTCCCCCTAATGTAAGGTCACATTTTCAATAGGATCCAGCCTTATAAGTACTCAGGTCAGTCATGGAAGCATGATTAAGGTGTCTTTAGTTTTCTAGGTCAGAGATGGGTGTAGGATGTGATCTCTGGCTTACTACCAATACAGGAAGTACTTGCCACAGTCCAATAGCACTGAAAATCAGCCATCTCCTGCTTCTTTTCTCATGTGTTGCTTGGAAGCTGGAGACATGAAGCCAAGGGAGGAAACGTTGAGCTGTCAGGTCAGCAGGGCAAAATCAGATCAACAGTGTCAACAATTAGATCATGAGAAATAATAGTTCCACTCTATTTTGTGTTCTGGCCACATCCAGAGCACTGTGTCCAGTGAGGTGTAGTGGTTAAGAGTGGTAGATTTGTAATCTGGTGAACCGGGTTTGCATCCCCACTCCTCTACATGCAGCTGCTGGGTGACCTTGGGCTAGTCACACTTCTCTGAAGTCTCTCAGCCTCACTCACCTCACAGAGTGTTTGTTGTGGGGGAGGAAGGAGAATGTTAGCCACTTTGAGACTCCTTCGGGTAGTGATTTTGTTTTGTTCAGTATTTTCATTGATAATGTCTTATAATAACATTAAAACTTCCTGAATGTTTTGAGCAAGGTATTGGTGTGGCAGAGCTCGCTCCATCATAGCTAGCCCTATATGTTACTAGAAATGGGGCAAACCATGGTGTATGAAAACAGGGGGACAAGTTTCCAGCCTTTAAAGCACAGCATCCCCATCACTTTCTCTTTCACTATTTGACTTCTTGCCCCCTCCTTGGAACAAGCTCTGCCATCCAGTGTCTCCTATCTAAAAGAAAGTTAGGTACCCACAGAAAGGTTCATATTGAGTGAAGAGTTGGGGGGACCTGCAGTGAAAGATTCTGTAAACCCTTCTTAGAAATAAATCTTGAATTTAGAATCAAAGAGTTGGAGAGCTGAAAGGGACCTTGCAGGTCATCTGGTCCAAACCCCTACTTGCAACTTTTATGAGCCCTGACAGATATCTGCTCAGCCTCTGCTTTAGTACTTCTGGGAAATGAGAGCCCTGTACCTCCTAAGACTGTTTCTCAAACAGCTTTTACAAGTAAGCAGTATATCTTATTCTCTAGCTGAAACCTCCTTCCCTGTTATTAATACCCATATATTTATTTATTTACATACTGTGAACCCTGAAGGTAGGCATGGTGTATTTAAGAGAAAATCCTGCCTTCCTTCTTGATTTCAACAACTCTTCCCAGTACCTCTCCTCCAAAGTAATTGCATTAGCAAGCTGTTCAAAAAATTCTGTGGTGTTGTTATTTCTTGATAGGCTGTTGCCTAGTTCTGGTCATTCACCAGCCTAAAGGCCGAGTAAAGTTCAGTGGTGCAAGCTGATTTACACTGGTATTACCAAGATCAGAATCTAATCCCCTGTAATTACCCAGCATGAGGGAAAGTTTCTCTCCCCACCCCCTCTGTTTTCCAAGTGTCCTGTAATGTCATTTGCTAAATAGATTAGATTGCTCTTTACCTTGGTCTGATCTTTCGAGACCTTTCAAAACACTCCCTCATGTCTCTCCCTCTGTGGGAATTTCACAAATCACTGTTGATTAGCCTTGCCTCAAATAGGATCGTGTATCATTATCCAAAAACCTTTCTTGCCAAACCACCTTCCAGCCCAAGGACAAAAGATGATTTTTGAAAAAAGAGAACTCCCTGAGGCCAGTTGGTGTCTCACTGCATGAGGCGGCTCCACGAGGCAAGAACTCCAGATGCAGCAATATATTGATCTAAATTAAAGACACTCAAACGCTATCTAATTGAACTGACAGGGTATCAGTGTTTAAAAGCAGAAAATTAAGGCTGTTAATATAATAATGAACAGTTGTGCTCACTGCCTGTACCTCTGACATTTCATATTGTCATCCCCACCAGTTAATCACCACCTCTTTCCCCTTTGTGGGAGTTAATGTGTTTTCATCTGTTCACCCAATGAGGTAGCTCTCCCTTCGTTTGACAGGTACTAATACATTCCACCTATTAATGAGCAAACAGACTAAAGCAGCTCTAGAGACAGAGTAATAATCATCCCCTTCTCTATAGCTGTAAGGAATTTGCACATGTAGTTTTAAAGGCCTTTTCTTTCTGGCTTTCCCCATGGCTGCAATATGAATAGGCAATTCTTGGTGGCTAGGACAGATGGGGGGAATCATTGGTCAGCAAGCATGGCCAATGGCAAGGGATGATGGGAGTTGTAGTCCAGCAGCATCTGGAGGGCCAAAGCACACTTGGGCTAGGATGTGCCTCTGATTTTAAAATGGCTCTCTTTTGATTTCTGTGTCAGACCAACAACTTTCACAGATGCATAGAAATAATGCAAGCAAGATTCCTTTCCCACCCTTCTGCCAAAAATCTGGAGGGGCCTGCAACCATCAGGAGACCAGGTGGCCCCAATCTCTGTTTTCACCAAATTATTCAATACTCTGTTTCAAACAAACTAGTGATTTCAGAGATTCTAGACCAGATAATCTTTTAGAAGTCTGCATTGCGTTGAAAAGAAAAGCATAACAAATGCCTTAACTCCAGGAATGCACAGATTTCAGCCACCTTTCTGAAATGTGTGCAGATGGCAGAATGTGGACTGAAATTCACAAAGATGCAATGCAATATGCTCAAAAGTAAAAAGGCATCCAAATGTGGGGGTTCTGGATTCTTGTTTGTGATTATTCTGAAATTTAGTTCACAAATTCTTCAAAGCGGAGCTGAGCATGGGGTAAAACCACCTCATGGAGCAATGACAAAGCAGAACGAAGTCAATTGTTTATTCTAATCAAAAGCTGATCTAAATGCCTAGTCTTATACCTATCTCAGATATGTGATAGATCAAGTTCTAGTGGTGAAGGGAAGTGCTGCTCCAGGGCATTTTTTCCAAAGTGGGCACAATGATATTATGTGTCAGAACCAGGGTAATTCACAAACCCTCTGTATTCTGGCAAATGAATGAGATGGTAATGAGGCTTTCAGATTTCTTTGTGACAGACTAGCATAGAAGAAATTAAAGAATGAGGGAAACCATAAAGCAGAGGCTGGATACAGCTTTCCTTTTTTTAGATGGGGTTCCTTCTTCACACTAGCAGTTTATATGGTAACACTTCCTTCCAAGATTGTTTGCATTGCATTCCACGAGTTGAGCATATGCGGTCAGATGCACCAATGTGACATTTATTCACAGGAAACCAAGCACAGGATTTCAGTGATGGTAATCCTAATAAATTATTAGGCTGTGCACTAATAATCTCTCTCTCTCCCTTCCCCCCCTCTCTGTGTGAATTCAGCTGCCTGCATTTTTAAATATTCTTCGGGGCGTTGGCTATGGGGCCTCCTACACTTCAGCATTTACTGCTATACTACTGTTCACATCAGGAGTGCTTCTGCCTCCATTTTGAGTTCCCCTTGATCAGCTAGCCACTGAAACTTCCCTTGCATTTAACCTCATGGTACATATTCTCAGGCCAGGGTCAGCTTCTTTTAGTGTTCTCTTATTGCAATTTTCTGCACTCCTCCTCTGGTAATGCTTTGTCACTGCTAGAGACACTCGCCCCTAAGCCAAAGCCTTCTGGAGCCAGCTACTTGCTTCTTGCCTCAGGCCTAAAGGCCAAATAAATCTCTCCCCCTTTCTCTCTGTATCTGGAGAAAGGAAGGGATATTAAGCGGGTGACATTGAGTCTGCTGTGACAGGGGTGGTGGCAGCGTAGAGATCACTGAACTCACTTTGCCTGCTGCCTTACAGCTTCCCCGCTGCTCAAGCCGGTCAGGTTTCGCTCGAGTGACCTGGGCTGATAAAATTCAGCAGACAGTCAGCAAAGGCCACTGAGCAGGCGGAGAGAGCAGAAAGAATCATTCCGAGAGGGGAAAGTGAGGCACGGGGGAGGGAGGAGGGAGGGAGGGGATGATCCCCAGGGAGGAGCACTGACTCAGCAACTCGACACAGAGAGCATTAGCTCGGCATGCCAGTCCCCAGGGAACAGTCCTGTTCCTCTAGGGAGATATTCTCTTAATGTTCTCATTCTGCCCAGCACCTGCACCATCAGGGGCACTGCAGACAACTGGGAGGCAGAGGGAAAGGAGGAGGAGGAGGAGAAAGAAATGGATACTGCTGGGTGACTTGAGGCAGGATGAATCAGCTGTTTTGCCCACCATGCTCCTATTTAGGGGAGTTGTGTATGAAGATCAGGAGAGCTATTCATCCACATAACAGCAGAAGACAAGTCCTGCTGGATCCGGCCAATGATACACCTATTCCAGCATTTTGTTCTCACAATGGCTGACCAGTTGCCTTTGAGAAGACTGCAAGCAAGACCTTAGTGCAAGAACACTCTGCCCACCTGCCTATCCCAGCAGCTGGCATTCAGAGGCATAAAAAGTAGCCATAATGTGTGCTATTTCTTTTCCTTTGAAAATGTTTTTATTGCTTTTTGAAGTGAACAAACCAACCAACCAACCACAGACATTACCTTACTTTCCACAGGTATTACTGATTCCTTAGAGATCACGTCTGTTAAAAATGACGTAAGATGCATAGGGAACATAAAACTTGCACCCCTCTCTTGACTGCCTATATGGCTTTCTGGCAAAATACTCTGCAAACCTATGTACATATTGAGTCAGAAAGAAGTCAGATTGAGTTCGGTGCTCCTGTCTTGCTCTGGGACCAGGGTCCCCAGGCACAGGAGATGTAAGCCTTTCGCCAAAGGACTCACCAACAAGGACAGGGTTCCAAATCCAAGCAAACCACAGAAAATCAGTCTAAAGTACCTTTTGTAAGTTTGCATGCATTTGTTTTGTCTTGCGACTTATAAGCAACTTAGGCAAGGAACGTTCCAGTGACTAGCAGTTCAAGGTGATACTGCTCACAATGGCAGCATGAGCACTTCTGATGTGAATATTGGTGGAACAGTAAACGTTGGGAGTGCATGAGCCCTGTCAGCCACGCCCCCCCAAAGAATGTCCAAAAATGCAGGTGGCTGTACTGATCCACGTAGCAGTGCATAGCACAATACTCAGTTTATTAGGCTCACCCTGCCTGCAATTCTGTGCTTGGTTTCCTGGGAGTAAGCTCCATGGAGCTTGTGTGTGCTTCTGATTATGCATGCTCAACTCGTGAAACACAATGAAACTCTGTATGTTTATACACCATACCTCAATGTCCTCCTCTCCAATCTGCTTTGGACAAGTCGTTGTGTTGCAGTGTGTTGTTTGATAACCAAGATCAACTAGGCCCCATTAATTGGGTGTGAAGTTGTCCTGAGAGGGAGCTCAGGGATCCCCAAAAGACTAGAAGGAATGTGTTTCTTTCCGATGAGTGTACTGAAAGCAGCACGAAACCTCATTTCTAACATCCACAGGAAAAAAAAACTTTACAGAGGCAAAGGTTACATTAATTGCACAGCTCACTTTTACTCTGGCCCTTTCCACCTCTGGCATGTGGCCTGCAGAAGGAAATGCAAGCCTGGGGCAGATAAATGTTCTCAACCCCTGCTTTAGAGTTTTAGAGCTACTGTCATTGCTGTAGGGATATAAATTAGTTGAGCATGTAATTCCTTTTTTTATTATAATATCAGGCTGTGTAATTGAATCAGAGTACTGCATGAAATAAATATATTGTAAACATGCATAGATTTTAGAAAACCTTCCCCCCTCTATTTGTATGTAGGAAGAAGCAAAGAAATCCAGTGGATTACTGATAATTTAGAGTTCTCCTTACTGCACAAGATAATCAGTTTCATAGACAGTGCAGGCAAATATGTCAAGCAATTTCTTGGTTCAGTCAGCTGTAGCTGTTGAGATTTAAGTATTAATGGTGTTGGACCAAATGTCGATTCGGTTTGGATAATTTGGGAGGTAGGGAGGAGAAGGAGCAAGGGGGATATTTATTTTCCAGAAGAGCATGCATTGCAAGAGAGAACAGATTGAGTTGTGTTATGCTTCCGCCTGCTGTTTTGTCTCTAGGCTTAATATCTTACCTATTGAGAGGAGTAGTTTTGCCATTGTGGTTTTTGCTTGTATGTGTGAATATACAAAAACAAAAGGTATTGTTATGAGTTTGGTGTGTGGGTGTGTGGGTGTGGGTGTGGGTGTGGGTGTGGGTGTGGGTGTGGGTGTGTGAACTGCATGCCAGACCCTTCTGATCCCTGCATCCAGCAAGTGTTAAGAGCTATCCAAGTCTGGCTAGCTTCCTCAAAACCTGGATCCAACAAATATTAACATATAAGCCATGCTGGCTTCCTGGGTGATGGTTAAGAGAGATCATCAAGAGAACAAAGGAAGGGGGCTCTGTGCAAGATGACAAATGGTGGAGGCCCTCCTTCAACTCGGAGATAATTAGAAGGACAAAGTCTTAGAGAGGAGAGTGAAGCGATATGACCTAGAGGGAAAAGCAGCAAGCTGAAGAGAGAGTCAGACAACAATGTCTGATGTCTGTTCGAATCCAAAGCTGAGAGGAACAAGACCCTCTTGGAGTGCTAATGCTGTAAAACCCTCAGGTTGTATATATGTATAAATAAAGCATATATCATAAAGACACCACTGTGTCTCTGTTGTGCCTCCTTCCCAAATGAAACACGAACCCTCGTTAAATAGCTGGGACTCTGGAATCTCACACCACGCAGAGATTGAGGTGGTGTGCAACAGTATGTAAATAAATGTTCACTCCGAAAGGGCATTGGAAGAGAAACTCCTCAGAGGCATGCAATTACCATATATGTGTTTATATACTAATGCTAGGAATTTCCACACCAAACTGGAATGAGCATGCTTGGTAGTTAACAACTACAACGTGGATATCAGAAACCAAGCAAACAAAGTCAGAAATGGTGGGGAAAGGTAATATTTATGGATATAAATTCTACAGAAAGGAAAAGCAATTGTTTACTGGAGGTGGCCTTACTCCAAACCCCAAGGATCATATCAAGTGCAATAAACTATCATTCTATGCTAAACTTTAGAAGAAGAATAAATTCCTCCATAGAACTGCTGTGACTGAAAACACTGGGCCTCAAAAGTAATATAATGCAGGGGACATAAAATTACTTCTCTGATAAAAACAAAAACAAAACAAAACTGAAGAGAGTAATCTTGAGATGGAGAAAACCATCAGGGAGGCAACCATTGTGTAAAAATGGGGGGGGGGGGCTTCAGCTGCCTGCCTGTTGGCTGAATACATTCACATTTAGGTCACAATGAGGCAAAAATAAATGGCTCTGCCTTAGAACAATTAGTCATAGACCTGAGTAGAGGAGAGCAACTGGGTGGTTCACAGGATCTGGGTAAGATGTAAGTGTTGTTGGACTGCTTGGGAACAGTGGCCAAAAGGCAGCCAAATCCAACATAATTGCAAGTGGAAAGTTGCCCAAGAATTATGACAAGGACACATTAGATGTCAAAATAGGAAACTTTTCTGAAGTGAGGGGATGAGTTAAAAAGGAAAGCCAGGAGATAAAATGTCTTCTGGACAGCTGGAGGTTATTTAAAAGTTAAACCATTAAAATAGTGCCCCAGATAAAATGTACACCACAATTTCAGATGCCAGCATGGTTAACAAGAAGAGTCAAGGAAGCTAAAAAAAGGAATGTTTCTTTTAAAAAGTGGAAGTCTTGCCCATATGAGGAAAAGAAAAACTCTGTCAAAACAAATGTAAGCTGACAACAAGGAAGGCAAAACAGAATTGAGTGCTGCTAAAAACATTATCAACAATAGTAAAACAAGTTTGCCAATCATGTCAATATATTGAGGATTGTGAAAAGCCAAGTGACCTATGAAAGGCTCCAATAGGACCTCTCCACGCTCCCCCCCCCCCCGCCGCTATAGTCTACTGTTGTGAGCAGGCAAATATATGGGAGAAAGAAGAGGAGAAAACTGCAGCAGCAACAATGGAGGAACTGGGGATAAACAACGGGGGGTTGTTGTTGTCTCAGGGCCCTACTTGTGAGTTTCCTGGAAGCATATGGTTAGCCAATGTTGGAAACAGGTGCCAACTTGAATAAAATATTGGGGGCCCCAGGTAAGCACCATCCCACATACTCTATCACATGATATGGTGCACACTCACCATTTGAATGGCAATGCTCATCAGTTTGGGGAGGGGGCTCAAATATTTCAGGGGGAGTGAAGATCCCTCAGTCCCTAGGAATTGGCTTCTATGGTTGGAAAGAAAATGTTGGACTCAATGAACGCCTGGGCTGATTCATCTTTTGACGTCCAGTCACTTACACACTGGAGCAGACTGCCACTCTCCTCCAAACTCCTGCCTGACACCTATGGGAAAGAAATAGCTACAGCTTCTTTGCTTTTAGGAGGTAATTGATGCAAGAAGCGACCCAGCAGATCTTCAGCAACAGGGCTTCCCATGAGGCACACAGAGCATATTTACAGGCCCGACATTATTAGTCTCTCCCTCCCTCTCTCTCCAGTTTCACTGCCTCTCAGTTTACCTGTCAATCAGCTGCCCTCTTTTCTGCAGCTAACATGAAATAAATATGGATGGGAGACAACACATGCTGCCACTTCCCTGATTTGCAAGTGGCAGAAATGGATCCACAAGCCCGATATGCCTATGCTGAGCAAAAGTGAAGTCCCCTGATCTCAAGCATATCATGAAGAACTGACAACTTCGAAGGCAGACCTGGACAGGTGATCCCAGCGATGGTGGTAGGAGACCTTTTGTAAGGAACCATATGGGAAAGAAGAGGAAAATGTTTGAAGAGACCAAAGTCTGCTATGTCCATTATTTGGCCAAGACCGTAGGGTATTTGCAAAACACAATTTCTTTCTTTCTTTCTTTCTTTCTTTCTTTCTTTCTTTCTTTCTTTCTTTCTTTCTTTCTTTGGAATATGAGATCTGGTACAGAATTTGCTGGCTTTCACTGAACTCAAAGAATGCCTCTGCCCACAGAAAACAAAGTGGCAAGACCCTAAACAGGGGGTAGGGCTCAATGCATTAAGTCCTGCACAAACCCCAAGTTCACTGACCCTTTGAGGAGCTTATAGAGTTGTCATGGACTCCAACCCCATTTCTTAGGACTGTAAACGAAAAAAGTCAAGAAATATCAACACATAATCATCTATCACTGTCAGGGGTTCAGGGACAGAGGCGCAGCAGAGACAGGAGATGGAGAGCGAATGGGAAGAATCTGAGGACAGTGGGGAGGAGGATGACAGTGGTCCGAGGGATTCCATGAGCCTCTCCAGCGAATCAGAGGATTCCCAGAAGGGGGCGCCAGTGGTCAGGACAAGGGGGGTCCCAGGGGGGACGCATCAGGGACAAGGGGCCAGCGGGGACTCCCAAAGCGGCAGCTGGAGATCAGGACCAGCTTCCCCACCAGAGCGTGGCGAGGGGGGGGAAGGTTCCAGTGTGTCAGGGGGAGCGTCTCCGTCAGCAGGGAGAGGAAATGAGTCAGGGCTGACCACGCCTCCATGGGAGAAGGGGGGAATGGAGGGAAGGTCAGAACCAGCTATCCTCCCGGAAGAGGAGGAAAGCAGTGAAGGGAGTAGTGTAACGATCAGAAGGAAGGTTGGGAGCTGGGCGCGCGCGCCAAGTTCAAATGTACAGGCGCGCGGGAAAGCAGAGAGCCCGGATTGGGAGCCAGGTCCTAAAGCCCGCCGGAGGGAGGGGGAACAATCCGGGGAATCAGCGTCAGAGGAGTCCAGGAGGGGCGAAGCCCCAGCGGGCAGGAAGACCCAGCGGAAGAGGGAACAAAGAAGGAGGTGGAGCAAGGCAAGGGTCTTAAACTGGTGCAGGGGAGGGACTGACTCAGACGGAACTTCAACGGTCTAGCGTAACAGACGTAGGGCTGCGCGCCGCGGCTGTGAAACGGAAAATGAACTTCAATAAATACTTCTGTATATAAAGAGAAGCTGGCGTTGGTCCTTTGTGAGCTAGGACCTGAGGCAGCCCTGACAATCACTATTACCAGGAATCTCAAAATGTAAACAAAATAAGAGCATTGCCATCCTTTAAAATCTTACCTAATGAGACAGATGGGTCTGATGGGCTTTAACAAGTATATGTGGCTCAGGACCCCAGCACCTCAAGCGCCGCCTCTTGCCCATGAACTGACCTAGACCCTGCAATCGTCATCTGAGGCCCTTCTTCATGTGCCCACTCCATAGAAGGTTTGGAAGGTGGCATGTGAGAATGGGCCTTTTTGGTGGTGGCTCCCCACTTGTGGAATGTTTTCCCCAGGGAGGCTTGCCTGGCATTGTCATTACATATCTTTAGGCCAAAAAACATTTCTTTTCTGCCATGTGTGGTGAGCATCTTCTGCCTGGTAGGAGCACACTTGCTGCTTTCCTCTGCTTGTTGTTTTGTTATCAAACCAAATATTACAAAAAGGCCCATACTGATCTTTCCTCCAAAGGATGTCTAGTGGAAGTTGTGGTGCCCTGGAGCAACTCACTGCCTGGGGAAGTGGAGAGCATGCAACAACAACAAGAAGAAGAATACGATGATGATGAGAAAGTGCTGGATGTCCGACGAAAAGGAGATGTGTTTGTTTTGCCAGGCACCCGGATGAATTTGCTATATCTTGTAGCTCCCTCCCAGTATATCATTAGCTGAGATATTACTGAACATGTTATGGCAGGCCAGCCAGCGGCAACAGAGAATAAAGTGAGTGTTCTAGATTCTGATCTTGAATGGAAACAAGCTGAAGTGCCCATGATCCCTTGCCCGCTATCCCCTTCCTTCTCCTGCTTGGTGATTTTCTTTGTAGGCTCAAAGCCACAGCCTGTACCAAACTATTTTCCAAGTCATACCTGAGTAGTTCAAAGTTTTATCTCCCAGAGACATAAATTACCATGACAGTTTGTAGTGAAACTCAGCCCTTTTGTCTCCTGCTCATTTCCTTTCCATCTCTTGCCATTGATCAAACCTGCAGAGTTTTAGACTTTTCAAAAGCAGGGATAAAGAGAATCCTGGGCCTTGTCTAATTGAGATATGAATAATATTTAGAGGCATTTTCCATGCATGAATTCCTCATAATTAAGTCACCACCTTGATATTTCTGATCACTTTGCTGTCCTGCTTTTTCAAACGCCCCCCCCCCGTCTCCCCAGCATTATGATTAATGTCCACAGTGATTTGCTGCCATTTCAGCTTTGCAATACTTGATAGCCCCCTTTAGAACATCAGGGCTTAAGTTTCTGCTTGCGAGGAGCAAGGAGACCACAAGTTGTACTATTAATCAATGTGTAATTCAGCCAGCCTTTGGGGAGATATCAGAGCCTGGCTTTCTCTAAAAATGATATTCCCCATGGAATGTAATAAATATTTTTATTGCATGTGCTTTGTTGCTGAGAGCAGGGAAGCTGAGCTGGAGGGGAATGCAAGCTTTAAAACCATCTCACTGTATTGCCTGAAGGTCATTAAGTACGTCTGGGTGAGGAAGAAAAGGCAGTGTAAGCCAATGCTTTTCCAATGTGTGGATCGAGGGCTCTAACAAGCACTAAAAAGCTGATGCTGAAGAGTGAGAGTCAAGTTTCTACCCATTAAGCCCTGGTCTGACTTACAATGTCAAAGAGGAGATGGATCAGGTATTGACTAGCGGCAGAGATTCTCGAAGCAAAGTCTCTGAACCCGTTAGGTGAGCTTTAAAGGGGAGGGAATTAGGGGCAAGACAAAAATCCTTCTGAAATAACAAAAGCATCCTTTTATTTCCCAGATGCAGATGATCCCAAAGGACACTCTCAAGATTCAAGGAAGAAAAATGCAGTATTAAGAGCTAAAGGGAGGTCGTCACCATGTTCATCTGCAAGTGAAAAATGTGGTCCAATATTCTGCCCCTATGCCCCTCTGGACCAGCTTAGATTGAAGCAGCATGTGCAGTAGACAGATTCAGAGGAGAGGGCTGTCGAAGACTGCTAGCCAGTATGGCCACACTCTGCCTCCACAGTTGGAGGCAGCAATGCTTCTGAATACGAGTTGCTGGAAACCACAGGAGTAGGGAGTATGTAACTTAGTCATGCCCAGTAATTAGTACAGGTCAATTCTGAGTAAAACTTGAGTTGAATACCACCCCTTTAATTTAGTTATATATATTTTCTGATTTAATCTGTGCACTATTTTATATTGTGTTAGGTACACTACTTAGGGATTTCTTTGATTAAGCAGTTTATAAATTCTTCTAAATAAATCAAAACAAATGCCTTTCTTTCTCATTACATTTATACCCCACCTTTGCTCCAAATAATGCATTTGGTTCTCCTCTCCTCTCCGGCCCACGTTTATTTTTATGTTTCTAGATTTGCATGGATAGTTGTGCAAATATTGCATGCTTATTAATGTGAAGATCCAGAAGTAAGTGACTATGGAGCATTTCAGATGGCACCAGGATCAGATATTTATAACATCCCATTTATAATATACAGGGGGGGGGGCATGTCAAAGGAAAAAATGCTGAAGAAAGATCCAGAATAACAAAGACTAGGAAAAAATGAATGGAGTTTGTATATGAAATGTAAAGCCTTTGGTGGATTCCACAGCCAGCCAACTATAATGTTCTGTACTTTTCCCTATAGGGGTTCTGCACAATCTTTTGTGATTTTGCAATGATAGCCAGAAAGCTCAGTGTACTGCTATAAGGAAATATTCTCAGTCTATGACATTAGTAGCAGCTGCTCTGCAAAAGGTGGGGGTGCATAAAGAGTCCAGGCCAATGGAGCATACAGGCAGAGAGCGAAGCTGTCCATTCCTTGGCTTCCTGCCTCGATAGTTCAGCACCAAAGGACGATGGACAGCATCCCATGCAGCCTGAAAGTGCCAGCTAAAGGAACTGGAGGTTATTCTATCAGCTGTTGGGTCTTTTATGCAACAGGACTGTAAGAGCTTGCAACTGCGCAGAAGGTCACCTTAGTATATACAGGAGATGTAATTAGGAGGCTGAAACAAAGAGGAAGAAGCTGCAACTTGGATCCTAACCTGGTGTTCATGAACAAAATAGCTCCTTTCATTCTTGGGCATGACTGAGATCCTGCGAAGGATCCTGCAGCTTCCTGAACGGACTTTCATGCTGCTCCAGAGAGGCTTCCTGACCATCTGGAGCAGATTTTGGGAGTGGCCACAAGAGGCTTGTGTGGGAGGGGGTGGGAAGAATTGGGGAAAGTCACCAAACCTTTTCTGCTGACAGGAGCATCATGTGAGGATATTCTCACCAGTTGAAATCTAGTTAGTAACTTCATCTTTAATATTTTCTGTTGTTGTTGTTGCTGTTGCTGCTGCTGCTGGTGGTGGTAGTGGTGGTAGTGGTGGAAGCAGTCAAACCCCCTACCATCATGGGTGTTCATAATAGTACTTAGTACTAAGTAAGTACTCAAATCTAGGCTTAAGCAAATTAGTCCTGCTGTTGAATTGCATAAAAATGGTACAAAGTATGGCAAGGCATCTGTGTGCAGGTGAAGTCTTGGCTGAATATAAACACCTGCCCTTTGCTGGAGAAATAGAAAAGTGGCAAGTCCCCTCCTTCCTGGCACTTAGATATTCCTATGTGCCCTTTTAAATCCCCTCTCCAGAAAGCCCCTGTCTTCCTCCAAGCCGGCTTGCATCCGGAGTCAGGACAGTCATGCTGTGTTGACACAGCCTGGATAAAAGCCCTGAGATCTATAATAGACTTTCCCTGTGACATTTACTAAATCTCTTAGAAGTTTTCACTCTTTCTGCACTAAATATCAGTTGCTTAAGATAATCTGTGAACCTGTAGCCTGCCCATTAAGCACTCCCTTGTGACTGGGTTAATTCACAGCAAATTACAGTCACTGCCAAAGAGATTGTGGAAGCGGCAGGCAGCAAAGCGATGTAACATTTACCCAAGAATGGGAGAAAAGAAAATAGAACAATAGTCACATTCACTCCCTCCAGGAAAAAAAGGGGCCAGGTAGCTGAAGGCGACTGGAAATGTAGTCATTAACAAGCTTCTGGATTTTGGGATCAGGGCTTTGTGGTTTGAGAATGGCAAACCAGACTTCCCATAGCAAGAAAAGACATTAGCTAGAGAAGGCTTTATGCCAGCCAAAAACACATTGCTGCTTCCCTTCCTTTTTCTGAATCTTCTGACTGCCTACTCTTCCCATTTCAGTTATTTTCTTGTTTGGAGAAGAGTCGTCACTCAGTGGTGCAGCACCGGCTTTGCAAGTGAAAAGTCCTGGGTTCAATCTCTAGGCAGCGCTGGGGAAGACTGAAATCCCCAAGAGTCCCAGCCAGTCAGAGCAGGCTATAAGGAGTTAGAGCAACTGATAGCTTCCTGTGTTCTCCCCTGCCCCACACAATGAGACCCATGATATTCCCAAAGGTAGAAATGAATTACTGGATTTACCAGACTTTGGGAAGGCAGCGTGAGGGCTCTGGCCCTGGGAAGCTCTCAGCATCCTCCCACAACCTTCCCAGACCCTGGTTAGAAGCTCTCTCTGGTGTGGCTGGGTCTGCCTTGGAGGTAAACAGGATTCTACCACCAAATGCAAAATGTGCTAGCATTTCTTTTCTCTCCTGTTTGTTATTCAGCAGAAAAGGTTCTTCATCCTTTGTTAATATTCTAGTCATGATGCAGAAAGATAATACCCGCACTCATTTTGCCACCTTATGCTTCCAGTGGGAAAAAAGACAAAGTATAAATTAAGAAAACAAATAAAACAGAATGTATAGTATTCACCCAGGCCTCTTTGACTGGCTCTCAGGACACTCCCTAGACCATGGGTAGGCAAACTAAGGCCCAGTGGCCAGATCCGGCCCAATTCTAAATCCGGCCTGCGGATGGTCCTGGAATCAGCATGTTTTTACATGAGTAGAATGTGTGCTTTTATTTAAAATGCATCTCTGGGTTATTTGTGGGGCATAGGAATTCATTCATTATTTTCCCTTCAAAATATAGTCTGCCCCCCCCCACAAGGTCTGAGGGACAGTGGAGAGGCCCCCTGCTGAAAAAGTTTGCTGACCCCTGCCCTAGACCATACCTCCTCTCCACAGAACACCCCCTCAACAGCCCTGCTCTGCACACCCCTTGAGTCCTTTTGCCTGGCTGGAATGTGCCCTTGAATGGTGATTATCTCTCTCATCTGTCCAGACAGGGGGTGGAAGTGTGTGTGTTTGTGTGTGTGTGTGTGTGTGTGTGTGTGTGTGTGTGTGAGAGAGAGAGAGAGAGAGAGAGAGAGAGAGAGAGAGAGAGAGAGAGTTAGTTTGTGTGAACACTACCCACCATGGATTCTTTCCCCCATTCCCACTGTTGGATTGAATTGCCGGCCACCCATAGAAGAGGATGTAAGATCTTTCAAAGGCAACTGTGTAAGACTTCATTTCCATAACAAACATTTTGCTAATATCTGGAGAAGTAAAATCTTTAGAGAATGGTATAAAAATAGACTTTCTAAAAAAAATTAAAAAGTACACCAAGATAATATCAAGCAATATAAAGAACTAGACCCGAAAATTAAAAAAATACACCACTTTAATAAATAACAGCAACAGCAGCAACAGCAACAACAACATAACTAAATATTCCAGAAACAGCAAGTTCTACTCTTTTGTTCATTGGAGAAAGGATTAAATTACACATTACTACTGTGGGATGAGTGTTGTTACAAAACCACTTCTCAGCTCCCACAATGCACTGGTTATGCATGAAGGTGTTGAGCATTCTGATTTTACCAGAGAATATGTCCAGGCACACCCCTTGACATGTGGGTGCCCATTTTCTGAGGTGTCGGGTAGATTGTGTTGGGTAAGCTAAGCGATGAGGGAGATATTTCCAAGATACTACCTCCTTCCCTACAGAATCTCTTGGATATTAAGCTCAGTAGAGGGGCCATATTAGTAATTCAGCTGCCCTCAGAGGTTTGGGAGGGGGTTGGCCCATGAGAAGGCATTTTCTGTGGCACCCCCTAAGTTGTGGAACTCCCTCCTCACATTAAAAATGTGCCTGGCATCTTCACTATAAATCTTTCAGTGACCGAAGATGTGCCTCTTGATATTTGTGTTTTTAAGAACCACCCTGCTCCTGTTACTGTGGTTTAACTGTTTTAATAGTGAATTTTAAATTGTTGTAGCCCACTCTGAGACCTGCTGCTGAAGGATGAGTAATAAATTTAATGATAATGATAATAAATTATGGTGATAATGATTATTAATAATCATATTTCTTTTGGTTTGGTTCACATTTTTATGTGCTTCCGCCTAATTTGAACTTTCTGAAATAAAACACAAACTGTATTATACAGTCACCCTTTAAAATTCCAATTTCTTTTAATTTTGATATGCAGTTCCCTGACCAAAAATGTGTACAAAAGTGAGTCTATTAGGCAAAGGTGTGTATAAAACACATATATTAGGGAAAACAACATTCAAAAATACATCATATTGCGGAAAATTATTTGCAAAAATGTGTATATTATGCAAAATTGCATGAAAATGTTTATATTAGGAGAATGGATGCTAAAATACTGGTGAATTGACATGGTGATTTTTATTTTATTTTAAAAAATCATGAAGTGTTGCAGAAATGTGATGAGCCAAATTTCAGATAGGAAAAGCAAGAAACTGAGCAAAGCTGGAAAATGAAAGATTCATATATCAAGTCATTTTTATGCATCCAACAAATATGACGCCTCAGGTATATTTCCTTATATAGATGTTGTGCCCTTCTATCGTGCCTGGTACTTATCATAAATAATATTATCTGTGTGATTTTAACAGATCATATATGTATGTTTTTATTCAATTAATGTTTGATTATTTTTTTAATGATTCCCCCTTATGTTTTTAACTGTTCCTATTTTATCTCTAAGCCACCTTGAGTCCCTGTCAAGGAAAAAGGCATGGTGGTAGTAGTAGTAATAATATAGTAGTAGTAGTAATATTTTGAGATTATTTAAAAATACTAGTCTGGTCATTATCCATCAATCCTTGCTTATAGGTAATTCTGGAACACAAAGTAAAACATTCAGTAAATAAGAGTGTTGCAGCATTAAGCTATATAATGGGCCAAATATTTTAGAGCATATTAGTGTATCATCCAAGGTAGGCTAAAGAGTTTTACATTAGTGTGCATGCTCTGCTTAATTGCGAATGAACATGTATTCATGGTTATATCAAGCAGAGAGAATGTTTCTGCCTTTGGAAAATAACGCAAGAACAAATGGGAAAGTTGATTAAAATTGATGATTTAAATCGCAGCTCCACTTGGTGATTTAAGTCACTAATTTTAAATCAATCTACTCTGATTGGGACAGAAGGCATTTCAGCTGCTACCACTAATAAGTCCCTCTGTGGCAATTAGGAGGTTTCCTATAAGCATAAAGTCACATCTCATCCACTGAAGAGGGGAACAACCATGATCAAGGAACAGTTTTAGGAGACAGCCTATCAGAGGAAATAAATATGAGGCAACTAGGATCTACTATGCCACTGGGCACTAAATTGTGTTAATATGAACTTTCAGCTCTGTAGCTCCTAAAATTTAACGGCTCCAAAAATCTAATTTGTGTATCCTTGTCTTCTTCCCGGAAATACACACATTAACCTGTTGGGACAGCTCCACTTTTCCTGCCAACCAGTTATCAACAGTCAATCAGAATCTGTCAACATAGCAATTGTATCATTTTGAGCTCTGGTACCAAAGAGGTTGCCATGGGAACCATAAGACTAACTGAGGAATCTCTGCCTTAGCTACAACACTAACCCCTCCCCCCCCCCAAAAAAAACCCCAACGTGCTGATATACAGTTTGCAGCTCTAGCAGTAAACTTCCACTAACGTTCTTCAGAAATTAAAAGAGGTGTTTATTAAAGTGACTCCTCTGGAGAGAGAAAAAGGACCTTATCGAGTTTTGCAAAGTTCTTAGCTTGCTGGGCTTGGTTCGTTCTGCCAAATTTCTCCTCACTTTGGGTTTGCTTTTTTCTAATATAAACAACACATAGTTATGGATGTTCATGTCCTGCCCACGAAAGCAAGCCTGGCTTTCCTGCCTGATTACTAAATTGAGACATTTAAATGCTGCAGGGGGACTGCCGACAATGGAGCAATGAAAGGAAACCTTCAAAGCCAGCCCAGAATTTGGTTAGGCTATTATCGTTTCTCAGTAGTGCATACCATATGCTTGAAATGCCGGATGGCACAAAACTCTCATTGCCTCTACTCAAAAATGCTCTACATGACCAAAGAGAGGAGAAATCTTTCAGTATAGTTCACGGTCACCTTAATCTCCAATTTAGGAAAGCCACAAAGTTCAAGCAAGTTTTTTCCCCCCTTGTCCTCTCCAGTTTAAAAAAATGTTGCTTCATTTGGTCCATCATCCCTCTCTCTTAAGAATAAAATTAGAAATTCAATGTCAAAATGTATGCAGGCTCTCGGGATGGCGCTTTCCTCAGCACCAGGTGAGCACTTCCTTTTCTGCAGGCAGAAGAGGTGACTGCTTAATACTCAAGCCTCCTTCTTAAGGTGAACACTTTACACATCCCACTCCACAAAAGGAGGTATACCGTGCTGAAAAAAGAGGGTGGTGGGGCAGAGAAGACAAACGTGCATATACTATCTTATACATACAGGTGCAAATTTTGAAATAACAATTAGCATTTGAAGCTCACAAAAGGCACGCCAATGAATTTGCCAACTCAGTCATCCCAAGCAAGTTCTTCAATACATTTGCCCCCCTTCCCAGATCATCCAAAATGTTCCTCTCTGATTAAGTTGTTGTTGTTGTTGTTTAGTCATTTAGTCGTGTCTGACTCTTCGTGACCCCATGGACCAGAGCACGCCAGGCCCTCCTGTCTTCCACTGCCTCCCACAGTTTGGTCAAACTCATCTGATTAAGTTACCCTGCAATTAATATCCCAGCACCACCCTGCTCCAAATCACTTCCCTTTCTTCAGTTAATTGCCACCATTCAGCATTACCTTCTCTAAATTAAATTCCAAAAAAAAAGTGGGTGCATAATTCTGGGGAGGCCTACACTGACCGCACCCCAGCACCACCCTGCCCTGCTTCTGCAATGACCCATTACATGGCAATGATGATGCTGTCAGGAAGTCAGGTGCACAGCACTGCCCATGCCCACCAACTGCTGCTGTTCATAGAATCATAGAGCTGGAAGGCACCTCAAAATCCATCCTTCTTCAGGAAGACTACTGCTGGGGCAGGAAGACCACTAGTACAGCATCCTTGGTACACAGCCATCACCCACTGCTTAAAACCATTGAAGAAAGAGGAAAGTGGATAGATAAAAGTTTTTATCTCTCTCTCATAATACTAAAGCTCAGGGACATCCAATGAAGATGAATGTTGGAAGGTTCAGAACTAACAAACAAAAGTACCTCACACAGCATATAGTTCAACCAACCCACTCCACTCCAGCAGAAGCTCCCCCCCCCCACACACACAAGAACTCCTGCTAGCAGAATGGGGTTTTATCCCCTTTCCTCCCCTCACCCTGGGACCCCCATGCCTCTCCCAAATCTGCTCTGGAGGACAGGAGATCCCCCAAGAGGGGGATGAGAAGGGAGATAGTTCCATTGGGCAAACAGAAATCCTTGGGCTGATGGAATGATCTCCGTAGCACTGTTTTGGTTTCCACCCTATGGAATTCTCTGTCCTGCATTCAAGTTCTCCTTGCAAGCTTCTCAGAGGCATCTAGTAGGCCACAGTGAGAGCAGGAATCAGTACGAGGTAGACCTTTGGTCTGACCCAGCAGGGCTCTTCTTATCTTCTTCTGCTGAGTCCACCAGCTTCCAAGGCAGAATGTATTATAAATCTGTTTCCCCTAGTTGTGCTTTTCATATTCAGTACTAGCCTCCCTACAAGAGGTAGTTGTGGGGTTTTTTTTACCGTCACTGCAAAGTATTACAGCATTCAAATAACATGTTTTGAGGCAAAATAAGATGATGTACATTTTAATATCATTATTTGTCTTCCCTTGTTTCAAAAGTGATATATGCTGCTGTCCCAGATTCCTATACCAACTGAATTCATCAACTGGTGAGTAGTTGCTCAAAAAACCCTCCTCTGGCGATGAGGCAACTGAGACAGTCTGTCTGGGACAACAGCTAGTGACCAAGAATCAATTGCCTACTCTAATGGATTTTCACTGCAAATAAAGGGAGAGAAACAACAATCTCCGTGACCTTCACTCCAAGAGATTTTGCTTGTGGTGATGACTTGCCTTGAAAGATTTGAAGTATAATAAAATTATTCTGTATAGCTCAAATTTCTAAGCCGGTTACAAACTAAAAACACTGGAATGCTGGAAGGCTGTGGATCACCCAGTACTGCCACGCTTACAAAGAAAATCCATTTTCAGAGGGGTAGCCATGGGGCCATCTGTTGCAGCAAAAAAGGCTTGTGGCACCTTAAAAGGCTAACCTATTTTATTTTATGGAATATGATCCTCAGCTGCCACATACACATAGGTATAAAGAGTGACAAAAGGTAAAAGTTAGGAACACAGGAAACCTCCTTATAGTGAGTCAGACTACTTAGTTTAGTGTTGTCTGCACTGATTGGCAGCAGCTCACCGGGGTTTCAGACCAGGGATTTTCCCCAGCCATACCTGGAAATGTCAAGGATTGAACCAGAGACCTTCTGCATGCAAGGCAGGTGCTCTATGGCTCTTTCCCCATGTTTGCAAGATGCATACAGTGGCTCTTCCAAGCAGCAGTGATCGGTGATAACAGAATCGGAATGTGCAAATGAAGGGACGCAGAGGAGGTGTTTGTTGAAGGAGCATTTGTGACGGGACCAACCTTAGGAGCAGCAGGGATTCACAATGTGAATCTGCGAAGTGATGGAGCAAACAAACAACCCCTTTCCTGCTACACTGAAGGAATTCTCTCAGGTTTCTAGGACACTGGTGAGAAAATCTCCATGCCCCGCTCATGTCGCTGCTGGCCTGTTCAGCAAGTAGCCACACCAGTTATAAAAAGAATGTTGACTGTGGCAGCAACATCTCTGATTGGTGTGGGCTTTTTGGTCAGACCAGGGCTTGAACCACTAAGGCAGCTTTGGGCAACCTTCACCCTTGGTCTAACTTCATGCGGGGGGGGGGGAGTGGCAGACAGCAAAGGAGCAGGGGAAGGGGGTGCCCTGCCCACCTCTGACTCTGAGAGTCCACTGCACAGTCTAATTGTCAAAGTGGCTTCTAAGCGGTTTACATGTATTTTAAAAAATACAAAAAATATATAAACCACACAATTAAAGTACAGTGGTACCTCTGGTTGCAAATGGGATCTGTTTCGGAGGCCCATTCGCAACATGAAAAGAAAGCAACCCGCAGCGGCGCACCTGTGCACGTGCGGGTTGCGATTTGCCGCTTCTGCGCATGCGCATGATGTCATTTTGCACCTCTGCACATGCGCGAGCGGTGAAACCCAGAAGTAACCATTTCCAGTACTTCCGGGTCACCACGGGATATAACCTGAAGCAGATGTAACAAGAGGTATGACTGTACACAATAGAACAATTACATCAAAACATTAAGATGAACATGTAGTTAAAACATGCAACATGAGAACCCATTCAAAACATTGCAGCAGTTAAAGCAGCATGTCTGTTCTTCTGAATCGGGGTCATGAGGCCACTTACCTTGTCAAAGAAGAGGAAACATGTAACCAAAAAAACAGGACAAAAGAGGGCACAGAGTTGCATAAATTTGCATATGTTCACTTATAGGTATAGCCACAGATTTTGAAATAATTAATATAATCTAAACAGAAGTACAAGACAGCTCAGTCTAGAGAAGAAGACTGTGCCCAGGTGGTGCCTGCTTATTCTCCTGCCCAGATGTTTAATGTTGATAGGCAACTTCAAGGCTCTCTCTGTTCTCTCTCCTTAGGGTTCTGTATCTTTGTGCCAGATTTGGGTTGGCTAGTCCTTCAAAGAGAGGACTGCTCTCTGTAAAGTAGGACACATGACCACCCTAAATCAGGGATATATACCAAGCTCCTACATGTATGAAGTAACCTCAAAAGTTTAAGTTTCAAAAACTTTTTTTGAAACTTAAACTTTTTTTAAAGCCGGGAATGGGGTTGGGGGGGGGGAGCACACATCCTGCCCAAATGATGTTTCCTTTTGTGCTATCCGTATTCTGTCATGCTATGCAACAAAAGATGCTTCTTGGGGTTGACAGGCAAAGGCTGCCTTCAAGACCTTAATTGCTCAGAATTGATGGCGGTAGATTTCCTTTTTCAATATTATTTCCCTAGAGCCATCAAAAGATAGAGGAGGGAGATTCTCATACAGATGTTGTAAAAGGCTTTACGTTGTCCCAGAGCCTTCAAATACCGTGGGTTGGTGATGAAACATGCAGAACTTATTTTATATTGAAGTGAAGGGGGCATAATGGGAAGGGACCAAATGCAGGGGAAAGAAAGGGGTGGGGTATCTGGGTGCAAATAAATAAGTTTATTCCTGACACATTTCAAGAATCCTCTTCATGGGCTAAGGATGGGCAGATTAGGCTATTTTGAGTCTAGTCTCAGTTTTGCATGTGTTCATCCATGAGCTTATTTCATCCCATTTCCTCATTAATTTGCCATTTATTTTCATCTGCCACAAACCTTATACCTCCCTTAAAGTGTATTTTAATACATTTTCTTGTAACAGGTGCATTTTTATCCTCTCAAAGCCCACATTTCTAAAACGCACATTTCTGAGCCAAAAACTGTATCACAAAATTCAGAGAAGTGCAAAATCTGAAGAATTACAGTGGTCTGAGACACGCCGTGGACCATGTCAATTCAATTTGGAATTCACAAAGAACTAATCACTCAAACATCACTATTCAGGACACTCCTGAGCACAATGAACTTGCATCTTTGCCTACTACTCTGTTGCAAAAGATACAAACACACACAGGGTCAGAGAAAAAGAAACAGGACCAAATGACCATGAAATGGAATGACTACTATTTCTGACCATTTCCTGTGTCACAAAAAGTGAGCACACATCAGTAGCATTTGGCGATAACAAAATCAGTTCCAGCTGTGTCAATTAAACACCTGTGGTAGCAAAGGAAACTATATATATATATATATATATATATATATATATATATATATATATATATATACCAAACATGTAGAGAGGTTCCAGTTTAGGAACACTAGAGTCTGCTTTTGAAATTCCTTTATTGAAGAATGATGACTTCCAGGGTTAGCCAATGAGATTATTGGTGTGTTCCACAGCTAGTCCTATGTTCTTTGTGCATAGTTAACACTTTGGAATAGATGGCATAAAAAGTGTGCTTTGTTAACATCATGTAATATATTTCAAAATGTTAATTTTGCATACAGAACACAGAAATCACTCTGTGTTATTACTACTACTACTAATCATGGTAAGGAATAGTGACATGAAATTGGCATTTGAGTCATGCAAGTATCATTACTCCTCTGCCATATTTCTTAACTTGGGAACCTGATTTCAGATTTTGATTAAGGTATTTAAAGAGAGAGGCCGAAGAAGTAGTCTCTTAACTCACTAACAGGGAGATGGTGTGACAGTCTTAAAGAATAGCCTGCAGCATTGAGCCATGGAGAAATCAATGACACAGGTGAAAATAGACTGGAAGCCCTGAGACGAAAGGTGTGAAGACTTAGGAAGCAAGCGTGGCCACATGGATATTTTTCTCAAGTGTTCGTAGTGAAGCAAACATTCAGGTCAGGTGAAGAAGCTGAACCTGGTAAGTCAGACAGCGGGTGGGAGTATATTGGGCATTTGAGCAGAAGGGAAATCAGTGAATAGACCAAGGTGGGGGTTGCCAGTCTGGATGGCAGAAAGGTGTTCCGATTAGAAAACTATGATATATAGGAAAAGAAACGTGTGAATTATGAGGGAGGGAGGAAAATCACCTGTCTTAAGAAATCTGAGGAAACAGCAAAGGTTGCTGGAGAACTATAATGACCCAAATATTCCACAAAATAAAGTGGGAAAGTGGAATTTAATATTGTAGATCTGGTGTGGGCAACCCTTGGGTCCTCAGATGTTGCTGAATGACCACTCCCTGCAGGGATGATGGCCAGGGATGATGGGAATTTTCTCCTGCCCTTTACCCTAAGATCCCTGGGCAGGCATTAAAACACAATATTTAAAGCCATTTTAAAAACTTACATATAAGTAGAAATACATTATATTATTATGTATTTAACACATGCAGTTAATACAACAACACAGGGTTGTGTGCAATGAAGTTGCAAAGATTTCTGCTTGCCCAATGGAACATCTCCTTCCTCTCCTCCTCCCACAAACTCCCATGTTTATTCTGAGCAGATTTGGGGAGGGGCACATAAAGAGAAGTGAGAGCTGGACCATCAAGAAGGCTGAGCACCGAAGAATTGATGCTTATGAATTATGGTGCTGGAGGAGACTCTTGAGAGTCCCATGGACTGCAAGAAGATCAAACGTATCCATTCTTAAGGAAATCAGCCCTGAATGCTCACTGGAAGGACAGATTGTGAAGTTGAGGCTCCAATACTTTGGCCACCTCATGAGAAGAGAAGACTCCCTGGAAAAGACTCTGATGTTGGGAAAGATGGAGGGCACAAGGAGAAGGGGACGGCAGAGGACGAGATGGTTGGACAGTGTTCTCGAAGCTACAAACATGAACCTGACCAAACTGTGGGAGGCGGTGGAAGACAGGAGTGCCTGGCGTGCTCTGGTCCATGGGGTCACGAAGAGTCGGACACGACTAAACGACTAAACAACAACAACAACATCATGAGGAGAGGAAGGGCAAAACCCACCAGGCAAGCAGAAGTCATTCTGCACATGGGGCACCTTCATTGGATCCAGCCCATACAAAGCAATCCTAAATAGCAGCTGCAGCAAGCTTCAACACCACTACCAAAAGCAGGGAACGTCATTATAGCCCACCAAAAGCCTGAAAGGAAAGGTACATTTTTACCTGGCACTGAAAAAGTGTCAGTGAGCATGCCAGGCAGACCTCAGTGTGAAAAATGTTCCACAAACAGGAAGCCACAACTGATAAGGCCCTTTTATGGGCTTTAGATCCAAATGGGCATGTCATGCAACACTGACGTAGTTGGAGAACCTAAAGCCCTACAGTTGTTGTCATCCCAGACCATCAGCTACCCTGGCTGGGGATGGTGGGAGTTATCTAGAGTAACAGTGGCTTCCATATCCCTATAGTGCAGAGACCAAGCCAACGTCACAGAACTGAATGGCTATAGACAACTTTATTAAAAATTCTATACCTTAAAGTAAGAAACTAGTCATTCCAATTGCATCACTAGTTCTGCAAAGAGTTATATAGTTTTGTGTACTCCAAACCCCCTTCCAGTTTTCCAGTAAAAATATCACTGATGTATTTACCCTTTCTCTGACTCCTTTTTTGTTTTGGTTTTTTGCCTCTGAGAAATTGCCAAGCTGTCTATGAGTTGCTGATTTTAATTATTCTTGGCCCTGGAGCCAATAATAATTTAGACCTCCCTAATGCATTACAGTTAAAAACCTAATTGGAAACTACATCTGGAGCACAATGCTGCCACCCTTTTTCTTAATGATCCAGAATGACATGGAATCAAAGGACAGATTTATTCATTACTATTTTTTTAAAAAAATCTTCCCCAAAATAAGCATGAGAAATAAAAGCTAAACTTTGACTTTGATTCACTTTTTCAACATTGTTGAATCCCTTCAATGCACACTATTATTGGTGTAACTGAATTCATCTATATGCCAAAGGGTATGTAAGTGAAGCAGTTAATGTGCATAACAACCGGCACTTGTGCACATTGACCAGACCTCATGGAGAATGTTAAATAATCCTTTCATGAAGAGGGAATTTTGCATATTTCTCAGACAATTTACATGATCTTCAATAGCCTTGGAAAACGTTCGTATATCAGCTGAATTTTGTATATTCTCTGGACATTATGCATAATCTCTAGGAACCATGCCTTTTACTCTTATTTCTTATTCAAAAGTGTGCATACTGCCCTGTCTGGGCTACTTCTGGCCCACTCCCTGATCTTACATGGCCTGCAACATATCTTCCCACTAATCAGTCAAGCAGCAGGAAGAAATTGGGGGGGGCACTCAAGGTAAAGATCAAGGGGTGTGTTTTTTGGGTTTGAGTCCCTCGTTGGACAAAAGTTTCCTGCACTGCAGGGGACTTAATAACCCTCATGGTCCCTTCCAATTCTATGATTCTATGAACTCTATGAACCCCCAATAATAATAATAATAATAATAATAATAATAATAATAATAATTTTATTTATACCCTGCCCTCCCCAGCCAAGGCCAGGCTCAGGGCAGCTAACAACCAATAATAAAAACAAGTTGAATGAATACAACTTTAAAAACAAGATTAAAATACAACATTAAGACATGCAACCCTCCCAGCTGTTCCTCAGTCAGCTGAGCAGCACAAAAGGAATTTCAGGGAGAGGGGAGTTTTAAACCTTCCCTCTCCCACCACCCTGATGGAAAAAATCCACCCCCATGGCTAATGATAATGATACATACACCCCACCTATCCCCAGAGTGGCTGGGGAAACCTAGCCATATGGGCGGGGTATAAATAATAAAATTACTATTACTACTACTACTACTACTACTACTACTACTACTACTACCATCTGACTGAGTTGCCCCAGCCACTTTGGGCAGCTTGCGACATAATAAAAACACAGCAAACATTAAACATTAAAAACTTCCCAGTACAAGGCTTCAAGGAAAACTTACATTCTCCTTAACATATATATGACATACTTGTGGGCAGCAGTTTCCTCTTTGCTGAAGCCTCTGCTTCTATATATTGTACAAGGTACAACCCTCCCAGTCTTCCATGAAGAGGCAGAAGTCCCCAGCGTCTTGGAGGCTGAGAGAGATTGTGCACCATATAATTTCAGAGCCCTCAGATATTGCTCCTGTAGAAGAGCCATTTTAGCCCCCATATCCCCACAGAAATGCAAGGCATGCTCCTTGCCCAATCTTTCAGATTCTCTCTGCAACAACGAGGGGTAGAAATATAACATTGCTGACAAATGAAAGTAGAAAATCAGCTAATACTGTAACTACTAAATGTATTCACATGCTTTTTTGAATTTGTGTTCCCTGTTGGTAAAAGGAGAATTACTATGGAGGGGGCTTCCCCCTTGACATATTCATTCATGTTGTCTTAAAAGAGAATTGAGAGCTATGGTACCAAAATCTGCACATAATTGCACTATTGTGTATTGCACGGTATCGACCCATGATTACTTTTCTTGACCTACATGACTTTAATTGCTATATGGACGACATCATGTGTCAGGTCATAACATGACCACAATCCTGACATGACACTTTATTGGATGCCTAACATGGACAATCTGGAACATTGGGGGGAGGGGAATTACTGTTCAAGATACATCAACAGCTATTTGTTAAAAGGGCATCTTCCCTGCTCGCCGACCCCCAAAAGGTCAGTCTGGGCATCTGGCAATAAGTGTAGTTCTTGCAGAAAAAAGGAGGGGGGATTCTCAGACTGAAAGCTGAACTTTACAAATATTTGGTATAGTCATAGAGCGTTCATACTTTGGGGCGAATCATCAAAGAGAGAGAGGGAGCAATAGTGGCCAGTGAGTTGAGGTGGGCAGAGATTTGTGGAGTCAACCCCAACAATGGTGTTGCTACAGCTTACCTGTATGGGGCAGGGTGGCAGCAAGGTTAGGGGTGCATGGGTGCACTGCTCAGAGTTTTTGGAAGTGCCCCTGTGGAGTCCTGATCTTGCTGACACCCTGTCCCACCCCAGCCCCAGCCAGATAAGCAGATCCAACACCAGTGTTAAGAAGACAGCTCCACACTAGGTCATGGGCTGTTAGAAAGAGAGGAAGAGAATGGCATGTATAACATATTGCAGATATTAATGTTGCACTGCTTGAAGCAATTGGATGCATAAGAACTGACTTCTTTGGAAATAAAAAATGCCCAGACCCATAAATATGTTATTCAAAGCTTTACTAACCAGAACATCTTCAAAACAGATACAAAGCAATCACTGATACATCCAAATAATTCCATAAAGCATATGCTTATCCAAGCATAGGTTCTTCTTCTTCCTAAATATACAACATAATTATGATCAGAGCAAAAAAACCAAAGCTCTGTCTCTCCCATAGCTTGCATTAGCCTGCATCCAGCCTAAAGCTATGCAGCTCCTGGAGATATTTCATTAACTCATCCTTCTCTGACTGTGCCTGGGAACAAAAGTCCAAGAGGCAGCTCCCTTTCAAAATGGAGATTTGCAATTGAATAGCTTCATCAGATGATCTAAGATTAAACACTCACACGAAGGCTGCCAGAAAACAACAACAGTCAGTTATCAAGCCAGTTAGAAGTTTAGAGAGCTTCAGGATGCTTCAATGGAATTTTCCAAAGATTAACCCCTTTCAGCAACATACATACACACAGTGTGTAGTAATAATAATATCTATCTATCTATCTATCTATCTATCTATCTCCCCCACCCATCTGGCTGGGCTTCCCCAGCCACTACTCTGGGCGGCTTCCAACCAAATATTAAAATACAGTAATACATCAAACATTAAAAGCTGCCCTAAACAGGGATTAAACAATTATACTTAACATAACAATGTCTAGTTTAGCCTTGAAATTGAAAAAGGGGATTAGACAAATGAATAGAGGATTAGTGTAAGTGTGCGACTAGTGACAATGGTTCCTGCCACCGGGATCAAGGGCAAGATGCCACTGAATACCAGCTATGAGGGCAGGACAGCAGGGGGCAGCTCTGGCACCCATGCCCTGTTTGGGGGCCAGAGGCGGATTTAGGGCGGTGCAACCAGTTCCCCTGCACTGGGGGCTGAGCATAGGGGGTGATGCAGGCATCACAACTATGACGTAGTGAATTGAGCAGAACAGAAGGTAAGAGGTGGGGGGTGCTGAATTATGACCTTGCACAGGGCACTGCTGAAATTAGAAAGACCAAAGTCTGCCTCTGCTGGGCTTCCTAGAGGCACCTGACCGGACACTATAGCAGACAGGATGCTGGACAAGCAAGGATGCCCCTGGTCCGATCTAGCAGGGATCTGCTAATGTTCTTGTGAAAGAGTTTTCACTTTCCCTGGAGCATTTTGCTACACTTTTTACGCGCAACTCTTGTTTCCCAGCGCTCTGTCTCTCAGACCCTCAGAAAGCCACCCTAGTATTGCCACCCTAAACACAACCTGATTGTAAGGAGACCTTCCTGAAATCTAATAAGGCTTACTTGTGAGTGAACATGGTAATGATTGGGCTGCATTTATATTTTGTCATGAGATGGAATTATGGAAAGGTTGCGCACAACAATGGGTCATTTATGTACCTTTTTTATCTTTTGTGAAATGACACCTCAGGGAGTTACAGATGCCTGAAATTGAAACAGTATTATTCCTAGCCAGAGCATGACTGTCAACGTTTCCCTTTTTAAAAGGGAAATTCCCTTATTCCGAATAGGAGTCCTCGCAAGAAAAGGGGAAAGTTGACAGCTATGAGCCAGAGCCATTCTTGCCCTTTTAAAAAATTGCGTTGGTGACTGTACAAACTAAAACAGGAATCCAACATTTTGAAGCGTTAACTGTGCATGCTGCTATGCTTGGGCGCCTCTGGGTGCTATTACTTAATGCTAACCAGCTGCAGCTTGGCATTGTGACTATGTCCTAGTTTGACATGGGGAATGCTGAGGCAGGCCATCGCAGGTGTTCATCTTACCTGCAAGCTCCTGGTTGTTCAGTGAAAGGAGCATACAATCCACCTGTTGTGTGAGATGAGGCACAGCAGGTGTGCCCCTGTTGTTTGCAGACCAGGGTTCAGCATTCAAGCAGCACGGTTGTAGCTATAGAATTGTCTGTATGGTAATCTGTAATCACATAGATTTGCAAGGTGGGAGCAAACATATGAGATGGGACAGCTGCCAAGCATTTCTGCAATTCCATACGTGACTCTCCCCACACCCCTTCACTAATTTTTACAATTTTGGTAGATGCCAATTTGCCAATGTGTAGATAATATGTTGAGACAATTTGGCACTATCCATAGAGAGCTTTACTATGACATTTTAGAGTAGTGTGGGTGGCTGAGAGTGTTGAGCAGACAGTCTTTGTGATGATGGGAGGGTTTAGGAAGGGGAAAGAGCAAAGAAGACACCCTGCTTAAATTTTCCAACCAGCTTGATTCATTCTGGATATTGTAGTGAGTGCATAAATAATTTTCTCCTAGGATGGGAAGAATAAGAAAGATCTATGAAAGTGTCTCTTCCACCCGTTATGCTAGAAGACTTTGTTTCATACGATGACTGAAGTGTATGCCTCAGAACGTATATAGTGGCATGCATCTGTCTGTATCATGAAGGCAGATTTCTCATGGAGTTGTGATTGGCTGCAAATCCAGCTAGCTTCCTTCTGAATATAATTTCAGTGACAACTCCAGATTGTCTCTTATGAATTCCAGAGTATAGTTGCCAAATGTACCATCGCCATCATGTATCATCACATTCGTTTCCCACTATGCCTCCAAGTTGCTCAGGACACAAGCTTCTTCCCACCCTGCACCACACACACACACACTCCATTTTACCCTCACAACAACCCTGTGAGGGAGGCTAGGCTGAGAGAGGGTGCTTGAACCAAGGTCACTCAGTGAGCTTCATAGCTGAGTGGGGTTCAGTCCTGGGGCTCCGCCAGGGCCGTCTTACCCATAGGTGCTAGGGGTGCGGGGCACCCGGGAGCTGGGCTCTCAGGGGCGCCAGGCCGAGAGTCCAGGACCCGAGAGCTGAACCCGCCCGTCGGCAGGCTCTTCTGCTGCGGGCGGCTCTGCGCCACAAGTTTGGGGGCAACTGAGCCAGTAAGATGCTGAGGTGGCCAGCCTGTTCCACCCTCCTATGCGCCTGTGACTGGGCAACCTGGGGGGGGGGTGGCGGACGGATCTTTACACCCCGGTGCTGCATCTGCTTAAGACAGCCCTGGGCTCTGCTATACTAGTCAAACAAGCTCCTCCTTTCAAGTTGCCACAGTATCTCCAGGTGCAGGCTACCCTCATGATTTGGGATGGGGGAGCACAAACTCTGTAAGGGCTCTCTTTGCGAAGCCCTTACAGAGTCTCCCCAGGGTTCCCTCCCCTTGCTCAGTGATGGGGCTCTGCATTGGCTTCTCCCTTCAAGAGAGGTTGGTGCAAAGCCCCACCATGCCGCCAGGTGTGTGAGGAGATCTCCCCACCTGCCCAGCAGCAAGGCTGGGGCGAGGAATTGGGGTGCTGTGACTGAGGTGGCCATCTCACTCCACCTCATAGGCAGGCCATTTTGGATTTGTCCATCCCATACATGAACTTCTCATTTATTGGAACTGCTCTGGGTTCAAAGAGAGAAAAATTCATTTCATATATAATAACATATAATAATGCCCAAAGGGGATATTTGAAGCTACTATGCTCTGAATATTCCAAGGTCATTTCCAAACAGCACATCTCTTTGAACTACATTATCTGGGAATGAAAGTCTCATAGGCCTTGAAGCTAAATTTCAGTTGTAGAGTCCCTTTTCTCGAGAGACCCAGACTGATTTTGGACTATATCAGCCTTCCCCAACCTGGTGCTCTCGCACTGTTTTGGTCTACAGTTTCCATCCACAGCCTCAGGCGTAGCTGTTCTGGGCTGAGACGGGGTCAGGATGAAGGAGAAATTTGATTCACTTTGCATTTAAACTGAATCTACCCAATGCACACTTTTCAAAACACGAACCAGCCACTGAAATTCATACTTCTCTAAATTTTGCAGTGCAATTCTCCAGCCAAGTAATGTGTGCCACAATGCAAATGTTAAAGTGTGCACAAAAAGGCATACATTTCTGAAAACAACATGCAAATATGCATTACATTGGGGAATATTGCTTTGCAAAAATTATACAGAATTGCATACCAAGATATGTATATGAGGACAAATCCACACTAAAATGCCCCTTAATTTTCACGAAGACATTAAAAAAATCACGAATGGATATGGAAATGTGGAGAACTGAACTTATGACTGTAAAAAATGAGAACTGCCATACAAAGGTCAAATTTACATTCATCACTCAGCTTTGGTCCCACCCAGCATGGACAAAAAATGGGAACGATGGGAGCTGCAGTTCAACAAAATCTGGAGGGCAGCACAATGACTACTGCTGCCCCTAACTATTTCCACTGAGTGGTTAGGTTTCTAGCATGCCCCTCCTGCCGCCACACACACACCTTGAAGAAAAGGCAATGTGCAAGTAAGCCCTTGCCTCACACATCACTTGCAAGAACATTCCCCCAACACAAGATGCACCTGTGCCAGACAGTTGGCCCTTGCTGCCTCTTATAATTCTCTGCAACCTTTCAAAGTGCCTCTTGACAGAAAAATTACAAACTTTAATGCACTTGTGACTTAGCCAGTTAATTTGCACCTGTATCTAATTTCAGACTTGCTGGAATAACAGGGCAATTCTGTAATCAAAATATTGGGAACAATCGTCAGAGCTGCCACTCAGCAGCAGCTGCAAAAAAAAAAAAAAAAAAAAAAAAGGTGGTGGAGGCGCTGAGAAGAAAAGCCTTCTGGTTTTCTACGGGGAGGCGCAGGGAAGGCTTTCGAAGTGGAGAAAATCACTTATTCTGCTGGACAGGAATAAAGGCAGAAATTTATTAAATGCGGTTGTACACGGTGCTCTGATTTCCCCCTCTTGTGTGCAGATCTATTAAAAGCAGGCTTCATTAGAGCACAGGGGCAATAGTGGCACCGTTCTGGCTAGACTGCAGTTTTGGAAACTGTAGAAGTGAGCCAAAATAGGGTTTTGTCTTGCTTTTCAAAAAATGTTTTGTTGAAAAACAGCTCTGTGAAAGGGTTGCTTTAGACTGCCACTTCTCTCTCACCCACCCCTTCATCCAAATGCTGGATATTTGAAGGAAGTGTTCAAAACCCAGAAGGAAGAGGGGCATTTGAAAATATAGGTAAATGTTATGGTACATAAAACATCAGATAGCAAGGCTTTCTCCAGACATCATTTTTATTCGTGATTATTTGATGCTATCAGGACAGCCACATGCAATCCCATTTTCAATACAGTTTGTGACTGCAATGGTTTTGGGATGGTCATACTACTTCAGTTCCAATAGTGTACGTCCCTTAAGTTCCTGCTGCCATCCCATAACTCTTCATCCACTAACTAATGTTCTGTTGTTTGTCCTGCTTTTGTTGCACTATAGCACTTCTGGAAACATTGCAGACCAACAAATAAAGCAGAATTTATCTAATACACTAATTATTTTGCCAAGACTATGTTGCAGAATACACCCACAATAAAACAGTAGTGTGGAAGGGTCCTAGTGAACTGAAAAACTGCTTTTGCAAAGTTACGATTCAATGAGTTATTCTGTCTTGAACAGTGGCGTAGCGTGGGTTGTCAGCACCCGGGGCAAGGCAAGTAATTTGCGCCTCCTAACCTGTGGATTTGCGCCCCCTAACCCTAACCCCCAGATGTTGCGCCCGGTGCGGCCGGCCCCCCCTGCACCCCCCACGCTACGCCACTGGTCTTGAAATAAATGGCAGAAACACCAGATATATATACGATGCAAAGAAATCATCATCACCAGCCATCCTGTTCCTCCTCCCTTTTCAGTCCTTATTTACAGGGCCATTGAGCACAAAACCTAGTGGCTTAGATCATGAGTCACCCTTCCACAAATGCGAAAGAAGGCCGTGGAAGCTCCCATAGCCAGAGGCACTTTATCCCCAGTTTCCTCCTCTTCCCCCTTTGGTTCCTAGCACCACCTCCCAGTGCTGGTCCAATGCCCAACTCCTGCCCTTGGAGTGGGATTGCATAGGGCACAACAAGAGGCTTCAGGGAAAGGGTGAATCAGCAAGAATTACCTTCCCTGATTCCATCAGCTGGAATATTCCACGAGCACAGATCTGCTCACAGGATGTTTGGGCCCAAGGCAATATTTTTGCTTTGCTTTGTAGCAGCTAGCTATCCACATTATAGGATATATTTTGAGGGATATTGTAGAGTTGGGAGGGGGGCAATCAGAAAAGGGCAACCAAAATGATCAAGGGGATGGAGCGACTCCCTATGAGGATGTTTCAGCATTGGGAACTTTTTAGTTTGGAGAAAAAGTAAGAGGTGACATGATAGAAGTTTGTAAAATTATGCATGGCATGAGTAGAATAGATAGAAAGTGGATAGAGACACACAAACAGCCCATAAAACTAGAACATGTGGACAGGCAATGAAGCTGAATGCTGGAAGAATGAGGAAATATACAGGGAAGCACTTCTTTGCATAGTGAACACAAGGCAGAAACAGCCAGCAACCTGGCTTTAAAAGAGAATTGAACAAACTCATGGCTATCAATAGTGTCCAGCCACAATATCTTATGTTCTACCTCTTCTGTCAGATGATGTCAGGCATCTGAACATTGTTATCATCCTTAATTTCCATCCTAGCAGCTAACAATAAAGACAGAATGGCTTCTCTATCCAAACCACATTCATTTGGCCCAACCCATAATCCCAAGAAATGATCATGAAGGGATTGAGATCAATTCTTGTTTAGTTATTAAATTAATTTATAGCAACTGTATCTCCCAAAAAGCTACCACGGCCATGTTTCTCTCAGTTTCTTTCTTTCTTTTTCAGTTTTAAGTTTGGTTCTCCACATTCCAGCATCAGTTTGCAGTTTTGGGGGTGGGGTGGGGGGAGGAGGGGTCCTTGTAAGATTTCAATAGCATTTTTGTTCACGTTTCTCCTAACAAACACATTTTAGTGCATTTTTGTCTAACATATACATTTTTGCAAGCGTAGTTTCCTAATACAATGTGCTTAATGTGTTATTTTCACAAATATATGTGGTTTTACGCACATATGGTTTTTTTTTGGTGCACACAATTTAATTGGGAAACTGCATCACAAAGTTTGGAGAAGTGTGAATTTTCGGTTTGTGCATTGTTTCAGGAAGTGCAGATTAGATGCTTTTGCATCAAAATACAATTTTCAGGAAGTGCAGATTAGATGCTTTTGCATCAAAATACAAACCAAACTAAGTTATATTGCCCTCTGTACATGTAAGCAATGTCTGCTGTTTGAGACTGAGCAGAGGTGAACAGATCCTGCCTGTACTTTTCAGTCTTATGGGACTAAAACCCATAAGTAACTTTACACTCATGCTTAATTAGCCATTTATCAGCCCCTCCCAGCAGATCAGGCACTCTGACGCTCTTCTCACTAAGCATTCCTTGGCTGTCTGGTTTCTGGACTCAAGAAAGCTCACTGGACCATGGAAGCAGGGAGTTCCCCTATTCCCTGAAGGGGCGTTTTGTAGAGCAAAGCTGGTACAGAACATGCTCACTGTGCTCAAGTCTCTTGGGCTATCAAGGTCACCACCACACACTTGAAATGCCACAACTTTAATTAGATTTTCCAGCTCTTGCCATGGCGAAGGCGGATGTGACTGCTGTTCATGATAGGGCTAGTTCTCCTTATTTAAATTCCCAAGCCAGCCCCGCCTTTAATGAAGTAGCATAACTATAGCAACTGAAACCTGCCAGGCGTCATTTGGTTCTGCTGGGGTTAAGGTCTCATTCTTTTTCTTATTCTTTTTCTTGCCCTTTGGCCCACAATGCCCCCCTACACAAGAAATCACAAACCAGCCCACCTCATACTGCTGCATTTCAGCGGATGTGAGCCTTATGAAATGAAAATTGTATTGGCTTTTCCATTAAAAATGGGTATATCTGCAGTACATGCACCCCGTGCTGAAGAGATAGTGTGCCATTTGTTTAGTTATCTTGCAGAAGATTATTTCTGTTATCATTAGTATGTTGATTATTGTAATTATTGAAAGAGAGAGGGCTGGGAGAAAAGTAGTGCAAAGGGGAAACGAGGGAATTAAAAGATAATAGTAAAAGATAATAATAGTCTCCTTTGTTCGTATTTGTCTCTCTTGACAACCTTCTGTACATACTAAGTTTCAGCTTAATACTAGAGTCGATTCCTCCTTTTGCTAACACGCCCCCACCAATCGAAATAAGTCATTATCCTCTGGCTGCCAGCAATTAGCTGCATGCTAAAGAAAACCAAGAATTGTTACAACTCTACACATCTTTCCTTTCCCAGAGTCACTTCTGGAGCCCCTTTTTCAAAGATCTTCTGAAAACACGCAACTGATGTGTACACAGGCATGCACAAAGATGAATGAGGGAAGAGAGAAATCCAAGCCACACAGGCAAGTTGAACATGTAGAAACATGTAGAAATGAAGAACTTGATCTCTGTGGATCTAGATAAGAATTGACCTGATCCAGACCTCCTAGACTTCAGGCTTGTCAGGTCCAGGACTGGCCCGCTCATGAGGCAGAGGGAAACAGCTGCCTCGGGCTGAGAAATCCTGCAGGGCGCCTGCAGGCATCCTCCCCACTCCTGCCACCACTGCTGGGGTGACGTGGCAACTACTTCCAGTGAGATCTCATGAGATCTCGCAGAACTCTCATGAGATCTCACAGCTGCACAACCCCCAAAAGTGAAGCTTTAGCAGTGGCAGCAGCAGTGAGGTGGGGGGGGGCCTCAGGTGGCAAAATGGAATGGGCCACCCCTGATCAGATCTAATTTATTTTTACTAGAACCCCAAAATTGATCAACCAGGGACAGTTGCAAAAGACAGAGAGTTAGACTGAAAAAACAGGGTGCCTTTTGTAATATTCTGTAATTGTTTTCAAAAACTTACATGTGTGTTTCACCACATGAATTTCCAGGCACGTAACCAACAACACGTTTTGGCTTACGTATTTTTTTTGTAGTTTTACTACAGACATACAATGCATGTGTATGTAGAAAGGAGATTACTTGTATAAAGTGAAGCTAAAGTAGCAGGATTTATTGTTACAAAAAATGTTTTTTTAAAAAACAATATGGTCCACAACATCATAGTCCTGCAACACACACACACACACAAACAAACACACACACCTCTTTGCCATTCTATTACAAATTACTCTGAGATATACGTACCAAATTATTCCCATCTACCTTCTGCTTCCTAGAGTAATGTGCAGAATGAAATGTAGTTTAATCCTTTGGACTTTGCGTTGCTCTAATTTTGCAGTGCATGCTCATTTCCCCCCAAAATGTGTTTTAAAACGCACATTTTAGGACTAAATACATTAGGAAATGTGTACCTTGAATCAAAACACATTTAAAAGTTGAAAGTTGATACTTTGTAAAATAAGATGTTCAAAAGTGTGTATTTGAATACAATTTTTGTGTGCGGGTTTTTAAATCAATCAATCAATCAATCAATCAATCAATCACTGACTGATGTAGGAACAGGGTGAAATGCAGTTACGAAACTGAGACAGACAGGAAATAGAATGATCCACCCACCCTATCAGTGTGCCACACTGTTTTCATAGTTACCTGATGTCAGTAAGTCAAGTGCCTCGGAATTGTTATCCTAGCATTCATCTCATCCCACTGAAGTAAACAGCAAGATTCCCATTGAGAGCAGGGATGCAGGGTCTCTGCTCCACAGATTCTTCCTGGCACTCTGCGGTTCTATGTCTTATACACTACGTGTGGGATGCTTTGACTCAAGGTGTGTGAGCCTTCCTGGTCTAATTAACAACTATATCCCCCCATCATTTCAAGTCACTGGTCATGTCAGCATCTGCCCAGGAATAACTGAGCTGATTCGAATGAGTGGATCATACAAACATCCACTATGCAATTGGCAGCTCACGCAACTGTGAATGAAGATAACAGAGGCTGCTGTTTCGACAATGCTGCATCCTTGCCCAAGGAGCCAAGCAGCCAGCCATCCTGAGCAGGGGTAGGGGGCGGGGGGGGGGGGAGAGGCAGAACTAATGCGCTGAAGTGTGTGAAGATAAATTTCCTCACCTCTTTTGCAATATGGAAAAGGTGGCAGCTGGATGTGGAGCTTTGCATTTGTATTTTTGAGATGCTGAGCTTCCCATATGCATGTTTAATGTGTTCAATTTTAGTGGAAGAATGAATGGCCTGGGTCTGCATTGTGAGAAACAACATTTCCTTATCCTGGAGTGTGCAACATATTGTTTGAGATGATGATCAGAGTCTGTATGGACCTAGTTCTGTAGCTGATTGTGAACTATACAACCCTGGGGGGAAGATCCATTTTTACTTTTTATGCTGAGTTTTTACTTGCTAAATTCTTAGCATTTTTTATTGTAACTATATTCTTACGTTCATATATGCAAATCACCTTGATAACTGAGATTATGACTAATACAAAGCTAATAAATAAATTCTCTTGAATGTAGATCTGCAGCCATTAAGCAGTATATCATTATAGAGATGGAAGATAATTATAACCAAGTAAAATGCAGGACAGATGCATAAGATGGTCTACCATCAAGGAACACATCTGGGAGTTTAACTTAAGCCAACAGCCAATAACACAAATTCTGTACCCTTTTTTTAGCAGCTGGTATAAGCCCAGAGGAAGGACTGATGTCTGTCCCAGAACATTCATGGACAAAATCAGCTGGACTTGTCCTAGTCATCAGCCACTGTTGCTTCCACTGGCTCACAATGTGAGGCTGCTCATTCATTCAGATGGCTTTGGGCTGAAGAACTTTGCTGTAGCCTGTTTTTCTCAGAGCTTAAACTTTAGAACACACCTGATGAGGCTGTTGAACGTGAAATTCAAAGACTCCTTTCAATAACAAGTTACAAACACTTATCTGCATAAAGACATTTAACAAGTATTGGACCTGGGATAGCTCAGTTGGTAGAGCATGAGACTCTTAATCTCAGGGTTGTGGGTTTGAGCCCCATATTGGGTGAAAGATTCCTGCATTCCAGGTAGATGAGCTTTAGGATCCCTTCCAACTCTATGATTCTGTGAAATAATATGCCAAACTCAGACTCCTTTTCCAATAAAAAGTAGGATTTGGTTTTGTTTCCTTACACGCTTGTCTTCACAAAGCCTTCACAACTTTTGTCAGTTTCATTCCATTTCAGAGATTGTATTGAAAGAACGGGCTATCCAGCACTGCATTGGAAATCCTGCGAGATCTGCTAGGGGATGGGGAAAAGGAACAAACCATCAGCCCACGCAGAAGATGCCCACATCACGTGGTTTGAAGCTGAGACAGCTGTGGGAAAGGTTTGTTCATACTCATCCCTAAACAGATGCAAGGGAGCTGCACAACGGCTTTGCTTTTCTCTCTCAGAACCAGGCACGGATTCTTTGGCATCATTTTTTAATGCAACACCCTTTATGGTCTCTGGCCAGTTGAAGCAAAGCTGTTCCTGCGCCTCCCCACATATTGCACTCTCTGCAAAAGATAAATAAAAGATGATGGGGAGGGTGGGGGTTAAAACCCAGCTCCTTTTCTAAAAATCAGAACACTGCAAAACCTGAAAGAACAAATCTAACCTGCAGTCAGTTTTTATTTTTCCAGGCTGATTTGCTTGTAGTTGCCTTTGCCATTTTAATATTTTGTCCATCGAGGTATAGTAAAAGGAAAACAAGTAAGAATGAAATTTGGAAAGTTTTATGTCTATTGCAGGAAACTGGCCTGCGATACCATTTGTTAAGATCTTTGTTGTCCCTGCGGCAAGCGTGTCAGCTTTGCGTTACGTTCAGTCACTGCATTACAGTTTTATGATTGCAATTTATAGTGTTATAAGTTTAATATAGTAGTGTATTGTAAAAGGGGACCTTTTTTTAATTAATATTTTAGGCCCCGGAGAACACCACATCGCAACATGGCAGAATCAGAAAGATAATTTATAAGGTATTTAGTTAGGGACTGGTCTGGAGAGTCTGTTCCCCAGCATGGATCACAAAAATGATTATGTGGGCATATAGACTCCTGTACCTGCAAGAGAAAAACTGAATACTGAGAAAGAAAACAAGCTTTTGCAGATCGAGAAGGGGAGCCTAACTTTAAACTCTCCTTCCCCACAAAAGGATAAGAGAATTGGGAGGCATTGTATTACTGCCCAGCATAACAGCCAACTTCTAGGGGCTGAGGTCCCTTCAGCCTCCCCCCCCCTCCCAAAATATTTGAAGGGGCCAGGCAACACCTAGGTTGATGGGCATTGCCATTCAAATTGTGTGTGTGTGTGCTGAGTCATTTGATTGATTATGTGGGGTGAGTCTTACCTCCCCCCCATATTTTATTCAAGTTGCCCCCCCTGCTACCCAGGGGTTGTCTACAGGCAGAAGGAGCTGTAGAGTACTTGCAGCAAAAAGATGCTAACAGGGGGATCCACCAAAAGAGCTTTCACTTTTACAGTACCACTACATTCATTAACACATAGGTGGGGGACCTGTGGTCCTCCATCTGTGGTGAGATTTCAGCTCCCATCAGCTCCATGGAGTATGGCCAATGGACAGGGATTAAGGGAACTGTGCTACAGGAACATCTCAACTTTAGATGTTCTGAACCACAGGTCCCCAATCCCTGACCATTGGTCATTCTGGATGGGGCTGATGAGAGTTGCAGTCCAACTACAGCTGTAGGGCCACAGCTTCTTCATCCCTGACACGAGCTCTTCATGGCCCTGTGATATGGTGTGTGAAGGCCACTCTGTTCAAAACTCTGCTGCTCTGATGGAGAGATGAAGGTTAAGGGAGATCACAATGAAGCAGTCCAGAGGCACACATTATCTGGTAAACACTAGGAACCAATTTGGCTCCAGGTAGTATTATCAAGTATCCTCTGGATTCAGCCTGAGGTGTGAGGCTTTTGCAATAGATCACAAAGAGGTCATTTTGATCAGAATTTCAAACTGGGACATTTGAGATCTGATGAGGACTGTATTGACTGCCAACATGTTGCAGCTGAGAAAGAAATGAAAAGATGTTTCTGGAATCATCCCATTGACCAGAGAATTCCCAGTGTAAGGTAGTGGTCCCTAAAGTTATGACAGCATGATTGGGGCCATATATTCTGGTTAGGTTTCAGGTTGTGAAGCTTGTGAAGACATCTTCTTGGAGTAGACTCACTCGGCAGTGTCGTTTGTAGGACGTTGTGCTTCTGAGTACAGAATTCCCCTTCAGCCCCTCTCCCCGGCCACTCTAATTAAGCAGATTGTATCTGTCCTTCTTTGCTTTGTGCTCTTGTATAATTTCCATGCATTGTGAGGAGAGGGGACACAGAACGATTCTTCCTGGCAGCAATAGAGGTGGGAGACTGGACATGTCTCCCTTCCTTTTCCTCCTTCAACTTCTCCTTCCTCCCATTGGCTTCATTATCTGTATCCTATTTAACCTCAACCCAGTCCCTGTCCCCTAGAGCATTCTGTATTGATGAGCAGTCCCTTCAGATAGTTATTTGGGTTTTATATCCCCTCCTTTGGTCTCTGAGGCTCAAAGGCCAAGTATCTAGACCTGATAGATAGAGTTAGAACTGGAATACTAGCTCGGGGAATGGTGTGCTGATAGTGCAGGCAGACATCAACCCAGGAGCTCTCCTGTACAATGCCGTTCAGATCCATAGGCGCTGAGTGGAAGAAATGCACTTACTCTCTGCCCCTCTCTCCTCCATAAGTGAGGCGCATGAAAGAGAACACTGGGGGACGTGTTGTGTTGTGCATATATTAGAAGGAGCCTGCGGCTAATTGCAAGCCTAGAGGGGATGCAAATCATATTAGGGGGAAATGTGATATGGAAAATACATAAACAGTACATTAACCTTAAAGATCTAATTTATACCGACAGCAGCAAGTTACCCAGCCCGTAATTCTTTTGATTTGCCTGGGCACCGAGGGAGCTTCCAGGTCTCCACAGTGCCTAGGCGCATAAGGGTGTCAATTGGTTTGTGTGTCTATGCAGCATTGCCCTCTGCTGGCTGCAACCTATCAGGCCAGCTCCCACCAACCCTGCATTTTGTACATATGTTCCTTTCTCCAGCGAGTAGCAGAGCACCTTGCAGCCAGAGCTAGCAGGGAGAATTCATGAGCAGCGCTGGCCCACCCAGGAGGCAAGGCGAGGCAGCCGCAGCAGGCAGCAGGATCCATGGGGGCAACAGATCCAGCCTCCAAGGAATCTCTTGCCTGCTGCTGCCACTGTGGTGACAGCAGTGGCTGTGGCATGCTCCTTGAAGGCCATATCTGCCGCCTCCTCAGAAGTCCACCACCACCACCACGATGCTGCCTCTGTAGCGGCCTCTTGGCAAATTGGGGGTGCCGCTGGTCTCCTCCCACCACCAGGAAGGAAATGGCTGGGGCTGCCCCCCTGGGCTCTGCAACCACTCAATGTAATTCAATCAGGCCCTCTCCCCCTTCCTAATGTTTAAATGAAATCTACCCTGACTTAACTCAGCTATTAGATCTAGTCCAGCCCTCTATCATCCATCAGTATTTGCCCTCTTTTACAGAACAGCCCTTTGGGTAGTTGAAGAACGATATCATCCCCTCTGTCAGTCTTCCCTTGTGTGATTCTCTGTAATCATTCTCAGAAATCCCTCATTCTTAAGTTTACCTTGGCCGGCATCCAAATTTGGTGCTTAGCTTTTAGACAGTGCAAAGAACTTGCTTTTGCCTTTCCTTCCTGCTAAGGGAGACTGTGGTTACGGCTCCTGGGTGACCATCCTTGGAATGATTGCCAACAGCCAGGGAACATTGGGTTGATGTTTACTCAGTGGGAGCTAATGACTGGAGAGGCTTGTCATGTTCAAATGACTGCTAGCTCCCTTCCAGCACTGTTGCCGCCTAATCAGATACCCTTTGCTGGTTCATAATTGTGCCTTGCCGCCTGGAGCAGAGGTGAATAAAACAGGCGGATCAGCCTCCCTTACTCTGTTCTGAGAACATTTCCCCATCAGTTCCCATGCTTCTCTGTTGTGCACCACAGCACAGTTTGCTGTTTATTTTGCTGAATACTATATTATTTATGTATTTAATGTATTGAGAAGATTTATAAACTGCTTGATCTTTTTTTATTTATTAAAAAATCCTGATTGGCTGGCTATCCGCTTGGCCAATCACAAGCGGGTAAGGGGGCGGCCCACCAGGGCCTAGCGCTCCTTTTTGCCATGTGTGTTTCCTTGGAGCAGTCCTAGTTGGTTTCCAGTGGGAGAGGGCGATTGCTGAGTCTCCCGCTTTGACCAGTAGACCAGTAGAGCGCTTTGACCTGGGCCTGACTCTGCAAGGAGCAGAGTGAAATCCACCCCAGTGCCTAGCCGAGTGGAGTTGTCTGGTGCTGCTGACTAAATAATTAAGTGTCTTCTCAGAAGAAAGCCGCACTGAGTTCAGTGGGCCTTACTCCCAGGTCTATGGGACTATAGTGTTTTATCTAGGCAAGGCTCCTCCGGATGACAAGATCTTTTTGCACCAGGCCAGTGAGGAGCACTTGCTGTTAAAAATTCTCCCATATATACAAAACTCCCTGTGCACCTTTCGGACTGTATCTGTAGGTTTGTGTCGAATAAATAGAGTCAAAAAAGGTGCTGTTTACTTCTTATAATACATGGATTATAAAATGGATCTCCCTTGGGAGGTTCAATCTGGACTATCCTTCCTTGAAGGTTTCTAAGCAGGGGTTGGATGGCCATCTGTCATGGATCATTTAGTTGAATTTCTTACAGGAGGTGGGACTAGAAAGATGACCATTGGGGTTCCTTCTAGTCCTATGATTCTATGTTTTTTTCTGCTTCAACAATATTTCATTATGTTCCTATTATTTTATGTAATTGTATTTTGTATAAATTATAAAAATTATAAATAAAATATGTTCTATTTCCAAACAAAACATTTAAACAGCTACCTTTCTACTGGTATTACGTGGGTGGGGCATGGGCATAGCCAGGGTTTTTATTAGGGGGGCAGGCTTTTGTTAGGGGGGCAGAACCTCAGATTTGTATTGATTTTTACTTATTTGGGGAGCAGGTCCCCCTGCCCCCCCTGGCTACACCCATGGGGGGGTGGGCACAGGAAGGAAACAAGGTTGGGAGGGGGCCATGGCTGGGAAAAGGTTGGGAAACACTGATGTGGGCAACCTGATTATTTAAACCGTAATTCATTGAACGCTCACTAGCATTTGCTATTTAAGTGAATGCCTAAATGTGTTTTGTTTTATTTTTTGCTTGTGCTTATCAAGTTGGATGTAAAAAAACAAACAAACAAACAAAACCTATCAGTGGATTATGGTACCAATCTCCAGCACAAAACTCTAAAGACAATAATAAAAAAACAGTGGCTTCAGCAACAAAGGAAAATAGCCTGCTATTTGGAAAGGAAAAGCTGTGCTGTGGACATGCTGCTCTCCCTGTGTAGTGCAGTTTCAATGGAAGCAGGTGCTGCTTTTCTTTGGGCCCCTTGTCAGCGGTCCTTATCTCACCCTTCCCTTTACTGTGCTATTGCTTCCCTAGAACAAATTCCCTTAAGTGCCTACTGGTTTATTGACCAGAAACTAAACCTGTCTGCTTCACAACTGTGTGTGGCAAGTGCTCTCTTGCTTTTCTAGCAGATTGCATCAAATATATCAGGCTGAGTATTTGTTTATTAATAATAGCTAGAAGAATTCCTTTTCCAAAAGTTCAGATATATGGGAAATGCTCAAAGATTAAATGGAAGAATGAGTGACAAAAGTGAAATGAAATGAAGTGAAATGCAACAAGACTTGCAGTCTGGATGCATGCTGAAATGAACAATTTCAAATACTGGGGTGTGCCAGAATTATCTACCGCCAGCAATATCGCAGGCATTGAAGACTCTATCCCTATTTGCAAGGCTCTCCAGCCCTGACTCTGTCTCAGAGGCTTCCCATTAATGTTGTGGAATTCATCTGAGAAAACCGGCTTTCTGCCTTTGATAAAAATAGCCAGATCAGTGTCTCTGCTTTAGACAAATTGTCAGTTGAAAACCTTTTAAGAAACCATCTTGCTGTGAAATACGCTTTTATTATCTGAAATAAAGGACCCAGACAAATGCCAGAGCTGATAATACAAAGTGCCCACTCAGTTCTGTGTCAACACAGATCATTTTTACACAACAATAACAGACAACACAGAGTGTGGTGGTGGTGGGGGAGATGGAGAAGGCCTAGAGAGAGAAACAAACGGTTGATGAGAAACATGAATCTTAGAAACTAGAACACTGGAGAGAGGTGGGTTGTTTTTTTCTCATTAACCCTCCTCTTCCAGTCACACAATAAATAAAATCCCCAGAGCTGGTGGTGTAGGAAGACTCATAGATTTTGATGCATAGTACCATACCTACTGGCTAGTAGAAGCTCATTTCAGATGGAGGAAAGTGTTTGATGAGGGTTGTGCATTGGGAATCAAGACTGCTGTGAATAATGTAGAATAACATGTTGTAATACACAGTTAGTGACTCACATTTGCATGCATGAAGCTCAGATTGTCAGTGGTGTTGGAGCTTGGCAGGCTCCCTGCAAGTTTTTGTTTCCCCCCTCCCATTATCCCCTGCCCTTTCTCTTTGTGCTTCCTGGAACAAGCAAGAAGCCATGTGGCCATGCATGGGTCCCAGCAAGTGAACTGAAGCTCTAAAAAATGATATTTTAAAGTCTGCCTCTTTGCTAACCTGATGTCTGGAAGCTTTCTCATCTTTGTTTTACTGCCAGCAGACAGTGACTTGTTTGCTGTAACTTCTGGAAACTCTGTAAGTAAAAACATTCCCTTATATTTGAAAAGCTAAGTGTCTGTGATTTATTCTAGCCTAGGTATTTTTGTGGGGAATGTTTGCTCAAAGGTAGATAAGCACTGATGTAAGACTAACCAAATTTTAATGTGCTTGGATATAGTGTTTCTTAATCATACAAATATCGCGCATTATGGCTGTTCACCACCCTCTGCATATGCTCGGATGTGGACTTATTGATCTGCTCCTCTTGCTTCTATCCAGTAAACAGACAAAATTTGGGGGCAAATGATAAAGATACTGTACTGGAAAGCTTCATTCCTAGTCTTTCCTTGGAACCAGTATGTACCTTTATTCTCGAGGATGCTATACATATTACTCTGTAATCTTGGAAACCGTAATAAGTAGAGCAAGTTGTGTGTTCTGCTCTTGTATTTCTTTCCCACTTTAAATTTGATAAAGAAATATATGCCCAAAAAACCACCCAGTAGAAAAATAGTGTGGCTATCACACATATGATGCAGATGGCATGCAGCATCAGCTAAGAGGCGGAACAATGGTGTTATTATAGAAGATGTTAGCTGTCCAACCAAGGGCTTTTAGAAGAGATTTTAATATAGCTCAAGATAACAGGCCACAAATTACTGTCAGCTTTGGGTTTGGCCCCAAAGGTCTATATCAGTGGTTCTCAACCTGTGGGTCCCCAGATGTTGTTGGACTACAACTCCCATCATCCTTGAGCTCTGGCCTTGTTAGCTAGGGGGTGATGGGAGTTGTAGTTCAACAACATCTGGGGACCCAAACAATTAATGGCTCAAGATCATCAGAATGGGGATGTGCCTAAAAGATCATACTGAGACCTCATTCCTATGGGCAGTGGTTGCTATCTAAGTACTCTGCAATAAAAAAAACTTTGATAAGCAAACCCTTAGGACTAGTTTGTACATGAATACTATCACTTCATGACTGCTGCATAAAGTGATGGTCTCTGAAAGTTCCTTTACGCATGCAGGTCATAGCAGAGCCCCTCATACCTAGCCCAGTGGGGCTCTGGCCGAAACATGCTACATATTTCCCTGTGGAGCATTATTGTTACGACCATTAGAAAGCAGTTGTTAAAACTAGTCAACTTGTGCCCCAAGCTGTGTTGGCAGATCAAGGCAATTCCTTTAAATGAATATGTGTTGATTCATATGCTGTTAATATGATAAATATTTTTTTTTAATTACATGCTGTTTTAAGAGAAAAGGGAAAGATGTATAATTATTTAGCTCATTAATTAAACAAGCTTTCCCTGCAATGAAACTTAACAGTAGTCTATACAATGCACAATAACTTGAAATATACCATTAGACAATATCCTCCCTTTTTGTATACTTGTTAGCAAACTTTCAAAACCAGTTATTGACCAGGTTTTCTTAATTCAATGAAGGTAAGTTTTTAGAGCTGCAATTTTTGCACAATTGATTTCTTTTTCCTGGAGGGGATTAGATCTAGTGAAAGCTTCCACGTGGAGGGCAGAGATAGGGAACATTTGGCCCTCCATATGTTGTTGAACCACAACTCCAATCAGTCACATCTAGCATGGTCAATAGGCAGAGCTGATGGGACTTGTAGTCCAACAATATCTGAAGAACTAAAGGTACCCCAGTCCTGGTGTAGGGAGACAGTTTTCACCAATTCCTCCTGTGTTACTGCCTATGTTCTCCTGGAGGGTCTCCGAATTCAGAGCAGATATCTGGGGAAGCAGAGGGCTTCAGGGGGATTGTTGGGGGAGAGGGAGGCACCCATTCCATGAACAGAACTCCATGACCCATGGGGCAAGTTAAATTTGGACTTTTCATGCCACCATATTTGGCATATGTGCCCCTAATGCTATGTAACAGTAAAGGATTCTTGTGTTGGCATCCAACGACTAGAAGTGGATAAACACCAAGTGATAAATGGGACTCTAAAGGTGGCTGGGTTTTCCCCCCTACAGTTTCCCCATTGACTTAAGTGGAGCAATTCAACATTGTCAAAGTGCAAACTGCAAGGGGAGGCTTTCACATTGCATGAAGTTAATACAAAGCCTGGTTTGAGATTCCACATCCAAAAGCTAGATAGTTTCACTGAAATTCTTTGGTCCAGAAATAGGACAGAGAATCTCATGAGGGCAGCTTCACTCATGAAATATTCACAACCTTCTTGTTTCTGATGCAAGCGCTGCCTACTAATGGAGCAGCATCCTCAGGGTCTGTACCCCCAATGTGCACACAGGAGACCTATTGCAGAGAGGCTGGAGCTAGCAGTGGGACAGGAAAGGCAGCAGCATCCTTCAGAGCTTCTTGCCACAGCTTGCCAACTTAACAAACTTTAAGTGTCTCAGTGAGTGCCCCAGTACCTATAACTCAGTTACCTTTACACCAGACAAGGAAGTCAGTGGTGGGAATGGCAGCTGTCCCAATGAGCTCACACCTAACCAGCAGAGCAAACTGCTTCAATCTTCCTAAAGAGATCCTCACTTGACACAGCTTAGGGCAGCCACAGTCACCATCACCAGCATTGGTGACGCGGGTGGCGCTGTGGTCTAAACCACTGAGCCTAGGGCTTGCCGATCAGAAGGTCGGCGGTTCGAATCCCCACGACAGGGTGAGCTCCCATTGCTTGGTCTCTGTTCCGGCCAACCTAGCAGTTTGAAAGCACATCAAAGTGCAAGTAGATAAATAGTTACCGCTCCGGCAGGAAGGTAAACGGCGTTTCCTTGTGCTACTCTGGTTCGCCAGAAGCAGCTTAGTCATGCTGGCCACATGACCCAGAAGCTATACGCCGGCTCCCTTGGCTAGTAAAGCGAGATGAGCGCCGCAACCCCAGAGTCATCCGCGACTGGACCTAATGGTCAGGGGTCCCTTTACCTTTACCTTTATGGAATCGCAACCGCTGCAACTATTTCCGTGCCACACATGCAGTGTGTGGTGTCTCCCAAGGCTCTGTGGACACTGTAGTTTTGGGAAGGTGCTAAAAACTCCCTGCTCAAGAGCGCCCCGTGCAGGGCAAACCATGGTTCCACTGCTTTAACTTTGCAAAGCGCTCGTGCCCTTTAAAAGACCTATGTGGCAGGCTATTCATTCTCTAGACAGTCACATAGATTACAAGGGGATAAAAGCTGCCATCTGCTTTCTGGTTGCTGAAGAAGAGCCAAGGGGGAGCCACAAATGGGAATACAGTGCAAACATTTTTGAGTGCCCTGCCAAGCAGAGGTCATGGCTGGCAGGCAACCCTAATTTGAACTCAAAGCAGCAGCACTGAGCTGGAAAGCTGCCAGCTGCTACCACAAGGAGCCAAATACAAAGCAAATACACATTGCCTTGGAGCAATGGGGAAATCTCGCAGTTTGATGTCATATATAGGCCAGCTTCTAGGCATGGGGCTGTGTTGATTGTAGAGGGGTTGCAGCAATATGTTAGTAAGAGATAATCAAGGAATGGTATCAAGGATAGGAATGGATGAAACATCAATGTGGATGAGGTGAGGTGAGATGGTTCAAAAAAAGAAACAAAGCAAGAGAGAACAACAAAGAGTGTGCTGGTCCCGGGGGTAAGGTACCTTGGGTGTAGCAGAGTCCACACGAAGAGGGGCAAGGTCCGAGGCAGAGAGCCGGGCGGGGAACAGGTACGCTGGAACAGGAGGCTGAGCAGGGAACAGGAACACCGGATGGTCGGGAACAGGAGGCCGAGCAGGGAACAGGAGTACCGGATAGTCAGGAACAGGAAGCCGAGCAGGGAGCAGGAGTACCGGATAGTCAGGAACAGGAGGCCGAGCAGGGATCAGGAACACAGGAAGGTCCGAAGCCAACAACGACGTTGCTCCCGCAACCTGGGGCCGGGCTGACTGGGCTTTTATCCTCTTCTAAGGCCAGGGGCGGTCCCGGCCCCCAGGAGCCCCGCCTCCTCTGGCCTTAAGGCGAGCACTCTTCCTGGGGGCAACCAGTTCCCTTCGCCTCTCTGCCCTAAGCCTCTGCAGATCAGGAGAGGCCGAAGGGTTACTGGGCCCTGGAGGAGGCTCACCTGTGGCCACTGACTCGTCACAAAGAGTCTCCCAGCATCTTAAAGCAGCTACCTCCAAGTGTTTTGGACTACAGCTCCCATCAGCCCCAGCAAGCATTGCCAATGGTCAAGGATGATGGGATTTGTAGTCCAACAACATCAGGAGGGCACTGTGCTGTCTACCTTTGCCTTAAAGACTAACAACCTTATAATTGTATAAGCTTTCATGGACTACAATCTACTTCATCAGATGAAGTGTTTTTCTGAGTCATCAATACATATATACTTGGTTGTATATATGAAGGTGAGAAAAAAGTATGGATAGGGGGCAAGCATTTGAAAATGAGGAGGGGGAAATGCTTTGAATATCAAGTGAGACCCATTTCATGTCGGTCCAGATTCAAGACAACCTGGACCAATCTCTCTCTCTCCCCCCCCCCATCCTTACTGAGTTAGTTAGCACCCCTAAAGGTCTGCTCCTTGACAGTTCATCAGCTGACTCCTATCATGAAAAAGCTGAGCCACTTCCACAAGGTAGAGACTTTCATACATAGTAAACAGGAAGCAGGCTGCCAGTGGAATCCCAAGAGACAGATACAATATTTATTTATTACATTTCTAAACTGCCTTTGCTTCAAGAAGCTCACAGCAATCCTTAAGGGTAGGTTAGGCTAAGACTAGAGTTGGAGTCCAGCAACATCTGGAGGGCCACCAGTTCCCCATTCCTGCTCTAGCCCTGCAACCCCAGCACAGAAGAGGTAGAGGTGGAAAGACAGGGCAGAGACTGATAATATATATTCTCTCTCGGACTGCTCCAGAGACAGACACAAATGAGCAAAAGGAGAGATGAGCAGCATCTTCCAAGGCCTCTGAAATATCTGGTGTGGCAGCAGAAGAACAGCTGGAGAAACCAAGGAACTGGGGAGGGCTGTGAATGACATTAACATGCTATATAGGTCTGCCCCCTGGCCTCTCTGGGACTAGATCCAGATCTGTCAGACTCCCAAGCTTCAAGCAAGACAGATAGCCAATCTCTTGTGCCCTGACTCCCTCCCTCCCTATCCCCCGCTCTCCATTTTTGATTCATTAGTGAAAGCAAGATGTCTGTATTGCCCAGTGTGGGATCACACATACCACCCAAATGCCAGAGTAAAAGTTCTTACAGAACTGCTGTTCCTGAAACGATCTGGGTTAACTCCCTGTGTCTGTTCTATTGCCCAGGGGCCTGATGTCCAAACCACTGTATCTCAGTATAATCACAGGATAGGCTAGCTCAGGGATGGGGAACTTTTGTCCCTCCAGATGATGCTGAACAATAACTCTCATCATTCCTGACCATTGGCTGGCTGGGGCTGATGGGAGTTGGAATCCAACAACATTGGGAGGTTGGGGTAACTGGTTTGCAATCTATGGGCTATATAAAATAAAATAAGTGCATTAGAAGCATCTTGGAATTAGTGGGATACAAATGTGCCAAATCAAGAAAATGAAATCAAGAAAAGGAAAGGTAAGCAGGATGAAAATTATATCTTTTTTTTTAATCCATGTGGGGTCTGAGAAGAGAGCACTGGATACCGTGGGAAATTAACTCTACGGCTTTAAAGGAAAGACGCCTTTAAAATCTCATTAGATGTTTTGTTTAAGGTCTAACCCATTTAGGAACGGTAAAACCTAACCATAATATCATGTTGCCTGTCCACCAAATCATATTAGACTGCAGCAGTGGGATCTACGGTCTACTTTTCCCTTGCTGTTCCTGCTTCTTAGGAGTTGGCTTTTTCCCTCTGTCTTTTAAGCACACTTTGTCAGGGGCTATTGTTCGTTCTAATTTTAGACTCTTCATTTGTCTTGGAATGGTCAAGAGATTTCTTTGAAGGGATGACAAGGAGCAAAAAGGTCAAAGTTTTTTTTTTTTTAAACTGAGGCTCATTGTGGACAGTGAACTGGCCAAAATTAAAGAAACAGATTCCTAATGTATAAGAAGAATAAAATCAGACGACTTTCTTTCTGTCAAACACCTGCTAATTTATCTTATTGTGGTGGTACCTAGAGACTTTAAATGTAATATAGAAACAAAATTTGCAAGCTTGCACCATGAAGGCATTTTATGTAAAAGTTTAGATCACTGTTGTAGTGTTTAGCAAATGCACACAGAGTAAAGGAAAGCATTTCTAGTCTTTTGAAGAACAAAAACGGTCACACCAAAGAACAGCTGACCTTATTAGTATTTAGATTTGAAGCTGATCCTATCACCAAAGGCACAGGGAGGGTAACACATGCTAAACAGGCAGAACAATAAACAAGTGGCCTGCCAATACGTTCGGCCTTTTTCAGGTGGTCTGAGGTGGGGTGGGGACAGTTTGGGAACCATTGCTGTATAGCGCTTCCAAATTCCCCATGAATTTCACCTGGCGTCCATAACAAATGAAAATCTTATAAGGAAATCCCACAAAACAGTCTTTAAAATGCTCCACTAAGAATTATTGAATTATCTAATAGCCAGAACTGGGAAGTGGGTCCTTAGCCAGGGAAAAAAATGCTTCCTAGATACTTTTGTGGGGAGGGGAGAGGATGGCATTGAGAATCTTGCTTGCCAGCTGTTAATGGATGGGATTGAATTACACTATGCATGCTAATGAGCCTATTATGAAGCACACTTCATCATGTGACAGAGGTGTATTTAATGGTGTTGAAAGGTTTCCAGAGTAGATTTTAAAAGACCCTAATAGTGCAATGAAGACTCCATTACCGTATTTATTAATTGCAATGTATCTAAGTCTTACCCTTGCAGATTTAGGAATGGGTTATCCAGAGCTCCCAATGAAAGGATGTAGCAATTATGGATTAGGTGTTTATCACACACACACACCTCACAGTCAGTGATGTAGTAAAATTTTGAGGTGCAGAAGGTCATTGTGATAGCACCCATAGTTGTGCCCTCAAGGGAAGTCCAAAAGGCAGGGAGGTACAGTGTGTACAGACATGCATACCCACATACATGCAATCACATGTACACACACACACACACAGAGAGAGAGAGAGAGAGAGAGAGAGAGAGAGAGAGAGAACAGTGAAACCTTGGTTGTCAAACACCTTAGTTGATGAACAAATTGGTTCCTGAATGCCGAAAACCTGGAAGTAAGTGTTCCTGTTTTCGAATGTTTTTCGGAAGCCGAATATCCAATGTGGCTGTCAGCTAGTGTTTCCGGGGTGCCTGCGCCAATCAGAAGCCGCGTCTTGGTTTTCAAATGTTTTGGAAGTCAAACGGACTTCCAGAACAGATTACGTTCAAGAACCAAGGTACCACTGTAGTGGTTTGTGAGGAGGGGCAGCAGTGCATACCTGATTCATACACCCCGCTCACTGGTGTCACTGTAGCTTACAGGGAGGGCTAAGTGTCATCAGGGTCAGTGTGGTGTAAACGCACTGCTGGAGCCAATTTGACTCTCACACTGTTTCGTTTGCACCATGCTGACCTTACTGCTACCTCGTCTCTCTCCCCCTTTTCCTCCTTGTGAGCTGCAGTGGTGCCCAAGGCAGGAGGCCAGGCAAGCGCCACTTCACTGCACCACCAACCACAGAGAGCAGAGCAGCAGTACATAGCATATTATTCAATTTATTAAGATCAGCTGACAGTAATAGAATATGACTTCCCCCATGCTAATCCGTCACAAGCAATAATAAATCTTACTTTAATACAAATCTTACATTAAAGGCCACATACTGTGAGACAGAAAGAAGCCACAGAGAATAACAATAACAAAGTTGGTGTCCAAACAGTCGAAGTTTCTTATGTTCTGTTAGGGGGGCGGGGGGAACATGGCTACCCCAGGCCTGCAAGCACTGCTGGAAGGCCAGACAGCTGCAGGTGCACCTGTGCCTTTATGTACCTTTCCTGGTGTAACTCATGGAAATTCTGACTTGTTTCATGGGGAGAAATGATAAGCTTCTTGTTGTTTGTCAGGTGTGACGGGAGAAGCACATAAACCCACAAATAAAGCCATTTGTACTGCTAAATGAGTCTTGAGCATCATGGGTTTTCAACAAAATATAAATAATAGAAATTAATTTGTCAGCCTGGGTTTGGGACTCAGCCTGCTCTGTGCCGGACTGCTGAGGGAAGCTGGTTGAAATAATTATTCTAGACTTAAGCAATCATTCTTTTTATTTCTGAAGGCTAATGGAGTGAAAACACAGCTTTCCATACCTTTGGTAATGACAGAGTTAGAAATAATGATTGGGGACCCTTATGTTCCTCTCATAATGAGGAAAGCAACATGAAATGATAGGGATTTTGAGCCCTGAACAACTGCTTGCTCTTTATTTCAAAGACAAATGGAGCATTCAGACCAGTTCTTTAGGTTAATGGAGCTACAAATAGGGTTTGGAGGCATGGATTTTTCATAGATAATGCGGCGAGGGGCAGATATCCTCTCAGGTTTGGGACAGAACTATTTACAGATGCTGAGGCTTCTGTGGACCAGAGAGCTCCAGGTAATACAACTTGAGGAAATGGGGAAAAACCATAACATATTGCTCACTTCCTTTGCATGTACACTACCACCATAATATTGTGCAATTTTGTGTTAAGCAGAACAAATGATACCAATTACTGCTAATTATGCAAAATCTATTAGATTAATTTGATCAAATAAATCTATCAAAAATGATTTATTACAAACTTTCTTTGGTATCTTCAGAAGTGGTGCATACACAGTGTTGCGCACATTTGTTTAAAGTGTTTTTTTTTTAAAATGTGCCCAACTTTTAAACTGAGAGATCCAAAACAGTTTCCAAAGCAACATAATTTTTTAATAAGTATCCATAGGAATCCAAAAGGATCAGCAAAGAGCAGACACCAAAATACTATGAGGTGGCAACACTTAAAACTCAGTCGGTAGAGCATGAGGCTCTAGGTCGTGGGTTCTAGCCCACACTGGGCAAAATATTCCTGCATTTCAGGGGATTGGACTGTGATTCTACTAGACTGGAAGTCTGGAAGTCTTAGCCTGACATCTACATTTAAGCTAGCTTTCCCCATGATGCTGCCCTCCAGGTGTTTGGAACTACAACTCCCGTCCATTATGCTAGCTGGGGCTGATGGGAGCTGTACTCTAAAACCTCTGCATGACCACCAGCTTAGCAAAAGCTGATCTAAGCAGACTAGTTGATGGGCAGGCAGCCCTGGGGAGAGTATTGCCGTTACCAGAGTGCCACCACTGAAGAGGCCCTGTCCCAGTCCCACTTCATAATAAATGGGCAGGTTCATGTAGGAGGAGGCAGCCCTTCAAGTAGTCGCAGCCCATTTATTTGTATACTGCTGTTTGCTCAGATTCATTTGTGCTCAAAGCAGTTCATGGAAACTAAGCACAGAATAATAGAATCGTGGAGTGGGAACGGATCCTGGGGGTCATCTAGTCCTACCCCCTGCAATGCATGAATCACAACGTAGAATTATAGAATCATAGTCTCCTACTGTATGTTTTGGATTGTTTGTGTCCTAGTCTGTTCTCTGTGCATTTTGTCACCATGTTACAAGCTGTATAAGACATTGACTCTTAAAGCCAGCACTTTGAAGGTGCCCAGAAACTGATCCAGTGAGATTGACTGTTTCTGCATTCTGCACCAATTATAGGTTCCGAGGCTGCCCCACGTAGAAACCATTGCAATAGCCTAAACTGGATGTTACTAAGGAAGGGATAACAGTGTTGAAACTAACTGCCCCAAAGGGGATGCAGCTGCTGGTGCAGCAGTCTTAACTGATGAAAGTTGCATGACACCACAGCTGTTCCTTGGCCATCTGAATTAATGAGCAGATCGAACAACACTTCCAGGATGCAAACTGGATCCTTTAGGACTGGCATGGGGAAGTTGTGGGATCCTCCATATACTGTTAATCCAGTTTCCATGCTGGCTGATGGGTGCTGGAGTCCAACAACATCTTGAGGGCCACCCTTGCTTTAGGAGGAGTACAATTCTGCATCTAGAACAGATTGAAAATTACCTCCATATTGTTAGGTTCTCTAACTTCTTATTATGAAGTAATTGACCAGAACGAAATCCATGGGGTGCATGCATGAGAGACAGTAGAAAGGAGATGGGGGCTAGTCTTGACACCCTAAAGTGCACACTCAACTTGAAAAGGTTTCTCCCATTAGTCTCTTTGACCAAGCCTCTTCTCATCTCAGAAATGTCAGGTGATTCTAATCCCAAGTGCTATTCTCTTGTGCACCCTTAGAGATGTTGCCTCCAGTTATTCTAATCTGCACAGCTCCTTGCGAAGATGTGCAACCTTACGCAACTCCTTATGGGAGTCCAGTGTACATGAAAAATAAGAACAAGTCCCTGCTCTGCTTTCTTACTCTACATGGGTATTACAGGGATGTCAACATGATGAAAATGCACTACAGATTTCAATCTGTTCTCCTAGCTTCAGTACGTCAAGGCTAAAAGACATCTGTGTCAATATACCATGTGTGGAATTAGTAGAAATCTGTGCTTTTTATATGTGGTCTTCTCTGGACTAAGCCACTTGCATTGACTTTATCTTGCACGATAAAAACCAGAAACTTTTTTTTTTAAAAAAAAAACCTGGATGTGATGATTCTCAGACAGCTAAAAGATGCAACACATACAGCTCCCTAAGCCAGATTCCACTGTTCTCAGTGTGGACATAGTACAGGAATGTATCCATGAAATCTCTGTGGCTTTACTCCAAGAATTCTCATGAGAAACAGTTGTACAACAAGCAACAATGGGGGTCTCATATAATGAGTAGCTTTCCACAACACTGTTTATTTAACTTATACTGCAAATCATTCCTTTGAACAAACAATAGGTTTGGGGCAAATAGCATCTCTCCAGTTTTGTTCCCATATATCTTACTGCCTTCAAGGAAAAGCTGGATACTGGCTTGGCAATAAAGCCAAGACACAGCTGCTAATCTCTTTTATTGATACATGGCTTAGTAAAAGAGGTTCATATTTCATGCATGATTCTTTTTGCTATCAGCAGTCAAATATCATGTAACAAATATATTTAGGTTCCATCTGAGTGCCTATCCTGGCGTTCCTGCTCTTACATTAGTCATCAGGGAGCAGGATGCACACAATGGCCCTGTCTTCTAGCCTTCGCATCAAAAGCGTGACTGTAGTGATAGAGCTGTCATTCATGCACCTGTATGTGCAAAGCCTTCCGCATAATCTGGAATCCTGCATGAACAGGGTTCCAGGTCATTTAAGTTTATGCATGAAGGCTCCATTACTATCAACAGTCCCATTTTTCATGTGAAGGCTGGGGGCAGGACTACTCCCAAGCTGACCAACACGGGAGCGACAATGCCCATATAAGGCTATTTGTGCAGTTTCACAGGGCACCTTTTTTGGAGACCAGATAATACTCACAGAAGGTTCTGAAGCCTCGCACGCCCAACAATCATATAATTGTATATATGTACTTCTCTGGAAACAGTCTTCCACAAATTAAAACAGAAACATCACTGAAGCAATTTTCATATTCATAATAATGAAAAGGGAAATATTCTTTTTGGAACTCTTCTACCTTTAAAAATGTGTGTGTGTGTGTGTGTGTGTGTGTGTGTGTGTTGCTTGTTTGTACAACAAACTTCATTGTAAACTTGTATCTGACACTTTTTCTCAGGCATGGCTGCCTTTTTTTATATAAAGAGGGGCTTTTTCCAGGCTGATTCTGGAACATGAATATTGTAGCTTATGAAGTCCTCTGAAAGGGCACTCACACTGATTAAAAATGGAAGGAAATGATATAAATGGTGGCGATTATTTTGGATTCATTTCTTTGTCTTCTTGGTGTTTTTTCTGCTGTTTTTACTTGGATCATTTGCCTTTTAATGGCTGTATTGCTGTTGTTCTTGTGTTTTGGTTTGATACTTGTAAGCCTCTTTGTGGAAGAGAAAAGGGGGCAAAATTTATTTATTTATCATGGTGGTGGTGATTTCTTGTACTATCTTCACTTTCTAAAACTTCATTATTTTATAAATCAGTTTCTTCAGGTTATGCCTCCTGCTTCTCAGCTTTTGTCAACATTGCTTGCTTTTGTCCTTGATAATTTGTTGATATTTGTTGTTCTGGAATCTTGGGGTGTTTTATTTTTCCCTTTCCCTTTGCACTGCTCTTTTCATCAGCTCATTTTGCCTTTGTTACCGGAAAATCCGAGGGCTCTCTTGGACAAAGGAAGACACCGACCAGGGCAAGTCAGAGCAAAACAGCAGCCAGTAGGCTTGGTCTTTATTCTGGTGAAGAAACTGTCGCGACAGGGCTCCCACCGTCCACGAGGTGAAGCAAGATGGAAGCCCCGAACAATGGGAGACCCTAACTTTTATTGACCACTAATCCCCTTGACTACACCCCCAGAATTACATCATATATACATCATGATTTTATTAAAGGACAGGAGGAGTCAAGGAGGAGCTTCCCAGGTAATCCGAGTATCCTGACACCTGGCGGAGACCACCTCTCCCCCTCCCCACATGAGTCATTTCCGAAAACAAAGGAATGGGCGAAGTTTCCCTGCCCCCTGAGGGGGATCCGGTCGGGGTCCTTTGTTGGAGTCCGTATTGAATACACTACCGTATGCAGTTTATTGTGTTCCTGATAGCTTTTCGTCTGAGCCCTTCCCGATGGTTATCAAGGCAGCCCCGCCATCCGGAGAAGGGCCGCTGTGTACGTGACTGCACGGTTCAAGGCTTATGGCCGATCAATCCCAGCTCACCCCCCTTTGATAGTTCTTGTAATATGCAGTGAAATAAAAGTGGTCCGGTGAAAATCCATTGTACGGCTGATTTTTGGTGAATTTATAAAGAATATAGTCACTGAAGTTCAAAGTACTTTCCTCTTTCGGAAACAACTTGCAACATTTTGATTAGATCAGTCATGGTTCATTGAACTCGGAAACAATGAATCGGGAGCTGTCAAAGGTGAGGGAACAGACGCTCGCGGCCTGCAGTACCAGCGTGGCCGCCGCAAGGGGCGCTGTCCGATAATGCTGATTGGCTGAGGCGGCCGCCGATTGACAGCAGATCTCGGCCGCCCGGTCTACTCACAATAAAGATAGGCGTTCGCGGAGTGTTGTGGTGTGAAGCTGTCAAGCCGGCGCTTCCTTATTTACGGAAGGCCTTTAAGGGATGGCCCTCTAAAGGGACACCTCTGGGCTGGGGAGGGAAGATGCGTGTATGTGTGAGTGTGGTGCTTGTGCGAACACGTGTTAGTGTGGGGGGGGGGGGCGATTTCCGGCGACACCTTCACTTTCTTCGCATACTTCCTTTTAGACCTTGTTCCTCTCTATTTAATGTCTCTCCTTTCATAGGAAAGCTAGTGTGTTGTATTTGTTAAAATGTCAGATTTGGGAGGACCTGAAATCTTACAAGGCGGTTGTGAAGACAATGGAAGAAAGGGACAGAAAATCCCACCCATTGTCCTGAGATCCTTGTTGGAGGAGAACAATATAAATGTAATCTACCATTTAGACATCTTTAAAGACAGCATTACTAAATTTTGTATGCTGGTTCCTGAGAGCAGGGAGCACACTTTTGTTTACGTTAGGACACAATTGGATGCCATTTTGAATCAAGATGGAGGACTGAGCCTTTCAAAGCTGCACTAATTTTAACTACAGTGGTACCTCGGCTTAAGTACTTAATTCGTTCCAGAGGTCCGTTCTTAACCTGAAACTGTTCTTAACCTGAAGCACCACTTTAGCTAATGGGGCCGCCTGCTGCTGCCGCGCCGCCAGAGCACGATTTCTGTTCTCATCCTGAAGCAAAGTTCTTAACTCGAGGTACTATTTCTGGGTTAGCGGAGTCTGTAACCCGAAGCGTATGTAACCTGAAGTGTATGTAACCCGAGGTACCACCGTACTAATTTGAAAACTGCACTGATTTTAACTACTGATTTCAAAGCTGCACTGATTCTTTTTGGTTTCTTCATATTCCCAAGCATCACTGGGTACAAGTCTTCAAGTAACTTCCTTCAAACTTTCACCTTACAGATATCGCTGTTCTAGTTATCTTTAAGTTTACCCTATCTTTTCCTCATCCATATCCCACCTACCCCTTAGTAGAATGCCGTTTCACCCTTCACACCCAACTCTCCTCCTGTGTTACTATATTTAAATACCCCATTAAGACATATTTGTTCATCCTGGCTTTTAACAATTGTCCTCCTTCTCATTTACTTTACTTTCCTCCCTAGTGTATCTCCTATTTAATTTTAGACGGGTTATTTATTTATTTATTTATTTTACAGACTTTAGAAATAAATACATAACATCCAAAACTGCGCAATGGCAGTTTTAAGTGTACTTGTAAATTGAGTAACGTGTGCTTCATTACTTCTGCACTGACAGAGCTGTTGACTAGAGATTTTTCCGCAATAGTGATATGCAACAATTTCCTACATTGTATTCAAGATGTTTTAGATTTTAAAGGGCATTTTAAACAGTTGGCTATGCTTTTGAATAAAGCTACTTAGTATAATTTTCTGCTTCAGCTCCAGAATATAATGTAATGTGCACCACCAACCCAGGACAATTAAGGAAGCATTAGAAGTTGTGTAGGCTGCATAGCCCATTTTGCACCTTCAAAGGAATGTCCTAGCAGAAAAAGCTTCGCGCGTTCTAAGGCCCCTCCTCCACTTCCCGCATGTTCAAGAGTGTAGACAGATATCCTGCTGAAGCACCTTATTTATTGTGGGCATTGACATGCCAAATAGAATTCCTCTGTTTATTTCAATATAAGGAGCAGGTGCATATAAGCAACACAAGCCATATGCAGTTCTGAATTGTCCTCCCCCTCCCTTGGAAATGAATGGGACAACAACATGCACATGCAAAGGTCATATCCACTGCAGAGAGCGCACAGGGCTCTGGACTGAGACTGCATAGCTCAGAGAACATATAGGGCTATGACTAGAGTTTCAATTCAATTTCTTCAGCTCTGGGGCTGTCCCATTCTGAAAGTGTCACTAAAGTGTTTTTCAATGATGATTTTATTTTTAATCCAAATCATAGCCATGTGCAGTATAATGCAAACAGGTCTACTCAGAAGTAAATCCCTCTGCGTTCAATAGGGCTTGCTCCCTGACATGGAAAAGCATGAATAGGACTATAGCCCTATTGATTATTCTGAAGCATAAGACAGTAAATAATCCATTTAGCAAATTCTGAGAGATACATAGTTAACACAATTAACAATGGCAGGTAATACATTACCCCATTCAATACTAAACTAGGGCAGAAAGTAGAGAAGGAAAAATGAATCTTTAAGCAATCAGTGGGACATTTACAACTCATTATGGGACATGATTTAGTCTCCTGGAGAGAATCTCTTGTTCACTTGTTTTGGATCTTGAAGTTCAATTCCAACACAGCCATGTCCAATCCATGCAATTTGGTTTTGTAGCAGTGTGGAAAGTTACATCTGTAGACCTGGGTGGAGAAACAGGACAGCAGGTGTCTTTTGGCAAGAGAAACACTCCTTCTCCATCATGTTGAGAACCACTGCTATTTTTCTAGAAAAAGAGGTCCCAGAACTCAACACGAACACCTCCTTCATTCTCTTAGAATGGCAATGGCACCCATCTGAGAGGTGCCGGAACTGGATTCCAGTGAGTTCCAGCAGAAAAATAGCCCTGTTGAGAACACAGATTTTCAGCAACTGTTTGCTGTGCTGACCCACTCCACCCACTTTCAGAGGACTTCTGCCTCTCTTGTGCAAAGACTGGGTCATACGTGTGTGTGTGTGTGTGTGTGTGTATGTAGGGGGAACAAAGATTGTTCACATTTTAATTATCTTATTCCTTTAATTTTGAAATGGTAATCCCTTGAAACAGAAAAGTGGGTGGAAATGATACATTGAGTCCAGGGTTTCCCAATCTTGGGGCTCCAGCTATTTTTGGACTACAACTCCCATCATGCCCAGCTAGCAGGACTAGTGGTCAGGGATGATGGGAATTGTAGTCAAAAAGCAGCTGGAGACCCACATTTGGGAAACCCTGATCTAGTCTAATAAAATAACTTTTCAGTGAGCAAAACTGGTGTGTTGATAGCGTTCGTTGTACATTGAGTCCCTCCAAGTTCCAGAAGGATATCATGTCATACCAGCTATAACAGTTAAACCATGGTGTGGTTGATAAGTGGATGGGACATGATCATTTGGATTCAGTTTTCAAAATATGGTCTCAGGTAGAACTTCTCTTGCTTCATTGAAGGGCCATTGTTAGTGGGTGGGCCAGTGGCCCCAAACACAGAGACATTTGCAGTAGGCTTCAGAGCTCCTGAATAGGCTTCAGAGCTCCCTTTCAAATAAGTATATATATTTCTTTTCTCATGGGGTGGCTGGATGCCCTGCAAAGAACCATGCTGATGAGACCCAGTCACCAACCATCTTAATTTCCCAGAGGAATCTATACATACAGTATAAATCAGCATATGCGATTTTTATATAAATTTGTATGAAGCATCTGTGCCCTGAATCCTTTAAATGCCTAGTAAAGCCCCTATTTCACTCAAAACTACAGGAAACTATTAAAGTCCAGCTTCTCAACAACAGATAAAGTAATCTATCTGTGGTGCTGATGGTTGTCTGATGATATAGGAAAGATTCTTAACACTGCAATCATTTATCAAGAAGCATTCCTATTGAATACAGTGGTACCTCAGGTTAAGAACTTAATTCATTCCGGAGGTCTGTTCTTAACCTGAAACTGTTCTTAACCTGAGGTACCACTTTAGCTAATGGGGCCTACCACTGCCGCCACGCTGCCGCCACACAATTTCTTTTCTCATCCTGAAGCAAAGTTCTTAACCCGAGGTACTATTTCTGGGTTAGCAGAGTCTGTAACCTGAAGCATCTGTAACCTGAGGTACCACTGTAAAATGGAATTTACTTGATACGTGTTTAGAAATAAGTCCCACTATATTCGGTGGGATCTACTCCCAGTTAAGTGTGCACAGGATCGAAACCTTAGTTTAATGGAATGTGTAAGGTTTTTCTCACTTCCTCCCATTATGTTAAAAAGCAACCTTATTATTTCAGGTTTCAAGGGAGAAAACATGAATTAACATGAGCAACAATAAAATAGCTAGCTCTCTCTTTTTTTCAAATTAAGTGTAAAACCAAGGCACTGGTAACTTCTGTACATAATTTATTTATAATGACTCTAACTCTGACAGATGTTTAAGTTAATGAGATAGTGTCAACTTAAAATTGTGAAATGTATTTACTTAGTATATTATTACATGTCACACCCACACAATTAATCTCAGAAGATTTCAGAAGGAAAGATAAATATCCTACTTTTAACCCAATAGCTTCAATTTTATCTATTTCGCACAACACTGGTTTTCCTTGAATAGTCTTTTTTCTGTTGCACCCTTTCTGTGCCCTGATCTAGACAGGATCAGCTGGATCAAGTTCTGCAGGTGCAAAATGGTAGGCAGATAGAGATCTTCTTGCCCAGTGCTTTCTTTTCAGGGGGTAGTCAAGAAAACACAGTAACGACACCTCTTTTTTGTGTTAAAAAGTGTGGCACTTACTGTAACAACTTCATGGTGAGTACTGACACCTCTTTTTCTAGAAAAAAACACCACTGCTCTTGCCAGATCCCCACTTCCTGTAGTGGGGGCTGCACTTGCCTTTTCATTTGCTAGTTATGGGGCCACTCACAAAGCACTCAGCAGATGGTTCTCTGGGCTCCCTTTAGCCCTAGACACTGTTTGGGAATGTGATGGTGGTGGGACTGGGGATATGGGTGGCACTGTGGTCTAAACAACTGAACCTCTTGGGTCTGCCAGTCAGAAGATCAGCAGTTCAAATCTGCTGACAGGGTGAGCTCCCGTTGCTCTGCCCAGCTCCTGCCAACCTAGCAGTCTGAAAGCACGCCAGTGCACGTAGATAAATAGACACCGCTGCAGCGGGAAGGTAAACGGTGTTACCATGCGCCCTGGTTTCCATCATGGCGTTCCGTTGCACCAGAAGTGGTTTAGTCATGCTGGCCACATGACCCGGAAAGCTGCCTGTGGACAAACGCCGGCTCCCTTGGCCTGAAAGCAAGATGAGCGCCACATCCCATAGTTGCCTTTGACTGGACTTAACCATCCAGCGTGATGGAACTGAATCTAAGCCCCCTCTCCCTCTGTCCTGCAAGGTATCAACACTGGCAAAGCCCACAGCAACACAAGAGGATCTTTGGATCAGGGCCTGCCAGCATCTTCGAAATGGCTAACCTTTAAGCAAAAAACCCCACACACCTGTAATTTTAAAGACTAGCAAAGGGACTCAGGGGCTGACAAATCAACCGAACGACTTAACTTTCTTTTTGAAACTGCCTGAATTGTAAATTAGCTTGGTCCAGATTTAGAGGGACATTTTATTCCCAGTTGGTTTAATTATGGGACAGTGACAGCTGAAGGAAAAAGCAAGGACAAGCTCATGTTCACTTTAGAACTGAGCATGAACATGTTTCCAGAGGCAGAATGCCATTCTTTCTTTGTGCTGTCCACAGACCTGCCCGTCTCCTGCAAGAAGCCCTCGCTCTGTCCATGAAGCTTGTTCTGTCGCCAGTGGGATACATGTCATTGGCGCCATGCAACCGTGCGCGGTTTTCAGTGTCCCGCTCTTCTGCGTCTCTGCAGTCACTTCTGCCTGCCTTAATCAATCTCCTTCCAACTATGCTGGGTAATGCATTTTAGTAACAGTATCCCAATGCTGCAATCTGTCTTAACATTTTGACTGGTTGCTGATGTGTTAAATTGCTTTGTGCCGTTTATAATTTTGGGTTTAAATATATTGTTGCTGATTTATATTTTCTTTGCCACCTTGAGTATTTCTCTGAAATGGAAAAGTAGGGCAAAAAAAGAGAGAAAAGGCTTTTGAAACGAAGGAATATGCCACTTTGCTCATTTTCTTATTGTGCCATAAAAAACCACACATTTTGAGCAGTAGCACACAAACACTCATTATTTCATATCCGAACTTGCTACACAGTTAATGAGCTTTTATTGTCATCCAGTTACTGAAAGCCTCTATGCACATGCAGACAAAACAAAACAGGAACCTTCAAAAAGCATAAACCACATGTCATTAGTAATAGCAGCAGTAGTAGTAATGCTTTTTTTCCCCAGTCAGAGCACGCTGGAGTACAGTTCTAGCACCTCTCAGGTGGGCGCCATTGCGGGACAGCACCCCTCCCCACCCCACCCCACCCCCGGTGCTTCTTGCCTTTATGAACTTCTGAAAAGCCCCAAAACAAACATTTCAAGTCAAAAAGGAAGCTGGGCAGCCTGTGCAAGTCTCCTTTTTAAAAAATCTATAACTCCACCTAGCTCCTAGGTGGACTGGGACCAACTACAGGGTGGGACCAATTCATATTTCCTTTTCTTCCACCTGTCTCCCATGTAGCAGCTGTGGGCTTTAAGCTTTCCAGACAGGCCTCTATCGTTGTGTGAGGGCCATTCTTAGCTGCCCTAGCCATCTGCCTGAATCTAAGAGAATGAGGAAGGTGAGGCACACGTATTTGACTTGCACCAGAACTAGGAACAACCCCCAAACCAGCTAGGGAGACAGACTGCAGTCGTTTTAGCACCTTTGTGTGTGGTGAACGTGGCTTTTGTCAAGCAGGCATCTGTTCAGGGCTGCCTCGAGTCGCCCATTGACTCACTGTAACAACTCCATAGTGAGTTCTGGCACCTATTTTTCTTGGAAAAGAAGCACTGGTAGTAATAGTAAATCTATTTTCTGCCCTCCCTCCAAAGAGGAGCCCAGGGTAGCAAACAATATATGATAAAACAAAACATATTTAAAACATCCCTGAGTATCTAGCTCAACCTCGTGCCCTCCAGATGTTTGGAAAAGAAGACGTGGCACAAACTGTTCCATTTTTTGTTTTCCTGATAAACTTATTGAGGTTCTAGCACATACAGTGAGCGTCTATTCAGAAGTGAGCCCCATTGAGTTGTATGGACCTTACTGCAGGCAATGACTACAGCCTTGAAACATGAACCTGATGCAAAAAAAAATAAAAACTGTAAGTTTATTTGCCCCATCAGTCCAAGGGGCAGTCTTAAAAAGGTAAAGGGACCCCTGCCCATTAGGTCCAGTCGTGACCGACTCTGGGGTTGTGGCGCTCATCTCGCTTTATTGGCTGAGGGAGCCTATGTACAGCTTCCGGGTCATGTGGCCAGCATGACTAAGCCGCTTCTGGCAAACCAGAGCAGCGCACGGAAATGCCGTTTACCTTCCCACTGGAGCGGTACCTATTTATCTACTTGCACTTTGTGCTTTCGAACTGCTAGGTTGGCAGGAGCTGGGACAGAGCAATGGGAGCTCACCTTGTGGCGGGGATTCGAACCCCCGACCTTCTGATCAGCAAGTCCTAGGCTCTGTGGTTTAACCCACAGCACCACCCGCGTTAGGTGCAATTTAAAACCTGTACCAAGCCCAACCCCGTTTGATTGTCTCCTACCTCCTTTTCCATTCTGTCTTAAGACTAAATGCTGATCCCACCAGCCAGCTTCCATACCCCACCTCCTACCTCTCAAAACAGGTCCCTGTTTTGCAACTTTAGAGTGTTCCTAATAATGGCATTGCCTTGGTGGGGGTTTTGGCTGCTCCCCACCTGCCCCTAGACCAACATGACTTCCTTTGCTTTTTAAGAAACAGAAAGTTAGGGAAGGAGAGCAAAAATATAGTCTCTCCCAGAAAGAGGATGTCAGAATGGGAGAGGGAAAGGTAATGCCATGCACTTGGATTTGCAGTGTTCTGGAGAGGTAGGCGGCTCTCATTCAGAAGGCACTAGGCATTGCTAGGCAGCCATCAGGTCTGCAGCTTCTGATCATTATTATCCTGTATATGAGAGCCTGAAGCTCCCTTTTAGCAAGGGGAAATTAATTTCAGCACTGGCTCTCCAGTCCTGATGCCTTCCTCTTATTTGGCACTTGATTTGATTATATTTTTATCTAAGGGGCACACACCTGAGCTATTTTACTTGGTTCATTCATCTGCCCATCACTCACCATTGCTTCTCCAGCAAATGCCCCAACAGGTCTCGGAAAGCAACGGAGCCCTATTTGGGCCAGGAACCATTTGAATTACTCATCAGCTCTTTCTCATCCATCCAACCTCTTCAAAACCCCAAGGATTTTCAAATGACAGCAGTAGTGACAGTAGATTGCATAGACTTGAGAAATAAATTGATTTACATGAGTGGGCTTTGGCTTTCTCTCCCACCCACCCCACCGGCGCCGTGAGTTGTTTTGTCAATCAACACTTATCAGACATGGACATGTTACCCAGTCCTGCGTATGGTTCTCAAAAGCTCTGCGTTTCTGGTTGTCGAAAATGTAGCATGTGCCACAGTGCCTACAGCAGGTTTTGTGTGCCATCAAGGTTTCTCACCATTCATACTGGCACTCTCCCATCAAGAATAATGGTGATGGGTTCATTATTAACTAACGTTTAGAAATGTGTGGAATGAGCAATGTTCATTTACTGTGATCCTGTTTTGTCATGTATTTACATCCCAATATCTCTTATAACATTCATTTTCCCTTTAAAATAAAAAACCCTAATGCAGATATAAAATTATGCATAAAAATCAGACAGCCCTGAAGGCCTGATTAAAGTGTATTAAAATCATCCCTGGGAAATCTCCTATTCGGTTTCTTAAAGTCTGGATGAGGCTCTGATATGTAAAGTGGCACATTCAACTCCCTTTATTCATCCTGAGCTGTACAGAGTTAGGCAAAGAATCAATCCCTCACTGCACATCTTTTTAGTTTCACTTTTTTACTTAAAATATTTATATACTACCTTTTCAGTACAGGGCACTAAAGGCAGCTAACAAAGATGTTTTATATTCGCAACATAAATTTCAATAAAATAATAAAAGCAGTAAAACAGCAGTGGCAAAAATTTTAATTTATTGTCCATTCAATACTGAGAAGAGGGGGGAAATGACCTTCAGTGGGCACTTAAAAGATAGCAAAGCTCCAATTGCCCTTGCCAGGCTGCTTTGGCCCCAGCAGCTGCCCAAATATCCTAAATGTTGACGCCAGGCCTGCCCTCCTCCCTGCATTCATTTATACTCAGGTGAATGGATAAACACCCCAAAGTTAACACAGAAATGGAAGATTGATTCAGAGAAGAGAAAGGGTTGTTATCATCCCTTCTTAAAGCAGGGATGTGGATTTCCAGATGATGTTGGACAACAACTTCCATCATCCCTGACCATTGGCCATGCTGAGAGGAGCTGATGGATCCAAAAGCATCCCCAAGCCTATTGAATGAGAAACCAGAGATATGTGTGATGTCAGTGTAAGGAGAGATGTTTTGCAGAGACCCTTTCCCAACCAACAGCCAGGGAAAATATACAGTTTCTGTACTGCCCAGTATTATGGCCATAGAATGTACATAGAAAGTAGGCTCAAGAAAACCACTGTATAAGCTTTGCACAAGCAAAACAGGATAAATGCTCAATAGACAGGTGGTCTGGTGGACTTGGAAGAAAAATAGTGGAAGAATCATAGGGAAAATACAAGAGGACAATGAGTGAATGGTGGTGTCATGTGAATGTTTGGGGGGGGGGAATAAGTGAATGATGGCAATTCCACAGTAAACACAAAAAGCTGAAAGCATCCCAAGTAATAGCAACCACACTTAAGCATAGGGTAATTTGTATGTCAACATAGGAAGTCCCATACAGGACATCTGATGCAAGGAATCAGGAACACTTCATCATCCCTGCAAACTACAGGAGACCTGTCTGAACCTATTCTGATCCCCAGTCCATCTACATGAGAAGGGGGGGGGGGTAGCAGGACCAGAGCAGGATGTGACATACAACAAAAACAATTTATTATTTATTATTTATACCTCGCCCATCTGGCTGGGTTTCCCCAGCCACTCTGGGTGGCTTCCAACAAAATATTAAAAATACATTAAAACATCAGTCATTAAAAACTTCCCTAAACAGGGCTGCCTTCAGGTGTCTTCTAAACGTCAGGTAGTTGTTTATTTCCTTGACATCTGATGATGGGAGGGCATTCCACAGGGAGGGCGTCACCACCAAGAAGGCCCTCTGGTTTCCTGTAACTTCACTTCTCGCAGTGAGGGGACTGCCAGAAGGCCCTCGGCGCTGGACTGAAGTTAGATCTGACTGTGTGCTTTACCACATTACTTCATACTTATTTATACAGAAGGAACTTCCCCCAAAGTTGGCGCTAAAGCTCTGAACCCAGAGGCATATCTGTGGTGTAGACATATCCACATCAGCACCTAAGTTGTATTTGCTTAAGAAAAGCAAAATACGTTTTCCAATTCCTTCTACTCTGTTTTCTCCTTTTAATTCCAAACTTAGTCCTGATGGTTCGCTAAGCATTTGCAGTCACAAATGTGACCACTGATTGCATTTTTTTGTTTTGTTTTTCTATTTGAACTGTTTTGCAAAAGAGCCAGATTTCATTTGCATTAAAGATGCAACTCTGTGCAGCACAGCAAGCAATGCATCTGTGGTGTATCCTTGTAACATGCAAAGTTGATTCGTTGTCAGTGATTCATACTTTCTATTATCAGCAGGTGCGCAGAGACATCAATGATTCTCCCATCTGCCGTTTGTACTCAAAATGCAGTGTAAGAATCGACACCCAGGAAGCCCTTTCTATCCTTCAATCTTTATTCCAGACTGCCTGCCCTCTCTAATCTTCACTTCCACACTCCCATTCAAATGAAAAGCTTTCCAGTACTGAGGATAAATATCTGCTATGTGGAAAAGCTTGTTACAGTAATAACACATTCACTGCACACTTGCTACATCCTAATAACTAGAGACATACAGAGAAATCCTCTTAAACCAAAAAAGAGGGACGCGTGGAAATATCACAAGGAATAATGAAAATGTTCAACAAAACCATCTGAAGCAAACAGGGAAATGGAAAAGATTACTTGACCTTTAAATACTGTAAATATATCCACAAAGCCCAAAGAACCGTTGTATCTCAGAGCTTCCTGAACAAATACATGAATCCCACAACCACCACTAATATAGATTTCTCTCTCTATGCCTCTAAACTGTTCCTATTCACTTCCTAGCTGGTGGCTACGGTCCTATACACAGACTAAGCTCCATTGAACTCAATGGGGCTTACTTCCAAACAGACATGCATAGAATTGCACTGTAAGACACACACTCCAAAAGAAGAAGAAGAAAGAAACAATGTGCATTGTTGCATTTCTCTACCTGATAACACAGAGTATTGGTGGTTTTTTTAGTGTGTGGTTCTGGTGCATCTTTTTCTGTTTTATAAATGTTGTTAGCTGATTTGAGGGCTCTAGTCAAAAAGTGGGATATAAATCTAGTAAATAAATTCTAAGTAGTTCAGGGTAATAATCCCTATACTGTATTGAAGATGAGAAACTGGGAAGGAGGACTGGAGAGCAAATCAGTAATGAAGGACAAAGGAGGAGACCAACCAAAGGATTCGGGAATGCCTCAAAACTCAGGAAGACAGTGCTATTCAGGCAAGCTTAACTGGCTGATCATAAATTTGCGAGTGTCACTAAATGAGACCTCCAGACCCCAAAATATCCTGTGCGTGTTTATGAATAAAATACTCTCTTAGGAAATAGCTGTGGACTGGAGTAATACATTAACGCCCAAGAAACTAGATGCTTGTGCAATGTTACTGATCTGAATGGGAAAGGAAGAAGAAGAGTTTGGATTTGATATCCCGCTTTATCACTACCCTAAGGAGTCTCAAAGCGGCTAACATTCTCCTTTCCCTTCCTCCCCCACAACAAACACTCTGTGAGGTGAGTGGGGCTGAGAGACTTCAAAGAAGTGTGACTAGCCCAAGGTCACCCAACAGCTGCATGTGGAGGAGCGGAGATGCGAACCCGGTTCACCAGATTATGAGTCTACCGCTCTTAACCATTATACCACACTGGCTCTCAGGATACCAGATGCAGCAACAGCTCTGTTCTGGCAGTGGGAGTCACCTAGGCTGTTCACTTATTATCCCTCCACACCTGTACTGTATGCACAGAGGCAAGCGTGTAACCCTACTCTCATCTCTAACAATGACATGCCCTACTTAATCACTTCACAAAACAATCCTAGCCTAGGGCCTGGGAGGAGCAGAATGATGGATCTACCACCTCATGTGCTAGCCAAGACTGAAGACAGGAGGAAAGTTTCCCCCATTATTCCAGCTCCAGGTTGGTGCAGCTAAGGGGGCCCTAGCAGGACCCGGGGGTTTCAGATACAGCACCAGGGCCAAAAGCAACAGCTCACAGCCTGCCCGGGTGTGGCTTGATGCAATAGCAGAGCCCCCACCATCAGCAGAAAGAAGACTACACGCTGTCCTACACAGTCCACCATGGGGATAACATAAGTAAACATCTCTTCCAAGTGTGTGAGCAGATACAAAAGCAAGGGAAAGCAGCAGCAGTCTTTGCTGCACTGCTTTTTCTGGAGAATGATGGGAATAAGTCACGGAAGAGGAGAAATGCGGCAAAATGGTTTCAGGGAGCATGATTCAGCCACCTCAGCTAAGCAGTTTGGTCTAGTCAGTGCTTGCATGGGAGACACCTGAGTTCCATCATGGAAGAAAAGGAGAATAAATTTAAACATTTGAGGAGGTCCACGCAGGGCATCTGAAGGCCCAGACCCCTCCCAATGGACTTACAGCTGTTCCCTACCATTGATATGCTACATTTTTAATAACACAACTACATGGATCTTTGGCCTGATCCAGCAAGGTTCTTCTTAGGTTGGTTTACAGTTGTTAGCCTCTCTGGAGAGTAATGACTGCATCCTTTGGACTGACAGAAGATGCTGAGTGGGCCTGACTTTAGGCTTGTCCTGCAATTGTAACCAATGTCCTTGTAGGACAAATTGCTTCGAATCGTTTTGATCCAGCTGCCTTTGCAAATTTTGCAACAGCAGTGTAGGGAACTAGGGCTGTGCTTGTGTGACTGTGTTCTCGGATCTCATCAAAAGATTAAAAAGCCCCTCCCCTCCCAAAAATAAAATAAACAGTCTAGAGAAAGCAGCTTACCTGAAGGTATGAGTGTAAACCCAACTGCCAAATGTCTGGTAGAGATTTAACTGCTTCCTGTTGCAAACAATCCAAGGTTCTTTTTGGGTGTCTTTTTCCCCAGTCCTGTATCTGAAAGATAAAGGAATTAACAAACGGTGCTAAGCTTTGTGTTCACCCAGATAAGTATGTTGCAGGAGTTTTATGGGCTATGGAAATATTTACTTTGTGTTAAAATTAAAGCCACATCATGTTGTGCATTACTGTATCACAACCAGAGTCCTTACTTCATCAGTCACCTCTAATTGAGGGATGGGGAAAAGTAGGAGGGAGGGTATCATTCCCCTCCAACAAGTTAAGCAAAGATTTAAACAATGGCGAAGGAATTGGCCATTTACTTCAGATGGAATTTACTTCAGCAGCAGAATGCAATGTATGTGGCTGAGCACCCCTTGATTTCCTTTTCCTTTTAATTGTTCTAGAGACCTTGGGCCAATCACTGTCTCTCAGCACAGCCTACCACACAGGGAAGTTGTGAAGGTGAAATGTAGATGGTGAGAGTGTGCACATCATTTTGGCGGAAATGTGGGATATAATAAATAATAATAATAATAAGGCAGGAAATATGAGAATTAGTATCCAGTTAGTGAAGAAGCTGAAGGAACATTGTCCACACTGGGGATCCAGATAGGAAGAAGAACAGAGAGCAGAATTACCTATGACATATACCTAGGTCTTTGATTCTTCTCACGGACTTTGGTTTTCATTTTATAAAAGTTTATTTTCGTATTAATTAATTCCATTCATAAACCACCCCTCATCCCAGGCAGTAAACATACATAATAAAACCATAACATTAATTTGAACATCATTAAAATCACATTAGCCCCCCAAAAAATTAAAAAAAAAATCAGCAGCATCAGCATCTAAAGGAGCCACAATCAATCACAAGCCTCCCCCAAATGCTTGAGTGTAGAGGTGTGTTTAGAGTTATCATCTAAAAACTATCCAGTAAACAGAGAGAGGTGCTTCTTCACCTTGGGCCATTTCCCCACCAAAGATTGCTCCCTCAAAGCTGCTTTTGCCCTTGCGAGGTAAAATGTGTGAGTACACAAGCAGAAACGTAGGACATGATTTTCACGGCTCAACAGCTTCAATAAAAACACAGAGAGCAAAACCAACCCCTGTATATGGTGTTTATTGACTTGACTAAGGCATTTGACACTGTAAATCGTAATGCCCTGTGGACTATCCTTCTGAAAATTGGCTCCCCAATTTTGTGAACATCCTTCAGCTCCTCCATGATAATATGACAGCAACAATTGCAGATAACAATGGCTCTCAAAGTGCACCATTCACAGTGGGATCAGGTGTTAAACAGGGTTGTGTTATTACCCCAACTTTATTATTTTCATTGCCATGATCCTATACTTTGTCAAAGGGAAAAAGATGGAAAGCTCTTTAATATGAGTAGGCTGAAAGCAAAGAGTAAAGTTACCATAACTTCTGTCATGGAGCTTCAATATGCTGATGACAATGTAGTGTGTACACAGAGGATGACCTACAAACCTTCCTAAATTTCTTCGCAGAAGCTTACGAAAAGCTTGGCCTGTCACTCAACATCCAAAAAACCAAAGTGTTGCACCAACATGCACAAAACAACCCCTCTGCAGCACCACAAATCCAACTCAATGGTGTAACATTCTAAAGTGTCTTTCACTTCTCCTACCTGGGCAGTTATCTTTCCACAAGGGAATGTGGAATGACATTGATGCCAAAATCCAGCATCGCCTGAGCTTGGTGAGCGCAGCTTTCTCCCAATTGAAGCACAATGTGTCTGAGGACCGGGACATTCACAGGGAAACCAAAATGCTTGTTTACAAAGCTATTGTAGTACCAACCATACTGTATGCTTGTGAAACATGGACCACTTATATGCACCATCCCCAACTCCTCGACAGATTCAATCAATGGTGACTCCAAAAAATTTTACACATCATTTGGGAAGACAGGCAAACTAATGCAAAGATCACCAGTGTCAAAGCACTGGTCATATTGTGTGGATGCCTGATTACAGTGGTACCTCGGGTTACAGATGCTTCAGGTTACAGACTCCGCTAACCCAGAAATAGTACTTTGGGTTAAGAACTTTACTTCAGGATGAGAACAGAAATTGTGCGCCGCCGGTGTGGCGGCAGCAGGAAGCCCCATTAGCTAAAGTGGTACCTCAGGTTAAGAACAGTTTCAGCTTAAGAACGGACCTCCAGAACGAATTAAGTTCTTAACCTGAAGTACCACTGTATTGTCTTCCAAAGCAGCTACTCTATTCCGAACTTAAAAATGGAAAGCATAATGCTGGTGGTCATCAAAAGAGGTTTAAAGACTCTCTCAAGGCAAATCTTTAAAAAATGTAGTATAAACACCAATAATTGGGAAACACTGGCCTGCGAGCGCTCCAATTGGAGAACAGCCTTTACCAAAGGTGTCATGGACTTTAAAGACGCTCAAACTCAGCATGAAAGGGAGAAACATACTAAGAGGAAGCCATGACCGCCAACCTTCTGATTGGCAAGCCCAACAGGCTCAGTGGTTTAGACCACCGCGCCACCTGCGTCCCACTTCAGCCCTAGCAACCTAGCCCAGTAGCCATTGTCTTCAAACCAAACCAAATGAACAGACAGATTTATGCTTGACTCATCCCTTTAAAATCCATTGCAGCTTTGTGGAATCTGCTGGGTTGGATTTCCCTTTACACACACCCCTTGCTCACTCATTCCAGCAATTGATTGGCAATGCTTTTAAGTGTTCCTTTTGCATGCATTAATTTTGTCCAGATTGGATTTGTTTTGATGAAGGTGGACACCTGAAAGTGCTGCTGGCATGTCTGGGATACTTTTAGAGTAACTGTTTTAATGCCTCTGAAGGAATACACTGCTGTGACTCTGGTAACTGACATGGCTGGATGGGAGAGCAGGCAGAGAAGATGTAATGGAGGAGGCAGAGGATTGGTAATCACCTATCCATTTTCAAAAAGGCATTAGCAAGTGATTGCCTTCATCATCTTTCCTGGTGCGCATTGCCCGCCTGCCCCCTCTGCTTTTTCTCCCTGTCTCCCAGGAAAACAGGCATTTTGATCAGGCCAGACTGCTAGCAGATAATAAAAACACTCTGGGAAAATATGATCAAATGTTTGAAATGCCAATGCAGTTAGCTGCCCTCCCAAGTAGGCTTGGTGGAAGCTATAATATTATGGGCTGTGTTGTATGGGCCATTTTGAAAGGCAGCCAGATACAGACTGTTTTTTTGAAATCCTCTCTCTGCTTAAGCTTTCCTATTTCACATATTGTTGCACGCCACCCCCATCTCCAAGTGGTGAGAGGTTCCAGGGGTTCCAGGCACTTATCATGTGGAATCTTTAAATACTGTGGTGTCTTTATGATATATGCTTTATTGACACCTATATATAACCTGATGGTGGAAGGGATGTGATGGAAGGGCTCACAACATTCACACCCCAAGGTGGTCTTGCTTCTCCCATAGCCACATCCTTGGATCCCAGCAGAAATCAGGCATGGTTCTGTCTCTCAGCTGCCCAGCCTGCTTCCTGCTTTAAAGTTCACACACCTCAACTTGGGTCTTTGTCTTTCTAACTAAAAGACAGAGGACCACTTGCTCTCTGGCACAGAGCCGCTTCCTTTGTTACCATAACAACCCGATCTTAGCCAGGCATTACCAAGAAACCTGTCTGGCTGTTCCAGCAATTGAATCCTAGTTGGAGCTAAGAATAGGAAGGGACTCAGGCACATTGCCTAACCCCAAACTCACAACACTATTAAAACCTCTTGCCTCATTCCAACAGAGAATAGTTGGAAGTGCCATTCACTGTGTTCCATTACTGGGCCAGACCAAAGATTTTTGCTTCTCACTTACTTAGAGCATAAATTTGTGACTGAGTGACTTAGTGACAGTGGCAGCTCCAGAAAAGGGGGTGGGGGGACACACAGACAAGGTGTTAGGAGTGTCCTACTCTCCTGTAGGACCCTGGTAGAGACACATGCCCGACTGGCATGTTCTCTCCCTGCTGGTCGATGGTTCGGGAGCTTCAAAAGCTTTCTCCAACCCGAACATCACAGCATTAGCACACTTAGGGATCCGCAGGGTATTCACAGTTTGTGTAACAGACCTCAGTAGCTCAGCATTTTGGCTAATCTATGTTTATTTACATATACAGTGGTGCCTCGCAAGACGAAAAGAATTCGTTCCGCGAGTCTTTTCGTCTTGCGATGTTTTTCGTCTTGCGAAGCACGGTCCGTCACAACTGCGCCTCTTCAAGTGGCTTTAAAAGAAAGTGCAAGACGTTTTCGTCTTGCGAAGCAAGCCCATAGGGAAATTCGTCTAGCGAAGCAACGCAAAACTGAAAAACCCTTTCGTCTAGCGAGTTTTTCGTCTTGCAAGGCATTCGTCTTGCGGGGCACCACTGTAATACACTCGGAGCATCCTGACTTAGCTCCTGCCTCTTTCTCGTCAGACAGCAAAGAGAGAAAGAACAAAGGACAATAATCCCACTTCACGGAACGCAGTAATACCAAAACATCCTGTCTCCGTCACTTCCCACACTGTGGAATGAAAACATACACCATCATGACTAGAGACACGGGAAATGAATCTCCAACACAAGGCAGTGTGTGTGTGTGTAGAAAAATAGCAGTATATGTTAATGAAAAGTCCAGTAATGGGACGGCAAGCTCCTTGTTTGGGGGAATGCTTCACCTACCCACAACCCACCTCTGATGCCACCCATGCTTGGTGCCATTGGCACAGTACTTTGTGGTGGAAGCCCAGAGCTCTACTCAGCAGAATGAGCAGAAGGGCCCCCCAATGACAGGGGTCAGCTTGCCACCTGCTGAAGTAAGGCAAGTCGTGCATGTCCAGAGTCTAAAACTACCTAATTGCACCATATTTCTTGCACTCTTGGGGGAGACGGTCATTGATGCCCTTTCACATCTGACAATGGGCCGATGTCACCCATCATTTATTTAGCTTGCTAAATTACATTTATTCTTGATTCAAGGGGAATTAAAATACAAAACAGGTGATCTGCACAACGTGCATTGTGTGGACTGGATTATTACTCAATTTCTAAATTATAGTTCCATCCATGTAGACCTACTCCCGGGAAAAATAACATGTGTAGCTTGTAGTGAAGGAAAAGCCATTTCAGCATACTTTTCATTCTGATCCATGCATTAGAAAGCTGACCTGCATCTACTTCCTAATGTGTACAAATGGTATGTACAGCTACTGGTGCAATTATTCCCATGTTGCAAAATAAATGTGGCCTTGTATTTAAACTTGCATGCACACACTCTCTCTCACACACACACATGGTAATATAAAACTGATGATGAAATCTAGATGAAAAATATATAAAAGGCAGAAAGAGATTATATGCCTTTCGAAGCTAAATATTATGTGTATTTCTTTTCTATTTTATGATGGGCGGTAGTAAATACCCAGGTCCAGTTGAGGTTTGCTAGCACAAACAGGCTGTAATGTGCAGCCCTAGTTGCAGTCATCGTCCTGACCATTCTCATTGACAGGGCAAATCTGGAGGGAAATGGACTGTGGCTGGCAGCCAAGGAAAGCCATTGCGAGGCTCTTGGAGAGATTGCACTTGGCACAGTAATATTGGCCTAAGAAACCCATTCACATCTTTTTGAAAAGCGACCCCCTCAGCTCCCTCAGAGCTATTCCACCAAGTCATAAAATACAAATCAACCATATGTATAAAGGTCAGCTTTAAGTGGGGGAAATTTTCAAATCTTTCTGGATGAGGACATTTGTTGTTTACAGAAAAGGTAGCTTTTATGAATAGCAGCCTGCATTTCAAAATTAGTTTTCATCTGGAAAGGTGCTTCATACATTTTTATAAACTATTCAACATACAAGAATCAGTTCTCTTTGCCTTGAAGCACAGACTCCTTGGGGATGGCTAGTACTAGCTGCAAAACCATTTAGAGCAAGAATTTAGAGCAGTGTAATGAGCCAAAACTTCAAGCAAACACATGGAGACGAACAATTATATTTAATTGTTGGCCCTAATGCTTTACATTAGGGCCCAAATATAGCTAAGTGTCTCAATGCATTTAACACATACATGGAATCATAGAATCACAGAATTGTAGAGTCGGAAGGGGCCATTTAAAACACATGCAACTAGCAATCCCTGGTGGGGTTAAAAATGAGCAGGATCACACTAGGTGGGGAATGAATCCCTTCCCCGCCTGCTGCAGTCCCAGTAAGATAAGGAACCCACTGTATAAAAACATACACAAACAGAAAAAACAGGGGTTCAGGCCAGCATAAAAAGACACAATATATGGCTAGCAAAGTTACAACCACAAAAAGCGGCGGGGGTGTGTGTTTTGGGTCTGATATGTATTTATATTGGAAGTATGTGACTGTAAGATGTGTATTTGTAAATTCTTGAAAACTGAAAATAAAATTCATAAAAAACAGAATAAGGCAGCTGCCCATGCTTGTAGAATGAACCACACAAAATTTGCACATGCAATAGATAAAACACATCCCTGAATAGCTACTAAGCACCTAATGCTGGTTATGTAAATACTGTCTGGAAGAGATGAGTTTCCACACCTACCTACAGACTTTGCCAACTTTTCAGCCAGCTTCTGTACCTGTGCCATTAAGAAGAGCTTCAAATTTGCCTAGCAAGTTGCTGTTAAACCAGGCTGGTTTGTTAATTTTTTTCTGGCCATTGACAGCTGGCAACCCAAATACCTTGGCAATGTGTGAAGTGGGATCAGTCAGTCCAGCGGGGGAGCTTAGGGACATATAGTGAGGGGTAGCTGAGTCAGGCTGTCAGCAGGATGAGGCCTCTACAGAGTGAGTCTGAGCGTTATTAAAAAGCGGAATGGCAACTCGCATGCATATTGTTGGGTGTTTGGAGGAGCATTTGAAGCAGGGAACTGGTAGAAAGGAGGGGATGCTCAAGCCTTTCCATACCCCTTCCCATCTCCACCCTCCATCCAGCTGCTTCGCCCCCATGCGGAGTCCCAAGCTCATATCTAATGTTCCTTTGGAACCCAGCAGAGAGGGGAGGGGAAGCAGCTTTTCTCGACTCCAAATCCCCCATACCAATTATCTACTCCAAATCTAGCTGTCAGGTTATTGTTGCATGTGTTTGCATGTAATTGTGGTTCAGCTCAGAGAGGAAGAAAGGATGGCAAAATGTCATGTCCTGTCATGAAATCTGAGAGGGAGCCAAAGGCCTGGGGAGCACTGCAGAGATGCAGAGTGGAGTCAAATCTGTGCATTTTTTAAATACGTGGCATGGTGGTCAGAGTGTTGGGCTGAGACCTGGGAGACTAGTGTTCAAATCACCACTGGGTGACCTTGGGCCAGTCATGGTCTCTTACCCCACACCGCTGTTGTGAGATTAAAATGGGGAGCAGGAGAACTATGGATGCCACCTTGCATTCCTTGGAGGAAAAGTGGAATATAAATGTATAAATAAACAAACAAGGGAGGCAAGTATCTCTCAAGTGATCATTACTTGACAGCATTACTTGATACTCTTGTATCAACATATACAGTGGTACCTCGGTTTACGAACTTAATCTGTTCCGAAAGTCCGTTCTTAAACCGAAACCGTTCTTAAACCGAGGCATGCTTTCCCTAATGAGGCTTCCTGCCGCCGGTGCCCTTCCACTGCTCAGATTCCATTCTTAGACTGAGGTAAAGTTCTCAAACTGGGACACTATTTCCAGTTTTGTGGAGTTTGTAAACCAAATCGTTCTTAAACTGGACTGTTCTTTAACAGAGGTACCACTGTACTCTGACAAGAAGCAAAGGGAGATTTAGGGCAGAGTGACTGGTTCCACCATGGTCGCTGAGCCTAGGGGGCGCCGCAGGGTATCACGACAATGATCTAGTGAACTGAGCAGAACAGAAGACGAGAGGAGGGGGCGCCGCCAAATTTTGGCCTCGTACAGGGGACCACTAAAATTTCAAAGACCGAAGTCTGCCCCTGCATGAAGTTTGATGGGTGGAATTCAATGTCACACTCTTCAGGTTGTTCCATCTGCACAATCCTTGCAGTTTGCCGGATGGAATGATCCCCCCTCTCCCTCCCTCATGTGCTGTTCTGGGGGTCCTGCTGACCTCCTGCCCACCCCAAGCCAATTGTGGGTAGGAAGGCGGAAAAAGAGGAGAAGACCTGTTACACTAAGTCCTTGCAAGGCTTCCACTGCCAAGGCTGACTAGCTGAGTCCCACCCATTTATTTTATGTACCATTTAACTATAGGCGACTCTAAACGCTGTACAGATGACTCAGCACAATGGAAGTAAAAAGAGTTAAAATGATAAAATCAGGATTCAATTAAAAACCCTGCTGGAAGAAAAGGTCTTCAGTACTACAAATGTTAGAACTTCAGCCTTCATCATATATTAGCAATGATTTGCTAAGTCCAAAACTAAGTAGAAAAATTATATTCTGCTAGCTCAATGGGCACATTCTGGAGGATTTCTTTATTCTTATATTCATCACTGCTGATGAAAGCTGCGGCTCATTGTAGCCATTATCTCATTGCAACCAGCTTGGATTCAAACTTAAGTAATGTTATAAAAGTCAATGGAACTAACAGTAAATTCTTTCAATACATATTGAAGGAATTTTGGAAGGAAGCCTCCTTGACCTCAGTGGGACTTACCTCTAAGTAAATATGCATAGGATTGCAGGGTAAATCAACTTAACTCCAACACTCCAATTTAACTGGGGTAAACATTACAAAAAACCATATGCACCAGGATCTTTCCTGTACACACATGAACTCCATTCCAGCCAAGTGCCTAGTTTTTGTGAAACAGGTGACAGCCCAGGTTGCTCATGAGGTTATCCAAATGTGTTTCTAATCACTTTCCTCAGCAGCTGAATCCAGATCAAACCTTGCAGAAACCTAACTGATTGATCTCATTGGACATTCAATCTGATTGTGGTAAGTAATAAATTTTAATACTCCAGACAATATAAAGCAAGAGTAAATTATATTTACACCAAAGTCCAGTCTTCTGCACTGGTTGAGTAATGTAAAGTGTTTATGAAGTGAATGTTAACTGAGTCCAAAAAAAGGAAGAATTCACCAGAGAGCTGGTAAACAGAAAAGACAAGCTGAAGCGAGAGAAAAACCACTGTGAGGAAAAAAATGGAGATAGATGTCACTTTTCCCCAGGAAACTGGAAGCAAAGAGAGTTCATGGCCTATGGTGTCTATGCTCACCCTGTTTTTGCCTCTGACAGACAAGCTTTCTATTTGTTTCAAAAACCTGCAAAGCCTCTTTGACCTGGAGCAGCAGTAAGGCTAACGGAATATACATGTACAGTATACACCATAGAAAGCAATAGCTCTGGCACACCACTCGCACTGTTGAGCACCCACTGACAGTTTCCTCTATAAAAAACAGGGGTCTGGTCCCCGCCCCCCTCTTCCACAGAGCCACTGATGTTTCCCTTCCCCCTTTTCTCCAATGGAAATGGGAGTTTCTCTCAAGCTCTTCCTTCCCCTTATGTCGCTAGTCTTTTTTCTCTTTTTTCTCCCCAAGAATCACAAGCGACAAATGGGAGGCTAGGCTGGTCCCCATCTGCTTTCCTTTTCTTGTTAAGCACATACTTTTTTGTTTAGAGACAGGTCTTTGGCCACTAACTGGCTGTTGCAGCAGGGTCTTATAATGATGAAACTTCAGTTGGTCCAGAATGTGGTGACCAGATTACTAGCTGCGGTTCCATTTAAAACAGCTGCACTGGTTGCCAGTTTATTTTCGGCCCCAATTCAAGCCCTAAATGACACAGGCCCCAAATACCCGAAAGACTCCCTCCTTCCCTACAGACCCTCTCAAGTGCTAAAACATTGGCAGAGAGGGCCTTCTTGGTTTTTCAGCTAACTGCGAAGGCTTGGGCAGGTGTGGCCCAGGAAAAAGCATTATCTATGGCTGCTCCTAAAGTTGTGGAATTCAGTCCGCAAATAGCAGGACAGTGGGGGCCACTAGGGGCACATCGGAAGATGGCTGACAATAACATCTCTCCGACCCACGGGAGGTAATTAGGAGGCTGTGATGGGAGTAAATAGCCTCCCTACCCCCCCAAGGTTGTGGGGGGGCTGCCCTTGCCTGCTGTGCCCTATACCACCCCCGAATTTGTGGGGATGGGGGCACTAGGCAGAATGCCCTCCTATGGATCTCGGTGCTCCTGGACGCTGTCTCTGATCCGCGCCGCTAGCTGCAAGAACTTCAAAAGGAACAATTAGGAAGAAGCGAATGCACATATTTCAAGGAAGGAGGGGGAGTAAAGACTGCTAACTGAAGAGTTCTCTGATAAACAAGACGAGTCGGAGGAACAAGAATAAATCATGAGAAGATATGCCAAGACTCGGTATGGCAAAGGGACTGGATGAGGGAGGGGGAAAAAACCTTCCTTTCTTTCCTCTATATGATTAAACAAGAATCCCCCCCCCCACAAGTCAGAAATGCCGTTTTGTTGTTGGGAAACTGCCAGGGAGATATAGTCCATCATGGCCCCAAGCCGGCTGCCGGACGTCCATCGATCTCCCGTAGACAGGCAGATCCAGCAGTTAGCGACACGAAGCCTCAGAGATAGATAGGCTCGTGCACACTCCTCTTTATCAGCAGAAACACAGGCAGAAAGCTTGCACCACAGAAGAGCATATTTTACAGACTTTATTTAGCGTTGAACAGAACAAAGAAAAACATGACCGTTCTGTGTCAGCGTCTCTGACCAACTGAAATCGAAAGGAATCAGCAAGCATAAACATCCTGTGAACAGGACATGCGCAGACTCTGTTACTCACAAAGCCTGCTCCCTTTTAAGGTGGAACGGAAATATCCCAACATCCTCCCCCTTTCCGTGTAACCTGTTGTACCTGTGGTTCACCCAATTGCAACCTTTGTACATAAACCTTATGTTGTTCTTTGTTAACAACCTTAGACAACAGATCAGCAGGAATTTCATTTCCTGGCATGTAGGACACTTGAATGAGTCCTTTCTCTTGCACGATGTAGCTTAATCTGCAAGTACTTGGTTCTCTGCCTGCAACTCTCCGAGTTCAGCAAAGCCAAACAAGATCTATTGTCTTGATACACTTGTATAGGACATTTCACAGAAACCCCGATGTCCTTAAACAGTTGCATCAACCATTCACAATCCATGAGTGAAAATGACAGAGCATTGAGTTCTGCTTCACAGGAACTTAGGCTCACTGTTGTTTGCTTCCTGCACAACCAGTCAAACAGGCAGTGGTTGTACATGTAGCACACACCAGAAGTGCTTGTACCATCTGTGGTGTCACTTCCAAAACTAGCATCTGCAAAGATTTCAAGACCCCCAGTCTTCTGACTGGTGAACCTCAGCCTGTAGTGCATAGTCCCTTTCAAATAGCGGGCTATGCGCTTCAGAGCTTTCCAATCCTGAACCGTAGGATTGTTGGCATGTCTGCTAAGCAGATTACAGCTTACAGCTATGTCAGGTCTTGAACATCTGGCAATGAAATTCAACTTGCCTAGAATGCATCTGTACAGCGTTGTGTCAGAAAACACTTCAGCAGTACTGTCTACCTGGTAACCTGTCACCATCGGTGTGTCTGCTGGGTTTGCATCAACCAAATTCAACCTGGTTAATACATCAGCAATTTTCTGTGTTTGGTGTACCAGAAAATTACCTGCTTGGTCCTTCTCCACCTGCAGAGAAAGATAGTTGGATACCTCACCAAGATCCTTCATGTCAAAGTGCTCCTTCAGTTGAGCTAGGGTGCTTTGGTAAAAAGCCTGATTCTTCCAAAACATCAGAAGATCATCAACAAAACATAAACAATACAGTTTGTTTTGCCCCTCCTCCTTGACAAACACACATGGATCAGCTTTGCCCTGGTGAAAACCTAGAGAAAGCAATGTCTCAGTGAGTTTTGTGTTCCAACACCTGGCACTCTGCTTGAGACCATATAAGGATTTCCGCAGTTTACAGACCATTCCCTTCTGTATCTCCATCCCATCAGGTGGAAGCATGAACAGCTCCTCCCCCAAAATCCCGTACAAAAAAGCTGTATTAATGTCATGATGGGAAACATGCAGTTTCTCCTCCGCAGCGATCTTGAGCATCAGCCGAATGCTCTCATATTTGACTGTGGGAGAGTAGGTCTCGTGGTAATCCTGTCCTGGTACCTGTGAAAAACCTCTGGCAACCAATCTGGCTTTGTGTCTGACTACCTTGCCATTATGGTCTGTCTTGGCCTTGAAGACCCATTTGCTGCCAACCAGTCTCATTCCTGGGACTACTGGTACCAGTTCCCAAGTTTGGTTCCTGTTCAAGGAATCAACTTCAGCCTTCATGGCATTAAGCCAAGGCTCAGCATCTTTAGAGGTTAACTCCTGAACCTCTTTGAAGCTTGAAGGTTCCCATACCTTCTCTGAGCTACTAAGAACAGCAGTTGCTGTCTTAGCAAACTCATCAGCATACCTCTTTGGAGGTCTGCCTTTGGTCGCCCTTTCAGACCTACGTACTAGACGCAAGTCTTCTGGGCTCATCTCCTCTTTCTTAGGAGAAAAATGACCAATGGTGAACAGTGGCTCTTCCAGTTCATTGTCAGACGCATCAGATGGTCTGACTGAGGCCTTTGCGCTCTGGTAGTCTGCTGTGTCATCACTGTCACTGACACCAGCAGCAGCGCCGCCCACTGAACTGGAATCCGAACTCTGACCATCATCATCATCATCCTCATCATCCTAAGCAGCTTCCTCAGCTTTAGCTGCTTGCTTGACATCACTTTCATCCTCCTCTGGGTAACTCTGGAAAATTCCCACATTTTCCCCCCACTTAGGATTGTACTCAACACTCCTTGTGAACTTAATGGACTTAGAGTTTGTCATCCATACCCTGTATGCACCTTTTTCGTACCCCATGAACAAACCACGTGCCCCACGCTTCCCAAGCTTGTTGGTTTGTGGGGAGTGTACCCACATGTCAGAACCAAAGATTCTCATGTGTTTGGTGTTGGGTTTCTTGCCAAACATCTTCTCATAGGGGGTACAGCCAATGGGTGATGACAATCTGCGATTAAAACTGTAAACAAAATTCCCCAAAGCCTCCCCCCAAAACTTATCAGGGAGATTGGCATCATGCAACAAGGTTTTGATTCCTTGCAGCAATGTCTGATTTGCTCTCTCCGCAAGTCCATTCATCCATGGCGATCTGGGCATTGACATGTCATGCTGGATTCCCTTCTCAGTCAGGAAAGCTTCAAACTGCTGAGAAGTGAACTCCCCGCCCCGATCGGTAAACAGAGAGGCAATACGTTTACCGTGCACATTCTCCAACCAAGCACAGAATGCCTTAAACTTCGAAAACGCTTGCGATTTCTGTTCGAGCAAAAACACATGAATGTACCTGGAAAAAGAATCAATCAGAATCATGAAGTACCTTGCTCCTCCTAAAGAGGGCGCAAGTGGCCCAACCAGGTCTGCATGCACTAGCTGGTAGGGTTTGGAAGCCTGCCTGCTAGACTCCTTGCCTTTTGGAGCAACCTTCACCTTGTTCTCTGCACAAGATACACATTTCATGTGAAATTTACAGGGTTTGATGTTCAAACCTTCAACCACCTCTGGCATCTTGGCCAGTGCCTTCCAAGAGAGGTGACAAAACCTTCGATGCGCATCGTGAATGCAACCTGCATGAAAAACTTTGTTAGTTTGTGCAACACAACAAGAATCAGCATTAGATACAACAGCAGTGTCCTCATAAGTTATATGGAATAAACCATCCATAAACTTTGCATGCAAATAGTCCTCTTTGCCTTTACTGATGACACAGACGCTCTTCTTGAAGGAAATCTGAAAACCACGCCCAGTAAGCTGCGGGACACTCAGCAAATTGCTTGCAGCGCCTGGAACATAAAGTACATTACTGATGGTAGTGTGCAGACTTGCAAGTTTCACAGTCCCTTCTCCTGCGATTTGCAACGTCTTTCCATCAGCCAGGTGGATCTCACCTTCCTGAGGCTTGAAGGAGATAAAGAGATGGCGGTCCTTCGTGATGTGGCGGGTGGCACCTGAATCGACAATAAATCTGCCTTTGGCTGTTGGAGCAGTCTTTACAGCAAGCAAACCCTTGTTTTCCACTGGCGTGGGCTTTTGCAGCTTGCCCCCCTGCTGCTCCTGGCCAGCAGACGTGCCTTTACCCTTTGGTGAAGCTGTGCCAGTAAACAACGCTTTGTTTTTCCCTGGCGCGGGCTCTTCACCCTCCCTCTGCTCCTGGCCATCTGCAGATGTCTGCGTCTGCCTCTGTTTACCTTTGCCTTTCCGGCCTCTGCAAAGGCGATGACCTTGGTTCCCACGAGAATCAGAGCTCTCAGCTGCCAACTCCTTGGCTCCCTCTGGAGGCTGGAATGCTGCCTGGGATGACATGACGGTCAGCTCCCCCTGCAGCTTGCAACCGGTGCCCTCAGCATCCCTGCATTCACTCGCATTCTGGGAAACAGCTTGGACCTCCGATGCAGTCAAACTCTGGGCTGGGATGACTGGCAAATGAGCTTTCATCAAAGCATTCCACATCCCACATGCAGTGGTGTTGCCAGCCAGCGTCTTAATTTCCTCAAGAGAGACGGATAAGACTATTACGTCTATCGCCTTCGAATCATCGGCTTTCCATCTCTCTGTCAGAGGAACCGGTGGGGGCTCAGAAACGGTATGCCACACCCTAAACTGACGCAACAAGCTCTCACACCATTTTGCCCAGGTTTCATAATTCTGCCCATGTAACTTAAGGCATTCAGCATTTGCCTCAGAAGCTTGGAAAAACTCCATTTCCAGCTTTCTGCTTTAGCCGTGAGTCTTTTTTTAACTTCAGAGACTCCTTATCTTGGCAGCTCATTAATCACGAACTCTCTGGCTCGGCTCCCAGGGCCATGAATCTGCCGGAGTTCCAAAGGCTCCTTGCCGAGGTAAACGGAAAAGCCAAAAGCCTCCCTCTTTTCTTTTGCTTTTCCCACGTACCTCAAACGCAGTCTGTTGCAGCATTTACTCTCCTGTAGGTGCTGTGAATCTGGGCCCATAACCTTGTTGTTGGGAAACTGCCAGGGAGATATAGTCCATCATGGCCCCAAGCCGGCTGCCGGACGTCCATCGATCTCCCGTAGACAGGCAGATCCAGCAGTTAGCGACACGAAGCCTCAGAGATAGATAGGCTCGTGCACACTCCTCTTTATCAGCAGAAACACAGGCAGAAAGCTTGCACCACAGAAGAGCATATTTTACAGACTTTATTTAGCGTTGAACAGAACAAAGAAAAACATGACCGTTCTGTGTCAGCGTCTCTGACCAACTGAAATCGAAAGGAATCAGCAAGCATAAACATCCTGTGAACAGGACATGCGCAGACTCTGTTACTCACAAAGCCTGCTCCCTTTTAAGGTGGAACGGAAATATCCCAACACGTTTTAATGACTTAAGCTGTGGATTTACGACTGTGTGGAGATAAATTTTTTAACCAAAGCATGTTTTAAGAAGAGCGTGGAAGGTTTAAGAGCTCTGGAATGACGCAGTTAAAAATACCGTTGCCATATTGGCAAGCTCTGTCGGAGGACTTGAGTCTGGGAGGAGGAAAAGAGCTGTCTTTATATTGTGGGTGAGACTCTTCAGTGGGACTTAAGAACGACAGATCCTGAGATTAATGATGGAAAGAGCGATGTTATTTATGAAAGTGATGATATATGGAAACCATCTCGATATGAGGATTGGACGAATGGAAAAATCCACATAGGATATAATTGGTGTTTTTCTGCTTAAGGAGATTATCAGAAGAGATCTTAAAGAAAAAAGAAAAAATATATGAACAAGATGAGATGTGGAAACAGCAAGTTAAGACTGGATAGAATTATGAACTTTATTTGGACTGATTTGGATACGAACGCAGTAACAAGAAGATGATCGGAATCCCCCTTCGGATCTTGAAATATGGGTCCCCTCAACAAAAATTTAAAATTTGGCTTTGTAATTCGGAATTTATGTGATGTGATTTGATTTTATTTGATTGGTTGGTTAATAAAAATTATTTCTTAAAAAAAGCAAATAGCAGGACAGCAGGGAAAGCCTTGTTGAGATTTCCATTCCACCTTAAGGAGCAGACGTGTGGAACTGTTACATGTCACATGTCTGTTTACATTCCAGCTCAGCTTGCTGGGAACTGTGGGAGTTGGAACTTAACTGGTTAAGTTGTTCCCATGGTGCCTCAGCATTCTGACATCAGCCTAGCGAAGCTGGGAGGAGTTTGGGAGAAGATTGCCAGTCCCACTCTGTGTTCCGTGGGGAAAAGACGTAGCCTGTAATGGCGGAGAGGAGCCCAGGAAATCCCTGGGGGAATGTCGGATTAAAGAGCTGTAAATAGACGAACTGGACTCTGTGTGTTTGTCTGGAAGCTGAAAACAAGCTGGTGACAGTTCTACACCGCTGTGTGAAACTCTGCTGAGCCGTGACTGAGTGGCGCAGCTGAGGGAAGCGCGCTGGACCGGACAGCCATAAATCGCTAATCGAGGTTCGTAAATCAATTAGCGGGGGTCACGGCTAATAACCAAAAGTCACAGGTTATGGGCCCATCAATCGCTTGTAAAACTGTCACGGAAGATACTGCCGGAATGCGTTTGAAGTCTGCGGTGTCGAGCAGGAGGCAAAGGAGCAGCTGCGGAGTTTGAAAGCAACTGGCTGAAAAACGCAGAGGTTTGCTGTGGAGCCAAGGAGCTGAGAGCAGCAGGGAATCGTTTCTCCGGACGGGTGCTGGATGAGCTGGTGATCTTGTGAGTACAGCTTGGGGCCCCTTGGGAGAACGGAAGAGGATGGCAGGCTGCCAGGTCTTGGAGGACTGTGGGAGGCTCACTTTAAGAAGTTGGGCAACCTGGCTGCTGATCTGAAGTCTACTGTTCTGGGTGCCAGGAAGCCAGAGGCCGTTCAGCGCTCCAGGGTGTTTGTGAGGCTGGAGGCGGAAAGCAAGGGCCGGGAGATGGCTGCTTCAGAACAAAAAGACAAGATGGCGCTGATCACCTACGTGAGAGCCGGTGCACAGCTGGGAAAGGCTGTGGGCCCCAGAGGGGGGGGCAAAGGGACTATTGGCACTTGGAAATGTACTGCTGTGTTTGCTGTGAAGCTTCAGCAGGAGGCCAGAGCCCTGGAGAAGGAATACAAAAGCCTAAAGATGGCTGGAGCCCCTGTCCCTGATGCTTTAGCCACAAGGAGTGCTGCTGAGCAGGTCGGGGGGGCGGAAGGATTCCAAAGGCACGTTTAAAGTTTTCCACTGTACGTGCTGGAATGAAGTGGAGGTTCAGAGGGGGCGGAGCTGGCAAGGAGTGCTTTTCCGGAAGAAGGAGAAGGAGGCCAGCTGGGAGGAGCCCCGGAGCAGTGTTTTTCCACTGGAGTTCGTCATTGCCAGGCTTCAAGGCCAGCCATCTGCTGCAGCGGGAGATACGTGCTGCAGAGTTGTCTGGGAACTCTGAGATAAGTCCAGTCTTCAGAGCAACGCAGGATGTTGCGGTTTTCGGACGCTGCCGAGGACTGAGGAAGCGGGACGTTTGTTGCTTCTATGGCAACTGTGAAAAACAACTCCAGCCAGGACACGATGACACGCTGGGTGTTTTGGTTTCTGCTATCAGGCAGCACCTGATAGGCAAGCTGCGGAACTGCAGGGCTGTTTTCAACAGGAACAATTGTTTTATTCACAGACGGAGCACAAAAAAAAAGCAGTCTGTGGTATGGCTAACATGTTTTTTCTCTCCTTCACAGGAGGAGCTAAAGATCTGCGTTGTGCCGGGACTGAATAGTTGTCGGTTATCTGTATCTGCTCTAACGAAGCAGGGTTCAAAAATGTGCTTTGAAAATGACACCTGTTTCATTTTCAGAGGGGGGCGACAACGGGTCAACATGGCGAAGAGCAAGAACAATTTCTTTGTTCTGGAGTCACCTATGGAGGGTGGTGGGAATGCTGAAAAAGCACAGGCGCAGTGTGCTAAGGTTCCCAAAGATGTGCAAAAGTTGCACAGGTGCACAAAAGGGTACAAGCTCCGGAAATGTGGGAGGAGGTCCCAAGGGTGCAGGGCATGCAAAGGTGCAAAGGTGCTTGGTTTTCCCGGGTTTGGGAGGGTAACCAAAGAGCCCTTTGAGCTGGTTCACACAGATCTGTCAGGACCCAAGAGGTCTGAGAGTCTGGGTGGGGCCAGGATTGTGCTGTCGCAGACAGGTAACTACAGCCAAGTTGGCTGGTGTTTCTCTCTCAAAATCACAGGGGGAGGTGGCGCAACTGATCCAGGATTGGGTTGCGGAGGTGGAACTAAGGTTCTCCACCAAGGTGCAAGGGTTCAAGAGCGACCGAGGGTCACAGTTTACTGGGTCTGCTCTGGAGGAATTTTTCAAGGAAAAGGAAATACGTCACCAGGTGACGGGTGCAAAGTCTTCTCAAGGGAGAAGGGAGGCTGTGGCTGAACCCAGTGATGGGGATAAGGTCCAGAATCAGGGTTCAGATCCCGGTGATGGGGACCAGGTCCAGGGTCTGGGTTCAGGGCAGGTTTGGGCATCTCCAAGGGTTGTGAAAGGAGTGTCCAGGTGTGAGGCTTCATCTCCGGTAATGGAGAAAGCTCACGGAAGGGTTGTCAAGTCAGAGGGGGAAGAGTCTGACGGAGAAGACACAACTGCTGGCCCTAATGGGTCAGTAGGGTATCAGGTCACAGGTGCGTGGAAAAGTGTCGCACAGTGTGATTCTGGGAGTGTTGAAGGGGTTCAACAGGTGCCTGGGAAAGATGCCGGGAAGGGGCACAAGGCAAAGGGGAAGGTGTTGAACTCAGAGGGTCTTGTCAGAATGTGATGCAAGAGGGGGTGTGGGAGTTGGAACTTAACTGGTTAAGTTGTTCCCATGGTGCCTCAGCATTCTGACGTCAGCCTAGCGAAGCTGGGAGGAGTTTGGGAGAAGATTGCCAGTCCCACTCTGTGTTCCGTGGGGAAAAGACGTAGCCTGTAATGGCGGAGAGGAGCCCAGGAAATCCCTGGGGGAATGTCGGATTAAAGAGCTGTAAATAGACGAACTGGACTCTGTGTGTTTGTCTGGAAGCTGAAAACAAGCTGGTGACAGTTCTACACCGCTGTGTGAAACTCTGCTGAGCCGTGACTGAGTGGCGCAGCTGAGGGAAGCGCGCTGGACCGGACAGCCATAAATCGCTAATCGAGGTTCGTAAATCAATTAGCGGGGGTCACGGCTAATAACCAAAAGTCACAGGAACTTCCGTTGTGTGTATGGCTTTTGTTTTCCCCGTCTCTCTGAGAAGACAGACAGAGAGAGAGAGAGAGAGAGGATATGTTTCTTTGTCCTGATTTATGATTAATAAATCTGTAGTTGTATTATGCTTTCACAAGCCTTACGCCAGTTCAATCTGCTGATAGTGTGCCCTGGCTTTGAAGCCCAGGTCTCTGATTTATGTCAGAGCAGAGGCCGATGCGTCTACACTGGAAGGAGACGGCCCAGCTGGGGCTAGCCAGCTGGCCTTACGGCCCTCTACATGTCAACAAGTCTTCCATGGCTTTCAACTAGCGGAACTAGCTAGTTTAATCCCACCTCATATTATTTTGATTAATGAGTTGTTTTATTGACAGCTATGTAAATCATATTGTGCCAATCTATGGTGAAAAGCAGTGTATAAATATTGGAAATAATTTTAATAGTACCCCTAATAGTCACATTGTTTGCATACTGTGTGCTAGAAACTAATAGTGTGTGTGTGTAAAGAGAAAATATTAACTATGGTTTATTGAGATAAGCCTCCTTTATAAACCAAGGTTTGAAGTTGGCTTGACCACAGTCAATGCTAATCACAGTTTGCCCTGATTCAGATATAATGCTAAACTGTAGTTAGTTAAAAATGGAAGTGAGAGCTTATCATACCAGCCATCACCAAAGAAGGAGAATGGAAAAGGGGAACTGTGAGCATAAGGATCTCCTATTTTTTTCCACAAAATAATAAACCATAGTTTGTCATTATGTCTGAATATGTTGAACAGCAGCTGAGCAAGGGGATTAGATGACAGCACTAGGGAGGGAATGTGCTGGAACAGCCATGGAAGACTAACCATAGTTGCCTTTTCTCCTTCTTCAATGGGATATTTAATAAAGTTCATGTCCAGGATTAAAAATGGCAATTCTAAACTGTGACATTTCTTGTGACCTTGGGAAATCTGGAGAAACGGTGCAATATAACATTTTTGGAGTCGTAAAAGGCTTCAGGGCAGAACACCAAAGCCGCAACTGCTTCAGGAAAAACTGAGCAAAGAAAACAATGATTCAAGGTGAATGTGCAGCACCATAGCCACCAATACACTCATTGCCTGCCTGCAATTCAAAGACACACAGTGTCCTGTTGCTCTGCTGATGCCAGAAAATGAGAGTGACAATAGGTACGGGTAACTTACCAGGGGACCCATTTCAGAGTAGAGAAAATCTCCGGGTTTTCAGATTCCCCACTGCTTTTCCTGATCTCCAAATGTCTCCAATTCTCCCAGAAAAAGAGCCCTTAGAAGCTCAAGAGCTTCAATATTTATCATCACTGACATTGATTTAATAAAAAGTTGCCGGCTTTATCTGTCCCCTGCAGCACAAAATAGCTTCAGGTACTGGTGGCTCTATAAAACAAAGCAATACAAGGATTTCTACCTGGATGGTTGTCAACCAGACTAACTGGTTTTGTTTTGTCATCTGGTTCTTTGTTCATTTTTAGCTCAGGAAGGCCTCAGTGTGAATCAATTTCAAATTTGCATTATTACCATTACTGAAAGCCTGCAGTCAAAGAACTGGCAAGTTGGTTCAAATCAATACATGGAATTCAACTCCCTCCCCTGCATTGTTTCTTGATGGTTGTTGCCCCTTTAGGGTTGTCAGTCACAATGATTAAGTAACAATAGATGCCATAGCGGTCATAAAACCCCTTCTGTGCAATTCAGACCACTTTCTCTTCCACCTTCTTTCCCTCAGGTTCCTGTTTTTCAGCCCATTACCTACTTTGCGCTATTCTTTCTGCCTTGCCATTTAGTTTCCCTGTTTTGCGGGGGGGGGGGGAGGGTGCTCTTCTGAGTCTTCAGCTAGCCACATAAACATACCATTTCCCCCTAGAATCTGTGAGAGATTTCAGTCCAAGCCAAACTAACAACATCCCCTTCTCTTACATGTTGGACTGCAAACGTTCTGCTGGCTCTGTGCCCTGAGCAGGTGGGATATTTGTGAACCATTCTGCGCCTTCACATCAGCTCAGCCAGTTGTTGCCAGGGGCTTCCTTGCCACAAGCATAATACAGTGGTACCTCGGGTTACAGATGCTTCAGGTTACAGACTCCGCTAACCCAGAAATAGTACCTCGGGTTAAGAACTTTATTTCAGGATAAGAACAGAAATCGTGTGGCGGCAGCAGGAGGCCTCACTAGCTAAAGTGGTACCTCAGGTTAAGAACTGTTTCAGGTTAAGAACAGACCTCCAGAACGAATTAAGTTCTTGACCCAAGGTACCACTGTAAAATTATTTACACTGCAACTGCAAGTGTGCTGGGAAGCGGCACAATTTAAAATGGGTATGTGGATGAACAATAGGTGTTTTCCCTCCCCCTGGAAGCAGCAGCAGTTCTAAGTGACAGGGTAAAAGCAATCCGCTTCCCTAATTAATGTCTTTTCAGTCTTTCGTTCCAATTATATTCACATTAGGAGTCCCAAAAGGGAGGGTGGGAAGGTGGGATCATAAAGGCCCCTTTACCACCTTAGCCTCTGCTATACATGATTAGATATTACAGCGGCAGTAGATTCTGAATGAGATCTGTTGTCCTGTGCTACAGTGAATGGCAAGTGGCTCTCTAGGGTTTTAGGCAAGAGTGCCCCCCCACACACACACATGACGATGCCAGGGGTTGAACCTGCATGCAAAACAGGCACTGTATTACTGAACTATAGCCCTTCTCCTTACTTTGACTTTTTAGTTTAGCTTAAACTAGCTAAGACTAAGTTTAAGGAAATGAAAATGGTTGAGCATGAACTAAAGTAGATGTTAATGGGAAGAAAACAACATCATGTTAAATACCAATTATAACAACTGACCTCGTTCACACTTTTCTTCCCAAGTCTATATAAAGATTCTAGCTTCCCTCAAGCCTCTATTAAGTTGTCGATGATATGAAAAAGTCTGGGAGATAGTGCACCCAGGATAGAGCCTTTTCTGTAGTGGCACCCCACTGAGGAATGCCCTACCTTTGCAGGCATGTCAGGTGCCAATACTGTTGTCATTGCAGCACAAAGGAAAAGATACTCATTTCTTAGGCTCTTAAGATTTCTGATGAACGGTTTTTAAAATCTTCTGCTCTGTGTTTAGCTGATTTTAGCTGTCTCTGTTTGTGTTGCTTATGGGAATTATCTGCATGTTTTATTGATTTGGTTATAATGTATTTCATGTTGCACCCTGCCCTGGTATCAGTTGAATGCTGCTCTATTTTTATTAGATATCTTTGCTTGATTTTGTGCTCTAATGTTGTCTTTTGAGATCTAAGCATGGCGTGTTTCTATGTTGTGCCTGCTCCATTTTTGATGACTAGAAAATATTTTGTTTCTTTGGTGCTCCTTTCTTGTTTTGATGAGCTTTGGCCTTTATCTGCCGGACTGCCCAAGAAATCAGAAGCACAAGGTCTGCCTGGGGACATCTGCAAGGTTAAAGAAGACACTTTCCATTTTAATGAATAAATGGCCTCTTGTCTGCTTAGCATCACTCTCATGTGTCTGTAACAAATACAGGCAGAATCAATTTTCTTCCCTTCTGAGCTGCTAATTAAAGGCCTTTTGTGATGTGACGTTACCAATGAAATGGCTGCTTGGATCATTTCTACTTTCCTATAGTGCTGTGCAGGTCCCTCTTTTTTCATGACAGAGAACTTAAACAGAGCAATTTCTGAGAGAACCGAGAAGTGACACAAAATCGGGGCAAATGGCTAATGAGTCTAAATAAAAACTGTCTTGAGAGCTTGCATACACAAACTGTGAGTGATAAGATAGTCAATACAATTCCACAGTTTGTTGCCAAGTGTACCCTCACATGCCTAGTGAGTGGGAGCATGCTTGTCCTAGTTATTTATTGCTTGAAGCATCTACAATTTCATCTAGCCTGTGTCATTGTTTTTGTCGGCAGCGTCATAATCAGTGCCTTGTACTGTCTGCCCTGACAACATGTGTACCCAAGTACAAAAATGCTGGAAATTTTACTGGGATCAGAGAATCATAGAGTTGGAAGGGACCCAAGGATGAAGGACACATTTCTGTAAAAAAAGGATGAATCTTCAGAACTGACTGCCAAGGACGTCTTTCTCACCACTTTGCATGAGTGAAATGCAGCCTTCTATTCCATCCCTTTCCCTTCTACTTTCCTTTTTAATAACATTTCTGGGCATTATGATTTTGGGTAGCTTACATTTGGATCATGAGAATAGTATTGTACAAGGTGCTGTGTAACCAAAGCGGAGATAATAGTGAGAGACCTACCTTCCTATTGCATTTGACGGCTAAATGTCATCTGCTCCAAAGCGATTGAACACAATTTTGCACATTTAGTTCATTGGTAACTCCAGTTGCTGGAAGGTGCGATTATCAAGATGTATCTTTTCTGCTACGTCTATGACAGTTATAGAGATTGTCTTTTTATAAAGACCAACTACAGCCTTCCAGCTCATTATGTTTCTAGTAAGAGGCCACCGGTGGTCAACAGTTTCCGTATACAGGTATATATAGACCTGAAATATTATATAGAAAGAACCAATATCATAAGGGGTGGACCAGGAGAGGGGAGACATAGTTCTGAGGTACTGGGAACATGCTTTGCATGTATAATGCCCTACAGTGATTTTGGGTACCTCTGTTTAAATATAGTCCTGGCCCTACCATTAGGCAGAGTTGAGTGAGTGTTGCTGGAGGGTGGGCAGGGAGTGGTGAAAAAGTGTTTGAGAGCCGTACTTGCTGTGTGTGTGCCACACAGCTTGCTGTGTACCACCACAGCTAGCTGATCTCGTGGGAAGTGGGAGGTGCTATCCTCTTGCTAGTGCTGAAATACGTAGAGTTTAACCAGCAGTGCAGGTAGCATCTGTGCAGGAAATAAGACGCGTGTCATCTTCTCCTTTCTCTCCAGTAGCCAAACATCTTGGGCCAGCCCTGGTTATAAAAATATTAACTTGTATGTCTAAGGATGGACTTCTGCTTGAAATTCTTGAAAGTCATTGCCTGACAGAGTGGACAGTACTGAGCCGTTCACTGGATCTGTCATATGGCCAATCTTTTATCTTTATACAAATTGTGGCAAAGTTGCAGGTGCAGCAATCCTCAAGGTCAGCCCCAGTGGTGTGTGCTTAAAAAACAACAACAACAATGAACAATAGCTTTTAAAGAATATAAAATATGTAAAGTAATATCATACTCTAGTATAAGGTATCCACTTACCTATTCTGCAATTTTAAATGACCAGAAACCATTTTGATGTCTCTGTTGCTCTAAATGATACCTTCAGCTGTGCTCATATTTCCTAAGCGAGGACTCAGTTTATGCAATAAGAAATCAGAGCTATCAAAAAGCATACCTCTTTGAATTTGTCCTCTCTCTGTCCACCCTGCTGTGTAATAAATAAATAAATAAATCCTGAGCCATCTTGTTCTGGCCACTGTCAGAGACAGTGGGACTAAATAATACCCTTTTTTGCCCCAGTAGAGATCTCCCAGTTATTATGGAGAAAACTGTATTTTAAACAGCCACTGCAATACAAACATTGATGTTTAAATTAGTCTCTTGCTACCTAAAAGGTATCCAAATAACTTACATTTAAAAACATATACATACATAAATACATGGTGCCTATACAAGAGGCAAATCATATAAAAAGTGACATTTCATTCAACATGTAAAAACGAGAAACATCACATGCTCCCCAATAGTGATAAGAAGCTTTGGCAGCATGCTGGCAATACAGGAGAAAGTGTGGTTGGAGTGTTGGATTATAACCTGGGATAGCAGAGTTCAAATCCCCCACTTAGCCATGAAGCTCACTGGGAAACCTTAAGCCAATCACTGTCTCTCAGTGACAGGGTTGTTGTGAGGAAAAGGAGCACCATGTACCTTGAGCTCCTTGGACAAGAAGGTGAGGCACAGTTGCAATAAAAATAAATACATACAACAAACATGCTATTATTTTACAGTGCTCCTTTATATCATTGTAATGAGCCACCTTACTAAGGTTTAGAAATCAGAAAGGAACAAGGTTAACCTTTGACTGATGCCTTAAAAACCCCATGAAGGGTTCAGATTAAGACTGTAATCCCAACCATGTCTACTCAGAAATGAGTCCCATTGAATTCAGTGGGGTGTACTCCCAGGTAAATAGTGTTAGGAATGCAGCCTGAATTCAGGTCTATGTATGCAGCAAAATAAGGCAGCAGAATCCTGGAGTGATAAGAGTTCAGAATTCAAACCGGGGGTGCCAATTTTTAATACTACACCACGTGTCAAAAAATAAATTAAAAATCCTTGCAAGTAAATAGGAAAGAAAATCCTATCAGGCAGATATTTGTGGGCAAGCCTGCTTCCTGCTGTGCTGGTTTTGCATTTGAAGTTAGTTTTTCATGAGGTGAGAGAACATTAAAACTGTGTCCCAACATTTGTGGTCTGAAGTGTCCAGTTCATTCCATTTTACCGTCTCTAATACTTCCTTCCCACCTCAGTCCACACATGCATAGACTCTGGCTGTGCATGAATTAGTGGCTTAAAACTGCAAGGTAATCCCAGTCCCACTGCTGAATTTCAAGTTGCATTTCAATGTTACACATAAGAAAGGGGGCGGAGATATCTTCACCTGATGCACATTACCTGTTTGGTTTCTTTGCACCTGCAACCCCTATTCATGAAGTCGTTGTCTGTGCACATGTAATGGCTGTCTCAAATGTACACACCTCTGCTTAACTGTGAGGTGAACGTGGCTTCCCTTTTCAAACTGGATGGAAGCTAGTTTGAGGGGAAACATGTCAAGCAGTATTTCTCAATAAACTAGAGAATAGGTATGAATTGTGGCTAACATCATGTGTACACAACTTCAAACAGCAGCGGTGGGAGCCCACTGGAGCCAGAGTAAACAGTAATGTGTACACAGTCTCCGTTTTCTATCAATTTCCTCTTGCTCTGCGTTCAAAGATAGGGGAAAGACATTAGAGCAGGGCCTTGTGGTCAGCCACATCACATATTAAGGTTTCCAAAAAAAGAGGGAAACAAACAGCACACAATCTCATAGACGTCTACTCAGAAGTAAGCCCAGCTAAATGCACACAGGATTTCAGCTTAAAATCCTACAAACCTTTGGATAAAATGTCAGTTGTATCTGTTGGAAACAGTATCATTGGCCCTCATTGTTGACCAACATATGAAGTAGAGAACCCACAACCCACACATTGTATAGTTTGAAGGTCTGGGGCAAGGGTGGAGTCAGCAATCCGTAGGCTTCCTCAAGGAAGACACATTGAATCTCTATTAAGGGGAGGGTCTTTGTGCCCCCACTGTCTGTTGTCTGTACCTCCTCACATTGGCTCCTGCTCTGAGGATACAGTTCCAGCATAGGTGTAAAGGACTGAAAATGATTGAGAAATAACGAAACCCGCCTGCTCATCAGTATGCCTTTACATGAGAGCTGACATTTCATCCTCTTCTATGCCAGCTTGTTAAGGCTGTTAATTATTGTTAATTATTGTTTTAAATATGTTGGTGGCATTTTGAACAGTATTCTGATTCACTCTTTGTACCTAGCTGGAAAAGTTATTGTGCAAAGCAACCCCATTGATTGAGCAAGCATTGGTGTCTCCTCTCCTTCTCCCTGCTTTCTGCCATACCATTCTTCGTAGACCCAAGCAGTCTCCCCCATGCCTGCCTATTAAGCCTAATTCTTCCTCAGTATCCAGCCAATTTGCACATCAAGGTAGGAAACTTCTTCCTACAAGGTCGGCTCTCATTTAACCCATTTGTCTGATGAAGGACAGTCAAAAGCATGTACAACAAACAACACATTGTTAGCTTTGCTGCCACCCACCAGAAGCGGCATCATGATGGGGAGTCAGACAAGAGGAGATCCCTAGCAACTCCCATAAATGGCTTTTTAAAACAAAATAACCAGGGGTGGGAGGAGGACACCGAAATCAGACTGGGACCCTGACATAGGCTGGGGTGGGTTTTGTTTATTTTTACCCATTGTCTCCTGTTACAATCCCAATCCAGATCAGAGGTCCTGTGCCTGCCCTTTGCTCTTGAAGAAGAACTTTCACTGGTGCAAATTTAGATTGAGACCACAATGGGGGTAAGCTGGCCTACCCCAACACTGGGGTCCTGATCTGAACCCCCCCCCCCATGCCTAATATTAATTTTTTTTTCAAGTCTTTTGCATACTTGTTAACTGTCTTGTCTAGTTGGGGCTTGAAAGGAGCTTCAACAAATACATGGAGGTCAGAGGTACTGTAGTTGTGATAGCTACAGAGAACCTTGATGTTGCCATTGTTGTTTATTTTGCTTAGGAATTGCTTCCTATAAAGCATCCTGAAGTAGTTTAACAATAAAGGATCAACAATGAATAAATGCATGTATAAATACAATTTCCACTCTGATATAGATGGAAGATGAGATAAAAAGAAGTCGTCCCTTAAAAAAAAAACTTGTTTGAAAAGGGATATCTTCAACAGATGCCAAAGAGATGATAGAGACAGTACCTGTCTGATATGTCATGGGAAGGAAATCCAAAGGGTAGGTGCCACCACACTAAAGGCCCAATTCCTACTTAAAAATAAATATAAATAAATCATTATTCTGCTTTCCCCTATGTAAGGGGGGCCATGTAGGGCTCAAAGCAATTTACAACAATTAAATGCACAACATACAAAATGTAAAGCTTAAATTAAACCTCCAAAATTTTAAATTCCAGAATTCAAAAACTAAAAAGAAAGAAAGAATAAAAATAGCAAGGAATGGACCTCCTGATAAGACGGTATCTCCAGGAAGAATCTGTATAGGACTGTGTACCTTGATGAAGAGCAGTATGTTTTAGCAACTGACAGTTCATGAGGAGCCATAGATAGAGCAAACTGTTTGCCTTTGTGCTCTGCTTGTGAGCTTCATGGGGTTATTTGCTTTGCCACTGGGGGAAGTAAGAAGCTGAGGTACTTTTAGCCTAATCCAGCAGGGCTCTTGACATGCTTTTATGTCATTCCCTTATACAGTGGTATCTCGGGTTAAGAACTTAATTCGTTCCAGAGGTCCGTTCTTAACCTGAAACTGTTCTTAACCTGAGGTACCACTTTAGCTAATGGGGCCTCCCGCTGCCGCCACGCCGCTGCCACGTAATTTCTGTTCTCATCCTGAAGCGAAGTTCTTAACCTGAGGTACTATTTCTGGGTTAGCGGAGTCTGTAACCTGAAGCATCTGTAACCCAAGGTACTACTGTACTGAATGCCTTATAATTAAAAATTCTGCATAAAAAGCCACAATGACTTAGCACTATCCATTCCTAAATTCCAGCTTTCTGTCACTCCCCTCCCATGGCTGTCCTGCCAGTGACCTCTTTTGGGTACCAACGAGGCCACTCTGTGTAGGCAGCTGAAACGGCAATTCAGTTTTCGCCCTGTTTCTTCAGTGGCAAGGATCTTTCCCACACAGGCCCTGCAAAAGGGCTGCTATTGTGCAAGGTCAGGGAAAGGTGGATGTGATTTGCTGAGTTCACACATAATCTCATTTGCCGGAGCACAATTTCTGTTCTCATCCTGAAGCAAAGTTCTTAACCCGAGGTACTATTTCTGGGTTAGCGGAGTCTGTAACCTGAAGCATCTGTAACCTGAAGCGTCTGTAACCCGAGGTACCACTGTACCAGGGATGGGGAACCTGTAGCCCTTTCATGACACCCAAAATCAGCCGTCTGAGGGAACTGCCACACCCTGCTTAACAGTAGGGCAACCCTCCTCTGACCCTCCTCTCCTTTCACCTTCTTTCTTTGCTCTTCCTCTGAATTGAGGGAATTCCTGGCAGTTCTAAGAAAATGTGATGGGGTACAGGGCAAAACGAAGGCAGCAATTATATACATGCCTGGGTGAAGCAGGCCTAAGTGACTCCCTCCTCCATCATTTCTGATTATCCCTGCTCACCGCTCCAGTCTATAGACTACAGCATTTCTGATTTCAGCATGTTCCATCCCCAGAACTCTAAGACTGGCGAATCCTTTGCCGCTTCAGATATTAGGCGGTCAGGGCCGCTGTGCTTCTTGTTGATTAGCAACAAAGCATTGCAGTGGCCGAAGATGCAATATAAATAAAAAAAGGTAATGGAGGTCATTTAACTCCAGTTGAAGAAAAATGAAGCTGTAAGAGGTGAGTGGCTCCCCCCACCTCTCCCTGCCACAAACATTGCCCTTCAGTGTCTTAATATTGCTTTAATAGCAGCTGCCTTATGGGAACATCTGGCTTACTGGTAAACACCCGAACTCATCAAAGGTGAGCAGTTATGGGGATTGCTCATTGCAGCCCTGCCAGGTCAATCACCAGGGAGCACAGCAATGAAACAATTTAAGGCCTGCCCTCCCCACCACCACCACTGCCACCCCTGTCCTAGTTACTGGAAAAAGCAATGAAGGTTGCCAGCAAATTAATCTTGCTGCAAGCCTGTTTAAAGGGCTTGGATGCAAGCGAGGCTGCTGATGCCATTTTCTGTACATCCCTGGCCATTAAGTGTCAGCGCTATTGACTCAGGGGAACACTTAATGCGCCCATTTATTTTAATTTCATATCACTTTGCGCCGGTTCTTTAGAAACACAATTGTAGGCTTTGCTTTATGTTGAGTCAATAGCAACCAGACAGCCTGCAGTCAGCAGTGACTTCTTAAAGTCATTGTGTCATTGGCCACAACCAGCGACAGGAATTCTACTAAGCAGGCGCAGGGCAGGGTTCTTGGCAAAAGGGATCCAAATGGAAGCAGTGTGTGTGTGTGTGTGTGTGTGTGTGTGTGTGTGTGTGTGTGTACACATACACACAATAAGTTTACACCTGTTGCATATACAGGAAACCCCCCATTTATGTGGGACTTATGTTCCAAGGCAGTGTACAAATCAGTGAAATTGTGTATATATGAAACACCATTGAAAAGCCTGCAAACACCCCGTTCCAACCCATTCTGCCCCTTTTTTGTGACATTTTTGGGTCATTTCCAGGTTCAGCACAGTGTGTGTGTGCATGGTCCCACATATATTGACCGCGCTAAAAAAAATGGGGCTGGGGGGAAGGTTGCCTGATAGCTGTAATCTTATACAGACTTTTAAGTCCCACTAACCTTAATGGGATCTTTAAGCAGACATGCATAAGACTGCGCTAGTCCTGCTAGTCTTACTCAGAGAAACCCCACTTAAATTAATGAACCTGAGTTAGCTGTGATTGTTAATTTCAGTGGGTTTCGCTTGAGTAGCACTGAATACTGCCCTCAGGGTATGAAGGATGTGTACATGCAGACATATGTGTTTTGGGCACTGGGTTTCCCCAGCAGTAGCAAACAGCTGCTGCTATGCTTGGAAAATGCCTTTTAAAAATAGTAGAAGTAGCAACAGCCCAGTAAATGACAGAATCACAGAACTGTAAAGTTGGAAGATAGGTACTCTAGTCCAACCCCCTGAAATGCAGGGATCACAGCTAAAGAATCCTGAAGACATGGTCATCTAACCTCTGCTTAAAAACCTCCAGTGATGGGAAAGCCCACTACCTTTTGAGGTAGTCTGTTTCACTGTCAAACAGCTTTTACCATAAGAGAGTTATTCCTATGGTTTGGTTCATAGGAAGAGAGCTTCCTTAGAAATGCACACACACAAAAAAGGTCAGTGGGGAATTCTCAGGGTCCCAGATATGGTCAGACCTTCCAGACCACCACTGGCAACTGGCATAGAAAAGACCACACCATCGCTGTTCCTATTGCTTTGGAAGTCTCAGAACAGAATCAAAGAGAAACTTCATTCACAAAACATTAAAAATGTAAAATGAATGGAGCTCTTCCTTGGCTGAGATCAACTCGGGGGAAACATAAAGCTTGTCATTTCTGAAGTGCAGCTTACTATACACTTAAACAGGTGACAAATCAATCTAAATCCCACCCAGTGAAACTTGACTAGCTCCAACTAATACTGTATTATTATGTCTGACAGGCTCCCTTGCAACAAATCCCTTTTTGGAGCCCTGCATAAAAGACATTTATGTAGCAAAGCAAAACGCATTTGAAGAGACCTTTTCCCATTTCAATAAGGTTTCCCACACATCGCCTATTAAGTCAGTTGCTGCTACAAACACAAACTCCCTGTTCTGCACAGATCAAAATCAAACAGAAGCTCATCTTAAGGGGCCGCCCCAGGCTCAGTCAAACACAACAGCTTCCCATGGAGGATGCCAGAGTTCCCTCCTAATCGCCACTGCTGCCGTAACAGTGTGCTTTGTTCTAATTTGACACCGTCTCATTATTATGCATATCACAGGATCTCTGGAAGGAGCTATCGCTGCTAGGTGTGTTTATTTTGCAAGCGAGCAATTCTCAGGCTCAGCTCAGGAGGAAAATTCCCCACCCTGCAAAGAGAACAGATGGACAGTTTCCATATTTACCATATTTTCTTTAGCTCCACCTTGACTCCTGCCGTGGAACAAAACTCACTGATAATTATTTTCATCTACTTAGAACCAGCAAGAGAATTTGGCTACAGAAGAAGAGCTAGGAGTAGGTGGCTAGCCACCAAGGACAATACTTGGCCCCCCTCCTGATCAGGCATCAAAACTATGCTGGGAGGAAAGGGGGCGTCTTTTCTTGTTGTACATGCTTCCTCCTGATCAAGAACAACAAGCATTAAAAGAAAGATTGATGCTGTTGGCAAGCAAAAAAGGGGGGTGAGGGCAGTTAGCAGCAAGTGAAAACGGCAATTGAAGTCCTCCATTGGATGTTGGACAGGTGTTGTGAGTGGATGAGCTGCAAAAATAAATGTCTAAGACACAGGGAACAAAACTTGCTGAGATCTTCATTTGGGTTGGAAAGGCACTATTCAGTGCTCGAGGGCACTGAAACATGGTAAAAAAATAGACCAATACAAAAGCTATGCATTATTTGGAAATAGCAGTCCTGTAGACATGTCCTTGGGAGGGAGAGTGAGGAACAGGCTTAACTGCCCCTTACAGAAGGTGATATATCCTGTATTTCTGTTTCTTTGGTTTCCATATTGCTTCCACATGCATTGGACACCTTTGGACAGGAAGTTGGTTAACACATCAAAGAAATGACGTTCTAAATATTTCATTCTTCATCTCACTGGATTGCAGAGAACATAGCCTATTCTCATGAACCTCCTAGCACATGGGAGCAATTGGCATGCCCATATTATAAACATCCTATTTGCCTTTATTATAACATCATATTTGCCCTTATTATAAAATAAGAAAGTTTTTACTGAGTAAAGAAGAGACCATGCTTTAGTTCATGACACATGCCCTGTTTAGGCATTATAATCTCTTTTGCTAGCTGCATCACATGGGAGACAATGGGGAGGGTGGAAGTAAACTCCACATCTACACAACTTGGAGAGTATCATGAGTCCTGAGGTGTTACTGGTCCAGGCTTGAAGTGGCAGACTGAAACGGATGGAGAACAGGAGGATGACACTTGGGGGTGGGGGCTGAGACAGAGGCTGGAGGAGGCAGGTATTTCCCACCCCTGGGATACGGCTCTGGTTGGAAAAGCAGGACTCCCAAGGGAACGGAATCCAGGGAGGGTGTCAACCAACCACTAAAGGTGGAGGAACCAGAGTCAGAAGGGGAAGGAACAACCTGGTGGCACAGCCTGATTGCCCAGGATCAAGTGGTGCTCCTGTCACTGGAAACAGACCCATCCCTCCAACACAGTGAGCATCTGCATACTTGACATTCGCATAAGGCGCAAGAGTTTCATGAGCTCACTTCGCCCTGTCTTTAAAAGCTTGGTGGATGTGTGTGCCAACCCACTGGGACAACTCCATTGCTTCTGCACAGTTTGTCCCTATCTTAGACTCTGTAAGCCTCAGTTAACATCTCTTCCTCACTCTTAAGAAAGAGCCTCTGTCATCATGGTCTGAGCAGGAGTCAGGATGGTGGGGAAACATCTGAAACAGGGTGTCCTCTGTGCTTACAGAGGCTCACCATGTGACTTAGAATTTTGATCTTCCAGAGTTCTAAATTATGCAGGGAACCTCTATGGGAAGGGAGTCTTGCCCACTTCAGAAATACCCTGTGAACCTCCTGCGCCCTGCCATTTGGTATGTATGTATTTTTGAGATTGGGGAGAGTGTTCCTGTGCTTAATATCTGTATGGTGCTTGTATACTGCAGACCCTCTATTCACCACACTCACTAGTTGCATGGATCTGTGTAGACCCCAGTCATCTGCTCCTGTGTGAGTAGATACAAAAGCTTGTTTTTCTCCTCTCCTCTATTCTACTCTCCCCTCTCTCTTTTGGATCATTGAGATTTACTCTGTTAAAATTTATTAACAGGGACTTTTATTCATAAATTGTTCAGCCTATATTCAGTCTTGCAGGACATGTTTTATTAGGGAGTTACTCAGTCCTGTATCTTGTAATTTCTTCTTATTCACTTGCTGCCTGTGTCATTGTGTTTATCTTTATTCAGTTTTATTCAGTAAAGGTTTGCAAGCTTTCATTCTTCTTATTATTAAGCAGTATAAGTTCTTGAGCTTTTGTTCCTGCCTGTGTCTTTTGTTGGGTATAGCACAGTGTCTCTCAAGCGGAGAGACTGGTAATAATAGTAAAACCAGCTGTTGACAGCAGCCTGACCTCATGAGCTATTACTATTATTTAGGTGGCTATCCTTAATTCCTTGACTTCTGCTAACAATAGCCCTGTAAGAGCCTATAGCAGTACAGTGGTACCTCGGGTTACATACGCTTCAGGTTGCAGACACTTCAGGTTACAGACTCCGCTAACCCAGAAATAGTACCTCGGGTTAAGAACTTTGCTTCAAGATGAGAAAATAAATCATGTGGTGGCGGCACAGCAGCAGCAGGAGGCCCCATTAGCTAAAGGGGTGCTTCAGGTTAAGAACAGTTTCAGGTTACGAACGGACCTGCGGAACAAATTAAGTACTTAACCCGAGGTACTACTGTACTACAAAATGCCACATCTCTGCCCCAGACCTTCCTCAGCCAGAATCCCCTAAAGAGCCAATACTAAGTCACTGAGTTATTTTGGTTTTGCCCCAATATACAAGGAAGCATCTGGGAAAGATGCTTCACCACATACACTTTTCAAAGTCACTTCCAGGCAATAAACTATGTGCTAAGTACCACAATGAGTGGGTACAGGCAAACCCATAGACAGTCAGAATCCCATCGATGTGGATATTTATTCCAGCCTCTCCCTCTCTGAGAGTCACCCCATAAAAATAGCACATATTTGGAGACAGTGTGGTTCCTTCTTCATTGAACTGGGGGAACCCCACTTTGATTCAACGACTAGTCCAATGCTGGCAGCATGGTAGGCTAAAGATACTTCTGAACTCCTAAGTGTAAAAATAACTTTAAAAATCACACCAGTCTAGTTTTAGTTAGCAAGTGCTATTATCCTTGTTTTCCATGCAACCTATCATTTCTCTGTCTATCTTTGTATTGGTTTCTTAATTTGGTTACTGCACTTATGTTCTTAAGATGAGACTGCTGGATCAGGACAATGGTCCATCTAGTCCAGCATCTTGTTCTCACCATGGCCAACCAGATGCCTGTTGCAAGCTTACCTGAGCACAACTGCCTTCTCCCCTCCTGTGGTTTCCAGCACCTGGTACCCAGAACCATATTGCCTCTTACTGTAGAGGCAGAACATAGCCATCAGGGTTGGTAGCCACTGAAAGTGGACCTCTTGAAAGCTGTGCATATATAGGTCAGGAGCTAACCCACTCACTTGCTGAATAATGCAGTTGCACTGCAAGACTTTTAAGGAGAGGGAAATGGGAATAATAGGCTGGGTCTGGGCTGGTGGTAACCAGCAGACGTGGAAGGTATTATCTCCTTAATCTCTGGAATCCCCATAGCGCTGCAATGGTCCTGCTCAGAGATAGGAAATAATCAGGTCTGGTGGCAGCTACTCCTGTATCAGTAAATGCTCTGTCAATTGTTGCAACAAATCCATTTTTAATGGACTTCTTGTGGTTAGGAAAATGACGTAGAAACACATTAAAAAGTGTAGAATAACAATTGATCAACAGGAAGACGTAGAACCTCTGTGCAATGAAGTCAAAAGGAATGCTGATTGTCACATAATTTCCTCACAAACAAATCAGAACAAATGAGAACAAATGCTCAATAAAGAGGAGACATTGTATGACTCCCTCTCAAACATTGTGCAAGCAAATAAGTGAAAATGCTCCATATATGGGTTGTCTGAAGGGGGCCTGGGAGTGGAACTGCAAAATACTGCTGATATATACATACTTTTCCACACATAGAATCAGCATGTACCATCGTGAGGCACATTACTCAGAACAGTTGGATCAAAACCATGGCTGTTAAGCCCAGATAGGTTCTTGCAGATAGGGAGAGAACTATTATGTCATTTACATGGATACAGACTAGCATAAAAACAAACGTTCATTTAATAGGATTTCATTCATACTGTACATATTCTTCCTGTCTGCCCAGTGAAAACACAATAGTAAATAGCTAGTTCTGGCCTTGATTCAAAAGCCTTTTAATTGTGGGTATGCATAAAAATTGCTTTCTTTAAGAACTGCATAATGCAATGGCTGATTTAAGGGATACTATTCAATTTCTAAACAAACAGTTGTGCAAGGTTATAATCCCTTTATGGGATGAGGTTTTTGAAATCTTTGTTATCATTTGTATGTTTTGAAATTGAGCAAATCCTCAACAGATTACATTTTGCATTTAGGAGATTTGTGACTTCATGCTAGTTCGACAGGAGGGCGTTTTTGATTTTGTTTTTTAGTGACAGGCAGCAGGCAAAAAAATAATAATAATTGAGTTCAAGAGCAAATACCGCCTTGCATTTGCTATGTTAATAACTCCTGCGTCAATGTTTCCTTTTGCACTTCCATAATGATAATTCAGCCCTGAGGGCAGATAACCTTTAACTATGCCTCACTTCTTACACTCTGTTCTACCACTCACTGTTTCATTCCCTTCCTTGGCCACCATGAGCAGGCCTGGTTTAAACAAATACATTTAATCTTGCGATTTATCTACTCTTGATTACTGCTCTCTTGATGACTGGTAGCTGAATGTCTGAACTGACATCACTGCAAGCACTGCTAGATGAGATGACACTTTTGTGTCTGTATGGTCCATCTTTGTTGGCACATCCGCACATGCAAGTCACCACCAGTTGCTGTAGTCGTTAGGTGATGAATAGGCATGTGTAAACCTGCCCTAGACAAGTGGCAGCTGACTCTGTGAACTGCCTTGACTGAAAAGATCTTGTGATTTGAGATGCCATGGCAAATCTGCCTGTGGTACAGTCATACCTCGGTTTGAAGTAGCTTCGGGATGAGTATTTTCGGGTTGCACTCCGCAGCGACCCGGAAGTAACGGAGCATGTTACTTCCGGGTTTCGCCGCTCGCGCATGCACAGACACTCAAAATGACATCACACACATGCGCGGAAATGGCGAATCACGACTCGTGCACGCGCAGATGCGCGGACATGGGTTGCGTTCACTTCAGGATGTGAACAGGGCTCCGGAACGGATCCCGTTCACATCCAGAGGTACCATTGTATTAGATATATGATGACCCACCTGTAAAAATAGTCATCAAGTGATGTAGATGCATGTTAGCCCGCTTCCTTAGCCTAAGGCCTTCATTTCTTTAACCCAAGTGGTTTTCCTAATACTCCACCCTCTGTTCTACACTGGGAAAGGATGCGTGTGGCGATCACACAGGGTCCTCGGACATTTGACAGTCTATTGATCCCTGTGCCACCACTGTGCTCACTTCCCCGCTGCCACCAACCCGTTACTCTCAGGTACACACTGAGTCCAGACAGTTGTTAAAATTAAACCAAATAAACAAGTTTATTTTATAAGCATTAACAAGTTAATGGTTTCTCAGATAATTAATTTTCTTGTCAGTTTCTTAACCTTAGTTTCTTTACCGGCCTATACCTTCCTAATATCTTCTGACCAATTATCTCAACTGTTTGACTGACTCCTCTTAACAGATTCTCTCACTCTCTCACATCAGACTAGCCCAACCCTTAGAATCATAGAATCATAGAATCATAGAATCATAGAGTTGGAAGAGACCACAAGGACCATCGAGTCCAACCCCCTGCCAAGCAGGAAACACCATCAGAGCACTCCTGACATATGGTTGTCAAGCCTCTGCTTAAAGACCTCCAAAGTAGGAGACTCCACCACACTCCTTGGCAGCAAATTCCACTGTCGAACAGCTCTTACTGTCAGGAAGTTCTTCCTAATGTTTAGGTGGAATCTTCTTTCTTGTAGTTTGGATCCATTGCTCCGTGTCCGCTTCTCTGGAGCAGCAGAAAACAACCTTTCTCCCTCCTCTATGTGACATCCTTTTATATATTTGAACATGGCTATCATATCACCCCTTAACCTCCTCTTCTCCAGGCTAAACATGCCCAGCTCCCTTAGCCGTTCCTCATAAGGCATCGTTTCCAGGCCTTTGACCATTTTGGTTCCCCTCCTCTGGACACGTTCCAGTTTGTCAGTGTCCTTCTTGAATTGTGGTGCCCAGAACTGGACACAGTACTCCAGGTGTGGTCTGACCAGAGCAGAATACAGTGGCACTATTACTTCCCTTGATCTAGATGCTATACTCCTATTGATGCAGCCCAGAATTGCATTGGCTTTTTTAGCTGCCGCGTCACACTGTTGGCTCATGTCAAGTTTGTGGTCAACCAAGACTCCTAGATCCTTTTCACATGTACTGCTCTCAAGCCAGGTGTCACCCATCTTGTATTTGTGCCTCTCATTTTTTTTGCCCAAGTGCAATACTTTACATTTCTCCCTGTTAAAATTCATCTTGTTTGCTTTTGCCCAGTTCTCTAATCTGTCAAGGTCGTTTTGAAGTGTGATCCTGTCCTCTGGGGTGTTAGCCACCCCTCCCAGTTTGGTGTCATCTGCAAATTTGATCAGGATGCCCTTGAGTCCATCATCCAAGTCGTTGATAAAGATGTTGAATAAGACCGGGCCCAAGACAGAACCCTGTGGCACCCCACTAGTCACTCTTCTCCAGGATGAAGAGGAACCATTGATGAGCACCCTTTGGGTTCGGTCAGTCAGCCAGTTACAAATCCACTGAGTGGTAGCATAGTCAAGACCGCATTTTACCAGCTTCTTTACAAGAATATCATGGGGCACCTTGTCAAATGCCTTGCTGAAATCAAGGTAGGCTACATCCACTGCGTTCCCTTCATCTACCAGGCTTGTAATTCTGTCAAAAAACGAGATCAGGTTAGTCTGACATGACTTATTTTTCAGAAATCCATGCTGACTATTGGTGATCACAGTATTCCTTTCTAGGTGCTCACAGACTGTTTGCTTAATGATCTGTTCCAGAATCTTCCCTGCTATTGATGTCAGACTGACTGGGCGGTAATTATTTGGGTCCTCTCTTTTCCCCTTTTTGAAAATAGGGACAACATTTGCCCTCCTCCAGTCTGCCGGGACTTCGCCTGTTCTCCAGGAATTCTCAAAGATGACTGCCAGTGGTTCTGAGATCACATCTGCCAGTTCTTTTAATACTCTTGGATGCAGTTCATCTGGCCCTGGAGACTTGAATACATCTAATCTAGCCAAATATTCTTGTACTATCTCCTTAGTTATTCTGGGCTGTGTTTCCTTTGCTGAATCATTTGCTCCAAATTCTTCAGGTCGGGCATTGTTTTCTTTATCGGAGAAGACTGAGGCAAAGAAGGCATTGAGGAGTTCAGCCCTTTCTGTGTCCCCTGTTTGCATTTCACCATCTTCTCCTCTGAGTGACCCCACTGTTTCTTTGTTCTTCCTTTTGCTACGAACATACCCATAAAAGCCTTTTTTGTTGCTTTTAACCTCTCTAGCAAGCCTGAGTTCATTCTGTGCTTTAGCTTTTCTGACTTTGTGTCTACACGTGCTGGCTATTTGTTTGAATTCCTCTTTGGTGGTTTCCCCCCTTTTCCATTTTTTGTACACATCCTTTTTTAATCTTAATTCAGTTAAAAGTTCTTTAGATAGCCACCCTGGTTTCTTTAGGCACCTTCCATGTTTTCGTCTCATTGGTATTGCCTGACGTTGTGCTTTTACTATCTCCCTCTTAACAAACTCCCAGCCATCATGAACTCCCTTTCCTTTTAGTATTGCTGTCCATGGGATCTCACCCAGCACTTCCCTAAGTTTTATGAAGTCGGCTTTCTTAAAGTCAAGAAATTGAGTCCTAGTATGCTTGGCTGCTACTTTCCGCTGTATAGTAAACTTCAGAAGAGCATGATCACTCGCGCCTAATGATCCTTCCACATCTACCCCACTAACCAGGTCATCAACATTGGTTAGGACCAGATCTAAAATGGCTGTTCCTCTTGTTGCTTCTCCCACTTTCTGGACAATGAAGTTGTCTGCAAGGCCAGTGAGGAATCTGTTTGACCTTATGCTCTTGGCTGAGTTTGACGTCCAACAAATATCCGGGTAATTGAAGTCCCCCATTACTACTATCTCCCTTCCTTTTGCATGCTTGGCCATCTGTTCCAGGAAGGCAGCATCTATGTCCTCCGTTTGGCTTGGGGATCTATAGTAAACTCCCACAATGAGGTCTCTGTTATTCTTCTCTCCCTTAATTTTGACCCAAATGCTCTCACTTTGGCTTTGAGGTTCTAAATCTTGGATCTCTTCACAGGTATACACATCCCTGACATATAACGCCACTCCTCCTCCTTTCTTGTCTGGTCTGTTTCTCTGAAATAGATTGTATCCCCCCATTATTACATTCCAATCGTGGGACTTATCCCACCAGGTTTCAGTGATGCCTATTATGTCATATTTAGTTTGCTGTACCAAGAGCTCAAGCTCATCTTGTTTATTTCCCATGCTTTGCGCATTAGTGTACAGACATTGAAGTCCATTAATCATTCCCCCGTGTCTCTTATTTAAGGATTTTTTCCTCCCTCCACTAGGTCCGCGTGCTGTTTGCTCCATTTGGTCTATGACATTTGGATGATCATCTTCATTAATTGATAGACTCCTACCTTCAGGAGCACTGTCTCCCTCCCCCACATTAGTCAGTTTAAAGCCCTCCTGATGAGGTTTCTGAGATTTTTGGCAAAAACATTTCTCCCAACCGTTGTGAGGTGCAGCCCATCACTTGCCAGAAGTCCATCTTCAAGAAACTGCAGTCTGTGATCTAAGAATCCAAACCGTTCCTGTTTACACCATTTGCGAAGCCAGCTGTTCACTTCCACTATTTTCCCCTCTCTCCCTGGGCCACGTCGTTCAACTGGGAGGACAGACGAGATGACAATTTGTGCATTTAGTTGCTTCAATTTCCTGCCGAGAGCCTCGTAGTCTCTTTTGATCTTCTGGAGGCTATTGTTTGCAGTGTCATTGGTTCCCACATGAACCAAGAGGAAGGGGTATTCGTCAGTGGGTTTTATGATTTTTTGCAGTCGTTCAGTTACATCTTGGATCTTAGCCCCGGGGAGACAGCACACTTCCCGAGACATCTTGTCAGGCCCACAGATCACTGCTTCTGTTCCCCTCAGTAGGGAATCCCCTATCACCACTACACGCCTCCTCTTGGGTTTGGTCGGGGTTCTTCTGTGAGCTGTCTGTTCCAAGGTCGCCTGCACATTCCCTGAGGACTGACTTTGCTGCTCGTCTTCATATACCTGATCGACTGTAATGAGGGAGAGATCCTCAAATGGAGTCTGCTCTTCGTCTTCCATGCTAGGGGAGAGGACCTCAAAGCGATTGTGTATTTCTAAACAATCAGAGTGAACCCTGGGCCTCCTACTTCTTTGAGTCACGTTTCTCCATATATCTGGCTCCTGTGTTGCTGAACTATCCTCCTTCTCAGGGGAGTCCCCTGTCTCCTCTCTGGTGGAGACGGTGTGCTCTGTTGCTTCCAAGAAGAGCTCCAGCTCTCTAATTCTTTGGAGCGTAGCTACACGTTCCTCCAGTTGCTGAACTTTGTCTTTTAAAAGGGCAATCAACATGCAATTGCTGCAGGTAAAGCTGCCTGCAACCTTTGGCAAGATGGCAAACATTGCGCAGGAATCGCAGGCGACTGCAGCTGTTCCCTCCCCTTCCATCTTGAGATCGTGTCGTTGGGGGTGGCTACAGAGGTCCTCCATCACAAATAACTTCCCCTCCACACACACACAAACACAAAACACCTAGGTCTCCCCCACAAACGTTTGAGACTAGCTCTCCTAAATCTAAAAGATGGGTATAACTGCGCGCGCCGCCAGGCGCGCGCCGCTGCCCTGCAGCCTCTGATAAGCTCCTCCCACAGCTAATCCCCTGCCTCAACAGAAACCCTGCCCCCTCTGACCTTTACACAGGGAAAACAGCTAATCAGCCACAAAGAAACACACACACACAAGAAAACCCTTTTTGCTCCTTCTTCAACTCTGCCCTGCAGCCTCTGATAAGCTCCTCCCACAGCTAATCCCCTGCCTCAACAGAAACCCTGCCCCCTCTGACCTTTACACAGGGAAAACAGCTAATCAGCCACAAAGAAACACACACACACAAGAAAACCCTTTTTGCTCCTTCTTCAACTCTGCCCTGCAGCCTCTGATAAGCTCCTCCCACAGCTAATCCCCTGCCTCAACAGAAACCCTGCCCCCTCTGACCTTTACACAGGGAAAACAGCTAATCAGCCACAAAGAAACACACACACACAAGAAAACCCTTTTTGCTCCTTCTTCAACTCTGCCCTGCAGCCTCTGATAAGCTCCTCCCACAGCTAATCCCCTGCCTCAACAGAAACCCTGCCCCCTCTGACCTTTACACAGGGAAAACAGCTAATCAGCCACAAAGAAACACACACACACAAGAAAACCCTTTTTGCTCCTTCTTCAACTCTGCCCTGCAGCCTCTGATAAGCTCCTCCCACAGCTTATCCTCCCTCTCTCTTCCCTAACTCCAGACTGACTTCTCAACAACTCTAACTCTAACTCCTCCCCTTGGGTTCCTATAGGTTAGTCATTTTACAATTAGTTAACCCTTTCCTTATGTCACACACCTAGGAGGGCAAACGCCACAATGCGTACAATGAGTTTCTCAGTTTTCACATTGAGTCCCTTTTGAGCTCTAGCATTCAGTCCCCTGGACCAATGTTGCCTTATCCTGCAATAGGTTTAAGCCTGGCTTTTGGAGAAGTGTCTGAAGAGACTCTTTGTGACCCCCTGCATAGCCTTGATCCTTCATTGTTATGTTAAACATTGCAACTATACTGCATCAGTTACATTGGCTGCCTGTTCATTTCCAGGCACATTTCAAGGTGCTGGTTTTGCCCTTTAATGTTCTGAATGGCTATCTGTGGGACTGCTGCACCGATATGCCTGAGCATTGGATCAGCATCTAACACCCTCCTCTCTGGTCCACCAGGGAGAGACATTAGGCTGGCAGGTACTGAGGACAGGGCCTTCTCAGTGGTGGCTTCTGGGCTTTAGGACTCTCTTCCCATAGAGTGGGGTGACCTCTCCATTTGTATTAAAAAACAAACTCTGAAGACACATTTCAGTCTGGGTTTGGCTGCTGGGGTAGTGCTCATGTGCTGTAATTTAGAGTCCTGGTGAACATTGGCAGGATTATTGTAATAACCTGCAGTTTTATGAGAGTATATATTTAAAGCAGATGAATAAATGAGCAAATAAAGTTAATTTGGATATGCAGAAAATATTAAAAATAAATTTAAGGAACCACAGAAAGAGGGGGAAGGAAGTCAAGTTTTGAAATGTTAGAATGATTATTAAATTATTGAAATGCACAAAATCATAAAGAAGAGTCTTAATGGTTAGGGAGTTGGACTAGGACCTGGGAGACCAGGGTTCATAGCCTCACTCAGCCATGAAGCTCACTGGAAGACCTTGAACCAGTCACTATCTCTTAGCTTAACCTACCTCACAGGGTGGTTGTGAGAGAAAAAAGAGGGGGGAACCATGGAGCCACCTTAGGTTCTATGGAGGACAGGTGGAATCCAAATGTAATAAATGAGCAAGCAAGCAAGTAGCCTTGTAAGAGCAGTGTGCCCTGAAAGGCAGGTTAAAAACAAATAACTAAGCACTATTTATCAAGATCCACTTTGTGGCAACTGCTTCAAGTGTAATACCAATGGGAGCATGGAGGGTTTCATCCAGCAGGCAATGCTTCCTTTTGGATTTGAGCTCTTGGGATTCAGCAAAAAGATGCACCCCTTGCTTTTGAGTACCTTGCGTTGTCCCATACCCATTTGGTGTTTTTTTAAAAACACACACACACCATTCACATTTTGTGAGCATATTGAAACTAAGGTACAAAAGGTAAAATAAGAATTGCAACCTCCACCAAAAAAAAAAAAAAAGTCTGTTAATTCTCTTGGACTAACATATAATGAGAATTCCATGTTTACTTTTGGAGTAAAACACACACAGCTCAGCTGTGGTTATTTTTAAATCCTTAATTGTCTGGCAATGAATTTTAGCAGCTGTAGGAGAAAGTGTGAGTTCACTGGCAAAATTAAATTACCCTGGGGGCAGTTGGCTGGGATGCAACAAAGGCAGCACGGCTAGGCTTTTAGAGAGTGAAATATAACAGAACTGATGGCTGTGAGAAGTTCATCCAGCTCTGCCAAGGCTTCTTTTACAGGAGCCAGAGACCTCCTGCTATTCTATTCCTGGGCGCTTCACACAGCTCTGCCGCCACACTCAGATCCAGCACTACCTTGCAGCCTGAAGTACTCGCCTCTCTGCACAACCAGCTTTGTGATCTGCAACCAGTCTTGCCCACATTTCTCGTCACACACACACACACACACACAGACAAACACCTAAGCAATCACAGCTATCATTCTGTATAGCCACGACAGTATATATCCCCTTAAAACCCCACTATTAGCAACAGCATCGCCAAGCATAGAGTCCTTTCATAGATCAGCTAGTGCCAGGTAGCAGAAACTTATGCATCTTTTTACACAGAAGTAAATCTCACTGTGCTTAATGGGAAGTAAGCCACCCTCCAGCGACGGCCCTGTGGGAAGGACCACCTGATTTGCATGTGGCTTCTGCTTCCGTGGGGCTGCTTGTTTTGCTTTGTGTTGTAATAATAATAATAATAATAATAATAATAATAATAATAATAAATAAATAAATAAATAATTTATTATTTATACCCCACCCATTTGGCTGGGTTTCTCCAGCCACTCTGGGCAGTTTTCAACAGAATATTAAAATACAATAGTCTATTAAACATTAAACGCATGTGGTTCTTTCTTGCTCTGCCTGCTGTGTTTTATAGACGTTGTTACCTGTAGTCGAAAAGCAGGGAACAAGATTACTGAATAAATACAAACATGTGCATCAGACTGCAGGCTGGTTCAAGATGGCATAACTCCTCCATGGGGAAAGGCTGCAGCATTTGGGACCTTTTCGTTGAGAGAAAAGGCAAGTAAGAGTTCATAAAAAGTTCATTAAATTATACATGTCATGTAAAGAGTGGATAGTGCTAGAAATTGTAGGCATTCAATGAAGCTGAACATTGAAAGATTCAGGACAAAATGTCCGCTGCCTGAACCCTGAAGAGCGGCTGCCAGTTAGTGCTGACAATACTTAGCTAGTAGACCAGTGATCTCATTCCATATAAGGCTGCTTCCTATGTTCCTGTGTCCCACAACAGCACCAGGCAGGGACCCACAATGCAAATCTCCATTTTGCAGGCAGTGCTGGTCTGCGACTGAAGGGGAGCCCTAATATTTGCCTTGTCTGGGACAAACACTTAAGTATATATATGGTGGGTGCTCGGGTTGCAAACATGATCCGTGCAGGACGCATGTTCGCAACCCGCAGCTGCACGTCTGCACACGCGCAGGTTGCGATTTAGCGCTTCTGTGCACGCACGACCGCCAAAACCCGGAAGTAACCCGTTCCGGTACTTCTTGGTTTTGGCGGTCCATAACCCGAAAAAACACAACTTGAAGCATCTGTAACCTAAAGTATGACTGCATATCTTGCTCCACCATTCTAATACTGACTCCTGCCTCCATCTAGCCACCTGCCTTCATGTTGCCATCTCAAGCAGGTGTCTTGCACCTGCTGTGTGTCAGGAGCAGCCTTTTCCCCCGGCTCTGGCCTTAAGGTCCTAGCATGCTGTCAGTACTGGAGGGGGAAGGGTCTTGTTGTCCTCTATCAGTGATGTCACGAGCATGATGTTGCATAATTATCTTCCAGGCAGCACTCCAAATGGCAGCAGGTCTTCCACTTGCAGAAATAACAGTCAAAAGACAGAAATGCTCCCTTTATGGGTGAGCCCTGGATCTGACACCAAACTCATGTAACAAAGCTGAACATTCATTGCACAATAACCTGATTGTCTTGAAGGGACCTTTGCAATCCTGGCAAAGCTATTTCCCCTCTAGGTGTCTCCATCTCCCTATCCTTAATATGGGGGGGCACATATACAGAGTAGTCTCTAGCTCCTAGTTTTGTGAGGCTGAAATTCATTAATGTGAGAGAGGGTTTTAATCAGGATGTGATTAGAAGGTGCCAGAGGATTGCAAAGTGTTGTTAAATATCATTGGCCCGGTGTGACTTTAAGTGCCGTTCTCCTGTTCCAGCAGACAAACAGATGTTGCTTCCTCATCTTGACCACCCTCGAGAAAGCTGTGCAGGCACTTTAGAGCAATATGCTTTTGGAAGTGATGACAGCCTGCACCTCACAGTCTGCATCTCAAGAACACTGGCTATGCATACACACCTCCCTGATTCTCCACATGGTCTATATTGCTCCAGTGCCATTGCTGTTCATTCTGCTGCACCAAATGAGCAATCAGTTAAAACAGAGGCTAGGAGACGACTCAACGAATGCTTTTCCTTTGAAGGACACATACCTGCCGCCGACCACACAATTGCATTGAAAGGAAAAGCTGCAGGCAGTCAACTGTTACTTTAGAAATCCTAGCTTGGCTTCACTGTTGCATTCAATCAGGGGTAGAGGAGACTGTGTCACAGGGTCCCAAGGGCAGACCCACCCTAGCAAAATGTATATTATGTCATCAGACGCTCTGACATCACTTCATTGCCTTGCCCACTTAAGAGGCATCATAATCTGTGCCCCTGTTCAATTTCTTTGTTTAGTCAACATACAAGTTGCGGGAGAGGAGGCGGGGCTAAATGAGCAGTGCTAGCTCCACCCCTTTTTCTCATCCTCCTTCATGCATTGGAAGGATAACTTCTGCAGTGCATTTTCTACTTCTGTAGAACTTTGGTTTCCTAGGATTCTAAAATGGTGGTGGTGGGTTCACAGGAAATTTATTTACTTGCCGTATTTTTCACTCCACAAGATGCACCTGACCATAAGACGCACCTGACCATAAGACGTACCTAGTTTTTAGAGAAGAAAAACAAGGAAAAAAATATTCTGAACGAAACAGTGGATGTATGATTTTTATGGTTCATGCTGAGGCCACAGACATGATATATGATTTGACGGTGAGTTTGGGCTAGCCCAATGCAAAAATCCTGAGAATCCATGTGGATCTGTGCTTTGTAACCACGTTTTTGCACCACTGTGGCCCCACGAAACAGTGGATGCCTGTGTTTTTTGGTGCAGGCTGTAGCCATGGACATGCTATGTGATCTGATGGTGAATTTGGGGTGACCCAATGCAAAAATCCTGAGAATCCATGTGTTTTTACCTCCCCCCTCCCAGGCAGCCTCCTTTATCGATAGCATCCCTTATCTCCCTCCCGACTGCTTGCCGATCACCTGTTCAGCAGCTTCGTTTCAACACCCACTTCCCTCTTGTTTGCCTTAGCGCCTTTTCCTTAGCTGGAGCAGTTTTTTGCTCCTCCTTTTCTTCTAATTTCTCTCCTCATTGTTTGTTTTAGTATTCCTGTCTCCTCTCCTTGCAAGTTTGCTGTCTTTACCTCCCCCCTCCCAGGCAGCCTCCTTTATTGCTAGCGTTCCTTATCTCCCTCCCAATCGCTTGCCGATCAGCTGCTCAGCGGCTTTGTTTCAAAAACCCCTTCCCTCTTTCTAAAAAAAAAATAAGCATGATCTGCTTTTTGCCCCTGGTGCAATTTGGCTGCAGAGACCACACATTCGCTCCATAAGACGGACAGACATTTTCGCTTACTTTTTAGGAGGAAAAAGTGTGTCTTATGGAGCGAAAAATACGGCACTTACTGAATTTATTTAATCTTGGACTATATAATGTCTTGGATGTAGCTCCATGGAAAAAGCCTGTATTACATGCAAAAGGTCCCAGATTCAATCCTTGCTGCCTCTAGGTAGGGCTGAAAGAGACTACTCCTGAAACAATACAGTGAGAAGAGCTGGTGGTTTGACTCCATATAAGGAAGCTTCTCATGTTCCTTTATTCTTGACACAAGTTCTCTGAAAATAGAGGTTACATAGTCTCCTGAAGTTCTTCCTCTTCACGCCAAGACGTGTTGCTTTAATGGCCGTCTCTTGAGAGGGTTCTCCCCCATTTTCAGGGCCCTTGATGTCTCAAGGCTCCTTTTATGAAGCAGGAGTTTTGCCTGAGGTTAACATCACAAACTTTTGCTGTTAAAAATACAGGTATAGAGTGAGCAAAGAGGTGGCTTTTACAACTCCTACCTCCCAGCCCTGCTGCAGAAAATGCCTGCCATCTCTCTCCATTGCTTCTAATCTCAAAGAATCTCTTGCTCAGCAGGCACTAAGCACTGATCAGGGCCATCCTGCTCCTGAATAAAAGAGCATTTATTTTTGCGAGGCCTTAGCTGCCTCTCAGTTCATAGCCCATGGCCTATTATTCACAGTGTTCTTTACACTAAAAGGTCCTTATATGCCTTATTTCAGCAGCCAGGCAGCAGCAACCTGCATTTAGGCACCTTGGAGTCTGTTAATCTGCAGTGGTCATAAGGCCACTTATCTCCTGCTCTTTTCAAATAGCTCAGCAGTGGATACAAAAGGGAAATGGCAGGCGCTATTCATCTCTGGAACTGGAGGGCTTTTTTCCCCCTGCACCGTTGCTACATTACCAAATGTCACATGTAAAAATAATGGCAGCGTTTGCAAGCAAGATAAGAAATTCATATCTCCTGGGTTACGGGGAGTGCAAAATATTCAAGTCTAAGAGGCCAGACACTTACAATGTGGCTACATTCTGCCAGGCCAAGAGCCCGGTTGTCTGTTTGCTGGTTGATGGAGCGTTAACAGGAAAATCTCCAGTTGTCCCTTAGACAGGAGTAGCCCACCCATAAGCCTGTTGAAAGGATCCTGAAATGTTTGTTATAAGTTGGTATTTTTTGTTGTGCTTTTAAAATACGTAATTGAATGTTGCTTGTCAGGCACTTTGAGTCAAACCCCCCCCCCTCCCCGACAGCATTTTGCGAAAGGGATTTAAGCACATACCCCAAAACTTAGGTTTGTACAATTAATGTGGATTAAATTTCCGGCATAGCAGATCCACTTTTTTTAATTAAAAAAAAAGGACATTTTGCAATTGGAAAAGTGAGGAGAAAATGCACTGCAATGTGTGGGATGAATGAATGGGAAATGGGGAGATATGTAAACACATCACAAGCAAATCAGAACTAATGCTCAATAAAGACCAGACACAGTCTAACCTCTACATCAGGTTTGTGCTTAGGTTGTCTAGAGGAGAGTCTAGTAAGATTTATATCTAAGTGCTTTTAAATTTATTGCTCCCCACCAGTTCTTTTCTGTTGGACATAGCACCTCTGAATAACCCAGAAAAAATAATCTACAATTTACTTCCTGGGCTGCATTTCCAAACCAAGGCGTAAGAATTAGATAGGGATATAAATAGCTGTAACAAGCTGGAGGAACGGGTCATCTGTCCATGGTAATGGGTTGGCTTCAGGTACTATGCATCCAATTCCTGAATAATGCTGCTGTCATCCTGTCATCAATGCTGTCATAATGCTGCCTGCAGCCTTAATTGGTTAGGAATCAGTTCTTTTTAAAAATATTTTGATATTTTTTAAAAAACAACAACCCAAGAATCATGGGAATAACAAATGATACAAATAAATAGACTGTCTTTTCAGGTCATTTGTATATCACAAAAATAACATAATAAATTTACAGTGATATCTACAACAAGGTTCATTATAAATGGTCAATGTATTGGTTCATGAATTGATTTAAACAAAAACAAGGATCTATCACAGGATAGAACAGAGTAAATGGATTACATTCAACATCACATAGCTAAATGCCTAATCAGGAGCCCTTGTGGTTGTGAGTAATAGTCATTTTTCCTCTTAGGTTACCAATCAAGCAGTACAGTGGTACCTCTGGTTAAGAACTTAATTCATTCCGGAGGTCCGTTCTTAACCTGAAACCATTCTTAACTTGAGGTACCACTTTAGCTAGTGAGGCCTCCCTCTGTTGCCACGCGATTTCTGTTCTCATCCTGAAGTAAAGTTCTTAACCCAAGGTACTACTTCTGGGTTAGCGGGGTCTAAAACCTGAAGCGTTTGTAACCCGAATTGTATGTAACCCGAGGTACCACTGTATAAAGTGTTGGTATACTAATGAACATGGGAGCAGGGTTCTAAGTGAAGATAATAATTTATGTTTAAATTTAAATTTAGATCAACCAGATTGAGCCAAATTCTGATGGGGGAGACTGTTCATTTTCTGGAATACAGGCATATGTTACGAAATTAACCATCTTTCTTGATCTGTCCATGTGTCAACCATAGTTTATTTATCAATCTCTCAAGGAGGGCTCTTTCCCAAACTGTTTTTTACCAGTTGCCTACCGTTGTGCCAGAAAGGTCTTTCCAGTGTCTGATTATGTTGCATCTCGCCACTTGTAATAAAGGGCTTATTAATTCTTTATTATGTAATTCCAAATTGTTGTCTTGAAATATATTTAATAAAGCTAATTCTGTTTTGACTTCCAGTCGTTGCTTTCTTAGTTTATTAATATCTTGGAATACTGAATTTCTGAAAGGCTGGTTTTGTGTACATTCCCATCACATATGAAGGTATGCACTGGATGTTAGGCAGCCCTCCAGCATCATGGCGAGGCACCAGTGTGGCTCATTGCCAGCTTCCCAGGGGTTAGGTGCTGTTGCTTGCCAAGATACACTTAAAGGGATTTTTTGTCCAAAGTATATTCCATGGATCTGAGTCAAGTTCCTAGCTAAAATCACATTCCCATTGCTGTTTAACAGGGTCAAGTGAACCCGCTGGTGCGCTGAGTAGAATTTTATAGGAATTAGTTCTTTTAAGGTATTGCATCCATTTCAAACGAGGCTCCTCAGCCTATTCAATAATAATCATAATAATAATAATAATAATAATAATAATAATAATATCTTTATTGTCATTGCCCCCTTCGGGGACAACGAAATTACTTAATAGAATCTGATGTGAGAACAGGGATGCTGGACTAGGTGGGGATTGGCCTGATCCACTTATATTTGGAGTTGTGTTTTTCCTTTTAAATAAATGACACCTGGGGTGAGATGGAGACGTGGCCTGCACCTTTACTTGGGCTGGTAAGTTAAGCCGCTGCTTTAAAGTTCTTTTTTTTTTTTTTTAAGCATTTAACAGAAATGCAGAAAATGACAGAGCGGTTCACTGTCTGTTTGTTTGTTTGTGTGCAGTAAATTGGTAGGAGGGAAATACCTAATAGCTGGAACATCATGACAAGAATCTGTATAAATCCTGATTTCACAGACCACAGAGTCATGTTGTATTTGAAATCAGATTTGCCAGGTGGAAACATGGAGGAGGCTGCACCTGCGCCTCAGGAAGTGAACTGCTGGAAGGCCTGTTCAACATCCCCTATGTTTTCAGAGCTTTCATCAGGCAGTGATGGAAATAAACTTTTCTCATGCCCAAACTTTCCTGTGAAATCACAGAATTGTAGAACTGGAAGGGACCACGAGGGTCATGTAGCTCAACCTCCTGCAATGTGGGAATCTTTTGCCTTATGTGGGGCTCGAACCCATGACCCTGAAATCACGAGAGCCTGGATCTTGACCAGGACATGGGACAGGGGCTGTGCTTTATTACCGTAATGATGTATGTACAATATGTACACATTTGGTTCAGGGCAACTTGGCATTTCTCGTGCAGCTCAACAGACGGATGCCGACAAAAACCAACAGCAACCAAAGGTTCTGGGCTAATTTCACTGTTCCTGTGCGGGGTGGAGCATTTAAATTGAAAACTTGGGTGTTTGGGGTGGGGTTTTTTCCAGGGGACAGCACAGAGTGCCTTGAATGTGGTATTTGTCAGAAGACCGAGATCAGTTTACATTAGTGGCCACTGCTTCCTGTAATTGGTAGCTTTCTATATACATTTTTTAAAAAAAAAAATTTATAAGCAAGGGGCACTAGATCAATATGAAGAAGGTCAGAACTTCAATACAAAGTGTTTATTGAACAGCACAAAGCCCCTCTCCCTGCCCTATTGGCTCATTTGTCATATTGTTTTAATGAAACAATGCTGGTTCACAAAAGCACAATAGAAAATGGGTCTGGGGCCTCTGCCAAAAGCTCCAGTATAAAGAGAGGCGCTTTGCAGCCTCTAGTGTAGAACTGCTGGGATACAGCAACAATGAGAATTGGTTTCAGCTCTCATACTTTGAAAGGTAACTTTCACTATGTCTCATGGACACCTGCAGCTCCCATGAGACATCAAAGTACGTATATTCATAATCAGTTCTGGACATCAGAGCCCCTTCCTACTTTTGAAATGCAGAATTGGAGCCGGCCCTACCATTAGGCAGAGTGATTTGGATGCTGGGGAACGGGAGATGTGTAGTAGTAGCATGGTGTTGGTGGACAGAACTGTGAGTGGTCTACTCCATGTCTCCCCACCCTGTGCTATATCCTGTTGCCCTGAGATGTACTGAAGGATACTGTCCCATCACCAGTCTTGAAGTAAGATTCAATGGCTAGTACATCCAGCTTCTGCATATGGAAAGGGGTGTGGGTAAAATCTAGTCTTTTGCTTCAAGCAGCAAAATGTCTTGGGCTGCTCCTGTGCAGAATCTGAAAGGGTGAAATCTGGTTGACTAGAAGGGGCAGAATGTTGCTGAAGTTGTAGCACATGGAAGAAAGGAGAACAGAATAGCAAACCTAAATCTCAAAAGATTGAAAGCAGAAGCAGAACTTTATGGTGGCTTGAAACATCCTTGATCTGGATATTGCAGCTGCTAGTTTCCTTTTTCATGAGTGCTGTTTGTAACCTCAGGTTACAGACACTTCAGGTTACGGACTCCGCTAACCCAGAAATAGTACCTTAGGTTAAGAACTTTTCTTCAGGATGAGAACAGAAATCGGGCTCCGGCAGCACAGCAGCAGCTAGAGGCCCCATTAGCTAAAGTGGTGCTTCAGGTTAAGAACAGTTTCAAGTTAAGAACGGACCTCCAGAACGAATTAAGTTCTTATCCCGAGGTACCACTGTAAATCAAAATGAGACAAGGTTTCTTTAAAAAAATAAAAATAAAGGCAAAGAGCTTTTGAAAGGGGTTCAGCAACCTTAAGTAAATATGTGCTTTTCTTACTATTGATCACCGTGCCTGTCACAGTGCTTTCATTCACAGACCAATTTGATTGAAGAAATGAATATAGCTATGCTTTGAAGGTATCTGGGGGAAATAAGTTCAGTCTGGAGAATGCATGTACCTGAAAAGCAACAAACAGAAGCAGAACTGGAAGAGGTTGCTTTTGGTGGTCGTGGTGCTTATAACCCTGTTTGTTTTGTTTCCTTAAAATAACTTTAAACTTTATTCTGCTCACAGAATGTCTCTGGGGTTTGTCCTTGATTATGTTAGGATAGGACTTCTGAGTCACGTAAGAAGCAGCTGTTTAGGGGAGTCAGACCCTGGGCTCCTTTAGCCCAGTATTGTCTGCAGTGACTGCGCATAGCTATGCATAACTATGCAGCGCATAGTTCAACTACAGGAGATGTTCCCTCAGAAGGCAACAGGGGTCACCAATTTAGAGGGAGGAGAAGGCTATCAATCGTTACCAGCCACTGTGAGATCAGAGTGATGGACTAGGGCCATGGGCCTAATCTAGCAGACCTTTCTCATATTCTTGTGACTGGCTGCAGCACTCCATGATTTCACACCGGGATCTCTCCCAGACCCACCTGGAGATGCTGGGGATCCAGATCAAACAATTCTATGCAGAATTTAATTTCCAATATGATGTGCACAGGCCCAAGTGCATATGGAGGAGCACATAGTCATTCCGCCCTGGGAGCCCTTCACCCTTAACCTAGAAGCAAGGCAAGAACAGGATTCAGTTACTCATGACCTCCCTGACCCATAAGATTAGACCCCATTATTGCTGTTTGCTTTTAAATGCTGTTTTTAAATATTGATTTATGTTCATATCTTTGTTTTCATGCTTCTGGTTGTTGCTTTTTGTGTCACATTTCTGTATACCACTTAGAGATTTTAGAATATTAAGCCATTTGGAAATGCTTATGTATCATTTTATATATATCATATAATATCGTGTTGTATCACATTATACACCCACCCCACACACCTTTGACGAGCAAGTGCTTTGCCATGGCTGCTGATGCTGCCACTTTCTTATAGGGCAGATGTCAAAAATGTCATCCTTTGTGAAAGCCAGGAGGAATAGATAGTTTCAGAGAAAGATGTGCAAGGATAGGAAGGAGAGCTGTCGATAAAGGCCCCATGTTGCTAACAATACATGAAACAGCATAACATTGGGGAGGCAGATCTTTGAGGATATGGGAGTGGTGGGATTCACTATTCCCTTAGGCACTTATTAGGCTGATGTTACGCCAGCCTTACTATTTTCTATCCTTCCAGGCATTTAACACTGGGAGGAGAATCCTTCTGCACAGTGGTCTGCCCCCCCCCCTAAATACCTGATGCTCTAGAGTGATCAAAATTGGAGTCTAACCACGTTATCTGTACATACGTGGTTGGAAGTCCTGCTAAGTTCAGGGTCACCGTGAACGTTTATTTAGAAGGAAATCTCATTGGGTTCAACGGGCCTTGAGCAGCTTTTTACAGCTTGAGGGCCTTTACAGCTGGAGTCAGTTGCCGAGAAATGCAGGAAGAGATGCTTGGGTTCTGCTTGCGAGTTTCCCCTAGGCATCTGGTTGGCCACTGTGAGAATAGAACGCTGGACCGCGTGAGCCATTGGACTGATCCAACAAGCCCTTTTTATATTCTTATGCTCCCAGCTAAGCATAGGAGCCAACTTCTAGGGGGTGAGGTCCCTTTGCCTACCCCACAATAAAATAATTGGGGCTGTCCCCCTCCCCAAGTTGATGGGCATTGCCATTCAGATGGTGTGCTTGTGCCACATCTTGTAATCAGTTATGCAGGGTGAGGCTTACTTGGGCCCCCTCACTTTTACTTCTTAAGTACATGTGCTGCACTAGGCTGCAATCCTTAATGAAGAAGTGTGTCCTGTGGAACTCAGTGAACTTACTTCTGAATGAATATGTTTAGAATTCATTACATGCCCCCGCCAACTAAAGTACCTTTCATTTTCATAGGATACTTCGACATCATTGGTTATATTTAGGCACAGCTGGACACCATCTCCTTCTGCTCCATATAAGAAGCCAAGAAGTGCAAAGGATAAGCAAGCAAGTAGTAGTCTCCAAGCACTTTGCCTACATCCTCAGGCTGAAAATAATTGAAATGTATCCAAGAAAATTAGACTAAAGAAGCCTTCACCAACCTGGTGCCTTCCAAATGTTTAGAACTACAATTCCCATCTGCCCCCGTCAGCACAGTTTCCCCAATTCTACGAAAAGAATCCTTTCGTGACACCTCTTGGATTTTTGCTGTCCCTCTTCAAGCAAAGCGTTGTGGCAACACAAGAGAGAGAATAACATCCAAAATAAGTTTGGCTATGGAACTCCTATTGAGAATAATAGAATAGAAACCATAAATCTCTGCCAGCCAGTGTGAAGGGACATAAAACTAAAATTAAAAAGCCAAATTCATCCTGGTGTAATTCCACCCATTTCTATAGATTTGCAGCCCGAGGTGGATTTGGCCATTATGCGCCTATTATAGCTGCATGATTCTGGAAGAAATGACATTAACAACCTGCTCCAATTGCGCATGGAAGGGCAGGCTGGATTTGCTGGGCGCATCTTGTTTCATTTGGGATTCACGTTCAACAGGGAGCAATTCATTGGATGCATTTTGTAGAATTAAGGGGAGCAAGAGGAAGGACTCGAAGGGTCTCATCAGATTCATGGGACAGAAACCTACTTAATTATTTCCCAGAGTGTTTTATTTTCTATTTGCATGCCATCTCTCTCATTTAGGCTCTGCTCCTAGCAGCCCACATGGAGCCTGGTGGAAGATGTATGTCATTTTCAAGAGGATCCTGCTAGATGCCACCAGCCGAGAGACATTTCACACTCAGCAGTTTCACATTTCAGAGCAGCAAAACAATTTAAAATAATTTCTGTGACCATTCAGTTAGAATCAATAGAAATAACCAGATTTTCAGAGTCAGAAAGGATGGGAATTATAAAGACATAGCGAGCCACAGCGGGATGTTAGGAGACTAATAGCAACCTTATCCCGGACTTGCTGTCGTGATCTGGTTTGAGTTGATGGTCAAGTAGCCCAAAACAACACCCCAGCCAGCCAGGGCAGTGCAGTTTAGAATGCATCCAGCCTTCTGACAAGATATGCTGCTAGCAATTTGGAGAGAAGATGCTATGAGAATGTATGGCATTTGGTTTTTGTATGCAGCTCTTCCTGCCATTATGTGTATCTTGTCCTTTGCTATGGGTGGTCCACCCAAGAACTCCCATACTGTGGGCAATTGCTCCTTGCCTGATATTGTCAAACAGTGATATCTATTGCATGTCACAATATTGTAACATTTTACTGGCTGCTGTGTGTCAGATGCTGTCAACTGTTAATTGCTACTGAAGCATTTTTGGATGTAAAGCCATCATGTAGATGACCAATGATTCACTGAACATTCCAAGAAAACTCACTCCCTGTTTGGAGACTATTAGAATTTGTGGAGGAGAATCCAGAGGTGGATTGTAAAGGTCAAATCACTTCAGCTCTCAAAATTATAGAACTTTCATCTGCATTGTTTAATATTTTGTGGCGGTGTGACAAGAGGCCAGTGCCTCTTTCTAGATGCAATGCAATACTTACCACTAGGGAACACATCCAGGATATTATTATTCATCTATTTGGAAAGGTTGTTTGTTGGTATATTGTTGTCAGGAACCAGAATCAGATATAGGTCAGCAATAAATAAAAAACAACACTGGTGTAAACTTCACTGTCCTAAATCTCTTTGTTCAAAGAAACCAAACAGTACAGGCCTAATCATCCCAGCAACTCTTCCCAGTAGGTTTTGCCCCAATGAGGCAGTTGCGACGACTGAAGGTTTTTGCCTTCTCACAACTGCCTAAATCCCCTCGTCTCCAGGCTTCCCCACCCCCCATGCATCAGCATGCAACCAATCTCTCCTATTTTCATTTCTCTCTGCGTTCTGGGAGCCCGGGGGAGAAGAGGGGAGCTGGTCGCGGCAGGAGAGGATGACATTTTTCAGCAGCCTGCGCCACCCCTGTCTCCTGCCCCCCCTCATGTCCAGCATCTGAATCAGGACTGCTCTCTGTCCCAGCTTCTTCCTGCACACTAAACCCTGTTGCCTCTTCAGCTTCCACCTCCTCCTCCCAGCCTGCCCCCTCTTCTCCCTCTGACTACTCATCGTCATCCCACCACCAAGCCCCTGGCTCTGAGCCTTCTTCCCCTGGGGGTCCCCTTGAGGGTTCCCCAGCTGAATGGGCCGTTGGTCTGATCCATCAGGGCGCATTGTATATTATGATCCCCTTTCCCTTCCTCTTACCTGCCTAACAGACAGCAGTGCTATCAGCCTAGACAGCAGCAATTGCATCTTAGGAGGCCAGGCTCCATCTGGGAGGCTTCTGCTAAGCTCTTGTTTTCCCTGGATCCGGGCCAGAATGCCCCAAGAGACAAAGTTTAGATAATGACGATTTCTATAATGCTAATCTTTGTCAGGTCCAATTGGTTAGTGAGAGGTAATGCTCATTCTGAAAGAATACAAAGCACATCTGGTTTTGGAGCTCAACTTGCCCATTAGAGAAGCAGCAGCAACCGAAAAGGAGACTAGGGTATTGTTAATTCTGTCTATAACTAAGCAAGCAGGTGGGTTTTCCCCCTAATTAAATTATATGAAATGCTGCCTCTGTGGCTCTTTCAGGGCAAATACCAGACTCAGAGCAGCTTCCTTAATGCCCTCTTCCTGTTGCATAGCTTTTTGTCTCATTTAGCAGTCAGTATCACTTCAAACCTACTGCATTTGTAACAGGAGACAAATACAGTAGCATTAATTTAATTTTATTTACACTTCAGAGTCATTTAGACGGAATAAATTGAACCAAAGTTGATTGAAACCGTCCTGCAGGACTGACTTTAAGCACATTCAGATGCAGAGTCCTTTATAAATAATGGCAGCATTTTTAGTACACAAAAGGCACCCACTTGGAAGGAAGGGAGGATTTGCCAGAGTTATTAACCGATGAGAGAAAATAAGCAGTGCCAGGAATAGAGCTATACTAAGCTCATCTGTTATTATGAAAAGCACTTTTATGGATAGAGTATTTGCCCACTCGTAACATGCATATAGATGTTCTATATAGCTGGGTGAATACACACATGCACACCATAAATTGAATGAAAAATAAGACGCAGTTGCTAGATGAGTTGGTTGTTGGCATTAAGACAATTAAGTCAGATATTAATATGATGTTACATTGGCAAAGATGAAGAAAAGCTGGGCTGGTTTATCATCTTCAGGGTAGCAGAAAACTAGTTTGGATACAATGGAAAGGCTGAGCCTATGAACAAAGCTCAAATGTAATTAATCTTGGTAAATATTTTTCCAGGAATGGAATAGCATTTTCACTTCAGCCGCTCATTCAGAACAATCATACAACACACACAGCTGGAGTTCTGCCTGCTGTGAGGCCAAGCAGACTTCAACATCTACATCAAGGGGTGGGGATGTTTGAAGGTACCATGTGCAATGAGACTGGGCAGGAGATTGCATTTCCTGTATTCCCACTAACTGGACCATGCAGAAAACCTGCCTTCTGTATATGAAACTATTTACAATAGAGCTCTCCCCTTCCCACACCCAGAAAAGTTACTTTTGTGAAAGTGACCTTCTCCCATTAGAGGGAGGAAATAGAGGCATTCACCCATGCCCACGCTTATATTTAAAATACGTTTATTGACTGCTGAAGGCCATGTACAAAAAACGAATAACCCGCACACCTCAACTCATTTTCCAGCCAACTTTAAGCACAATTTCTAAGCTTTGTTGATTACTGTTAAAGAATTAAGTGCACATTTAAATCTGTCCAATCAAAATAGGTGGCATTTAAAAGTACTGTACAGTGGTACCTTCTTTTGCATACATCTTGGTTTGCATACGTTCTGGGTTACAAACACGTCAAACCCGGAAGTGCATGTCCCGGTTTGCAACCTTTTTTTGGATTACAACCCTCTTTTGGGGGGGATTGCGAACAATTTTTTTTTTTGAAGCCCCATTGTCGAAAGCGTGCCTTGGGTTACAACCTGTTTTGGTTTACAAACGGACCTCCGGAAGAGATTATGGTTGTAAACCAAGGTACCACTTTACTTAAAAATTATCTGGAATGTGTACTTAAAAATTATCTGGAATGTGCCCATTCTTTGTTATGCTTCCTTCTGGGAGTGGAGGTGGGGAGATCTCTTGGCTGAAACACCAAAATTAAAGGCACATTTCAGAAGAGGCTTCCAATGGACTACTCTCTGCTTTCCTGTTCTGGGATCATAGAGATGTTGTATACCATGTTCCTGTCTACAGAAGAGGCCATGTCATGAAATTATGATAAAGACCCAGGACTTCCCACAATTCCAGTGGTTGGGGGAAAAGATCTACTGAAAAAAGATTTAAAAAATTAAAAGCTGTCCTTCCCCCAAAATAACACTTATCATTACACTTTTCAATCTGAAAAGTGTTTTTTAATTCCAGTTTGAAGTTAATGCTTTTCTATAGCTATTTAAAAAAATCTTTTCAAATTATATAATTGCATATTGTCTATTTTTTTCAGAGCTTCAATTTTTTATTTTCAAAATGCTCAGTTTGAAGATATTGATAAAATAATGGTTTCTAGTCCTGCATTCTTTCTGTGCCACTTTAAATGAAATTATTATATTTGCTAAAATTACATCTTTGAATTACAGAAACCCTGCGACTCCAGTAATACAGTTTCCTACAGATTTCCACCCCCACTGAAGGATTTGTTGAGTATTAGAGAGGCAATAGGGGAGATGTTAGAGTCAAGTTTCAACATTTATCACAATGTATGAGAATTAGATACTGCTGTGCGTTTTTAATTAGTCTTTTCCAATTACTCTTATTCATCCAAGAAAATGCACAATGTGGCATAGATATTAAAAAATGTTCTCGTACCATGAAGTTGTCAAATCAAACAAAAGCCATTGTACTAACTATACTAACTGTGTCATGCCAATAATAATGACATGAATCAAGATCCTAGCATGACAGGTTGGAGACTTTAACCCTTTACCACCTGCTTTGAGCCAGATTGGGTCCTCTCAAATGGCAGTTTACATAGGGTGGCAAAAAAAAAAAAGTCTTGCACAGGGCGCCACTGAAATTTGAAAGACCAAGCTCTGCCCCTGAACTACACCTCAAACTTTAGATATTTTCAAACAAGTGGGGAGGAGGAAAATTCAAGACTGGATTGCACTGCAATTGTGGCAGTAAAGTCTTGCAATTAACAGCACATATTTTGGAGAAGAGGGAGAGGAGAGAAAAGGAGGGTAGTAAAGACAGAGGCAGGAAAGAGGAAGTAAGTAGACAGGAAAGGGTATTATGGGATGGGAATTTGAAAAGAATCCGGAAAGAGAGGGGATGGGTGTTAAGCTCATGTGGGAGAAAGAAGAAGCTGGGCAAGAACGAGAAACCATTGGAGGATAGCATTTACCAGCTCCAACCCCGACTAGTGGTGTATTTTAACAGGATACCTACCCCGAAGGCTGAGATATTCCAGCAGACACAATTCTGTATTTCACATTGATACCAAACTGAACCCTAACATCCCTTTCCAATGGGGCAAAGAAAGTTGTAGAACACGCTGTAATGTGGCTATCTGTTGTTTCCCTGGTTCTGGTGAGATGGTGGGTACAAGGAACCCGACGTCTGTATGGCCACAAATGAGAGTTTGCTAGAGAGCCCAAGGGAGGAATTGCAGCACACTGTCCTTGCTCAGGGTGAGACCACATGTAGGAGCTGGAGAATCCACCTTTTCCTGGTTCTCAGCTGGGTCCAGATCATCCAACATGGGCTTCCTCTTCTTCCTGAGTAGTCACATAAGATAAGACAGGCAGCCTCATGTGGCTAACCAGGTATCTGTCGACAGCCCTGAAGTCTCTGTCTGGTTCATTATCTTCTCTATTCTTGTGGTGAAAGGATGCTTGGAATATGTATGGGAGCCCAACAGCGGCAAGAGTCTTGATAGCACAAGGATGGAAGAATGAGGAAATCCCAACGAAAGAACAGTGGCAAGAAAAATTGATGAGTTACACAGAGCTGGATAAATTGACATACAAATTGCGACACAAGGACAACTGTGACTTTAAGGAAGAATGGGAGCTTTGTACAATTTATCTAAAAAGACAACAAAATGAATTGGACTCCTTGGCAGGTTTTGAATAAACATACACAAATTTATTGGTTGATAACATGGTAGATAGATAATGTAAGGATATGTATAATTTTATAACATGCAGAGAATATTATGTGCTGAGAAATCAGAGAGAGGAGCTGAGGGAAGTCTCTTGGGGGGAGGGGGTTTGAAGGGGGTGGGGGGAAAAGGGGGAAAATAATGAATATGATATGTTTTGATAATTTGTTATAATAAAAAAAGATAATTTGTTATGTTGAAATTGTTAATAAAAACATTTTTTAAAAAAAGAAATGCCATCATCGCCCCATTCCGATAGACAGGGCTGATGTCATCTCAGACCATGCTTAGCATCTTGAAGGCAAATAAAAATGCTAGACGGCCAAAAAAAGGGGGGGGGGAAGGAATATGTATGGGAGCCTGGGCAGCTTGAATGCTTGGGTCTTAAGGCTCTGTGGGAATGGTGGATGCTTCTGAGGCCACTGACAGTGGCGGACCTCCCCAGACGGCTCTCCTCCCCTTATACCTCCTCCTCAGGAGAATATCTCAGGTTCAGGGTTTGGAATTTGGCTGAAACCTGACAGCAACATCTGCATGAAACATTGGAAGATTCAGATTTCAGCCAGGTACAATTCTAGCACTGCCAAGAGTCCACTACACATCAGATGTTTTAAAATAAACATTGTGTTTTTATCCCCACACCTATTTGGCTCATCTGAATTGCAGTAGTTTCCTTTGTAGCTTGTAGCTTCCTTTTTCTGGGAGGAATTTAACATAAAATGCATCCCAGCCCCTAACCAGAGAGAGAGAGAGAGCATATTTTTAGCACGCAACAGAATAACAGCAGTAGCCCAGCACTCCCTGTGACTCCTGGGTTCTGACAGCATTTTATTTAGCAGATATAAACCTCCTGCCTACAGCATCCTGTAAAGAATATAAGAATGGCCTAATGGATTCAGCCCAATTTTATGTATACTTGTTTTTAATATTTGCTCATTTTATCTTTGTTTTGCGGATTGTTTTATATTGTTTAGTGTACCCTGACTTAGAGTTGTGGTTTTTTAAAATTACTTTGTTTATTCAGTTTTCGCTAAATAAATTAATACAAACACCTAGCCTGCTTACCTCACAGAATCTGTCAGGGACTGGATTGAGGGGGACAAGATTGAGGAGGAATGGTGGAGACCCCCCCAAAAAAAACCTTCCAGAGAAGAGGAAGTGTCAGGGAGGATTCGGAGGAGCAAAGGACAGAAGAGGCAGAATAGGGGCTCAGGGATGCTGAAGAGCCCCACAACCACCCAGAGACAGAGGAAGCGGAAGAGAGGGCGGAGAGTAGCCAGGGAGAGCAGGGGCTCAGGGATGCTGAAGAGCCTTGCAACCACCCAGAGGCTCGGGAAGGAAGCTCAGACTCAGGAAGGGATGGGGCTTTCAAATCAGCACAGACATGGAGGGAAATGAAACGTAAGGATCAAAGACGTCTCACGTGATTCCCACGCCTACTTTGCTGGTGCGGGAATCGTAGGAAGCCATTCCCCGAATCTGACTCAACGGGTTCGGACGTGTAATTCTGAACTGTAGCTGTTTCTTGTATATATGTAATAAAGACTGTAAATACCACACTGACTGTGCCGGAGTGTTACTGCGAAGGGGAAACACCAGCCTTTACAGGAAGGCAGTGCTGTACTGAATTACAGCAGTGGTTTGAGGAAGGTCACAGCTCAGAGACAGGCAAACAGAAGAGTTGGGAGGTGTTGGGAGAAGAGAAGGGAGAGACAGAGACAGAGCAGCCAGATGACACGTTATCGCTGGAGAGTATTTCTGACACACACACCCCTTCTCCCAGAACCCGGCGTGCATTGAAAGTGGAAGAGCAAAGGACTGGTGGCCGCCATAAGGGGAAGTGTTGTTGCTAGGAAGGGGAGGAGGAGGAGCTCAGTTGGAGCAACACCATTATTCTAAGAGGCAGAGTACAGGAGCCTCTCGTTGTGTATACTGAATAAAGACTTGGTAACAGCTTCCTTGTCTACTCCTTGGCTGTCTGCTGTGAGGGGGGAGGGGAAGGATCAGAATTCACTGAAGCCTGACAGAATCATAGACTTGTAGAGTGTAAAGATCCCCATGGGTCACCTCATACAACCTCCTGCAACACAGGAATCACAGCTGAAGAATCTCTGGCAGATGGCCATCCACCCACCACTTAAAAACTTCCAGTGAAGGACAGTCCACCACCTTCTGACGGAGTTCATTTACATATAGGTAACTGGTTGGTTACTGTGAAAAGAGAATACGGGACTAAATTGGCCTTTGGCCTGATTAACAAGACTGCTTTTATGCTCTTAAGCAATGACAGACTTTGGGCTTTGAAATTTCAGCGGTACCCTGTGTGATGCCAAAATCCCCCCCCCCCGCCTCTTGCCTTTCATTGTTCATCCCTGCTGCGCCCTCTCAGCTCAGTGGCCAGTGTGGGTGAACCATTCACACTCCCCTAAATCTGCCTCTGTTCTTAAATAATCCATCAAAAAAGTGCTTCAAGTTAAACGCGTTGTAAATTTAAACAGGGAAATCCAGTAGGGAAAAATGTCGCCATCTTGTGGCACAGTGTTGTATCGCGTATACAACACACATAAATTGCTTCCCCTCCCCCCCCTCCCCCAATCTAACTGAGTCCCAGTTCTCTTCCCTTGCACAGTTAAGGGCTTATACAGTATGTGCAACTACGTTTGCCCTTATTCATCCCTTGTTCCATTTTACTTTCTCATCCCTCCTTCTGTTGTTTGTTTGCTACCCTTGCTGCCATCCCCCTCTGCTGCCTCTTCACATTTGCATTGTATGACTGGGAGGAATACAGCTTAAGATTTAACTGATAAGACAGCACTATCAATGTACATAGTGCCAAATACACTAATCGTGCCATATAAATTATATAATCAACCACCAGCTTCATCTATAAATTATTGCAATTTTGATGCATTAGGTTATTTATTTTATTGATTTATTCATCTAAAACAGAACTATGGCGGTCAAGTGGAAATTAAAGGTTGCCATACAAAGGCTAAGGCTACGTGTATTCAGTCCAGTGCCTCCCACCTGAATATTTCAATTTTTTATAGTAAAATATTTTAGAAACAAAGCACACAATTCAGCAGTCGTCAGAGTTGGGACCAGCTGTGGAATAGTCTCGCTTGGCTCTCAACCAATTTAATGCCTCAAGCACTGTGCTTACTTTTTCATATCAAAAGAGATAAGGAATATACAAGTTACTTTATCCGTATTTAATTATCCTTTTAAATAGCAATATCTACATTACTTTATTCATAATAAATGGATAATCCTATTCTGATTCATACTGATCTCTTAAGCTGAATTTTACCTCATGGGGATGAACTAAATTATGCATTGAGTAAAAAAAAAATCAAATCTTTTTTCTCTTTTCAGTATAACTGAACATTTTCTTGTTTTTTCATATATATTTTGGGAGAGCATAAACAATAATATTCACACAAGAAGAGCCTGCTGGTTCTGACCAGTGACTCATTTCGTCCGGCATTCTGTTGTCACAGTGGCCAAGAAGCCGACTGTGAGAAGCGGGTGGGCAGGACCTAAGAGTACCAGCACTCTTCTCTCCTGCAGCTTCCAGCAACTGGTATTCAGAACCATGCGGTCTCCAACAGTGGAAGTAGAACATAGTCATCAGTAATTTATCCTCTATATAGCTCATGACTTGGATGTACTGATATTGTTTACTTTATCTTTGCGCTCTCTAGAAGCAAACAACTCGTCCGTTCAACTCTTACGGACTTTTCATAACAGGAATAGTGTCATCCTTTTTACCAGAACAATGTGAACTTCCAATTGACTTTCCTTTTTTAAATACTCCTGCAGGCCCTCCAAGCGTCCCTATTTTCCAGAGACAGTCCCAGATTTACAGAAGCCGTCCTGGTTTCTGGTTTGATCCTGGAACGTCCCACTTTTGATAAGGACATCCCTATTTTCATTGGAGAAATGTTGGAGGGTATGGTAGGATGTCCTTATTTTCATCAGAGAAATGTTGGAGGATGTGGAGTTCCACGACCCCCGTCCAAGGAGCTAAGTAACTACACAACTTTTAGAAGAGATCTGAAGGCAGCTCTGTACAGGGAAGTTTTTTAATATTTGGTTTTTTATTATGTTTTTATAGATGTGGGAAGCCACCCAGAGTGGCTGGGGCAACCCAGATGGATGGATGGAAGAAGAAGAAGAAGAAGAAGAAGAAGAAGAAGAAGAAGAAGAAGAAGAAGAAGAAGAAGAAGAGGCTGTCCATATTTTCATCAGAGAAATATTGAAGGGTGTGCTCCTGCTGCTGAAGCAGAAGGCAACATACCACCTTGCATAGAGACCTTGCATAGTTTCAATGTTATACAGCCAATTGGGTAGGCCAATTGCCACTACTATTGAGGCCCTTTTGAGCAGCTCATGGGTTCAACAAGGATGCCTTCCAAAACTGCAAGTTAATTTAGAAACCATTTATGTAAATGATTAGTTTAAAAGAGTGCATTTACCTTTGAGTTTTTCACAGCTAGATTTTTTACCTGTCACCATCTTGTTCATTCAGCAACTACTTCATTAGCTTCAACAGCTGTTGTACGTCGATTTTAACCACCTCATTATTCACTTGCTTCCCCAAACCTTTAATAGTAAACACTTGAAACATGCAGCAGTTCATTCTTAGCGTTGGAACTTCAGCCATTTATTGTTGTCTTTTGCTTTCTCTTTCTTAAATAGCTCTTGACCCTTGACTTTGCTTCTTGACCCATGTTTACTTGTCATATGTAATTACTGTTTTCGAGGGACCTTGGGCCTTCTTGCAATCATAGACGGATGATATCCATGCACTTTGTTTTTTTATTATTCATTCTTTTAGAGGGTTTTCGAAAGTTAAATTGCAGCCAGAGATGAAAACAAGTAGCAAAGGAGAAATGAAAGGTAAAAAGATGCAAAAGGCTCCATTGTGTAGCAAACATTGTGCATCCACACACAATATCCTTGTTGAAATGTTCCTTTGTCCCCGATAGTTCCAAAATAACATTCTTTCATGATGAACAGAATTCCTCAATGACATCTAGATTGGACTACTACAATGTACGCTATGTTGAGCTGCCTTTGAAGACTGTCCAAAAGTTACAGGTGGTGCAAAAATGAAGTAATTGGGTTTCTACCTGGCTCGAGTGTTAGAGAACATACCTCACCATTTTGAAGGAGCTACACTGTCTGTCACTCTGTTTCCAGGAGGATAAAGGTCTAGTTAGAAGGAGGAGGAGGAGGAGGAGGAGGAGGAGGAGGAGAGTAGTAGTTTGGATTTGATATCCCGCTTTATCACTACCCAAAGAGTCTCAAAGCGGCTAACAATCTCACTTCCCTTCCTCCCCCACAACAAACACTCTGTGAGGTGAGTGGGGCTGAGAGACTTCAGAGAAGTGTGACTAGCCCAAGGTCACCCAGCAGCTGCATGTGGAGGAGCGGGGAAGCGAACCCAGTTCACTAGATTAGGAGTCCACCGCTCTTAACCACTACACCACACTGTTTTAAGCCTTGCTCAGGTGTTTCTCTCCATGCAGTTGAAACTCTGTAAAGAGGGAGAGAGACAGTGGACTGTGTCTGGGCATCCTGCTCACACTGAACCCCATGTTGACTATTCCCCAACATTGTCCTTATGTTGTGGGAAGACATGAAAGAGAGATGACTGCTGAAGGCAAATAGGCTTTCCATGTGAACCAGACTCCCCTACACATGTCCATTAAGATTCTCTCCCAACACACTGATGGCATAGTAGCAATGCCATTGTAGCATGCAATATAGCATTTTCAAGGCATGTCTGCAGCTCTGCTGTCTCTTCGCTGTAATTTTACTGTCCTGCTTTCTTTTGGCAGCTGCTAAAAACATTTTGGTTTAGGCAAGCCTACTTAGATGCTTAGACAGCTGAGGTAATTTTAATCGGTTTTAGCCTTTTAACATTTGTATGGTTTTTAAAGTATGGTTGTGAATCTTTCTGATTTTACTTGATCTTATTGTTTTATTTTATTTTATTGTTTTGTAAACTGCTTTGAGGGTTGTTGAAGTTATTTTTACAGTCCAGCAGTGTATAAATTTTATTAAATAAATAAATGATCACAATCATGTTGAGAGAAACGCACAAGTGGTGCTCTACTCTGATCCCAAACTATTCACGGTTTTAAAAGGTTGTCCAAGAGACTGCCTGCTCCCACGTATCACAAGATCATCTTGGAAGACCCTACGCATAGTTCCCAACCACTTCTTGAAGGAAAGTGGGTGATGAGGAAGGGCAAGGTATGTCTCACATCTTGAACATCTCTACTTTGAGAGATGGGGAAGCTGTGGCCCTCTTGAAGTTGTTGGATTCCTATTTCCACTGTCCCCAGCTATAGGGAGACATTGCTCCCCTATGTTTGAGGTTTTATCGTGTTTTTAATATTCTGTTGGGAGCCGCCCAGAGGGGCTGGGGTAACCCAACCAAATGGGTGGAGTATAAATAAATTATTGTTGTTGTTGTCGTATTATCCATTAAGCCTGCCCTGATTGTGCCCCATGCTGACTCCTCCCTGACAGTATTGGTGGAAGGGGTGAAAAAAAAGGCCACTGTTTGCATATGCACTGATTGCCAGTGGATTAACATCATGCAGATGCGAGTGGAAACTGTTGTCCACGCAGGCATTTCAAAGCTGCAAATATCTATCACTACCTGGGAGGAACTCATTTTAAATTCAATGGGATTTACTTCTGAATGGACAGGTATAGGGCTGCACTGTAAAAGGTGGGACAGAAACAGCTTAGGTAAATAAATAATGCTTCTGCTCATCCCATCCCAAGCAACAGTGTTTGTGATATGACCTACCAGATCCTTAATTGGGCAAATGGCGGGGGCGGGGGCGGGGGGAGGAATAAAACTAAACAGATTAGGGGGTGAGGGAGAGCAAAGAAAGACGGAGAAAAGAGATAAAGGTCAGGGAGGTAGAGTGTGGCAGCCGATTCTGGCAGCTGATTATGGATGTCATAAAAGGGCAGCAAATTGTTAGTTATTTATTAGTATTGTGTTACTCTGCCAGGGAGGGGGGAAAGTGCTTGTGGAATTTTCTGCCTCAAGTACCAAAATAACTTGAGCACTATTCATTTCGACTTGGTAGAAGAGGACACCATTTATTGTTCTAGTTCAGGCAGCAAAAAAAAATTGGGGGGCTGTCCCTGAGAGTTGCACATGTAGGGGACAGAAAGGGGGAGGGGACTTACTGAGGGCCAGCGGCGTAGCGTGAGTTGTCAGCACCCGGGGCAACGCAAGTAATTTGCGCCCCCTAACCCGGGGCAAGGCAAGTTATTTGCGCCCCCCCTAACCCCTAACCTGCGAGTTGCCGCTGGCGCTGCCGCCGAAACGATGCCGCTTGCCCGGAGGAGGAGGGGGGCAGAGAGGCGAGGAAAATGCAACGGCCCAGCAGCTGCAGCAGCAGCGGCGGAGGCGGGGCTGTGAGGAGGGGCTGCCTGGTGCGTCCTCCGCGGCGAGCGCTGAGAGCCGGGCGCCGCGAGACATGCGGCTCTGCTACAGCCTGCGCCCGACGCTCTTCGGCGACTCCGGAGGCAGCGAGCGCGCCCCCCCAGATGTTGCGCCCGGTGCGGCTGGCACCCCTGGCACCCCCCACGCTACGCCACTGCTGAGGGCATCTTGTTGAAATCTATCTCTTCACACCCCACCCATCCAAACTGGCTCTGGTTCCAGCACATCTGATTCCCACAACATTTTCTTTAACAAATTCCTTCGGGGGGGGGGCTTTCTGCGGAACCTCAATACAACCTTCTCTTACTGAACATAGCTAAAAACTTGTAGCAAGCTGCAGGCAAGGCACCTAGCACTTATTTGGATCATTAGAGAGGCATTTTGCTGTGCCTCCTTTTCTTCCTTCCTTTGAATTTGGACCATCTGACGGTCCCTGAAAGATCACTCTTAATATACTTTAATAGCAGCACAACACTAAACTTATATTAGCACCTGCCATGCCAATGTGTCCCAGCAGGTGTTCCAGAGATAGATGAAAGGTTTTGCTTTCATGAGCCAATGTAAGAACTTTAGAGGACAAAAATTAAGTTTGTAGTTTTAAAACAAAGACAGCCTTGGCATTATTAGTTTCAAAGGCGGGGGGAGTTGTCAGTACCACAGAGAATTCAGGTGGATCAATCCAGAGCAGAATTAGACACGGGGTGTGGGGATGCTAAAAGTCAGGGTCGGGAAGGATACAATATTTTTGCTTCCACAGCTCCTGGCAGTTTTATCTGGCAGACAAGCACCAAGGAATTGGATTTAAAAAACAAAACAAAACGCAAGTAAACTTGGTTCTTTTCCGGTCGCTTTGTAACTGCAACCTGCTTCAGAGAAACTGATGCTTTCCCTGGCATAGGAATGCTTTTCTGTACGTCAAAAATTAGTTTCTGCTGTTGGAAACACAGTAGCAGCCATCCCTCCAATAAACCTGGCAGCCCACCATAGGAAATCAACAGCTGGCAAGCTTCTCAGCTGCTAGGGGCAATTAGGCATGTCAATAAAATAAAGGTTCTGTGAGAGTTCTGTGTGATGGCAGACTTAGAGGGAAGACCTCTGGTAACCGGTTGCGAGGGGACAGAGAGACAGCCACTTGAATATATTACAAATTTTCTTCCTTGGTTTCTACTCAGATGCCCACCCCATAGCACTGAATTGGGGCTTGCTCCCAAGTAGAGATAGACAAGTCTGTAAATTTCTGTTTTTCTTAGTTCCTTATTTTTCCTATCTTAACTTTGATTTACCCAATTTCTCCATGCAGTTCTTAAAAAAAAAAAAGTCCTCATAAAATTAATTAATGTAAAATTCCCCTAACATACACATTTTTGAACACAAGTTTCCCTTCTACACGCCTTTTCCGAAAGTGATGTCCCATAATATAGTGCATTTTTGTGCACCTATTTAAATAAATAGAGTTAAAGTTTTGACCATGAAATGGTCATGGTCAACTTGCAATAACATCGCTTTCCACTGCGGGAGATCTCCTGCAGAATAAAGGATTGCCTCGTGCAGCATTTATGAAGGAGGTTTGGGGAAGAACCATAGCTTGGTGAGAGAACATCCGCTTTGCATGCAGAAGATTCCAGGTTCAGTTTCCAGCATCACCTATGGGAAACCCTCGGGAGCTGCTTCAGAGGATCGCAGGCAATACTGAGCAAGGCAGACTCAGTGTAAGACAGCTTCCTCTGTTCCTTTCAGCAGAGACTGCTGAGGAGGCTTCGGCTGTGGATATTCTGCAGCTTGTAGGAAAAAAAGTCCTGTAACACCCCCTATAGCATGAGCGTAGCCGGGGGGGGGGGGGCAGCTGCCCCGCCTAGGTCAAGTAATTCAATGAAATACTTAACTCACCAATCACATCAGTTCTGCTCCCCTAACAAAAGTCCTGCCTCCCCAACCAAGTCCTCCCCCCCCCCAACAAAAATCCTGGCGATGCCCATGCCCTGGAGCCCTGGGTTTCTGTGAGCAAGGTTGAGTGCAGCGCAGCACAGGCGTGTGTTCAGGTGGACCTTAGATGGTGGTTCTTGGTGTGGGGCTAGGGGTGTTATTAGTACCCCTGGTTTTATCTATGTGATGTTAGACACGAAATCAGTGTGGGTGCCAGTTTGGGCTGTGTTTATGACAGGCGTAGGCAAACTCGGCACTCCAGATGTTTTGGGACTACAACTCCCATCATCCCTGACCACTGGTCCTGCTAGCTAAGGATGATGGGAGTTGTAGTCCCAAAACATCTGGAGGGCCGAGTTTGCCTATGCCTGGTTTATGAGCAGCGGCGTGCTACTTTATTTGGGCATGAAGCTTGAGCCTTGAACGGTAGAAAAGTATCGGGTTGGTTGTTTCCTATTCTTAAAAAACGTGAAATTCAGCAGGTTAAGTCTCTCCCCCCCAATTACAGCATCTTCACACTGCATCTAACTTTGTTGTCCAAAGCTCAGTTTCTATGTTTGCAGAATGCTTCACGATTTTGAGAAGCAGCCTATACAAGTGAAAAAGAAGAGGGGATTTCAGAAGGTGCCTCACCAACACCACCTTAGAACCTGCAATGGTGGAACTTCCTTTTTCTATACAGTAACTGTTAAAGGTCCAGGATAAACATTATTCTGTGTGCAATAAATAAACACAGAATCAGAGGGCAAGAATTGTTGGTTTTAAATACATTGTGATGTACTTTATTCTTTTTAACTAGCTTGTTATTATTTTGTCATTTATAATTTATAATGTTTTCAAATGTTCTAAGTTTCCTTGAGAAATGTGGGATATTTAATTAATTAATTGATTAATAAGGAAGGCTGCCAGCTGGCTAGTAGAAATCTGGCCTATGCTGGACCTTTAACAGTATCTTTAAAATTCAGTTATCAGCTGGCCAAAGGTGAAGCTTTATACAACATGAAGATAAACAGTATTACCCAGTTATGTTTGCACATCAAGCTGATCTTAAAAGTTATCGCTACAATGGTCATTGGAAGAGTTGGCAAACCTATGCAAAATACACTTTGTTGCTGACTTCTGTAATTTCTTAGTGGTTTGGGATTAAATCTTGGGGGTGGCTTCTTAGCTGAAGATTCTCCAACCAATCATTAACTCCTGATTTTTGTTTGTTATTGAGCATCGGTTCAGATCAATTAGCTACTTAACTGCTCCACCATTGATTTCATCTAGCTTTCTATATGCACAGGGCCTGAAGCACATAATTGAGAGTCCAAATACACAATTTTATTTGGGATAGGGGGTATTGACATCATCTTGTTATCACCTTTTTTGTGCTGGTGGTAATGGCAGTTGTGGTCCTATTCTACCTGGCACTTGGTAGGGCAGGCTCCCCACCCATCCTCCTAGCAGGTGGAAATTTAGTAAGTGAAACTTCCCCATCGTATCAGAAAAACTTTACTTGCTAAATTCCAGTTGTTAAATCCACAAGAATGTGCCTGGAAAAAACTTCAGCTAGTGCAGAATTCAGCAGCCAGGTTGCTCACCAAGGCAAGACAAAATAAAAAAATTTCTTCCAGTAGCACCTTAAAGACCAAGGTGCTACTGGAAGAAATTTTTTTATTTTGACTATGGCAGACCAACACGGCTACCTATCTGTAACTGGAACCAAGGCAAGACAGTTTGAGTGCATTACTGTGATCTTGGCCTGACTGCACTGACTGCCAAATAGTTTCTGGGCCTAATTAAAAGTGCTGGATTTGACCCATAAATCTTAAATGGCTCAGGACCACAATACCTCAAGGACCACCTCTCCCCATAAGAGCTAGCTCAGACCCTGTGACCTTCTTCGCATGCATCCTCTGAGAGGTCTGGAGGGCAGCAACATAAAAGAACAGGTCTTTTCTGCGGTGGCTCTTCATTTGTGTAATGCTCTCCCCAGGAAAACACCAGGTCCAGCTCCTTGAAAGATTCCATCAACGGTGTCTCCGAAAAGTTCTACCTATCACTTGGGAACATTGGTGAATTAATGCCAGTGTACTAGAAGAAGCAAAGATCACCAGTGTTGAAGCAATGATTCTTCAATATCAACTTTGTTGGATTGGTCCTGTTGTTTGGATGCCTGATTATCATTTTCCAAAGCAGCTACTCTATTCCGAGTGTAAAAATGGAAAGCATAATGCTGATGGTCAACAAAAGCGGTTTAAAGACTCTCTCAAGGCAAATTTTAAAAAATGTAGAATAAGCACTGACAATTGGGAAACACTGGCCTGCAAGCGCTCCATTTGGAGAACAGCCCTTAACAAAGGCAGGGGCGGAGGAAGGTGGGTGCAGTGCACCCCGGGTGTCACCACTGAGGTGGGTGACAAAATGCCGGGCAGCACTGACAGTGGGGCCTGCAGCGCACCCGAGCCACACGTCTCTCCTGGGAGTGACATGGTGGCTTGGGCGCCCGCAGGTTCTGCGCTGCCCCAAATGGTCTGCCCGCTGCCTCCCCCCCCCCAGCTGTAGGGTGGCTGAGTGGGAGGAGGCCCCGTGGTGTGCCCCGTCTCTACAGGCATCGTGCCCCACCTTCGCCCCGCCCCTGGGCGGCTTCCTCTGCCACTGACCAAAGGTGTCATGGGCTTTGAAGACACTTGAACTCAGAACAAAAGGGGAAAACGTGGTAAGAGGAAGGCATACTTGGCAAACCCTCATTGTGATCAACTCCCCCCCAGAAACCTATTTCCCCACTGTGGAAGGATAAATGGATCCAGAATTGGACTCACTGTTAAGACCATGTTCACGGAAGACAATTTTACCTAGCTACGAGTGATCGCCAAAGAAGAAAGAAGAAGAAAGAAGATAAGATAGTGCCCAGGAGCTGAGAAAACAACATTGGACTTTATTGTCCATGCTTTAGTAACACAGTTTAAACATGCTGTTAGTGAAATTTATGCTGCTTTTACTGAATGTTTTCACCTAGATATGTAACAGAAGTCTCTAATTTGCTTGATCCTCCACTTAAAATGCCTGGCCATCCATTTACAGGAAAGCCACAGGAAGGCAGGGGCATTCTAAAGCTCTCACATTGATTAAATTCTCAGGACCCATTACTGTCTTTTCAGGAGCTGCAAAATAAATACAATCTGCCTAATAGTGAAAAATAGAGATATAATCAGCTAAAACATCTCTTAACAGCATTATTTGGCCTGAGGCATATGCAGTTTCCGAGAGGCCAACTCTTATGGATGATCTATAGATATGTCTATTGCTTCCAAAAATTACAGTTCTTTTATATTGCCTCAATGGAAAGCCTCGTACGTGATTTAGGCAGAAATATGCTTTGCATAGAAAGCAGAATCAAGATTTGCCATCAAACCAGTCTAGTGGATAATCAGGCTCACAAGTCTGTAGCGACTTTCACATTTCATTGAAAGACCAGATTCATACAGCAGGGTGGGGACATGAAGAATGCACAAGTCGCCAACAGTAATGGTCAAGTTTAATTATTCTGAAAATGCCCACTGGCTGGTGATGTAGGGGTCAATCAATACTTCTGGCTGGCAGTAGCAGGGCTTAATGGAGTGGTTTAGCTACCACTTTTTCCACAGCCCACTACTCATGCTGACCAAGGCAGATTGGCAGGTGGAGGGAGGACACCCATTTGCTGCACCAGCTCCCAGATTGGAAAATTTATAGTTTTCAAAACAGAAAAGGCTAAAGATCTTCTTGATTTAACATTTAAAAAAACAGTATCCTGTGGTAACCAATGCAGTGCAAACTCAAGGAGTGCGGCAGAGGAGTGGGGAATTAGGGGGGAAACTAGGTGGGGGCGGGTTGTGTGAATGGGAGATGCCATTCATCCCAGCTGACTCTGCATGATTTCTCCCAATCCCCCCCCCCCCATATTCCAGACCTCTGTCCTTCTTGGAGCACACCAGGGTTGCAATGGGGAAGAGAAGGCATGAGTCTTCTTCTACCATACAGAGTGTTAACCAAAACACATATCTGAACATCTTCAGTATATGTAATGACATACAGAGTAGCTTCTCACTGTGTTTGGACTGCAACTGTTGTGATGCTTAATATGCCCAAATTTTAAAAGCAAACAAACTGGGTTTGGTACATTTGCTCAATCACCTTAAAATCAGTCTATTATTCAAAATAAAAAAAATCCTTCCAGTAGCACCTTAAAGACCAACTAAGTTAGTTCTTGGTATGAGCTTTCATGTGCATGCACACTTATTCAGATACACATCTGAAGAAGTGTATCTGAAGAAGTGTATCTGAAGAAGTGTGCATGCACACGAAAGCTCATACCAAGAACTAACTTAGTTGGTCTTTAAGGTGCTACTGGAAGGATTTTTTTTATTTTGACTATGGCAGACCAACACGGCTACCTATCTGTAACTGGATCTATTATTCAAGTTACTCTTCAGGGCTATCCTGTCATTTGATTTTTTTGTTGTTCCATTCACTTACCTGGATTCAAGGATGAAGGCAGTTTCTACAATATCCTATACCAATTGTGTAAAAAAAACCAAAACAATCCACGCTCTTTAATATGTTTTCTTGATTACTGCAATTTTTGAAGTAAAAAAAATGAATAAACGTAAGTTTTATCATTAACTCTGACTTTTACAGAGGAAAAGTGGCAGTTTGCTCAAAGATTAAAAAAAACAAACTCACAATGCAGCCAGGTCATTCCTTTTTTTTTGCTCTGGACATGTTGACAACCCTACGGGGATGGGTCCTAACACCTTCAAGCTGCTGCTTCAAAACAACTAGACAAGAGTTGTGCCTGTATATAATCAATCCGTTTCTTTCTTGTTTATTTTGGTTGTGATATGATTGCTAATAGAGATACACTATAGAAAACCCTAAAGAGGGGCAGGTGAAGTGGACGACAAGAGGCACCCATCTTCCTTCCCATCTTGAGGGCTAAATTACCGTAAAATGAGGAAAGCCACTCATATGGTTCCAATCTGTTAAGAGAGACCCTTCATCTGATTGAAATAATCGCTTTTTAAAACACACACATGCACCAGTAAGTTGGCATTCTATTCTTCTCCCTCAGATCACATCTCTCTTAGAATATCACCCTTTTAAAACACTGAAGGGAAATGGCAGGCAGAAAAGATTAACAGGCAGGACGTGATTAAAGTGTGGAAATTGAGGAAGGAGAGAGAGAAGGAAACCACAGCAGTGCTTTTCTTTCTTTTTTTAGTTTATTTTAAAGGCTTTTATAATGCAGAATCTATACAGATTTCTGTTTCTCCAAGACGCTGCTGGCAACAAAGCAATTAAGAGAGCCCAGACATGTGCTATTACACATGACTCATGTAGAGTGGCACTGGTGACAGGACCTACATAAAACATGTCATCTTAAACACACAGGTTTGAATTACCTGCAAATAAAAAGATACTAGTTACAACATGTGGCTTTACTTCAGGATTTGTGTTCGGTTCCCAGCCTAGTGCCTGGGCACTAACTTAGCAGATGAATCACACACAGTTGGTTGCAATTGTTGGCCTTTTGTTGTTTTACAATATACCTCTCAGGCACCTGATGCACAGGAATTGGGACTCAGCTGCAATGAGCTCTGGCTAACTTAAGATAGGTAATCAGAAACAAATTGGAAAAATTATAGTAAAAAGCTGGGGGATCTGAAATATCAGGAATGACTAAATAGTTCAATTATGTACAATTTATCACGCTGATGATTAAAAGCCAATGAAAATTAAGTCTTACATGTTGCTTAAAAGGCGTTAAAGGCAACAGTAATATTGTCAAATAATCTCAGAAATGCAGTATATGCTGCCCTGGGCTCCTTTGGATATAAATTCATAATAAAAATACGGTAATATATGGAATACACCCAGTTAGAAGAGTATGTGTATGATTGGTTGCATTATTATCAGGTTAACAAAATGTTTAAAAAGGACTTAAAAGAAAGAGGTTATGAGGAAAAAGAATCAAAATTTCAAATAGAAATAATAAACAATGAAAATAAAATTTTGTCCAAGATGGATAAAATCTTGCTAGAATGGTATACCAAAGATGAGGAAGTCAAATTGGTTATGATACACTGGGCCAGAGATTTGGGTTATAATATACAGTTTAACGATTGGATAAAACGGTGGAATGAAAATATAAAATTTACGGCATGTACTGCGTTAAAGGAAAATGTTATGAAAATGATTTATAGATAGTACATCACACCTGTGAAACTGGCAAAAATGTATAAAACATGTAATAAGTGTTGGAAATGTAAAGAAAAAGCAGGAACATTTTATCATATGTGGTGGGGTTGTAAGAAGGTGAAGGGCTTCTGGGAAATGATATATAATGAGATGAAAAAGATGTTGAAATATACGTTTGTTAAGAAACCAGAGGCTTTTCTTCTAGGAATAGTAGGAAATGAAATAAATAGAATGGACTGTAAACTTTTCCAATATGCAGCAACAGCAGCGAGAATATTATTGGCCCAAAAATGGAAACAGGAACAACTGCCGACGCTCGAAGAATGGAGAATGAAACTGATGGAGTATGCTGAACTGGACAAGCTAACAGGAAAAATCAGATATATACGACATCAAAAGTTCATTGAAGACTGGGGAAAATTTTCAGACTATCTGAAATGTGTATGTGATGAGCAAATAATGCTAGTGGGATTTCAAGAAGTTCTGTAAATGATAGAGGACTATTGTATTGATGAAAACTAAGTGTGTGAAGGTTTATAAAATGCAATATAAAATTAGGAAATGCGTATTTAAAAATTTGAATAATGGATGATTGTCAGAGAGATTGAAGGAAGTCTAAAAGAGAAAATATGTGATAAATTTAGATTGGATACTATAAATGTATGTTGGAAAATTTAATAAAAAATTTAATATAAAAAAAAATACACCCAGTTAGGGAAGTGCAATGTCTCCCTTGCTTGAAACATTAAATTTAAGAGCTGAAGCTTTCCTCAAATGCAGTGATATAATCCACTGAAATGGTACCATTTATGGGCTACTTTGAGAGGCGGGTGGAGCTGCTCACCTGTCAATCATCTGGTGTCATATGACATTGGCGATTCATTTTGAACCTGTGGCTTGCAAAGGAAGAATTGGGGAGCACACATAAGAATGCTTCCGGTTTTTCCTTCCCAGCTGTGATTTGGCACTTTTTGAACATGGCAGCAGGAAAAGGTGCCAAATTCACAAAGCACTAAAACTACAAAGCACTTCTATTTGAGCTATCACACCTACCATATTTTGCCTGGATACTTCAACAATTCCTTTCCAGACACTGTTTGTGAGAGCCAAATACCCGTTATGTCCAGGAAATTCCGGATATATGGTAACCCTCAGATACCCTACTGTTGATTTAGCAGATTGAATAGGCTGTTTCAGCACATCCATTCCCTACTATGCACATGTGTGGGGCTCTTCAGTCAGCACATGCTTGAGGGAGCACTACTGACAGTTGAAACACAAGCAGAAATATTGTGGAGAAATATTAGTTCCACTATCAAGAGGAGCTTTCTTTCATACAACCAAACCAGAAGTGGAAGATGTGTCATCGAGTCCACCTGGGATTTGGGGGGGAAACGGCACCAACTTCTCCCAAAACTTAACCTAGGTGCAAATGAGCTCTTGGGACAAACATGGAGAATCTGTGTCCTGCTACAGCTTACTATCTCTGAATCTTGTTGGATTTCAAAAGGTAAACAGAAACACACAAGCAGCAGAATCACAGCAGGAGCTGAAGTGGCACTGATAAAACTGAACTCGTTGTGGGAATGGTTCCACTTGAATATATCCAGCTGCTACTTATAGACAGAATTTTGAGGGGATAAAATGGCACCATTTATCCATGTGATTCCATCCAAGTTTGTTGCAAGCAATATATTTTATAAGAGACATTGACTCTCTAGTTGATGGGAACTAATACAGTAAATGAAATGTAAGAAAGGCCCATTTAAAATAAAAATACGGCTTTCTTTTTTGTGTTATATTAACACATCCTTTCAAGTTTCAACCTTCACCTGGTTATTTGAAGTGCATTGGTTTCAGTCTGGTGCTAAAGGCAACCAACCCTAAAGGCCAGTTAGATTTCTAGAATACATATAGATTAACAGGATGGCCTCACACACCGAGTTTGGGAAGAGGGAGAGATACAGCTCATGAATCATTAGGTCAGGCAGACTAACATCGCTGTGGATCACAAATAGCAGTGGGTCAATGCTGGTGCTCCATGATTTCAGAACTACGGGGCAGGGTAGGGAATAAGCAAGGAAATGAGGTTATTATGGGAAAGGGATGCACCAGAATACAATATTCAGAAGAGACAGCTGGATAATACTGTATGGTTCTAACAATAACTGGAACCAGGTGCAATTCAGAACATCTCTGCCTAATCACACAAACACAAAAAGGAGAAAACCTTTCTGCTACAAAACACCCCCCCCCCCAAAAAAAACCCCTTCTGATTTTCAAAAGGCACTCTAAGGGCTCCATCTGATCACAACCACCAGAAAGGCCACTTGCAAATGAACTGTAAAACTGTGGTCGCCTGTGATGTCACAAAGGCTCACTTGGGGTACTGAACTGTGTGATCTAGTCTGCAGCTATTATAGGCTTTGTACAGACCACAGCTTCACAAAGACTTGGAGACTCTTGTCACAGCTGTATCTTACTGTCTTTTGTGGGTATGCCTCCCATCATAGTATCTGGTGCACCACACATTTATGAAAACTCTTTGAGCAATGTCACGGACAAGGCTAAAGTAGTTCCACAGATGTGTGGCCCGTTCTGCTGTAACAGACACACGCCCACATTGCTCTGACTGTTGTACAAAAAGCTTTAAGAAGCAACATACTTCCTGTCCACTCCCACACCTGGAGTATAGAACTGGTAAAGTTTTTATTTTTAATTTTAATTATCCAAAGATAAGTGGTTATTCACATAAATGCTAATGTCATCCTTTTAAAAGGAAAACTGTGCATGGCTATAGTTTTTCAGGAATATTTTCTCCTTTTAATTCACAATTCTTTGGCCAATATGTGCTCCTCTTTCAAATCTTAACACCACAATCTTATGCATGAATTATCATGGGTAGTTTCCACAGAGTTACATGGGACTCACTTCCACATATATGAGATTACACACACACACACACACACACACACACACACGTTAAACAGGCTTATCAGTCTTCTAATCAACAGACTTCAATGAGCTCCCTCTCCCTTTCATTTTTACAATTATCATTCTACTCAAATAAAAACTGCCTAAGAATTAGCGCTACTATAGTGATAAAACAGGTAGTAGCTACTATTTATTCACAAATGTAATTGTGGGAGACGAGGAGTGAGAGCTCTGGAAGCTTCCTGGGGCCCTGCGGCAACTTTCTGAGAGCATAGTGAGGAAGGAAAATCCACTAGGTCTGTGAGTGGAAAATATACAGTCATACCTCATGTTACGTATGCTTCAGGTTGAGCATTTTCAGGTTGCGTCCCGCGGCAACCCGGAAGTACCGGAAAGGGTTACTTCCGGGTTTTGCTGCTCGTGCACAGGCAGTCACGGAAAATGACATCATGCGCATGCACAGAAACGGCGATTCGCGACCCACGCACGTGCAGACGTGGGTTGCGTTCTGCTCATGTTGCGAACGGGCTTCCGGAATGGACCCCGTCTGCAACCAGAGGTACCACTGAATATCAATAAATGGAGAACAGGGAATGACAAGCTTTCCCTGCTCACCACTTATTCCCACCCCACCCCACCCCCGCATGGGTCACATAAGTAAAGTGAGTGTAAACTGTGGATTTATTCTGTAGCACATCCCCGGCTTAACGCCTCAGCAAAGGTCTTTTTTGCTGCCTCGGTATTTCCAGCATTACTAGAAGTATCAAATAGCTTGCATTTAAAAGTCCTCACTAGGCCTGGTTTGCTTAGTCATATGTATTTCATAGTACCCTGACATGCAAAATTTTAACAGGCCTATTCCCAACACAAAGATAAAGAGACAGAAAATGGTTCATTGGCTTTGTTAGTTTCATAATGACTGCTGTTAAACACACATGAGCAGGGCTAGTTTGGAAGGGGGGCGGAAAGCAACTCTGTTTCCCCCTCCAGCTGTAGTTTTTTAGAAAATGGTCCTAATGAGCTCCCATTTCATGCAGGAGCTAGTGACAAATGTTCATTCACCTATTCATCTTATTTATTCTTATACACTGCTTTTCATCAGCAATGCAATTTACAATTAGGTTACCAGATTTTTTTCAAAAAATCAATCAATCAATAATTTTTTTAAGAAAAGAGATAGGAAAAAAGTTATTTAAAAAAATAAAGAATTAATATCTTCTCTTCTGTAGTCTCTTCTGTTACACGGCCTTCCTCTGGGTCCCGGCCTTTCTTGAAGCACTAGCCATGCTTCCCCCCTCCCTCCCTCCCCCTCTTTGCACTGCGATTCCCTACAGGCTTACTCGGAAGTAAGCTTCCTTCCAGTAGCACCTTAAAGACCAACTAAGTTAGTTCTTGGTATGAGCTTTCGTGTGCATGCACACTTCTGTGTGCATGCACACGAAAGCTCATACCAAGAACTAACTTAGTTGGTCTTTAAGGTGCTACTGGAAGGAATTTTTTTATTTTGACTATGGCAGACCAACACGGCTACCTATCTGTAATCGGAAGTAAGCGTTAGCAGAAACCCCCTCCTCCTGCTGCTGCCCTGCCCGCCTGTCTGGGCGTCTCCTGTGCAGGCATCGTCCGGCGGCCACCCATCCACGCCACAGCATGCCCAGTCAGCGGGTCCGGGGCAGAGCCAGCGGTGAGCGAGTGGGAGTGGGAGGAGGCGCGCTTGGGCTGGATCAGCTCGTCTCCTGCTTGCCTCTTATCCGTGATGGCCAAGGACAAGCTGGCTGACAAGCGAGCCACTGCTTGCAAGTCGAGGAGCAGCTGCAGCCGCCCAAGCACCAATTGGAGACTGAGACCAAGCCGACGGCCTTGGGCAGCAGCGCTGACGGCAAGCTGAACGCCAGGTTGCAGTGGTGCACCGAGCTCAACGACCCCACGCAGCTCTCGCCCGGCGGCGGCACCCAGCACTGCATCTTCAGCCCCTACAGCAAGTCCCCATATGATGTGTCTTGTGCACAACACATCATATGGGGACTTCCAGCAAGGCAAAATGTCGGGTGCTACGGCAGCGGGCAGCTCCTGAAGTCAGCCAGAGCCAACTGCACTACCAGGCTGGCTCTGGGCTGCTGAGACTGCCACTGCCACATTTCCCAGGGACATTAGATGAAATCCGGAGACATTCCGGGGATGGAATTTGTCCAGGGACAAATTTGCAAATCCGGGGACTATCCCCAGGAAACGGGGACATCCAGTAACGGGGACATCCTATAATGAGTTATTTTTTTAATCTGCCAATAATGCCTTCTTACATTCTACAGTGGTACCTCAGGTTACATACGCTTCAGGTTACATATGCTTCAGGTTACAGACTCCGCTAAGCCAGAAATAGTACCTCGGGTTAAGAACTTTGCTTCAGGATGAGAACAGAAATCGTGCTCCAGCAGCGCGGCAGCAGCAGGAGGCCCCATTAGCTAAAGTGGTGCTTCAGGTTAAGAACAGTTTCAGGCTAAGAACGGACCTCCGGAACGAATTAAGTACTTAACCCGAGGTACCACTGTACATACATAGGAATTCAGACAGACCCATCTCTCTACACTACAGTACAAATTGGCACAAAAATGGTATCAGAATCTGCTGGTTACCTGAAAGTGGCCATACGAAAGAAACTTTAATGGCAGATTCAGGCATGAGACTGAGGAATGTCAAGAAGTTCAAATTGAGTTTAATACACAAAATGGCCTACAACCTTCCCCTCAACTTTCTTTTCTTGGAATCAAGGGCATGTCTGCTCCACCATTTGCTCATAAAGAACTTTTGATGTTCCTCCTTGCAGTGGTGCATATGGAAATAGCGATGCAATAATGTACTGCTTTGGGCTTGAATACTGAATTTGTAGGACCAAAGAGAATTCTAACCCCTACCTATTCTATAATGTGTGGCAACCACTTTTGGATGATATACATTGAGAAGACCGTGTTTATAACCCCCAGATATCTCATGGTAATATGTGGTAAAAAAATTTGGCGTGAACTGTAAGAATCGGATGTGATATTTTAAGCAACGTGGTTAATGTGTTTGTTATGTTATGTGTGATGTGCAACTTGAAAATGAATACAGATCTTGTTTAAAAAGAAGTTCACGTGTATATCTATGGCTATAAATGTAGTGGTTTTCTATCTAACTACATATATTAATTAACATAGCAAATTAAGGCCGATTGTGTTATGACTGATTACTTTTGTTGTGAATGATCACTGTGTTTATGTTGCATACTTTAAACTCAACCACTTAAGAGATTTTCTTTACAATTGGCATGCAAATTCTGCTGAATAAATGCATAATAATCTCAGCCTATATTTTATACATTCCATAGTCATTTTACTCCAATGTTTAAAACATTTTAAATGTTGGTATTGCTACCTATATGGCTTATTAGTCACTTACTGCAAGAAATCTCTAAACAACTTCTAAAAAAGTTCAGGCACAAATGTGTAGCACAAAACCGTAACAATAAATTTCAGTAACACCATTTCAATAATCCATAAACAGACCCAGCAGAACCCCCTCTCTGCAGAATATTTCATCAAATAGGCCATTAACAAGCTAATCATGATCCATTGAGTTTTAGCTTAGTGCCAGAAAGATGGTTTATGATGGTGCTAGGTGGACCCTTAAATAAATTTGTTAAAGTGGTCCTGGATTCTTCATTCTTTTAGCAGCTTCAGGTGTTTTAATACAACATTAGTACTAATAGGGGGTCTTGCTTCTGAATAATCACTCATAGGATCACATTCTACACCTATTTTAACACCTGCAAAACAGAACCTTTTCCATGTTTCTCTTTTTTAAAAGAAATGTCATAAGATCCAGTACCACAAAGCCATCACAAGGTACTAGCCAAAAGCAGGTTTAATAATGGGACGGGCGCTTGTAACTTTAACAGCAGCAGCACAATACAAAATTTAGGTGCAGAACGTACAGCTGGGAGACCTCCGCCTCCACCTGGGTTGTTTTTTTGTGTGTGTGGTTGTTGTCATCACGCCACTTGGTAAAGGTGCATTAAGTTCTGTTTAAGGAGAAGAGGAGAAAGCTATCTATCCTGGCGCTTCCTTTTAAATTGGGGACTATTATCAACGCAGCCCCTACAAATGTTTACTCAGCAAGTAAATCCAACACACTTCGGCCGGGTTTACTCGCGGGGAAGTGTGCATAAGCTTGCAGCCTGGCTCCTCCAACCCTCTCCCTCTAGTGCAGGAGAGGGAAGAAAGCAGCCGCGAACAACGCCAGTAGGGCAGCCCCAACAGGAATTCCCGGGATTGCTCCTGCCTAGACAGGGAATTCCACCAGCGCGGGGGAGGGGAAACTCCTAGGAGTGACTCTTTACTTCACGCTTACTTCCGGGTTTCTGCTCACCCGCATGCGCAGAGCCTTATCTGCCTCACCCCGGACTCAATCTCTTCAGACCGTACCATTAGCAGATCATGGTGCGGGGGGTGCCCGGTCTTTCCCCAACCACTCTTCTCGAGCTTATTCGCCCCTGGAAGCTTTCCGCTTTAAAGCTGTGGTAACACTAGCCTTCGCTTCAGCTCCCCGTTTCGGCTTTGGCCTCCCCACCCGTCCACGGCAGCCCCCCACCCATTTCCGGACGTTGGTACACTCCTCTCCCAGCAGATCCTGTGGCCGGGCAAGACCACCTCACTCGCCCCGAGGGGGAGGAGCCGAGGGCATTGTTGGGTCAGGGGGCGCGCGCCGCCCGCGGGGCTAGCGTGTTGCGGGCCCGTCACAACCCCCCGGCAGCCGCCGCCCGCCGCTCAGTGTCACCTCAAGCACCACAGGGCGCGGCCGCCTCCTTTTCCGCCGCCGCCGCCGCCTTCGCTTCAGCTACCCACCCGCCCCGCCGCTGCCGCCGCAGTGGTAGCGCCCGACTCCAGCTGACCGGCCTGGAATCCCGGCTTCGAGCCCCGGCCTGGACCCTCCGCCTGGAGCTGCCCCTTCCTTCTTCCCCCGGCCTCGGCCCTGAGATCCGCCGCTGCTGCGGCCGCCAACGTCGCCGCCATGGGAGACGCCGGCAGCGAGCGCAGCAAAGCCCCCAGCTTGCCGCCCCGCTGCCCCTGCGGCTTCTGGGGGTGAGTACGTGGTCGGGGAGGGCAGCGGGCAAAAGGGGCCGGGGCTGCCGGGCTGGGGTCCCTCCGGTCCCGAGGGCCTGTGTGGGTGGGTGGGGAGGCCAGGCCCGAGGGGAAGGGCTCGGGGAGGGGAGCCCCTGTTTCTCGGGGAGGTCGGGCGCCCTCTTTCCATTCACCTCCCCCGACTGGAGGAAGAGGAGGGCGGCCCTCCTCCTCCTCGTCCTGTCACTGGGATCCCTTCCCGAGGCCTGTGACTGCCTCGGCTGCATCACAGTGGCGGGGGAAGCCGGGGGCTTGAAGGCCTAGTCGCGCTTCCTGCCAAGCGGGGGTGGGGGCGAGTGGCGAAGAAAACCCACGATTTATCTTTCATTCTTCACTCCTCTCTCTACGGCGGTTTGATCTCTAAGCTGCTTTCCCTGTTTTCCCCTCACCTCCTACTCCTTTCCTGCCTTTTTATTTTAAGCGTGTGCCCTGTAATTTTAATTCTCAGGTATCGCAGTGTGTCAACTTTACTCTATATACTCCTCCCCGCCCCCCCCCCAGGTGTGACATCTATGTGTGGTCTTCCTCGTTGGGGATAAGAAATGGCAAGACAACTTTCCAAAAGGGTGTGGCTTTTAAGTCCTTGCTTCCAACTCTCCTCACATCTGCTTCTCCCATTGCCCAAAGTTAACGAGAACCTTTGTTCCAGTTTTGTGACTTTCAGAGGGATAATAATGGCACAAGCTGTGTGGCGCAGTGTCATCAGATCCAAAGGAACTCTTCCTTCCTTTTTGGGGTTAAAGGCAAAAGTGGTAATCTTGCCTGTGAGGAGCTTGTAGGCCACTCCTGTATAAAGGTTATTCCTTTTGGCCTATGTAAAACTAGGATAGCCATGCTAATGCTTGTGGTCGTGATCTTGAGTTCTAGATTGTTTGGTTTTTTTGCTTTTTTAAAAAAGGAACATGGTTTCTGAGGTTAGCTGTAGATTGTCTGAATTAGGAGTTATGGACTAAAGCAGGAATGGCAAAACTATGGCTCTCCACATGATGTTGGGCTAAAATTCCCATTGCCCTTGATCATTGAACATGCTGCCAGGAGTTTGGTGTACAAGAACAACTGGATGGCCACAGTTTTCCACTCACTGCAATAGAGGCATCCTGCAAAAGGAGAAGATTGAATAAAAGACTTGGTTGACTTAGTTATGTGCATTGACAATAATTTACATCGTATAGCAGTGATGGCCAAACTTGGCCCTCCAGCCGTTTTGGGCTACAACTCCCACCATCCCTAGCTAACAGCACCAGTGGTCAGGGATGATGGGAATCGTAATCCCAAAACAGCTGGAGGGCCAAGTTTGGCCATCACTGGATAGCCTGTCTGAAGTCAGGCTGTACATATAATTTCACATGTTAATTATGACAGATATAAATACCGTGTGTGTATATGTGAATTCAATAAAGCATTGTATATTTGAGTGAAATTTATAGTCTATTCTGCCTTAAGCATGTTAATGAAGATAATGAAGGAGTTGAGTGTTTCACTCAGCATTTGAATATTGCTAAGCTTTCTGAGCTTGGTGTTTTGTATGTGTCAGTAGCCATTCAACCTGAATCAAAGCTTTGGTACAATCATTTTTAATGTTGCCTATTGATATACCACAAATAACATACATTTGTCTCAGACAGGTAGTAAACATGAAGGTGGGTATATAGCTTGAGAGAATGTAGCGCCTTAAACATGGTCTGCTCAAGAAAATGTGCTCTTCAGTGAAAGGGATATGTGTAACAAAAACTTACACTAAATAAATCAGAGGAAATCTCAGCAGCTGTCAGACTTACTGTACCCAAATACAGTGGTACCTCGGGTTAAGAACTTAATTTGTTCCGGAGGTCCGTTCTTAACCTGGAACTGCTCTTAACCTGAGGTACCACTTTAGCTAATGGGGCCTTCCGCTGCCGCCGTGCGATTTCTGTTCTCATCCTGAAGCAAAGTTATTAACCTGAGGTACTATTTCTGGGTTAGTGGAGTCTGTAACCTGAAGAGTCTGTAACCTGAAATGTCTGTAACCTGAGGTACCACTGTAACCTTAAAAGCTGGTTGTCAGGTTTTTAAATAATTTCGCAAATTGCAAGATTTAGGCAAGTTTATTTTATTTTAAAAACTTGGAGGTCCTTTAATATATACTTCTTTAATCAGTATGCAATGGTCTCTTGCGCTATACACATAAGAATGGAAGAATAATTGCTTATTTTTCGCACCCCACTTTAACTTTGCCCTTCATAGTTCCTTCACCTTTTATCCAAAATTTTGAATCATGCGCTCTTTGCTTTTATTTTAATGTTCTTTCAGTTTGCATTGTTTAACATGGACATACAGAAGAAGGGCAATTGGTTGCATTGACTTGGAGTGTGTATGTTAAATTTGGACAGGCTTTATATTTTTAAGTTAACATAACACTTCATCTGGATACAAACTAGTTTTAGCAACCAGAAGTTTTCTCCCAACCACTTTTGCTCTTAAACTTTGCACAATAAGTAATAAAGAGAACCAAAAGAGAGTAGCCAACAGCAGTGCATTTTTATCTGATTACCATTAAATTTCCCAAAATCATCTCCAGCAGTATGGTGGCCTACATGTTTGCTTTTCCTTTTGCGACTATCTCATTGCGAAAGTTTCAGTTACTTTCTTCGCATCCAGCTTAATATCTGAAACGTTCAGGAACACATTAAAGTGCCTGTATACAGGCTGAGGTTCCCACGCAGTTGTGTGCAAACCTGAAGTGGCAAGCTACATTATAAACTGGTCATTCATCAGTGGGAACTTCAAGGCATCCTCCAATTCCATGTGCACTTCTTCCTGCATACTGTTTGATAGTATTTCACCTGTATTTTAATGTTCCTGCATCCATTTATTAATAGCAGTGTTGAACAGTCATATTCTTGTAGAGGTACTGTTGGAGCTTGATACTTCAATATTAATAATAAGTAAATTATTGGATTTTCTCTAGTTTGTATATACCTGTTTTATGGTAGCATTGTTGGCCATTCTCTCCCCCCACGCACACAGGCTATGTGAAACTTCTGTAGGACCTCATCAAGTCTTGCTGAAGTGGTCATATATAGTAATAATAATAATAATAATAATAATAATAATAATAATAATAATAATAATAATATAGTGTTCTGGTTTTTTCCTTCAATTAGCTTCATGATTTTTGCAGAGGCATTGGCTAGGTGGCATTTTTGCTACTTGATCCATCTCAGCGAAGTGCTTCCTGTGTTTCTTGTATTTATTTATTGTATTTATACTATTTATATTCTCCCCACCCTCCTCCACCTTCTATGGTGGTTAACTGTCAGGAGAGTTCTGAAAGTAAAAACAAATAGCTTCAGGGTCTAGACATCCAGGGCAATATTGAAATGAATGTTTGAACTAGTGCAAGGATTAACATTAGTGCAGCAGGACTTGCCCTCCCCCCCCCTTTGCCCCCTGTCCCCAGATTTGCTTTGGGGGGTTGGGAGAACCCGTAGAGCGGACTAGGGGTGTCTGCTAGAGGAAAGGGGGGATGTTCCATCACACAAGAATTACATTCTTCTCAGCACTATGTTGACAACAACCCTTTTTTCCATATCAGAATCTTAGAACTTTGAATCATTCAAAATGATATAACAACTACTTTGATCTACTACCACCTTTTTGAAACCCTCACTGGCATCCTTATTTGACTTTTAAACCTCTCTAGCTTAATCTTTACAGTTGTACAGTGGTACCTCGGGTTACAGACGCTTCAGGTTACAAATGCTTCAGGTTACAGACTCCGCTAACCCAGAAATAGTACCTCGGGTTAAGAACTTTGCTTCAAGATGAGAACAGAAATCGCACGGTGGCAGCGGGAGGCCCCATTAGCTAAAGTGGTACCTCAGGTTAAGAACAGTTTCAGTTTAAGAACGGACCTCCAGAATGAATGAAGTTCTTAACCTGAGGTACCACTGTACCTCCCTTTTCA